>NC_083685.1:48280000-50780000 GCF_033118175.1 Dama dama | reverse complement strand
ATTCATAGCAATACAAGCTTACCTCAAGAAACAAGAGAAAAATCAAATAAATAACCTAACTCTACACCTAAGGCAACTAGAAAAAGGAGAAGTGAAGAACCCCAGGGTTAGTAGAAGGAAAGAAATCATAAAAATTAGGGCAGAAATAAATGAAAAAGAAACAAAGGAGACCACAGCAAAAATCAACAAAGCTAAATTCTGGTTCTTTGAGAAGATAAATAAATAGACAAACCATTAGCCAGACTCATCAAGAAAAAAGGGAGAAAAATCAAATCAACGAAATTAGAAATGAAAAGGTAGAAATCACAACAGACAACACAGAAATACAAAGGATCAAAAGAGACTACTCTTAGCAACCATATGCCAATAAAATGGACAACTTGGAAGAAATGGACAGATTCTTAGAAAAGTATAACCTTCCAAAACTGAACCAGGAAGAAATAGAAAATCTTAACAGACCCATCACAAGCACGGAAATTGAAGCTGTTAACAGAAGTCTTCCAACAAACAAAAGCCCAGGACCAGATGGCTTCACAGCTGAATTCTACCAAAAATTTAGAGAAGAGCTAACATCTATACTACTCAATCTCTTCCAGAAAATTGCACAGGAAGGTAAACTGCCAAACTCATTCTACGAGGCCACCATCACCCTAATACCAAAACCAGACAGAGATGCCACAAAAAACAAACAAACAAACAAAAAAACTATAGGCCAATATCACTGATGAACACACATGCAAAAATCCTTAACAAAATTCTAGCAAACAGAATCCAACAACACATTAAAAAGATCACACAGTCTGACCAAGTGGGCTTTATCCCAGGAATGCAAGGATACTTCAACATTCACAAATCAATCAATGTGATACACCACATTAACAAATTGAAAGATAAAAACCATATGATTATCTCCATAGATGCACAGAAAGCCTTTGATAAAATTCAACATCCATTTATGATAAAAAACCCTCCAGAAAGCAGGCATAGAAGGAACATACCTCAACATAATAAAAGCCATATATGATAAATCCACAGCAAACATTATCCTCAATGGTGAAAAATTGAAAGCACTTCCCCTAAAGTCAGGAACAAGATAAGGGTGCCCACTCTCACCACTGCCATTCAACACAGTTTCGGAAGTTTTAGCCACAACAATCAGAGAAGAAAAAGGAATAAAAGGAATCCAGATTGGAAAAGAAGTAAAACTCTCACTGTTTTCAGATGACATGATCCTCTACATAGAAAACCTTAAAGACTCCACCAGAAAATTACTAGAGCTAAACAATGAATATTGTAAAGTTGCAGGATATAAAATTAACACACAGAAATCCCTTGCATTCCTATACACTATGAGAAAACAGAAAGAAATGAAGGAAACAATTTCGTTCACCATTGAGACAAAAAGAATAAAATACTTAGGAATAAATCTACCTAAAGAAACAAAAACCTATATATAGAAAACCATAAAAAACTGATGAAAGAAATCAAAGAGGACACAAATAGACAGAGAAATATACCATATTCATGGACTGGAAGAATCAATATAGTGAAAATGAGTATAGCACCCAAAGCAATCTATAGCTTCAATGCAATCCCTATCAAGCTACCAACGGTATTTTTCACAGAACTAGAACAAATAATTTCACAATTTTTATGGAAATATAAAAAACCTTGAATAGCCAAAGCAATCTTGAGAAAGAAGAATGGAATTGGAGGAATCAACCTGCCTGACTTCATACTATACTACAAAGCAACAGTCATCAAGACAGTATAGCACTGGCACAAAGACAGAAAAATAGATCAATGGAGCAAAACAGAAAGCCCAGAGATAAATCCACACACCTATGGACACCTTATCTTTGACAAAAGAGAAAAGAATATAGAATGGATAAAAGACAATCTCTTTAACAAGTGGTGCTGGGAAAACTGGTCAACCACTTGTAAAAGAATGAAACTAGAACACTTTCTAACACCATACACAAAGGTAAACTCAAAATGGATTAAGATCTAAACGTAAGACCAGAAACTATAAAACTCCTACAGGAAAACATAGGCAAAACACTCTCTGACATAAATCACAGCAGGATCCTCTATGACCCACCTCCCAGAGTAATGGAAATAAAAGCAAACATAAACAAATGGGACCTAATGAAACTTAAAAGCTTTTGCACAACGAAGGAAACTATAAGCAAGGTGAAAAGACAGCCTTCAGAATGGGAGAAAGTAATAGCAAACAAAGCAAATGACAAAGAATTAATCTCAAATATATACAAGCAGCTCCTTCAGCTCAATGCCAGAAAAATAAACGATCCAATCAAAAAATGGGCCAAAGGTCTAAACAGACATTTCTCCAAAGAAGACATACAGATGCTTAACAAACACCTGAAAAGATGCTCAACATCACTCATTATCAGAGAAATGCAAATCAAACCCACAATGAGGTACCATCTCACGCTGGTCAGAATGGCTGCTATCAAAAAGTCTACAAACAATAAATGCTGGAGAGGGTGCAAAGAAAAGGGAACTGTCTCACACTGTTGATGGGAACGCAAACTAGTATAGCCACTATGGAGAACAGTGTGTAGATTCCTTAAAAAACTGGAAACAGAACTGCCATATAACCCAGCAATCCCACTGCTGGGCATACACACCAAGGAAACCAGAATTGAAAAAGACCTGTGTACCCTAATGTTCATCACAGCACTGGTTACAGTAGCCAGGACATGGACGCAACCTAGATGTCCATCAGCAGACAAATGGATAAGGAAGCTGTGGTACATATACACAATGGAATATTACTTAGCTATTAAAAAGAATGTATTTGAATCAGTTCTAATGAGATGGATGACACGGGAGTCTATTATACAGAGTGAAGTAAGTCAGAAAGAAAAACACCAATACAGTATATTAACGCATATATATGAATTTAGAAAGATGGTAATGATGACCCTACATGCAAAATAGCAAAAGAGACACATATGTAAAGAACAGACTTTTGGACTCTGTGGGAGAAGGTGAGGGTGGGATGATTTGAGAGAATAGCATTGAAACATGTATATTATCATATGTGAAACAGATTGCCAGTCCAGGTTCAATGCATGAGATAGGGTGCTCAGGGCTGGTGCACTGGGATGACCCTGAGGGAGGGGATGGGGAGGGAGGTGGGAGGGGCATTCAGGATGGGGAACACATGTACACCCATGGCTGATTCACATTAATGCATGGCAAAACCCACTACAATACTGTAAAGTAATTAGCCTCCAATTAAAATAAATAAATTTTATAAAAAAGGAATAAGTAGACAATTTACTTATGGGATTAGAAATGTAAGTTTTAAAGGGAAAGTGTATCACATTCATGGGCATGGCCATTCCAATATTTTAGTTGAACAACTTTAGGATTACCAAGATATCTATCACTGTATTAATAAGAGCATAGTTGCAATTAGTTGTCCACATATATGGAGAACAATGCTGTAAATGGTCCAACCATAGTCATTGTTCCTTGAGGAATTCTTCATATATCTTGAACTAAGCACATTGTAAAGGAGGCAGTCATAAAGATCATCCCCAAGAAAAAGAAATACAAAAAGGCAAAATAGTTGTTTGAGGAGGTCTTACAAATAGCTGAGAAAAGCAGCTAAAGGCAAAGGAGAAAAGGAAAGATACACCCATCTGAATGCTGAGTTCCAAAGAATAGCAAGGAGAGATAAGAAAGCCTTCCTCAGTGATCAGTGTGAAGAAATAGAGGAAAACAATAGAATGGGAAAGACAGGGGATCCCTTCAAGAAAATTGAAGATTCCAAGGGAACATTTTATGCAAAGATGGGCACAATAAAGGACAGAAATGGTATGGACCTAACAGAAGCAGAAGATTTTAAGAAGAGGTGGCAAGAATATACAGAACTATACAAACAAGATCTTAATGACCCAGATAACCACGATGGTGTGATCATTCACCTACAGCCAGACATCATGGAGTGTGAAGTCAAGTGGGGCTTAGGAAGCATCACTACAAATAAAGCTAGTGGAGGTGATGGCATTCCAGTTGAGCTATTTCAAATTCTAAAAGATAATGCAGTGAAAGTGATGAACTCAACATGCCAACAAATTTGGAAAACTCAGCTGTGGCCACAGGACTGGAAAAGTCCAGTTTTCATTGCAATCCCAAAGAAAGGCAATGCCAAAGAATGTTCAAATTACCACACAATTACACTCATCTGAGAGCAAAGAGCATTTGTGAACAAAGTAATGCTCAAAAGTCTCCAAATGAGGCATCAACAGTACGTGAACCAAGAACTTCCAGATGTACAAGCTGGATTTAGAAAAAGCAGAGGACCCAGATACTGAATTGCCAACATCCGATGGATCATAGGAAAAGCAAGATAGTTCCAAAAGTATATATACTTCTGCTTTATTGACTATGCCAAAGTCTTTGACTGTGAGGATCACAACAAACTGTGCAAAATTCTTAAATGGATAGGAATACTAGACCACCTGACCTGCCACCTGATAAATCTGTATGCAGGTCAAGAATCAACAGTTAGAACTGGACATGAAACAACAGACTGATTTCAAACCGGGAAAGGAGTATGTCAAGGCTGATATTGTTATCCTGCTTATTTAACTTATATACAGAATACATCATGCAAAATGATGGATTGGATGAAGCACAAGCTGGAATCAACATTGCTGGGAGAAGTATCATTAACCTCAGATATGCAGATGACACCACTCTAATGGCAGAAAGCAAAGAAGAACTGAAGAGTCTCTTCATGAAAGTGAAAGAGGAGAGTGAAAAAGCTGGCTTAAAACTCGACATTCAAAAAAGTAATATCATGGCATCCAGTCCCATCATTTCATGGCATATAGATGGGGAAACAATGGAAACAGTGAGAGACTTTATTTTCTTGGTCTCCAAAATCACTGAGGATGGTAACTGCAGGCATGAAATTAAAAGAGACTTGCTCCTTGAAAGAAAAGCTATGACCAAACTAGATAGCATACTATAAAGCAGAGACATTACTTTCCTGACAAAGGTCCATTTAGTCAAAGCTATGGTTTTTCCAGTAGTCATGTATGGATGTGAGAGTTGGCCATAAAGAAAGCTGAGCACCAAAGAATTGATGCTTTTGAACTGTGGTGTTGGAGAAGACTCTTGAGAGTCCCTGGACTGCAAGAAGATCAAACCAGTCCATCCTAAAGGAAATCAGTCCTGAGTATTCACTAGAAGGACTGATGGCTGAAGCTGAAACTCTAATACTTTGGCCACCTGACATGAAGAACTGACTCCTTGGAAAAGACCCTGATGCTGGAAAAGATTGATGACAGGAGGAAAAGGGGATGACAGAGACTGAGATGGTTGGATGGCATCACTGACTTGATGGACATGAGTTTGAGCAAGCTCTGGGAGTTGGTGATAGACAGGGAGGCCTGGTATGCTGCAGTCCATGGGGTCACAAAGAGTTGGACATGACTGAGAGCCTGAACTGAACCGAAGCACATAGAAGTTTTCAACACAACCATATGTTTCAGCACTCATATCTTATAAATGTCCTTTCTGGTGAAAATTTTTCATCATTGCTAGTTGATTTTCAGCCTATTTCAAGTAAAAATTTGGGTTTCAGAAAGATTTAAGGTATGCACATGTGAGATACATTCATGTATGAAATGTTGGTGGGAGATCATGTACAAGCTTTTACGTTGACAAATATGTAGTTTATGTCACTTTTATCCTTTTTTTCTGGAGATGGGAAAGTTGAAATCAAGACTGGACAAACGCCAGGAATAACAGTCAGAGAAGGGGATTTTAAAGATGTCACTTGCCAAAATATAAAGCCAGGGATTCAAGTACCAAGAGATGAAATAAGTCAAACTATTAAGTGGTAACATGGTTAGCATGGACATGGGCATGTAACTAAAATCCGTGTTGTCTCTGATCAACATTTATGCACACATTGTACTAAAAAAAATCATATTTCCACTAAATTCAAGGAGCAATAGATAAAGCAGATATTAGTAGTAATACTTTTAAAAGTTCAATTATAAATTTATATTATGAAAAATAACCACACTATATACATTAATAAAAATAGAAATGACATTAGTAGTTTTATTTCTCTGGTACCATCTCTGTAAAACTTAGTCATACTTTGTTTGTTTGTTTGTTTTAATTAGTTGGAGGCTATTTACTTTACAATATTGTAGTGGGTTTTGCCATACATTGACATGAATCAGCCATGGATTTACATGTGTTCCCCATCCCGACCCCCCCTCCCACTTCCCTCCCCTTCCCTTCCCTCTGGGTCATCCCAGTGCACCAGCCCCGAGCACTCGTCTCATGCATCCAACCTGGACTGGTGACCTGTGTCACACTTGATAATATACATGTTTCAATGCTATTCTCTCAGATCATCTCACCCTCAACTCCTCCAACACAGTATACTAATGCATATATGTGAAATTTAGAAAGATGGTAACGATAACCCTATTTGCAAGACAGGAAAAGAGACACAGATGTATAGAACAGACTTTTGGACTCTTTGAGTTTGTTTTAACCTCATACCTTCTGTTCCTACCATGTGTATTAGTTTTCTTTTGATGTTGTAACAAACTGTCGCACATGAGTAGCTTAAAAATGAGATAAATTTTTGTCTCACATATCTGGCAGTAAAAATCTAAAAATGATCTTAAGGTTTCATTCCTTCTGGTGCCTTTCTAATAGTTTCCTGTTAAATCTCCTCTATATAACTCATTGATTTACCCATTCTTTTGTTCATATCTTTATTGCCTCATTCAACAAATACGTAATGTTCATCAAATAAGAATCAGTTATGGTGATTCCATAGGTATACTTACTTTCCTCATGGGAACTGATTTTAATGGACACTCACAATAACAACAAAAATTAACAAGTCTTTCCTAGGATGCAAAAAAGCTAAAAAGAGGGCTGCTTCCACACTGACAGCAATATAGTATCAGATAACCTACAAAATCACATTATCTTGAACCTATCAGACAGTTATGGCTGCAGGGCAACCAACTAAGCTAATATTAAAGAAAAGCAGAGACATCTAAGGAGACATAGGATGTTAATATTTGCCTAACTGGAACAAATACAGGACACTCTGGAGGCCAAAATTTTTAATAAATTGTTCAATGTTGAATATGGCTAAACATGAAAATACAGAAGTATTGGAATGTTTACAATCTCACAGGTTCTTCCACAAAGACCTCAGTATGAACTCATGACAAAACATGAGGGCAAGAGACTCAAGAAATCCTTTTTTGGTGCATTGCTAGGAAAAAGATAATATCTTTTAGTCTCTATCTCCTCTATGAAACAAAAACCTTAAATCAGAAAGACTGGACAGCAAATCATATCACCTTTGGGGCAAGGGTGAAAACCCATTCCAGTTGGGGGAAAAGAATGGAAAATAATTCTCTCTAAGCATGCTGGTGGTTCAGCAGTAAAGAAAACATCTGTCAAGCAGGAGACACGGGTTCCACCTCTGTTTGGGGAAGATCCCCTGGAGGAAGAAATGTCAACACATTCCAGTATTCTTACGTGGAGAATCCCATGGACAGAGGAGCCTGGCAAGCTACAGTCCATTGGGTCCAAACAGTTGTACACGACTGAGTGACTAAACAACAACCACCACCCTTGGAGGAGGGGCAGGAATACTTCTTGAAGCCAGATAATTAGAAGTGTCCCGCCACAGGTGGAGATGGGCAAAAGCACATAAAGGCTCCACAACCAAAATCAGGAACATACTACCTACCTAAGATAGAAGCTGACCCCAAACAACTGGGAACCCCTCTCCTGCCCTCCACAAGCATGATAATAATCTGAGTTATAAGTCATAGCTGTTCACTGCTAGAGGAAGGTTAAGAGCACAGAGAAAGACCCTCTCTGAAGTGAAGTCAAAGGGGAAGGTTTAAAGCTATAGATGCAACAGACATTGAGAAAAATCTGCCACACCCATCTCATCCCAAACACAAGAAACAAACAGTAGATGAATGTTTCTACTCAGAAAGGCCTCAGAACCCTTGGAGCATCATGAATAACGTGAGGTGGGAGGCAGAATCCTAGGTTTGTCCCTCCACATCCTGAAGTAAGAGGGATTTTCAGGTTAACTTTGAATGAGCAATCTGCCAGGATTTGCAAGGAAAGGTAGGCATGTTCAGCTTCTAGAAATGACCCCCAGTTAATGGACAGCAAGAAAGTGAGGACCTTAGTTCTACACGCATGAGAGACTGTATTCTGCCAACAACCAGCATGATCATGGAAGGTGACAGAACCTGAAATGAAATTGCAGCCCTAGCTAAAAATTTGATTTCAGCCTTGATGACTCTGAGAAGACACTGTATTTGGACTTCTGACCAAAGGAACTGTTAGATTATAAATGTGTCTTTTCTGTTTTCTTTTTATCTCTATTTTTATCACCTTCAGTTGAATAAGCTCTAATCAGTTACTTAAGGGAATAAAAATCCTTGGTGTCAATAAATGGTTATGTATGTTTTTAGGTAACATTTACATAATAGGAAATTAACCATTTTAAGGTACACAACTTAGTGATATTTATTTACAATATTATGCAGCCATCACCTCTTTTTAGTTCCAAAATGGGTGTCATTTTAAGTTTGTGGTAACCTGTTACACAGTGGCTGAGTGGTAAAGAACCCACCTGTCAATGCAGAAGACATGAGGAGGATCCCTGGGTCAGGAAGATTCTCTGGAGAGGAAATGGCAACCCAGTCCAGTATTACTGCCAGGAAAATCCCATGGACAGAGGAGCCTGGTGGGCTACAGTCTATGGGGTTGCAAAATAGTCAGACACAACTTAGCAACTAAACAATGACAACAACCTGTTATGCAGCAACAGAAAACTAGCACAGATTTGGGGGCCCAATATTCACTGTTGGAGGGAAGATAGGTCAACTCAAAGAAATGTAGGTGGCATGAATTAGTGCAAACATAAAACTTAAGAAAATTAATTTCTATAGAACAAAACTATCTGAAATAAATGGGAAAGCAATTTATTGTACACTGATAACATTCATGAGAGTAAAACATAAGATGAGAGTATTACAAAGGATGGGAGAGAGGTACTGGGAGTATGTTATGTTAGGTTGTTACCATGCAAGCTTCCTATTGCTGGGTAACAGGTTGTCAGCTAACTTGTTTCAGTCCACTTTTAATTATATGTGTGTGTGTACTTATATACACTCTAAGGCAAAATCTTTTTCTTGAAAGTTATGAATAACAATGATGGAAAAATTAAAATCATAAAAACTCATAATCCAAAAGAAGGCAGAAATATGGGATGAACAACAGATTAAATAGAACATAGCTAGCAAAATGGACATATCAATATCAAATTATTATAAATGCTTTGAACATACCAAATAGAAGACAGAGACCCAAACAGATACTATCTATAACTAAGCTACTTTAAATTGAATGGAAATTTAAAACATAATCTACAAATATAATCAAAATAAAGCTGAAATGGCTATATTAATAGAAAAAAATCAACTTTGTAACAAAGAATATGACCAGAATAGAGAGAAACATTATGTAATAAGAAGGGGTCAGTGCATCAAGAAGACATAATACTTCTAAAATTTTAAGCACAGAGGAGCGGAGATTTAAAAATACATAAAATAATAAAAGTAGTTTAATAGTAGTTTTTACTGCTCCATCAGGGCATTCTTAATTGAAACTGGTTTTTTGTTTTGTCTGCAAGTGCATGAAGAACGCCATGATTACTAGCAGATTCATGCTGCCGCCTTGATTCATGCTAGTAACACCAGTTTTATTACAAATATTTCACTATCATTGTAAAAGGCAACAAAGTGCAAAAGCAGATAACAGTGCTATTATACAAGATAATTTAGATATCACAGATCACCTTTTTGTTTGGACACCAGAAAGTGAAGAGGAACTAAAAAGTCTCGTGATGAAAGTGAAAGAGGAGAGTGAAAAAGTTGGCTTAGAGCTCAACATTCAGAAAACTAAGGTCATAGCATCAGGTCCCATCACTTCATGGCAAATAGATGAGGAAACAGTGACAGACTTTATTTTGGGGGGCTCCAAAATCACTGCAGATGGTGATTGCAGCCATTAAATTAAAAGATGCTTACTTCTTGGAAGGAAAGTTATGACCAACCTAGACAGCATATTAAAAAGCAGAGACATTACTTTGCCAACAAAGGTCCATCTGGTCAAGGCTATGGTTTTTCCAGTGGTCATGTATGGATGTGAGAGTAGCACTGTGAAGAAAGCTGAGCACCGAAAAATCGATGCTTTTGAACTGTGGTGTTGGAGAAGACTCTTGAGAGTCCCTTGGACTGCAAGGAGATCCAACCAGTCCATCCTAAAGGAAGATCAGTCCTGGGTGTTCATTGGAAGGACTAATGCTGAAACTGAAACTCCAATACTTTGGCCACCTCATGCGAAGACTTGACTCATTGGAAAAGACCCTGATGCTAGGAGGGATTGGGGGCAGGAGGAGAAGGGGACGACAGAGGATGAGATGGTTGGATGGCATCACCGACTGGATGGACATGGGTTTGGGTAGACTCTAGGAGTTGGTGATGGACAGGGAGGCCTGGCGTGCTGTGATTCATGGGGTTGCAAAGAGTTGGACATGACTGAGCGACTGAACTGAACTGAACTGAACTGAGGAGTCCACTGGAGTACATTTAGAGCTGCTTTACTTCAGATATATACTGGTAAAATTAAAGTTTAGAGGTATACTTATTATAGCTGCTAGGGTAAAGGGACAGTGGTGGTTAATTTTGTGAGGTAAGGCTCTATTTAGTATATTTGGAAGGATGATGCTGAAGCTCCAGTACTTTGGCCACCTGATGTGAAGAACTGACTCACTGGAAAAGACCCTGATGCTGGGAAAGATTGAAGGCAGGAGGAGAAGGGGACAACAGAGGATGAGATGGTTGGATGGCATCACCGACTCAATGGACATGAGTTTGAGCCAGCTCTGGGAGATGGTGAAGGACAGGGAAGCCTGTCATGCTGCAGTCCATGGGGTTGCAGAGTCAGACATGACTGAGCAACTGAACAACGTTATATTTCCTTAGTTACCTTCTTACCTAAAATTTTTTATAATTAGTCATTGACAATATTTGACTCCAAAAAAGAAGTGCAGACTCTTTAAGTAAAAGGGATAGCACATTTTTTAATTCTAAAGGTGAAATTGAGGAGGACAGTTTATCCCCTCTACCCCATCTCTTAATCCCATCCTAAATTGGAATGAAGATTTAGCTGCTACACACAGTATTCTTCACACAAAGAGAAGACTTGAATTATAACTACCCAGGGAATTCAGTGAAGTCAGTCAGTTACAAATAAATATAATAAAGCGATCAACCAAATATACTAAGTATAAAAAGAAAATAAAACATAAAAGTAACCCTTTGACAATCCAATACAAATATAAAATTCCTAGCAATAAACTTAATATGAATATGCAAAACCTCTCTGAGGAAAACTACATGAATTTATAGGTGCACGTAAGAGGAAATTTGACAATAGGTAGAGGCATAACATTCCACTCGGTAGAAAGAATAAACAATTGTAAGCAATGTAAATCTTGCTCTAATTGACTCATATTTAACTGAAGCAGAATAAAAAAAACAGAATGAAATTGCCCTTTTGAATCTGACAATATGATTTTAAGTTTCTCCAATAGAATATGTGAAAATAGCCAGAAGAGTGACCCATTTTGACAAAACAAAATGTTCTGATATGAAGATATGTATGTCAAAGATATACTCACTGAAACTTAGGCAACTGGGGCAAGGTTAGCTATGATCCTGTCCCACAGAACTCAGAAAAAAGAAACAGACCCACAGTATATAGTAAATGCTGTCATGATGATGATCATGAAAATAATAGTGATCACATGCTGAGTAATTATTACATGCTGTATACTTAATACATATTCTTAATATATATTAAGTGCTTAATATATATTCTAAGTGCTTAATATATATTAACTAATTTAGTTCATCCTGAAAATATGTGAGGTAGGTATCATCATTGCCCCAGTTTAGAAATAAATTTTCTGAGTTTAGCAAATCAAGGACAATTGAATAACCAATCTGGGAAAACTGACTTACTGTTCAGTTCAGTTCAATTCAGTTGCTCAAGTCGTGTCCGACTCTGCAACCCCATGGACTCCAGCACAACAGGCTTCCCTATCTGTCACCAACTCCTGGAGTTTACTCAAACTCATGTCCATCGAGTCGGTGATGCCATCCAACCATGTCATTCTCTGTCGTCCTCTTCCTCTCTGCCTTCAATCTTTCCCAGCATCAGGGTCTTTTCTAATGAATCAGTTCCTCAGACTTGCTCTTAGGAAATAGAGTCAGAGTTGTTTTTTTTTTTTTTTTTTTAATGTTATTGTTGTTGTTCAGTTTAAAGTAAGTTAAATTACAGAGTTTAATTACATTTTTATTTCTACCTTAATACCCAACATGGTGGAGTTTTAGGGATATATACAACCTCATTTCCTGCTAGAGGGATGACAGAAAATAGACTTAAACATATCTACATTCTATAAGTCAGTGATTATGTTCCTAGAAAAATTTCACTATGAATTATAAAAATGAGCAAGATTGTACATATAAAAGATATTCTTAAGTGTTTTTAAAAGTATAACAAATTTGATATAATGAAATCTCCTGCACAGAGGCTTGTTGGGATAGAAGTTACAGTATATTGATATAGTAAAGTAATAGGCAGACATTATAATGATGCTATAGGTGTTGTATTTATGGTCACAGAAAGATACTCTATGATATGTTAAATGAAAATTGCTTATAAATGGTATGAATAGTTATATTTCCTATTTATTACTGGAATAAATGTGCACAGACACATGTCTTCTCCAACAGTGATGCTTAAACTTTGCTACAAGTTAAGATCAACTAGGGAGATTATAAAATTCAATGACCCAGGATCAGTTCAGACCAATTCAATCAGATTTTCTGGAGCTGAGATAAAAGTATCAAAAATATTTTAATGCCTTTAAGATGATTCTAGGCTTCCCAAGTGTCATCAGTAAAGAACCCTCCTGCCAATGCAGGTGATGCAAGAGTCACAGGTTTGCTCCCTGGGTCAGGAAGATCTCTTGCAGTAGGAAATGGCAACCTATTCCAATATTTTTGACTGGAAAACTCCATGGACAGAGGAATCTGATGGGGTCGCAAAGAGTCAGACACAACTGCGTGACTAACACAAAAGATGATTCCAATATACAGCCAAGTTAGAGATCTATGGATACAGACCATCTGCTAAGTTGTCACCTATGAATGCCTTTGTCAGATAGAATTATGATGATTCTATCCTCTTATATGCATGTTTTCAATTTTAATATATGAATAATGTGAACGTTGATAATGGTGCAGGGTATTACTATGTGTAATAAGGAGTCTGATTCCATTTTTTTTTTTTTTTTTATATATTTGACTATTGACAGCTTTGAGCCTCAGCCTTCCCTCTTCCCCTGGAATACTACACCTGATCAGGCTAATAAGGAGACTTGTGTTGCCTTCCTATGGCACAGGTAAGAGATTCAACCAAGCAAGATTCTTCTCCAGGCCTATCTAATAAAGATGATAAAAACTTCAGCCAGTCACCTTTGTTTTCTGAAGCCATTTCAGATCTGCTTGAGAGACCACCTATACTCTCCAGAGTCTTCATTACATAAGTAATAAACTTTTTCACACCATTTTCCTGTGTGCGGCATTGTCTCAACATGAACCAAACTTTGGGTGAGATCCATTCCTCTGTTTAGGGGACTACATAACAGCACAGTAAAACAGTCAACTTTGAAAACTGTCACAGCAACGCTTCATGAGACCATACGTCTTCACCTACCGTCAAACACTCTCTTTACTGAACAGCGCTCTGTGCTAAGTTGCTTCAGTCATGTCCAACTTTTTGGAACTCCACTGACTGTAGCCAAGCAGGCTCCTCTGTCCATGGGATTTTCCAAGAAAAAATACTGGAATGGATGGCCACACCCTCCTCCAAGGTATCTTCCTGACCCAGGGATGGAACCAGAGTCTCTTTAAGTCTCCTGCATGGGCAGGTGAGTTCTTTACCAGTAGCACCAAATAGGAAGTCTTATGGCCTTTATTGTCCTTTGCAGCTGAAGATTAAAAAGCTCTATACAGTCAGCAAAAATAAGACCGGGAGCTGACTGTGGCTTAGAACATGAACTCCTTATTGCCAAATTCAGACTTAAGTTGAAGAAAGTAGGGAAAACCACTAGACCATTCAGGTATGACCTAAACCAATTCCCTTATGATTATACAGTGGAAGAGACAAATAGATTCAAGGAATTAGATCTGATAGACAGAGTCCCTGAAGAAGTATGGATGGAGGATCATGACTGTACAGGAGGCGGTGATCAAGACCATCAGCAAGAAAAAGAAATGCAAAAAGGCAGAACGGCTGTCTGAGAAGGCCTTATAAATACCTTAGAAAAAAAGAGAAGCAAAAGGCAAAGGAGAAAAGGAAATATACTCATCTGAATGCAGAGTTCCAAATAGCAAGGAGAGATAAGAAAGCCTTCCTCAGTGATCAGAGCAAAGAAATAGAGGAAAACAATAGAATGGGAAACACTAGAGATCACTTCAAGAAAATTAAACATACCAAAAAAAATGTCATGCAAAGATGGGCACAATAAAGGACAGAAATGGTATGGACCTAACAGAAGCAGAAGATATTAAGGAAAGGTGGCAAGAATACTCAGAAGAACTATGCAAAAAAGATCTTAATGACCCAGACAATCACAATGGTGTGATCACTTACCTAGAGCCAGACATTCTGGATTGTGAAGTCAAGTGGGACTTAGAAGGCATCACTATGAACAAAACTAGTGGAGGTGATGGATTACCAGCTGAACTATTTCAATTCCTAAAAGATGATGCTGGGAAAGTGCTGCACTCAATATGCCAGCAAGTTTGGAAAACTCAGCCGTGACCACAGGACTGGAAAATGTCATCATTCTTTCCAATGCCAAAGAAGGGCAACATCAAAGAATGTGCAAACTACAGCACAGTTGCACTCATTTCACATACTAGCAAGGTCATCCTCAAAATCCTCCAAGCTAGGCTTCAGCAGTATCAGAACTGTGAACTTCCAGGTGTACAAGTTGCATTTAGAAAAAGCAGAGGACCCAGATATCAAACTGCCAACATCCCTTGGATCATAGAAAAAGCAAGAGAATTCCAGAAAAATATACATCTGCTTCATTGACTATGCGAAAGCTTTTGACTGTGTGGATCATGGCAAACTGGAAAATTCTTAAACAGATGGGAACACCAGACCACCTTACCTGCCTCCTCAGAAACCTGTATGCAGGTAAAGAAGCAATAGTTAGAAATGGACATAGAACAAAATTGGGAAAGGAGTACTTCAAGGCTGTATATTGTCACTTTGTTTATTTAACTTATATGCAGAGTACATCATGTGAAATGCTTTGCTGGAGGAAGAGCAAGCTGGAATTAAGGTTGCCGGGAGAAATATCAATAACCTCAAATATGCAGATGACACCACCCTAATGGCAGAAAGCAAAGAGGAACTGAAGAGCCACTTGGTGAAAGTGAAAGAGAAGAGTTAAAAAGTTGGCTTAAAACTCAATGTTCAAAAAACTAAGATCATGAAAAAAAAAAAAACTAAGATCATGGAATCTGGTGCCATCATGCCATGGCAAATAGATGGGGAAACAATGGGAACAGTGACAGATTTTATTTTCCTGAGTTAGAAAATCACTGTGGATGGTAACTGCAGCCATGTAATTAACAGATGCTTGCTCCTTGGAAGAAAAGCTATGACTAACCTAGACAGTGTATTAAAAAGCAGAGACATTACTTTCCTGACAAAGGTCCATATTTGCAAAGCTATGGTTTTTCTAGTCATGTATGGGTATGAGAGCTGGACCAGAAAGAAGGCTGAGCACTGAAGAATTGATGCTTTTGAACTGTGGTGTTGGAGAAGACTCTTGAGAGTATCTTGGACTGCAAGCAGATCAAACCAGTCCATCCTAAAGGAAATTAACCCTGAATATTCATAAGAAGGACTGATGCTGAAGTTGAAGCTCCAATACTTTGACCATCTGATGCAAAGAGCCTACTCATTGGAAAAGACCCTCATGCTGGGAAATACAGAAGACAGGAGAGAAAGGGGGATGATGGAGGATGAGATGGTTGGATGGCATCACTGACTCAACAGACATGACTCTGACCAAGCTCCAGAAGACACTGAAGGACAGGAAAGCCTGGCATGTTACAGTTCATGGGGTCACAAAGAACTGGACAGAACTGAACAAGGAGCAACAACAACAGCAGTTAAAGATTCCTGCTTTGTCCTCTGAAAAGAGTCTAAGTGTTTTCTTTATTATCTGACCAGACTTAATTCCCAGGGGATTTTCCTATTCATTCCTTATCATCAGGCTTAGGGTGGGGTGAGCATATACTCTGCCTATTCTGGAATAGCTGCTGTCTTTGCTGTATTCTTCTGATGAAACATATCAGAGCTATTCCTTGATTAAAATTCCTCTTAAGTTTTGATAGAACAACAAGAAATTGACTGAAACTTTGACAACTCACTGTCAAAGACTTCGAGTTGATTACATATTTTTTATCTCCTTCTCTAGAAGGCTCTGCATTCAAATGGGTATATCCTTTTCTCCTTTGCTTCTTTTCACAGCTATTTGTAAGGTCTTCTCAGACAGCAATTTTGCTTTTTCACATTTCTTTTTCTTGGGGATGTTCTTGATTCCTGTCTCCTGTACAATGTCACGAATGTCCATCCATAGTTCATCAGGCACTCTGTCTATCAGATCTAGTCCCTTAAATCTATTTCTCACTTCCACTGTATAGTCATAAGGGATTTGACTTAGGTCATACCTGAAGGGTCTAGTGGTTTTTCCCCACTTTCTTCAATTTAAGTTTGAATTTGGCAATAAAGAGTTCATGATCTGAGCCACAGTCAGCTCCCGGTCTTGTTTTTGCTGACTGTGTAGAGCTTCTCCATCTTTGGCTGCAAAGAATATAATCAATCTGATGTTGGTGTTGACCATCTGGTGATGTCCATGTGTAGTCTTCTCTTGTATTGTTGGAAGAAGGTGTGTGCTATGACCAGTGCGTTCTCTTGGCAGAACTCTTAATAGCCTTTGCTTAGCTTCATTCTGTACTCCAAGTCCAAATTTGCCTTTGACCTTTGTCAATAAAGGTCCACCTAGTCAAGGCTATGGTTTTTCCAGTAGTCATGTATGGATGTGAGAGTTGGACTATAAAGAAAGCTGAGAGCTGAAAAATTGATGCTTTTGAACTGTGGTGTTGGAGAAGACTCTTGAGAGTCTCTTGGACTGCAAGGAGATCCAACCGGTCCATCCTAAAGGAGATCAGTCCTGGTGTTCATTGGAAGAATTGATGCTGAAACTTCAATACTTTGGCCACCTGGTGCGAAGAGCTGACTCATTGGAAAAGACCCTGATGCTGGGAGGGATTGGGGGCAGGAGGAGAAGGGGATAACAGAGGATGAGATGGTTTAATGCAATCACTGACTCGATGGATATGAGTTTGAACAAGTTCCGGGATTTGGTGATGGACAGGGAAGACTGGTGTGCCGCGGTTCATGGGGTTGCAGTCTGACACGACTGAGAGACTGAAATGAACTAAACTGAACTAGAACGCTCACTTTTACTCTGATTTTGACCAAATTTCTTTTTGTTTTAAGCAGTGGATCTTTAGCGATGGATCTTTTATATTCATCATGCTGTGTTCCTGGCAATGTTATTGAATTACAGAATCTTTTCATAGTTTTTACCCATTATTTAACCTTATTTATAATCTATATCTATACATATTTTAATAGAATGATAAAAAAAATCTGCATTCTCCTTCTTACTCTTAATTACATCAAATAATTTCTAACTCCAAAAGTTCCAACTAATTATTTTAATAGTTTTATAATGACCTCTGAGTAAATAAATCATAATCTATCTCAGAGGTTGGCAAACAATGGCCCACTGGCCAAATCCTGCTTTTGTGTAAGAAATTTTGGGGGGCTCATTTGTGTTTTCTGTGAATGCTTTTGCATTACAACAGCAGAGCTGAATAGTTGTGACAGAGACCATATGGTCAGCAAGGCATAAAATATTTGCTACCTGTTCCTTTATAGAAAAAGTTTGCTGAATTTGATCTCTGTTATTTTGGAAAAGCCAGTGATTTTAAGACTTTTCACAGGAAAAACTACAAAAGCAAAAAGAAATTTAAAAGCACATTTAAAAATATTTGAAAGGGAAAAAAGCTAAACAATCGGATAAGCACTGTAGTGGCATGAAAAGAGTTAAGATTTTCAAAACATCTACTACATAATTTAGACTGCTAAGTAAATACCTATATTTACTCACAAAACTTAAGAAAAAACACATGTCTTCCTTTTGCAATTTCAAAAATGAATTTTCTGATAAACTTTGGACATAACACAAATTATTTATTTTTGCAAAATCTTAAGCCAGATATATTCCAATGTTGCCCAAAGTAGTCTGATTTCTGATAGTCTTAGCTTCATTAAAGAATACTTTTTTTTCCTTTAAGGTAACATTTTGGATCTCTTAGAAATATAAAAATGAACACATGTTAAGTATTTCATTTAACTCAATTAATGAATGAATTGAAAATATGTTATTGCTTACTAAAAGGAGAATTTTTAAAATAACTATAAAGTAAAGAAATGCTAAAATGAACTTAAAATAGATGCAAAAATTGGTATAGCACAGTCAATAATCAATGGAAGAAAGTGAAGAGGAACTAAAGAGCCTCTTAATGACAGTGGAAGAAGAGAGTGAAAAAGCTGGCTTAAACCATTCAAAAAACTAAGATCATGGCATCCAGTCCCACCACTTCATGGCAAATAGATAGGAAAAAATGCAAACAGTGGCAGATTTTACTTTCTTGGGCTCCCAAATCACTGTGGATGGTAACAGCAGCCATGAAATTAAAAGACGCTTGCTCCTTGGACGAAAAGCTATGACAAACCTAGACAGCGTATTAAAAAGCAGAAAAATCACTTTGCTTACAAAGGGTCATATAATCAAAGCTATGGTTTTTCCAGTAGTCATACATAGATGTGAGAGTTGGACCCTAAAGAAGGCTGAAGGCCAAAGAATTGATGTTTTCAAACTATGGTGTTGGAGAAGACTTGTGAGTCCTTTAGACTGCAAGGACATCAAACCAGTCAATTCTAAGGGAAATCAAACCTGAATATTCATTGGAAGGACTGATGCTGAAGCTGAAGCTCCAACACTTTGGCCACCTGATGCAAAGAGCTGAATCATTGGAAAAGACCCTACACTTGGAAAGATTGAAGGCAAAATTGGAAGAGGGTGGCAGAGGATGAGATGGTTGAATGGCATCACTGATGCTATGGACATACATTTGATCCAACTCTGGGAAATTGTGAAGAACAAGGAAGCCTGGGTTACTGCAGTCCACGGGGTCACAAAGAGTTGAACATGACTTAGTGACTATACAACTACTGGACACAACCAACTTACACTTCTGTGAACAGGCATCATTTGCATTATTACATGTTTTCTACAACTGATGAAGCTGCAAAGTAGCTCAAAAACCATGAAAGACAGGGATCACCTGTAGGGAGTAAACAGAAAGTACCCCTGCTAGTCCTTTTTGGCCCATTTCAAAATCACAATTTTTCCTGACATCTCAAATGGTCCATTTTTTTCTCGCCTTATCTGTTTTATTACCAATATGGAACCCTGCATTTTTCATCTGTTCCTGCAACACTGTGGTTCTTTGAAGAAATGTACAGCACTTTGGGGACTGATGCTAAGGTAGTTGTATAACTAAAACATAAAAAAGGAACCATTTAACACTTAGCATTATACATTACTATCCAAAGACCTCAGCTATTCCTCTCTCTAAAGCATATATTTCTAAAACTTCTACTGTCAAAGAGTCAGACACAACTGAGCAACTGAACTGAACTGTACTATTCTCAGTCATCTCTCTACTTCTATGGCCTAGAGGAATTCACTGTTCCTTACTATACTATGTAAAGAAATTGAGCATCCTCTTCATTTCATTCTTGGATCTGACTATGCCCAAGAGGACATAGATGGAAAAGTTTCCATAGATATGGATCATAGTGTTTTCCTGAATGAAAGAACTAAAGAACCAGACTCCCTAGAGGTACAGTATTGTCAGTTCTCTAGAGGACAAAAATTTCTTTAGTCAATTTTTGGTTTTGATTCAAAGGCAGTTTCTTTTTCTGAGGCAATAAGTATTATAGAGTAAGAAAAAAAAGTAGGGTAAGGGGTATGGTCAGTCAGCAAAAACAAGACTGGGAGCTGACTGTGGCTCAGATCGTGATTTCTTATTGCCAAATTCAGACTTAATTTGAAGAAAATAGGGGAAACCACTAGACCATTCAGGTATGACATAAATCAAATCCCTTATGATTATACAGAGGAAGTGATAGTTTCAAGAGATAGATCTGATAGACAGAGTGTCTGAAGAACTATGTATGGAGGTTCATGACATTGTACAGAAGGCAATGATCAAGAACATCTGCAAGAAAAAGAAATGCAAAAAGGCAAAATGGTTGTCTGAGGAGGCCTTACAAATAGATGAGAGAAGAAGAGAAGTGAAAGGCAGAAGAGAAAAGGAAAGATACACCCATCTGAAAGCAGAGATCCAAAGAATAGCAAGGAGAGATAAGAAAGCCTTCCTGAGTGATCAGTGCAAAGAAATAAGGAAAACCATAGAATAGGAAAGACTAGAGATCTCTTCAAGAAAATTAGAGATACCAAGGGAAATTTCATGAAAAGATGGGCAAAATAAAGGAAAGAAACAGTCTGGACCTAACAGAAGAAGCAGATATTAAGAAGAGGTGGCAAGAATACACAGAAGATCTATACAAAAAAGATTTTCATGATCCAGATAACCACAATGGTGTGATCACTCACCAGAGCCAGACATCCTGGATTGTGAAGTCAAGAGGGCCTTATGAAGCATCACTATGAACAAAGCTAGTGGAGGTGATAGAATTCCAGTTGAGCTATTTCAAATCCTAAAAGATGATGCTGTGAAAGTGATGCACTCAATATGCCAGCAAATTTGGAAAACTCAGCAGTGGCCACAGAACTGGAAAGGATCAGTTTTCATTCCAAACCCAAAGAAAGGCAATGCTAAAGAATGTTCAAACTACTGCACAATTGCACTCATCTCACACACTAGCAAAGAAATGCTCAAAATTCTCCAAGCCAGGCTTCAGTAATATGTGAACCATGAACTTCCAGATGTTCAAGCTAGATTTAGAAAAGGCAGAGGGACCAGAGATCAAATTTCCAACGTTCGTTGGATCACTGAAAAAGCAAGAGAGTTCCAGAAAAACATCTACTTCTGCTTTATTGACTATGCCAAAGCCTTTGACTGCATGGATCACAAGAAACTGTGGAAAATTTTGAAAGAGATGGGAATACCAGACCACCTGATCTGCCTCCTAAGAAATCTGCATGCAGGTCAAGAATCAACAGTTAGAACTGGACATGGAACAACAAACTTGTTTCAAATTGGGAAAGGAGCACATCAAGGCTGTATATTGTCACCCTGCTTATTTAACTTATATGTAGAGTACATATAACTTATATGCAGAGTACATACATCATGGAAAATACTGGACTAGATGAACCACAAGCTGGAATAAGATTGCCAGGAGAAATATCAATAACCTCGGATATGCAGATGAACCACCCTTATGGCAGAAACCGAAGAACTAAAAGAGCCTCTTGATGAACATGAAAGAGGAGAGATAAAAAGTTGGCTTAAAACTCAACATTCAGAAAGCTAAGATCATGGCATCTGCTCCCATCACTTCATTGCAAATAGATGGGGGGAAAATGGAAACAGTGACAGACTTTTGTTTTGGGGGGCCAAAATCACTGTAGATTGTGACTGCAGCAATGAAATTAAAAGGTGCTTGCTCCTTGGAAGAAAAACTATGACCAACCTAGACAGTGTATTAAAAAGCAGAGACATGACTTTGCCAACAAAGGTCTGTCTAGTCAAAGTTATGCTTTTTCCAGTAGTCATGTATAGATGTGAGAGTTGGACTATAAAGAAAGCTGAATGCCAAAAAGTTGATGCTTTTGAATTGTGGTGTTGGAGAAGACTCTTGAGAGTCCCTTGGACTGCAAGGAGATCCAACCAGTCAATCCTAATGGAAATCATTCCTGAATATTCATTGGAAGGACTGATGCTGAAGCTGAAACTCCAATACTTTGGCCACCTGATGTGAAGAACTGACTCACTGGAAAAGACCCTGATGCTGGGAAAGATTGAAGGCAGGAGGAGAAGGGGATGACAGAGGATGAGATGGTTGGATAGCATCACTGACTTGACGGACATGAGTTTGAGAAAGCTCTGGGAGTTGGTGATGGACAGGGAGGCTTGGCATGCTGAAGTCCATAGGGTTGCAAAGAGTAATCCCAGGCCTACAGAGAAGGCAGAAAAGACAGGTGGCAGGTGATGTGCCCTATAAAAGCAAGTGAGCTTCAAACCTGGGGCTTTTATGGAAAAGGGATGGCAGGTAAGAGTCTGAAGGTTAGAAATAAGAAGCACAAAAGAAATCTGTCTCATCTCATGGCCCACTGGAAGCTTTCAGGGGAAACAGCGATTAAGTTTGAGAGTCAGATTTCAGTTAGAGCAAGAAAGTGAAAGTTATGTTTTCTGAATATACTTATTATACAGTACCTTGAATGTATGTAAAAATGTCTCAAAGCATAGATACTTCAGCCAGACAAATTTGACACTGAATTTTATTACCAAGTGTGCAAATTTAGAAAAGATGTTAAACTTTCTAAGTCTCATTTTTCTCTTCAAAAATGGGTGCAATATACTCATCTAATTTTTGTAAGAAGAGGTTGGAGTAGGAAGAATCACATATCTAGTGTGGAGTCTGAAATATCACAATAGACAAATAGTAACCCAAATAGACACTTTAAAAGTTTATATTAAATAAATTGATAAGATACTCTATCCAGGTTCTAAGGCAAAAAATTAACTAGATTACTTTATCAAAATGGCAACCCACTCCACTAGTCTTGTCAGGAAAATCCCATGGACAGAGGAGCTTGGCAGGCTATAACCCACGGGGTCGCAGAGTTGGACACGACTGAGCACACACACATACATAGCATCTACTGAGCATATTCTATACATAGGTTGCAGAGAGAAATGGACCTAATTCGTTAACTTCCCCCTTTTAAAATATGCACATTTCCATGTCATTATGCTCCAAATTCAGCAATGGCTTTTAATTTTATTTAAAATAAAAGCTTAAGTTTTAAAGAACCAATGTAAAGGATCTCTCTATGCAAATGTGATTTTAACACTGCTTGCTAACTTCACATCAAGATGAAATTGAGACTTTTACTTCAGGCCAAGATGAAATAACATGGACTGGATTTACCTCTGGCTTAAAACAGCAAAAACAAAACAAAACTAGCAGTGATTTTTCAGGTACTGGATGTCAAACAACAAAAAACAAGTACCCTTGAATGACAAGAGGCAAACCAGGGTGGCAGAGGTAGTGGAAAGGGGCCCCAACTGCCCCAGGTTCTGCCCTGAGAGTCTCCAGCAACAGGGCAGGGAGGGGCGCTAACTGGAGTCTGGCCGTCTCTCTGCAGTAAAGGGATGGAGCTGATGTGCAGAAAGAGCAAGGTAGCTAGAGTTCATAGATCAGAGGACAGGAGGAAGAAGGCTATGCAGAAAAACACCTCTGAGCTATGGAGAGGCTTTGTGGTGGTATATTCCGCTGAATACTGATCAGAAGAAACTGCTGTGAAGAAACTGCTGATTCCAACAAAAACCATGTGAAAGGGGAAGAAATGTCAATTCCTGGAACTCAGACTGGGCCTAGAATAGTGCTTGTTTCTAGCAGCCAGCATGGTGGAAAGAGAAAGAGAAAAAAATGTCACTGGAGGATGTTATACAGATTGTTTGAGAGCTATGGTACTTACCATTTACTAGGAAAGGGCTTAGCTGAGATGGTGACAGGAAAGAGGCTCTAAAGAAGGGAAAGCGGGAATAAAAATGGCACTTTTAGAAAAAATTACTACTACCAGAAGTGATAAAATGAGACCAGTAAACGGTAGCCAATGGATAGTGATCTGGGTTCGAAGGAAGCTATTGATTCCGACCAGTGTGACAAATCATCAGCAAGTCTCCCTGCTTGGAAGCCAATATCTTCTCCCTCCAAAAATATCCCTTTTAAAGGGACAAAGGGCAGGAATGCGGCTGCCTACCTCTATGATGCAACATAAAATGTCTAAAGCAGTGCATCATAAACTCCTGTCTATAAAATTCATCCAGGAAATCTTGTTAAACTTCAGATAGTGATACAATTGGCCTAGGGTGAGGCCAACCATTCTGCATATCTAAGTTTCCTCCCAGAGCTTCTGTTACTGGTACCCAGGCCATAATTTACGTAGTGAAGGTCTAAAAGTTTTCAAATGCTGTGTGCATCTTAATTGTCGGTGTTTAGTCACTTAGTGTTTTCTCACTCTTTTGCGACCCCACGGACTATAGCCTATCAGGTTCCTCTGTCCACAGGATTTCCCAGGCAGGTGACTGGAATGTGTTGCCATTTCCTTCTCCAGGGTATCTTCCCGATCCAGGGATCAAACTGGTGTCTATGGCACTGGGAGGTGAATTCTTTACCACTAAGCTACCAGGGAAGCCCACACTTTAATTAGGGGGTGCTAAAAATGGGGCAGTGGAGCCTAAGTTTTTGTGGCACCAAGGTACATATACTATTTCTGTTCTATCAAGTAGCAGTAGTTGTTGCTTAGTCACTAAGTCGTATCTGACTCTTTTGTGAACCCATGGATTGTAGCCTGCCAGGCTCCTCTGTCCATGGGATTTCCCAGGCAAGAATACTGGAGTTGGTTGCCACTTCCTTCTCCAGGGGATCTTCTTGACCCAGGGGTTGAACCCACGTGTCTCCTGCATTGCAGGAGGGTTCTTTACCTGCTGAACCACCACCAGGGAAGACCATAGTAAGTAGTACCTACTAAGGAAGGAACCTGCCTAATGGAAACAATATATAAAGAGTATCAGAGGATGTAGAACACTTTTATATTAAAAAGGGATAAAATCTACATTAGCAATATAAATATTTTCAGGATAAAACATTTACAGGCTTAAATTAAGTTATTTATACCTGGTCTCATAGTGCAATGGTAAAGAGTCTACCTGACAACTCAAGAGATGCTGGAGAAGCATGTTTGATCCCTGGGTCAGGAAGAGTTCCTAAAGTAGGAAATGGCAACCCATTCCAGTATTCTGCCTGTAAAATCCCATGGACAAAGGAACATGGTAGACTACAGTCCATGGGGTTGCAAAGGGTTGAACACGACTTAGCATGCACACACTCATGCACTTACCTTACATATATAATGTAAACCAATTACATCTTGATCTGAGAACCTCACAAGAACCACAGTAAGATAACTAAGGTTTTATAAATCAAAAAGTAATGGTAGAATGTGAAAACTGTGAAAGCTAATCCTTTGACAATAATGTAAACAGTTTATGTGCTTCAGCATTGTAAACTAAACCAATTCTAAAGAAAGCAGTAGAAATTACAGATAAATGCACATTGACCTAAAAAATTCCTTCTATTGCAATTCCTTAATTGCCATCATTTAATGACTAGGCTAAAGTTTTCTGAAGATACTAAGACAATTTCAAATCAAGTTAGATAAAGAGAATTCCTTTGAAATCATCTCAGATGACACGTAGCCAGGAGAAAATTGATCTTAGAGATCTACAAATGTCAACTGGCATCCAAGAAAGAAGGTCTTGATTACATTCCCTGCATCCTTTGGCTATTATCTTAGAAAGCTGAAGGGAGCCAAGGAAGCTATAAACTGTAGAGTAGTATCATTTTCTTCAAGCCATTCTTCAATAATAGAACTGGAGCTGCACAATCACTAACAGCAGAGGGACTGGAGAGGAGCAGCGTATTGTTAAGGAGGGCACTGAACCAATAACAAGTGTTTTTAATCTTTCTGCATCCTCCTACACCTAGGAGCTAGACTGGTAAGATATTGAAACTCCGTGATTTTAGAACAAACCATGATGTCATTTGTCAAACTGGCCCAGGTGAAGTAAAATGTAGGCAGTTGACTTCACAATGAGATTTGTGAAACAGTGACATACCTCTTATACATTCTGATTCCAGGCAAGGTGCTACTTCAATGACTAAAGCTGGTGATTTTCTCTACACTCTGTCACTGCCCACTCCTTCACACCTCCCTGCCAGCTGGGCAATTTGCTGGAGATTTGGCATGGCCGCTGGAGTTCATTATTCAGAACTGCAGCTTATAAATATATAGATTCTATAAATAAATAGAAATTCTATAAATAAATTCTATAAATAAATAGAAATGCTATTTTCCCATTTATTTCCTATGGAAGGAAATAAAAAGACTAGCATTTCTAAACACTTATTCAAGCAATCATTTGGTTCTCTTTTATTTTCTTTGGGAAAGAGTCTTGATGACTCTGGCAGATATTCTGCCTTTTTCATTAAGTGCCTCTCACTGATAAGTAGAAAGAAAATGTTGCATCATATGGGAACCAAAAGACTTCCTTGTGAAGTTCTCCCACTGATTGTCTTTAGCTATTTGGGCTTCTTAAAAGCAAAGCAAAGAATTGTCTATCAGATTATCCAGCCAAATAGCTGCCTCATTTTCAGATCATGTTGCAATATGACTTAAAACCCCAGAGGATGTACAAATCATATACTGTGAATTCAGTGTCATCAACAATTTATTATAGACAATTGTAAAAATATAGTTTAATAAAAGGCATTTTATTTGCTATACTATGGGAATAGTGAAATCTTTTTAGTTTGGATATAAAGTAAGTAAGTAAGGAAGTAAAGTCGCTCAGTCATGTCTGACTCTTTGTGACCCCATGGACTATAGCCTACCAGGCTCCTCTGTCCATGGGATTTTCCAGGAAAGAGTACTGGAGTGGTTTGCCATTTCCTTCTCCAGGGGATCTTCCCGACCCAGGGATCAAACCCAGGTCTCCAGCATTGCAGACGCTTTACCATCTGAGCCACCAGGAAAGTAGGAGGGGAAAAATGTGTGTTCCCAAAGAGTTTGAGTTTTCTTTGTTCCTTCCTTTTCTTCATCCATCCTGTCTCCCTCCTACCACCCTTAACAGCCAAGGTGCCAGGACATTACTTTGATGGAGTTGATATCTAGATCTAGTTTTCTCATTTTAATGATATGTATGGTTTTCCAATACTCATTATGAAATATTGATATGTCACCATAAAGGAATATCAAGCCCATTTTGTAATTTGAGGGTAATTTACAAAGTGTGTGGCTGTATGTTATACAACTTCTTTTGTCAAAGTTACCTGTCCTCAACTCAAATGAGAAAACACTTATTGGGAGCCAAGAATTTGCAAAGCCATTGTATATTGAATGACTGATGATATGCAAATTGACTAGAGATGGCCTCTGCCAACTCATGGAGGAGATAGCTACTTGCAAAAACTGTATGAGACAAACTCAGGAAAGCCGTGTAACTATTTGATTCATTTAAACATTTGCTGAGCTATTGCTATGGTAGGCACTATGAAAAGCAATGACGAGAGACAGCTTTGACCTTAAGAAACCTGTAATCAAAATTTAGAAAGACAAGGAAGTACCTAGTTACGCTGTGGTAATTGCTATAAAGAACATCAGCATATGTACAATGAATCTCCGAACTTCTCAACATCAAAGACGATAGGTACTAAACCTACACATATGTGTGATCACTTTAATGGCAGACATGAGTATCAGATTATAACACTGCTAAGCCTGAACAGAGCCCTTTCACCCACAGTATTACCACTGAAGCCATCACGGAAGCCCTTTGCTCCTATGTGCAATCTTTGATATTGCGTTCTTGCTCTTCTTCCAATCCCTGCCAAGTCAATTACCAGTTTTGATGGATGCATTTCATTGTAACACATTCTGCAAACATTTCTGTGCAGTTCTCTATTCCTCATCCAAATCTAGTTCATCTTTTTCTTAATCTACTTCAACTGTGGCCTTCAAATTGTACCCTTTGATTTAATCTTTTTAATTCTATAGCAAGTGTCTATAACACTCCATATGTAACTCAAAGTTTGTGAATCATAAACTTATTATTTATATTTTTCATAAATTAGAATCTTAATTCTTCAATCTAATTAAGGGCCATGATAATTACTCTAACTGTACCAACATGCATAGCACTCTAAAGTTTATAAGGCACATTCATACCATGATCATGACATTAATCTACAGAGACAGGTAAAATATATTATTTTTCTAAGAGAGATAATGACTCTTCTGAAGCAACAGGGCAATTGAGAATACTCCCAGTTTTAATTTAGGTATTCTGCCTTCAAATATGAATCTTCCAAGATATAATGATCAATACTACTTTACATAAATCAGATGTCCCCATAATGATAGTTTTCTTCAAGAATAATGGGTTACTTGGCCACATAAAAACAAAAACAAAAAAAAAAATCCTTTACTTGAAATGCTTTTCTTCATTCTATATTATTCCATGTCTATTATTTCCTCAAGGACACCAACTTAGAAATCTTCCTTAGAACACTTAGAAACACTTCCTTAGAAAATCACTTCGGGTAGAATTCATCTTACTTTTATTATTTTTAAAATTAATTAATTGTTCTCCATACTTATTTATTCAAATTTTACTACACTATCTTCACTTGCTGTATTAGTTTATAGTTTGTTTGACTTTGATATTT
The DNA here is from genome assembly GCF_033118175.1 of Dama dama. NCBI lineage: Eukaryota > Metazoa > Chordata > Mammalia > Artiodactyla > Cervidae > Dama > Dama dama. The sequence goes on along the minus strand of NC_083685.1, from coordinate 50,751,107 downwards.
ATAGTTTGACTTCAACTCTCTTGGACATACTATGTCTTTTGATATTTAAAAATATTATATAATACTTGATAAAGTTCTTTGCATATAGCAAATATTCATTGAATGCTTGTTGACTCATTACTGGTCTTTCCCATTGCATACTTTCTCTTCTGTCCCTATACATAGTTGCAGTAGGCAGATTAATGGCCTCCCAAAGATGTCCATGTTTAAACCCCAGAAACTATGATTTACTTAGGTTAAATGCAAAGAGCAATTAAAGAATTGCAGAAAGAATTAAATGTGCTAATCAGCTGGCCTTGTAATGCAGAGATTATTCTGGATTACCTGGGAGGCTTTACACATCACAGGAGTTCTTATAAATAATAGAGGGAAGCAGAAGAAAGAGAACCAGAGAGATGGTGGCATGAGAAGGAGTCACCCAATTTTACTGGATCTGTATATTCAGGAAAGGATGGTGAATAAAAGCACAGGGAGCCCAGCTAGTTCTGTGATGACCTGGATGGGTGCATGGGGGTGGAGAGGGAGAGAGGCCCAACAAGGAGAGCATGTATGTATACACATAGCTGATTCACCTCATTGTACAGCAAAAACTAACAACACTGTAAAACAATTATACTCCAATAAAAAGGAAAAGAGAGATTTTTTGGCCTCCAAAAACTGGAAAAGGAAAAAAAAAAAAAGGATTTCCTCTAGAATCTCTAGAAAGACAGGTAGCTCTGATTTTAACCTAAGGGAGACCAACTTCATCTTCTGACTTTCAGAACTATATGATGATAAGTTTGGGCTGTTTTAAGCCAGTTTGTGATAATGTGTTCCAGCAGTCACAGGAAATGAATATATAACTAACATACCATTTATTTGATAAAAATACTAAAGATGGGCTTTTACGGAAAATCTACTGAGATTTTCTGAATCATATGAGAATATATTTTTACTCAGCTTAAATTTTGCACAAGTGTTTTCTGTGTGTGTTTGCAACCTGATTGTAAACAGCTGTAGTTAAATGTCAGTCAGTCATTTCAGTAGCTCAGTTGTGTCCAATTCTTTGCAACCCAATGGACAATAGCACACTGGGCCTCCCTGTCCTTCCCAGAGCTTGCTCAAACTTATGTCCATGGATGGTTGGATGCCATCCAGTCATCTCATCCTCTGTCGTCCCCTTCTCCTCCTGCCTTCAATCTTTCCCAGCATCAGGGTCTTTTCCAGTGAGTCAGTTCTTCACATCGGGTGGCCAAAGTACTGGAGCTTCAGCTTCAGCAACAGTCTTTCTAATGAATATTCAGGACTGATTTTCTTTAAGACTGACTGGTTGGATCTCCTTGCAGTCCAAGGGACTCTCAAGAGTCTTCTCCAACACCACAGTTCGAAAGCATCAGTTCTTTGGTGCTCAGCTTTCTTTATAGTCCAACTCTCACAACCATACATGAGTACATGAAAAGCCACAGCTTTGACTAGACAAATCTTTGTCAGCAAAGTAATGTTTCTGCTTTTCAATATGCTGTCTAGGTTGGTCATAGATTTTCTTCCAAGGAGCAAGTGTCTTTTAATTTCATGGCTGCAGTCACCATCTGCCGTGATTTTGGAGCCCAAAAAACTAAAGTCTCTCACTGTTTCCATTGTTTCCCCATCTATTTGCCATGAAGTGATGGGGCCGGATGCCATGATCTTAGAACATGAATCCTCTTCGCATGAACCCTTCTACCCTTTTTGACTGCATCTCCCATCATTATTCTCCTTTCACTCAAGACACATGCCATTCTATGTACAGCTTTCTAAAAGAGCTAAGTGCTCCCCCAAATTCTGGCTCTTTCTCATTGCCCCCTTGCCGTCCACACACTTAGGTTTTAAACGTCAGTTTGGACATCACTTCCACAGCAACCTTGCTGTCCTGCATCTGAGGTAGGCCCTTTCCTCTGCGTTTCCTTTGCCTACTACACATTATTTGCTATAGTTCAGTTGCCTTTTAATATCTCAGTTTTCCCATCTTGAGCTCAGGAAGTATGCTTTGAGCCGTCCTTCCAACCCCAGCCTTGGCAGTGCTGTTCACAATAGTGACTCAATAAAATATTGGGCAGTGAACAGAAGAACTCTCACACCTCTCAAACATCTCTCTATAGCGCATTTTCAAATTATGTTCTGCATTTGATTCATTCTCGTTCCCCAATGCCTCTTTAGCTGACATTTTAAATTTCTCCTTTTCACAGAGTTCCATGGTAACATTCTCGTTCCTTTCTTCCTATTATTGCCAATTCCTGAGACGTGAGGCACACCTGTGCCACAGCTTCAACTCATTTACGTTTTAATCCTCTGCATATCTGGCTTCTGAAAGCACCCTACTACGGAAATTATTCTCTTAATATCACCACCTGCCTACCTCAATTGAATAACCTTTTCTCAATTCGTGTTTTATTAAATCTCTCCAATTCTTTAGACTTTTGATCTTTAAGCCTCTTTATTATTCTTGTTCTGTTCTTTTCTGCTAGTTTCTCTTTCTCCAGAGCTGGCCCTTTGTCTCTTGATTCATAACTGTGGTTCTTACTCTAATTTGGTTCTGTGTCTCCCGCTCCCCTCCTTAAAGACTCACACGATCTGTCCTCTCAAAGGTTTTTACATCCCACTCCCTGGTTTCTCACCTTTGCTTCAGTCCCATATGTGTAAAGCCAAATGGCAATACAAATTTGTTTCCCTGACATTATTGGAAACTCAGCCTTTCCTAAACAAATATTATTTTCCCTGAATTCAGTTACCCTTCAGAATATACCCATGACTGTGAGGATAATGGCTTTAGTTATAATTCCCTGTATTTGAAAATTTAGGAGCACCATGGATTCCTATTTTTACTTTACCCATTAGATTCAATTATGCATAGTTTCCTTATATCTATGATATAAATAATATTAATATTCACAATTCTTTTGCCCTTTAGTGATTGTGCACTCGTCATTTCCTACCAAATTTTTTAGTCAGATATAATTTGAGTACAAATCCTGAGTCCTTCTCTGTCTGCTGTCTAGCCAAGGAGAAGATGTTTAACTTCTCTAAGCCTCAATTTTCTCAATTTGTAGAAACAGCACCATAAACATACCCAATAATACTAATAGCTTATATGCTCTGAGAGTGAATTACTGTAAATAAAACATTAAGCACAATTTCCAACAAAAGTAAAAAGCACTCATTAAATAGCAGATATTACTGTGTTCATCTCCCAAATGATATTTTTTCACATGCTAACATCTCAGAAATCAGATTGTTTTATAATCATTAGTATGTCATAGATTATGTGTCAATTTTGTTTACTTGTGGTTCCAGAATAATCAATAATGCATTGGCAAAAGGATTCTTTGCCTCTGAGCCACTAGGAAAGCCCATATTCATTTGAAATTGCCTGCCTTCCTCCTTGAATCAGAAGAGGGCAGTATTATTGCTTCCTTCCTTCCATTATGATGTTTCACATATTTTGGACATTTTCCCAGAGTCTGTTGCGGTAGGTTCTCTTTAACATTCATTTCTGAGAGCCATATATAAAAGGGCTCAAGCCAAATGTTAGTGGGCCTGTCAAGCTCTGGCACCCAGTTAACGTATCCAATAGAACCATCACCTGGGAGTGGGCAGGAAGCTGGCAGAGGAGATGGAAAGAACACCTGTTCCCTTGAGTGATGTTTGTCCCCCAGTGAGCAGGGAAGAATGGGCATGTGTCCTGATTTCCACATTCTCTGAATGGCCATAATAGGAGGATATTCAAGCTTTTAGAAAAATAAAATTTGAATATTATATATACAATAAAGTCTAGGCAATATATTTCTAGATGAAGTAAGCTATCAGATTAACTTAAACTATTCATAGGATTTATTTTAATAAAAACTTAATTTTGAGCAACCAATTTAGGCTCTAAGTGATTTGGGTTAAAAGACTGCTGTCCACTGAAGAATAAATTTTGAAGTTTAAAGAATATAGATTGGATTGAATGGTGTGAAACTTATATTGAACAACTAGCCTATATTTATATGCAATAATTATTTATGCATCAGATATTTAGTAATGCAAAATGATAAAACATCAGAATGCTAGTCACTTAGATTTCTGTCAACCATGTCATGTATACTTAAAAGAGACTCTTTAAAAACATATTTTAAATATCTGTTATATTTTAAGTAAATGCATACATATTTCTTTATTCATGAAGATTGCCCAATCTTATTAGTGCAAAACTATGTAAATTATTGTTAAATAATTTAATATAAATGCCTTTATAGTTGATTCCTTTTCTTATATTACATCTACCTTCCCTTTTTTTAAATTTTATTAGTTTTTTAATTTATTTATTGTAATTGGGGGCTAATTACAATATTGTAGTGATTTTTGCCATACATTCACATGAATGAGCCATGGGTGTACATGTGTCCCCCATCCTTAACACCCCTCCCACCTCCCTCCCCATCCCATCCCTCAGGGTCTTCCCAGTGCACCAGCCAGGAGCACCCTGTCTCATGCATCAAACCTGAAGTGGCGACCTGTTTCACATACGATAATATACATGCTTCAATGCTATTCTCTCAAATCATCACACCCTTGCCTTCTCCCACAGAGTCCAAAATACTGTTCTATACATCCATGTCTCTTTAACTGTCTTGCATATAGGGTCATCGTTACCATCTTTCTAAATTCTATATGTACACATTAATATACTGTATTGGTGTTTTTCTTTCTGACTTACTTCACTCTGTATAATAGGCTCCTGTTACATCCACCTCATTAGAACTGATTCAAATGTATTCTTTTTAATAGCTGAGTAATATTCCATTATGTATATGTTCCACAGCTTTTCTTATCCATCTGTCTGCCGATGGACATCTAGGTTGTTTCCATGTCCTGGCTATTGTAAACTGTGCTGCGATGAACATTGGGGTACACGTGTCTCTTTCAATTCTGGTTTCCTTGCTACCTTCCCTCTCTACCCTGGCGGAGTAGAAGGACATGTGCTTATCTTCTCCTGTGAGAACTCCAAAATTACAACTCACTGCTGAACAACCATCAGCAGGAGAAAGTTGGATCCCACCAAAAAAAGATATCCCACATCCAAAGGCAAAGGAGAAGCCCCAACAAGGCAGCAGGAGAAGAGAAATTGCATTTAGAATCAAACCCCATACCTACCAGAGATGCTCAGAGGGCTCAAACAAAACCTTGTATGCACCAGGAGAACCCACAGAGACAGAGCCAGACCTGCCTTTGAGTGTTTGAGTGTCTCCTGCAGAGGTATAGGTCAGCAGTGGATCACATGGACCACAGCCTATGCCATGCCATTTAGGGGCACCCAAGATGGACAGGTCATGGTGGATAGTTCTGACAAAATGTGGTCCACGGGAGAAGGGAATTGCAAACCACTTCAGTATTCTTGCTTTGAGAACCCCATGCACAGTATGAAAAGGCAAAAGGATATGACACTGAAAGATGAACTACCCAGGGTCAGTAGGTGCCCAATATGCTACTGGAGAACAGTGGAGAAATAACTCCAGAAAGAATGAAGAGATGGAGCCAAAGCAAAAACAATACCCAGTTGTAGGTATGACTGGTGATGGAAGTAAAGTCCAAAGCTGTATTGAACCTGGAATGCTACGTCCATAGATCAAGGTAAATTGGAAGTGGTCAAACATGAGATGGCAAGAGTGAACATTGACATTTTAGGAAGCAGTGAACTAAAATGGACTGAAATGGGTGAATTTAACTCAGATGACAATTATATCTACTATTGTGGGCAAGAATCCCGTAGAAGAAATGTAGTAGCCATTATAGTCAACAATAGATTCCAAAATTCAGTAGTTGGATGCAATCTCAGAAATGACAGAATGATCTCTGTTCATTTCCAAGGCAAACCATTCAACGTTACAGTAATTCAAGCCTATGCCCCAACCACTAAGGCTGAAGAAGCTGAATTTGAATGGGTCTATGAAGATCTACAAGCCTTCTGAACTAACATCCAAAAAAGATGTCCTTTTCATTATAGGGGACTGGAATGCAAATGTGGGAAGTCAAGAGATACTTGGAATAACAGGCAAATTTGGCCTTGGAGTACAAAATGAAGCAGGGAAAAGGCTAATAGAGTTTTGCCAAGAGAATGTACTGGTCATAGAAAATACCCTCTTCCAAAACACAAGAGACGATTCTATACATGGACATCATGAGATGGTCAATACCAAAATCAGACTGACTATATTCTTTGCAGCCAACTCTATACAGTCAGCAAAAAGAAAACCAGGAGCTGATGGTGGCTCAGATTATGAACTCCTTATTGCAAAATTCAGACATAAATTAAAGAAAGTAGGGAAAATCACTAGTCCATTCAGGTATGGCCTAAATCAAATCCCTTATGATTATACAGTAGAAGTGACAAATAGATTCAAGGGACTAGATCTGATAGATAGAGTGCCTGAAGAACTATGGATGGAGGTTCATGACATTGTACAGTAGGCAATGATCAAGACCATGCCCAAGAAAAAGATATGTAAAAAGACTAAATGGTTCTTTGAGGAGGCCTTACAAATAGCTGTGAAAAGAAGAGAAGTGAACGGCAAAGGAGAAAAGGAAAGATATACCCATTTGAATGCAGAGTTTCAAAGAATAGCAAGGAGAGATCAGTGCAAAGTGATCTCAGTGATCAGTGCAAAGAAATAGAGGAAAGTAACAGAATGGGAAAGACTAGAGATCTCTCAAGAAAATTAGAGATACCTATGGAACATTTCATGCAATGAGGGGCACAATAAAGGAAAGAAATGATGTGGACATAACAGAAGCAGAAGAAATTAAGAAGAGGTGGCAACAATATACAGAATAACTATACAAAAAATATCTTCATGACCCAGATAACCATGATGCTGTGATCACTCACCTAGCGCCAGAAATCCTGGAATGTGAAGTCAAGTGGGCCTTATGAAGGAAGTATCACTACAAACAAAACTAGCGGAGGTGATGGAATTTCAATTGAGCTATTTCAAAGCTTAAAATATGATGCTGTGAAAGTGCTGCACTCAATATACCAGCAAATTTGGAAAACTCAGCAGTGGCCACAGAACTGGGAAAGGTCATTTTTCATTGCAATGCCAAAGAAGGGCAATGCCAAAGAATGTTCAAACTACTGCACAATTGCACTCATCTCACACGCTAGCAAGGTAATGCTCAAAATTCTCCAAGCTAGGCTTCAATAGTAAGTGAGCCATGAACTTCCGGATGTTCAAGCTAGATTTAGAAAAGGCAGAGGAACCAGAGATCAAATTGCCAACATCTACTGGATCATCGAAAAAGCAAGAGTGTTCCAGAAAAACATCTATATCTGCTTTATTGACTATGTCAAAGCCTTTGACTGTGCAACTCACAATAAACTGGAAAATTCTTCAAGAGATGGGAATACCAGACCACCTGACCTGCATCCTGAGAAATCTGTATGCAGGTCAAGAAGCAACAGTGAGAACTAGACATGGAATAATAGACTGGTTCCAAATCGGGAAAGGAGTACATCAAGGCTGTATATTGTCACCCTGCTAATTTAACTACTAATTTAACTTACAACTGCTAATTTAACTTACAAGCAGAGTACATCAAGTGAAATGCTGGACTGGATGAAACACAAGCTGGAATCAAGACTGCCAGGAGAAATATCAGTAACCTCAGATATGCAGATGACACCACCCTTATGGCAGAAAGTGAAGAACTAAAGAGCCTCTTAATGAAAGTGAAAGTGAAAGGGGAGTGAAAAAGTTGGCTTAAAACTCAACTTTCAGAAAACTAAGATCATGGCATCTGGTTCCATCATTTCATGGCAAATTGATGGGGAAACAGTGGAAACAGTGAGAGACTTTATTTTCTTGGGCTCCAAAATCACTGCAGATGGTAACTGCAGCCATGAAATTAAAAGATACTTCCTCTTTGGAAGAAAGGCTATGACCAACCTAGACAGCATATTAAAAAGCAGAGACATTACTTTGCCAACAAAGGTCCATCTAGTCGAAGCTAAGGTTTTTTCAGTAGTCACGTGTATATGTGAGAATTGGACTATAAAAAAAGCCAAAGAATAGATGCTTTTGAACTGTGGTGTTGGAGAAAACTCTTGAGAGAACCTTGGACTGCAAGGATATCCAACCAGTCCATCCTAAAGGAAAGCAGTCCTGAATTTTTATTGGAAGGACTGATGTTGAAGCTGAAACTCCAAAACTTTGTCCACCTGATGCTAAGAGCTGACTCATTGGAAAACACCCTATGCTGGGAAAGATTTAAAGCGGGAGGAGAAGGGGACGACAGAGGATGAGATGGTTGGATGGCGTCACCGACTCAATGGACAGAGTTTGAATGAGCTCTGGGAATTGGTGACGGACAGGGAAGCCTGGAGTGTTTCAGTCCATGGGGTGGCATAGATGGGGTGACACAACTGAGTGACTAAACTGAACTGAACTGCACCCTGCTCCTGAGAGGCTCTTACTCCTACTGGAACAAACTGTCAGAATCCAATCATTTCAATTAACTTAATCATTCTTATTTTTGTTTTCCCTCAATCACAAAAATTTCTTGAAAGTATCTTTAGGGATATTTTAAAATTCTTCTTCAAAAACTCAGTTGGATCTGTCCAAATTTATGCACTATACATGTTGCCAAAACTAACTCAACTTATAACTGATATAATTTGTCCTTCCTTTTTAACTCATTAACTGATTCTGGGCCTGCAATATACTTTTTATAGATTAAAGAGTCAACAATCATTGTTCTAATTTGCTCAAACAGGTAAGAGTTACATACTGATGTTTTTATGGGAAATATACTGCCATATTTACTCTGTGTTTGGTGTAGTCTAAAGATGAATCAAAACCATTGTCACAAACACTGGAGAAAATAAAAACAGAGTCTTGGAAAAGTCTGTAAACAGGATGTGCTTTCTGCTGTACTGGAAATATCAGTTAGTGAGATAGTAATAAAGGCAGGACATGTAAACTCTTTTCATAGCTACAGTTATTCAAGATTAACCAAGATAAGCCCAGTTAGGTACATACACTCATTGTTAACTAATGTCTCAAATACACCCAAAAAGGCAGAATCTTCTTCTGCATAGGCAGATCCACAAATGGCTATGACTCTTGCAAAGATTTTGTAAAAATTTTGGCTGTGGGGGAGGATTTTATAGATGTAATTATATATTTAAGGAGCAAAAATGATTATAGATCACACTGTAACATTAAGATATAAATGTTTCTTTTGTCCATCTATCTCCCAAATATAAAAAGAAAGGAGAATCTCCTTCATTTTGTCTCTACTCTGGCATCAAACTAACATTTTAGTTTCTACATAATAAGGGATCACATCTCATAGACAATTACCTTTGTGTTTTTGGAAAACAGACCCTTTATAGGTGAGGTTGTTTGGTGGTTTTGGTTTCTCATGAACTCTCCCTCCTTGGCTTGCAAATGGGCACCTACTCACTGTGTGCTCCAATGGCGCACTCTATACAAACACGTCCCAGTGTGTCTCCCTCTTTACATAAGGACACCAGTCATACTGGACTAAATCTCACTCACAGGACCTCATTTAACTTTTAGTTACCCATTTAAAGGGCTTCCCAATGGCTCAGTGGGTAAAGAATCCACCTGCAATGCAGGAGTTGCAGGTTGCCACCCACTCCAGTATTCTTGCGGGAAATCCCATGGACAGAGGAGCCTGGTGGGTTTTAGTCTGTGGGGTTGCAAAAGAGAAAGACACCACCAGCAACTAAACAACAACAACAAATAGCTCCTCTTGGGCAGATGGCCCTCAAACGAATAAACAAGTAATCCATACCATAACACTTTATGTATAATTGTATCCTGATATCATCATTAAGAACAGCATACTTGAAATAATACATCCAACTGAAGAAAAGGAACTCTAAGATTTATACAGTGGCCATGAGTGCATAACACTGCTGAAATCTTACTGTGCAGGTTAACATTTCCTGCCTTGGCAGGGAAATAAATCCTTTGGTTAGGCCCTCATTTCTTCCAATGTGGAGAAACTCCCCATCAGAGTTCCTCCACATCCTTAGCTTTTCATTCCAGTTGATCCCAATCTAATCATCCTCTTTGGTCATATCTGAGATGGGCATTGGAGGCCAGTTGAGGGTGGCCCAATTTAAGAAGTTCAAGGATTTTAGTACAAATGTAAGCCAGGAGTCACTTTAGAAGTTGAAGAAAAAACCCATTTTTTAATGTACCTGTTTCTTCGATTACTAACATCAGCTCTATCACTAATATCAGAAACCTGGTTGTACTCAATTTCCTCCCTTACCCTCAACTGAAAATAGTTATGGCAAGAGAACCCTAACTGACCTTCCTATGTACTCCTTTAGTATGTTTTTCAAATTATCACCTGAGAATTACCTTCTAAATTTAAATCTGCTAATGTTGCTTCCCTTGACAACTTATCAATTGCTTCCCATGATCTGCTGAGTAAATGCAAACTCTTTAGCATTATATGCAAATTTGTTTAGTTCTCAACTCTTCAACACTGTCTCTTTCTAGCCTGATTGATTTGCTTGATTTCCATATTCCAGACGAAGCAACACACTGGCACAATTTTAACTCTTTGAATACATGTGGCATTTATTCCATATTCCATGTGTTTTCACACACAAGTCTACCTTGCCTATCCTCCCCACCCTGTTGCTGTTCATATATTCATATTTCAAGTCAAGTTCAAGACCTCTCTGATAGATACCCTTGAGATAGGGTTAACTACTCCCTTCCCTGGACGACAATAAATGTTGCACAGACCTTCAGTACTGCGCTTACCATATGAACAAGGTTTACCAGCCGAAGTGTGAAATCTGGAGAACTTGCTAGTTTATTCTTACATTTAACACAAGGTCTGGCATGATTTTTGTGTTCAAAACATTAATTGGGGTAGTAAAGAACAATGGTAAGAAATTGTACCCCATATTAAGGTAAGCACTAGTTTAAATCCTGATTTTTCCATAACTAGCTTTGGAACCTTGTATAATCTAATTAATGTAATTTGTACACCTGCAAAATGGGAATGATGATAGAATTGATCATAGTTAAAATTTAGGAATGTGATCTCATTAAGAACTAAGCCTGACCTCTAGTAGATGCCTTATAAACTTCAGATTGCATTATCTCTTAACTCTCTTGGATAGATTAAAGAATTGGCATATTCTGATTCAGAAGACTTCATATATAAGGTCATCTAGTATATCACTTAAGAGGTCTAGTTAAATACCATCAAGATCTCATTAAAACTGACAAAATTCTTCTACGTATTCCTAATAGTTGAGACAGGTTATCACTATATTTATTGTTGTTGGACATGTAATCTGCAGAGGGAAATAGATTTTATCAAACTGAGAAGTAGTAAAGGCAAACAGTTTTATACTTGGTAGGATTTTCATAGTAATATGGGAGTTGGGTGGCTGAGGTGGCCACCATATTAGAAACTTACACTCTAATACTGACTTCATTTTTATCTTGTTTCTTTTAATGCATATTCATGAGTCATAAATATCTTACGTTTAACTATGAAAGACAGATTCTTTTAGAGCTGTAATGAGTATTGTGAGGGCCACATAATGAGTAAATCATTACCATGTATCTTTAAAGTAGCCCAAGGAAAGGAGGCTGCTGCTGTCTCAGGAGGCAGGGATTGTAAAGCATAAAGGCAAAATAATATTTTTCTTGTATAATTATCTCAGTGACCCTCAAACAGCTCATTAACTCTAGCCAACATTTTTCTTTCTAATTTAAGTGTAGTGGTGCTAAATTATTTCTGGAACCCTGGTCATAGCTATTAACCTGACTCTGACTGTTGTTTCAGAGCTCACTTCATTCCTGTTAAGTTAGCAAGCTGGAGCAAGCTATGTTAAGGAAGGAAGGAAAACAAATTTAGTGTTAGTTACTCAGTCATGTCTAACTGTTTATGACCCTATGGATTGAGGAGCCCACTAGGCTCCACTGTCCATGGAATTCCCCAGGAAAGATAATGGAGAGGGTTATGCTTCCCTTCTTCCAGGGCATCTTCCCAAGCCAGGGATCAAAGCCAGGTCTCCTGCACCGCAGACAGATCCTTTGCCATCTAAGCCACCAGAGGAGCCCCACAAGCTATTTTAGCCCAAACAAAATTTAAATAAGAGGAGACAAGTAAATCTAACTTCATTTCTAGAACAAGATCCAAACCACCTTCTTACTGTATTTTTCCCATTAGTAGTTCAAAACAAAGAGTAGTCATGGAAATTAAAAGTCAGACCTTTTCTCCATCTTCACTACGGTCTCAGCACATATTAAGCATTAACATAGAAAGATTCCCACAACACTTAATGGAGTCTACTTTCCACCCCCATCTTCATAAGTACATGACTACTGGTCTAGCACCAACAAAAGATAATGCTCCTAATGGAAAGATCAGAACCACTTGACCCTGGTCTAGGCTGACACAGGCTATGTTGTTTTTCATTTGAGAAGGATTGACCTTCATTGAGATCTTTCCTTGAAATGGTTGGGTGAGTGACCATGTGATAGTGAAAAAGTACATTAGCAAGAGTATGGTAATTTGTCTTTACTTACTTCTTAAGAAAAATCTTAACATTAAGTCATCAGTTTGATTCAGGGAAAACTCATGCATTATGTGTGATTTCCACATGTTTTGGCAAGTATTTTTAAAACAAATTATAGTATTTTACAATGTACAAGAACCCAGTAATAATCACAAATTAAATTTTTAGATGAAGGTAAGTGTTTGCCAACTCCTAATTCACATCTATGGGCTTCCCTGGTGGCTAAGTGGTAAAGAATCCATCTGCCAATGCAAGAGACACAGTTTCAATTCCTGGGTCAGAAAGATCCCCTGGAGAAGGAAATGGCAATCCACTCCAGTATTCTTGCCTGGAAAATCCCATGGAGAGAGAAACCTGGTATGCTACAGTCTATGGGCACAAAGAGTAGGACATAATTCAGTGACTAAACAACAACAAATTCAAATCTATATAAAATATTTCCAATGAAGAAACTGTTGATGTGTTCAGGCTACCCAAGTTTCTGACAGCTCAGATCTGAAAATAAGTAGTTTGTAGTTGTTAGGAAACTTAAATGTGCGTGTGAACATGCCTGGGTCTGTGTATGATAGCAGTGATGGTAGTCATCTAAATTCTTTTTAACACCATGTTTGACAAGAGCGATTGAATTACAAGTATGTCATGTAAGGAGAAAAGACTATCTCCATATCCTGTATCAGCTGTCCAGTTCAAAAGGGGATGTTAATATCCCTTTATTTCACAAGCTTAATTTTATTGCATAGGCGTGACCTTATACCTCCCTTTCTAAATTCGTGAAGTGTCACTTATTATTGACACTTATTATTATCTGTGCCCAGTGCATATGAAGAGTCATCTACCTAACAGAGATGCCTAATTAGGAATACAAAAGAACAAGAGCAGAAACAAAGATGGAGAAGGTCCAAAAGTTTCAAAGAGGAGATACCTGAAACTGTACACAAAAACCGTAAGAAGTCAAACGTGGTTATATTCCCCAGGGGACTGCGGGTCGGTTGGGGGTAGATGGAACAGTGCATAAACTTGAACACTCTTGAATTTATCTTTATGATCACTTGAAAATGTCAGCACATGTTATAGTCATAGAATTACAGCACGTCAATCTCTCTCTGAGTGGCTTTGCATCTTCCTTAAAAAAGAGCTTAATTTCCTCAGGAATCAAAATGTATTCTCTCACATTAATTTCAGAAATTACACTAATTATATTATATTTAAAATAAATACAGATAGCACTTATTGAAAGTTTAATATGCCCTTTGTTAAACATTTAATATATTTGCCTTATTTAATCCTTGCTGTCATTCTATCAGGTAGGGATTGTGATTATCCTCATTTCAGTCAAGAAAACTGAGCTTCAAGATTAAATAATTTGTGCCAGGTCAAAAATAGCTAATTAGTGACAGATATTAGATCCAATTCTGTGTTAACTCTATTATAAAATTCAGTATTGATAAACCAGGGGTAAATAAGCAACAAGTATATGCAAAGGTGGCTCAGAGTTTGTATGATGACTTAACTGGCTCTAGAAAGATATCCAAACCTCTGAAATGAAACTGAAGTTTAATCACTATACATTAAGCTCTATACATAACTCTTCACACTCCACACTGTGATTTCTGAATTTACTGAAAATGATGGTACACTTTCCAATTCTAAAAAGGAAAAGCAATCTTTTCAAATTTTGAAGCAAGACATACTAATTAAGTGTGTAATTTTGTGCCTGGAATGGGTCTGAAATTCTTTACATTCTTGCCTTTAAATGACAATTAGATGTGTAGCAAAATGCAATATAATGTTGAAAAGAATTCCAATATCTTAGAAAATAGCTGAGGGTAATCACTAGCTGTTTTTTAACCATTGGCAATTGCTATGTCAATATTTGTACAAAGTCAAGAATCTGTATAAGATTTGAACAATAGAAACTATGTTTATTTTAATTTTTTTTACCCTAAAACATGTTTTAGTAGCTGGAAATGAGGCCTTAACCCACGGTGCTTTCACTTGGAGAAAACTTTGGTATGAATCCTGTTACAAGATCAAGTTAAATGTCTTGCATGTATAATTACGAAGTAGTGGGGAATCCAGTTAAAGACTTCCAGTGGGAGGAAGTAATGCAAATCTATAAGGATAAGGTGCTTTCAAGAACAGATTGAAAAGTAAGGCACACATAGAAGTTAATTTAGACAGCAACATTTCTTCAACAATGACAAATTTCTTTGAGGGTATGGAAATATGGAATTCTTTATTTAAGAGTAGAAATTCGTTTTTGCAGGGGATTGGGGATTTCTAGCTCCAGTATATTTTATTAAATATTTCGTTGTTGTTCTGATTCAGTTCTGTCTGACACTTTGCGATCCCATTAACTTCAGCACACCAGGGTTCCTTGTCCTTCACTATCTCCTGGGGTTTGTTCAAACTCATGTTCATTGAGTCTGTGATGCCATCCAACCATTTCATCCTCTGTTGCCCCCTTCTCCTCCTGCCCTCAATCTTTCCCATCTGTCTTTCCCAACTTTTCCAATGAGTCAGCTCTTTGCATCAGGTGGCCAAAGCATTGGAGCTTCAGTTTCAGCATCAGTTCTTCCAGTGAACATTCAGGTTTGATTTCCTTTAGGATTGATTGTTTCAATCTCCTTGCTGTCCAAGGGGCTCTGAAGAGTCTTCTCTAGCATCACAGTTTGAAAGCATTAATTCTTTGGTGCTCAGCCCTCTTTATGGCCCAACTCTCACATCCACACATAACTACTGGAAAAACATAGTCTTGACTATAAGGACCTTTGTTGGCAAACTGATATCTCTGCTTTTTAATACACTAGAAATGTGTCTAAGTGTGTCATAGCTTTTCTTCCAAGGAACAAGTGTCTGTTAATTTCATGACTGCAGTCATTGCAGTGATTTTGGAGCCCAAGAAAATAAAATCTGTCACTACTTCCATTTTTTTCCTGATCTATTTGCCATGAAGTGGTAGGACTAGATGCCATGATCTTAGTTTTTTAAATGTTGAGCTTTAAGCCAGCTTTTTCACTATCCTATTTTACCTTCATCAAGAGGCTCTTTGGTTCCTCTTCACTTTCTGCCATTAGAGTGGTATCATCTGCATATCTACGACTGTTGATATTTCTCCCTGCAATCTTTACTCCAGTTTGCAATTCACCCAGCCTGGCATTTTGTATGATGTACTCTGCATATAAGTTAAATAAGCAGGGTGACAGTATACAGCCTTGAAATAATCCTTTCCCAATTTTGAACCAGTCTGTTGTCCTATGTTGTTCCAGTTCTAACTGTTGCTTCTTGTCCTGCATACAGGCTTCACAGGAGGCAGATAAGATGGAATGGTATTTCCATCTCTTTAGGAAATTTCCACAGTTTGTTGTGATCCACATAATCAAAGGCTTTAGTGTAGTCAATGAAACAGAAGTAGTTTTTCTGGAACTCTCTTGCTTTTTCAATGATCCAACGGATGTTGGCAATTTGATCTCTGGTTCCTCTGCCTTTTCTAAAACCAGCTTGAACATCTGGAAATTCATGATTCACGTATTGCTGAAGCCTGGCTTGGAGAATTTTGAGCATTACTTTACTAGCGTGTGAAATGAGTGAAATTGTGTGGTAGTTTGATCATTCTTTGGCATTGCCTTTCTTTGGAATTGGAATGAAAGCTGACCTTTTCCAGTCCTGTGGCCACTGCTGAGTTTTCCAGATTTGCTGGCATTTTGAGTGCATCACTTGAGCAGCATCATCTTTTATGATTTGAACTAGCTCAGCTGGAATTCCATCACCTCCACTAGCTTTGTTTGCAGTGATGCTTTCTAAGGCCCACTTGCCTTCATACTCTCAAATGTCTGGCTCCCTGTGATAGCTAATTTTATGGGCCATAGGGTACCCAAATGTTTCATCAAACATTATTTGTGGTGTTACAAAATGCTTTTCAGAGTGTGATAAGGGTGTTTTTAGGTAATATTAACAAGTACATTTGTGAACTGAGTAAGGCAAACCCCTCTCTCTGATGATCCAATCCACTGAAAGACTAAACAAAACAGAAAGCTGACTCTCTCTCTCCCCCTGAGTAAGAGAATTCTCCTGCCTGATGGCCTTGAGCTGGGACATCATCTCTTCTCTGTCCTATAGCAGGGTCAGACCTTCAAACTTGACCTGGGGTCATTGGCCCAGAAGACTTTACACTTACATACCTCCATAAGAGCATGGGCCAATTCCTTATAATAAATCCCTCTCCCTCATTCCTGTGGGTTCAGTTTCTCTAGAGAACCCAGATTAATATTCATCTTCTATTAAGCTTAATTTTGTATAAATTTTAATTATGATTTATTTCATGTGCAAGTAATAGATCCCACTAAGCTCCTATAAGGAAGTTGTAGAAATAATGTATTGCCATAGATGTGTAATGGGATAACATCAATTACAGAGAAATTAACAGAGAAATCTTTTAAAGACAGAGTTTAAAAATTATGAAAGACATAGGGATACAAATTTACAGATCTGAAGAACTTTTTTTTTTTTTTTTTTTACCATGCCACATGGCATTCAGGATCTTAGTTCCAGAACCAAGCTGGACCATGGTAGTGAAAGAACCCAGTCCTAACCATTGAACCACCAGGGAACTCCCAAGAATCACTTCATTTTGGTTTGCTGAGTAAACGTTGTGTAGTAAATTTGTGTCAGTTATCTACTGCAGCATTAAAAACCACCCAAGAACTTGGTTACATAAAGCAATATGAATTATTTATTTTACTCATTTATATGCAATTTGAGCAGGACTCTGTGAAATCAGCCCCTTGCTTCTCAGAGTACAACTGTAGACTGCAGAGTAGCTCTCTCACAACGTTGGCAAATTAGTACTGACTGATGGCCAAGGGCTTGACTTTCTCTTACATTGGCCTCCCCAGAGTCTTCTCCTCTCACAGGGAAGGACTAGGTCTCAGGAGCAATTGCAAAATATAGGAAACAGAATCCACCTTTTTAAGCTCTGGCTCTAGAAGCTAGTATGGGGCTTTCCAGGTGGTGCTAATGGTAAAGAACCTGCCCGCCAATGCAGGAGACATAAGAAACACAAGTTTGACTCCTGGGTTGGGAAGATTCCCTGGAGAAGAAAATGGCAACTCACTCCAGTATTTATGCCTGGAGAATCCCAGGGACAGAGGATTCTGGTGGGCTACAGTCTGGAGTCACAAAGAATCAGACATGACTGAAGTGACTTAGCACTAGAAACTAGTAAAGAATCACTTCCAGCCTATACTTTTGGTTAAGCTGTCAAAGAGCCTAAATTTAACAATGAGGCATGTAAAGCTCCTGATCAATGGGAGGAATGTCAAAACATTTTGGAGTTGTGCTTTAAAACTGCCACAGTATACCTTCTGGCTGTAGATTATTTACATTCTCACCACATGTAAAATATACCTTCTTTCAAGACCCTAAAACACTTTACAGAATTGGTCTCAGGCTCAGAGCCTCAAGTTTCATTAACCAAAGTAGGTCCAGGTGAGACCAGGGTGCAGATGAGGCTCTGGGGGTTTGGCTTTTTATAGGCAGCTCCTTAAGTATGGTTCTGCAAATCTGAAGACCTGGGACATAAATAAGTTATTTCTTCTGTAACACATATGACACAGAGCAAGGGGATGATGTAAGATAATTGCCATAGATGTTCCCATTCAAAAGGGAGTAACAAGAGGCGCGGAGCAGTCACTAGTATATCACAACTGTGAACTTCAGTTGGGCCTGTTTCCATCCTTTAGACCAATGGTCTCCAACATTTTTGGCACCAGGAGCCAGTATCGTGGAAGATGATTTTTTGAACAAACTAGGGCTGGGGGACAGGGGCAGGGGGCAGGCGAGAGGATGGTTTCAGAATGATTCAAGCATATTATGTATACAACATACTGTATTTCTGAACTAATGCCGCTGCTTATCTGACAGGAGGTACAGGTCCGTAGACTGGAGGTTGGGGACTCCACCTTTGGGGTGGGGGACTGGAGGCTGGGCCTTTAAAAGCATCTTCCTTCATGGATCACAGCCTTATATGGCAAAGGGGTTTGTGTAGCTCAATGAAGCTGTGACCCATGCCATGTAGGGCCACCTAAGAAGGACTGGTCATAGAGGAGAGTTCTGGAAAAACATGTTCCACTGGAGGAGGAAATGGCAACCCACTGCAGTATTCTTGCCTGAAAAAACCCCATGGACAGTATGAAAAGGCAAAAAGATATGACACCAGAAGATAAGCACACCAGGTCGGAAGTTGTCCAATATGCTACTGGGGAAGATTGGAGGGAAATTATTAATAGCTCCAGAAAGAATGAACTGACTGGCCCCAAGCAGAAAGAACTCTCAGTTGTGGATGTGTCTGGTGGTGAAAAGCCAAAGATGGAAAAGCTCTATACAGTCAGCAAAAACAAGACCAGGAGCTGACTGTGGCTCAAATCATGAACTCCTTACTGCAAAATTCAGACTTAAATTGAAGAAAGTAAGGAAAAGCACCAGGCCATTCAGGTATGAATTAAATCAAATCCCCTATGATTATACAGTGGAGGTAACAAATAGATTTAAGGGATTAGATCTGATAGACAGAGTGCCTGAAGAACTATGGATGGAAGTTCATAGCATTGTACAGGAGACCAAAACCATCTCCAAGAAAAGAAATGCAAAAAGGAAAAATGGTTGTCTGAGGAGGCCTTACAAATAGCTGAGAAAAGACGAGAATAGAAAGGCAAAGAAGAAAGGGAAAGATATATCCAACTGAATGCAGGGTTCCAAAGAATAGCAAGGAGAGATAAGAAAGCCTTCTTAAGTGAACAATGCAAAGAATTAGGAAAACAATAGAATGGGAAAGACTAGAGATCTCTTCAAGAAAACTGGAGACACCAAGGAAACATTTCATGGAAAGATGGGCACAATAAAGGACAAAAATGGTAAGGATATAACAGAAGCCAAAGAGATTAAGAAAAAGTGAAAAGAGTACACTGAAGAACTGTACAAAAAAGATCTTAATGACCCAGATAACCATGATGGTGTAATCACTCTCCTAGAGCCAAACATCCTGGATATGCAGAGGACACCACCCTAATGGCAGAAAGCAAAGAGGAACTAAAGAGCCTCTTGATGAAGGTGACCAAGGAGAGTGAAAAAGCTGGCTTAAAATTCAACATTAAAAAAACTAAGATCATGGCATCTAGACCCATCACTTCATGGCAAATAGGTGGGGAAACAATGGAAACAGTGAGAGACTTTATTTTGGATCATAAAGAAGGCTAAGCACTGAAGAACTGATGCTTCTGAAGTGTGGTGTTGGAGAAGACTCTTGAGAGTCCCTTGGACTGCAAGGAGATCAAACCAGTTAATCCTAAAGGAAATCAATGCTGAATATTCATTGGAAAGACTGTTGCTGCCTTGAAAGTTCCAATACTTAGCCACTTGCTGTGAAGAGTTGAATCATTGGAAAAGACTCTGTTGCTGGGAAAGATTGAAAGCAAAAGGAGAAGGGGGTAACAGAAGATAAAATGGTTAGATAGCATCACTTACTCAATGGACTTGAATTTGAGCAAACTCTGGGAGATGGTGGAGGACAGAGGAGCCTGGCATGCTGCAGTCCATGGGGTCTCAAAGTCTGACAGAACTTAGCGACTGAACAAGACCAACAACAAATTAGGCCTCAGTATGGCTCTAGAAAAATTACTGTCTGTGTTTCTTGTCTGCATTCTCTGGGCTCATGGCTCTGCCCTGAATTCTTTTCAACCACTTTTTTGCCCATAAACATTTAGGGATCCATTTTATTCTTATCTGGAGTTGCTTTCACCAGAACAATTCTCTTAAATTTGAGTGGGTTTTCCATGTAATTATGTTCTACTAGTTAAAAGTCACACCTACAAGTCTTTTTGCAAAAAGTCCTTCTCTATCTTGGGTTCCTGAATGACGCCTTCTGAGACACCAAGGTCCTTTAAGACTTTTATAGAAACCCCACTGTTAAATGGGAAGGATTTTCAAAACATGCCCTTCTAATTCTTATAAGCCCTTCTGTCTGTTGGAAAGGGTTTCTGAGTTACCCATCTCAATTTTTTCCAATATATGAACCCTACAGCTTCACACAGAATTAGATTTTGTGTACCAAAGCATTTACTATTTTGAGGATTTTTTTTTTTTTTTTTTGTCATATGGAAAAGCCTAGAAAGTGTTCTATTTTTGAACTTATCAAATTCTGGCTCCTTTATACTTAACACAGCAGTCCCTCATCCTGCACTCTCTCTCCTCTTGCATTTTTTTCCCCATAAATATCAAGAAGCAGCTAGGTGGAATTTTCAACATTCTCCTAGCTCACTGAATTCATTAGGGTCATCTCCTGTGTTCGGCATTTACTGCAGGAGACAGGTCAACAACAGTTCCACCATGGCTTAATGAGTCCCCTTTCTTCCAGTTTCCAGTAACATTTCCTTCATTTTCCTTTACACGTTCAGCAACAACCTCCTCAGTAGCCTTTGAGCTATTTCACTAAGACTCTCCTTGTGGCTTTCCTGGCTTCTTCCTGCTGTCCAGCGCAAACCCATAACACATGTTGCTTTTTGTTATGGAATCACCCCCCACCTCAGGTAAAAATATCTCTATCAGTTATTTATTACCATGTAACAAAGGAACCCCAAATTTGGTGACGTGAAGTTATAATAATTTGTTATTTTGTTCAGAAGTTTGCAAGTTGGGGCAGACTTAGCAGGGAATTTGTCTTTACTCTTGAATAAAAGGAGTGTCAAAGATTAGATTTAAAACCTCCAAAGTGCCCAGAGGTTAAAAAGAAAAAGAAAAAGAAACATGGAAAAACTGTTTACCTGAGAGCAATGGAAAGATATTTTTGAACAACATAATTGTTAGTATATTATTAAAATTTTGAGATGAGAAGTGATTCAGACTTGAGGAAAAATCTACTTGAAAAATTTATAAATCTTGGACTGTTTCAACTTATCATATCCAAAAGTATTAAAAACAGCTAACTTATGATTGAATGAGGAAATATAATTTTTGAAAGACAGGGAATAATTGGCTTCAAGACAGAAACAAACTACAGGATAATTTTCCACTTCTCCTTTTAAAACTATAACCATACATGCCATTGTGCTATTCTAATTACCTTCTCATTGACATCATCCAATATCTTCACCACAATTACTTCATTGTTCCTATTTCCTCTTTTTACTAACCCCCATAAATTCCCCTTATCATTTATGGCTTGGTTGGATGACTTTTGAACTAAATAATCTTTGCTAATTCTTGGTTTCTTTCATTTGGTTTTCTATAGGACTTTAGCTATGTTTCTCTCTTTTATCAATATCATAAATCTCCCTTATGGTTGATTTTTTTTTTTTCAAGTGAATCTACCCTGGAATGTGAAGTCAAGTGGGCCTTAGGAAGCATCACTGCAAACAAAGCTAGTGGAGGTGATGGAATTCCAGTTGAGCTATTTCAAATCCTAAAAGATGATGCTGTGAAAGTGCTACACACTCAATATACCAGCAAATCTGGAAAACTCAGCAGTGGCCAGAGGACTGGAAAATGTCAGTTTTCATTCCAATCCCAAAGAAAGGCAATGCCAAAGAATGCTCAAACTACTGCACAATTGCACTCATCTCACACGCTAGTAAAGTAATGCTCAAAATTCTCTAATCCAGGCTTCAGCAATACGTGAACCATGAACTTCCAGATGTTCAAGCTGGTTTTAGAAAAGGCAGAGGAACCAAAGATCAAATTGCCAACATCCAAAGGATCATCGAAAAAGCAAGAGAGTTTCAGAAAACATCTATTTCTGCTTTATTGACTATGCCAAAACCTTTGATTGTGTGGATTACAATAAACTGTGGAAAATTCTGAAAGGGATGCGAATACCAGACCACCTGACCTGCCTCTTGAGAAACCTGTATGCAGGTCAGGAAGCAACAGTTAGAACTGGACATGGAACAAAAGATTGGTTCCAAATAGGGAAAGGAGTACGTCAAGGCTGTATATTGTCACCCTGCTTATTTAACTTATATGCAGAGTACATCATGAGAAACACAGGACTGGATGAAGCACAAGCTGGAATCAAGATTGCCAGGAGAAATATCAATAAACTCAGATATGCAGATGAGACCACCCTTATGGCAGAAAGTGAAGAAGAACCAAAGAGTCTCTTGGTGAAAGTGAAAGAGGAGAGTGAAAAAGTTGGCTTAAAGCTCAACATTCAGAAAACTAACATCATGGCATCCAGTCCCATCACTTCATGGCAAATAGATGGAGAAATAGTGGAAACAGTGGCTGACTTTATTTTTGAGGGCTCCAAAATCACTGCAGATGGTGATTTCAGTCATGAAATTAAAAGATGCTTGCTCCTTGGAAGAAAGACTATGACCAACCTAGGCAGCATATTAAAAAGAGGAGACATTACTTTGCCAACAAATGTCCATCTAGTCAGGGCTATGGTTTTTCCAGTAGACATGTATGGATGTAAGAGTGGGCTATAAAGAATGCTGAGCACCAAAGATGCTTTTGAACTGTGGTGTTCGAGGAGACTCTTGAGAGTCCCTTGGACTGCAAGGAGATCCAACCAGTCCATCCTAAAGGATATCAGTCTTGGGTGTTCATTGGAAGGACTGATGTTGAAGCTGAAACTCCAATACTTTGGCCACCTCATGCGAGGAGCTGACTCATGTGAAAAGACCCTGATGCTGGGAAAGATTGAAGGCGAGAGGAAAAGGGGACAACAGAGGATGAGATGGTTGGATGGCATCACTGACTCAATGGACATGAGTTTGGGTAGACTCCGGCAGGCCTCCGCCAGGGAGGCCTGGCGTGCTGCAGTTCATGGGGTTGCAAAGAGTCCGACACAACTGAGTGACTAAACTGAACTGAACCCTAACTTCTACAGACCTACTTAAGCTTCAGAGTTTACTGAACATGTGAAAGTCACCTAGCTTTCCAATTCTGAAATAAATATACAAGTACTTCATTAGCAAAACTGAGTGTTATACAGCCCACAACAATCACTGCATTTCCTTTAGTGATTGAAAGTACTGATATTCAAGATCTAAATCATTCTTCTGAAGGTAACCAAAAAAGTACCAGAGGTGTGAGCTTTACAGTAAGAGATTAAGATAGTCTTATCTTACTCTAAAACTTTCCCAATTCTGATTTCATTTCTGGTTTGCCATTAAGTTTAAAGGTACGGTTGACTTATGGGTTTAAACTGAAATGAGAAGGAGAAATAGTTTGGTATGAATATGCCAGAGGAGAGGCTCAAAAAGCATAGTAAACTTAAAAGTGAACTCCACTGTAAAGTTTTAAAGGATTAGAAAAACAAATGAAGGCAAGAATAGAAAAGGCAGGGCAGAAAAGGTTTTTGTGGGTATTTAGTCTCACAGCACAGTTGCTCAGTTATTTCCAACTCTCTTGCGACCCCATGGACTGTAGATCGCCAGGCTTCTCTGTCTATGGGATGTCCCAGGCAAGAACACTAGAGTGGGTTGCCATTCCCTTCTCCAGGGGATCTTCCTGAAACAGGGATTGAACCTGCATTTCCTAAATTGGCAGGCGAATTCTTTATCACTGACTGAGCCACTAGGGAAGCATAAAAAATGTTTTATCCTCATCCAAAATGAGAGAAAGAGAGAGACAGACAGGGTATTGAATTGATTGTTGAGAAGAGTCAAGTTTTACCAAAATGAGAAATTATATCTTATTTTTCACACATACTTCTCAGAAACAGCATTTTATGATTAAAAAGGACCCTGTAGATTAAATGTTCTCTATTCTGTAAAATAATCACATAGGATTAGATTTCCAATGAGAAGTCTAACTATAATTGCCTATGGATGTGTAGGAATTTCATTAGGAATTTCAAACACTGCCGAAGTAATTTTCAAACATTTTCATTTCTGCTAATATAGTGGTTCCTAAAATAGATGAAAAAGATAAAATATTTTCAAACTTGATAAGGATTTTCACTTTAATTTATTTACCACTAAGTATTGAACTAGCTTCCAGAAGTATCTTTTTCAGTGACTCATTCAGAATGGATTACCTTAGAAGCCTTTGATAGTTCAGAAATGTCCTTAATATTTGGATGTTATAATCCTGACTTTAGCAGATTTTTACCTGGAGCTAGAACAGACACAGTATTGCCCTGTATCAACAATGGTTTTGACCCCACTAATAAAAATTATTAACTAATTCTGAAATACAGTATCTTTAAAAAATTGACTACATTATAAACATTCTTTTTAATTATTAGTTTAGTATCTCAGTTTTTAGTTTACAAAAGAAAACTTCTCCCAATGTCTAGTCTTTCTTTTCTCACACATTTTCCCCTATAAATACATTAAAAATTCTCATCAGATAGAATTAAAACAAAAAGGGAATTTTGATTATCTTTTTAAAAGAGACTATGAAAGTTTCAGGCTATCACTTTACTAGGAATTCATTTATGAATTATGTGGATTCTTCACATAATTGTATTGTATTGGTTTGTATTGGATTGGATTATTTAACAAATTTTATTTACTCTTAATTACCACAATGGAAATATGTGGCTAAATGCAAATTTAACAAAGGTTTTAGTAAAGGCATCAATAATGAGTAAAATGAAAACCCATCTTTCTTTCCACACATCTGCAAATAATTGCCTAAATCTTCCAAGATTTTCAAAATTACATCTATCTAACCAAATGGACAATGTTTACCTAAAATGTTAAATTTCACCATTTATACATTACTTAACGTGTATGTATAGCAGCTATTGTTACACAGATGAACATCATGAATGTTTTTTTAACAAACTCAAACCAGAGAACACCCAGACTCAAGTAAGTCAATGAAATGAAGATGACATGGGATGACTTAGCTTTGTGGTCCCATCCCCACTCTCTCTGTTCCAAATTTGTGCAATTACTTTTTGACTCTGTCTTTGGATTCTGAGCTAGAATTGTTCTTTGCACATGCAGAAACTAAAAGACAAACAAAACAACTCAACATAAACCAATAAAAAATTTACTGTCAAAACTAAAAACTAACCAAAAAAAATCTAGGACTCCCTAGTGAATATGTTGGTTCCCAATTATTTTTCTTCTTTGACCAACTGCCTTCCTCTTTTGTTACTTTTTTCCTATGGATCTTGGTTATGAATATACATATGTAGTTTGAATTTTGTCTTATTCCAAATTAGGGTAATTACATATTCTCTGTCTCTAAAATGCTTAGTTATTTCTAGATTCTATTTCCGTCTACTTTGTTGACTAACATATAAAAACTCACCTTTATCCATGAGTTCTCCTAACAGTGTGTGATTCTGATATGGAACATGCATTGAGAAACTAGCTTAGATTTATGCATCTTACACTTACTACTAAAATATCACCTGTGGATTTTATCAGACTACAATCCTAATAACTCTGGGTTGTTGTCTCAGAGCCTACCTTTCTAACAAGCTTCTGGAGGATTTCTATTTATGATCAGCTGGTTCATAAATAATACTATAAGTAGCAATAGTCTAAATGAAAATAGCTAACTACCTAATTATGTGATTATAATTAATACAATTAAGAATTTATGGAACAGAGCTTCCCTTGTGGCTCAGTTGGTAAGGAGTCTGCCCGCAATACCAGAGACCTTATTCTACCCCTGGGTTGGGTAGTTCCCCTGGAGAAGGAAACGGCAACCCTCTTCAGTATTCTTGCCCGGGTAATCCCATAGACAGAGGAACCTGGTGGGTTACAGTCCATGGGATTGCAATTATATGATTATAATTAATACAATGAAGAATTTATGGAATAGGTATTGCTTAAATAAATGTCAGATGTGTTCTTTGGGCTATAATTAAACATTTTAGGAGACTTTTTGGATATGATCGCCTGACAACAGCATTACCCTTGATGTTGTCCTCGGTAAGTACTTTGGGATAAATTATTCTGTTACATAATTATCATTCTCTATTTTCCCAATTGTTTGGGATTTCAAAATATTTCTAAAATACAAAAAGAATATATTTAATTTGATTATTTGATCTGGTTAGTCCCAAAATAGAAGGCAGTAGCTTATGTGAATGTATGTGTACAACTGAACTAGCCAGAGAGGACTTTGTGTCTTATTTGAACGACCTCCATTTTTGTAGCATCATCACATCTCAGCAGTGAGATGACAATCCTGTTCTATGGTTATGCAGGTAAAGTAGAGACAAATTTGCTCATTTGGGGATGAGCCTCACTCTTACTGTTGCCTAAAATCATTTTTATTCTTTCAAGTATGAGAGAGCTCCAAGATATCAAAAGATTTAAAACATCTTGGAAATATCTATAACTGTATGAGTGGATGCCAAAACTGTGAAAATATGGTTAAAATACAAGTACAGAAAATTAGAAGAATAACTGAATTAGGTATTAAACTTGAAATCTAGAGATACTTTTAAAAGAAAAAAAATCACACAATGAACAAACTTGTTCATTAGGATTAGGATTTATGGTCCACTGAATTTTAAAAATGTAGACTCTTGACTGTGTGTGTGTGCTAAGTCACTCAGCCATGTCCAACTCTTTGTGATCCCATGGACTGTAGCCCATCAGGTTCCTCTATCCATGGGATTCTCCAGGCAAGAAAACTGGAGTGGGTTGCCATTTCCTCCTCCAGGGGATCTTCCCAACCCAGGGGAGACTCTTGACCACCCTCACTCAATCCTGTCCTCCTTTCTGCCTCTCTGAGAATACTTATTCTTACTGTTAATTCTCTTAACCCATTTTTAACTTCTTGTTTCTCCCTATTCCTTCCTACTTAATGCCATTCAAATGATCTCTGCCTTACACTCTCTCTGTCTGAATAAAAGCTACGAAGCTTTACAGACTGTCTACTACATGCCAGACTTCCTAGGTGGCACAGTGGTAAAGAATCTGCCTGCCAATTCAGGAGATACAAGAGACTCAAGTTGGATCCCCAGTTCTTGAAAATCTGGGGAAGGGAATGGCTACCTACTCCAGTATTCTTGCCTGGAAAATTCCATGGACAGAGGAGCCTAGCAGGCTACAGATCATGAGGTCCTGAAGAGTAGGACACTACTGAGCAACTGGGCACACACACCTAGATAAAGCTCTGTGCCTTTTATATGTGGTAACCTATTTAATCTCTCCTCAAATCTTGTAAGGTATTAGTTGCTCGGTCATGTCCGATGCTTTGCGACTCCATGGACTGTGGCCCACCAGGCTCCTCTGCCCACAGAATTCTCCAGGCAAGAATTCTGGAGTGGGTAGCTATTCCCTTCTCCAGCAGACTTTCCTGACCCAGGGATCAAACCTGAGTCTTCCACATTGCCAGCAAAGTCTTTACTGCCTAAGCCACCAGGGAAGCTCCGCCCACCCCCACCCCAATCATGAGATGTAGGTATTTTTCCTACATAACTAAAGGGGAAACTTAGACGCAAAGGGGTTAAATAACTTTCATGAGGTAATACTGCTTTTCAGGGACAAACTAGGATGCAAGCCCAGGCAGACACTTCACCTGTAAAAGTGACTCCATTACAGCACATCCTCACAGCACTGCCTGGATCACTGTATTCATAATCAAGCAGCTCCCCAGACAGAACATTCCCTCACTTTCTGTCTCTCTCAAGGCCCAGTCTGCTACCAGGCAGTTAAAATGAAAGAAGACATCAGTTTAAAAAGAGATTACACTTACCTAGTGTTTACTCTATGTTAGGTTCCAGTCAAAATACATTACATATATTAACTCAGTCCTCACAATAAGCCCTTCTAGGAAGCATTACTTTTATCTGCACCAGGGGTGAGTGAACTGAGGCAGTGATGGTTGAAGAGCCCCTATCCCCACCCCAAGTTCACAGTCAGCAGGATGTAAACATAGGCTGTCAAGCTCCAGAGTTAGTGCTTTCAGCTGCCTCACTTTGCCTGCCTTGAGGATAATGAGGATATATTCACTTTCTTGTCTTGTGGGTCAACCTAACCCTTTTCAAAGGGAAAATATCACAAGCTCCCCCAATGCCACTTAGTGATTTATGAATGCACAATTTCATCTTCGAATTTAGACTTATTTCTCACAAGTAGGCCATAGGGAATTATACGACACCTGTCTGCATGCTATGTCGCTTCTTTAACATTCTGACCACATTTTGAGTAAGGAAATATGGATTTAAGGTAAATAAATTCTCTGCAATCTTTGTCAGTCAACCTTGAGACTGACTCGCTGAATAAATATGTAAAATCACCATTTTTATAAGCAATGTAAAAAGTGACTGTTAACAGTTTGGAGAAGTCAAACAAGCACTGCAGCAGTAGTGACTGCACATTTGGGTTTGGTTTGGAATTAACACCACTTCAGGTCAACCTCGCACATTCACCACAGCAACGCCCCTAAGAGAACAGGCTGCTTTCTGTGCTGACAGACTGCCTTGCTTAGTACGTGTGCCCTTAAACTATGTGTTTGTATCTGACTTCACTTTACACTTTACAAAGGTCATTTTAACTGAACCAGAGGCAATTAACCAAAGATGGTCTATTTAATTCCATTCTTTTTGTTACATTAGTATGCGAGTTTAAATACAGTATAAATTATATTAGTGTATAGTCACACTTCTAAGTGTAAAAAGTCTATCATTTCCTTGATTTCAAAATAAAATCAGGTGTTATTTATCATAAATCTTAATAAAAATAAATTTTAATGGAGAAGTCTGAAATTTACTATGAGAACAAAGTTAATTTCAATTATACTTAGAACATGATAATTTTTTCTAAGTAAACAGATATACGTATAATAATATCTTTAATGAACTAGAATCACTTATCTTCAGGATATCAAAATCTGTGTTTGAAAGAAAAATGTTTCATAAAATTACTTTAACTACATATTTTCCATTTATAATGACATAATCATATACACCTAAAGCTCAACATTCAAAAAACTTAGATTATGGCATTCAGTCCCATCACTTCATGAAAAACAGATGGGAAAACAATGGAAACAGTGACAGACTTTATTTTCTTGGGCGATAAAATCACTGCAGATGGTGACTGCAGCCATGAAATTAAAATACGCTTGCTCCTTGGAAGGAAAGTTATGACAAACCTAGACAGCATATTAAAAAGTATAGACATTATTTTGCCAAGAAAGGTCTGTATAGTCAAAACTATAATTTTTCCAGTAGTCATGTATGGATGTGAGAGTTGGACCATAAAGAAAGCTGAGCACTGAAGAATTGATGCTTTTGAACTGTGGTGTTGGAGAAGACTCATGAGAGTCTCTTGGAATGCAAGGACATCAAACCAGTCAACCCTAAAGGAAATCAATCATGAATATTCATTGGAAGGACTGATGCTGAAGCTCCAAAACTTTGGCCACCTGATGTGAAGAGCCGACTCATTAGAAAAGACCCTGATGCTGGGAAAGATTGAAGGCTGGAGGAGAAGGGGACAGAGGATGAGATGGTTGGATGGCATCACCAACTCAATGGACATGACTTTGAACAAGCTCTGGGAGATGGTGAATGACAGGGAATCCTGGCATGCTGCAGTCCACAGGGTCACAAAAGTCAGACAGAGCTTAGTGACTGAATAACAACAGCAAATCATATACATATTAAAATGGGTCAATGAACCTACAAGAGAATCCCCATAATGTTATCAGTTGATTTTTCAGTGAAATTTTGCAGGACAGAAGGGAGTAGCAGGATATATTTAAAGTGATGAAAGGGAAAAACCTACAACCAAGAACTCTACCCAGCAAGGCTCTCATTCAGATTCAAGGGAAAAATTAAAAGCTTTAAAGAAGCAAAACATATGAGAATTCAGAATCACCAAACCACCTTTACAACAAATGTTAAAGGAACTTCTCTAGGCAAGACACAAAAAAGGAATGGAAGAAAAAAGACAGAAAAACAAGTTCCAAACAATCAAGAAAATTGCAGTAGGAAAATATGTATCAATAATTACCTTAAAAATAAATGGATTAAATGCTTCAACCAAAAGACACAGACTAACTGAATAAGTATAAAACCAAGACCCATATATATACTGTTTACAGGAGGCCCTCTTCAAACCTAGGGCCACATATAGACTAAAAGTTAGGGGATGGAAAAACATATTTCTTGCAAATAGACATCAAAAGAAAGCTGGAAGAGCAATATTCATATCAGACAAAACTGACTTTAAAATAAAAACTGTCACGGGAGACAAGGAAGGACACTACATAATGATAATGGGATCAACCCAAGAAGATATAACAATTATAAATATTTATACATCCAACATGAGAGCACCTAGATAGATATGTCAAATGCTAAAAGTAGAAAAGGGGAAATCAACAGTAACACAATAACAGTGGGAGACTTTAACACCCTACTTCTACCAATGGACAGATCATCCAGACAGGGAATAAGGAAATACAGGTCTTAAATGACACATTAGACCAGATAGACTCGATATTTATAGGACATTCCATCCAAAAGCAGAATACACTGTCTTCTTAAGTCCACAAAGAATATTCTTCAGGAAAAATCACTTATTGGGTCACAAATCAAGCCTCAGTAAATTTAAGAAAACTGAAATTATATCAAACATCTTTTACAATCACAGCATCATGAAATTAGAAATAAATGACAGAAAAAAAACCCTAAAAAACACAAACACATAGAGGTTAAATAGTATGTTACTAAATAACCAAAGGATCACTGAAAGCAAATAGAAAATCAAAAAATACCTAGAGACAAATAACAATGAAAATATGACCCAAAACCTACGGGATACTGCAATAGTTGTTCTAAAACGGAAGTTTATGGCAATACAATCTTACCCCAAAAATACAAGACAAATGTCAAATAAACAACCTAAACTTACACCTAAAGCAACTGGAGAAAGAAGAACAAATGAAACCCAAAGTTAGTAGAAGGAAAGAAATCATAAAGATCATGGCAGAAATAAATGAAAGAGAGACAGAGAAAACAATAGCAAGGATCAATGAAACTAAAGGCTGTTTCTTTGAAAAGATAAAATTGATAAGCCTTTAGCTAGTCTCATCAAGAAAAAAAAAAAGAGAGGATGCAAATCAATAAAATTAGAAATGAAAAAGAAGTTACAACTATAGAAATACAAAGGGCCCTAAGTGGTTAC
This sequence comes from Dama dama, assembly GCF_033118175.1. Taxonomy (NCBI): domain Eukaryota; kingdom Metazoa; phylum Chordata; class Mammalia; order Artiodactyla; family Cervidae; genus Dama; species Dama dama. The sequence goes on along the minus strand of NC_083685.1, from coordinate 50,719,418 downwards.
TATAAGCAACTGTATGCCACTAAAATGGACAATCTTGAAGAAATTTAAAAAGGCACAATCTCCTAAAGCTGAACCAGGAAGAAATAGAAAATATGAACTAAACAAGCACAAGTAATGAAATTGAAACTCTAATTTAAAATATTCCAAGAAATCAAAGTCCAGGACCAGATGGCTTCACAGGCAAATTTTGTCAAACATTTAGAAAAGAGTTAGCACCCATATTCTCAAATTTTTCCAAAAAACTGCAGAGGAAGGAACTCATTCCAAGCCCCAAGCTCATTTTATGAAGCCACTATCATCCTGATAACAAAATCAAAGATATCACTCATACAAAAAAGAAAATTATAGGCCCAAATCACTGACAAATAGACACTAAGATCTTAAACAAAATACTAGCAAACAAAAACAAACTAAACTCAACAACAAACTAAAAGGTCCACATGCCATGATCATGTGGGATTTATCCCAGAGATGCAAGGATTTTTCAATATGCACAAATCAGTGTGATATACCACATCAACAAATTGAATACTAAAATCCATATGATCAGTTCAATAGATACAGAAAAAACTTTTGATAAAATTCAATGTCCATTTTTGAGAAAAACTCTTCAGAAAGTGGGCACAGAGGCAATGTGACAAATCCACAGCAAACCTCATTCTCAGTGGTGAAAACCTAAAAACATTTCTTCTAAGATCAGGAACAAGATAAAGATGTTTGCTCTCACCACTATTTTCAACACCATTTTCTAAGTCCTAGCCATGACAATTAGAGAAGAAATAAAAGTAATCCAAATTGGAAAAGTAGTAAAACTGTCAGGTTGCAGATGACATGATGCGATATATAGAAAACCCTAAATATGTCACATAAAACTACGAGAGCTCATCATGAGTTTGGTGAAGCTGTGTGGTACAAAATTGATACACAGAAATCTCTTGCATTCTATATTCTATACACTAACAAGGAAAGATTAGAAAAAAGAATTCAATAAAACAATCCAATTTACCATCACAATGAAAAGAATAAAATATCTAGTGATAAACCTATCTATGGGGGCAAAAGACCTGTACACAAAAAATTATAAGATATTGAAGGAATAAATCAAAGATAACACAAAAAGATGGAGATATACACAACGTTCTTGGATTGGAAGAATCAGTATTCTGAAAATGATTATACTACTGAAAGCAATTTACAGACTCAATGCAATTCCTATCAAATTACAAATGGCATTTTTCACAGATTTCAAACAAAAATTCTAACCATTTATATGGAAACACAAAAGATCTCTAATAGACAAAGCAATCTTGAAAAACAGCTGGAGAAATCAGGCTCCCTAACTTGAGACTAGACTACAAAGCTACAATAATCAAAACAGTATGGCACTGGCACAAAAACAGAAATATAGATCAATAAAACAGGATAGAAAGTCCAGGGATAAACCCACATACTCATGGTCACCTAACCTATGACAAAGGAGGCAAGAATCTACAGAGGAGATATAAGAATCTCTTCAATAAGTGTTGCCAGAAAAACTGAATAGATAACATGCAAAATTATGAAAGTAGAATTCTCTAACACCATATATAAATATAAATTCAAAATAAAAGGAGCCAAAGGTAAGGTCTGATACTATAAAACTCTTAAACATAGGCAGAACACTCTCTGAATAAATTGCAGCAAGATCTTTTTTGATCTAGCTTCTAGAGTAATGAAAAGAAAAAGAAACAAATAAGATCTAATTAAAAGGGTTGTGTTTGCAGAGCAAAGGAAACAACAAAGACAACCTTCAGAATGGGAGAAAACATTTGCAAATGAAACAACTGACAAAAGATTAATCACCAAAATATACAAATGGCTCATGCAGGTCTGTAACAACAATAACAACAACAACAAAAACTCAAAAAATGGGTGGAAGATCTAAATAGACATTTCTCCAAAGAAGACATACAGATGGCCAAAAAGCACATGAAAAGATGCTCAGTATCTCTAATTATTATTTGTTGTTGCTTAGTCACTAAGTCATGTCTGACTCTGACTTTCACTGTACTACAATAAAGGGTAACCTCACACTGGTCATAATGGCCATCATCAAAAAAATCTACAAACAATAAATGCTTAAGAGGGTGTGGAGAAAATGTGACACTCCTACACTACTGATGGGAATGTAAATTGGTACAGCCACCATGGAAACTGGTATGGATATTCTTTAAAAAGCTAAAAGTAGAACTACCATGTGATCAGCAATCCCACTCCTTTGTATATAGAGAATATCATAATTCAAAAAGATATATGCACTTCTAGTATTATAGAAGCACTATTTACAACAGCCAGGGCATGGAAGCAACCTAAATGTCTAATGACAGAGGAATCAATAAAGAAGAAGTGATATACACACATACACACACACACTGGAATATTACTCAACCATAGGAAAAAATCATATACCTCCATTTGCAACAACATGTATAGATCTAGAGATGGTCATATTGAGTGAAGGAAGTCAGACACAGAAAGACAAATATCATATGTCACTTCTATGTGCAATCTGAAAAAGGGGTGCAAATGAACTTATTTACAAAACAGAAGTAGAGTCACCACCATACATAAGCTCCATAATAACCAGAATGCTCTCTGCTGTCCTAGTTAAAGTCCATGTTAGAGGTTTATTCTTAAGCAAGATACTTCACTACTCCAAGCCACATCTATAAATGGGGAATAACAACAGCATCTTTCCCTTCTGGCTGTTAAATCTATTACAAGCAATATATGGAAATTCTTTAGCATATGTAAAAAGAGCTCCTCAAATTTTAAATGTAAGTTTTTAAAAAGTAAAGAGAAATATCAGGAACTTGAAAGTCATGACCTCTAACCTGTGTTTTGGGAAGGAAACATCTAGAGCCTTCATTATCAGTATTAGGGTGGTTTTGGTTGCTATTATAAATGATGGATTAAATTATCATAATAGCTTTAAGCTATTTAAAATCATTTTAATTCCATTTATATTATTTCCTAGGTATGCTTTCAATTTAAGACTATTTTGAAAAGAGGAGTTTACTGATGCAATCTGGCTATTATTCATTTAAATATTATCTTCCCACTAAACTTAATTTTGATGATCTGAATTGGTTCTTTATAGGCAGTCTAGAGGAGACAAAAACTAATCTAGAGGATCAATAAAATGAGATTTATTTTATACTGGATTTGAGTTACAATGAGGTGCTCTGATGCTATCAAAACTTAATTATTTTTTAATATGAAGTAATAGGTAACAGTTTATGGAGGTTGTCAGTATAATGATGTGAATTACACTATAGTACTTTGGACACTGTACTCATCGTAGGGGCCCGATTGACAACAAACTGATGTTACAGTTTGTAACACAAGTCACATTGGACTTCCCATGCTGACTCTCAATGATTCTTTTCTTCTCTGTAAAGGAGTCAGGTCCTTAAAACTGCTTCCTATAGATGTCCTGTATAATGTGAAGTGTTAGAAATGGAATTAACTAAAATTATGGATTACATGGAGGACGTAACACAATTTAATCCACAAGAATCTGCAAATAATAACACTCATGAAAACAACTTCCATTCGATAAACATTAACATTTTTCATGTGAAAATCATGTTCCTATAAAACTTCAAAGTACATAGCAAATGTTCATGTTACTCTTTATAATCCTCTAGTAAACAAAGATTATTCTCATGTATATAATACTAGATTCTAGAAAATAAGTTATTAAAACATTGAGTGGTTAAGAGAGCAAATAAATGGAGTCTGGACAGAAGTCAAATGGAGAAAAATAAAGAGATTCCAATTACCTAGCCCAGTGAGTCAAATAAATACTGCATGATAGATTCTTAATATAATCTTACATATTATCAGAATATCTTATTAATAGCAACACTTAAAATATTAGGCATCCTAGAACAAAAATACCAGCTTCAAGTTAGTTAGAGAACACAAGAAGCCATAAGACAATTTTTTTCTCTATTTTCCCCTGTGACTCTGCTTAAGTTTGAAATATACTGATCTACTTTTTTTTAAAATTCTAATTGCCATATAGGATGCCTTCTATAATATGGAAAAGCCCTTATCATTTCAAATGTAAAATATTTCACAGACAGTCATTTTTTTCTTTTTATACTGCACATCTAAATTTGCCAACCACTTTCAAAGTAAGGGGAAAATATTTAAATATTATTTTCAAAATGTGACTTTTTTTGACTAACTTTTTGACTTTGAGTCATTTCATTTGACATTTTAATGAGATTCTTTCAATTTAATGAATCCTTGGAGCCATGCCAAAATATGTTATTTGGTTTCAGTAAACAACTAAGAAAACTATCTGAAATTTTTAATTGATTGTTTAAAGGATGTTAAAAATCCTATTTCAATATGAACACAGTTTCTAAACAAAACCATGTGTTGCTGGCAGATCTTGGATAGCATTTCAAATCTGTTGGCTATCTATAAACATTCCATTCTAGAAAAGAATGTTAAGTTCTTCCATTTAAAACATTCAACTTAGAAAAATTATTTCTTTTTATAACTAGAATACTTGTCAGATCATACAAAGAGTAGAATAAAAAGGGAAAGAAAGTAAAGAAGGATGAAAGAATGAGAATGTCAAGTATAGGCATTAATGAGCAAAAGATGAAGAGTAATGCAAAGAAGGTAATTAAAGATGAAGTTGTCTGAACTTGACTCTCTGTCATAGGCTACAATATGCAAAGGACTGGTTGTCCATGTTAGAGGCTGGTTTTCAGAGGCTGGAGCCAAAGGAACTAAAGAATTTGGAGTGACAAATCAATTAAGTAAAACCAATTATGATATGCTAGAAGAACAAAAACATGATCTCTGCCCACGATACTAGAGTTAGGATCCAGTGAGGATGTTGGTTCAATAGTTTTAAATAAGATAGAGACAGAATAAACTGGGAAGTGGATTTGGAACCAGGGAAGTAGACACAAAGCAACTATTATAAACAGCTCTAGGAGGTCTATGGTTCTCGCTCATGTTCTAATGTTTGAGTATTTTAGGCAAGGAGAAAGAGTAAGCATGAGACTGGGATGCAAAACATGATGGAGTGGGCAGTGGTGCACAGCACATGCTAGTCTTCCCGAAGATGATGACTTTCTTCCCTAATATTATAAAGAAAAACAGAGAGGAAAGATAGATGAAACATTTATAAGATGTGAAAGCAACTATACTAGATGGGAAAACAGTGGTGGTGGGAGTTTCAGAATATGGTGATCATATCACACTTAACTCACAATGACTCTAAAGCCAGCTAAAACAGCTGAATACTTGTATATCTTACTTTGGCCATGTACTGTTGATGAATTGGATCTGGGTTTTGATGAGGAAAAATGAAGACAGAATTTCTCTTAGATTTCTTGTCCAAGCAACTTAGTGAACAGAATTGACAATTTCTAAGATGGATTATGCCAGCAATTATCAAATTATCAAACACTTTAAGTGGGTCTGTAAAATAAAAATCATTTTATTAATAATTCTCAGACATCAAATGCTTTTTAAATTCTCATTTTCAAAAAAAAAATTCTCATTTTCTCATGAGTGGAATTTTTCAGAGATTACGCTGTATGAAAACATCATTGTTCTGTTGGGAAAGAGAATGAAAACATGTATTCTTATGTTCAAATGCTTAGTTTTAATTTCTAGTTCAGTGAGATAGCTTAACCCTTGTAAGAAAAACTTTCTGGAAAATCCTCCATTATTTAGTAAACTTCACAGCAAGAAATTTAATAATTTTAATGAAATAGGCAGAGTCTTTGAAAGTGACAAACTATAAAAACTCAGTTAAAGAGCAATAGATGACGAGCAGAGCCCGGTACCTTTCTATGTAAAACATCAAGTGCATAATTTAAAGTGTTCCTATAAATAATACTCCAGGCCCAGATTTATCTATTGTTAAATCATTTGTAAAGTTTAAGGAAAAATAATTTCAATCTTATATAAGTTCTTTAAAATAATAGAGAATGACTAGAGATTGTCTATACTATTCACTAATAGAAATGATTCCAACTCATTTTATGAAGGTTCTGTTGCTCTGATATTAAAAGACAGAAACATACTACAAAAATATATATAAAACTACAGAACACTATATATTACAAATGTGGACATAAAAATACTTAATTTTTATACATACATATGTGTGTGTGTGTGTGTGTGTGTGTGTGTGTATTGTTCTTACAGCGTCGGATTTTACTTCCATCACCAGTCACATCCACAACTGGGCATTGTTTTTTCTTTGGCTCAGTCTCTTCATTCTGGAGTTATTTCTCCACTCTTCTCCAGCAGCATATTGGGCACCTACTGACCTGGGGAGTTCATCTTTCAATGTCCTATCTTTTTGCCTTTTCATACTGTTCATGGGGTTCTCAAGGCAAGAATACTGAAGTGGTTTGCCATTCCCTTCTCCAGCACACCACATTTTGTCAGAACTCTCCACCATGACCCATCTGTTTTCAGTGACCCTACACGGCATGGCTGATAGTTTCATTGAGTGAGACAAGTCTGTGGTCTATGTGATCAGTTTGATGAGTTTTATGTGATTGTGATTTTCATTCTCTCTGCCCTCTGATGGATAAGGACAAGAGGCTAATGGAAGCTTCCTGATGGGAGAGACTGACTGTGGGGGAACCTGGGTCTTGTTCTGATGGGTGGGGCCATGCTCAGTAAATCTTTAATCCAATTTCCTTTTGATGGGTGGGGTTATGTTCCCTCCCTGTTGTTTGACCTGATTGACCTGAGACCAAACTATCCTGAAAGTAATGAAGATAATGGCAACCTCCTTCAAAAGATCCTGTGCATGCACTGCCACACCCAGTGCTCCAGCCCTGCAGCAGGCCACCACCGACTCACGCCTCCACCAGAGACTCCTGGACACTCACAGGCAAGTCTAGGTCAGTCTCTTGTGGAGTCCATTCTCCTGGCTCCTGCTATGCACAAGGATTTCTTTGTGCCTTCCAAGAGTCTGTTCCCTAGCCCTGTGTAAGTTCTGGCAGCTCTATGGTGGGGTTAGTGGCAACATTCTCCAAGAGGGCCTATGCCATACCCAGGTCTGCTGCACCAGAACCCCTGCCCCTGCAGCAGGCCACCACCGGCACGTACCTCTGCAGGAGACACTGAAACACTCAAAGGCAGGTCTATCCCAGTCTCTGTGGGGTCTCCAAGTGCGCACAAGCTTCTGTTTGAGCCCTCCAAGTGTCTCTGATGGGTATGGGCTTTGATTCTAGACACAGTTTTGGCCCTCCTGCCATCTTTCTGTGGCTTCTCCTTTGTCCTTGAATGTGGGGTATCTTTTTTTGGTGGGATCCAATATTCTCCTGTGGATAGTTGTTCAGCAATGAGTTGTAATTTTGGAGTTCTTGCAGGAAAAGATGGTCAAATAGGAGATGGCAAGAGTGAACATCTCCATTTCAGAAATCAGTGAACTAAAATGGACTGGAACAGGCAAATTTAATACAGATGACCATTATTCCTACTACTGTGGGCAAGAGTCCCTTAGAAGAAATGGAGTAGCCATCATAGTCAAGTGAAGAGACAAAAATGAAGTTCTTGGGTGCAATCTCAAAAATGACAGAATAATCTGTTTGTTTCCAAGGCAAACCATTCAATATCACAGTAATCCAAGTGTACGCCTCAATCACTAATGCTGAAGAAGCTGAAGTTGAATGGTTCTATGAAGACCTACAACGCCTTCTAGAAAACAAAAAAAGATGTCCTTTTCATTATAGGAGCCTGGAATGCAAAAGTCAGAAACAGAGATACCTGGAGTAACAGGAAATTTTGGCTGTGGAGTATAGAATGAAGCAGGGCAAAGGCTGGCCGATTTTGGCCAAGAGAATGCACTGGTCATAGCAAATGCCCTCTTCCACCAACACAAGAGAAGACTCTACACTTGGAAATCACCAGATGGTCAATACCAAAATCAGATTGATTATATTCTTTGTAGCCAAAGATGGAGAAACTATATGGTCAGCAAAAACAAGACTGGGAGCTGACTGTGGCTCAGATCATGAACTCCTTATTGCCAAATTCAGACTTAAATTGAAGAAAGTAGGGAAAACCACTGGACCATTCACGTATGACCTAAATCAAATCCCTTACAATTATACAGTGGAAGTGACAAATAGATTCAAGTGATTAGATCTGATAGAGTGCCTGAAGAACTATCTATGGAGGTTCATGACATTGTACAGGGGGTGGTGATCAAGACCATCCCTAAGAAAAAGAAATATAAAAAGGCAAAATGGTTGTCTACAGGAGGCCTTACAAATAGCTGAGAAAAGAGGAGAAGCTAAAGGCAAAGGAGAAAAGGAAAGTTGTATCCATTTGAATGCAGAGTTCCAAAGAAAAGCAAGGAGAGATGAGAAAGCCTTCCTCAGTGATCAGTGCAAAGAAATAGAGGAAAACAATAGAATGAGAAAGACTACAAATCTCTTCAAGAAAATTAAATATACCATGGGAATATTTCATGCAAAGATGGGCACAATAATGGAATGGTATGGAGCTCACAGAAACAGAAGAAATTAAGAAGAGATGGCAAGAATACATAGAAGAACTATAAAAAAAAAGATCTTCATGACCCAGATAACCCAGAATGATGGTGTGATCACTCACATAGAGCCAGACATCCTGGAATGAAAAGTCAAGTGGGCCTTAGGAAGCATCACTATGAACAAAGCTAGTGGAGGTGACGGAATTCCAGCTGAGCTAGCTCAAATCCTAAAAGATGATGCTGTGAAAGTGCTGCACTCAATATGTCAGCAAATTTGGAAAACTTAGCAGTGGCCACAGGACTGGAAAAAGTCAGTTTCCATTCCAATCCCAAAGAAAGGCAATGCCAAAGAATGTTCAAACTACCACACAATTGCAGTCATTTCACACACTAGCAAAGTAATGCTCAAAATTCTCCAAGCCAGGCTTCAACAGTACATAAACTGTCAACTTCCAGATGTTCAAGCTGGTTTTAGAAAAGGCAGAGGAACCAGAGATCAAATTGCCAACATCTGTTGGATCATTGAAAAAGCAAGGGAGTTTCAGAAAAAAAATCTACTTCTGCTTTATTGACTGTGCCAAAGCCTTTGACTGTGTGAGTTACAACAAACCAGAAAATTCTTCAAGAGATAGGAATACCATACCACCTTATCTGCCTCCTGAGAAGTCTGTATGCAAGTCAAGAAGCAACAGTAAGAACTGGACATGGAACAACAGACTGGTTTCAAATCAGGAAAGGGGTACATCAAGGCTGTATATTGTCACCCTGCTTATATGCAGAATACATCATGCGAAATGCTGGGCTGGATGAAACATAAGATGGAATCAAGATTGAGGTTATATCAATAACCTCAGATAAGCAGATGACACCACCCTTATGGCAGAAAGGGAAGAACTAAAGAGCCTCTTGATGAAAGTGAAAGAGGAGAGTGAAAAAGTTGGCTTAAAACTCAACATTCAGAAAACTAAGATCATGGCATCTGGTCCCATCACTTCATGGTAAATAGATAGGGAAACAATGGAAATAGTGAGAGACTTTACTTCTGGGGGCTCCAAAATCACTACAGATGGTGACTGAAGCCAAGAAATTAAAAGACACTTGCTCCTTGGAAGAAAAGCTGTGAGAAACCTACACAGCATATTAAAAAGCAGAGACATTACTTTGCCAACAAAGGTCTGTCTAATCAAAGCTATGGTTTTTCCAGTCATGTGTGGATGTGAGAGTTGGACTATTAAGAAAGGTGAGCACCAAAAAATTGAAGTTTTTGAACTGTGGTGTTGGAGAAGACTCTTGAGAGTCCCTTGGACTGCAATGAGATCAAACCAGTGAATCCCAAAGGTAATTAGTCCTGAATATTCATTGCTGGAGTGATGCTGAAGTTGAAACTCCAAAACTTTGGCCGCCTCATGTGAAGAACTGACTCGCTGAAGAAGACCCTGATGCTGGGAAAGATTGAAGGTGGGAGAAGAGGATGACAGAAAATGAGATGGTCGGATGGCATCACCGGCTCAATGGACATGAGCTTGAGCAAGCTCCAAGAGTTGGTGATGGGCAGGGAAGTCTCACATGCTGCAGTCCATAGGGTTGCAAAGAGTTGGACATGACTCTGCAACTGAAGTGAACTGATATATACATATATCCAAGTGAGGTTTACTGCAGGAATAAAAGGATGGCTTAAGATTTGGAAATCAATCAATCTAACATTATATCATATGCTCAGTCAATGCAAAAGAAAATAATTTTTACAAAATCCAATATGCTTTTGTAAAATTTTTTAGTAATTTGGATATAGAAGAGTACTTTCTCAACTACATAAAGGGTGTCTACAAAAATCCCGTGGATGGCATCAGAGTTAATGGTGAAATACTAAATTTCTCCCCACTCCCATGATTAGAATAAAAGTGAGGATGACCTTTATCATCACTCCTATTTGACACTGGGTTTGAAGTTCTACCCAGTGGAATAAGGCATACAAACTGGAAACAAAGTAAAACAACCCGTATTTGCAGAAGATATAATCACCTATAAACCCTAGAACTTTTAAATGGGTTTAGTGAGAGCTTTCTCTAAAAACATTTGTGAAAATCAGTTAGAGGCAATTCTTATATATTACTAAACAGCCAAATGCAATTATTGAATACTGAAGGAGTAGATAAGATTCATGGCAAATAATAGGCTAGCCAAAAGCTTAAAAGAAAACTCTGAGGAGTGAATGAGATGTTTTTAAGGGAAACTGAAAGGCTATGGCACAATCCTGGAAATATGGAATGCTACATCCACGCATACAGCTGCACATATACCCATGGCAGTGTGTATGCTAAGGAAAACCTGAGCAGACTCTAAGCGCTCACCTCCAGCTCATCTTAAGACTGGATAAAAAGGACGTGAAGGCTAAGATGAAACTGTAGATTCTGGGTGAGTATTGAAGGTATGCCTCCCTAAAGACCGGGAGGCTTATTCATTTGAGACAGCTAAGAATAATCTTCGTCTGTTGATTGGCTGATAGCCAAACAAAGATTTAAGTGGCCAATATGATAAAGTGACTTTACACAATTAGTTCAGAGATGTCCCTAAGCAAACAGCAATAATCCTAGTAAGGGAGAAATACTGCCATATTCTATTATTTAAAATGTCCAGTTTTCAACAAAAACTGTTAGATATGGAAAGAAACAGTAAATTGTGTGGTTCATAGGAAAAAAAGCAGTCAATAGAAACTGTTTCTAAGAAAATCCAGCTTTTGGACTTACTAGACAGTGACGCTACATCCTTTATTTTAAATATGTTTTAAATATGTTCAAAGAATTAAGGGACTATGTTTAAAAACTGAAGGAAAATGTTAGTTTGATGTCTAACCAGAAAAAGAATATCAATAAAGGTGTATGAATTATAAAATAAAACCATATAGATGCAATAGAGCTGACAAGTACAGTAACTAAGATAAAAAATTTGCTAGAGGGTATCAGTAGCAGAGTTTAGCAGATAAAGAAAAAGTCAGCACACCTGAAGCCTGATCAGTTGGGTTTATTCAGTCTATGGAATAAGAAAAAAAGGAAAGGAAAACAAAAAGAGCCTGAGAAAACTGTGAGATGTCATCAACTATACCAACATACATACAATGAGAGTTCTAGAAGGAGAGGAAAGAGAGAAGGGGGGAAACAAAACTTGAAAGAATAATAGTCTTTTTTTTTTTCAAATTTGTTAAAAGTATTTATTTACACATCTGATAAGAAGCTCAACAAAATCCAAGTAGGATTAAAAATAAAATAAAATTCCTAAAGGCAAAAGCTAAAGATAACAAATGCTTAGGAGAAAGCATAGGTATAAACCTCGATAACCTTGAATTAGGTGACCATTCCTTAGATATGACACCTATAGCATCAACAACCAAAGAAAAATAAACTGGGCTTCATCAAAATTGAAAACTTTTCATGCCTCAAAAGACACAATCAGAAAGTAATAGACAACCTACACAATGGGAGAAAATATTTTCAAATCATATATCTAATAAGGACCTAGTATTCAAAATAAATAAAGAACACTTATAACTCAACACCCTGGAGGAGGAAATGGCAACCCACTCCAGTATTCTTGCTTGGAGAATTCCATGGATAGGGGAGCCTGGTGAGTTGCATTCTATGGGGTTGCAAAGAGTCAGACACGACTGAGCAACTAACACACACATAACTCAACAACAGATACATGATTTAATTTAGAAATGGGCAAAGGATTTGAATAAATATTTCTCCAAAGAATTATTAAGTATAAGTAGCCAATAAGCATATGAAAAGATCAATGTCATTGGTCACTAGGGAAACACAAATTGAAACTACAGTGAGATAACACTTTACACTCACTAGGACAACTATAATCAAAAAGAGATGATAACAAACATTGACAAGATGTGAAAAAATTGGAAGCCAGATATATCACTGGTGGAAATTAAATGTGATAGCTACTTGATAAAAAGAATTGTGATAGTTTCTCAAGAAGTTAAAGACAAATACCACATGACTCAGCAATTCCTGAGAATAATCCAAGATAATGAAAACACAGGTACACATAAACACTTGTACATAACTATTCATAATGACACTTATACACAAATATTCATTATTCATAATAGCCAAAAGGCAGAAGCAGTTCAAATACCCATCAAGTGATAAACTGATGAAAAATTGATATATTGCCATAATATATTGCCACAATATGCCATAATATGGCATATTATCTCACCATATAGATTAATCTTCTCAACTAATCAGCTGGGTCACTTGGATATTCAAAAGTAAATAGAAGCACAAATAAATGAAATTGAACAATAATCCTTATTTCACAGCATATGCAAAAATTATATGAAAATTAACTCATAGTGGATACTTTATATAGCTGTGTAATCTAAAGTTGCGAAGCTTCTGGAAGAACAACTAGAAAAATCTTTGTGACTTAAGACAATAAGCATGAAAACTAAAAGTTAATATTTTAGTCTCAAAAATTAAAAAATTTTGCCCTTCAGAAGCCACTGTTAATGAATTGCAAAAGCAAGCCACAGTTTGGGAGAAAATATAAAACATTTGTTGTAAAGCAAGCCAAAGTTTGAGAGAAAAGGTTATAAAACATATTCCCTATAAAAGGTTTTTATATTTACTCAAGAACTCTTGTAACTAAATATCTCTAAGGTAATGATGCCCTGGTTCTGATCACTATATGGTAGAAGAATCAGGTTTTCGTTGGTATATAAGAAATAGATGAAAAGCACTAAAAATTCCGTGACTTCACCACACTTCAAGATATTGTAATAATATCCATCCTGTTTCAACCCTTGAAATACAGATTTCCCACACTACAAAGTTTTCTCCAGGAAAGAGAAGATTAGCCCATGAAAATGAACCATATTCTAGAAGGAAAGAGTCATAACATACATCTTAAGAAGGGTAGTGACAGAACTCGGTTGACATAAGACCATCAGGACTATGCCTGTCATCTTATCTTAATTATTAATAACATCCCTTTTATTTTGCTGTTTTTCCAGTTTAGTAGATAGTTATTTGGTCATGCTTAAGCAGAGACATAAATAGGCCAACAAAGGTCCATCTAGTCAAAGCTACAGTTTTTCCAGTAGTCATGTATGGATGTGAGAGTTGGACCATAAAGAAAGCTGAGTACCCCCAAAAAATTGATGCTTTTGAACTGTGGTGTTGGAGAAGACTCTTGAGAGTCCCTTGGACTGCAAGGAGATCAAACTAGTCAACCCTAAAAGAAATCAGTCCTGGATATTCATCAGTCCTGATGAATATCCTGATGCTAAAGGTGAAGCTCCAAAACTTTGGCCACCTGATGTGAAGAACTGACTCATTCAGAAGACTCTGATGCTGGGAAAGATTGAAGGCAAGAGAAAGGGACAAAAGGGGATGAGATGATTGGATGGCACCACCTACTAGATGGACATGAGTTTGAGCATGCTCTGGGAGTTGGTGATGGACAGGGGAGCCTGGTCATAGGGTTGCAAAGAGTTGGACATGACTGAGCAACTGAAGTGAACTGAACTAACCTAAGCCTCATTCAAACCAACAAATAAACAGCTTATCTTCCTTGAAAGAATTCGTCCAATAGACCAGAATAAAGAATGAGGGGGTGAGAAGCTAGTGCCAGATTTTTTGTATGTAGCACCCACATCAAAACAGCCCTTTTCATCCTACAAGCTTGGTTTAGAGCTATAAAAAGAGTTTCAAGTCTATGGGCACACTGAAGGTACTTATAGAGGCTGTGTCCAAATGATTAACCTAAACACCATTTGATCCCACCTTTCCGACTTTTGGCATTTTATTTTTAAACAAAGTGGTACCACCCTCCATATATCACAAGGGTATCACAAGAACCATATGTGAAAATGTACATGAGTGCAATTTGTAAATTCGAATGTGAAATATAAAATTGTTTCGAGGAAGATCCCCATTTCTTTTAAAACCCTGACCTCCAACTAAGCCTTTTTGAAGACTCTTTCATAGACATTTGTGGACTATGTTTCTTATTTACATTGCTTATGTTAAATTGGTCTACTCTGATGAAATTAAGCCTAGAAATCAATGTTTGCACAGAATGACAGAACTGAGTTCAGCATATGATCAGGCTGACTTTATCATTTTCTCCAAAAATTTGAAATGAGTTACAAAAGTGTTTTCCAGATGATGTCTCTGGAACTTTAGGGTTATAGAAAGTCATGATCAGAGTTCGTTCAGTGCTTACCCAAATCCTCTGATAAAATAAATTAAGAGGAAACTGAAACTAAGAATCTTGTTGAGGAAGATTCTTTTACAGAGAATGAAAAAGAGCAGAAGGAGAAATGAGCAGAGCTTGGCTTCTGAGGCTTAGCCAAGAGGAAGAGGAGGGAACTATTGCCCTAGGAATTACTGCATTTGGGTTCCAGGTTCTACCTTGCATTCTTAACATAAACCTCCCTTCACTTAGGAGAGAAGGTCTGGGTTTTGGTTCTTAGCAACCAGATTATTATCCCTGACTAGTTGAACCAAGGCAATTCACCCATTGTACAGAACAGTCTTTCACTCACCTCAAACTTTCTGTGACAAAAATATGGAATTAAACTTATCCTTTCACTTTACTCTTATAATTACTACATTGACATCTCTGGATTTAGGCTTATTTTTCACTCTTAGTAAGTCTTCAAATGGAATTCCAATTGAGCTATTTCAAATCCTAAAAGATGATGCTGTGAAAGTGCTATACTCAATATGCCAGCAAATTTGGAAAACTCAGCAGTGGAAAAGGTCAGTTTTCATTCCAATCCCAAAGAAAGGCAATGCCAGTGTACGTTCAAACTACTATACAACTGCACTCATCTCACACACTAGCAAAGTAATGCTCAAAATTCTCCAAGCCAGGCTTCAACGGCATGTGAACCATGAACTTCCAGATGTTCAAGCTGGATTTAGAAAAGGCAGAGGAACCAAAGATCAAATTGCCAACATCTGTTGGATCATAGAAAAAGCAAGAGAGTTCCAGAAAAACATCTACTTCTGCTTTATTGACTATGCCAAAGCCTTTGACAGTTGGATCACAATAAACTGTGGAAAAATCTTAAAGAGATGGGAACACCAAACTACCTGACCTGACTCTTGAGAAATCTGTATCAGGTCAGAAAGCAACAGAAAGAACTGGACATAGAACAACAGACTGGTTCCAAATCGGGAAAGGAGTACGTCAAAGCTGTATATTGTCACCCTGCTTATTTAACTTATATGCAGAGTACATCATGAGAAACACTGGGCTCGATGAAGCACAAGCTGGAATCAAGATTGCTGGGAGAAATATCAATAACCTCAGATATGCAGATGACACCATCCTTAGGGCAGAAAGTGAAGAAGAATTAAAGAGCCTCTTGGTGAAAGTGAAAGAGGAGAATGACAAAGTTGGCTTAAAACTCAACACTCAGAAAACTAAGATCATGGCATCCGATCCCATCACTTCATAGCAAATAGACATGGAAAAAATGGAAGCAGTGAGACTTTACTTTTTGGACTCCAAAATCACAGTAGATGGTGACTGCAGTCATGAAATTAAAAGATGCTTCCTCCTTGGAAGGAAAGTTATGACCAACCTAGACAGCACATTAAAAAGCAGAGATATTGCTTTGCCAACAAAGGTCCGTCTAGTCAAAGCTATGGTTTTTCCAGTAGTCATGTATGGATGTGAGAGTTAGACTATAAAGAAAGCTGAGCACTGAAGAATTGATGGTTTTGAACTATGTTGTTGGAGAAGACTCTTGAGAGTCCCTTGGACTGCAAGGAGATCCAACCAGTCCATCCTAAAGGAGATCAGTCCTGGGTGTTCATTGGAAGCACTAATGCTAAAGCTGAAACTCCAATACTTTGGCCACCTGATGTGAAGAACTGACTCGTTTGAAAAGACCCTGATGCTGGGAAAGATTGAAGGCAGGAGGAGAAATGGACGACAGAGAATGAGATGGTTGGATGGCATCACCGACTCAATGGACAGGAGTTTGAGTAAACTCCAGGAGTTGGTGATGAACAGGGAGGTCTGGTGTGCTGCAGTCCATGAGGTAACAAAGAATCGGACACAACTGAGGAACTGAACTGAACTGACTGAAGTATTCAGAAAAAAAAAACAAAAAAAACTGCCCATTAAAAAATTTAAATCTATAGTACCTGCTGCTTTTAAAGGTGTGGATTCCCTGATGGATCAGGTCGTAAAGAAACTGCCTACAATGCAGGACACCCAGGTTCAATCCCTGAGTCAGGAAGATCTCCTGGAGAAGGGAATGGCTACCCCCTCCAGTAATCTTGCCTGGAGAATTTCATAGACAGAGGCTACAATCCATGGGGTCACAAAGGATCGGACACAACTAAGCGACTAACACTTTCACTTTCCACCCTTAAATGTACTATCATTGCTAAATGCATCTTTCAAATGATTACTTTTATATTTATAGGAAGGAAAAAGATTATTTTAAAAAATAAGGAAATACTAGAATTCTGTTACATTTTCTGCTCTTAGTACAACTTCTTTTTCCCTTCCTAGTTTCCTCCTGCTACAAAGTTTTATGCTTTAAAGATTGCCCAGCTAATGCAGCACTTGCTGGGAAGTTGAGGTATTATCTGTGCAGCTTAAATATTTATGAGCAAAATGAAACTATAAGCTGAAGGGTGTGCCATTTATAAAAGCTTTAATGGATGTAGTTTAGCCCAAAATGAAACCTGTTTGGGGAGCACAACTGCATTTGTTTAATGATACATGAAAATATTACTCTGTACTTGGCATAGCATCAGCAAGTAATTGGAAAGCAGAAAATGCCTAACTGTAGTTGGTGAGACTTTTACTGCTGGAAGAAAAACTGCTATGATAATAGTAGAAGACTATGTTAGCTAAATAACCGTGCTTCTGGGGCTTAAACGCAAGGAATATTATTGCACATATGTCATGACAATGCAGTCCCTGTCTTATTAAGTGTGGGTTTGGTCCCACGTGGGTGGTGGTGAGCAAATATTGGATAGCATTGGCCCTTGGCAGTGACACCTGCAAAACACAGACATCATTGGCAAATGCTGCACTTATTCTAATTCAGAACTATGTTGGCTTCAGATTAGACTTCTGAGAAACAGTGGGATGGTGGATATTCACAGCTTCCAATTAGATATCCGAGAAAAAGGAAACAAGCATGCAGGGAAAATATTTGGGAGCCTCTGCATTTGTTTCCTTGGCATATACTCTACCCACTCTCTCCCTCCTTATTTCCTTTTCTTTTCCTTGAGAGACAGAGGACAATTCAGGCTGAGTGGGTCTCAGTTATTTGCTTCGAGTGTGGATAGTTCCAAGTCACAGTATATTGACCATGCTATTGCGTGTTAGTGGGTAGATGGAAAAGGGATGGATGAAACAGAAAAGAAAGTAAGGCCCACACTGCAGTGGTCAAAGGGTAAGAGACAATTGGGGTTTCCTGTGCAGTTTGAATGGAGGAGATCATTTCTATGGAAACCTTTTTCTATAGCTTAGGAAAAGGAAGACTCTTGTACATCACACTAGAAACATTGGGTCAATTCATCTTATTTATCAGCTTCTGGTCTTTAGATAAAATTTAAAAGTACATAGCTTTTATGACATCTATTCTGAAAATAGCCCTAACTACTCATTAAAGCTCATCTTAATTATTTAGTAATTAAGAATTTAATGTATGATAAAATGATTTTGATTTCATCTATCCAAATATTAATGATCCATAGATTGTAATACATATATGCATGTATTTATAAATACACATAATTAATTTTGTTTTCCAGTTTGGTATTCTATGCATTTAAGAAAAACTAAAAGTTACACACACATCTAGTTTCAAATAATTCTACATGGTTGATAAAAAGCAAAAGTGTTCCTTTCCTTTTCACAAAGTAATCCCCACATTCCTTCACTTCCAAATGTGACCATTTAAAACCTAAGCTTTTTCATTTGATGTTTACCTCCATGTGTCTAAAAACATACTAATGCTGGTATGTTTTGATTCTTCTTTTAGGAATATTATCTTCCCCTATGGAAGGTTAGGATTTATTCTTTTATATGTACCTGTTGAAAAAATATTTCGATACTCATGAAAATGGTAAGGAATATTTTATTCAGGACTATTGCAATAGGTGTCAAGAATGTCACAATAGGTGAGAGAGATCAGGCTCAAGACTCTCACTATAGGGGAGAGCGCTCAGGCTCAACTCTAAATGCAGTGAAGACATCTGGGAATTTGTTGCCAAGGAGCAGAGTGAGGGAGTCAATGGATGGAAAACTACTAAGAGGAGACATCAAGCAGAGGGGCATGCTTGTTAAGCCAAATTAACAGGATTTTTGCTGAGGCATGCCAAGGTGACCAGATGTCAAGAGTGGGGATGAGAAATTTAATCAGCTATCAAGGGTGGGAGGAATTCTTGCAAACTGATTAACAGGATTCTTGCTTGAAATGGGCTTGGCAGGCAGAAGACAGGGCTCAGGAGGAAGCCTCGTGGAAGAGAGGACTCAAGGAGCTCGCTTGAAGCTTGGTCAAAGAGAGAGAGTGTTTACCATATTCTCTTATCCAATTACACCTTTCCTATGCTCAACTATGTCAAATGGTTTCCTATGATTTTTTTTTTTAATAATCTACTTATTTCCATAAGTTTAATAATTGCCTATTTTTTTGCAGTATAATCAAATTATACTCCAATCTTCTTCCTAAATATACATCATCTCTCAAAACATTCAAATACAGCAGATTTTCTTTCCTCTCCTCCTCCCTCTCCATTTTTTCTTTTCCTTGTTTTTACCTTGTTTCCTGTTTCCTCTGTTCATTCCTTTCTTCCTTCCTTCCTTCCCTTTCTGCTTTTCCTTCTCCCCTCTTCCCATTTTTTTTTCCTTTGTTTTGAATTCCTTTGTTGTTGTTCAGTCACTAAATTGAGTCCAACTCCTTGAACCCATGGAGTGTAGTCCGCCAGGCTCTGTTACCCATGGAATTTTCCAGGCAAGATACTGGAGTGGGTTGTCATGTCCTTCTCCAGGGAATCTGCCTGACCCAGGGATTGAACAGTTCCTCCTGCATTGGCAAACAGATTTTTACCACGGAGCCACCGGGGAAGTTTCCCAAGAGTAACGCCAGAGCAGTGGTGCTGGGATGAGCAGGTGTTCCTACGCATTGTGTAGGCACAAGGAAGAGGAATCCTATGACCCAAGGTAGTACCACGCAGTCCCATCCTGACGGCACAACAGAAGCTCAGCCTTCACTCAGCACTGTACCTGGTCTGTGTCATTCTCGTGAACACTTGAGGGGCAGAGACACTGCAGTGGTCACAAGTGCATCCTAGACTTTCAAGACCCACAGCTAGACCAAGCATGCCAGGTCTCAGGTGCCATGTGAGGAGAAGTGATGAGACTGAGGTCAGGAAAGGTGAGCAGAACAGACGCTTATCCTGCCACAACTCACTCATAAAACCACCTACAAAACTTTCATTGTTCCTTGACCTTCTGCTAGCTTGACTTTGGACCTTGGAGGCCAAATAATGGAACTGCTGGAGCTACACAAAAAGAAGGAACCTGAACCTGAGTCACCTCTGGTGGGGACACATCTTCAATCAGCAGTTCATATTTTGGACTTTATATGAGCTCTACATAACTGATTTCCTGTTGACCATCATATAGATAGGTGTTTATTCCAGCAGCTTACACAATCTTAACTCATTCATCCCCATCCCCTATGGTCCACACAGCAAGATGGCTTTCTGAGGGAGTTAGAGCAGGACTATGACCACTCCAGGTGAGACCAGAATCCAGAGACCTGACCAAATTCACATCTTGTAAGGAAGGAGATGTCCAACACCAACACAGCAGAGCATCTCAAGCAGGTCTTAGCAGGAGGTTTCATAAAGCTTACATTTTTTAGGGAAAAGACTCTGCTAGGAAAAATGGATTTGTCAGGACTCCAATGATCTTAAAGCATCTTTGAATTACACTTCTCTGAGGGTGGGGGATCCCTGCTGTATGTGAACTTCTCTCTTCCCAATCCCTGTGTATTATTTTTGGGTATAAGCCTAACCCTACAGGCTCTAGACTAAGATCACCCACTACAGAAGGACATCAGACATGCAGATCCTGGAGCCTATTTGAGACGTGGAGATCTGACAGATGACATCATACCAGCTGATCTAGGATATGACATGGGGCATGAGGATCTGATGGACAGATCAGACCAGCTGATCTAAGACATGACATGAGATGTGTAGATCTGGCAGATGTGGGAAGTGTGGACCTGACAATCAGACAACATAAGATGTGCATACAGGAGGTGATGTGGGGAAGGTAGATCTGAGAGAAGATGCCTGATGGGCTGTGTCAAGACCATGCTGGCAGAGCAGGCACTATGCAATGACTGTCCAGATTTTATGAGCTAATCTCATGGCACCCTGTCTGAAATAAGGTGGGAGTGGTGTACAGGTTGCAGGAGCTACGGAGTAGTTGCCTAAGCCACAAAGTGTCAAGGAAAGGGGTTGTGAAATGAAACACGAAAAGCCACCTTCCTTGCTACCAGTTGACTGTGCGTATGGCTCAGAAGAGGGGCCAC
This sequence comes from Dama dama, assembly GCF_033118175.1. NCBI lineage: Eukaryota > Metazoa > Chordata > Mammalia > Artiodactyla > Cervidae > Dama > Dama dama. The sequence goes on along the minus strand of NC_083685.1, from coordinate 50,698,281 downwards.
TGCAGAAGCTACTGACCATTCCAGATCTTTGAGAAATGAAGATGGTTAAATTCCAAGCCACCCACACAGAGATAGGGGTTGGGGAAGAAGGAAAGCAAGTGGGAAGGAAGGAAGGAAGGAAGGAAGACACACAGTTAACAAAAGGAAGATGAAGAGCTCATAGCAGAAGAGTGTTGCTACATGTCAGGGGAAACCATGCCATGCAGTTTTCTATGGGGTTCAAAGAACTGGATGAACTCAACCTCCATGAATGAGGAACTTGCAGCAGAGATACAGGGCTTAAGGATAAAATAAAACAACAAAAGAATATGAATAATTGGTTGGTGGTGCCCAAGAAAAAGAAGGGAAAATTTAAATTATAACAAAAATGAGGTCCTATGGATCCCAGAAAGAAGGAAAAATGGATATGGATGAAAATAGAGCAGCAACACAGATAATACATTTGAAAAACAAACTCAAATAATTTCTTAAAAATGTAAAGAGAATGGAGCCAAAGAAAGGTATACATATTTTGTTACCTGGAAGAGAAAAAAGAAAAGGAGAAATAGAATATTCAGAGATATAATTTAAGACAGTGTTCCTGAAATCAAGGAAGTATTGAATCCACAGATTAAAAGGGTGAGGTATAGTTTAGATTAAGTCAATATGGATTTATCAAACCCAGGATATGCCTTAATGTTATGAGACTTCAAAGATAGTCACTCCTCTAAGTGTTGTTGTTTTAGCTGCTAAGTTGTGCCTGACTCTTTATTGACCCCTTGAACTTAACCCACTAGGCCCCACTGTCCACTGGATTTCTCAGGCAAAAATATTGGAATGAGTTGACATTTCCTTTTCCAGGGGATCTCAACCCAAGAATTGAACCCACATCTCCTGCATGAGCTGACAGATTCTTTACCAATGAGTCCACAGGTAAGCCCCTTTTAAGTTTTAGGTGACAATACTAACAGTGAAAAAACAAAATATAGCAAGTCACTTTTAGGAAAATTCAGACTTGCTCGAATTTTTCTAGAAAAACGAAGCATTTGAAATATGTCATTCTGTATGACAGATTCTCGGTCCATTCACATCTCTATAAAAGACCCAATTTTGTTCCTTTTTATGGTTGAGTAATCTGTGCAATCTAGAAAAATGGTACAGATGAACCTATTTCTAGGGCAGGAACAAAGAGGCAGATCAGAGAGGGGACATGGGGACACAGATGGGGTAGGGGGAGGGAGGGATGAACTGGGGGATTAGGATTGACATATATACATTACTATGGACTACAGCCTACCAGGCTCCTCTATCCACGGGATTTCCCAGGCAAGAATAGTGGGGTGGGTTGCCATTTTCTTCTCCAGGGGATCTTCCCCACCCAGGAATCGAACCTTTGTCTCCTGCATCATCTCCTGCATCGGTAGGGGATTCTTTACTGACTGAGTCACCAGGAGAGCTTAAAACAGCTAGTGGAAACTGGCAGTATAAGGCAGGGAGCTCAGCTCAGGGCTCTGTGATGACCTAGAGAGGTGGGATGGGGGAGGAGGTCCAAAAGGGAGGGGGGGGATATATGTGTACACAAAGCTGATTCACCTTTTTGAACAGCAGAAACTAACATAATGTTGTAATTATATTCAAGTTAATTAAAAAGAAAAGAAAAGAAAAAGAAATATAGTCATTATGACTGGAGGGAAGTGAATACAGTAAATAAGAGAAAAGGGGGTTGGATGAATTCAAAGGAAGATGGGACCTGAATTATGGTGAGATTTTAAGTTGTAGTAAGAGATTTAGATTTTAATTTTAAGTGCAATGAGAAAGATTTGGGAGATGCTGTTGCAGTAGTCCACGTGCAAGCTGGCAGTGATGCAGACTGGGGTGAGAGTGAGGGCGATGTAAAGAAATGGATGGATTAAGCATGTGTTTTGGAAGTAGAGGAAACAGGACTTGGTGATACACTATGTGTTAAGTGACAATAGGGAGAGCAGGGTAAGAGGAAGCATGAGAAAGAGCAGGTTTGGGGGTAGAGCAACTGGATTGCGGTGGCGTGATTGCACATAGATGCAGAGACTAGAGGAGAAAAGTTTTGAGGGTAAAAAGGCTTGAAGAGAGAAGGGAAATTGTGAAAGTATAATTTTTGAGAACAGAAATGGAATTTACTAGAGGAATGCAGTGGTTCAGTTTGAAATCTGAAGACTCTTTATAGTTTTAATTTCCAAGATCTTTCCCTTCATTTTTTTTTGAAAAATAATATCTTATTTTTTTTATCATATTCAATATGCTTTCTTATCCCTCTGAATATATTGTTTTTATTTTCAAGTTTTAATCTTTCAGCCTAGTCTTTTTCTCCTAATTTCTATTTACCTCTTTATTTATATGGGGCTCCAACTTTCATAGTCCTTGTAGTCTTTGTATGATCACACTTATGAAGGACAGTTACTATTGGAAGCGTATCTGAGAAAGTAGTTTAATTTTACAGAGTTTCAAGCTTATCTTTTATTGTAGCTTTCCTTCTCTCCATAACCCCACAGCTTGGTGCTATCAAGCTTTGAATCTTTAGGAATTCTGAACTGTTCACCAGCTTAGCTCTTGGGTTTTCTCACTCTTGGCTTAGGATTTAGTTTTCCTGAATACTTTAAGGTCTCTGCTATATCTTTTTCCCAGTTTTAAAAATCCTGTCACTCTTTTCACCCATTCTCTTTCCATCTCATATTTATAAGCAAAATAAAACTGGACTACTATCATTTTGGTAGGATTGTCCAAGTAGCCATTTATACCTGGAAATTCTATCCATTTTGCTTTGTATTTCTGTCCTAATAATACAAGCTATATAATGTCTCTTTTCATGCTTTTGCACTATATCACTGCTGGTCTCCAAACTTAATGCCAAAGTAATTCTTAATTCTATCTTTTCATTTTACTCTTATTTCTGACCACACTGATCTTTAGGGATAACATGTATACGAATAAAGCTTTGCTATTACAGCTCTATTCAGGTTCGCATTTCCATTTTCCCCTCAATCTATTTATATAGCAGTTTCTGTCTATAGTCTTTTTTAAAATTTTCTGTAACACTAAAACTATCTGTGATATCATATTTACTAAGTGAGATTTTTATCTAATAATGACATTTCCTTTTGTAAAGCTTTCTATATTGCAAAAGTGATAAATACAGATATTTATATGGATATAGGTATAGATATAAATATACCAGCCTTCCCAGGTGATGCTAGTGGTAAAGAACCCAGTTGCCAATGCAGGAGACATGAGAGATGTGGATTCAATCCTTGGATAGGGAAGATTCCCTGGAAGAAAGCACAGTAACCCACTTCAGTATTCTTGCCTGGAGAATTGCATGGACAGAGGAGACTGGCAGGCTACAGTCCATAGGATCACAAAGAGTAAGACACGACTGAAGTGACTTAGCATGCACCCACATACATACACAGTGCTTATTTAGTATTTAAAATATCTATGTCTGAGAGGTTATTATTAGAATTACTGTCCTGGTTTTGAATCTGAGGCAACTGAGGCTTAGAGAGGATAGTATATTTGCTCAAAGTTGCAAAATGTCAAAAGGTCATTCCTATAACTTGAATGCAAATTCTTTAATTTCAAATCACATGCTCTTTCCACTTAATCGAATCACTTCTCATTGTTTACCTGCCATTTGTCTGGCGTGCTGCGATTCATGGGGTCGCAAAGAGTCGGACACGACTCAGCGACTGAACTGAACTGAACTGAACCTGCCATTTGTCTAGCTGAATGAAATTAGAGTAGTTGACATGATTGTCAGCTTTTATGATTTTGCAGAGTTTATTCTCACAGAGAGATGGATCAAAATCATTCATTTTACAAATAATTTTTTAAACACATTAGCAGAGACTTCTAGGTAAAAATAGCAGAACACATTTTTTTGCACTTCTTCTGCTCCAGATTCCACAAATTACTCTGAATTTTGTTGTATTGTTTAATTCTTGTTTTGTTTTAGATTTAGTGATAAGAAAGTCTTTCCCCATGGATGAAATCTGAGCTAAGACTTGAATACGGCTACCACAGATGGCCTGTATAACCAGCACTACAGTTCTGGCTTGAATTATAAGAAAAATCCAGATATTCCAAGATTATGGGGAAGAGTATTCCAGGAAGAAAAAAATAACATTCTGTGCAAAGGAGAACATTTCTACAATGTGCTAATATACAAATAGGAAATAGAAGTTGTGTAAGTGTGGTTATAATAGACAGAGAAAGGAGTTGTAAATAAAGGTACCAGATTGGGATTCTAATAGCCGGACTCAGAAATTGTAAAGAAATGTAAAGATTCTAAGCATAATGAAAAGATTCTTTGCGATTATAAGAAGTCACTGGAGTAAAGTACATAAACTGGAGTTAAGCACTTATGGATATGCAAACTCCGTTTGCTGGGTAGAGAACTGAATGAAGGGGACTATATTTTCGGGATACATTTTGGAAGTTACTGCTTCCAAAGGAAGCAGGATCTGCTAATGGATTGGATGCTATGGTGACAAAAAGAGACGAATCAAGAATGTTTCTTTGGTTTTGACTTGAGCATCTGGGCACATAGAGGTGGCATCTACCGATATAAATAAGAAAGCAGAAGGAGTAGGTTTTGGAGTAACAACAAGTACTTTGTTTGGTCCTGTTAAATTTAGGGTGGTTAGTTTCCACTCAAAGTAGATAACTGATGGACTGCTTGGAAATGAGTCTACAGACTTCAATAATAGAGAAAGATATTATAGAGATATTATTTAAAGCCTTTGCTCTCAATGAGATTTATTATCTGGAGAAAAAATTACCTGAAGAAGAGAAAGGGACTTAGAACTGAACACTAAAGCATTTCAACACTTTCAAGTCCAATAAAAATAGGAGAAAGCAGCAATGAATTTTGAAAAAGATAATGCAAAATCGAAGAAAAATAACCAGGAGAACAGTAAGAGTGAAGGCAGAAGAAGAAAATATTTTAAGACTTGTGAACTGTGTTGAATGCTATTGAAACATAAGCTCCAACAAGTGATTATTAAATTTGGCAAAGCTACCATGATAATAGTAATGTTCATGAAGTGTGGAATGTGAAGACATTTCAAATGATTTCAAGAGAAAAGTGGGAGATGAAGAGGAAGTAAAGATGTAATTGCAAACAATTTTTTCAAGTGGTTTTACTGTGAAGGATATCAGAGAAATGCAGCCATAGATGGGAAGAGTGAGATGAAAGGACAGCCCATACTACTTTTTCCCTGATAATCAGTGATTTAATGCATGTTTCTCTGCTCAGTGAATTGGTTAAGAGGAGAAAGAGAAGCCAACCTTGCAAGAAAGAGGGGTTAATCAAGGAGCAAAATCCTTGAGATGGAAGAGCAGATGGCATCCAGAGCAGGAAAGGTTAGCATTTGATTGAAGTAATAACATTTCCTGAAGGTTGTAACTGGAGGGAGGCAGAAAGTACACAAATGCAAATGGCCTGGGAGATTTAATGGAAGCAAGAGCAAGTTCATATTTAATTGTTCTTTTATAACATCATTAAAATAAAAACAAGGTTATCTGCTTAGGTCGCTGTCTGAGGAGCACATTGGAATTACTCCTTTCAAACTGAACTTTGACTATGCTTTTTTTTCCCCCCTGAAAAAAGCTAAATCAAATTGCATTTTTTAGTATCATTAGCATATGCCAACAATGAAAAATAAAGATTTATGATCCTTGAAGACACATCACCAATCAACCATTAACAACTTCTCACTCAGATGTAAGTTTGGACATATTACCTCTACTAATTTAACTCTAAAATTTTCAACTTGGAGTCAAATATGAGCATACTGATGGTCTAGTGCGCTGAGTTACGATCACCAGTAAAAATTTTCTAAATCACTGTACTTTTTGTACATGTATGCCATGTAAACTAACACTTGCTCATATTTCTGGGGTATCTATAAAGTGTAAATATCTCCCACAGTTTGCATAGGCAAGCAATGTAGCAAAGGTAGAACTTAATCCCTATTGTAGCCTGTATCAATCATCACCTGTATTTAAAAACACTAAGTGCTATTAGGAGATACTACATCCCCAAAACAACAAGGTGCACAACTGCTTAATCCTATTTGAGAAAATGTTTTACTTTCCCCTATAGAGCATCTTCCATCAACAAGAACAGAACAGATGACTAAGGATGTAGGAAATAATTTCCATGTATTTCATCTGCAGTTTAGATGCCAAGTTAAGAAGCCAAAGGGACGTAAAACAGAAGACCATGTAGCGCTTTGAAAATTTTCTTTGAGTGAAGATATGCATTCACTCATTTTTCTCCATGTTTGTTTTAAAATGTAAAGGAACCTGGACAGCAGGTCATATTGTCCTGATTTTCCACTAGGGTACCTTTGAGCAGAAAGTATTTTAGTGAAAGTACACTATTGTATTGAATACATATCATCTCATTTAGTATTTTAAGAAGGCTATTGTTTGAGAGAAAATGAAACAAGTCTTTTTTCATCTGTATGAGACTTAGTCATCTAGATAATCAATTAGTTAATGATGAATATAAAAATAGATTAATTTTATTATTTTAGAATCATCCTCAGTTTTACCATGCAGATACAGATTGTTTCAAAATTGGGAAAGGAGTAAATCAAGTCTGTATATTGTCATCCTGCTTATTTAACTTCTATGCAGAATACATCATGCGAAATGTTGGGCTGGATGAAGTACAAGCTGGAATCAAGATTGCTAGGAGTGATATCAATAACCTCAGACATGCAGATGACACCACTATTATGGCAGAAAGCAGAGAAGAACTAAAAACCCTCTTGATGAAGGTGAAAGAGGAGAGTGAAAAAGCTGGCTTTAAACTCAACGTTCAAAAACCAAAGATCATGGCATCGAGTCCCATCACTTCATGCAAATAGATGAGGAAACAATAGAAACACTGACAGACTTTATTTGCTTGGGCTCTAAAATCACTGCAGATGGTGACTGCAGTCATGAAATTAAAAGATGCTTGCTCCTTGGAAGAAAGGCTATGACAAACCTAGACAGTGTAATAAAAAGCAGAGACTTTATTTTGCCAACAAAGCTATAGTTTTTCCTGTAGTCATGTATGATTGTGGGAGCTGGACCATAAAGAAGGCTGACCACCAAAGAGCTGATGCTTTTTAACTGTGGTGTTGGAGAAAACTTTTGAGAGTTTCTTGGACAGCAATGAGATCAAACCATTCAATCCTAAAGGAAATCAGCCCTGAATACTCATTGGAAGGACTGATGCTGAAGCTGAAGCTCCAATACTTTGGTCAACTGATACGAAGAACTGACTAATTAGAAAAGACCCTCATGCTGGGAAAGATTGAAAGCAGGAAGAGAACAGGGTGACAGAGGACAAGATGGTTGGATGGCAACACTGACTAAGTGGCCGTGAGTTTGAGCAAATCTGGGAGATGGTGAAAGACAGGGAAGCATAGCACGCTGCAGTCCATGGGGTCACAGAGTCAGACATGACTGAGCAACTGAACAACACTGTGTTTTTTATTTTATATTAAAATACAGTTGATTAACAATGTTATATTAGTTTTGGGTGTGAAGTAAAGCAAAGACAAATACCATATGGTATCGCCTATATGTGGAATCTAAAAAATAGGATTCAAATGAACTTATTTACAAGGTAGAAACAGACTCACAGACTTAGAGAACAAATTTACGGTGACCAGAGGGGAAGCTTGATGGTGGGGGATAGATTAAGATCTGAGGACTGTCATGTACACTGCTATATTTGAAATAGAAAACCAACAAGGACTTACTGTATAGCACAAGGAATTGTGCTCTGTATGATGATAACTCTGCAGATTATGTTTTCTAATGAAGTAATGATATCAGGCACACAGCATCACTATATATATATATATATATATATACATATACACACACACACACACACACACACACACACACATACATACATATATATATGAAACTAACGGATTTTTACAAAATGTTCAATTAAATTTCTCCAAATAAAATTATAATTTTGAAATTGAAGTCCTTATGGGGGAAATAATTAATTAGATTAACTGAGGCCATACGAGATAAATGCTTACATAGCAATGGTTAAAGACATCATCTCTAAATTATCTCCTTAGACCTTCAATATTTCACCTCACTTCCACTCCAAATAATTCTCCTCTGCATTTTCCCCTTATCTCCCCGAGACCAACCAACCTTACAGAATATGAATAAAAAAGAAAGACAAAAACAAACTGAACACCTAATCTTCAGAAAACCATTGCAAAATGCATGTAAGTTGCTTAGATGTCCTTTAATAAGCATTTATCCAGGGTGGCTCCCTGGATAAATGTGACCAGGTTATTATCACTTGGATTATATTCTCTCTAATTATAAAATGAGGAATTATTGATCTCAGAGTCCTCTGAGCTGCTAGCTCCTATCATTTGAATCAGATTATCCAGTGGAACTGAGGAGCCCTCATAGGACGACACTTGAACTAAAATAGAATTGATTAGGAGTGAGGGTGTCAGTGTCAATCCTACAGTTAGAGCAACTGTCTTGTTTCATTACAGTTATTCCATTTACCTGAACACTGGGCACTTTGAGAGCTGTCACCCATGCCCTTACACAATCTTGCATAGGACGACAACAAAATCTAGGGAAATAAAAAAAAATGCTTGTTGTATTGAATTGGGCTGTTTCTGCACAATGCAATTTTCTCCAACAGGTGAGGTCAGGTTTGAGGTCAGAAAGCCTCAGGGGTGGGAGGGGAGGGGCAATATCATAACAAATGATCTCATTACCCCCTTGGAATGTTTCTTTCCCCATCTTGCTATGGAATCACGTGAATCTAGCTACAGAATCAACAACATCTTTTGAACTTTCCATGTAGATAGATTTAGCCTTGCAGGGGAAGTGAAGCTTGAAATGAGTTTAAAATGCAGACTCATAATTCCTAGACAGGTTATTTAAAAATCAAGTAAAGAAAATGTTGCCGCCTAGTAGAACAGGAGAGGAGTTCAGGTAAGTTAGTACTGTTATGGTTGCTATATATACCCACTGCGATTTAATTTTGTTTGCAAACTGGGTTCTCTTTCATGGTAACAAGCATACTTTTGTAACCAAGTATCTAAAGCCACTAGATAGACAGATAAACAGAAAGCTCGATAGATAAAACCAAAAAGACAATCATAGGAACAACAGGTAAGTAAAGAAATAAGAAATCACAGAGGAGAAATGACTCAAAAAACAATGATCTAGAGTAATTATCTGTCCCTTATTCATTACGTATTAACAACCTTAAGTTCCCTCTCTCATACCCTCAGGTAGTCAGAGGTCCCTCTTCTGCAATCCTTCGTCATCGTATTTAACACAGGTGAAACCAACTTACCTTTTTACCCTAGAGGTTATTTGGAAACACTGTATATATGTTGAGAAAGGGCAATTTTTTTTTTTTTTTTTTTTGTCCTTGAATGATTATGAGACACTTCTGTCATTTACTAGTAGGAAGGTCAAATATCCTGCAATGCAATGGACAATCGCACAAAATGCAGAACCTTTGAGGCCCAAATGCCAACAGCATGCATGTGGAGAAACAGTGGGTTTCTCTAGTGTAGTTGTTATCCCTTAGTGATATATGATCTTCTGTAAAGACCCAAGATTATAATTCAGGGGAATATTCCTTTTTTGACGAAATCTTAGGAAACGTTACATTGAAATCCAACAGCAGCTTTTCCTGTGTATAAAATGTGCGTTTTTATACCCTGGTTATTTTGTATAGTTAAAAACAAGTTTTATTGTCAGAAAATAAGAAAAACAAAAAACATCAAGGCAAGGATCAATTTATAAAAGTGACAGGCATTTCCTTGGGTGGCCAAATTCTTGATCTTCATGCTTCACTCAAGATAACTCATCTGTTCTAACCTACTACCTGTTGGAATGTACCACACACCACAGACAGCATTTTCCTTTAGTGCTCACAACTCTAGTTCCTCTTAACACCCACGCTGGGGCCTTTAGTTTCTGGGAATATGCAACTGCTCTGGGGCAACAGACTTATTCTCAGCTATGGACTTCCCTTCCTCTGATTCTGAAAGTAAGAATTGCGTGGAAGGGACAAAGAGAGGGGGCTCTGAGCGGGAGAGAGAGAGAGATGCTTAGATCTTTTTTTAAATTTTCTAAAACAGCAGGACCACAGCTCTAACATTAAATATGTTTAACTTCCTTTAGATGTTCTTAATCAGTTTTTAATGAGTTAAAAGATCTAGTTTTCATTTTCTCTTTCCTGATCCAATCCCATTAACATTTGTGGTTAGTCCATCGCCAGGCTTGGTCTGTATGTCGTTACAACTGTACTTTTGCATTTACCAAATCTTTGTAGTCACAATCTCTCCATGTAATAAATATGTGAAATCAATAAAGTGATAGCTTTCCATTTACTCTCACCTTATTTCAGGGTGAAAGAGGCTAACCTCATGCAAATTATTTCACTGAATTCAGTAAAATAAATAAGTAAATAATTTTATTCCTTTGTCCGAATTGTGCCAAACTGTGCTGGATGAAAACTTTCATTTTAATTCCATTTTTTTGGCTGTGCAGGAATTCAGTTAAAGTGTACATCTGTGATTAGAAATACATTTGCTTTTATATTGTGGTCTAAAAGTGTGCTGAAAATTATTCTTTACTCAAGTACCACAGTATGTACTCTTTGGTTCTTCCAGAGGAAAACATATTTCATTGATTTTTGGCAGTAATTTCTTTCTTTTATTCTATCTATATCAGTGAATTTAAATTTAATGAATCTCACTTGGAAGTAAGTTTTGTAAGCATAGACAAGTATAAAAAATCAGAAATTAATTATTATTATTTTTTTAAAAAACCCAACAATATGAAGAAACCATATAATTGATTATGGTGAAATAAAGCAGTGACAATTTACAATATAATGGATCTCAAACTTGGCCTTTCAGTACTGACAAATTCAGGATTTGTCCCATATAGTTTTACATCAGTTAAGGACTGTGTCTCCTCTAATGTTATTCCTTAAAAATTCCCAGCAATTTACATTTGCTACTCAGTGCCCTTATTACCAAGGCAACAGCTTAATGAAGAAAATCTGAATGGTGAATGAATGAACTGTTGATCAGAATAACAACCAGAGAACCAAAATGTCACTGGTTAACTAGTATGTGCTTGGAGAAAAACACTCAACTCATTATACAGGCTTGCAGTTCAGTTCAGTTCACTCAGTCGTGTCCAACTCTTTGCAATCCCATGAATCGCAGCACACCAGGCCTCCCTGTCCATCACCAACTCCCAGAGTTTACCCAAACTCATACCCATCGAGTTGGTGATGCCATCCGGCCATCTCATCCTCTGTCGTCCCCTTCTCCTCCTGCCCCCAATCCCTCCAGCATCAGGGTCTTTTCCAATGAGTCAACTCTTCGCATGAGGTGGCCAAAGTATTGGAGTTTCAGCTTCAGCATCAGTCCTTCCAGTGAACATCCAGGACTGATCTCCTTTAGGATGGACTGGGGGATCCATCCTTGCAGTTGGATCTCCTTGTAGTCCAAGGGACTCTTACAAGGATGCCTCAAAAAAGTTAAAGGGTCTAAACTTTGTGAAAGTAAAATCCAATGTCTTGGATGGAATTCTGAATTTGTGATTGTGAGAAATCTTTAGACAAATCTAGACATCTTAAAGTAATGCTATTTTGTGGGTCTTCTGATCTGCTGAAAATATGCCTCATCTATGCTACCTGATACGGTAGTCTCTAGTCATATATGGCTATTGAGTACTTTGAATGGGGATAGTGTGACTAGAGAACTCAATTTTGAAGGTCATCTTAAATCTAATTTTAATTTAAATGGACACATATATATATATGTCATTATAGCCCGATAGAGTTCTTTTTGATGGAAAATAGATATGGAAGCAGCAAGGATCTAACCAAAAGGAACCAAGGTTGGAAGTAATCAGAGGCAACCGCTCCCTGTCTTTCATTATTGTTGGTCACACATTCCTTCAATGGATACATATACACAAATATCACATACCATGCGCAGTGTCAACAGAAATCAATCATGATGAGCGTAATGACTTAGAAACTGTGAACATTTGTGTCTTAGAACCATGAACATTTTCTGGAAAAGGTACGTACTGAATACTCCAGCTAGGAGATAAGTCAGACAAATAAGCATAGATATAAAAAGTTCACTGCTACAAATGAAGCAAGTAAGATATCTTTGTCTAAACAATTGCTTCACTTACAGTGATGATACAATAAATGCGATGTGTCAATGTGTGATACAAGTGATATGCCAATGAGCTTGCTTTATATTTGTAAGAAGATTGTAAATGTTTAAATAGTAAATGGTACATTTTAGGTAGATTATATTGGGTAAAATGAGGGTAACTTATTCTCTAAAGTTACTCTAATATAAAACTCAGTTCTAGGCATATAAAAGGGAGTCAACTGTTACTGTTTTCTTTTTTATATACAATGAAAACATATCATTATTCTTTGGAAGCCTTTTATGATGCATTTTTAAAGTTAATTCTTGAAACACTGTGTGTTTAGTAAGGCAGGCATTATTGTTATCTATTTTTTTTTTCAGAAGCAAACAATGTAATAAATTGATGGACCTAATCCACTACCATGTAAGTAATAAATGAATGAAACCAGGATCTGAAATGGGTCCTTGGGAAATAAGGTTAGTGTCGTTTCTACTCTATGCTTTCGGCCCTCTATTAATGGTGATGATAATGGCTATTATAACTACAGGGGGAAAATAATGATGTTGATGATTATCATCATTTATATGAACTATGAATTAGTTCCTATAAAGAGATTTACACACACTGTATTACTCTCAAATTGAACTACCTTCCTCATCAATTGTATAATATTTCATTTTTCATATGTGCTGTTTGAAATTATAGTCTTCTTTTAAAATTTTTATGTCACATTCAAATAAGTTTTTAAGCTACTATTATGTTTTTCCTTCACCTTATGCTATTTCCTCATACATTCTGGTTTGCAATATTTTCTTTTTTTCTAGTTTATCATGCTGATTTCTGACTATGATCTTAATAATCAGAAAAAAATTTTAAAGTTTAATGTAGTTCAGTTTTACACCAGCTCAAAATACAGAATCTGTCAAATATTTTTGTAATCCACTCCAATTGGTGAGTTAAATTTTTAAATGTATTCTGTTTTTTTAATCAAATATGATTTGAACAAATCAATTATTAATGGGGATTTTAAAAAATACCCAAAGCACACAATTTCCATGCTATCTATTACACAGATAATTATCTTTCTGATAAGCTTCATATCTTTACCATTTAGTTTTGATAAGATTTAACACTATTTTATATTACATTTATTCTTACACACAGTGCTAATAGTATATGTTATATCAACAACAATATATATATAGTATATATCAACAACATTGTCTTGAAAACACTTGCATGTAGGATTCGTCTTCAAGGGTTTAGAAATCATTGAAGCAATATTAGTAGAGGAACACAGAGTAGGTAAAAAAATTATTAAGAATGAAGAACAGGTGTATTTTAAATTTAATACAGTTAAAAAAATAATTGTTTCCCACCTACCTCTAAAAAAGAAATAAAACAAAAAATGAAAAAAGAATGGAAGTTCCTTTGAAAACTAATATAGAACTACCACATCACCCAGCAATCCCACTCCTGGGCATATAGCCAGAGAAAAGCATAATTCAAAATGATACATGCATCCCAATGTTCATTGCAGCACTATTTACAATAGTCAAGACATGGAAACAATCTAAATGTCCATTAACAGAGAAATGGATAAAGAAGATGTGGTGTGTATTTACAATGGAATATTAAAATTGGATCAATTGTAGAGATGTGGATGGACCTAGAGACTATCATATAGAGTGAAGTAAGTCAGAAAGAGAAAAACAAATATTATATATTAACGCATATATGTGGAATCTAGAAAAATGGTATAGATGATCTAATTTGCAAAGCAGAAATAGAAACATGGGTACAGAAAACAAACATATGAATATGAAGGGAGAAAAGGGGACCGGATGAACTGGGAAACAGATTGACACATATACACTATTGATACTATTTATAAAATAGATAACTAACAAGAATCTACTCTGTAGCACAAGGAACTCTATTTAGTGCTGTGTGGTGACCAAACTGAGAAGGAAATCCAAAAGAGAAGGGATTTATATATATATATGACTGATTCACTTTGCTATACACTGGGAACTGAGCAACTCTACCCAATAAATACTGATTTTTTTTAAAAAGGAGGGAAAAATCCAGTTCCATGAAGTTGGTAGACAGAGCTACTTTCTACTTTGTCTCAATGCAACTATATCTGTGCTCCAAATATTGCATAATGAGTAAATATAAAGCTGTATGTATAAAATAAAGGAATTCCCAGAGTCTGAAATAAGGAAGGGAGTCATAGCTAGAGAAGGCATTGCAGGAACCCATGGGGAAAATGGACCAGGCGTTGGCCTGTAACCCCATGGACTGTAGACCACCAGGCTCCTCCTCCTCCTGTCCATGGAATTTTCCAGGAAAGAATACTGGAGTAGGTAGCCATTTCCTTCTCCAGGGGATCTTCCCCACCCAGGAATCGAACCTTATGGACACAAACAGAGCTTCAAATGCCAACACACAAGGATTCCAGAACTGGTCATGGGCTCATACCGAACACGGGGTCACTAAGTGTCGAACATGACTGAGCGACTAACACATTCACTTTCACGAGCTCATGAAAGATGAGCCTCTGGAACTGAAGCCCTCATCCAGATCCAGGACACTGCAATAAATAGCTCAAGAGTCGTGAATAAAGAACAAGCAAGCCAGTGCTCCCTGGCTCAGGGCATTGATTGGGAATTGGCTTCCCAGGTGGTGCTAGTGGTAAAGAACCTGCCTGCCAATGAAGGAGACATAAGAGATCTGGGTTCTATTCTGGGGTTGGAATGATCCCCTGGAGGAGGAAATGGCAACCCACTCCAGTATTCATGCCTGGAGAATCCCACAGACAGAGGAACCTGGTGGGGTACAGTCCACAGGGTGGCAAAGAGTCAGACACGACTCAGCGACTAAACAACAAATCAACATAGCATATATCTCCACTCTCTGGGCTGGAGAGAAAAATAATGAAAAATACAAGGCTAAACTACACAATACTATAGGTTCAGAACGTACAGTATCTTGAGGGAACCCCAATTCTAAAAATTAACAACACCAAGGAAACCAGATCAAACCCTGTTTGGGACCCACCCTCTGAAATACCCTATAGAAACAAATATTAGCTATTTCTCTTTTCAAAGGAAAATTCTTCATCTGAATGAAGGTTTCATGTGAATCCCATAGGATATCAAAAGGAAACAACTAATCTTTGTCAGGTCTGATATGCCCCTTACCTCCCAAACACACACTTACAAAGAGCCAGCAGCTAATGAGCTAAAAGTTTAAAAATTTAGGGAAAAAAATGGAATCCATTTACTCTAAAGAAAGTGAGTGGCAGACAAAATAAATAGATGAATTGGCATGCATCCCAAGAACTTGAGATGATGGAACAACTTGAAAGAGACCATAAATTATATGTTTTTAAATGATCAGAGATATAAAAGAAGAAATACAAAATACAATTAAAATAAAATCCATTATGAAGGAAAAAAAAGAATTGGAAATATTTCTAATGAAATGTCCAGAAATAAGATATGTAGTTGCTGAAATTAAAAATTTAGTGGATGCTCTGAAAAACTTAGTTTAGACTGAAGTAGATTATAAAAAATAGGGTATTCTAAAATGCAAAAGTCTAATATAAATACCTATTCCCTGTGAATGTACACTCTGGAACTAAGATCATGTTTCCTCAAGGATTTCTACTTTATATGCACAGGGATCCAGAAGAGACCCAAGTTAAGCAGAGTATCTTTTCCAGATGTTCTCAACTTCATCAATCATCTTCAAGAGGAAGTCACGTTTTCTCCAAGCAACCTGTCAGACAGATAATCAACACTTGGCACCAGGCACTGGGATTAAAACCAGACTCCCTCAAGTGAGGCAGCACAGACTACAGGGAACTGTCTAATGAACCTGCTGTACCCTCAACACAGATTGAGTGGACCTTGTGTCCTGGGACCAAGGCCACTCATCCAAAAACCATTTTCTATCATCACCAGGGGCCAAATAGGGACAATGCATTTAGGGGGGAAAAAAAAAATCTGACTTTCCCAGATGTTCTTCATTTAGGGTGAAGATGGGTCCATTTCCCTGAGGCAGTCTCAGTTTAGGCTTCTTATCCCAGGAACTATGGAAAGTGCCTTCCTCAGTCCCCAGAGTATCCAGTAATGGGCAATACGTTATTTTATTACCCTCCCTAAGTGAAGAGGAACTAAAAAGTCTTTTAATATAAGTGAAAGAGGAGAGTAAAAAAGTTGGCTTAAAGCTCAACATTCAGAAAACTAAGATCATGGCATCTGGTCCCATCACCTCATGGGAAATAGATGGGAAAACAGTGGAAACAGTGTCAGACTTTATTTTTTTGGGCCCCAGAATCACTGCAGATGGTGATTGCAGCCATGAAATTAAAAGACACTTACTCCTTGGAAGGAAAGTTATGACCAACCTAGACAGCATATTAAAAAGCAGAGACATTACTTTGCCAACAAAAGTCTGTCTAGTCAAGGCTATGGTTTTTCCAGCGGTCATGTATGGATGTGAGAGTTGGACTGTGAAGAAAGCTGAGCACCGAAGAATTGATGCTTTTGAACTGTGGTGTTGGCAGGGCTCTTGAGAGTCCCTTGGACTGCAAGGAGATCCAACCAGTCCATCCTAAAGGAGATCAGACCTGGGTGTTCATTGGAAAGACTGATGCTGAAGCTGAAACTCCAGTACTTTGGCCACCTCATGCGAAGAATTGACTCGTTGGAAAAGACCCTGATGCTGGGAGGGATTGGGGGCAGGAGGAGAAGGGGATGACAGAGGATGAGATGGCTGGATGGCATCACTGACTCGATGGACATGGGTTTGAGTAAACTCCAGGAGTTGGTGATGGACAGGGAGGCCTGGTGTGCTGTGATTCATGGGGTCGCAAAGAGTCAGACATGACTGGACTGAACTGAACTGCAAGTGTTAGTAGCTCAGTCATGTCCAACTCTTTGCGACCCCATGGACTGTAGCCCATCAGACTCCTCTGTCCATGAGATTCTCCTGGCAAGAATACTGGAGTAGCCAGCCATTCCCTTCTGAAGGGGATCTTCCCGACCTAAGGATTGAACCCAGGTCTCCCATACTGCAGGCAGATCCTTTACCATCTGAGCCACCAGGGAAGTCCAGATGGTAAATCCCTCCCTAAACTCATTTATATAATCCTTTGAGTAAGTTACTTTCTTCCCTAAAGGGAGATAGCAGTGACACAGCTTACATCTTATCTTCTGGACTTTACCCCATGTAGGAGTATTGGCATATTCTCTATTTTGTGAACCCATCCACTGTATCATCTGGAATTCAAGAACCATTATCATGAATAATTCCTTACACCCTTCACTACCTCCCTGAAACTCTGAAAGCACAGCTGTTTGCTGAGAATACTTCCTTCTACAGCTTGCTCAAGTGGTGGCTACTTTACACTTTCACTTGGATGCCCAATAGAAATCTCAAACTAGCACATCTAAAGATGAATTCCTGACCTTACTCTTAAATTTATCCTTCTACAGTCCTCTCCTTCTAAAGCTCAGTCCACAACTTCAGAGATGCCTTTTCTCCTCAATTTCTCATTTATACTCCATTCAACCTATTGATCAATCATTTGGGAACAATTTTCAAACATATTCAGAGTCTAAGCATTTCTTCCCATCTTCTCTACCACCACTCTGGTACCAGCTATAAGCTCTTTCTCGCCTTTCTGCTATCCCTCTCTAATGGATCTCCCTCCTTTCACTCTTGCTGTTTAGAATACTCTCAACACAGTAGCCAGAGTGAGCCTGCTTTAAGTCATGTCACCTCTCAACCCCAATACCTGAAACAGCTCCTCATCTCACTGAGAATAACTGCTGATTTCCTTAAAAAATTTCATATAACCCTTCCACCTGCTTCCTGACTTATATTTCATTTCTCTCCTCTTTCCCAATTCAATCATGGACACGTGAACACATCTCCTTAAACTATTTAAATGGCTATTACTCTCCCTGTGGTTCTCTGCCTTGTATATTCACAGAACCAACTATTTACCCATCTTTGGTCAATTGTTACTCAATGAGGCTTACCCTGATGATGCTACTTAAAAATAGCAGTTCAAGACTACTCTTAATCTTTCTTATGTTGCATGGTAGTCACTTGTGATTACCCAAAAAAATATTCAGGTGCTAATGACTAGAACCTCTGAATGTTATCTAACATGACCAAAGAACCTTTTCAGAAGTAATGAAACTGAAGAGATGGAGACAGGACTATTATCCTGTGTTATTTATATGAACCAGGCTCTATAATGCCATTACCTGTGCACTTAAAGAGGAGAAAGAGACTGAATACAAAAAAAGGAGAAAGAGACTGGTGACGAAAGGAGAAGATTGGAGCGACAGGGCAAAGAGGTCACGAGTCAGACTGCAGGTAACCTACAGAGGTTAGAACAGGCCAGGAAATAGTGTTTCCCCAAGAGTTCTGCAGATGCTTTGACTTCAGCGCTCTGAAAGTGGTTTCAGACATCTGTCCTCTAGGACTGTAAGAGAATAAATCTGTGTTGTTTTAAGCCACCAAATTTGTGTTTAATAGCTACAGTAGCCAGAGGAAACTGTCACACAACCTAAGGTATAATTTACTTTTGGTTTGTTTCTCTTTATTGTTTTCCTTTTCTATGCTAGAATGTTCCAAGAAGGCATTTTCTGCACTGGGATAGCCCTACCTGTCAGAAAGGGATTGACACAAAGCAGCTGCTCAATAAATGTTGAAGGAATTTGTTAAAATTCCAGTGATTAAAAATATGACATATCTCTAGTTTTAACCTATGTTTAAAAATGTCCAACCATGTATTTCTATATTGTCATGTTTGTTATTTAATTGCACTTATTCTTTTAGCACTAAACAATTAGTTGGCCTCCTTAAGTTTAGTTATCTTGCAAGTCAAGCTAAAGATTTAAAAATTTTAACACACCTAAATCTACAATTTTGTTTGAATTATTTTTAATTTAATAACATTTCTTT
The DNA here is from genome assembly GCF_033118175.1 of Dama dama. Lineage (NCBI taxonomy): Eukaryota > Metazoa > Chordata > Mammalia > Artiodactyla > Cervidae > Dama > Dama dama. The sequence goes on along the minus strand of NC_083685.1, from coordinate 50,679,075 downwards.
CAATTGGCATCATTGCTTTAATTTTTATATTTCTCAATTATCTCAATAAAACATTCCTATGATTATATCTTGGTGGTGGTGGTGGTTTAGTCTCTAAGTCTTGTGCAATTCTTGTGATCCCCAAGGAACAAACTGGAGCCCACCAGGCTCCTCCATCCATGGGATTTCCCAGGCAAGAACACTGGAGTGGGGTGCCATTTTCCTTCTCCAAGGGATCTTCCCAACTCAGGAATTGAACGCATGTCTCCTGCATTGCAGGTGGATTCTTTACTGACTGAGTTACCAGGAAGCCCAATCTCACCAGAAGGGCAAAGCAACATACTTAAGGAAGCCTGCTCTAGTTGAAATATCAGGTAGGGACACTAGAGTCCACCTAATTACTGCCTTATGATACCCACTAGATTTTCAACTCTAACCTCAGGCATTTACGAGGACTCTGAAAAATCTGTGGAAGAACTTTTAAATTCCCTGAAACAAATATTAATGATCAGTTGTATATTTTTTCTATAAATATGAAAATACTGTTTAAGATGAACCCTTGATTGGAAGAAAATGACATCATGAAGAGTACTTATATTTTAGAATACTATCACGTAATGTTAACTACAGTGAAATTCAAATATGTATAACTAAAGACAACCTGTATTGATTTTGAAAAATAGCCTTTCTATAGAGTCCTTAATCAAATGTTCACAACTATTTGGCAGAAGCAATGCAATATATAGCCATAACTCTGAAGCTTTAGTAGAGGTCTACTAATTAATTTTGTACTTTTCAGGACATTATTTTTCCAAAGACTTTATTTCAAACTGTAGACAGAGAGAAAGGAAGTTATTTGGATTTGAGGGTCCAAATGATTTATATGAATTATTTGATGTCTGTCTGACTTAATCTCCTCTGAAAATTAAGCAAGTTATTTGTATTTTTATTCTCCCACTCTTCGTGTGGCTCTTAACCCAAACTTACTTTCTTTGAACCTGCTGCTAAACATCACAATCTAAATCAGCTTATACAATATCCCATTTTCCTTACTTCTGTGACATCATTGTCTGTTTTGAAGAAAATACAGTATGCTTAATGAGGGAAAATTTTAACAACATTGCAACATGAACTACAGCACTTATAAATTGCTGGTTTTCACTTTATAGTGGAAAGAACACATTTTGAGATTGTTCAGTCCAGTTTTTAAATCCAGCTGCACTTCTCATTAGTTATTTAGTCTCAAAAAAGTGTCTAAACTACTATAATCTCTAGCTTTAGCAATTTTTCCACAAAACCATAAGCTTTCTGAGACCATGAATTAAAACATTTTTAAAAAAATTAGTGCCATAGCTCTTTACCCACAACACATACACAGACATTCTATTGCACACATGTGAGTGTGTGTGAGATGGATAGATGAATGGATGGATGGATGGTTTATTGGGAGTTAACGGTAGAGAGCAGGCTGCGGAAGTGAGGGAAGTGACATAAAGTAGGAGATTCACTGTTGAGTTGGTTGCTGCAGAGCATAACTGAGATTCAGTGACACCAAGAGATTCTAAAAACCCAGAATGGTTTACTCAAGGGAACAAAAAGTGAAAAAGTGGTCCCTGGTTCCCAAGCCCCATTGGTCAAGGGTCATTCATGGGATAATGAACAACCTTACATTTTCACACTGCACAGGCATGAGTGTGAGGCACCCATGGCTGCTGAGATGTAAGTAGTTGTTAGGCCACACCATCTCAAACCTGGTTGCCAATAAAAAAAAAAAAAAAAAAAAAAAAAAAAGGTTAGAACTAATTTGGACTCTGTAGAGGTTAGGTGGGGCACAAGAGGCATCTGTTATAACAGAGAATATCCAGAATCTGGTGCACATTTGGGCACTTTTTTTTTTTTTTCCACTTGGGCACTTAATAGCCCTAAGACATTTTATTTATGATGAATGAATAGAGTAGGGACCTGTAACACCCACAACACAGAGTTACTGTGAGGTTTATTAAGAATGTGCGTGTGCTCAGTCGTGTCCAGCTCTTTGCAACCTTATGGACTGTAGCCCTCCAGGCTTCTCTGTCCATGGGACTTTTCCAGCAAGAATACTGGATGGAGTTGGTTGCCATTTTCTCCTCCAGGGGATCATCCCAACCTAGGGATCGAACCTGCATCTCCTGCATTGCAGATGGATTCTTTATCCCTGAGCCACTGGGGAAGCCCAAGAATGTAAGTAGCAGCTCTTAAATATGCTAGAAATAGGCATGCAGCTTTGTCGAGTTTGAATATTCAAAACAGGTGTTAGTCACTCAGTAGTGTCCAACTCTTTGTGACCCCATGCACTGTAGCCCACCAGGCTCCTCTGTCCATGGGATTCTCCAGGCAAGAATACTGGAGTGGGTTGCCATTCAGTTCTCCAGGGGATCTTCCCAACCCAGGTGTTGACCCAGGTCTCCTGCACTGCAGGCAGATTCTTTACTATCTGAGCCACCAGGGAAACTATACTGGAGTGGGTTGCCATGCGCTCCTCCAGGGGATATTCCCAACCCAGAGACTGAACCCAGGTCTCTCACATGCATTGCATGTGGATTCTTTACCATCTGAGTCATGCTGCATGCACACTAAGTCGCTTCAGTCGTGTCCAACTCTGTGCGATCCCCTGGACAGCAACCCACCAGGCTCCTCTGTCCACAGGATTCTCCAGGCAAGAATAACTGGAGTGGGGTGCCATTTCCTTCTCCATCTGAGTCATGAGGGAAGCCCAAGAATACTGGAATGGGTAGCTTATCCCTTCTCCAGGGGAACTTCACAACCCAGGAACTGAATCAGGATCTCCTGCATTGCAGGAAGATTCTTTACCAGCTGAGCTACCCAGGAAACCTCCAAGGATGAACACAAGGTGATTTTTTTCTACTTTTTCTATTTTGTAGCAGGATTATTAAAAATTTTCAAACCCTATTCTAATGACAGAAAAACCTGACCCACCTTTATGCAATCGGTTGTGGGGCAGGGTGTGCAGACCTGAGGCCATCCTCCGTCGTAGTCTGTGGAAGCCATAGTTATAGCGGTGTGGAGGACACTTTTCAATTTGGTATCTACAGAGGTTCCCAGGGTTCAGCCTCCCCTGAGTCTCTCCTATTTCTCTTAACGAAAGAGTAGCTTATTTCTCTTAACAAAAGCCTTAAATTTTATTGGAGATACTGGGATTTTTTTTTTTCCCTCCATGGCATTCTGGAACCCAAAGGATGTGGAAAGACCACCTCCCATTCCCATCCAACCTCAGCAACCCAATCAATATCCCTGCTCCTCTGCAGAGCCCTGTTCTACTGCTGCAAAATCTGCAGTAAACTCCAGAGTTTAATTCTCTTCCTTTTCCCCCTAAGCTCTCTTTGCCCTTCCTCAGTGAGAGTATATTAATCTATTCTGGGCTTGAGAAGGAAAGGTTTGAAGAGCAGGTGCTCACTGCCTCTAAAAGTATAATTTTTCTAGGGAAAACTGTGAACTCAATTTCCAGGCTGAGTGACAAGATAGATACAACTGGAGAAGCTCCATAAAGCTCAGAGTAGGAAAACTCATCAGTTACTGCTTTAACATTGTATCTCACTGTACCTGAAGATGTATTATCATCTGTATTTTCAATACTAAATTAAAGCATGACATAGCTAAGACTAAGTAAGACTATGTATTTAATGAACAACTGAAAGGCTTTCTTGTGGCATATAACACCTGTTTACAAATTATCTGAAACAGAGGAATTTAGTGTAATATAATTAGAACTAGTTTACAGTCTCATTAATTTCAATCATTTTATGCACATGAGCAAATGTCCTCAAAATATCTATTTGCTATTATGCAGGTAAAATCTCAAGTTAATAGAGGTGCTTCATAATATTTGTGGTCGTTTACTGCAATTACCCTAATTTACAGATTGCTTATAATACATGTGGGGGAGCAAAGTTAACATTATCTTCATAATAATAGATTTGTCCAAACAAACTCTTAATACTTTTCATTATTTTAAATTATTGTGCTAAAAATCCTAGAAGATCTTAAAGCAGTCTTAACAGTACTATTTGTGGTGATGATAGTAGAATAACTTTTATTCCCTTTTTGTTTTTCTGGATTTGCTGGCATTACTTATCTTTTCCTCTTTTTGCAGTCAATATTTGTTCCTTCTGTTGTTATTATTAATAGAAAAAATTATTATTAAAAATTCTACTCACATTTCTCGTGAATTTACTTCTGGCCTTTTATCTCTTTGCCCTCATATCTGGCTCCTTTCTATTCCGATTTTCATTTGCCACAACTTTTATAAGTATTTGTGCCATCCACCTGTCTGCAATGCTATTCTCTGCAGTCTGCAGCCCGCATTGCCCTCTCATGGCTTATGTTTTTAAGGACGATGTCTGTGCTCATAACACTAAATATGCTGATGAGTCCTAGTGCTCAGTGGGTTGACAATCCCCCGCCAACATCAGTTGGCAGGCACTAGGCTCTCCATCCTTTCAAATGGCTCTGCCTGCCTCCCCATGCCGACTGAAATTGTCATTTTCACGAAGCCCCCATTGTTGCAAATTAGCTATTGCTGGCAGAAGTTCACAGGCTTTTTCCAGGCCTTAATTTATGATCTGTGCATCTATTTTCTCTACTCAGACCAACATAGCACAGAAACTCTGCTGAATTTGAGCCCTTACTTATTTAGGTAACCTAACTGAAGAAAAGAAATCTAGGTATGTTTTTGGCCATTTCTGCTACCTTGGAGTCATCCAGTAAAGGATAAGCATATCTTGGTTTCTCTTCCTAAGGACATGCATTTTATTCATTGCATTGATTGAGTTTATATACAGAAAGGAGGTGTTTTTTCTGTATCCAGGTTTATCTCAACAGTAATACTGACAGACTGATAATGGTACAAATAAGATAAAAAGTGGGGTTGACACAATGAGGTACCATTACACACCAGTCAGGATGGCTGCTATCCAAAAGTCTACAAGCAATAAATGCTGGAGAGGGTGTGGAGAAAAGGGAACCCTCTTACACTGTTAGTGGGAATGCACACTAGTAGAGCCGCTATGGAGAACAGTGTGGAGATTCCTTAAAAAACTGGAAATAGAACTGCCATATGACCCAGCAATCCCACTGCTGGGCATACACACCCAGGAAACCAGATCTGAAAGAGACACAAGCACCCCAATGTTCATCACAGCACTGTTTATAATAGCCAGGACATGGAAGCAACCTAGATGCCCATCAGCAGACGAATGGATAAGGAAGCTGTGGTACATATACACCATGGAATATTACTCAGCCATTAAAAAGAATTCATTTGAATCAGTCCTAATGAGATGGATGAAACTGGAGCCCATTATACAGAGGAAGTAAACCAGAAAGATAAAGACCAATACAGTATACTAACGCATATGTATGGAATTTAGAAAGATGGTAGTGATAACCCTATATGCAAAACAGAAAAAGAGACACAGAAATACAGAACAGACTTTTGGACTCTGTGGGAGAAGGCAAGGGTGGGATGTTTTGAGAGAACAGCATCGAAACATGTATATTATCAAGGGTGAAACAGATCACCAGCCCAGGTGGGATGCATGAGACAAGTGCTCAGGGCTGGTGCACTGGGAAGACCCAGAGGGATCGGGTGGAGAGGGAGGTGGAAGGGGGGATCAGGATGGGGAATACATGTAAATCCATGGCTGATTCATGTCAGTGTATGGCAAAAACCACTACAATATTGTAGAGTAATTAGCCTCCAACTAATAAAAATAAATGGAAAAAAAAAAGTGGGGTTGAGATCAAGCAGTCAACATTTCTTCTATCTCCCCTATAATGTTGGTAATTGTTTAGAGACCTGGAAAACAAAACTAAGCTATCCTAATGGAAAAGCACTAACTGAATCTAACAGCAGAGCTGCTCACTCCGTTTTATTTTTTTAACTCCTTAGGAAATGCCTTAAAACATTACTACTTGCTGAAACAGTTAGTTTAAGACACCATTTATTTATCATACTACAGAAATAATGAGATCAACATACAAGCTTCTCCTCCTTATATTCCTAGTCTCTCTCAGAGTCCCCAGAGGCATAGAACAGATGTTCAATAAACACTATGTTGATGTGAACTCTGCGAAGTCACAACTATTCAAGGAAGAAACTACATGAGAATTTATCAGTCCAAATTATCCTCAGAAACTCTCAAGAAAACTCAGAATTCACAGAACTTCTTTTAATTTTAAAAATGGAATCTAAATGTATATTCACTCCCTCTTCTTCTCTCCCTCTCTCTCTTTGCCACTCCCCACCCACCCCCACCCCCGCAACTTGTACCCAGGGGGAGCTTTAAGGTGACCTTGGTGTTGGAGTGGAAAATAAAAAGTTCACATGAAACTGATGGGATGGTTCAAGCCTCTAAATCATTGATACTGCGTCATCATGGACCAATGGAGATCATTACTAGTTAATACATCAACTGACACATTTCATATACTAGAATTAGACTACCCCACATATCTCTAAATTACTTAATCTATGCTATTCAAATAAACTGTGTGAATGAGGATACCTATTTAGAGCTGAATGTTTTCTATTTGTATTATGCAAAGAAAGAAAATACAGTCTCCATTAGTAAAATATCTTAAGAAAGGTAAAAATTATTTTTAAAGTTGGCAATGCTATCTAAATAATGGAATAGTGAATTTATAAACAAGATAATTCTGTAATTCTATTCACTCTGCCTCGTATGTATTCAAACAAATGTTTTAAATAAATATCCTATCCAACATGTGGTTATTCTCATGACACTCAAGTCATGATTTCCCCCTGAAGTTCTTTAGCAGATTTCTTTCAATACGAAGTCTGCCTTGTGGCTTTGCATAATAATCAGAGCAAACAAAAATATTATTCTTTAGGCATATACCAAATGATGAGAAACAGTCTTCTCTACTCCCAAGTTAGGAGAAAAATACTCACCTTTTTGCAGGTGTAAACCAACACTGCCAATTTTAAATGAAGCTCATTTGAAGGCTGGGTTATATATAAAACATTAGTATAATAGAGCAATTAACACTATTCCCAGGGTAGATGAATGAACTGCTGGTGCAAGGCTATGTAAATACTATCCTTAAGTACTGAGTAATATGATATATACCACATAAACATGTATCTATATGAGTATACAGATGAGTGAAAACATATACATACATATAAACACAAGTTGTATAGGCCAGTTGGCAGAGTGCTGCTAATTTCATATGGTGATACATGGACAAGTGGAAAAACAAACATCTGCTATAGTTTATTTCTTCTTGTAAGTGATTAAAGTAGCTCATCTTTTAAAAGTGAGTTCATACTTTGGTCTTATATGTTTGGCCCAATTTAAGCTTTTTTTTTTTTCCCTTAATCATTTGAGGAAATGGTAAATGCCAACGGATACAGTGGGATATGGCTTATGAGGTGATGGTCATGTTTATGGGGAGAGTAGAAAACACATCATCAGAAGATGTGCAAACAAGACAACAGATTTAAACTCCCAACTGCTTTGGGATTTTGCTTCTGTTTACAGAAGAATCTGCAAGTGGACAAAATATCTGTAGTTTCTCTAATATAAAATCTCAAGAGAATCTTCTGTTTAGCCTCTTCCAGAGTTCTTGCCTGGAGAACTCCATGGACAGAGGAGCCTGGTGGGCTACAGTCCACAGGGTTGCACAGAGTTGGACACAACTGAAGTGGCTTAGCACACACACACAGTAGATGAATAAGAACCAGAATTTCTACTTGCTACAGTGGACTCTGAATATAATGGGCAATGACATAGGTGAGGGAGGGGAATCAGAAGTCTAACCAAGTTATTAGGGGTAAAACTAGAGCTGTAAAGCAGCTCTCTCCAAATAAAGAGAAAAAAAATTCCAAACATCAGTAAAAACAATTAAAAGATCTTTCCCTATAGAGATGATTGGTAGAGAGAAAAGAAGTAATAATAATATTAGAAGTGAGTTCACTAATGCTACAAAGATGCCTTATGAATGCATGTCACCCAGGAAAGATCAGCCAGAGCAAAAACAACCAACTGTATGGCGATGAGTTGGGGATTAAGAGCCATTACAATGGACACATTATAGCTAGGACATGGAAGCAACCTAAATGTCCATTGGCAGATGAATGGATAAGAAAGTTGTGGTATATATACACAATGGAATACTACTCAGCTATTAAAAACGCATTTGAATCAGTTCTAATGAGGTGGATGAAACTGGAGCCTATTATACACAGTGAAGGAAGTCAGAAAGAAAAACACCAATACAGTATATTAATGCATATATATAGAATTTAGAAAGATGGTAATGATGACCCTATATGCAAGACAGCAAAAGAGACACAGATGTAAAGAACAGACTTTTGGACTCTGTGGGAGAAGGCAAGGTTGGGATGATTTGAGAGAATAGCATTGAAACATGTATATTACCATATGTGAAATAGATCGTCAGTCCAGGTTCGATGCATGAGTCAGGGTGCCCAGGGCTGGTGCACTGTGATGACCCTGAGGGAGGGGATGGGGAGGGAGGTGGGAGGGGTGTTCAGGATTGGGGACACATGTACACCCATGGCTGATTCCTGTCAATGCACCCCAAAAAGCACCACAATTTTGTAAAGTAATTAGCCTCCAATTAAAATAATTTTTTCAAAAAACAAAAAAAAATTGAATTTATTTTTTTATTCTTTTTATATATATTCTTTTTATATATCTGTATGAATCACACAAAGAACAAAAATTATCTGTAACCCAAAAGAACTAGTCTTTACCTATTCTATTTATAAAATGTTTGTATTTTTTCTTGTTTATCTTTTTTTTTTTTTTTTGACATGGATATTCTGTTTCCTTTTCTCAGCAGATTTGCTGGTCACTGTTGCCAGCAAAGTTGTGCCTATTCCAAGTCCTCTAGAAAAGGAGACATTTTTGTTGGACATATGTCCTAAGCTGCTCTGGGGCAGCATGGGGAAAATTGTTTACTGTTGGTAAAATGAAACTGAACTAAATCCCTGTTTCTGTGGCAAAGGGAAGGGAGATCAGAACTCTAATGAAAAGAGTCAAAGAAAGGCACTGTGCTTAAGAGGGGACTCAGACTTGGCTCTCAAGAGCACTAAGGACAAAGCTGTCAATGAACAAGAGCCTACTTTGGTTACCATCTGTTACTGGTTATTACCCTTCTCTCAGCTTGACATGTTTTTCTTCTCCTGTCTGTGCCAACAGAGAGATTCTGTTGTTTGACTTATCTACTACGCTCTCTTTCATTAAGTATTATCACCCAATTTTCCTTAGGGAATTGCTCTCCTCATTCTTAGCTTATGTGGACTAGGTGGCTCTGAAAGTGAAAGTGTTAAAGTGTTAGTCACTCAGTCATGTCCAAATCTTTGTGACCCCTTGAAATGTAGCCCCTGCCAGGTTCCTCTGTCCACAGAATTCTCCAGGCAAGAATGCCGGAGTAAATAGCCACTCCCTTCTGCAAGGGATCTTCCCCACCCAGGGATCAAACCCAGGTCTCCCACATTGCAGGCAGATTCTTTACCATCTGAGTCACCAGGGAAGCCCCAGATGGGACTGGACTCACAGGCATTCCAGGGGTCAAACACATGACCTGTGTTTGGTCCACTGCAGTCATAGGGATTGGTTTAGGAATGGGTTAACCAGCCAAAAACATGCAAGCTGGTTCTAAGACTTTTCCTGGAACCAGTGGGAAAGATCTCTTTCTGCTGAGGTCCTTAAGCTGATAACATTTAGGTCCGGAGTTTTAAAAACTGTATGGGGAGAGGATCCTTCAGAACAAAACCTATGAAGAGGAGTCAGAAGTAAGATATAATATATGTAAGAAAAAGAAATTCCTGGTGATACTGAGAATCTTAATCTAGCTATTCTGGAAATCAACCTTGGATATTTCAGTAGTGTGAGCTCTTGATCCCTCTGTTTTGTTTAAGATAGACTAAGTTGTATCTCTGTTACCTGCAATCCAATAAGTATGCTAATGAACTATAGAACTGATAAAATTAATATAAGATTAAAATTACAGAAATGTATCCCTGGATACGCAAAAACCAAACCTAAACAAAACTATCAAAGGCATTAGAAGGTAACCAAAAGCAAAGAGATTCAGGAGGGAAATCAACCTTTGGAGAGGGGAAGGTATACGGCAATTTCTTAATTTTACAACTTTTGGTGTGAGAGTTTCTATCCTATGCCATAGAGGGCAGCTAAATCACTGATAAAAGCCAGTAATCTTTTGGGTTTCAGGCAATCACAACTGTTGGAAAATAAGTGAAAATTTCCAAAACAGGTCAAGTCACAGATAGGAGCCCTGAAATCTACACTCAAACTCCTGGCTGACTCCAGACTTCAAGAAGCCCAAGGCAAGAATCAGAGCACTGAACTGAGATTTGATCTGCCATTCAAAAGAGAGTTTGCAATTTCATTCCAACCAAATTAACTGAAGGAAAGTCATGACCAAATTAATAACACATTTAAAAGCAGAGATATTACTTTGCCAACAAAGGTCTGTCTGGTCAAGGCTATGGTTTTTCCAGTGGTCATGTATGGATGTAAGAGTTGGACTGTGAAGAAAGCTGAGCATCGAAAAATTGATGCTTTTGAACTGCGGTGTTGGCAGGGCTCTTGAGAGTCCCTTGGACTGCAAGGAGATCCAACCAGTCCATCCTAAAGGAGATCAGACCTGGGTGTTCACTGGAAGGACTGATGCTGAAGCTGAAACTCCAGTACTTTGGCCACCTCATGCGAAGAATTGACTCATTGGAGAAGACCCTGATGTTGGGAAGGATTGAGGGCAGGAGGAGAAGGGGATGACAGAGGATGAGATGGTTGGATGGCATCACCAACTCAATGGACATGAGTTTGAGTAAACTCCTGGAGTTGGTGATGGACAGGGAGGCCTGGCATGCTGCAGTTCATGGGGTTGCAAAGAGTCGGACACGACTGAGTGACTGAACTAAACTGAAATTAACTGATGGCTAAAAGAATAACAAAATTCAGCACTCTTCAGGGGAATATAATAGAACACAGAATTTTTACAACATATATTCATAATGTCTAGGAGACAACACACAAGTTGACCTTCACTGGAAATGAATGCTGGTACAAGATTTTCGAATTTACAAAGACTTTAAAGCATCTATTATAACTATGCTTGTGATGCAAAGAAAAATATGCTCAAGATTAACAGAAAAATTAGCAGAGAAATCTAAATGGTAGAAAAGGACCTCCCCAAAATTATTATGAGGGAGAATGTAGAATTCCATTACATAAATAAAGGATGAATAAATTGAGCGTAAAAATCAGTATCTCTTATATAGATTGGGAAATGTTTCTTCTTGTTCAGTTTATTTCAGTGACTATTTTAAACTTGATATATTCTTCATTTAAAACAGAGAGTCTGGTAGTCATTGAATATATTGGTCTGTAAATGCACTTCTAACTTCTCTATTATCTAAGATAAACTTTACAAAAAATAAAAGAGTAACATTAACTTAAGTCAGAATTGTCATCTTAGTTTTTGTCATTCTGATATTTTAAGTTAATTTAAACCCATTTTTGGCTTATAATAGAAGAGAGATAAGTAGTTATCTTAAAGTAACATTAGAGGAACTAATTTTAAAATGTCTCAAAATATGAAATGATATAAGTGATAATGAAATTTCTCTCTCATGAAATCACTTTTGCAACATTACAGAAAAAGTGAATTTTAACAGTTCCATGGGAAAGGCAAGGTATCATGGTTACAAAATACATAGACATTAGACTCAAACAGATCTATATTTATGTCCCAGATGTATTAATTATTAACTAGGTATAGTGAATTAGGGCTTCCCTAGTGGCTCAGAGGTTAAAGCATCTGCCTGCAATGCGGGAGACCTGGGTTCGATCCCTGGGTCAGGAAGATCCACTGGAGAAGGAAATGGCAACCCACTCCAGTAATCTTGCCTGGAGAATCCCATGGACAGAGGAGCCTGGTGGGCTACAGTCCACGGGGTCGCAAAGGGTCAGACATTACTGAGCGACTTCAGTTTCAGTTTCAGGTATAGTGAATTAGGTATATTTTTTAGTTTTTTTGAAGTTCAGGTAGCTTATTCTCAAAATTAAAAGTCTGACAATTATCCTAGAAAGTTTCTTTTTTCCTCTTTTAATGCTCATTATTTCCTCAGGGTACTTACTACTACATTAACTGATACAGAGGCTGTATATATTATCATCTCTCATGACACAGTATGCACAGTTGTCTGGGAATACCTTATTGGCCAGTGATTAAAAAATTATATTATTAAACAAAAATAAACAAATGGGACCTAATTAAACTTAAAAACTTCTGCACAGCAAATAAAACCATAAACGGGATGAAAAGACCATCCTCAGAATGGGAAAAATAATTCTGCAAAGAAAGCAACTGGCAAGGGATAAATCTCCAAAACACACAAAGAGCTCAATAACAAAAACACAAACAACCTAATCAAAAATTGGGCAGAAGGCCTAAATAGACATTTTTCCAAAGAAGACATAGAGATGGCCAAGAGGCACATGTGAAGATACTCAACATCACTAATCATCAGAGAAAGGCAAAACGATAATAAGGTATCACCTCATACCCATCAGAATGGCCATTATTTAGAAGTCTACAAACAGTAAATGCTGGAGAAGGTGTGGCACAAAGGAAACCCTCTTGTACTGTTGGTGGGAATGTAAATTGATAGCAGCCACTATGGAGGACAGTTTGGAGGTTCCTTAAAAAACTAAAAATAGAGCTGCCACATGACCCAACAATCTCACACCTGGGCATATATCCAGAGAAAAACCCTAATTCAAAAAGACACATGCACCCTGAAGTTCATTGCAGCACTACTTACAATAGGAAAGATGTGGGAACAATTTAAACATTCACTGACAAATGGATGAAGACGACGTGGTACACACACACACACACACACACACACACACACACACACATGCACACGCACACACATACACACGTTATTCAGCCATAAAAAGGAATGAAACTGGGTCGCTTGTAGAGATGTGTATGGACTCAGTCTGTCATACAGAATGAAATAAGTCAGAAAGAGGAAAAACAAATATCATATATTAACACATATATGTGGAATCTAGAAAAATGGTACAGATGAGGCAGACATAGAGAATGGTACAAGAGGCAGACATAGAGAACAGACATGTGGATACGGTGGGGGGGATGAATTGGGAGATTGGGACTAAAAAGTATATATTACCATGTGTAAAACAGATAGCTAGTGGGAACCTTCTATCTAGCACAGGGAGCTCAGCTCAGGGCTCTGGGGTAACCTAGATGGCTGGGTAGGGGGCTTTATATATTATTCTTTTAAAAACAGGTCAATTTGAAAATAAAGTAAGGCAAATATATTTTCTTTAGCGTACTATACATAGCAAGCCACTTCCCTGTGAAGAGAAATATACTATATTGGTGTACTGGTAAGAAGTAAGAAGTATTGACAATAGTGAGTCTGGTTTTTACACAGGAATTTTCACATGCATACACGTTTTGTTTTGGGTTTCATAATTTTTTAAAGAACATAGCTCAGTTTGTAGTTCCTCATAAGATTAACCAGACTCACATTTCCTTTTGTCTTTGAATATCTGCCTTTTTAATAGTCTGCAAAATAAGAAAAAGTTATAAATAAAACTAGTTCCCTTTTCTCCTACAACATGGTCTTGGCTAATTCCCCAGGGATTCCTCTGATGTGCCACTTTGGAATGATTCACACTATTCTTCTCCTCCTCCTTGCCAAAAACTTCAGTATGTTGCTACTCCTCCATCTGGTATGGGAAGCAGAGAGCAGTTCTGTTCAAGAACATTTGTGAGAGGAAAAGCCAAAATATTCATCACTCCTCCACACTCAAATTTTTTTTTTAAAAAAAGAATTATCATGTAATGAAAAAAATACAAGCTGTTTGAGATTTTCAAAATTCTAGCCATAGTGTTGAAATGACATCCCTTCAATTATGTATGAATCATCATTTTTGTAGAGCGGGAAAGTAGAGGCACAAAAGCGTACAGCACTTTCTCTGTGAAATGATCTAATAGCTCAGTAATTCGCACAGCCTGTCAGTTTCTGCATTAGAACTTCTCAGTAAAACACAATGGGTCATTTATCTCTGCCTTCAGATTGTGTGATTATCAATAGGCCCCTTGAGGTCTTCTGAGGTAGACCTTTGCAAATTGGAAACACAGGTGGCAATGAAATTATCTTAATCATTAAAAGGGAAGCGGAGATTGAAAACTGACCCTCAGGAATGACTATTTCAATAGATCCCTTGACTCTATAAATCTATGCACATAAATTGGCTGAATTCTAGAAAGAGAGGTAGTAAACTGTTATTTCATCATGACATTACTTACAAGGTGCAAAAAAGCATGCAGCAGCATTTTGTAGAATATTTTTGTGTCCATGGGACACCATACCTATTTGGGACAAAATCAAATAATTGAAAATATTTGAATCATACACATACACATGTGTGTATGCACATACATACAATATTAACAATATATATATATATGACTGGATTGTATGTTATCATTTTTATGAACTTCAATTACTCAAGTGTATTTTCTGCCTAATAACAGAGCCCAAATTATTAAAATAGAAAAAAGGGAATTAGTTCACAAAATGAAACCAAAACTATAAACATAAGTATAATGATATAATAAGTATAATCATAATTATAAAAGGATAATTACAAAAGTATAAATGTATATACAATTATATTATATTGCAAAAGTATAATACTACATAATTATAATGAATTCAGAATTAATAGTTTTACTTTCCTGATTATGAAAGTGATTTATGCTTATTATCAAAACATTCCAACAGTACAGAATCTTATAAAATACAAGATGAAAATCCCCCATAATCTTCCTTGCCTAAAGTAAATCACTGTTAATAATATGATTCATATCTTTCCTGACTTTTTTATTATCACACCAATATGCATATTATTATCTGAAAACTAAGTAAGATGATGCTATAAATAATGGCTCCCAGTATCTTTTTAAAAAATGAAGACTAAACATAACATACATGCAAACATGTACACACAAAAAACATTATTTAAAAAATTTAGAAGATGTGTATGTTTTCTTCATAAGCTACATGGATATTTTGTTAATTTTTTGACAAGTTATATTGGGTTCCATTTTCTGGCTGGTAAACAAACCATCTATTATCAGTACAATTTACATCATGAGTATTTGTATTTTAAGAATTACTCTGTATATAAAGGAAAGCATAGTTGAAATTTTTAATTGTCAAATAACCCTCATAAAAGAGGTTGTATGACTTCAGAAATCTACAAAATAGACTACTTCTCTATGTCTTCCTAGCCACCATGCATTGATCTTTTTTAATTTTTGCCAATAATGTCAAAGAATGTTCAAACTATCACACAATTGTGCTTATTTCACATGCTAGCAAGGTAATGCACAAAACCCTTCAAGCTAGGCTTCAACAATACGTGATCCAAGAAATTCCAGATGTACAAGCTGGATTTAGAAAAGGCAGAGGAACCAAAGATCAAATTGCCAACATCCACTGAATCATAGAGAAAGCAAGGTAATTACAGAAAAACATCTACTGCTTCATTGATTACACTAAAGCCTTTGACAGTGTGGATCACAACAAACTGTGGAAAATTTTTAAAGAGAAGGGAATATCAGACCACCTTAACCATTTCCTGAGAAACTGAATGCAGGTCAAGAAGCAACAGTTAGAACTGGACATGGAACAAAGGCCTGGTTCCAAATTGGGAAAGGAGCACGTCAAGGCTGTATATTGTCGCCCTGCTTATTTACCTTACATGCAGAGTACATCATGAGATGTACATGGATGAAACACAGATGGAATCAAGATTGCCAGAAGAAATATCAATAACCTCAGATGTGCAGATGACACCATCCTAATGGCAAGAAGCAAAGAGGAACTAAAGAGCCTCTTGATGAAGGTGAAAGAGGAGAGTGAACAAGCTGGCTTAAAACTCAACATTCAAAAAACTAAGATTGTGGCATCAGGTCCCATCACTTCATGGTGAATAGATGGGGAAACAATGGAAACAGTGGCAGACTTTATTTTCTTGGGCTCAGAAATGAGTGTAGTCTGTGATTGCAGCCATGAAATTAGAAGACCCTTGCTCCTTGGAAGAAAAGCTATGACCAACCTAAACAGCATATTAAAGAGCAGAGACATTACTTTGCTGACAGAGGGCCATATAGCCAAAGCGATGGTTTTTCCAGTAGTCATATATGGATGTGAGAGTTGGACCATAAAGGTGGCTGACCACCAAAGAATTGATGCTTTTGAACTGTGATCCTGGAGAAGACTCTGGAGAGTCCCTTGGACTGCAAGGAGATCAAACTAGTCAATCCTAAAGGAAATAAATCCTGAACATTCATTGGAAGGACTAATGCTGAAGCTCTAAAACTTTAGCCACCTGATGCAAAGAGCCAATTCACTGGAAAAGATGCTGATACTGGGAAAGATTGAAGACAGGAGGAGGAGGGAGCACAGAGGATGAGATGGTTCGATGGCATCATCAATTCAAGGGACATGAGTTTGAGCAAACTCCAAGAGATAGTGAAAGACAGGGAAGCTTGGTGTGCTGTAGTCCATAGGGTCCCAAAGAGTCAGAAAAGACCGAGGGACTGAACAACAACAAAGTAATAGGTGATAAATATCTCAAATGTATTTTTTATTTATATTCCTTACATTACTACTGAAACTGCGAGCTTTCTATGTGCTTACTTAATATTATTTCTTCTATGAATTGTTTATTTACATCTTTTTCCTATATACATTTTCTGTAACAATGAAACCCTGCCTACCTGATTTTCTGCATAAAATGTGATCTGATATATGCAACACTGATGGTCATTTTCCTCTGTAAGTAGATGATAAAAAAATTCATATCAGTTAATTCAGTAAGTATTTATAAACAAAAAATTATTGGACACTAATCTTTCCTTAGAAAAATAATACGTGCTGAATAAGTTAAGTGTTGGTTGCTCAGTTGTGTCCAACTCCTTGTGACCCAATGGACTGTAGCCCACCAGGTCCCTCTGTCCATGGGATTCTCCAAGTAACCAGAGTGGGTTACCATTCCCTTCTCCAGGGGATCTTTCCAACCCAGGGACAGAACCCAGGTCTCCTACATTGTAGGAAGATTCTTTACCATCTGAGCCACCTTAGATGCTGAATACGTGAATATAAATGACTCTAAACCGGAATCAGGCAAGTCTCTCTTGAAAAAAAGTGATTTCTCACATCATTTGAAAAAAATTAACTATTTAATCCCCTTGAGTTGTTTAACAGAACCGGAAGAAAAGCACAATATTTAATTTTGGTCTTCTATGGATGTTGCATAGAGACTGTTTGCAAACCTCAGACACCACCTGCTGTCTTCATGGAAGCATATTGCCTTTAATGAAGTCCTATAACCCATAGAAGTAGACCTGATTCCGTATCTTTGCCAATCTCATTTATTGTCGGACAAAGCCTGGAGTAAGGGTGGTTTCTGTGTGAACTTGGTGGTGGATTCCAACCATGGTAACTGGGGTTCTTCATCAGTTATGCTTCCCACAGCAGGAGTTCTGAGGCGTGTAACTTCATGGCTGCAGGAGGAGATCACTCAACTTTTGTTGATTGTATGCTGGAAAGGTGTGAAGGTCAGCAAATTCAAAACAAAGTGGCTAAAGTCAAAGTACCTCTGGGGGTTGGAATCACAGTAGGATCCAATGACAAGAAAGAAAAAACACAGGAACTCCAAGATTGAACAAGTGATTGTGTATATGAAACAGTTGGTAGTAGTCTTTTTTTCCCTGGAGATAGGACTGCTGGAGATGTTTATGATGGTTCAATTCAAGCTTATATGGGTAGACTTTATAGGAAAAAAGTTTAATACACAGAAATTGGCAAGTGCCACTGTCTGGTAGCCTTTAATGTATTCGCTCTAAATGCAGTCTAAGTCTAGCTAACTGACTGAGGAATAATTCTCTTCTAAACATTCCTTCTCTTGCCTTCCATTGAAAATAAGTGTTCTTTTCATTCTTTTAGGTGTGGTTTTGGAACCAACAGAAGAAATGAAAATAAGTTAAAAATGGGAACAAAAATCCCTATGTCAGTTCCGGGGTATATGTGGAACTACCTGTTCCTGGTTGCAGTAGTAGATGGATTCATAATCAAATTGTGAAGAGTTCTTCATAGTTACAAAAAGTAGAATGATGGATACTTTTTATTCTGAACATGCTTTCCAAGCACTCTTTCCCCATTGAGTTGAAGTCACTGGCACAACATGAACACCAAGACCCTGTGTTATGTTCTTAGGTTTAATTGTTAAAAAAAAAAAACAAAAAAAACATGGAACCATCTGTACTCTGCCATTTTACATTATGTTAATTCAGAATGATAGCTTTGTGAAATAATTTTTTTTTTGGCATACCGTGCCCCATGATGATTACTGTAGACATAATTTCACAAGGGGTGGTCCACAGTCATTTAACACCTTCTATCACATTGGGATCTCTGATCATTAATTAGGTTTACAGGAGACAAATGTTTCTGTAATGATGGCAAGGAGCCAGGGCTTACTCCTCCCAGGTGTTCAGAGAAGTTGCTAGAACCCAATCCATCTTCACAGAACGACTAAGATCAGTTCAAGAAGGGAAAACACTGAAATGGAAGAATGTTATTTTACATAATCATTAAAAATGAGATGGTTTACTTATTCAGATGAAATCCTGAAGAGTTACTAAGTAACGGTTTTGGAATACTTCCAATGTCTAGGCTGACAAAGCTTCCTGGCGAGTCTAGTAAATGTTTTGAGAGATTCTATATTAGGGTCACTTCATTGTATTTCAGGCTGTAACTAACATCAATAAAGATAGTCATAAAATATACTAGAACTGGCATTCATTTGGAGAAAATTAGAGGGTCTTTCATGTTTAGGAAATGAAATTCTTTGAACAAGAAATCTTTTCACTCATAAGTTTCTCTTTACTAGGCCTTTTATATATCTCAAGTAGTATGACATTTTTTTTTGAAACTGTCAATGTCTGTGATGTTTTGAATCAATTTTTGTTTGAAGATCAGAACAACAAAGTTTAGTTAATGATGATTTATTTTCTATGAAGTTTTTTTTTTAAGATACAACTCCAAAATAAGGCTTTTCCATGAAGTACAGTAACTTGTATGATACTTGGTGATGGGCATTAAAAACAGTCAAAAGTAGCTGATTATTACTCAGCTACAAAAATGAAAAAATAATGCCATTAGCAGTGACATGGATGAACCTACAGATAGTCACACAGAGTGGAGCAAGTCAAAAGATAAAGACAAATATCATCTAATATTGTTTATATGTGTAATCTAAAAAAATCAGAACAAAGGACCTTATTTATAAAACAGTCATCTATGTAGAAATCAAACTTATGGTAATCAAGGAAGAAAATGGGGAGGGATAAATTGGGAGACTGGGATTGATACATACACACTACTATATAGAAAATAGATAACTAATTAGAACCTACTGTATAGCATAGGGAACTCTACTCAATACTTAATGACAAATATGACATGTATATGTATAACTGATTCAATTTAATGTATGGCAGAAACTAACACAGCATTATAAATCAACTATACTCTGATTTTTAAAAGTGGCTGATTGTCAACAAAAATGAAATTTGGGATATTTTTTGTAGCATGTAAATAAACACATGCTGAGTCACACACCATACTAAAACAAGTTTTAGAAAATCAAGTTACTTAAAAACTTCAGCTACTGGGGATATTATACAATTATAAAACCTAGCAGTGCCACAGCAGAACACGAACAGAGACAATTCATAGAATGGGGAGAAAAAAATGCCTTGATTTTTGAGGAAAATATTCTTACTCTCTACCTTCCACCTAAGATGTAAACTAACATATTGATGTTTAAGTTCTACTACAATCAGACATTTATTCTTAAATGTTATAAATGAATCAAACACTATGGACAGTTCTATGCTTGGAAAAATGCCTAATAGTGAGACTCAGTTGTGTATTCTGCCACTTTAAATGTTGATTACACAGAACGTGAAATAGGAATGTGTGTTATTCTCAAGGGATATGTATTATTGTCAACCTCTTTGTTTCATCTTCACTGTGTCTTGTTTAGCAACCAGAATAAAAACTCTATAAAGAATTACCAGTTGCTTGCCAAACCCCATGTCTTCCCCAGGTATTTGAAAATAAAACTACCCCAAATTTTATGGCTTGCAGGTTTCAGCACATAATAGTTTTGAACTATATTTTTACCAGTGAAGAAGTGATACCAAAAAAAGCCATGATGTTTAAAATTTCTCTTTTGCTCTCCTTTTCAAAGTGTAACTCTTTGAAAAGGATATCATATTTGTTTTCATCATCTCTTTACACTTTCCTTTTGAAGGAGCGTTTCAATTTTTATGTTTTCAATGCTATGCTTAATACTCTATGTCATTCAGTCATTTTAAAAAATTCCTACCAGAAGAGCTACCCTGAATTTAATTGCCTTTGGCTAATAAAACACATTTAGTAATCAAAGTGAGCTAAGAGATGTTCTTCAGATATCTTTTGTTATAGAACCTAGAAAAGTAGTAATACCTGCTATAGATTATAAAGAAATCTGGGGATAAATAGTATTAATAAGAAGAAATTCAGAAGGTAAATAAGAATTGGATTACAGCATACAAAGACATAATAGTTCTTTCATACTTTGTTATATATTAATTTATTTAACAAGTATTTGGTAAACTCATACTAGGTTTGAGGTGGAGAAGGAAATGGAAACCCACTCCAGTATTCTTGCCTGGAGAATCCCAGGAATGGAGGAGCCTGGTGGGCTGCCGTCTACGGGGTCACACAGAGTTGGACACGGCTGAAGTGACTTAGCAGCAGCAGCAGGTTTGAAGAACTGTGTAGGAATATATGTTCTCTGGCATTTAAACTAAGAGAAGAAGAGTATCTCTTGATTGTTAATAGCATAGATGAATGACTGATACAACTAACATGTAGCAAATCACAAGGCTTTCCCTTTCATTGATTGTAGCATTAAGATAAATTCTTTTTATAGATGCTTTAGAAACTGGATTGTTAGTCAAATATTAATCATCGCTTGACTTATTAACATTTAAGAATAACATTTGCCATTCATTATTTTCCTAAGCTCACTTTCAATTTTATGTGTCAAAATGAAGGGTAGCATATTGGCAATTTTATAATATTTTTAAAAAATAGAGATATGATCCTCTAATGAATTTGCCATGAAATTTTTACGAGTTACTCTGCTTGAATCTGTTTTGTCTTATATAATTAAAAAAAATTAACCTCCAAAACACATAAACAGGGGTTAATTTTCAAAATATAAAACTGCTCATACAGCCACTCAACATCAAGAAAACAGAACTCAATCAAAAAACAGGTAGAAGACCTAAATAGATGTCTCCAAAGGAGACATACAGATGGTCAAGAGGCACATGAAAAAATACTCAACATTGTTAATTATCAGTGAAATGCAAATCACAACAATAGTAAGGTATCATCTCACACCAGTCAGAATGGCCATCATCAAAATTCTATAAATAATAAATGCTGGAGAGAATGTGGAGGAATGTAAATTGGTAAGAGTCACTATGGAAAACAGTATGGAGGTTCCTTAGAAAACTGAAAATAGAGCTACCACATGATCAAGCAATCCCACTCTGGGGCATATACTCAGAAAAAAGTATAATTCAAAATAATACATGCACACACACACACAAACCACACATGCAGTGGGATATTGCTAAGCCATAAAAACAAATGAAATAATGCCACTTGCAGCTATGGATGGATTTAGAGATTATCATAGCAAGTTAAAATACAAGTCAGACAAAGATAAATATCATATAATAATGCTCATATGTGGAATTTTAAGAAATGATACAAATGAATTTATTTACATGATAGAAATAGACTCATAGAATTAGAAAACAAATTTATGGTTACCAAGCTTTGGAGGAGGGATAAATTAGAAGTTTGGGACTAATGTATACACATGCATGCTTGGTCATGTCTGACTCTTTGCGACCCAAGGACTGCAGCCTGCCAGGCTCCTCTGTGCATGGGGATTATCCAGGCGAGAATACTGGAGTGGGTGGCCATGCTCTAATCCAGGGGAATCTTTCCAACACAGGGATTGAACCCAGGTCTCCCACATTGCAGACAGATTCTTCACCATCTGAGCCACCAGAAAAACCCACACAGTACATACTTAAAGTGGATAACTAACAAGGACCTATGGAACTCAACATTCTGTAACAACCCAAGCGAGAAAAGACTTTGATAAAGAACAGATACATATATATATGCACAAAGGAATCACTTTGCTGTACATGTGAAACTAACACAATATTGTCAATCAACTGTAACCCAGTGTAAAATAACCTTTTTCTAAAAAACTTCTTTGACCTAAAAAAAAAAAAAAAACAAAAAGAAAAAAAACCATATTTTATATAAGAATAAGCCTAGAATAATACATTTAAAAAAGAATGGCATGGCTTCCATTTGGGTTGAATAAGCATTTATATGGACAGGATATAAATGTGCCATTTAGCTTTGTTTCATAGCAGATGAACCAATTGCTAGAATTATGTGCATTTTCAAACCTACTAATCTCTAACCAGAATACAATCTTCCATGATCACTATTTAAAATTTAAATGTGGGCAATTCTCATCATTACTTTTACCCAATGTGGTTATCTCTTACATAATGGAAAGAATTATTTTATTACAATAGAAATCCCATTACTCTATTTCTACTCCATTTAACTTCACTCCTTGCACCGCTAAGTTCACACCATTTTATATGTTGTTGTTGCTTAAATAGAATCAAGGTAAAGGCTACTTTTAAAGTAAATTAACTGAATGGTTTATTGCTATTGCTCTTGATGTTACCTCAGATTGTTTTTTTTTTTTTTTTCTACTTCTATCTCATATTAATCTTTTTAGGTCATTTTCTTTTCTATGTCACTCTGGAATGTGGACTTGGAGTTACTGATACTCAAATTCTCCTTTGCAGAATTCTTACATTTTCTCCACCAGCATACATCTAACTGCCTTCCAGGACCTCTACTGAGATACTGCACACATTTTCACTCTCCACAAGCCCAAAACTAAAGCCATTACCTTTGCCCAAATGTCAAAGGCCTATCTCTTCTAGTACTTCCTACAAAACAGTAGCCCAACTACAATCTCTCATCACAAAAGCCAAACTATTGGAAATCACTTATCTTAATAAGTTTCAGTTTATAAGCTAGTTGACATAGTTAATAAATTCATTGAACTTGATAAGTTAATTTAATACAATTTGTTTATCACTCTTATCAGTAAAAAACAGATATTCCTCCCTGTTGGTAGCTTTTCTGCAATACTGAGGCAGAAATGCAGATTCCTTATATGTTTTGTCTCTAACTTTTGGCTCCAAAGGTCACTCTTGAGTGTCATCTCCATACATGAAGTCAATAAGGAAAAAAAAAAGCATAGAGATTTATTCCTCAGTGGTTTTTATAGCCTAAATATAGAAGTTTACTGCCATAACTTTATTAACTAGACTTCTGTGCAAGACAATACTTAATTGCATGGCAGTTGCAAAATTTAGGCATCTGTGTGTCCAGAAGGAAAATAAAATGGGTCTTGGTAATTGCATAGCAGCATCTACTCCATCATCAAACAGTTTCCTCCAAAATCTCCCCAGCTAATTTTCAGATATCTTTATCAGTGTTTAGGTGGCTTGCTTAGCCACTCTTTCAGTCTGTCTCTCTCTCTCCCCCATCTCTTAACAATTAAAATGGACTTTTAATTGGCCTATAAAATAGAATGTTAATAGTTTCAGAACTTCAAGTTTATTTTAAGAAATAAAGATGATCCATGTAACAGTCCTTGCATATAATAGTGTTTAATTGATAAGATAGCTATTCATCATTATCAGATTCTATATCATTTGGTTCCCATGTAGATGAAGAGATGCTTAAAGACATTTTGCATGTTTCATCAATTTTGTATCCACCTATCTGTTTTACAAAATATAAAGATTCTTTTGACAGTGAACACAACAAAATGACACTAAGATAGGTCAAAGGGTGAACTGTTTGTTACACATCGCCAAACACTGGAAGGCTGCCAAATAGGGCCAAAAAGCCACTTGCACCTGAGAAATGAGTAATGGCAATTTGGAGCTATAGAGGGAAGCTTACATATACAAAGGGGACTTCTGGTTACCACAGGGGATAGCGAGGTGGAAGTGAGAGATGAACTAGGAGTCTGCAATTAACACATACATATCACAATATATAAAGTAGGTAAACAACAAGGACCTACTGTATAGCACACAGAATTATACTCAGTATCTTATAATAACTGATAATGGAAACGAATCTGAAAAAAATGTATATAAACCAAATATATATATAAACTGAATATAAACTGAATGACTTGGCTTTATACTTGAAACTAACACAACGTTGTAAATGAACTAGAATTCAAAAAAAATTAGTGACTTCATATTAAAAAAAAGAAGGATGGGGTTAGCTAGGTTTCCGGGGCTCCCTATAAAACTGAATAATTTTACAGACTCTGGGGAATACTGACATGAGCTCACACTCCTTCTCTCTTTCTGTCTCTTGTTTTCTGGCACCTGCTCTTAGCAATTAGGGCAAGTGCATAGTAACCCCAGTATGAGAGGCTATGGGAACATGGACTTAACCAGCTGTTCAAGAATTGACCAACTCCTAGTTATGGCTTCAAAACTGGGTCAGGAGTGAAAAAGAACTGTAGTTAAATACACTCTAGAGTCCTCGGTTTAAAAAAAAACAAAACAAAACTTTATCATGTAAATAGAATGAAATTAATGTCCTGGGAAAATATCCAATATTATTTCTCATATCTTATGTTTAGTATTAATGTTTGGCTAAACTGACACCAGTAATGAATTTGAACTTATTGCAATGCTTTTTATTATAGATCTATTAGAAGATAGTGGTATACAGCCTCAATATGTTGAGTTTTCAGTAACCTTTGGAAACTCCATACGTTTTTTTTTTAATAACGAATTTTCACTTCTGACCATAAGTCAACTCATGTTTCTTATGCCATTTTAAACTATGGCATAGTTTAGACTCTCACCTCCATAATCTGACAGAGAAACTATGTGCACAGCTATCTTTCATATCCACTGCATTGATTTCATGTTTAGCCAATCAAAAAAAATTTATACTAAGTCTCAGTTTAAAACACACACTATTTTCGTAATCATTAGCAAATGAAAACATAATCACTGGCCTCAATATCTTTGAAAGATAATAGACATTCAAGAGCAAAACAAAGCTATTTTATTGTGTATCATGCTCCCCTGTTTTGACTGTCTTTCATTCTTAATCACTTGGGACTTCTTACACAATTCCATGTGCTACAGAGAGCTGGCATGGTGGTCTCCTTGGAATCAATATGCATTTCTACAGAAGAGAAACTATTTTGATCTCTCCTAATGCCAGACACCTGTTTCAATTATCTGCTTTGCTTCATAAAATCCAGTCACTTTCAGGATTATTATACACTTATACTGGGAACACTTCTGGCAAAAGACACTTTCCTTTGAAGCTATTGCTTCTGGATTCACCTTTGTACCATTCACTCTCCCATTGCAGACAACTCTTTCCCCTCAGTTTTTGTCCACTTTTCTCCTAATTTTCACTACTGAGTTACATACCTATAAAAAATATTTTGAGATGTCACTGGTTGACATACAATATACTGTCTATTCTGGTAATGGTGAGATTAAGCTCAAAATATCTTGGTTTAGAGAATACCCAAGTAACCTGTATACTACTCAGCTGTTTACAAACACTATGGCAGCCAAGATCACATTAATGATACCTGTACAAATATGGTGCTTTTATATGACTTTCTTATAAATAGATCAATTTAGTTATCTTTTACATACCTTGTGAGCTATGTAGCTCAGTATAACTTTCCCCATTTCACAGACCAATAATTGAGGCTGAAAGAGATTAAAGGAGCAGCCGAAAGGTCATTGCTTTTTCCAGTACACATGGAAAAAATCCATGCTAACACAAATCATGTCTAAATCTTCAATAATTTAAGAAACTGAAAATAATCCAAATAATTTTATAAGCATGATATGTTATAGTAAATGTCAGAATAGTCAAAATGGAATATTAATCAGTTCAGTTCAGTTGTTCAGTCATGTCTGACTCTGCAACCCTATGCTGCAGCATGCCAGGCTTCCCTGTCCATCACTAACTCCCAGAGCTTGATCAAACACATGTCCATCAAGTTGGTGATGTCATCCAACCATCTCATCCTCTGTCATCCCCTTCTCCTCCTACCTTTAAT
The DNA here is from genome assembly GCF_033118175.1 of Dama dama. Taxonomy (NCBI): domain Eukaryota; kingdom Metazoa; phylum Chordata; class Mammalia; order Artiodactyla; family Cervidae; genus Dama; species Dama dama. The sequence continues at coordinate 50,652,604 of NC_083685.1, read as the reverse complement.
CTTCCCAGCATCAGGGTCTTTTCCACTGAGTCAGTTCTTTGCATCAGGTGGCCAAAGTATTGGAGTTTCAGCTTCAGCATCAGTCCTTCCAATGAATATTCAGGACTGATTCCCTTTAGGATTGACTGGTTTGATCTTACAGTCCAAGGGACTCTCAAGAGTTTTCTTCAACAGCACAGTTCATAATTCAAATTAATTCTTAATATTCCTTTGTCAAAAATTGCATTGAAATTCTATTCTTAAGATACTTACCATCTGTTTTTTATTTATAGTAAATAAATTTAGGTGTTTTATTTTGAGTCAATAAGTTATAAAGTATAATTCTACAAGTGCAGAATTTGTAGAGTTTCTAGTCCCATAAATGCTAATCTTGGGTACTTATTTTGAAATTGAAAAGAGCACACAGTTTTATAAGGAAATAAGAACATGGTACTATTTATTGTAAATCACATTATCTGTCAATGAATATATTAGGTTGGTGCAAAAGTAATTGCAGTTTTGCATTGTTGAAATATGCTGTGTGATACTGGAATAGATTCTTAAATAAATGTGGTTATGTTATATACCACTTTAACGCACATTTCTTGAATTATGCTTTTTGGCTAATGACATTACTTGCTCTGTATTTTAGTTTAGACTATGAAAATGATGCTAGACAAAAAGCAAATTCAAGTGATTTTTTTTATTTGAGTTCAAAATGGGTCGTAAAACAGCAGAGACAACTCATAACAACGATGACCCATCTGGCCCAAGAACTGTTAATGAACATACAGCACAATGGTGGTTCAAAAAATTTTGCAAAAGAGATGAGAGTCTTGAAGATGAGGAATATAGTGGCCAGCCACTGGAAACTGACAATGACCAACTGAGAAGATCTTGATCTTCTTACATTATACAAAAGCTTCCCAAAGAGCTCAACATTGACCATTTGAAAAGATGAAAAAGCTCAGTAAGTATATGCCTCATGAACTGACCAAAATTTTTTTAAAAAATCATTTTGAAGTTTTGTCTTCTTTACACAACAATGAACCATTTCTCCATCAGATTCAGATTTGTGACAGAAAATGGATTTTATATGAAAACCAGCAATGATCAGCTCAGTGACTGGACCAAGCGGCAGCTCGAAAGCACTTCCCAAAGTCAAACTGGCACCAAAACACAAGGTCATGGTCACTGTTTGGTGGTCTGCTACCCATCTGATCCACTACAGCTTTCTGAATCCCAGTGAAACCAGTACCTCCAAGAGGTATGCTCAGCAAATCAATGAAAACTGGCACCAAAAACTGCCACACCTGCAGCTGGCATTGGTCAACAGAATGCACTTGATTCTTCCCTGTGACAATGCCCAACTGCACATCACACAATCAATGCTTTTAAAGTTGAATGAACTGGACTACCAAGTTTTGCCTCATCTGCCATATTCACCTTATCTCTCGCCAACCGACTACCACTCCTTCAAGCATCTCAATAACTTCTTGCAGGGAAAGCACTTAACACAACCAGCAGGAGAAGAAAATGTTTTTTATATGCAGAGTAGATCATGCAAAATGCTGGGTTGAATGAAGCATAAGCTGGAATCAAGACTGCCAGAGAAATATCAATAGCCTCAGATATGCAGATGACACCATCCCAGGGGCAGAAAGCAGGGAGGAATGAAAGAGCCTCATGATGAAGGTGAAAGAGGAGAGTGAACAAGCTGGCTTAAAACTCAACATTCAAAAAACTAAGATCATGACATCTGGACTTCAAACTTACCCAGCATCAGGGTGTTTTCCAGTGAGTCAGTTCTTCGCTTTAGGTGACCAAAGTATTGGAGCGTCAGCTTCAGTCCTTCCAAGGAATATTCAGAACTGATCTCCTTTAGGACAGACTGGTTTCATCTCCTTGCAGTCCAAGGGACTCTCAAGAGTCTTCTTTAACACCACAGTTCAAAAGCATCAGTTCTTCAGTACTCAGCTTTCTTTATAGTCCAACTCTCACATCCATACATGACTACTGGAAAAACCATAGCTTTGACTAGATGGACCTTGATGAGCAAAGTAACGTCTCTGCTTTGTAATGTTTTGTCTGGGTTTGTCATAACTTTTCTTCCAGGGAGCAAGCATTTTTAAATTTCATGGCTGTAGTCACCATCTGCAGTGTCTTTGAAGCCCAAGAAAATGAAGTCTGTCACTGTTTCCATTGTTTCCCCATCTATTTGCCATGAAATGATGGGACCATATGCCATGATCTTAGTTTTTTGAATGCTGTGTTTTAAGCCAGCTTTTTCACTCTCCTCTTTCACCTTCATCAAGAGGCTCTTCAGTTCCTCTTTGTTTTCTGCCATAAGGGTAGTGTCATCTGCATATCTGAGGTTATTGATATTTCTCCTGGCAATATTGATTCAAGCCTGTGCTTCAGCCAGTCTGGCATTTCACATGATGTACTCTGCATATAAGTTAAGTAAGCAGGGTGACAAAATACATTATTGACATACTCCTGTCCCAAATTGGAACCAGTCTGTTGCTCCATGTCCAGTCTGAACTGTTGATTCTTGACCTGCATACAGACTTTTCAGGAGGCAGGTCAGGTGGTCTGGTATCCCCATCTCTTTAAGAATTTTTCACAGTTTGTTGTGATCCACACAGTCAAAGGCTTTGGCATAATCAATAAAGCAGAAATAGATGTTTGCCTGGAGCTCTCTCGCTTTTTCTATGTTCAAACATGTTGGCAATTTGATCTCTGGTTCCTCTTCCTTTTCTAAATCAGACTTGAACATCTGGAAGTTCATGGTTCGTGTACTGTTGAAGCCTGACTTGGAGAATTTTGAGCATTGCTTTGCTACTGTTTGAGATGAGTGCAATTGTGTGGTAGTTTGAGCATTCTTTGGCATTGCCTTTTTGGGACTGGAATGAAAATTTACCTTTTCCAGCCCTGTGGTCACTGCTGAGTTTTCCAAAATTGCTGGTATATTGAGTGCAGTACTTTCACAGCATCATCTTTTAGGACTAAATAGCTCAGCTGGAATTCCCTCATCTCCACTATCACATTATTAGTGATGCTTACTAAGGCCCACTTGACTTTGCATTCCAGGATGTCTGGCTCTAGGTGAGTGATCACACCATCATGTTTATCTGGGTCATGAAGATCTTTTTTGCATAGATCTTCTGTGTATTCTTGCCACCTCTTCTTAATATCTTCTGCTTCTATTAGAGCCATACCATTTCTGTCCTTTATTATGCTCATCTTTGCATGAAATGTTCTCTTCGTATCTCTAATTTTCTTGAAGAGATCTCTAGTCTTTCCCATTCTGTTTTCCTCTATTTCTTTGCACTGATCACTGAGGAAGGCTCTCATATCTCTCCTTGCTCTTCTTTGGAACTCTGCATTCAGATGGGTATATTTTTCCTTTTTTTTCCTTTGCCTTTCACTTCTCTTCTTATCTCAGCTATTTGTAAGGCCACCTCACACACCCATTTTGCATTTCTTTTTCTTGGGGATGGTCTTGATCACTGCCTCCTGTACAATGTCATGAACCACTGTCCATAGTTCTTCAGGCACTCTATCAGATCGAATCCCTTGAATCTATTTGTCACTTCCACTGTATAATCTAAAGGGATTTGAGTTAGGTCATATCTGAATGATCTAATGATTTTCCCCACTTCCCTCATCTTAAGTCTTGATTTTGCAACAAGTAGTTCATGACATGAGCCACAGCCAGCTCCCAGTCTTGTTTTTGCTGACTGTATAGAGCTTCTCTATCTTTGGCTGCAAAGAATATAATCAATCTGATTTCAGTGTTGACCATCTGGTGATGCCCCGTAGAGTCTTATCTTGTGTTGTTGGAAGAGGGTGTTTGCTATGACCAGTGTTTTCTCTTGGTAAAACTCTGTTAGCCTTTGCCCTGCTTCATTTTGTATTCCAAGCCCAAACTGGCCTATTACTCCAGGTATCTCTTGACTTTCTACTTTCACATTCCAGTCCCCTCTGATGAAAAAAGACATCTTTTTTTTTTTTTTTTTTTTTGGTGTTTGTATAAGGTCTTATAAATCAATCACAGAAAACTAACCAAACATGGACCACATGGACCACAGCCTTGTCTAGCTCATTGAAACTATGAGCCACGCCCTGTAATGCCACCCAAGATGGATGGCTCATAGTGGAGAGTTCTGATAAAACATGGTCTACTGAAGAAAGGAATGGCAAACCACTGCAGTTTTCTTGCCTTGAGAACCCCATGAACAGTATGAAAAGGCAAAAACATAGGACACTGAAAGATGAACTCCCCATGTTGGTAGGTGCCCAAAATGCTACCGGATAAGAGTGGAGAAATAACTCTAGAAAGAATGAAGGGATGTAGCCAAAGCAAAAACAGTGTGTAGTTGTGGATGTGGCGGGTGATGGAAGTCAAGTCCGATGCTAAAGAACAGTATTGCATAGGAACGTGGAATGTTAGGTCCATAGATCAAGGTAAATTGGAAGTGGTCAAACAGCAGATGGCAAGACTGAACATTGACATTTTAGGAATCAGTGAACTAAAATGGACTGGGATGGGCAAATTTAATTCAGATGACCATTATATCTACTACTGTGGGCAAGAATCCATTAGGATAAATGTAGTAGCCCTCATAGTCACAAAAGAGTCCAAAATGCAGTATTCGGGTGCAATCTCAAAAATGACAGAATGATCTCTGTTCATTTCCAAGGCACACCATTCAGTATCACAAAAATCCAAGTCTATGCCCCAAACAGTAATGCTGAAGAAGCTGAAGTTGACAGGCTCTATGATGACTGACAAGACTAGACCCTCAGTACTCTATTAAGGCACCACTGCAACAAATAAGCATACAGACGATAATGGATCAGTGTTTGTGTCAGTAACTTCCAAATAAAGTTAATACTTGAGAAATTTATAGTTTATTTCAAATATTGTCTTCACTATTGACTATCAAAGACTATCAAAGTTTCTTGAAAATCTGACTACTTATTATCCTTAAATTTGCTATAATCTTCATGGAATGTTTTATCCACTACATATAAAACATCAGCCCAGAATCATTTTCCTACTCTCTGTCACACCACCTCAGTGTAGAAAAATTCTCATATTTTGAAAAATTTTCTTATCTTATTACATTATTCCAGTCTGTAACATAAGAGAGCAGACAGCTAATATTCCCAAAGCGGGTAGGTCTCCTTTAAGGATGATGTTTTAGCTTGCTTAGGCTGATATAACAGAGTACCACAGACTAGATGGACTAAATGACAGAAAATGATTTTCTACAATTTTGGAGACTCAGATCTGAAATCAAAGTGTTAGCAAGTCTGGTTTCTTCTGAGGCCTTTCTCTTTGGATTGTGGTTGGCCATCTATTTTCTCTCCGTATCCTCATCTAGTCTTGCCTCTGTGCATATCTCTGTCCAATTGTCTTCTTCTTCTAAGGCACCAGTCATATGATTAGCAACTCATTCTAATGACTTTATTTTAACTTAATACCACTTTAAAGGCCCTATATCCAATGTCATTACATTTTGGGGCTCCAGCAGCTAGGACTTCCACCTTGGATTTTGAAGAAATACAATTCAGCCCATCAATGAAGCCAATATCCAGCAATCAAAGCATACAGCACGGATTCAGCTAAATAACTTCAAGACCTTGTTTCTTGTCTTCCCAAATCTAAGAAACTCATTCATTCTTTGGCATTTCATTTGGAAACCTTAACAATCATCATGACTGGAATTCTGTGAATTATAGTTATTGTAGCACGTATTGATTGTGTATCTGTAGAATTCTACAGTGGGTTTTTATCTACTTTGCATTATTCATATACAAGCCAGTAGGGTTCTCAAATACTTAGACAAATAAGCCTTGAATATTTAGAAAACACTGTGTGTCTCAAAATCTAAGTGTTTTTCTATCTTTTCCCTTGGAAAGCTGTTACCTTCTAATCCTGATCCTGAGCAGAATCAAAATAATAAATAGATATTAAACTTCCTGACCACTAAAAAGTGTGTGTGTATGCACTTTTTTACTACAATTTTCCTTGTATTAAAAATTCAGCTAGTCTGCCTTCCACTCTGATTGCTCTCATCCCAATGACAGAGCCAGGCCTCTTAACCACTTCCTTCAAAAGAGTAACAATTTTCTGCCTGAATATATTTAGAAGATGAAAATTTTCTAAGAGGCCTCTAATCTTAAGGTAGTTCAAGAAGTACTCTTCTTGCTAATTTTAAATATTTTCCTATTCTATACTCCATCTTAATATGTTTATTGAGAGTTGCACACTTTCTTCACACTAAACAACCATTCACATGTATAATATTTCATCACATGAATTTAAGAATGGAAAGATTTATCACTTCTTAGTCATTGAAATAAGTGAGAAATTCCTTTGATCTTTTAGTTCCTCAGTTCAATGGCTGAAGTAATTATTTCAAGTTCTTTTCTTTATATTCTAAACCAAAAATAAATATTCCTAACAGTGAACAAAAATGTTCAAACTCTTGAGCCATTTCCTTTCTTAACAAAAACATGGTTACACAAAAAGGAGGACAATAATTTTTCAAGCATATAAAGAGTGACATTTGTATGTTTGCTGTTTGGTTTGTGTTTTATTACCATATTATTTTTAGATTAGTAAACTGAAACAGATATAAATGTATCAGACATACACCAGATCTAGACTCAAATTATTTTCTGGAAAATTTCCCAACATATACAAAATTAGTAGGAGTTAAATTAAATTTACTACTTCCCCAAAGCACCTCTAGTATCTAGTGAATATCCACTATGATAATTTTAAATTATCACCTTATATTTTTACCAGACAAATTGGTCATCCTCAAAAGCCTTCTGAAGTGTAAAGTACCCTCAGAGTTCACCATATTTCTCCTGTATTCATGCTTCTGCAGCACAGCTCCAAGACTTACCAGAAAATCTCCTAAGGAATCCCTATAGATTATCTTTTATAATATTTATCACTTGACATTTTCATACTCCCTAGAGTATCACTCAGTACTGGAAGGGTTCCTGACTGTCTTGGGTTTCCATAACAGTTTCTCTCATTTCTATAACTTTATGACAAAGTTAATACTAGAAGTTACAAATTTTTCATCAGCTCCTCCAATTAGATGCTCTTAGCTTATGTGATATTGATTTTAAACTTTTCCTGTGATAGGTTTACTGTAACAGATTTTCAGATGCACAAGTCCTGTCTATCAGAAACGCAAAGAGTCAGATATGACTTAGTGACTGAACAGCAATAAAGAAATGGAAACTTGAAAAGCCAGGAAAGATTCCAGCAAGCAGTCTGTGTAAGGTGTAACACTACAAGGTTCTCTTGGAGCAACAAGATCAAGACAATGGCATTTGTATAGTGATTTAAACTTGACAAGCTTTGTCTCACCATTATTTCTTCTTTCAGTTAAAGTGGATGCATCTTAGATCACTTAAATGACCTATTTAGGGCCCTATTAGTTAGTAGGGAGGCACTGGGATTTGAGGCTATGTCTTCTACTTTTAACAGAAGAAAACTGAAGCAACTGTGGGAGAGGCAGAAGTATGGTGAATGGTGCTGACTTATCTACTTTGTTGTCTTGTATTCTGCCTTAAAAACATTATTACACTAACAATAATAAGACTACCATGTTTATTTTAAGACATTACTTCTTAATCTCTCTGTTATGATGAAACCAAACCCATGATATAAGAACAAACTTAGGCCAAGTTTTCACAAATAGTGACTTTCTGTCCGAGATTGAAAGACAATATTCCAAGGATAGTATTAAATTACCAGCAAGGCTCAGTGCACTGTTCAACTTTCAATTCACTGTCAGATGAAACTGGTAGAGTGTCAAAACCCATCAAAAACCTAACACAACAATTTCTCCCTGGGGAAACATACTGTAACTATTACAAGGCACTTTTAAGGTTTATTGATTTGGAGATAAGCAGCACAGTTACATCGGAGAGATGACAGAGATGAAGTGCATTTCTCAGCATAATAAACATACTTCCAAGTCAGGGATCACATAAATATAAAAACAGATCACCATTTAATTGTCATTTGTTCTGCTGTATTTGCACCAGATTATAAATGTCCAAAAGACCTGATACAAGTATCAGGTATGAAAAGCAGCCATATAGGGTAAATGGTCTTCAAAAACCATTCGAGTTTTGTGAATGATAAAACTTTGTCATCATTAAACAAGACTTATAACTCTCATAATATTTTTTAAAAGTTTTTTTTACCCCAGTATATTAATAACCACCACATTAGAGGCATTTCTACTCAATTTAAAAAGAAAGAGATAATGATCTAAAAAGCATGGTTTATGTATGGAGATATAAAACAGAAAAAAGTTAAATGATTAAGAAGTGTTTTTATGGGAGGAGCCAAGATGGCGGAGGAGTAGGACGGGGAGACCACTTTCTCTCCTACAAATTCATCAAAAGAATAACTGAACGCAGAGCAAACTTCGCAAAACAACTTCTGATCGCTAGCTGAGGTCATCAGGCGCCCAGAAAAGCAGCCCATTGTCTTCGAAAGGAGGTAGGACAAAATATAAAAGATAAAAAGTGAGACAAAAGAGCTAAGGACGGAGATCCGTCCCGGGAGCTCTTAGGCGGCATTGCTTGGGGTAGGGTCCGGGCCTGAGTGCCCTGAGGACAATCAGAGGGAGCTTCTGTGAGTTGCCAACTTGAACTGTGGGAGACCAAAGGAGAGAGAGTAAATTAGCCGGCCCGAACACACTGTCGGCCGTTCGCAGAACAAAGAGACCGAGAGGGTCCAGAGAGGAGCTCGCAGGCTGCGGACCGGCCCAGCCCCGCCGGAGGCAGGAGGCAGGGGGGAGGGGAAGGTCGCGGCGAGACACAGGGCGCAGGCACCCGACCGGCGCGGGCGGGGACTGGGGCTGGGGACGCGGAGGGCAGAAGGCGCGCGCACCCGACTGGCGCCAGCGGAAACTGAGACTGGGTCCGTGGAGGGGAGTGGGCGCGCCACACCTAGGGGGGGTGCGCCCACCAAGCCCCTGGCTGCCTGGACCGCTCTGACGCGGAAGGCACTGAGAGCAGGCTCAGCTTTTCCCTCCGCGCTTTTGTGGAACACCCGAGGGCTGGAACCTCGCGCAGCGCGGGGCGCGCTCCATATAGAACAGCCGGGAGCCTGAGCAGCGCAGAGGAGAGAGCAGCGTCAGCCCCTCCTGGCAGCCCCAGCCCATCCCCGCGGCGAAAGCCCCGCGGCGCAAGCCCCTCCCCGCAGAGCGACGGAACTAGCTACCTGAATAAGAGTCCACCTCCGCCCGCCTGTGTCAGGGCGGAAATGAGGCTCTGAAGAGACCGGCAAACAGAAGCCAAATAAACAAAGGGAACCGCTTCAGAAGGGACTGGTGCAACAGATTAAAATCCCTCTAGGAAACATTGACTACACCGGAGGAGCCTGTAGATATCGAGAAGCATAAGCTGGAACGAGGAGCTATCTGAAACTGAGCCGAACCCACACTGACCGCAACAGCTCCAGAGAAACTCCTAGATATAATTTTACTTTTTTCTCTTTTTTTAATTTTTTTTCTTTTTTTTTCTTTTTTCTTTTTTATTTTTTCTCTTTTATTTTCCTTTAAAATCCCCTATTACTCCCCCATTACTCCTTAACTTTCATTTCCATAGACTTTTACGATTTTTTAATTAGGGGGGAAAAAAAAAATTTTTTTTTTTCCTTTTTTTTTTTTTTTCTTTTTTTTTCTTTTTCTTTCTTTTTTTTTCTTTTTTTTCTTTCCTTTTTCTCTTCTATTTTCTATTTTTCTTTTTCTCTTATTTCTTTTAAAGTCCTCTAGTACTCCTCTACTACTCCTTAATTTTCATTTTCAATACACTATAACCTTACAAAAAAAAAAAGAAGAGAAGCCCTATTTTTAAACCGAAGATTATTCTCTCCCAATCTTGACTCTCTGTTTTCTACCTCAGAACACCTCTATTTCCTCCTTTCCCCTTCTCTTCCCAATCCAATTCTGTGAATCTTTGTAGGTGACTGGGCTACGGAGAACACTCTGGGAACAGACAGCTGTGTAGATCTGTCTCTCTCCTCTTCAGTCCCCCTTTTTCTCCTCCTGTTCATCTCTATCTCCCTCCTCCCTCTCCTCTTCTTCATGTGACTCTGTGAACCTCTCTGGGTGTCCCTAACGGGGGAAAATCTTTTAGCCATTAACCTAGAAGTTTTCTTATCAGGGCTGCATAGTTGGAGAAGTCCTGAGACTACAGGAAGAATAAAACTGAAATCCAGAGGCAGGAGACTTAAGCCCAAAACCTGAGAACACCAGAAAACTCCTGACTACAAGGAACTTTAAGTGATAAGTGACTGTCCAAAAGCCTCCATACCTACACTGAAACCAACCACCACACAACAGCCAATAAGTTTTAGAGCAAGACATACCACGCAAATTCTCCAGCAACGCAGGAACATAGCCCTGAACATCAACATACAGGCTGCCCAAGGTCACACCTAACACATAGACCCATCTCAAAACTCATTACTGGGCACTCCATTGCTCTCCAAAGAGTAGAAATCAAGTTCCACGCACCAGAACACTGATGCAAGCTTCCCTAACCAGGAAACCTTGACAAGCCAATCGTCTAACCCCATCCACTGGGTTAATCCTCCACAACAAAAAGGAACCACAGACCTCCAGAATACAGAAAGCCCACTCCAGATACAGCAATCTAAACAAGATGAAAAGGCAAAGAAATACCCAACAGGTAAAGGAACATGAAAAATGCCCACCAAGTCAAACAAAAGAGGAGGAGATAGGGAATCTACCTGAAAAAGAATTTAGAATAATGATAATAAAAATGATCCAAAATCTTGAAAACAAAATGGAGTTACAGATAAATAGCCTGGAAACAAAGATTGAAAAGATTCAAGAACTGTTTAATAAAGACCTAGAAGAAATAAAAAAGAGTCAATTACAAATGAATAATGCAATGAATGAGATCAAAAACACTTTGGAGGGAACCAAGAGTAGAATAACGGAGGCAGAAGATAGGATAAGTGAGGTAGAAGATAAAATGGTGGAAATAAATGAAGCAGAGAGGAAAAAAGAAAAAAGGATCAAAAGAAATGAGGACAACCTCAGGGACCTCTGGGACACTGTGAAACGCCCCAACATTCGAATCATAGGAGTTCCAGAAGAAGAAGACAAAAAGAAGGGCCATGAGAAAATACTCGAGGAGATAATAGCTGAAAACTTCCCTAAAATGGGGAAGGAAATAGCCACCCAAATCCAAGAAACCCAGAGAGTCCCAAACAGGATAAACCCAAGGCGAAACACCCCAAGACACATATTAATCAAATTAACAAAGATCAAACACAAAGAACAAATATTAAAAGCAGCAAGGGAAAAACAACAAATAACACACAAAGGGATTCCCATAAGGATAACAGCTGATCTATCAATAGAAACCCTCCAGGCCAGAAGGGAATGGCAGGACGTACTGAAAGTAATGAAAGAGAATAACCTACAACCTAGATTACTGTATCCAGCAAGGATCTCATTCAGATATGAAGGAGAATTCAAAAGCTTTACAGATAAGCAAAAGCTGAGAGAATTCAGCACCACCAAACCAGCTCTTCAACAAATGCTAAAGGATCTTCTCTAGACAGGAAATGCAGAAAGGTTTTATAAATGTGAACCCAAAACAACAAAGTAAATGGCAACAGGACCACACCTATCAATAATTACCCTAAATGTAAATGGGTTGAATGCCCCAACCAAAAGACAAAGATTGGCTGAATGGATACAAAAACAAGACCCCTATATATGCTGTCTACAAGAGACCCACCTCAAAACAAGAGACACATACAGACTAAAAGTGAAGGGCTGGAAAAAAATATTTCATGCAAACGGAGACCAAAAGAAAGCAGGAGTCGCAATACTCATATCAGATAAAATAGACTTTCAAATAAAGGAAGTGAAAAGAGACAAAGAAGGACACTACATAATGATCAAAGGATCAATCAAAAAAGAAGATATAACAATTATAAATATATATGCACCCAACATAGGAGCACCGCAATATGTACGGCAAACGCTAACAAGTATGAAAGAGGAAATTAATAGTAACACAATAATAGTGGGAGACTTTAATACCCCACTCACAACTATGGATAGATCAACTAAACAGAAAATTAACAAGGAAACACAAACCTTAAATGACACAATGGACCAGCTAGACCTAATTGATATCTATAGGACATTTCACCCCAAAACAATCAACTTCACCTTTTTCTCAAGTGCACACGGAACATTCTCCAGAATAGATCACATCCTGGGCCATAAATCTGGTCTTGGAAAATTCAAAAAAATTGAAATCATTCCAGTCATCTTTTCTGACCACAGTGCAGTAAGATTAGATCTCAATTACAGGGAAAAAATTGTTAAAACTTCAAACATATGGAGGCTAAATAACACGCTTCTGAATAACCAACAAATCATAGAAGAAATCAAAAAAGAAATCAAAATATGTATAGAAATGAATGAAAATGAAAACACAACAACCCAAAACCTATGGGACACTGTAAAAGCAGTGCTAAGGGGAAGGTTCATAGCATTACAGGCTTACATCAAGAAACAGGAAAAAAACCAATTAAATAACCTAACTCTACACCTAAAGCAATTAGAGAAGGAAGAAATTAAGAACCCCAGAGTTAGCAGAAGGAAAGAAATCTTAAAAATCAGGGCAGAAATAAATGCAAAAGAAACTAAAGGGACCATAGCAAAAATCAACAAAGCTAAAAGCTGGTTTTTTGAAAAAATAAACAAAATTGACAGACCATTAGCAAGACTCATTAAGAAACAAAGAGAGAAAAACCAAATTGACAAAATTAGAAATGAAAATGGAGAGATCACAACAGACAACACTGAAATACAAAGGATCATAAGAGACTACTACCAGCAGCTCTATGCCAATAAAATGGACAACTTGGATGAAATGGACAAATTCTTAGAAAAGTATAACTTTCCAAAACTGAACCAGGAAGAAATAGAAGATCTTAACAGACCCATCACAAGCAAGGAAATCGAAACTGTCATCAAAAATCTTCCAGCAAACAAAAGCCCAGGACCAGATGGCTTCACAGCTGAATTCTACCAAAAATTTAGAGAAGAGCTAACACCTATCTTACTCAAACTCTTCCAGAAAATTGCAGAAGAAGGTAAGCTTCCAAACTCATTCTATGAGGCCACCATCACCCTAATTCCAAAACCAGACAAAGATGCCACAAAAAAAGAAAACTACAGGCCAATATCACTGATGAACATAGATGCAAAAATCCTTAACAAAATTCTAGCAAACAGAATCCAACAACATATTAAAAAAATCATACACCATGACCAAGTGGGCTTTATCCCAGGAATGCAAGGATTCTTTAATATCCGCAAATCAATCAATGTAATACACCACATTAACAAATTGAAAGATAAAAACCATATGATTATCTCAATAGATGCAGAGAAAGCCTTTGACAAAATTCAACACTCATTTATGATTAAAACTCTCCAAAAAGCAGGAATAGAAGGAACATACCTCAACATAATAAAAGCTATATATGACAAACCCACAGCAAGCATCACCCTCAATGGTGAAAAATTGAAGGCATTTCCCCTGAAATCAGGAACAAGACAAGGGTGCCCACTCTCACCACTACTATTCAACATAGTGTTGGAAGTGCTGGCCACAGCAATCAGAGCAGAAAAAGAAGTAAAAGGAATCCAGATAGGAAAAGAAGAAGTAAAACTCTCACTGTTTGCAGATGACATGATCCTCTACATAGAAAACCCTAAAGACTCTACCAGAAAATTACTAGAGCTAATCAATGAATATAGTAAAGTTGCAGGATATAAAATTAACACACAGCAATCCCTTGCATTCCTATATACTAACAATGAAAAAACAGACAGAGAAATTAAGGAAACAATACCATTCACCATTGCAACAAAAAGAATAAAATACTTAGGAGTATATCTACCTAAAGAAACAAAGGACCTATACATAGAAAACTATAAAACACTGATGAAAGAAATCAAAGAGGACACAAACAGATGGAGAAACATACCGTGTTCATGGATTGGAAGAATTAATATTGTCAAAATGGCTATTCTCCCCAAAGCAGTCTATAGATTCAATGCAATCCCTATCAAGCTACCAACGGTATTTTTCACAGAACTAGACCAAAGAATTTCACAATTTGTATGGAAATACAAAAAACCTCAAATAGCCAAAGTAATCTTGAGAAAGAAGAATGGAACTGGAGGAATCAACCTGCCTGACTTCAGACTCTACTACAAAACCACAGTCATCAAGACAGTATGGTACTGGCACAAAGACAGAAATATAGATCAATGGAACAGAATAGAAAGCCCAGAGATAAATCCACGAACCTATGGACACCTTATCTTTGACAAAGGAGGCAAGGATATACAATGGAAAAAAGACAACCTCTTTAACAAGTGGTGCTGGGAAAACTGGTCAACCACTTGTAAAAGAATGAAACTAGAACACTGTCTAACACCATACACAAAAATAAACTCAAAATGGATTAAAGATCTAAATGTAAGACCAGAAACTATAAAACTCCTAGAGGAGAACATAGGCAAAACACTCTGCGACATAAATCAAAGCAAGATGCTCTATGACCCACCTCCCAGAATATTGGAAATAAAAGCAAAAATAAACAAATGGGACCTAATGAAACTTAAAAGCTTTTGCACTACAAAGGAAACTATAAGTAAGGTGAAAAGACAGCCCTCAGATTGGGAGAAAATAATAGCAAATGAAGAAACAGACAAAGGATTAATCTCAAAAATATACAAGCAACTCCTGAAGCTCAATTCCAGAAAAATAAATGACCCAATCAAAAAATGGGCCAAAGAACTAAACAGACATTTCTCCAAAGAAGACATACAGATGGCTAACAAACACATGAAAAGATGCTCAACATCACTCATTATTAGAGAAATGCAAATCAAAACCACAATGAGGTACCATTTCACGCCAGTCAGGATGGCTGCTATCCAAAAGTCTACAAGCAATAAATGCTGGAGAGGGTGTGGAGAAAAGGGAACCCTCTTACACTGTTGGTGGGAATGCAAACTAGTACAGCCGCTTTGGAAAACAGTGTGGAGATTTCTTAAAAAACTGGACATAGAACTGCCATATGACCCAGCAATCCCACTTCTGGGCATACACACTGAGGAAACCAGATCTGAAAGAGACACATGCACCCCAATGTTCATCGCAGCACTGTTTATAATAGCCAGGACATGGAAGCAACCTAGATGCCCATCAGCAGATGAATGGATAAGGAAGCTGTGGTACATATACACCATGGAATATTACTCAGCCATTAAAAAGAATTCATTTGAACCAGTCCTAATGAGATGGATGAAGCTGGAGCCCCTTATACAGAGTGAAGTAAGCCAGAAAGATAAAGAACATTACAGCATACTGACACATGTATATGGAATTTAGAAAGGTGATAACGATAACCCTATATGCAGAACAGAAAAAGAGACACAGAAATACAGAACAGACTTTTGAACTTTGTGGGAGAATGTGAGGGTGGGATATTTCAAAAGAACAGCATGTATACTATCTATGGTGAAACAGATCACCAGCCCAGGTGGGATGCACGAGACAAGTGCTCCGGCCTGGTGCACTGGGAAGACCCAGAGGAATCGGGTGGAGAGGGAGGTGGGAGGGGGGATCGGGATTGGGAATACATGTAAATCCATGGCTGATTCATATCAATGTATGACAAAACCCACTGGGAAAAAAAAATAATAATAATAATAATAAAAATAAATAAATAAAAAAAAAAAAGAAGTGTTTTTATTTACAGAAGGACAGGATTCAGAATAATATTTAAATGATAAATTATTATATTTGTAAAGAAAATTTAGTCCAATAGGTCAGTATAAGAAAAATTCTTGACAAGGAAATTAATAATTGCTATATCCCACAAAGATTAGTTAGAAATAAATAATTGGAAACTCATTCATAATAGTATATATAGTCACAGTGTAACTACAATAAACACTGTAGTACTGTCATATATGAAGAAAGCAATAAAAACCATCTAATATCAAGTATATAAAAAGATGGAAATGCGAGGTTTAGCATGTTATAGAACAAAAAGCTTGAACATTTTCAAAGTGTTGAACAATTTCAACATTTCAATTGTATTAAAAAGTAATGCAATTCCAACTCAAATTACAATTTTTAACTTTTATTTTAGAAATTTGAAAATCTTTTCTTAAATTCCATTTTAAAATTTCAAATTGATGAAACTAAAATGAATGAGTCATAATTCCATAATAAACTGTAAAGTTATAAAAGAAGAAATTAATTTATGTTTTGGGAACTAATAGTATTAACATATATCATGAGGAAGCGACAGAGTTAATTGGGAAATTGACAGCTATTTAATAAATGTTGGCATACTTTGTTAGCTATTTTTAAAAAGTCACTGATGTATGTGTAAAGAAGTGCACTGTACACAAATAAGTAGATTTCTATATATTTATATGAAATAATTTAAAAGAATATAAAATTAGAAAATATAATTAACTCTAGTCACAAAAATAAAATACTTAAGAATAAAACTTAAAAAAATATGCAAGCTTAACTGTATAAGGAAAATAATACTTCACCTAAAGTCTCTAAAAGATTTAAGGGATGAAGAGACATACCAAAATACTGGATAAAAAGACTAAAAATTCTAAAGACACCAATGCACCCAAATAAAGTCACATTTTAGTGTGCTTCTGAACAATACAACAAACATTTGTATGGAGATAATTATATTTGAAAGATAAAGTAAAGATGAATATTTTAAATAGTTTTTCAAAAGGTTAACAGCAAAGAAGCATCTTTTTCAAAGATTAAAGATTACTGTGAAATAATACCAAAAAAAATAATCTATCTGGAAAGGTTCTCATTTAGATTCAAGACAGAAATCAAAAGCTTATAGTCAAGAAAAAGCTAAGATAATTCAGCACCACAAAACCAGCTTCACAATAAATGCTAAAGGAATTCCTATAGGTGGGAAACACAAGAAAGAAGAACACTTAGGTAGGGAAGAAAAGACACATACAGAAACAAACCCAAAACAATTAATAAAATGTCAACAGGAATATACATACTAAAGAACACCATGCAAATTGAATACATGTTCCAATCAGAAAGAAACTGAATGAATGGATATAAAAACAAGATTTGTACATGTGCTGTCTATAAGAGACTCACTTCAGACCTAAGGACACAGACAGACTGAAAGTGAGGGCATGGAAAAACATATTCCGTGCAAATGGAAATCAAAAGAAAGGTGGAGTAGCAATACTCATATTAGACAAAACAGACTTTAAAATAAAGACTGTTACAAGTATAGGGAAACACACTACCTAATGATCAAGGGATCAATCCAAGAAGAAGATATAACAACTGTAAATATATTTGAACCCAACATTGGAACACTTCAATCCATAACGCAAATGCTAACATCCATAAAAGCGGAAATCAACAGTAACTCAATAATAGTGGGGAACATTAGCACCTCACTTACACCAATAGACAGATCATCCAAACAGAAAATCAATAAAGACAAGACTTATCTGATACATTGGATTAGATAGACTTAATTGATATTTACAGGACATTTCATCTGAAAGCAGCAGAAAACACTTTCTCAGGTGCACACATAACATTCTCCGGGATAGATCACATCTTGGGTCACAAATCAAGCCACAGTAAATTTAAGAAAGCTGAAATCATAACAAGCATCTTTTCTGACAATAATCCTATGAAATCTGAAACCAATTACAGGGAAAACACTGTAACAAAAAATGTGGAGGCTAAACAATATGTCACTAAGTAATCAATGAGTCACTGAAAGAAAATCAAAGAGGAAATTAATAAATACCTAGAGAAAAATAACAATGAAAACATGATAAACCAAACCTATGGAGCACAGCAAAAGCAGTGCCAAGAGGGAAGTATATAACAATACAACATTAGCTCAAGAAACAAGAAAAATTTCAAATGACCTAACCTTAGTGTAAGGTTAGGAGATACCCCTCGTTCAAGGGAAGGAGCAGCAGCCGCTGAATCAGTCCTATTGAGGTAGATGAGCCTAGAGGCTATTATACAGAGTGAAGTATGTCAGAAAAAGAAAAACAAATATTTACTACTAACACAAATATATGAAATCTAGAAAGATGGTACTGATGAACCTATTTGCAGAGCAGCAGTGGAGACACAGACATTGGGAATAGACTTATGGATATGGCTGGGGAGGGGAGGAAGGAGAGGGTGGGAGGTACAGAGAGAGTAACAAGTAAACATATATTACCACATATTAAACAGATAGCCAATGGGAACTTTCTGCACGACTCGGGGAACTCAAACTGAGGCTTCGTAACAACCTAGAGGGGCAGGATGTGGAGGGAGCTGGAAGGGATGTTCAAGTGGGAGGGGACATAGGTAAACCTGTGACTAATTCATGCTAATGTTTGGTAGAAACTGACACAATACCATAAAGCAATTATCCTTCAATTAAAAGTAAATAATTTTTTTTTATAAAAAATAAATTTTTTAAAAGTCCACAAATAATAAATGCTGGAAAGAGTGTGGAGAAAAGAGAAACCTCTTACACTATTGGTGGGAATGTAAATTGGTATTTCACAATGGAGAACATTATGGACCTTCCTCCAAAAAACTAAAAATAGAAATATCACATGATCCAGCAATCCCACTCCTAGGAATATACCCATAGAAAACTATAATTCAAAAATATGTTAATTGCAGCATTGTTTACAATAGTCAAGACACGTAAGCAACCTAAATGTTAATTGACAGATGAACTGGTAAAGAAGATGTGGTATACATATACAATGAAATATTACTCATTCATAAAAAGGGATGATATATTGCCATATGCAATATATGGACAGACATAGAGTCTGTCATAGTGAAGTAAATCAGAAAGACAAAATTAAATATCATATGGTATCATTCATATGTGGAATCTAATTTTAAAAGATGATACAAGTGAACGTATTTACAAAACAGAAACAGACTGACAGATTTCTAAAACAAACTTATTTTTGCCAAAGGAGAAACATGGAGAGAGGAATAAATTAGAAGCTTAGAATTAACATACATACACTACTATATATAACATAGATAATAAAAAAAAAGACCTACTATATAGCACAGGGAACTTCATTCAATATTCTGTAATAATTTATATGGGAAAAGAATCTGAGAAATAATTAATATATGTATATGTATAACTGAATCACTATGTTGTACACCTAAAATTAATACAACATTGTAAATAAAATTATCTTAAAAAAGAAAAAAGTTACCCATTTCCTCAATTGAGAATTCATAGAGCCTTTAATCATTTACCATTAACCACTTCTAAGAATTTATTCAAAATATGCCTTTAAAAAATTCCAGATTTATTTTCAAGCTTATATATTTGTCATTTTATCAATACATTTATTTAGAATTTTTAATTATAATTACAAAACAAAAATTCATATCATTTAATAGGCACATATCTTGATGAATTATCCCACAATGTACATAACTGTGACCCCAATACCCAGATTAAGATACAGTGTATTGTCAACACTGCTCTCTCTACCTTTTTCTGTAACAACCTCCTTCAAGGACAACCACTGTTCTAACTCTGTAAAGGACATACTGGCTTTGCTTGTTTTACGTGCTGTGATGCGCTTAGTCACTCTGTCATGTCCAACTCCTTGCAACCCCAGGGACTGTAGCCCACCAGGCTCCTATGTCCATGGAGATTCTCCAGATAAGAATACCGAAGTGGTTTGCCATGCCCTCCTCCAGGGGATCTTTCCAACCCAGGGATCGAACCCAAGCCTCCCACACTGCAGGCAGATTCTTTACTGTCTGAGCCACTAGGGAAGCCCAAGAATACTGAAGTGGGTAGCCTGTCCCTTCTCCAGGGGAACTTCCCAACCCAGGTATTGAACCAGGGTCTCCTGCATTGCAGGGGATTTTTTACCAGCTGAGCTACCTATGCTTTCTATTAATTAAATCATTAATATAAGTCATTCCTTTGTATCTACTTTCTCTCATTCAACATTGTGTTTGAGAGATATATCTGCATCGTTGGCACTTTCTAAAGCTGATTTAACTTGTATTCAAAATGTATTAGAAGCTTAAGGGTCAGGATCCAGACTTTTACTTGAATAAGACACCCAGGGAATACCACACCATAGCAGACAATTGGTAAAACCTCAAGTAAACATTATGGCTCCTTGTTTCTCAAAACAATAATGCCTCACAAAGATTTTTCACCTTCCAACATCACCACACTATCCTATCAGTCTTTGTGGTTCTCTTCTGTAAACCACCATTGCAATCTTCCCCAAATCTCTTCCTCCCTTAGATTGGGACTGGCACATATACACTACTATGTATGGAGCAGATAAGTAATGAGAACCTACTGTTTAGCACAGGGAGCTTTACTCAGTGCTCTGTGGTGACCTAAATGAGAAGGAAATCCAAAATTTATACATATGCACAGCTGACTCACTTTACTGTACAACAGAAACTATTACAACATAGTAAAGCAACTCAACTCCAATAAAAGTTAATAAAATATCTCCTACTCCTTTGCTAGCATTTTTACATAAATGATGCATATTTAAACACAGGTTTATAAAAGAAAAATAGAAAATACTCAAAGCTACCCATTAATTACAATCTAGCATGTAATAACTGGTATCATGCTTTAATTAAACTATATGTTAATTTTAATGTGGTCACAGATTTTTTTTTTACACTTCAACTGGATTACTCTCAGATATCACTGAATCACCTTTTGTGTCATCTGTTTCCTATTACTGGATCAAATATGAAATCATGTTCTTTATTATTCATACCATTCATAATTTTTAATGAAAGTTTTAACAGTTGATTAAAAGACAGAGGGAAAACTGTTTTTTTTTTTTTTAAGTCTATTCCTTATAGATGATTCTACTTTCCTTTGTAAGACCACTTTAAAAAGTTCCTTCCAATTTTGGATTATAGACTTGAGAAATTTCTCAACCTGTTTATCTTTTGCTTCTTAAAAAACTTTTAAAAAGTTCCTACTGAACTTCAGAAAAAAAATTAGGAAGAGTCAATGATAGGGAAAAACAAAACCTACAGCAAACAGACTGCTTTTTAAAGAAAGGTAAAACCATGTGGCTGAGTGATACTTTTTTTTCCCCAAAGAAAAGAGAAATGTTTGAAGTAAATGGAAGATATTTTAGTTTACTGTGAACATAACAAATATACTACCCACAAGTCTGTTACAGCACAGATGAAAAAGTTAGTTCAAAGTGACAGGAAGAAAAAGCACTATTAAGTTTTCATAACTCTGCTACCAAACTAACATTACAAACACCTGGCGAACTTGCATATTTTAAGAAAGGTAGAGAGAATTTCTAAAAACGAAACAAAAATTTCTGATTGCATGCAGGTGTAACAGCCATATTCTGAAAAAAATATGCCATTTTTAACGTGCACAAAGTTCTGAGAAATTAGGTTGTCATTACTTAAATCATTTGGAATATTCTAGAAGCTGAAAATTTAGGTCAGGTAGTTGAAGAAAAAATATTCCTTCTTATTGATTCTTTTTTGTGATGCTGGAGAAGACTCTCGAGAGAACTTTGGACTGCAAGGAGATCAAACCAGTCAATCCTAAAGGAAATCAACCCTGAATGCTCATTGGAAGGACTGATGCTGAAGCTGAAGTTCCAACACTTTGGTCACCTGATGTGAAGAGCCGACTCACTGGATAACAAGAAAGACTGAGAGAAAGAGGAGAAGACAGCAGCAGAGGATGAGATGGTTGGATGGCATCACCGACTTGATGGACATGAGTCTGAGTCAACTCAGGGAGAGTGTGAAGGACAGGGAAGCCTGGCATTCTGCAGTCCAAGGGTTCACAATGAGTCAGACACAACTTAGCGACTAAACAACAAACAACAAGTGATTCTTTTAGCTCTACCTTGAAAATTATACAAAATTTGAATTTAGGATTAAATCACAATGTAGACAAAGGTTTTCTTCTTGTTTATGAATTCTTGTCAAGGAAACATTTTATGTTGAGGAAATATATATATGCATGCTATCTATCTATATTAAACCATATTGAAAACATACAAATGGTAACATTTATTTTATTAACAAGGAAAAATTGTTTTTTTCCCTCATACCAAGGTTTTTCTAAATCATTAAGCACATTGGCATTAGTTACCTTCTGAAACTTTTCCACGTCAATGGAGCATTTCCACATTTATATCAGGCTTGAAATTCAAGATAATTATTTCTCATTTCTAATGTATTTATGCTTTTTATCTTTATAGGGGCAACTGTTCCTTGAGATAGCTTTGAAATGCACATAGATTTGAACTTCAAGTAGCTAGAGTTCCTCCTAACAACTTATTTTCTCCTCAAATCAATATTTCAAAAACAAGGAGAACTTCTCTTTAAACATTGACTGCTTGTTTGAATGTCAAATACAGTGAACTTTCTATCTGTCAAGACCTTTCCAGTCAGATGTCTGCAAAAATTTACTCTGGTTTCAAATTATTTAAGTATCTTATTCCACTTCTTATATCTACCACCTTTACATTTTGAAAACAGAGGATATTTTAAAATTCAGAGGAAACAACTGAAAAATATCACTAAGTAGTTTAAAAAACTTAAAGCGTCAAATGAGGTGTGGATATAACTATCTTGTTTTCAAATTTTTCTCTATGGAGATTATTTTTAAGGTGGAATCATCATCCTAGATTAATATATTTAGTGATGTCAATCAATCGTGCCAAAAAAAAAAAAAAAAAAAAGGTGGCTGTGTTAGATAATCTACTCTTGGCAGCTCTGGCTCTCATTCTCAAAAAAGATAACTACAGAGCATTTGAGTTTTAAAAGAAAGGATGTTCTCATGTAACACTGCAATAAGATTCTGCAAAGATGCTCAACATTACTCATTACTAGAGAAATGCAAATCAAAACCACAATGAGGTATCATCTCATAGCAGTCAGAAGGGCTGCCATCAAAAAGCCTACAAAGAATAAGTGCTGGAGAGGGTGTGGAAAAAAGGGAACCCTCTTACACTGTTGGTGGGAATGCAAACAGATACATCCACTACGGAAAACAGTGTGAAGATTCCTTAAAAAATAGCCATAGAATAGACAAATAGAATAGTCATATGACCCAGCAACCCAACTGGCATACACATCATGTAAAGCAGAATTGAAAGAGACACGTGTACCCCAATGTTCATTGCAGCACTGTTTACAATAGCCAGGACATGGAAGCAACCTAGATGTCCATCAGCAGATGAATGGATAAGTTGTGGTACATATACACAATGGAATATTACTCAGCTATAAAAAGGAACACATTTGAGTCAGTTCTAATGAGGTGGATGAAACTGAAGCCTTGTACAGACTGAAGAAGGCAGAAAGAGAAACACCAATACTGTATATTAATGCATATATATGGAATTTAGAAAGATGACTGTGATGATCTTATATGCAAGGCAGCAAAAGAGACACAGATGTAAAGAACAGACTTTTGGACTTTGTGGGAGAAGGTGAGGGTGGGATGATTTAAGAGAATAGCACTGAAACATGTATATTACCTTATGTAAAATAGATGCCCAGTGCAACTTCAATGCATGAAGCAGGGCACTTAGAACCAGTGCTCTGGGACAACACAGAGGGAAATGGTGGGGAGGTAGGTAAGAGGGGGGTTTCAGGATGGGGGGACAAATGTGCACCTGTGGCTGGTTCATGTTGATGTATGGTAGAAACCATCACAATATTGTAAAGTAATTATACTTCAATTAAAATTAATAAATATAAAAAGATTATGCATCTTTGTATAATGATGCTGTGAAACTTTTGCCTACATGTATTTGTTTTATCATAAGGATTAAAAAAAAATCCCTGATTATAAATTTGAACTTGCAGCTTAAACCTAGTGTTCTGGCTCAACTGATTTCACAATTGGGTGGGTGGGGTGAGGTGTGTGTGTGTGTGTGTGTGTTATGGATTACAATACAATTTGACATATTATTCAGTTCAGTCACTCAGTCGTATCTGACACTTTGTGAACCCATGGACTACAGCATGCCAGGCCTCCCTGTCCATCATCAACTCCCGGAATTTACTCAAGCTCCCGTACATCAAGTCAGTGATGCCATCCAACCATCTCATCTTCTGTTGTCCCCTTCTCCTGCCTTCAATCTTTCCCAGAATCAGGGTCATTTCAAATGAGTCAGTTCTTCCCATTAGGCGGCCAAAGTATTGGAGTTTCAGTTTCAGCATCACCTTACAATGAATATTCAGGACTGATTTCCTTTAGGATGGACTGGTTGGATCTCCTTGCAGTCCAAGGGACTCTCCAGAGTCTTCTCCAACACCACAGTTCAAAAGCATCAATTCTTCGGTGCTCAGCTTTTTTTATAGTCCAACTCTCACATCCATACATGACTACTAGAAAAGCGATAGCTTTGACAAGACAGACCTTTGTTGGCAAAGTAATGTCTCTGCTTTTTAATATGCTGCCTAGGTTGGTCATAACTTTCCTTCAAAGGAGCAAGCATCTTTTAATTTCATGACTGCAGTCACCATCTGCAGTGATTTTGGAGCCCCCAAAAATTAAGTCTGTCACTATTTCCACTGTTTCCCCGCCTATTTGCAATGAAGGGATGGGACCCATGATCTTAGTTTTCAGAATGTTGAGCTTTAAGCCAGCTTTTTCACTCTCCTCTTTCACTTTCATCAAGAGGCTATTTAGTTCCTCTTCACTTTCTGCCATAAGGTGGTGTCATCTGCATACCTGAGGTTATTGATATTTCTCCCAGCAATCTTGATCCCAGCTTGTGCTTTATCTAGCTTAGTGTTTCTCATGATGTACTCTGCATATAAGTTAAACAAGCAGGGTGACCATATACAGCCTTGAAGTACTCCTTTCCCTATTTGGAACCAGTCTGTTGTTCCATGTATTATTGGATTAGCCTAATTCAGAAAAAGGATTCTCTTTCTTAAACTGACAAATACATTGCTGAATACATCTAATATATATTAACAGAAGTCTAGACACCAACAGGAATATCCAGTCTTACAAAATAATCATCCTATTTTCACTACTTTTATATTTTCTTTCCAAGTTTAAGTGTTAGGAATGTTCCAACTGGAAAGCTTTGTAAATTTTTCTAAATTACTTACATGTAATGTCTCAGGATTTACAATTTTTAAATTGGCATACAAAGTATCTAATAACAGTTAGATTAACATCCGAGCATCATCAGTTCAGTTCAGTCACTCAGTCGTGTCCGACTCTTTATGACCCCATGAACTGCAGCACACCAGGCCTCCCTGTCCATCACCAACTCCCAGAGTTTACCCAAACTCATGTCCATTGAGTCGGTGATGCCATCCAGCCATCACATCCTCTGTCGTCGCCTTCTCCTCCTGCCCTCAATCTTTTCCAGCATGAGGGTCTTTTCCAATGAGTTAGCTCTTCGCATCAGGTGGCCAAAGTATTGGAATTTCAGCTTCAGCATCAGTCCTTCCAATGAACACCCAGGAATGATCTCCTTCAGGATGGACTGGTTAGATCTCCTTCCAATCCAAGCGGCTCTCAAGAGTCTTCTCCAACACCACAGTTCAAAAGCATCAGTTCTTTGGCTCTAAGCTTGCTTTATAGTCCAACTCTCACATCCATACATGACCACTGGAAAAACCATAGCCTTGATTAGAAGGACCTTTGTTGGAAAGTAATGTTTCTGCTTTTTAATATGCTGTCTAGGTTGGTCATAACTTTCCTCCAAGAAGTAAACATCTTTTAATTTCATGGCTGCAATCACCATCTGCAGTGATTTTGAAGTCCCCAAAATAAGGCCAGCCACTGTTTCCACGGTTTCCCCATCTGTTTGCCAGGAAGTGATGGGACCGGGTGCCATGATCTTAGTTTTCTGAATGCTGAGCTTCAAGTCAACCTTTTCACTCTCCTCTTTCACTTTCATCAAGAGGCTCTTTAGTTCTTCTTGACTTTCTGCCATAAGGGTGGTGTCATATGCATATCTGAGGTTATTGATATTTCATACCTACACATAAATTTTTTTAAAAACTCAATTAAAAAATATCATTTTAAAATAGCTTCCTGTGACTGTTTTTCATTGTTTTTAAAACTGTCTCAAAGGATTTGGGGGACACTTTTTACAGAAATGATTCTGAAAGAAGGATGTTAAATATTTTGTATTTCCATAAAACCAAGCATATTTTTATTACGTTGTTTAAATGCTCAGTCGTGTCCAACTCTTTGCGACCCCATGGACTGCAGCATGCCAGGCTTCTCTGTCCTTCCCTGTTACCAGAGTTTGCTCAAACTCATGTCCTTTGAGTTGGTGATACCATCCAACCATCTCATCCTCTGCCATCCCCTTCTCCTCCTGCCTTTTGGTAGACTACAGATATTTAGTTAGCATTTGTGCAAATGAACAATAGCCCCCAAATTGTTTTACATATACTATTCCAGCACTAGAACTAAGAAAGATCTACATCCCCTTAAGAAGAGCTCATGTTAATACAGATCTGAACACAGTCATTCTAGGAATAACCACCAACACTTAAAAGTAAACCTATTTTATTAAAAGAATTCAATGTCCACTGCCTCACCACTGATAGGTTGCTTTTCCCAAGATTTATAATGCTGGGAAGATAACTAAGAACAGAGTCATTATTATGCCTATTAATTTAAAGATTTAAAACTCAGATTTGCAAGAGGTACTATCCTGTATTTGCTGAGTGCATGTGAACAAAAGATAGCTAAAAAGTCTACTGTGAGATATGACAGCAATGAGTACTTCGTGAACAAAAGTTTGATAAACTAAAGCATTCTGACATGTTTTGGGTACTCTAATAATATTATATTCAATGCCCTGGAGCCACATCTGCATAATAAATTACCTTAAGTACATAGATTTGTTCTAGACCAGTGGGGATTTTGTGAAATAGTTCTTACAATTAAATTGTCAGAAAAAGTTCAAATCACCATTATGTTAGTGTAATCGGAATACACCTGTTGGTGAGTCAGTGTTCTATATTTACAAATATAAAACATGAAAGGCATTTTTAAAAGTTCCTAAATGGTCTATGCCAAAGTCACAACCATTTCAAGCACCTGAGTTGAGACCTAGGGATGTTTACAAGGGCCCCACTTTGTTGTTGACCCCCAAATTCCACATGGTGGCTCTTCTGCTAGAGATAGTTGGGGGAAAAAAACAACTGTTTAACATTTTTTTTTGCCTTTTACTATTTTTTACTTGGTGTTCTGTCCTTGTCTTCCACATACACAGCATTTGGCAAATGCCTGGAAGGATAACCACATGCAGTATGTTAACTTACTTCTCTTTGATTTCCTTTCCTCGGGGA
This sequence comes from Dama dama, assembly GCF_033118175.1. Classification (NCBI taxonomy): domain Eukaryota; kingdom Metazoa; phylum Chordata; class Mammalia; order Artiodactyla; family Cervidae; genus Dama; species Dama dama. The sequence goes on along the minus strand of NC_083685.1, from coordinate 50,625,103 downwards.
TCCCGTCCCTCATCTCTCCCTTCTTGGATACCTTGGTTATTTTTCAATGCCCCCACCCTTTAAAAAAAAATCTATTATCTTTCATAGTTATTCTCAGTAGGGGGCTTAGTATGATACAAGTTATTCTAAATAGCCTAAAGCAGTCAACTGGAACTACAAGTTTTAAAAAGGTTAACTGTATAGATTTTGTAAATCAGGGCAGGGCAGTTAAAAATGGGTTTCTTGGTGAGATGCTAATTGTTCAGAGCCAACAGCAAAGTAAGGGCAGTGACTTGGATTACTTGGATAAAATTCTTTAATTTTATCACTTACTAAAATGTTCCTGCAATATCAATCTAAGTTCATAATACTACAGATTTTTTAAGAGAAGGCCCTAATACTTGAGGAAAAATAATCTACTCTTTACCCCCCAAATTTGTAATGTTCTGCTTGGTTGTATGAATTTTGCTCTCTAGAGAGTATGGTCCTTCAAAGTTCCAGGACACTTTCATAGTCACTTCCTTCCTATAAGGTGAAATCCCTTATAAAGGGGCACACTCATGCCAATATTCTGGGACTTTGGATGTAATTTCATTACTATCAATTTTATAAAAATCTCTATTTTTCCTTTTATTAGGTTGGTGCAAAGGTAATTACAGTTTTAGACCCTGAATTTTAAATCACTATAAATTGGCTCAAACACATCTTTATTAATCAAAACAGGAACCACTACAGTCAACAAAATTTTGCCAACAAGAAATAAGTTTATTCTTGTAGCATGCAAATCCATGCTACAGATTCAATGAACTCTTGGAAAATATTTTATGCTTCCTGCTGGTTGTGGAGGCATTTTTCCTGCAAAAAGTTGTTGAGATGCTCGAAGAAGTGGTAGTCAGTTGGCAAGAGGTCAGGTTGATATGGTGGATGAGGCAAAACTTCATAGACCAGTCCATTCAACTTTTGAAGCGTTGGTTGGGCGATGTGCGGTCAGGCATTGTTGTGGAGAAGTGGGTCCATCCTGTTGACCAGTGCCAACTGCAGGTGTTGCTGTTTCTTCATGCATCTCACAGATTTGCTGAGCACACTTCTCAGATGTAATGGTTTCACTAGGATTCAGAAAACCAGTGGATCAGAGCAGCAGCAGACCATCAAACAGTGACCATGAACCTTTTGTGGGTGCAAGTTTGGCTTTGGGAAGTGCTTTGGAGCTTCTTATCAGTCCAACCACTGAGCGGGTCATTACTGGTTGTCTTATAGGATGCACTTTCCATTGCACGTCACAATCTGACTGAGAAATGGTTCGTTGCTGTTATACTAGAATAAGAGAAGACAACACTTCAAAATGACGATTTTTTTGACTTGCAGTCACCTCATGAAGCTTATTGAGCTTTTTCACCTTTCCAATTTGTTTCAAATGCCAAACAACGACAGAATGGTTGACGCTGAGTTCTTGGGCAATTTCATGTATAGTTTTAAGAGGATCAGCTTCAATAATCCTCTCAGTTGGTCACTGTCAACTTCCAATGGCCAGCCACTGAGCTTCTCATCTTCAAGGCTCTTGTCCACTTGGTAAAACTTGTTGAACCACCACTGCACTGTATGTTCATTAGCAGTTCTTGGAACAAATGCATTACTGATGTTGAGGGTTGTCTCTGCTGATTTATGACTGATTTTGAACTTGAATAAAAAAATGCCCAAATTTGATTTTTGTCTAACATCATTTTCATAGGCCAAAATACATATAAAATAAATAGCAAGTAATAAATCATTAACAAAAAGCAAGACGCACACATTAAAATGATGCATAACATAGCCACATTTATTTAAGAATGTATTCTAATATCAAATGGCAAAGTTCAACAATGCAAAACTACAGTTATATATGCACCAACCTAATAATACCACATTTTTATATTGATAGATACACTATACCAATTCTTTGGTGAAGTCTCTCATTTTAAGAATGTTTCTGTGGGAGGAACATGGAATATATTTTGCAAGTTTACTTCATAAGTCAGATTTCTGAAAAAACATTGAAATAAGAGGGATTAATAAATATTATAATCTATAAAGGTAATTTTAATCATATACATTAATGTGTAAATATATGCCATTGTAATATATAAAATACAAACTAGATAGTCATGTCATGACCTTCCCTTGTGACTCAGACAGTGAAGAATCTGTCTGCAATGTAGGAGACTGGTGTTTGATCCCTGGGTTGTGAAGATCCCCTGGAGAAGGAAATGGCAAACCACTCCTGTATTCTTGCCTGGAGAATTCCATGGACAGAGGAGCCTAGTGGGCTCTAGTCCAGGGGATCGTAGAGTCAGACATGACTGAGTGACTAATACTTTCACTTTCATATATGTCATATGTACATAAATATAATATAAAAACATTACAGTGAATACATAGCATACCAGGAACTCTGTCTATATTATATATTCTCTCCTAAAGGATTATTTTGTAGCTTTTTCAGAAATCTATTAGAATTGTATGCCACAGAAGCCACATGAGCCCACGAATGCACTGAAGAGTGAACCCAATCTTAAGCACTGTTTTCCAGATGTATGTATATAATGCTACCATGTTATAATGAGATTATGTCCACAGTGCTAAGTATTCGTAATTTTTTAAAATATAAAAATGTTTATGAGGTGGATAAACCTAGAACGTATTATACAGAGTGAAGTAAGTCAGAAACAGAAATATGCATATTCTAATGGATATATACAGAATCGAGAAAAATGGTGTTGAAGAATTTACTTACAGGGCAGCAATGGAGAAAGAGACATAGAGAATAGACTTATGGACATGGGGAGAGGGGAGGAGAGGGAGAGATGTATGGAAAGAGTAACACAGAAACTTACATTACCATGTGTAAAATAGAGAGCTAACTGGAATTTGCTGTATGGCTCAGGAAACTCAAACAGGGGCTCTGTATCAACCTAGAGGGGTGGGATGGGGAGGGAAATAGGAGGGAGGTTCAAAAGGAAGGGGATATGTGTATCCCCTGATTCATGTTGATTCAGGCTGATTCATGTTGAGGTCTGACAGAAAACAACAAAATTCTGTAAAGCAATTATCCTTCGATTAAAAAAATAAATTTAAAAAATGTTTAAAGTTTGGGACTTGAAAATGTTTTTCATGATTTATTAAAATTATGTTCAAGAAATACTTATGGATATCATATGTTTAAACAGGGTTTTAGATATATAATATGATTACTTAGCTAAATTAAAGTCCTTTATCTGCTGCTCAGACCTGGTTGGTAAGCTAGATGAAAATTAAGGCCTCACAAAAGAGACAATAGCATTTATAGGCTGTACCCATTTTCATATAACAGGTACATTCATCATTCAAATTAAAAATTTAGTGTCTGTCATAAAACAGGGAAAAAAGACCACAAAGAAAAATTATTTATTAAAAATAACATAATTATTTCAAACTATAAAAATACTGGAGTGTTGGGTAGAGACTTTAAAAAATATGATTAAAAAGCTCATAAAGGATGAAAAAAGGGAATGTCATTAGTGTGCTCCCTGAAAATAATCAAATGTGAGTCAAAGCAAAAGAAAATAATAAATATGATTAAGAATTCTCTGTAACATACAGCAGAAGAGAAGTATAATAAACTGGAAGATAATTCTGAAGAAACTCCAAAGTGAAGGATCATGAAAAAAAAAAGGATGAAAAGTATGGGAAAGTACATTAAAGATACATGACTTTAGTGGAAAGTGAAAAGGTCTGATGTAACTGGCTACCTGAGTGGCTCAGACAGTAAAGAATCTGGCTGCAATGTAGGAGACCAGGGTTCAATCCCTGGGTCGGAAAGATCCCCTGGAGAAGAGAATGGCTCTCCACTCCAGTATCCTTGCCTGGAGAATTCCATGGACAGAGGAGTCTGGCGGGCTACAGTCCACAGGTGTCACAGAGAGTCAGACACAACTGAACGACTAACATTTTCACTTTCAGGAAAAAAACGCACTGGGAAAAGGTGATATTTAAAGAGAGAATGTTTGAGATTTACCTTCATCTAAGCACAGCGCTGTGAAACTACTGAAACCTAAAACAAAAAGACAAACTTATTAGCAGAAAGACATGTTATCTTCCAAGGGCAACAGGAGGACTGATGGCTAATTTCTTAAAGATATAAGTAAGGATTTCCAAACCAAAGAAAAAGAAATGTAAGAAGGCAAGATGGTTGTCTAAGGAGGCTTTACAAATGGCTAAGAAAGGAAGAGAAGGCAAAGGCAAAGGAGAAAGGGAAAGACAGACCCGGTTAACTGCAGAGTTCCAGAGAATATCAAGGAGAGTTAAGAAAGCCTTCTGAAGAAGGCAAAGAAATTGAGGGAAAACAATACAATGGGAAAAACTAGAGATCTCTTCAAGAAAATCAGAGATATCAAGGGAACACTTTATGCAAAAATGGGCACAATAAAGAACAGAAATTGTATGGACCTAACAGAAGCAAATGGCAGCCCGCTACAGTAATCTTGCCTGGGAAATCCCATGGACGGAGGAGCCTGGTAGGCTGCAGTTCATGGGGTCACTAAGAGTCAGGCACGACTGAGCGACTTCACTTTCACGTTTCACTTTCATGCACTGGAGAAGGAAATGACAACCCACTCCAGTGTTCTGGCCTGGAGAATCCCAGGGACAGGGGAGCCTGGTGGGCTGCCGTCTACAGGGTCGCACAGAGTTGGACATGACTGAAGTGATTCAGCAGCAGCAGCAACAGAAGCAAAAGAGATGAAGTGGCAAGAATACACAGAAGAACTATACAAAAAGACCTTAATGACCCAGATAACCATGATGGTGTGGTCACTCACAGAGAGTCAGACATCCTGGAGTGTGAAGTCAAGTGGGCTTTAGGAAGAATTACTATGAACAAAGCTAGTGGAGGTGATGGAACTTCAGCTGAGCTACTTCAAATCCCAGACGATGTTGCTGTTAAAGTGCCGCACTCAATATGTTAGCACATTTGGAGAAACCTGTAGCGGCCACAGGACTAGAAAAGGTCAGTTTCATTCTAATCCCAAAGAAAGGCAATGCCAAAGAATGTTCAAACTATCATACAACTGCACCCACATTACATGCCATCAAGGTAATGCTCAAAATCCATCAAGCTAGGCTTTAAAAATACATCAATGAAGAACTCCCAGATGTACAAGCTAGATTTAGAAAAGGCAAAGAGGAGCCTGAGATCAAATTGCCAACATGCATTGGAATTTCAGAAAGCAAGGGAATTGCTTTCAAAAAGCAAGGGAATTCCAAAAAGCAAGGGAAATAAAGAAAAACATCTACTTCTGCTTCATTGACTATCCTAAAGCCTTTGACTGTGTGGATCACAACAAACTGTGGAAAATTCTTAAAGAGGTGCGAATACCAGACCACCTTACCTGCTTCCTGAGAATCAGGTATGCAAGTCAAGAAGCAACAGTTAGAACTAGACATGGAACAATGGACTGTTTCAAAATTGGAAAAGGAGTATGTCAAGGCTGTATATTGTCATCCTTCTTATTTAACTTCTATGCAGAGTGCATCATGCAAAATGCCAGGCTGGATGAATCACAAGCTGGAATCAAGACTGCAGGAGAAATATCTACAAACTCAGATATTTAGAAGATACCACCTTAAAGGCAGAAAGCAAAGAGGAACTAAAGAGCCTCCTGATGAGGGTAAAAGAAGAGAGGGGAAAAGCTGGCTTAAAAATCAGCATTCAAAAATGAAGATCATGGCATCCAGTCACATCACTTCATGGCAAACAGATGGGAAACAATGGAAACAGTGGCAGACTTTATTTTCTTGGGTTCCAAAATCACTGGGGATGGTGACTGCAGCCACAAAATTAAAAGATGCTTGCTCCTTGGAAGAAAAGCTATGACAAACCTAAACAGCATATTGAAAAGCAGAGGCATCACTTTGCTGACAAAGGTCCATATAGTCAAAGCTATGGTTTTCCTGGTAGACATGTATGGATGTGAGAGTTGGGCCATAAGAAGGCTAAGCACTGTAGGAGTACTGTAGAACTGATGCTTTTAAATTGTGGTGCTAAAGAAAACTCTTGAAAGTCACTTCGACAGCAAGGAGATCAAACCAGTCAACCTGAAGGAAATTAACCTTCAATATTCATTGGAAAGACTGCTGCTGAAGCTCCAATACTTTGACCACCTGACGCTGAGTCAACTCACTGGAAAAGGTGTTGATGCTGGGAAAGATTGAGAGCAGGAGAAGGGGGTGGCAGAGGATGAGATGGTTGGATGGCATCACTGGCTCAATAGACATGAGTTAAAGCAAACACAGTGAGATAGTGAAGGACAGGTGAGCCTGGCATGCTGCAGTCCATGGGGTCACAAAGAGTGGGATACGACTGAGTGGCTGAACAATAACAGACATTTGTAAATGATGAAAAAGAGCATGAAATGAGGTCGGAAACAAATGGAGTTGTAATAACCTTGCATTACCCAGAATATAGTAAAAATATAACTAAAGGTTGTCTATTGTAAGTTTATAATACCATAAACATCAACTCAGACTAAAATTATAAGAACTTTTGAAAATAATACAAAAAGAATTATAACTAATAAATAAAGGGATAGAAAACAAAAATAAGAATTGTTAACGCAAAAGAAGTTAAGAAAAAAGAGAAAATAACTAATTGTAGATGGAAACTGTAGATCATAGATTTAAACCTAACTATAGCTCAGATGGTAAAGAATCTTCCTGCAATGCAGGAGACCCAGGTTCAATCCCTGGGTCAGGAAGATCCCCTAGAGAAGGAAATGGCAACCCACTCCACTATTCTTGCCTGGAGAATCCCATGGACAGAGGGGCCTCATGGGCTACATTCCCAGGGGTTGCAAAAAGTCAGACATGACTAAGCAACTGACAGACATATTTATTATGTTAATGTAACTGTGCCAAATGCTGCAAATAGAAGACACAAGACTGGATCAAGAAAAAACACTAACATCCAAAAAGAAATCCAACTACAGGAGGCAAAAGTATAAGAATGTAGAATGTGAAAGTAAAATACAATAATAGTTTTATCATACAAAGACTAACCAAAAGAATGAGAGTATAATCATACACGTAAAGTAGGCTTTAAGCCAAAAAAAATACCAATAGAGGAAACAGTTATACTGGAAGAAAAGCTATGACAAACCTAGACAGCATATTAAAAAGCAGAACATTACTTTGCCAACAAATGTCCGTGTAGTCAAAGCTAAGGTTTATCCAGTAGTCATGTATAGATGTGAGTTGGACGATAAAGAAGATTGAGCACCAAAGAACTGATATTTTTGAACCGTGGTGTTGGAAAAACCTCTTGAGAGTCCCTTGGACAACAAGGAGATCAAACCAGTCCATCCTAAAGGAAATCCTGAATATTCACTGGAAGGACTGATGCTGAAGCTGAAGCTTCAATACTTTGGCCATCTGATGCAAAGAGCTGACTTACTGGAAAAGACCCTGATGCTGGGAAAGATTGAGGGCAGAAGAAGGGGACAACAAGGATAAGATGGTTGGATGGCATCACCAACTCAAGGGACATGAGTTTGAGCAAGCTCCAGGAGATGATTAAGAATAGGGAAAACTGGCATGCTGCAGTCCATGGGGTCACAAAGAGTCGGACACGATTAAGCGACTGAACTACAATAAGGACCGAAAAATACCAAGAGAGAAAACAGTGACACTTTATAAAATCAAAACCATCATAAATTATCCACCTTGACAGTTTCTTAGTGACTTGATACCTTTAAAATAAAAATCTTTTAGAATGAAATTAGCAATGTGCTATTAGCTTTCAACAAAAAGTATGGTAATAATGCAACTTTTAAAATAAATATTTAAAGATATACATTTGTTCAGAAAAGTGCAAAAGAAATATTCTGTTTGACTGTATTATAAATGAAGAAAACATTTTCTATCTATTGACAATTAGGGACCATCTGTATATAGTTCATTAATTTCACAAAATTGATAAAGGCACAGTATGTTAGATGTGGGTGAGAAAAGACTTCAGGGGAGGACATGATTCATTATTTCAATCTATTCTGTATCATTACAATTAAATTTCTTGTCATTCTTTAGCTCGCCACTTACATTCTGTTCTTGCTGTACATGCCTCGCAAACACTTACACTAAAGAGTCTTCTAAACATTCACTTTCCTATGGCAACATGCAGGTTCCTGAATTGCTGGCAAAAAGCTGTTAACAGTGCAGTCTGTGACTCTGAATTCATGATATTTACATTTAACTGAATCCTCAAGGCTGCCAGCAGATTATTTTTCAGTCTCTCTCATTTGCCACAGCTTATTTAAAATAGTCATCACTCTGCCATTGTTACTTTTAGAAGTTGCCTCTCAAATCACTAAGGATATTTAATCCAGAGATCTTCACTAATTTTCTGCCATCCAACTTGCACATGGAAGCATGTTTCCTCTATCTTTCAGGTAGAATCAAAGAAGCATTTCTCTAGCCCCAGGTTAATCCCTGTAATGATACTCCAGATCTCATTAAACTTATTCTTAATGACTTCACTATCTTTTATCTCATCTGACAATGTTAGTAGACCTCTTCTTTTGTTGGTTTCATTTTATCAGCATTGAAATAACTTCAAAGATTTCCAGTCATTAAGAAAAAAGGAAAACTGAAAATCACCCTCCCTAAACTCCAATCTCCTTCCTTTATTGTCAGATTTATTTATTGAGCTGTACATATGTTCTTTATTCCTTTCTTCACTGCCCATTCATTCTGCGATGCATTGAAAAATGGCCTTTTCCTCATTGATATTTTAAACCTCTCTCAACAAGACCATCTTCATCTACAGTATTTGTGTCTATGCTTGTGTGTACATGTATAATTATCTTATTTGGTACCTCACAAGCATTTTATATTATTATGTACATGTGTGCTAAATGACTTCAGTCGTGTCTAACTCTTCGTGACCTTACAGACTGTAGCCCTCCAGGCCCTTCTGTCCATGGGATTGTCCAGGAAAAAATACTGAAGTGGGTTGCCATGCTCTCCTACAGGGCATCTTCCCAACCCAGGGACGGAACCTGCATCTCTTGTGTCTCCTGAGTATCTTACTGTATCTCTTACATCTCCTGAATTAGCAGGCAGGTTCTTTACCATTAGTGCCACCTGTGAAGCATATTGCTGATCAATTCCTCTTTGGAAAAGTTCTTTCCTTCCCTTACTTTCAATAACCATGTTCTAGAAGTCTACCTTCCTCCCTGGTTCCTTCATCCTTGTCTTTTTACAAGTTTTTCCTTTTATATCTAACCCTTTTCTAATTATTAAATATTTCATGCCTATAGAAAACCAAAAAAATTAAAGCGCATGTACTTATCACCAAGCTTTGTCAACCCTCAACATTTTGTATTTTTTTTTTTTGTAAAAAAGTAAAGAACTAAAACAATACATTAACAGTTGAACTGTCTTATGTAGCCCACTTTGATCCCATTTTTTTTTAAATGTCCTAACTATTCTTCAAAGTCCTATCTGATCAATGTCAGTGTTTTACTTTTTAATTTTATCATGTTTCAATTTCCATGTATGCCTGGAAACAATTTGAGAGGATACAGTGGTATACATATGACCAATAGATAAACTTCATGCTGTGTTCAAAACTTCTGTATACATATTATACTCTGCTTGATATGTCAATTTCTGAAAGGATTATATTAAGATCTCCCAAGTATTATGGGTTTATAAATACCTCCTTATATTTTTTCAATTTTATTTTATATAATGAGTAGCTGTTTTAGCAGTTAGAAGTTTTCTATCCAATATTTGAAATCCTTAAAATAAATGATAAAATCATTAATGATTCATGTCTAAGTTTTCTCTTTCTAGTTTCACATCATCTCTCTCAACTGATAATGTATATACTCACCATATATAACTAAAGCCAGTGTCTCAAACTGAAGTATTTTCTTACTTTTGAAAATGGTTTCCTTTTTTGTGTAGATTTCAACACTCCCTTACATATGTTATCTGGTTAATATTTAAGCATTTTTTCTATCTCAACTAAGAGATCCATTCTTCCCTCTCAAAATTCCGCTGGAGTGGATGTACTGTGGTGTCACTGGGAACTGCCTGTACTTAGAATAAAAGATCAGTTAGAATTATTTCTCTTGAAGGTCCCTCTCTCTTTTACCCTTTATATTGCTACACTTAAGCACTTTGCCATATAAAGGGAGCCTCATAAATGGAAAGTGGAGAGACGAACTGACAAAGGCCTGTCTCTATCTGTAAGAGAGAGTGTAGCCTACTACTGTGTGTGTTTTTGTAACTGTATGTATGTATACTGGTGGCAAAGAATATACATTTGGAGTGTAAATTTGTTCACAGTTCTTCATGATTCCAAACTAAATTATGATTGTTAAGAAGTTGCTCCTTTAAAATTTTTACTAACATCATGATGGTGAGAATCCTACCTGAATTTAGAATCAAAAGGTTTTGATTGATTGTATAGAAAAATCATTTTGAATAATGTCCTAATTATGAATGTAAATGTGATATGCTAAAATACAATCTATCTATAGATAAGGTTCATGTTGACATTTTACTCATTTCCATAAACCCAGATCAACTCACACACTTAAGTCTAGTTTCTTCTGAGCAATCAAGTAGATATGGTCCCTCCTTCTTTTGTATTTCTCTTGGTTCTCTTCTCCAAGACTCCTGTTTTTCATGCATGTAATCATCATATTGGGCTTCCCTGAAGGCTCAGATGGTGAGGAATCTGCCTGCAATGCAGGAGACCCAGGTTCGATCCCTGGGTCAGGAATATTTCATGAAGAAGGGAATGGCTACCCACTCCAGTATTCTCGCCTGGAGAATCCCATGGACAGAGGAACCTAGAGGGCTACAATCCATAGGGTCACAAAGAGTCAGACACGACTGAGCGATTAACACTACTACTTAACCATCATATTTAGCTACTTGATTATTCATTCCTTGGGCATTAGATCCTAAAGCAGCAACATTTGTGGTTTATTTTTTTCATTTCCTACACTAGCTAGCACATGGCTTGCACATTATAGATGCACTATTATGAAATTAAACTTGGATTTTTGGTTTGATAGTATACTAGAGAGCAACAAAAGTACTAATTTCAACTAAAAAAAATTAGTAGAAATGTATGGCCTCCCCACTTGCTTGTTTTGTCCTTTACACTGAATAAAGTTGAATGCAAATAATTATGATCATACAAAAAACATGAATATATTGTTAAATACAAACCAATTCAGACTATGGTGGTATAAACTTTAAACTTTCAAATTAAAATAACCCCAAAAACCACTAGTAAGCAACATTGTTTTATGGCAAATGGCACTCATTGCCTTGTATAAAATATCATAAACTCTTTCATATTTATGTGAACTGTGTTATGGTCACTGTGGTACCTATAATTTCAAATCTGTAATACATATTTAATAGTTCAACATTTATCCTGCTCTGAGGTAGGGTTTCACACATAAAAGCTATCTATTTTGTTTCATCTTTAAAAAGTAACACAAACTACAAAATATGTTCTCTATAGATGGGGATAAATTTTCCTCATGTATCTTTTGGCTGTGTGTTTTATAGTGATTATGGGCAGAATCCTCATGAGTTGTCCAGATGTATTCTGAGATTCTGGTTTACTTCCCTTTCTCTATTGACTTGCTATTTAGCTTCAAGAAGTGCCTCAGCTCCTCTTAGAAAATATAGTCATTGCAAAATAGAGATTACATCAGCTTTTCTTAAATAACAAAAGACTATATTTGAGCTTTCTCTTAGAGAATTAGAAAACTAAGAATCCAAACCTAGATTCAGACACAATTATTTGATAGCAAAGTAAATTTAAGGAAAAGTATCTATTATTTATCATTTCTCCACTTATCTCCCACCCCTAGTCTCTCTCTCATTTCATACTATTCTCAGATGATACTTCATTCTCAGCTAAGTTAAACCTGATTGGTTGATAATTATTTAAAACACTACCACTGACAGGAAAAATTTTATTTCCATAAGGATCAAAAGTTTTAAACTAAGGAAATGGATATCTTATCTCTTTTTGCTAAAGAAGAACAGTTAGATCTAAGAGCAAACATTTACATGTAGAAGGCTATAAACTAAGTGCTTTTGAAGTTCAACATTTGTTTAGGAATTACTATGGGTAAGGCAGGGTTCTAGACTTAACAAAAAATAAGAGCAAGCAAAGAAGACTAGGCTTTGTCCTCACACAGTTTATAATCCTGGATGAGAGCAGGGGAAACATTAATCAAATAATCTAAATTAATCAAATGATCACCAATACCCACAGTTATATATGTATCTATCTACAAATTGCCCCAAGTGCTGTGATGACCAATGGAGGGTGGTGTAAGACTGTGTAAGCAGGAGATAGAGCCTATTCTGGTGGGACAGAAGGTTATCTGTAAGAGGGTCACCGGAAGTTGCAGACCTCGGTGCTCACCAACACTAAGCAATAAAGCTAGTCTTATTCATATGGCATAACTAAAAGTAAAATAAGCTTACCTGAAAAACAAACTTGTTCAAATAGAGAAGAGAAATAGTAATCAAAGTTTACTAAAATGAGAGCAACATGGAGAACACTGTATTCTCAAAATGCTTTGAGACGTGATTAATAATGTGGTATTATTCCATATGAAAACCCTTACATGTGCAATATAAATGAACCTATAGATGATACATAAACAGAATCATGAACAGAGAGAACAGACTGGTGGTTGCCAAGGGGGAGGGGAATGGAAGAGGGATGATTAGGAGTTTGGAATGAGCAGACGCAAACTGGTGTGTACAAGATAGATATACAACCAGGCCTTGCTGCATAGCACAGGGAACTATATTCAATATCCTGTAGCAAACCATAATGGAAAAGACTGTGAAAAAGCGGGTATGTATATGCATATATGTCACTTTGTGTACAGCAGTAATTAACATGACACTGCAATTCAACTATACTAAATTAAACTATAATCAATTAAAACATGGTATTATTATAATAAACCACAAAGCACACTGACTTCAAAATCCTGAGTGTTGAGTTATGGGCCAGATTTTTTATTATTATTTTATTTTTCTTCTTGTTTAAATACATTAAGCTTTGATTAGTCCAGTTGATTCTCAGTCCAACCTGCTAGGACAAATCCTCAGAAAAAGATGATCCAGGGGACCTGGGATCTTGACAGACCATATTGAGAAACACTAGAAAAGCCACTGTTATTGGACAAAGGATAGTGTTAAAAGATTTTCAGTACTGTGTAAAATGCAAAAGTAAGGTCTAATCTGGTATTGCCTAAACTGTCATCATAACGAATTTTACAACACAGAATACATTTGGAAAATCATGTTGATTTTATACTCAACTCTTTAATCATCTTGTTTGGAGATTCACAATAAACAGATACTCAGTTGTTTATGTGACATCTGAGTATACCAAAATCCCTGGGAATTTATGCAGTAAAGAAACCTCCTTAATTTTCTTTAAGCTGTTTACAAAGCTAAATCAATTTACCTTCATTCCTTAATAAATATGTATATACAGTAGAATTATATTTGCTGTAACATTATTTTGACATGTTGACCTAGCCCACATCACATCAACTGACAGATGAAAATTACTTGATCCTTGGAAGTTAAGTAACTTCCTAAGTTATACATACTTGGTGAAACAGTGAGGATGAGAAATGTGTCTTTACTCCCTTACTCTCATTCTGCCTCTTGTAACATTTTAACACATACTAATAATACAATTTGTCTTAATACATTTAGATAATGATTTTACCATGATATTCAGCTATATCTGAAGAACTAAAGCTTATATCAAACAATCATAATATATATCAATAAAATAGTTACTATTATTTTATACTAATAAAATTTTATACATATTCATGACCTGATCATTTGGATGTCTAATACCTCATTTCATCTATTATGGAAAATGAGGGACTGAAATTGATAAATTTTTTCTCATTAAGGCTATATAACAAGTTATGCAATGCTATTAATGGACTTTCCTCAGATTCCTTTCACTGTGGTCTTCTGAAGGTTTTAGGAACTTATGCTGCAGTATAATTGGTTCCCAAAGTAGTCATAAATGTGGGCACTATAGAAAAACAACCAGTTATACACATTTACTTTCATGCGGCCATTTGATGTCAATAGAAGGAGCACATACAGAATTTCTTCTCAGTGGCCATTTCTTAGTGCCTTAATTGGACAAAAATATTAAAGGAATGAAAGTATAGAAACTAAAAAATGCTGTGAACTTGAATGTTCTACCAACTACCTTTTCAAAGTAGTATTGTACCTAATTAACATGGGATCCCATAAAAACATAATGAAATTGATTGAAATAATTGCATACGATATCATCATGAAAAGAGCTTTGATGTATTTTCACAGAACAGCTTAGTGTTAGTCGCTCAGTCGTGTCCAACTCTTTATGACCCCACGGACTGTAGCCCGCCAGGCTCCTTTGTCCATGGAATTCTCCAGGCAAGAATACTGGAGTGGGTGGCCATTTCCTTCTTCAGGGTAATGTCTCGACCCCAGGGATTGAACCCAGGTTTCCTGCATTGCAGGCAGATTCTTTACCACCTGAGCCACCAGGGAAACCCCAATAAATTATTTCTGGTGTAGGGGGAAATTTCGCTGTTCTATGAGAAAATGCATCATATAGTACATCATATGTATTATCTTACAGAACAGCGTAACTTCCCACTACAACAGAAAGAACTTATTGGGCAGATGGAGAAAATTGCAACTACTCTTCTACTAATAATTTTCAGCAAAACAAAGCAAAATAAAAACAAACTAAACACACACAGACACACACAGAAAGGCCTGCCTAGAGGCAGCAGTAAAATTAATTGGAGTCTGAATAAGGGTGTAGCCTATATCGCTCATTTTCTATTGTATTAGTGTTCCTTTGAATTATCCTTTATATCATCATTCTCCGAACGCTGGTAACACCGCCACCATCCAGTACTCAAATGACCACTTAATGGTCTCTGACACTAAATTTAGTTAATTTGCATGGTTAGTTTGCATGGTTGACTGCTGAAAACCAGGTTTACTTTTGAATTATATTAATTTACAATATATCCTATCTTCATTATGAATGCTTTGGCCCTTTCAATCACTTTTTCTCTCCTCTTCATCTGCATTCTACATTAGTTTTACTCTTTCATCATATTTTCCTCTATAATAAAATTACTACTGACTCCTAGTCACTTATCTCATCAAGCTCAAATTCTGATTTGAGCTGATTTGATTTGAAAATCAAAGTCTGATTTTCAAGGCTCTCCATGTACATCTATGGGTTATCAATATGTTCTTTGTTCTCTGACAGATCCATCCAGTTCCATTGACAAAATGGCTCATTTCACATGCTCAGAATCTGTACTTATTTCCCATTGTCCTCCATGTTTGGTGAATGCTATGCACTCATGCTATGCTATGGATGTTCATTCATTAACTGGAAAAGTTTCTTCCCCTTTTCCCTATCTAAATTTTACTCCCTTCCAAAGTCTGTCCCACTGAAATTACTTCTCATCATTCTGACACTTATTTACCATTTTACCATCCTTAACATTTTATAGCAATTTTGGCTCTTCAACATGAATCATCTCTTAAGAATATGCCATGACACAAAGACAGAAATATAGATCAATGGAACAGAATAGAAAGCCCAGAGATAAATCCACGAACCTATGGACACCTTATCTTTGACAAAGGAGGCAAGGATATACAATGGAAAAAAGACAACCTCTTTAACAAGTGGTGCTGGGAAAACTGGTCAACCACTTGTAAAAGAATGAAACTAGAACACTTTCTAACACCATACACAAAAATAAACTCAGCATGGATTAAAGATCTAAATGTAAGACCAGAAACTATAAAACTCCTAGAGGAGAACATAGGCAAAACACTCTCCGACATAAATCACAGCAAGATCCTCTATGACCCACCTCCCAGAATATTGGAAATAAAAGCAAAAATAAACAAATGGGACCTAATGAAACTTAAAAGCTTTTGCACTACAAAGGAAACTATAAGTAAGGTGAAAAGACAGCCCTCGGATTGGGAGAAAATAATAGCAAATGAAGAAACAGACAAAGGATTAATCTCAAAAATATACAAGCAACTCCTGCAGCTCAATTCCAGAAAAATAAATGACCCAATCAAAAAATGGGCCAAAGAACTAAACAGACATTTCTCCAAAGAAGACATACAGATGGCTAACAAACACATGAAAAGATGCTCAACATCACTCATTATCAGAGAAATGCAAATCAAAACCACAATGAGGTACCATTACACGCCAGTCAGGATGGCTGCTATCCAAAAGTCTACAAGCAATAAATGCTGGAGAGGGTGTGGAGAAAAGGGAACCCTCTTACACTGTTGGTGGGAATGCAAACTAGTACAGCCGCTATGGAGAACAGTGTGGAGATTTCTTAAAAAACTGGAAATAGAACTGCCATATGACCCAGCAATCCCACTTCTGGGCATACACACTGAGGAAACCAGATCTGAAAGAGACACATGCACCCCAATGTTCATCGCAGCACTGTTTATAATAGCCAGGACATGGAAGCAACCTAGATGCCCATCAGCAGATGAATGGATAAGGAAGCTGTGGTACATATACACCATGGAATATTACTCAGCCATTAAAAAGAATTCATTTGAATCAGTCCTAATGAGATGCATGAAACTGGAGCCCATTATACAGAGTGAAGTAAGCCAGAAAGATAAAGAACATTACAGCATACTAACACATATATATGGAATTTAGAAAGATGGTAACGATAACCCTATATGCAAAACAGAAAAAGAGACACAGAAATACAGAACAGACTTTTGAACTCTGTGGGAGAAGGTGAGGGTGGGATGTTTCAAAAGAACAGCATCTATACTATCTATGGTGAAACAGATCACCAGCCCAGGTGGGATGCATGAGACAAGTGCTCGGGCCTGGTGCACTGGGAAGACCCAGAGGAATCGGGTGGAGAGGGAGGTGGGAGGGGGATCGGGATGGGGAATACGTGTAAATCTATGGCTGATTTATATCAATGTATGACAAAACCCACTGAAATGTTGTGAAGTAATTAGCCTCCAACTAATAAAAAATAAATAAAGAAAAAAAGAAAAAAAAAAAAAGAATATGCCATGAACTTTGCTAATTATTTCATGTGTATTGTTTTTTCTTCTTCAAGCCAATTTGCATACTTTTTCAGTTTGTATCAATATCTTACACTCCTTTATCTTTTAACACACTTCTTTACATCTAGCATAATGATGAGAAAATGGTGTGTGCTCAAAATCCTTGTTGATTGATTGATTGAAATAATTGCATACCATCAGGTTGTTTTTGTCATTAGGTGACAGAATCAAGTTTTAGAGATTCACTTAAATGCCTGTCTATCAACCTGCCAAGAACTGATGCAATTGGAAGCCATCATCATCCTGAGAGTCAGACAAATCATTAACTTGAAAGGGACTGCCACGTATTAAAAATTCTCTTTATGGATTTTGATGAATTGCATTGTTTGATTCATTCTTCTGTATTAAACTATAAATATGATGTATCTAGAAATAACATTACCTTTTCAGTGTATTAAAAAATTGCACTCCTTTTCCTAGAATTGTCGTCTCAGTTTACTATTAAAAAGTTTAAAAAAGAAAATCACATGAGTTTAGCCAAAGATATTTTCTACATAATGCAGAAGTAGAATGATTTTTAAGAGAAACTAAAAAATAGTAAACTTACTGAGACAATGGTATTTCTTGTTAAAATAAACATCTACATAAAATAGCTTAAATTGACTAGTAGCAGTAAATATTTTCTAATACATTTATTTACTTAGCATATTACTAGTATAGTATTTATCTAATTCCGTGCATTTATTTCTTTAGATATGTGATCTTAAAAATATATACATAATACACAGTAGAGTGAACTATGAGTTTCATCACAAAACCTGATCATATATTTTTAAAATAGATATTAACATAGCTTTCAGAATATGTGGATAAAATAAAGCTAAATTTAAGTTTTTTGACTGAAGTATAGTTGATTTACAATACTGTGTTAATTTCTGCTGTAAAGTGAGTAAATCTAAATTTTTTATGAGATTTTATTTCACAAATATTTCTGTATTTTTAATACATAGTATAAAGAAGAACATAGCATATGAAAAATGCAGCACATGAAAAATGGAGCATAATGAAGATTTACTTACTTTTCTTCTGACTTTGAATTTTTTTGGTAGTTGGTATTTTTAATTCTCAAAGATTTGCCTTCTCACTGATTTAACCTCTATTGATCCTTTTAATTTCCAGCTGTTTTATTTCTGCTTTGGGAAAAGTTTTCAGGTTTTTTGCCCTTTATCTTTCCACAGACATTTCTTTTCTCTCTAAAGGCAAAGGTAGCAGATTTCCCACAGTTTTCAGACTATTTATTTTCTTTCCACACTTTGTATTTTCTCAGTCACTGATTTCTCCTTCCAACCCATCAGCACACTCCATAGTTGATCTGTATCTGCCTCAATAGACCCCAGAAAATTATGTACACACACACACACACACACACAAACTCTCCAGGACTAAGAGACACTTTTCTTATTTAACAGCAGTATTTAATTTTTAGTGGTATCTTTTACTTTTTCAAGTTAGGGCTGCACTTAATTCAACTTTTTTTAATAAATAAGAGGAGAAAGGAAATTCTATCTCCATAGTTGGTACTTTTGTCAGATTGTATCCTTTGGGGGACCCACAGAAGTAGAAGGTGTTGAAGGAAAGATTAGAATTTGGGTTCAAACTTTCGTACTGGCAAATTGTCACACTCTTGACAGGCAAGCAGTTGGCTTTTAAAGTAGGCTTATCTTATGTTCTGTTTTTTGTTGATTTAGAAGAGCCAGAGCCCTGATCTGTTAGTGTTTGTTTTAAAAACTGAAGTTTCAATAAAACGGGCCATTGGGTTGATTGGAGTGTGTGTGGATGGTAGGTGGTATATAGTCAAATGCATATTTTTATAACAGCAAATTTAATTGGGACTCATATGTGCAGAGCGGTGCCAAGTTGCGAGGATCTCCAGCTTTCTGTTGAAGAATGTTGAATAATTCCTGCTGTCTTAAGGTTAGTACTTCCTCTTCAAGTGATATGGGTCAGCCCTGACCGGTGCTATTTTTTGCTTGCTCTTTGGTGGTCATCCAAGAATATAAAAGGAGAACATCTGGATTTCTGTCAGTTCCAGCCATGCTGAAAAGCTCTCTATAGGGTGTGTTTGTTTTTACAGATTCATACACATTCTCCAAATATGATTTTCCAAGGCAGCCACATTTCAAAACTGTGAACTTTATCTCATTAAGTGCTAAAACTAAACAAAATATCTTTTAAGCTCTCATATGAAGTTCTAGTTCTGAGGCAAGTCACTTTTTAAAACACATGTTTCATGCTTGATGTAACTCTAATTCCCCTTCTTCTGGGAACCATGACTTGACTTGAAGAAACACTAAAAATGTTCACTGTTTAATGATAATTAACAACTCTTAGTTGGGTTATTTTTGCAGTCTTCGGAAAAGAAAAATCTTTTTTAAACATGAATGTAATAGCTCTTTGAAGCAGTTGACATCTCTGAAGTATAATAAGGTAGTAGTTTTATTCACAGAAGGGGTTGAAAATAGGGAAAATATAATCTTCTCCTAATTGTTTATTCATTCAATCTCAAATCCAAACAGGTAAAAAGAAAATTCATTGGGGAAAAAACTGTAAGTCTCAAATCCCTGTCTGATTTTACAAAAGTTTTATCTTTAAAGAACAACCATTTAAGAGGAGTGAGTTTGTCACGGACATGACTACTACTTCTCCAAAAACTGAACAAAATAACATTAATACTGATACTGAAGTTACTTCCGACAGGCATCTTTGGCTCCATGTTGACTAGGTCAGTGTGACATAGAAGAAACCAAATTTAAATGTTTTAGAGCACATTTCCAAATCCTTGAAACTGTATTTCCAGCTTAAATTTAACGTTTTAACATGAATTTAACTCCATTTTAGGTTTTCAATTTAGAATCTCTAGGAAGAGCTACATTTTAAATTTCTCCATGTACTCAGTCCCAGTACTAAATTCATTATTAGCTATGAAATATAAAAATGTTCTTATATATCTGGACAATCTTTTCCATAACTTTAAAATCTTTGCAAACTGATATGATCACTATCATTTAAACATATCGGACATCATTTCTTGCCCATATCTCCTAAAAACAAACTTCAATGTAAAATTTTATTATTTTTTATTTCTTTCCATTCAAAGTGCTCTATAATCATTTTATGAAGTGTTTTTTTTTTTTTTTTTTTTTAAGAAGTAGATTGTAAAGGTGTCTCTAAGAGGAGGAAAATATTCCAATGATATTGTAACTGGAATTATGAGGTTCTAACTATCAACACTTCAGTTGCTCCATGCCAACCACATATGTTAACAGTGGTCCATTTGAATCCTGTGTAACACTTTGGCCTGTTTGATCCACAATGTGTAGCCAAACATATGGCGAGAGGCTTTGGAGAAGAGTCTTCAAGCTGGCTGACTGCTGTTGATGTCTCTGGGATCACATGCCCCATTTAAGTCTCTGCAGTTCCAAATTGGAGCCTGAACCCTGTCTGCCTGTGCTGAAATGTGAGAAGGTCCAGATTTTTTACAGCCTCCAAGCCTCCCAGACAACTATAATTATCAGCACTCCGAAGAGCTAGGAATATAAGCCAAATGCAAACAAATTAGGGAAGGAGAGCAGAAGAGCTACAGCTGTTGGGTCAAGCTGGGTGCAAAATAGTTCAGTATTTTCAGAAATCGGAGAAGAATGTCACCACAGTGAACTTTCTGTGATAAAATGGGCTTGTTCTTTAGCACTTCTCTTTCTAGCACTGGAGGAGAAATCAGCCTAAGAGAACAGCTTTTAAATAAATAAGTACGGATGTGGTGAAGATAGGTGTGTAAAACTGTAAAATTTTTGAAGGGGTAAACATTATGTGATAATTTGGAGACTGTGCATTTTCTTGGGGAGATAGGCATCACTGATAATTATAACAAATTAGCTTAAAGTTTAAATTCTGGGGCTAAGTTTAGAAAGCCTCTTCACTGAGAATTTAGAAAGAATTGGAAATTCTACCAAAACTAGAAAGCCTACTTGACTTTTTCTTTCAATTATAGTATTTTATTGCATCTCTTCTGAGTGCATATTTTCTGATTTCATGTTTAATTTTCTTGTAAATCTATCCTAGCTAGTCTTCCCCTTTTCTTGAAACACTGCTAACATAAATGCCATGCAAATGCAGGGCTTCAGTTAAACTTCTGTTTTCGTATTGCACACCCTTGATTCTCTGGGTTGGAGGCATATTTCATCCTATGATGCCTTTGATAGTTTCATTCCTGTAGTTCTGGTACTTGCTGAAGTCCTGTGGAGCCAGTCAGGCACTGAATGAAGCAGAGGGGAAGACCTCAGGGGAGTGGAAAGGTTAAGGTAAACTGGACAATGTTCCCATTCTAAAGGAAGCTTCCACGTCACAGCTCCAGCTGAGTTTTTTGTG
This sequence comes from Dama dama, assembly GCF_033118175.1. Taxonomy (NCBI): domain Eukaryota; kingdom Metazoa; phylum Chordata; class Mammalia; order Artiodactyla; family Cervidae; genus Dama; species Dama dama. The sequence continues at coordinate 50,603,500 of NC_083685.1, read as the reverse complement.
GTTAGGTGAGAATGAAGACCCAAGATCTCGCAAATCTGGTTTATTATGAATATATTGTATGATTTTTAGATGTTGACAAATTATTGTTTTCTATTTTAAAAAGATCGATTTCTTAAATGTGTTGCCAATATTGATACTGGGACAGATTGAGGGCAGGAGGAGAAGGGGGCGACAGAGAATAAGATGGTTGGAATGGCATCACCAATGCAATGGACATGAGTTTGAGCAAATTCCAGGAGGTAGCGAAGGACAGGGAAATCTGGTGTGCTGCAATCCATGGGGTCTCAAAGAGTTGGACACGACTTAGCAACTGAAGAATAACAATACAATTCCATGAACAGACCTCTCTGAAGGCGTTTAGCCTAACGGCTGTCAATTTACAAACTTTGCTCTAAGACAAGCAATCTTTACCAAAATTTATTATGAAGTATTTAGAACTTTGGGTTTGTCCTAAGGAAACCAGCATTGTTTTTCTCCCAGGACCTCAGCTTCTCTTCCTACTTTTCCAGAAAGGAAATACCTCCTTCATGCACTCCCTCCTTTTGAGATTCAATTAGTAGCCCAATTCCATCAACTGTACCTTCTAAATATCTCTTAAACCTCTACTCGGTAGTAAATGTCCAATTTCCACTACCACTGTTTTCCACTTGACTGCCATCATCCCTTAATTGGAATCTTACCTATTGATCCTTTTCTAAAAATACCTTACCCCTTCCTCTGCTTCCTGTCTTAGAGTTTAGTATTGTTTTCTCAGCACCCGCTCCTTCAGACTTATCATTATTAACCATTTATTCCTTATTATTGTTTTCATAGCAACAGGTCTAAATATCATCTACCAACTCAGTACAAGAAAGCCATAGTAGTCCATTTCCCAGGTTCTCAACTTGAGGCCCACTATGCTGAAGAACTCAACTTCAACTATTCTTAGAGCTCTTTTGTCCCAAGGTTGCTACCACATTTCTGAAGGACTCTATTATAGTACCAGGGTGTGGGGAGGCCCCTCAGTCACCCACCATTTTAGTTTACTGCTGAAATATAGTTTTTGATGCCCATGTGGTCCTTGGGTGTGGCTCCTCTGCTGCTTCTATCTAAACTTGGGACAGGAGTCTCACAGAGAAGGCAGGATCCTCAGTGGGATTCTCAGAATTGCTCCACTTTCCTACACCAGTGTTTCCCAACTCTTTTCTCCTTAATAATTGCCTCTGTATAGCTATACTGTCCATCTCTTTATAGTCTGTTATGATCATTAAAGAGGCCACAAAATATTACATTATGCAAGATTTTTTTCACCATTCAAGAACCCATTTTTGCTCTCTTAGACCTACTAGGAAGCTATCCTTCATGGAGTTCTGCTATGACCTTGAGTTACTGCTAGAAAAGAGGGCCCTGAATGCTAAGGTTCAAGAACAAGATGTATTTTTTCCAGCCCTCCCCCAGCCAGGGTGATCTCTTTCTGGTGTGACATAAGCATTTTCTTGCACCTTCAAAGCATTTCTCTTATTCCTTCAAGTCATCTTGTTTTTTGACAATGTCCTTTGAAAAAACATTAAAATAAGACACTAAACTATTCATACAAACACTCTGCTTACCCTTTTTTTAAAGAAAGAGAAGAACAAATGGTCACATTCTCCCAGAGGGTAACAAAATATATTTGCTTTTCTTACTCTTGGAGGGTTAAAAGGACGAGCCAGGTGAATCTATCCAATAAAACTGTTTAAAAGTTGTACATGTAGGGAATTTTGTCACGTTGTCATCCATCTCTTTCTACTAGACTATATAAGCTTCAGTAAGGGAGAAATGATTTTCTCATCTCTGTCATTTTAAAGCTCTATAAAAATCCTGTCACATACATCATACATGCATGATGTTCTTAAATAAATGACCTAGGCTAAGGGTCAGTGTGTTAGTCTACTAAAAACCACAAATAGGGTGTCTTACACAACAGAAACCTATTTTTTTACAGCTCTGGAGATTTCTGATTTCTGATGAGGCCTCTCTCTTTAGATCATATTTGACTACTTTCTTGCTATGTCCTCAAAATGGGCTCTCCTCTGTGCAACATGCAGAGGAGAGCTCTTCCTCTTATAAAAACAACAGTCATATCAGATCACAGTCCCACCCTTAGAAACTCATTTACTTTGATTACCTCCTTAAAAGCCTTATCTCCAAACAGAGTCACATCAAAGGCCAAGGCTTCAATATACAAATTTTGAGTGGACACATTTCATGGAGCCATCAAGGAGTTTTGGTAAAAGTAGCAGCAGTTTTTTTGGTAAAAGGACAAGATATGAAATATTTTAGGCCCTCAGACCATCCAGTCTCTACTTTTCAACTCTGCCCTTGCGGCATGAGTGAGTGAGGCTGTGTCCAATAAAACTTTATTTACACAGTGAGGTAGTGAATGAACTGGATTTTGCCCACAGGTTGTAGTTTGCTGACACCTAATACAGACCCGCAAATGTGACAACTTTCTTACCTATTCACACAACTCTCCATTTCTAGAAGTCATATCACAAAATTTCTGCTTGCAACCATTTAATGACTTCTGTTTGTCTCTGGAATATGACATAAACTTCTAGGCATAAGAAGACTATTTTGTTTCAACCATACCACTAGGCTTGCAGGATCTTGGTTCCCTGACCAAGGGTGGAACTCATGCTCCCTGCAGTGAACGTGCTGAGTGCTAACCACTGGACCACCAGGAATTCTCATAAGGAGGCTTTTTCAACTGAGTTGATAGCATGTCAGCAAACTTCTTTTCTACCCTGTACAGTGAATAATGTTCACTTCTCCAAACAAAACCAAGCACATCTGCAGTTGGTGTTTTTGCCTAGGGTATTTCTTTCCTATCTGGAGGTTCATCCTCTTTGCAGACACCACTGCCCCACCCCATTCACCTGGAGTAGCATCCAGGCTATGTCATCTTCACAGTAGCCCAAACTCCAGTCAAAGTTATTCATTTCTTCTTCTTCTGAACAACACAAATGTTTATCATTATACCATTAGGTAAGTACTAAGTCAATTTCCCCAACACTGAGTGTATCTTGTACGCATTTCTATAACCCAGCTAGTACTTAGCAATTTAAAAACATCATGGGAACTCTGTAAAAATATTGTGGGAACTTTCTAAAAGTTCCCCCATCCCCCTGAGTAGCATCCTGTGTTCTAGAACAATAGTTCTTAACCAGAGGTGATTTTGAGCCTACAGGAAATCTGACAATATCTGGAGAAATTATTAGTCATCATAACTTGGGGGAGGAAGGGTGTGCTGCTCCTGGAATCAAGTGAGTTGATGCTATAGATGCTGGCAGACATGTTCAATGCACTGGACAGCCCCCACGATAAAGAATTATCCAGTCCAAAATGTTAGTAGTACTGAGGTTGAGAAACTGATCTAGGTCAGTCAAGGATATTCCTTTCCTTTATATTTGCTTTTTCTACAACTACTGTTTTAGGCGATTCCCCATTCTACTCAAAGGGATTCATATGGCTTTGTACTGCTTAACTTTATCCATTTGTTTTCATTGTAACAAGTTCTGAAGGTAGACTATATTAAAGAAGTAAGAGTAGCTAGGTCCATCTGGGGTCTATTTTCATTTAAGTACATGAAATATTTGTAGGAAAACATAGGAATGTTTGATAAGAAGCCAAGTTCAGAATATGTCTCATTGGTAAATTCAAGTGACAAGTGGTAAATTCATCCAAATTTCTATCAGCATGCTAGGGCAGAGCTAGGCTTGCCTCTGGGGAGCCTGGAAGTTTCAGAATGAAAACAGTGATTTAGAGTTATTTCAGGATGAATCACCTGTTAATACCTCCCCTCTGTGTTTTATTTAGAGTGTCAGAATAGTAAGGAGAAATGAAGAACTTATTTGTAGAACCCAGAAAGTAAATGTTCTGAATAAAATAATATAAAATCAATGCAAAAAAACCCTAAAATATGAATAAACTTATAACTTCTTAAAATAAAGGAATGAAGAGAGAGAGAGGAAGGAAGGAAAAAGGAAAGACATAACTGGTAAATTAGGACAGAAAGCATGACGTTTGAGTCAGGTGCAGGCAAGTTTATATTTAGTCACTAAATGTAATTGGTGGTATGACCTTGGACAAGTTTCTTATTTTCTCCTTTTTCCTTAGCTCAAAAATGGAGATAGTATTGTCATGGAAATTAGATGAAAATATATACAGTAAACATCCATCACTGTATCTGGTACATAGAGAGTGCTAAATATATGTGTAAAAAATAATGTTTGACAATCTGGAGACCATAACTTCCTGGAAGTAATAGAATGTTCCAAGATAAAGTATTTTAGGGCCAGGCAGACCAGAGATATGATTTCCATGAATATATTTGTATGGGTAGCAGTAAAGTTAATAAAAATCTCTGTTCCCTCCTCTCACCAAAGTCAGTCAAGAATTTTAAATGAAGCCCCAGTTCAATTTCCTCCACTGCCAGTTCTGCCTTTAAAGTCAAATGTACTACAGACAGATGCTTTCACTCTCTGCTACCACACTAGTCCAAACCACCATCACCTATCACTGAGGTGACACAGGCTTCTGCAAGAGGCTTTGGATGATCTCGATGCTTCCCCTTTTTCTCTCTTCCAACTTAAAGAAAATCCATTTTTAAAGGTGTCAATCTGTTACCCTTTGTAACAGGGTAAGATCACTGCTTTTGCACCTCACATAAAATCCAGACTTCTTACCATGGCTCCCAAGATCTTGCGTGATCCCAGTCCTGTCTATCCAACTGTCCTCTCTTGTTCCACCTCTGTCTCGCTCCCTGCTCCAACCACAGAAGCTTCTAGGCTCAGAAGTCTAGAAGTGCACCACACTTCTTTCCTCAGGGGCTTTGTAAACATCCCTCCTCTGCTCTTCACAACACTGACTTCTGATCCTTCAGGACTCAACTGAGAGTCACTTCACTGAACAAGAGTTTCCTTCCTTCTCTTTGAAAGTAGGTCCTATATTGTTAATCTCAAAACCTACACTCCCCTTTATTCCTTTTTTCATTTATCACAAATTTCATTTATATACATGCTAAATTTGTTTCCCTGCATATATTTTGTTTCCTGACTAGGCCACAAACTCTAGAAACGGAGAGTACATGTATGTATAGTTTACAACTACCTACCTAGAATATACAATATTTACCATGCTGGGTCAAAAAACAAATATTCAGTAAATACTTGAATGTATGAATGAATGAATGAATAATGAACTTATTCATTATTTAATAATCAGCTTAGTGTCTAATTTCCTTAAGAATTTACTAAACTTTCCTTTGACTTGTGGAAGATGGAGAAAGAGTACAACAAAAGTTTTACAATGTCTTCAGTTTCAAGTGTTGATTTAAACATTTTTAATAAAAATGCATGCATAGTAGCATAAAAGGATGACTCATGACATTTCATTTCGTGAGGCCTTTTTGTTCTTTACAGATAAGAACGTGTTTTGTATTCAAGAGGTACTCAATAAATTCTGGTTGAGTTACAACTTGTCACAAAGAAAATACTCTAGAAATACAAGATGGTTTTTTGTTTTCTTCTTATTTTCTCTTTTTTTGGTGAAGAATATTTGTATACGGTACTATATTACTTAGGTAAGATAGTGTTTAAATTTTTTAAGAACTGAAATATGAATTCTGTTGGAGTAACGTATTTTAATATCAAAATAATTCTAAAAATTCTAACTTCATATAGCTAAAAGCACTTTTGTCACTGTTGTCACATTAAGTCAAACCCTTTTGGTATAAGTTTCATTACATAATAATAAAAAATGAGTTTCTTATATAAAAAATGAATTTTTGACAAGTTAAAAATAAACAAAAACTTGTTCAAAATCACACAGCTATTAAGAAATAGGGCCAGGAGTAAAACTCTAATAAGACTTTAAAATCCATGTTTATTCTTCTGTATGACAGCTGTCTTTTCTATAAATGCACACCTTTCCTTGTAAATCCACATCATCTATTTATCACTAAAGGGGATTTTACCATGGTTTGAAATTAATAATTTGCTTTTTCTATGCTCTGTCACATTTCCTCAAAGCCATCTGAACATCAAGACAGATTTTCTATGGGGCTATCAGTTGGGTAACAGCCATCGCATACACATTTTTGGAAAAAAGTACTATGGCCTTTCAGCTATTCTAGGTAATATAGAAAACAGGAAAGAAATATGAGACAAAAGTGCTGCATTTTATGCACATAAGTTGCATAAATTTTGATTCTCCAAGTGTTTGTTGTTTCATGCTCTATGCAAATTACTGAAGGAAGTGTCGTGGCCCATCCAAGGGAATACAAAGTATGCTGGAGTGCTTACAATTGAACAAGGGAAACAAATTACAAATACATAGCATTTCCAAATAAAAGCACATGTCTATATATGAATATTTGGGGGGGAAATCCCTGCAAACTACTAGGAATAGAATATTGCTCTGGAAATTCAGGAGAGGGAGAAATCAATACAGACTGTCATAGGTGATTTGGAATTTGAGTTCAACTCTAAAGCACATGCAAAAAATGTCAAGACAGACAAAAGAGTGAGTCAGCAGTCTATGCTGGGGTACCATATGAGTATCTCTTGTAAGGAACTCTGGAGAATTTAGAGTCTCATAAGTATGATATAGTAATAGCCAAACCATTACAGAGCACTATGAGATAATATATACCATTAAATCACATGGGGGCTTCAGTACAAGTGGTAAAACTATATGCCTTAAGAATTAGGCAGTAATGTTAACTGTTGTGCTGTTGATATATTTTCAAAGATATATTTTCAAAGTATTCCTGGGCAATGATGAACTTCCTGAGGTCACTTTTCAGTCCAGGGAGTCAAAAAACTAAGATCAACTACAAAAGGAGTCATAAATGCCCAGAAGACAAACATACACTAGTTCCCTACTTATAAATGTACCTCCCTGAAGTCCATGATCCCAATGTGTTTGTGGGTCTGTACCTTGCTGAACATACAGTGGGCAAATCATGCAGACTGGTTGCTAGGAGAAAAATGTCCACTTTGAAAACAATGAAAAATTTCATAAAGCCAATGAAAATGTTTGAGATTTGTTCAGATCATACACAGATTTTCAGTACACACATGGAAACATATGTAGAATTCTATGTTTCAGAGTAGGAGCACACAAATTCATTTTTACACAAAGAATGGGATCTCCACAGATTTGAATGTAACATTTGTAATTTCATAAGTGACTCAAGAGGTTTATATTTTATAATACAGCCATTCCCTTCTCCAGTAGATCTTCCCAACCCAGGGATCAAACCTGGGTCTCCTGCATTGCAGGCAGATTCTTTATCGTCTGAGCCACAGGGGAAGCCCATCAATATTTACCCACCTCGCATATGAAGTTATTATATATAAGAAATGAAATAATATGTATAACCTATTTAGAAAGAATAAAAAGAATTTGAAAAGCACAAGCAGGGAATCTAACCTACCATCCTGTATCTATATAAGAATCAGTTATTCATTAAATACCTTTGGGAGCAAGAGAAAACATAAGAATGCATTTCTCATTAATGTTCAGAGACTCAGCTATACATTGACCAAAAACTAATTTTTTAATCTGATTATTCCTATTTTGTAATAGGGTTAAATTGCATCCTGGTGGCTTTCAGAAAGTACTGTTCATCCTCAATTATCCAACAATAAGAAAAATAATAGTGTGTGTGTGAGTGTGTATGTGAGAGTATATATATATACATGTGCATGTGTGTAAATTGATTTTATCCTATGAAATCTGACTTATATGTAAAGCACCTGGAATGTTTTAAGGTTATTATTTTCTAGGCTCTACCTGTGTCTTTATAACTATTAATTCAATTCATACAACCAGGCATGGTATTGCTTCTGTTCTCATCTTACATATGGCATTTTGCATATGGCACAGCTGAGGCACTGCAAGGTTAACTAACACATATAAGGTGGCAGAAGTAACAAGACACAAAGTCAAACCCAGGCTTCTGGCTCCAGTGTCCATTCTCTTACTCACCACCCAGTTCTCTGATCGAGGGCTTTACTCTGAAAAGTGATATGATGAATTCCATTCCATTTTCTTCTTCTGTTACAGATTAAATTTAGGACCAAATGCTACTCTAAGAAACTGTTTGAATCTCAAAGTCATTGGCTAGTTTTCAGAGTTCATTTCCAAGGTTTGGTGGATAAGTTTCTTTATAATGAGATCTTTAATATGTTTCACTTTACTTAGGTGATAGCTACAGGGAAATATTATGACCCTGTTTCCAAGACTGATCTTTCTATTTAGCTTCATAAATTGCTTGGTGTCAGCAGGACATAAATACAATCCGTATGTAGGTTCTGTGGAAGCCAATATCTTGAATAAATTTCCAACAGCCTTTTAGCAAATAATGGACTACAGGATTGACTTTTCTTTCCAATTTGTAGACAAGCACTGAAGGCAATGTCATTTACCAAACTCAGAGGTAAATAACCTCAGTCTTTCCATGCCATATGAGAACTACAGTAAGAAATCTCAGCCGTCGGGAGATCCTCAAGCATTACGTAATTGTAAAGTGTAATAAAAAGCCAACAACAAGCCTCCAGTTTCCACTGGTGTTCTGTGCTAAGCAGTGGCTCTTCTAAATGGTCACCATACTCCTCAAGCCATCTGTAACCTCACCTCAGCAGGACACACCTCCTACTTCTCAGATAAGTTAAGACACTAAGGGTGACCTCCTTCCATTTCTTGCCTCTCTCAACTTCTTTGCATACTAGGAACTTAGCACCTTCTCTGCTCATCAGGTGGTGGTGCTAGTGGTTAAAGAACCCTCCTGCCAATGCAGGAGACATAAGAAACACAGGTTCCATCCCTGGGTTGGGAAAATCCTCTAAAAGAGAGCATGGTAACCCACTCCCATATTCTTGCCTGGAGAATCCCATGGACAGAGGAGCCTGATAGGGTTGCAAAGACTCAGACACGACTGAAGTGACTTAGCATACACACACTGCTTATCAGTTTTACCTGTGGCTAGAACTCCCCCATGCACGAAAGACTCTGTTCCTTTCTTTTCTCTTATTACTTGCCCATCAAATTTCCCTCTATTTTGTCTTCACTTTCCTTTTCATTGATTCTTTTCCATTAGCACAGAAATATATTTATTTTAGCTCAAAAAACAAAAAACAAGCACCTCACTTGATACTGTCTCTCTCTGCTTTCTTTCCATTTATGCTTTTGGAAAGTGTGTCAACATTCTCTATTCTGGTTTCCTCTCTTTCCATTGCATTTTGATTCCTCTGCAGTTTGGATTTTCTCCTATATTCTTCAAAGAAATGGCTCAGCATTCAGAGCTGCTTCAGTTTCAAAGATTTTTACATGTAAGCATTCCACTTTTTGAATTCCTTCTTTATTTCATATACAAAATTTTATACTCTAAACACCCCCTGTTTTATTATTCCACTTCTTCTATCCCATCACAGCTCTTCTGGACTAAAATAATCAGTTTCATGTAGTGAAATAGTGACTTTCAAAAGTCAAGTCCATCTGGAACCATGTACTGTTACTTTATTTGGAAATAGAGTATGCAGATGCAATTATTAACAGCAAGACTCTCAGGATGAAATTATCCTGGATTTAAGGTGGCCTTTAAATTCAATGACTAAAATGGACAAATTCTTAGAAAAGTATAACTTTCCAAAACTGAACCAGAAAGAAATAGAAGATCTTAACAGACCCATCACAAGCAAGGAAATCGAAACTACAATCAGAAATCTTCCAGCAAACAAAAGCCCAGGACTAAATAGCTTCACAGCTGAATTCTACCAAAAATTTACAGAAGAGCTAACACCTATCTTACTCAAACTCCTCCAGAAAATTGCAGAAGAAGGTAAACTTCCAAACTCATTCTGTGAGGCCACCATCTCCCTAATTCCAAAACCAGACAAAGATGCCACAAAAAAAGAAAACTACAGGCCAATATCACTGATGAACATAGATGCAAAAATCCTTAACAAAATTCTAGCAAACAGAATCCAACAACATATTAAAAAAATCATACATCATGACCAAGTGGGCTTTATCCCAGGAATGCAAGGATTCTTTAATATCCACAAATCAATCAATGTAATACACCACATTAACAAATTGAAAGATAAAAACCATATGATTATCTCAATAGATCCAGAGAAAGCCTTTGACAAAATTCAACATCTATTTATGATTAAAACTCTCCAGAAAGCAGGAATAGAAGGAACATACCTCAACATAATAAAAGCTATATATGACAAACCCACAGCGAGCATTACCCTCAGTGGTGAAAAATTGAAAGCATTTCCCCTGAAATCAGGAACAAGACAAGAGAGTGGTGCCCACTCTCACCACTACTATTCAACATAGTTTTGGAAGTTTTGGCCACAGCAATCAGAGCAGAAAAAGAAGTAAAAGGAATCCAGATAGGAAAAGAAGAAGTGAACTCTCACTGTTTGCAGATGACATGATCCTCTACATAGAAAACCCTAAAGACTCTACCAGAAAATTACTAGAGCTAATCAACGAATATAGTAAAGTTGCAGGATATAAAATTAACACACAGAAATCCCTAGCATTCCTATACACTAACAATGAGAAAATAGAAAGAGAAATTAAGGAAACAATGCCATTCACCACAGCAACAAAAAGAATAAAATACTTAGGAGTATATCTACCTAAAGAAACAAAAGACCTATACATAGACAACTATAAAACACTGATGAAAGAAATCAAAGAGGACACAAACAGATGGAGAAACATACCGAGTTCATGGATTGGAAGAATTAATATTGTCAAAATGGCTATTCTACCCAAAGCAATCTATAGATTCAATGCAATCCCTATCAAGCTACCAACGATGTTCTTCACAGAACTAGAACAAATAATTTCGCAATTAGTATGGAAATACAAAAAACCTCAAATAGCCAAAGTAATCTTGAGAAAGAAGAATGGAACTGGAGGAATCAACCTGCCTGACTTCAGACTCTACTACAAAGCCACAGTCATCAAGACAGTATGGTACTGGCACAAAGACAGAAATATAGATCAATGGAACAGAATAGAAAGCCCAGAGATAAATCCACGAACCTATGGACACCTTATCTTTGACAAAGGAGGCAAGGATATACAATGGAAAAAAGACAACCTCTTTAACAAGTGGTGCTGGGAAAACTGGTCAACCACTTGTAAAAGAAGGAAACTAGAACACTTTCTAACACCATACACAAAAATAAACTCAAAATGGATTAAAGATCTAAATGTAAGACCAGAAACTATAAGACTCCCAGAGGAGAACATAGGCAAAACACTCTCCGACAAGAATCACAGCAGGATCCTCTATGACCCACCTCCCAGAATATTGGAAATAAAAGCAAAACTAAACAAATGGGACCTAATGAAACTTAAAAGCTTTTGCACAACAAAGGAAACTATAAGCAAGGTGAAAAGACAGCCCTCAGATTGGGAGAAAATAATAGCAAACAAAGCAACAGACAAAGAATTAATCTCAAAAATACACAAGCAACACCTGCAGCTCAATTCCAGAAAAATAAATGACCCAATCAAAAAATGGACCAAAGAACTAAACAGACATTTCTCCAAAGAAGACATACAGATGGCTAACAAACACATGAAAAGATGCTCAACATCACTCATTATCAGAGAAATGCAAATCAAAACCACAATGAGGTACCATTACATGCCAGTCAGGATGGCTGCTATCCAAAAGTCTACAAGCAATAAATGCTGGAGAGGGTGTGAAGAAAAGGGAACCCTCTTACACTGTTCGTGGGAATGCAAACTAGTACAGCCGCTATGGAGAACAGTGTGGAGATTTTTTTAAAAACTGGAAATAGAACTGCCATATGACCCAGCAATCCCACTCCTGGGCATACACACTGAGGAAACCAGATCTGAAAGAGATACATGCACCCCAATGTTCATCGCAGCACTGTTTATAATAGCCAGGACATGGAAGCAACCTAGATGCCCATCAGCAGATGAATGGATAAGGAAGCTGTGGTACATATACACCATGGAATATTACTCAGCCATTAAAAAGAATTCATTTGAATCAGTCCTAATGAGATGCATGAAACTGGAGCCCATTGTACAGAGTGAAGTAAGCCAGAAAGAGAAAGACCAATACAGTATACTAACACATATATATGGGATTTAGAAAGATGGTAATGATAACCCTATATGCAAAACAGAAAAAGAGACACAGATGTACAGAACAGACTTTTGGACTCTGTGGGAGAAGGCAAGGATGGGATGTTTTGAGAGAACAGCATCGAAACATGTATATTATCAAGGGTGAAACAGATCACCAGCCCAGGTTGGATGCATGAGACACATGCTCGGGACTGGTGCCTTGCAGTTAATCTTTAATATATATAAATATATATATAAATCTTTAATATATATAAATCTTAATATATATAAATTAATATATATAAATCTTCTTTATCTACCTCTATTTAACTTTGCAAATCTATTCTTTCTTTCCTTTCTTTCCGTCTTTTCATTTCAACACATTTGTTAGTTTTGTTTTCATTGCTTTATTCCCCAATTGGCATCTTGCTTTAGTTTTGTTTTCCAGATTGTGCTTTAGTTAGTTTAGTTCTGGTAGACATAATTTTTGGCTTCTTTTGTTCACCAGTTCAATCTATTGTACTTTATTTTTGTTGGACTCTTCTGATTTTGCTTACGGGTGTATATGTGTATATTCAGTCATATTTTTTATTGTTGCTATAAACTTCTGCCTCTACATTGTGTTTTTGCAGTTCTGTGGAGTTTTTCCTTTGTTCTTCCATTTTTTTTCTTTTCTCTTTTATATTATTTTAATTTTTAATTTTTTAAACCCATTTTTTCCCTACATTTATTTCTTTGTTTGCTTTTCCTACTGTTCTTTTCCCCTTGCAGTTAATCTTTAATATATATAAATCTTCTTCATCTACCTCTATTTAACTTTGCAAATCTATTCTTTCTTTCCTTTCCTTACTTTCTTTTCAAATGTTTTTTAGTTTTATTCTCATTGCTTTATTCCCCAATTGGCACCTTGCTTTAGTTTTTTTTCCAGTTTGTGCTTTAGTTAGTTTTGTTCTTAACTGGTAAATATAATTTTTTATTTCCTTTGTTCACTGGGTCAATTTATTGTACTTTATTTTTGTTGGACTGTTCTGACTTTGCTCTTGGGGTTTTATGTATATTGGTATAGTCCATTATTTCAATTATTATTTGCTTGAATTTGTAACTGCCATTTGTCTGGGGTTCATCCTTGGTTTCTTGATCTTGGATATTTGTTTTAATCTCACTTAATACCATAACAAACCACTTGTGGAATCTTCGTTCCTGACCAGAGATCAAGCCCTGGGCCTTTGGTGTGGGAGCACTGACTCCAAGACCCTAGTCTACTAGAAAACTAACCCTTAGGGGTATCAAATAGTGAGAAATCACACAAAGAAAACCACTGGAATACAAGACCCAGCATCACCCAACCACCAGTAGTACCCTGTGCAGGATACCTTACCTAAACAACAAATTAAAAAAATACAAACTCAATCATCAGCAGACAGGATTAAGACCTTACTCAGCCTTGCCCATCAGAGGAAAAGCAAACAAACAAAAATTGAGCACAAATCTCACCCTAGAGAAGCTTACATAAACCACTGGACCAAACTTAGGAGGGCAGAAACCAAAAGGAAGAAAGAATTCAACACTGAAGCCTGGGAAAAGAAGATCTCAACACAATAAGTTAAATAAAATAAAAATAATAAAAAGGCAGAGAAACACTACACAAATGAAGGAACAGGCTAGAAATGCAGAATTCCAAATAAATGAAGAGGAAATAGGAAAACTACCTGAAGAGGAATTCAGGATAATGATAGTAAAGATGATCAAAAACCTTGAAAACAAAATGGAGAAAATGCAAAAATCAGTTAACAGTGACTTAGAAGAATTAAAGAATAAACATGCAGAGACAAACAACACAGTTACTGAAATTAAAAATACTCTAGAAGGAATCAATAGCAGAATATCTGAGGCAGGACAAATCAATGAGCTGGAAGATAAAATGGTGGAAATAACTTCTGAAGAGCAGAATAAAGGAAAAAGAATGAAAAGAACTGAGGAAAGTCTCAGAGACCTCTGGGACAATATCAAATGCACCAACATTCAAATTATAGGGGTCCCTGAAGAAGAAGAGAAAAAGAAAAGGGATGAGAAAATTTTTGAAGAGATTATAGATGAAAATTTCCCCAACATAGAAAAGGAAATAGTCAATCAAGTCCAAGAGGCACAAAGAGTCCCATGCAGGATAAACCCAAGGAGAAACATGCCAAGACACACACTAATCAAACTAACAAAGACTAAACACCAAGAAAGAACATTAAAGAAGGGAGAAGCAACAAGCAACATACAAGGGAAACCCCACGTGCTTAACAGCTGATCTTTCAGCAGAAACTCTGCAGGCCAGAGGGAATGGCAGGATACATTTAAAGTACTGAAAGGGAAAAACCCACAACCAAGATTACTGTACCCAGCAAGGATCTCGTTCAAAACTGATGGAGAAATAAAAAGCTTTTCAGACAAGCAAAAGTTAAGAGAATTCAGTACAAGCAAATCAGCTTTACAACAAATGTTAAAGAGACTTATGTAGTCAAGAAATACAAGAGAAGAAAAAAGATCTACAGAATCAACCCCAATCAATTAAGAAAATGGCAACAGGAACATATATATCAATAATTACTTTAAATGTAAATGGATTAAATGATCCAACCAAAAGACACAGACTGGCTGAATGGATACAAAAACAAAATCCATATATATGATGTCTACAAGAAACCCACCTCAGATCTCAAGCTACATATAGATTGAAAGTGAGAGGACAGAAAAATATATTCCATGCAATGGGAAGCAAAAGAAAGCTAGAGTAGCAACCCTCATATCAGACAAAATAGACCTTAAAGAAGATTACAAGAAATAAGGAAGGACACTACATAACGATCAAGGGATCAACCCAAGAGGAAGATATAACAATTGTAAATATCTATGCACCCAACATAGAAGCACCTCAATATATAAGAAAAACACTAACAGACATAAAAGGAGAAATCGACAGTAACACAATAATAGTAGGAGACTTTAACACCCCACTCACACCAATGAACAGATCGTCAAAACAGAAAAATAATAAGGAAACAGTAGTCTTAAATCATACATTAGATGAGATGGATCTCATTGATATCTTCAGGACATTCCATCCAAAGGCAGAAGAATGCACCTTATTCTTCAGTGCGCATGGAACATTCTTCAGGATTGACCACATCTTGGGTCACAAATCAAACCTCAGTAAATTTAAGAAAATTGAAACCATATCAAGCAGCTTCTCTGACCACAATGCTATGAGACTAGATACGAATTATAAAAAAAGAACTGTAAAAAACACAAACACGTGGAGATTAAATAACACAATTCTAAATAACCAACAGATTACTGAAGAAATCAAAAGGCAAATCAAAAACCTTCTAGAAACACATGACAATAAAAACACAACTCAAAAGCCATGGCATGCTGCAAGAGCAGTCCCAAGAAGGAAGTTTATAGCAATACAATCCTACCTCAAGAAACAAGAAAAACATCAAATAGACAACCTAACTTCATACCTAAAACAACTGGAAAAAGAAGAACCCCTAAAATTAGTAGAAAGAAAGAAATCAAAAAGATCCAAACAGAAATAAATGAAAAATAAATGAAGGAAACAATAGTAAAGATTAATAAAACTAAAAGCTGGTTCTTTGAGAATATAAACAAAATTGACAAACCTTTATCCAGACTCATCAAGAAAAAAAGAGAGAAGAATCAAATCAACAAAATTAGAAATGAAAAAGGAGAGATTATGACAATGCAGAAATACAAAAGATTATAAGAGACTATTATGAACAACGATATATCAATAAAATGGATAACCTGGAAGAAATGGACAGATTCTTAGAAAAGTTCAACCTTCCAAGACTGAACCAGGAAGAAATAGAAATTATGAATAACCCAACTGCTGCTGCTGCTAAGTCTCTTCAGTCGTTTCCAACTCTGTGACCCCATAGACGGCAGCCCACCAGGCTCCTCCCTTCCTGGGATTCTCCAGCCAAGAACACTGGAGTGGGTTGCCATTTCCTTCTCCAATGCATTAGAATGAAAAGTGAAAGTGAAGTTGCTCAGTCATGTCAGACTCTTTGTGACCCCATGGACTGCAGCCTACCAAGCTCCTCCACCCATGGGAGTTGCCAGGCAAGAGTAGTGGAATGAGTTGCAATTGCCTTCTCCAATAACGCAATTAGAAGCACTGAAATTGAAGCTGTGAGCAAAAATCTCCCAAAAAACAAAAGCCCAGAGCCAGACGGCTTCACAGGAGCATTCTATCAAACATTTAGAGAAGTGCTGATGCCTATCCTTCTAAAACTGTTTCAAAACTTTGCAGAGGAAGGTATACTTCCAAACTCATTCTATGAGGCCACCATCACCCTGATACCAAAATCAAAGACAAAACAAGAAAAGAAAGCTGCAGGACAATATCAATGAGGAACATAGATGCAAAAGCCCTCAATAAAATTTTAGCAAAGAGAATTCAGCAACACATCAAAATCTCATACACCATGAAAAAGTTGGGTTTATTCCAGAAATGCAACGATTCTTTAATATACCAAATCAGCCAATGTGATACACCACATAAATAAATTGAAAAATAAAAAACATATGATAATCTCAGTATATGCAGAAAAAGTCTTTGACAAAATTCATCACCCATTTATAATTAAAACACTTCAAATAATGGGCATAGAATAAACCTACCTCAAAATAGTATAGCCATATATGATAAGCCTGCAGCAAACATTCTCAATGGTGAAATTCCCCCTATGATCAGGAAAAAGACAGGGGTGCCCACTTTCCCCAAATAATTCAATAAAGTTCTGGAAGTCCTAGCTACAGAAATCAGAGAATCAGTTCACTTCAGTCACTCAGTTGTGTCTGACTCTTTGCAAACCCATGGACTGCAGCAGGCCAGGCCTCCCCATCCATCACTAACTCCTGGAGTTGACTCAAACTCATGCCCATTGAGTCACTGATACCATCCAACAATATTATCCTCTGTTGTCCCCATCTCCTCCCGCCTTCGAACGTTCCCAGCATCAGGGTCTTTTCAAATGAGTCAACTCTTCGCATCAGGTGACCAAAGTTTTGGAGTTTCAGCTTCAACATCAGGCCTTCCAATGAATATTCCAGACTGATTTCCTTTAGGATGGACTGGGTGGATTTCCTTGCAGTCCAAAGGACTCTCAAGAGTCTTCAACAACACAGTTCAAAAGAATCAATTCTTCAGCATTCAGCTTTCTTTACAGTCCAACTATCGCATCTGTACATGACTACTGGATAAACCATAGCCTTGACTAGACAGATCTGTGTTACAAAGCAATGCATCTACTTTTTACTATGCTCTCTAGGTTGGTCATAACTTTTCTTCAAAGGAGTAAGCATCTTTTAATTTCATGGCTGCAGTCACCATCCTCAGTGATTTTGGAGTCCCCGCCCCCCCCCCCGGCCGCAAAGAAAAAGTTTACCACTGCTTCCACCGTTTCCCCATCTATTTGCCGTGAAGTGATGGGACCAGATGCCATGATCTTAGTTTTCTGAATGATGAGCTTTAAGCCAACTTTTTCACTCTCCTCTTTCACCTTCATCAAGAGGCTCTTTTAATCTTCTTCATTTTCTGCCATAAGGGTGGTGTCATCTACATATCTGAGGTTATTGATATTTCTCCCGGCAATCTTGATTCCAGCTTGTGCTTCATCCAGCCCAGGGTTTCTCATGATGTACTCTGCATATAAATTAAATAAGCAGGGTGACAATATACAGCCTTAACGTACTCCTTTTCCTACTTGGAACCAGTCTGTTGCTTCATGTCCATTCCTAACTGTTGCTTCCTGACCTGCATATAGGTTTCTCAAGAGGCAGGTTAGGTGGTCTGGTATGCCCATCTCTTTCAGAATTGTCCACAGTTTATTGTGATCCACACAGTCAAAGGCTTTGGCACAGTCAATAAAGCAGAAATAGATGTTTTTCTGGGACTCTCTTGCTTTTTCAATGATCCAGCAGATGTTGGCAATTTGATCTCTGGTTCCTCTGCCTTTTCTAAAAACAGCTTGAACATCTGGAAGTTCATGGTTCACGCATTGTTGAAGCCTGACTTAGAGAATTTTGAGCATTACTTACTAGCGAGTGAGATGAGTACAATTGTGTGGTAATTTGAGCATTCTTTGGCATTGCCTTTCTTATGGATTGGAATGAAAACTGACTTTTTCCAGATCTGTGGCCAATGCTGAGTTTTCCAAATTTGCTGGAATATTGAGTGCAGCACTTTCACAGCATCATCTTTTAGGATTTGAAATAGCTCTACCTGAATTCTGTTACCTCCACTAGCTTTGTTCGTAGTGATGCTTTAAGGCCCACTTGACTTTGAATTTCAGCATGTCTGGCTTTAGGTGAGTGATCACACCATAGTGATTATCTGGGTCATGAAGATCTTTTTTGTATAGTTCTTCTGTGTATTCCTGCCACCTCTTCTTAATATCTTCTGCTTCTGTTAGGTCCATACCATTTCTGTCCTTTATCGAACCCATCTCTGCATGAAATGTTCCCTTGGTATCTCTAATTTTCTTGAAAAGATCTCTAGTCTTTCCCATTCTACTGTTTTCTTCTATTTCTTTGCACTGATTACTGAGGAAGGCTTTCTTATCTCTTCTTGCTATTCTTTGGAACTCTGCATTCAAATGGGTATATCTTTCCTTTTCTCCTTTGCTTTTCACAGCTCTTCTACTCAGAGCTATTTGTAAGGCCTCCTCAGACAGCCAGTTTGCTTTTTTACATTTCTTTTCCTTGATGATGGTCTTCATCCCTGTCCCCTGTACAATGTCACGAACCTCCATCCATAGTTCACTTCCACTGTATAATCATAAGGAATGTGATTTAGGTCATACCTGAATGGTCTAGTGGTTTTCCCTACTTTCTTCAATTTAAGTCTGAATCTGGCAATATGGAGTTCCTGATCTGAGACACATTCTGCTCCCAATCTTGTTTTTGCTGACTCTATATAGCTTTTCCACCTTTGGCTGCAAAGAATACAGTCAATCTGATTTCGGTGTTGACCATCTGGTGATGTCCACATGTAGAGTCTTCTCTTGTGTTGTTGCAAGAGGGTGTTTGCTATGACCAGTGGGTTCTCTTGGAAAAACTTTGCCCTGCTTCATTCTGTACTCCAAGGCCAAATTTGCCTATTACTCCAGGTGTTTCTTGAGTTCCTTCTTTTGCATTCCAGTCCCATATAATGAAAAGGATATCATTTTTGGGTGTTAGTTCTAGAAGGTCTTGTAGGTCTTCATAGAACCATTCAACTTCAGCTTCTTCGGCATTACTGGTCAGGGCATAGACTTGGATTACCATGATATTGAATGGTTTGTCTTCGAAACGAACAGACATCATTGTGTAATTTGAGATTGTATCCAAGTACTGCATTTCAGACTCTTGTTTAGTATGAACGGCTACTCCATTTCTTCTAAGGGATTCTTGCCCACAGTCGTAGATATAACGGTCATCTGAGTTAAATTCACCCATTTCAGTCCATTTTAAAATAAACAAATGGAATCCAGATAGTAAAAAATGAACTAAAGATTTCACTCTTTGCAGATAACATGATACGGTACATAGAAAACCCTAAAGAAAGTATCAGAAACTTACTAATCAGTGAATTTAGAAGTTGCAGGACACAAAATCAATACAGAAAAATCACTTGCATTTCTATATACTAACAGTGAAAATCAGAAAGAGAAATTAAGGAATTAATCCCATTCACCATTGCAACAAAAAGAATTAAATATCTAGAAATAAACTGACCTAAGGAGACAAAAGAACTGTACACAGAAAATTATAAGACACTGATGAAAGAAATCAAAGACAACATAAAGAGATGGAGAAATATTCCATGTTCCTGGGTAGGAAGAATCAATATTTGAAAGTGACTATACTACCAAATGTAATGTACAGATTCAATGCAATCCCTATCAAATTACTAATGGCATTTTTCACAGAACTAGAACAAAAAATTTCACAATTCATATGGAAACTTAAAAGACCCTAAATAATCAAAGCAGTCTTGAGAAAGAAGCATGGAGCTGGAGGAATCAACCTTCCTGACTTCAGATTATACTACAAAGCTACAGTCAGGAAGACAGTATGGTACTGGCACAAAAACCGAAATATAGATAATGGAACAAGATTGAAAGCCCAGAAATAAACCCATGCACGTATGGGTACTTTATTTTGTACAAAGGAGGAAAGAATATACAATGGGGCAAACAGTCTCTTCAATAAATGTTGCTGGGAAAACTGGATATCTACATGTAAAAGAATGAAACTAGAACACTTCCTAACACCATACACAAAGATAAACTCAAAATGGATTAAAGACCTAAATGTAAGACCAGAAACTGTAAAATTCTTCGAGGAAAAGATAAGCAGAACACTCGATGACATAAATCAAAGCAAGATCCTCTATGACCCACCACCTAGAATAATGGAAATAAAAACAAAAGTTAATAAGTGGGAGCTAGTTAAAAGCTTTTGCACAGTGAAGAAAACTGTAAGCAAGGTGAAAAGACAACCCTCAGAATGGGAGGAAATAATAGAAAATGAAACAACTGACAAAGGATTAATTTCCAAAATATACAAGCAGCTCATACAACTCAATGCCAGAAAAACAACCTAATCAAAAAGTGGGGAAAAGACCTAAACAGACATTTCTCCAAAGAAGACATACAGATGGCTAACAAACACGTGAAAAGATGCTCAACATCGCTCATTGTTAGAGAAATGCATATCAAAACCACAATAAGATATCACCTCAAACTGGTCAGAATGGCCATCATCAAAAAGTCTACAAACAATAAATGCTGGAGAGGGTATGAAGAAAAGGAAATGCTCTTGCATTGCTGGTGGGAATGTAAACTGATACAATCACTACAGAAGACGGTATGGAGATTTCTTAAAAACTAGGAATAAAAGCACCATACGACCCAGCAATCCCACTCCTAGCCATATATCCTGAGGAAATGAAAATTGAAAAACACACATGTATCCCATTGTTCATTGCAGCACTTTTTACAATAGCTAGAACATGGACGTAACATAGATGTCCATCGACAGATGAATGGATTAAGAAATAGTGGTACATACACACAACGGAATATTACTCAGCCATAAAAAGGAACACATTTGAGTCAGTTCTGATGAGGTAGATGAACCTAGAACCTATTATACAGAGTAAAGTGAGTCAGAAAGGAAAGATAAATATTGTATTCTAATGCACATACATGGAATCTAGAAAAATGGTTCTGAAGAATTTATTTACAGCACTGCAGTAGAGAAACAATCATAGAGACTAGACTTATGGACATGGGGAAAGGGGAGGAGAGGGTGAGATGTATGGAAAGAAATAACATGGAAACTTACATTACCGTATGTAAAATAGAGAGCCAAGGGGAATTTGCTGTGTGGCTCAGGAAACTCAATCAGGGGCTCTGTATCAACCTAGAGGGGTGGGATGGGGAGGGAGATGGGAGGGAGGTTCAAAAGGGAGGGGATATATGTATACCTATGCCTGATTCATGTTGAGGTTTGACAGAAAACAGCAAATTTCTGTAAAGCAATTATCCTTTAATTAAAAAATTAAAACAAAAAAAATGTGCACCCCTATGTTCATAGCAGCACTATTCACAATAACCAAGACATGGAAACAACCTAAATGTCCATCAACAGACGAACAGATAAGGAAGATGTGGTACCTATACACAAGGGGCTACTACTTAGGTATGAAAAGGACGAAATATTGCCATTTGCAGCAAAATGAATAGACCTAGAGACTATCACATTAAGTGAAGTAAGACAAATATGGTATCACTTATATGGAATCTAAACTATGACACAAATGAACTTATCTAAAAAATGAAAACAGACTCAGAGATAGAGAACATATTTGTTGCCAAGGCAGAAGGGTTTGGGGGAGGATAGAACTGTGAGTTTGGGGTTAGCAGATGTAAGTAATAATATATGGAGTCAATAAACAACAAGGTCCTACTACTATATAGCACAGAGAACTATGTTCAGTATCCTGTTAAAAAACATAATGGAAAAGAAAATTAAAAAAATATGTAACTGAGTCAGTTTGCTGTATAGCAGAAAAAATACATAGTAAATCAACTACATTTCAATAAAAATAAATTTAAAAGAAAAAAAATACAAATGGCATTTTTCACACAACTCAAACAAAAAATCTTAAAATTTGTATTGAGACACAAAGGATTCCAGATACCCAAAGCAATCTTGAGAAAGAAAAACAGAGCTGTAGGAATGACTACACTGCAAAGCTAGAGTCATCAGACCAGTGTTGTACTGGCACAAAACTAGAAATAAAGATCAATGGATCAGGATAGAAAGCACAGAAAGATATCCACACACCTATGGTCAATTAATCTATGAAAAAGGAGGCAAGACTATATAATAGAGGAAAGAGAGTCTCTTCAATAAACGGTGCTGGGAAAACTGGACAACTTCATATATTAATTTAAAAATGAAATTAGAATATTAACATCATGCAGAAAATAAACTCAAGATGGATTAAAGACTTAAGTGAAATATCAGCTACTTTAAAACTCTTACAAGAAAACTTAGGTAGAATACTCTTTGATATAAAATGCTGAGCACTCTGACATAAATTACAGCAATATCTAATTTCAGTCATCTCCTAGAATAATGGAAATAAAAACAAAAGTAAGAAAATGGGATCTAATTAAACTCAAAAGCTTTTGCCAAGCAAAGGAAACCATAAACAAAATGAAAATACAATCCATAGAATATTTGCAAATGATGGAACCAACAAGGATTATTCCCCCAAATTTATTATATGTATATATATACATATATAAAAATCAATCAAAAAAGTGGGTAGAAGATCTAAACAGACATTTCTCCAAAGAAGACATACAAATAGCCAAAAAGCACATGAAAACATTTTTTTTGCTGAGCATCTAAGTACTATTGGAGAAATGCAAATCAAAACTACAACCTCAGATACGACTTCAGAAGTCAGAATGGCCATAATCAAAATATCTACAAGTAACAAATACTGGAGAGGGTGTGAAGATAAGGAACCCTTCTATACTGTTAGTGGAAATGTGGAGAACAGTATGGAGGTTTCTTTAAAAACTAAAAACAGTTACCACAAGATCTAGCAATCTCACTCCTGGGCATATATTCAGGGAAAAGCATGGTCTGAAATGATACATAAACCCCAATGTTCACTGCAGTGCTGTTTACAATAGCCAACGCTTGGAAGCAACCTAAATGTCCAACAGTGGATGAATAGATCAAAAATATGTGGTACATATATACAATGGAATTATTACTCAGTCTTTAAAGAGAATAATGCCATTTGCATCAACATGTATGGACCTAGAGATTATCATACTAAGTACATCAGTTCAGTTCAGTTGTTCAGTCATGCCTGACTCCTTGCGACTCTATGGACTGTAGCACGATAGGCCTCCCTGTCCATCACCAACTCCCGGAGTTTACTCAAATTCATGTCCATTGAGTCAGTGATGCCATCCAACCGCCTCATCCTCTGTTGTTCCCTTCTCCTCCTGCCTTCAATCTTTCCCAGCATCAGGGTCTTTTCAAATGAGTCAGCTCCTCGCATCAGGTGGCCCAAGTATTGGAGTTTCAGCTTCAACATCAGTCCTTCCAATGAACATTCAGGACTGATTTCCTTTAGGATAAACTGCTTGGATCTCCTTTCTGTCCAAGGGATTCTCAAGAGTCTTTTCCAACACCACAGTTCAAAAGCACCAATTCTTCGATGCTCAGCTTTCTTTATAGTCCAACTCTCACATCCATACATGACCACTGGAAAAACCATAGCCTTGACCAGATAGACCTTTGTTGGCAAAGTAATGTCTCTGCTTTTTAATATGCTGTCTAGGTTGGTCATAACTTTTCTTCCAAGGAGCAAGCATCTTTTTATTTCATGGCTGCAATCACCACCTGCAGTGATTTTGGAGCCCCCAAAAATAGAGTCTGTCACTGTTTCCTCTGTTTCCCCATCTATTTGCCAGGAAGTGATAGGAGTGGATGCCATGATCTAAGTTTTCTCAATGTTGAGCTTTAAGCCAACTTTTTCACTCTCCTCTTTCACTTTCATCAAGAGGCTTTTCTTCTTCTTCTTAACTTTCTGCCTTAAGGGTGGTGTCATATGCATATCTGAAGTTATTGACATTTCTCCCAACAATCTTAATTTCAGCTTGTGCTTCTTCCAGCCCAGCATCTCTCATGATGTACTCTGCATGTAAATTAAACAAGCAGGGTGACAATATACAGCCTTGACATACTCCTTTTGCTATTTGGAACCAGGCTGTTGTTCCATGTCCAGTTCTAACTGTTGCTTCCTGACCTGCATCTAGATTTCTCAAGAGGCAGGTTAGGTGGTCTGATATTCCCATCTCTTCAAGAATTTTCCACAGCTTATTGTGATCCACACAGTCAAAGGCTTTGGCATAGTCAATAAAGCAGAAGCAGATGTTTTTCTGGAATTCTCTTGCTTTTTTGATGATCCAGCAGATATTGGCAATTTGATCTCTGGTCCCGCTACCTTTTCTAAAACCAGCTTGAACATCTGGAAGTTCAGGTTCACATATTGCTGAAGCCTGGCTTGGAGAATTTTGAGCATTACTTTACTAGCATGTGAGATGAGTGCAACTGTGCAGTAGTTTGAGCATTCTTTGGGATTGCCTTTCTTTGGGATTGGAATGAAAACTGACCTTTTCCAGTCCTGTGGCCACTGCTGAGTTTTCAAAATTTTCTGGCATATTGAGTGCATACTAAATACATCAGAGAAAGACAAATATCATATAGTATTACTTATAGGCAGAATCTTAAAAAAAAAAAAATGATACAGATAATCTTATCCACAAAACAGAAACAGACTCACAGACGAACAGAATGAACTTATTATGGTTACTGGGGGAAGGATCAGGAGAGGGATAGATTGACTAGATAGAGATTGACATGTACACACTAACATATTTAAAATAGATAATCAAAAATAACCTACTGCATCACACAGGGAAATCTGTTCAAATCAGATCTGTTCAAAATATCTGTAATAGCCTAAATGGGAAAAAATCTGAAAAAGAATTTATATATGTATATCTGAATCACTTTGCTGGACACCTGAAATTAACACAACATTGTTAACTAACTATGCTCCAATATAAAATAAGCATTTAAAACAATCAAAACTAGGAAGCTTTATTTCCCTTTCCAATGCCATTATGTCTTTCCTTCCATAGCACCAATACCAGTTCTCAAGGTCACTTAGGGCTTCCCTGGTGACTCAGCTGGTAAAGAATCTGCCTGAAATGTGGGAGACCTGGGTTCGATATCTGGGTTGGGAAGATCCCCTGGAGAAGGGAAAGGCTACTCACTTCAGTATTCTGGCTTGAAGAATTCCATGGACCCTATAGTCCACGGGGTCACAAAGAGTTGGACATGACTGAGCAACTTTAAAGGACACACAAACGCTTCTTTAATCCTCATATTACACAAAGCAGCAGCAGAATAACACTAATACAACCAACAAATATGGTTGTGAAAACATCCAATTCTTTGTGTGTATAATCTCCCCATTCTTCCCTATATTTTAATAGCTGTATTATCACTATTATCAGAGCATATAACCAACCGCATACTATACTCACTATAGAGCTCAGCACCAATTCCTGGGTAGATGCATCTCCTGTCATTCTGGCTATCAGACCAGGTATCTGTGGTTATCTAAGTGCATTTTCTAGCCAACCCTGAGGAAATATTCAGGAATATTCCTGAATTCCTGAATAATCCATTCCCATTCTTCATGTTAATAACTCTTCTGTGTCCTTTATACTTGAAAGCCAGTTTTGCTAGATACAAAACCCTTGGTTCACACTTTGTCTTTGGTTTTGTTTAATATGTTTCTCATTTCCCTCCGGCATAAAGCATTGCTGTCAAAAAGTCTGATAAAAAATTGCATAAACTGTCTGATGTCTGATGTCTTTTTCTGCAAGACCAATAAGTAGAATATCTTAATGCTGTCACACAGTGTGCTCTATCAACATGTAAATTAAAATATTTTATTTCAGGAAAGTTTTTATTTCTGGAAAGTTTACTGAATTATGGTTTTAGTAACTGGCTTGTTGTGTTTTTCTTTTCTACTCAGGAGTCCTATTGTCCCTGAGTAGAGTATTGGTGAGCTTTTACTGTCATTTTCTTAGTATCTTTTGATCTGTTTTTCGAGGTCATCTATAATGTATGCTTTCCTTGTCTTCAGAGAATTTATTACAGTTGACCCTTGAAAAACTCAGGGGTTAATCCACTTACATAGTTGGTCCCATAGTATCTGCAGTTTCTCCACATCTGCAGATTCAATCAACCACAGATCAAGCCATTCTGCAGTATTTATTACTGAAAAATATTCATGTATAACTGGACCCAGGTAGTTCATACCCACATTGTTCAAGAACAACTGTACCATCTTTTTTCTTATTGTCATTTTGTATGAGGTTTAACCCAGTGTTTTCCTATTTCCTATTTTTATTGAAAAGTTGTTTTCCTAGACTTTTGAAATGAGAAAGCATTCTAACCTCACAGAACTTCTTTTTTGTTTTTCCTTTCTCTCTCCCACCTTTTTACTGGGTATGATATAAAAACATATAAAAGCCTGTTTTCTATACCTGCATTGCTCTACTCCCTTCCAAATCTTTGGTAAAACCTCTGTTTTACTCCATTTCTGATATTCCGTCTTGTTAAATTTTCATTTCATCTACAGCATTCTTCCTTTCTTGGAAAGGTATCCTGATAAATACATTTTTGAGGTTCATAGGAACCCATCTGTTCCAGGCTCTGTGTTCCTTCTTACAATCAGTCTTTTGCACTCACCTGCTATTAGATGTCCCCTGACCCTCACCTCATGCTAGTTTCAACCCTGTGTATTTTCCACAAAATTGATGTTCTATTTTCAGATGCATCTAATGCTCCAGCATTGATTCCTTCTTTTTCCTTTCACAGAGATGCTGATATAATATAGGCGTTGTTTCCATCCACCTAAGATTTTGTGCTCATAAGAATACCATGCCACTCAATCTTTTGGGTAAATGCTGTCCATGTTATTTTTACTAAGCTATTTAATTGTTTTTGTCCCATTTATACTAGTATTAATATATTACTTCCCTACTGTTGCAATAACAAATAACAACAAGTTCAATGGCTGCAAACAATACAAGTATACTGTGTTTGAGTTCTGAAAAATCAGAAGTCAAAAATCAATCCCATTGTGTTAAAACCAAGGTGTCAGCAGGGCTGTGTTCCTTGTTCCAATCAGGCTCTGTGGAAGAATCCACTTCCTTGCTTTTTCCAACTGTCAGAGACTATCTGCATTCCTTGGTACAGGGTCACCATATGCATCTTCAAAGTCATCTGTACCACCTTCATATCTTATGATGACTCTGACACTCTTGTTTCTCTCCTGCCTTTGTGATTACATTACACCAATGGATAAACCAGCATAGTCTTCAATCTCAAAATCCTTAATCATATCCACAAAATCTCTTCTGCCTTATAAAGCAAGGCAGAACATAGGTATCTTTAGGACATGGGTATCTTTGAGGAAGCCATTATTATTTTACCTATTCAGAATAATAGTGAGATTTTTTTAAAATGCTGACACTGTCTTCCCAGAATCCTCTCCTGAA
Source organism: Dama dama (assembly GCF_033118175.1). Taxonomy (NCBI): domain Eukaryota; kingdom Metazoa; phylum Chordata; class Mammalia; order Artiodactyla; family Cervidae; genus Dama; species Dama dama. The sequence goes on along the minus strand of NC_083685.1, from coordinate 50,575,607 downwards.
CTATCATATATTTCTCACCATAACTATTGCTGTTAGCCTGAAAAATCAAAAGAAGATAACTTAAAATATTACAACTCTATCACGCCTCCCATAAACAAATATCTCTGTCTGACTATGTGCTACTTTATATGTTACACCAGAAAACATTTTAAACAAACAAGAGATGTTAGATATCCTTGACATGTGCGTGTGTGTGTTCATAAATCTTCAACTATAACCTAGTAAGGTGCCTTACAATAAATAGATACATTTAAATGAAGAATGGTTAAAGCTTGCAAATCATTAAATCATGACAATAAAAAATCATTATTTCATCTGCATGTGGGTTATAAACAAGTAGTAACAGAAAAGTCATGCCTCTTGCATCTGGTCTGAATTAAAGCTCTTCTGAAGAAGGATGTGGAAGTCATTCGGGCTTGCACATTCTTTAATTTCTTTTATTAAGGCCTGCACAAAGTCAATGTAGCTAGAAGGCAATACACAGGCTTCCAGAAACTACAAAGTGTAACAGCTGGTTCCAATTACCCTCACTACAGTGTGACCATATGCACAAATGTTCAGCTTTCTGTTTAAGTTCATGAATTAAAAAAAAAAAAAAGAATGTCTTTAAAAATTTGAGAAATGCTGTGGTCTATGCATACATTTGTTTCTGCTAAGTTTTAACCTGTTAGTTATGGTCAAATGTAAGGATAAAACCTTTCAAGTAAGACAAAGAGCCTCAGCTGGCAGAACAGAACTCTTTAACTTTGTTAATACAATGCAATTGTTTTTTAAAAGTTTATTTCCTAGAGCAAACATGTTTCAAGAAACATGCCCTCTTAAAATAATCATTTAACAACTAAATCAAGCAACACTACATTATACATATAGGCAGTATGTAAATCAACTACACTTGAATAAAATTTTTAATTAAAGTAAAAAGATTAAAAAAATAGAGTTTAAAATGAAACATTAAAAAAAAAAAGCAGATAGGCAGTAGGTAACTTTTATGTCAGCCAAGTAAGACTAATGTGATTTGGCATTTCTGACTCCAGTGACCTTTATGAAATCATAGGTTTTCTCTTAAATACATCATATTGAACTAGAGATAACAAAGACAGATGCTGAATTGACCTTTCTAATAGCAATTTCAGGCTGAAAAATCACACCTTTTCATATTCTTTACTTGACATTCCAATCAGGTTTTTAATACTACAGCTGTCTCAGTTAATTTAAATTCTTAACTCTTTACTTGAATCAATATGCTTAAGTTCCACTTACATTACCTGCAGGAATGAGTAAAATGTAGCTAACTCCGTTAAAAAGCCCTTCACTAGCACTGAAACTTATTATCTAATAGGTATTTTAATAAAATATGCCTTATTTTTCTTAAGTGGGAAAATAGCGACTGGTTCAGTTGCAGAATATGCAGCAATTCTTTACATTAGTGACAAAATGATAACAAAATGCATTTTCTGATTAACTGGCATTATAGACTAGTAAAGGAGAAATATGTGCTACATTGGAAAAAGAACATCTCCCAAATTTAAAAAACAAAGCAATGAGAGTAAAAACAGAGTATATTTATATTGGTTCGCAATCCTACAATCCCCCTGTTTTATAAGTATTTACTATTTAAACAAATGTGTTTTTCTAAAACAAGTATGTAGGTAGGTATCTGAGGGCATAAGTTTGTAGCTGCAGTTATATTTTATAGTAATAGATGGATACTGTCCCCAATGTTAATTATGATTTATTAGTTTGCACAGTCTGAAAAGGGAGAAATGTTAATAATCAGGCCTTCTTTCCAGACATATTTTAGTTACTATTAATTTGGAGGCCAAGAAGTGAAAACAAATTAGTGGAAGGCAAATGGATTCCCATTTGTATGGTTTGGGCTTTTTCCATTTACACAGCTTCAATCAGCAAACAGAGCATATTAACATGCTTAATTTGTATGAAACTTTGTTAAACTGGCTAAAGTCTATTTATCAAAGTCCTACTATCTATGTTTTCTTAGAACATTTCACTGATCTTTCACTGTTGAGAGAAAATAAAGTTAGTTGTTCAAATGGCACTAACTTATTCTAGGAATTCTAAAGGATTTCAACCATTTAGTTGCAATATGTTGTAGAATTCTGATGGAACATACTTCTCCAACTTATTTAACATTTAGAGTACTAACTCACTTTGAAGTATTAGACACAATGCTATCCACAAGGCTGGAATGTTTTCTACATATTTCTATGACATATTTAATTTTTGTTTAATTTTCACAACTAAAGGGCAATCTGACTTAAAATAAATTTCACATTGGAGGTTATTAACTGTCACTTAATCTCTTTGAACTTTAAGCTGTTCTAAGTCTAAACAGTAACTACGATTCCTCCAACTATGTGATTCTATGATCTGTAAAACTCAACGTAACTCTGAAAACTGAAAAGGCTCTTCAATCATCAACTGAATCTTTCATCATGTAATAGAAGTGTGAACACTAATGATCTATTTAAAATTCTCTGTCAGAAATATTTCAGGCTGACAGAAAAACACCTAATATTTCATTTTGGTATATTTCAGTAATAGATGATGACTAAACTTCAACTCATGTGTCAACCACAATATTTAATATTCTTCTGGGAAGATTATTTCAAATTATAAATCAAGATCCAAATAAACAAGAGTGCTTCACTTGAAAATCATAAATAATTGCCAAATACCAATGAATGGCTTATTATACAGATGTCAAATATTGAAAGATGGAGAGACTTGCACATTTGTTATTGCTGTTTTCAAATCTGTTCATGCTTAGAAGTCTCTCAATGTGATCAATAAGCATCTTAATAGGGTAGCCAAGATCTTCAGGAAAGATACTATTTTTCTTTTTTCACTGTCACTACTTTCTTCTACATTCCTTAGGATAAAGTTTTCTATTTCTCATTTGTGGTATGTTTCAAGTAGAGAGTTAAGCTACTTATATCCTAAAAAGAGAAAAGAAAAACTGGCTGGAATAGCTGTTTAAGTTTGGGGTGCATGGGAGAATGACATTGTCTGCATGCTGTCCACTCCCCTGATCATTAAGGCAAGGCCCCATTAAAATTGACTAGAACATTTTCAGTTGCTCCACAACTCTGTACTATCACTGCATTTAACTGCAAGCAAAAGGCATTTATGTTTATATTTTAAAAAAACAAACTACCTTTGGTAAGAGAATATCTGCAGATTAGAATTATTCAATTGTCCAGTGTGTGTAGTATCAATCTTCATCACTTTGTTCTAATTAACTTTCATCATCTTAGGATTGAACACATCAAAGAAATATTTATCTGAGGTAAACTATCAATAGCAGTATAGGAAAAGTAGTGTTATTATAAAATACTTTAATGTATCATTAAAATCTCATGGAGGAGCCCTTTCTGTAACTCTCTAAAAATATTTTAGAAATGAATCAAAAAGAACAGTATGAAGGAGAAACTTAAGAAGCAGAGAAAACATTCCACATTATTTTTATATTAGAGATGCATATTTATAACTATCTACTTTTGTTAAAACTTAAATTTACCCAAATCACCATACTGAATGCAGAGTTCCAAGGATAGCAAGAAGAGATAAGAAAGCCTTTTTTTAAGTAAACAATGCAAAGAAATAGAGGAAAATAATAGAATGGGAAATAGTAGAGATCTCTTCAAGAAAATTGGAGATAGGTGGGAACAATTCATGGAAAGATGGGCACAGTAAGGGACAGAAACAGCAAGGACCTAACAGAAGCAGAAGATATTAAGAAGAGGTGGCAAGAATAAGCAGAAGAACTGTATAAAAAAGGTCTTAATGACTTGGATAACAATGATGGTGTGGTCACTCACATAGAACCAGACATCCTGGGATGTGAAGTCAAGCAGGCCTTAGGAAGCATTACTATGAACAAAGCTAGGAAATCCAGGTGAGCTATCATAAATCCCAGAAGATGATGCTGTTAAAGTGCTGCACTCCATACGCCAGCAAATTTGGAAAACTCAGCAGTGGCCACAGGACTGAAAAATGTCAGTTTTCATTCCAACCCCAAAGAGAGGCAATGCCAAAGAATGTTCAACTTACGAATTGCACTCATTTCACATGCTAGCAAGATTATGCTCAAAACCCTTCAAGCTGGGCTTTAGCAGCACATGAACTGAGAACTTCCACATGTACAAGCTAGATTTAAAAAAGGCAAAGAAAACAGAGGTTAAATTGCCAACATCCACTAGATCACAGAAAAATCAAAGGAATTCCACAAAAATACAGTTCTGCTTCACTGACTACACTAAAGCCTTTGATTGTGTGGATCACAGCAAATTGTGGGAAATTCTTGGTGAAAGTATTAGTTGTTCAGTCATGTCTGACTCTTTGCAAACCCATGGACCTGCGCGGCTCCTCTGTCTATGGAATTCTCCAGGGAAGAATACTGGAATGGGTCACCATTCCCTTCTCCAGGGGATCTTCTCAACCCAGGGATCAAACCCAGGTCTCCTGCACTGCAGGCAGATTCTTCATGTCTGAGCCACCAGATGACAGCTTACAGTGAAAGGTCTCAGATGTGTGATCTCTGAAGAGGAAGAATTACCCTCGGGACCAGTGACCAGGCTTGATCACTCAAGAGTTTTTGTGTAGCCAAATTTTATTAAAGTACGAAAAGGGACAGAGAAATCTTCTGACATAGACTTCAGAAGGGGGACGAAGAGTGCCCCATCACTAGTCTTAGCAAGGAAGCTATATACTTTTTCAGTTGGTTATTATAGTAAATCAAAAGAATGTCTCAAGTTGTAAAGGTCTTACCAGGTCTTACCACTCCCACAATTTGCCTTTTAAGATAATGGGATTAGAACTAACAATAGAAAGATCTTACCTGACCCACTCCCATAATATACATTTTTTTTTATAATATACATTTTAATACGGCAGGATTAGTCAGAACGTTCTCAAGGAGAAACATGCCCTCAAGCAGGATACATTGTTGTTATATAATCACAGCCAAGGGTTTAAGGGAAAACATATCCTTGAGCAAGATGAGTTGTTTTGTTGTGCAATTAGCAGCTCTGGGCTTAAAGGAAAAACCATTTGTCCTTTTCCCCTCCTTGAGAACTCCAGACCACTAGGAAAACCTGCCTAGGAATTGACTATCTCACAGGGAAGCCTGGAAAATTCTTAAAGTGATTGGAATACCAGACCACCTTACCTGTCTCCTGAGAAACCTGTATGCAGGACAAGAAGGAATCATTAGAACCAGACATGGAACAATAGACTGGTTCAAAATTGGGAAAGGAGTGCTACAAGGCTGTATATTTTCATCCTTCTTATTTAACTTACATACAGAGTATATCACATGAAATGCTGGGCTGGATGAATCACAAACTGAAATCAAGATGGCCAGGAGAAATATCAACAACCTCAGATATGCAGACAACATCACCCTTATGGCAGAAAGTGAAGAGGAACTAAAGAGCCACCTAATGAAGGTGATTTGGAAAATTTGGAAAACTCAGCAGTGGCCACAGCACTGGAAAAGATCAGTTTTCATTCCAATCCCAAAGAAAGGCAATCCCAAAGAATGCTCAAACTACCTCACGATTGCACTCATCTCACATGCTAGTAAAGTAATGCTCAAAATTCTCCAAGCCAGGCTTCAGAAATATGTGAACCATGAACTTCCAGATGTTCAGCTGTTTTTAGAAAAGGCAGAGGAACCAGAGATCAAATTGCCAACATCCGCTGGATCATCAAAAAAGCAGTAGAGTTCCAGAAAAACATCTATTTCTGCTTTATTGACTATGCCAAAGCCTTTGACTGTGTGGATCACAATAAACTGTGGAAAATTCTGAAAGAGATGGGCATACCAGGCCACCTGACCCACCTCTTGAAAAACCTATATGCAGGTCAGGAAGCAACAGTTAGAACTGGACATGGAACAACAGATTGGTTCCAAATAGGAAAAGGAGTTCGTCAAGGCTGTATATTGTCACCCTGCTTATTTAACTTATATGCAGAGTACATCATGAGAAACTCTGGGCTGGAAGAAGCACAAGCTGGAATCAAGATTGCCGGGAGAAATATCAAAAACCTCAGATATGCAGATGACACCACCCTTATGGCAGAAAGTGAAGATGAACTTTTAAGCCTCTTGATGAAAGTGAAAGAGGAGAGTGAAAAAGTTGCCTTAAAGCTCAACATTCAGAAAACTAAGATCATGGCATCTGGTCCCATCACTTCATGGGAAATAGATGGGAAAACAGTGGAAACAGTGTCAGACTTTATTTTTTGGGGCTCCAAAATTACTGCAGATGGTGATTGCAGCCATGAAATTAAAAGACACTTACTCCTTGGAAGGAAAGTATGACCAACCTAGATAGCACATTAAATAGCAGAGACATTATTTTACTAACAAAGGTCTGTCTAGTCAAGGCAATGGTTTTTCCAGTAGCCATGTATGGATGTGAGAGTTGGACTGTGAAGAAAGCTGAGTGCTGAAAAATTGATGCTTTTGAACTGTGGTGTTGGAGAAGGCTCTTGAGAGTCCCTTGGACTGCAAGACCCAAGGAGATCCAACCAGTTCATCCTAAAGGAGATCAGTCCTGGGTGTTCATTGGAAGGACTGATGCTGAAGCTGAAACTCTAATACTTTGGCCACCTCATGCAAAGAGTTGACTCACTGGAAAAGACCCTGATGCTGGGAGGGATTGGGGGCAGGAGGAGAAGGGGACGACAAAGGATGAGATGGCTGGATGGCATCACCGACTTGATGGACGTGAGTTTGAGTAAGCTCCAGGAGTTGGTGATGGACAGGGAGGCCTGGCGTGCTGCGATTCACGGGGTTGCAAAGAGTCGGACACGACTGAGCGACTGAACTGAACTGAACTGAACTGAATCAAGGTGAAAGAGGAGAGTGAAAAAGCTGGCTTAAAACTCAGCATTCACGAAACTAAGATCACGGCATCCAGTCCCATCACTTCATGGCAAATAGATGTAGAGAAGTGAAAATAGAGATTTTATTTTCTTAGGCTCCAAAATTACTGCAGATAGTGACTGCAGCCATGAAAATAAAGACACTTGCTCCTTGGAAGAGAAGCTATGAAAAACCTGGTAGCATATTATAAAGCAGAGACATCACTTTGCTGACAAAGGTCCATGTAGTCAAAGCAAGGGTTTTTCCATTAGTCGTGTACAAATTTGTGTGTTGGACCATAAAGAAGGCTGAAGGCCAAAGAATTGATGCTTTTGAACTACAATGCTGGAGTAGACTCTTGAGAGCCCCTTGGACAGCAAGGAGATCAAACCAATCAATCCTAAAGGAAATCAACTCTGAGTATTCATTGGAAGGACTGATGCCAAAGCTGAAGCTCCAATACTTTGGCCACCTAATGAAAACAACCAACTCATTGGAAAAGATCCTGACGCTGGGAAAGATTGAAGGCAAATTGAGAAGGGGGTGGCAGACAATGAGATGGTTGGATGGCATCACCAACTCAATGGACATGAGTTTGAGCAAACTCTGGGAGATAGTGAAGTACAGGGAAGCCTGGTGAGCTGCCATCCATGGGGTCACAGTCAGATACAACTTAGTTACTGAATAACAACAATGTCAACATAGTATCTGGGTGCACACTAATGAAATGGGCCAGAATTTAGGTCAATAAATTATCTATTCAAGACTAGATGATTTGGGATGGTGGAAGAAATATAGCTAGTCAGGCTTCACAGTGAGATTCTCAGAGTTAATACTGGCAGTCTGTGAGCTTTCTTAGAAAGCAAGGACAGCTTGGTGCCTGCATGAACTTCCACAGGGAATTTTTTCCCCAGTCTACCTCCAAAAGTATGTATCTGAGTCTATTTTGTGCTGTATTCACAGCCCTGTTTTCCTTTTCATATTGGGAAATACACATTCTCTGTAGACTACTTATTGGAGGAAAAAGGTCTTTGGGGTACACCTAAAATGATTATGTATTTAGAGAGGAAATATGGAGGTTTGAAAGTACAGAGGAAGAAATTAGAATAGATTCTCATACTAACATTTAGTATTAACAATCCCCAGTACACAAAAATTGACTATGACATTATTAAGCTTCTACAACAGTTGGTTTTCTGCAACTCTGAGCTCTATTAAGTATTTGGGAGCAGAATCAATAACTATATTTAAAATTTTCCCTACTGCAAAAACAAAAGAAGAAAAACACCTTCTCATTCTAGGAAATTTCTTTCCTCAGGCCAATTCTCTGCAAAAAAAAAAAAAAAAAAAAAAATCCACAGCAGCATAACTTTCAAAGGGATTTTTCCCTAGAAGAAAAAAATCATTAATAGGAATTAATTTGCCCTGAGTCAATCCCAGGATAAACTGTCATTTTTCAGTATATAAAAATGTGCTTTATCTCAACCTAGGAATTTGGGTTGGCAGGATTTTTTCTTAACCAGGGCCCTATAGGCCTGGGGTTATCCCAGTAATTAAGATACTTCTGAGGAAAAAAAGAAGAGAAGTGATAATTAAGTTTCTATTGAGAGTAAGAGCAGAATTAAAAGCACTTTAGCTGACGTAAGCCACAGCAAACTTGATACAAGAGTTTTCCTCCAAAGGCAAATCTGCAACCCAGTCTCTTAAAAGGAGTAAGACAGGTAGATTACAGATACAGATCCACACCTGTTCATTTGAAGAGAGCATTCTTTTCTGTTCATTCCAGTGAAACAGTATTAAGATGGGAAAGTGCAAATGCAATCTGTTCAACATCTGAGCTTAAGAACTGTTAATTTTATAAATAGATATAATTCCTTTCACCTGGACTCAGTAGCCAAAGTCAAAAAGCTTGATCCAGTAATTAAGCAATGGCTTAAAATAAATATCTGTGATCTTTGTTTCTCCTTTTAAAATATATATTCCTTTGTTTTCCTTCTTCTTCCTCCTCTTAGTCCTCCTTCCTCTTCCTGCACTGCTGTGGTTACCCCTTGCCCCTCCCTTCCCCTCTCCCTCCAAGGATGTCAAAGGAGAAATAGATATGAGGGAAATTACATAGACTATAGCATCATTTCCAGTAGTCATGTATGGAAGTGAGAGCTGGACGAGAAAGAAGGTCAAAGAATTGATGCTTCTGAACTGTAGTGTTACAGAAGACCCGTGAGAATCCCTTGGACTGCAAGGAGATCCAACCAGTCCATTCTAAAGGAAATCAACTCTGAATATTCATTGGAAGGACTGATGCTGAAGCTGAAACTCCAATACTTTGGCCACCTGATGCAAAGAGCTGACTCATTAGAAAAGACCCTAATGTGGGAAAGATTGAAGGCAGGAGGAGAAGACGGTGACAGAGGACGAGATGGTTGGATGACACCTCTGATTCAATGGACATGGGTTTGAGCAAGCTCTGGGAGACGGACAGAGCAAGGTCTGGGAGAAGGACAGAGAAAGTTGGCATACTGCAGTCCATGGGGTCGCAGAGTCAGACATGACAGCGTGACTGAACAACAATCATCATTTCCTGTTTCTGTGGTCCCAAGCGTTCCTTGGCTAATGGCAGCATAACTCTAATTTTTACCATCATGTTCATATGCCCACTGTGTATGCTATTCTGCTATTTTTCTTACAAGGGTAACAATAAGTACCCATCCTAAATCCAGGATGATGTCATCTTGAAATCCTTAACTTAAATAGGATCTGCAAAGATCCTATTTCCAAATAAGGTCACGTTCACAGATACTGGGGTGTTAAGACTTAGACATATTTTCTTTCCCATGTCAGTGGGGAGACACACAATTCACACAAAACAGAGTAATAACAAAATATTAAAAGATAAAGCTTTTCTAAATGCTATATGCTATATTACTAGTTATGTTTCTATTTCTCCCTGTGAGAGTTCTCATATCTCAAAGATCAGTAGCTACATTAAACAGAATCTGCTTGAGAGAAGCACTTTGTATACACTTCACTGGCAGGTTCGAGGAGGAAAAAATATGGATAGAGCAGGGAAACAAAATCCCTAAGCTTAGATGTTCTTCTTATCGATTGATACAGAAAGTATACACTGATACATTCTTAGCAATCTCAGAAATCAAATATACATGGGTACACTTTCAGAAATAAACACTGATTGATTGATATTTATACTTTATATATTCCCACATTAATCTGCAAAGAATTTCAAAGATCTTACAAAAATAAATTCACACAATAAGGTCAGGGGAAGAAAATTAAAACAAAAATCAGAACATGGGATGTTTGAATATAATTAGAAAGTCAATAAAGGGGAAAACTAGTGTGCTGATGGTACATGTGTTTGGTCTTATTTATGACCATAATTACCATATGCTTATATTTGAATAGTGAATTAGCACTCAGATTTCTAGCAGTGAAAAGAGAGAAGCAGCATAATTGGTTATTAAACTTCTAAATATAGAGAAGAAAACACTAGTTTCTCCTATCATATAGTTATATGTGATTAGAACAATATAGAGAGGCACAGAATAAATTTTTCGGACTTTTTTCCCATAGAAAAAGAAAAATAATTTATTCCAAAAGATGGAAGAAATAAGAAATTCATCCTGGAAATGCACTTTGGTATAATCTTTCGGGATGGATCTTCCCTATGACCTTGCCCTCATATTGACTGTCCCACCCAGAGTCTCATTAACAGTTCTCAAACACTTCTCTGATTCCTAAGTTGTAAGCAGACAGGAGCCATCTTCACATCCACAGGTTCCAGGAAGAAAGTGATGTATTTCTCAGAACAGCACATTTTTTTTTTTTTTTTTTTTTCATCTCAGAGGAGTACATAAACATTTCAAGGAGTCAGCACAGTTTAGGCTGAATAGGCACATAACTCAAAAGTATAAAAAAAGTGACAGGAAAAAAATATCACATTGCAGAATAATATTCAAAGGTGATGTAATCATTTAAGGCAGCTGGTAGTCAAAAAGGTGAGTCAAAGAAGGTGGTCTGGGTATGGAGACAGTTTTGCACCTAGAGGAATTTTCTTTATCACCTCAATCACTGGGCAATGGAGAGAAAATCTTGTTCCCGAAGGCCAATGATGCTTGTGGTACCAGAGAGTTTCATTTTTCAACTGTGGTCCAAAGAGAGGCTTGAGATGGGCAAGAACTGAAGTCAGTCAAAAGAGATAACAGCAAACAGATCACCAATATGGTAAAACTAATGACCTGATGGGGACCTTTAGGAATGAACAAGGAAGCCTTTGAGGCTTCAGAATATACTCCTCTCAGTGAGGATACCATGAGGCCCTGATTAACCAGGCTGCCACAGGAGAGGCCAGCCTCTGTCCTACTGCCTTGCTTTGGTGAATTTTTCAAAAATCTAAAAGTGAAAACAGTTATATAACATGTCAGGCTTTTCCAACCTAAGTTTATAAAGGCAAAGGAACAGTGTTAAAATCCAATTAAGAGAAAGAAGGTGAATCTAAACAGAACTAAGGTAATTTTGTCAGGCTTAATCCAATTTGATTGAATCATCTAGAGGAAAATGTGACTTTGTATCTTTCCAACTCCTTCATAAACAGATTTTTTATCTTTTTGGCCTTTGGACGGTATTGTCTTGAGACACTAGTACTCTCCAATGAAGGCAGTAAGGTCTACTAGTGTATTAGCTTCTTTCTGCTGCTGTAACAAAATACCACAAATTCAGATTTACTATTTAACAATTTTTTTAGGTGGTAGGTTGCGGTGGGTATGGGTATCTCATCGCTTCAGAAGTCAAGTGGGCTAGGCTAAGGCCTCTGCTTCGTCTTACAAGGTAGGGGTCTAGGGGTCAGCAGGGCGACAGCCCCTCCTGGGGGCCCTGGGTGAGAATCCATTCCCTGGTTTTTGCAGGGAAGGCACAATGCAGTTTCAAGCAGCTGTAGGGTTATTTGTCACTGTGTTTGTTCTCTATTTCTGGAAGCCACTTCCTTGACTCAAGGCCGTCTTCGTCTTTAAGAACGGTCCTTCTCTGCCTCTATTTCTACCTTGTCTGCTTATAAAGGCACATGTGACTACATTGGCCACAACTGACAGCCCAGGATACTCCTTAAAATCAGCTGGTTAGCAACTTTAATTCCACATGCAAAGCTCCCTTGATCACATAAGGAAACATTCACAGGGGATGAAGACCACAGGGACCAAAATTCTGCGTATCACACTAATCTCATATATTTGGCTGAATGATAGAGCTTATGCTCTAGGAATCAGGTGAGTAGAAGATGAGCTTGTAAACTTTCATGGAAAACTGAAAAATTTAATCTGGTCTCCTTCAAAAGTCTGTGACAAACAGAATAGCAAAAACCAAAGCCAAAATTTCTCTTTTAAGATTTTTCTTTTTCTTTCTTCCTCTTTTTTTCTTTCTTTCTTCCCTTTTATTTTATTTTTGGTCCAAAGCAACATGTGACTAATCACTTGAGTTCCTCAAATTTTACTCAGTGGTACATGACTAATACGAGTTTAGCTTGGAAATTTTTTAACGTCATGTTACTAGTCAACCATAACAACCCTAGGAAAGCATTAAAAATAGTCAACTTGCTTTTAAATTCAATTGCTTTTAAAAATAGTCAATTTTAGCAACATGGCTTTCCACACTCCCATCAAACTGAATTAGCTACAGTATGACTAATAATATGCCTTATATAAGTTTGAAATCAATTGAACTTCGGTAAATAGTTGTTAAAAGTTGATATGTAAACTTCAGAATAATCAACATCTAATCAGTATTAAGCTAATGTTTTTGAGAGCATCCACTATTTCATACTGGCTCTTTACTAAGGCATTAAATTGTTCAACATTCTTTGCAAATATTTTAATGACCACATAAATCCCTCCAATGGTATTATATTACTTTCTTATCCAGTCCTTTATTTGTGTCCATTTTAAATTGTTTCTTTTTTTATTTCCAAGTGGAGGTTATATTAAATTTCATTTTCTAGAATTGAGTTTTTTCCCCTCTTAATATTTTGCATTCTTTGCCAATGCTACATTTGAAGATATGAAATTACTAATTCCAAATGGAATTCAAGAGACTTTCTAGTTGTTTCTCAAAAATAGATCAATCAATATTATCACCAGTGATGTAGGAGAATCATCAATTTCACTCTATTGTACCAATATAACATTTTTGTGAAGTTGCTAATCTTGAAAAAAAAAAAAAAGCATCTTTATTTAAATATGTGAAACCTCATATAAGTTTCCACTCTTTAAGCTTGCTTTCATGTATCTCTCTCTCTCTCGAAATCAGTATTCTGAGAATAGAGCTAAGAATAAATAGTTTCCTTGGGGAATTATATATAAATAACTGCCCTAAGCTAAAAATAGTTATACAACCCAAAGGAAGTTGGTCAATTCAGGCTTCTTAGAAATGACTAAATTAAACAATGTTTGTCACAGCCTGAATTTTTAAGTTATTCTTTATATATAAAGAGATATTTTTTCTATCCAAACCATAATCTACACAATGATTTTGGAAAGAATGAGATAATGTCTCTAAAAAGCCTTTGATTTATATGATGGAAATAATTACATAAAAGGATGCTATTATTTTGTTTTAAATTTAGCTGACATAAAATTACCTAAGGATTTCTTTTTCATCTGCTTGATTTATGCCTAATAAAACTAACTTCTTTTCCACTTGCTTTATTCCTGTCAAAAATCATAAAATATCTAAAGAATAACTTTTGTAATAACATAGGCAAAAATAAAAATATTGCCTTTTCATTAACTCATTCATGCATATATTCATGCATATATACATTTATTTAATATATAAACACAAATAGATTAACAACTATAAAGTATTAAATAAATATTTTTGAATTATATTTAAACTGTTACTATTAGTATACTCATCACTCATTTCTACAGAGTCAATCATGGGCCATTTTGACTGAGCAATCCCAGTGACAGAAGAGAAGAGGAGTATAGGTTGTCCCATTTCCCCTCTGCCTTCCCTTCTTTAGTTGACTTCCCAGGTCTCCTACACTCCACAGTCCTAGTCCCGTCATATCCCAGAAATAAGAAGAGGAGAATCCCGCAGAGGGGATTGGCCAGGAGAACCAGGACATGCAGGACAAAGAAGGTATTCTCCCTGAGAGAGCTGAGGTGGCAAAGTGAAGTGAAGTCACTCAATTGTGTCCGACTCTTTGTGACCCCATGGACTGTAAGCCTGCCACACTCCTCTGTCCATGGGATTTCCCAGGCAAGAATACTGGAGTAGGTTGCCATTCCCTCCTCCAGGGGATCTTCTTGACCCAGGGATTGAACCCAGGTCTCCCACATTGCAGATGGATTCCTTACTGTTTGAGCCACCATAACATTGAATAGGAAATGTAAAAATAATTAAAACGAAGAGCTAAGAATACTGACTAAATATCTCACTCAGCTATCCCCCAGACACCTCCCTCTGGTGCCAGATACCAGAATAGTCACAATTTCTAGTCCTGGCCAAAACCACTGCAGAATCACTTATGAGGCCACAGTCTACCCCATTAATTTTATTGACTAAAAAGTGAGTATTTACCTTGTTCCAAATACTATTTTAAGCACTTTGAATACAGCATTGAACACAACAGAGAAGGTCCCTACACCTGACACCATTCTAATGTTGAAGCTATGTGAAAACAAGTAAATAAAGAAACAAGGGAATTTCAGTGAGTGGGAAATATCATTAAAATAATAGTATATGTATATATGTTCAGGAAAGGCAACATTTGGACTGGGACCTAAGTGATAAAAGGGATTCAACCAAATAAAAATATTGCAGATGAGAATTCTAGGGAATAAGCACAGCAAGTACAAGTAAGTAGTCCAAGCTTGATGGATTAAATGAACAGATTTAATGCTGGTGGGACCAGATAGATGTAGAAGTGAAAAGTGGCACAATCAGGGGAACTAAATAGGAAGGGGATGATGTTACCTGTCAATTTCAGGAAGTTTAGAACCTATTCAACAATAAAAGTGATTGAACCTCAGGGGATGGAATTAAACAAAGGGATGATCCAATTTGATCTGGTGCTGCAGTGAGGAAATTATAAGAGGAGAATACTGTGGCTATTCCAATTTATCTAGCTCTTATGACATGCCATGTACTATCTTAATGACTTTATATATATTTTTTTTTTCAATCAGTACTTGAAATAACACAAGGAGATGGGTATTAGTAATTCCATTTATATTCTAGGAAACTGAGGCTCAAAGACAGTAAAAAAAAGGAAGCCCACCTAGCTAGTAAGTAGTGAAACCAACATTTCAATGCTACTTAATCAGCAGCTATTCCATAGATTCAAATTTTAAAACTATGAGATTAAGCAAGTATAGAAGTTATATATGACAGAAATATTAAAGAAAGGATGCATTTAAGGTGTGATTTCAAAAAATATTAAGGTGACTTTGGCTAGTAGTACCCATAATACTTCAGTTCTGGCCTCAGTCAAAACTATTTCACTCATAATGCCTTTAAGAGGAATATTTGTAGGAGAGAGACAGAATAAGTTGTTGTTCACTAGACTGTTTTCTGAAATCCTAATGAAAGACTTGAGAAAGCAAGATTGGGCAGTACAAAGTTTGTAACCACGTATCAAAGTTAATCACACTCTTCTGCCTGGAGACAGAGAGTAAGCCAAAGCCATTTCCTGGTTCCAGTCCTTAGAGCTGCCTGTGTTAGGCCTGTTAAAGTAAACACTTTGTAGGAGCCTCACTGGACTTCACAGGAGGAAAAGCGAGACTAGAGATTATGCCCATGTGCACTCTTTCATTTTCTTTGAAAACTGTACTCTTATATAATGTGGTTGAGTCACGTGGCACTTCTTCAGGGTGGAGGCAGTTGTGTATAATGCTGACTCAGCAGTGGAGTTTGGGTGAAACTTGAAATTCCCTTTTATAAAGGACACTTTGTAGGTTGAGTGGAAGTTGCTCAGTCATGTCCAACTCTTGTGCAACCCCATACAGTCCAGGCCAGAATACTGGAGTGGGTAGCCTTTCCCTTCTTCAGAGGATCTTTCCAACCCAGGGATCAAACCCAGGTCTCCTGCATTGTAGGTGGATTCCTTAGCAGCTGAGCCACAAGGGAAGCCCAAGAATACTGGAGTGGGTAGCCTATCCCTTCTCCAGGGGATCTTCCAGATGCAGGAATTTAACTGGGGTCTCTGCATTGCAAACAGATTCTTTACCAACTGAACTATCAGGGAAATCCTTGTAGATGCTGCACATTAACATTGAATACTCCAAGATCCTTGCATTAAAGACACTTCTTTAACTTTTTAAACCCATCTTTATCACTCCCCACTCCAAGTTATTTTTTTAAATGGGAATTTTTTTTTCTACATGGCACCTATTAAAATTCTGTAAGGCAGTACCGTGTACCCCCATTGAGAAATCAATGAGGTTGATTTGGATCACTGAGAACAAAACCTACAGTTTTGTTTCTTGAGATTAAAAGTAATTCAGGTTTAATAATGCCTTCTCCAGTTAGTGCCAACTTTGGACAAAAAGATAGATCCTAAGGTTTTGCCTTCCCAGAATAAAGTTATTTGTTGATGTTGACTGAGAAATTGGATGAACTCTAATTCAATGGCCAGAATTTACTGTCTTGAGTAAGGGTTAGGAAGAAACAGAAGGAGTGTGGTCACTGTCACACTTCTGTCATAAGAGCCCGAAGTGGTTTTTCGTTTGGGATGTGAAGTAACTCCTCAGAGAACTGGGGAGAAGCAATCATAAGCCCAGGGAAGATGAAAAGCAGTGAGCTCGCCCCAAACTTAGGATGGAGCAATGGACACCAGTGAAAACAAAATGTGTGACATTCTAACAATATATAAACATTGAATTACAATAAACTCCTTACACCATATGGATTCCTAACAGGGTTTTACATTACAGCTTTGTAAACAGAAGTGTAATTCTTGAATTTCCCTTCTAGAAGTATACCACATGGCACCTTCTGATATTTGTATCTAGAAACATCCTAACATTGACACAGTACTTTCAGTTTCAAGTCCTCTTATGTCACTTAAATATTGATATTCAAAATTTACATTTAAAACATCAAAAAAAAATAGGAAATGTTTTTCTGTCTGAGAATAAATATAAAGAACAAAGAACAATTTAGAGGAGACTCTGGATTTGCACTAAAAGCTCAAATTTTATTTATTTTCCTTTTGGAGAGTCTTTTTTTTTTCCAAAATAAAGATAGTAAGCTTATAAGCATCTTACTAAAGATAAACACAAAAAATAAAATTTCTCTGAAAAACATTTCTCTGTTCATACTCTCGCCATCCTCATTTCTCTATCCTTCTCTTTGATAACAAAGTAATATGTCAAGTATACTCCTATGACACCAAAGTGTAGGTTGAGATCTGCTTTGATTATAATTTGCCAACAGTTTCTGTCAAAGTACAGGGTAAATGGCTTTCAACAAAATAATCTGCAGTATTCCTTGCACTGGAGTTTAATGTTATTTGTTGACCATTTTGCAAACTGCTGTGGCAATTCTTGACTTATGACATGTATTATTCTTGGAATAATATATAAATGTACTACTCAATGCAGTCCATTTTATTTAGGTCTTCTAGATCCAACACAGCTTTTTTGAAATGAGGGGAATATCTTTATTCTCAAAAGTACCATATTTAAACAAAACCTGCCACATATATGCCTTCCATAGCATAACTCCTATGGTGATTTTGATTTTGATATATTTATTTTCTGTAGCATCCTCTCTATATCTATACATGTATATGCATATATGGCTCAGTTGGTTAAGAATCTGCCTGCAATGCAGGAGACCCAGGTTTGACTCCTGGGTCAGGAAGATGGGGAAGATCCCGTGGAAAAGGAAATGGCAACTTTCTCCAATATTCTTGCCTAGAGAATCCCATGGGTAGAGAAACCTGGCCATGGGGTCACAAGAGTCGGACACGACTTAGTAACCAAACCACCACCACCACAGATCAATAGATATATGCATACTTATATATGTTTATAAATATACATATATTTTTCTCAGAAAGTAACTGAATTTACCTTTTGTGATGATTTTTTTTCAAGAGGTAGTTACAGTGCAACTATTAAGCAACCACTACATGTAAGTATTGTTTGAGATACTGAAGGCCAACAAAAAAGCATGTGGATATGTTAAGTGAATTGATCTTTAATAAAACACTTACAAACCTTAAGTGCTATATGTGAGGGAAAAAAAAACTCTCAAATTAAGAATTTTCATTGTAGTTAAATACAAAAAATTAAAAATGATGCCAGAGGAGTAACAGTAGCAATAGATTTCTAAAAGAAGACAGGAGTCATTTTTATTTATATTCCTATCTAAATATTTGAGAGCTTTCCACATTAAAATGAGGTTTCAGGGTGGGCCAAAACAAAACAAAACAAAAAATAGCCAAACGCTGCCGAACGTGATCAAAATAGCATATCTTTCTATATTAGGAAATGGTCTTGAACATTTGCTTATACTAAGAAGTCGATTATAGTTTGGAGTTTACATTAGTTGTGCAACCAGAAAGTGGTGGAATTTTCAAGCTGCAAAGCTATGAAAAAGCTGAGTGCAATGATGAGCTATAAAGGGCATTGTATGAGAAAAGAAACAGACCCTAAACCCTGGCAGCTTTGCTCCTTTGGGATAAGCCTTGAGCTAACACAATGAAACCATGAGTTTAACGCCTGTGGAGGTCTGTTAATTTTTCTACACTCCATAGACATAAATTGTCTCCCTTTCCTCCAGCCAGTCATTTCATAAACCTCTGCTATTGGTCACAATGGTAACCAGACAAGTAAAATTCTGTAAACCTAGAAAAATACTGATAGATCAGTAACAATATTATTTTGCACAAAGGACATAACCATATTATTTTTCTACTATATATTTTCTTCTGTTTACAAAGAATATCAGGATAGAGTCTGGAAAAATACTGCTGATATTTGAAATTCTACATGTATATTTTTTTTACTTTTACAAATATTGTATTTGTTCTCCCATTTTATTTTGCACAAATAGTTTTGGTTTTTGTTGTAGCTTTTCATAGTAAGAATATAAGAAATTTTATAAAGGAATTCTTGCTTTAATATTATTCATATATTAAAAGTAAACATGCATGGGGTGTGTTTCTTCACTGTACTGTATGCTCTAGGATTAAATCAAACAGTACTGTCTTCCTCACACTTTTGAAAACAACACTTAAAAAAGCATTAATTCATTCAGCTGATAGTTATTAATTAGGTCCCTCCAATTTCAGAGATTTAACTGGTTTCTGATTATTTGCAATAAGCCTAGACAGGCATAGATTTTTGTCTTCAAAGACCTTATAGGCTAATTGGTAAGATATTTAAATAAAATAAAACCTATAAATAGAGTCATAATGTAGAATAGTTAAAAATACAGCAAAGGAAGGACTTGGATGGTATGTGATAAAGATAGAATATTTTGATATGCAGTCTTCCTCTTTACATAAGTTTCATTAAATCTGGATAAGCACAAACCCAGTTACAGCATAACAGTATTACAAACACTCAGGAAGATGATATATTCCATGTGCCTCTTGATTGTTTCAAATTAAAGCTTTTGAAAAATTAAAGATGATCAAATATTAATATCGTGTTGGCATCTATTCTGAAATTTCTAAGGGTACAGAACAAAGCACAGGCTTCCTGAGGAATCTAAACTTCACGTTACAGCAGAGAACTGCATGGACTTCCTGTTCGCATTCAAACACAGCTAAGGTGTCACTTGGAATCTGTAAAGCTTTATTGTCTGAGTCTTTCTTACCTGAGGGACCACTTATCTGCCTTCCACAAAGCAAACTTCGGAACAGTTCTGCTGACAGCTCCCTGCTGCAGTGTGAGGGGCTGATGAGGCAGCATCACTCCTGGCAAATCGCTTCAACACCAGCGCTCCTGTTATCACTGCCATTATGACCCAACCCATATTCACAAATGTAAGAAGACACAGCTAAACAAAGAAGCCCTTCCTTTGCTGTGTTTTCAGCTATCCTACATTATGGCTCTAGAGCCATACACCTGTAAACAAAGAAAGAAATTTTCATTCAGTTTTATCTTTAAGAGATATCATCTCTCTTGTCTCTGGGCACTGATATATAGTAAGTATATGCAATATTATTTATTGGAATATATTACCTAAATAATTTGAGAAGCTTTAAATAGTTATCCCCCCCAAAAAAAAATAACCCTCAAAACAAAGTACTACAGAAATAGGCCAAGGATCAATTCATACCAGTCCTAGAAGATAAATGTGTAATGCTGTCACCTCAGAAATCATTATAACAAGATGCTTTCAGTAACAGCTAAAAAAAACTAATTTAAGTAGTGTAAGTAACTCTAATGAGATTACTCTACATTTTTAAATACCTAAAAATACTGACCCTAACCAAATGCTGTTCTAATGAATCTGAAAAACTGAACAGAGAATTCTCAAGTTACAATTTAAAAATTATATTATTTGATAAAGTTGCCTCAAGTATTTCACGTCAGTTTCACAAACATGAAGGAAGTCAACACTTTTTTAAAAAGTAATAGAGAAATTGACATGTGTGCTTAGTCGCTCAGTCGTGTACAATTCTTTGCGACCCCATGAACTACAGCGTGCCAGGCTCCTCTGTCCATTGGGATTCTCAGGCAAGAATACTGGAGTGGGTTGCCATGCCCTCCTCCAGGGAATCTTTTCAGTCCAGGGATCAAACCCAGGTCTGCTGCATTGCAGATGGATTCTTGGCTGTCTGAGCCACCAGGGAAGCCCAGAAATTGGCAAAGATGTGTTTTTTCTTCCAATTTTGTGATTTCTTTCTATTAAGCCACTGTGTCTTTCTGTGTTTGCTATCACAAATAAAATTATGGGTATACACACAACACTTCCAAAATCTAATCAAGTTACTTTAATTAAAAAAAATATATATATATATATATGTCCATAACAAACAGCAAAAATATCATTCCTATGCCCTTTCAGATACTGAGAAACTGGATATTATGGTACATATGTATATTACAATGTTCTAACCAACTCTAATTATTTTTCTGTCTACAATTTCAGTGATTCTCAGGATGCTAGCTCATGACTATCCTCATCGTCCACTTTCTAGAACTCACATTAGTGCTGTGCATACTGGGCTGTTCTTTTCTTTCACTTAAGTAAACACTAGTTTCAATGTGGAGTAACTAAAGTTTCAGGACTACAAAAAAAAATGTCAGGTTTGGTTTTGTAGGAAGATTTACCTCTCTACTTAATTACTTCTACCATCTACGCTATCTCTCTTGAACACAATCAATTTATTTCATGTCCACGGTTATTGCTTTCAGTACAGTGAAGCATGACAGAGTAGAATGCAATGCTAGGAACAAAATGTAAAGGAGGTCAGACAACTAAAGAATATAAATGACAGGTGGGCATGCTTAGAAGTTGTGCAATGATATTTGTATTTGAGTACTGCTGGTTCAATACATGACTTGGCTGTGCCCATAAAAATTATTAACTCTCATTTTCAATTTGTCTATCTGTTTAGAATGCTGTTTAAGAAACAAATAAAAATTTTTGCCAAAGGGAAAATAATTCTATTACTGAGAGGCTGCATATATGGCATCATAATTGCTGCTTCAAAGTTGGAGGGGAGATCTGGTATTCTTTGTTCTGCTCTGCGCTAACAGGTTGGTTAGGTACAAAAGACTGGCAGGAATCACCACATACAACATGGCTCATCACAGTCAGATTATAAAAATTAAGGGGCACCATCCCAGGACTAAATGAACTGAAAAGATATTCTAACACTTTAGGAAGATAGAGCTGTTGCCAACATATCACTTTTTTTTTTCCTTAACACTCACAACATTTTATATTGGGGTACAGCTGATTAACAATGTTTCGGTAGTTTCAGGTGAAGAGAGCCAAAAATGGGGGAATTCTGTTCCGTGGTCATTACAACTATTGAGATTCTTAAAAATGATTAATTAAAATAGTGATAATAGTAACACTGACATGCACTGTGAATGTTGCTCTTTCCATCTTCATTTTACTGATGTGGAAGCTGAGGTGCAGTGGAGTTAAGTTACTTACCCAGACATACAAAGCTAACAGGAGACAGACCCAAGATTTACACACAGGGAGTCTTGAGTCTGGGTCCTTTTACATTATACTATTTTGAAGACTGGAAAATCCCATGGAGAGAGAAGCCTGGAGGGCTACAGTCCATGGGGTCACAAAGAGTTGGACACGACTGAGCACAGAACATAATCAAGATTGGAGAGAGTGATAAATGCTAGATTCAAGAGAGATTTGTAAACAGGACTGAGCAAAACTGGTCACTAAAAGGATGCATTAAGTGAGGGAAAACCAGAAGCTAGATATATAGATGTGGGAATCATCAGCATATACTGTGTAACTAATGCTATGGAAAAGGAAGTGGGAACATGTGTAGATTAGAAAAACACTACATCTAAAAATGGTACCCTAGGAAGCCCCTAGATTTAAAGTATGTGGGAAGAAAAGGAGCCTATAATTGCGATTAATGCAGAAATTAGTACTGTCACAGATACAAAAGTGGGAACAGATTTTAAGTAGGGTGCTATCAAGAGAACCAAATTCTAGAGAAAGTAATAAACACACAGCAAAAGCTGCCCATTGATTTTTTAATAATAGGAGGTCACTGGTGACTAGGGAAAGATTGATTTCTAGGTGGCAGAGACATAATTTAATTAAGTCTTAATTTGATCTAGCATAGAAATGCTGAGCTGAATGAAGCACACGCTGGTACTCTCAAGAGCCTTCTCCAACATTACAGTTCAAAAGACTCTTGAGAGTACTGTGGACAGCTAGGAGACCAAACCAGTCAATCCTAAAAGAAGTCAACCATGAATATTCATTGGAAGGACTGATGCTGAAGCTAAAGCTCCAACATTTTGACCACCTGATGCAAAGAGCCAACTCACAGGAAAAGACCCTGATGCTGGGAAAGATAGAGGGCAGGAGGACAAGGGGGAAAAAAGAGGATACGATTTTTGGATGGCATCATTGATTCAATGGACATGAATTTGAGCAAACTCCAGGAGATGGTGAAGGACAGGGAAGTCTGGAGTGCTGTAGTCCATGGGGTCACAAAGAGTTGGATGCAACTGAGCAACTAAACAACAAGCACAGACTGGACCCTGAATCTTATGATATATATATCTTGGAGAGCAGTAGGCTAGGAACATACAAATGTACTCACATTTATGCTAAAAACAGACATCACCTAAGAAAGGAAATTAAGAGATTTATTGGGAGAAAGAGAGAAGGAAGAACCAAGAGAAAGAAGGAAAGGGTACAGTAAATGATGTTTTGAAAAAGAAGGCAGACATAGATCCAAAAAGTAGAAAATAACTGGTAAAGGATGATACACTGAAGGAGCTGAAGGAACCATGACACCAGAATTATCTGAGAGACTTGTATTGCTCGAATTTAACTGTATGGGATTGGTCACACTGTGTCTCTTCTCGTGGAGATTCATCACTTTTGAAAAGTAACTTCCTTTCCTTTTCAGTCTTCAGACTCTGTCACTTTGATGTCTCCACACAAGGTCTGTACTGACAGATATTTTTGTGCAGAAAATAGCGCTAATTTTCCTTTCTATATATAAGTGTGTGAATGTATATGATGATAAAGATTTGAATCAAGAAAGTGAGGGTTAGGCGCTACTTTTTTTTTTTCCTTAATACATCCTTTAAAAACAATAATGACTTGAAGTCTGTTTCCATAGTTTATGATGGTTTGAGCGATGCTGTTTTCTAAATGCTCAAATTTGGTATGCAGCTTTACGACAGGAAGTTGGCCTCCAGAGCAAGAATGTATGTAAACAAAGAAATGTGGCTCGCAGGAAGGTTTAGTTAAATCAAATCCCGGAGGCTGCTCCCACTCTGAGCTTCTTGCTGTATCTTGATTATTTGCAGATGCTTCACATGAAGCTAGAGATGAAACCCAATAGTTAACCTCCCTAAAACTCCCAAAAGCTGTTCACAGTAAGCTCAGAGTGTCAACCAGCTAAACCAAACAATGGGAAGGAAGGAAGAAACTTAATGCCATCCTGCTTCAAGATGCAGGAAGTACTTTTTTCTCCCTCGGGAATCCAGCTTCACTATTGAACTTTGGAAAGCGAGAAGCAAAAAGTCAAATAATACAACTGCCTGGAATTATCACCCCAAATATGAAGGGTTAAAAGTTATAGTTGTTTGGTCCTTTGACATGATTATAAAATCACATGCCTGCTGAGCTTCAAATGCTATTGTCTTGCCAGAAGTGCATAGCTCTTCCTTTCTTGGCTGTAAAAATGCTAAGATGCCAAGGGCTACAAATTGTCTTATATAAAGCCACGGAAACTTTATAGAATAAAATAGATGGAGAAGGGAAAAAGAAAAAGAGGAGGCATTACTGTCTTAGAAAGTCTGTCTGCATGAGTAAAAGATTTCCTGATTCCTGCCATGCTATCTAATCCAAAGATGTAACCCAATTCTTCTGGAAACTAGGGGCTGCTTTTTTTTTCCCTGAGCAATTAGGGAAAGTGGCAAGAAGGCAAATCGGGTATGACGTTCTTGGAAATCTGCTGGCTGTAATGCTTTCTGCTAGTGGAACAGTAGAGAAATGAACTGAGAAAGGCCTTGCAGAGGGAGTCATTGTCAAGGACCACCACATTCCTCTCCCAGCAGTTCCCATTTCCCAAAGAATATGGGAGATGGAGCCTGCAGGTGCCCACAGGTCCAAACAGACTCAGCTGGGCTTGGAGGTTTTACTGAGATTTCACCGCTGGAAACCACTTACCTCCTGGGGTTCTATTGGAGAGCGCAGACTCTCAGGGAATTACGAGTGCCTCAGGGCAACGCTCTTAAGCGAGTTACCATCCATCGGCACTGACGCTGTGGATAAAGTGCTGGAACAGTGGGCATGCGCAGTGCCTTGGGAGGCAGTCAGGAGGATGGCAGCTGTCACGTGAGTACGGATCTGTGTTTGCATTCTCTTCCACGCACCAGTACCTGAAAAGCCAGCATCATGAAAAGTGAGTAAGAAGTAGTACAAGAGCCACATGAAACCCCCTTGTGTAGTAGCCATTAGAACTTCAGCTTATACTCACCTGGGGGTAAGGAAAGAATTTTGTTAGAAAATGAAATAAAGTTTTAAATAAGGATGAGTCATATAGACCAAGAGGAGACTAAATAAGTGAAAGCAGCTGAAAAACAATGAAATTGGGCCAAAGAATTGTAACAAATGTGACTTTTAGCCAGCAAGAATATGAGCCTCAATTTTACAAAGATGTGGGCAGACACTGAACAAAATAAACTGGTTTCATGTTTACGACTTGGTCATTTAAGATTGCTCAACAAACTCATTATATATGATAGTTCAGTTTTGGAGTGAATATATTTGATTTAAATGATTATGGAATCTCATTTTCACATTTCCTACTTATTGACACTGAAAATAGTGAGCTCTTTATTCACAGATAGGTAGTCCATTTCTAAGTCTCGATATTTCCTGAACCTTTTGAGGAAAAAAGATGGATATTATTTTTTAAAGAAAACCTGTTGCCTTTCTTACTGTTAAAATATTCAAAACCTCCCAAGTCTTTGGGATTATTGACAGCTATGACCTCTAACTCTACCACATGTAAATTTACTTCAGTTTCCATGAACAGTTGCCTGGTACATGCACACACAAACACACACTCTCATCTCACAGATGTACACAGGTTTAATTCTAGCTCTATTTCATACTGTTATGGTCTTTATATTGCAATGAGGGGAAGACACACTTGGCATCATGTCAGTTGACTGTCGTAAGAAGTGGTCTGACCTGGCTTCAGGTACCTTTTCTCAATGAAGAAAAAACTTATCACAAGAAGCTTGACAGTTACTACTTCCTCATTGAGAAATATGAAAAATGGTGAATTATTATATTCATATGAAAAAGAGCTAATGAGACTGAACAGAACTACTGAGTTAAAGTTTTAACCCCAAAACACACCATGTTGAAACTGAGACATAGGGAGAAATTACTTTGCTGGGTCATCCAGTTAGCTGCAAATTAGATTCTCCTATTTTTTCACCTTCTTCCATCTTTTAGCCACCATATCATCTCTCTTAGGGCTTTATACTGGTTTTGGATATTTAAGAAGTGCAGGAGGCACTCTGAGAAAAGAATAGTATGATGTTAAATATATAGAAATTGAGAAGGTGGAATTATAATTTATAGTGACTTCAGTGGGAGAGGGTTCACCCTGGGGCACCCTGGGAAAAGCACCTGGAGAAATAGAATTTAAACCTAAGGATCACTCCCTAAATATAATTTAAGAAAGAAGCTAGAGTCACTGTGAATTCTTGAAAAACGTTTTTCCCTGGAATCAGTAATGTGACAGCAGGCATTCTAAGTCTGGAGGCTGGAGCTTCATTGAACAGTGAAGACTAGAAATGCTATTTGGGTCATCAGCATAGAGGAAATATTTAGAGCTATGAAAATTTATGAACTCTCCAAGGGCGTGAACTTAAAAGGTCACTGGTAAATACAGAGTCTTGGAGAAATTTAGACATATGGGCCAGTAAGAGGAAGAGAAGAAATCAAAAGAGATAACTTAGGAAAAAAATGTTGGAAAGGGATTCAGTTTCACAGAGTATCAGTGTAACACATAAAGAAGCAACTTCAGGGAGGAAGTCATCTGTTAAGCAGAAAAGAAGAACTAAAATAGATATTTGAATATTGTAAAAAGGAAAGTCTGAGTTTCCAGACTCTATTTTCAGTAAACAGTTTTCCAATCACTTTAAAGACTTCAATAAAGAAAAGAATAAATTAATAATTTAACCGTTATGGAGCAACTACTATGTGCTAGGCATATTCCATTGATGCTTTTCATATTATTTATGACCAACACCTTGGAACACTCATTCAGCCTTAACTTTTAATGGCATGTTTATCTCTAGTAAGTGTAAACACTCCTATTCAAGTTATTCGGTAATACTGTGATCTCTTTGGATTATTTGGCGTAGCAGACCCTTAGACAAAATTATCATATAAGATTTTTATCTTTAGGACTATATTTTGGCTCCAGTTGGAAAAAACGTACTTAAAGCTCTTTTATGAAACTCCTGTTAATTACTTGGAAGGACAATCATTGTGGCTTTAAATGAGAAAGTTTTTCATTTTATATTTTATTTCATTTTATATTTATAGTAAATTTCAGAATAAGAACCTTTTCTGTCTCCTGTAATTTCATATTCGGTTTGGTAAGATATGACAGGCTAGTAGGATAAGTACCAAGAATATCCCTTTAACCCCTGGAGCAAATACCTCTATGTAATGGATGCTTCTTAACCTCTAGGTCAGTGTTCTCAAGAGACACCAAAATTATTTCAGAAAGGAAAGGATAGGAACAAGGTTTGAGATCATACAGAAAGGAGAATTTTAATATAACTAAAATTATTTTACTAAAACTGTCTTCCAATCCAGACTTTATGAGACTTAGGCCAGGTTTCCATGCTTAGGGATGTTCAATTCATTTATTTATTCCACAAATAGTTATTAAGCAACTACTCTAATGACAGAAAGTGAAGAGGAACGAAAGAGACTCTTGATGAGGGTGAAAGAGGAGAGTGAAAAAGCTGGCTTAAAACTCAACATTCAAATAACTAAAATCACGGTATCCAGCCCCATCAATTCATTGCAAATAGAAGCAGAAAAAGTGGAAGCAGGGACAGACTTTATTTTCCTAGGCTCCAAAATCACTGCAGACAATGACTGCAGCCATGAAATTAAAAGATGCTTGCTCCTTGGAAGCAAACCCAGACTGCATACTAAAAAGCAGATTTATCACTTTGCTGACAAAGGTTCATTTAGTCAAAGCTATGGTTTTTCCAGTAGTCATGTAAGGATATGAGAGTTGGACCCTAAAAAGAAGGCTGGGTGCTGACTTAATGCTTTTGAATTCTGGTGCTAGAGAAGACTCTTGACAGTCACTTGGACTGCAAGGAGATCAAACTGGTCAGTCCTAAGGGAAATCAACCCTGAATATTCATTGGAAGGACTGATACTAAAACTGAAGCTCCAATATTTTGGCCACCTGATGAAAGAGCCGACTCTTTGGAAAAGACCCGGATGCTGGGAAAGATTGAAGGCAAAAGGAGAAGGGGGTGTCAGAGGATGAGATTGTTGGACAGCATCACCTACTCAATGAACATGAATCTGAGCAAACTCCAGCAGATAGTGAAGGACAGGGGAGCCTGGCATTCTGCAATCCATGGGGTCACAAGAGTTCGACAGGATTTAGCCACTGAACAGCAACCACACACACACACAAAAAAAATCTAGGTGGTAGGTGATGGAGCTAAAGCAAAAAACAAGAAAGATGAGGTTACTGTGTGTTTGTCTTATTTTCTAATATATAGAGTTATATAAGGGCTTCCCTGGTAGCTCACTGGTACAGAATCCACCTGCATTGTAGGAGATGCAAAAACATGAGTTTGATCCCTGGGTCAGTAAGATACCCTGGAGGAAATGTCAACCCACTCAAGTAATCTTGCCTGGAAAATCCCATGGACAGAGGAGCCTGGTGGGTTACAGTCCATAGGGTCACAAAAGAGTCAGACATGACTAAGAGACTAAATAACAAGTGTTACATAATAAATGAGTAATTAGTGTTGGGTATTCTGATATACTGTAAAGAAAAATAAAAATGAGGAGGAAAAAAGTGAAGAAGTATGCATATGAGGGATGGAGCTAGGTGATGACTTACTATATACATGGAAACGGATATCGAAGCTGGACCTCACTTAAGAAAGTGAGTAATGCAACTACCTATAGGAAAGACGTTCCATAGGGAAGAAATACAAAAGCACTGCCCAGCAAGAGGATAAATTAGGGGCATGTCTGAGAAACAAGAGATAGGGATAAATATAGCTAGAGAGGTATCATTTTTAAATTATCAGATCATTAGGGGTTGGTCATTAATTGGGTTTTTATTCTAAGGGAGATGGAAAAACACCCTAGGGTTTTACACAAGGAAGTGATACTATCTGATTTTATCTCTTAAAAGTCAGATACCTACCCTGTGTAACATGAAGTGAAATGGGACAGGAGGGAAAGGAGAGGAATCCATTAAAGAGGCTGCTACAGATGTACAGAAGAGAATAAAGTGGACCAAGAAGGTAGTTTATAAAGGACATAAGTGGTCCAAGTAAAGCTGCACAATATAATCAGTAGTAAGTTGAAAGTGCAAGCCTTCTTTCTTTTTTTTTGAGCAGATTTTATTACAAATAAGATAACAGTTCTTACTTAAGTGTGGTGGTGATTGAACCAAAGCAAAAAAAAGAGCTATAATAAAAAAAATTTAAAAAGAGCCATAATCATGTGAGTATCAGTCAATGGAAAGAAAACCAGTTATTAAAAAAGGTAAAACAGTTTCCTTACTCTGATTCTAATCAGATAAAAATCACAGGGATTCAGATGATGAAAAAAACAAAAGTAGTACCAGAACTTCTGGATTTTACAAACCTTAAATAAAGGACTAACATTGTCATTTCCTCTTTTATTCATCAACTAAACATATTTTTAAAACAATAGCAGAATAAACAAAACAAAAATACAACCCACAGAATGGGAGAAAATATTTGCAAATGAAATGACTGATAAGGGATTAATCTCTAAAATATACAAACAGCTCATGCAACTCAATATCAAAAAAACCAACAACCCAATCAAAAAATGAGCAGAAGATCTAAATAGACATTTTTCCAAAGAAGAAATACAGAGGCACATGAAAACATGCTTAATATTGCTAATTATCAGAGAAATGCAAATCAAAACTACAATGATGGGTCACTTCACACTGGTCAGAATGACTATCATCAAAAAAGCTACAAACAATAAATGCTGGAGAGGGTGTGGAGAAAAGGGAAGCCTCTTACACTGTTGGTGGGAATGTAAATTGATATAGCCACTATGGAGAACAGTAAGGAGGTTCCTTAAAAAAACATAAATAGAGCTACCATATGATCTAGCAGTCCTGCTTCTGGGCATATATCAAGAGAAAACCATAATTCAAAAATATACATGCATCTCTATGTCTGCTGCAGCATTATTTACAATAGCCAGGACATGGAAACAACTGAAATGTCCACTGATGGAGGAATGGATAAAGAAGTGGTATTTATACACAGCGGAATGTTATTCAATCATAGAAAGAATGGAATAATGCCATTTGAAGTGACATGGATGGACCTAGAATGAAGTAAGTCAGAGAAAGACAAATATATGATATTGCTTATATGTGGAATCTTAAAAAATGGTACAAATGAACCTATTTACAAAACAGAGACAGTCACAGATGTAGAAAACAGATTTATGGCTATCAAGGGAGAGAGGAATAAACTGGGAGATTGGAATTGACATATACAGACATCCTAAGGGAGATCAGGTAAGTCCTGGGTGTTTATTGGAAGGACTGATGCTGAAGCTGAAACTCCAATACTTTGGCCACCTCATGCGAAGAATTGACTCATTGGAAAAGACCCTGATGCTGGGAGGGATTGGGAGCAGAAGGAGAAGGGGACGACAGAGGATGAGATGGCTGGATGGCATCACCGACTTGATGGACATGAGTTTGAGTAGACTCTGGGAGTTGGTGATGGACAGGGAGGCCTGGCGTACTACAGTTCATGGGGTCGAAAGTCTCGGACATGACTGAGCGACTGAACTGAACTGATAGATAAAATAAATAAAAAGGACTTATACAGCATAGGGAACTCCACTCAGTACTCTTTAATGACCTATATGGGAACAGAATCTAAAAAGGGGGGGGGGGGGATATATGTATATGTATAACTGATTCACTTTGCTATATAGCAGAAACACAATGTTATAAATCAACTATACTCCAGTAAAAATTAATTAAAAAATAACAAAAAAATAGCAAAAATATCATCTCTTCTAATGTTCATTTAATCACATTTTACCTTTATTACAAACTTGATTAACTATTTCTTGCTATTCATTGGCATTCAATGACAAAATTTCATTGAAAAACGAAAGCTTCATGAATAGGCGGCCAACACTATCATATCTTCTAAAGAGTGACAACAGATTTCAAGATTACGTAGTATAATATTAATTTTGAAGTCACTTTAGTACTTGCAGTGTAACTCAGTTTTGTTTTTATACCATTTTATACCAATATTAGGGTTGCCAGATAAAATACATCTATTAAATTTCAATTTCAGACAAATAATTTTTTAGTATAATGTGTTTCAAACATTTCATAGGATATACTTACAGTAAAAAAATATTTGTAATTAACTTGAAATTGAAATTTAAGTAAATGTTCATGACTTCCCTGGTGGCTCAGATGGTAAAGTGTCTGCTTACAGTGTGGGAGACCTAGGTTTGATCCCTGGGTCGGGAAGATCCTCTGGAGAAAGAAATGGCAAACCACTCCAGTACTCTTGCCTGGAAAATCCCATGGATGGAGGAGTCTGGTGAGCTACAGTCCATGGGGTCACAAACAGTTGGACACAACTGAGTGACTAAACTTTCTACATTTTCATTTGTCAAATCTTTCAACCCTGATCCAAATTCCTTCCAGAAGTTTCTGTGTACATTTTCCTTTGTATTTTACACTGAAATACCTACTATTAAAATGTATGTATATTATCACCAAGAATATCATTGGTACATAGTAATTTTCAGACTTCTAAATAAGCATTTTTTAGTTCCTATACCAATCTGTTTCCTTATAAGCATTTTTAGTTATAAAAAATGCAGCTTATGTGCTAAAATAGAAATACTATAACTTCTAATAACTGTCTAATAACTGTCAGTGAAAGGTGCAATGCTCATGATATTGATATGTAAATATATGTATTGACTCATTTGAGGTAAAGAGCTTAAAGGAAAAGCATCCTTAATTCTTTTTTTTTTTTAAGGAAATTTATCGCCTTCAATAGTTTGATCGAGCTTGTAAATGCAATAATACATTCTCTTTCTTCTTGGATTCTATGTACATATCATATACCTCCTGCAAGGCATGAAGTGACTAGATGAATATAAATAATTGGGATGAAGTGAGTTTTCCTCACTTGTGTACACATGATTGTCCTGCTACTGCCCTTGGTATTGCTTTGACTATTTTGCTTCCTTCCATTAAATGCTAATACAATGTATCTTTTGGTGGTATTTCTAGCTAATGGATAGCAAGAGACTTATGATCCTTATAAAGAAATGTTTCCAATCCAAACCTACATCTGCTTTTTTTATGTCTCAATCTGTTTGCTATTTTTTAATGGCATCTTGGATGAACTTTATATACAGGCAATCTATACTTCCACTGAAGCTTTTTAAAGGGATTTTTTTTTTTTTTTGTAGGAAAGAAGAAAGACCATTCTTTAAATTATACTTTTCATCAATCCGAAATAGGCAGTGAGTCTGGACGTCTTTGAAAAGAGAGATACACAGAGTAAGGAAATGAGAGAGAGACCTTGTTTCCTTGTAATTTGCAAATGTAATTATCCCGAACATGGAGGAGGAAGCTGAAGCAGCTGGCATGGATTTTGACAACCACATTTAAATTGTTTATAAGAAACCCTCTCCAGTAAGCATGGGTGTTCCAGATGCAAGGAGAGACTGTGGTGTTTGAGATCTCAGAGAGAAAAACAAAAACCAAAAATCTGGGTATGCTCGGGGAGTGTGTGGTAGGATACAAAGCCATTTATAAACAGAATGACCATCAGACAAGTCAAGGCGGGGCCTCTTGACCAAGCACTGAGTCTTTGTACCACTTTCAAGATGTGGAACTCCCATTTCAAACTAATTAGAAGGAACTCCATAGAGAAAAGGCCCAAATAGAGCAACTCAAAAAGAAAACAGTAGGGACTTACCTGGCAGTCCAATAGTTAAGACACTGCACTCCCAATGCAGGGTGCCCGGATTCCTGGTCACCAAACTAGATCCCATGTGTCTAAACTAATGAGCCTCCATGCCCCCAAGTAACCTGACCGTATGATGCAAGGAAAATCCGGCACAGCCAAAAACACAAAAAAGCAGTAATATACACATTTCCAATATTCTTATTCAGGATTGCAGTAAGACAGTAAAGGAGTTTTATGCAAGTAATGCTCTCTAGAATCTCAACGCCAACATGAAAAATTCATGCTTCTAATCCTCCAGAATAAATAGCTTTTGATTTGAAAGGTAAAGACTGTAATTTATGGCTTTGTAGTACAACAGATTTAGTATGTTTCTATACCACCTTTGCCATTTGAGGAACTTCTGATTTCCCAGTTCAGATTTTCCTGAAGAAATAGAAGACTATGAAGAAGAAAATGTATTATGAGGCAAGGTTGTGCAGTAGAGCAGGCCACACTGGGGCTTCCAGGCACTCATTCATGTATGCATTGCATGTATATGTTGAGTATCTACTCCAGACAAGACCCATTAACAGAAGTTGGTGATGTCACACCTGCCTCTGTGGAGTTCTTCATCTTAGGGCTGAACAGGAGTGGGTCCAGTTCACAGACTGTGTGACCTTGTGCAATTTCAATTTACTCAACTTCAGCCTGTTTCTCCCACTAAAAATAACAACACCAAAACAGATATACAACCTTTACCTCAGGTAATGTTTATCTTTTTTCAGTTTTCAAATATCAACTCTATTAGGATGTACTTTTCACCCAATAAAATTCAGGGCTTTTTTGTGAGGACCTTTGACAAACGGATACAGTACCATAACCACCAGCATCAGTGTGATTTAGAACATTTGCATAGTGGTAAAGAATCCACTTGCCAATGCAGGAGACCCAGGTTCGATCCCTGGTTCGGGAGGATCCCTTGGAATAGGAAATGGCAACCCACTCCAGTATTCTTGCCTGAAAAATTCCACGGACAGAGGAGCCTGGTGGACTATAGTCCATGGAGTCACAAAGAGTTGGACATGACTAACCACACACACACACACACGAAGTTCAGCTGGGTCACTCTGCAGCCTTCCCCTCTCGAAAGCCCAGCCCCTGACAAACTCAGATCTTCCTCTTGTATCCGATCACTACAGCTTTGTCTTTTAAGATTTCATGAATAAAAGCAACCATACATCACATTCTCTTTAGTGTCTGGCTTCTTTTACTTAGTAGAACTTTTAGAATTACTGTTGTTTGGGGTATCAATATTATTTCATCATATGGACCTTATGTGTTGTTTAGATAATTAAGAGTTTATAGTAGAGGCTGGTGAGAAGCTCCTGATTTATAGAAGTCATTGCATGTGTGGCAACTATTAAATTATTAAATAATTCTGACTCAGACTTTATTTTCTGTTGAGACATAAGGAATAATATCACATTCAAGAAATAATCATTTTGGCTAATGCCCAGAGGCTCCAGTTATAAATATAAGAAGAAACTGGAAAATTTAGATATCATCTGGAAAAATTGAAGCTTCCTTTGGTTCAATTAGTGAACATGTTCTTTAGACTGATTCATCAAGTTACATTGTCTCAATTCTATTTTCACCCTGTATGTGTAGATAAGGTCACACTTAAAAATATATAATCTCCAAGGGTCAGTCTTTATTATCGCAGACATGACAATTTATGTTGTTGCAACTCTAGCAATCAGAGTCTCTTAATGGCATCATAAAACTTGACACACCATTTTTTTTCCCTACAGGGGAGAAAATTAGGAGGTTCAATTTCAATATAGAAATGGCACTCAGAAAAGTGATCACAGATAAATCTCAAAACTATTTTCAGAAAGAGGTTTCATTTTCTATGTCTTGTACACTAAAAGTATGTCTCTGAAATTAACTCATTTTTTATATGTGATCACAATCCAAACCATGTTACAAATTCTATAAATCCCGTACAAGACTTCTAATGGCTGGAATTAGAAAGCTACATTTGGGAGGTAGCTTAACCTATAATATTTTACTAATTCAAAAGAGAATGTATGCTAAGAACTTGAAATTTGAATTTAACTTCTGCTTCTGAGAACTGGTGATCAGGATTTGCAGTTTGCAACTTCAGCGCTTAAATGAATCCAGGATTTATTATTGAGATCAGTAGACTGCCTATAAATGCAACCCTAGGCTGCTTGCTACTTACACTTAAATATGACTTAGCTGAAAACAGCTTAATCAGAACTTGTGGAAATGCCATCACTCTCCATACATAAAAGATATACTCCATCATATAGTCTATTTATGCCTGAAACATTATTCTGCAGGTTACTTTTACTATGACTATGTTATTGATTATCAGAAGTTTTAAACCGAATTTTGATTTTAACACTTTGTATGCTATTGCTTGGCTGAAGACAGTCAATCATTAGCATGTACCAGCTACAGCATTCCTGGGGGGGCTGCCTTAATGCACCCAAGTCCTCTTTAAATCACATACTCCTCAGTGTAACAAAGGAAGAGGGGGTTATCAGTAGGCTAAAGGCCTGACATTTGTACCAAGGAAGAAAGAACCAGTGTTCAACTGTATTCCAGTATAGATCCATATCACCTATTTGAAAAGTGACTGTTAATGAGTTTGTAATTCAGTGCTTGGAACTGTGGTGATGGTGGTTTAGTCATTAAGTTGTCTCCGACTCTCGCTACCCCATGGACTGTAGCCCGCCAGGCTCCTCTGTCCATGGAGTGTGTTGCCATTTCCTTATCCAGGGGATCTTCCCCACCAGGGATCGAACTTGGGTCTTCTGCATTGCAGACAGATTCTTTATTGACTGAGCCACAAGGGAAGCTCAGTTGGTTCATATGAAATAAAATCTTCCTCACTCTTCAACACTACAGTGAGGAAATGCCAGAAAAACTTCATTGTTGACACTGTCTTTAGGAACCAACAAGAACTTCATAGTGGTGGTGGGTTTTGTTTTTCATATACTTTATTTTTAATATAAACTTCTTTTTGGCTTGGTTTGAGGATGATGGAGGTGAGCTGTGAACTCCAGAAAGGCAAAGACAGAGGCAGAGACAAAATAATGGAGAGTCATAGATCTTGTGTCTATAACACAAGTTATCTCCATAAAGTAAAGCTCTTTGAGATGGCTCGCTGGGATGCATTTAATTAACAAAATAGTCTGCCTGTTTCCAAAGAAATTTTTATAATAAAAGCATATTGCATTTTGGCATCACCATATTTCCTGCAGTAAGACTTCACATCTGATTTCCTTGTCTTCTTTGTGTCTCACATAGGATATATTTCTTATGGAATTTCTATAACCAGTGGTCTGAAAAAAAATGTTTTCCCTGTGACTAATAAGAAAAAATATATTTTATTGCAACCACATGTATACATTGAGACTTAAATATATAAAGTTATAAATATATCATTATACATATAACTTAAAAGGTAAAAACTTTTACAAAACTTTACTTACCCTTACCATGAGTAGTACATCTTGCTATTTTTTGTCTGTTCTATTTAATTTTATTTTAAAAAATGTCTTCATGATCTACCATGTTGATCTCACTACCACTAATGGTTTGCCAACCACATATTGGAAAACTCTGATATGTTTGTTTACCCCGAAATGGCTTGGTAGGTTGTATGTATACCTGCAAAAAGTTGAATTTCGATTTTTGAACACAGTCTCTGCATAGTATAAAACTCTGCATGTAAGCAGAAATAAATTCTTAATTTTATTTTTTGTCATAATGAACACATGTTTCATCCTGTTCTTAAATGTAGTATCATGAGTGTAGGAATTAGGAGGCCTGGTTTCTAGTTTTTGCCCTTCTGAAAATGAGCAGTAAGTCCTTAGTACTTATTTCACCTGAAGGAACCAAAGAATTAGGCTTTTAGACCTAAAAGAGCCTCTCTCTCTGTATGTATATAAATATTATATGTATATGTGTGTGTGTGTGTGTGTGTGTGTGTATCTTTGTTTTGATCTTTCTACCATGTGTTTATGTTCTTTTTATAATAATATACAGAAAAATAAATAAACTTAACTGGATTACTTTTAAATTTCTATAGTGCCACCTGGGAAGGCCAAAGAAAAATGGATGAACTTAACTGGATTACTTTTAAATTTCTGTTTAGGTTTAACAATAAGCATTCTGTTTTTTTGCCATCAGTTATAACTGTGTAATTTCTCAACTTCATGGCCTTTTTCTTGGCTGGTTCTCCTGGTAAACCTGTATCTCATATTTTTAAGATAATGAATTAGAACTTCTTTGTGGAACAGGTGATGATGAGAAAAAAAAAAAATATATATATATATATATATATATATATATGACTTGTAAGAATCCAACACACAATCTCTGCTTAATGTCTAGTCCATGGCCCCTAAATCTAACTTTTTTAACTCCTTTTTCCCCCCAAAAGAAATCCATGTTTCTGTTTCTTATATGAGGTCTAAGATCTCTCTGTATGAGACAGTGAAACACAAACTATTCACCTCAATGCTTTCCTCTGCTGCATTAAATTTTTCAAGAACAAGTATTAGCTAAGAGATACTAAAATTTGGTGCATTCTTAATAATAATTTAAGCATGCTGGTAAAAGTTGATTGTGTGTTCTTTTCTATCCTTGTCAACAAGGGTGATATTTAGTTAAATGTAATGTAAAGCCACATAAACATAAAACTTTTCTTATTACAAACTCTTCATTTAAGATTTTTTCTTCTAGAAGTTTTAACATAAAACTTTCAGATTTTCCTATGAATTATACTCCAGATGTGTTAAATAAGATGTCTCTATTAAAATTTTTGATCCCTATTCAAGACATGAATTCATTGACTACTGCAGCATACACATAGAATGATACAGATTTCATGTTCTGTGATGTACTTAAACTAGCTTTAGACATCAAAGATTTGCATTCTTCTGATGTGAACTGAACTACAGGCCCAAAGAATAGGCCTTTGTAGGGGGATATGGAGCTTGAAAGAAATAGCTAAGCAGTTATGCTTCGCCCTGTCAAACAGCAGATTTCATATTCACTACCACAAGATGGTTTTTCTCTGAATAGCCTCCATTTCATGTGTTTGTTGGGGTGAGATAGCCTGTCTCAGTGCAGGCTAGTTAAATTCTTGAGAACTGTAACATTTTTAATATACATACCGATACTTCTCAGTCTGCAAGTGTAGATATATTAAAGTCTAATTGGAGATGTATGTTTAAATATTGTCTTTATAGAATTAGTTACACAAAAGCTGTGTGACAAACACGGGAGTCCTAGAGAGTAGGGGAAAATTTAGAAATCTACATATGCATTTGAGGGGTCTCAGAAGAGATAAGGGTCTCCCTCTCTCTATCACACTATAGAAAGTACTTCTGGTGACAAATAGGTAAAAACTTCCCCTTATAAAATAAGTCCTGAGGACATAATGAAATGACATGGTGAATATAGTTAGTAATACTGTATTTCATATTTGGAAGTTGTTAGAATAAATCTTAAAAATTCTCATCACAAGAAATAATGTGAAGTGATGGATGCTGACTAGACTTACTGCGATGATCATTTTTCATTACACACATATCTAGTCATTATGTTGTACACTTAAAACTAATACAATATTATATATCAAGTATATCTCAATATAAATAAATAAAATTAATATATTTACTTCTCAGTGTTCTATATGCCACATTTACCTATACATTTTTACTTGTAAAACTATAAAACTCATTAATAAAAAAATAACTAAAAATATATAATATGTACTGATCATCAAATTAACTATCTGGCTAAGAACATATTAAAGAGTTCATTTTAATTATGAATCATCACTCCAAGGTGATTCTTTCAGAAGTGAAGGACAATGTAGGAAGTAAGATGTGAGGAGAATTCTAGATTGAGCTACTCTAACTGTATGTAAACACATCCCATAATCTGTGAAACTGCCTTATTTCTGCCAAAGATTTCTTGCAGATGAGAAACATATAAACAACATGTAATAACATTTGAGACTCTATGAGTCTAATGTGAAACCAGGGAAAGTATCAACACAGGTTAAAATCTTCAAAAATAAAAAATCTTAATTGTTTATATTTTCTTTTATGATTATAATAAAATAACAGTAATTAGCTATCTAACTGATTAGTGCTAATTAGATCTTATTTTTTTGTGTCAGT
Source organism: Dama dama (assembly GCF_033118175.1). NCBI lineage: Eukaryota > Metazoa > Chordata > Mammalia > Artiodactyla > Cervidae > Dama > Dama dama. Next base: position 50,536,554 of record NC_083685.1, on the reverse strand, counting down.
ACGTATGTATTGGGGCATCCTAGATGGCTCAGTGGGTAAAGGGTCTGCCTGCAATGCAGGAGACTCAGGAGAAGTGGGTTTGATCCCTGGGTCAGGAAGATTCCCCTAGAGAAGGAAATGGCAACCCACTCCCTGCGTTGTGAAGAGTACCCTGGAGAAGGAAATGGCAACCCACTCCAGTATTCTTGCCTGAAAAATCCCATGGACAGAGAGGCCTGGTGGGCTACAGTCCATGGGATCACAAAGAGTCAACACAACTGAGTGACTAAGTACACATAAGTATATAACTAAGTACACACAAGTATATACTATTATATATAAGGATCATTAAGGAAAATAGAAACCACACTAAGTAATTCAAACAGAAAGATATTTAAAACACGGTTTTAAGAAAAAAATAATAAAGATCAATGAAATCAAGGACTGTTTCTGTTTAAAAAGATAATCGGTAAACCTCTAGCCAGGCTCATCTAGAAGGAAAGAGAAAAGACCCAAATAAACAAAATAAAAGAGAGAGGAGAAATAACCACTGATGTCACCCAGATACAAAAGGTCATGGAAATACTACAAACAGTTATATGCCATCATATTGGATGATCTAAGAGAAATGGAAAAAATTTCTAGAAATTATACAGCATGACAAGACTGAGTCAAGACAAAATAGGCAATTTGAACAGATAGATCACTAGAACAGATATATCACTAGAATTTGTCATTAAAACAGAAAACCTCCCAGCAAACAAGGCTTCTGACCACAGGACTTCACAGGAGAATTCTATCAAGCATATGGAGAAGAACTTATACCTGTCCTTCTCAAACTATTCCACAAATTTGAAGAGGATGGAACAATCCCAAAGTCATTCCACAAGGCCACCATTATTACCCTGATACCAAAACCAAAGACACCACAGTAAAAGACAATTACAAGCTGATATCTTTCATGAATATAGATGCAAAAACTCTCAACAAAATATTAGCAAACTAAATCCAAAAATACATGAGAAGGATAATATAACATGATCAAGTTTCATTTATTCCCAGGTCAAAAGCATGGTTCAATACTTGCAAATCAATGTGATATAGTACATTAACAAAAAGAAGAAAAAAGGAAGGAGAAAAATTACATGATCATCTCAATAGACAGGAAAAGCATTTAACAAAATTCATTGTCTATTCATGATTAAAAACTCTCAAAAATGGATATGGAGGGAACATATCTCAACATAGTAAAGACCATTTATGACAAACCCAAGTTTGTCACACAATACTCAACACTAAAGTTGAAAGCCTTCCTGCTACACTCAGTAACAAAACAAGGATGCCTATTTTTCAAAACTTCTATTAACAGAGCTCTATAAATATAGGGAATAAATATAAGGAATCCAAATTTGGAAGTGAAGAGGTAATATTGGCACTATTTTCAGGTGACAAAATAGTCTATATACAGAGAGAACCCTAAAGTCTCCATCTAATAGCCATAAGAAATAAATGAATTCAGCAAGATTCCAGGATATAAGATTAATATGCAGAAATATATTTTGTTTCTATATACTAATAATGAAACTTCAGAAAGAAAATTTTAAGAACTCCCATTTAAAAATCACATAAAATTACTTAGGAAAAAAATTAAGAAGGTGAAAGACCTATACTCTAAAATCTACAGAACATAATGTGATCTTTCAAAAGCACATGGCATTTTTCACAGAACTAGAACAAACCTAAAATTTATAAGGAACCACAAAAGACCTTGAATTGCCAAAGCAACCCTGAGAAAAAAGAACAAAGCTGGAGGCATAACCCTCCGAGATATCAAACTATCTTACAAAGCTACAGTCAAACTATCTTACAAAGCTATAGCAACCAAAACAGCAGTGTGATTTTGGCACAGAAACAGACACACAGATCAATGGAATAGAATGGAGAACCCAGAAATAAGCCCATGCACCTATAGTCACTTAATCTATGACAAATGAAGCAAGAATATACAATGAGGAAAAGATTCTCTCTTCAAGTAGTGCTAGGAAAACTGGACAGCTACAGGTAAAATAATGAGATAAGAACATTCCTTCATACCATATATAAAAACAAACTCAAAATGGCTTAAAGACAAATTTAACAATTGAAACTAAAAAACTCCTAGAAAAGTACATTTGCAGAACACTCAATATAAATCACAGAAATATTTTCTTATATCAGTCTCCTAAGACAAAATAAATAAAACCAAAAGCTTTTAAACTTGAAAGCTTTTGCACAACAAACAGAAACATCAACAATAAGACAACCTATATAATGGTAAAAGTATTTGCAAATGATGCAACTGGTAAGTACAGCTCATATAAATAAACAACCCAACCAAAAAATGTGAATACGTTGAATAAGTATTTCTCCAAGAAGACATACAAATAGCAAACTGGCACACAAAAAGCTCCTCAACATCACTAACTAAAAGAAATGCAGGTCAAAAACACAATAAAATATCACCTCATATCTGTGAGAAAGGCTATCACCAAAAAGTCTACAAATAACTAATTTTGAAGAGGATGTAGAGAAAAGGGAACCCTCATACACTGTTGGTTGAAATGTAAATTGGTATAGCTACTATGGAAAACAGCATGGAACTTCCTCAAAAATTAAAATAGAACTACCATATGAATCAGCAATTCCACTTCTGGGTATATATCCAGAAAAAATGAAAACAATAATTTGGAAAGATACATGCATTTTAATGTTCACTGAAACATTATTTACACTAGTATACTATCACACTACTTATGTAACGTATATGCAGAGTACATCATGAGAAACACTGGGCTGGAGGAAGCACAAGCTAGAATCAAGATTTCCGGGAGAAATATCAATAACCTCAGATATGCAGATGACACCACGCTCATGGCAGAAAGTGAAGAAGAACTAAAGAGCCTCTTGATGAAAGTGAAAGCGGAGACTGAAAAAGTTGGCTTAAAGCTCAACATTCAGAAAACTAAGATCATGACATCTGGTCCCATCACTTCATGGCAAATAGATGGGGAAAGAGTGTCAGACTTTATTCTTTGGGGCTCCAAAATCACTGCAGATGGTAATTGCAACCATGAAATTAAAAGACACTTACTCCTTGGAAGGAAAGTTATGACCAACCTAGACAGCATATTAAAAAGCAGAGACATTACTTTGCCAACAAAGGTCTGTCTAGTCAAGGCTATGGTTTTTCCAGTGGTCATGTATGGATGTGAGAGTTGGACTATAAAGAAAGCTGAGCACCAAAGAATTGATGCTTTTGAACTGTGGTGTTGGAGAAGACTCTTGAGAGTCTCTTGGACTGCAAGGAGATCCAACCAGTCCATCCTAAAGGAGATCAGTCCTGAGTGTTCATTGGAAGGACTGATGTTGAAGCTGAAACTCCAATACTTTGGCCACCTGATGAGAAGAACTAACTCATTTGAAAAGACCCTGATGCTGGGAAAGATTGAGAGCAGGAGGAGAAGGGGACGACAGAGGATGAGATGGTTAGATGGCATCACCAACTCGATGGACACAGGTTTGGGTGGACTCCGGGAGCTGGTGACGGACAGGGAGGCCTGGGGTGCTGCGGTTCATGGGGTCGCAAAGAGTCAGACACAACTGAGCGACTGAACTGAACTGAAGCCATGGAAGCAACCCATTTGCCCATCAACAGAAAACTGGATTAAGAAGATTTGGTATGTGTACATATATATTGTGTATGCACACACATGCAAATGTGAGTATGTATATATATTTATGCACTTACACACAATGGAATATTATTCATATAAAATAATGAAATATTGCCATTTGCAGCAATATGGATGGACCCAGAGAATATTATGCTTAGTGAGATAAATCAGACAGAGAAAGATAAATACTGTGTGATATCACATGTGGAATCCAAAAAAAATAATAATAATACAGATGAATGCCTATGCAAAACAGAAACAGACTCACAGATATAGAAAACAAACCTGTGTTACCAAAGGGGATAGATAAGTGGGACTGGGGGGACAAATTGGGAATATGGGATTAACAAATTCAGCTACTGTATATAGATCAGATAAGCAACCAATATACTGTATGGCATGGGGAATTACACCATTATCTTAGAAAACTCTATAATGGAGTACAGTCTGCAAAAACACTGAATCACAATGCTCTACACATGAAACTAACACAATATTGTATATAAACTATACTTCAATTAAAAATAAAGTAGTAAAGCAAAATAAATAATACAAGGGTTTGAGAGTTGCAACAAATCACTGAAAGGCTTAAGAGAGTTACAACTGAGACGTAGGTGGGATGTCATTAAGTTTTAGTTTGGTGCCTCAGTTTTGGTCCTAAGAGTTAAAAAATTGTTTCCACTTTGAGTTATAGAACTGTAGGAAACAGGTGTCAATGACATAACTGACCAGTGGCCTCAAAGCTGCATACTGACAGAGAGGTGTAGTCTAACTGACCACAACAAAACATCCATTTGTTTAAGTCTATGGGCCCACAGTCCTCTGCAGGTAGAATAAATGCCACAGGTGACACATTGGTTGGTATTTTATGCTTTGTATTGGGAAAATAAAAATCTTTGTCTAGAAATTCATTAAAGGAAAATTCACTGAAATTACCTATGTTATGATAGTAAATGAGATTTTGGTCTTCAGTGTATGTTGATTTTTTTTTAAAGTTAGATGGGATTATTGTAGCAATTCCATTTCTACTGATACATTAGTTTAGGTGATTGTTAGTTAATTTAGAATTCTGCCTACTATAACTGTTAAGAGAGAGACATATTGGCAAGCCCCTAGTAACAACCCAATCAAAAAGTGGGCAAAAGACCTAAACAGACCATTCTTCAAAGAAGACATACAGATAGCTAATAAACACATGAAAAGATTCTCAACATCACTCATTATTAGAGAAATGCAAACCAAAACTAAAATGAGATATCACCTCACACCAGTCAGAATGACCATCATCAAAAAATCTACAAACAATAAATGCTGGAGAGGGTGTGGAGAAAAGGGAATCTTCCTGCACTGTTGGTGGGAATGAAAATTGATACAGCCACTATGGAAGACAGCATGGAGATTCCTTAAAAAAAAAAAAATTAGGAATAAAACCACCATATGACCAAGCAAGCCCACTACGGGACATATACCCTGAGGAAACCAAAATTGAAAAAGACACATGTACCCCAGTGTTCACTGCATCACGATTTACAATAGCTAGGACATGGAAACAACCTACATATACACTGACAGATGAATGGATAAAAAAATCTGTGGTACAATGGAGTATTACTCAGCCATAAAAAGGAACACATTTGAGTCAGCTCTAATGAGGTGGATGAACCTGGAGCCTAGATAGAGAGAGAAATAAATAAGAGAAAAACAAATATTGTATATTAATGCATACATATGGGATTTAGAAAGATGGTACTGATGAACCTATATGCAGGGCAGCAAATGGAGACATAGACATAGAGAACAAACTCATGGACACAGGAGGAGAGGAGGAAGTACAGGGTGTGTGGAGACAGTAACATGGAAACATACACATTACTATATGTAAAATAGATAGCCAATGGGAATTTGCTATATGCCTCAGGGAACTCAAACCAGGGCTCTGTAACACCCTAGAGAGGTGGGATGTGGAGGGAGGAGGAAGGAAGGTCCAAGAGGGAAGGGACATGGGTATTCCTACAGCTGATTCATGTTGACTGGCAGAAACCAACAGAATATTATAAAGCAATTATCCTTCAATTAAAAATAAATTTAATTATAAAAAAGAGCAACGTATTGGGAATCTTCAGCTTCACACTACATGGCACACTGCTTCTCTAGGGTGTTTTTTAAATGTTCCATGGGCTTCCCTGAAGGCTCAGTGGGTAAAGAATCTACCTGCAATGCAGGAGACTCAAGTTCAATCCCTGGGTTGGGAGGATTCCCTGGAGAAGAAAATGGCAACCCACACCAGTATTCCTGACTGGAAAATTCCATGGACAGGGGAGCCTGGAACACTACAGTCCAAAGGATGGCAAAGAGTCAGACATGACTGAATGATTAAGCATCAAAGTATTACAACAGTACATTTATGAGGTGGGAAGGGAGCGGTCATGAGACGCATTATTATTCTCTATAGTGGAGTAATGTTTTGAATTGGTCTAATTCCAGAATCTTAATTATTCCAGAACTAGAATTTTCAGTATGATACACCTTGATATTCCTTAACATGTAAAAAAACAAACAGAACCAGAATATCGGAATATCAGAATATGGGTTGTACAACTGCCATATCTATTAGAAGTGTAGCCAGAATCAGAACCCTGGTTTCCCAACTCTCTAATCCAGTAGTATTTTTCATAAAACCACCCTATTGAGGCCACAAAATTATAACAGGAAAATTTAGTTACTAGAACTACAGCTGTTTTCCAATTTTGATACAGGGAAGATGTAAGACTCCAATCTTGTGCCTAGTTTATTGTTTTAACTATAAAATAAATTTTACTGACACCTTGAGACTGTTCCATTTGTGCTATATCCAAGCAATGGGTAATAAAGAATAGTGGTACAAAGGAAAACAGTATCAAAAAAGAGATGCACTAGTTCCCATATCTTCCTCTTATATCTCCATGGCCTGCTCTCTTCTCTCTGTTAGGCCCTTTTCCAACAGGACTTTCTTTGAAAGGAGAACACTCTCCTAGTTCCTTGAATCTCCCTTGCTACAAAGTATTGATCACCACCTTGTTGTCAGCTCATTGTCTATATCAACCCAGTAGACTTTAGGCTGCATGATGACAGGGATGTCAGTCTGTTGTAGCCCATTACATCTTTGGTACCTAAAACAGTAGTTGGCACAGAAAAGTGCTCAGCAAACGTGTGGAATGAAAAAGGCTGGATCAATTTTTAGTTGGAAGAGATCAGGCTCATCTTGAGAATCAAAAAGGCCAAGAAAATGATGGAAAATATGGATAGCCACCTGAGTAAGTTTGTGTATGTTCACTTGCTCGGTCATGTGTGTTCACTTGCTTGGTCATGTCCAACTCTTTGCAACCCCATGGAATGTAGCCTTCCAGGTTCTTCTGTCCATGGGATTCTATAGGCAAGAATACTGGAGTGGGTTTCCATGCCTTTCTCCAGAGGATCTTTCCAACCCAGGTACCAAATCCAGGTCTCCCGCATTGCAGGCAGATTCTTCATAATTTGAGCTAATTGGGAAGCCCCCCAAAAATATGAGAAGCATTTATTATAAATATCAGTTCAGTTCAGTCGCTCAGTCGTGTCCAACTTTTGCAACCCCATGAATCACAGCATGCCAGGCATCCCTGTCCATCACCAAATCCCAGAGTTTACTCAAACTCATGTCCATCGAGTCAGTGATGCCATCTCGCCATCTCATCCTCTGTCGTCCCCTTCTCATCCTGCCCCCAATCCCCCCCAGCATCGTCTTTTCCAATGAGTCAACTCTTTGCATGAGGTGGTCAAAGTATTGGAGTTTCAGCTTCAGCATCAGTCCTTCCAATGAACATTCAGGACTGATCTCCATTAGGATGGACTGGTTGGATCTCCTGGCAGTCCAAGGGACTCTCAAGAGCCTTCTCCAACACCACAGTTCAAAAGCATCAGTTTTTCAGCACTCAGCTTTCTTCACAGTCCAACTCTCACATTCATACATGGCTCCTGGAAAAACCATAGCCTTGACTAGATGGACCTTTGTTGGCAAAGTAATGTCTCTGCTTTTTAATATGCTATCTAGGTTGGTCAAAACTTTCCTTCAAATGAGTAAGTGTCTTTTAATATCATGGCTGCATTCACCATCTGCAGTGATTTTGGAGCCCAAAAAATAAAGTCTGTCACTGTTTCCACTGTTTTCCCATCTATTTCCCATGAAGTGATGGGACCAGATGCCATGATCTTAGTTTTCTGAATGTTGAGCTTTAAACCAACTTTTCACTCTCCTCTTTCATTTTCATCAAGAGGCTTTTTAGTTTCTCTTCACTCTCTGCCATAAGGGTGGTGTCATTTGAATATCTGAGGTTATTGATGTTTATCCCAGCAATCTTTATTCCAGCTTGTGCTTCTTCCAGCCCAATGTTTCTCATGATGTACTCTGCATATAAGTTAAATAAGCAGGGTGACAATATACAGCCTTGACGAACTCCTTTTCCTATTTGGAACCAGTCTGTTGTTCCATGTCCAGTTCTAACTGTTGCTTCCTGACCTGCATATAGGTTTCTCAAGAGGCAGGTCAGGTGTTCTGGTAGTCCCATCTCTTTAAGAATTTTCCACAGTTTATTGTGATCCACATAGTTGAAGGCTTTGGCATAGTCAATAAAGCAGAAGTAGATGTTTTTCTGGAACTCTCTTGCTTTCTCGATGATCCAGAAGATGTTGGCAATTTGATCCCTGGTTCCTCTGCCTTTTCTAAAACCAGCTTGAACACCTGGAAGTTCATGGTTCACGTATTGCTGAAGCCTGGCTTGGAGAATTTTGAGCATTACTTTACTAGCGTGTGAGATGAGAGCAATTGTGCGATAATTCAAACATTCTTTGGCATTGCCTTTCTTTGGGATTGGAATGAAAACTGACCTGTTCCAGTCCTGTGGCCACTGCTGAGTTTTCCAAATTTGCTGGCATATTGAGTGCAGCACCTTCACAGCATCATCTTTCAGGATTTGAAATAGCTCAACTGGAATTCCATCACCTCCACTAGCTTTGTTTGTAGTGATGCTTTCTGAGGCCCACCTGACTTCACATTCCAGGATGTCTGGCTCTAAGTGAGTGCTCACACCATCGTGATTATCTGGGTCATGAAGATCTTTTTTGTACTGTTCTTCTGTGTATTCTTGCCACCTCTTCTTAATATCTTCTGCTTCTGTTAGGTCTATACCATTTCTGTCCTTTATTGAACCCATCTTTGCATGAAATGTTCCCTTGGTATCTCTAATTTTCTTGAAGAGATCTCTGTGTTTCCCATTCTGTTGTTTTCCTCTCTTTCTTTGCATTGATTGCTGAGGAAGGCTTTCTTATCTCTCCTGGCTATTCTTTAGAACTCTTCATTCAGATGGGAATAGCTTTCTTTTTCTCCTTTGCTTTTTGCTTCTCTTCTTTTCACAGCTATTTGTACGGCCTCCTCAGACAACCATTTTGCCTTTTTGCATTTCTTTTCCATGGGGATGGTCTTGATCCCTGTCTCCTGTACAATGTCATGAACCTCCGTCCATAGTTCATCAGGCACTCTATCAGATCTAGTCCCTTCAATCTATTTCTCACTTCCACTGTTTAGTCATAAGGGATTTACTGGGATTCAATTTAAGTGGTAATAACATTTAGGTGGCCTAGGACTTTGGACTCACTACTTTAGATAACATTAAGCTATCACACCAGTTGATCTGTCATGAGCAGTTAAAAATACCAAACTGTAATGTCTAACTCTGCTACTTAGGTCCTGCAAAATATCTATCAGAGATAAATCATTGTTATAGAATAGTATGGGCTTCCCCAGTGGCTCAGTAAAAAATCCACCTGCAATGTAGCAGACCTGGGTTCCATCCCTGGGTTGGGAAGATCCCTGAGAAGAGGGAACGCCTACCCACTCCAGTGTTCTGTCCTGAGGACTGCAAAGAGTTGGACATGACAGAGTGACTTTCAACACACACAGGATAGTATCTTAAGGAGACAAACTAGCTACTTACTGCTTTAGTATTTTATATATGTAACTTACCAGAAAGTGGCATTAGCTGTTTAGATACCCACAGAATTACTTTTATTTAGTGGGATCCAGGCTTGGATCTTTCCTTTTCCAAAAATCAACCTAAGAACTACCCCTATAGATTTCATATTTGTTTTAGGATTTAGGAGGATTTTGTCATTGTTTTTCTTGTTTTTGAGAAACTGACAAAGTGTTGAATGTTATTCAGTACCTCCTCAGTAATGCTTAACCAAACTTTTATTCAAAATTAGTAATTTAGCAATAAAACAAGCAAACACATGTGCACACGCACACACACACACACACACACACACACACTAGGTTACACAAAAGAACTGATAGGTTTTACTCCTCCTAATAATGAGTTCCATGATAAATAGCAGCCTTTCATCTTTGCCTTGGCTGCCAGGATGTTTAGAACTATTGTTATCTTCTTTGGATGACCACCTACCTTCCCATGTGTACCTGGGATTCCTGGGTGTCTCAGGACACAAGCCTTTCAGTACCCAAACTGGACAGTTTCAGGCTAACCAGGAAGGCTTTGATTATAAAATACATGCTTGTCTTTGAAACTTTAAAAATTATAAATTTATAAAAACTGCATTTATTTATAAATATAATTTACTTACATATTTATAAATCTCTAAAGTTTATAAAAAAGTAAACTAAGTTGCAGGCACTCAGTCTGAAAGGGTAATTCTGTTTGACTAGTTGGATTAAGGAACCAGAACTAAGGGTGAGAGAGTCCTCAAGGAAAGGATTTGAAAGTCACTGATGTGGAGAAACAGCTAAAGAACAGATGGTCCCTTTATGTACCCTGCTGAGAGAAGCAAGAGACATATACTAAATGGTAGAGGGGAAAAAAAAAAAGAGAGAGACAAAACAGGAAGAGAAGCTTCTATTTTTATTATTGTCTACAGCTCTTATATTTTGTTTAAAAGTTCTCATCAAGATCCTACATTCCTTGATAATTTCTTTATTGATTTTCACATGTTTAAACCAAGACATACTGTCTTTAAATAGTGTTAAAAATTAATGGATTTGGTAGGTGCTAAGCAGGGAGAAAGTCTAAACCTATTAATTGAAGAAGGTTTGGCCTAAATAATACTGTCACTGTAAAGTGACAAAGCTCTGAGTGGAGATGTTTGGGTTGGAAATGATGCAGAAAGAATTCCAGCCACCACCACACACTGCAAAGCACTCCCTGGTGCCCCTGCATCATCACTTTCTCAGCCTGTCCTGAGCCAACATATTGTTTTTCTGTCCAAGTAATTTTCACTAACACCCACAGAATCCCCAGCAGTGACTGCACTGAACATAACACCTGGCAAAAATTCAACTTAATGTGAGCAAAACGGCATCACAGCATTTTAGCTCCTGTATAAAAATCTCCCTCCACACTCTGAAAGACAGGAAAGGAAATGAACAAGCTCATGGTTATGAAATTAAGCAGTCTTCAGCCACTAATTCCAAGACAAATAAATAAAACATGCATATTTTATAACCTGGTTCCAGCACCAAGGAAAGCAAAATTATACAATTCTACCCAGAGAGCATCTGTGTGATAGAAGCAGCTTAATAATTAAAACCAAGTCCTTTTCCGAGAAGCTTTTTCCATCAGATTCAAGACACATGCAAGGGGTCTTTCCTGGTTCCAGGGACTGCGCCGGTTCAATTCACTTTATTATTTCCATCAGAGAAATTTCATCAAATACAGACGACATGTAATTTTTTAAATTTACTTTGTATCACACCATCATTTTAGACTAAGTTTACCACTAAGCTTATTTACTAGTCAATGAATGTATCATTTTTGACAAAGCAGAGATATAAGAGAAAGAAAATTGTGAAAGTTGCCAGAACATTTGCACCCTTTCGCTCAGGTTTTTTCAATTTAATAAACTGCTGTCACATGGAAAACTGGTCACCTAGATTTTTCATGCGTGAGACTTGATACCCAGAAATGCCCTTACTAAATAATGGGATCCATGAGGCCTCATTTAAAAGTGTAGCCCCATTTAGTTTGAGCTGAATTTTGTCACGTGTGCTGCTGAATAAAGAGCCCCACTGTTGGCTCCATCTCCACAAGCTGACAGCCCAGCCTTGGCTCTGGTATAACGGTTTTTGTTTTGTTTTGAGGTAGACTCCTTAATCACATTAGAAGCTATTATAATCCCCTGGCCAAAGAGACAGCTTGCTCTTGGTGGGGCCACACATCCGGGCCCCAGTGCTTCAAGTCATGGATTTCCATTTCACTGATGAGACAACATTATCCTCTTGACACAGTTCCTTTCTGTCCAACAGTTGGTGCTATCTTTCTACCACATAGAAGCCTAGAACACACTGGAGAGTGTTCAAATAGTTGGAGAAAAGAAAACCTTTTCTCCACACATTTTTACTTAAGGTATTATTTTATTTATTTCAAACTCTGTGAAAGGAACTGTCTCCAGTATCAACTGGCTTTTCTATTTTTTATGCTAGGATAGAAAAAAAAAATGCACAAGCTGCACTATTATTGCTCTAAAGTTTCATGTCCAGTTCTGGGTATTAATTAAGCATAGTGGTTAAAAAAGTGACCTATGTCATTAGCTGGCCCTGGTTTTGAAACCTGGATTTTTCTCACATTACTATGTGACTTTTTGGAAAGTGATTCAGACTCTGTATAGGAGTTTGGTGTGTGTTAGTCACTCAGTCGTGTCTGACTCTTTGCGACCCCATGGACTGCAGCCCACCAGGTTCCATGGGGAGCTGTCCATGGAGTTCTCCAGGCAAGAATTCTGGAGTGGGCTGCCATTCCCTTCACCAGGGGATCTTTCTAACCCAGGGATCAAACCCAGGTCTCCTGCATTGGAGGCAGATTCTTTACTGTCTAAGCCACCAGGGAAGCCTCCATAGAGGAGTTTACCCATCTATAAAGCAATACACAAAAATAAATATCTACCTCTTAACATGTTTGGGGAAGTTAAGGAAATAATGCCAATATGTATTAGTAGTATATTGTCACATAACTGCTGCTTATCATTATTATCATTATAAGGTATTTTAAAAGTAGCTAAATAGATTTTTATATATCTAGAAAATTAAGATAATCCATACCTTTAATAAATATAATACATATGTTCTATGGTAAAACTGTACATTTTCAAAAAATTAAATACCAGAAAAACACACATGCCAAAAAATGTAGAGTTTCACATTAATAAAAATATTTTAATTCTAGCAAATCTATTCTTAAAATATCTGCTGATACCACAGTCCATAAGCTGGAGTCCACGAGTGCGGGAGTCAGCTGTTGAGTGTGTTGTATAGAGTGGGCTGTTTCCTGATTCAAGAATGTTCAGGATTAAAAGACAAAATTGTGCTAAAAAACAATCTGCTGACATTATTTCCAGAAATTCTCTCAAAATCCCATAATAACCAGTACTTTAAAAAAACAGTTGTTCATGAAGCAAATTATTTAGTAACATATTGTTCAGAGAGATCTATTTCAGCATTTACCCAGGCACACATGGATATATGTTATACTTAAGGGCTCTTATTCATACGACTAACAAATTCAAACAATAAGAAAGCAATTCCTCCCTGTAGCTCCCCAACAGAGCTCAAACTGTACCCATTAAGAATGAAACAGAACCCTTAGAAATAGAAACAGAAACCCTTTACAGGAATACACCTGTAAAGATAATGATTCTCTTTGTTCTCTGATAATGTAAAAAAAAGAAACACAGCTTTTTCAAGGAACTCTGACACCACATAATAAAGTCATTGTTACTGCCCACCAATTCTGGCAGGCTAGACCTTGGTGATCTTTGATACAGAGTGATAGCATAGTTTCTAAGATACTTCCAACAACTATAGCAGTGTTTGCAAAGAGCTTACATCCATAGTCGCTATACAAAATAAGTCATGTGGAAATTTCATGGCCACTGTTTTGTTTTTTTTTTTAAGGTGATATGAATATTACCTGCTAAAGAAAGATCCAGTCAGCCTCTTTCCCGCCCATTTTGAGGGGTAAGTACTGTCTAGGACCAGAGTGTAAAAATACTTATGTACCATATAAGATGTTATTTAAAAAAATGCAAAAACACTCACCTTCATTCTATATTTTTACTATTTGAAAAAATAGCCAGCACTCCACTTCCAACACACACACCCCACCAGTAATATTTTTTTTTTCCTTTTTTCCTTCTGATTCCAGAAAGGATGCTGAGCCAACTAATTTTTGCAAATGGCCCCTCGGCAAATCCACTTGGAAGCCCACAGCCCTGGGCAGAGGAAAGCACAGCTGCTTACACTTGTATCCTCGCTTCTGCTCTAACACTTGTTTGCTCTTCCCCCACCAAATAGAAACACATGCAAGAAGGAAGAGGGTCCTGGGCAACAACATTTGGAAGTTGAAAACCAGTTAGATAGGGTAGTTGTTAGGAGCAGTGGTGGAGGAGTAGGAAGGCTTCAGAGGAGAGGGAAATGAGAAGTAAAGGGGAGCTAGAGACCTTCAGGGTGTGAACAATTCTGGAACCAGCAAAGTGCCCACAATTAGGTGGGTGGGTTCATGTGTAATTCCGCGTGATTAATCTCAGCCTTTTTCATGTAATGGGGTTATTTGGAATCCATTGAGATAATAGATGTGAAATAATTTCATAAAAATTCAAGCACAATATGAGTGTGAAGTTTTAGTCATAAGTGATTACAGCTATTTTACCAAAGGAAAGGCCTGAGGGCATGAGGGAAGTTTGAATTAATACAATATTAATTATTCTGTAGTTCAGTAATTTCTGTAGTTCAGAAAATTCTTTTCTCATTAAAAAAAAGAGAGAGGGTAGTGTAGATGCTAAAATACCCATTTGCCCAAGATATTACACACCTCTTAATCTTTTAATTAACACAGCATCTGTGTGAAGGACTCTTTAAGTCTTACAAACCACATTACCACAGTTGCCTGAATATTCCTCAAACCACTGGGAACTGAATTTTTGCCATGGGGGTTATAAAACCCAACAGACTTACCTGGTTCATAAATCCTTCAGCTTCCTGGTTTGGAGTCAAACAATTCTTCAGTCCTCTCTCCTTACTCAGAGATTACTCCGCAACGCTGCAACAACTCGCATCCGGGCCCACCGTGATTCACCTTGCCTTCTATAGGTGCCTTTTGCCACGTGACTTTGTAGCTCCTCCTATATTAAAAGGATACAGTATGTTTTCTTTCCTCTGACTTTGGGCTTTTGGCCATGAGGTGGCAACACACTCCAGTATGCTTGCCTGGAGAACCCCACGGACAGAGGAGCCTGGCAGTCATGGGGTCACAAGAGTTGGACACGACTGAGTGACTAAACCACCATCACCACCATTATGAGACTTGTTTTGGCGAACAGAATATGGCAGAAATGATAGTGTACCCGCTCTGGGTCTATGGCGCCGCAAGACGCCTTGCAGCTTTCTAGTCTCTTGCTTAATCCTCTGCTGTTACCAGGAGGAAGACTCGCCTTCAGTCTTCAGTGCATCAGAGGGAGATGACGGACGTGTGGGGAAGAGCTGCCCCAGCCGAGCCCAATTTAGCAGCCCTTCTAGGCCCCGCAGGTGCATGAAATAAACCATTTCTTCTTTTGAGGGCTGCTGAGACCTTTGATTATGCATTACCCAGGTTTATTGAAGCAACTGTTAATCCAGACGCTGACCCTCCAAAGTTAATCATTTCTTCTGGCACCATGAGAGTGAGGTCAGCCCCAAACCCTTCAGGCCCTTTCCGCTTGGACTCTTTTTCATTTGTCTATTATCTCCGCATGGTAACAACATGGTCACTCCCCTAACCAAACTGCATTCCTGTTTTTAAGCCATAGTTAAAAGAAATTTCTTTTGAAATAATAGTGGAGGAAATGCAAGGTCCTTTTTAAGAAAAAGAATGGAGAATCCATGCATGGGAATATGTATCTCTTCTTGAACCATCCTCTACAGTCAAAGATTTAAATCCAGCACTTAAGATTATCCAAACGCATAGCCACTAAAACAAAACAGAACAGAAACTTAAAATCTGCCCTTGTGTTAGCATTCACATCTCTTGGGATGATATGAAATGGGGGGGGGGGGGTGGTTAAGAGTCACTCAGTTGTGCTCTTGGATGATCACAGAGCTATCTTTAGAACCAGGCAGAACCAGGTTACTGAAGCACAAATAACGGTGTACGCCTGGGAAGCAAAAGTAAATTTTCCAAGCATCTCTGTCTTCCTTTGTCAAAATACGGATATTTTGACAGTTTTCTATTAAGCTATTTTCTCAGCTTATTAAAAGGGACAAATGAGAAAGACATATTGGAGGCATTTGCTGGAGCTACAGGCAGCCTCCATTCTCTTTTCTAGCCAGACTAAGATGTATATCCCATAGTATCCTTACCATACTCTCTCCATTTTTGTTTAAACAAGTGACATTGCATGTCATCGTCATTGCTACTGCTACACAGTAAGACATATCTTATTATGTCAAATGAACTGTTTGAAACTCAGTCGAATAAGCCCAGGGCACATACAGTTTTGTTTTGTTGTTTTTGCCCTCATTCTACAAGTCCATGCTCAAAGAATAAAACCTTGTGCTCTTACTTTGATTTGGAGTTCAAACAACACTCAGAGAACTCAAACAAGTTGTTTTTATGTTTTGTTCTAGTTGTGACTTTATCTCCTGTATTCCTTCCTTAAGTTCATAGGGACTGGATGGGAAGTTGATACTGTTTTTCTTAACTGGCTGAGAAGTTGATCATCACCTGAAAATTTCATGATCCGGAATTAACCTTTGGATCCAAAGACAGACTTTATTCCCACAAAATCAAAATTGGTAACACTTTCTTGGATACCCACTGTACAAAAACAAAAATTATGTTAACTTGACTGTACAAACATTGATAAACATGAGCATACTTTTAAAAAACATAATGTTGCTTGTTCTCACAGTTTAAAAGTATAGCAGAAGAAATGGATTACTTTTTCCTTTAGAGCCTCTCCTAATAAGCTAACAAACATGAATAACTGTATTTCAGGATTTTCTCTGCTCCATAATCCTCCCTCAGAACTTTTCAGACACTGAAGAAATTTTCAAATATTAACCTTTGGAAAAAGTTGTCTTTTTAGAAAAGACAAAAGGAAAAAAAAAAAAAATCTATGTGAAATTTCCCAGAGACTATCCTTCTAATTTACACTAATGGATATGCAGGTCATATGGAAAATTAAACACCAAAATCTGAATTTTCAGGGCAAGAGAATTTATGCACACAAATCCTATTACCAGCTAATGGGATTTGTGGGGATCCCCAGTGACCTATTTAGAAAATGTACCCCCTGCAGTTCAAGATGAATATATCATGTGAGCTAAACCAGAATACTCAGTCCTGCAGTTGGCTTTATCCCCAGTCTGTCAGTGATCCCTCCATGATTTCTAAAAGATGCTGGCAACCATAGCAGTCTGCATATCTGACTGACAGTGCAAAATGACATCTATATTTTCTCTTTTAAGTTCTCCAAAATTTGTTTCAAATATTTTTTAAAGGCCGCTTCCTTCCTTTCTCCTTTCCTCTCTACCTTTTTTTCCTTCTTGTCTTCCTGTTCTCTTCTCCTTTTTCTCCTCACTTCCTTCTCCTTATTCTTAAATGTAGAAAAGAAGTGAAGCAAGCATTAAGGCATTAATATTCTCCCTCTGTCTGTACTTGGTTGAAGAGATTGAGGCTCCTGTCACAGTTAAAGTACCTGTCACTGCAGTGGTTTCAGAACTCTCTCATGATATAAACATATACATGTTTTTGGAGAACTATTTCTAAGTCAGGACCGTCAAGTGCTGAGAAAACCGAATCACCATGAGTGTGGAAGTGTCTGGTGGTATTGACACTGCACTCCTGTCTGTACAGTACTCCCTTGGCAAAACACCAGTTTTCTCTGGGACATGGTCTCTCACTAACTTCCTGCAGTCCTCTGACTGGATACAAAATCACCCTCCGCAGAGCATTGCCCCTTCCTTCAAAAGGGTGTGTTTCTATATACCAGCCAATGAAACATCTAAGTCCTCAAAGCAAACATCTCAAATCTTTTCTTGGAACATGCCATCTGAAAGTAAACATACAAAACTAACAAAACTAATGCAAAATTGAATCATTCCTCTTTAAACATATGAATTTTGAGAATGTTTTTATATTAATAACTAAAGAATTAAACTGTTTGATAAGGAAGAAATACCAGACAACCTTCCAAGAACTATCAGATAAGAAAAGAGTTTGAACATGAAATTCTTGGCATTACTTGGGTCACTATACATAATCTCATAGAGGGTTACTCTTATAATTAAAGGTGGGTAAAGTAATTCAAAATCAGATTTATGTGAAGCCAGAATAATGATATATAGTAAGATTCTTTACATAAGCTTTTTCTTAACACCAAAGGGTTAGATTTCTTATTTTTAAATAAGACCTTTTAAAATGTATAGAAATCACAATTTGTTTGGATATATACAGCTTATTATCACATTATTAGTTTCCCTATTTCATGTAGAACTTGACTTCTCCTCCAAAATTTCATAACATCCTAGCAGATGCATTCTGTACACAATCAATGATTGTGATTGTATTTCACTGTCTACTGATTTGTGTATGTCCCTGACCTCTTGGCGTCATTCCGTTAAGTCTCAGCAACACTCAAGAATTATCAGACTTGAAGGTCATTAGGCTCAATTCTAGTTTTTTAGTTTCTTTTTTGAGCATTTGGTAAGGATTGATATTTCATGAGTCTTAGTCTTTCTTAAAAATCTCCAAAGTTCAAACAGAAAATTGTTAACTCATTCTACTTTGTAATTACCATATGGGTTCATTAAACACTTTTATTTTTGTAAAAGATACATTGTGTATCAATTTTTGCATCATCTGTTGTGCATCAATTTATCTCAACTATCCAAAAAATCATAAAATAATAAGAATATAGAAGAATGATGAAACATTTAGAAGAATAATACAAAAGTGAAATAAATTGTTATTCTTTAGCTTTCTTACTGTGTTGTACAAAGTAATGCATCATCTTTCAAGAAGGCATAAAGGAAATCTGCCTGTCATTATTTTTTATAATCTGCTTTTAGCTTTCATTGAAAACAGTAAAATCAGTTTTGTTTTGTTTTTTTCCTGCCTATCTGAGCAAAGAGGAGAAAACTGTCAGTGAAAGACATTTCAAAACCATTAGACAAATCAGAAGGTGAATGCAAAGGCAAAGAAAACTGCACCTTACACTTTGATGGTAAAACTGATCATATAAGCAAAATCTCAGACTATCAGTGTTTAGATTGATGAAAACTTACAAGAATTTTTCAAACTCAAATTTGATAAGGAAGCAACATAATTCTAAAGACAAAAGGTAATATGATTTTCTGACCTAATTAGTCAATCAATACGAAGAGGGACTTCATGACATAAAATTTTTGACAAAAACTTAACCATCACATTTTGCTAGAAGGATATATATATCTGTATTGTATTATATATGTATTTGATGAAGCATCTTGTCAAACTTGATAAAAATAGTAAATGTCTTGATACTACTGTTAATATTTGATAGTTTACTATAACAAAATTATTAAAATTTTAATAAAAATTAAGTTTTTAAAATTAAGTAAACTTTTAAAATTCTACAGATTACTTGTAAAATGATTTAAGATATTTTGAAAATTAAATTTAAAGTGTTCATTAAGCCCAGAGCAAATAAGTTATGACTTTTTCCCCTGGCAAATTGAGGGTTAAGCTACATATATTCTAAATGAGAAGCCTGTGCATTCTAAATTAAAACATTTCAGCAAATCTAATAGAAGTGTACTTCCTCATCTTGACTTCTAAAGTTGACTAAAGGTCTCACAGACCGACTGCTGTATTTGGACCTAGAGGATATGAGAAACAGTAGAGCAAGGAGCCAAATGAGAAGATAAAGACCCTGCAGTGACCTAAATTTTCTCTGAATGTATTTGTGTTTGCACACTATTTTCCTTATTTATTTCATGTGGAACATACTACTGTTGAGTTTGGCATTTGAAAGATCACTGATCAAATTACCAACTAGGTTGGTTTAAGAGTGTTTCATCAAAACTGTTGGCTACTCCTCAGTTCATCCCAGGGCAGCACCATCAACCTTCGTGGCAGTAAGAGAGTAACATAAAAAGATTCTTAGTTGTTTTATGAACGTGTGCCAAGCCAAAATTCCCCTCGTGCACCTACGGAACCAGTTATCAAGATCACCATGTCAATTCAACTAGAGTGCACATATATTTTTCCTTGTTTACAGACCTGTAATTATTTGCATTTAATTCATACAATTCATACTACTTATCTTAAAAAACAGCCATAAAAATTTATATTTGTTGTATACATATGGGTAAATGGACTGATTTAGGATGTTGAATAAAATTTATCAATCCAATTACAGTAACCTGAAAGCTATGCTGAGTGGCAGAGATCTAAATATACTGGTTCTTGTGATTGTGTGTTAGCAAAACACATCCATCAGTTCCCAGGTCCCACTCAAGTGTGTCAAGGACATTCAGTCACATAGATAGTTCAGTCAAATCTCCTCTACTTGGACTCTATTCATTAAATTCTCCCAGCTGTGACCCACTGGCAGCAAGAATCAATCCCAAGTTTTTGGGAAGCACTGCCTCCAGCCTGGTCCAGTCTCTTAGTTCCTATTATAAAATTCTAGTCTTATCCTTCACGTAGCCCAGAACATAAGCTTCTTAATATTTACAGCTCTAGTACTCTATTGCTCCATCGTAAGAGAGGCAAACCATGAGTCTAGCCTTAAATTCATATTCTTTACATCTCTCCATTTCTCTCAATTATTTGTATAAATCACAATATCATTTTAAATTTTTTTATTAAGATTACTTTTTGAGCAATTTTATATTCACAGAAAAATTGAGGGGAAGATATACAGATTTCCCATATAGTCCCTTACCCCACACATGGACAGATTCTCTATTATCAATATGCCCCTCTAGAGAAGTACCTTTGTACAACTGATGAGCCTACACTGACACATCATAATCAACCAAAGTCATTAGCTTACATTACGGTTCACTCTTGCCATTGTATATTCTATGGTTTTGGACACATATATAATGACTTATATCCATCATTATGGCATCATACAGAGTATTTTTCACTGCCTTTAAAATCCTTTATGCTCCACCTACTCATCCCTCCCCCTACCTATCCCTCACAAACATTGATTTCTTTTTCTTTTTCTTTTACTGTCTTCATAGATTTGCCTTTTCCAGAACATCATATAATTAGAGCATACTGGACATAACCTTTTCATATTGGTTTCTTTCACTCATTAGTAATACATATGTTTCCTTTATAACTTTTTATGACTTCATGGTACATTTGTTTAAACAGTAAATAATATTCCATTTTCAGTACATACCACAGTTTATTTTTCCATTGATCTCCTGAAAGATATCATGGTTGCTTCCAAGTTTTGAGAATTATGAACAAAGCCACTATAAACATCATGTGCAGGTTTGTGTGGTTATAAGTTGTGATGCTGAAGCTGAAACTCCAATACTTGGGCCACCTCATGCGAAGAGTTGACTCGTTGGAAAAGACTCTGATGCTGGGAGGAATTGGGGGCAGGAGGAGAAGGGGACGACAGAGGATGAGATGGCTGGATGGCATCACTGACTCGGTGGGCATGAGTTTGAGTAAACTGCGGGAGTTTGTGATGGACAGGGAGACCTGGCATGCTGCGATTCATGGGGTCGCAAAGAGTCGGACA
This sequence comes from Dama dama, assembly GCF_033118175.1. Lineage (NCBI taxonomy): Eukaryota > Metazoa > Chordata > Mammalia > Artiodactyla > Cervidae > Dama > Dama dama. Next base: position 50,515,060 of record NC_083685.1, on the reverse strand, counting down.
CGACTGAGCGACTGAACTGAACTGAACTGAAGTTGTGAACTCCTTTGGATAAATACCAAGGAGTGCAACTGCTGGATTGTAGGATAAGAATCTGCTTGGTTTTCTAAGAAATCATCAAAACGTCTTCCAGAGTTGGTAACATTTTCGATTCCCACTAGAGATGAACGCAAGTCCCTGTTGCTCCACATCTTCACTAGCGTTTGGTGTTGCCAGTGTCCCAGGTTTTGGTCATTCTAACAGGTGTGTAGTGGTATCTCAGTGTTGTCTTAATTTGCATTTCCCTGATGACATACGATAAAGAGCATCTTTTCATATGCTGATTTGCCATCTGTGTATCTCCTTTGATGACATGTCTGTTAAGGTCTCTGGCCCACTTTTTAATTAGGTTGTTTGTTTTTTTATTCTTGAGTTATGAGAGTTCTTTGTATATTTTAGATAACAATCCCTGATTAGATGTGTCTTTTGCAAATATTTTCTCCCAGTTTGTAGTTTGTTTTCTCATTCTTCTGATCATAATTGGATTAAAATTTTTATTCTCCAATGGACCTTCTATAAGAGAAGGAATTCATGGCATAAAATTCATAAACAGGTAGATATACTATAGCAAACAACACAGATGAACTTGATTCTCTAGTTTAGGAAACATTTTAGATCTACTATTACATCAGATTCTATGCTAATTCTGGGAAGAAATGAAAAAAAAAAAAGTAAATAAAACCAAAAATCAAGACAATACATTGTGTCACAATAGAAGTTTATATCAGACTTAGCATTCTATGGAATTAGGAAGGAGAAAGCATTAAGCTTCCATGGGAGTACAGTGAATACAGGGAGGGTGATGATGATTAAGATAAGAATACTCTTCTGACTAAGTGTCTATCAAATCGATCAATTTATTTCTCCAAGTGACAGTGGACATTCTCTCTTGTTGGGCTCTTGTATTTCCCTTTGTTTTTAGAATAGAAATGTCATCTGTGAAATCATTCGAATAATTCTCTTGTCCCTTGGAACAAAACCCTTATCTCTTCGCACGTCTCCCTCACCTAGTCCCTCACATATTTCCTAGAAAAAAAACAAAACCTATAATTTTGGGACCTTTCCTGACTAAATTGCTCTTATTTAGTTAATTAAATATAATTGTCAGTCCACTTCAACTCTCTGCCCCTTGAATAAATGCACATTCCACCTCATTCCCACTTCCTTGCAATAGCCTCTTTTCATCTATGGCTCCTTCCCTTTCACCAGCTTCTGCTGATTTATCATTCTAAATCCATTTTTAATTTTCTAACTTTTATAACACAAAGGTATGAACCTCAGTAAACTTGGGTAGGAGACATTACTGTTTGTAAATGCTTTAGGGTTCATTGAAATAGCTCCATTATTTTTTAATTTCCACATTCTCTATAGGCAAGTTGAATGCATGTTGAATTCACAACCATTTGTATGTGTGTGCAGTTTAGTTTTCAAAGATCTGTGAGTGCCATATGTAGAGAAAAAAATCACACAAAGGCAAGCTAATTAGTAAAAAAACAGCCTAGAGGAAACAAACCTGGAATTAATGGTGACTGCCAACCTAAAAAGCAAATGTCATTCTACCGTAAAATCCCAGAACATTCCTTTCTTTTTCCTGAGGATCTCAGGATCACAGGAACAAACACTGCTAAGGTAAATAAAAACCCATATAGCCACAGCAAATGTTGTTTATGTAGACCAGACCCAAGTAACCACACTGGTTCAGAGTTGAGTTTTTTAATCGGAAACCTTTTGTGCCCAACCAAAAATGTCTTAATGAGACAGAACCACAAAAAGGGAAGCTATATTAACACAAAGCTTGTTTATAAGTCAGCTGGAAATCATTATTGTCTTAGGAAGTATTCCAAATTTTGTTATTTTCTACTAGTATTAGGTAACTACTGAATATTTTACAAACAGAAAATAATAACAATGAATTGGCAATAACACAGAGTTAGTTTTTGGAAACTTTACCAAAAAAAAAAAAAAACCCTCAAAATTACTCACACATGTGAATATGCAAAAATCTATTCTTTTTTTTTTCTGACATATGCTTTTTTCTTATTGAGTTATAAGATGAGCAGCTTCCTTTCACTAGTGGAAGTCCAAAGTTCTTCTTGTCAGTGTTCATCTTTGGGTAGATTTTGGTCTTTCCTCTCTAATACAGAGAAAGATTCAAAATCAATTTCATGAGACAAATTAACTACATAGCTTTATCCCAGTTACCATTCAAGAAAGCTTGCTCTAGTGTGACTTCATTTGAATAAACAGTCTATTCAATGAATTTGACCTTATTTACTGAGTCTTAGGAAAACAGAGAAAGAATCTGGGATTAATGGGAGCCACTATAAAGATTTTCATCTTTCCCACTCTTTTCATCATTATCTTGAAGTATATTTCATTAAAGTTTTTTAGTACCTTTTCTGCAGTTTTCTATAATGGGAAAATCATTTTACTAATGTAAAAGTTTTATTTTTTACCTCAAAGTCCAACTGAAATGAGTTTAAAACTAGAATATCTTTGAGAGAGGCAGATTTGGAAAACTCTTAAATTGTTCATTGTGTTAACCCAAGGGTATATGATGGTAAAAAGGATATTTTAGAGTGTGTAATTCCTAATAATTAAGGTTGGTAAGTAGAAGAGAGAAGTGTAGGGTCTTCTTTGACTGTATAAACAGGGTAAATGTATTTACATTAAAACAGACATTGGCTGGTAGTTTCTGGGCCAACATATATTTTTTTAACAAATATAAATTTTACTTAATATTATATATATACATACTATATATATAATATATTCAGTGGTAATAAAGAGCAAAATGTCATATTACTCTGGGAAAATCTGCTTTTGAATGAACCAAAACAACTCTTCCTATCTGTCTTTTAAATATATTAATAGTTTAGTCTTTTGAAGCTATGTATTGAGATAGCATAATTAATGATTTCCTCTTGTATTCTGTATATGATTCTTTTATTTAGAATTAAACATGATCTGTTTTAAGAATTGTTCATGTATATTTTATATAAACGAACCATTTAGTAGTAGGATATAATGCCATATACATTTTGCATAGTCAGTGTAGCATAATGCCCTCTGATGTCAACATATTTAAGAACTGAGATAAGTTGGCTCTAGAAAATCTTGTCAAGGTTGGGTATAGACCTTCTAATAAAGAGAAAACAACTCTCCCTAAAAAATACCACTTCCCTTGATAAACTTTGAAGTCTTACTTTTCTTAGTTGTTTTTGAATGTGTCATAGAACAAATACTGTCTTAATTATATGATACCATAACTTCTGGGAAATAATTTTTATTTATTAGAATTGCAATGTGATAAATTGATATTCAAGAAATAGCACATTCTAGTTCATGAAAAAGTAAAACTGAAAATGGATAAAACTTCTTAGCAACAATGAAATACAGTAAAGGAGATTTGCAATTTTTTCTAATACATACCATTTGGGATGTATTTGAGACAATATGATTTTTAAATGCTTTACTTTTCCCCTACTTAATATACACCCCCCACCCCGACAAAGAATCCAATTATTCACTATGCTAAAAGGTGAAAACCAAAGGATAAAACCAAAATCAGCTGAACTAACTCGGTTTAATTAGTTATTTCTCTTGTTCCCATAAATGAAGATGCCTACAGAAATAGTAACATTTTCATAAGAAACAAGAGACCCCAAAATGAAACCATATGTCCTGTTGAGACTAGTCCTTGAGCTCAGGAAATACCAATTATCTTCATTGTTGTTTTATTCTTTAACTCTTAAAAATGTAGGCATGGTTTTGAATTCCAGTTTGGCAACTATATGCAATTCCCCATCAATGTCACTCACTTTTGTGCCTTTTATCTTTCTTTTTAAAGCTATGTTTGATGTTTCTTCAAATAATTTTTTCTGAATAGAAGGGAAAAAATGTGATTTTAGTTCACAGTTTAAGTTTTGAATCTTTTTTCACATACTTAAGTCAAGTCAGAGCAGGACTGGAAATATCTCCTATCCTCTGCTAAAACTGAGTTTTATGGCTGCTGAAGACTGATCTAATTTTTAATTTTACAAGTATTTTGTGGACTAGAATATGCTACTGCTTGAATATCAATTTACCATAAGTTATTTACATGGAAGTTTTAATAAATAATAAAAACAATTAGAATTAAAGAAATGTCATTTTGCTACTTCTCATTGGGAGATATCTTTAAAATTCTCTTTTCAGGTAAAATTTCCTGACTAATATTTTTTAATTTATCCAGTAATGACCTTTCTCTACCTTTTTTTAATTTTCTGGGCCATAACAATTAATACATCCAGTAAATAGTTGTTGCCTAACTACGGGATGAGAAATACAGTTGTAGAGCATTTCTATGAAGGTTTTCTGTCTTGTGCACTAGTGTTGTGATAGTGAAGGGCTTCTTCTGTCTTTTTTCTCCTTCTCTCATTCACTCTCTTTCACATAAAGCAACATGTGCTGAGTGGCATTTATTAGAATTTCTTCAGCCAGCTACTCTCCTGTTACTATTAGTGTTTTTCACTATTTAGCTTTCAAACATTTCAAAGTTTGTATGTTTGAAATCAATTGTTTAATAAATCAGAAACAACTGAAGCTAACAGCAGTCCCTAATGTTGGTCATTTTGTCTGTTTTGCTTTGTGTAGATAAAGGTCAACTAAAACAAGTGAGATCTTTAATTTCTAGTCAAGTGTGCCACCTTCCAGAACTTACTTTATGTCTAGGAACTACAATTCGAGAAGCGGTGCATCTTTAATAGCTCAGTCATATCTGGCTTTGTGACCCCATGGATTGTAGCCCTCCAGGCTCCTCTGTTCATGGAATTCTCCAGGCAAGAATACTGGGGTGGGTTGCCATTCCCTTCTCCAGGGGAATCTTCCCCACCCAGATCTTCCCACATCTCCTGTGACTCCTGCATTGAGGCAGAATTTTTACCCACTGAGTCAGTGGGGAAGTCCTCGAGAAGTGGTAGATGTGTGTGAAAATGGCCAAATATTACTGTGTCCTGAGAACCTAACCTGGTAACTGGCAGGTTGTTGCCATTGTTATTTAGTCTCTCAGCCGTGTCTGACTCTTTTATGACACCCATGGACTGTAGCCTGCAAGGCTCCTCTGTCTATGGGATCTTCCAGGCAAGATTACTGCAGTGGATTGCCATTTCCTCCTCCAGGGGATCTTCCTGGCCCAGGGATGGAACCTGTGCCTCCATCTCCAGGTCTCCTACATTGCAGGTGAATTCTTTATGGCTGAGCCCACTGGTAAGCCCAACTGTCAGGTTGGGGCCTCAAAATATGGCCAAGCAGAAATGTGGATTGAACTCCATTTGCAGCTGGGTCTTCCCAAACTGCTGCCAGCTCTCAGGGAAATTACAATGGCCATTAGAAGGAACATTCGAATAAGATAAGTTTATTGAAAAAGAGCTCGGTCCTCTGGGATGACTTGGAGGAGTAGGATGGGTTAATGGGGTGCGAGGGAGGACAAAGATGGAAAAGATATATATATATATATATACCTATGCTGATCCACTTTGTTGTACAACAAACTAACACAACACTGCAAAGAAATTATATGTAAAATTCTTTACAACACTGCAAGTAATTTAATTTTTTAATAAAAGATTAAAAAAATGTTTTTAAAAGTGCACTTAAAAACAATGGCTTCCAAATCAAGCAAACAGAATGGAATACCTATTGTAATTGGTGTGCAGAAACCTCCAAAAAAATCTCAAAATAGCTTCATTGAGAGATTTGCTGTAAAATGCTAATGCAAAAATTAAATATACAAGACATCTAAAACAAAAGACTTATGGCTGATTCATGTTGATGTATGGGAGAAAGCAATACAAAATTGAAAAGCAATTATCCTTCAATTAAAAAGAAAAAAAAATGTAAAAAGGAAAAAAATTAAACAAAAGACTATAAGACAAACTTAATCCTATTGTTCCCCCACTTCCTTTACTTTAGCATTCATTCTAATAATCCTCTGTCTGAATTGTTTGTCTCACTCTAAAAAGACTGCACGATCATAAGCAAAAGTCAACAATTAATGGCCTTACAGACACTTCCATATCTCTCTTCACAGGAGGATACCCATATGGCCCTCTCCCAAAGTTGATGAGACTCTGAGGGTTTTTTCCTCTGGTAAATTGATATGTTATTCCATTTAATAGCCAAGTGAAGTCACTCAGTCCTGTCCGACTCTTTGCGAACCCGTGGACTGTAGCCTACCAAGCTCCTCCAGTCCATGGGATTCTCCAGGCAAGAATACTAGAGTGGGTTGCCATTTCCTTCTCCAGGGGATCTTCCCAACCCAGGGATCGAACCCAGGTCTCCCTCATTGCAGGCAGACGCTTTAACCTCTGAGCCACCAGGGAAGACCATTAATAGCCAAGGGAAAAAAAAAAATTAAAATTCCTACCAGAGTCAGCTCTCCTAGATCTCTATCACTAGTACCCAGTTCAGTTCAGTTCAGTAGCTCAGTCGTGTCCAACTCTTTGCGACCCCATGAATCGCAGCACGCCAGGCCTCCCTGTCCATCACAAACTCCCGGAGTTTACTCAAACCCATGTCCATCGAGTGGGTGATGCCATCCAGCTATCTCATCCTCTGTTGTCCCCTTCTCCTCCTGCCCCCAATCCCTCCCAGCTTCAGGGTCTTTTCCAATGAGTCAACTCTTTGCATGAGGTGGCCAAAGTATTGGAGTTTCAGCATCAGTCCTTCCAATGAACACCCAGGACGGATCTCCTTTAGGATGGACTGGTTGGATCTCCTTGCAGTCCAAGGGACTCTCAAGAGTCTTCTCCAACATCACAGTTCAAAAGCATCAATTCTTCAGCACTCAGCTTTCTTCACAGTCCAACTCTCACATCCATACATGACCACTGGAAAAACCATAGCCTTGACTAGACGGACCTTTGTTGGCAAAGTAATGTCTCTGCTCTTTAATATGCTATCTAGGTTGGTCATAACTTTCCTTCCAAGGAGTAAGCGTCTTTTAATTTCATGGCTGCAATCACCATCTGCAATGATTTTGGAGCCCAGAAAAATAAAGTCTAACACTGTTTCCACTGCTACCGCATGTCCAAGGTTAGGGGCAGTGTCCGAGAGGAGCAACCCCACCTCCAGGGAACAGCGGCTGCGCAGTTGCAGGAGGGCTGAGTGGAGCTACTCCATCTTCAAGGTTAGGAGGGGCGGCCGTGAGGAGATACCCTTGTCCAAGGTAAGGAGCAGTGGCTGTGCTTTGCTGGAGCAGCCATAAAGAGATACCCTGCTCAAGGTAAGAGAAACCCAAGTACCCAGAAGAGATAGGAAAATAAAATATAACTTGCACCCTCTTTGAGGGCATCTCTTGAGTCCAAGAAATCAATCAATATTGCCAGAAATGTAACAAACTAGACAGCATATTAAAAAGCAGAGACACCACTTTGCTGACAAAGTTGCATAGTCAAAGCTATGATTTTTCCAGTAGTCATGTATGGATGTGAGAGCTGCACAGTAAAAAAGGCTAAGCGCTGAAGAATTGATGCCTTCAAACTGTGGTGCTGGAGAAGACTCTTGTTAATCTCTTGGACTGCAAGGAGATCAAACCAGGCAATCCTAAAGGTAATCAACCCTGAATATTCATTGGAAGGGCTGATGCTGAAGCGGACATTCCAATACTTTGGGCTGCCTGATGGGAAGACTCAACTCATTGGAAAAGACCCTGATGCTGGGAAAGATTGAGGGAAGAAGGAAAAGGGGGCGACAGAGGATGAGATGGTTGGATGGCATCACCGACTCAATGGACATGAGTCTGAGCAAACTCTGGGAGATAGTGCAGGACAGGGAAGCCTGGCATGCTGCAGTCCTTGGGGCTACAAAGAGTCAGATATGACCATGACTGAACAACAACAACAGCTAAAAATCTGGCAAGATATTTCAAGGGATTTTTTTTTTTAATTAGGTAGCCCTATGGTCGGAGTTGGTAAGAGATCAAAAGCTGATATTTAGAGCCTGATAGAAATATTTTTCAAGCCATCTCTCCGAAGTAAATTGAAGATAATGTAGTTGGATGGTACATCAACCTATGATTTTCTTTGACTTAGTTGATTTTAATTGGTTTGGGTCTTGGGGACCATGGCTCTGAAGTGCCCTCCAAACACTGGGAATTAATTTGCTCATTATAATTATAATAATCTCCCTGGTGCATTGTATTATCTGAAAAGCTTTAAATATGTGTTTGTAGCTGCTAAGCATTAAGCAAATGATCTCCCTAAGACTGGAACATCAGAAAAGGAATGAAGAGAATCTGTCACTATCATAGGAATTAAGCAAAAACATCGTGACTTGTGGATACCACACAAGGGATCAACAAAGCTTTGAGAATCAGAGAGATAGGTAAGAGTGACACTAATGCCTAAATTTTGATCACATCTCTCAATTAACCTGAGAGTTTGATCAAAAGTGTCGAGAAAAAGAAACACTGATCCCGAAATGAAGTCACTTGTGCTAAACTCCAATGTCAGTAAACCAAGACTTAATACTTAACTTGCTGGCAGTTCAACTTCCCACAGGAATGTAGTCTTAATTGGTTGGTCTGGAATTTTCTGGTCAGCACCAATGACATAATGTGACATAAAGCTCCCTTCCATCCCTCATGGGTAATTTACCTATGCCTGAAAACAATCCACTCTTTCCCCCTTTCTGCTTATCTAAGCCTCCCATTTTGTACAGCTCTTCAAAGGTCCTCTCTTTCCTACTAGGTGGGATGCCACCCAATTCATGAATTGTTCAATAAAGCCAATTAGATCTTTAAAATTTACTTGATTGAACTTTTGTGAGCTTGTGTTTTTCTTTTGTAATACAGTGATAATGATATCTGTTCTACCTTCCTCAGGGATTTTTTGAGAATCTGATAAACTAATGTGGATAGAATCACTTTGTAACATATAAAGTGTCATAAAAATATAATCTGTTATTATAAAGTATTCATAGAGAATTCTGTAATATTTGATTTCTAGATAGTGTGTTCATTTATTACAGTTTCACTTGGAAAGAGTCTATTTTTAAAAAATACAATTGCTGTGTCAAACAGAAGAAAGCAAACTGACATCAAGTAATGAGCAGAACTGGGAAAATAATATAGTCTCCTAGCCTCCTAAAGAAACTTATCTTGTGTGTTAAATTTACTTTAAAAATTAATGAGAGAGTTGGAGTTTATAGTTATCCTTCACTAGAACTCCAACTGGATAGACTAGAAAAAGGACCAACTGCTATCTGTAAGCCTGTTTTTCAGATTTTTGTTTCACAAAACAGATCTGAATCCTTAGGTCTTAAAGGGGGAAAAAAAAGAATCTTCCAACCACCAGCCCCAGAGAGCTGTGTAAAATGAAATGGAGGTGGGAGGACAAAACCTCTCAGGATCGAGCAGAGGCCATGTCAACAGATGTGGCCGCAGTGAATAGAAAAGGTTGAATGGTTGCTTTGTTGCTTGCTTTCTGTTTGAACCACAGAGGGTCCTCTCTATACAAATCTTTCTGGCAGATGATGTACCACATAACTCTTACTGCCTGTAGAAACATACAGAACCTGATCTTTGCTAAACACAGGCACCCTCAGCTCTTGGCTCTGTTTATTTTAATGAATGTTTATTTTAACGAATGCTTTGCATAAGACCAAACATTTATGGCAATTGTGAAAGAGAATGTATGAAGAACTGAAAAGCCCATATAATTTTGCTTTTGAATTACTGACAGAAAGCGATCAGTATCAGACTACACTGAACAAAGAAAAACAATACATGAGAGTTTTTCAAAGTTGCACTTATAATTGGCAGGTATGAAATGACTTCATAGCTAAAGAGAAAAGGAAGATGTGTTCAAATTAAAACTATTTCTTAAAAGAAACACTGTTTAGAGAGTGTGTTATGAACAATGTGTTGAAATGAGCCACACAACCTTCACTCTATTATTAAAGATTTTGGTGGAAAAGTACACAGCATTGTTGAAGTACTCTACACATGTCCATTGATTTATTTCATGAGGAACTGTTATTGTTGCCTACTTGTAAAAGGTCAGACACCAGAATTTGGAGGCCTGCCCAGACTCCTTTAAATAACCCCAGGGACCTGGCATTCTGTGATCCAGGATGCCTCGGTGGGTGGGTGGATGGACAGTGGTTGAGAGGTGTTCTTCCATTTATTAAACTCTTATTTTTATCAAATAAAATCAACACCAGCCTCGAAGACCAGCAGTAGCCAATAGCAATAAAGCATAAAATGTTCCTTCATAAAGGTATATGGTCATATTCAACTCTTCCCCTGTAGTAGATTTTTATTTCACATGGAACAGAATAAATGAGTCTCCTGAAAGCTGGTGGATTTACAGCTTGAATTTACTATTCTTCTAGCATGGTGTTAACGTCACTAATATAAATGTTGTGTCTGCTTTGCAGAAATTCTCCACTGAAGCAAATGATGCATATCTAGGCATAGGAGAAGGATGTGAGTTCAGGAAGAACAAGAAAGAGGGAAGAAGGGAAATATGGAGAATGTGCCCTTTTTCTTGAACGACATACTAAACAGCAATATACGATAAAAGGCATAATCTTAGAAATTGCAGTTCTTATAATCAGAATTCCTTCCTTCATGCCTGTATTCCTGTGTATTAACCAGATATTGTTTTTCATGAGCTGCCTAATTTGTGTAAGTGTGTGGAATGATTCTTTAGGGGAAAGGAAAAAAGGGTATGGTCTTCTTGAAATGTATCTGATTCCCTTTCCATGTGTAGACAGCTGTATGTTTCTTCATCGTCTCTAGAGATATTTCAAAGCAGGTAAATAAGATGACTTGCTTTAATTCCTTAATTTCCTATTCTGCCACACATTCTGACTTTGTCATTAGTAAACAAACATGATTTGGGCACAGAATTAAAAAACAAACAACAACAACAAAAATGCAGGGAAGAAGAGGGGAAAAGGACACACGGAGAGAAAGAATTTAAACCTGAGGCCTAGGGAGCTCCCTCTTTCTCCACCCACACAGTCAGCGATGTCAGCAAGCCTTGGGTGCTCAGGACAGGGCGGAGGCCCTGCGATACAGGACTGCGGCCCATGCATTCATGGGCCGCTCTGACGCCGCAGCCCCTTTTGTTCGGAGCCAGATCATTGCTCTCCCTGCTCTCAGCTGCCATATGGTGCAGGGGAGGCCCAAGTACAAAGACAGACAGGGAGAGCGCAAGGCTGAAAGAGCAAGCGAGAAAGAACATCAAGAGCTGCAGATGAAGCTAATTTCCGTCCAGTGTTGAAGGGGCGAGAAGGCAAGGTGGGGCTGAGAATAGCGAGGAGAGGGAGCACATGGAGGGAGCGTGTGGAGCGGATGTTCCTGGAATATGAAACTGCTCACAGATAAGCGACAGAGCTGTTTCCTGTGAGATGCGGGCTCTGCTTATTCTCCAAATATGGTGTTAAAAACAGAAAATGACCACTATGATTGTTTATCTTTTGTTATCGGTCTTAAAATCACTTCTATTATTCCTCAAGGTCAGGAGTTACATCATTTTTTTATCATAATGACATAATTAACAAGACAAATATGCTGTTTTTATGCATATTCCCACAGTCTTGCTCTGTGATAATTTTCAGTATTGTGTAAAGCCTCTCTTTTCATACGAAAATTACAATGTACATGTATTTTTTTCCCTTTTGGTCAGTAAATGTCCTCCCAGTGAGGACATATAGGGAGCTTACCTTTTCAGGAGTCTATGGCCAACCTGCTGGGACACAATTCATACTTTGTTAAATCACATGAATGTTCCCAATATATAGGTTTTTGTATCAAGACTGTTAGATTTTTAAAGTCAAAGTGATCAGAATACAAAACACTAATGTATTCTGGCACTTTAAAAAAAAAAGTTCATGCTAATTAGGGTGTAACATTTGATTTTCCCACCATTTATTTTCTGTATAATACAATGTACAGCCGTATTTATCATGTTTCATAATGGAAAGAGGCAGAAATATAGCTCTCTGCCATAAGGAGACCCTGATAATTTTGATCATTCCTTCAATGAGTAAGTAGTACAACAAACAGTACAGCTGCCCAATATTTCATATTTAATTCTGACCTCATAATGTTTGATAAGATAATGGTGTATGAGAATATTATTACTTTACATGTCAAGGTGTATTGAAGAATCCACAAAATTCATGGTTATACAAGTTATCCAGTTCTTATCTCAGATCCTTGAAACTGTCTATAGCCTGAAGTTCAATACAGTACATTCTGCTAGTTTTACTCCTGCACTTTGACAATTACCTCTCAGTATACATGGCTGATGTTTCCAAGTCTATCTCTTAAAGTTGGAGTTAACCAGCTGCTCAGATTTTGGATTTGCTTTCATCTCTGTCTACATTTACTCACTTGGGGATCTTATCTAATCTCATGCTTTTAGACACCATCCACATGATGACAGCAGCCATATTCACATCTCCTAAACTCTATACGCATATTTCAAGCTGCCATCTCAGCATATTACCGTGTGTGTGTGATAGACATCTTAAACTTGATGTGTCCAAATCTATATTCCTGATCTGCACCCACTAAACCTGCTTCTCCCATGGGTCTCCCAATCTCAATTATTAATAACTACCACTCTTTCCTGCTAGCCCCTCAGGCCAAAATTCTTGAAGTCATCATCGATTCTTCTCTTTCTTCAAACCACACATTCAGTACAGCAGTAATCCTTGTTGGTTTTTACCTTCAAAATATATCCAGAATCCAACCACTTCTCACCAGTCCTATAGCTACCATTTCGGTCCAGGCTACCAGGGTTTCTCTACTGCATTTCTGTAATAATCTTATTTGTCTTTCTGGATTCATTCTTGTCCTTACATTATATTCTCAATAGAGCAGCCAGGATAAACATTATACTACTTTTTATGTTATATATTTTCCTTTTTATGTATAGAAACCTGTGAATAATCTGCCTGTGCATTACCTCTTTAACCTTGCCTCAGTCACACTGGCTACCTTCCGTTTTGCAAATGCACTAATCACACTCTTGTCTTTGTCTAGCTTCTCTGTCTAGAACACTTTTTCCTCAGATTTCCCCACTTCATTCAAGTTTTTCTTACATGTCATTTTTTCAGGGAAACCTTGCCTAACACTCCATTTAACACTGTAACCCTCCTCCCAACACACATCATCCCAGTTCTTGTTATGTTTTTCCCATAGAATGTTTTACTTTCTAACTTCAAATAAAATTTCTTCCTATGAGAGTAGCAGCCCAAGGCACAGAAATCATTGAAAATATATGAGGTATATCTTCTTATGAAGTCTAAATTATAGTTACCATGTCTAGTTACTATCAGAAATAGAAATAATGGTTTTATTTTTTTTTTACCTAGAAGTGTATGATTCACCAAAATATATTTTACAATTGCGTATCTGTTTTCTTAGCCTTTTCCTAAAAAGGAAGAACTGATATATGTTAGATATCAGAATCTGCTCTTCAGTTCCCCAAACTGAACTGATTTTAAGATAAAAGGGAAACCGCCAGTAAAAGAGAAATTAAAATTAATATTCTATAAAGAGAAAAGTAACTGATAGAAAAATGAAAGTAGCATCCTAAATTAGCCTAAATATTATCCCTCAAAACATGTAAATTAAATGAAAAACTTAGGGGAAAACATATGCATTGCTGTTATAACCAAAACGCTTGGTATATTCTGCACATTTGGTAAATGGTGAAGAGAAAATATTCTGTTTATAAGTAAAGATTCTAACTAGACTCTTACTTGTGCTCACTTTTCTTCTACCGCTGCTACTGTGTATTGTTAAGAACTTGCTGAGGCTAGGTTCTCCAGTGAAAAAGTACTCAAAACATGGAAGGAAGGTCATTTAAATTTATATAACCAAAGACATCAGAAGTTACATTTTCATATGGAAAAGCCTGGGACTTGGAGTTGGCAGCATTGGTTAATATCCCAGCTCAAATGTTTAGCTGCCTCAGTAGCTTCATCAAGATCATTATTCTGAGTCTATTCCCTCCTCTGTTATGGATAGAGCCTACCTTAATCCACTGTGGTGATGATGATAATAAATGCCTCTAAGACACATTCTGGTACATACAAAGCACTGACAAAAAGTGCACAAAAAATCAGTGCTAATCTAATATAGAATGACATATGAAAGTCAGAGGTATGGACATCACTTTCAATCATGTTCCTCCTTTTAAAATTTAGAAGTTCATGATTTCAATTTAATTTTACGTAACCTTCTTTATGGTTTTAACTAGAGCAAAGAAAAGAAAGAAACCTTGATTAGTTAATAATGGGGATCCATGGCACTTGGGTCATCACTATCTGTTTCTTCTCAAATGAATCTCAAAATATACAGAATTCCTACTTGTTAGCATATAAAGAGCATTTCTTGAATAAGTGAATGAATCACTGAATGAATGAATCAATGAACCTCAAAAGATCAGTTTTCATCCCAAACCCTAAGATGGGCAGTGCTAAACAATGTTCAAAGTACCAGACAGTTGTGCTCACTTTCCAAGCTAGTAAAGTTATACCCAAAATTCTTCAAGCTAGGCTTCAGTAGTACTTGAATTGAGAACTTCCAGAGTTACATGTTGGGTTTAGAAAGGCAGAGGAGCCAGAGATCAAATTGCCAACATTCATTGGATCATACTGAAAGCAAGAGAATTCCAGGGAAATATCTACTTCTGTTTCATTGACTATGCTAAAGCCTTTGACAGTTCAACAGTTCAACAAACTGTGGAAAAGTCTTAAAGAGATAGAAATACTAGGCCACCATACCTGTCTCCTGAGAAACCTATATGCTGATCAGGAAGCAACAGTTAGAAATTTACATGGAACAATGGACTGGTTCAAACGGAAAAGGAGTATGACAAGGCTGTATATTGTCACCCTGTTTATTTAACTTATATGGAAGGTGCATCATCTGAAATGCCAGGCTGGATGAATCACAAGCTGGAATCAAGATTGCTGGGAGAAATACCAACAATCTTAGATATGCAGACAATAGTACTCTAATGGCAGAAAAGCAAAGAGGAACTAAAGAGCCTCTTGATGAAGGTGAAAGAGAAGAGTGAAAAAACTGGCTTAAAACTCAACATTCAAAAAACTAATATCATGGCATTCAGTCCCATCACTTTATGCAAATAGAAAAGGAAAAAGTAGAAGCAGTGACAGATTTTCTCTTCTTGGGCTCAAAAATCACTACAAATGGTGACTGCAGTCATGAAATTAAAAGACATTTGCTCCTTAGAAGAAAGAATATGACAAACCTAAACAGTGTATTAAAAAGCAGAGACACTCACTTTTCTGACAAAGGTCTGTGTACTCAAAGATGTGGTCTTTCCAATAGTCATGTATGGATGTGAGAGTTGGACCATAAAGAAGGCTGAGTGCCAAAGAATTGATGCTTTCAATCTGTGGTGCTGGAGAAGACTCTTGAGAGTCCCTTGGACAGCAAGGAGAGCAAACCAATCAATCCTAAAGGAAATCAATCCTGAATATTCATTGGAAGGACTGCTGCTGAAGCTGAAGCTCCAATAATTTGGCCACCTGATGTGAAGAGCTGACTCATTGGAAAAGACTCTGATGCTGGGAAAGATTGAAGGCAAAAGGAGAAGGGGGCGGCAGAGAAGGAGACGGTTGGATAAAGCACCGACTCAGTGATCATGAACCTGGGCAACTCCAGGAGATAGTAAGGGACAGCAAGGCCTGGTGTGCTGTAGTCCATGGCATTACAAAGAGTTGGACATGACTTAACAACTGAACAACAGCAACACCTGGCACCCTGATCATCATTTCTGATTCTTCTCAAATGAATCTCACAGAATCCCTGCTGCTGCTGCTGCTTCTAAGTCGCTTCAGTTGTGTCCGACTCTATGCGACCCCATAGATAGCAGCCCACCAGGCTCCCCTGTCCCTGGGATTCTCCACGCAAGAATACTGGAGTGGGTTGCCATTTCCTTCTCTAATGCATGAAAGTGAAAAGTGAAAGTGAAGTCACTCAGTCGTGTCTGACTCTTAGCGACCCCATGGACTGCAGCCTACCAGGCTCCTCCATCCATGGGATTTTCCAGGCAAGAGTACTGGAGTGGGGTGCCATTGCCTTCTCTGCACAGTATCCCTACCTGGTAGCAAACAAAGAGTATTTCCTGAGTTCAACCTAAGGTTTGTGCATTATCCTCAACTTGATTTAATTTTTCAAAAAATGAGGATAATTTATTTCAAGGGAATCAACAGGAACTTATTGAACTCACGAGCTTCAGTACCTGAGATGTTGAAGAAGGGTGTGGTTGTAAATGAGTGCTTATGTTGTACCTTCGTCAGCTCAGGCTGCCTTAACAAAATACCACAGACTTAATGGCTTAAGTAACAGACACCTACTTCTCATAATCCTGCAGGCTACGAAGACCAAGATTGAGGTGCCTGCATATTCAGTTCTTTGTGAAGGCCCTTTTCCTGACCTGCAGGCAGTAGTAGTCTTTTCCCTGTGTCCTCACATGGCAGAAAGGGAGAAAGTGTGAGGACTTTGGTGTTTTCCCTCTTCTTACAAGGGCACTAACCTCATCATGAGAACCGTACCGTCATGACCTCATTCTAATCTGAATACTCTCAAAGCTCCACCCCCAAATACAATCACGTTGTGGATTAGAGCTTCAAAATATCAATTTGGGAGACACATACATTAAGTGCACAGCATACTGCCAAGCAACAGAAAATGTGCAATGAAATTATGAACTGAAAGTATTAAAAGCAGAAAGTATTATTTACAAAAATAGTGATGATGATTTCAGATTGCAGACTCCATTCTTAGTTCCTTGTTTTGCCTTTCTGCTCTTCATGCTTTTAATTATCATCTAGACTTTTCTTAATACATCTACTTTTTTTTATCTGCTGTGGAAGTATTCTGAGCTCTGCTTCTGTTTTTGGGCACTGTAAAACTTGACTACATTATTTGAAGCAGTACAGTGGCAAATTGTACACTGTCCTCCCCTCTTTCTTCTTGAGATGCTTTCTGTTTAGTTCACTGTACATGCATCCACTGTCTAAGCATCCAAGATCTAACCTGGGCAAATGCTCAGTAATATACATCAAAATGTCAGATGCACTAAGTCCCAAGGTCTTCTGATTGAACAAATTATTCCCAGTGTCATTTGATATCCACTAAGCTCCCTATACCAGATATTAAACTAGGCATTTTTATTGACCTTCCCTCATTTAATATTTGTATTACCTTGTATGAAATACACTGCCTATTGCTATTTTTCAGCCACTGAAATTGAGATCAACAGTGATTAAAATGCCTTGTCTCGAGAGATTGGTTCAAGATGGTGGAATCGAAAGACATGCATTCATCTCCTCCTGCAAGAGCACCAAACTTGCAACTAGCTATTGAACAACCATCAACTGGAAAACACTTGAACCCACCAAAAAAGATACCCCACATCCAAAGACAAAGGAGAAGCCACAATGAAACAGCAAGAGGGGCACAATCACAATACAATGAAATCCCATACCCGCCAGGTAGGAGACACACAAACTGGAGAACAGAAGTACCAAAGAAGTTCTCCCACTGTTATGAAGGTTCTGAACCCCACATCAAGCTTCCCAACCTAAGGATCCAGCAAAGGGACTAGGAATCCCCAGGGAGTCTGACTTTGAAAGCCATATTACAGGATTTCCACAGGACCAGGGGAAGCAGAGACTCCACTCTTGGAGGGCATAAATAAGATCCTGTATGCACCAGGACCCAGGGTAAGGGAGCAGTGACCCCACAGAAGACTGAACCAGATCCACCTGCTAGTGATGAGGTTCTCCTTTGGAGAAATGGGTCAGCAGTGGCTTCTCACAGGGGCAAGGGCACCAGCAGCAGCAGTCCTGGGAGGTGCCCTTTGGCATAAGCCCTCTTGGGGGTTGCCATTAACCCTACCATAGAGCCTGTAGATTTCAGGGCTGGATCACCTCAGGCCAAACAACTAAAATACTTTGGCTCAAATTACACACTTTATATAAAAACAAATCCAGAATTGAACATATATTTTGTGACTTCAAGTCTAGGTAATACCATTTCAGTAAGCTTAATATCAAACAGGACCAATAGGTGATACAAATCCAATTTAATACTGACAGAATCAGATCTCTCTGTCCTTTGGGGAGTTGGATGGTATCAGTACATTACAGAACTCAAATTTGGAATTCTTGTTTTCTTTCTGTGAATTGTCCTCACACAGTGCATTCTGGACTTCTTGGCATAACTAACTACTCATTTCAATCAGTATATCCTCATGTAATATACTGTCTAAAAACAATGCCACAATAAACTGATATATCAATATAACATTAAGAGTTTGAACATTGACCATATTTAATTTCACCTATCACTGATGGTAATCCAAAGCAAGGCCCACTTGAGTTAAGTCTTAAGAGATAAGAAAGGCTTCTCTAAAAGCCTTTTTCTAGGATGTGATGTTAGGATACAATCTATTTGAAGGAAACGCCCATCAACTTCATCTTGATCCACAAGAACTCTATCTGTTTTGTGTTTGTATAAAATATCTGCCTCTCTTACTTCTCAGCTGTTACTGGGGTCATCACCAAGAGCCCTTCTGCAAATCTTGAGTACATCCTTCATTAAGGAATGATTGAATAGAAAGTGAGAAATGTAGCAAAGAAGTTATATGGAGAAAAACATACCAGAGGAGAGGGACTTGGTACATAACAGAGACCCATGGCTTGCAGACAGAATCTTCTCTGGCTCAAATCCTAGGTCTGGCATTCATTAGCAGTAGGACTTTGGGCCTCTTTGAAATTAACTGCCCTTATGTTCAACATTTGTAACTTAATAGTATCCACCTCAAAGAACTTTTACAAAGCACAAGTTATATAGTTTGTGTGAATATGTGATTAAAATATAACATGTGCTCAATAATTTTTAATTTCTTTTCTTTATGTGTATTTATTTTCCCATTTAGGGTATAAATTCTATTAGATCAAGGTCTTCATTTTAGTTCTTTTTCAAGCAAGGCTTAGCATGGTTTTTGTCATATAATAGTCACTCAGCAAGTGAAACTATAGAAAGAAAAGAACAGTTCAGTTCAGTTCAGTTGCTCAGTCTTGTCTGGCTCTTTGTGACCCCAGGGACTGCAGCATGCCAGGCTTCCCTGTATATCACCAATTCTCAGAGCTTGCTCAAACTCATATCCATGGAGTCAGTTATGTCATCCAACCATCTCATCCTCTGTTGTCCCCTTCTCCTGCCTTCAATCTTTCCCAGTATCAGGGTCTTTTCAAATGAGTCAGTTATATGCATCAGGTAGCCAAAGCATTGGAGCTTCAGCTTCAGCATCAGTCTTTCCAATGAATATTGAGAACTGATTTCCTTTAGGATTGATTAACTTGATCTCCTTGCAGTTCAAGGGACTCTTGAGAGTCCTGTCCAACACCACAGTTCAAAAGCATCAATTCTTCAGTACTCAGCTTTCTTTATAGTTCAACTCTCACATCCATACATGACTGCTGGAAAAACCATAGCTTTGACTAGATTGACTTTTGCTGGCAAAGTAATGTCTCTGCTTTTAAATATGCTGTCTAGGTTGGTCATAGCTTCTCTTGCAAGGAGCAAGTGTCTTTTAATTTCATGGCTGCAGTCACCATCTGCAGTGATTTTGGAGCCCAAGAAAATAAAGTCTGTCATTCTTTCCATTGTTTCCCCATTTATTTGCCTTGAAGTGAGAGGATCAGATGTCATGATTTTAGTTTTTAGAATGTTGAGTTTTAAGCTAGCTTTTTCACTCTCCTCTTTTACTTTCATCAAGTATCAAGAGGTTCTTCAGTTCCTCTTTGCTTTCTGCCATAAGGGTGGTGTCATCTGCATATCTGAGGTTATTGATAGTTCTCCTGGCAATCTTGACTCCATCTTGTGCTTCACCCAGCCCGGCATTTCGCATTATGTGCTCTATGTAAGTTAAACAAGCAGGGTGATAGTATACAGCCTTGATGTACTCCTTTCCCTATTTGGAAACAGTCTGTTGTTCCAGGTCCAGTTCTAACTGTTGCTTCTTGACGTGCATACAGATTTCTCAAGAGGCAGATAAATTGGTCTGGTATGGCCTGGTATGGCCATCTCTTGAAGAATTTTCCACAGTTTGTTGTGATCACAGAAAAAGATGGTTACAAAAAAGAAGAAACAAAAATCAGTTTACTGTCTTCAGTAGATAGCTCTGGGACTTCTCACATTCTGAGTAGTACTTTGCTTAGCTGAGGTACAAGATATTTTAAGTATAAACTTTTCAATCAATTTTTTTTTTTCACAATTTGCCCAATAGGAACACCGGGTCCGGTACCAAAAAGCAGCCTTTTTTCCCCCCAAACTATATATTTTTAAATTTAGCTAAAGTAAAAAATGAGCCCATCTGTACTATTCAGTGAGAGATAAGGATTCCCATACTACATCATAAATCATTTTCTCTCTCTGTTTTTCTCTCTGTCTCTGTCTCTTTCTCCCTCTCTCTCTCTCACACACATGTGGCTCAAACTTCCAAAGTGCTGAAAAATTCATTCTTCACAAAAATATAATTTGAAACTGAAGTCTTATTGGGGAAAGTCAGAAATTAACTGAGGTGAAATAATTGCATTCATTTTCTTCTGTTTTTCTAAGAGGAGTGACCCAAGCTGTGATGAGGAAATATGACCTCCTACACATGTTTTCCATGAGGAATATGCTTGTTGTACAGTCACTGAGTTAAAAGCAAGCTTCACTCCCTGGTGCCCAAAAGTATTTTGGAAAATGAGCCAGAGGAGTCAGGACTGCTATTTCTCAGTCTGCTTTAACCATTGACAGACTATTTTTATACCAACTCTGGAGATATTCAGGTGAGACAGACACCCAAGAGAATATTGGAGAAACACTTACTTTCACATGGGTATTACGTTGTGCTCACTAATATATTCTAATAACATAATTCCTGTTTCAAATGTAAACAACTTGTACACTACCTAGTATACTGAGTTTAATACTTCTTTAACTCTACAGATTTCTCATATAAGGACACCCACTGAAAGTTGTCCTTCCCTGTTACTTGAATCCAATTAAGGTAACACTATGTCTGTCTTGCATTCTGATGAAAGCACGGAGATATTACATCCTCTGATAAATACTCAGATATCTTAATGAAGTCAATGTCACTACTTGTCTAATTAACTTTTATTTTCTGTAATTCACACTCTGGAAGTCTCCACTGTGATATTGATGAGACTCAGGTCACAATACCCCCAAATCTGGCACTTTGGCATGTTCACTCTTTTATTTTATTTTTTTTTATCTTGACCCTTTTAAGCTGAAGGAAACCAAGAAATGAAGAGTGACAGAAAGACTCTCTGAGCTTCTCTAATGAAGCTGGTCACTAGAGCCTTATGTGAGAAGTGCCCTCCCTATACCCAGAGAAAAGAAGCATCCTTCACTTTGAAGACAGAGGGGTGCTGAAAGGAATCTAAACCAACAGACCTTCTAAGTTTCCCCTAGTTTAAGACAAAGCTCATAGCCTCTATCCTACCACATTCTCCCACAACTTTTTACTCTTCATTGAACCTAGCATAAAAATGTTTAGGTTTAACCATTTCTACAGATCTGCATTTCCTCATGAGGGCCCCTGTGTTAGGTAAAATTCAGATTAAATAGGTTTCTATGCTTTCTGTTGTTAATCTGTGTTTTGGTACAGAGAACTAGTTAAGAATCTAGAAAACTGGAAGGAAAAATAGTTTTCCTCCCAAACAATGTCTTATTGAAAGAAAGTGCTGTTATTAAATAGAGTACAGTAAATATTATTTCTGTATAACTTCATAGTTGAGGAAGTTGGAGATAATATAGCTATTTTAATATATATTGAAATGATAAATTAATGTTCAATAATTCTAAGAATATGAAAAAAGTTATGTTTTAGTAAAAAAAATTTTACTGTATCTTACCTTTACTTTCTCTGTATACTGTCATTTCTAGAAGCTCTCTGAGTATTCTGACTCAAAGCCCAGGTGGGATGCAGTTTATTAACCATAATAGCTCTTTGAGCATTGGATTACTAAAAATTGTTCCTGAAATTCTTGAGCAATTTAGTGCTTGGAAAAGAGACCTCCAGCTTTAAAGATACTACCACTGAATATGAAAATCTAGACACTGTTGCTAACCATGCAAAGAGGAAAATGTCCTCTGGGTATTTGAATAATTTTATTTATCTAACATTTGTTCCCTCTGATTATGTATTTTTAGAGCAGACTTTATAAAAAGCTTAAATTTAAAGAAAGGAACAAACATTTTCTTTTAAAAGGATGTTAATAATCCCTTGAGCAGGTACTTTTCTTCTTGAAAGCAGAGATAGGCATTTCTACAATATACATTTGACATAGTGATATGTCAAATGCCTGAAATTTAAACTTATTTTATCTAAAGGGTAAAATCAGTCACACTAAGGGAATTTAAAAGTGAAGGTAATTTTGCCTGATAAAAGTCACATTAAGTTTGTGCAATTTTTGCAAGCGTACATTTTCATGCTTAACTAAGGTTCCTATAATGAGACTTAAAATGAGATTAATACAAAAGGAGCATTTCTCATTCTCCCTCTCCTGTTTTTCTAAAAGACTCTACAGTTTAAACATTTCTAACATCATTCTACTCAAGCTGTTCCTTAATGGTGGTTCTGCTTTGGTTTACATGATAATGATTGGTTTATGGCAACTGTAAAAATACTGTTAGAAATCAAACACCTATTTCATTAGTTGATTCTTAACACTAAGGCAATCACAGCTATATGTCTGACACATGATTTTCATCACTGAAATTGATATATATGTTTGCGTTTACATACTATGGTAAGAAGACGTACTTTTGTATTTCATCTTTAAAGCACTGAAGTCAATAACCTGAACTCTGGATTAGCATGTTTGAGGTTTTAATGATTGAGAGACATTTTATGTCTACAGGCCAAAAATTATTTTTATACTAGACACTTGGATAAGAAACAGACCAACTTCTTTAGATAACTGCGATTATTAAGTCACTTGGATTCCTCCTGGTCCAACTGCAGCAGCAGCCATTCCTGAGTAACAACTTCCTCTCTGCCCTTGAGCCCCCTCCCAACTCCTCCCAGCGGCTCTAAACTAAAGACAGATTTTTAAAAACATAAACCAATGCTGTAGGATAAAATTTGTTTCTCATATAATATAAATCTCCCAGAAATGTTGGAAATGGTGGTTCATGAGAAGGCAAATTGTTTTTCATTGGCCTATAGCTTTTAATGTTAAAACTGAAGCAGAGCAATTATATTCTTCATAAAACTACAATTTTGTGACTTCTGACCTCTTTCCCATCCGGTCCCCAAGTAGTCCTCATTCCAATAGTAATAGCGTAGGGAAATAAAAAAAGACCCACATTTACAAGAATTTAGCTTCTGGCAAGCATCATTTTAAAGAATTCACTTCCTGGCTCATGGTTTACATGACCTGTCTTCTCTTGCTTTTTTCTTTCCCTCCACCCTTCCCCCTCTCCTCCTTAGGGCAAGCTGAGTTTTAACTATTGCATTCACTGCTGCTTCCTGTCTCTTCTGCTTTCTATTTTCACAACCATGGGAATGGAATCTGCTCAGAACTATAGACCAATATCCCCACACACCACTACTTTCATGCTACACCACTGCCTAAAAAGTATCAGCATAATTAATTCAAAAATATCTCATAAACTACTAGCTGAGTTAACATCTATAATGTCTTCAGTTATTTCTTGTTTTTTTGTTTTCCTAACTTGTTATTTTAAAGAAATACTTGATTTATGTTAGGATCTAATTTTCCTTGGGGGCACAAAATATATAATCCTACTCTTAGTTAAGGAGTGATTTTACCTTATTATTTTCAATGCCAGTTTGTGTTTCTTGTGTTTCACTATTTTTATATACCACTCCCTCCAAATTCTCACTCGGAAGTCAGATGTATGAAGAACCAAGTTTTCATTATCTATTCTATCAGGAAATGGGAGAACCAACTCTGAGGCAAAAATTAAGGGAAAAAATTAAGCTATCACAGTTAAACCTCAGTTTATAAAGTCAGTGTATCCTTGAAACATAAAACACATAAGAGAAAAACACATAAGAGAATTATACTCGTAAATGTGGAAAAGGTTTTTATTTGCCTTATTTTTAGGTAAATAGGATTGTTAAGTGATTTCTGTAGCTTGTAAAAGTTTCCAATTAAAAATAAAATTACACACTTTCTTAAAAAAATAGTTCAAAATGCAAACAGCAACAATTTAGCCTTATAATTATATTAATTATATTTTTATGTTATCTACACTTTTTTTAAAGTTAGAGTTCAAAAACATCTGTTTCCAATAGGGTGGGAGAGAGTTTTTTTTTTTTTTTTTTTCCAACTGAAAGGAAGTTAACTCTTTCCTGATTCTTTTCATAGGTTTTCTCTTCTTCTGATCTCTTTCTTATTACCTACATTATTTTGTTTCTAGATCGGCTACTGTGGAGTTATCTTAAAACTTTTCTGCTCAAATTCTGGAGAAAGAATATATGACTAACTCAGAAAATTGAATTTCCCTGGTGACTCAGACAATAAAGAATCTGCCTGCAATGTGGGAGACCTGGGTTCGATCCCTGGGTCGGAAAGATTCCCTGGAAAAGGGAAAGGCTACCCACTCCAATATTCTTGCCTGGAAAACTCCATGTACAGAGAACATATGACTGTAATATAGTATGTAATATAGTATGACTGTAATATAGTATGACTGTAATATAGTATGTAATATAGTATGACTGTAATAGAGTATGTAATATAGATGACTGTAATATAGTATATAATATAGATGACTGTAATATAGTATGGCTGTAATAGAGTATGTAACATAGTATGTAATATAGATGACTGTAATATAGTATTTAATATAGTATGACTGTAATTTAGTATGTAATAGAGTATGAAATATAGATGACTGGCTTCCCTAGTGGCTCAGACAGTAAAGCGTCTGTCTGCAATGCAGGAGACCGGGGTTCGATCCCTGGCTTGGGAAGATCCCCTGGAGAAGCAAATGACAGCCCACTCCAGTATTTTTGCCTGGAAAATCCCATGGACCACGGACCCTGGTAGGCTACCGTCCATGAGGTCACAAAGAGTCAGACACGACTGAGCGACTTCACTTTCACTTTCATAATATAGTGTGTAATATAGTATACTCCTGGCTGACTACAGTCCTTGGGGTCTCAAAGAGTTGGACACGACTAAGTACTAACAGTTTTACTTTCACTTTAGCAAACTGACATTTTAACTCTTAGGCATAGTGTTTTTTATCAGATGGGATTAGCTTTGCTGATCTATGTATCTCTTTCTGGTAAAAATCAGTGGTCACTTCTTCAAGGGATGCCCTATGCTTTTCTTCTTCCATGACTGTTTCCAGCAGTGTAGTTTCCTTTAAAGAGTCAGGTAGGTAGACAAAGTACTAAAATTCACGCCTTGAACAATGGAGAGACTGTGGAAGTAAATACATAGTAATTCATTTATAATATGGCATCACTTATTTATCCTAAGCTGTAATGACTGCCAAAAGTATGGCAATTGAAATAGGATTCTTAGATCATAAGGTAAATTTTAGTTTCTATAGATATTACGTACTTCCTTTCAAAAGTAGTTTTGAGAATATAACATGAGATATTTTCCAAATGCTTGCTATCTTTTAAAAGTTGTTTCATATAATGATTAACCATTCATATTCTAGTCTGTGAATTACCTAATCATAGTCTTTAAAACATTTTCTGTTGGATTGTTGGCTCTTTTGTGCTGAATTATATATTCTTTAAGATATTAGTGTTATAATACATTTTCTCAATATATGGTCTTACCCTGTTTATACTGTCACTTGTCATAGTAAATTTTTAATACTAACAATCATACTATATCACAGTCATATGTTCATAATAAAATGAGTCTTTGTGGTTTTGTTGTTGTTGTCACATGTTAACATTGTTGTTCTTTATCTTGATAGCATAACAATATTTATATCTTTTTAAGAAAGATTTATTTTTAATTCATCATGAATTTACATTTTAAAAACAGATTTTGTTACTCTTCTTGAATATACAGTAATTTTGTGGCTTCACTATTTTGTTTTTTACTATTTCTGGAAATTTTTCAACTATTACCTCTCCAAGTGTTGCTTTGTCTTTATTTTCTATTCTCCATCCTCAATCTCCCATTAAAAATAAAGTAACCTCTCATTCTACTCTCTAGATCTATTTTGTTTCATGTTTCTTATCACTTTACCTCTTTTTTCAGCTTCTATATGGTTTCCTCAGGCCTATATTGAGGTTCATCAACATTTATTCCTGTGTTTCTAATCAGCTGTTTGGCCTGTCTCAAGAGTGTGTACTTTATATTCATACGTTTTCATTTCTAAACTATTTGGTCCTTGTTTCTCTTGCTAATCTGCCTCTTTTTCAATCAAAGCATTTTGCATTACTGTTTAACTTCCTTCTTGTAGCACCTTAGCAATTATAAATTACAAAGTATCATTTATATTGTTCTACTAGCTCTAATTCTTGGAGAATTCATCCTGTTACAGTGTCTGCTGAATCTATTTCATGGTATTTCTGTGGTTCAAAAGCTTTTGCAGAGATACCACCGCAAAGGATTTCCCCTTTGCTCCTGGATATCATTGTTGCTCTGGATCATGGAAATGTTCTTTTAGAGCCACTATGAATGTTTTTTCCCTACTAAGTAGAAATATCCTCTCTTTGATAATTTGGGGAGGGGGAGTATTTTTTGAGTTTTGATATCATGCAGTACTGAGAAATCATTTTACTGACAAAGGTCCATGGAGTCAAAGCTATGGTTTTTCCCATAGTCATGTATGGATGTGAGAGTTGGACCATAAAGAAGGCTGAGTGCCAAAGAATCGAGGCTTTTGAACTGTGGTGCTGGACTGCAAGGAGATGATACCAGTCAATCCTAAAGGAAATCAACCCTGAATATTCATCAGAAGGACTGCTGCTGAAACTGAAGTTGAAGCCCCAAGACTCTGGCCACCTGATGGAAAGAGCCGACTCATTGGAAAAGACCCTGATGCTGGGAAAGAGTGAATACAAAAGGAGAAGGAGGTGGCAGAGGATGAGATGGTTAGATAGCATCACCAACTCAATGGACATAAATATGAGCAACCTCTGGGAGATAGTGAAAGACGTGGAAGCCTAGAATACTGCAGTCAATGGGACTGCAAAGAATCAGACACGACTTAGAGACTGAACAACAACACAATACTGAGACAAGAGAGAAGAAGGCAGAGCGCAACCTTTAATTAAAAAAAAAAAAAAAAAGGCAAAGCCATTGAGGATACAACAAAAACTGGTTAGAACCTAATAGGCCCAAAATGGTGGAAGATTCCACTTCCCCTAGACCTTGAGCCTCATTATGTGCTTATTTTAGTATAATTTGCATATGCTAAGTGGCACACCCACAGGCACCATGACAGTACCCATAAACGTCCAAAATGTGGGCAGTGGCCCAATTCCTGGAAACGCTCACTCTTTATTCAAGATAGTTAGAATGTTCCTCCCACTTGTTAGCTTATGAAATTACCCAGGACATAAAAACTAATCATCCGCAAAAGCCAGGGCCACTGTTACCTTGTGAGATGGTCCACATTCTGTCTATGAAATGTATATTTCTAAATAAACCTGCTTTCACTTTCCTATGGCTGCTCCTGACTTCTTTCCTGAGTGAAGCCAGGGACCCTCATTAGGTGGGCATCCCTGAAACTCGCCCGAGACCTGAGACATGACCATTCTTGTGCACCCCACTTTACAACAGTGCTGTCATTTTTAGACCTATATCCATACAAAGCTTTGGTTTTCATTTTAACAGGAGAATTTTTTCTACATGAAGCCATGAGTAGAAACAATCTGCTGTTTGGGGGTCAGTGGGTACTTTTTTTTTCTTGTCCTTTGTTCAAGGAGATTACATTCATTCCAGAGTACTGGCTTTGTGTGGGTCTCATTTCCAGGTCCATGCCTCCTCTACTGCTTTGGACCTAAAAGCTGTAGCCCTTGTGATTGGAGTCCTTATCAGATCAGATAATCCTTGGCTTATTGTGGACTTTATCACTTGTTTAGTAGTTCCTTCCTTCTTGTTTAGTAGTAGTTCCTTCTTTGTCACCTCTGGTAAGTTTTCCTTTCTTTAGATTTTACCTTTTTCCACTTCTCTTCTCTATCTTCTTTTCTTTTTCTCCACTGACACCTATCCATCCCCTCACTTTGTTCAAATTTTCTCTTACTGAAGGAAGGTTTCAGGACACAGAACAACAAGTTACCAGGCATCTCCTGACTCATTTTGATTAAACCATCTCAATACAATCCCAGTACTTATTCTTGTCTCTAGTCTGCCTTCTCCAACCCATAACAAACTGATTCAAGTTTTCTCTTCCTGGACAATCCTCCTCCCAGGCAAACACCCTAAACTTATATTTGTTATTTTCTCTGATCTAATTCGTGAGAGCAAAACTACTATGGGAAGCTACATACAAAGTGTGTTTTTAAATACAGAGAAGGCTGCATTCCTTAACTATGAAAATAATTACTAAGAGGGCAATGCACTAAATAACCATAAGAAGAAGAAAAATTCTTTATAACCATAGTTGAGATTCTACATCAAAGTAATGATTAGCAATTACTGCCTCTCTGAAGACTGTACTTAAATTTTATTGCCTCTCAGGCAACTATTTGGAAATATCTGATTGATGATATGATAGGTCTTGTTTTTAAATCTTTAGAAAGTGATAGGCTTAATTTTTTGTTACCTGTTCTAAAAGAAAGCAATGATGGTCTACCTTATCTAAAATACTTTGGTTTGTTATGTAGAAGGTTGGTTGATCTTTTGTTAACATACAACTCATGTTTTCTGATGTGTTTTCCTTTGATTCAAGTTTAACTTAAGTTGCATTTTCTGAAAGTACATACAGCCCAGTTACAAGAAACGAAGCCTGGTTGTACTCTCAACTGAGACAATCAGCCATATGTGGGAAAACGCTCACCAATAGTGTAGTCAATAAGACATTTACATTCGTTACAAAGAAAATGAGTTTGATTCTCCTTCTTGACATAAGCTGTTTCTCTTAGATTATGCTTCTCCAGAGCTGTAGATCTCTTTCAAGGATATTTTATCATTCTACACAGTAGTTTATATTCTTAGGATTCATTCATGATTCATCTGAAGGGTTGTACAGTTTTATTCAAGAAATTTTTAAGCAGTGGGGTGGTACATGTATGGAAGTAACATCTTTCTGATTTGTGAATTTAATATCCAACATTTAAAGTAATCTTAAGAGTCTGGGATAGGTTTTATAGCTATACAGATAAGAAACTTGCCCAAAATCACACAATTGTTAAGTGATACAGTCAGGATTTGACCCAGACACTCTGCCTACTTACACCTTACATTTAACAACTGTGTTATGCTGTTTACTGGTCCCAGCTAGTCATTCCACCATGAGAGCAAATTGCAACTGTTCTATTAAATAATAATTTTGTTTCCAATTTGGAAATGGTCTAGTCTTTTTAAAATATTTCTAATGAGCAACTTACTGGTATGACTAATTGTATCTTTATTTTGCTATTATTTATTACTTCTAGAAGCACTGAAGAAAATCTACTACCTAAGTGATCTCTTTATTCACAAAAATAAGTTTGGCATTGGCCTTAACTTCTGACACTGAAGAAAATCTGATTAGAATACTTAGAAATGAATCCACGAACACAATTAAAAGAAAAAAAAGAGATGGTTAATTGTGCTAATGTACATTCCTCTTTATAACCTGCAGATAGTCACAAGTAATTGAGGAAATAAATTCTATCTCCCCAACAAATGAAATGTCTCACCACTATATTTTTGTTCCTCTTGTTGCAACTCTTAAGGGCTTTTTATTTATCTGACTATAGATGTTGGGAACTGATCAACCAGTATGAGAAACACCTCCAGCTAAATGGAAGGAAACATGTTTTCATAAACTCCAAATCCTAATAATGAGTTTCATCACATACTCTATGATGAAAAACAAATAATAGTCACTATGCCCAATATATGTATTCAAAATGACCATCTCTAAGGTTTGAAGGAAAAAAAAAAGAGATCATTCTGTCATTTTTGAGACTGCATCCAAGTAATGCATTTCAGACATTTTTGCTGACCATGATGGCTACTCCATTTCTTCTCTGTTCGTTTCCAAGGCAAAGCATTCAATACCATGGTAATCCAAGCCTATGCCCCAACCAGTAACACTGAAGAAGCTGAACGGGTCTATAAAGACCTACAAGACCTTTTAGAACTAACACCCAAAAAAGATGTCCTTTTCATTATAGGGGACTGGAATGAAAAAGCAGGAAGTCAAGAAACACCTGGAGTAACAGGCCAATTTGGCCTTGGAGTACAGAATGAAGCATGGCAAAGGTTAATAGAGTTTTGCCAAGGGAACGCACTGGTCATAGCAAACACCCGCTTCCAACAACAGAAGAGAAAACTCTACACATGGACATCACCAGATGGTCAACACCGAAATCAGATTGATTATATTCTTTGCAGCCAAAGATGGAGAAGCTCTATACAGTCAGCAAAAACAAGACCGGGAGCTAACTATGGCTCAGATCATGAATTCCTTATTGCCAAATTCAGACTTAAATTGAAGAAAATAGGGAAAACTACTAGACCATTCAGGTATGACATAAATCAAATCCCTTATGATTATACAATGGAAGTGAGAAATAGATTTAAGGGACTAGATTGGATAGACAGAGTGCCTGATGAACTATGGATGGAGGTTCCTGACATTGTACAGGAG
This sequence comes from Dama dama, assembly GCF_033118175.1. NCBI lineage: Eukaryota > Metazoa > Chordata > Mammalia > Artiodactyla > Cervidae > Dama > Dama dama. The sequence continues at coordinate 50,484,156 of NC_083685.1, read as the reverse complement.
ACAGGGATTAAGACCAGCCCCATGGAAAAGAAATGCAAAAAGCCAAAATGGCTGTCTGAGGAGACCTTACAAATAGCTGTGAAAAGAAGAGAAGTGAAAAGCAAATGAGAAAAGAAAAGATATTCCCATCTGAATGCAGAGTTCCAAAGAATAGCCAGGAGAGATAAGAAAGCCTTCCTCAGTGATCAAAACAAAGAAATAGAGGAAAACAACAGAATGGGAAAGACTAGAGATCTCTTCAAGAAAATTAGAGATACCAAGGGAACATTTCATGCAAAGATGGGCTCGATAAAGGACGGAAATGGTATGAACCTAACAGAAGCAGAAGATATTAAGAAGGTGGCAAGAATACACAGAAGAACAGTACAAAAAAGATCTTCATTACCCAGATAATCACAATGGTGTGATTACTCACCTAGAGCCAGACATCCTGGAATGTGAAGTCAATTTGGACCTTAGAAAGCATCACTATGAACAAAGCTAGTGGAGGTGATGGAATTCCAATTGAGCTATTTCAAATCCTGAAAGATGATGCTGTGAAAGTGCTGCACTCAATATGCCAGCAAATTTGGAAAACTCAGCAATGGCCACAGGAATGGAAAAGGTCAGTTTTCATTCCAATTCCAAAGAAAGGCAATCCCAAAGAATGTTCAAACTATCGCACAATTGCACTCATCTCACACACTAGTGAAGTAATGCTCAAAATTCTCCAAGCCAGGCTTCAGCAATATGTGAACCATGAATTTCCAGATGTTCAAGCTGGTTTTAGAAAAGACAGACGAACCAGAGATAAAATTGCCAACATCCGCAGGATCATAGAAAAAGCAAGAGTTCCAGAAAAACATGTATTTCTTCTTTATTGACTATGCCAAAGCCTTTGACTGTGTGGATCACAATAAACTGTAGAAAATTCTTAAAGAGATGGGAATACCAGACCACCTGACCTGCCTCTTGAGAAACATGTATGCATGTCAGGAAGCAACAGTTAGAACTGGACATGGAACAACAGACTGGTTCCAAATAGGAAAAGGAGTATGTCAAAGATGTATATTATCATCCTGCTTATTTAACTTATATGCAGAGTACATCATGAGAGATGCTGGGCTGGAAGAGGCACAAGCTGGAATCAAGATTGCCAGGCAAAATATCAATAACTTCAGCTATGCAGACGGCACCACCCTTATGGCAGAAAGTGAAGAGGACCTATAAAGCCTCTTGATGAAAGTGAAGGAGGAGAGTGAAAAAGTTGGCTTAAAGCTCAACATTCAGAAAACTAAGATCATAGCATTTGGTCCCATCACTTCCTGGGAAATAGACGGGGAAACATGGAAACAGTGTCAGACTTTATTTTGGGGGGCTCCAAAATCATTGCAGATGGTGAGTGCAGCCATGAAATTAGAAGTTTACTCATTGGAAGGAAAGTTATGACCAACGTGTATAGCATATTAAAAGCAGAGACATTACTTGCAAACAAAGGTCTGTCTAGTCAAGGTTATGGTTTTTCCAGTAGTCATGTATGGATGTGAGTTGAACAGTGAAGAAAGCTGAGTGCCAACGAATTGATGTTTTTGAACTGTGGTATTGGAGAAGACTCTTGAGAGTCCCTTGGACTGCAAGGAGATCCAACCAGTCCATTCTAAAGGAGATCAGTCCTGGGTGTTCACTGGAAGGACTAATGTTGAAGCTGAAACTCCAATACTTTGGCCACCTCATGCGAAGATTGACTCATTGGAAAAGGCCCTAATGCTGGGAAGGATTGGGGGCAGGAGGAGAAGGGGAAGACAGAGGATGAGATGGCTGGATGGTTTCACCGACTCAATGGACATGGTTTTGGGTAGACTCCGGGAGTTGGTGATGGACAGGGAGGCCTGGCGTGCTGCAATTTATGGGGTCACAAAGAGTCAGATACAACTGAGTGACTGAACTAAACTGAATGTTTGAAGACAGGCTTGTCATTATCATATAACTCAAGTTACATGAAATGTGATTTAAATCCCCTAAGGAAACATCTCAAAATGTGGTGTGCATTAGGTTCTTTCATTTCCCACAAGGTGATTCATAGAACGAGGGCTAGAAAAATTGTGTTCTTGGCAATTCTTTAAGTTTCACACCCCTATCACCCATTTTTGCATTAAACTGATCATTTACTGGCAGCAGATGGGTAATAGGATAAAAGTTTTCGATATGGTGTGGTGAGCATATATATTTCCAGACACAACATTAGAGAATACAAAGCAGTGTTCTTTAAAGTGATTAACAAAGAGCCATGGAATCTGCTATCAATCTTCCTTGTTACTGTCAGAGTCCTTCCCAGGACTGTTAGAGAAACTTTACAATAGCTGAATACATGTTACACATACTGATGGGGAAGTGCCTCAGGCAGTTTGGCAAATTTTACTATGAGTCAATTTTTGAATTTCTGCTTTCTGAGTCACCATGTCATCTGAGTCTGACTTTTTCATTTTAAAAATTCTCTTACCTTAATGTTGACATGTCTGTATCATTTCATAACATTTGTTGCATTTGAAAATATTATCAACAAATATGTTCACTGAGATTAACATTAAATGACAAGATACAAGTTTAATCTATCTGGGGGCACATTCTCCTCCCTGCCCCCCCCCCCCCGCCCATTGTGGTGTAAGGAAATTCCTTTCTCAATTTCAATTTTTCTAACTGTACGGGGAAAATTATGGATATTTCTAGCATGACAGTTTTTTGTAAATAATGTTCTAATTAATGTATTTATGTAAAATGGCATAATATTTCATATGAGCCACTAGTTTCAGACTCTTGTTAATTATAAAAGACAAAAGATAAAGGAACACAGTTCAAAATAGTGCTAATGAGAAATTTGTTTGCTTATTTATTTTAACTCAACCTTTACTAAAAAACGTGCTTGCTTTTAGATAACTATTAATCTCTGTTTCTAATCAGAACCATGGTATTAACAGGACTACTTTAAATGGCTATTGTTTCCCAAAGAAAGTCTTAGAATGATGTTGAATGTATTATCTACACACATCAACTACAGAGGATTTTCCTTAGGCTTGCATTACTGCTAGATTAGGGTCCTATTTAACCCATCATGATTCCTAGTTGCAATTTAGAATACAAATAAGATGCAATTAAGAGCCTGAGTGGAGGGTGTGCTGTTCATTCACAGAGATGGAAAATGAAAAAAGAAAGTGAGTGACAACCAAGGTACATTTTTAGGTAAAACAGGAAGCTGAAGGACCATTTAACATAATCATAAATACAGAATAGGCTTCCCAGGTGGCTCAGTGGTAAAGAATCCCCTGCCAGTGCAGGAGAACAAGTTTGATCCTTGGGTTGGGAAGATTCTCTAGAGAAGGCAGTGTCAACCCACTCCAGTATTCTTGCCTGGGAAATCCCATGAACAGAGAAGCCTGGCAAGCTATAGTCCATGGGTCGCAAAAGAGTCAGACACTACTGAGCAACTAAACAACAACAACATAAATACAGAGGAGGAGAACAAAATAATTTCAGAACGTGTATAAAGGATAGAAACAGTATGGACCTAACAGAAGCAGAAGCTATTAAGAAGAGGCAGCAAGAATACACAGAAGAAGTATACAAAAAAGATCTTAATGACTCAGATAACCACGATGGTGTGATCACTCACGTAGAGACAGACATCCTGCAATGAGAAGACAAGTGGGCCTTAGAAACCATCATTATGAACAAAGCTAGTGGAGATGATGGAATTCCAGCTGAGTTAATTCACATCCTGAAAGATGATGCTGTTAAAGTCCTGAAGTTAACATGCCAGCGAGTTTGGAAAACTCAGCAGCGGCCACAGGAATGGAAAAGGTCAGTTTTTATTCCAATCTAAAGAAAGGTAGTGCCAAAGAATGTTCAAACTACCACACAATTGCACTCATTTCACATGCTAGAAAAGTAATGCTCAAAATTCTCCAAGCCAGGCTTCAATAGTACGTGAACCGAGAAATTCCAGATCAACAAGCTGGATTTAGAAAAAGCAGAGGAGCCAAAGATCAAATTGACAACATCCGTTGAATCATAGGAAAAAAGCAAGGGAAATCCAGAAAAGCAGCTACTTCTGCTTTCTACATTAAAGCCTTTGACAGTGTAGATCACAAAAAAACTGTGTAACATCCTTAAAGAGATAGGAATACCAGGCCACCTTACCTGTCTCCTGCAAAACCTGTATGCAGATCAAGAAGCAACAGTTAGAACCAGACATGGAACAACGACAACAGACTGGTTGCAAATTGGGAAAGGAATACATCAAGGCTGTATATTGTCACCCTGCTTATTCAACTTATATGCAGAGTACATCATGTGAAATGCTGGGCTGGATGAATCACAAACTGGAATCAATATGGTCAGGAGAAATATCAATAACTTCAGATACGCAGATGACATCACCCTTATGAAAAGGAACTAAAGAGCCTCTTGATGAAGGTGAAAGAGGAGTGTGAAAAAGTTGGCTTAAAACTCAACATTCAAAAAATGAAGATCATGGCATCCAGTCTCATCACTTCATGGCAAATAGATGGGGAAACGATGGAAACAGTGCCTTTATTTTGGGGGGCTCCAAATCACTGCAGATGGTGACTATAGAAATTAAAAAAGAAATTAAAAAACACTTGCTTCTTGGAAGAGAAGCTATGACCAACCTAGAGAGCATACTAAAAAGCAGAGACATTACCTTGCCGACAAAGGTCCATCTTGGCCAAGCTATGGTTTTTCCAGTAGTCATGTATGGATGTGAGATTTGGACCATAAAGAAGGCTAAGTGCCAGAGAATAGATGCTTTTGAACTGTGATGTTGCAGAAGACTCTTGAGAGTCCTTTGGACTCCAAGGAGATCAAACCATTCAATCCTAAAGGAAATCAGTCCTGAATAGTCATTGGAAAGTCTAATGCTGAAGCTGAAGCTTCAATACTTCGGCAACCTGATGCAAAGAGCTGACTCACTGGAAAAGACCCTGATGTTGGGAAACACTGAAGGCAAAAGAAGAAGGTGGCAGAGGATGAGATGTTTAGATAGCATCACCAAATCAATGGACATAAATTTGCACAAACTCTGGGAGATAGTTAAAGACATGGAAGCCTGGCATGCTGTAGTCCATGGGTTCACAAAGAATCAGACAAGACTGAGAGACTGAACAATAACAATCGGACTTTACACTAAAGTTAAGGAGACTTGAAAATATTTGCAAAAGAAAATAGTGAAATTGGGAAATTTTCGTTTTCTCAGAAGTGATACAGACCTACATGATCTTCAGCAGCTTAGGTTGTAGTGTATCCAATCAACCATTTTTTTTTTTTTAGCTTTCTCCAACAATGCTCAAAGATCAGGGAGAAGGTTGGGGAAAGAAATGGCAGTTATGACAAAAAGTCAAGACCATGGAAACTCTGGAGGCAAGCAGAAGTATGTATCGAAGGAGGTCAAGTCTCTGGGATGTTGACTGAGGACAAAATTCAGCTTATGAAAAAATGACAGTAGTGAGAATAATATGTGGAGATTAAGGAAGTAAATTCTAGAAATCTTGATCTTGAAAGAGGGAGATTTGGAAAAATGATGACAACAAAATACGTGGCCTGTATACCATAAATTTTGTATTATCAAAATTTATCAGTTCAGTTCAGTTCAGTTCAGTAGCTCAGTCATGTCCCACTCTTTGCAACCCCATGGACTGCAGCACTCCAGGCTTCCCTGTATAACACCAACTCCTGGAACTTGCTCAAACTCATGTCCATCGAGTTGGTGATGCCATCCAACCATCTTATCCTGTCATCCCCTTCTTCTCCTGCCTTCAATCTTTCCCAGGATCAGCGTTTTTTCCAATGATAGTTTTTCGCATCAGGTGGCCAAAGCATTGGCACTTCAGCTTGAGCATTAGTCCTTGCAATGAATATTCAGGACTGATTTCCTTTAGGATTGACTGGCTTGAACTCCTTGCTGTCCAAGGGACTCTCAAGAGTCTTCTCCAAAACCACAGTTCAAAAGCATCAGTTCTTTGGCACTCAGCTTTCTTTATAGTCCAACTCTCCCATCCACACATGACTACTAGAAAAACCATAGCTTGGACTAGACAGATGTTTGTCAGTAAAGTAATGTCTCTGCTTTTAAATATGCTGTCTAACCTCTTTAACAAGTATTGCTGGGAAAACTGGTCAACCACTTGTAAAAGAACGAAACTAGAATACTTTCTAACACCATACACAAAAATAAACTCCAAGTGGATTAAAGATCTAAATATAAGACCAAAAACTATAAAACTCCTAGAGGAGAACATAGGCAAAACACTCTCCAAAATAAATCACAGCAGATCCTCTATGACCCACTTCCCAGAATATTGGAAATAAAAGCAGACATAAACAAATGGGACCTGATTAAACTTAAAAGCTTTTGCACAACAAAGGAAACTATAAGCAAGGTGAAAAGACAGCCTTCAGAATGGGAGAAAACAACAGCAAACAAAGCAACAGACAAAGGATTAATCTCAAAAATATACAAGCAACTCCTGAAGCTCAATTCCAGAAAAATAAATGACCCAATCAAAAAATGGGCCAAAGAACTAAACAGACATTTCTCCAAAGAGGACATACAGATGGCTAACAAACACATGAAAAGATGCTCAACATCACTCATTATCAGAGAAACGCAAATCAAAACCACAATGAGGTACCATTACACGCCAGTCAGGATGGCTGCTATCCAAAAGTCTACAAGCAATAAATGCTGAAGAGGGTGTTAATGGGAATGCAAACTAGTACAGCCACTATGGAGAAGAGTGTGGAGATTCCTTAAAAAACTGGAAATAGAACTGCCATATGACCCAGCAATCCCACTCCTGGCATACACACCGAGGAAACCAGATCTGAAAGAGACACGTGCACCCCAATGTTCATCGCAGCACTGTTTATAATAGCCAGGACATGGAAGCAACCTAGATACCCAGCAGCAGATGAATGGATAAGAAAGCTATTGTACATATACACAATGGAATATTACTCAGCCATTAAAAAGAATTCATTTGAATCAGTTCTAATGAGATAGATGAAACTGGAGCCCATTATACAGAGTGAAGTAAGCCAGAAAGATAAACACCAATACAGTATACTAATGCATATGTATGAAATTTAGAAAGATGGTAATGATAACCCTATATGCAAAACAGAAAAAGAGACACAGATGTACAGAACAGACTTTTAGACTCTGTGGGAGAAGGTGAGGGTGGGATGTTCTGAGAGAATAGCATTGAAACATGTATATTATCAAATGTGAAACAGAGCGCCAGCCCAGGTTGGATGCATGAGACAAGTGCTCAGGGCTGGTGCACTGGAAAGACCCAGAGGGATGGGATGGGGAGGGAGGCGGGACGGGGGATGGGGATGGGGAACACATGTAAATCCACGGCTGAATCATGTCAATGTATGACAAAAACCACTACAATATTGTAAAGTAATTAGCCTCCAACTAATAAAAATAAATGAAAAAAATAAATAATTAAAAATTAAAAAAAATAAATATGCTGTCTAGGTTTGTCATAGCTTTTCTTCTAAGTAGCAAGAGTCTTATAATTTCACGGCTGCAGTCACCATCTGCAGTGATTTTGAAGCCCCCAAAATATAATGTCTCTCACTGTCTCCATTGTTTCCCCATCTATTTACCATGAAGTGATGGAACCAGATGCCATGATCTTAGTTTTCTGAATGTTGAGCTCAAGGAATTATAAGGACAGGTTCTGAAGCCACAGTATTTAAATAAGGTTGGATCTTTAATTTTAAATATTATACTTATTTACAAAGTTCCAGACCCAATTATCAAGTACATGGTTCAATATTCATTTTACTCAAAGATACTTTAAGGGCACAAAATTATGCTCAGATTTTCTTTTTTTAACCAAAGCAGAAACCAGTCTGATCCATTTTCTAATAGAGAAGAGAGTCTTCTCAAATTAGAAGACATTAGGTGTATGGAGATTCCTTTTTTCTTTACAAAGAAAGGGGAAAGTTAAGACACTGTGCATGCTTTTTGAAAATAATGAGGCCACCCTTACCTTTAGTACATCTTTTTCATATCTTGTTGCCTTCCAAAAAATGCTGGCTGTTATGTTTGCTTTTTATATTCATTAATAACCATTTTCAAAGTAACTCACTTTCTCTTCATCTGGTTTTTTTTTTTCCTTCTTTTTTTTTGCTCTGACACTTTAATGCTTCTGACCTCTTTCAACACATAATGAAAACCAGCTCTGCCTTTTCCTGGTTTCCCCATTTCTGAGTACTATGGCAACGGATGCTAGTTGACTTAGTAAAACTTGAAAATGTCACATTGCTCTTCATTCTTTGATGAATGCACATTCATGAATACAGCTCAATGCAAAAGCAATTACAGGCAGTCTTAAAAAGGACCATAACCAAAGTCACTCTTAAATGATTTTCTCCAGGTGTTGTATTCAGAGTAAAACATGGCAAGCCAATCCTGGCATTTAAACAGACAAGCTTTTTTGTCTCTGAGAATAATTAGCAATCACTTTAAAATATTTTTATGAAAAAACTATGATTTCTGTAAATAAATCTTAATCCCAAATCACTGAATTCACTTAGCATACTATCTCCTCCAAAATGAATGAAATCCATTAAAAACATATAATGAGGAAGAAACATAGATAAATTATTTAACAGACACATAAATTGCAACTTAAACCTAATTTCAGTGACACATATAAAACACACACACTTTTACTGACTTAATTTTAACAAGAACCTACAAAACAAAAACATATTTAAGAATGGTTTGCTCTATGGTGGCAAACATTTGCTCATCAGAGACTGACTCTATGTTAATTTAATAACCTACATCAAAATGGCTATGTCGAATTATAACAATAAGTATAATAACAAGCGTAATATTGCTGTTTATTTGCTAAATCATGTCTGACTCTTTATGACCACATGGATTATAGCTCACTGGGCTCCTCTCTCCTCTTTCCCAGACAAGAATACTGGAGTGGGTTACCATTTCCTTCTCCAAGGGATCTTCCCAACCCAGGGATAGAACCTTAGTTTCCTGCACTGCAGGAGAAATCTTTTCCACTGAGTCACCAGGGAAGCCTCAAGAGTAATATTGGATGGCTGTTATTTTACAATTTAAATAAAAAATAATGTATTACATTTATGAGTATATGTTTTTCCATTGCCCATGTACATTGTCTGATATTGCTAGATTTCATTGATGATTCTATATTAAATTACAAGTATGAATCTCATATTTTTATAGGGAACTATTAACAAATTATATCCACATACCATATTACTGCATTTCTTCATTTCCATCCCAATTATCTCAATATCTGTGCCATGTTTAAATGGCATATCTTATTATTTACATTTTACAGTTGAGGAAACTAAGATCTGAAAGCTTAACATTTGAAATCACAAAGTTATAAAGTGAGAAAACTAAAATGTTACCTCAGTCTCTGACTTCATATTTAGGGTTCTTTTCTTGTCATCTTCTATCTTTTATGTATTACCTTAATTAAAGACATCTTCCAAATAGTCTATATTCCTTAGGAATATTGAAGTGGTTAAAAAAGAATTTTCTAAAGCAGCCAGCAATGAAGACAATCAGTGAATCCCAGCCATGATGTTTTGTGACGTGTTCCTGTGTTATCAACACAGAGACGTCTTTGAACTGCCATATCTGAAAGTAGCAGAATGATAAATATACCCAAGGTTTGTTCACAATTATAATTAATTAGTCCTATCTCATTGAAAGGTACAATACAATGTACAATAAAGTTAAAGCTTGGGGGAAAAGCAGCAATTCTATATAAGCAATTTGAATGTATCAAAAAACACTGTTCTATTTAAAGCCCACATTTAGAGTAACTACTCTAGGGAGCTCCAAGAAAATTTCCTTCTGGCAATTCCGAGTGGTCCAGGAATAGACAAAAAGCTTAAAGAGAGTCCATCACAGAAGCTAGAAACATAGAAATTAGGGCAGCTTTAAAATGCAATTATTCTCTGTAGGAGAAGGTCATAAATGAGGTCCATGTAAAGGAAGTTTAAAATAAACAGTTTCAGCTTCCAGAAAGGAAGCATCTTGGCCACTCAGTCACACTGGGGACCTACCAGGAAGCTCATTAAAAAGTGTGCCAACACTTCAAGAGTGTTTCATTCAAGAAGCAGTACTGGTGAAGGGGTTAAGTGTGTGAACTCTGAAATAAGACAGATTGGGTTCTAAGCTCAGCTCTACCAATTTCTACCATGCAAATTTAGTAAAATGTCTTCAACTCTCAAGTCCTAGTTCTTCCATTTGTAAGACTGGAATGATAATACTAACCAATATTGGGGGTGTTGTGAGAAATGCATATGCTTAAATAGTTGGGCCCCCTCAATAAAAATATTTTCAGGCTGTGTAACACTCTGGGGCTAGTCAAATTATTGGAGCAGCTGTCAACAGTTGATATTCCTAATGTTTCCTTAGTAAATCTCCACCAACCAGCAAAATAGCAGAGAAAAAACCATCTATTAAATTGCACTGAATGATTTCAAAAGGTTTACCAATATTAGAAAACATAAAGATAAAAAGGGATTTGAGCATACAGAACTAAATACGAATGGCTAAAACATCATAGTCAAGATTGATAAATAATATTGAAAAAGAGAATTTGAGAAAAATGAGACTTTTAGGTTTGAACATCCATTGTATATAAAATACGTGGTAAGTCAGTTAAATAAAAATACGTTCAACATATGCACAAATGTTTCATAAAATCTGAAATACAAATAAGCAAAAAGAAAAATTTTTGAACCTAATTATGAACCAAAGATAAATATTAAAATCACTGTGAGAAAGCATCATTTATCATTATAAATGGCAGAAGTTTAAGCTAAAAACAGGTTAAAAGGGGATTATAAGGTGCTCTCCTAGCTTGTTGATAGGAGTATAAAACTGATGTAAACATTGTAAATGTCAATATGATAAAATAGATCAAAACCCCAAAAACATACATATCATTTTACAAAGTATTCTGCTATTAAAATTTATACTTAGAAAATTACCAGCTTTACAATGTTCTTTATTCTGTTTATAGTCTGAACAAAAATAGAGACAAAGGAAGCGTCCTTCAAGATGGTGCTGAGTAATTAAATACACTGAAAAAATAAATAATCATGCAATGAAATATGTGACTTTTAAAATAATGATGCATACCTATTTTTATTGGTATAAAATGCACAATTCAGCATTAACTATACAAAGAATGTTACAAAACTGTGTAATATCTCCTTTTTCTTTAAAACACACAGAAAGAGAAATGAGACAGAGATATAGGGAGGAAAGACAGAGGGAAAGAGAGCAAGAAAAAGGAAAATAGACAAAGCAGGTAAACAGATATCAATACTAAAATGATTAGACACACATCATTTATGTTTTCTTCACTACACTTTTCTTTGTTTTCAACACTTAACAGGAACACATTCCTGGTTGAGAATAAAAACATTTCCATTAAATAAGAATAAAAAGTATTTTGGCAATAGCCTTTCTAGATAAAATAATCTAGGCTGGAACACAGCATCTCTGCTTAAAACCAAGGAATCTCACTCAATATGATAGCTTAAAGGTAACAAAATAGTTTATCTGTCTTCCAGCTACGAGGCAGTGATCCTTTAAACCACAATATAAAATGGCTCATTTTCTGGGAATGTCACTTAGCTCAAGGATTTTTAAGGAAAAATGAACTTTTGTGCTGTTAAAATGCTTTTGTAATACAGAAACATCTTGTGTCAAAAAATATGCATGCTTTTGGATTTTCCAATGTGTTCATCAGAATGACTTCAAAAAACAATCAATGGATGGGTATCCTTTTTTTGAAAAATTTATATTTTTAGACATACTGATCATGATAATGAAGTTAATTTTAAATGTCCACTTTTTCACACACATGCAGGCTTGCACAGGTAAACATATTGGTTAATGGTAGTCTAGTCGCTAAGTCATGTCCCACTCTTGCGACCCCATGGACTATAGACTGTCAGACTTCTCAGTCCATGGGATTCTCCAAACAAGGATACTGGAGTGGGTTGCTATTTCCTTCTTCAGGGGATCTTTCCCACCCAGGAATTGAACCCCAGTCTTCTGCCTCACAGGCAGATTCTTTACTGATTGAGCTACGAGGAAATCCATATTGGTAGGCCAAATTTTTAAACAGATTTAAAGGATCAATTTTTCTGATTAGAAACAAAACCACAAATACACTTTTTTAAACACTGATTTAGCATAAATGAAATCATTTTAATGGAAGAAAGGCTCAAAAAATTATTACATTTAGTGGATTTTATTTTCAGAACTAAACTACTCTTGCAAGTAGCAACTAACAGCAGAAAATTCAGTTAGAAAGACATAAAGAAAATTGATTCTAGGCAGAAGAAATATTTGAGAGGCCTGGCTCATTTACATATTTAGAAAATATACAATTATTAGTCATCTTTATTCACAGAAAAAGTGTTTTGACAAGTATTTCCCTGAAATAAAATAGACGGAGTGACTAGTGAATTGGAAAGTTATTTCCTTGTGCTATGTAACCAATCAATTTCAGCATACTAGCTTCTCTGAATAACTCTTCCACTTCAAAACCAGTTTCGTTAGTTTTTGGCCACTTAAAAAGCTATGCTATATATATATTAATATACAAATGATACACTATGCTGACGTTGGGATCTAATTTGGTTGGGGGGGGGGGGGTGGCATGTTGTGCCACTTGTTCAATTTTAGTTTCTTGACCAGAGATTGAATCCAGGCCCTTGGCATTGGGGGTGGGGAGTGTTAACCACTGGACCACCAGGGAAGTCCTGGGATCTAACATATCAAGATCCTGCCAGGATCATATTTGTGTCATTAAAATACGCTGGGTATATCCTCTATGACTCACAAATTCTCTCACCAAGGTGACATTCATGAAGTACTTGGATGATTTAGTAAGCACAGGTTAAATAAACTATTCTCACTATGCCCTACCTACTGCAAACTCATCCTGCTCATGAACCAGGCTCCCCCTCAACTTCAGCTTTGAGTAGAAGTTAGAAGACCTGATTTGCCCAGATTTCTTATTGCCCAAATACAGAATTTGAATAAACCAGCCTCTTTTACTTTGCAAAATGTCACATAATTAACTTATAATCAAGAATAATATTAGGGACTTCCCTGGAGGTCCACACTTTGCCTTCCAAAGCAGGGGTGTGAATTCAATCCCAGGTTGAGGAGTTAAGATCTCACATGCCTCTTGGTTAAAAAGTCAAAAACATAAAACAGAAGCAATACTGTAACAAATTCAATAAAGACTTTAAAAATGGTCCACATCAAAAAAATCTTTTTAAGAAAATAATAATATTAAACTGTTTTTGTCAACCTGAGCATTAGTATGAAGTTCTTTCAATAAAGTATCTCTTTTTTTGCTCTCTGACACCTCATTTCTTTTCATCCCACAGTAAATAGAGCAAGTGAAGTAACTTAATAAGTGTAAGCTCTAAATATCAGATACTACCCCCTCCAAACAATTTTTTTTTGCCTTTTCTTAGATTTACCGTTTCTCTAACATTTGACATTAAAATAAAAAGATCTATTAATAAAAATATATAAGATTTTAGGGAAATCATTTAATGATGTTAGGTATCTATACCAGTAAAAAGATGAACTATCACCAGATTAGAGAGTCCTTAGGAGAATTAAATTGAATAACGTACCTGAAAATATCTCCTAAATTGTAAAGAGTTTCCTACAGTTTCCTACACAAGTTTCCTACATTTTCACTTTCTTTTCATTCCATAATACAACCATTAATTTTTTAGAGTTTTATGCTGTTGTTGTGTAACACCTGTATATTAAAAACTATTCAGCATTTCACTCATGTATGAGACTGCAGACAGGATATGACATTTCATTCAGAAGAACTGAATGAAACAATACCATCATGTCCACTTCTGACTTCTCACATTAGCAAGCTGCTTACTGAGAATAATGATTTCACATGAAAGATGGCTGGACTTTTATCACTTATGCTTCTACAAAGAATATTTAAAAAGCAGTCCTTTAAAAAGTTATGTGAGTTATTTATAACTTCCTGTATTCCTTTTGTCTTAATGGCAACACACTGTATGATATTTTATAACCCCTGTAATTTCCATTATCAGTCTGCAAGTCTACATTTCTTTGTTGACTCATATATTTGCAAATTATTTATTCATCCCAAGATATATCTATGCAGCTGAAAGAAAAGAATAATGTCAAGGCTAAGCATGGGCAAAAGTGACTCAGTAAAAGGTACATAAATCTCTCCTTTTTCTCTATATGTCTCAAATTAGACTAGTACCAAAGTTTTAGAAAAAATTTTAAGAATACTGAAAGGTGATATCTGTGAATTAAGTTTCCACTTTCTTTGTAACCTTGCTAATGTGAATTTCACTTCATTCTTTACCCTAGGGAATATTTTGTTGTTCAGTCATTAAGTCATGTCTGATTCTTTGTGACCCCATGAACTGCAGCACACCAGGATTACCTGTCCTTCACCATTTCCCAGAGTTTGCTCAAACTCATGTCCACTGAGTAGATGATGCCATCCAACCACCTCATCCTCTGTTGCTCCTTCTCCTCCTGCCCTCATCTTTCCCAGCATCAGGGTCTTTCCCAATGTGCCCGCTCTTCACATCAGGTGGCCAAAGCATTGGAACTTCAGCATCAGTCCTTTCAATGAATATTCAGGGTTGCTTTCCTTTAGGATTGACTGGTTTGATCTCCTTGCTGTTCAAGGGACTCTCAAGAGTCTTCTCCAGCACCACAATTCGAAAGCATCAATTCTTCAGCATTCAGCCTTCTTTTTGGTCCAAATCTTACATCTGTACATGACTACAGGAAAAACCATAGCTTTGACTAGACAAACCTTTGTAGGCAAAGTGATGCCTCTGATTTTTAATGCATTGTCTAGGTTTGTCATAGCTTTTCTTTCAAGGAGCAAGCATCTTTTAATTTCATAGCTACAGTCACTATCCAAGTGATTTTGGAGCCATGAAAATAAAGTCTAGCACTGTTTCCATTTTTTCCCCATCTATTTGCCACGAATTGAGGCCACCTTATGCCAAGGTCTTGGTTTTTTTGAATGTTGAATTTTAAGCCAGCCTTTCAATCTCCTTTTTCAACTTCATCAAGAGTCTCTTTAGTCTCTCTTTGATTTCTGCCATTAGAGTAGTATTATCTGCATATCTGATGTTGTTGTTATTTCTTCCAGCAATCTTTATTCCAGTTGTGATTCATCCAGCCCAGCATTTCGCATGATGTACTCTGCATCTAAGTTAAAAAAGCAGGGTGATGACATATAGCCTTGATGTACTCCTTTCCCAATTTGAACCAGTCTGTTGTTCCATGTCCAGTTCTAACTGTTGCCTCTTAATCCTCATACAGATTTCTCAGGAGACAGGTAAGGTGGTCTGGTATTTCCGTCTCTTTAAGAATTTTCCACAGTTTGTTGTAATCCACATAACCAAAGGCTTTAGCGTAGTCAATGAAGCAGATCCTTATTCTTGAATTCCCATGCTTTTTCTGTGTTGTAACAGATGTTGGCAATTTGATCTCTGGTTCCTCTGCTTTTTCTAAATCCACTTCGTACATCTGGAATTTCAGTTCATGTACTGCTGAAACCTAGCTTGAAGGATTTTGAGCATTACATTGCTAACATGTGAAATGAGTGCAAGTGTATGGTAGTTTAAACATTTTTTGCATATTTTTGACACTGCCTTTCTTTGGAATTGGAATGAAAGTTGACCATTTCCAGTCTTGTGGCCACTGCTGAGTTTTCCAAATTTGCTGACATAGTGAGTTCAGCCTTTTAACAGCATCGTCTTTTAGGATCTGAAATAGCTCAGCTAGAATTCTATCACCTCCACTAGCTTTGTTGTAGCAATGCTTTCTAAGGCCCAGGTGACTTCACACTGCAGGATGTCTGGCTCTGGGTGAGTGATCACACCATTGTGGTTACCTGGGTCATTAAGATCTTTTCTGTAGAGTGTATTCTTGCTACCACTTGTTAATCTGTTCTGCTTCTGTTAGGTCCTTGCCATTTCTGTCCTTTATGGTACTCATCTTTGAATCAAATGTTCCCTTGGTATGTTTAATTTTCTTGAAGAGATCTCTAATCTTTCCCATTCTATAGTTTTGCTATTTCTTTGCATTATTCTCTTTAAAAGGCCTTATCTCTCCTTGCTTTTTCTAGAATTCTGCATTCATTGCGTATATCTTTCCTTTTCTCCCTTGATTTTCATGTCTCTTCTCTTCTCAGCTATGTGTAAAGCCTCCTCAGACAACCACTTTGCCTCTCGCATTTCTTTTTCTTTGGGATGATTTTGGTCAGTGCTTCCTATACAATATTATGAACCTCAGTCCATAGTTCTTCAGGCACTCTGTCTACCAGATCTAACCCCTTGAATCTATTTGTCACTTCTATCTACTTTATAATCATAAGGAATTTGATTTAGGTAATACTTGGGGGGGGTGATTAGTTGTGTTGTAAATAAATGTATTTTAACATTTTTTGAGATTTCCCATGGAAGATGGGATTTTTCTCATTTGGTTTTTCATTTGTTTTTATAAATTTAGTATTTCACATGGATCTCTTTATTTTCAAGAATTTTTCTTCTATAAACTTCCCTAGCTTTTATCTTGTTTGTTTCTTCATAGACTGACTGGTTTTGTTTGATTACTTTAACTTACTATCTATGCTATTGAAGGTCACCATCCTCAGATTTACTTCCTTGAGAATGTTCCAGCTCCACATTCTGTGTTTATAAAGTTATAATTGACTTTCTAAAATTATCTAATATTACTACTAAAGCAGTCAGTTACAGAATGTTCCAATAATTCCAGGTCCAGGAATTGTTTCTGGGTATCGGGTATTCTTTGGCAGTAAGAATCTGTCAGCACACTGACATTGAACTGACTCTGAAACACAAATGAATTAGTCTAACTCGCTATTCATTGTCTTCATAAAAAAGAGCTATATATTTCCTATCAAATATGCTAACCTTCATTTGACTCTTCTTAGCATTGAGACGACCTCCCTGCAAGAAGCTAACATAATTTTCCTGTCACACATGCAGTCTGTTAATATACTCATTCCAAGATCAAGTCCATTTTCTAATTTATAACAAACTGCAAAAATATAGGTGAACAGAGCAAAATAAAAACACAATTTTAGCAGACTAGCTAACTTAAACATTAAAGGTCACAGGGTACATCATAAGCTTTCTTTGTGGGAATCACAAAAATGAAGGCCTGAATGATGGCCTATTTCACATAGATTCGAAAAGTAGTCAAGTTTGTAAGACAGCACAAAGAAGAAGGAGCTCATCAGATTCAGTTTAACAGTTAGGAAGCAATAAGACATTGAACAAGAAAATAAAATTTAAATTAAGATAAAGAAGATACTACCCTGGATCCTAAGAAAATTATGGGGAGATACACTGGTGCATCAGTATGTCTGACTGAGTGTGGTATCATAAAGAAATCTAGTGTAGAGAAACAAACCAAGTGCAATGAAATCAGGGAAAGAGAAAAAATTAACTGTGACCTAAAGAATCAGGAAAGACTGGAGATGTGTGCTCAGATAGACATAGTCTTTTCAGAGATGATGGTGTGAACACAGGAACAAAACTGACAATGTGCAGTGTACATTAAAGAATGAGAAATCATGAGTGCCTTAGAAAACAGTATCTGAATGACAGGAGGTTCACATCAGATTACAAGGAAAAACTTAAATAAATAATATTTAATAGTAAATGAATTTCTATACATAAAATGGATGCAAAAGTTTTGGAACAGAAAAATTAATATTAGAATTATGCTTCAAAAATGCCATTCTGGGGTCCTATGGGTGAGCTGAGTGAAATACCATGGGAAAAAAAACTCATTTAAGGGACAAGCATCACTATGAACAAAGTTAGTGGAGGTGATGGAATTCCAGTCGAGCTATTTCAAATCCTAAAAGATGATGCTGTGAAAGCGCTGCACTCAATATGCCAGCAAACTGGCTAAATTCAGGAGTGGCCACGGGACTGGAAAAGGTCAGTTTTCATTCCAGTCCCAAAGAAAGGCAATCCCAAAGAATGCTCAAACTACTACACAATTGCACTCATCTCACACACTAGTAAGGTAAGGCTCAAAATTCTCCAAGCCAGGCTTCAACAATATGTGAACCATGAACTTCCAGATGTTCAAGCTGGTTTTAGAAAAGGCAGAGGAACCAGAGATCAAATCGTCTACATCCGCTGCATCATTGAAAAAGCAAGAGAGTTCCAGAAAAACATTTATTTCTGCTTTATTGACTATGCCAAAGCCTTTGACTGTGTGGATTAAAATATACTGTGGAAAATTCTGAGAGAGATGGGAATACCAGACCAGCTGACCTGCCTCTTGAGAAGTCTGTATGCAGGTCAGGAAGAAACAGTTAGAACTGGACATGGAACAACAGACTGGTTCCAATAGGGAAAGGAGTATGTCAAGGCTGTATATTGTCACCCTGCTTATTTACCTTCTATGCAGAGTACATCTTGAGAAACACTGGGCTGGAAGAATCACAAGCTAGAATCAATATTGCCAGGAGGAATATCAATAACCTCAGATTTGCAGATGACACCACCCTTATGGCAGGAAGCGAAGAAGAACTAAAGAGCCTCTTGATGAATGTAAAAGAGGAGAGTGAAAAAGTTGGCTTAAAGTTCAACATTCAGAAAACTAAGATCATGGCATCTGGCCCTATCACTTCATGGCAAAATGATGGGGAAACAGTGGCTGACTTTATTTTTGGGGGCTCCAAAATCACTGCACATGGTGAAGGCAGCCATCAAATTAAAAGATAGTTACTCCTTTGGAGAAAAGTTATGACCAACCTAGACAGCACATTAAAAAACTGAGACATTACTTTGCCAACAAAGGTCTGTCTAGTCGAGACTATGGTTTTTCCAGTGGTCATGTATGGATGTGAGAGTTGGACTATAAAGAAAGCTGAGCACCAAAGAATTTATTCTGTTGAACTGTGGTATTGGAGAAGACTCTTGAGAGTCCCTTGGACTGCAAGGAGATCCAACCAGTCCATCCTAAAGGAAATCAGTCCTGAATGTTCACTAGAAGGACTGATGCTAAAGCAGAAACTCCAATACTTTGGCCACCTGATGCGAAGAACTGACTCATTGGAAAAGACCCTGATGCTGGGAAAGATTGCAGGAGGGAGGAGAAGGGGACGACAGAGGATAAGATGGTTGGTTGGCATCATCGACTCAATGGACATGAGTTTGACTAAACTCTGGGAGTTGGTGATGGACAGGGAGGCCTGGCATGCTGCAGTCCATGTGGTCACAAAGAACTGGACATGACTGAACGACTGAACTGAACTGAAGGGACAACTGGAATAATCTATCTGAAAAGAATGAGAGCTTAAATTTTTTTAAAAAGCAAGGTATATTGTAGTCAAAGAACTGATTTATCATTTGATCTTAAGTTGAGAAAAAATAGGAGGCAATGTTTAAACGGGACTAGAATTTCAAGGTAAGGACATTTTTGGCAACTAAGAATGCATGGAACACAGCAAGAAAAAACAGCTTTAGTTGCTATTTTTAGTTACCACCTTTTTTTTTCTACAAAAGGCTGAAACTATTAATGCCCTTCACTCTCAATATGATCATACTGCATATTGGATCAGTCCTTATTGTAATGTATTTGCAAATAGCCAAGGCTTCCCATGTAGTACTAGTGATAAAGAACCTGCCTGCCAATGCAGGAGACACAAGAGATGTGAGTTTGATCCCTGGGTCAGGAAGATCCTCTGGAGGAGGAGATGGCAACCCACTCCAGTATTCTTGCCTGGAGAATCCCATGGACAGGGGAGCCTGGCGGGCTACGTCCATGGGGTTGCAGAGAGTCGGACACAGCTGAAGTGACGTAGCACGCACAGGCACACAGTGTCTCTTGTTCACCAATCTCTTCAATCATAGCTTTATGTCACCCTCAAAGAATCAGGAAATACAGTCTCTGGGATAAATGGTACTCTCCCATTGTGCTCCTTGAGTTTCAACTTGATGCCATTTACTCCAGGTATAATGTTCTGCTAGAAAATCATAACCAATTGCCCATTTTAAAAATCATCAGTCATCACCACACTTGTCTAGGCTTCTATCTTTTCACTGTTATCCTATTCCATCTAGAATTTGTATTTATTATGAGAGTGCCTAGTCTTGAACTCAAATTCAGCACCTCAGTGCCAATAATATTGTCTTATTCTTACCTCTTACTCTTCTAAAAAGTGACTTTTTATCCTATGTTGAATACTTTTGACTTTTTCTCATTGCAGTTTGAGTTTTGCTTACTTTTTTCTAGGTGCTAAATCTGACCTCTTTTATTATAGATATCTTTAACAACTGAAGGAAATAAAGAGAGATAAATTACAAATTTTGAATGAGTATGGCTAGTTTACTTTTCTAGAGTTAGTCTAAGTATCTGTATCTGTCCAGGTCTCTCTGTGTGGCTACTGTTCCAGGTGCTACGTAGAATCTTTTTCCTCCCTGATACCAGAGTATGTCTTGAGATTTTACAGATATTATAGGAAGGGTGCTGACTTAATTAAGGAGTATACTGGTCCCAAGTAGAGATAGAACATTCATATGTCAGTGCCCAGGAGGAAGTTGGATTGATGCCAAGAGAGCAATAATATGAGCACCATAAGCAAGTCCAATGTTAACGGGCTTATGTTTCAGAATGTTAAACTTGCCCTATTCATTTAACTCCTTAGACACCACTGAAATGACTGTACAGTAATTTTTTAAAAGTCTTAAAATATTGGGAGAGAAGACAACAGAACACAGGATATTTTGAAAGATAAACAACAGGGGATAAAAGACTGTTTTATGGCCAAAAGTGTAAATGAAGATGTGATAGCAAAATATTGAAAGGTTGTATAAGGAAGAGAAGATTTCTCTCCTGAACGGCACACAGAATTCACGTCACAAAATTTCTAGTGTAATACCAGAAGATTGAAGTTTAATTTTTGACAACACAAAATAGAAAGATGTAGAATTTAGGCTTGTGAGGGAACAATGCTGAGGAGCAGATCTATATAAAAGGGATTATGAAGGTCCATGTATGTAATCTAAGTTAATGGGAATTGCTTGAGAGATTACATAATTCAGGAAGTCTAACATCCAACTAGTTGAAATTTCTAGAAAGAGAGAGCAGAGTAAGTAGAGGAAGGGAAATTATTAAAGGCACAATAAACAAAATCTTCCCAGAATTAAAGAACATGAGTCTCCGTTATAAAAGAGTCCATAGGTGCTCAGACAAACATGAAATTATCAATGTCAGGGCACAGCATTCAAATTTCTTTAGGTAAAAGAGGAAGGGGATAAGCCATAAATAACTGGTCTAAAATCTTTCAAAGAATATTGAAATAGAGTAAAAATCTTTTTAAAAATAAGAAAAAACAACATTGAGCTTCTCAATAACAATCTTGGACCCCAATTTTGTTGGACAACAAAATTATAATGAAATGACAATTTACATTAATGACTAAAATACAATACCTAGAATTCTATAAGATAGTGCAATTTTTTAATGAGGTAAGGATAGAATAGATTTTTCATATACATGATCACAAAGAAAGGGTAATATCTTAGATTAGGGATATGGTTGAGATACGCTTCTCATATTCTAAAGGAGGAAGCCAGCTTCATTTCAAAAAGGTCCATCTGTGGACCTTTTTAATGGCTTCCCTGCATTTATTTATTTTTGTAATATCCTCTCAATAAAACTTTGCACTTTGTCATGTGATTTGCTTTAAGAGTGTGATAACAGTAAATCTGATGCAAGCAGGGATTTGAAAGAACGCTTGAACTTCTCTTTTCCTTTTTGGTCTATAAATTACCATAAGACCATGTCAAGAGAACAGGGCTGGTCTGCTTGAGAACTATGAGAGACCTGAGGATAGGAGACACCTGTGAAGGGTAACTGAGTAACCACACTAGCTGAGACTCTGCTAGACCAGCACGCTCTAAGCTGACTGAGACAACTAAACATAAAGACACGAGTAAGCTCAGCCAAGGCCCAACCAGTCAGCAGATCTCACCCCACTCCTCCCTGCTTTAAGAAACATTTCAGTAACTGTCTTTTGGCTTTTTATTTTAAACCACTAAATCACCACTAAATATGCATAACAAAGATATGGCCAATTAACATAAATAAAATCTAAAATGGGTTAATCTGGGCAGAGTAGGATGAGAGATACAGTTTATATGCTTTCTTTCATTATAGCCTTTTTAGTAGTAAATAGGTTTGATAAAATCATGAGCATGGTTTAAATTTTTTAAATGATGACTGATAGGGCTCCTTGAAAGAAAAGCTATGACCAACCTAGACAGCATATTAAAAAAGCAGAGACATTACTTTGCCAACAAAGGTCCATCTAGTCAAAGGTATGGCTTTTCCAGTAGTCATGTATGGATGTGGGGGTTGGACTATAAAGAAAGCTGAGTGCTGAAGAATTGATGCTTTTGAACTGTGGTGTTGGAGAAGTCTCTTGAGAGTCCCTTGGCCTGAAAGGAGATCCAACCAGTCCATCCTATAGGAAATCAGTCCTGAATATTCACTGGAAGGACTGATGCTGAAACTGAAACTCATACTTTGGCCACGTGATGTGAAGAGCTGACTCATTGGAAAAGACCCTGATGCAGGGAAAGATTGAGGGCAGGAGCAGAAGGGGACAGCAGAGGATGAGATGGCTGGATGGCAACACTGACTCTATGGACATGAGTTTGAGTAAACTCCAGGAGTTGATGATGAACAGGGAAGCCTGGCGTGCTGCAGTCCATAGGGTCTCAAGGAGTCAGACATGACTGAACAACGGAACTAAACTGAGGGCTCTACAAAAATAGTTCTTTGCCAGATGAGTTTTATTATTTATACTGCTGCTGTTACATTTGATTTGAATGAGAGAGAAAAGGTAAAAATCTAGGAATACACTTGGATCGGGGCAGGTGAATATGAATGCTGTCTTCTGGCTTGAAAACATGAAGGTCTAGAATAATAAGTAGCTGACAAGAACCTAGAATCCTTAGGAATAGAGTTTGCTATTGTAATAAGACTGAAATCGATTTAGTTTGTTTTCTAAGGAACAGAGTTTCCTGGGAAACAGACCATTGTGTGTAGAGGAGTTTTAGAGGTAGAAGCTGAAAGTAAGTTAACTATATTTTTGCCTTTGACTGCTAATCTAGGTATGAAAGACAAGGATCAACATAACTGAATATTTTGGCAACCTGATATGAAGAGCCAACTCATTGGAAAAGACTTTGATGCTGGGAAAGATTGAGGGCAGAAGGAGAATGGGATGACTGAGGATGAGATGGTTGGATGGCATCACTGAATCAATAGACATGAGTTTGAGCAAACTGTGGGAGATAGTGAAGGACAGGGAAGCCTGGAGTGCTACAGTTCATGGGGTCACGGAGTCGGACATGACTTAGTGACTGAACAACAACAATTTTGAATATATCTCCATTTAGAATATTGTTTGATGTGAGAATTGCTTGAAAAATCCCAGATTTTTCTGGCCTGGACTTCTGAGGAAATTTTATAACAGAAGAGTTCACTATGTAAATGCAAAATTTAGCTCAGAATCTAATTCCAGGATCACACATACTGAAACACCTGATTCAAAATTAATGAGCTGGTGTTTGTACAAGAATGCATGGATTACAGCTGTTATCCAAGGAAAATACTTCTTTTAAGATGGCAAAAATAGGAGCTTTTCCTTTATCTGAGGAGTATATGGGATGAAAATACATGATTGGTAGTTCAAACGTACCATTTAAAAAGACATTTCGGTTTCAAAGTCTCATTAACTAGAGGATAAAACTTTTAGGTACAGTGTGATATAAATGTGCCCAAGCAATCACTGTGCTTTGATGGAGCGAAGATTATCATTCAAAGTAAACCCACTTCTCCTTCTGTGCGGAACAACATAGTCATTAAGGAAAAAATGCTCAGTGATTTTGTATTTAACAAGACATATTAATAATAACTTCAACTGTGTCAGCCCCACCCCCCATAATCTCCTTCAGTCCCCTGAAGCACATAAAGACAACTTTGGTCTCAGTAAGCACAGAAATATGCAAATTCAAGACAAATCAACTGATCTCTGTTGTCCACAACGCTACTCACAGTACTCACATAGACAGTGCTGTGATTTCTCTGCCAACCCCCACCTGCTGCTACTCACATTGGGAGCCCTAGACCCTGTCTGCATTCATGTATCTATGTATTAAAACCCACTACTAATCTCTTTCATCTTTAATTTACCCAAATCATGCAAATAACTCAAATCAATCTTACATTCTTCAAAAAATAACACTCTGACAACATGATATCATCTAGATAAACAAAGAGAAATTTAAACCAATGTGAGTGGTTGCACTTCTTTGTAACATATATCTGCTAACCTATGATATCCTCTGAGAAAAATGTAAAGAACCATGAATATTTTTTAGTAAGATGTTTAATGAGATCCTTCTTCTTGCAAGTTATAGTGGATGCTACAGGCTGAATTCAACTAACATGTGTATTATTTAGTATTGAAAGAAAGTAAAACATGATCCCCAGTGCTACATACATTAAAGGTGGAATTGAAAACATTTTTTTATTCTAAGAATGTTGAAAATGGTGTTCATAAGAACTCAGGCTGAAAGTCACCAAAGAGAAAGTCACCAAAGAGCAGGTCCAAGTATATGAAAATGCAGAAGAAAAAATTTATATTAATGAGATTGAAAGAACTAAGAAGAGAAGGACTCATTTAGGTTTGGCAATTATTCATGGATGTAGAATATACACAGAGAGAAGTTAGCTCATTATCTAATTACATGACCTGAGTAAAAAAGTAACAGATGAACTGGGGACACTTCTCAAGCCAGCAAAACTCAAATAAGAAATATATAAATCTTAACATAAAATATAAAACGGGGGAAAATTGTGATGCCTTATTTTTGCTTCTGAGATTAGAATAATAAACAAATCTCAATTTTGCTTAACATATATTTAAACTTAACATGAATGAGAAGTTTCAATAAAGACTATGCTGGGAATTTTTGTTTTTGTCTAATTACATGTATGGCCATAAAGAGTAAATAAATCATTATCACACCATCATGCAAAGAACTTCCTTTAGATCCTTGTTTTCTTATATAGTTATTTTCCTGGATATAATCACAGATGTTGGATATTTCAAGTTCTGGATTCCAGCACTTTAAAATGCTCAAGAACTGCTGATATACTGTTTATGAAATTCACTCAGTCATGCCTGGCTCTTTGCAACCCCATGGACTGTAGCCTGTCAGGCTCCTCTGTCCATGAAAGAATACTGGAGTGAGTTGCCATTTCCTTCTCCAGGGGATCTTCCCAACCCAGGGATAGAACCCAGGTCTCTCACATTGCAGGTGGATTCTTTACCATCTGAGCCACCAGGGAAGCCCATACTGTTGTTTAATCACATCCTATTTCTAAATGATCTCATAAAAGAGTTGACCAAAGGGAACCCTATTAAGACATGACTTAATAATTTCAGGTAAAACCTGGACTTGGTTGTCCTTCTTAATCATAATGGCAAAATGTTCAGATTTTCTTTTCAAGGAATAATTAAATTATTTCTTAAATTGGCAAGGATGGATGAAGGAACTGCCGATGTGCCTGGCTTTGTGTGTGCATGTTTATGTGTGGGGAGAGCAGAAAAAGCAAATAAGCTCTTGTCTTATCATATACTCTTACTCTAAAAGAGGAGCATTTTTGCAACAAAAGTACACACACACACACACACATATTACCATATATATACTGTATAATATATGAGAATATATATTTATACACATACATATACTATATATGGGCTTCCCTGGTGGCTCAAACGGTAAAGAACCTGCCTGCAATGCAGGAGACCTGGGTTCAATCCCTGGGTGGGGAAGATCCCCTGGAGAAGGGAATGGCAACCCACTCCAGCATTACTGCTTGGAGGATTCCATGGACAGCAGAGACTAGCAGGCTAGAATCCTCAGGGTCACAAGAATCAGACACGAATGAACGACACATATACTATATATATTAGTTTCAATGAATATGTGTTGTGTGTGTGTTATTTGCTTAGTCGTGCCCGACTCTTTGCAACCCCACGGACTGCAGCCCACCAGGGCCTCTGTACGTGAGATTTTCCAGGCAAGGATACTGGAGTGGGTTGCCATTTCCTTCTCCAGAGGATCTTCCTAACCCAGGAATCAAACCCGGGTCTCCTGCACTGCAGGCAGATCCTTTACTGACTGAGCTACAAGGGAAACCCACGAATGCGTGTAACTTAATTTAAATTTTCCATGTTGTTCTTATTTTTCTAACTTCCCCACATAAAAGTGAATACTTGGTCTGCACAGTGATGAAGGCAAGTGCAGGTAAGATCATGTTTGCAATAGTCTTATCACCGCTGACACAGAGCAATAACCCAATGGCAAATGACGACAACTTGAGTAGATATTACAATTCCCTCAAAGAGTGATGTCACGCTACATAGGTAGAACTTGCCACTAATCAGTCTGATACATGGATATATTACATACACAATCTTACTTTAAAAAACAAGAAAAACCTTGTACAGTCTGATATGAAAATAAGAGTGAGTTAGTGAAGCTGATTCTTATGGGGGAAGTGGCAGAAATATCACACAAGGAATACTGAAAAGCAGTGGTTTATATTTCTAAAGCACTAGTTTTTATCAGACTATTTAAAAATATATCCAAAGAGGCCTTTATCTCTGAGAATGCTATCCTAATTTCTGTTAGAAATTCCTGACTTTCTATCCTCTGTTTTTCATATATTCAGATCAAAAGCCTGTGAACTGTGTGAACTACCAAACATCTATGTTCACATACAGTTCAATGACAGAAGAGGAATTCTGCCAATTCCTTTTATGCTTGAACAACTTAAGGTCAAAGGGAAAAGCTAAAGAACTAATTTATGTGAGGTTATTTTATTAAAAAGAAAACAAACTAATGCAAACTATCGCTGTTTATTTCTTCAGTTTTAATGACACCCACCTTCCTTCATTTCCTGATAATAGTTTCTGGCTTTCTTTGATTTTTATCTGCTCTAACTTTTCCAAAGTCAGACACTAACATCTTTTAAAATGATTAAATCCTGATTAAAATGTGGGGGTTTTCACATGTGCATGAATATATCCCTCTTCTTCCTGATCTAGATTTATTTGATATTTTGAATCATAGGCTACAGATAGAGAGATTTAAAAATATTGTATCATTTGTTTCTTTTTATCAAAAGGGATTATTCACTAAGACATTTCTCTAAAGGGAAAAAAATGAAACAAGTCCATATGAGAGAGGAAAGAGCCTACTGCTAACTCAGACCATAAAAGTACATTTTAATCATTCATCAGAAATCAGAAACTGTTCTTTCTCTTGTAGTCTTAGGATGTGTCATTCTCCAGGTTTAACTAATTCAGTTTTCTGTATATATACACACACACACATATATATATATATATATAAAGATAAAATGGAAAACACAAGAATCTGTAGAAAACTAGTTAAATTTTTTCTTTAAATTGCTTTCTTTCTATCTTGCTCTCAAAATATATTTCTCCTGCCTTAGTTGACTCAAGTTTAGCAAATGAAAACTAAATGGAGAGCATGGAGCACAATATGTCTTCACAATAGCAGTGCTTACAGAATAAATTGCTCCATTTCTGCAGCTGGGAAAAAAGAGTTCAGACAATTCTAAATATCAGGAAACTTATAAAGTGAAGGCACTTTTTAAAATTCAGGGTATTTTCTTCTATGTGTTCAGTAACATCATGTTTTTTTTTTTCATTTTCCCTACTAATCCCTTTCAATTCTACATATTTATAGATACTCCAATAGACCAACTAAAAATACATCAAGACAGGTACAGGTATGTACAGTTAGACAAAATACCTGACAATGTGTCCCATATTTAAATTATGAGATAGCTTTTTGTATTCTTTAAATTGCCTTCATAATCAGGATAATATCCAAACAATCTCAAAAGTAGTTTCAACAGTACAAGTATTTTATAACACCTCTTAGAAACCAGAAGCTAGCACAGTCAAAATGATTAGTAGTTACTACAAAATTGTCAATGTAAGCTATTTACCATATATCAAGTACAATAAATACATATAAGGTAATGAAATAACTAATGTGGTTGCCTAGAGTGCTGGGTTAAAATGGAATGTGAAGCTTTTTTTTTTAACAAATGAGCAATAAGATTGATAAGGAATACTTGCTATGGGAGAGAAGTAATAGCACTTCTGCATCAGATTTGTCATTCCTAATATGAAGTTCAGTTTAGAATGATTTATTTTATAGAACATAAGCTACCTATGATCAGTTTCTATTAAAAAGATTTCTATATTTGCCACAGTATTTATTTTCAATGCCTTTCTTTCACTGGTGCCTTTCTCTGTACCTTCAAATATTTGTTGATTCAACTCATGGGAAAACTTCATTCAACTATATCTATAGCCCCATCCTTGAACATTTTATCATCAGAAACTCCTCTGCCTTCAGAAAAATGTAACGTATTCGTATTAACTATTCTCTTCAGTTCTCAATCAGGTATATGTAATGTAATTTTTCTTAGACTTCATCAAGACTCTCCATCTTCATTGCCTTGTTTTATCACATTCTGAACCCTATATGAAATTCATGTTTTTTCCTACCTAGCATGGATGCTATGATCTCTTATTTGGAACATGATTATGCCACAAGAACAGAGATTATCAGGAAAATCAGTCACCTTCCCCATAATTCTGTCCCTTCCCCCAATTTTGATATATTTTTTTTCCTTTATATATATCCCTGCTTACATCTCACTCTTCTGATCCAGAAAAGAACACATCTGTCATTCTTTACAGCCTGTTTCCTGACTGTGTTTCAGGTGCCATCTCCTCCTGCTTCTCCATGACCATGTCCTATAAATTTCCCCACTCTTATCTCCATTTCTACCAATATATTGCCCTCAACAAATAAACACTCTTAAACAGACTGCCTCTTAAAAAATCTCAGCAACAACCACAGAAGCAGCTTCCTAGACCATAAATTTCACTCTAGTTATAGGCCTTTCTCCCTCCTTTTTCAGGCAAACATTTCCAAAGTTAAGTTCATATTCTCTGATTCACAAAAGAGGCAGTGCATCACAGGGCTTGACAATAACGAGCCTTGAAGTTGGTGTAGGCTGGAGTTCCATGCAACCTATTCCTTGCCATGTAACACTGGGCAAGTTATTTAAACTGTTATTGAAATTTTCTGTATCTGTAAAATATGCTCTCTATGGGTATGTGAGGATCAAATTATTTAAATTATGTAAGGAATGTCATATACCAGAGTGATGGCTCTCGTATTGTCCATTTGATTCTTCTGTATCTTTTCCCATACCTTTTGTCCACTCCCAGCAGTACCTTAAGTCAGACCTTCATCATTTTTCACCAAGATTATTCAACAACTTCTCAATTTGTATGACTCTCTACTATCAACCTGTTCTAACCCAGTTTTGTCACCCAACTACAAGAGTGCTTACTATTTTCATAAGAAATCTTCCCTTGTTACTGCCTGATCAACACTTTTAAAGGATTCTCATTACCAAGCAGTATTCCAAAAAGTTTTATCTAATTATTTTCATTAGAATCACCTGGGATGCTGGCTAAAAATGAGTATGTCAAAGTGCTACCAAGTGAATCAGAATCTTTAGACAATTATATAACACTGCATTGCAGGCAGTGCATCCCCATGTATTTTGCATTAAATATAAGGCCTATTATAACTGCATGTGATATTGCATCCTACTGGATTTTATTGAATTTTCCCCAAACATGGAAAATTTTCTCATATCATATTGTCTCTGTATATGACTCTCCAGCAACCTGGAATATTTCCATATTAATTAATCTTTCAAAACTCCCCTGCTTCAAGAAGGTTCCATTGACTATCAGTTTCCATCAGAAGTTGGCGTTAATGCCCTTAGTGCCACTTATGTTTATGCTGTCATTATAAATACATCACTTTAATATCTTTCACATCAAATTGTAATTTTCTTTAAGAAACAAGATATCTTTGCATTCTCAGCACTTAGCACATTGTATTGTTCATAATAAGGACTGTACAATGTTTTTTTTTTTTCCTCTCTCATTAACCTGGTTATCTATCCTTCCACTTATTTAATTATCTATGTTTTTAAATTTTTGGATGCTAAGTCATGTCCGATTCTTTTATGATCCCATGGACTGTAGCCCACCAGGCTCCTCTGTCCATGTGATTTTCCAGGAAAGAATACTGGAGTGCGTTGCCATTTTCTTCTCCAAGGGATCTTTCTGATCCAGGGATCGAACCTGCATCTCCTGCATTGCAAGCAGATTCTTTACCACTGAACCACCAGGGAAGCTTTATCTATGCATTTATTTTAAAATACATTTATTCATTTTTAAATTTATATGATCATGGATTTATTACAGTAAGCATTATTTCATACAATTACATAAAATACACAATGAATTTATCAGCTATATAAAGGAATAAACAAACACAGCGAGACAACAGAGGAAAACATACATCCACATCCACTGTAAAGACTCACATACCTTCATACATTATGACAAATGAGATTTGTCTTTTACACAATAGCTATTGGCCATAAAAAGAAGTCAGCAATGTCAAACTGCTCAGTGAGAATTCTGCAGCTCAGAGGTACCATCTTCAACAATATTGTTGCTAAGCTCATGATGTAACAGAACCCCAGGTATTCCATATTACACAGCAGTTAGATAGAGGCATCTTACTGAGTTCTGTTCAAAGTAATATGGAAAATATTAAGGTTTATCTAATCTAGGTATAGTCTCTAGCATACTTTTCATGACAGCTCCCATGCTCTCTCTCCATCTTCTTTAGCACAGATGGGGAGCATCCAGTGTGGGAGTCTGAGGCTCATGGACAGAATGATCTTGAATCTCTCAATTATCAAACAGAAGGCTGCCCGACTAGATTGAGATGGAAGACATAGCTTCTATTGCATTCAGCAACCGAAACTTGCTTATGTTTAACAACTAGACAATTTTTTCTCAAAAAAACTGTCGTGGTCAATCCCTCAATGGGTTAGTTTCTTAGGATTTCTGTTTTCATAATCACTTTTGCCATAAGGTTCCCCTAAATGTATTTTTTTCTGAAGTAAAAATAAAATTACTAGGTACCTAGACTTCTGGTGGCCTGGTGTAATCTAAGAATATACTTTAAATGTATAGATGATTTCATGGACTGACTATATATTTTTAAAGTAATCTTAAATATATTATGTTACTTATCCTGGACTCAGATAAATAGCCCAGGATTGTGAAGTAGTGGGTGTTCCTTAAGTTTAAATAAAAGAGTGAATTAATTTAATGCATCTCAATTTTTCCCCCATGGCTCTAGAAGAGAATAAAGAAAAAATTATGGAGAATAGAATAGAGGTGAAACTTTCATATATGAAGATAAAGCACCTGTTTTAAACAGATTTAAGAACAGAATTTCAGGAATAGTTTTTCTATATCTTAAAGTTCTAGCATTACACTTTCTGTTAATTCTGATTTCAATTGTATCCATGGTGTAATATCTGAAAAGTCCTGAGGATACAGAGTAACATTAAGTAAAAATCTAGCTGATGATTGGTGAAAATCAGGTTTCTCTTACACTAGTAATCCTAACGGTATTATATAAATTTAAATAATCCTTAAAAATGATAGAAATAATAATATCTTTACCTTACTTCTGTCTAAGATAGTTTTACAAGATGACTTGTGTGTTTTGGAGGATACTGGTAACTTACATACAGGGCCACACTTTTCAAATATTCAGTGTAAATGGGTACACATCAAGAATTTAATCACCGATAGGTAATTTTTTCAAGGGTCAGTGATTGAGTTCAATATGGATGGGTACAGGCTAAGTATCTTCTTAATTGAAACATTTTTACCACAACCACCACCTCTTTACCAAGGTAATGCCATAATTCTCTCACAATGCTGATTTTCTCAGGATATTTTCAGTACTTCCTGCTTACAGTTAATGATCTGGAGTATGGGATAAGAAATTCTTCCCAATGTTTTCCCCCCATTTTCCTTTGCCTATAAAAGCTAAGGAAGGGTGGAAGCATGTGAAAATACAAAAGTAATGAGTAAATGAACGCTAATAAATATTTGCTATGTTTTGAGTACAGTCCATCCTATGTGAATCTCTCCTTATATTTAAAAAATTCAACTGCAAGAAAGGGTGCTGCTAAGCTGCTGCTAAGTCGCTTCAGTCGTGTCCAACTCTGTGCAACCCCACAGATGGCAGCCCACCAGGCTCCACTGTCCCTGGGATTTTCCAGGCAAGAACACTGGAGTGGGTTGCCATTTCCTTCTCCAATGCATGAAAGTGAAAAGTGAAAGTGAAGTCGCTCAGTCGTGTCTGACTCTTCGCGACCCCATGGACTGTAGCCCACCAGGCTCCTCTGTCCATGGGATTTTCCAGGCAAGAGTACTGGAGTGGGTTGCCATTGCCTTCTCCAGCAAGAAAGGGTATAGAATTACAATACAGAATGCAAGTTTACATGATGGGGCCTGCAATTCTATCATCTTCATTTATCAAAGTGAAAAAAATAGCTTTTTTCTTTAAAAAAAAAAGTTACAGTTTCAATTACTTAACTAGGTCGTATTTAAGTCATGTATAAGCTGTAAAATAGTTTCCATAAACTATCCATAGAAAGCAGTCTTTTTTACCTCAGTCTCACTGCCCTTGCCTAAGGGAATAAAACATAGCTACAAGTCACCCTACCTCTTGTCCATTTTAAGCACCATGTATGGTCATTACCTTACCAGTCTTTCTCTCATTTGCATGCATCTTGGCCTCCATTTCATTAAGCTGTCAGAGTCAGGCTGAAAGGAACTTTTCCTTATCTGAGCTGATAGATAGCAGTGAAGCTTGTTCCCTCGTGTCTGCATCTTTCAGTGAAAAAGCAAGATTGGGAAACAGATTTATAACAATACATGGATGCATTGAATTAGAAAAGACAGTTTCAGAGCAATGACATGCTTTTCTTCTCCTCTGGTGCACATTTCACTGAGATATGTCAAATACGCTGTATTAAAGCTTTACAAGTTTTGAAAGATTTCCCAACCTCTTTCTTGTGTTGTTTTTTTATTGTTGTTGTTGTTGTTGTTGTTCTTTTTACTTTCTCTGTGTTGTTTTTTGTTTGTATTTTCTCAAAATTAGGAAAATGTTATCTAGAATTCCTATATTGGGAAGAGGGTTATAAATGACAGTTTCCCCTCTTACATTCTGTGCCTAATTGTTAAAAGAGGATCAGCAACTACATTGCTTAAAGAAGAACCTTAAAAATAAGTAAAACTGTCACATCAGCAGAGCAGCCCACACCTATCAACAAAAGTTGCAACTCTCTCCGTTTATTATAAAGAGTCACTGATGGAATAAAGATGCTTTGAAAATCATTTCAAAAGTAAACATATTCCCTTAAAGGATATGAATGTAAATTCAGTAGCTTTAAGCTTTTAATCTTTATAGCCAGCTTAATGAAATAATGTGACTTGTGACAAAATTGTATGTAATGTTACATGAGTCCACAAGTTCTGTCTACATATCACAGTTATTCAATCCTTATAATTAGTGAGGCAGTAAGTGCTATGTTTTCAGAGTTTATTTACAAGTGCTATATTTCTCTAAGCAAGCTCAAACTGGGTAATAACTTTCTATGTGCTGTCTGGGAATATTCTTGAGTCCGACATTCCCTCTAATACATAGACCTTTTCTGTAATATCCCAGAAGCAGTGCATGAAGCCTGTTTTTGCACTCCTGTTACGGAGCACTATTAAACTGAAAGGCAGCACATTACAGTCTTTAGATAATGGCTTTTCTGTAATAGTCATTGCAGAGCCAATGCATGTTTAAATACTGAAACAACTGTCATGAAATTCACCACTCCTCTCTGTTACTCCCCTGAAGTCAAGCACACTCTTTCTGAAGCACTTATTAGAAATCCTTTGTGCTCTAGGAATGTGGTAGGTGCTAGGAACACACTGGTGAACAGCACAGAGCCTACCCTACCCTGAGAAACCTTCTAGTAGTCTAACTTGGGATGGAAAGTATATGGAGATTATTACAAAATAATTTGATTTTTAATACAATAGTGATATGCATAAGTAGATATGAGAATGTATATGAAAATGCCTTTTGTACTGGAATTTCTAAAAAGTTTTCCTAGAGAAAACAATGTATAATCAAATTGCCAATCTATGAGTAAAATTTAGGAAAGAGAAAAGGTAACATAAGAAAGAATCCATAACATGACTGCAACTCAGATCTAAATTAACTGTTGTATAACTGTGTTAAATAAAGCACAATGCTTCGACATTTATTCTTCACAACAGTCTCACACAGTAAGAACTCTTAAATTCTGTATACCGGTAAGAAAACTAAGGCTCAGAGATATAAGCAGATCATTACAGTCACCCAGCTAATAAGTAGAATATCTATTTGATAAAAAAACATTTCTCCTCCTTTGGATTATAATTGCCAGGAATGACAGAACCACCATATACAGTGTGTACTCAATTTTTGATTGTTAAATTAATGAATGTATGAGTTATTCCAATGTTATCCACTTATTTTTATAGTATAGTTTTATTTTACTAGGCAGAGAAAAATGTTTGTATAAATGCCTGGAGGGCAGGTAATGTATGATTGATGCTTTTAGAGATCTGAAAGTGCATTAGCTTAATCAAAACTTTTATTTCTTATTTAAAAATTCCCAAATGTAATACAACTTATTTTTTCTCTAAAATTTTATCTACATTGCATGGTAAGACATCAGCCTGTTACATATTATTAGGTGTCTCCCTGTAAATGTGATTTTAAAAGTAAAAAGTTAGGTTTGTGTTTCAGGCGAGACATTAACTTGATATGTGATCACGGAGAAATAAAAATATGAAACTTTTCCCACGTGTAAAAATGCCACAAAATTGATACCTTTCCATGAGCTTATTGTAAGGTTTAAGTTGAACTGCCCATATATGGCATCTATCACAGTACCTGTGATACTGAGTACCCAATAAATGTTAGTATCCCTCCCCTTGCCCGATTTTTTAATTGAATTTATTATTTTTCATGAGTTGCTACTTTTTTGTCATATCAATCTGAAAATCAGGGTTTTCTCACCTATACAACCATTAATATAAAGCCCATATTTTGGGTGGCAGAAAATACATTAAAAAGAATCATTTATTATAGTATGTAAAATGTAACATTAACATCATTGATACCATGTCATTTATTCATGTGCAATTTATTTGAAGGGAAGCTCCAAATTTTAGTTTATGTTGTTTTGGAAAACAAAGGTCACAAATGACAAACTACCCAGCCTTTGTATGCCATCTACTCAACAACTATATGTCATGCCTAATTGGTGTAGGGTGCTGTATAAACTGTCCCAAGGCATAATACTATGAGGGAACCTATAGTCTAGCAGGGGATGATGACAATAAAGTAGCATATGGAAGAAATGATAAGGGAATGAAGAGGAATTCAGAATGTATGATAACATTATTTAAAAACTGACTCATTGTGGTTGATTTGAGAGAGGGCTTCCCCTGTTAGCTCAGCTGCTAAAGAATTGGCCTGCAATGCAGGAGACCCTGGCTTGATTCCTGGATCAGGAAGATCCACTGGAGAAGGGATAAGTTACCCACGCCAGTATTCTTGGGCTTCTCTGATGGCTCAGTTGGTGTAAAAAAAAAAAATCTGCCTGCAATGCAGGAGGCCTGGGTTTGATCCCTGGGTTGGGAAGATCCCCTGGAGAAGGGAACAGCTACCCACTCCAGTATTCTGGCCTAGAGAATTCCATGGACAGAGGAGCCTGGAAGGCTATAGTCCATGGGGTCGCTAAGGAACAGATACAACCAAGAGACTTTCACTCTCACTTTGAGAGAGTAAGAAACTAAATATGACTGAAATTGTATACCTGAGACTATGAAGAATGGTGGGATCATTAGGAAAGAGGGAACTGAGAAGATGAAGGAATTTAGGGAGGATGTTGAGCTTGGCTCTGTTCACCCTGGACTATCCACATAGGATAAGAGATATAAACTATACCAAAAACCCATCTGGAATTTGATCTAGAAATGAGGGAGAAAATAGATAATTGATTAATAGCTAGCTACCTAGATGATAGATAGGTAAATATATTTTTAAAATCCAAAGGTAAATCTAAACTGGAGGGATATTTGTACTTTGAAGGAAGAAGCTTAAGGAGAAGCCTAAAGGAAAAAGGGAACAGTTAATAAAGAAACAAAAATACAGAAAGAAAGAGACGTGGGAGGGAGACAGGGAGGGAGGAAAGAATGAAGAGAAAAGAAGAAAGAAGGGTCAAGGAGAAAGGATCGCTGAAGCCCAGATTTAATTTAAGACAGTAGAAAATTCTAAGTTAAAAACTAAAAAGGGACCATTGAATTTGGCAAATATATTTTTGTTTCCTATATGCATGCTCAGTCATTCAGTTGTGTTCATTATATTGTATTTAATTTTTCCTGTTTACCTAGAACTTGGTAGTATGAATTCATTGACATTTCTATATTAATTTATTATGGATTGATCTTATTCTAATTACAATATTTTTCAATTCCATATTTTAAGATACAACAGAAAGAGAGAGTAGTAAAATAACACAAAATTGGGAGAAACTATGTTAGTCATTGTTAAAACAATATCCACTTGAATTTTTAATACATCTCATAATTAAACCTGCTGCTGCTGCATCGCTTCAGTCGTGTCCAACTCTGTGTGACCCCATAGATGGCAGCCCACCAGGTTCTGCCGTCCCTGGGATTCTCCAGGCAAGAACACTGGAGTGGGTTGCCATCTCCTTCTCCAATGCATGAAAGTGAAAAGTGAAAGTGAAGTCCCTCAATCGTGTCCGACTCTTCGCGACCCCATGGACTGCAGCCTACCAGGCTCCTCTGTCCAAGGGATTTTCCAGGCAAGAGTACTGGAGTGGGTTGCCATTGCCTTCTCCAATAATTAAATCTAGCTGCCAGCAAAGTTTTTTTCTTGTTGTTGTTGTAAAGAATTAAGCTTTATGTAAACTTGAACAATGATCATAAATTATCTCATTCTATTCTATTGCTGGTAGCAAGATTTCTCTTCTCATGAAACTGTAAAGTTTCTCAAACTTTCCAAAAGTCTCTCAAACATTCTTTCAGGAAACTATTGTTTTTAATTTGTTGTTCCTGTATTATTAATGCTTGAGGAATAATTTAGGCAGGTAGTTTAGAAGAATAGATTTTTCAGCTAAGTATTTTTTAAAATAATCCCTTGGTTTACATGGAAATTTCCATTGTTAGGCATTAAGATAATTCAGCTGTTCTCACTGCTAAATTATCAAAATTCTTTAAAAACTGTTCCAGCTAACACTGGCACACTGGGAATTGATGTCTCATACAATCCAGAATACATACATAAGTGATTGATATATTACAAATGAAGAAATATATCTTTACTACTACAACTATTTGCTTATACTATGCAAACATCAGAGGAAATATGCAAGTATTCATATTTACATAGAAAACCAGTCTACATAAGTTAAAAATAACAATAGGTACAATGGTTTAATGAAGAACTAAATACATTGCTTTTCCAACCTTCATTTAGTATCACTGAGTAAACAGTGGAACATAACTAGTTGCTATACTGTCTCATGACTAAATTCAACCCAGAGTTAGACAGATTTTCTAGAAGCTGAACCAGTTATGTCATCATCCAGGTCCAAAAGGAAGGCCCGTAGACCTGGATCTCTCTTGTCAGGATTGGTGTAAACCCAAATCTGGTTATTCTAAAAGTCTTAGAATGGCTGGAATGTTTCCCTCAGTAAGTCGCTGTAAAGAAACTATATGTCATATCACGGCCATTAAGTGCTCTTTCTTCTTTTCAGAGCTTCGGTTGTGGGGAGTTCTCCCACTTTATGTGGCTCTTCTAGGATTAGAACACAAGGATATATCTACTTCCCCCACTATTGAGGTGGGTTTATATCCTAGGCTCAGGCAAAATAATAATTTGAGAAGACTTACATGTACACTGTGAGACAGAAAAAGAACTCCTTTAATAGTAAGTATAAGCTTGGATTGGCTAGTGATCATATTGATACCAATTACAGAGATACTGTTTGATAATGAAGCCAGTAGAGAATATAAACCAGAAATCGAGAGAGCGAAGGAACCCAATAGTGTTTTCACATCATCTCTTGTTTTTTTCAGACACAAGAACTAAAAAAATTACATTTTAGTCTGAAGTAGTTGGAATTGAATATATGCCACTTGCAGTTGAAAAACTCCTGCCTTATTTCAAGCATATTAGATGTAGTTTGAATTTTTCTTAGAAATATTGTTTTAAAAGAAAAGGGAATATGATACTGAGCCATTATCTAAAAATCTTCTGAAAGTCCAGAATGAGTATCATTTGGTATGTATTCATTTATTCATTAATTTTTTTAATTGACTGTCTACTTTGTGCCAGGCATTGTTCTAGAAAATACAAGTACAGTTATGCCCTAGAAAGGTTCTTAAACCTGCGGTGTCAGATGGTACACATTAAACACATGGATGATTTCAAGTAGTAATAATGACTACAAAAAAAGAAAACAACAAACAGCCCCAACAGTTAATGGGCTATTAAGGGAAGGAAAGTTATGGAAAGCTTCCTTAAACATAATTTTGAATGATGAGGCAGCTTAACACACAATGATCAGGGATAACACAAAAACGAAATGAGTTTGTCTTGCTCAAAACACTTAAAGAAGGGCAGTACATAGAGAAGTAGTGAATGAGGAAGAGAGCAGTAGGCAATGATTTTAAAAGCCATGGCTGATTCATATCAATGTATGACAAAACCCACTGGAAAAAAAAAAATAATAATAATAAAAAAAAAAAAAAAAAGAAAAAAAATAAAATAAAAGCTAGGGTCTTGTTGGCTAACATAACAAGTTTGTAAATATTTTTTTTTTAGTATTTTTAAAGTACTTATTGAATTTGTTACAATATTGCTTGTTGTTTATGTTCTGTTTTTTTTGGCCACAAGATACATGGGATCTTAGCTCTCCAACCAGGGATTGAACCCACACTCCCTGCATTGGAAGGCAAAGTCTTAACCACTGGCCCACCAGGGAGGTCCCTGTTCTCATTTTAAAGGAAACTAGTTGGAACAGTTTAAATAATACAGTTACTATATATATATATATATATATATATATATATATATATATATATATTTAATACCCACTAACTGCTCTAAGGAGATTATACCAAGAGAGAAAGAGAGAAGCAAGAAGACCAATGAGAAAACTGTTGCAGCATGGGGATGAAAAACAGTACATGGACTAAGGAAGCAATAAATATAATAGTAAGTGATTGGCTCAGTTATGAAAAGTTCTTGAAAAGTGAAACTGACCAATGGTTTGGGGTGCTAAGAGGGGATGGTTCATATCAAGAGAAAGATCAGGGATGAAACATACATGCTAGGAGGGAGGAAAAGCTTGTGTCCCTTGACTGCCTTTATATTCTCAGGATTAGAGATTCTTCTGGATTACAAAAAGAAATAGCCATAGTGGTTTAAGCTTTGCTTTGAATTCAGAAACATCCAACTTTCAACTCCTAACTCTACCATTTCTTAGATTTGTGACTTCATTCGTTCAATACTCACTAGGCATACATTTGTTTCCATTGACATGCTAAGTGTCGGAGAGGCAAAAAAGACAGCTCTGCTTTTAAATCCCAGTGGAGAGACAAATAAGTAAATAAACAAATATAGAGATAAAATAATTAGAAATCATATATAATTGTTATACAGGAAACAAAGGAATAGAGAAAACAGGTTTTAGATAAATGGTAACCACAAAAGTCCTCTCAGATGAGGTAATAGTATCTATGATGAGATCCCACTGTTGGAAGGAAACAAATCAAGTAGAGATTGAGGGAAGGATGGTCAAGGAGTAGGACACCCTACAAAAAAGCCTTGTGGCTCGAGCTTCTTCATCTGTTAGAGGAGGAGGATGATAATCTTTGCACACATTTTTGAAAATTAAATAATTGAAAGCACAGGCGGAACGAAGCACTGTTTTAGAGATGTATTAAAGATTAAATAAAGGTTATAAAAACTCTCCTGATTCTCAGAATTGTTAAAATAGGAAGTTAGTATTGCATTAGTGTTCTAAGCACTGGTTTGATTTTATGTGAATGGATTTTACAAAATCCACTGGTCTAAAATACATATACAAGCTTTATTATCTCAGACAAACTGTTTATTAAGATCACAGAGTATCAGAATGGGATGGTCCTGGGAGACAAGCCTCCCGCAAGGCAGGTAAGACAAGGACAGAGACAATCTGGGAAGACCAAAAGAAAACAGTCAGCACAAGGGCATTAGGTCATCTCTACAGACAAAGTGACTGTGGTAAGAGAATCTACATAATTACTAAGTACTAGAGGCAGAGCCTGGATCTATAAACCATGATAGATGATGTACCTCTCACTGCCTGTGTATCTTAACATGTTAAATTCTCCTTGCAGTAAAATTGAAAGCTGACAATTACATAGACCATGTATCCATTTAGGAAATTTAGAAAGTTTTTCCATGCTTTAAGACAGAAGTTCACAACCTGGATAGGGGCCCTGAGGGATTTCCTGGAGGCCATTTGGCAACATGTAAAGACATATTTAGGATTCTCTTATAGCTCAGTTGGTAAATCATCTGCCTGCAATGCCGGAGACTTGGGTTCTATTCCTGGGTCAGGAAGATCCCCTGGAGAAGGAAATGGCAACCCACTCCAGTATTCTTTCCTGGAGAATCCCATGGACAGAGGATCCTGGCAGGCTACAGTCCACGGATCGCAAGACTCGGACACGACTTAGTGACTAAACCACCACCACCAAAGACATATTTAGTTGTTACAATGAAGGTGAGGAGGGGAAGACTTGCCATTCACATCTAGTGAGTAGAGGCCAAGTGTACTGCTAAACACCCTACAATATTCAGGACAGCCCCTTGCAACAAAATAATTATCCTGCTCAGTATGCCTTGGTGCTGAGCTTATGACCTCCAGGGTTTTATTAATTACCGAGAAGGTGGTATACAGAATAACAACAACAAAAGTATAAGCATATTTAAAGGAGTGAGATAAAAAGATTTGGGAAGGATCTACTGTACAGTATAGGGAGCTGCATTCAATATCTTGTAAGAATCTATAATGGAAAACAGTCTGAAAAAGAATATATATGTGTAAATATGTATAACTGAATCACTTCACTGTAGACTTGAAATTAACACAACACTGTAAATTAACTATACTTCAACTGAAAAAAAATTCAGAAATATACAGAAAGTAGTTTCCTAAACCACAACAGATTAAGTTTTTACTTTCTCTGAAAACTGTAATCTATAAGAATGGCATGAGGAAAGACCTCTATAAATAACTGCCTTTTGATATAACTCACACTTGGAAATATGATATTGCCTTTTAGAAACTGCAACATAGAAGAAGGAAATACATTTTAAAACCTAGATATTTTGCAAACTCACAGTTCTTATGTATAATATTTGAAGTATAGGATGACAAGCAAGTGAAAGATCAATGAGTTGTCTGTCAGGAATGAGGGATAAAGATTCAGAAGGCCTCTATTAAATCTTATTGATAAACATGCTTCTGATGAAGAATTTGAAAATTTTAGTAACTCAAAATCTTATTTCTATCCTACAACAGCTCTTTGCCAGTTATTTTGCCATCCAGTAATTAAAAATTCTCTACCTTTACATTTTGGCAGGACATCTTTTGGTGTGTTCCATCTATTTCAAACATCATGGGCCCGTAAGAGGACAAGAGATGGGATAGTGAGAGTTGATTAATTCCACTAAATCTGTGAGTCATAACAATCTACTCAGGTGTCTAACAGAAAGTAGGAAGAGCCTTGGTTAAAATGGACCTCTTCTAAAGTTGAATTGAAGGAACAGTTAAGAGCATAAGTTCAGGAGCCAGAATTTCCAGATGCAACTCCAAGCACAGCTTTTTACTATCTGCTTGTCCTTGAGCAAGTTACTTAATAAGAATTCTACCACATTCTCTTGAACATTAAAATAGGCATTAATAATAGTACTTGCTTCATAAATTTTTGGAAAGGAACAAATTATATAATATGTGTAAAGAAACTAGCAGACAGTCTAATACATTGCTGTAAGTGTTATCTTTATGTGGAAGCAGGTGATCAGCCAATGAAAAGCTAGAATATTTCAATTTATTCCACTGTAAGACTACACACCCAACATAACTTCTCATATGGATGGATCCAAATTATAGCTATTGAGTATATTATTTTAAGAGTAGCTAAACAGAAATCTGTTGCGATTTAACAACGTATTTGCCAACAATGCAAACAAATATTTACTAACACATGAAACAAAAAAAGAATACCATTAAATGAGATTTGTTCTGGGGTTTATACAAAAGTTACCTCTAGGACCTGTGATAATATGGTCTCAACTAATTCAAAGTACAGGGCCCTTAAAAAGAATGACACAACAGGTTAAAAAAAAAAAAAGAAAAACAATGGCAAATTCTAACACAGGCTCCTCCTCTGGGGGCTTAACTTGTAAGGGATTCTTCTTCCTTTGAATAGATGACATAAATTTGCTAAGTAACAACAGTGTTACAAGAGATGATTTTTGGAAAAGGATAGGACCCTTTTCAATTACAGATGGGACGAGTTATGCTTTGCACTGGGGATAAAAAAAAAGCT
Source organism: Dama dama (assembly GCF_033118175.1). Taxonomy (NCBI): domain Eukaryota; kingdom Metazoa; phylum Chordata; class Mammalia; order Artiodactyla; family Cervidae; genus Dama; species Dama dama. Next base: position 50,441,203 of record NC_083685.1, on the reverse strand, counting down.
GTGGGGGCGGGAGGGAATTAAGTCCTGGGACTAAAGGCAAGAATCATCTAGGATGAAGAGGGTCAGGCTCTCTTGTCTGTTTTGAGTTGGGGAGCAATCTCATGCTATTTCTAGATGAGTTGGTGGAACTGAATACTTGGTGTTTCAAATGCCAGTAATTAGCTCTCTCTTACTCTCTCTGCCTTTGGAAGGAAAAATACAAAGTCTGTGAACATCTCACACCAGATCAGGTACCTCCTATTTATGACACGGTTGGAAAATGGGAGAGAACTCATTAACTTCCTTTTGAAAGGAGTAAAACTCCTTGGTCCCATTATAAAGCATTAGCCCTTTGGTCTTAATTTCACCATAATGGGAGAATAAAGTCTTGTCTAAAACTAAAAGACAAGAAAAGAGAGTAGAAAAAAAGGCAGAGAATTGAATTCTGAGAGGAAAGACAGGGTCAGCAAGTACAAGAATTACATGGAGCTGGTTTCTAAAGAGCGAGCGTAGAATCACGCAATCAGACTACAGAATACAGTGCAATATGACTGTGTTTTATTTTAGTGGCTACCCGGTGCTCAGATTCATATCCAGAATTAGTGTAAAGGATTCTGACAACAGCACAGTTATGAAACAAGTGCCAATATAATGAAAGTTATTTCTCTTTTGGTTTTCTCTGAAATAGAAGGAAACTAGGAATGAGCAGTGACTCTGTGATGAATACAGAGCATCACAAAATCACTTCCCATCTGCTAGCTAAATAGACAACCATAAATCTCTTAAATGATAAAAACAAGAAAATGTGGTATATATACATCAAGAAAAATCTTTGACATCTCCTACCAGAAACATAAGAAGAGGTCTTTGCTTAATTTTTAATGTGGTGGGGTTTTTTTTGATAGTGAAATTAATGCTAAGTTAACATTTAAAAAAGATATTATTGATCAATGGAGAATTTCAAGTTTTATTCTAATTATGTAGGAAATATGCTTTTTGATTGACAAAAGTGACTTTAGTTCATGGTTATATGGACAATGGTAAATAATATTACTATTTTTTAAACCAAAATACATTAAAAATTTTACATTGTCTCTTATGCACTGTATTTTTAAGTCAGATTTATTAAGGTTTACTTTACATAACTTTCACACTTTCAAGTATGTAGTTTCATTAGTTTTAAAAAACATACAGTTGTGTTTCATTAACATGTTGATACTGATTTCTAGAGTCTTTGGTAAGACAATTGTCAATAAAAGACAAGATCCTAAATTCCCAACTTTTCAAACTGACTTGATGTTAGCTTCAAAATACTTAAGAGAAATTCAAAATTGAACTTTTGAAAGACTATATACATATACAGCTCTCTTACAGAACTGAGGTGAAGAAAAATACACGTGTACAAACTAACACTAAAAAATGTGTCAGTGGCACCACAAGCATAATGCTTAGAAAGTGATCACTAATTATTATATTTCATTTTAAGGCCACACAGATTTTAACTTTTGCTACCATGGTGTATGGGCATCCCTGGTAGCTTGCTGCCGCTGCTGTCATTTCAGTTATGTCCGACTCTGTGTGACCCCAGAGATGGCAGCCCACCAGGCTCCTCCATCCCTGGGATTCTCCAGGCAAGAACACTGGAGTGGGTTGCCATTTCCTCTCCAATGCATGAAAGTGAAAAGTGAAAGTGAAGTCGCTCAGTAGTGTCCGACCCTTTGCGACCCCGTGGACTGCAGCCAACCAGGCTCCTCCATCCATGGGATTTTCTAGGCAAGAGTACTGGAGTGGGTTGCCACTTCCTTCCCCTGGTAGCTTAGCTGGTAACGAATTCGCCTGCAGTGAGGGAGACCTGGGTTCTATCCCTGGGTTGAGAAGATCCCCGGAGGAGGACATGGCAACACTCTTCAGTATTCTTGTCTGGAGAATCACCATGGACAGAGAAGCCTGGAGGGCTACGGTCCACAGGGTCACAAAGAGTTGGACTCGACTGAGCGATTAAGCACAGCACCACAGTGTATATTATTAAACACTTTTATAATGTCAAGAAGTCAGTGTCTTCATTGAATATGCATTCCCTAAGAAAACTATATCTTGTTTTAGCTAAATACTGGTTATTTTCCCAAAATACTGTACGTCAACATGTTAAATATTCAGTGCATGTATGTATAACTTAAAAATGTCTTTCATAGCTTAATGGTTTTAAGAAAAGGACACATATTCTTTATGAAGATCCATAAATGATAAAATTGATAAATTTTTCAAATGTTTTAGGTTGGTTGCACAAGAAAATAATAATAATGACATGATGTCAGAATAATGTTATATATTATGGCAAACTCAAACTAATAACCTCCAGGGTGTTCAACTTCCATGAAATCCATTTCATATCTCATCTATTATGGAGGATCTGTGAAAAATAGTTTACTATTCCCTTTCTGAGATATTTGGCAATGCAGGGCTGGCTCATGAAAGCAAAGAGATTAGATACTGTCATTTTCAAAGGGTAAAATCTGTGAAAGCTGTTTTCTAATTCAAGAAATGTCTGCGTGATAAAAATCCCTCCATGCAAATAACATGGAAGGAACAAAACCCAGTCATTTTTCTCAGTTTTCAAAATACTTTCTTATCATTTAAAGAAGTACACTTCTCAGAGGGCTATATCTACATACATAAGACCAGGTATATATGCTCACACAGTGAAGTTTACTTCTTGAAAGCATTTACCCTTGGAGCTGTGTAACTCTCAGAGAAAGGTTTTGATCCTTCCACATTTAGGAAGTATCATCAGAATTTTAAGACTATGTTGTATCCAAAGTTCTAGTTGGGTAATGATGAAACTCACACTGAACAAAGAAATTGTTTAAACTTGATCATCTTGGGCTTCCCAGGTGGTTCTAGTAGTAAAGAATCCACTTGTCAATGCAGGAGACATAAGAGACACAGGTTTGATCCCGTGGTTGGGAAGATTCCCCTGGTGGAGGAAATGGCAACCCACACTAGTACTCTTGCCTGGAGAATCCCAGGGTCAGAGGAGCCTGGCGGGTTATGGTCCATATGGTCACAAAGAGTTGGACATGACAAGACTGAAGCGACTTAGCATACAGAACGCACGAAGCCCTCTGTGAAACCCTGAGACAATGTGTTAAATATTACCTGAAGGGCACATGTGCATGAGAAGCAAAAGCTTTCATTGGATCAGCAATGGAAAGGACTCGGTAACCAATATAATGCAAATGCCTTTTCCTAGGGCCTTTCAGTTCAGTTCAGTTCAGTCGCTCAGTCGTGTCCAACTCTTTGCAACCCCATGAATCGCTGCACGCCAGGCCTCCCTATCCATCACCAACTCTCGGAGTTTACTCAAACTCATGTCCATCGAGTCAGTGATGCCATCCAGCCATCTCATCCTCTGTCGTCCCCTTCTCCTCCTGCCCCCAATCCCTCCCAGCATCAGGGTCTTTTCCAATGAGTCAGCTCTTTACATGAGGTGCCTAGGGTCTTTAGAAGTATTTAAAACCTTCCGTATTGTCTTTTTGGCTTGTATTGCCAGTTTCATCTACCACAAAGGAACCTCACCTGGAACATGCCCTCTATTTTAATATTCTTGGGTTCCTCCTGGTTTTCTTTTGCACCACTTCCGTTTCACACAATGCTTGGGCTCTGCTTATATATGTCTCAACTATTAGTTTGTGACTTTCCTAAGAATTAAGCCTCTATGCCCTTACAGCTGCATTTCCAGCAATGGCCTGAGTCAACACTGTGTTTGTATTACTCTCTTATGTACATGTCACCTCTCTTGCTACAGTGCATATCTATAAAGCCTTGTTTATTTTCTGTCTCCAAAAATCTAGTCCAAGCCTTGCAGAGTGAGCAGAAATCAAACTGAATTCCTAGTTTATTTTAAACCATCCACTATCCAGACATTCCATGAAAAAATAAGCAGAGGAAAAGGACCGTCTAATCTGAATAACCCTTCTTTATGAAGCTTTCTAATTTTTTTCCTGTCTTCATTCAGAAATTTCTTTTTAATTTTTTTCCTTCTGTCACTTTCTCCTCTAGGCAACAGTACAGGAAAGTATATTTTGTTGAATTCCATTATTTTTTTCCTATCTTCTAGCATCATTTATGGAACAACACAATAACAACTCATGGAAATGTAACATTTGGCAACATTTTTTTCACTCCCTGAATTCAAACTGTAACTACAAGATTGAACACACACGCCACAAATTGGTTTTGAAGATTTTCTTTCAGAATCTCAGCAGATGTGAAAATGCAAAGAAAACAGTTCAGAAGTTCTCACCCATTTGTTACTTTCCTGTCATTTTCGTAGCCATAGTGACAGAAAAGGTCTTTCCCACTATGTATTTCTTCATGTGTTATCTCTGTATTTCTGGACTTTTCTCTCCCTCCATATTCGAAGACTACCTGCCAAAGCTGCATAATCCTATAAAGTCAAGAAATCTCTTCTTTTCCCCACAGTGATCTCCCAGACTAGTTCTTTCCCCATCACATGAATTTATGCTGTGGACATCCTCCTCCTCCACATGCTCTTCTACTTCTTGCGTCCTTTCCAACCGCTGGAAGTTTTTTTTTCCTCCACTCTCTTCATTGTACTCCCCTCCCATCTCCCAGGGAAATTCAGAATGGTCTCTGAATTTGCTTGGCATAATTATCACTGGCGTCTCCCTTGACATTGTTGGCTCTTTTACAGATTCCTGGAGTTTAGAACCCTAATTTTCCTGTGACTCATGAACATCTGATTAGGAGATAATCTTGATATTCTCTTTGAATCACTAAATACCTCCTTTGAGGCTTACTTCATTTGATTATATTGTAAATTGTCATATTACGATCTCTTTTTATTGTTTCTATCTACAAATACTCTCATTCACTAAAACCTTTGGTACATTGTATTTTTGATTCTTTTCTAACCAAACTCCTTTCATTGCCATACACAATTTTTTGTGTCTATGCAGGTACTCGCAATACTAAATTCAAAGTGCCCTGACTGTCATTTATATCTACTCTAATAACTAGTCCCTTCTAACTTAAAGACAATAAGATTCTTAGAACCAGAAACAGACCATAAAATATCAGTAAGATTTTGATCATTTCACTGCCCCTTCACATTTATTAAATGAGATATAGATACCTGCTCTGCCCAACTCCTCATACTTATGAAAGAATCAAAATATTTTACATATGTGAAAATGCCATGAACACCATAAAAACTTCACAAATATGACATAATATGACCTTGAAAACCATCCTTCAGTCAGGTATTCACGATTATGGAAGTGCATGATATGACTTTAGATGGTCCATGGAGGAACTTTCATTTTTATTTCAGTGATTATGTGAATTATTTCCTCAATTTACAACCTAACACATACATTTAAGCCAAAATAGAGATCTAATCTGAAAACAGTGGTGCACCAGTATTGTAATGGCACTGTCTAGAAGTACTTGGCAGACTCAAGAATTCTGAAAATCAAAAATTTGAACAACAAAATCACCTTGACAATCCTTCTCTTATCAGAGAAGGCAAACTCAGTCTTTCTATGGAAAAAGACAGTAATATCTCAAAACCCATATTTAACTGTCATTTAGGTAGTTATCAAACCCAAATCAAAATAGTGAGGAGTGAGAAAAAACGCAGAGTAAAGGGAGTAAAAGGTAGTCATTCTAAAAGAAACATAAACATTTGCATTTAAAGAAGAATAGATACATGTATACGTGTAACTGAATCACTTTGCTATACATCGGAAAATATCACAACATTGTTAATCAACTATACTCCAATAGAAAATAAAAAGATTTTTAAAAAGAAATTTGCTTTAGTGTTCAAAAATATGATGAAAATGTGTTTATTCTTTCATTCATTTACTTGAAATATTTTCAGCAATTATCATGAGCTGGGCATGAAACTACTTGCTTGAGACAAAAACGATATGCATTACCACTCCTAACCACTGTCCTCTTGAAAATCAGACACTAATGGAAGAGAAATTAGTTACATAGTCTCAAAAATGAATGAAAATCACTAATTTGACAAGAGCTAACTAGGAAGACCTATAATAAGGCAATTTGATCAGAGAGATCAGAAAAGACTTCTTTGAAAAAGTAATGCTCCAACTAAGGTGTAAAGACTAATCATTAACTAGACAGAGAGAGGAGGAAAGAATGTCCATGTAGGAGTCATGATAAATGCAAAGGCCCTATGATGAGAAATCATGAAAAGTACATAGAATTGAAGGATATTTTCCTTCAAGAGAGTGAGGGGCAGCATGATGAGGGAACAAGCTAGAACTAAGATAAGGACTATGTAAGGTCTTGTAAAAGCCCGTGATATAAAGCGTGGAAAGTGAAAGTGTCAGGCTCTCAGTCATGTCCGGCTCTTTGTGACCCTATGAGTCCATAGCCCGCCAGGCTCCTCTGTCCACAGGATTCCCCAGGCAAGAATACTAGAGTGGGTTGCCATTCCCTTCTCCAGGGGATTTTTCTGACCCAGGGATGGAACCTGGATGTCTTGCACTGTAGGCAGACTCTTTACCATACGAGGTGCAATTGATAAAATCAGCATCTTAACTTTTCAATTTTAAAATAATGTGTTGTATATATATACGGAATTTAGAAAGATGGTAATGATAACCCTATATGCAAAACAGAAAAAGAGACACAGATGTACAGAACAGAACTTTGGACTCTGTGGGAGAAGGCGAGGGTGGGATGTTTCGAAAGAACAGCATCGAAACATGTATATTATCTATAGTGAAACAGATCACCAGCCCAGGTTGGATGCATGAGACAAGTGCTCGGGCCTGGTGCACTGGGAAGACCCAGAGGAATCGGGTGGAGAGGGAGGTGGGAGGGGGGATCGGGATGGGGAATACATGTAACTCCATGGCTGATTCATGTCAATGTATGACAAAACCCACTGCAATGTTGTGAAGTAATTAGCCTCCAACTAATAAAAATAAATGAAAAAAAAATTTTAAAAAATAAATAAAATAAAATAAAATAATGTGTTGTTTTCATTAGGGAGACAAATTTTTAATACATGTTAAGTAATTTTGTTTTCCATTCAGTTTCTTCTACCACTAGTTGTAGTAATAATATACATTTTCCTTTTTAAGGTTTTTAAATGAAAATATTGAGTTGACTTGAAGAAAACATAATTTTATAAATAATAACATAAGTGGTGTGAAGATATGTTAAAAACCATATAGGTGTTACATGAATGACTAAAAGGTTTGTGAAACACTCAGTCAGTCAGTTCAGTCAGTTCAGTCGCTCAGTCTGTCTGACTCAACACTACTTTAATCTAAATATGAATTTCTTAAGGAAATTTTTTAATGAAAGAATTGAGCTTTACAGAGATTGCTTAAAATGAGCTTTGGAATTTTTATTATAATCAATCAAATTTTTCATGGGAAAATGAAACAAATAATTACAGTAATGTGAAAGAAAGTGAAAGTGAACGTCACTCAGTCGTGTCCGACTCTGCGACTCCATGGAATTCTCCAGGCCAGAATACTGGAATGGATAGCCTTTCCCTTCTCCAGGGGATCTTCCCAACCCAGGTTTTGAACCCAGGTCTTCCACATTGCAGGCGGATTCTTTACCAGCTGAGCCACAAGGGAAGCCAATAATAGAAATGCTGACACCATTCTAAAATATTTTAAAATCATTTATAAATAGAACTTTCATCCTTCTAGATACTTCATTTATCTTGTGACATATGAGTATGGGACCAGATATTGATCCCTTTGTGTTCTTAGAGATACTTTGTTGCATAAACAAGTACTTTCTTATGAAGATATTTGAATGAGTTCTAATCCGAGGGTCCTGACTTATGAAAAACCTAAAGAGCAAGTTTGATCTTTAGGCATGCTACTTCTAGTTAGGGTCGGGCAGAGTGCTCACAGACTTACAGACCTTCTTTACAGGATTAGTGGTTTGGGGTAGAATTTTCCAGGCTCATTAAGGATAATCCAAGGAAAGGAAGGAACAGTATTAAGAAGAGTCTCCTCAAAATTAAACCCTTTACACTCTTGGAAGCTTGTACTTCTAATCTAAATGATAAGTCATATATCCTTGCTATGTCATTTCAGAATTAGAAATACTTCTAACCCAACCTATTGGGCCTTGCTCACTGCCTTCTGCTAACATGGTGGCCCAGTTTGGAGTCCAAGTGTGTTGTCTGAGAAGTTGGAACATCTCTAAGAATATGTGGTGTAAATGTTTAAAATATCTTCTAAGACATATTTTATTTAAATTAAAACTTATTTTTGAATAGCTATTAGAACATGAGGTACAAAATTCAAAAAGCACACGTGAAAGTTCACACCAGTAAGACTCTAAGTCTCTTTTGCATCTTTGTCTACCAATAGGTTTCCCTCTGAAAGATGCAACTTGTTTACCAGTTAGTTATTGATATTAACAGAGATATTAAATATATACATATATGTATTGAACTGGGGCTTCCCTCATAGCTCTGTTGGTAAAGAATCTGCCTGCAACGCAGGAGACCAGGATTTGATTCCTGGGTCGGGAAGATCCTCTAGAGAAGGAAATGGCAACTCACTCCAGTCTCCTCGCCTGGAGAATCCCATGGACAGAGGAGCCTGGCAGGTTACAGTCATGGGATCACAAGAGTCAGACATGACTTAGCAACTAAACCACCACTTATGTAGTAAAGAATAATGAGGCAAATGACAGCACACCAGAAAAACAACTAAACCATCTCTTCCACTGCATTCTGGGTCTCCTTCTATAGTGTGCTCTAATAATTTATTTCAAAAACTTCAACATAAATAATTCTTCCTGTTTTGCCTGTGCTATCAGTTACTAAGTGCTTACTGCTGCTGCTGCTAAGTCACTTCAGTCGTGTCCGACTCTGTGTGACCCCACAGTCGGCAGCCCACCAGGCTCCCCGGTCCCTGGGATTCTCCAGGCAAGAACACTGGAGTGGGTTGCCATTTCCTCCTCCAATGCATGAAAGTGAAACTGAAGTCGCTCAGTCGTGTCCGACTCTCAGCGACCCCATGGACTGCAGCCCACCAGCCTCCTCCATTCATGGGATTTTCCAGGCGAGAGTTCTGGAGTGGGGTGCCATTGCCTTCTCCGAAGTGCTGCGTAGGTGCCAGCAACTGTGTTAATGTCTACAAATTCTTTATCTCACTTAATACTCAGAGCAAGACTGTCAGGTTGGGATTTTCTTATCCCTATTTTAAGATGAGGAAATTGAGAATCAGGGAGTATCAGTAATTTGGCCAAATCTGCAAGACTGGTAAGTGCCAGAACCAGAACTGGGATCAAACCCAGGAAAATCTTATCCCTTAGTGTGTGTGCTCTTAACCACTGTGAGATGCCAGTCACACACACACACACACACACACTTCCACAAACACATGTACACACACACACATGCATATATATACAAATGTATAAATATATTCATTCAGGCATTTATAAAAATGCAAATGTTTGGAAATAAAATAAACTCATGACCTTGGTGATTAAATGAAAAGCATAAAGAAGGAGTTTAATTGATAATAAATATGCTTCAGGTCTAACTTGCCATTTCAATCTTTTGTATTCCCTTACTCGGGGACTTACTTCCCACATACTAATTACACAATATTAAATGTTTGTATTTCTATTAACTGAAACACAAATATGGGTACCAACAACCTGCAGATTACTTGTTGGTATATAAATCAATAAGAGATTATAAATTCCTAGTACTTTTAGATTGCATGTCAGATTCAGGAAGGACAGTTGCCAGAAAGCCACATTGCTTGGAACTATTTCTGAATTACTGGCACTGGATATTGCCATATCGATTTATTGATTAAAACAACAACAATGATCTACAGGCTTAAGTGGCACCTGAAATAAGTCAGTGATTTTTGGTGATATGCATTGTACAAGTAGATTGTTTCATATAAAGTTGTTACCATGCATCCATTTAATTATTTTTGTAGAAATTCTCTTTGGGGGAACTTCTTGGAAAAACTCTAAGGGTTGAAGTGAAACTTTTTACCTAATTTTCTTGTCATGAGGCTCTTTAATCAAACACAGCCGAAACATCATTATCACTGCTAAAAAATAATTCCTTAAGATTATAAAAGTTTCCCAGTTGTTTTATATTTTTTTAAAGTTACTTGGTCCTTGAAATGTAAATAAAATAAGTGCCATGTTTCAGGATTAATTAAAATGTCTTTCAGTGTAGAGTTTACCATTTCATCTCTAATTTATCTGAAATTTTTGTTGGAAGTCCTAGGTTATTTTTTCTGTAGAGCTGGGGTTTGATTATTGCATTCCAGTAGTGTCTTTAGCATGATTTTTTTTCTCTGTATCTCCTGTAATTTGTTACTCTAGAGAACTGATCGGATTTGTAAAGTGTTTTTGATGGTTTTCCTAAGTGGTGGTGTGTATTTACATCAGGAGGCACACAAAGTCACCAGTTGTCCTTCTGTGATATTATCAGTCACTGACAATCATTGCCTATGCCCTTTATTGCATCACAGACTGAAAAATAATGAGATTTTAATTTTAACATTCTTCTTATTTTATCTGATAGAATTGTTCCTAAAAGGAGGAACATTCCCATATCAAATCTGCTATAAGGATAGGTCATTTAGAAAAGACAGAATAAATCCCAACCCCCACCCCACTCTATTTACAAGATAGTTGGTTCTTTAGCATCTTTAAAAAGCAAGCAAATGTTTTTTTATTATCACTGCTGAATTCATGGATTTAAACATTTTTTTATGTATTTTAATACATTGCCGCTATTATTCTTAATGATACTAAAATGATTCCATATTTAGCTAGGCAGAGTCTATTCAGGTTTCCTCCTGAGTCTTAAAGACGTTATCCTTCTCAGTTTTGCCAACATTTTTCTGTTATGACAAGATGATCCAGGCTCATATTACACATTTCCTGTCTCAGACTGAGAAGCAACCATTTCTCCAAAGAACCCTAGATCCTTTCAGTGAAAAATGGTATTGAAAGATCTCAGGGCACTAAAGGAACTTGTTCTTACTGGTCATTGATTTTATGTCTTTTCATTTGCAAGATATCAGGAACATACATATGAATGAGTGTGTATTTTTTTAAAAATATACATATGTATGTGTCTTTCATGTTATTTTTTATTTTTAAAATTTGCTCCTATTTTATATTATAGAGCATATTACATTATTCCAAAGTTCAATATATATGTAGGATATATACAAAGAAATTCAGCTTCTCAGCTGTAACCTATTCTCTCCCTCCTCCACTGATAAGTTTTTTAAAATTTTGTGGAAAACACCTCTGATGTTTCACAAAGTACACTCACACACATTTGGTTATCCAAACTTTCTTAGATAACCTGCAAATAGTCAACATAATTTTCTCCATATCCTAATGATCACTCCATAGGATGGCTATTCATTCCAGCCGAACAGTCTTACACAATAGGGTTTTGGTTTTTTTTTTTGGTAGCTTACTCAAGCAGTACACTATTGATAGGTGCTTGAGTTATTTCCAGTTTATTTTTTTAAAAAAATTTTTTATGATTATAAACAGTGCTGCAGTGAAGAGCTTTGTCCAAATAATTTATTTTATAGTATTGCCATGCAACGACTTGATTTTATAATAATCATTTTAAGGTAGGTAATTACTCTATTTAACTAATAAAGATAACTATTAATCAGAAAATGAAGTGCTAAGAAAATAATTTTAATCGATTGACCAATTGATTGATCTAGTCAAATAATTGTAATCCATACTGGTGAACAAATCTAGGACAGAGAGAAGGTAATGTTTCTTCATATTTAATTTGCCTGAAGGTCAAATCTCAAATCAGTTGCAAAGCTTATGATAAATCAGACCACCCTGGGCATGGTGTCCTCCAGAAATCTGCCCAGCCAGACTCTGACCGCTAATTCTCTGATATTAGGCCTCTGCTTTCAATGTGTTCACCTGTTTTTTGTTTGTTTGTTTGTTTTTTAAATTCTTGCCCCCTTACCCTTTTCAGTCAATTGTCCTTCACAATAAACCATTTAAGAGAAAAATTAATGTTTAATAGTTGCAATACTTGAGCTATAGAGCGAGGTATCAATTTCACATTACTCAAGTAACTTGGCACATATTTAAGGTATTAAATAGTTTTCCCAGGCATTCCCCCATAGAGATGGAAAAAAAGAAATCTCTTAACTCTTTAAAACTCTGCCTTCTAGATCCCTATTCGCCTGGCCTGGCCTGGCTATCCCATCTCCCTCAGGACTTCCCTGGTGGTTCAGTGGCTGAGATGCCTCACTCCCAGTGCAAAGAACCGAGTTTGATCCCTCATTAGGGAACTGGATCCCACATACCGCACTAAATAAGAAGAAGAAGAAGAAAAAAAAGACATCCCACCTCTCTTATAAGGATGGCCTGATTCAGTTTCTCAGTACACTAAGTAAGTAAGTAAAGTCGCTCAGTCGTGTCTGACTCTGCGAGCCCGTGGACTGTAGCCTACCAGGCTCCTCTGTCCATGGGATTTTCCAGGCTACTACACTTAAATTCATGTTTGATAGAATCACCTGGCTTACCAATTTGCTTCAGAGCATTCCTATTGGTTCCCTGCACAACATTTTAAATTATTTAAAGTGTAACATTTGTGTTGTAACACATCTATCACCATTTCTCTTCTGGATTGCCTCTGAATTGACAGTTCATTTTTCAGGGAGAGTGAAGGTGACCTTTAAGCCAGAATCTAGGATCTGATTTTCATACTGTTAGAATGGCTGCCTGGAGGTATGCGACATCATATATGAATGTCTGCATCCTGGCTTCTCTTTGGTCAAGAAGCAACTCCTTATTTCTAGAGAATCACCAAATGTAGGATTTGTTTCCAATTTAATGTCTTTCTCTAAAATGGAGCAGTAAAATCCTATTGTTTAATGGTGGTGTTTTGCTCCTTTAAAGATTCAATCATTTATACCTAATTTGTACTCTTATGTGAGTCATTAGACGATAAAGGGTTGTAAGACAGAAAAAGTTTGACACAAGAGCTTCTACTTTTATTGCTTGACCATGACCAGTGTCCTTCCACTGCTATACTCAAATCTGAAAAGATATAAACCACATCAATTTTTCTATCAAATCAGAAGTCAGTTTGTTTCAATAGTTCAAGCATAATCTGGACAAAATCTTCATAGTCAAATTGTTCATTTTTAGAAAGCACTGACAGAAATGAGGTCTTCCCTGTTAGCTCAGATGGTAAAGAATCTCCCCTGCAAAAGGGAATGGAAGGCACTCCAGTATTCTTGTCTGGAAAATTCCATGGACAGAGGAGACTGCTGGGTTACAGTCCAGGGGGTTGCAAAGAGTCGGACACAACTGACAGAATAACACACACTGACTGAAATGATTCTAAACCTTGATTGCAGAGTGTAATCATTTGGGGAATTTTTCAAACTCCCCAAGAAGCAAGACAGATCAATTTAGTCATAATCTCTAGGAGTGAGATCCAGCCAACTGTAGTTTGTAAAGCTCTTCAGGTGATGCCAAGGTTCAACCAATGGGAAACAATTGAAAAAATGTTTTCTCTAAGGCTCATATATTTGCAATTGAGAATCACTGCTTGGTAAGCAAGCCATGGCTAATAAGGAAGTTTGTTACCACACAGAGAAGAAAAGATTTTGTGAATCAATGTTATCAGTCTGTAAAACAGTCATTCATCATAAACCTCATTAATCTACTGTTTATAATTTAGAAATAGCTACACTAAAATAATATTTTGAAGAATAAAATATAACCTGTCTCTACATTGTGACATTTTGGAAAAAGAATTAAGTACTAATATTTAAACCACTTATTCAAGATCAAATAAAACCCTAGGAATAATATTCAGTTTGTCCAAGGAATTTGATTAGTGTAGCATTCATAATAGTTACCCTCCAAATCTATTTGGACTCTGATATTCCACTTTATAGAGTTTTACTTTTATCTACATACAAACTTCTTTAATGGAAATTGCCCATATGCCATACAATTCATGGTTGACTTATTTTACATTTGCTTAACAGCCTTATTCCATGATTTAAGGGGACATTTGTAAGGGCAAAACAGTCAAAAATATCTTAATAACATGATGGTTTTCAAAGGGCACTCAAAGGCAAAATGTGAATATGACATTTCAACATTGATTAGTAACATGAGTATAATGCAGATACTACATCTAAAACTAAATTCAGCTCATCAATTTTGTTTATGACATACACAGATTATTCCTAAGTGAATGGTTAGATTTTATATTTTATAAGGAAAGTGATTTTTTTTTGACATATGAAGAATAAGGTAACATTTGTTTATATTTGTATGTGTGTTAAGAGTTTGAAAATTCAGGTTGCTTTCAATTCCCATCATGAAAATATTAAAATTAGTATATTTTTAATTTGTAAGAGGTAATAACAGCTGCTTCATTATGCAGCATTGTATTTGCCTGGGGATTTAACTCATATGCCTGGGAGCATATGCTTTTTAGAAAATATTTTTAGTAAATATGTGGATGTTGTCAGACATAACACTGGAGAGAATGTGCACCCTATTATTTTAATTTTATTTTAGCATGTGGCTGTATGTCATTATATTTCCTTTAAGGGTTATATTGATATATGACTACTATATATAAGTAAATATTGAAAGTATATATGTATATATATATATATCTCTACATGCATACATATCATATATATATATATACATATCAGAATCCCTAGAGGAAATATGGCAAATCACTAATGCGATTCACAAAGATAAGACACCATTTGTTACATATGAAGATCTAATTGTGTTAATAACATATATGCTGGTGTTGTTTTTAGCAATATTCCATACTATAGACTTGGACAATACTTGAAATAGAATTTAAGTACTAGTTGGCATGTGTTCAGTTTCTATGAAGTTCACATTTTCTGCAATACATTAACAAGCAGAAATATTGCTAAAATTTCTTTTATCAGGGACATAGGCAAGCGTGACAAGTGAGGCTGAGTTAAATATATAACAGCACAAGGCTGTACACAAAACCTCTCACTTGAGCTGAACAACCGCCGGGAGTCTCATCCAGAGCACTGAATGAAGATTCAGTGTAGTGGGCAGAACGTCAGAGTGTCTGGCAGCGAACTACAAACTGTCTCTCCCTGAGCACTTGGCAGCAGGCATGAGATCACTGGTCCTCTCACAGGTGGGTGCTGCAAACAATGAGGAGTCCAGGTGAGATTCCCAAAGGAAGATCAGCATCACAAAATTTCACCAGCTGATAAAAAGCAACAGCCAGAAATGTTTGGAGCAGGGTTAAGTAATGTGGATTTGGAATGGCAGGAGAATAAAACTAACAAAACCAAAAAAGATCTGAAGGTTAACTATTATAACTGGAACAGTAGGTGAGAATGACACGTCAGGTATAAGGAAGAAGTTTAATTAGAGTCAGAGACCAGGCTTGGGGTCAGACTCAATGAAGCATCAATTACTGGTTAGCACCAATGTTCATACATCCTTCCTGACTCAAGACAAGATTGGTTCCTGATACTCTGGGATAGAACTCTGCAGCGTACAAAGGGTGGGATTCAAGTGGTCTGGGATGAAAAAGACTAGAGATACAAAAGTTGTGAACCAGACAGCATTTCATGTGGGTAGCAGAATTCAGGACACAAATGTGATTCCCATAGGATGCAACTTTTAAAACAATCGGCAAGCATGCTTCTGTGAAGTAAACAGCAGTCAGGATTTGGGTCTATAGCCTTTCTGAGAGAGCCTATTGTATGATCCAGAGGTGTTTATATCAGACCCCTGCCTACAGAAATAACTTCAAGTGTTTTACTCTAAGCTGTCAAGAAATTCTAGATGCACCAAGTTTCTTAATGGTGTGTTATCACTTACATTTAGATAAGATATAAGGAACTCAAATACTTTCATTTTGTGTAAACAGTCTGGGGATGATGCATTTTCTGCAACTCTACTACACATTACCTATTTTCCAAACATGAATTATCACAAACAATAAGCATTAGAATACACAAAGTTTTTTTCTTCCATTCACATGATGGTGACTTTGAGTTATATCACATCCCCAAAATTTATTTTATTTTCTCCTGTTTTTTACTTCTGAAAATGTGCATTTTGAAGGGCAGTATAGAATGTCATAAACAACTAGGTAACATATTTATAACAATAAATTTATACTTTTAAAAAGGATCTTTATTGTTAATACCAAATTTTATATATATATGTTAATGAAGGTGTATGTCTTACCTTCTAGAATTCAAAGAAAAAGCAATATAATCATGATCAATAAGATTGTTTCCCACATCTAAAAAAACATAAAGCTCAATCATCACAAAATTTTTCAATAGTGATATCACAAACATTATTTTTTTCCTCAACTATAGTCATTGGAGTAAAGTTTTATTTATTGCAGAAAAATAGTTTTGCAAACTTTCTCTTTCACAATGTAATTTTTAAATAAAAGTACAAATAAGATTTCATAGCTTTCACCACATACCACAGTTTTCCCAGATTTTAACATCCTAATCATTTTGTGGTTGTTGTTTCACACAAGGAAGCTTTATTCCATTTGAGCCAGAATGTTTTAAATGCTTGTTTTTCAAAATTAAGTTTTATCTTTAAGAAAAGGTGTGTAGTTTTTATATCATTTAATAACAAGAAAGGAGGTTTTCTTTTAACCTCTTTGTAGTCTACATGTCAATAAATGACAGACTTCTGCTATTTAAACTAGAAAAAAGCCATACATTATCACCTCAATCTGGCCCAAGATAAACTTATTAATAACTGGGGTTTATGAATATTTATCATGCGACAAGTGGTTAAAGAGACGGTACAGCTTTAATTTTCAGGTAGCATTACTGACAGCCATGCAACTTAGCACTGATTAATCAGACTGACTGAGGTTTTAGAAACACAGGCTTGTCTGAATTTGTCATACATCTTCCGTGAATCTTTTCTTCCTTGCATTTGAAAATACTCTGATCTCCACTGAAAATTACTCAAAACCCTTTTTGGAGACAGAGATTCAGTCTTGACCAAAGCTTCTGCAGAATGCAAAATTGGAGCCGGAATCAATGAGAACATTTGAAATAACAACTAACTCATCATAGTTCTTTAACGGAAAACACTAGGAGACCCGGAACAGAGACCTTTGAAACATGATACTGTCTTGAAAGATGTGGCATGCTATTATAAAGCAAAATAAAATTCCACATTCCAGAACCTCAAGTTCCTTCCAGGTTTTGATTTGAGTTAGTCATTTTTCTGCTCCTTCTTTCTCATTCCTAGTGCTTTCCAGTGTGTGATCTATTGATATATTCCTGAGAAAACTTTCCACTGAGTTGAAAGCCTGAGAACTTTAGTTTGGATGAATGATAATGAGCACTGTCAAAGAGGCAGTAAAATTGAGTCCCTGGTCCTGGCTGCTGAGCTGAGAGCTGCAGGAGTTAATTGTGTGAATGGTAATGAGACCAGGGAGGCAGCAGATGCTCGCGTGCCTTTACAATCCAAATCCCACCAACAAATTCCTCCCACAGAAACTTTGAGGGACATCTTGGCACCCTGGAGTTGCAGCTAGACCCAGCCACTGCCACATGCCACCTGCTAAACCTATTGTTTAAAAAAAAAAAAAAAGGCCCATTAAAATAACAAAGTTGTTTGACTTCTTTTGCAATGACTTTATGACATCAGTTTTACCATAGTAGAGGAATGGAAGGGAAAGGATCATCTGATTCTTTAGAGAGAAACATTTGCACCCCAAACAGTTGACTTACATGGAAAGACTGATGTTCTGTGTATGATGCATACTCCTCTGATAAACCATGCCTGCCTTCTCGTCTTGTAACTCCCCACAGGCTGTTTATAGAAGATTTACAAGGCCATGTGGTTTTTAATGACATGAAAAGAAAGGGCCATGTCTGTACCTACAGAAAAATCAAAAAAGAAAAAGGTTAGGATGTAGACTTCTTACCAAAAATATTCATTTCTGAATTTAAAAAACAAAACTCTAAATGAAAATAAAAATTCTTGACTTTTTAAACCATCTTAGCCAAAATGTTCTGTGAATGATCTATCTTCAACAAATTAGAATTTTACTGAGGATTCAGTAGTTGTATCTTTTTTTAAATATCTGAGATTGGGAAGTCCAGAATGTCCTGTCTTAGAAAAATGAATGGTCAGAGTGGAAGCAAGCAAAATTAGAAGAAACCCTCAGATACTGGGTGTTTAGGCTTGTGGAACAATGTTTTCCATATGGTAGTTTAGGGCTCTTCATGAGGACAGTAAAATGGTATGATGCTGTGGGAAATTCTATTATATATTACTTTTACTTTTGAGGATGTATACACCTGCTTTTCAGAAATGTTGGTGTTATATTCCTTGTATGAAAAAAAAGTGGCCTATTTCTAGTATTGGAGAAATAGGGTTAGTTTCAATGGTGACTGCAGACATGGTAGATTAGTCACATTAATCCTTCCTTAGAAGAGAGTCTCAGTGTCTCTGTCCAGGTTAAATAAAAGCTGCCTCATGTCTCACTTTTTGTTCAGATGGTTGACCCTCATTATTATAAAATCAATTAGTGAGGCTGGAATTTCTGAATTCATTGGACAAAACTTTGATGATAATGCATTAGCAATACAAGTTTGAATTAGAAATATTTGCATGCTTTCTAAATTGCTATCACTATCATCACTGCAGGTTTGGGATTGTATAAACTCTATGGTGCTAGATTATTCTGTCTGTAAAGACCCAACGTTCTATAGTAAATAAAGAAAAACTGTGTTCTTTTCATAATAATAAAATATGTGCTTCTGACTTACTGAGAAGTCAGATATGGAAGCATGTGGGAGCAATATGTAAATGCCAAGCAAGCTGTTTATACTGGGATCTGCTCCTGCATAATAATCATAATCCAATGCCAGAAGAAACCTTTTGAATTTAAAACACTGTAGAGTTCCAGCAAAACAGAAAGAACCACAGCAAATGTTGTAGTTGCTGATTATTTCTGAAAAATCTCAAATGTTTACTTTTTTCTTTTTTTGCATGTCAGGGATTTCTATAACCTTAATACTATTCAGTAAAATCATTTTAAAACAGCTTGATCCCACTTTGGTGAACTGCTCTGCATAAAAATGGGGGGGGGGGAGGGTGTTGAGATTTGCTTTGCTTTCTGTATTTCTAGTACTAGAATAACACATTAAAACAGAAATGCATAGCCATTTTGTTTAAGAAAAGTTGTATTGGCAACTGTGGAGACAGTGAATTTTATTTTATTATTTCATTAAATTAATGTTAGAAATTCAGACCTCTGTGAGACTTAATGTGCAGGTTATATATGCTTCTTAAAATTTAAAGAAATTGTTTTTATTTACTTAGATGGTTAAATTCCATACTTTTGGCTGAGAAAGATGAAGCACATTTGCTTGCCTTAAATGATGTTACTTTCTTTGCCAGGAATGTTAGTTTCTTTCACCTAGCCTTGCAACAAAAGGCAGAGTTTCTAGAAAAGTTTGTCAAAATAAATAATATACTCTTGAGTACTCAATGTAAGCAGGATATCCAGGTGCACTTTTATGTCTTCCTTCTGAATTTAGGATTCTATCCTTTGCACAAGAAAATGCTTGTGGAGAGTGACTTATCACTGGGAAGACTGGTGATGGTATGAACAATGATGCAACATCAAAGAGTCCTTGAGTGGGAAGTAGGTTCCTTTGATCTCAGGTCAGTTTCTCTTGTACCACATTATGCTACTCCCTTGTCTCAGTCCCCTGGTTGGCTTTTGCTCAAACACTGGAATCTTTCTGATTATAACATAAATAGAAATATGAATGGCTACTCTCCTTTTCTCAGTTTCCCAGGCTTTTTAGTTGCATCTTTTAAGCCACAAATGATTGATTTGTGTTTTCTTCTAGATGAACCTGGTCTCAGAGAAACTAGGATACCTGGGAGACTGGGAGATTTAGAATCAGAAGAATATTACCTGTATCTTTCTTTACCTCTTCTATTTTTCCCGTCTCTGCCTACAAATCACTTCAATTACTCTTGTAGCATTGATCATTTTTAAGAATACCATCCAAAGCACAAAACAGTGATAATTTTTTGTTGTTACAAGGCCCGTAATATTTTTCCACGAGATAATGCACCTCAGTGGGTATTGATATCTTTCCCTAAAGTTTCATTGTTTAGAATTCAAAACTGGGACAGCCTTTTTCATTTAATAACTAAGAAACAAGTAAATATTACTATATCAGAAGTAGATTTTGGATGCCAATACAAATACACAAATCCAATATCAACTATATAATAGCTGTGTAAAAAAATTACTTAAACTTTGTCAATCTTAGTTTCTTTATAAGAAAATGGTTCTAGGATTTATATGGCAGACAACAGTTGTTCTCCACTCAACAACCACTTTCCTCTACTCTGTTAATTGAATCCCAATATTTTAGCATTTTATATGAACTGAAAGAGCTCTTCCTGGACCCCAGGGCTAAAACACATTCAGTTCAGTTCAGTTCAGTTCAGTCGCTCAGTCGTGTCCGACTCTTTGCAACCCCATGAATCACAGCACGCCAGGCCTCCCTGTCCATCACCAACTCCCAGAGATTACTCAAACTCATGTCCATCGAGTCGGTGATGCCATCCAGTCATCTTATCCTCTGTCGTCCCCTTCTCCTCCTGCCCCCAATCCCTCCCAGCGTCAGGGTGTTTTCCAATGAGTCAACTCTTTGCATGAGGTGGCCAAAGTATTGGAGTTTCAGCTTCAGCATCAGTCCTTCCAATAGTTTAGGCCAATTATGACAATCTCCCTCTTCTTGCACGAGGTTGAAGGATCATCACAAGACATAAATCTGAAAAGAGGTTTCAGAGGATATCAGTGGAAGGCTCCTAGAAGGAAAAACTCTATAAGGGAAATACTACCTTTTTGAACTCTATATTCAGCTGAGTGGGAAGACATTTCCTAGAATTGTAATAGCCATCTCGGGAAGGAGAAAGAACCCATGTTAAGAAGGATAAGGCAGCACATTCAAGACAAACAAATAGAAGGATGGGGGAAACGTGGTTCATGATGGCATTACTAAGCCACTTAATTACTGAATGTTAGAAGTATCCTATCTCTGTGTATCTTGTGTTTTGACACAATAAACTCCTTTTTGCTGACACTTTGGCTGGGTTTTATACTTTTATCCTACATATTTCTAGCAATTATGAACATCTCATTATTAAGATTACAGTAATAATTAAATGAGGAAATATATACAAAAGCCACTTGGTACATAAAAGTGATTAATAAATATTACTTTTATTTTCATTGTGTTTTAAAACCTTGACATTAAACTGCTATGTGAGGTAAGACTATTTTAGATAGTACTTTCAATGAGTTGCTGCTGCTGCTAAATAACTTCATTCATGTCCGACTCTGTGTGACCCCATAGACGGCAGCCCACCAAGCTCCCCCGTCCCTGGGATTCTCCAGGCAAGAACACTGGAGTGGGTTGCCATTTCCTTCTCCAATGCATGAAAGTGAAAAAGTGAAAGTGAAGTCGCTCAGTTGTGTCCAACTCTTCACGACCCCATGGACTGCAGCCTACCAGGCTCCTCCATCCACGGGATTTTCCGGGCAAGAGTACTAGAGTGGGGTGCCATTGCCTTCTCCACTTTCTATGAGTAAGTCATTCGAAATGTAAACTCTTAAATTTGTCCTCTTAATTATTAATACATTTTGGAGTAGATATTTTCTAAAATGGTTTACTGCTTTTAGGCAGATTTTTTTTTTAACGCTTTACTAGTTAAATGAGAATCTTCTTTGGAAATTAAATTCCTGAAGATAAAGAATATTGAGTACAATTGGCTAGTTTATTATAATTAACCTATCCAAATTCAAAATAAATACTAATGATAATCAAAAGGCACCATGTTGCCACAGATGATAGCCTACTATGTGCCTTATAGGAAACAGGCATTATTTTCAATGAAGGCCTATCAAATTTCCTCAGTTTTGTTCCAACTGAAACATTTTCTGTATAACTAACACAGATTCATACTTAAGTAAAAAGTATGTACAAATTGTTCATTTCTTTTACAGGTTGAAAAAAGGAATAGAACTTACACTTCCAGAGAGCAGCTATATAGCCAAGTATTTACTGCATGTTCTAAATATATTAATCATTGATTTTCTTTATTATATGAAATTTTAATTATTCTTGACAAAGTTGCTATTTGACAATACCTTGAATTTTTTCTTTTCCTTGTGAAATTCAACATCCCTTAATTTGATAAAAAGATCTTACTGCACTACAAATCCTACATTGCTCCTCTTAAAAATGGTTCAACCAGTGGATGGTAACTGTGAAATAAATAATTTCCCACAAATTCTAAGTAAATAAGCAATTGGATACTGAAGTTGCAACTAAGTTAGCCATATTTATTAATAGTGGGTTTTCTGTATAATTTTGAGGCTAATAGACATTATTTAAGCTTAACATACTATATTTAAAAATGGGCTTCTCTGATAGCTCAGTGGGAAAGAATCCGCCTGCCAATGCAGCAGACACAGGTTTGATCCCTGGGTCAGAAAGATCCCCTGGAGAAGGAAATGCAACCCACTTTAGTGTTCTTGTCTGGGAAATCCCTTGGACAGAGCCTAGAGGGCTACAGTTCATGAGGTCACAAAGAGTCAGACACGACTTAGCAACTAAACAACAACCACAATATATTAAAGCCTTTCAAAAAGCTTTAACCCAATCTAATATATCCTAAAATATCACTGATTTGATTTTTACTATTTAAGTGAATGCCAGTACTTATAACTGATATTAGTTTTTCTTTATACTTTTAGAAATGTTTTCTTAAGAGTAGACACTAATCTATGTATAGTAGGATGCTCTTAGTTGGAAAAAAATGGTTAGATGAATTAGATATTTATTGGGAACACTCAGAGGTACTATATGTGAAAAGGATTTTAATATGAACACAAAAGATTTAAGCATTGGCAATAAATTTCTGTCACACTTCAACTTCTATTTCTTTTTAATCTTGAGCTAGAAATAGTTAAGGATAAATAGTGTACTCAAGATCTGCTTTCCCACACCACTGAGTAAAGAAGGACTATTTGCATGAAGAAAACAGAATGCAAATGTGCCATTTATGTATACTTGACAAATACAAAACAATCAGGAATTCCTAAGCATACACATATGTACAAATAAACATATATGTAATGACACTGGAAATATTTTTGCCTTCAGAAATAGCTCCTCGAAAAGAATTAGATTTCTTTTTTTGAAAAGGATTCCCCTCCCAAATGAAAAGTGTACTTTCTAAATAGATGAGGACAGGGAGAAAACCGGTATAAAACACTGAATCCAGAGGGAAGCTCAATTCCCTTTTCTTTCTATGAATTTAACTAAATAGAGAAGTTTTCTAATATTACTTCTACTTACATTCAGGAATTAATGGAATCTAAGCCTCGGCCCTTCTGTGGTAATCTTCACCATATGCCAATTGTCCCAATTGTCTAAACTCCCTGGAGGAGCAAAATCTCACAGCACATAGGATGTGAGTACCATTATGTTAGGGTTTCAACCACTCCAGACAATAGATTACTCTTTGTAGCATTGTGTCTCAATCTTTAATGTGCATAGGAATCAGCCTAGGATCTTATTAAAATGCAGAATCTGTTTGAGTAGGTCTGGGGTACTGTCTGAAATTCTGCATTTCTAACAAGCTTCCAGATAATGCCCAGGCTGCTGCTCTCTGGACCGTACACTGTATAGCGATGCTGTAAACTGAGAACTCAGACTCAACTCACTGAAGGACTTGAGGTCCCCCAGATTTCCTTGAATCTTCTCAGCAGTAACTTTTGGAACGCAGTGTGTAGGATTAGTTTCTCCCTCAGGATATCATCTTGATGAGAAAGAAATTTAAGAGCCTCTATGATAGTCCCGATGATTAATCCTAAATCCAACCCTGCTGCCATATAGTTTAAGTTTGTGATCCTTCTCAAATTTTGACTAGGCTCCTGGTAAATGACCATTTCCAGAATACTGGATCCTAGGTCCCCGTACCCGTCTTGTTCTCTCCATGTTAAAAACTAATTTCATAACCTGTCTGGCTCAGAAGGCCTGAAATCCTAAAATGAAAAGCTTACCTGTGTGCCTGGTATTCTGGACTCAGTTGATTGCCTGCTGCCAGCCCTTAAGTCATCTGCTGGAACTTGGCACTCTACCATTGGCAGGACATCCCAAATCCTGATTGCCCACTCAGATAAAACTGGCCTAGCACCTGTCACTGCATCTCAGGGACTCCATTTCTTCCAGGCCATCCACGGATGCTGCCTCGTGGCACCTGCACAGCCCTGCCTGCAGGTGTGTGGTCCTCAAGTGGGCATTTATCCCATTGTTTTGATCAGAATTCTCATAACATCTATTTCTATTCTGCAAGTCTCAGGATAATTTAGGATCCATTCTCATGTCTCAGTCCTAGATCTTATGCTGAT
Organism: Dama dama; assembly: GCF_033118175.1. NCBI lineage: Eukaryota > Metazoa > Chordata > Mammalia > Artiodactyla > Cervidae > Dama > Dama dama. Next base: position 50,416,680 of record NC_083685.1, on the reverse strand, counting down.
AACTATGTTCCAATAAAGAGTTCATACTCTTCAGTGATTTTATATTGTTATCTTCTTGCATAGGTTAGAAAATGGAATACAAGGAGAACAACATGAACTTCTTTTACCTGTATTGTGGTATTAAATACATTTCCATGTTTTAGGATCCATGAAGATCTTGAAAGCTTGGTGGTTCACTGAAGAAAATTCCACAAAATCCAGTGAACCACCAAGCTTTCAAGATCTTCATGGATCACTACTATTAGCTTTGTCAATTATGGCTCACAAGTGACCTTCATAAATCAAAAATGGGGAGAGATTCATCTTTCCAGCATAAAATTAAATAAGTATCTAAACCAAAAGCATGAAAAGCAAGCAGGACTGTGGTTATAATTCACACTCCTTCCTCCACCCCTCCAATAGAATTAGGAAGAAAACAGACACACAGAGGCTAAGAAGAGGAAACCAACCTTTGTTTACTCTGTTCACTCTCTCTGCTGTATGTTTCTTCTACACAATTTTAAAAATTCTTATAAGAATTCTTTATAGCACACAATGCTTAGTCCCACAGGATTAGCCAGATTGGGAGAAGATAAATAAACTGCTCAAGATTATACAACTACCACCTGGGGGTACCTGCATTAGTATATGAGTTGAGCTCATATAAAAGTCAAGCTTTTTATTTTAAATAGTTCCAGAGTATTGAGATTACTTAACTTTAACAACTTCTGGCTGGTAAAGCTTTTGCTCTTACCTCATTTCCCAAGATATATAGTAGAGTAACTATTAGGTTTGTTACAAGCAAGAATATAAGTTCCTCCTACAAGGCATTTCACAACAAATGGTATGAGAAAGGTTATCATAGTATGCCAATTTGCAAAAAGATTGTGAGATCCTATAGAAAGACAAATTAATAACTAAAAAATTTAAACAAAATTGACATCTGTTTGTAAGAAATTTTAGTGACTATAATTTTGTATTCTGGGACCAAAAAGTCAATATCGTTGATGTAATGGAGAAGTATACTGAGCTTTACAACTGAGTCTTACCCTTACTCTCTTCTTCAGTAGGAAAAAAGAAAAGTGAAAGTGTTAGTCACTCAGTCATGTCTGACTCTTTGTGACCCCATGGACTGTAGCCCATCAGACTCCTCTGTCCATGGAATTCTCCAGGCACGAATACTAGAGTGGTCTGCCATTTCCTTCCCTTGGGGTCTTCCCAAGCCAGGGGTCAAACACAGCTCTCCCGCACTGCAGGCAGACTCTTTATCCATTGAGCCACCAGGGAAGCACCTTCAGTAGGAAAGAAACCATTAAAGATTTAGAATTATAAAGCTTTGTTTTCGCTGGGCTTCACTGCTGGCTCAGACAGTAAAGAATCTTCCTGCAATGCAGGAGACCCTGGTTTGATCCCTGGGTCAGGAAGATCTAGAGGAGGAAATGACTACCCACTCCAGTATTCTTGCCTGGAGAATCCCACGAACAGAAGAGCCAAAAGTTATCACAAGAAATGACATAGTAAAAGTGACTGGATATATAGCCTATGCCAGCTGGTATCTTTTCTCTAGGTTTAGCAATTTTCAGACAACTTAGGCTGATGAGGTAAAAGGAGATTTGTGAATAAAATATGCACAACAGGATGGAAGTAGCTGAGATTCTCCTCCAGGAGCTGGAGTGGCTATCATCACTCAGAATACCACAGTCCTCAAGAGAAGAAGCCCTCTTCTTTCTTGTCAACAAAGGCCTCTATGTCAAATGACTTTGGACACTAAGGAACATTCTATCACTACTTCATCACTAGGATAGCTAAGAAGTTGTTTCAGGGTCTATCACTTTTTCATGACTTTGTAAAATTCAAGAAGAAGAAAGTTAAATCCAATCATCATTAGACAACAACTAACAGAAGTTTATCAGTTTTCTTCCCCGACACAAATCCTTTCATAAACAGCAAGGGATATGAGGGACAGATATTTTTTTAGGATTTTCTATTCAGGGCTACCAAATAAGGACATTTTGAATTGCTGGAACTAACCGAAAGTTCGAAGGAAAGATTTAGTTTCTATTTTGTACTTTTTGAAAACAAGTTTGAAAAAGCAGAGTAATATACACTAAGGAGAAATCAAAAGCAAAATGCTATCATGTAGGTATATATAATTCCTCAGGGAGAGACTGACCAGCTGAAAATGAAGCAGTATTTGGTAAGGATGATACAACAAGAGAAAAAAGCCCTCCTGCATGAAAGGATTCAACATTCTTTAACAATTTACTCATGGAAATACATTTCTTATGAGTTTATATTAATTTATAACTGATTTCAAATATTTCAGTAAGTTACCTCTGAAGCTCTTTTTCACAACAGTTAATTCTGTTCAAGCTCACTGTCAGAAATAAGTGAAAGATTTTACAGATATTTTTACTTTTTAAGCATAGGAAAAATGTCTTTTACATTAAGATAATCAAAACCATTGCTCTTTGGGTATTGGGAGGTAGACTTACCAAATCCAAAAAGAAAACTCTCCTAGAACTAATAGAATTAGATTACCTTTGAATTTTCACCCCAACTTTGAATAGTCACTAATTCCTTTCTTTGCTCTTTTGGTGTCTGCAAAGGGGTTCACTAAAGCCTGAATTGATATAATTATTGGCTCAGATTGTTAGAGATCTAGGACAGATGGCTATGGGTTTCTAAAGTCCCAGTTGCTTGTGGTAGTTTTCCTAGTTTTGCTATAGGGTTTGAGGATCAGCAATTTGAAAGGGCTACAAACTTGTAGAACAGTATTATTCATGGGGGCAGAATGTTCATCAGCGTGACCCAGTACTAAATACATTCATTATAGGCATTTCTATTCTGCACAATTTGCCACACAGCACTGGTTTCTCGAGGGGGGAGAAAAAGACAATGGCTTATAAAATGCTTTTGAATGCCTAAAAAGAAGGAGAATTCACGCTGAGACTCCTCTGCTTTCTTTTTTGGAAAGAATCTTCTTAGTTACTTTAGATGAGCTCTGCTGAGAGTAAGCAAAGTGGAAAAATCAGAAAATTACTTTTTTTATATGTTTCTGGGGGGCAAAATAGAGAATGGGAGAAAATAAATGGGAAAAAGTGACAGTGAGATTATGTGAAACAGCAAATATGCAAGTGGATGAAGACAGCTGAGGAATAATGCAAGAGGTATGAAAAAAAAAGCATTAAGAATAGAGCCATGATGATAAACTTAAAAGGAATTGCAGAGCAGAAAGAACATCATAAATAATCATATTTTCAAATAAGAATACCATATCAGTTTCTGTGACCTGGATAGAGCACAAACCTCCCATGATATTTCCTTAGCATTTTGATGCACACAAAATACAATTTTCAGCTCAGGCATTTTATTTTTCAATGTAAACAAGCTTTGGGTTTTTAAAATACAAATCCTAAAAGTGTTTTCATAAATAATACATATATTATAAAAATTTGACTTGTAAATTTCTAAGTCCATGTCCCCCCAGTATTCATTGTGAAGATTCACCATGTATAGTCAGTCTAGTACCTTTCGGTAGAAATTGACATGCTAAAGCATGAAATGTCTTTTACCAAAGGTAAATAGAATTTTTTGAAGTACAGGGCAAAGAAATATCATAGCCAATTTTGGCCACACTCCAGGCAAGAAATGTTATAAGGTAGACCTATATTGTTAATTAGTTTCAAATCTTAAGGTGTTCCTTTAAATCTTGCTAATTAAGAGAAATCAAGAGTGGAAAACAGCCCTTTTCTTATCTTCAAAGAATAAAGATGAAAGAAAAACAGAAAATGAAACCTCTTTACTAGTTCTGTTCTTTAAAACAGAGCACAAGAAAATCTGCGTGTGCTCACAGAAGGAGAAAGACCCAAGTATTTACAGAGGGGGAGGGGAAGGAGGCGGGCAAACAAGCATAATTAGAAGCAAGTTTTCAAATTTTATTAAATTCCTCCACCAACAAAATGCACTTAGAGGTATTTTAAGTTAAACCAGTACTTAAGGACTATGAAAAGCAAGATGATTACATGTTTGCGGAAGAAGAAAGGGCAATTAAGAAAACCAGGCCAATTTAAAATACCAAATAAATAAAGGCGACCAGAAGTTGATTTAAAGTTTTTCTTCTGTAATTTGTCTCTCCTTTGTCGTGGCACGCTCAGAGAAAGTGAATGCAGTAGATGCAGAGGAGGACGGGAGAGGGGTGGAGGAAGGCGGGCGCCGTCACGGAGCCTCTCGCATCCCGCTCCCCCAGCCCCCAGCGGCCCTGCTCTCCCAGACTCGCTCTCTCCCGCGCCCCCAGCGCCCGCCCCCCACCCGTCCCCGTCTCTCTCCTCCTTCTCCCACCCTCCTCTCCAGTCTGCCCAGCCCTCGCTTTGGGGACTCCATCAGCGTTTGATTTGGAAGGACGCTGATTGGCTGGAAGCGATTCAACACACGCCGGGCCAGAGAGCTTTGTCTGAGTTGAAGTGAAGTTGTACAGATTTTAGACTGGAGTCAGCAATCACGGGCGTTTAGTCTGCAGCCGAGCAGAGAAAGGAAGAGAGAATCGCTCGGGAAAGATCCATTGCGGACTCCGCCGGCACCCTGCCATAGATGGATTCCGACTGCACAAGGGGGAAAACGCGGAGGTGACACTCTCTTTGCCTGCCGAGAGAACGAACGGCCAAACAAATGCAAGGACTGGACTCCATGCCGGTAATATCTGGAAGGCGTGACACGGTGTGTATAAAGCAAAAGTTTGCGAGCTGTTAATTGCTGTTCTGTGTTATTGAGAGACGCTTTCAAGTTTCCTGTACCAAATGTAGCTTAGCTTAAGTTGCCAAAGGAAGTTGAGGGAATTGGTTTGCTGTTTTAACTTGCTCTGTGAGCGGAATCTCATAAACTGACCGATGTACCAAATGAATGCTAAAATGCACTTTACGTTTGTTTTTGCACTCCTGGTGGTGTCTTTCAACTCGGATGTGCTGGGCAAGAATTTGAAATACAGGATTTATGAGGAGCAGAGGGTTGGATCGGTAATTGCAAGACTATCAGAGGATGTGGCTGATGTGTTAGTTAAGCTACCTAATCCTTCTACTGTTCGCTTCCGAGCCATGCAACGGGGAAATTCTCCTCTGCTCGTGGTCAACGAGGATAACGGGGAAATCAGCATAGGAGCAAAAATTGACCGCGAACAACTATGCCAGAAAAACTTGAACTGTTCCATAGAGTTTGATGTGATCACTCTGCCCACTGAGCATCTGCAGCTTTTCCATATTGAAGTTGAAGTGCTGGATATTAATGACAATTCGCCTCAGTTTTCTAGATCCCTCATACCTATTGAGATTTCAGAAAGCGCGGCAGTGGGGACCCGTATCCCTCTGGACAGTGCATTTGATCCAGATGTTGGGGAAAATTCCCTCCACACGTACTCTCTCTCTGCCAATGATTTTTTTAATATCGAGGTTCGAACCAGGACTGATGGAGCAAAGTATGCAGAACTCATAGTGGTCAGAGAGCTGGATCGGGAGCTGAAGTCAAGCTATGAGCTTCAGCTCACCGCCTCAGACATGGGGGTGCCTCAGAGGTCTGGCTCATCCGTACTAAAAATCAGCATTTCAGACTCTAATGACAACAGCCCTGCTTTTGAGCAGCAGTCTTACATAATACAACTCTTAGAAAACTCCCCCGTTGGCACTTTGCTCCTCGATCTGAATGCCACTGATCCAGATGAGGGCGCTAATGGGAAAATTGTCTATTCCTTCAGCAGTCATGTGTCTCCCAAAATTATAGAGACTTTTAAGATTGATTCAGAAAGAGGACATTTGACTCTCTTCAAGCAGGTGGATTATGAAATCACCAAATCCTATGAGATTGATGTTCAGGCTCAAGATTTGGGTCCAAATTCAATCCCAGCTCATTGCAAAATTATAATTAAGGTTGTGGATGTTAATGACAATAAACCTGAAATTAGCATAAACCTCATGTCCCCTGGAAAAGAAGAAATTTCTTATATTTTTGAAGGTGATCCTATTGACACATTTGTTGCCTTGGTCAGGGTTCAGGACAAGGATTCTGGGCTAAATGGAGAAATAGTTTGTAAGCTTCATGGACATGGTCACTTTAAACTTCAGAAGACTTATGAAAACAATTATTTAATCTTGACAAATGCCACGCTGGATAGAGAAAAGAGATCTGAATACAGTTTGACTGTAATCGCTGAGGACAAGGGGACACCCAGTCTCTCTACAGTAAAACATTTTACTGTTCAAATCAATGATATAAATGACAATCCACCCCACTTCCAGAGAAGTCGATATGAATTTGCAATCTCAGAGAATAACTCACCCGGGGCATATATCACCACCGTTACAGCCACAGATCCTGATCTTGCAGAAAATGGGCAAGTGACATATACCATTTTGGAGAGTTTTATCCTGGGAAGTTCCATAACTACATATGTAACCATTGACCCATCTAATGGAGCCATCTACGCCCTCAGAATCTTTGACCATGAGGAGGTGAGTCAGATCACTTTTGTGGTCGAAGCAAGAGATGGTGGAAGTCCAAAGCAACTTGTAAGCAATACCACGGTTGTGCTTACCATCATTGATGAAAATGACAATGTCCCTGTGGTTATAGGGCCTGCACTGCGCAATAACACCGCAGAAATCTCCATCCCCAAAGGGGCTGAAAGTGGCTTTCATGTCACAAGAATTAGGGCAATTGACAGAGACTCTGGTGTGAATGCAGAACTCAGCTGCTCCATAGTAGCAGGTAATGAGGAGAATATCTTTGTAATTGATCCACGATTATGTGACATCCATACCAACGTCAGCATGGACTCTGTTCCCTACACAGAATGGGAGCTCTCAGTTGTCATCCAGGACAAAGGCAATCCTCAGCTGCATACCAAAGTCCTTCTGAAGTGTGTGATCTTTGAATATGCAGAGTCGGTGACCAGTACAGCAATGACCTCAGTAAGCCAGGCACCCTTGGATGTCTCCATGATTATAATCATTTCCTTAGGAGCAATTTGTGCAGTGTTGTTGGTTATTATGGTGCTGTTTGCAACTAGGTGTAACCGAGAAAAAAAAGACACTAGATCCTACAACTGCAGGGTAGCAGAATCGACGTACCAGCATCACCCCAAGAGACCCTCCAGGCAGATCCACAAAGGGGACATCACATTGGTGCCTACTGTTAATGGCACCCTGCCCATCAGATCTCATCACAGGTCATCTCCGTCTTCATCTCCTACCTTAGAAAGAGGGCAAATGGGCAGCCGGCAGAGTCACAACAGTCACCAGTCCCTCAACAGTTTGGTGACCATCTCATCAAACCACGTGCCAGAGAATTTCTCATTAGAACTCACCCATGCCACCCCTGCTGTTGAGGTAAGATCACACCCTGCACCTATTCACTGACACACTCAGTTGTTAGTAGTCAGAAGTTGTCTATGCCTTAGTTCTTAAATGTCTCCATTACTAAGTAACAGTACTAACAAAATGGAAATTAAATAGGATGCATGTTACATTATGTAGATAAAGCAAATATACACACCTCAGCATGCTGGTCTTAAGTTGTTCATAAAGAATCTGCTTGCAAGTACTATGTGTAATGTTGAAAAGTAAATGTGAAGCTAGCAAAGAACTATCTAATTAGAGTCCCCTTATCCTCAGATAGTGATACTTCAAGCCAGAAACAAAGGGGCTTGCTCTGATTCTCATAGTTATGGTCTCTAAGAAAAATTTAAAAATGGAGGCATCCAGAATCCCATACATGCATGTGTATTTGTTCAACTTTTGAAATTTTTCTGACATTATTTTGACTACATGTGTTTTACAGCATTTTCCATGTATTTTTACAGCATTTTCCATGTATTTTTATAACTGATCACTTTAACCTGAACAATAAAATAGAGGTAATCAGTCATTTTTAAATAAAGGAATCCTCTTTCAAAAAGAAAACGTCAGCTGTATGGTAACATCTAAATCTCTCTGGGACTTATTTCAGTTCTGTTAGGTGGCTTGGCTGCATGGTCTATCAGAGTCTAGCATGTGTAGGTCTTTAAAATGAAGATAACATGTTCAATTAATTAGGATGAAATAATGAGTAGTAACTGTAGTTGCTTGCTTAAAGCTTTTGAGTATTGGGGGATTTGTTTCCAGGAATCAATACAGTCTGTTTGGTTTCCAGCAGGTCTCCCAGCTTCTTTCAATGCTTCACCAGGGACAATATCAGCCAAGGCCAAGTTTTAGAGGAAACAAATATTCCAGGAGCTATAGGTATGAATGACCCTCCTGTTACCTATTATATCTGCAATAACCTAATGCTGAAGAGTAAAATCTATACTTTCCCTGACTTCTCTTTCTAGATATGCCCTTCAGGACATGGACAAATTTAGCTTGAAAGACAGTGGCCGTGGTGACAGTGAAGCAGGAGACAGTGATTATGATCTGGGGCGAGATTCTCCAATAGACAGGCTGCTGGGTGAAGGATTCAGTGATCTCTTTCTTACAGATGGAAGAATTCCAGCAGGTAAGAGTGTGGTGACAGATAAATCCTTACTTTCAGGTCTACTGCACCAGTGGAGTGAGTGGTTTCTCCCATGCTTTCATTTTTTCTTTGTACTAAAGTAGCTATATGCACACTATCAGCAATGAACATAAATTGAAACAATTTTATATTGTTTAATTAAAATTCATAGTAATCAGTTGGTAGAGAACGGGAATAAACAGGAAAGCTTAAGAGGACAAGAAAGAAGGAGTGGGGAGAGGAGGATAGAAAACCACACCACTTCCCTCCTCTTTCTCCCCCATCCACTACTGCCATAGGGCACTCTTGAGCAATTCTGTCAAATTACTGGGTGGTTGTTTTTTATTCAGACAGCCTGTTTTGGTGCCTAGTGGTAAGCAGGACTGTAATTTGGAGGACACATTTCCTGTGATGGGAACCAACTCACATAATCAGAGATGAAAATACACTAGGGAATGGTACACTTCAATCACTAAAAATAGGCAAAAGAATGCATCTTTGTAGGTGGCAAGCGTGGAATATTTTTTGCCACCTTTCATTTTATGTCTCCACTGCAATGAAGGAGGGGCAGGAGTCCAGGAGGGGAATTTATAAGTACACAGCTAGATGGAGGAGACCCTATTAAGCTGTGAGCCACGTTTTCCTTAGAGTCCCTCCTCTCTAATCCTGCAGTAGAAACTCTCAGATCCAGCTGAGTAAATACTGACTGCCTCACTGTAGCAACCCTGTTACTAAAGACTATAATATTAAATCAACCCTTCAGAACCTATTCCTTTGGCTACTTATATATCTAAATTCCACTGAATGTTGATCAAATATCTGACACTTGATAAATGAATAAACGAAGTGATAAATGAAAGAAAAGGAGAACAAAATGGTATTACCTATGTGAGTCCATGAACAACTGTTTCCTAAATACAGATAAATAAGACAGTTTAGGAAACAGACCTGAGGGAGCTTCAGAGAGCCACAGAAACTCCGTGGAAATCAGCGGCCAGAAACGCTGGCTCTCCTAAACTGTAGTCGTGATGGTGGCAGTAGCCGAGCAGTGTTAATATTAATCCAGGCAGTCAGAGGCCAGTTACCCAGTGCCTCCTCTGGGCTCAGGAGTTCTGTGCCAGCACTGCCTCTCCCAACACTCTGGCATAGCAATTAGGGGTGGTGGTAATAACAGTAGTGTTCTTTTTTTTTTTTTTAAGATTTGAAAACAGAAACTTATAAAGGTTAAAAAAAAAAAAAAGGTATACAAAATCAAGCAATTTGTATATTTTAGAGGTGAGATTTGAACCCATGCCTCTACTCATAAACACAAATCTATCAAGAATAATATAAAGTAACAGTTTTTGTTTTTTTAGTACTTTGAGTGACATATTTGTTTTGCCTTTCTGAAGTCTTACTACCTGTCTGAGAACCAATGAAATGCTGCCTATTTAATTATGCTATTACTGTAATAGATACTGCATCTCTGACAGGATGATGTATGGGAAGGACTTCTAGTGGCATTAAGGGCTACAATCAATGTACACTGAGCTGATACTTACACAGTCACTCATGGTGGGGGTTTTTTGTTTGCTTTTGTTAAATTCATAAATTCTCTAGACCAATTTAAAGAGAAATTCTTGAAAAATCTAGTGGAATATATATGGCCTCAGACAATTTGCTCATAGAGAAACAGTTCTGTTATTCTTACCCATGAAATGAAAAAGTTGGCTGAATTTCTATGATTCTATAATCCTGGTGGAACTCAAATTTTGAATATTGATCCCTAATTTTCAATAATATAATTTCCTGACTTAAATTATTTCATAAAATGGAAACATATCATGGGTATAATACCAATATTTCCTAAGTTATTTTTTCAGTTGTAGAAAGTTGACTCATTGACACAATTTTCATTTATCACTATAGTTGACAGAATAACTGCCACTGCTTAGATAACCTTGCCAGGCCCAAATGATGCCTAAAGTCCTTTTTAAACTCTGAAATTCTCTAATTCAATAGCTAATCATGGTCTAATTTTTTTTTAAAAAAGGTCACAACTCCTCTTTCATTCTAGCCTGTATTTTCAAAGTTACCACCGCCAGGTATGTTCATGGCAGGAGAGTTGTCTAATGCTTGAATTAAAGTAATTAAAATAAGTGTTAAAGAATAAAGAATAATTGGGGAAATAGTAGGTGGATATTGATAAACTCTAGATACTAGAGTCTTATTTAGTGAGTGACTTTAGACTCCTCCTAAGTCACATGTCTTCTGAAAGTTAGAGGCTCATTTTTATATTACCATTAATAACACCAGTTAATATGTAGACAACTCTTTAAAAAGCAATTCCACAAAATTATACTTAATCCAGGTGTGTGGTGGGAGAGCTCTTTTGCTAGGGCATGTAACTGTATTATAATAGATTGTATTACAATACATATACTTCTGCCTTATTAACTTCCTGTCTCTATGTGGGGTATTGAAGAAACTATTCCAGAGGCACAGAGAACCAGGAAATCACTAATGATCCATAAAATATCTTAAGCTTTGTGTATGCTTGGCTCGTATAGAAATGTGCATAATCAAATATCTATACTTAATTATCACCATCATTCTGATGATACATTACCCATATTCTGGATTATTCTTCACACAGGTAGTTTCTTTCAACACATTAGTGTGTAAAAGTTTTACTTTGTAAACTGTATATTCCCAGGAAATATTCCAAGTAGAAAAAAATGTTAAGTCCACATCTGAATGCCATTAACAGAAATCAGCACAGTTTTTTTAAAGCATGGATATTTTTAGGATTTCAGTGTCTTAGTCCAACTGTTTTTTCTGCATTAGACTGTGATCAAATATAGATTATGTTATGTTGCTTTGCCTGCCAACAGGGTCATTTCTGGTCATTCATTCTATTAATTCCCACAGGAGGACCCTGCATTCTGAACAGTAAAGTCAGCACACATTTTTGTCTGTTGGCTCATGTTTGTCAACATACTTTCTTCCTTACTCATTCAACTTTGAATTACAACTCTACACAAATGCTTGCAAAATCTCCCTCTTCCCAAAGTGTTAGCTACACTAGGATGTCCTTGCGATACTCCTTGACTGAGCTCATGTCATTGTTTTTTATCATTGTAATATCTATGATTACTAAATTCAAACATTCCTCTTTAATTCCACGTCCTCTCCATTCTCATGGCTGGTACCCTACTTCTGGTCGCTTTTCTGTATCAGCATGTGAAGTGATATTCACTTTCCAATAGCTTCTCCCTTTGTCAAACCTTTCTTTCATACAGCTTGAGCAACTTTTTCAGAACATTTTATATTTTTTTAGTTCAAAAGCAGTAATTGACTTTTGTTGCCCAGCAACACCTAATTCCGCTGTTTGTCTTGACATTTCAAGGCCAGTGAAATCCAGTCCTAGCTTATTAAATTTATTATTTTTTTTATCTTTTGCAATACGCAGGGTCATTTCTACATAACACAGCAATCCTTTGCTCATGTTCACCTTTCTACCTGAAAAACTAGCTTCTCTTTACTTTGTCTATCTAAATCCTATTCATCTCTCAAAGTTTGTTTCAAGTTGCTCTTTAACTGCTTCAGCATCCACCTATACTCTATTTTTTAATTTTATTTTTATTGAAGTATAGTTACTATACAATATTATAGGTATATAATACAGTGATTCACAATTTTTAAAGGTTATACTTCACTTATAGTTATTATAGAATATTGGCTATGTTCCCTGTGCTGTATATATCCTTGTAGGTTATTTATTTTATACCTAATAGTTTGTACCTCTTAATCCCTTATCCCTATCTTGCCACCCCCTCTTCCCTCTCTCCACTGGTAACCATTAGTTCATTCTCTCTATCTGTGAGCCTGTTTCTTTTTTGTTATATTCACCAGTTATAGCTTTTAGATTCCACATGTAAGTGACATCCTACATTTTTTTTTTTTTACATATTGTCTCGGCATCATATAGTTTGACACTTTAGACGTCTATGACCTCATTTGTCACACTTGATAATTATTCTAGTACTGGAAAACATTTGAGGGCCGGGAGCTATAACACCATTTTACATATGGCAGGCTCTTAATAGATTGATCACTCAATGACTAATGGTTTGATAGGAGTTAGGCATATATTTATCTTCTTATACTCAATGCCTGCTTCCTGTCCTGCCTATAAGGTCTAGTAGAGACAAAACTCACCATCATGCTGTGGGAAAACAGAGTTTTCTGTTTCCCCATGACTTTCCCTCTTCAGAGAAAGTCTAATCACCTGACAAGAGCTTTCAAGGAACAAAGGGAGATTAGCCACTCGCACCACTAGCCAACAAGTCCTGATTCATTGGATATGGTGTAGAACATCTGTGACACGAAGCTCTATGTACACTGAGAATGATTTCTCACAGTTGAGTCTTGGGGTAAAGGTTGAAATATCAATGAAAAAAGAAATGCCCTCTTCTGTGCCGCTGTTCCTCCGTCTCTATTATTTTAGCCCTCCTTATCTCCATTAATCTTTATTCATTAATTTTTCATATTTTTGAGTTTTAAAAGTTTATGTTAATTTATTATTTTATAACCAAAGCCCAACTTATTTATTGTGAAGTTATAAAATAGCATTTCCTGCCTAAAAATTCCTATGACCAAATTTATTTTTCATATGAACTGTTGCTTTAATTACTCAGATGCTATTGATTGTGATTTTCATTACATTCAGTTCTCTAGAAAGCTGATCATGCTCAGGATTCTTAGAAGCTTGTGTAATTTTTCCTTTTCTCCCCCATCATTAAACATTAAAACAAAACAAATTCAATCAAACAATTAAGACCTTCCCACAGAATTAAAGGCCAGAAAACAACTGAAGAGATGTCATTAGGTCTGTTACTCTTCCTTCTAAAAGGATGTAAGACAATACAGACAGATCTCCTTTCCACTTTCAGAGACTCAGGGAATTAAGGAAAAAATTAATTACCATTTGATAGTTATTTCAGTGCTTAGAAAACCTCATTGCTATGGAGGTATTCCAGTTACTTTCAACACCTTTTGATTTTGTCCATGTATGATAAACAACAATAGTTGATAAATATCCCCAAATAGTAATAATGCTTGAAGTCAGCACATCTAAATATTTTTTATTCTTGCTGATTTAAATGTCACTTTTCTTCATAGCAAAATGACCCAAGGATTCTCACTATTGCTCTCACCCCATTGTGATTCCCATGGGATTGGCATTCACACTATCCATCATTTTCCATACTTTGAATTTCTAGCCTTCCTAACAATCAGACATTTTTTCTCACAGTTCTTGCTCTCATTTTTGTTCTTCAGCTGACTCCTTCTCTATTATTAAGAATTGAGGCCCAGAATGGATGAGGTATAAGAACAGAATTATCTTCGAGATGCACATGATGAAGAGCAGTGACTTCCATACCTTTGAACAAAGTCCTTTACATCTCCTTTTCTGAAAGGCGACATTTACTCTTCACTTTCTTGTGCATAAATCTTTTCCAAAATTTTATTTTATTGTATAAGAACACTTAATATGGGATCTACTCTATTAACAAAGTTTAGCCGTGTGAGATTGTTTACAGTAGGTACACTGTTGTACAGCACATCTCTTGAACTTAATCTTGCTTAACTGAAAATTTATGTCTGTTAATTAGCAATTTCCCTGTCTGCCTAATGCTTGTTAACCACCATTTCATTCCTGGATTCTCTGAATTGGACCATTTTAGATGCCTCAAATACAGGGAATCATGCAGTATGTGTTTTCCTGTAACTAGCTTATTTCACAAAGCTTAATGTCCTCAAGGTTCATCCACATCATCACATTTTAGAGAGTTTCCTTCATGTTTAAGGCTGAATAATATCCCATTGTATGCATATACTACATTTTCTTTATCCATTCAATAGTTGATAGACATTTAGGTTGTTTTCACATCTTGGGTTATTGTGAGTAGTGCTTTCATAAACAGGGGGAGTGCTGTATCTCTTTGAGATCTTGATTTCAATTCTTATGGGTAAATCCAAAAGATGGGATTGCTGGATCATATGGTAGCTCTTTCTTAATTTTTTGAGTAACCTCCATATTATTTTCCATAGTACCTGCAACCACTTTACATTCCCAACACCAGTGTACAAAGGTTCCAATTCTCCACACTCCCCTCCCATGTTATCCTTTGGGTTTTTGTGTTCATGTTTTATTACAGTCATTCTGATAGGTTGGAGGTGATTTCTCATCATGTGTTCTGATTTGCATTTCCCTGATGATTAGAAAATATGTAGCAAATGCCTAGTCTATGCAGACACTTTACCTAGTGCTGGGGATACAGCAAAAAGCACACTTGACAACTTGCTTCCCCTGACAGGGGATTTGGCATTGTTCAAGAGTCATCCTTTTTAGCAATAATTTGGAAGAGAAATCATTCTTAAGCAGCCAAATCTACAGAATTACCCCTGAATGTATAAGTATGGCTGATATCAATCCAGTTTTAATTCAAATCTAAGATAATTAGTTTGCATTTTCTGCATTCTGTCACTTGAGCTAAAATGAAATCATGATATTGAAAGGACCTAACGATCACTGAAAGAGATGGATGGTTTTGTGGAGTGTATTTTACATCTTCACATTTCTTGGTGGCTATGTAGTTAATATACTTGCCAAATTTAGAGATTTTTCCCCTTCTCTTCATTTTTCTGGTTTTCTCATATCACTGATTATTTTCTGAGTGTAGCCACTCACATTCCAATGGGGCATCATAACATCTGGAAGAACTAACTAGTGTTTTTTGTGTTTTTTTTTTCATATTCTTCATTTTTTGATAACTTTTCCAACTGTTTGAATTTCAAACCTCTAAAAGATTTCTTCTTAACAGAGTAACTTCAGGTGGCTGATAGTTGAGGATAATTTGCACTTCGGTTTTAAGTAATAAGTCAATAAATAATCCAGTATATTTTTATGAGAGATTGATAAGTATAATTACTTACTAGTTTATTATATTCTCAGTGCCTCCACTAAAGTAGGTCAGATAGATTACATTATAGAAGGTACTCAAAGGTGTTACTCAAGGCTTATCTGGTAGCATTCTAAAGTTATGGATTTCACCATACACCTCTGGGTTTTCATAGAGTTTATGTTCAGCAGACGTTTCATCACTCACACCTTAGCTCTCTTCCAGACATTTTCATTTGTAAGTTATCCATCCATTTTCTTATTGCTTGAGGAGCAGATGATATTCCTGAGAAGTACATGAGTCATAATCCTCCTTTCTTATTTGATGGACAAGAAAAAGTATATATACCAGGTCCAGGAGACCTGGGTTCAGTCCCTGGGTTAGGCAGATCCCCTGGAGAAAGGAAAGGCTACCCACTCCAGTATTCTGGCCTGGAGAATTCCATGGACTGTATAGTCCATGGGGTCACAAAGGGTCGGACACGACTGAGACTTTCACACACACACACACCAGGTCCATAAAATCAGTAGTCAAATTAAAGTCGTAATTATAGCCCATCTAATGTGTAAAGTAATAGGTTAGTATCATGATGATGGTTTAAAATTGTGTATTTGAAAAAATAAAATTACGATTTTTTTCTATTTTGTTTGAGTCACACTCCATCTAACACTGAGTCCTTGCTGCTTTTGTTGCTTTCCTTGAGCGCAGCTATGAGGCTGTGCACGGAAGAATGTAGGGTCCTGGGACACTCCGACCAGTGCTGGATGCCGCCGCTGCCCTCACCCTCCTCGGATTATAGAAGCAACATGTTCATCCCCGGGGAGGAATTCCCAGCACAGCCCCAGCAGCAGCATCCGCATCAGAGTCTTGAGGATGACGTGCAGCCTGTAGACTCTGGGGAGAAGAAGAAGAGTTTTTCCACGTTTGGGAAGGACTCCCCGAGTGAGGAGGACTCCGGGGACACCAGCACGTCCTCTCTGCTCTCGGAGATGAGCAGCGTGTTCCAGCGCCTCTTGCCCCCTTCTCTGGACACCTATTCTGAGTGCAGTGAGACGGAGCGGTCCAACTCGCTGGAACGCCGGAAGGGACCTTTGCCAGCCAAGACCGTGGGTTACCCACAGGGCGTGGCGGCCTGGGCAGCCAGTACGCATTTTCAAAACCCGACCAACAACTCTGGGCCCCCACTTGGAACTCACTCCAGTGTGCAGCCTTCTTCAAAATGGCTGCCGGCCATGGAGGAGATCCCTGAGAATTATGAAGAGGATGATTTTGACAATGTGCTTAACCACCTCAATGACGGCAAACATGAACTCATGGATGCCAGTGAGCTAGTGGCTGAGATTAACAAACTGCTTCAGGATGTCCGCCAGAGCTAGGAGACGTTGGCAGAGCGTTTTTGTTTCCATGTAGATGGAAATAGGAGACAGAAAATAACCCTGAAGGAACTGGCATTGCCAAATAGTTGCATTTATCATAAATGTGTCTGTGTATATTGAATATTAAATACTGTATTTTCGTATGTACACAATGCAAGTGTGATTATTTTAATCTGTATTTTAAAAATACATTTGTACCTTATATTTATGTGTAATTTAACAGACAAATTTTATTTTTTTACTCCCATGACAAACATGTCTTTCCTAATCATGTAGAAACTAGCCACTGTTCAAATCTGATATAATATTCAACCACAAAGAATAAACGCACTGCTTAGATTAGTTATGTTGGGGAAGAAATTATTATCCTGTAGGAATAACCCCACTAAAGCATTATTCAATTCTTAGTTCCATTAAGTGATCCAGCTTTTTTCATTACCTTTTTTTTTTTAAAGTAAACATCAGTAAACTGTTTAACTATTTTATTATTGTTGTTATTGTTTTTACTGCTCTCTGCTAGTTCTAATAGTTCAGTTCTTACAGTAAAATTGAAACATGAAGTGAAATTTTATTTCAGGACTGGGAAGTATCTGTCACAGAAGATGATTTAAAGAAATAGGAGTAGAATCAGTTTTTAATTCCCAGGCTCCTACTATTGCAGGGCATTACACCGGCCTGTTCTTGAGAATACTTCTAAAGTATTATCTACTTATAATCAAGGTAAACAATGAATTTTATTCCATCCTTGTAATATGAGAGGTGTCCCAAGGAAATAGAATCTTGTCCTTTAAATGGATAACAGTGTGTATTTTAACAGCATAAAGTATTAATGGACAAAGACAATTATGTCGGTGTCCTTCCTAGGGTAGTAAATATAATTGATTTATCCTGAAACTCTTCCATTCAAATCTTCCCCTCTCCTCTCACAATACTTGAACATTTTTATTTTTTGCAATGTTTTTTTGCTATAACTCTTCACTCTTAGCTTTTGTCTCTAGAGCATGATCCCATATTTTTGCTTTTATTTTTAGTATAGGAACATTTATAAAATTACAGTTTTTTACTGCAACTCTGTTTTAGTTGTTATGTGACAAACGGCAAATTCTTTATTTATTGTGCTGTTATGTCTCTGTGTGGAATGCCTTGGTAAGGGACATTGGTGTTATGACTGTTCTCGTTTATGACCAAGCTTCTATTAATGTTATTTCTATGAATACACTATCTTGATTGTAGTATCCAGAAAATTTTACTGTCAATGAAAATAAAAGGAAAATTAAAGTAAAGCTAAAGAACCGTCCATAAATCAGAGTCCTGTTCCTACATATACATTCAAAAGCTTTGCAAGAAGCATACCCTTCATAAGAGGGTATTTCAGTGTTGGGTTTTGAATAGTAGAGTGGGAACATTCAATTGGCTTGGCAAACAAGAAAAACCACAATGGAAAAGGAATGAATTTGAGATCTGTAATGGGAATGAAAGTAGTCTACCATATTTCCAGTCAATTAAAGAATTTAAATGCATTTGAAGTATAAAGACAAAAACAATAATCAATAGTAACTGCTTGAACATTTTTCAAATTATTTCTCAAAGCATACTGTGTTACACTGTGTCAGGGGAAAAGGTCTATACCCTTACAGTGTTTCCAAGAGGTGAAAATTTTATCTCCCTTGGTTTACTAGTAGGGAAATGAAAGACTGGAAAAGTTAACCTTAAAAGGCTGAAACTCAGGTATTTAAATTCTCAAATGAGTACCACATCAAATAGATATGTTATATCTTTCAAAAGGCACATCTTCCTTTGTAGAAAGGATTGCAATTACAAGTGAAATTTCAGTTTATTTTTCAGCAGGTTATACATATAAATGCTAACCACACTGAAATATATTTTGCTTTTCAACTTCACTTCCTTTCAGTACATATTATCATTAAGAAAAAGACTTTTATAACTTCACTGTTCTTAATTTAAATCATCAACAGTAATTTAAGAAGCAAAGCTGGAAATCAATGTTTGGATGATGTAAAATAAATAAAATGCACTATTGTATTAAATGGAAGACCTCTGTCTATTGTCTATACAGTGAGCATTTCATCTCAAATTCCTCACTTCTCCAGCCTCCCACACTTCTTATTACTTCCCATGCCACAGGTTAAGGATATTAGTGCAAAATTTTCACTTTTCACAGATAATTTCTCAGTGAAGGCTGGAGTGTCTGTTCAATCATAGCAACTTAACTCATCAAATTGATATTTCCTCTCTTTTGATATCATGCCCTTCCTCTATTTGAAACAACTAAAAAGCACTTAAGGAGATTCCTTTTTCCATTCATTACTGGATTTAACCTTACTTGATTGCTTTAAATGTTGACTTTACTCGATTCCTCTCAATGTTCTTCAGTCAAAATCATCCATCAAGGGAATTTTCTTCCAAAAGTGTAATTTGACAATCTGTTCCTTTTTAAATGCTTATTTATAGGGTGATCAGACAAATCTTCCTTTTAAATGCTTGTTTATAGGGTGATTAACAAATCTTTCTTTTAATAAAATGCCTATTTATAGGGTGGATTAGTATTGACTTTCATCAAATTCCTACAAGTTATTAAAACAGTTATTCATTTATCATTTTCTTTCTTTCTTGGTACTTAGCAGAAGGGGCTTATAACTTTGTTAATCATTTAAATTCTTGTTCATTCCATCACATATCAAATTTACCACTTACCAACAGATAACAGTTAAGGTAAAAGATGAGTAAGTTACCATCTTTGGAGTCACCAAAGAAGTGTTATTTATGAAAATCAGCTTAGCTTCTTTGTTTCCTCCATTTGATACCAGCTAACATCAGAAAATGTTCAAAACTGAGTTTGAATTACTGACACATTAAAATTCAGGGAAAAGTGGGTCTATGTGAAATTTAGTTCTGTGGGTGAAAAATGGATTGCCTGACATAGCAACTTGCAATCCTGCAGGAGCTCACAGAACTGATCCAAAACAATTCAGTCAATTTGCCAAATTACTGAAAAGTTTTGATGTTTCTGTTCCAATTCAATATATCTTGATAACATATCATCACAGTATTGAAGATTAAGGATACACTGAATAGGCAATAAATATCACTATGTAAAATTAAAGCCAAGCCATGCAAAAATCTTAAAGATTTGTGTTGAATTTTTAAAGGGAAAAAACAGTGCAAGAACTTTTCTTTTAAAAATGCCTGTATATTGACTTCCTTCATTGCAAGTTAAATTGATTAAAAAAAACTATCTTATATTTCTAAGCTGTCTTACATATTGTGAAAGTGTAAGGTGCCAAACTGACTGTGATCATTTTTAATATAGTAAGTGAAGTGTTTGTAGCTCAGTCATGTCTCTTTAAGATCCCATGTACTGTAGCCTACCAGGCTCCTTTGTCCATGGGATTCTCCAAGCAAGAATGCTGGAGTTGGGTGCCATTTCCTTCTCCAGGCGATCTTCCCAACCCAGGGATCAAACCTGGGTCTTCTGCATAGGCAGGAAGATTCTTTACCATTGAGCCACCAGGGAAGCCCTTTTACTATATTAGAATGTCTCTAACATGTGAATGTTGGAAATAATCCTATGTGGCTACATAATATTTTAGTAAATTAGGACCACTGAAGAGTCACCTTACTCTGTTTAGTTTTTAGAACAAGCAGTAAGTTACTTTTTGGAAATAATTGAATGATACCTAAAGTATTACATTGCAATTGAAAAAAAAAAAAAATGCCCAAATTGTGGTTTCATTCTTCATCTGTGTAACTGTAGTCATACACTCAAGTAGATATATTTGTGTACCAGAAATAATAAGATCTTTAATATAATGTAAACCAAAAAAATAATTAACAGGTAGGCACCATACAATAGACCTGAAGTGATAGTCTATACTTCTCATTAATTTGTATTTTTATTATAAGATAGCTTATACAACTTGTGGAGCTGTTAAAATAATTTTATGGGGCGCTGACATTGCAAAAATTGCCACCAAAATTTACATACTTCCTGACTTTTAAAACCACAAAACACATTCTACCCTGGCACTTTAAAATAATAGTTTTCTATTTCCTTTTATGACTTCTGCAAGTTGCTCTTTATTCTTGTTTGCTTTTTCAGATTTTATCTCTTCAATTTATTTATTTTATGCCTCTCCCCCTTGATAATTTATCCTACTGTCCACATTTTATAGCAATCTTCTCCAATTTTTGCATGTATATAGTTCTTTATATAACCACCCAGATTTTATCAATTTTTTATGTCTTTTCTTTGCTATTGATATAATAGGGATCATATTTTTGAGGTATGAAGCTAATACCTTTTCATTCTCAATAAACCTTGCTCCTCTGATTCACTAGTTTAATAGAAGGGTAAGTTCATATGATTAAGCACAAAGGGGTCATTTTATTTGCTCTATGTCTTAAATTAAAAGTTTTTGAGTGCTTACAGACATACTAGTGTAGAAAACTTTACTTTTATTGAGGGAGGAATATTTTTTTCCTAAATATGAAACGCTTCTCTTTATGTACTGGGGGTTAGTCTGGGAAAGGGAAGCTTGGAGTTTTACTAAGTTAAGTGCAAGAAAATGAATATTAAGTAAGAAAGGTCCATAACCATCGAAAAGGAAGATAACTTAAGCAATTGTTGAGAACATAAAGCCCTAGAGGTGAATAAACTGGGAAGGGTAAAATATCAGATATTTGCGTCTTTATTCCCACCTGCAGTGATCTTTAGAAAAAACTGTACAACAAAGCAGTACCTTTGGGTCCTGTTTGGGGAAGGTATTTTCCCTTTCCCTGACCCACCCTGTGCAGGAGTGCAGACTTGGAAGGAAGAGGTGTAGGTGAGCCTCTGGGCATCGTTTCTCCTCCTTACTGCCTCTGGATGAACTATAGGAGATTCAGACTTTCTTTCTTATCCAAAATGGGGAAGAAGCTGATGTTATAAACAGTATCTACCTCTCAAAGTACTTTTATCTAAATGAAGGAAACTGTTCTAAAATCCTCAGGTGCATTCTTGTTTTATTAAATGGTACATTCTGCAGTTTAAAATAGCTAACCACAAAATATTCTAGGCAGAAAAAGCACAGATTTTCTGTTTGGAAGAAGAGCTTTGTGTTAGGTTCCAAATCATCTATATAACTTGCAGTAAATCTTATTCAATCCAAAAGTGGCATTAAGAATGTTTCAAAAATTCTCACCAGAAAAATATTTTCTAGTTTCTGCCTTGGGATCTATATCTCTTCTGCAAACCTATGCCTGGTGGCTGTCAGTGTGGATTTTGTAAACTTCTGCTAGAGATTTTAGTAATTGCCAAAAATGTAGAGTGCCAAATATATGACAAGGCTACATGGCAATGAGCAAAGTACCAAAAATCTACAAAGTCCCAACAACAACAACTGACTCATTCCCTCACTGCTTTTCCTCTCTTCCCTTTCTCCTTACTTTCTCCTTGGGTGGCATCTGACTGTACAGGCAGTATGTAAACCATTCTTTAATTCAACAAATGTTTATTGCGCACTTCACATCAGATACCGATCCAGGTGTCTGTTGAACAAAACAGACAACAAAGACATGAAAATCACTACACACCTATTAGAGTGGCCAAAATCTGGAACACTGACAATACCAAATGTTGACACAGAGGTGGAGCTACAGAAATTCTCATGCATTGCTGATGAGAATGCAAAGTGGCACTTTGCAAAAGAATATGGAGTTTCTTACAAAATTAAACATAAAACTGTTAGTCACTCAGTTGTGCCCAACTCTTATGCGACCCCATAGACTGTAGCCCATCAGGCTCCTGTGTCCATGGAATTCTCCAGGAAATACTGGAGTGTATAGCTATTCCCTTCTCCAGGATATCTTTCCAACCTAGGGACCAAACCCAGGTCTCTGAACTGCAGGCAGATTCTTACTGCCTGAGCCACCAGGGAAGCCCAGCTACCAGGGACGCCCACGATCTAGCAATTGTGCTTCTTGGTATTTACTCAAAGAAGCTGAAAACTTACGTCCACACAAAAGCCTACACCCAGATGTTTATGGATGTGTTTTATAATCGCCAAAACTTGGAAGCAACCAAAATGCCCCTCACTATGTGAACAGAAAAATAAACTATGGCACATCCAGGAAATGGAATATTATTCAGTGCTAGAAAGAAATGAGCTACCAAGTCATGAAAAGACATGGAGGATCCTTAAATGTGTATTGTTAAGTGAAAGAAGACAATCTGAAAAGGCCACATACTGCATGACTCCTAACTATATGACATTCTGAAAAAGACAAATCTATGAAGACAGTGAAAAGTCAGTGGTTGCCAGAGGTCTACTAGCAGAAATGAATAAGTAGAACACAGAGAATTTTTAGGCAGTAAAAACACTCTGTATAATACTATAAAGATAGATCTATGTCATTATACATTTTTCCAAACCCACAGAATGTACAATACCAAGAGTGATGCATAATGTAAACCTTGGACTTTGGGTGATTATAGTTATGTTCATCAATTGTTACAGATGTACCATCTGAGGGATGGTGTTAATGGGGGAGTTTCTACATGTGTGGGTTCACAGGGTATACAGAAAGTCTCTGTACCTTTCTCTAAGTTGTGCTGTTGACCTGAAACTGGTCTAAACTAACAAAGTCTAAAAAGGCGGGGGGTTGGGGGGTGGGGGGGGTGTAAATGGCAAAGCCAGCAGAGAGAAAGCCCCAGACTGTAACTGTCATGACAGAACAGACCATGCACAACACCAAAGCAGACAGACACTTCACATCAGGTGTAATTTTCAACAGGACAGAGAACTGAATAGAGGCCCTGCTTTGTTAACTAACACACCTCCAGCCCCCAAACAGCAGCTGGCCTCTAATATAGTCTCAACAAATATTTGTAGAATGCAAGGATGACTGTATGCTTCTCTTTGAACCTGAATGCTACTCAGAGAGAAGGACTGAAAAAATATTATTACCATTAAATATTCAGTTATGACCCAAGCATGCTTAAGTTTTAAGCCTCAAGAAACTAAGATAGCAGTAATAAAATAAAATTCAATGTTTTCTCTTAACAGCATGAATTGGAAATCAAGAAAAACTGAGACCACATATAACTGCTTAGGTCTCTTTTTCACTTTTGTAAGGGAACGTTTAGGTATTTTGGAATATTTTGTCCTTATATTTGGGCATTTGTATCTGGACTGGATGTTACAGTCTATATCTCAAAGCTGATGCTCCAAAGCCACTCCTATCTGCCAATATGCTTTCAATAAGTCACATGATCAGTGAAAAATCTGATCCCCACACTTATACTACAATGTTAATAAATACAACAGTAATAGCACAATTTCCTCAAGTGAAGAAAATAATAAAACCTTTAAATTTGAAGAGGAAGACACAGGGAATTTATAATAGGAACCATCTGTTCTCTTGTATCAGTTTTCTATAGAAGAGCTCATCAATTTTGGTGCAGAGAGGTGGGATTAAATAATGTTTCTTTGCCATCTGAGATTTCAATAGGTGGCTTGAAAGAAAAATAATAATAATTTTATATAAAGAAAAGAAACTATGGTTCATAATACTATCAGTGGGGAGGGCTAACAGTTGCAAAATACAAACTCAAAATGAGTAAGTTCTCAAACATAGTAAGTTTCTTCTCACTTAATACAGTCTAAAGTGAAGGTCACTTGAAGACCAGCATCATGAAGACTCTACTATCATTAACCCATCATCTCCAAGTTTACCTTGAGAGGGAGCTCCTTTCCAGATAGACAGGGGAAATGGTCATGGAGTAGTACAACTAGGAGATCACCAGAAACCAAGCCTGAAATTGTCCTAATTGTGTGCTGGTAGCATGCTAGCTGGGAACAGTCACATGACCATATAGGGAGGCTATGAAATGCTGCCTGCTATATTCTGTCAGCAGCACAGTCTCTACCACGCAATCTTCAGGAGTGCCTGCACTCTCAGAATGTCATAAGTCATCCACATAATTTCTACAGTCATTTTTAGTTCACTATTGTAATTCTCACGTTAGAATCTTAGTAACTTGACAAAGAAAGTGTGTATTTTTGTTTTCAATCCTCTTTTTTGTGTTTCGGGAGACTGGTATAGTGTTTGACCTGTCAAAGGTACTCAATCTATGAATAATTAAAATTAAGAAAAAAAATTTTAATGTTAAAAAAACATTTAAATCCTTCACAGTAATCTTTTGTGGCTGGTAAGGTTGGCAGAGGACACAGTGGTGATGGGAAAACTGGTAGATACTGTTATCAGAATCAGCCCATTTTATAAACTAAATATGACTATTTTCCCCAAATCCTGATAGATATCAAGAAAGTGCTTTCTAGGGTAGAGAGAAGTGAGGGTGGAGACTGCCTGCAAAGCAGAGAGAGAGAATCCTTTATGGTAAAGAAATGTTCTTTATCTGGATTGGGGGTGGTCCATTACAATTGTCAAAATTCACCAAACTTACACTTAACATCACCAAACTACACTCAACATTTGTGCATTTTAATGTTTATAGATTATATCTCAATAAAATGAAAAAATCATAATTCAGTGATGCTGAAAAGCAAAAATGGAGAAGAATATGAAGACGCCTCACTGAATCAAATCAAATCTTTCTAATTCAACAGGAAGTCAGTTCAGAGAAAGTCCTCAGCAGGATATTCTAGACCATATAGCATTAGGAGTGACTCAGTTCTATGACCTAGTTACTTGTCTTTCTGTTACAACTTTAGGTTCTTAGAGAAGATAACAGCTAATGATATCTAACCATTTTCATTTTACACCATCTTGTGTGACAAGAGAAGCAGTGAAAAAACCACCATAAACCCTGAAAACCAAATTTCAGTTAATGAGCTTTTCATATGTAGGGAGAAAAACTTATGATTTTATTTAGTTTTAACAGAAACACAAATTGTGACATAGGAGAACAATCTGTGTGCATTATCAAGATAGCAACATTAAGTGAGAGCAAATATACACCCTCTCGCCTTGCAAATATATTGTGATTGTACTTGTATTCCTCTCCTCAATGGCCAAAGTAGATGTACAAGCCATGTTTGATAGAACACATAACAGACCACTCTGCTCAGTAAAGTTTAAGTTAAACCATATATAAACCAGAGTGACTTCCCCATACCTCCATATGTGAAGATTTTTTCATCATTTCCCCTTTTGATTGCACATCTTTCAAAACACCAAAGTATACATCCCTTGAAACCAGGGTGAATGTTGCCTGCCCTGTGTCGAGTCATGTCCCTTGATTCTATGCCTCCTTTGTATTAATATTTGGCTAGTTATTCACACTGGGGGAAGACTGATCAGATACTGTGAGGAAGCTCAGAGGGATGTTAATGAGAAAAAAATTACAGGCTATACATTTTATCACTTATAATGATATAAGTTATCACATTTTTCACATAAAATTATTACATAAACATTGTACATGTCCTTTCAGTGGCAGAGTTAAAGCAAGCAGTGATATATCATGAGTAACTATACTCTGTGACAACCTCACTAGATAATTTTCTTTCCACCCTGAACATCGGGGAAAAAGTATGGCTAACACAAAAACATTCATAAATACAATTAGCAGAACAAGAATTTAATATCCACTGAATCAAACTATTTTTCTCTTTAAAATTACCCTCATGTTCCCCAAACAAAGCCAAATCAAAACAAATTGAAAAATAAGTTATTTTTGTTTGTAAAATAATCTGATTAATTAACCGCATAGTATCCTCCAAACTGGCTGTGGTGCAACCTCAGACTAAATTCCTCTTAAGGATAGGAACACCAAGCCAAAGGCCTGCCATCAGGCTTCACCTCAGTGGATTTCTCTCTTCTAGAGATCCCCAAAACATTGAAGCTCCTGTACTTACCAGGAGACACCCTTTCCCATTCACCTCATAAGACTGCTCAGAACTCATAGTCTCCAATTCTGGAAGGATCAGGCAAGAGAAAAGAAAAATGTTTCAATTCTACCCACAGGAGTAGAATTGCCAAATTGCTGTATATCATAACTAACCAGAGGGGAAGGGCTTCCCTACATCTTGAAAACACAGATCAAAATTGGTAATAATCTAGACAAAACCATAAAAATTATACCATATTCACCAGTTCATTCAATAACCAATCCTTTGTTAACTTATTGCACACCCATGAGGTTTCCCCTTATGTGTCTTTAATTTCTTATCCAGTTCAAAAGTAGGATATGAAATTCATCAGGAACCTGCACTTATCAAAAATCCTTCCTACGGCTATTCTTAAAGATGAAGGACTTTTGCAAAAGCATCAGAGTACAACAATAACTGGCTATAAATAACAAATGACTTTAAAAGCCACAGTTAAACACCTGGTTACAAGGTAATCAATAAAGAAACGATGACAATAACTAGAATTATGGCCGGTTTTACTCATTAAAAACCTTAATCTATGGCAAAAACCAAGAAGCAAGTGATTGTGAACTCTTTGTCATATCAGAATTTCCAGTTTGGAAAACTTATGCTTTAGTCTTCCTCTCTTAAAAAGACAAAGTTAGGTAAACTCAGACCCACCTAGCAATTAATGTTCCAATATTTTATCCTACTTAGAATGGTAGGGGAAGTGTTTGATTTCCTTGGTTCTGTCTTGTCACAACAAAAATTTGAAGTGATCGGCCAGTGTTACAGCCCTCGGACAGACCAGGGTTACAGCTCTTGGATGGATCAGTGTTACAGCTCCATGTTACAGCTCTGTGTTACAGCTCAGTTTTATTTAGGAAATAAAGGAAAATACATCCTTGAGGCATGAGGGCATGCCAACCCAAAAGATGTGAAGAGAAGAGAGAGAGAGAGAAGAGAGACCCCCAGCCCTTTGGCTCCTCTTTTTATTTGTTTTTTCCCCTCCTCCTGGGTCTGCCCTATGTAAATTGGGCTAGCCAGCAGTACTGTTTGTTTTATCTGAGGTCCTCACTCTGGTCCTTAGACTCTCCTTTGTTCTATTTTTGCTGGTTTGTCTTTTAGCCACCACCATTCTAGCTCCTTTTTCCTATTCTAACTACCCAACATTCTCCCCACACATTTCTGGTGGTTCCTGAGTGTTATTGGGGACTCCCTTATTGGGAAGAGATATACTCATTAAACTGGGGACCACCCTTGTGATGGGAAGCTTTTCAGTCCCTAGAGCCCTACAGCTCCTGGTTACTACCGAGGAACCCATTACACCCTCTCCAATAGAAAGGGACCAAAAACTATGGGAGGACAAAATTAACCACCATGTGTGGAACCAGGGGACTCTTGGACGAGCCCACCAAGCTGAACCGATCATCATTGTCCTCTGAGATCCCACTCGGTTTCCCAACCAGAAACAATATCCTCTCAGAAGAGAGGCTCAGGAGGGACTATAACCTTTAATAAATAAATTCCTTGCTTGTGGGCTATTGCTCTCCACCAGTTTGCCCTGTAACACCCCAATCGTCTCAGTAAAGAAAAAGGACAGAACCTGGTGAATGGTTCAAGATCTCTGGATCATAAATGAAGCTGTAGTCCCCCTCCATCCCACAGTACCCAATCCGTATGTAATCTTGGGAGAAATCCTACCTAGTACCAAGTGGTTTACAGTCTTGGATCTCAAAGATGCATTTTTTTTGCATATCACTGGCTAAAGAATCCAAATATATTTTTGCCTTTGAGTGGGAGGCCCCAGGAGAAAAACACCAACAGATTACTTGGACAGTATTACTTAAGGGGTTCAGAGATAGCCCCCACCTGTTTGAACAGGCCCTTAGCTGGGATCTCCTAGATCTGGACCTGGGACCTAATGGGAAAATATTACAATGTGTAGATGACCTATTAATTTGCTCTCCAGATGAGAAAAATGCCCAACAATATGCAACTCAGGTTCTAAGCTTTTTGGCAGAGAGAGAATATAAAGTCTCCCATGCTAAGGCACAGATGGTCAAGACAAAGGTCACTT
Source organism: Dama dama (assembly GCF_033118175.1). NCBI lineage: Eukaryota > Metazoa > Chordata > Mammalia > Artiodactyla > Cervidae > Dama > Dama dama. The sequence goes on along the minus strand of NC_083685.1, from coordinate 50,387,912 downwards.
ACCTGGGAGTTCAAATTACACACGGGTCTAGGAGGCTGTCCTCTGATCAGGTACAAGAAATCCTCCAGTTGCCCTCCCCAACAACTTTAAAACAATTGTGAGATTTCCTGGGGCTAACTGGGTATGGTAGAATCTGGATACCCAACTATGGTCTAATTGCCTAGCTTAAAGGGATGGGATGATTCAGTCACACTGATGTGGGGAACTCCTCAAAAGAAGGCAGAGGCTACACTAAAACAAGGCTTAACTCAGGCATCTGCCTTGAGATTGCCAGACCCAGAAAAAGCATTCCAACTTCATTTCCATGAAAGAGAGGGAACAGCCTTGGGAGTGTTAAATCAAAGGTTGGGATCTGAGCCCCAGTCTGTAGCTTAATTATCCAAGAGGCTTGACTCAATCACCTGAGGCTGGCCCCCCTGTCTTTGAAATCTTGCAACTATTGCAATCCTGATAAAATATGCTTTAAAACTCTCTTTTGGGGGGCAAGCTAACTATTTTTACCAGCCACCAAGTAAAACAACTCCTAAATGGGAGAGGACATTATGGATCAAAGAATCCTCAGACATCAAGTAGTGCTGATGGAAAATCCAGGCCTCACTATATCCCCTTGTGAGGTTCTTAACCCAGTCACACTCCTGCCTAACCCTGAGGGCTCTCTCCCCTTTCACTCTTGCCTAGAAACCTTGGACCACTGGGCAAAACCCTGAGAGGGATTGTCAGAAGATCCTCTGACCAATCCTGAGGAAATCTGGTACACTGATGGAAGCAGATTTATCTTGGGTGGAAAAAGAAGAGCTGGATATGCAGTAGTCTCCAATTTTGAGACCAGAGAGGCTAAACCTCTGCCACCAGGTCAACAAGCTATGACATGCAGTGACAGTTCAACAAGTATATATAAAACTACAGCCGACCACGGAAAATATCACTCACCCTTAGATAGACACCACTATAAGGACTCTAAGGCTTGAGACTAGCAAGAGGGGGAGGCCCAATACCCCTTACCATCCCAGTTCAGCAGGAAGTAGCCAGAAAGACCTCGATGCCCTTATTCCCAAAGAATTGGGCCTCCCATCTATTTAGGGGGGAATGTTAGGGAGTTAGAATAGGGAAAAGGATTCCAGAATGGCGGTGGCATTCTGGACAAGGAAGGGAAAAGCCCATGAAAATAGAACAAAGTAAAGTTTGAAGACTGGAGTGAGGACCTCAGGTAGAACAAACAGCACTCCTGGCTAGCCCAATTTACACAGGGCAGGCCCAGAGGGGAGGAGAAAACATATAAAAAGAGGATCCAAAGGGCCAGGTCTGTTTGTCTCTCTCTCTTCTCTTCGTGTCTTTGGGTCGGCATGCCCTCATGCCTCAAAGATGTATTTTCCTGCTATTTTCTAAATAGAACTGAGCTGTAACACAGAGCTGCAACACTGATCTGCCTAGGAGCTATAACATGGTCTGTTCAAGACCCGAGAACTATAACACAGTCTGTCCAAGAGCTGTGACACGCCGAGGGCTTTAATGTCCTTTGCTTCAAATTTTTGTTGAGATGAGACAGAACTGAGGAGATTACACTCGCCTGACACAACTGAACCTTGATCCCCAATCTGCAAGCTAAATGACACACTCAGGTGGCAGGACAGTTCCAAGGCACTGTCAAAAGACAGAGGAGTGGGTGGTTCCCCAATGGCTTGGATGATCCTCCCACTCATTAGCATATGAATTCACCTAGTTGGAATAAAAAAAAAAAACTAGCCTGCACCACATTCCAGGGCCCAAGCACTTGCCCTTTGCAATGACCCACACTCTGCAGAGTATGCTTCTCTCTATATCAGAACAAATCCACTTCTTACCTATCACTGTGTCTCTAACTGAATTTTTGCAATGAGACCTCAGAGCCTGAGCTTCACTAGGTCCTGAAGCCAGGCACCATGGGTTTTGGCCAGGCTCAAGTCCCAGGAGAGAGAGCTGAAGGGCAGGAGGAAAAAGCAGTGAGAAAAACATGTCAAAGAATCTGCTTCATAAATTGCTGGAAAATCTGCTAAATACCTGACCTGTGCTAACAGTTTTCATTGGCCTGATCCTTTTTCCTATTCTAACTACCTAACAGAATGACCCAAATAATCAATGAATTCTCTTCATTTAACTTAGTTTAGTTTCAAGCTACCAAAATCTGGAGAGATTATTTTAGATAGACATGTCCCAAATTATTCCTACAGAATTTTTTAAAGTCTTTTCTTTTTTTTTCCCTTCACTTTTAGAGACACAAAGGATTAAACTTCCTGAAAGCCCAGGTAGACCATTTACATCTCAAAGGCACAGGAAGAGAAATGCCAATTCCTTCCTTAAAGCTGAATTCCTCTAAAGGCATATGCAAAATCCAGTCTTAGATTGTCAAAATAGGACATCTTCAGGGATAGTTTTTCAGTTTTTAAGTTGCCAGTTCAGCTTAAGCGAATAACAGTAATAGACATTCACTCACATTCAGCTTCTGTGGCTTTTCTTGATATAAAAAGCAAAGGCCAGCCCACAGCTGAGACCACTTCTTTTTTCCCCATGTAATGGCAGCCAATATCTCTGCAAAAGCCTTAGGAATGTCTATGAGTTCTCTGTACTCCTGAAGCCCCCATTTATCAAGACAGGCCCCACAGGGACCCACAGGGTGGACAGGATCCTGGAGCTTCCCCTGCAACTTTTGGACCCTACCTTCATGAATAGCCACCCCAGGATTATCCCCACAACTTTCAGGCCCCACATGCTAGTGGACATCCCCCACAACCGTCCATTCCCAATCCTTATTTTCCGACATCGTGGGTCTTAAAAGAGTTTCCTCCATCTCCTGGCTGCTCTGCTGATTGTTGAGCTGCACTGCAGAGCCCTCCAAGCCCTATATTTCCCCATCCTTGAGACCAGAGAAACAGCCCAGAGCTGGTGACAGAGAGCTTACGTGTTTGAAGCAAGGTCCTGGACAGACATCCCCGCGTGTGCTGCAGTCAGCAGGCAGGACACAGTAGCAGTCTTCACTCTGGAAAGAGAGGGAGGTTACCAATTATACTGAGAATTGACATCAGGTTGGCTAATCAGTTACCAGGGGAATTAGCAGAGGAGCACGTCCCTCACTGCCTATCTAGTAAGGTATCAGGTTTAGTTCAGTTCAGTTCAGTCGCTCATTCCTGTTCGACTCTTTGCAACTCCATGGACTGCAGCACGCCAGGCTTCCTTGTCCAGCACCAGCTCCCAGAACTTGCTCAAACTCATGTCGATTGAGTCAGTGATGCCATCCAACCATTTCATCCTCTGTCATCCCCTTCTCCTCCTGCCTTCAATATTTTCCAGCATCAGGGTCTTTTCCAAGGAGTCAGTTCTTCACATCAGGTGGCCAAAGTATTGGAGTTTCAGCTTCAGCATCAGTTCTTCCTTGAATATTCAGGACTAATTTCTTTAGGATGGACTGGTTTTATCTCCTTGCAGTCCAAGGAACTCTCAACAGTCTTCTCCAACACCACAGTTCAAAAGCATCAATTCTTGAGCACTTAGCTTTCTTTATAGTCCAACTCTCACATCCATACATGACTACTGGAAAAAACATAGCTTTGACTAGACAGACATTTGTCAGTTTATCATCTAGTAAGCTATCAGGTGGAGATGTTCTAATCTAACAAAACAAACACTGGCTGGGGCCAGAGCATGTATGTAGGAAGGTCAGTCCTGTGATTAGGTTGAAGCAGGTGCTGGTCAAAAGATATACAGAGAGCAAGAGAACAGCCCTCTCAGGTGGCCTGAACATACAGCCTGTATGTGTGTGTGTGCGTGTGTGTGTGTGCATGTGTGTGTGTGTGTGTGTGTGTGTGTGTGCTGAAAGTTGCTCAGTCATGTCTGACTCTTTGCGACCTCATGGGCTATACAGTCCCTGGAATTCACTAGGCCAAAATACTGGAGTGGGTAGTCTTTCCCTTCTCCAGGGGATCTTCCCAACCCAGGGATTGATCCCAGGCCTCCCTCTTTGTGGGTAGATTCTTTACCAGCTAAGCCACAAGGAAAGCCCTAAAATACTGAAGTGGGTTGCCTATCCCTTCTCCAGCAGATCTTCCCAACCCAGGAATCCACCTGGGGTCTCCTGCATTGCAGGCAAATTCCTTACCAACTGAGCTACCAGGGAAGCCTGTGTGTGTAGTGTAACAGACATAATGTTTGTTAATAGAATTCTCACTAAATTTTCTGAGAGTCCTTTTAGAATATTTCATATCAGCTATAGGAGAAATCTGAGAGTTACCCAAAGCTATCACATGAAGATTCTGAGTAGCAATAAGATTGTTACTGTGAGGCTGCCAGGGCTGACACCATGACAGGCAGCCTAGATTAGGAGTAGGCCTGGTTTTCTGGGGTAACATGATTATCAGGCCACCTGGAGCCAGCCAATCAACATGCGCCTAGTAAGAAAAAGAGAACCTATCAGGGAAAAGCTGAAAAGCCCGCGAACGCCCAAGTTTGAAAAAAAGCCCGCGAAGGTTTGGGCCAATAAGATTGCTTTGCGAACATGTAACCAATCCGCTTAAGCCAGCTACCGACTGCTTATACACACCTTATAAATTTGGGTAACAGCTTGGGCTCCGGGCTCTCTGTCCCTGCACCACTGCATTGGTTGCAGCAGAAGCCCTGGCTCGAGTCAGTAATAAACTTCCCTTTTTGCGAACTGCATTGTCTTGGGAGCCTTCTCTCTTCCCGCTTGGGGATTCAGACATCGGGCAAAATATTTGGGGGCTCGTCCGGGATCCCTTGACCGGGGAAAGAGAACACTTACAGGACAGAGGGGAAGGATAAATAATAACACCAGTGCTCAGGCAGGACAGGAAAGTCCAGTGTAAATCCAAGGCCCTGCTGAGAAGCAGGAAGGTATCTGGCACAGGAGAAAGCTTTCTATAAAGGGGGAACAGATTGGACATTCCAAGCTGGCGCAAGACCGAGGCCAGCGAGCGCGCTGGAAGGCAGCCGGCTCTGCGGGAGGGAGAGATCCTCTCCTGATCCTGAGTCTGGTGAACAGTGGACGCCATTCAGTAAGACAAACCTTGTACTGGGAGGCAAGAGGACTCAGGGGGCCCGGAAACCCAGTGCTGTGTTGTCGGCCGACATTTGTCTATCCGTGTGTTTGTCTACGACCCTCTGTGTTTGTGTGTGTGCCGGCATTGTCTCTGGTCTCGTTCTCTTCTGGTACATCGTTCTCTTCTCTCTCTTCTGACTTACTCTCCTTTCCTCTTCTTCTCTGATCTGCCCTCAACTCCTTTTCTTTTTGGGAGTTTCAGTGAACAGGTGAATGGTTGGGGGGGGGGGGGTAATTGATGAGTCCTGGCCAGGGCTACACTCTGGCGGACTCTGAAGGCCCTACAATAAGTGAGCCTCAGTAATGGGAGCCCGATCGGGTGAAACTCTCCTTTAACATCCCTAACTGAGGACATTGCCTAAAATTCTTTGTGTGGGCACGGGTCAGGCACTTAAAGGCCATTAGGGCGATTGCCACTTGAAAACTCCCGTGAGAGGATAAGGGGGTCATGGAACCCTAGGGTGCCCGCCCCCAGCAAGAAAACTTCCGTGCGACGATGCAGGCACATAAACAGTTCCAAAAGCAAACCATAAGCCCAACTTCTTGGCCGCCACCACTCCCGGTAGGATTTTTTGGTGGTCGTTCTCAGTGAATTCTTCTCTCTCTCTCTCTTCCCTACCATTTATTCTTTGACCATGGGTCAGGGGGAATCTACCCCACTTTCTCTCATGACTGACCATTTTTCAGATGTCAGGGCCAGGGCCCATAACTTGTCTTTGCTAGTCAAAAAAAGTAAATTAATAACCTTTTGCTCTGCAGAGTGGCCCGCCTTCTGGGTTGGATGGCCTCCAGAAGGCACCTTTCAACTGTCCATCATACAGGCTGTGAAGGAGAAGATTATGGCTCCTGATCCCTGGGGCCATCCGGATCAGGTCCCCTATGTCATGGTCTGGCAAGATCTAGTGGAAAATCCGCCTAAGTGGTTAAAGCCTTTCGTTCACAAACTTCCTAGTTCTTCCAATTCACAGGTCCTGGTGATGGAGATCCCCCCAGAAGAAACTAAAAAGAAAGAGGACCCAAAATCAGTCCTTCAGGAATCATCTTATCCAAACCTGATAGATCTAGAAATGGAGATAAGGCCTCCGCCATATGTGCCCCCCTTCCAATTCTCTCCAAGGAGAGAAGATCCCACGGGTGAACCGAGAGGATTAAGAGGGCCAATGGGAACCGACCATGGTGGGGGGGCAGCATTGGAGACCCGGGGGAGAACTAGGGGTGATAGGGGTGGACAGGACTCTGGGGACCCAGAGTTACCTTCATCGACTGTTCAGGTGCTCCCTGTCCTAGTGGGACCAGTTAACCCGGACAGACAGCGAACCTATCAGTACTGGCCCTTTTCCACGAGTGACCTGTATAATTGGAAAACCCAGAACCCTCCTTTCTCAGAGAAACCCCAAGGCCTCATTGACCTCTTAGATTCCATTTTATTCACTCACAACCCCACCTGGGATGATTGTCAGCAGCTGTTGCAGGTGCTCTTCACCACAGAAGAACGGGAGCGAATTCTGGCAGAGGCACGGAAACGGGTCCCAGGGGTCGACGGGAGACCAACCGCCCAGCCTCATCTCGTGGACGAGGGGTTTCCTCTGTTGCGGCCTAACTGGGATTTTGAGCGAGCGGAAGGTACAGAGTGTCTCCGAGTGTACCACCAGACTCTAATGGCTGGCCTGAGGGCCACAGCTAGAAAGCCGACAAATCTGGTGAAGGTATATTTAGTAAGACAAGAGCCCACTGAGAGTCCATCAGCCTTCCTAGAGAGGCTGAGGGAAGCTTTTAGGCAATATACACCTATGGACCCCCAGGCTGAGGAGTCACGCGCTGCAGTTCTGTTAGCGTTTGTAAATCAGGCAGCCCCAGATATCAGGAGGAAATTACAAAAGATGGAGGGATTGGGAGAACAGACAATACAAGATTTACTGAAAGCAGCTGAAAAGGTATTTAACAATAGAGAGACCCCAGAAGAAAGGGAAGAGCGAATTCGACGGGAGGAAAGGGAATTAGCTGAGAAGATCAGGAAGGAAGATAGGGAACATAGGGTGAAGAAAAACCGGAAGAACCAGAGGGAGCTAGCCCAGATTCTTTTTGCGGGGATGAAGGCCGGAACAGAATTGAGGGAGCCTTGAGACCCCCAGACGGGAGAAAAAGAGAGACCAAAAAGGCAAGCCCTAAAGAAAGATCAGTGCACTTACTGCAAGGAACGGGGGCACTGGAAAAACGAGTGCCCTAAGAGGGACCCGAAGAGAGGAACCACCCAGAGAGAGAGAATCTCCCCTGGAACTCGAGTTCTATATGCAGGGGAAGACAGTGACTAGGAGAGTCAAGACTCGGCACCCCTCCCCGAGTCCTGGGTAACCATACATGTGGAGGGGAAACCCATTGGCTTCATGGTAGATACTGGCACCCAACACTCTGTTTTAAATCAAAAACTGGGACCAATGTCTAAGAAAACCAGCTTAGTGCAAAGAGCCACGGGGACAAAAAGATATTGTTGGACTACAGAACGAAAAGTGAGTCTGGGGACCCACCAGGTGTCCCATTCATTTTTGGTGATACCAGAATGCCCAGCCCCTCTACTTGGAAGAGACCTGTTGACTAAAGTTAATGCTCAGATCCATTTTGACCCTGGGGGAATGTCAGTCACGGATGGACTTGGACAGCCGATACATGTCTTATCCCTAGCTTTAAGAGATGAATACAGACTTTTTGCGCCTAAGCCCTCAGAGCTCCTAGCACCAGATGTACAACCGTGGGTCCATAAATACCCATTGGCCTGGGCAGAAACAGCAGGAATGGGACTGGCCAAACAGAGACATCCGGTCGTCATTGAGCTAAAGGCTGAGGCAACTCCTGTGAGAGTGAGACAGTACCCTATGAGCCAGGAAGCTCGGTGGGAATCACTCCCCACATTCGATGTCTCATGGATGCCGGAATTCTCAAGCGGTGCCAATCCCCTTGGAACACCACCTTACTGCTGGTGAAGAAGCCAGGGGGGACAGATTACAGACCTTTCCAAGACCTGCGAGAAGTCAACAAACGGGTGAGTGACATACACCCTACTGTCCCTAACCTGTATACCCTCCTGAGCAGTTTACTGCCCGAGTACACTTGATACACCGTGTTAGACTTGAAAGATGCTTTTTTCAGCCTACCCCTGGCGGCCCAGAGCCAGGAAATATTTGCCTTTCAGTGGACTGAGGGGGAAGGCCAACCGGTAGTACAATTAACTTGGACCCACCTCCCACAGGGGTTCAAGAACTCCCCTACCTTGTTTAATGAGGCTTTGAGTGAAGACCTCTATGAATATCGGACTCGCCACCCAGAGGTCATCCTGCTACAATATGTGGATGACCTTATGTTGGCTGGAACCACAGAGGAGGCATGCAGCTGTGCCACCTGGGACCTCTTACAGACTCTAGGCACCTTGGGGTATCGCGCTAGCACAAAGAAGGCACAAATAGCCAGGCAAGAGATCACCTATTTGGGGTATAAGATCAGGCAGAGGCAAAGGTGGCTAACTCAGGCCATGAAGGAAACAATATTGCAGATACCAGAGCCCAAGACCCCCCACCAGGTGAGAGAGTTTCTGGGGACTGTTGGATATTGCAGACTGTGGATCATGGGGTTTGCTGAGAAAGCCCGGCCCTTGTATGAGAGAAGTAAAGAGACCCCAAACTGGACTTGGACTGAGCCAATGAAACAGGCTTTCCAGACACTCAGACGGGCCCCACTAGAAGCCCCAGCCCTTGCCCCGCCTAACCCAAATAAGCCATTCCAGCTGTTTGTAGATGAAAAGCAAGGAATAGGAAAGGGGGTCCTGACGCAACAATGGGGACCATGAAAGCGGCCAGTGGCATACCTTTCGAAGCGATTAGACCCGGTGGCTGCTGGGTGGCCCCCTTGCCTTCTTATCATTGCAGCCACTGCCCTCCTCGTCCGCGACACTGGCAAGTTGACGTATGGACAGCAACTCTTGGTTTACACCCCCCACGCCATCGAAGGGGTTTTAAAGCAGCTGCCGGGTAAGTGGATCTCCAATGCCCGCTTGACACATTACCAGGCCTTGCTGCTTAATGCCCCACGGGTGTGTTTTCAGACCCCTTGCTTCCTGAATCCGGCCACGCTCCTACCTAACCCAGAGAAAGACCGCCCTCTCCATGACTGCAGTGAGATACTGGCTGAGGCCCTGGCAGCACGAAAAGACTTAACTGATGTACCCCTAAACAACAGTGAGCTAGTATGGTTCACTGATGGGAGCAGCTATGTAAAAGATGGGCAAAGGAAGGCGGGAGCCGCCATAGTTGATGATTCAGGACAGACGATATGGGCTGAGACACTTCCCCCAAACACTTCTGCGCAAAAAGCAGAGTTGATTGCCCTAATACAGGCTCTGGAGCAAGCCAAAGGGAAGGGAGTCACCATTTTTACTGACAGCTGATATGCTTTCAGCACTGCCCATATTCAAGGTCCAGTATACCAAGAAAGGGGATTTTGGACAGCTGAGGGAAAGGAGGTCAAAAATTTGCCTGAGATTCGCAGGCTCCTGGAAGCTGTCCAACTGCCCCGGGCAGTAGCAATAGTACATGTCCCCAGTCACCAGAAAGGAGAAGACCCTAAGGCATGGGGCAATCGTGCCGCTGATGCGGCCGCTCGAGAAGCGGCTAGCCGGGACTACGCCGCCCCCATATTAGCCGTGGGACTTCCACCTCCTGGTATGGGGACCTTGCCACCAGTTCCCAAATATTCCCTCCCTGATCTCGCCTGGATCAACGAGGATACCACCCTCCAGAAGGATGACAAAGATGGATGGTACTGAGATCAAAACAACAACCTGATATTGCCTGCCATCCTGGGTTGTCACCTATGTGAACACCTGCACACAACTACACACTTGGGAGAGAAAAAGACCTTAACACTTCTCCAGACGGCCTGCCTGAGGTTCCCTTGACAAAATGCAACTATATGAGAGATAATCCAGGCTTGCAAAGCATGCCAGCTGATGAAGACAGAGAGAAAGCAGCACATGGGAACGAGGTACCGAGGGGAAGAGCCAGGGAAACACTGGGAGATAGATTTCACTGAGGTAAGACCAGGCAAGTACGGGTATCGCTATCTGTTGGTTCTGGTAGATACCTTCTTGGGGTGGGTAGAAGCCTTCCCCACTAAGGGAGAGACAGCAAGAGTGGTTGCTAAAAAGATCTTACAGGAGATAATGCCTAGGTACAGGCTGCCAGTGACTATGGGCTCTGATAACGGACCTGCCTTTGTGAGCCAGATTGCACAAGGGCTGGCCCAAGCTCTGGGGACAAAATGGAAGTTACATTGTGAATATAATCCCCAGAGCTCAGGACAGGTTGAGAGAATGAATTGGACCCTAAAAGAAACTTTGACAAAGTTGGCAATAGAGACTGGTGGGGACTGGGTGACCCTCCTTCCCTTGGCACTCTTTCAGGCACATAACACCCCTTATAAGCTGAATCTTACCCCTTTTGAGATTCTGTATGGAAGACCCCCTCCTGTGTGTCCTATTTTCGAGGGAAAATGCCTGCCACCCCCTACTTTGGGACAATTCCAGCAAACTCTGATGGCATTAAGTAAGGTGCATAACCATGTTTGGAAATTGATTTGAGAGATACACGAGGGTCAAAGTAAGGGGGCCATCCCCTCACATAATATTGGCCCAGGTGATTGGGTTTGGGTCAAATGGCACCAATCTGAAGTATTAGAACCTAGATGGAAAGGCTCTTATGTTGTTCTCCTTACCCCTCCTACCGCTGTTAAGGTCGATGGGATCAGACCCCGGGTTCACTGCAATCACGTGCGGCAAGCCACTCCGGAAAAACAAGAAAAAGTGTGTGCAGAATGAAAGGCGAGTCCTCACCCATCAAATCCTTTGAAACTGAAACTCGTCCGATGGGAGGCCTCCTAATTCTCCTGCTGATGGCAGCTCTCATCGACCCAAGAGCAACCAGTCCCAACCCCCATCATCCGGTTAACATGGCTTGGGTGGTCTACAACCCTGAGACCAGAGAACTACTTAATTCGAGTTCCAACGTCGCCTCCAAAGGGCCATGGTGGCCTGTATTGACCTTTGATTTATGCGTCCTGGCAGCCGACATTAATGGCTTCCAGGGTCCCAGTCAACTGAGTGACTTCATCTGGAGCCCTCAGTTTGGGACCCTCAGGCTTTTTGACTGGGCCTTCTAGGGAGACACACCATGCACAAAACCAACACCCGTATATGTCTGTCTTGGGGGAGGAAGGGATCAGAACCAAATTGCAAAGTGTGGGGGAGTTGATTCTTTTTATTGCGCCGCTTGGGGATGTGAAACTACAGGAACGGTCCATTGGCTCACCAATCCCATCAAAGACCTCATTCAGGTAAAATTACCCCAAGATTTCCCATCATGTAAGATGCTGTCGTCTAAACCTGGACAATGTTTTCCATTACAGATTAAGTTCACTGATGAGGAAAAAAAAGTTTACCAGGTGGGACGTAGGCAGAGCCTGGGGCCTATGTCTTTATCAGACTGGATTCGATAGTAGATTCCGGTTTGAGCTCAAATTACAGCTGGGACCACTCTATTTGGCCCCGAAGGTAGCTTTGGGGCCAAACCAGGTGATAGCCCCAAAACCTTCTTCCCAGATGACAACCCCAAAACCTCCCAAGAGTTCTGTGTTCTAGTCCATCTAATCCCCCGGCTGAACTATTACCCAGAAAAAGAACTGCAACCAAGGTTAAAGACACCAGGTCAGTATAGGGTAAAAAGAGAACCCGTCACTGCCCTAACTTTAACTGTCCTGTTGGGATTGGGGGTTATAGGAACTGGAAGTGGAATTGCAGCCTTAACGCTCCAAGATAAACAGTATAACCAGCTAAGGGCTCCAATAGATGAAGATATTAAACAGCTCGAAAAATCCATTTCCCATCTCCAGGAATCCTTAAGTTCTCTGGCTGAGGCAGTGTTACAAAATAGAAGGGGTTTAGGTCTGCTATTCTTACAACAAGGGGGACTATGTGCAGCCCTAGGAGAAGAATGCTGTTTTTACATTGACATTCAGGAGTAGTACAGAAATCTCTTCAAAAAGTTAGAGAAGGCCTAAACAGGCGAAAACAAGAAAGAGAAAATGAACAATCATGGCTTGAGTCTTGGTTTCAACGCTCCCCCTGACTGACCACCTTAGTTTTCATCCTCCTGGGTCCACTTATAGTGCTGTTATTGACACTCACGTTTCGCCCTTGTATTTCAAACCGGCTAATGTCTTTTATTAAAGAACGTCTAAATACCATTCAGATTATGGTATTGAGGCAACAATATCAGATGGTAGCCCAGGATGAAGAGAAGGATTCCGCTACAGAAACAACAAGACAGGGGGGAATGTGAGGCTGCCAGGGCTGACGCCATGACAGGCAGCCTAGATTAGGAGTAGGCCTGGTTTTCCGGGGTAACAGGATTATCAAGCCACCTGGAGCCAGCCAATCAACATGCGCCTAGTAAGAAAAAGAGAACCTATCAGGGAAAAGCTGAAATGCCCGCGAACGCCCAAGTTTGAAAAAAAGCCAGCGAAGGTTTGGGCCAATAAGATTGCTTTGCGAACATGTAACCAATCCGCTTAAGCCAGCTACCGACTGCTTATGCATACCTTATAAATTTGGGTAACAGCTTGGGCTCCGGGCTCTCTGACCCTGCACCACTGCATTGGTTGTGGCAGAAGCCCTGGCTCAAGTCAGTAATAAACTTCCCTTTTTGTGAATTGCATTGTCTTGGGAGCCTTCTCTCTTCCCGCTCAGGGATTCGGACATCAGGCAAAACAGTTACTCCAAAATTATAAACAAACAGCCAGAAAAATATGCCAGAATGAAAATATTCATAATCAAAAGCACGTACTAATTGTTCTTAGTTTTGATGATGACCTGTCAGTTTAGAACTTACACAAAGCCTTAGGTTTCCAATGTGCCCAAAGAGTATTAGGCAGTGCACATGAAATTAACAACATGCTACTCATAACTGGGCTGGAATGTGAAGTCAAGTGGGCCTTAGAAAGCATCACTATGGTCAAAGCTAGTTGAGGTGATGGAATTCCAGTTGAGCTATCGCAAATCTTAAAAGATGATGCTGTGAAAGTGCTACACTCAATATGCCAGCAAATTTGGAAAACTCAGCAGTGGCCACAGGAATGGAAAAGGTCAGTTTTCATTCCAATCGCAAAGAAAGGCAATGCCAAAGAATGCTCAAACTACTGCACAATTGCACTCATCTCACATGCAAGTAATGCTCAAAATTCTCCAAGCCAGGCTTCAGCAATACGTGAACCATGAAATTCCAGATGTTGAAGCTGATTTTAGAAAAGACAGAGGAACCAGAGATCAAATTGCCAACATCCGATGGATCATCAAAAAAAGCAAGAAAGTTCCAGAAAAACATCTATTTCTGCTTTATTGACTATGCCAAAGACTTTGACTCTGTGGATCACAATAAACTGTGGAAAATTCTGAAAGAGATGGGAATACCAGACCACCTGACCTGCCTCTTGAGAAACCTATATGCAGGTCAGGAAGCAACAGCTAGAACTGGACATGGAACAACAGACTGTTTCCAAATAGGAAAAGGAGTACATCAAGGCTGTATATTGTCACCCTGCTTATTTAACTTATATGCAGAGTACATCATGAGAAATGCTGGGCTGGAAGAAACACAAGCTGGAATCAAGATTGCCTGGAGAAATATCAATAACCTCAGATATGCATATGACACCACCCTTATGGTAGAAAGTGAAGAGGAACTAAAAAGCCTCTTGATGAAAGTGAAAGAGGAAAGTGAAAAAGTTGGCTTAGGTAGGGCTCAACATTCAGAAAACTAAGATCATGGCATCTTGTCCCATCACTTCATGGGAAATAGATGGGGAGACAGTGGAAGCAGTGTCAGACTTTGTTTTGGGGGGCTCCAAAATCACTGCAGATGGTGATTGCAGCCAGGAAATTAAAAGACGCTTAATCCTTGGAAGGAAAGTTATGACCAACCTAGATAGCATATTGAAAAGCAGAGACATTACTTTGCCAACAAAGTTCTGTCTCATCAAGGCTATGGTTTTTCCAGTGATCATGTATGGATGTGAGAGTTGGACTGTGAAGAAAGCTGAGCACCGAAAAATTGATGCTTTTGAACTGTGGTGTTGGAGAAGGCTCTTGAGAGTCCCTTGGACTGCAAGGAGATCCAACCAGTCCATCCTAAAGGAGATCAGTCCTGGGTGTTCATTGGAAGGGCTGATGCTGAAGCTGAAACTCCAATACTTTGGCCACCTCATGCGAAGAGTTGACTCATTGGAAAAGACCCTGATGCTGGGAGGGATTGGGGGCAGGAGGAGAAGGGGACGACAGAGGATGAGATGAATGGATGGCATCACCGACTTGATGGAGATGAGTTTGAGTAAACTCCGGGAGCTGGTGATGGACAGGGATGCCTGGCATGCTGCGATTCATGGGGTCTCAAAGAGTTGGACACGACTGAGTGACTGAACTGGACTGACTTGACTCACAACTGGGAAGAGTTTGCAAAAAGTTTCTCATTGAGTGAGTCACTGTTGAAGGTTTGTGATTCATATCCTTATCTCTTTTATGAGAACAAACCAGAAAATAAAGAAATAGCCAAAGGAAAAAAGCATAATCCCCTCCTACATATCCCTCTTTTTTATTATAATGCATTTATTTTCATAAGAGCAAAGACAGGCCAGATATTAATGTCCAAGTAAAGAAACACACAAAGCAAGTGATTTACAGACTATCTGACTTTCCACAGAAAGAATCTCTCAACTCCATAATTTCTTTAAATGTGAAGGGATGCTTTCTTCTCATTTGGCATGAAAATTTCCTTTGTATTTAATTCTCAGTTTCAATGAAAATATCCCAATTCAAGAGTACTCAATTACTCATTGTTTTGATGGTGGTTTAGAATGTGACTTGGAATAATCCATTTTACTCCAGGATAGATCAACTCTTCTGAAAGAAATTAGCTTTTATTCTGAGTGTTTTTCAATTTTCCTTTTTCTGCTAACATGCCCTCAAAAAGTTAGCAACTCTTCAGGATACTATATCCTGAATATCAAACTCTTCTATGAGAAAATCTGATTTAATCACATCTTTCCTTGACTCTTCACACTTTTCTCATGTTATTTAACTCTAGTGTAGGCATAAAGCTACTGTTGATAAATGTTCTCCTTCAGCATATATAATGTTGTTTCAATAAAATGCGTAACTGTGCTTTTTTTAATCTTTTGACTGAAAACATAAAAATGAATTATATAATGTTGACCAATTGATTAGGTTCAAGTTAAAAAATAAAACTAATAATAATGTAAAAATATCAACCTTGTAATGCTTAAAGCACAATAAACTGCCTTTCTGTTCCATATCATGCTGTTTTAATTATTACAAGTTTAAAATGATAAGGATATAGAATCATAATTCTATCTCCTTTTGTATCTCTATTTTTAGGACATTCTTATTTTATTGTTAGTTTTACACTGGCACCAATTTGTCTAGTTTGCAAATATATACCGTTGGTATTTTTACTAAGATCAAATTTAAATTTAATTTAATTTAAAGTTAATTTGAGGGAGAACTGACATTCTTATGATGTTGCATTTTCTTTTCCAAGAAATGTCTTTCTTTATGCTAAAGTCTTCCTCTGTGTCTCTCAGTGCCATGAACAGTTTTCTACATTAAAAAACTGTACCTGTTTCTTGTTTTGATTTTATCTTTCAGCGTCTTATTTTCATACCTTTTTATCACCCATATGAGAAACCCATTTATTCTTTATGAATCAGTTTTGTGCCTAGCCCTGTAACTGCTTTGTCTTATTCTTTATGATAGTCTTCCAATTGATCCTTCTAGATTTTTTAAGGAAAAAAATATATATTATTCTCAAGTAGTAATAATTTAAAATTCTGCATTCCAAATTTTGTTTCTAAATTTATTACCCAATGCATTCCTCAATATCATTGCCTAATGCCTCTGGAGAATTTTATAATCAAAATGTTGATAGCAAATTTTGTTTCATTATTGATTTTAAAGAGAATGTTTCTAATTTTTTCTCAATTTGCATATACATGATATTTTTACATAAATATACAGGGTCATATAGAAACTACCTTTATTATAATTTTTAAAATAAAGAATTAGATATTGAATTTAATTAAAATAGTATCTTTATAACTAGATGTATATGTCTCTTTTGACTTGCCAAATATGTTGATTTATATTTATAGCTACCCTAATAACATTCCAGGAATAAACTATACTTGCTCTACTATTTACTAAATAAGCAGCTGATTTTTGCTAGGTATTTTTTAAATGCTTTTATATTAATAAATTTTAAAGTTCTGTGGGTTTTTGTATGTGCATACCTTCAATGAGATTTTGGTATCAATGTGATATATGATAATTTTAAAAGAGGCAGAAAGTTTTCTTTTTCTTGTGTTTTTTCTATGTCTTGAACAGTTGAAATGTAACTGCAGTTACCCATTTCTTGAAGTTTTTTAAGACTTCCCTAGTGAAACCATCTGGCCAATAGCTATTAAACACTTTGTCTCTTGAATGGTAAATCACGTGTGTGGTTCTCCAGCCCCACTTTGTGGGGTCAGTTTTACTGATTTATATTCTCCAAGGAAAGCATTCATGTTCTCAAACTAAAAGCAAAAATTTGAAATGATTGGTTGTTTAGAATTCTACTAATTTCTACAATGTTTGTCATTATTTCTTTACTGTCATTGATAATAAGTAACTTTTCTCTTTATTCATGCTATCAATTTTATTCACTGCAAAAAGGACAATAGGTCTTATTTATCGGCACCAACATTTTTGCTTTTACCTTTATTACTCAATCTTTTCTTACATTTGTCTCTTTATGAACATTTAAAAATTGAATGCACACTGCTTTTGATGTATATTACTTTTCTTCTATTTTCATTGTGTTTTTCATAAATTTAGAAATATACATATTTTAATTGACATAATTTTCTAACTCATTTCCAATTTTAGTTTGATTTACTGGTTTATGTAAGAGATATATAAGAAAAAATTTACATTACCTTGTAGAAAGATCATTCATGCTATTTTTACTTTATTGCTTTAAAGTTATATTATTTTAGCTCTGGAATTTATTATGTAGTTATTTAGGGCCCAATATAAGCTCAGTTTGTGAATTTTAGCTTGGAATTTGAAAAGAAAGTGTATTCTCTCATCTTTCACACATGCACATACATATTTACATGTATGTTTAATACAGAATATATTAATATACAATGTTCATATATTGAGAAGTAAATACAAATTTATACCTACTATGTGTTTCTATTTCTGTTTTTTTCTATAGATTTAGCTCCATGAATGTTAAAACTTTTTGGGGGGGTTCATAATTGTATGGTTTGCCTTTGCCCATTTATTAATTTCTAATTAATATCTTTGTGCTAAGAATGTTTCCTTATTATATCAGCTTGTGCTTTGAGGTCCAACCTGAGAATTTTATTATTTTAATAAATAATAGGTGGGTAGTGCATTTATATTTAGTGGTTTGACATGTTTTTTCCTTGTCTCTTCAAATTCTATGTTTAGGTTAACCTATTTACTGGGTTTTTTTGTAATTATGGTATTAATTAGTTTTCTTTTATCTTCTTTTTATTTTTTATACATTTATGACTATAGCTTTATATAAAAAATTTAATCATTTTTCTTTGACAATGTCTATGAACTTCTTGCTGTGGGCAAGAGTATAATTCAATGTTTTTACTTCCTTTCTCTCCCTTTCATTCTCTCTTTTCCTATCTTGTTTAGCCTTATACATTAAAGTATGTGTAAACTTGTAACTTTGTAACACTTGTAACTTTGTGTAAAACTTGTAACACTTACAGCTTTGTCTATATCATTAAATGGCTCATTCAACTTGTATTCATAAAAGATTAGACAATCATCCCATTTACCACAGTTCCCACTATTTTCCTTCCCGTACACCATTTCTACACTCTCACAGAATATAGTATTTTCATTATTAGTCTTATTTTTCACATCTGTTTTTATCCTAGTTGTTCATATAAATTAATGTCCACTGTCAGCTCTTTTGTCATAGTTGCCTTGATACTTAATCGACATAGAATATTTATATTGCCTGTTCCTACTTTGAAAACTTTATAAAAATGCTTTCCTGTTTCTAGGATTAAACAATGCAACAAGGAATAGGGAAACCAGAGTAATTTTATTCCCTTACAAATGTCTTGACTTACTTTGCTTAGATTCCTAATTGTTTTTTCCTTCTATTTGTTTAAAGTACAGTAAAATCTACCAGTCTATATTACAATATTCATGTATTGATTGTTCTGTGTTAGCTTTTCATATAATAGGTGCTTTTTTGGTTCTCAAATCTATTGATTCATATCTTTAATTTTTAGAAAATTTATACTATTTTATTTTGGAAAGTTTTGTTTTATCTCAGGATAATTTTATTGTTTTCTTTTCTGGTAATCATTTTCTTTGGGGCCACTAATTTTGCAAAATAGAATATCATTTACCTGTTTTTCCTACCATTCATTATTTTTTTTTTCTTTTTTGATGGTTTTGAACATGTGTTGGTCTATGTTTGTCCTTCTCTAGCCTTTCTTCCTGTGCTTTGCCTGTTCATATTTTATTTCCTTCTGAATTCTCACCATAATTGCCTGAGCTTTTTGAACTATACTTTATGTTTGCTTTTATAAAGGTGGTCACTTTGCTAAACTTGAGAATTCTTCCTTGCAATTTTGGCATGTGTGTGTGACTCTTTAAGGCTTGTTTTCTTTGCATCATGAGGCTTTAATCTAAAGCAGTTCCTCTAAAGACTCACTGTTTGACTAGGTTTCTAAACAATTTTTTGACTGATGAACTGTTCACAGAGTGGGCCCTTATTTGGTAAATGTGTCCTGCTTCTTCTTCTGAATTTTAAAAGCAAGGAGATGTGCATTAGTTTCCTAGGGGTGTCAAAACAAATTACTACAAACCGATGGCTTAAAACAATAGAAATAGATTATCTTGTATAATGTAGACCTGAAGTCTGGAATCAAGATGGCAGCAGGGTGATGCCTCCTCTGAAAGTTCTTGAGGAGAACACTTCCTTGCCTCTCCCAGGTTTCACTGGCCCCTGGCATTCCTTGGCAGAGGGCAGAATAACCTCAGTCTTAGCCTGTAATTTCATGTGGGCCTTCACATGGCCTCCTCCTCTTTATCTTCTCCCCTCCTTTTAAATGGACAACCATCTTTGGATTTAGAGCCAGCCTTAAACCAGGATCTTGAGATCCTTAATTTAATTGTATCTTTAAAAAACACTTTTTCCAAATAAGGTCACATTCACAGCTTCTGAGGGGTTTCCCTGGTGGCACAGCAGTAAAGAGTCCATTTGCCAATGCAGGAGACAGGGGTTTGATCCCTGGCGTGGGAAGATCCCTTGGAGAAGGAAATGGCAACCCACTCCAGCATGTTTGCCTGGGAAATCCCATAGACACACAGCCTGACATGCTACAGTCCATGGGGTTGCAAAGAATCTGACATGACTTAGCATTTCAGCAGCAGCAGCAACAACAACAAATTCAATCCATTATGGGATCTTAGCAAATTTCTACTGGCCTTTCAAACTTTGGCAAAAATGGTCACTTCTTCATAATTTATCATCTGAGGCTACAAATATCTCTATGTTCTATCAAAATATAAGTTTTATTTTTGCTTTTTTTACTACCTTTTCCCCAAGTTTTATTGAGATGTAATTGACATACAATATTGTTTAAGTTTGAATGTGTTGCTCTGAATCACTTATATAGTGCAAAATGATTACCACCATAGCATTAACTAATACCTTCATCACATCATATCATAACCATTTCCTTTTTGTAGTGAGAACATTTAAGATCTATAGCCAGGACGTGGAAGGAACTTAAGTGTCCATCGACAGATGAATGGATAAAGATGTGGTACATACCTACACTCAAACATTACTCAGCCATAAAAAAGAATGGAGCTGAGTCATTTGTAGAGATGTTAACGGACCTAGAGTCTGTCATACAGAGTGAAGTATGTCAGAGAGAGAAAAACAAATTTTGTCTATTAATCCATATATGTGGAATCTAGAAAAATGGCACGGATGAACCTAGTTGCAGGGCAGGAACATAGAGATGCAGAGAATGGATGTGTGGACATGGGGCATGGGGGAAGAAGAGGGTGAGTTGAAGGGGGAGATTAGGTTGACGTAAATACATGACCATGTATGAAGCAGACAGCTAATGGAAGTTTGTATACAGCACAGGGAGCTCAGGCGTGTGCTCGGTGATGACCTAGAGGGGTGGGGTGGGCAGGAGGTGGGAGGGAGGTCTGAGAGGGAGGGGATGTGTGTACACACACAGCTGGTTCATTTCATTGTACAACAGAGACTGACTGAACCTTGTAAAGCAATTATACTAAAAAAAATTACTCTCTTGGTGACATTCGGGTACATACCACAGTATGATTCACTATGACCAACACTGTGCAGAGCAGATCCTCAATTCAGTTAATTATTCATAGGTAAGGACAAATGGCAACCCACTCCAGTACTCTTGCCTGGAAAATCCCATGGACAGAGGAGCCTGGTAAGCTACAGTCCATGGGGTCGCAAAGAGCCGGACACGACTGAGCGACTTCACTTAAGGACATACAAATGCTATCTTCTTCATTGTTTTCTGGATGTTTAATAGTTTCTTGCTTTCTTCCTCTCTTGCTGTCTTCCTTTGTGATGTGATACTTTTCCATAGTGACGTTCTTTGATTTCTCCCTCTTTTTTGTATGTCTATGTGGACTTTTTCTGTGCTTATCATCAGGTTTACATAAAACATCTAATAGAAATATAGTCTGTGTTAAGCTGATCACTTCATTTTAATTGCATACAAAATTTCTACCCTTTTAATTCCTCTCCCCTACATTTTATGCTTTTAATATCACAATTTACATACATTTATATTGTGTATCCACTAAAACTTGTTGTAGTTATAGTCATTTTTAATAGTTTTGCCCTTTAACTTTTATACTAGGGCTAAGTGATTAATTCTACCATATTACAGTACTGGACTTCTCTGAATTTGATCTGTACATAGCTTTACCATACATTTTCATTCTATTGACTTCCTTTCATTACAGTTTTAAGAACTCCTTTCAGCATTTCCTGTGAGTCAGGCCTGGTGTGATGAATTATTTTAGCTCTTGTTTCTCTGGTAAAGTCTCTCTTTTCTTCATTTCTGAAGGACAACTTTGCCAAGTGAAGTATTCATGTCTGACATTTTTTTTTCAGCACTTTGAATATAACATCCCAGTTTTTCCTGATCAGCAAGGTTACTGCTGAGAAATCCATGATGGTCTTATGGGGAATTCCCTTATAAGTGATTTCTTCTTTTCTCTTGCTGATTCTCCATGTATAACTTTTGACAGTTTTATTATAACATGTCTTGGGGAGAATCTTTTCCTATTAAATTTGTTTGAGAGGTTTAAGAACTTCATGAACTTGGCTACAAGGGCTGTTGGGGTACTCAGGGGTAACTCAGGTCCAGGGCTATAGGCCAAGGCAGGCGGTATTACTGGCTTGATCCAATGGCATACGCTTGGCTGTGGGGGCTGGCTGCAGCTGCTTGTCTGGTGGCAAGGCCAGCTGCAGAAAGCAGTGCAGTGGCAAGGGACGGGCCAGCAGAAGTGGTTGGGGCCAACGGGGAGTGCATGAGCAGCTGCAGGCGCTCCAGCCATCAGCGTGAACTCGCGGGACTACAGGAGCTAGTCGCCGGCGCACACGCTGTGATGGGGGCCGGTGATGGGAGCCGGGCCTGCCACATACAACATGTGACTTCAGGAGTTTGCTGCTGGCACGTGCTCTGGTGCAGGCCAATGGCAGAAGTTGGGGTCAGATGCAAGCCCATGCTGCTGTGAGAGCCTAGACCGTTGGCAAGGACTTTGACGACTGCAAACGCTAGGCAAGGCACGCGCATGACATGGGGTGAGCTGTTGTCTTGCATGCCTGATCACAAGAACTGGACTTACTGCCGGTGCTGATTTCAGGCTCCAGTGTGGGGGTGGGAGAGGGAACAAGAAAGGTGTCAGGCAGGTAGTATCTGCAAACATGAAAACGTTGGGGGCAAAAACCTCAGTGGTGAAACTTCAGGGGCTCTGGGGAGGCTATGGCTTCCTCGGTGGCAAAAGCTGCTGGGGTCCTCTGTGGAGCAGCCTGCTATAATCTGTGATGAGGTCCTCTGTGATGAGAGCTGGTGGTTTGGGAGGATGGTCTGCAGCATCAGCGAGGGTGATGGAGGTCCTTGGCAGGGAAGGCTGGGAATTGAGTTCACTCAAGCTACATGGTGGCCAAAACTGCTACTTGCTGCCTTTCTTCCTTGCTCCAAGCATCTCTAGACATCTCAGCTTTGGCTCTTTCTGGGAGGGGTGAAAGTGAACTGGGTCCAGAGAGGTTAGGGCAGCTAGTTGCTCACCTGACTCTCCTCTTCCCAAGTCGGAGAGCTCTCCTACTCCGGGAAGTTCCCTCTTGGCTCTGAGCAGTGTCAGCCTGGGGAATGGGACCATGCAGGCAAATTAAAACACATCTTCCTACTCTTTGGTGCAGTTCTTAGAGTTTTCACTTCATTGTGTTCTTAACATTTCTTAAGTGGACTCTTGAGGTCTTACAGACCTATTTCGTTCATGGATAGCTGTCTAATTATTGTTCTTTGTGGGAGGATGGAGGCCATGATCACCTACTCTGCTACCGTGGTGACATGACTCCTTCTGTTACTGTTTTTTTTAATTGATTTTGGTGTGGTATGCAAAAGATGGGGAAACTTCCATCTTTATGGCACTATTTAAAAATTCCTAGTTTCCATTTCATTTCACACGTTGTTTAAAGTTAAGTACTAAGTTTCAGTGTTAAGTATAAGTTTAAGCTTGCAGAGTTACTATAATCAATCAAATAAACGTACCTTAACTTTTTGCATGTAAATCTATTTCCACCTGCAACCTTAATTTATACTCCTTTATTGTTAGAAATGAATAAAATGTGAAGAGATGTGTCACCACCACCTTACTGTAACCTTCCCTTCACGGGGACATTGCCCCATTTCCCCCCTGGTATTTTGATCCTCTATACTTATTCTCTCTACATGTCAAATCCTACACTATTATTATATATAATAATATATTTTGTATATTTAATATGCATATATCACAAGAGTCTGATGCTGGGAAAGATCAAGGGCAGGAGAAGGGGACAACAGAGGATGAGATGGTTGGATGGCATCACCAACTCAATGGACATGGGTTTGGGTAGATTCTGGCAGCTGGTGATGGAAAGGGAGGACTGACATGCTGCAGTTCATGGGGTCGCAAAGAGTTGGAGATGACTGAGCAACTGAACTGAATATGTATATATCATCTTCAATATATATTCATATACATATATTTCACCTAAATAACCCTCTCTGGAACACAAGCACTACTCCAGTTAGCACCCTATCTCTCCCCCATACTCTATAACCACATTTCTTAAGTACACTTTTTTCATACTCACTAGCCACATTTTTTATCTGTCTCTTGATTGTCTCTTACTTTCATTCCCACTTTTCCATCTAACTGCTCCCCTAAGGCTATGGTGAGCCTTCAAGTTGACAAAGTCTGTGGATGCTTTTCAGTCCTCATGTTACATGACCTTGAACCACAGTTAGTTAACATTATCAACCATACCATCTCTCAAAAACCATGTTATTCTCTTTGTTCTTAAATTAATTATTTAGTATATGCAATAACTTACCCCCAAACTTAGTGACTTCTACCAACATTTATTATCTCTCAGTTTCTATGAGAGATATAACATCTATTCTATTCTATCTATCTATTCTATAGCATCTATTATCTCTCAAATTCTATTTCTCAGAATTTATTATTCTCTCAGTTAGGAATTTGGCAGTGGCACAGATGATGGTACTGGGTCAGGACCTGTCCTGGGGTTACAGTCAGGATGTTGGCTGGGGATACAGTCATCTGAAGGCTTAATTGGATATGGATGATTTGCTTCCACAATGGCTCACTTGCATGGTTATTGGATGGTGGTACTTGCACGGCTGTTTAATGAATTCCTTACTCTGCAGATTTCTCCTCATAACATGGCAGTTGGCAGTCTTCAGAGTGAGTGACTCAAGAAGTCACAGCACCTTTTGTAAGGTGCTATTATTCTATTCTAGTCATTCCTATCATTAGAAGTGAATCACTTAGTCCAGCCAAACTTAAGTGAAGAGAAATTATATTCTACTTCTTGAAGGAAGGAGCCCAAATAATTTGTGGACATTTTTTTTCCATTTATTTTTATTAGCTGGAGGCTATTTACTTTACAATATTGTAGTGGTTTTTGCCATATATTGACATGAATCAGCCACGGATTTACATGTGTTCCCCATCCCAATCCCCCCTCCTGCCTCCCTCTCCATCCCATCTCTCTGGGTCTTCCCAGTGCACCAGCCCTGAGCACTTGTCTCATGCATCCAACCTGGGCTGGTGATCTCTTTCACCCTTGATAGTATACTTGTTTCAATGCTATTCTCAGAACATCACACCCTCGCCTTCTCCCACAGAGTCTAAAAGTCTGTTCTGTATATCTCTGTCTCTTTTTCTGTTTTGCATATAGGGTTATTGTTACCATCTTTTTAAATTCCATATATATGCGTTAGTATACTGTATTGGTATTTATCTTTCTGGCTTACTTCACTCTGTATAATGGGCTCCAGTTTCATCCATCTCATTAGAACTGATTCAAATGAATTCTTTTTAATGGCTGAGTAATATTCCATAGTGTATTATGGAATATTGTATTCCATAGTGTATATGTACCACAGCTTCCTTATCCATTCGTCTGCTGATGGGCATCTAGGTTGCTTCCATGTCCTGGCTATTATAAACAGTGCTGCGATGAACATTGGGGTGCACGTGTCTCTTTCAGATCTGGTTTCCTTGGTGTGTATGCCCAGGTGTGGGATTGCTGGGTCATATGGCAGTTCTATTTCCAGTTTTTTAAGGAATCTCCACACTGTTCTCCATAGTGGCTGTACTAGTTTGCATTCCCACCAACAGTGGAAGAGGGTTCCCTTTTCTCCACACCCTCTCCAGCATTTATTGCTTGTAGACTTTTGGATAGCAGCCATCCTGACTGGCGTGTAATGGTACCTCATTGTGGTTTTGATTTGCAGTTCTCTGATAATGAGTGATGTTGAGCATCTTTTCCTGTGTTTGTTAGCCATCTGTATGTCTTCTTTGGAGAAATGTCTGTTTAGATCTTTGGTCCATTTTTTGATTGGGTCATTTATTTTCTGGAATTGAGCTGCAGGAGTTGCTTGTATATGTTTGAGATTAATCCTTTGTCTGTTTCTTCATTTGCTATTATTTTCTCCCATTCTGAAGGCTGTCTTTTCACCTTGCTTATAGTTTCCTTTGTTGTGCAAAAGCTTTTAAGTTTAATTAGGTCCCATTTGTTTATTTTTGCTTTTATTTCCAACATTCTGGGAGGTGGGTCATAGAGGATTTTGCTGCGATTTATGTCGGAGAGTGTTTTGCCTATGTTCTCCTCTAGGAGTTTTGTAGTTTCTGTTCTTACATTTAGATCGTTAATCCATTTTGACTTATTTTAAAACCACCATAGCCCTCTAATCAGCTCTAAAGGTCTCTTCTCTCCATCTTCTTTTTCTTAAGTATATTTTCTACACTTCTCTGCTCATCAGCAGAGTGTTGATGCACCTCAGAGATTTGTTCCAGTTGCTCTTTGACTATCTGCTCATTCCACGCATTCTATCCTTGTGTTACAATATGTAGACATCTAAACTCAGATCATTTTTGTGGCTTAGATTTGTGTATCT
This sequence comes from Dama dama, assembly GCF_033118175.1. Taxonomy (NCBI): domain Eukaryota; kingdom Metazoa; phylum Chordata; class Mammalia; order Artiodactyla; family Cervidae; genus Dama; species Dama dama. Next base: position 50,361,913 of record NC_083685.1, on the reverse strand, counting down.
AAAATGACAAGCCCAGGCAAAGAGTATTCTCACGGTGATTCTCTTCTAGGGGTGCCAGATTGGGAGAGATAGGAAGGGTTGGGGGAATATAACAGATTTCTGATTTAACAGAAGGGTCATGCAGAGTTATACAACATAAATTCCAAATTTACTTACTTTTATTTGTTCATAATCTCAATATTTACATATTAATTAAACATTTCAAAGTATTATAAGAGAGCACTCAATTTTACTTTTTAGCTTTTGTTGTCTGTTTTTCAAAATAAGACATGATCTAGAGCAGTTTGGAAAGCACTGACTTAAAGAATGTTGCTTGCAAGGCTAATTGCTTTCTGAGAACACTACACAGCAGCGATATCTAAGCAGCAATATTTTGAAAGAAATAACTAAATATTATTCATATTCCTATTTTTTGCTTAAATAAAATGAGTAGAGCATAAAGAATTCAGCCTTTAGTATGGAACAGGAAATGTCTGAAGAATACAAATTGTCTAACAGCAGAGAAAAGGGTAGTTAGCAATTATTGTTTAAAGCTTTGTCTCTCTGCTCCAATATTTTAATGCTGAGGCATCTGGAAAATTTAACCTTTTCCCCTTGGGCAATATTTTGTCTTGATATTTTGGATTCCTGAAACTTTGTGAAAAGAGCACTATCCATTTATCTCCTTTCAATGAATTTTCAAAGAACACAAGTTTTAAATTTATACTCCAAACCAGCCCCGGGTCATCAGTTCTCTGTTTTATACTTCTAAACTGATGCGTTCATCACTCAAACCATAAGCTCCATATTACCTATTTGGACATTTCTTTGTTTTCCAAGTGGGTTTCTTTTCCTATGACACAAATACCAGGGCAAAAACGTTGACTCTGTGCACTGATGGTTAATTTTAACTTTCTCCAGTTAAAAGAAATAGTCAAGATGTATGCCAAATAGCTCTAGCAAAAAAAAAAAAAAAAACAAAAAACAACCCCCCAAAAACAAAAACCAATAACCTTCCTTTAGCCAGTTTAGCAATATATGTTTAATGTACTTTCTTTCCACTTGCAAGATCCACCATGGGGATTTTAGTACTTTTCTTTTTTCCAGGTGTAGGATAAAAAAGGCAAGAGGTTATTTCAGGGCAGATTTCTGGAGAATAATTTGAATTAGCATAAAGTTAACATTTCCTAAATGAGTATTTCAGAAACTAGAGCATTAACCTTTAGAAAAGACAAAAAAAAAAAGAAATATATCGGAACTTTGTTCTAGTATTACTGGTTTCCAACAGAACTTGGAATAAATAGCATATCTCCTGGACCAAGTAAAAACAGCACTATTCATCAGAAACTAATAGAACTTCATAATAAAACACTCCTGCCTATAAGGTAACCCCATTCAGTAAAATGTATTAAAAAGTATTATCCAGAGTTATGAAATAAAATGACATGAAAAGTGAAAGATACAAATCTTCCTTGACTTACACTGGAGTTACTTTTCAATAAGCCTATTGTAAATTGAAAGTACTGGAAGTCAAAAATGCATTTAATACACCTAACGCACTAAACAACATAGCTTAGCCTAGCCTACCTTAAATGTGCTCCTAATTACTTATATCCCCTGGAGAAGGGCATGGCAACCCACTCTAGTATTCTTGCCTGGAGAATGCCATGGACAGAGGAGCCTGGCAGGCTACAGTCCATGTGGTCACAAAGGGTTGGACGTGACTGAAGCGACTGACATGCAGGCAGAACTTATATCAGCTTACAGTTAGACAGAATCATCTAAGACAAAGACCATTTCACAATAAAGTTTTGAGTAACTCATGTAATATTTTGAATATTATTCTGAAAGTAAAAAAACAGAATGGATGTCTAGGCACAGAATGTTTGTAAACGTATGGGTCGCATGTGGCTGACTGGGAACTGTGGCTACCGCTCACAAGAGGGTACTGTATACTGCATATAACTAGCCAGGGAAAGAACAAAATTCAAAATTTAAATATGGTTCCTATAGAATGCATATCGCTTTGCACCATCATAAAGTTAACTAATCATAAGTTGAGTCAAGAACCATCTGTATATATTTTTCAAGTTAAATTAGAACATTTCTTATAGAAGAAATTGTGGAGTCTAATAAAAGGGGCATAATATAAATGGAAAATAAAATACTTAGGTGATTATAACTTTATAGAGGAACGATAAAAATTTCTAAAAGTAAAATATTCTTCCATAAAAGAATTATATAGAAGAAATGTAAATCATAGGGAGCCTTCAAAACATGAATGGAATAACCTGCTTTTGAGTGGAACTCAGATTCATGTATATCAGTGAGAATGCCGCATCACTGCAATGTTAGCAAATAACTCATGTGGGTTGAAACAGCAGGGATTGCTGATGGGGTTGCTGATTCCTTTGGAATCTGGGGTGTTGACCCAGAGTTAAGGATTAACTTATCCAAGAGGGAATCGGCCTCTTGCAGCATATTTGGGAACTGAAATCTACTCCATGAAAACCAGCTGTATGCTTCAGTGCTGAGACAATCCATTCTAGCAAAGTGCTGAGATGATGGATCGGGTCTGGCAGTCACTGGTGCTGCACATCACACAGCTGCAGGCTCAAGTCTTAAACTTCACTCTTGCTCAAGCTGGTGGAGGTGACTGTGCTTCTTCTAATGTGAAGCTTATATAAGCTCCCAGCCCAGAACACTGGATCTGTCTTCCAGTCCCACCGCTTCACTACGTGCCGCCTTAGAACATGACAAGCAAGAGGGAACAACATAACAGATGCTCTTGTCTCTTTATGTTCCCCAATAATACTGTGTCAGGTCTCATGTGCCTATTTGTTAATCTGCCTTCTTTGCCTAATAGCCATTTTGAATAAGTAAGGTGATAAACTTGTGCTGCTCAGTTCCTCAGAAATTATACCCATTACACAAGTGTTGCAACTGAAATAAGAATGTGTCAACATATAAGATTTTACTAAGAGGTTGCAATGGTTACTGCTCACTGTCATATTTTCATTACTAGATTTTAAACTCTTAGAACAAACAACTGTTTTATACATTGAATGAAATTATTCATTTTTGTCACCATGCTAAGATGTTGTGGTAGACAGACTCCAAGATGGCCCCTGATTTTCCCTGCTTTCTGTTGCTCATGATTCTGTACAATTCCCTACCTTTGAGGGTAGGTGGAATCTGTGGTTTGTTGCCAATCAACAGAATATGATATAGACCGTGGGATATTATTTTCATGATTACACTGCCTAAGATACTATGCTGCATCTTGCTAGAAGACCCTTTCTATCATGAGAAACACTGGGCTGGAAGAAACACAAGCTGGAATCAAGATTGCTGGGAGAAATATCAATAACCTCAGATATGCACATGACACCACCCTTATGGTAGAAAGTGAAGAGGAACTAAAAAGCCTCTTGCTGAAAGTGAAAGAAGAGAGTGAAAAAGTTGTCTTAAAGCTCAACATTCAGAAAACTAAGATCATGGCATCTGGTCCCATCACTTCATGGGAAATAGATGGGGAAACAGTGGAAGCAGTATCAGACTTTCTTTTTGGGGGCTCCAAAATCACTGCAGATGGTGAATGCAGCCATGAAATTAAAAGAAGCTTACTCCTTGGAGGAAAAGTTATGACCAACCTAGATAGCATATTAAAAAGCAGAGACATTACTTTGCCAACAAAGGTCCATCTGGTCAAGGCTATGGTTTTTCCAGTGTCGTGTATGGATGTGAGAGTTGGACTATAAAGAAAGCTGAGTGCCAAAAAATTGATGCTTTTGAACTGTGGTGTTGGAGAAGACTCTTGAGAGTGGCTTGGACTGCAAGGAGATCCAACCAGTCCATCCTAAAGGAGATCAGTGCTGGGTGTTCATTGGAAGCTGAAACTCTAATACTTTGGCCACCTCATGCGAAGAGTTGACTCATTGAAGAAGACCCTGATGCTGGGAGGGATTGGGGGCAGGAGGAGAAGAGGACAACAGAGGATGAGATGGCTGGATGGCATCACCGACTCGATGGACATGAGTTTGGGTAAACTCCGGGAGCTGGTGATGGACAGGGAGGCCTGGTGTGCTGTGATTCATGGGGACACGACTGAGTGACTGAACTGACTGACTGACTGACTGACTGATTGGCTTTGGCTGGATTCGATGGAATAAGCTGCCAAATAGAGAAGCCAAAGTGGCAGGGAACTAAGGGGAGTTCTAGGTGACAGCAAAGAAAGACTGAGGTCCTAAACTGGACAGAACACAAAGATGGAATCCTGTCAAAGAACACGTAGGCTTAGAAATGAGCTCTTCCTCACCTGAGCTTCAGATAAGACCCCAGCCCAGAACTGATTTGGATTGCAGCTTTGTGAGAAAAACAAAGGACCCAGGCAAGCCATGCCTAGATCACTGACCCACAAAAACTGTGTTAATTTATTATGTAGCAACAGATAACTAATACAATGTTATATACATTTAGTCACGCTAAGCTCTATCTAGTGTGCTTTGTTTTATGAAATGACAGATTTGTACTAAGACCAACTTTTTAACTTAATGGATACAAATGAATAGTCAAACAAGAACATCTGTTATTCAACAAAGTCAGACATGGAGATTTTTTTCATTCATTCAACTGTGAAGAGTAAAGAACATGAGTTCAGCCCTTGTTAGAAAAATCAAATGAATTTTCTAATATTAGCGCCAAGCCTGGTTCTCTTTACCATACTACAGGAACAGTTAGAAATCAACACACAGAGCTGCATGGCCCTTCTAAATATCCTATGTTCAATCACTACCTCTCAATTTAAACGTGTCTTGACATTGAAAAATTTCGTCTGATTAAAATAACTAAATAAATGCATAAAACACACATTCAGAGCTCCCTCTTCTCTATCCAGGGAGGCAAACTCAAAAAAGGGAGTCACTGGGACTTCCATGGCAGTTCAGTGGTTAAAACACCATGCTTCCACTGCAGGGGGCACAAGTTCAATCCCTGATTGGGGAAGTTAAGATCCTATAAGCCCCTCCCCCCTCAAAAAGAGAGTCATTGGAGAGATAAATAATTTCCAGTTGGTAGAAAGCAGTCAAAGGGTAGCAGAAGCAAAAGTGACACTAATTATAATCAATAGACTTATCCACACCTAGTCCAAATTGGAAAGGGAACAAATAATATCTGTATGGAGTGCATCCCCTGGAGAAGAAAATGGCAATCCACTCTAGTAGTTGTGTCTGGGAGATCCCAAGGACAGAGGAGCCTGGAAGATTACAGTCTATAGGTCACAGAGTCAGAAAGACTAAGCACACAAAATACGAAGCATTGAAACAGAATTCAAAAAGTGATTAGAAATTACTTAAATTTTATTTAACTTGAGAAATAGAATTTAAGACAGTCGGAGTATTTTCTGCTTATGTATTTTTTTCTAGAGTTGGACATGACTTAGTGACCAAACCCCCCAACTGCATATACACATGGATGCCCCCTTTGCCCCATCCCTTCATCTATCTATATTATTCTTTATTCTCCCTGAAAATTATATTACTATAATATCACATTATTAAATAGCTATCATATGACATCACACAACAGCATATTACTAAATAACTTCAAAGAATAAAGGAACAGAACAATCTATGCAATAATAAATACAATTGGGGTGAGAAACTATTATTCTATTTTGGGGTTGCAAAATATTTTACTTTCGGGAAATCTACATCAGTATTTACCTTCTTGGTTCTTAATTTTCATTCTGTGCATTTTATGTTTCAGTTACTTTACTTTTGGTTCCTAATTTTCATTCTGTACATTTTATGTTTCAGTTACTTTTTTTGTATCCTAAATTATTTATCCTCAATAAGTTAGGAGATAGTATTCATGCATATCCCAGATCTCTTAACATCACTTTTATTATTTCTTTGTATCTTTCCTCTGTCTTATGATGGTCTCTTCCTAAAACCTCCCTTGCATATCTGGAATTATATTACTCTAAATCAGAAAGAACAGAGTGCATCTTACATCCCTTTAAGATGACTAATTGATCAGAGAGTGTAAAGACCCAGCCCTGCCATATCTGATGGAGATAAATTCTTCATGCAATGGACCCACAGAGCTACTCTGCGCAATCAGTCAAGTGGAGTCTGGGACATTGCCTGAAGGTTTAACTTGTACCACTGCTTGACTTCTTCTGCCTCTGCTTCTTCCTCTCCTTTTGTGTTTTTTCCTGGGACTCTTTCCTTAATAAATTACTACTTGTAAACAAGTGTACATCTCAGGCTCTGCTCCCAGGGAACTTGAGCTAGGACACAAAAGGTGACTAGAATTATCTTCTTTGTCAGAGGCTGTCCCACTTCTCTGGGATTAGATATGAAGTACTATGGGGTCAATGGAGGAACTGTTTTTCTACCAGGTTAGAACATAAGCTCTATAACAGCAGACTTTGTCTCCTATATCATCATACTACTAGGGCCTACCACAGGCCTGGTACATAGAAGATACTAAATAGATACTTATTTAACACACTAAAGGCTATACAATGGAAAGCTGACCAGTTAAAAAAATAAACTAGTCAGTTAAATGGCAAACTAATATGTAAGGTAGAAGGTAAGTCATGATGACATTTCCTCTATACAAATTACTTTAATGCTGGGTAACAAATCACCCTAAAACACAGCAGCATAAAACAACAATAATCTTTTATTATTTCCTATAGTTCTGTGCTAAGCAACTCATAATACAATAGGAATGGCTTGTCTGTCTGTAGCTTTAGGGAGAAACTCAGACTTGGGGCTGCTATTATCTAAACTCTTATCCATTCACAGGTCTGACAGCTGATGTGGACTATCAGCTGAGGACCTGTCAGGGGCTGCCAATCTGAGCAATCACACATGGCCTCTATATGTGGCTGGGACTTCCTTAAAGTATGATATCTGCAATCCAAGGGCAAATATCACTAGGGAGAGAGAGAAAAAGATGAGAGGCAGAGAGGGAGAAAGACTGCTGATGGAATCTATACTCCCAACTCAGTTTCCAGGCACTTTTCTGGTGTTGCAGTGGCTAAGACTCCATGCTCCCAATGGAGGGGGCCAGGGTTAGATCCCCAGTCAGGGAACCAGATCCCACAGGCTGCAACTAAGAGCTTGCATGCCACAGCTAAAAATCCCACATGCCTCAGTGAAGATCAAAGATCTCACGTGCAGCAACTAAGACTCAGTACACTTGAATAAATGAACAAACAAAAAACATTTGGCTTCCAAATTCCCATAGCATCACTTCTGCCACATTTGTCAAGCAGTTACAAGTTCTACCCAGGCTCTAGTATAATAAACACTACTTCTTAATGAACCATGTTAAAGTTTAAGGGTAAGAAATAAAATATATTATTAGTGAAGCCATTTTTGGAGCAAAAAGTTCTACCACACTCCCTTTAACTTTATTTTAAATTTGTTTTATTTTATTTTAGCAAGTATAAAGAGAAAATAAAAACAGTCTTGTAAGTCAGACAGGAGACTGACTTCTGTCTCTAGAATTCTTAATTTATTCAGTTAACTTCATTAACTTAGGAGTGCTTTTGAGAAATTTTATTTCTCCATCTGTGATAAAATAACTCTTCCAGTATTTTTCACTATTACTCTTAGTTGAAATGTAGTAGTTAATTCTCAACGTTAAAATTATTGTGGCCCCAAATTTTTATGGGTTCTGGAAATATGAGCAAGCAATTTTCTCAAAGAGGAATAAGATTTTTTTCCTATATAATCTTCAAATTATATTACATGAAAGGCTGCAAAATATAGACGTCAATTTAAGAGCAAGGGTTCTGAAATCAGCTCCTTCACCTGTGTAAATCAGACAACCCACTTTACATTTCTGTGTCTTTGTGCACTGATCTGTAAAACTGGCGTAATGATATGTCTGCTTTCTGGAGTTGCTGTTTATAGAGTAAATAAGTTAAAAAACATTGTCATTCACATAATGAAATTGAATATATATTAACTATCACAGTTATTATTATTTTCATTAAATAGTTTTGTTGAGTGTGTGCCACTGTATTGGAGAAGACAGACAGGTAGCTGTTACAGAAAAAATGTAATTTAATGACCATTAAATTTATATATAGCACAGTAAGTAGTGATAATAGTTGCTTGGGTCGCAATGTTCACTGCAGCACTATTTACAGTAGCTAGGATATGGAAGTACCCTAGATGTCCATTGACAGGTGAATGGTACATATATACAAGGGGATATTATTCAGCCATAAAAAGGAATGCATTTGAGTCAGTTCTAATAAGGAAGATGAACTTAGAGCCTATTATACAGAGTGAAGTGAGTCAGAAAGATAAAAAGAAATATCGTATATTAACACATATATATGGAATCTAGAAAGATGGTACTGATGAATCTACTTGCGGGGCAGCAATGCAGACACAGAGAATAGACTTGTGGGCACAGTGCAGGAGGAAGAGGGTGGGACAAGTTGAGACAGTAGCATTGAAACATACACATTACTATATGTAAAATAGATAGCCAGTGGAAATTTGCTGTATGATGCAAGGAGCTCAAAGCTGGTGCTCTGTGACAACCAGAGAGGGGTGGGACGTGGTTCAAGAGGGAGGGGCATATGTATACCAATGGCTGACTCATGTTGATGTATGGCAGAAACCAATACAATATTGTAAAGTAGTTATCCTCCAATTAAAAATAAATAAAAACAATAGTTGCTTGGGTTGAATTATGGCCACCTTAAAATATACAGCCATGTCCTGGACCCTGGAAACTGTGAATGTGAGCTTACTGAAGGGTCTTTGCAGATGTAATTAAGTATTTTGACACGAGGTCATCTGGATTATTTGGGTGGGACTCAAATTGAATGACAAGTGTCATAAGAGACAGAGAGAAAAGATGAAGACCATGTGGAGACAGTGGTGGAGATTGAAGCTCTTCTGCTAGAATAAAAGCCTGGAGTCACCAAAAGCTGGAAAATGCAAGATAAGATTTTTCCCTGAGAGTTTTTGGAAGGGAGCATAGTCCCACCTATACCTTAATTCTGGACTTTCATTTTGCAAAAGTATCAGTGGATAAAGTTTGTGGATGTAAGCCACCAAGTCTGTGGTGATTTGTTACAGCTACCATAGGAAATGCTTACAGTAGTAGATCTGGGGGTTCCTCTGTTTAGTACACAGGGCATGTTCTCTGTTTTCTTGCCCAAGTGAAAACTGAGGCAGGCAACAGCTACATTCAGTTTCACAGATTAGTAGCTGTATCTGCTAAATGTTTCTGATTAAAGTGCCATGTGTGGCTATCATTGGACCCAATTCAAAAACTAAAGTTGGATTGTTTGGCCCGTATCACAGCCTCTAAATTGTTCTGGGTTCAGCAGGTCCACAATAAAAGGCCACGAAGCAGGTATATGGCAGTGAGGGATACAGGTTGTTATGAATATGATCTATCTAAGATGTTTTAATACCCCAAGAGAAATTCTGCTTTTATTAAATGAGTTTTATTTTCCCATAAGTAAGGCAAACATTTGTATATATGTTTGTAAACCATTCTTGATAATTTTCTCCTTCCCCAAATAAATGGCTCTGCTAAGAATATATGACTGTTTTACTTTGAAATTGGCTATAAAAGTTGCTAGAAATATTTCAAAAACCCAGTTGAATGGATTAGGTTTTTAAACTCATTGTTGTTCATATTAACATCTAAAGACATGTATATTACTCTCTGGATGTTCAGATTTAGAAGAAAAATCAGTGTATGTCTCTTCTACACTTACACAGCCTGTAGTTGAATTTACCTAGGTGCATTATTTACAGAGGTTATTTGTAGAGTTAGGAACTCTTGTTTCCCACAGCCTGATCAATTTGCCTATAAAAATAAAGTTAGGAAGTCAGAGTGGGTGAAGAAAGCCTATCTGTAAAAATGAATGCATTACACTTGTTTCTTTATGCCAACTTATATCTTAAAAGTTACTCTCTGGAACAGGCTCTAGAAAAGCAAAATTTTCAAATCTTGTTCATGATCAACTTTAAGTGTGAAAAGTGTCAATATGCAATCCTGTGAAAACATTCTAAATCAGGTGGCTTAAACAGTAAAGAATCTGCCTGCAATGCAGGAGACCCAGGTTCAAACTCCGGGTTGGGAAGATCCCCTGGAGAAGGGAATGGCTGCTCATTCCACTCTTGCCCGAAGAATCCCATGGGCAGAGGAGCCTGGCAGGCTACAGTCCATGCGGTTGCAGAGTCAGGCTTGACTGAGGGAGTAACACTTTCACTTTCAGGCTGCCATAAAGTTCTCAGAGTTGCTTTCAATTCATTGCAAGTTGAAAACAAATGCTTGATGTCTTGTCTTTATACCTATATTTCATGTGTTTACGAACAATAAAGAGTGAATTTTTTTCTGCAGTAATTACAATATAAAGATATGATATCTGTTTAAATAAATATTTGTTAAATAAATGATAAAAAATAACCCAGGTGTCCACAGTACACTTCAAAATAATTTAACATTAAAAAGTTTTCAACATAAATACACAACATGAATTTTAATTTTTCACATAAAACATGAAGTAAAGTTGATACAGTTTTTATACAAACATTTTTTAATTGTTACATCACCTTAAAGCATAATTTGAGATGCTGTGGATAAGCTTATGTTTTTTCCCCTTTCTTTCCACTTTTAGTCATACTTTTACATTTTCTATACTAATTGTCATCAGTGAAAAAAAGAACTTCTTTTGTTTTTAAATTAGGATCCAGTCTGTAATTCAATTAGATTGGTTATTAACATAGTACAAAATTTTACAAAAGTAAAGAAACAGGGTAACATGTTTTTCAATAATACAAATTAAAGTTTTATGTTAATCTCTTAGACTTTTAAAATTAACATACTCTCACCTTTGGTTTTTAATTAAGGGATTGATTTCTGTTAAAATCATAGTCACTCTGCTGACTTACTAAACATTATTAGAAAAATATCTAATTTTGATTTATATTGTTTTAATCTGAGCTCAAATTAAAAAATTTTAAATGATATATGTTCATGTTGAGGCATCTAATAACAATCTCAGAAGTAATTCAGATAGAGGTATAATACACTTGGAGGGAGAATGGGCACTAAAATCAATTAGGAAATCATAGTCTTAATCAAAATAATAAAGTTAATTTCTTCCATACTTAGAATTGGGAATGCTATTGATGTTTTTAAAAAACAACAATCTCTTGGGATATGAAACAGTTTTGAAGATGGATAGTAGTGATGGTTATAAAACAATGTGAATGTACTTAATGTCACTGAACTGGACACTTAACAATGGTTAAAACAGTAAAATGCCACATATATGTTATCACAGTAAAAAAAACAGCATACCTTTTATTCATCAGTAAGGAAAAAATCAATATTAATAACAACTGCAGTCTCTTCTTAAAGCATCATGTTTGTTGGCAACACAGAATGAATAAGAACATTTTGAATTTTACAAAATCACTGCATTAGGCTTTCTTAGCTTTTTTGGAAACATACATTCTCTGAAAATATAATGCAATTAATAGATCATGTTCTCAGAAAAATGCACAAGTTCATAAGCTCTTAACTTAATATTCAAATTCAATATTTAATTTTAATTAGTATGCAATTTCAACAGAGAGCCTTTAAGATCTAACTTTGAATGTTCATATTGAGAATTCTTTCCAAAGAAGACAGATGTGACCAGGCCAATAAGCTGTAATTGCACTAAGATTGTATATACTATATTTACAACTCTAAAAATAATGTGACAATCAAAGAGAGTTAACCTCGGATTGTAAAGAAAGGTGAATAACCCAGGAAATGCTATCACTAAAATAAATCACTCTTACTGAAGAATTCTATCTCCCTTTTGTGGTGATGGATGTAGGGGGTATTCTTAACCTGGTGTCACAAAGCATTCATGTTAGGCCACTCCACTCTCACTCTGGGAATCTACAGTCAACAAACAAATCCTGGCTTTGGGCAGATCTCACACAGATTGTCTGCATGGCGCTAATGCACTTGCCAGATGATGTCACCAATTTCATCCCTTGGAAACATAGTTCTAGAAGTCTGCAAATAAATCTCCAGTTCTTTCTGGAGATAGCAAGAAGATAGTTCTTGCTAGTTTCATAACATAGAAATTAAACAAGCTTTATATCAGATTGTAGGCTGAGATAACATTTCCTCCAAGCCACCTTTCAGCTTCTTTGTCACCAACAGCCGTTTCCTGTTCCTAAATCCTAGGTTCTAGAGTACTCAGGAAAATTAAGAAATTATTGTTCTTTCTTCAGAGTTATTAGAAAAGATAGCATGAACTCTCCAGTAAGATTTTATTCCATACTATGAACTAAAAGTTCTGTGTAAAATCATGTGGGAAACATAATTAGACTTAAGAAATTCACTGTTTATTTAAATTAAAAATATGAATTGCAAAAGATCTACATATGCAGTGTAACAATCCAAAATATTAGTATTGAGAACAAGGAATCTTATGAGTTATTTTCTAGAGGCAGAAGAGTGTTACGAAGAAGTGTCAGGGCTCTGGAGATGGACTATGTTTAAATTCCAGTCTTGAAGCTATAGGACCTAGGACAAAATTACTAATCCTCTCTGTATTTATGTTTTCTTATGGAGATAATAGTATTTTCCACATACACTTATGAGTACATATGAAGTACTTAGAATAATCCCTAGGACATACATAATAACTACTCAATACTTGCCTATTAATAAGCTGACATGTAATTTTGAGATTTATCCAAAAGTATATTACTCTATGGGCTTCCCTCATGGCTCAGCTCTTAAGGAATCCGCCTGCAATAAGGGAGACCTGGATTCAATCCCTGGGTTGGGAAGATCCCCTGGAGAAGGGAATAGCTACCCACTCCAGGATTCTGGCCTATAAAATCCCATGGACTATAAAGTCAGAATCAGATACAACTGAGAGACTTTCACTACACACACAACTCTATGAAGCTTCCCAGTCTTCACACATACTACTCTACAGAATAAAAATGATGAAACCTACCAGAGAATTTACAAATGTAATTTTAATTATGTTTTTCAACTTATATTCTACTATATCAATAACTGTTCACTTAAATCTAGCAAAATCCCAAAATGTTAAACCAAAATTGCCTTTCTATAAGATGCCAGACTGACCATAAATGTACTTGAAATTTTTTAAGCTTTAAATTATTTTTCCAAATTTAGCCATAGTTTAAGATACATGATTTCTAATGAGCTCATATATTGAGAGTTGTCTATGTTCCTGGATCTTTTGGTTAATATACTTTTTTTAATCAATGAAGTTTGAAGTGGGAGAGCAGATTTGCCTCTCCTCCTCCCCCTCTTCCCCTTCCATCTTGGAACCAGATTACACAGTTTGTATATCCTGTCTTGAAATCTTTTAAGAACAAAAATCTTTTGTCAAGTCATGTGCACCCTGATTCTTTAACATTCTAAACCTGCTATGCCTGCTGGAATGGTTTATCATGAAAAGAAAAGGTTTTGGGCATATGATAATAAAAAAAAAGAAAGAAAAAAGAAGAAAAGACAAGAAAGAGAAAGAGAAGGAAAATCCTGAGCTCACAAATAGGCTCCTGAAGGATTGGAGCTTCAGGAGGCACTGCTATTAGGTGTATTTCATAATATGAAAAGACAGACTGGTTTGGACCCCCTCGTCTGGTGGGATCAATCCTGTCAGTGCCATTTATTTGCAATCCCCTGTGATTTCTGTATCTCACAACCCTTTTGCATAAAAATGAACCATAAAGGCCATCAAAACACCTGCTTTACTGACAAGACCGATTAACGCTTTGATTTATCCCTCAGTCTGTGAGCTAGTCTGCTGCTACAAGGGCCTTGGGTTGGCATATCATCCATCAGACTTTGAAGGTCTTTTTCTATGTCCCAGAGTTTCAGCTGTGAATGTCTTTTGTATATGCTGGAAAGTTCTGTTAACCCCAGAATACTCAGCACAGGTGGAAGCCAATGTTTTTAACCAATAACAGTTCAGGTATCTAAAGTTATTAATTGACTTAAAATTATTAGACTAATCTGAAAGACCTTCAGGTTACTTAGGAGAGCATGTTTAGCACCTTATTGTTAAATAAGAAAGAATCCAGAAAAAGAAAACAGCTTTCTGTAGTTTACTTCAAATTCATTCCTTCAGTATTCTTCTAAAGTTGATATTTGCCATTTTGTAAGTTGTATTATTAGCAGGCAGGCCTGAGAGCGATGCTTACATCCTTGAAGCAGGGCATGGTACTCTCTCCACTTGCGGACACAAAACAATGGCAATCCCCTTCAGCCTATTCATCCTTTCCTAAGGAAAGGGAACACAGCCATGATGCCATCAAACTGGGGCAGTATACTGATATAATAGGATATAATTGCAAGATTCAGTAAGATAAGCTAATCTTCAAAAAAATCAATAAATGCACCTGAATTCAGAAGACATCATCTGGCAAGATGCCTCTTTCCACTGGTATACTTTAAAGAGCAAATCTATTTTGTCTTTCCCAACTGAACTGCTTATATGCATTTCTTTTCATGAGACTTGGGAAACACCTTCCTCACAATGAACTTCAAAATCTTTTACATTTATTTAGGGATTTAGTACCATATCATTTCAGCTTAAATAAATTTGAAAGATTATTTCATGAATGTTCTACAAATCTGAGTGCTTTATTCACTTTAAAAGATGATCCTGCCATACAAAGTTTGGGCAAAATAATTGTCATTACAGAGATAGCTACAGAGGAAGACTGTTACCACTGGAAAACAAAAGATAATTATAGAAGGAGAAAGATGTTTTAAATTTTATTAAATAAATTAAAATCTAAAGAGACACACTTTAAGGGTGCTGGTAATGCAAAGTGGTTAGCTTCAACATAACAGCCACCATAAAACTATTTTTTGATGTTCTCCTCTATTTCAAGAACATTCACAAAAAAGTCCATTAAGGTATGATAAAACTTAGAATAAAACATCAGTGATACGCTACAACTAAGTGGCAAACCAAGACTGTGCAGCCAGTCAAGCTCCAAAGTTTTTCCCATCATCCCACCCCGCAGCAATAAATAGTTTAGGCAAAGACATTGGGAGTTTCCTCATGTGCCTTTGGAGAAGGCAAGTAACTAAAGTTCAGAGATGGTCTGTATTTTTCAGCTTTTAGAAAGTGCTAGTGCTCCTAATTTCAAAACCTACTGCAGCTGTCCTATTCCTGCAAATGTGTGTTTCTGCTGAGAGTTTGGCTCTGTTCCAAGAACAGGCATAGATAAAACCCAAGGTCCGGGTATAGTCTTAGCTTCAAGTCAGTTCAAAGGCCTGAGGGGACATCCAATTTGTGCTGTATTTATGTTTAGTCAAAACGACCTGGTTTAAAGTACCCTGCAGCTTCCTAGCAGGATGTACTTGGTAAGGATTAATAAGTCAAAAAATAAAAACAAAAAAAGCTTTCCTTCTTCTTTGCTTTGTTTCAAATTGAATTATCAGCAAACAAATAACAGAGTTTTGCTACAAAATCATTTTTGAGATTTCTTTGTAGCTAAGCCAAACAGAAATACTTGTAATCAAAAGTGGAAGACTGGCTGAATTCATGAATCTCTATGCATCCGAACGCCTAAAGACATTTTTTGATAGAAAAGAAACTGGAGTTAATAAAAATCTGGTGATGTTATTGAAACCTAAGTATTAGGGTTAGCAGATCAGTTGAGATGAAAAATCAAAGCCAGTTTCTCTGAGAAAAGGAGGATGTTATCTATAGTTGTTAGGCGCTTGAACTCAAAATGAGACTGGATGTGATTCCCAGCTATGCTCCTACTAATTATAACACCTTGACCTAGTTATTGAATCACTCTTATCCTCAATGTTCTCACCCATAAACAAGGATTCCACTTCAAACAGATAATTTTAGTAGATATAAAGTGCCTGTCTCATAGGAAACATTCTGCAAAATTTAGCTACTGTTGTTAGAAACACAAATCAATACTTAGCGAGTAACGTAAAAGATTTTAACCCCACTTTCAAAGATGAAGAAGCTATGACAATGCTGAGGAATAACACGAGAGGAATAAAAGAGATCCCATTTACTCTGGACCTTTGTGAGGATGCTCTTTCTATTATCATTTAATATTCCAGTTAAGATACAAGTGAGGGATGACAATGCTTTTTCATGAGCACATTTTCATGCTTGTTAATGGTTTTTGTCACTAATAGGCTGGTGAGCATAAACAGCACTATGCTATACTATTATGGAGAGATAATATCATTGGTTGCTATTGTTACTGTTGTTTAGTCGCTAAGTTGTGTCTGACTTTTTGCGACCAATGGACCTCAGCCCACCAGGCTCCTCTGTTCATGATATTTCCCAGGCAAGAATACTGGAATGGGTAGCAATTGCCTTCTCTAGGGGATCTTCCCAAACCAGGGATCAGACCCACACCTTCTGTATTCGCAGGCAGATTATCACTTAACCACCTGGGAAGCACCAATATCATTGGATCCATGGGTTAAAAGTCAGAAGATTTGGGTTCTGCTAACATTTTTTTTTTTTTTTTTTTTTTTTTGCCTCTAGCAAAGCCTTTGACTGTGTGGATCACAATAAACTGTGGAAAATTCTGAAAGAGATGGGAATACCAGAGCACCTGACCTGCCTCTTGAGAAACCTGTATGCAGGTCAGGAAGCAACAGTTAGAACTGGACATGGAACAACAGACTGGTTCCAAATAGGAAAAGGAGTACATTAAGGCTGTATATTGTCACCCTACTTATTTAACTTATATGCAGAGTGCATCATGAGAAACACTGGGCTGGAGGAAGCACAAGCTAGAATCAAGATTGCTGGGAGAAATATCAATAACCTCAGATATGCAGATGACACCACCCTTATGGCAGAAAGTGAAGAAGAACTAAAAGGCCTCTTGATGAAAGTGAAAGAGGAGAGTGAAAAAGTTGGCTAAAAGCTCAACATTCAGAAAATTAAGAGCATGGCATCCAGTGCCATCACTTCATGGCAGATAGATGGGGAAACAGTGGAAACAGTGGCTAACTCTATTTTGGGGGGCTCCAAAATCACCACAGATGGTGATTGCAGCCATGAAATTAAAAGACACTTACTCCTTGGAAGGAAAGTTATGACCAACCTAGACAGAATATTAAAAAGCAGAGACATTACTTTGCCAACAAAGGTCCGTCTAGTCAAGGCTACGGCTTTTCCAGTGGTCATGTATGGATGTGAGAGTTGGACTATAAAGAAAGCTGAGCGCTGAAGAATTGATGCTTTTGAACTGTGGTATTGGAAAAGATTCATGAGAGTCCCTTGGACTGCAAGGAGATCCAACCAGTCCATTCTAAAGGAGATCCGTCCTGGGTGTTCATTGGAAGGACTGATGCTGAAGCTGAAACTCTAATACTTTGGCCACCTCATGCGAAGAGTTGACTCATTGGAAAAGACCCTGATGCTGGGAAGGATTGAGGGCAGGAGGAGAAGGGGACCACAGAGGATGAGATGGCTGGATGGCATCATCGACTCAATGGACATGGGTTTGGGTGGACTCCTGGAGTTGGTGATAGACAGGGAGGCCTGGTGTGCTACGGTTCATGTGGTCACAATGAGTCGGACATGACTGAGTGACTGACCTGAACTGAACTGACTAAACTTGAAAGTACATTTTCTTTATAATTTACAAATTTATCATTTTCTTTTCTAACAATACGATAGATATGCAATGGAGATTAAATTTAATGTGTACAAATCTTGAAAAATATCTAATCATATTTTTAAATCTTTTTTATATAAAGTGCATTTTATTGAAAAGGCAATGCATTTTCACAAATACACATTTGGAAGACAAAGAAATTAGATAAGAATAAACGATGCACCAAATTAATATTTTGTTGTATTTCCTTCCAGTTGTTTTTAGAGTAAGTGGATGTTTGTTAATATAATTGTATTCAATTACATGTTTTGTTTATACAAGAAGATGACGCTGAATATATCCCAAACAGTATTATTCACACATCAGGCTTCCCTGTGTTTGATATACTTTTGCACCCCAGAGAAGCAGTACTGCACTCATTAAGGTTTACTGAAAGGTACTACTACATGAAATGTAATTTAATTCACCCCCTTTGACTATTTAAGAAGCCAGACTGGAAGAGTTGTCATCAATAAAGGACTCAGCTAATTCTTTCATCCCATAAACATTCAATAATCTTACTTTAGAAATGCAATCTTTGCTATGAAAGTGAAAGTGTTAGTCACTTGGTCCTGTCTGACTCTTTGTGAACCCATGAACCATAGTCTGCCATTTTCCTCCGTCCATGGAATTCTCCAGTCAAGGATACTTAAGTAGGTAGCCATTCCTTTCTCCAGGAGATCTTCCTGACCCAGAGATGAAACCCAGGTCTCCTGCACTGCAGGCAATGGGTAGGCAGGCAATTTACTATCTGAGCCACCAGGGAAGCCCTGATCTTTGCAATAGAGAATTCACAAACAGTTCTAATGGTTTATACCTTCAAAAAATTTTTTTGTTTCTAGGAGAAGTGAAACCCAAACAAACTTTTTGGCCAACACAATATGTACTAGATTTTAAAATATTTTCTAATTATAATCCTCATTATTGTTATTTGGACTGAATGAGGCAACAGGGTTACAAGGCTTATACCTGGCTAAATCTTTATTTAGAATTTTACTACAGTGGTCTTTTAGTACATGAAATAGATTGAGTTCAAAATAATGGCTTCTTAACACACACTGCGGGTTAGAATCTTGGCTCTGTCAGGCTGTGTAACCGTTGGCGTATTTTTTGCCTCAGTTATCTTACAAGGTAGAGAAAGACATACTACTGAAACACAAGATACTGAAGGGAAAAAAAAAAATTGTTATGTTTGAGTAATTTCCTAAAGTATTAAAAATTATACAAAAATTGGACTCTTTGTGTGTTTGTTTTGCTTTGGGGGAATATTTTTTGGGCAAAGATGCTTTGTAAAGGAAGCTGCCACATCATGTAATGCCTTCACACTGACTGGATGCAACTGTGAGTTGCCTTAAACTATTAATAGGAGCAGGGTCCTCAATACAACCAGTGTTCCAAGTAGTGGAAATTTAAGAATTAACTTTGACATGAACAAACAAGTTAATTAATGCTGATGATTAGAAGGAGAAATCAACTTTTTGGTCACAAACATTAATAGGATGTATAACAATAAAAATAAAAATATGATAAAACCATTTCCATCTTCTAGAGCAGGATCTGGTAAACTTTTTCTGTAAAGGGCCAGGCAGTAAATGTTATATACTTTGTGGGCCATATTACCTCTGTTGCAATTACTCAACTTTAACACTGTGTAAAAACAGCCACAGATGATGCATAAATGAATGGATGGATAATGCTGAGATACAATAAATTGTGTTTATGAAAATAGGCAGTGGTCTGGATTTGGTTGTAGGTTTCTGACCCCTGTTCCTGAGAACAGTTACCTTTCCTTGATGCTAAACAAACTAAATACATAGACAATTCAACGACGGTATGCAACCTTATAAAGCTAGACTTATTTATCTCACTAAATAACAGAGCCAAAAAAACAAGTGTTTAACTTGAGAACCACTGATATTTACTGAAAGCTTTTCTATCTAACCCATCACCACTCTGTTATATCTCTTAAAGAGCTCTCCATCACCCTGAGTAGTTACCATTGCATTTCACCTAAATAACACATAAAACTAACATACAATGGTTTATTCGTACTTAATGTTGTCCACTCTCCACAAGGTAGTCAAAATCCTTTCAAAATTTTATCAGATGCTCAACACAGTTCAAAGTCTTGCAATTACTCTTAGCATAGAAACAATATCCTTAACCTCACCCCCCAAAATAGTACACTGTCTATGCTTAATCACTTCTTTAGTTTGGTTTTTGCTCTTTTTTCCTGCTCCAGTCACAGCAAAATTATTTATGTTTCTTATGTTTATTCCTTTGCAGCATCTGTTCCATCAGATATGCCTTCCTTCTGAGTAGATTCCTTAGTGCAGCTGATCCACATTACCTGACTTCTTTGGTCTTACCAAGTTCCCATATGTATCTTTCCTCTACAACAACTGCAAAACTACAATTTGTAGCTTATTTCAGAGATGATTTGATTGGCTCTTTCTTCACAACATGATACTCAGTGCCACAAAGGTACAGGCAATGTTTGTTTTTGTCCACTGCTGTGTTAACAGAGCCTAGGAGAAGATCTGACAAACAGTACCCTGTAAGTATTTGCTGAAAAATAACAGCAAGTGAAACAGGAGACTCCTGCTGTTAAACTACATAGATTAAGAAATTCAGAATTAGAATACAATGGAAAAGGAAGGATAAGAAAGACAAAAGTGAAGAAATTTATCCAAAATACAATTTTTAACAACTGACACAGCAGGTATTTCTTTCCTTTGGTTATATTTTTTTTTAATCTTGAAGTAATATCCTCTTTATACAAATATGAAAAAATTATAGCTCAAAATTGTTATTTATTGAATACTAGATAATTAAGTTGACATTATGTTAATGTTCCATTTATAATGATATAGGTTCTACACCTATACTATATTGGCATAAATGTTAGCATATTGGTACTTTCACATGACAGATTTGAATATGCTCTTGCTCTAAGTTTTTAGTACTTAACAAATTAAACTTGGGAAGAGCTTTGCTTGTCCTTCACAAGTCTCATTAAACTAGAAACTAACTAGTAAGAATGCGTTAGTTTGAGTTAGTGTCTGTGACATTTAATACACACGACAGCAACTTCTTTGGAACAATAAGAGCAACTGAGCAACTGAGTGATCGCACAAGCGGGCCTTGGAAAGCTGATGGGGAGAAATAGCATGAGACCAAAAGAAAGAGCAGCACTTTTATAAATATCATGCAGTTCACATAGAAGGAGATAGTTTAGTTCCTCAAGGCAGTAAAATGTCTGACTGATTAAATTCATGTTCTCTCTCTTTGTTGTTTTCTTTCTACTTCAGCAGTTTATTTTTTAACATGTGACATTATTTAGATGATACAAGGTCAAACTAGTCTGAAATCAGAAACTTACTATTATACAATGTTCTTTATACCTTTATTTACTCACAAATCCTAATAACTACTACTTGCCCATAGGACCATGATTGGCCACGAGAATATATTCAAAGGTTTGTAAGTACAATTCAGATGTTAAAATGTCTTTGCAAGCAAAATCTGAATTTACTTATGATTTTGGGGTACTTTTCTTTACAGAAGTAAAATGGGGGAAGAAAACTCTGGTTTTGTTAAGCAATTGTTTACAAACAAGGAAAATAAGTTTTAGAAGACATAAAAAGTTGCTAATTTGATTATGTATTAGCTCATAAAGAAATAAATGATAGTCTCTGTAGATAAGAGGTATGGGATTTCTTTTCAGAAAATAATATTTATTAAAACAACAGAATCAAGTGAAAGTATTTGAAACCTTTAAAAACTGGAATTCCCAGAAAGGATGGATATCAGTTTGAATTTATCTATTTGGTCATAGGACTGCATTTCATATCGGGAGTTATAAAATAATTCCTGGGAGTTAACTAAGAAAATAAATGAGAACAAATGAACTTTGCTCAATTTACTGCCCTTGGCCTAAAGTTCTAGAGTTAAATCTCAGTCATCTTATTGCATATAATGAAAGTTTTTGAGTCATCTCTCTAAGTAGTGTGACTAAAGAAAAATCCACAACCTAAAAGCTGCAGCTTAAGTTTTGTTCAGGTATCTAACTGAGGACTGTAGCCTGGGAGATAACCTCCCAATAGCTCTGAGGTACTGCTCTGCAGAGTTAAGGGGGGAGCCAGGATATATAGGAGGTCTTTGTTGGAGTGGTGGTAGGGAGACATGTAGTCGAACATCAAAAGAGTGCTGCTAATCGCAAGGAGGAGACATGTCATGTTAATGACGTAAGACTTTTCTATGTACGAGAGGATACAAGAGCCTGGGCTCACTGAAATTATTCCTGAGACTTGCATCCTAACTATCCAGGGCCAGTATCCGAAGCACAGAAACTTTCCTGTTTTTCTCCATCCTGAATTCCCCTCAGGTCCCCTTCTGGAGAAGTGGGGGGAGGCTGCAGGGGCTGGTGGCTGGATCTGTGGAAAACTGGAATGACTGGTTCCAGTTCTTCTGGAAAAAATTCTCTGAAGAAAAAAATTCTTCATTTACTGGAATAGCAGGTAACATTCCCTTTCCACAGCAGTAAACAGCTAGTCACCCTTGAAAATAATCACCTGTCTAACTGGCATAACACAGGGAAAATCCAAGCTGTCAAAAGAAACTGATTTGCTTTTGTTGATACCAAATGCCTTTTATTTTCACTCTTTCTTGAAAAGCTTAAAAATGTTTTTAAAAGGAATGCCCTTATAAGTTTCTCCAAAGTTCAATGGTGATAGTCCACTGTTACTGAACAAGGAAAATATAAGTGTGGAAGAAACACGTTAGATCAGCAGCAGAACTGTTGAGGTAATCAAACAAGGAGGCCATTAGACAGAGGTGGCTCTAGTAGTTTGGTACCCTGAGTAAGCAAATGAAACCTGAACCAGAGTCATTTCCTGTAAAAGCCTTAAGGCTGAGAAGAACAAGCAATCACAAGTAGTCCACTAGGTTTTCCCAAGTCATGCAACCACTTAAGCAATAACCAATCAAATAATTTCCGCTTCGCTTTTGCATATTCTCTAAAACAACTTGCCCCTAACTCCTGTTGGTAGAGAGCTGTGAGCCACTTCCAGTTTGGCCCTGCTTGGTAGAAATCAAAGTTTGCTGAAATAAACACTTAAATTTTTAATATGCATTGATTTATCTTTTAACAGGACCTAAACCTAAATCCCTGGGCATAATAAAAACAAAGAAATCATCTTCCATTATAGTAAATTCAACATCCCTAAATTCAATGGCACTTTTTATTTCCAATCTCACTTGCTATTTAACCTGCCCTTGGCACCATTAACCACTGCTTCCTTGAAACGTAGCTGTTGACTTCGTACCCTGGCCGGCCTTGAATCTCCTTCACCTCTCAGTCAGCTGCTCCTTGTCAAGGAGCTTGTTTGACTGATTCTCCTTGAGCCAACTTTTAAATATTGGAAATCCTCAGAATTCAGCCATCATCTAAACTACCTGCATCTCCTATTTCAAACTCTGTGTTGGCAATTTCATCATCCTACATCAATGAAATCCAAACCTCTCACAGAATCTCTCAATTCTTTTTAAAACCCAAATCTGATTAGGTCCTCTACTCAAAATCTTTGAATAGTTCATCACTACTTTTCTTCAAAAGAACATCTTTAAAGGGTCTAAATGGGTCATTATCTAACCCTTGCTCTTCTCTCAAGTATCATTTTATGCAGCTCCTCAGCTTCAGGGGCAAAATGTCACTTATTTGCCTTATCTTGATTCCTCAAACACACTGCTTTCTGCTTCTGGGTCTTAACACATGCTGCCCTCTGTCAGAAAGTCTCCCTCACACTTTCTGTGTATTAATTATCCTCTTGTAATTCAGATATGGATGATGCAATACTTCCTCGGGGAGGACTTCTCTACCCTCTGAACTATTTAAGACCCTGCCCTATTTTATTTTTCTTTCATGGTATTTAAGACTTTTGGTAATAATGATTGATTTACATAAGTATTTTAATTAGTGTTTTTCTGTCTTCCTATACTGATTTATCTTTGTATCTTTGGGCCCTCCCTGAAGGCTTGGTACAAAATAGCTATATAATGAGTACTGGCTGAATAAATGGACCAAAGGACACGTTTTATATCTTGAAACCTCGTAATAATCCTTTGGAGGAAAAAGAAAGGTAATCCTATTGTTTTCATTTCACCAAGAAGAATCTGAAACTGGCAGAAGTAAATGGCTGTGCTTATGCTCACAATGAACAATTTGAACCTGACAACAAAACTACACTGTAACTTCTATCGCTTTCCACCTACCAACATATTTAGGATTTCTGTGGAGTAAATGTATAAATGTACTGTAAATGTACAATATGGGGATAACAGTCTCTTTAGTTAGACAGATATGGTTTTAAATCTGATTAGGCCATTTATTTGCTCTATGATTTCAGGCAAGTCATTTAATTTCTTTAGGAATTTATCTTCTCATCTATGAAATGGAGTTGACAATATGGCAATCATGTAACATAATTGCAGCAATTAAGTGACATAAGTAATATAGGCAAAATGAAGGGCAACTACAGGCTCAATAATTATATTAATATTATTTATGTGAGAACCTATGGCTCAATTTTTAATAGAATGTTATTGTTTATATATTTTCTGGCTCTTTTCCCTCCATATACCACAAGAGACCTCGTTTCCTAGTTGATTGTGCAGTACTTACCTAGAAGAGAGTAAAGTCAAATTTATATCTTATGATTTTAATTAGACATTCACAGGGCATGGACAGTTTTCTGACAGAGCTAGGATTCTGCAGTTTCTGCCTTATTGCAAATCAGATGACTGGACTGACTTTATGCACTATAAAGTCATATATATATATATATATATATATATATATATATATATATATACATATATATATGTCTATGTAACAACATTAGTATAGAACATTTTTAAAAGAAAGAAATCTATTTATAATTACAAAAACCTCTCAAGACTAAGTCCATTTGTCCTTCTACTCAGTTTCATATGCCTACTTATATCTTATATCATTATCATATTATGCCTTTATCAGTTCACATTATTTCATAAGTATCTTCATAATTATCAGTTCAGTTCAGTTCAGTTGCTCAGTTGTGTCTGACTCTTTGCAACCCCATAGACTACAGCACACCAGGCTTTCCTGTCCATCACTGACTCCCAAAGCTTGCTCATACTCATGTCCATTGAGTCGGTGATGCCATCCAACCATCTCATCCTCTGTCGTCCCCTTCTCCCCCTGCCTTCAATCTTTCCCAGCATCAGGGTCTTTTCCAATGAATCAGTTCTTTGCATCAGGTGGCCAAAGTATTGGAGTTTTAGCTTCAGCATCAGTCCTTCCAATGAATATTCAGGACTGACTTCCTTAAGGATTGACTGGTTTGATCTCCTTGAAGTCCAAGGGACTCTCAAGAATTATGTTCATAATTATCAGTTATGTTCATAAATATAATTTGATGGCTAACAATAATTATCTCAACAGATGCTCAAAAATCTTTGAGTATTACTCTGTTGCTGGACATAGTATATTTACAATGGCTTGCAATTACAAATAATATTTAATTATTATAAATAATATATAATTATAATTTTACATTTACTTTTCTTTTGTTGAATTATTTTCTTTAGATTAATTCCCCAGAGTTGGTGATTAGTGGTATTTTTTCCATCATGTGTTTGCTAGACATGAGTAGTCTCTATCTGAAGAGATTAAAGAATAACTTACACAAAATTCTAGTGATCCATTGCATAGATTAGGATTAAAAATTGTAAACTGCACATTCACACAGTGTTTAGAGAATATGGGTTATTAGTAATTGGGCCCTTGGGCTGTTTTTATAGTCCAAGAGGGCAACTTTGAATGATCCTCTTGAAATATTGTTATTTACTGAATAAAGTAAAAGTCATATTATACTTCTCCTAATAGTGCCAAATGTAGTGTCATACTCAGTTGACCAGAATGGCATACAAATAGACCTGACTAGCAAAGGATGCATGAATCACAACTTTGTTATGGCAAAGGTGATGAATAACTCAATGAAGCTATGAGCCATGCTGTGCACGGCCACCCAAGACAGACGGGTCATAATGAAGTGTTCTGACAAAACATAATCCACTGGAGAAGAAAATGGCAAACCACTCCAGTATTCTTGCCTGGAGAACCCCATAGGCAGTATGAGAAAGACAAAAGGATATGACACCAGAAGATGAGCCCTCCCCCGACCCAGGTCGGAAGGCAGAGCAACATAAAGAAGGATGAGCACCAAAATGGATGCTTTCCAGTTGTAGTGCTGGAGAAAACTCATGAGAGTCTTGCAAGAAGATCAACCAGTCAATCCTAAAGGAAATCAATCCTAAATATTCATTGGAAGGACTGATGTTAAGGCTCCAATACTTTTGTTTACCTGATGTGAAGAGCCAACTCCTTGGAAAAGACTTGAAATCTTTGCTGATTTGGGGAAAGATTGAAAGCAAAAGAAGAGGGCAGCAGAGGATGAGATGGTTAGATAGCATCACCAACTCAATGGATACATATGAGCAAACTCCAGGAGAGTGGAGGACAGAGGAGCCTGGTATGCTGTAGTCTGTGGGGTTGCAAAGAGTCAGACACAACTTAGAGACTGAACAACAACAACAAAGCAAAGGATGATCAATCAATATCATATATAATGTTAAGGTTAAAAGATCCTTTTTTTTTTCTTTTAGTTGATTTTGTTTTCCCAGTATACAAATAAGAAGTTTGAACTCTAATTTTACCATATGTAATTATATTATTTCTTTTCTGAGGTGCCCAGACATAATCTGCAATCAAATTCTCTCCCAGATCTCATGAAAATTCTAAACTAAATTCTAAGATTGTTTTCAAGTTGCATGTGATAGTTGCCTTCAGAACAGTACCTAACCATCTTTGAGTTGGTAACATTAGCACTTGTCTGTTTCACTTGGAAACTACTACAAATGATGTCAAAACCCTCAGTAGAACTTTGCTTCACTTTAACTGAAAATCTTTTTTTTTTTTTAAAAAAAAAACTGGTATGGCCTAAATTGTTTCAGAACTATCATTAGGTTGTATCAGATAAATGAAAGTACACAGGATAAAGCTCAGGATTTCTGGCCAAAATGTTACATTCTTTATGGCTCTTTGCCAAAGTTTAGTGTGAGATGTAAAATCATTCTCAGTAAAATACATATTTTTCATTTTAAAAATAAGTTTAAAAATGGAATAGAAGATTGTTCTCTGCTGCAAGACAGGATTTAGTTATGAATCTTAAATTACTTTTCCATGCTATATAATAAAACTGGGAAATGAAATACAACTGGTTTGAATAAGATGTTTGCCTTTTCTCTCATTCTTTAATATACTGTTTAATTTATGGAGGCATTTTCATAAATGCATAAAACATGTACTTCACAGTACAAAATGATCAGAATGTCTATTTCTCTTCCCATAATTTTGTGATTCACCAACATTAACTTTGTTTAAACACAACAGGTTCTCCCCCCAAATCCCACAAGCACCATTGCTAAAAGCAATTCAGTAATTTCATATCATTTGATTTTTGGTGTTTTCATGAAATTTTTGTAAAAATCAACTTGGCTAGATCATGATTATTTCAAATTCCAAAAAGCAGTGTGTTTACATTTCCTCTTCCTCTTGGTTATAATTATTCCTCACCTTCCCTCTCTAATCCCCACAAGTAGATGAGTAGCCCCTATTATTATGCTCTCCAGATACAAAAGCAATCACCTGAAATCCTGAGTGTGACAGCTTTTGTGACATCATCTCTTAAATATTTATCATTATACTTACATAATCTACTCTTGGGATTTCACTCAGAGTGACTAAAGATAGAAGATACGTAACTATCCATTCAGAGATGAGGTACTGGGGGAAGTTTTGAGAAGATATGTGCTCAATTTCTCACAAGCTGCAAAGCAGAGAATATTTTGTGTTTCATAATTATTTCCAACTTTGAGAAATGTATTTAACCAGGTTCATTTCCTGGTTCTTAATCTTATAATAGAGCACAACATCTTCACTGCTCATTTTAGAACTGATTTTCACAATAAAAGAAAGTCCAGAGAACTGAACTTCAGCCACAAATAAATCTTGGTAAGTAGAGGAATGAACTTCAAAACCAATAACCCAGTGCTTGATGGTAATATGAAAAACAAAGACATTAAATGTATGCTTTAGATTCAAGGATATACTAAAACAGGTCATTCTAAATTTTGGACTAAATGTATTCAATATGTATTTTTTTGCTACTATTGTCTAAGGAAACTGCTAAAGTAGCAGAATAGGAAGAAGAAAAATAAATGTAACCTTTGCGTTTTGACTATGTGTTTCATTAAATTGTTTTATGTCTAAATATGTTTTATGTTTAACTAAATATGTATTCATGTCATAAATATGTTTTATATCTAAAATGAAATGAGAAAGAATTTTGAAACTGCTTTGAGATTTTCAGAGGGAAACTAGCAAATAAGTACATGATTAGAGAATGACAATGACAATAGAAACTGGACATCATATCATAAGATATATCTTAAGATAATGCACTTGCTTCTTACTTCAGATGGCAGAAGTAGAATTTATGGAGGGATATGACATGGAGCTGAGTTCTGATTCAGTTTGATTTTTTCATTGATGCAATGGTTATAGGGTGCCTTATTAAATAACAACCTCCTGACCCCAGGTATTTTTGAGCAAGGTCAATGATTGTTAGAAAAAAGGATGCCTTATAGCTGTTGAGTGGAATATTTGACATTCTCAGTTCTTTTCCAAATCTAAGATTGTATTTTTTCTAAATAATTTCTTTTTGAAGGGATGTTTTCTGAAACTGTTGTCTTGGTAAGTTATTTGTTCATTACAGGAAACATATCATAGTTATTATAAGCTAAGAAATGTGTGTTCATATTTATAGTTTTTGTTTGTACTTCAGGCTATATGATATTATATGCAAAATGAATTGAAATGAGAAAAATATCAGATTCATTTATTCACATAGGATTTCATTAGCAGAAACAACAAATTTCAACATTTTCTTCTTCTTCTTCCTAGAAATAATTGTAAATAGTTATTCAAGATAAACATTGCATATAGCAGTAATAGGGCCAGAAAACAGTAATGTAAGAAAAATATCTACTCAGTTTTAAAATGAAATTATATTGTAAGATATGGATATAGTCTGTAAAATTTCTTAAAAGTAATTATTTTATCATATCTAAGAGTTGTCTTAGGTAATTCAAGGACAAAGTAGTCCTAAATCCTCTTAATTATAAATAATTTGAGAAAAGCTTTGCTTCAGTTTCAAAGACACAGTTACCCAAGGAAATTTCTGAGTAATTTATATATTTAATATTGGAAAAGATCTTTGATATAAGCTGGCAATTCTTTGTTTAAAAAAAATACACTGCAAAGAACTTAAAATGCTTAAAAATTATTCAGTGAATTAGCAAAAGAAAAAAGATTAACATCCAACTGTTTCCTATCAACACATCATAATATTAATATTTAACACTGGATACAGTGCTTATTATGTGGCAGGCATTTTCTAAGCACTTCCCATAATTAAGCACATTTATTTCTCCTGTTAACCTCAAGAGAAATAATGCACCATTTTACAGGTGTGGAAATTGAAGCATAAAGATGTAAAGTGACTTGATGATAATTATTTAGGTAGGAAGTAGCAGCCTTGAGTGTGAAATCTCGGCATTCCAATATTTGATCAGTAGGCATTCTGAACTCCTGAACTATTGTCTCTCCAAATTGAGATATTTTGAATGATCCCTTTTAAAATTTCATGCATAAAATGTTCAAGGATGGCAGTAAGTAAATGGGAATTGGCTAAGGGATTTTTTGTATGTGGTTCAAATCTCTGGGATAAAAATTTGAAGGTGTTTCAAGGTCCTTTCTAGGCAGTTACTTTGTGGAAATGTCCCATCCTGGCATCTTAGAGTTTGAAGACCAAGTTGCAGAGATAGGGGTGGTAGATCTCTGAGGCCTGTGTGAGGAACTACCTTCTAAAATAAAGTTGTTGGAAAGTTATTTCCAACAGAGATAATTGTGTTGGCTGTTCTAGGAATGCTGAGAGACGCAAGAGGAAGGACTGAGAGACCCAAGAAAGCAAAAGTAGAATTAGTCAGTGTGTACTAGTCTCACTGTGATGGGCTCAGTCAAGGTTAGTATCAGCAATGAGAAAAAACTGTCCTGTGACCTCCCTGAATCTTAGGCTTTAAAGGTGTAATGTCTCCTTCTTCCGGTCCGGGAGTCCAGAGGCATAGCACACAACATGGAAAGAGAAATGTCGGGGGAGTTTGTAATTTCCTCGGTTCTGGCTCATCACAAAAAATATTTGAAGCAACAGACCAGTGTGACAGGCCTCGGAAGAACCAGTGTTACAGCTCCGTGTTACAGTTCAGTTTTATTTAGAAAGTAAAGGAAAATACATCCGGGAGGCATGAGGGTATGCTGACCCAAAAGACCTGAAGAGAAGAGAGGCCTCCAGCCCAGTTTTGGCTCCTCTTTTGATATGCTTTTTCTCCTCCCCCTGGGCCTGCCCAGTGTAAATCGGGCTAGCCGGGAGTGCTGTTTATTTCACCTGAGGTCCTCACTCAGGTCCTCGGACCTTCCTTTGTTCTATTTTCTTGGGCTTTTCCCTTCTTTGTCTTTTAGCCACTGCCATTTCGGACTCCTTTTCCTATTCTAACTACCTAACAGGAAGTAAGTTGACAGAGGCACAGGCAATATAATGGAAGGTCATAGAGAGGCCATGGAGGGCCATGCAAGGTCACCAAGAAATAACAGTAGCAGTGGCTGTATCTTTTGGGGAATGGATTGTAATTCCTCATTACAGTAGACAAACAAATAAACACAGAAAGAGATGAGGCTCCATTGACTAGTATTCCCCATCAACAGGGGATCCAAGAAGATCACATGTGGCTCTGAATAGGAAAAGAGGATTAAAAAAAAAAAAGTAAGAGAATTAGCAGTGTTGTGCATGGACCCAGGGAAATCAGTGAGATGAGGTTAGCTAAGTAGTTAATACCAGTCTTTTAATTTTTTTATTATATTTCTGCAGTTTTTGTTGTTGTTAATGTTTTTAGGTATTTGGGTGTATTTGTGTCTACACATCTTTTGAGTTCATTCATACACTGCTTAACAATGGATATATTCTTAATCACCTCAACCAATTCTTTTGTGACATTTTGAAAGTGTTAGTCACTCAGTCTGTCTGACTTTTTGTGACCCTATGGACTGTAGCCTGCCAGGCTCCTATATCCACAGAATTCTCCAGGTAAGAATACTGGAGTAGGTAGCCATTCCCTTCTCCAGAGGATCTTTCTGCCCCAAGGATCAAACCTGGGTCTCCTGCAAAACGGCAGGCAGATTCTTTGCAGTCTGAGCCACCAGGGAAACCAACTTCAGGTAAAGTGTAGTAATATAAAATCTAGTTTTAATCACATAAATGTCTATTTTATTTATCCCATTCTAAATAACCATCCAAAGAATTTTTTTAAATTCATTTGCAATAACTTTTTTAAAAAAATTTACCTCATTGAAATAATAGACTTTTTTTTTTCAAGTTTTTTGCTGATATTCTTAATTGCTCTTATTAGCATCTATAAGGCCCATTGAGAAGGCCTCAATGAAGCTTCCTAAATCGGTTTTTCTCTTTTAAAAAGTTCCTAGGTTAATTTGACTTTCAAAAGAGCACCTAAACATACTGAACCTGAAACAGTCTCCAGGGATGGTAGGCAAGCACTGAGGATTTGCTCTATTAGCATACGAGGGAAAGACTTAACATACAATGAAAAATAGATGCCAGTTTTCAAACTATGCTCCAGTAGAGAATATTTGTGAGCCTGATCTGTTAATACTGTTCACTAGAATGATTAATTCTCTGAAGACATCAATATTCTAAGTTGTTTTCAATCCATACCATTTCCTTTCCCCTTCTCTATTATATTTTCAGAAACTTGGCCTTCTGCAGAGATTGTGGGAATTTTTGTTTTGTTTTGTTTGTCTTTGAAGACCTATATTTATAGCATTTGCTCAGAGGGCATTCATTTGAATTATCACTGAAAAGGTTGCCGTCAGAGGGGGGGAAACATTTGAGAATGATTCAGTACAACATGCCCTTTTGTCTAAGAAGAAGCTGCTTCTCCATCACTCTTAAGTTTGCAGCTCAGAGAGAGCAGCAAGCATGTTCAATTATTCATGTTTTCTAATTAAGCCTTGCTGATTGCACCTAAATGGAAACTTTGTTTTGAAGAGATTGTGTTGTTAATGTTTTTCCACTAGAACAATAATTTGTCTGAGAGTAACCTAAGCTTCTTTAGGATCCTGAGTAACTGGCTAGCGGGGCTTTGTACTAACATATAGATATTACATATAGATATGTGTGCCTATCTATAATATCTATATTAACATATAGATATTAGCATCACTGACTCAATGGACATGAATCTGAACAAACTCTGGGAGATGGTGAAGGACAGGGAAGCCTGACATGCTGCAGTCCATGGGGCTGCAGAGTCATGCATGATTTAGTGACTAAACAACAGGAGCAACATAGCTATAACTTGTCATGCTGAATGCTTCCAAATTGTTTACTTCATGTCTTATTCAGAGGTGACAGTGAATATTCTTTCTGCTAATGACCTTTTAGTTACTGTCAGTATTTCAAAATTAAAGAAATGACAGAGCCAGATTCTGTTGCTATGCAGTTATTCAGCAGTCACTGCAAGATATACTAAAATCATATTTCTTTCAACACTGAGCAAAATGATCTGAATTATTATATTTATGTACTTTTCTTTTTTTTTTCTGTATGGATTAAAAGTGTATCATACATAGACTGGCCAGCCATCATTATTTTGGGCAGTATTCATCATAAAAAATATTTGGGTTTAAACATGAATATTTCTTCATTATCATTTTCTATTATAGTCAGCTAAGGTAAGTTTCCCAAAGGGTTCACAGATGTATGTTTGCTCAAAATGATGAAATTTAAATTATTTTGAGACCAGGTCCTGAAATCAAAATGATTGCATTCATTTCTTACAATTATATTCTTGCCTCTATTTAACTTTTTTGATCTTCTTAATATATTTTCTTTATCATATGTCTTCTATAATTAGTATAACTATAAAGTGAGTATATTAAACTATACCTATTTAAACCTATTTAAAGTACATTCATAAATGTTTGAATATCATCCACTGAAAAGTTTGAAATGAATATACTAGTACTAGTTCATCTGAACAATAAAACATTGACAAATAAAGTTATGATTCATCCATTTTGGCTAACACGATTAATCAGAATACATAGAAAATGTCCACTCTGTTACTTCACAGAAAATATTCAAGTTTTAGTGCTTCCAGAAAGTAAATTATCTTTGTAGAGTGTGTTTTGCTATTAGAAGTATATTTTTTCTTATTTTCTTCTGTAGAATTTATGATGATTAAAGATGTATCATAAATAAAATGATAGATCGTTACTAAAGATGAAACTTTGTGATATATTTGATATGCATATATCTGTTATAATTACTACATTTTCTCAGATTCATATTTATATTAATATGTAAAATATAGGGCAGGCTTCTCTACTTGTTCAGAGGTAAAGAATCCACCTGCCAATGCAAGAGATGCAAGTCCTATACCTGGGCTAGGAAGATCCACTGGAGTAGGAAATGGCAAACCACTTCAGTATTCTTGCCTGGAAAATCCCATGGACAGAGGAGCCTGGCAGACTACAGTCTATAGGTCACAGAGTCAGACATGAGTGAGCACACAAAATACAAAGCATTGAAACAGAATTCAAAAAGTGTTTAGAAATTACTTAAATTTTATTTAACTTGGGAAATAGAATTTAAAACAGTCTGAATGTTTTCTGCATATGTTAATTTTTTCAACACAATTTAACATTTAACTTTCAAGGGAAATATCAATCATTTCACTTTATGATGGAAACACAGTGTGAAGAAACTTTCACTTTTAGACAGATCTTTATACATGACCTTAACCAGATTAATATATGTTTTTAAATGATTGAGTATTATATACCACCTTTTAATAAAGAAATTCAAATGTTATGTACAGTCAAGTAGCATTAAAATAATACTAGAGTAAAATCAAATATGAAAGCATACAGCATTATCATTGGAAATTAAGTAGTTTAAAGAAGACAGGATAGATTATCTGGGGATATATTTATCTCATCCTCCATGTCTCTAATTACTTTTGATTAAGTTCTTCAAATTAGTCCAGGGATAATACATAAGAAACACTACCTAAGAAAGAACTGATTAAATGCTACTTGAAAAAACATGTCTTTAGAGCAGAACTACTTTTTAAAACATTCTATAAATTTATTTATTTATTAAGATAAAACTGTGTAATAGATAACTCTGAAGTAGATGAAACCCTTTATTGCAGAAATGTTATAATGCTGAGTAGAATCAGACATTCTTGAGTCTTATTTTCTTACCTATTGCAATGCTATTTATAAATAATATTGACTGATTTAAATAGGGCTAGATGATAACAATCATTCAAACTGTTTTTGGATGTCTACAGTAAATTAAATATCTAGAATTTAATTTTAATTTGGACTCTGTTTATAATACTGGTTTATACTGCAGATGAAAGAAATTTATAAAATGGCTTTTCTGAATTCTTTTTGACCTTTTTACATAGATTTTTGCAAAGGCTATGGTACATTTTCAGAATGTACTCTAATTGTATTTTTTGTTATATTATACAATTTTTAAGATATTATTGTTAGGGAAAACTTAGGCCAGCATTTTTATCTTTCTTAATCTTCAACTTATTAGGGTAGATTTAGTGTCCATGCAACTATATAATATAGACCAAACTATGAAATAACACTACAAATTTATATTTTATTTAAACCATACATCTTTGAACATACTTATTATTAACTTCAATATATATGTGTGGAACCCAAAGGAATGTAGTCAGATTCATACAAGTACAATATAAAAAGCTTGATCTTACTATTTTATAAGTCCATTATATCCTAGCCACCTCCTAAATCTATGACCTCCTATCCTCACACTTGAAACTCAGTGATTAACAAATGACTTGAATTTTTTTTCTCTTCTTTAGAGGAAAAATTCTAGAATCTTAATTATATCCAAACAGTATGTACTACCCCTGCATACAACCTTGTTTATCTCCATCTATATGTCCCTTTGAAATATGTATCTTACAAGTTAGTTTGCTTACAATTGGAGCATTCTCCTGTCTGTCAGTGAAGTTTCCTCTTTACTTGAAAATCATTCTCCTACTGGTGTCTAAATACTCTTTCCTAGTTTTTCTTCCCACCACTCCATTAGTACAATCACATCTCTTTCAGAGATTCCTATTACACAGTCTTACCATTATACAGTTATTTCTCAAAGCTTCCCATTTTATAGACATACTCTTATTGGGTTATCTCATTAACTACAATCAGGGATTCAAACGCTTACTACTAACTCATACTTTTCCTCCTCTTCTCTAGATTCACATTCTGATTGCTTAGGGATAGCAAAACTATTACATCAAAAGCCAAATACAATCACATCTTCCATAATTTCTTGTGCTTTTGTGTTTCCTACTCAATAAACATAACCATGTACTCATAGCCAAGTCCTACAGCTTAGAGTTATCTTTGACTTCTTCCTTTCCCATTTATTTTCTTATTATATTAAATTAGTATCATAAAGCTGTTTAATGTAACAACAACTCCTCTTTGTATTAATAAAGGTTCAGTGGTAACACTGCTGTCCAGGAGATTTCGCTCTAGGTGATGAGACATATGTTAAACAAATAATTTCACACATACTCACATGAATACCATGAAAATAAGCTATGTTATAAATCTAGACCACTATATTTAAAATAAAATGCCTTCTCATATTAAAAAAAAAGAAACAAAACAACAATTTAGAATGAGAGATACAATATTGCAGGACAGCAAATAATGAAACATTCAACCTATTAGAGGAGATCAGGAAAGGCTTTTTTAGAGAAAGAGAAACTTGAGCCAAGATCTAAAGCATAAGTTTTAAGTTTACTGATTGTGGAATGGAAAAGAGAGACTTCTAGGCAGGGAATTTTAAGTATAAAGGCTGTCAGATCAGAGAAAACTTAGAAAGTAAGAGAAACTAAAGGAAGGCCAGAGTTACTAGAGGGAAAGAAGCCTGGGAAAGTGTGATGACAGATTAGGAAGAGGAGAATAAAGGAGCAGAACATGAATATAAAATGGAACTTATCAAGATTCTGTGAGAACAGTAAACTACTTGTGGGTTTTAGGCAAGGAGGTAATATAATCATGCTTTTCAAAACATCCTCACATATAGTTAACAATTATGTTTATTTCTATTTACATTTAAATATCACTTGCATTTGTCCCCTCATTCTTTGTCATTGCCCTTCTCATTCTTGTTGCAATAGTATCCTACCTTATTTTC
This sequence comes from Dama dama, assembly GCF_033118175.1. NCBI lineage: Eukaryota > Metazoa > Chordata > Mammalia > Artiodactyla > Cervidae > Dama > Dama dama. The sequence goes on along the minus strand of NC_083685.1, from coordinate 50,325,741 downwards.
CTGTCTCTATTCTTTCTCTGCCAAGGCATCTCCTTATTGTCCTTGGGGAAATGACTAAATGTCATTCTTACATAGAGTAGTTGTGTGTAGAACTTTCTAAATTATATCAATCCATGGAGAAGTTTTGAAAGAAAGGATTTCATCAAGTTCACAGTCAACATAAATTTGAGATGTGCCCCATAATATATCCCTTACTTGGTAGTTAACAGTGCAAATCCTGCAGAGATGACTTTAATTACTTTTGTTTAATCAAGTGTTTCCCAGGGTCAATTGACCTGGTCTGTTACTGAACCAATTTTGGGTCTGCTTGCTGTACATGCAGAAAAACCAATCTACTGATACCAGGTTGTGACAAAGAAAAGTACAGCATTTATCACAAGGCCAAACAAAGAGAATGGGCGGCTCATGCTCAGAAGATTAAAAACTTCATGATTCTTTTGAGCATGAGCTCTCAGGAAAGGGTTTTTAAACACATGTTAGAAAGAGGGTTTTGGGGTGCATGACCAGCTCATACTTAATCTCTGATTGGCTAATGGTGAGGTAACAGGATCATGTTTTGGGAATCTCAATTATCAACCTGTTGAATTCAACTGATGATCCAGGATCTAAATGTTGGTGGTCAGCATTCAGTTAACTTCCTCCCTGGTGGGGACTTCAGTACCTGCAAAACAACTTATGGATGTGGCTCAGGATATTGTCTATAAACTTTGAGCAGGGATTGAGTGTCTTTGACTTTGTTTTATGACTAAACCATTATCATTTTGTCTTGCTTGTATCTGCATTTTCTCACTTCACTTATTAAATCTGATCATTGGAAATCAGAGAAGGTTTAGGGGGCAAAAGTTTTTCACAAAAAAAGGTGGGTATATGGGGTTAGAGGTCTGTTCCTAGGAAGGTCCCATATGGTCCTGGTCAGTTTCAAGTCTTCCTTTTTCTCCTATTAAGAATTACTAACATCTTTCAATACCAATACTCTTTGAAACTTATTTTGAATCATTTCCTACAGCATGAAGACTAAACTCCCCAATAAGACATTCAGGGTTCTACTTTAATGATTTGTTTCTTCTTTCCATTATAGTTTCACTCACAACACATGTTCAGTTACTGAGCTGTAGAACTATCCATAGTCCCCTGAACTTCCCCTATGCTATTTCACAATATATTTTTCTTCAAAATGCTCCTGTTATTTTGTACTTTGCTAGCCTCTATTCCAAACAATTCAGTTGCCAAGTTCATTGAGATTCCTTCCCTTATATTCAATCAGACTTAAGGATTTTCCTCTTGGGCATATACTTATTTTAAATTCATTACACTTTGTTGCTTACTCCTAAAAATCTAATAATAAAGAGTAAACTCTCTCAGGGCCAAGACTACTCTTCTTTTCTTTGTATCCTCATTTATTAGCATTGTGTCTGGAATAAAAATAAGTTGCAAAACAAATGTCTATTAAATAAATAAACAAATGCAAAGACCCAAACCATGACTAATAGCACATTAAGGAGACATAAGGCAAAGTTCCATTCCTCAATAAGCCTGTAATCTAATGAGAGTGAAAGACTAATGACTATAGCAAACAGAAGATTAAGGAAAATCCTTTGAGGAAAGTTTGAACTTCATATATGGCTGGATGAACTGGAGGAAGATCCCTGGAGTTCAGTTCAGTTCAGTTCAGTTGTTCAGTCATGTCTGACTCTCTGCGACCCCATGGACCACAGCACGTGAGGCCTCCCTGTCCATCGCCAACTCCTGGAGTTTATTCAAACTCATGTCCATTGAGACGGTGATGACATCAAACCATTGCATCCTCTGTCCCCTTCTCCTCCTGTCTTCAATCTTTCCCAGCATCAGGGTCTTTTCAAATGAGTCAGTTCTTTGCATTAGGTGGCCAAAGTACTGGAGTTTCAGCTTCAGCATCAGTCCTTCCAATGAATATTCAGGACTGATTTCCCTGGAGTAGGTATTATTTTTAAAAAGGCCTTATGTCAAATATATTCAAGGGATTAGATCTGATAGACAGAGTGCCTGAAGAACTATGGACAGAGGTTCGTGACATTGTATAAGAAGCATTGATCAAGACAATCCTCAAGAAAAAGAAATGCAAAAAGGCAAAATGGTTGTCTGAGGAGGCCTTACAAATAGCTGAGAAAAAAAGAGAAGCTAAAGGCAAAGGAGAAAAGGAAAGATATACCCATTTGAATGTAGAGTTCCAAAGAATAGTAAGGCGAGATAAGAAAGCCTTCCTCAGTGATCAATGCACAGAAATAGAGGAAAATAACAAAATGGGAAAGACTAGAGATCTCTTCAAGAAAATTAGAGATACCAAGGGAACATTTCACACAAAGATGGGCACAATAAAAGGCAGAAATGGTATGGACTTAAAAGAAGCAGAAGATATTAAGAAGAGGTGGCAAGAATAACAGCAGAACTGTTGAAAAAAGATCTTCATGACCCAGACAACCACAATGGTGTCATCACTCACCTAGAGCCAGACATCCTGGAATGAGAAGTCAAGTGGACCTTAGGAAGCATCTCTACAAATGAAGCTCGTGTAGGTGATGGAATTCCAGTTAAGCTATTTCAAACCCTAAAAGATGATGCTGTGAAAGTGCTATACTCAATATGCCAGCAAATTTGGAAAACCCAGAAGTGGCCACAAGACCGGAAAAGGTCAGTTTTCATTCCAATCCCAAAGAAAGGCAATGCCAAAGAATGCTCAACCTACTGCACAATTGTACTCATCTCACATGCAAGCAAAATAATGCTCAAAATTCTCCAAGCCAGGCTTTACGAGTACGTGAACCATGACCCTCCAGATATACAAGCTGGTAATAGAAGAGGCAGAGGAACCAGAGATCAAATTGCCAACATCTGTTGATCATCAAAAGAGCAAGAGAGTTCCAGAAAAACATCTACTTCTGCTTTGTTGACTATGCCAAAGCCTTTGACTGTATGGGTCACAATAAACTGTGGGAAATTCTTAAAGCGATGGGAATACCAGACCACCTGACCTGCCTCCTGAGAAATGTGTATGCAGGTCAGGAAGCAATAGTTAGAACTGGACATGGAACAACAGACTGGTTCCAAATCGGGAAAGGAGTACATCAAAGCTGTATATATTGTCACCCTGCTTATTTAACTTATATGCAGAGTACCTTATGTGAAATGCCTGGCTGGAGGAAGATCAGGCTGGAATCAAGATTGCCAGGAGAAATATCAATAACCTTAGATACGCAGATGATGAGACCCTTATGGCAGAAAGCGAAGAAGAAAAAGAGCCTCTTGATGAAAGTGAAAGAGGAGAGTGAAAAAATTGGCTTAAAGCTCAACATTCAGAAAACTAAGATCATGGCATCTAGTCCCATCACTTCATGCCAAATAGTTGGGAAAACAATGGAAACTGTGACAGACTTTATTTTTGGGGGGCTCCAAAATCACTGCAGATGGTGACTGCAGTCATGAAATTAAAAGACACTTACTCCTTGGAAGAAAAGCTATGACCAAACTAGTCAGCGTATTAAAATGCAGAGACATTCCTTTACCAACAAAGGTTTGTCTAGTCAAGGCTATGGTTTTTTCCAGTAGTCATGTGTGTATGTGAGAGTTGGACCATAACAAAAGATGAGTGCTGATGAATTGATGCCTTTGAACTGTGGTGTTGGAGAAGACTCTTGAGAATCCCTTGGACTGAAAGGAGATCCAACCAGTCAATCCTAATGGAAATCAGTCCTGAATATTCTTTGGAAGGACTGATGCTGAAGCTGAAACTCCAATATTTTGGCCACCTGATGTGAAGAAGTGACTCATTTGAAAAGATCTTGATGCTAGGGTAGATTGAAGGTGGAAGGAGAAGGGGAAGGCAGAGCTTGAGATGGTTGGATGGCATCACCGACTCAATGGACATGAGTTTGAGTAAACTCTGGGAGTTGGTGATGGACACGGAAGCCTGGCGTGCTGTGGTCCATGGGGTTGCAAAGAGTTGGACATTACTGAGTGACTGAACTGAACTGAACATCCTACAGTATCATTGCAGAAGGAAGATGGATATTCTGTGTGGACTGGGATGTGCAAAGTTATGTATCCCCAGGATACAAAATCTACCCCAGTTTATGTGGTGTACAGGTACAGGATTTCTTTTCAGAATCAGAATTATATGTTTTATGATGATGATGAACCTAGGAGGAATGTGAAAATGGGATTATCATGAATATTAAATTTTAAAAAGATTCAACCAACAGGATTGACTTTAGAAGAGCCTGGGCATGAGTAGACTAGTTAGAATGCATATAACAACATTCTAGGTCAGGGAATGACAAAAGTTTTCTATGAAAGGCCAGATAGCAAACAGTTTTATCTTGGCAGGCAGGTCACAGCGTCTCTGTCACAACTACTCAACTCTGTTGGTAAAGAGCAAAAGCAGTCACAGACAAAGTGAAATGAATGAGCATGGCTATGCTCCAATAAAACTTTACTTACATAGGAAATAGCAGCCTGGGTTTTTCTTGGAGACCACAGCTTATAAGGTGAAAGTTAACAGATGTCTGAACTCACCTAGCACTGCCAATGGAAATGAAGGCATGCCTTAAGGAAACCATAGAAATGGAATATATAACATTTTTCTCCATGCATGTGGGTGGCAAAGAAGGAAAAGGCTTAAAAACGATACAAACAGTTGAGACTCAGTCACTGGAAGGCTGATGGTGGCACGGACAGAAATAGGCATGTAAAGAAAAAGGCTATTTGGAGAGCAAAGATGATTATAATGGTGAAGCCAGTTAACAGAGGAAAGCTGCACAGTGATAGGAGCAGTCAGTTCCATTAAACTGTGAACAATACTGAAAACTCCAAAGTCTGTACTTGGCAATGAGTTTTCATAAATTTGTTCCAACTTTTCAATTTTCACATTATAAATAATGAAGAAGTATATGAGTTTCCTTAATAGTACAGCATGACTGATGTGGTTTTCTTAGCATTCTATACAGAATGCATTGCTCTTTCACCCACTCATCTGGGATATAAAACAAAGTGTGCTATTATAGAAAGCATTTATTTTAGAAATAATAATCTATTTTTTGCTATAAATAAGTCTACAATGTATGTTGCTTGACAAATGTGACCTTATTCTTTTTTCTTTATTCAGGACTTTAAGAGGATTTAATTTTGAAGGTAAGCAGCCAAACTAAAATAAGATTAACTATAAACTATTTTTCTCCATTTCTTTTCCTGAACAGGCAAATGTTACTATGCATTTCAATTAGAAATGTACTTGTCAGGTGGGAAGGAAGAAGGAATATAATGAGTCAGCAATGGAAGAGGACAGACTTCTTTACCGAGTCTGCTTCCTGAAGAAAAAAAAAAAAATCTAGAAATGAATTATTCAAAGCCAAACTGAAACTAGTCAGCAACAATGAAATAGGGTTCAATACACCTGAAACCTGTTTGAGGGAATGAGCTTAACTTCTACTTCTTAAATTCCTATAACATTTCCTTGTTAAAACAAGAGTCAAAAAAAATTCTACTTCATTTTAAGGGGCCTTTGAATATTGCTATTGTTATTCTCTATGGCACGAAAGCTTTTCCTTTGTTAAAAACTGTGATCCTAGCTGTAACATCATATACCTGGGACTCAGCTGCTCATGGCTTTTAAAAATTTTCTGTCTCTTATTTTCTCCATTACCGTTTAACCCCATTTTTAGTAACCTCTCTCAAAGATCTATTGGGACTTTAGAAACAATACAGGAGTCTTATCCCAAGTGGGAACATGGATCCAGAATGTTTTCCTCCTATTGTGAGTCAAACTGAATGCCCTCTTCAGATAAAAACCTGTTATATATTAAACACTCCAATTAAAATCTGTTCGCTTGGGATTTTTAAAGAAAAATTATAAAAGGCTGCTTGCTATGCATTTAAAAATCTATTCCTGGACATGTGTAGTGATATTCAAAACACCACTTGCCTATGTCTCCTCTTGTCTTGTTCTATTAAATGAAATAAAATGAATCATTTAGCAAATTTGGAGTGATGCTAGGTTATAACTTATTCTATTATTCTACAGACAGATCTGAATGTATCTGATATATCATATTAACTACACTAAGGAAATATTTAAAACTGAAAAAGACAATGAAAATAATGGCCATATGTGCTGGAAGAATGGGTCTGCTGACATCTGATAGGTTTCTTACATAAATACATGTCTTCCATGTTGTCCTAAACCTGATGATGTTTTCAGGGCAACTGAAAATACAGTCAACTTCAAATTCAAAATGAAAAATAATACCCAATGCTAGGATGCAGTGTTTAAGATTTTCAAATTAGGTGAATTATATAAATGACTCAAAACACTTGAAGTATAAACAAATTATACAAAATACAATAACAATCATAAACTGGGATATGAACACTCTTGGGAGGGTCAGGAGATTTTTCCAATTGGTATATGTGCAGAGGTAGTTTTAAGGAAATCAGTCTCAGGTTTTCAATCTCTATATGTACAGGCCTATCTCATTTTCTTGTGCTTCATCGCTATTGTGCTATTTACAAATTGAAGGTTTGTGGCAACCTTGATTCATGCCAGTCTATCAGTGCCATTTTCCCAACAGCATTTGCTCACTTCATGACTCTGAAATTACATTTTGGTAATTCTCATGGTATTTCAAACTTTTTCATTATTATTATTTTTATATATTTTATGATGATCTGTGATCAGTGACCTTTGATGTTACTATCATAACTAATTTAGCACATCACAAAATGAGCCAATATTAGACATAATTCATAAATATTGTGTATATTCTGACTGCTACACTGACCAACCATTCCCCTGTATCTCTCCCTCTCTTTGAGCCCCCCTATTCCCTGAGTCACAAGAATATTCAAAGTATGTCAGTTAGTAAGCCTACAAAGGATTGTACATGTTCAAGTGAAAGGAAGAGTCACATGTCTCTTGCTTTAAATCAAAAGCTAGAGATGATGAGGTTTAGTGAGAAAGGTATATCTAAAGCCAACACAGGAAGAAAGCTAAGCCTCTTGCACCAAACAGCAAAGCTGTGAGTGCAAAGGAAAAGTTCTTGAAGAAAAAAGTGCTACTCTAGTGATAACATGAATAATAAGGCGAAACAGCCTTGTTGCTGATATGGAGAAATTGTGAGCGGCTAGAAGAGAAGGCCAAACCAGTCACAACATTCCTTCAGCCGAAGCCTAATCCAGAGCAAGGCCCTAACTCTCTTCAACCCTACAAAGCCTGAGAGAGGCGATGAAGCTGCAGAAGTAAAGTTTAACGCTAGTAGAGACTGATTTAAGAACAGAGACCATATCCATAACATCAAAGAGCAAGGTGGAGTAGCAAATGCTGATGTAGAAGTAGCAGCTAATTATCCAGATCTAACTAAGATAATTAATGAAAGTGGCTACACTAAACAACAGATGTTTGATGCAAGTGAAACTCCTATTGGAAGGAGATTTCATCTTGGACTTTCGTAACTAAAGAGAAGCCAATGCCTGGCTTCAAATCAAACGACAGGCTGGCTCTCTTGTTAGGGGTTCATGAAGTTGATGACTTCTCATTGTTCATTTACCATTCCAAATATCTCAGAATCCTTAAGAATTATGCTAACCCTACTCTGCCTGTCTTCTTTAAATGGAGCTGTTGTATCCGGATCGCGGAATCCCACCAACCACCACAGGAGCCGCGGATCGATGCAAAAACAGCGAGGAACTTTATTGCAAGCTCGAGCAGGGACTCTCTTCACACAATGGCGAAGGAGCCCCGAGTGAAAGCGGTGAATCTTTTTTATACTGTATAGCAGGGGAAGCGGGAAGGGAAGCTTAAGGGGATTGGTTAATTCATACTGTGCAGCAGGGGAAGCCGGACGGGAAGCTTAAGGGGGTTGGTTAATTCTTCAACTAAGGGTGTCTTGTTAGCTACTGATTGGTAGGTTAGAGTAAGGGGAGGTGAGGGACTTCCTGTCCTCCCCTGATTGGCTCGTTGAGTTTCTTTGTCTTAAAGTTTCCTTTTCTCTCCTCGGGAGGGGGTTTTACTCAAAATGGCGGAGCTATGTTTTCTCTCCTCGGGAGGGGGTTTCACATTTCACAGAGCAACAAAGCCTAAATGACAGCAATCTGTTTGCATGGTCTACTGAACATTTTAAGCCCACTGATAGGACTTAATGATAAAAAATATATATATTTCCTTCAAATACAGCTGCTCACTGAGAGTGCACCTGGTTACTCAAAATCTCTGGTAAAGATGTACAATAAGATTAATGTTGCTTTCATGCCTGCTAACTAACACAACATCTTTTCTTCAACCCATGAATCAAGGAGTAGTTTTGACGTTCAAGTCTTATTATTTAAGAAATAAATTTTTAAGACAATTGTTGCTATACATAGTGATTTTCTGATGGGCAAAGTCAATCAACAACCCTCTGGGAAGAATTCAGTATTCTAGATGCCATTAAGAACATTCATGATTCATGGAAAAATTCGAAGTATCAATGTACACAGGAGTCTGGAAGAAGTTGATTCTAAGCCTCCTGGATGTCTTGAAGGAGCTCAAGACTTCAGTGGAAGAAGTAACTGCAGATGTGGTAGGAACAGCGAGAGAATTAGAAGTGGAGCCTGAAGATATGACTGAATTGCTGCCATCTCATGATAAAACCTTAGCAGATGAACAAAGAAAGTGGTTTCTTGAGATGGCAACTACTCCTGAAGAAGATGCTCTGAAGACTGTTGAAATGAAAACAAGGGATTTAGAATATTATATATACTTGGTTGATAAAACAGTGGCAGGGTTTGAGAGGGCTGACTCCAATTTTATAAGTTCTATTGTAAATAAAATGCTACTCAACAGCATTGCATGCTAGAGAGAAATACTATGTAAAAAAGGAAGGTCAATTGATGTGGCAAATTTCACTGTTGTCTTGTTTTAATAAATTGCTGCAGCTACCCTGTCAGCAAACGCCACCCTAGTCAGCAGCCATTAACACAAGCAAAGCTGAAGACTCAGATGATAGTTGGCATTTTTTAGTAATAAAGTGTCTTTTCATTAAGCCATGTACATTGTTTTAGACATAATGCTATTTCACACAATAGACTATGGCACAATATAAACATTACTTTTGCACGCACTGGGAAACAAACAAACAAAAAAAACTGTGACTCACTTTATGTTATGAGACACTCCCTCTACTGTGGTAGTCTGGAACCAGATCTGCAATATCTCCCAGGTACAGGCAACTGTATTTTTTTCTAATAGGTGAGACAGTTGATGATGCATCTTTTTTCCCACCTTCCTTTTTACAGTTGCCATGCTCTCATCTTACAAAAGAAAGGTAAATCTCTTACAAACTCTGGATTTTGCTGCAATTATTTTTACTTAATGATTTCAACTCAGTTCTCATTAAATAATACACTGTCCCTGAGGGAAAAAAGCACTGTGCCATTAGGCATCAATCTCACAGCAAGGCTCCAGTGCTTTATCTATCCATGTATCTAATATCATTTAATCATCTATGTATCTGAAAATTAAAATTCAGAAGTGAGATTATTGTTGAGATATTTACTTAAGGTTGGAAAATTAAGGCAGCCTTTTTCTAACAGGAAGTAAAAATGATCTTGCTGTCTTGTTTAACAGCAGGCCTGACTTTAGGAATTAAGTTAAATGTCAGATATTTCCCATTAACTGAACAATCCAAAATATCAGCCCCAAGATTGCAAAGTACATGATACTTCTACAGCATTTTATCCAAAACTTACTCAATGATATTTTAATTTTTTCAAACCCTTCTGTGTACAGCTGGTTAAAAACAGTGCCTCTAAGTGAAAAAGAAACAGGGATAAGTTACAGTTACTTGATATGTCTGGTTAAAGAATTTTTTTTGGAGTAGCAGAAATTAAGAAAATAAATGATAAGAAAGTTTATTTCAAATCAAAAGAGTTTCAATCATTTGTTTTCACTTAAAATGAATAAAAAACTAATTGATGTGTCAGATGTTTGTCATAAAGAAATATTAACTAACTGGTGTTCTTAATCAGCATCAACCAATACAGTCTTACAGCAGTTTTTTGAGGGGATAAAGGGGCACTGAAAAAAATTAGGAAAATCTCATAAATTATCTAATTAATTTGATTACTATAGACAACCTAGAGAATTCAACTACAATAAATATATTTTTTTAAAACTTCTTTTTTTTTTCTTTTACTGGTTTGCCACAATGATTCAGATACATTTAAAATTTATTTGTTTAGATTTTCTTGTATTGGCAATCCTCATCATTCCAAAACCCACAAAGATCAGAATTTGTTCATTTGGACCAAATAACCTTAAAGATTTTTTACAGCGTAAAGTCAATGTTCTATAGTTTTCAGCACAAAATAAATTTATCTGAAGCTTCCTAATAGAAATTTTATGAGAAAACATTTTAGAACTTTAACAGTAATATTCTAGACAAAGCATACCCATCCCTCTATTTACTTAGAAAAATCAAATGGTACAACCATTTTTGCTAAAACTTACTGGTTAGAACAGTGTTTTCCAAAGTTCAGAATGTATACATAAGATGGTTTTAACTGGGAGAAAGGCAGAGAACAAAGTAGTATTGAATCATGTAACTATTTCTTTATCAATTTTCTTTCAACCTTTAATTCATGAAGGAGAAAAATCAATTTGTTGCCAGCATGCTTGAACTTTGTTCTAACACTTTTCGTTCTTCCTTACCATGAGACAGAATTTAACTAAAATTTAATACTACTGAAATATTTTCACTATTGTAATAAAATATAGCTGTTAAGTCTTCGTACTTTGAAGGCAGACAATCCTCATCCAATTGCTGGCTTTACTACTTACTAGCTTGATGACCCCAGGTAAGTTTCTCAACCTCTTTGTGCTTCAGTTTTACTCATATATGTTCATATCTACCTTTGAGGGTGTTAGACTATAATGAGATAACATTTATTCACGTAAAGTATCTCAAAAACTTATTTTCTGTCACATGCCATAAGCTGAAAGTTGTTAATTACTGACTATTTTTTCGAATTACTTTGTGTTAATTTCAGGTGGTATTGGTTTCCCATTTACAGAAGTATAAAAGTATAATGATTAAAAGAAATATTTAGTAGATAATTGAATACTGATATTGGTATATTATAAAAATAACTCCTACTTCCAGCTAGGAAGAAGTATCTTGTGGCACTAAAATGTCCAGCCCTGTGGAAACCTAGAAAATCTGAGTAAAGTACCACAATATCCTGTTTGAAAAGTTTCGGAAGATGCCAAGACAACCATTCCGATTTAAATTGCAGAAAGTAGGGAAAACCACTAGATCATTCAGGTGTGACCTAAATCAAATCCCTTACAATTATACAGTGGAAGTGAGAAATAGACTTAAGGGACTAGATCTGATAGAAAGAGTGCCTGATGAACTATGGATGGAGGTTAGTGATATTGCATAGGAGACAGGGATCGAGACCATCCTCAAGAAAAAGATATGCAAAAAGCAAAATGGCTGTCTGAGGAGGCCTTACAGATAGCTGTGAAAAGAAAAGTGAAAAGCAGAGGAGAAAACAAAAGATATACCCATTTGAATTCAGAGTTCCAAGGAACAGCAAAGAGAGATAAGAAAGCCTTCTTCAGTGATCAGTGCAAAGAAATAGAGGAAAACATCAGAATGGGAACGACTAGAGATCTCTTCAAGAAAATTAGAAATAACAAGGGAACATTTCATACAAAGATAGGCACAATAAAGGACAGAGATGGTATGGACCCAACAGAAGCAGAGTATATCAAGAAGAGGTGGCAAAATACACAGAAAAACTGTACACAAAGATCTTCATGACCCAGATAATCATGATGGTATGATCACTCACCTAGAGACAGACACCCTGGAATGCAAAGTCAAGTGGGCCTTAGGAAGCATCACTACTAACAAAGCTAGTGCAGGGGATCAAATTCCAGTTAAGCTATTTCAAATTCTAAAAGATGATGCTATGAAAGTGCTATACCAATACGCCAGCAAATTTGGAAAACAGCAGTGGCCACAGGACTGGAAAAGGTCAGTTTTCATTCCAATCCCAAAGAAAGGCAATGCCAAAGAATGCTCAAACTACCACACAATTGCACTCATCTCACACACTAGTAAAGAAATGCTCAAAATTCTCCAAGCCAGGCTTCAGCAACACGTGAACCGTGAACTTCCAGATGTTCAAGCTGGTTTTAGAAAAGGCAGAGGAACCAGAGATCAAATTGCCAACATCCACTGGATCATCAAAAAAGCAAGAGAGTTCCAGAAAAACATCTACTTCTGCTTTATTGACTATGCCAAAGCCTTTGACTCTGTGGATCACAATAAACTGTGGACGATTCTGAAAGAGATGGGAATACCAGATCACCTGACCTGCCTCTTGAGAAATCTGTATGCAGGTCAGGAAGCAACAGTTAGAACTGGACATGGAACAACAACCTGGTTCCAAATAGGGAAAGGAGTACGTCATGGCTGTATATTGTCACCCTGCTTATTTAACTTATACGCAGAGTACATCATGAGAAACACTGGGCTGGAGGAAGCACAAGCTGGAATCAAGATTGCCGGGAGAAATATCAATAACCTCAGATATGCATATGACACCACCCTTATGGCAGAAAGTGAAGAGGAACTAAAGAGCCTCTTGATGAAAGTGAAAAAGGAGAATGAAAAAGTTGGCTTAAAGCTCAACATTCAGAAAACTAAGATCATGGCATCCGGTCCCATCACTTCATGCCAAATAGAAGGGGAAACAGTGGAAACAGTGGCAGACTTTATTTTTCTGGGCTCCAAAATCACTGTCAATGATGATTGCAGCCATGAAATTAAAAGACGCTTACTCCTTGGAAGGAAAGTTATGACCAACCTAGACAACATATTAAAAAGCAGAGACATTACTTTGCCAACAAAGGTCTGTCTAGTCAAGGCTATGGTTTTTCCAGTAGTCATGTATGGATGTGAGAGCTGAGTGCCAAAGAATTAATGCTTTTGAACTGTGGTGTTGGAGAAGACTCTTGAGTCTCTTGGACTGCAAGGAGATCCAACCAGTCCATCCTTAAGGAAATCAGTCCTGAATGTTCATTGGAAGGACTGATATTGAAGCTGAAACTCCAATACTTTAGCCACGTGATGCAAAGAACTGACTCATTTGAAAATACCCTGATGCTGGGAAAGATTAAAAGCAGGAGATGGGGACGACCGAGGATGAGATGGTTGGATGACATCATTCCGTAAACTCTGGGAGTTGGTGGTGGACAGGGAGGCCTGGTGTGCTCTGGTCCATGGGGTCGCAGAGTTGGACACAACTGAGCAACTGAACTAAACTGAACTGAAGACAACTATGCCAAGAGAAGCTAAGATTCCACAGACAAGGAAACCATGGAGAAATTAGTCATCATCCTTCATGTTGCTCTTCTTCTTAGGACATTTGCCAATCTTTGCCTTTGTGTGAAAAGAAAACACAGTCAAAGGGCCCTAGGAAGGCAACAGAGAATCTAGAAGAACAACTGGAGATACCAAATGGCTGGACAGACAAAATCTGTGTTCAGGGCTGCCAATACAGGGCAAGATCTAGAGAGGAGGTAGGCTCAGGGAAGTGAACTTGATATTGTTGTTACTGTTTGCATTTTATCAGCATTTGCTGAATTTTAAAGCTTGCAAGAAAGAGGCTAAGAAAATGTGGAAAAAAACACACACACAAAAAAAACAAAAAACACTCCTCTACAGGTTTCAACACTCAGAGATCACACACTCCATCAAGCCCCCAGTTGTGGTGCTGGATGGGGCTCTGCAGGTAAGAATATGAGATCTGTACTTCCAAGATAGGAGGGGTCCAACGCAAGCAACTCTCCACCAGGTGGCCAGTTGGTTTCCTTGAAAACTCATAACTTATTCGGAGCTCTATTTTGATCTCTTTCACCGGCAGGTAGGAAATTCAGAGGGGACAGTGGTCAGGTTGGCCTGAGAATATATTGTTTGGTGTAGTCTCCACTTCTGACACCATGTCTGCTCTGTACAGGGGCCCACTGAGCCAGTTTGGCAGTTGACCATTAACAAAATCTACCTAATATCTATTGACTAAGTCATTTTTCTCCTTGGTTTTTCTACCTCTTCTCTGAATGTTATACTCTGGTAGGTGTTAACACGTGATACAAAAATGTTCCCACTTTGCGCCTATATCCATCCATCAAACAACTTGTCTCGGTGGCAGACTTCCTCATTCAATTTTACAGTTTTTTCCTTTCAGGACTTTGACCAACTAATCAGATCATTACCATTGTACAAAGATCTAAATATAGTCTTGCCTAGGGCTACTTCTGCTTCCAGTGGAAGTATGACAGGTGAATCACTTGCAGATTTGCCTACTAGAAGATTTTTCCTGTTCTCTGTCTTCCAACTCATTCCCAGAAAATAGTTGTAATGCAGACACCATCTAGTTTTGCTTGTATCCACACACAAGAATAATCCACCCATTAAGCAGGTAGGATTTTCCTCTTCTTTTTCAGCTAGTCATAGGTATAGTCCATATGGTCACAGGTACAGGTGAAGGTTGAGTATGGATATAGTCAGAGTGGGTGGTATGGAGATCTGGGCTACCTGCTATCTGCTCATTCATGCCCACTTATCCTTCTCAGATTGATCCTTGATGTCCCATTTAAACCTGAGCTAGTAATGAACTGCCGCTGGCCCTGTTGGACTGTGGGACTGAACCTGTCTGATAAGCCCTGCCATAATGGGTATGTCTGGATGCATGTTCATTTGCGGCACCATAGACAGCCTTCATTTTCTACCAGGGCTCAATAGCATCCCAAGAGCTGTTTCTTGAAAAATATATAATTTTCTAATGCAGATCACATGGCCTTGCACTCAAGCCTCAAGGAACTGCATTATGATTCTCATTGACTCTTGAAAATACTTGTATCTTTTCATCACTGAAATCTCTAACTCCATAAAGTCTGCCAGATACTGTGATCCAAGCCACAGGCTGCTTGCATTACAGCCAGGACCTGCTGTGAAGCCTTTTTTCTTTTTCTTTCCTTTTTTTCAGAAACCCACTCAAGCCTAACAGTCTTCTGAGCCTCCAAGTATAAGGGCCAAAACAATAATTCCAAGAGTGCAGTGTGCTGCCTTTAGAATTCTTTGAGGCTTTCTAGCCATTAGGCTCATTGTGTGTGTGTGTGTGTGTGTGTGTGTGTGTGTGTGTGTGTGTGTGTGTGTGAGAGAGAGAGAGAGAGAGAGAGAGATAGGGGATGCAAAAATGAAGCAATCTTACTCTTACTGTCCATACTATACATGGTCAAATTAACTTTCATAGTCCACCATATTTTCCCTCTGCATTACATCAGTGTAACTAAGAAATAACCAAATAAACCCATTTTCCTTATAGCATTGCCCCAACCCCAGTCCCACCCCGCATAGCCATCATTCAAATTACTGGATTACCACACCAAAAGCGGTATTCCCTTCCATTAGGGAAGGTTGGGTTCTCTTTACCAGCCAGGCAACAAGTGAGCCAGACCCCAAATCCATTTTTATTCTTCTTTTCTTGGACTATTCTCAGTATAATTCTGTCATGTCATCTCAGAAGAAGATATTTATATATAATTAGACACAAATGAGATTTATTATGGTAAATAACCATTAAAGTAAAGGAGAAGGGCTTAAGAGTGGTAGAAAGAGCCTTTACAACATGCTGGCTGGTCTGACATCTATGAAGAAAGAGCAGGGAGAAACAGGATGAGATAGGAAGAGTTCATGTTGTAGAACTGCTCTGAGAAAGTTGATGGAGAGATTCTGAGAATGAGTTCTCATTAAAGGAGTGACATATTTGGCAGAAATGGTCCACCTTTAGGACCCCTGACATACTCAGTCATGGTCTGGTGGTAGCCTGAAGGAAGTAGAGGAAATGAGCTAAGGAAGAAAAGAAAAATGAAGCATGATATTAAAATTGGGCAGAAAAACTTGGAGAAAATAAGCCAAAAGATAAAGTTACAGAATTTTTAAGCTGGATAAAATAATAGAAAGCCTAAAACATTTAATTTTTCAAAAAGAAAGTTAGAAACGGAAAAAGTAAGAGTATATTCTTGGTATTTATTTCATTCATATCTCAAAAGGATTTGATGTGAACTAAAGCCAATTATCTTACAGAGTCGGAAGTAGATGGTGGAAAACATACTAGGATTGTGGTTCTATGAAGTCATTCCATACCCTTGTATGCATGCTTCTTTTATGTTCTATGTATTAAGAATTATGACAGGAAAAAATGGACAGCTCTTAATAGGAGAATAATAGAGCTAGTGTGAAAATTAGTAAGATATAAGAATACACTGAACAGGAAAAAAAGATGTAAAGGTAAAAAATGATTGATACTGCTTCATGTAAACACATTGAAAATAAATCTTGGATCTATATAAAAGTATTAAATCTAAAGGAATTTTCCCACAATAAACTTAAATATGGCACAATCTACTGAATGTGCATGACAGCATAATGGGAAGGAAGATCCAAAACACAATACAGAATCCTCTTCCAGTAATGATAGCACACTTTCCATTGGACTACCCCTCCCATAGACAGTAACTATGAACATTGGACAAATGAAATAAACAACGCTGAATGCAATGGAGAGCAGTAAAAAGAAGGCATAAAGTAGGTTCACGCTATAAACTTCTAGCCTAGGTTGTGTCCTCAACTGCAATATCAGAAGATCTCTCATTGTATCTAAAATGGCAACAATAATAATGGCAGTGAGAACTCTGACAATGGTAACCAGATAGAGTTTTCATGGTAAAATCTCTATCAGGACTGTGTGTTAAAGTCCAGGTTCTGAAAGATGCATTAGCTGGCCATAACGGAAAGGGCAAAAGTCAGTACTGAAAATTTCTGAGTCTCAAAGAGCCTTATTAAGAGATCTTCTTCCTATGCCCGTCATGGATAATGACACTTTTCTTTCAGTTCAGAAGAATGATGAAGTGGAATTCCAACTGCAATAGTAACTGCAGTGAAGGTAAAAAAGATAGGAGTAGAATTGCCATTTCTAAGCAACACCTTGGTACACTGGGCAGGCTTGAGCTGTCCCAGTGGAGCAGCAGCAAAACTAAGCCATAAACTAGCCAAGACTATGGATAATAAAGTTACATGTTGGACCCTTGCAAGTATTTAGGAGGGAGTTCACTGTAATTCACTGGTTTTCCTGGAGCTGTGCAGTGGAGTTCAGAGATCAGCACAATTTGAAGATAGAAGTTAACATGACTAGTTTACTCACAAACTGGAGAGGCTTATGATATGTATATCATAAGCTCAGTATATTTTATAAAGATAGTGTATATTATTCAGGGAGGCTTTTAATATTGAAGATCAATTTTGTAAAAAGAACTCAGATCTCTAAGAATTCCCAAATAATATAATTGCAGATGTTATCACTGACATACAAGCTCTCATGTGAGTTTCATTGGTTAACAAGAGAGAGAAAAGATTTTAAAAGCAATGTTATCATTTGTGCTGCATAGGTTTAAGGGATGTTGTGGAAGTCTTTCTTTTTTGTGTTACATATTTAATCTGGAGATGAGATTAGCTAATGATATCATGGAGGTGAATCTTGAAAATCTAAGTTTGAATGGCAGATAAAGGATGGCACTGGGAAAGTCCAGAGACAGGAACCCAAGGATACTGTATGTAGGGCAGGGCCTCTGGGATGGCAGTTAAGGTCAGCAATACATTCAAGTGCCCATGGGTAAAAACTGTTAAGTCCAAGGAGTATGTATCTACCACTGAGGTGCACTTCAAAGACGAGGTTCACAGAGCAGAGTGCTGATTTTCAAATGATTGGTTCCCTAAATGAGAATTTTAAAAAAGAAAGGAAGGAAGGAAGTTCAGACATGGAGGTAAATGAGGACATAAAGAAGAAAAAATAAAATAAATAAATAGAAACATCTCACAAAAAGTTAAAAGTAGTAACAGCGCCTGAATGAGTTAAAGTTACAAATGGGAAAGGATCTCAGCAAATTTCCAAAGGTGAGAGAATTCCAGGTATCTAAGTAACCATGAAAATTTGTTTCTCTGTGTCTGTTTCATAAGAGTTTCCATGTTTTGGGGAAAATCCAACTTTCTGTTTCTTGAATATGTTATGTGTGACTTCTGAGAGTATGAGACTATTAACTGCATAAATGCTCAATTATGCCAGCTATACGAGCTGTGAGTTTTGTCATCCTAAAGATCATATATGGATGTTAAAATAAAATTATAGACATAATGAATAAATACATTCAAGATTAAACTATTCTATATTTTCTAAACCTTCTGTGCATCTTGTTTTGCTCATTAATTGTGAATGCAGTCTTCTATTATTCATTAGCATAGATTCCATACTGATAATCATTTTTTAAAAATATTACTATTATATTTAAAACTTTAATGCTAAAAATAGAAATGAAGGCAAACTGGATAAAATATATAAAATAAGAATGATTTAAAATATTTAAAATATCATTGTAATTAATATAATGCTTTTTAAAACATAAAAATGGAATGACCACATGAACACGGTATTATTTTAAAACACTGTTCCACACTCAACTTCTATAGTGGAACCTGAAGGTTACATTTCTATGAGAGTAATGTTTCACCTTATTTGAAAATATTTTCATTTTTATAGAATGATAGAAAAAACAGATAGTTGTGGGAGAAATGAGGAAACTAGCATATTCATTCAAGAAGGTGGTAATTTACAGCCAAAACTGTTCACTGATATTTTATTGTTTAGTTGAGGCATTTGTGCCCTCTTCTACCCCTATTCTTATTCTGAGAATGTCATTTCATTGCTTACTCAGTAAGAGCACCGCAATATACTTAAAGGTAAAAACCAAATGGTTTTATTGTTTGTTTTTCTGTCAAAAGCAAATGTGTTTTCCTAAGTTATCTAGCTATTTGGTTCTATTTAACTTTTCTGGATAGTATCAAACTTTGAATGAATACAAATCAATACTTTTGCAATAGGATTTTTTTTTTTTAATCCATCCAGTATCTCAAAATGGCTGAAATTTAACCAACAGTTGTAAAATTTTTAAAAATAAAACTCTGCCTGCCAGACAGTTTCACATTTGGGAACTCGGCTTCACTTCACATATCCTGGCATGAGAAATAAAGTTTCCACATTCTCAGAAAACTAATGGTAATTCCACATTGCTGTTTCTCTCTGGGGGTTCACAGAGCATGTATCCCATTACAACGTCTCTCTGAGTTCATGTTCATTTAAGAACTTTTCCCCACCTTGCACTTTATTTGTATTTCTCATTCCATATTATTTTTCATGAGCTCAGTTATTTTCAAGAAGAAAACTTTCTCTTTATATTATTGTTTTGCTCATTTTGAAAATCTCTGATCTGAAATTCTCTTATGTGACGGTGTTGGCAGAGGATTTGTAAAGCCATCTCAAAATGAAGGAAGTAATGTAGAACATTAGATTTAATTTAAAAACCACTTCACTCTACAGGATCACATTCTGATTTTAGACTTCTGTTTTTATAAGTGCATTTCTACATATGAAAATATATAAATGAGAGATAAATGAATCCTAACACTCTGATTCCTCATAGATTAGAGGCTGAATTATTTGTGTTAAATGTAAAATAAGAATGAAAACAAATATATGACAATTTAATAACTTTGATTTACACATGTGAGGATAAGTATTTTGGTCTAAATAATCTGTCTGCATTGATAAGCCATTGAAAAACTGCAATAAGAATTTCTGATTTACTGTATATTATCAATACTATCACAGAGTCTGTCATTAATAGTCAATAATGATACCTAATTATAGCTTATGGATAGCAACCACAACTAGGTTAAGTGAAATAACAATTTTTAATAAATTTTTTTTGATGGTAATAACAATGAACAAAGGAGAACAGCTAAATTAACCTTATTTGCATTTTTGCAAATCCAATTTAGTTTATATAAAATTGCTTAGAGAATCAGAGTATTTCCAAATACCACAATCTATTATAGATTCTCAGACACACTTTGACTTAGGATAAATGAATCCTTCCATTTAACTCTTGACGTGTGCTATAAGTTGAAAAAATGAGGCTAGAGGAAAAGGTGCATTTCTGTAATAACCTTTAAATATCAAAATGAACAGAAAATGTGTAATCACTGAGCGAGGATTCTGATGACTCGATATCACTGCCAACATAGTCACTTATAAACTTAAAGAAAAAAAAAAAAACTGCAGCAAAATTGTGAGGCAAAAAATGATGAAAACTGAACAAACTTTTCCCCCCAAGCTTAACTCTTTTGGAGAATTTATATTACAGTAGACTGCATTGGCTTATTTATGCGCTCTTTAATTTACTGGGTTATTAATTCATTTTACTCTACTCCTCTGAGAAGTTGTTGCCAATGTGTACAATATTTTTTATAGCTTGTCTTAAAGTATCAAAATCAGTATTAATAAACCCAGTATTAAAAATTTTCAGTTCGATTAAGTAGCACTGCCTGAACTATTGCAATTTGAATCAATATTAAGTGTCTTTTAACTTATTTTCCTATGCATACTGCTGATGAGCTTTTTGGTAATGTGATTTATGAGCAAAATATTTATTGTTGTTGTTGTTGCTATTTTATACATAGTAAGAAGTTTCAGCAGACTTCTTCCTGGATGATAAAACTGAATTTTAATGTGGTAAATACACTAATATTTGACAAGTATAGTGTAAACACAGATAGTTTAACCTTTTAAATCAACAGAGAAGCTGTACCAAGTGACTCCTAGTAAAAAAAATGCAATGGATATATAAGTCCAAAGGGGTTTCCCTGATAGCTCAGTTCGTAAAGAGTCTGCCTGCAGTGCAGGAGACACTGATTTGATTCCTGGGTTGGGAAGATCTGCTGGAGAAGCGATAGGCTACCCACTCCAGTATTATTGTGCTTCCCTTGTGGCTCAGCTGGTAATGCAGGAGACCTGGGTTCGATCCCTGGGTTGGGAAGATCCCTTGGAGAAGGGAAAGGCTAGTATTCTGGCCTGGAAAAATCCACGGACTGTATAGTCCATGGGGTTGCAAAGAGACGGACATGACTGAGTGACTTTCACTTCAATTCATGTAAGTCCAAAGGTTTCACAAGAAGAGTCTCAATTGAAGCTGGGCCTCCTGAGAAGTGAACTCACTTGTCCTACTACCACCTGTCCACCTACTACCTGGATCTTCCCTTGCTGTAAGCATTGAGTGCATGCATGCATGCTCAGTGGCTGTCACGTCCGACTCTTTGCGACCCCATGGACTGTAGCCCACCAGGCTTCTCTGTTCATAGAGTTTTTCAAGCAAGAATACTGGAGTAGGTTGCCATTTCCTCCTTCAGGGGATCTTCGACCCCACGTCTTCAGTGGCTTCTACATTGGCAGGTGGATTCTTTACCACTGAGCCACTTGGGAAGCCTGTTCAGCATTAACTGATGAGATAAACAAATTAGGTTATTTTCTGTAAGTAGCAAAATATCTCTGCTTGGTTTAGGGAAAGCAAAGGAGCAAATCTGTTGATGAAAAGTAAGGGCTCTTCTGAATAACTGAACACAATGGAAGTCAAATTCCTGTTTGCTCTGTCGGGAAAGACTAGAGAAAGTCTTCCTCTGCCATATGCAGTCATGAGGGGCTTTCTCACATAATAAAACATTCTAAAAATCCCACCATTTGTGTTATAAAATTTTAGGGCTCAGGTATATTTCATCAAGGTTAGTAGTTTCAGAAAATAAGTATTACAGTAACAGATTTGCAGCTGATTGGTGAAAGCAAAAAAAGTTATTGCTACATGGATTATCTCAATTACTCCATTGTATGAAATTCCCATGTAATTTAGAAAAGGCAGAAATACTCTGACTTGCTGAATTTTATAAGATGTGATTTTATGAGGTCTGATACTTTCACAAAAGTAGGATTGCCATATTCCACACCTGGTTCAAGGGAGAACACTGTAAAGATTTATATACATTATAAACCACCATCCCCCATACTGAAAAAGCTTCTAAAATTCACCAGTTCTTCCTTCTATCACCCATCATACATCCTATGACAATACCTGTGAATTTTATCTAAAGAGATGAGAGAATCAAACCTGAAAGCTCAATCTTCACTGAAAATTTTGAAATGATTATACTGAAGGCAATCTTTTTACATGAGAATTTATCTTTGATTTCACTGTTGAAGAGTAATAAAAAAAGGACACAAAGAACTACTTTGACAGGATACCCTACTACCACATGAAGTAGTAGCAGAGAATAGAATTCCAGTTCTTAGTGAAGACTTATGTTATCAGGAAGAAATCAACGTTTCCCCACACACAACAGAGTCCTGGTACAAATGAATATAATTATAAAGGAATTCTAATTCTTCTCTAGAATCAGACTTAAGATGTAAAATGATATTTTTTATAGAACAGAATGATACATAGTATATACCTGGGAGAATTATGATTGTCTTGTGCTCCATCATGATCCTCATTGGAACACTTTGCCAAATATGACTCGGTATGTTCTATATGATACTATACATATTATGCATTATACTATATCTCTAGTCATATGTCTGAACATGCATGCTAATTCGCTTCAGTAATGTCTGACTCTTTGCAACCCTAAAGGACTGTACCCTGCCAGGCTCCTCTGTCCTCTCTCTCCAATGCCCTAACATCTTTATCTACAAATATTCTTTATATTTTATCTTTATGTTGAGTATGCTTATCTAAAAGACTTTCACAATTAACTTTCACAGAAATATCTAATAATTTGGGGTATAAATTGAATAAACAGGAAATAAGAGAAATTTCCATTCTACCTTTCATTTAAAAGGACATTTACTACTTAAAAATAGAAGATGATGTGAAAGTTCATATACTAAACTTGGGATTTCCTGATCCCTCCTTCTTCTCTTGGCCATCAGAATGTTCACAAATACATTTCACTCTCTCAGAAGAGAGAAGAGTCTTCTTTGAGGCTCTGATAGCCTGTCATCACATAAGTTGCATCCATGCCCAGAGAATTTCCAGTTGTCCTTTCAGGGCACTAATCATAAATTTTAACACTTTTCAATTTGAGGAAAGCACTAACAGGTAAGTTAGAGAGCAAAATATATGACAGGAAAAGGTTCAAAGAATCTTTAATAAAACAAAAAAAATTCAGGGACAAAAAATTCAAGTAATTTATTAATATACTTAGATAAGAGAAGATATTATAAGCCATGAAACCAAATGAGTGTTTAGAGAGCTAACAAGACCTTTTTGGGGGAAAAATAAATGTGTGTGTGTATGTATACATTTAGAGATATTTTAAAAGCTCATTTAAAAGATTGGAAAATAAAACTGAAGAACTCTCTTAGAAAGTTGGAAATTTTTTAAAAATTTATGAGAAATAGTTGAGAGAAGTTAAGAAAATTAGAGAGTCAGTATTCCATTACTTGAAAACAGTATTTCCAAAATGAAACAGAGAAAAGGAGAGGTGTACAGTATCAAAGAAATTATTCAAAAAAGTTTCTCAGAAGAGTAGAACATGTTTCCTAGACACAAAGAAATCACCTGCTGCCCAGTACCACCTCTACCAAAGCATATCACATTAAAATGCTTGAAAACTGAAGTTTGACCAAGAGAAGCTACTAAAATCTTCAGAGAGAAAGAAGGTAGAGGTCACACGAAAAAGATCAGGAATCAAAATGGCCACGAGTAACTCAACAGTGGCACAGGCAGCAAGGAGAAAATAAAAAGCAACACCTTCAAAGTCCTGAAGGAAATGTTTCTAAAATAAAATTGTATATTCAATCAACTATCAAACAAATATGATGGTAGAAAATCTTTTTTTTTTTTTTCCAGACATACAGAACCTCAAAATGATCTTCATTGTCTCTTTTCTCAGGACATGACTGGTTGAGGAACTCCACCAAAATAAAGAAGGAAATTCAGAGAGAAAAAAGAAAGCCATGTAGCCTAAGGAGAAAATTTAGTGCAAAAATAGGAGAAAGAACTCTCAAGGAGGAGAGAGAAAGGTGCTCTAAGTGGGACAACTGAGTCACAAGCCTCAAAAGCAGTGAGCCCAGATCGGAGAATTTTAGCCACCCTTAGATTTCTCTAAGAGATCAAATCAGCCAATGATCTGATGTGTTTGAATGTTTGAAGTAAGGACAGGTTGAAGAGATTTTGGAATAAGTTAGTGATAAATTCTCAGACTGTGAAGAAAACTTTATAAGAATATAAACACCATCCTGATACACACAGTAAGGCTAAACTGTGACTAGTCTTCAAACTTTATTTGTCATAATTAAAGCCACAAATACTAACTACATTTTTACAGTTAAATATAAACATATTTTGAGAAGGTGAGGAGAAGCTTGAAGTGTGTGATTGGGTGTCTAAGTGCACACAGACAGTGATTTGAAACATGGAGAACAAGAGAGAAATTAGTCTTTAGTTTTCATAGGAGGAAGCCAATATATATTGGCTTAAAAAATTCAGAGTAGCACTGTAAGTGTATTATTTATAGATATGAAGATAAATATCTAAAGAAAGAACTGAAAGAATGGGATAAGGGCATATGACTGCCACTGCTTTAAATAGGTTTTATAGATCATTTGATTGTTGAAACTATGTTAAAAATAAAAATTAAAAAAAGAATGGCTGTGCCTCAACATTTGATATCGTTGAACAATATTAACTTATCTCTAAGGTGCTACCCCTTCAGAAACATCATTTTTCAAAAAATAATAGAACTTTCCAGGAAATTTGGCAGCTTGTTTTAAAAGAATCCTATACAACTTTATTTTTAATTGGTTATATTTCTGCTGTGATTGCAAAATTCAGGCCACATCGACTTCATTGATAGCCATAGTATTAAGCCAAGTTCTTAATTTAGATCATCTACTTTTGCTTTACTGACTAATTCAAAGCCTTTGACTGTGTGGATCACAACAAACTGTGGAAAATTCTTAAAGACTTGGGAATACCAGTCCAGCTGATCTGCCTCCTGAGAAATCTGTATGCAGATCAAGAAGCAGCAATTAGAACTGGACATGGAACAACAGACTGGTTCCAAATTGTGAAAGGAGTATATCAAGGCTGTATATTGTCCCCCTGCTTATTTAACTTATATGCAGAGTACATCATGAAAAATGCTGGGCTAGATGAAACACAAGCTGGAATCAAGATTGCCGGGAGAAATATCAATAACCGCAGATACGCAGATGACACCACCCTTATGGCAGAAAGAGAAGAAGAACTAAAGAGCCTCCTGATGAATTCGAAAGAGGAGAGTGAAAAAGCTGGCTTAAAGCTCAACATTCAGAAAACTATGATCATGGCATCCAGCCCCATCACTTCATGGCAAATAGATGGGAAAACAATGGAAACAGTGACAGATGTTATTTTGGGGGACACTAAAATCACTGTAGATGGTGACTGCAGCCATGAAATTAAATGATGCTTGCTCCCCGGAAGAAAAGCTACAAGCAACCTAGACAGCATATTAATAAGCAGAGACATTGCTTTACCAACAAAGGTCCATCTAGTCAAAACTATGGTTTTTCCAGTGGTCATGTATGGATGTGAGAGTTGGACTATAAAGAAAGCTGAGTGCCAAAGAATTGACGCTTTTGAACTGTGGTGTTGGAGAAGACTCTTGAGAGACCCCTGGACTGCAAGGCGATCCAACCAGTCAATCCTAAAGGAAATCAGTCCTGAATATTCACTGGAAGAACTGATGCTGAAGCCGAAATTCCAACACTTTGGCCACATGATGCGAAGAACCAACTCATCTGAAAAGACCCTGATGCTGGGAAAGACTGATAGTGCAAGGAGAAGGGGATGACAGAGGATGAGATGGTTGGATGGCATCACCGGTGTGATGGACATGAATTTGAGTAAGTCTGGGAGTTGGTGATGGACAGGGAAGCCTGGCATACTGCAGTCCATGGGGTTACAGAGTCAGACATGACTGAGCAACTGAACTGACTGAATTTAGGTAATAGAATTTTAGATTTAAAAGAAACATTTGAAATCATACAGTCTCTTCCTTTTAGAGATGAGGAAACTAAGCCCCAGTGAAATCAGTGATAGAAATAATACTATTTTCAGTGAATTATTATAAGAACATGTCAACAGAGATGAATAGAATATAGAAGCTATGAAATCAGACTCATTTGGTTTCACATTCTGCTTCTACTCCTTATCAGCTAGGCAATTTCTGGCAATTTATTTCATTCCTCTTAGACTTAATTTCCTCATTTTTGAAATGAAAGATGATAATTTATTGGATTAAATAAGATAAATGTTTATTCCTGGCATAGAATGTTCAATAAATTATATAGCTTTATCACTGACAGAATTAAGAGTATATATCTGTTATGTGTTCTAATCAGGATGACCAGAAAATTTATCATGCAATGTAGACTCGAGAAGGAAAGAGCGTATTATTAACAAAAACACCTAGATCACAGGTTTTCATGTTTTGCTTTTACTTTGACATTTACTGGTACTTGAGAAGTGATAAGTGTTAGTTGCTCAGTCATGTCCAACTCTTAGCAACCATATGGCCTGTAGCCTGCCAGGATCCTCTGTTCATGGAATTCTCCAGCAAGCATACTGGAGTGGGTAGCCATTCCCTTCTCCAGAGGATCTTCCAGAGCCAGAGACTGAACCCAGGTCTCCTGCATTGCAAGCAGATTCTTTACCATCTGAACCACCAGGGAGTGTGATGTGCTTAGTCGCTCAGCCATGTCCAGCTCTCTGTGACGCCATGGACTGTAGCCCGCCAGGCTCCTCTTCCTATGTGGATTCTCCAGGCGTTACTGGAGTGGGTAGCCATGCCCTCCTCCAGGGAATCTTCCTGGAGGGAAGAACCCAGGGACTGAACCCGGGTCACTAGCACTGCAGATGGATTCTTTACCATCTTAGCCACCAGGGAATCTAAACCATCAGGGAAGTCCTTGCCTTATTAATTTTCTTAGATTTTTAAAAATCTTTTTATTTTATACTGGAGTATAGCCAACAATGTTGTGATAGTTTCAGCTGAACAGTGAAGGGACTCGATCTCCCCCAAACTCTCCTCCCAGCCAGGCGGCCACAAAACACTGAGCAGAGTTCCATGAGCTTTGTTGGTTATCCACTTTAAACACAGCAGTGTGTACAGGCAACCATAAGTTTATCCTCTAAGTCTATGAATTTCTGCTTTAAGTTCTTTTGTATCATTTCTTTTCAGATTCCACATGTTAAGAATGTCATATGATATTTTTCCTTCTCAGCCTGACTCTCTTCACTCAGTAGGGCAATCTCTAGATCCATTCCTGTTGTTGGAAGGGCATTATTTCATTCTTTTTAATGGCTGAAGAATATTTCATTGTATAAATGTACAAGATCTTCTTTACCCATTCCTGTCGATAGACATTTAGGCTGCTTCCATGTCTTTGCTATTGTAAGTAGTGCTGCAGTGAACATGGGCGTGCATGTATCTTTTCAGATCATGCCCAAGAGTTGGATGGCAGGTTCTTGGTAGCTCTGTTTTTAGTTTTTTAAGGAATCTCCATATTTTTCTCTATAGTGGCTGTGGTACTTATTTTAATCATGGTTTTTCCCAGTTTTACTGAGATATAACTGACAAAATTGTAAGATATTTAAAGTGCATGACATGATGATTTGATGATTTGACATATATAGACATTGTGAGAGGATTCTTTACTTAAGTACCTATATAACACAGTGTAATCAATTATACACACAATGTTATTCAACTTATAACTGAAAAAATTTGTACCTTTTTACCAACCTCTCCTACTTCCCCTGGCCTTCCCAGGTGGTACTAGTGGTAAAAGAACCCATATGCCAGTGTAGGAGATGTAAGGGACACAGGTTTTATCCCCAGGTTGGGAAGACCCCCTGGAGGAGGGCATGCTGATCCATTCCAGTATTCTTACCTGGAGAAACCCATGGACAGAGGAGTCTGGCAGGCTAGAGTCCATGCAGTTGCAAAGAGTTGGACATGACTAGTGACTAATACTTTCACTTTCCTACTTTCCCCAAGCCACTAGTAACCACTTTTCTATTCTCTGTTTCTATAAATTTGACACTCTTTCCCCCTCAGATTCCACATATAAATGACACTATATAGTATTTAACTTTCCATGTCTGGCCTATTTGACTTAGTATAATGCCCTTACAGTTCATTTGTGTTGTCATAAGTGATAGAATTTCCTTCTTTTTTTCAATGCTGAATAGTGTTTCATTGTATCTATATGCCATTTTCTTTATCCACTCACCAATCAATAGAGAATAAGTTGTTTCGATACCTCAGCTATAGTGAATAATGCTGCTATGAACATAGGAGTACAGATATCTCTTCAAGAAACTGATTTATTTTCCTTAACCACACTTAACTACAAAATAGATCAGGAATCTAAAATTGTCTTAACAAGTGGTAAGATTGGAGGGATAGAAAAAGGACTGACTTGCAAAGAACTGTGGAAATGGTTCACAGAATATAGTGTTTTAGGGAACAAAATAGATGGGCAGCCAAAAAAGATATTACTTAACATCTAGACCTAGAATAAGGCAAGAATTAGAGAAGCTAGATACTTAAAATATGATTTTCTGCTTAGGTTTCCACCCTGAGCCAATTTTTAAACTTGAATTCTTTGACTGAACTGATTTCTAGGTTTCTAATACAGAGGACCTTACAGCACTGTGGTGACTATAGATAGTAATGATTTCCTCCAGGCCTTGCCCAAAGGAAAGATAGCCAGTTTACTCAGGGACACTGGAGAACGTGGCTCTTACACATTTTGATGCTTATTGGACATAAAGACTAAGGTGGCGCTGATACCTGGAAACACGAAGTATCATCATGATCACACTCTTAGAAAGAAGCTTTGTGGGGCCAGGTCATAAGTGAAGTTCTGGCTGAAGCCCAGTTCACAATGGGCCACCTTAGTCCACAGTGTATCACTCTGATCCATTAAAGCAATGACATCTGGATGAGCAAGTGGTAGCTAAATTGGTGTATCACATATATGCCCAGACTGTGGAAGATAAATGCTATTAAGATTCAGTGACCTTCCACTTCAGTCAGCTTTTATTCAGGATCATGTCAATCCCTACCCAAAATGAATGAAACACAGTTCTTGATAGTCTCTTTGAGTTCTTGAGGCAACATATTAGACCTGGGAATATTGCTCTGGTCTGACATGCTGGGTGACACAGATTTGAATGCCAGAGGCTACCCAGTTCGAGTAGCATCTGAAACACAAAAGGAGTGTACAGCAGGTCTTAAGTATAAAGCAAGCTGTTCTTCCACTGGGGCAATGTGACACCTTAAGCCTTGTGGTGCTACAGATGTCAGTGATTGGAAAATATACAGTATGTAATATTTGTCAAGTCCCTGTGAAAAGAATGACAACAAAGTCCCCTGGGATTCTGGAACTAAGTCAAACCATCCTCAGCAGATACATGCATACCTTTCTAGGAACAGTTCTTGGCATGTTGCTGGGATTTTGGAAAGATGGATCACTAGATGATAGGCCACCAATTGACAGGACGGCTCCTGGCTCCTATAATATGACTTCTGTCAGACTCTCTGCTATGGTCTGAATGTTTGTGTCTACCCCAAATCCATATGTCACAGTCTTAACTCCTGAAGGCTATGACACTACAAGGTGAAGCTTTCGGGAGGCAGCTAGGTCATGAGGGTGGGACCCT
The DNA here is from genome assembly GCF_033118175.1 of Dama dama. NCBI lineage: Eukaryota > Metazoa > Chordata > Mammalia > Artiodactyla > Cervidae > Dama > Dama dama. The sequence continues at coordinate 50,296,007 of NC_083685.1, read as the reverse complement.
CATGAATGGGATTAGTGATCTTATAAAAGAGGCTTCGGAGAGATCCCAGTCCCTTTTACCATGCAAGGTTATGAAGAGAATTCATAATCTGGAAGAGAGTCCTCGCCCAACCATGTTGGCAACCTGATCTCAGACTTCCAGTCTCCAGATCTATGAGAAATAAATTTCTGTTGTTTATAAGCTACCCAGTCAGTATTATTTTGTTATAGCAGCTCACACAGCTGCTCATATCCTCAAGTCATTAAAGTTGGGCAAAGCCAAAGAGCTGTTCATCCTAAACATAAATACTATATTTGAGATTTAGCAAGAAGGGTAGACATAGATGACCTGAGTGAACAGGATTCCAGACACCCCAGGTCACCCACCAGAGTAGCACCAGAGGCTCTTCTACATATTGGAGGTAAGAAGTCCATACCAGTAGCTAACAGAGATGGAAACTTCACAATTTCCAATTTATGGATAGAGAGGTCATTTTTATTTAAAAGCAAATGTGAAGAATGGACGGGAGCTACATGACAGTCGCATTCAGGGGTGATTCTGGAAGATATTCAGACAATACCTTTCCAGTGGGCCAAACTGTGAGTAGGGTACCTGGCCACCTACTTTATGTAGAAGAAAAAGTGGCTTGAGATAAGAATATGTGCAGGTTTTGGGCAGTAAACAATGGCTTGACTATCTAGTCAAAGGCCTGAAAGGAAAAGCAGACATCAAAATGATATAGCTTACCAAGGATTCAGTATCTAAAATTCTATAGCTTTCAACTTGCAAAGAAAGGGAGACTTAGTAAGCTCATCATATTCAGGGAGTTTTCTCAGTGTCAAAAGAAACTTCCCTTCAAAAGTTTCAGTTGGATTTTAAAATACATATCTTATGTATAATACAGCTTTCTAGTATAAATGGTGGCATTTTTCTTGTGTGTGTATATATGTATGTAAAAAGAAAAAATAATATGCCAAATATTTTTCCCCTTTTTGATATAAAAAGATAGATGCCATAAACCAACATGCTTAAATTTCTTCTGCTGTGGAATCTTGGAAAGGAAAATGCCAGAGTGTGATGGCTTACATGTGGCCACAACATTCTTTAATTATCACATTTCTTCATAGAGCTTAGTATTTTCTTGTAAGCAGCTACTTCAGATTGGGATCTCAGTGATCCAAAAAGTTAGATGTGCCCTGAGATGCTTAATATCAGAATTTACTTAAGCATCTGTTTCCATTTTTTAAAATTTACTTTTTTTGTTAATTTTTTTATTACTTGGTAGCATTATTTTCAGACTTTCAGAACTGACATACCTATAATACTTTGTGCAATCACCCATGCTTTCTGTATAAGAGATGGGAAATCACATACTTTTTCAAAGCATTTTCATCCTCATGGTGCACATTTCCATGCAACCTGATTATACGTCATTGTGAAAGACCAAGAAAAGGAGATATTTTCTCAAATGATAGTAATTTGTTTTTAGGAGCCTAATATAAAGGTACCTAATGTGAACTATAGGAGAAGGCAATGGCACCCAACTCCAGTACTCTTGCCTGGAAAATCCCATGGACGGAGGACCCTGGTAGGCTGCAGTCCATGGGGTTGCTAAGAGTTGGATACGACTGAGCGACTTCACTTTCACTTCTCACTTTCATGCATTGGAGAAGGAAATGGCAACCCACTCCAGTGTTCTTGCCTGGAGAATCCCAGGGACAGGGGAGCCTGGTGGGCTGCTGTCTATGGGGTCGCACAGAGTCGGACACAACTGAAGCGACTTAGCAGCAGCAGCAGCAATGTGAACTACTTGCACTTTCTTGCATATCTTATATGTAGTAATTCCTGAGAGTGTTGACGTTTTAAGAACCAGTAACATTCATCTTATGAAACCATTACACATAAAGTTTCACAGAGCACTTTTGCGCCCACATAAGCTTTTATTTCGACATTGGAGACATTTGCTTCCAGTTCTTCAATTTTAAGGAAAAAGATTGAACTACTGCAGCAGCATAACTGGTCCTCTAACAGTCATTCTCCCTACTAAGCTTTCAAACCTATTGCTTCCTAAACTTCCTAAAGTAAATGTCCAAAGGATTTTCTTTTTTTTTGGCTTCAATATAGCTCCCTTTATTTCTTCCTCCTTTATGATATAATTGTCATACAAATTATATATTCATATAAGCAGATTGTTTTATAATTATCAATTTATGCCAGTGTTCTCTTTTTTTAACTTTTTATCTTATATTGGAGTATAGTTGATTAATAATGCTGTGTGAGTTTCAGGTATACAGGAAGATGACTCAGTTATACATATATATGTATCTATTCTTTTTCAAATTATTTTCCCATTTAGGTTGCTGCATAATCTTGAGCAGAGTTCCCTGTGCTATACAGGAGGTCCTTGTTGGTTATACATTTTAAATATAGCAGTGTGTACATGTCAATCCCAAACTTCCTAAACTACCTAAAGTGTGTTCAAAGCTTTTAATGACATCTTAGTGCATCTTACTTAAGAGTAAACCTCTTAGCATGATATTCAAAAGCTCATATCTCTCCAGCCACATTTATCATTATTGAGTTTTTTATGTGATAGGCAAGTGGGGATACTGAGTTCCCTATTTTCTCTAATGTTCTTAAAACCTAGCCAGTGTCTTAGATCTTTGTGTTATAGCATCTACCACTGTGTGCAGGAAGACTAGATGGTTACATTTTCAAGTGCATGAAAACACTATTGCAAAAATGTAGATAACCTATTGAAACATAAAAACCTCAAATCCACATCCTGTTTCTTGCCTAAGATTAAGTATTTTGATTAAAGAACACTTTGGTGGGAGATGGAAAGTCTTCAAAAGCGGATAATGTATGTTTTTGAACACACTCGTTGTAGAATAATAGTTAAGTACAATTGAAAAAGAGCTCACCATTATAATCAGATATTTTATGGGTAGAATAGGTTTTTGAGACCAGCTTGGGAAAAAAAACAGCTCACAATAGTACTTTCATAGAAAAGAGCTCCTTAGTTCTAAATGGCTGAATTCAGAGAAAAAAAAATTAGTAGAACACTTTTATAGTATGGAGATTGTCTATATGTTCAGTGATATCTATATCCAGAGGATTATATTTGAATTTAGAGAGATTTTTATGTGATATCTTTGTCATAGATAATAAGACAGAGCCAGATGGGAAGTATGAATACACACTAATTTGGAGCAAAGAGAATTCAGGTTCTTTGTAGCATGCTCACAACTCTTTGTGAAATGTTATTAGTGCGTATTTGGATGATGATTCATTAGCTTTCTACATTAGCCAAATATCATTCCTCACAAACATAAATGCTTATTTATTCATACATTTCTTGAGTCCCTTCATGCCAGACACTGAAGACGCATGACAGAATAAGATGCTGTTTGCAAGAAGAAGCTTCTAGAACACTATGGTAATCCAACAAATATGGACACAAATATGTGACAGTTCAATAGAATAAATTCAATAGTAAGAAACACAATGCATGCACTGTCACAGATATGGTAGTAATTGAACCCAAGTATGAACATAGAGAAGCTTTTCAAGCTATCCTTGTCAGGCAGATGAGGAATACAAAGTGTGTGTGTGTGTGTGTGTGTGTGTGTGTGTGTGTGTGTGTGTGTATGCATGTGTGTGTGAGAAAGTATTCCTAGCTAAAAGGAATGGGTATATAAAATATCTACTCTGTTAAAACATAAAATAAGTTTAAAAGAGATGAAGCAAGAAATTTACATAGGAACCATAAGAAAAAAGGATTTGTAAGCTAACTTAGGCTTTATAGTATAAGAAATTAGGGGTCATAACCATTATAAGCAGGAGAATCAAGCTAAAGTTTGTATTGTAAAGGAAAGACTCAGATGGCAATATGAAGAATAAAGACGAAAAGGGCACTACTAGAAGCAGGAGGGTACATAATAATTTGCAAAAGAGTTGATGAGAGATTAAGTTAACATTTAAAAGAAAAGAATAATAGAGTTGAAACACAGCAAGAAGTCATCGACAGGACTCCATAGTTAAGCTGACACAGGGAAAATAACTGGGGAAGGTTCTGGCACGACTCTTAAGTTCCTGTTTGGGAAATAGAAAGATCCACTGAAAGAAAATAACAAATTTGGGAAAAATATGATTAGTTGAATTCATAAAATGATATACTTGAAATGTTCTTCAGAAATGTAGGTCAATATTTAATGAATTATTTAATATGTACCTACTAAGCTCCATAAACATCAATATGACTGGTCTGGGTTAGAAAAAGATTTGGTAGCTATTATTGAAAAGGTTGGATCAAAATTATAAAAGGGTTGTTAATGCTAAATAAAAAAATATTCTAAAGGATCAGTTGCAAAGACACTCATGTCTAAGAGAAAGAAAAAGAGGATCAACTTTTCTTTAATTAAGAGAACAAAAAGAGAGGTATGAATTGGGAGAACATAAGAACATACTGTTTTGGAATCTGAGTATTTAAAAAGAAAGAGTGTCAAACTCTTGAAAGCTCAAGTAAGACAAAGATAGAACCCCACTCAAACAGCAATCAGGTTGTCGTCTGCCTTTGCCACTAGGGCTGGTATATAGACCACAGTTACCTACGGATCATGAGTGGGAATTATTCTTGCAAGTTGTGTGCCTGAGATGGAAAGTAAAAAGACATGAGACATTAAAGGAGGGTAATTTAAGAATATTTGAACAGATTACAGTATAAGAGAAACTGGTAGATAGGTAGTGATTTCAGTATAGGAAAAGGGGATATGATAAATAGAATACCTTATGTGAGCTGGGAACTGGCTAGCGTATATACAACTCAGTCTTCACTATAGAATATTAGAAGAGGCAAGTATTTTATAGACGCAGATTTAAGAATGAAGTGGATAGATTTGCAGAATTTTTTTTTAATAATGAAACAAACATTTGGAAAAGTCTCTAAAGAGTATGGGACCTGATGCTGATCAGACAGAACTGATAAACAGTACTATAAATCCAACAACACCAGGAAATCATAATTTTTTATCTAAGTTATGTTTTCAAATACATTTCCTTTGTCACTCAGTTTTTTTCAGTATAAGATTATGGATTAGCATCAGTTCAGTGCTGATGGGTTGAATACTGAGCTCCACAAATTAATGTTGTAAATGATTTTGTGTGTTTAACATGAGTTTGAGCAAGCTCCAGGGGATGGTGAAGGATGGTGAAGGACAGGGAAGCCTGGAGTGTTGCAGTCCATAGGGTCACAAAGAGTCAGACATGACTAAGTAACTGAACAATAGCAACAACAACGTTTACTATATACATGTATGTGTGTGTATATACACACATACAATACATGTATAGATATATGCATATATATGTATATACATATTACCAACCAATATTTCAGTGCACAATGATACTGGAACCCAATAACATTACAGAATAATTTAAGGAGAATTTTAATATAAATTTTATTTGGTAACATGTTTAATAAGTAGTGGAGCTATGGACAATTAGTCTTTGGATCACCACTCAGTGATTTCAGCTATGCTACATTCACACTCATCCAGCTGCCTGTTAAATCCATTTCTTGTTATCAGCAGGGTATGGCTAATAAATGTTAACCAAAGAACACATTTTAAAAAAAGGAAGCTCATGACCCACCTCCCAGAATATTGGAAATAAAAGCAAAAATAAACAAATGGGACCAAATGAAACTTAAAAGCTTTTGCACAACAAAGGAAACTATAAGCAAGGTGAAAAGACAGCCTTCAGAATGGGAGAAAATAATAGCAAATGAAGAAACAGACAAAGGATTAATCTCAAAAATATACAAGCAACTCCTGAAGCTCCATTCCAGAAAAATAAATGACCCAATCAAAAAATGGGCCAAAGATATAAACAGACATTTCTCCAAAGAAGACATACAGATGGCTAACAAACACAGGAAAAGATGCTCAACATCACTCATTATCAGAGAAATGCAAATCAAAACCTCAATGAGGTACCATTACATGCCAGTCAGGATGGCTGCAATCCAAAAGTCTACAAGCAATAAATGCTGGAGAGGGTGTGGAGAAAAGGGAACCCTCTTACACTGTTGGTGGGAATTCAAACTAGTACAGCCGCTATGGAGAACAGTGTGGAAATTTCTTAAAAAACTGGAAATAGAACTGCCATATGACCCAGCAATCCCACTCCTGGGCATACACACCAAGGGAACCAGATCTGAAAGAGACACGTGCACCCCAGTGTTCATCGCAGCACTGTTTATAATAGCCAGGACATGGAAGCAACCTAGATGCCCATCAGCAGATGAATGGATAAGGAAGCTGTGGTGCATATACACCATGGAATATTACTCAGCCATTAAAAAGAATTCATTTGAATCAGTTCTAATGAGATGGATGAAACTGGAGCCCATTATGCAGAGTGAAGTAAGCCAGAAAGATAAAGACCAATACAGTATACTAATGCATATATATGGAATTTAAAAAGATGGTAACGATAACCCTATATGCAAAACAGAAAAAGAGACACAGATGTATAGAACAGACTTTTAGACTCTGTGGGAGAAGGCGAGGGTGGGATGTTCTGAGAGAATAGCATTGAAACAAGTATACTATCAAGGGTGAAACAGATCACCAGCCCAGGATGCATGAGACAAGTGCTCGGTGCTGGTGCACTGGGAAGACCAAGAGGGATGGGATGGAGAGGGAGGCGGGAGGGGGCATCAGGATGGGGAACACATGTAAATCCATGGCTGATTCATATCCATGTATGGCAAAAACCACTACAATATAAATAAATAAATAAATAAATAAAATTTTAAAAATAAAATAATTTATTTAAAAAATAAATAAATAAAAAATTAAATTAAAAATTGAAAAAGAAAAGGAATATGGTAAGATAATTCAGACATATAGGACCAATCCACCCTTTTTTTTTTCTGTTTTCCTCCCAAATCTGTTCCTATTCAGTAATGTACACATTTTATATTATATAATATTTGAGTTTTATCCAAAAGAAAAAAAATAAATAAAGTAAGCTCAAATAAGTCACAGAATTTGAAAAGATTCAGTATGAAACCTAGCACATGGATGTGTTCATTGTTGTTTTTTTCAATCATCTACTTTACTTTTTTGACAGAATTTGCTAAGACCTCTTTAAAATGTAGCCTTTAACACTACAAAAACCAAAATGTCTCATTTGAGATATTTTTCAATCTTTAACCAATAAAGTCAAGGAAGGTCTGCAAAATTATAATAATATTGCTTACATTAACAAGCTTTCCACATATAACAGCTACATATGTAAGTCAGAACTTCCTTATCATTTATTTTAAATTATCATCCTAAAAAAAAAAAAAAAAAATTATCATCCTAAAGTTACCATAAATCTCTTGATTTGGGACTTTCTATAGAGAAAGATCACAGAAATGCACACATAATATACTTGCCTGCAAATCATATAGATTTGAAATGATATGCCAAGATACTGAATGGCTTTGCTAACACATTTTAAAATGAAAGGTCAAACTTTGTTGGGAAGAATTATCTAGGTCATCTGTTAACTAGAAATAATGAAAAGCCTAAAGCTGAACTTGCACATCTATTACTTGTTAGAATCAAAATATCTTAAGCAAACACAATTTTAAATCCACACACATTAAGCAAATCACAATATTTATTAACTAGAATTACAATAGCACTGGATTTATCAGACCCGAACAATCTTCTTGTTATAACAATCCACATGCATTTTTGAATCCAAAATACTTCCTTAAAGCAGTGACTCAAAAACCATAATAGTAAACAGCCTTCCACCCTTTCTCCCTCCATCTCTTCCTTTCTACCTTCCTTCCCCCTGCTTTTTTCTCTTTCTCTTTTTTTTGAAGTTTCCAACCCACTGTAAACAAATACTTCTGTAAAATACAATATGTTCACTGCTGATTTCCATCAATTTCAATTGAATCCTCTTATTTGTGCCAAGATGCCCTCATATTTCCTCTTCCAAAAATCTATGTCTGTATAATTGCCCCATTGTAACCAATACTACTAAAATCTGTGAAGAGTCAGCGGTTTTACTCTACCTGCAAGCTCACAAGTTAACCTGCTAAATTTCATAGATGCTGGGGGGAAGACGGGAGACTCCTGGGTCAAAGATAAAGGACTTTTTACCCAGAGCACAGTAAGCAGCAGACCATATGTATCAGTTTCCCTTGTCTCGAGTTCCAGGGGAAACACAAGTAAACCCTGGTAGATGTCCTTTAGAGAGAGGAACGCTAAGCTTATGGAACACAGCTCTTTCAAAAATAGTGAATATGTATGTCCTCAGATCTACTTATGAGAGTTATTATCTTTATTATCCCAAACAATAAGTAAGCCTGTTCTTTGCTTTAGAGGGAGACACCATCTTTAACATCAAGGCTTTCTGCTACACAAACACATTCAAAGTGACAATCAGGAACAAAAGCAATCAATGATCGTGCTCTGCTCACAAAAACTGAAACAACAACAACAAAAAAGATGAGACTGATGGAGACTGGATGCCAACAGTGGGATTTTTTCTTGGATTTTTTCAAATAATCCCTAGGTGACTAGGATTTTTGCCATCCTACCTTATTCGTCTAACTTAATATGGTGTTCCATGTCCTTTAACCTCAAGTGAATGGATTTTACCTATCCTTACCTTCTTTTGCAGTCAGTGGACATATCCACTTACAAAATGTAGGGCAACTAGGACACTTTTAGACAATGGTTAATTCTGTTTACTTGACTCTGTCCTGCAGAGAATCTAGGCTTTGTTTGTATATTTACTTTTTGAAGTTTTTATTTATTTATTTTTTTGTATGTTATTTGCCAGCGCCCCTCCAGACACGGTGTCCCCCAGAGTGCCCGGCGCGGGTGGATCTGCCTTCAGCGGTGCCGGGCTGCCCCAGGGCGTCCTGCGCTCCCCGAGGGCGGAAGTGTCTGTGCGGCATTAGGCGGGGCACCTGCGCGGGCCGTCAGCATGTTCGAGCACCAGGGGCGCCCAAACCGGGGCGTTGGGAGTCCTGCGGGGGCCAGGCCGCCCAGCTCCCAGGCAGAGCAGTTTTTTCAACTCTCCTACTATGTCTCATCGGCGCCCACCACCACCCGGAGAGATCCCTTCCAGATCCACCAAGATTGCAACCCAGGAGCAGTTGCAGAGCCTCCAGTTGGAACCTCAGCCTTGCAGCGAGGAGCGCAGGACAGCAGGCACCTCTGCCTGCAGAGCGGGTGCCACACACCTATGACCACAAGGTTCATCCCACTGAGGACAGGAATTCCTCTTCAGTAACTGCTTTTCCCTGGATACTGCCGTCCAAACCCTGGCTGAAATTCCCTGTATGCAAAGTCAGAAGACACTGTTTTGCTGAGCCTTGCACATGTCAGGTCTGCTGCCCCATCCTTCTCCAACTGTAGATGAGTTTGCATGGGACTGAAATGACCTCCAGCGAGGCCCTGGAGCCAGCAGCTGAGAGGAGATACCCCACGGCCAAGGTCAGGAGCTGTGGCTGCGCTTGGCTGCTGCTTCCCTGGACCGGTGCTGAGGAGATACCCCACGTCCGAGGCCAGAGAAATCCCATTAAGATGGTAGGTGCTGGAGCAGCTGTGAGGAGATATGCCATGTCCAAGGGCAAAGGAGAAGCCCCAGCAAGACTGTGGGAGGGGTGAATTCGCATTAAGAATCAAAGCCCAATCCCTCCAGAGACGCTCAGCGGGCTCAAGCAAACCTTGTGCGCACCAGGACCCAGGGACCCCACAGAGACTGAGACAGAACTATGTGTGAGCGTCTCCTGTGAGGTCCGGGTCAGCAGTGGACTGCCACAGGGGCAGGGGCCCTGGGTGCAGCAGACGTGGGTATGGCGTAAGCCCTCTTGGAGGAGGTCACCATTAACCCCACCATAAAACTGCCAGAACTTACCTAGGACCGGGAAATAAACCCTTGGAGAGCACAAACAGAACCTTGTGCACCAGGACCCAGGAGAAAGGGGCAGTGACCCAACAAGAGACTGACCCAGACTGGCCTGTGAGTGTGCAGGAGTCTCCAGCAGAGGCGTGGGTCGGTGGTGGCCTGCTGCAGGGCTGGGCACTGAGTGTACCAGCACATGCATGGGATCATTTGAAGGAGGTCACCATTACCTTCATTACCTCCACCATAGTTTGGCCCCAGGTAAATATCTGGGAGGGGACATAGCTTCAGCCATCAACAGAAAATTGGATTAAAGATTTACTGAGCATGGCCCCGCCCATCAGAACAAAACCCAGTTTCCCCCTCAGTTAGTCTCTCCCATCAGGAAGCTTCCATAAGCCTCTTATCCTTCTCCATCAGAGGGCAGACAGACTGAAAACCACACTCACAGAAAACTAACCAATCTGATCACATGGACCACAGCCTTGTCTGACTCAGTGAAGCTATGACCCATGCCATGGAGGGCCAACTAAGATGGATGGGTCAGGGTGGAGAGTAGTGACACAATGTGGTCCACTGGAGAAGGGAATGGCAAACCAGTATTCTTGCCTTGAGAACCCCATGAATAGTATGAAAAGGGAAAAAGATAGGATACTGAAAGACGAACTTCCCAGATTGGTAGGTGCCCAACATGCTACTGGAGATCAGTGAAGAAATAACTCCAGGCAAATGAAGAGACGGAGCCAAAGCAAAAACAACACCCAGTTGTGGATGTGACTGGTGATCGAAGCAAGGTCCGACGCTGCAATATTGCATAGGAACCTGGAATGATAGGTCCATGAATCAAGGCCAACACCGAAATCAGATTGATTATATTCTTTGCAGCTAAAGATGGAGAAGCTCTATAGAGTCAGCAAATCAAGACCAGGAGGTGACTGTGGCTCAGATTATAAACTTCTTACTGTCAAATTCAGACTTAAATTGAAGAAAGTAGGGAAAACCACTAGACCATTCAGATATGACCTAAATCAAATCCCTTACGAATATACAGTGAAACTAAGAGTAGATTTGAGGGACTAGATCTGATAGACAGAGTGCCTGATGAACTATGGATGGAGGTTTGTGATACTGCATAGGAGACAGGGATCGAGACCATCCTCAAGAAAAAGAAATGCAAAAAGCAAAATGGCTATCTGAGGAGGCTTTACAAATAGCTGTGAAAAGAAAAGAAGCAAAAGGCAAAGGAGAAAAGGAAAGATACACCCATTTGAATGCAGAGTTCCAAAGAATAGCAAGGAGAGATAAGAAAGCCTTCCTCAGTGATCAATGCAAAGAAATAGAGGAAAACAACAGAATGGGAAAGACTAGAGATCTCTTCAAAAAAATTAGAGATACCAAGGGAACATTTCATGCAAAGATGGGCACAATAAAGGACAGCAATGGTATGGACCTAACAGAAGCAGAAGATATCAAGAAGAGGTGGCAAGAATACACAGAAGAACTGTACAAAAAAGATCTTCATGACCCAGATAATCATGATGATATGATCACTCACCTAGAGCCAGACATCCTGGAATGCAAAGTCAAGTGGGTCTTAGGAAGCATCACTAGGAACAAAGTTTACGGGGGTGATGGAATTCCAGTTGAGCTATTTCAAATCCTGAAAGATGATGCTGTGAAGGTGCTGCACTCAATATGCCAGCAAATTTGGAAAACTCAGCAGTGGCCTAGGACTGGAAAAGGTCAGTTTTCATTCCAATCCCAAAGAAAGGCAATGCCAAAGAATGCTCAAACTACTGCACAGTTGCACTCATCTCACATGCTAGTTAAGTAATGCTCAAAATTCTCCAAGCCAGGCTTCAGCAATATGTGAACTGTGAACTTCCAGATGTTCAAGCTGGTTTTAGCAAAGGCAGAGGAACCAGAGATCAAATTTCCAACATCCGCTGGATCATTGAAAAAGCAAGAGAGTTCCAGAAAAACATCTATTTCTGCTTTATTGACCATGCCAAAGCCTTTGACTATGTGGATCACAATAAACTGTGGAAAATTCTGAAAGATATGGGAATACCAGAACAGCTGACCTGCCTCTTGAGAAATCTGTATGCAGGTCAGGAAGAAACAGTTAGAACTGGACATGGCACAACAGACTGGTTCCAAATCAGGAAAGGAGTACGCCAAGGCTGTATATTGTCACCCTGCTTATTTAACTTATATGCAGAGTACATATGAGAAACACTCGGCTGGATCAAGCACAAGGTGGATTCAAGATTGCTGGGAGAAATATCAATAACCTCAGATATGCATATGACACCACCCTTATATGGCAGAAAGTGAAGAACTAAAGGCCATCCTAATGAAAGTGAAAGAGGAGAGTGAAAAAGTTGGCTTAAAGCTTAACATTCAGAAAACTAAGATCATGGCATCTGGTCCCATCACTTCATGGCAAATAGATGAGGAAACAGTGGCTGACTTTATTTTGGGGGGCTCCAAAATCACTGCAGATGGTGATGGCATCCTTGAAATTAAAAGTCGCTTACTTCTTGGAAGGAAAGTTATGACCAACGTAGACAGCATATTAAAAAGGAGAGACATTACTTTGCCAACAGAGGTCCATCTAGTCAAGGTCATTGTTTTTCCAGTAATCCCATATGGATGTCAGAGTTGGACTATAAAGAAAGCTGAGCACTGAAGAATTGATGCTTTTGAACAGCAGTGTTGGAGAAGACTCTTGAGAGTGCCTTGGACTGATCCAACTAGTCCATCCTAAAGGAAATCAGTCCTGAATATTCATTGGAAGGACTAATGATGAAGCTGAAAGTCCTTCGGCCATCTGATGTGAAGAACTGACTCATCTGAAAAGACTCTGATGCTGGGAAAGATTGAAGACAGGAGGAAAAGGGGACAACAGAGGATGAGATGGTTGGATGGTGTCACCCACTCAGTGGACATGAGTTTGAGTAAACTCTGAGCGTTGGTGATGGACAGGGAGGCCTGGTGGGCTGCCGTCCATGGGGTTGCAAAGAGTTGGATGTGACTGAGCAACTCAACTGAACTGAACTTGTTTTATATTTTGGAATTGACATTTTCAGCCTATTCCTTATGTAAGAATCAATTAATATAAGATCCTAACACATCTCTCTACAGTCTAGATATCTTTGCTGTATTTTAACTTCACCCATTCTCTTTTTCCTAATCATAATTCTGGCTCTTCTTACAGCCATACCAGTCTCAGTGATGAGAATCTATGAAGGTCTGTATTTAATTGTATAGTGTTTACTTCTTGTATTGCTTCATCTTGTTACATGACCCTTTATATTTAACTATATTTCATTATTAATGTATTGTTATTAGTTTCTGAGCAGCAGGGATAAAGTGATAATTGCTGCTTAATTTCTTTGGTACACTGGCTGGCAGAGCACTGCTATATTAAAAAGATAAATAAGCACTGTTTGGTTATTTGATTATGTTGCAATGTTTTGTAATATTCAGAAAAAGCAGAGAAACTTGAAAGAAAAATGTCTTCTACTGAAGTGATACAATTCTCATTTCTTAAAAAGAAAGTAGGTTTGTGTTTGCTTCATCTGCCAAATTGCTACATATTCTAAGCCATATTAGGGCTCTGTGGAGCACAAACTGCACTTCAGTTATTTTAACCTTTAATTAGAATTGTGATACCATGGATCAGAGAAATATTCAAATAAACAATTTACGATGAAAGTGAGTTTGAAAAAGCAGCATTGGAAATTTAGTCTGAAGCCAGAAAATACAGAAAAGAATTTCAAAATATTTTTTTGTAAAAGCTGACTATTCCATTTATTCCATTAAAATTTTATATTTTATTTTTAAAAATCTATTACCTATATAAATTATGAAAGTAGAAATGCTTATTTAAGCTGACAAATCAATTTAAAGTATAAGGCACGTGTTCTTAATCTACTTCCACCATATTGAATTAACCAATAACAGCATGAGGTGTACTTTTTCATACTTTCATGAATTCTCATATGGATATACATTAAAATGTACACATTATGTATGCATGGTTTACTGGTATAGTTGTTTACCATAAAGTCTGTTAGCTATTATACACATTAATGTATTTTTATAATTTATATAAATTCCTGAACTTAAAAATATAATGGCCTTTTTTTCTCATTAAATTAATATGCATCTTATTCAGATTTGATATAGTTACTAAATAACTATGAAAGAAACTTTGCACTGAAAATAACTCTGCACTGATTATTATTATTTTCTTTTTGTTGCTATAAACATAATAAAATCCATGTATAGAAAGATCCTTACAGAACAAAACAACTGATAAAAGATTATCTACAGGAGATACAAATAGCTCATACAGTTCAATATTAGGAAAACAAAATGCCCAACCAGAAAATGGGCAGAAGACGTAAACAGATATTTCTCCAAAGAAGACATACAGATGGCCAATAAGCACATGAAAAGATGTTCCACATCACTAAATATTCAGTTCAGTTCAGTTCAGTCACTCAGTCGTGTCCAACTCTTTGCGACCCCATGAATCGCAGCACACCAGGCCTCCCTGTTCATCTAGAGAAATACAAATCAAAACTAACAATGAGGCATCACCTCATACCAGTCAGAATGACCATCATCAAAAAAATCTACAAACAATAAATGCTGGAGAGGATATGGACAAAAGGGAACCCTTCTATACTGTTGATGGGAATGTAAACTGATACAGCCATTATGGAGAACAGTATGGGCATTCCTTAAAAAACTAGGAATACATCTACCATATGACCCAGTCACTCCACTACTGGGCATATACTCTGAGAAAGCCATAATAGAAAAAGACACATATATCCCAATGTACATGAAAATGAAAGTCGCTCAATCGCGTCCTACTCCTTGCAAACCCATAGACTACACAGTCCATGGAATTCTCCAGGCCAGAATACTGGAGTGCGTAGCCTTTCCCTTCTCCAGGGGATCTTTCTAACCCAGGGATTGAATACAGGTATCCCGCATTGCAGGCAGATTCTTTAATAGCTGAGCCACTGGGGAAGCCCAAGAATACTGGAGTGGGTAGCCTATCCCTTCTCCAAAGTCTTCCTGACCCAGAAATTGAACCAGGACCTCCTGCATTGCAGGTGGATTTTTCACCAGCTGAGCTACCAGGGAAGGACATGGAGGCAACTTAGATGTCCATCAACTGATGAATGAATAAAGAAGATGTGGTACATCTATACAATGTAATATTAGCCATAAAAAAATGAATTTGAGTCAGTTCTAGTGATGTGGATGCACCTAGAGCCTGTTTTACAGAGTGAAGGAAGTCAGGAGAAAAATAAATATAGTATATCAATGTATATATATGGAATCTAGAAAAATTGTGTTGATGAACCTATTTGTAGGGAAGGAAAGGAAACACAGATGTAGAGAATGGACTTGTGGACAAAGTGGAGAGAATCAGAATGGAGAGAGTAGCATCAACATAGTGAGAGTTGGTGAGAAGTTTGTGTGTAGCACAGGAAGTCCAATCTGGTGCTCTGTGATGACCTGGAGGGATGGGATAAGGCGAGGGGAGGGAGGCTATAGAGAGAGAGGGCGTATGTATAATTATGGCTGATGTGCACTGTTGTATGATAGAAACCAACACAACATTGTAAAATTTAAATTAAAAAATAATAAACATTTTTAAAAGATTAAAAAAGATCCTTGGAGTAAAAATTCTTGCATGTATGTTATATTTTGGCTATTTTATTTCTATAAGGTCATTTTAAAATATGTCATTTCTGGGTCAAATATTATAGTATGTTAAATTTTAACAGTTATTGACAGATTTTTTTTTAAAGCCAATTCCCAGTTTACTTCCAAAGATCACTTGAATTTCTACTCTATCCACCAGAATGAGAATTATCCCCATAACTAGATGGCATTTCCTTTTAACAATTTTTGTCAAGCTAATGTGCTATATTTTAATTTGTGTTTCTCTGATTACTAATAGTAAGTATCGTTTCATATGTTTCTGGCCATTTATACTCCCTGTATTCAAAACACCATATCCTTTGGCCAATATTACTGATTGTCTTTTAATTAGTTTGCATTTGTTATTCTTATGATAAGCATAAATGCACATTTGCTATTCTTTATGGTAAGTATTAATCCTTTGCTATCATTGTGCTGCAAATATTTCCCAAGCTAATCTTTTTCTATATATACACTAGTTTTGGGTAATTTTTGCCATACAATTAAACAAACTATATGTAGTGACGTATGCCTTCCATTTTGCTTACAGAAAATGAGAGCCCTATATTGCATTGAGTATATAAATATACAAATAAATATAAATCTATATCTATCCATACCAGAAGCACCTTACTGTTCTTGTTATTTAGTCATGAAGTCATGCCCAACTCTTTGTGACCCCACAGACTATAGCCCACCAGGTTCCTCTGTCCATGGGATTTCCCAGGTAAGAATACTGAAGTGGGTTGCCATTCCCTTCTCCAAGATCTTCCTGACCCAAAGGTCAAACTCTGATTTTCTGAATTGCAGGCGATTCTTTAGCACTGAGCCACCAGGGAAGCCCTCACCAGAAGCACCTACTATGTTATAAATGTTGCATTTTCACATTAATCCTTTTAACAACCATAAATCACTATGAGAAAAATCCCTTGAACTGTTCTTGAAAATTTTTTGAACAGTTATTAGTAAATTCACCAATGTTGGTGAATTTCAAAGAATTTCATCAATGAATGGCATGAGGATTCCTACCAACATTCGGTGGGGGGAACTGGTTACAACCTTCCATTCTTAATTCATCAGTATAGATAATAGAGCAGAAGCCATCAGGACTGAATGCTTCAGTTGCTCACCCATTATTGAGCTAAGTGTTTTTCATTTGATTTTCTCTTGATGTAAAAGAGAGATCTCTAAATCTAGTCTCATACTCTTCTAAGAATTTCAGATTTATAGTAAAATGAGATGTAGATTACTAATGAGTGTTTTTGATCAACTGCTCATATAAAATCAGTTATATATATACAGCAAGGGTAAGCATTTAAAACTCAAATTACGGCTCTTCTTTCTATGTTTAAACCTCTACATTCATTTTCTTTTACCTTTAGACTAAAATATGGAATCCTTACCTCTGTTTGCAAAGACCTACATCTTCTAACACTAGCTTATCTCTCCCACCCATGTCATATTATTCTCCTATTTGCTCAGGATTCTCTAGACATAGAGGCCTTTTGAGTTATTAAAAAGAGCAAGCTTGTTCATTCTGATTGGTCTGAGATTATCAGCCTAAATACAGCCTCTTTGGAAAAGCTCTCCCAGTGAATCCAATCTGAAGTAGACATGAGAAACTTTCTATTGCTTCTGATTTTTAATTACATGCATGCCAATATATTTTTGTGTCTGCATGTTTTGTCTTTTCCAAATAGATCCCTATGCATTTTCCAAAAAAAATTTTAAACATTGTTCAGAATTTTACAGTTAAGAGATGGGACAGAGATTCAAACACATGTAAGCTAGATTCAAACACATGTAAACTGAAAACCACAATCACAGAAAACTAACCAAACTGATCACATGGGTCACAACCTTGTCTTACTCAGTGAAACTATGAGCCATGCCGTGTAGGGCCACCCAAGAGAGAAGGGTCATGGTGGAGAGTTCTGACAAAACGTGGTCCCCTGGAGAAGGGAATGGTAAACCACATCAGCATTCTTGTCTCAGTACCCCATGGACATTACAGGAAATGACTGAGTGACTGAAGAAAAAAAAAAAAACTAAATTCAATGCCCATCTATTAACCAGCATTTTGTGTGGATTAATGAGTGTGGTCAAGAATGTGATATGCTGTTAAGAGTCGTCGAGTGAAATAAACTCTAACTAGGGTTTATAAGATTTAGTAAAACTGATTGTTTATTTATTTATTTATTTATTTATTTTTTAAACTGATTGTTTAAAATTTGCATAAGCTGTTAATTTCCCAGGAGTGATGGTGGCAGTCACCATTGTATTCAACTGAGATCTGGGTAGTAAACAAGTTTTGAGGGATTCTATACAGCAACAAAGTTTGCCTAAGAATGAAAGGAACCATCTGAGATAGCAAAGACTTGAGTCTTAGATATTGATGGGAAGGAATCAAGAGAAGATGCTGAGGTCAGAAGAGTAGTGAGACTTCTTAAATCAGGTTCGCATGAAGATGGAAGAAACATAAGTGAATGAGAAGAATCAAGGAACAGATTTAACATCATTTGGAGAAAACACAGATGGCAGTGAGTAACAGTAAGTAACTTGGAGTTGAGCAGACCTAATTTAAAACTATAATTCACATCAGCTGCCTTCACTGCAAAAGGAAAGGAGCAATAGCTATTTTAAAGCATTGTCATATGGATTTGAGAAAATCAGAGTACAGTATGCACTGTATTGCTTAGAGCACAAGAGGAACTCAGTAAGTGGTAGCTATCATAATTTAACTGTTAGCCGTTTTCCACCACATTAGCAAGGTAATGCTCAAAATCCTTCAAGCTAGGCTCCAACAGTATGTGAGTCAAGAACTTCCAGATGTACAAGCTAGATTTAGAAAAGGCAGAGGAACCAGAGATCAAATTACCAACATTCACTGGAACATAACAAAAGCAAGGGAATCCCAGAAAAAACATCTACCTCTGTTTTGCTGATGACGCTAAAGTCTTTGAGTGGATCACAACAAACTGTGGAAAATTCATAAAAAGATGGGAATACAAGACCACCTTACTTAACGCCTGAGAAACCTCTATGCAAGTCAGAAGCAACAGTTAGAATCAGGCATGAAACAACGGGCTGGTTCCAAATTGGGAGAGGAGTACATCAAGGCTGTATATTGTCATCCTGCTTATTTAACTTATACGCAGAGTACATTATGCAAAATGCCTGGTTGGAGGAAGCTCAGGCTGGAATTAAGATTGCCAGTAGAAACGTCAATAATCTCAGATATGCAGATGATACCATCGTTATGGCAGAAAGTGAAGAGGAACTAAAGAGCCTCTTGAAGAAAGCAAAAGAGGAGAGTGAAAAAGTTGGCTTAAAACTCAACAATCAAAAAATGAAGATCATGGCATCTGGTCCCATCACTTCAAGGCAAATAGATGGGAAAACAATGGAAACAGTGACAGACGTTATTTTGGGGGGGTGGGGCTAAAAAATCACTGCAAATGGTGACTGTAGCCATTAAATTAAAAGATGCTTGCTCCTTGGAAGAAGAGCTATGACCAGCCCAGATAGCATATTAAATAGCAGAGACATCACTTTGCTGACAAAGGGCCATATATAGTCAAAGCTATGGTTTCTCCAGCAGTCATGTATGGATGTGAGTGTTGGACAATAAAGAAATCTGAGCATCAACGAATTAATGCTTTCAAACTGTGGTGCTGGTAAAGACTCTTGAGAGTCCCTTGGACTGCAAGGAGATCAAACCAGTTAACTTTAAAGGAAATCAACCCTGAATATTCATTGCAAGGACTGATGCTGAAGCTGAAGCTCCAATACTTTGGCCACCTGATGCGAAGAGCCAATTCATTGGAAAAGACCCTGAAGCTGGGAAAGATTGAGGGCAGGAGGAGAAGGGGGAAACAGAGGATAAGATGGTTGGATGGCATCACTGACTCAATAGACATGAGTTTGAGCAAGCTCCTGGAGATAGTGAAAGAAAGGGAAGCCTGGCATGCTGTAGTCCATGGAGTCTCAAAGAGTCAGACATGACTGAGTGACTTAACAACTAAACAACTGTCTTGTCACTGATAAGTGCTGATGATTGGAATCTAAAAGGATGTACAGGTGAGCTTGTTTGCATGGTAGGAAAAGAGATACAGACAGAGAGAAAGGATGTGTGGACACAAGGGGAGATGGGGAGGGTGAGACAAATTGGGAGAGTAGGATTGACATATATACATTATTGTGTGTAAAACACAGTTAGAGGGAAGCTGTTGTATAGCACAGGGAGCTCAGCTTGGTGTTCTGTTATTACCCAGAGGAAAGGGCTGGGGAGGTTGGAATGGAGGTTTAGTTTAAGTGGAAATAGATATATATATGCCTGTAGCTGATTCACTTTGTCATACAGCAGAAACTAAGATAATATTGCAAAGCACTTATTCTCTGATTTAAAAAAATTTAATATTTTAAAAACATATTTGGACCTTCAGTACAAAATCTAGTGACTTAATCACCATCTACTCTGCCCTCCAGGATATAGTTCTCCCTAGATGTCTTTCTGTGACTGTATCTTAAAGGTGAGCATGTTTTTTCTACTGCAAACAAGGCATTGCTACAAATATTGTTGATACTATGTTTCACCTGGGTTTTTGAAGGGAAAAGCAAACATGAAATCAGGTAGGAATACACACTGTGAGAATATCATTAATAGTAAAGAACAAAGTGGATGCTGAACTTCTGTTTACTGATACTACAGGATTAATTCATAGCACATAATCTAAGGGCAATGACCTCACTCTTCAAGAAAGCAATTCAATTTTAGGTTGTCATATTTGCCCCTGTGAAAAAACTTAGTTGGCAGCAAATGAAATTCACTCAACAAAAGGAAAATGTTAAGTTCAGAATTTAGTAAATATGTAGCATCTTTTGCATCTCTTTTGGCCTTGCTTTGGCCCTGCATGTTATTATATCTTCCATATACATGTTTTCTCTTTAAGAGTATGGACTTTAGATTCAGCCCCATCAGGTCAATTCCTTGATCTACACTCTATAAATTTTGGCATTTTTGACAGATTATATAGCCTGTGTGACCCCAAGTTTATTCATCTGTAGTAAGGGGAAATAAAACCTGCATCACAATCCAGCTGATAAAATGAAATGGAATAATGCAAGTTTCACACCTTGTATACAGCAGCAAGCTGAATACCTTGGGCAGCCTTGCCTTTATCCCTTCTTTGTCCATTTTCTCTAATCATGGGATTTTAACTATGCCTTCAATGAAGACAATTCTCAAAAGCATATTTCTAGCTTCATATTTTAAATTGCATATTTTTTAATCTTCAAAGGCAAAGCAAATAACATATCCCGAATCATAAGTTTTATAAGGAAACCATGACAACAGAATTTCTTCCTTTAAATCTTCTAGTATCTTATTTTTCTCATGATATTTTTTCAGTTTTACTTTAATCTTTTTCCAGATATAGACTGTGTAAATCATAATCCAAGCCCAAGTCATTTTTAATCAGTTGTTGTTCAGTCTCTAAGTCATGTCCAACTTTTTGTGACCCCAAGGACTCCTTCAGGCTCCTCTGTCTATGGGATTTACCAGGCAAGAATACTAGAGTGGGTTGCCATTTCCTTCTCCAAGGAATCTTCCCGACCCTGGGATTGAACCCACATCTGCTGCATTGGCAGGCAGATTCTTTACGACTGAGCCATCAGACATAATTATTAATCCAATGACTACCACCATGCCAGATTGGCACCATGGAGATGTCTTGACAGAAGAAGCTATATAAAACCTAGCAAATTTATTTATTAATTATAGTTACCAATGAAAACTAAAATGTAGATATGAAGATGGATTTTGGCAGTTATCAATATGCTAATTATATTCACAAGGTCACCACTGAAAATACCTTTGACTATTTTAGAGTAATACATTCAAGGAGGAAAACAGAACATTGTACATTTTGACTGCCATTCATTATTTACACGGGTTTGTTGTGTTTGTTTCTTTTCATGTAAATGAGTCACCCCATTCATATAACCACGTAATTTTAAGACAGAGCATATCTAATTTTTCACCAGTCAAATGTTTCAGGAGAAACAATGCTTTTTTTCTATTTATTCTTACAATGTCATATCTAGAATGACCATTTAGTTCCTAGAATATTTATTTCATATTCATAACATATAATTCCTTCATCATGAGCTTTCCATTCACTATCAGTATATTTCATATTTATCAGCCCTTACACTGCCATTCATAAAAACTAAGAAAAACTGCATTTTCACTTAAAGAACCTAGTAGTACACAATAAATATTTCTTGTATTGATGGTCAACGTCATATTACTTCATGTTACATACATAATTACATGTATGTAATTATACATACAAAGTCAAACAAATTTGGATGTGACATAATGCTTCTCAAGTCTATATTTCATAAAATAATCATCATAATATTTTCTGATCTCTTTCTTCATTTTGGATACTTTTTCTGGCATGGAAAGATCATTGATTTTATATATACTAAAGAAAGAAACTCTATACATATATAAACTGAATACATAGATTATTAAATAAGGAAGTATTTATTTTAAATAGAAAAATCTTATTTAAAATGTGCTTAAATGTGGTTTAAATGTGCTTCAAATAACTAAAGTATTTTTTGTTTATTAAGTCAAACAGAAGAGGTTTCATTTAACAAATGCTATATGTATTGCTAACATTATAACTTTAATATATCTAACATTATATATTGAAATCAACTCTAATCCCTGATTTAGGTGTAAGAGATAAAAGACTTATTTTTACAAAAACTTTGCTTCTTTCTAAAAACAACTCATAACATTTTCTGATTAAAACACAAAATGTGTAAAAAAAAGAAACCTGTATTAATTTTAAAAGTGAAAGTTGCTCAGTGGTATCTGACTCTTTGTAAACTCTCCAGGCCAGAATACTGGAGTGGGTAGCCATTCCATTCTCCAAGGGATCTTCCCAACCCAGGGATTGAACCCAGGTCTCCCACGTTGCAGGTGTATTCTTTACCAACTGAGCCACCAGGGAATCCCAAGCATACTGGAGTGGGTAGCCTATCCCTTCTCCAGGGGATCTTCTCAACCCAGGAATTGAACTGGGGTCTCCTGTATTGCAGGCAGATTCTTTACCAGCTGAGCTACCAGGGAAGCCAACATAATTTTGAAAGTGAAAGTGAAATTCATTCAGTCGTGTCTGACTCTTTGAGACCCCTGTGGACTGTTGATGGAATTCTCCAGGCCAGAATACTGGAATGGGTAGCCTTTCCCTTCTCCAGGGGACCTTCCCAACCCACGGATTGAACCCAGGTCTCCCACACTGCAGGCAGATTCTTTACCAGCTAAGCCACAAGGCAAGCCCAAGAAGACTGGAATGGGTAGCCTATCCCTTCTCCAAGGTATCTTCCCGAGCCAGGAATCAAACCAGGGTCTCTCGCATTGCGGGTGGATTCTTTACCAACTGAGCTATCAGGAGGACCTAATTTTATGTCAGTATGAAATCAGAATTACAATGAGAAAAATATTCCTTAAAAGTTAAACATTTTTCATTGGCTGAATTAAAAATGGAATTCATATAAGGTTCTAACTGGCTTTATTAAGCACAATAATTTTATATTTATTATTTAAAATATCGTCAGTTTCCACTAGATACCTTCCCTAATCCTTAATGCTTATTGTGCTTAAAAACTGGATTTGCTTCACAGTTTCTGGATCCTTATTTTACAAGAGACATGGTTAAGTAAAATATATCTGCCTGAAGTATAGAGCATATCAGCAGGGAATAAAACTAGTATCCAGGCCCACACGATGTTAATAAAAGTAATTAATTAGAATTTGATTGTCAAAGAAGCAATTAATTAAGTATAAAATGCTGGCTTTAATTTTGTAAAATAAAATGTTTCCTGTTTCTATTGGGAAAAACAAAACTAACAAATGGGTGATATGCTAGATATTTTTCTTTTGCTTAAAGAAGCAAAAATTACTGGTATGAATTAAATTTCTGAAATGATAATTAAGTCATAGAGCTGACTCCTCTCAAAACTGTATACAGTGTTACCCAATCATAATATATAATGATAATGAAAGTCAGTCTTCAAAATTAACATTTACATAAATATCTATTTCAAAGATGATAATATCAATGATAATACCATTGGCTTTATCTATATGTGACAATTTAGATAAACATGGGATGTATGGTTTATAATAGGATAATAGCTTTCTGAAATAATTTCTTGATTTTGATAAACTGTGGGGCCCACGGGGGCATGAAGTCTTCATTTTCATTTTAGGGTTATAGCTCTAACTTTTAGCAGTGTCCAAACCAAATGACACTCAATAAATATATGTTAAATGAATGTATGATTGAATTTGAAAATGATGCCTCATTTATTTGACTTTGTTAATTAAGTATTTTAACAACATGTACATTACATGAACCCCCAATTATTATACTAAGACATTAGTTTAAAAAGAGAAAGAAACACTGAGATCAATAACCACCTTAAATAACACTTAAAAAGGAAATGTGACTCAAAACTTCTAAGTTCAAGTCTGTATGGGCCCAGCCTCAGGAAATAAAGAAACCGTTCCTGAAGATATATAATTAAAGAGTTTAGAGAGAAGCTCTAACTTTCCATGGAACTAAATTCCACAAAATTATAGCTGTTCAGTTATAGCTGGTTTCACAGGCTCTCCAGAAGGAACTCACATTTTGTTCTATGAACACTTAGACTCAATTTTAAGATGTCACTTTGGTTGTTCCCCCTCCCAATTTAAGGTAACAACTGAAAACTCGGGACATATTTTTCCGGTTTTTGTTTTTTTGTTTTGTTTTTTTAAATTTGTAATCAGCATTTTCTTTGTTGGACAAATGCCCAATTCTTGATTATTAGATTAGTACGAGAAATGGGGAATTATTAGCTTATATCAATTGTTTAAGCTCAAATAATACCCAGGTTAAAAAAAATCCAAGTAACAATGTAAAAGTTAATTTAATAAAGGTAAGAACCAAGTTAGAAGATCACAGGGAAAGGCATTTTGTCTTTCAAATTTTTTTAGAAAAGTTATTGTTAAAAACATTTTGTGGTATCATCTCTGCACGCCTTGCAGAACACTGACAAGCCCTAGGACATCCCCGAAGTCAGTTTATGCCTCAGTCAGATTTGATAGCCTCTTATTTTTCCTAAGTGAAAACACAAATTGTAACTATAAATAATTGCTTTTTAAATAAACATGCCTAAATCTACTCCATCAAAGCACAGCTGTTCTTTAAAATGGATAACTTGGGAAAGCGTCTATTTATTCCATTACCAAAAAATTTGGAAAACCTTCTTTCATTGTTTTTCCCTGCAAATATGTGAGTCATGCAAAAACAAAAATCAATCTTAGACCTATTAATAGCACAGACTATTTGGGGGCTAAAAACAGCACAGCCCAATTCCATTGCTTACATTTTTCATGAGTTTGGGTTCCAAATAAGATCCATCTTTTTTCTCAAATGAAATTCAAATTTAAAGTATAAAAGTCCAACACTACCGGATGAGTCAATAAAATACACCACGAACTATAAAGCTACTTCCCAAGAGGCTTTCCAGAATGCCTAATAAGATGGGATTATCACTGGATTGGGACTATAAACTCTAGAGTGACTACTAGGAACAGGCTTAAAAATCAGCCATCCCTATGCTTTCAATTGCACTTTATAAATTATCAGCGTACATTAAATGTTAGAATTCCTTACTTTTTTCTTGTGTTAAAATGCATGCATGCCAAGTCCCTTCAGTCATGTGTGATTCTTTGCAACCCCACGGACTGCAGTCCACCAGGCTCCTCTGGTGGGATTTTCCAGGCAAGAACACTCGAATGGGTTGCCATGTGCTCCTCCAGGGGATCTTCCTCACCAAGGGATCTAACGCAAGTCTTTTAGTTCTAATTTGCATTTTCAGACAGGGTCTTTACCACTAGTGCCACCCGGGAAGTCCATTAAAATGCATAATGCAGAAAAAACAATGTGGTACCCTTAGAAATAATTTTAATTTATGACTCCCTATGTATCTATATTTGAAATGTTTACATATTTAAATACAAGTCAGTAAACAAATGCCTGGCTCTTCGTTGTGCCCACATGATTAATCAGAAGCACAGACCTGGGATGACTAAATGGGTCTTAACTGGGGCTTGTGTCAGGGTCTCTGACAATATTTTGTACCATATACACAAATATTAAAATGGTCTTTATAAGGTGTCATTTCTGACACTAATAATAATCTTCTACTATTAATAATATTTTAGTTTAAAAAAAACACCAAAGCTTCATCAAGGGAGTTAAAAGAGGGATGCTTTATGTGAAAATGGGCAAGGAGTCACATATAGAAAAATTATAGCAATGGAAAATTAAAGATTATCTTCAGTGAAAATAAAATAATGCATTTTCTTCCTGCACAAATACAGCTTTAAATTGGAAGTCAAAATTATTGTAAATGTATGAAACATTCCAGGCAATTTTCTTCAACTATTAAAATCAATTAATTAGAGGAAATTATTGGTCTATAATTCATTTCCATTGCCAAAAACATAGGCAAAACTATTTCCTTTGTGAGTGTTTTCCAAATTTCGAAATGATATTTTTGTATTTCCTGAAAGTAAACTCTAAATTGAAAAGGATAAGTGAGCTCAACATGTGCCATGTTTTGTCTTAAACACATTTGAGATTTCGGTTTACCCACTGAAAGGCATGCAATCACATTTAAAATTTAACATTAATATATAAGAATAATTGGGTACCTAGAAACCATGGGTGCAATCAGTTCACTTGTAGTATAAAACTCGATCATCTCACTATTGTAAATTCTCTATTTTTCTGTCATTTAGTGTTAGAGAAGCATAAAATCAATCACATGTATTATGAATCACATCAGTGCAGTCACTCAGTCATGTCTGACTCTTTGTGACCCCATGGACTGCAGCAAGCCAGGCTTCCCTGTCCATCACCAGCCTCTGGTGCTCAAACTCATGTCCATTGAGTCAGTGATGCCATTCAACCATCTCATCCTCTGTCAGCCCCTTTTCCTCATGTCTTCAATCTTTCCCGGCATCAGGGTCTTTTCCAGTGACTCAGTTCTTCACATCAGGTGGCCAAAGTATTGGGGGTTCAGATTCAGCTCAGTTCTTCCAATGAATATTTAGGACTGATTTCCTTTAGGACTGACTGGTTTGATCTCCTTGCTGTCTAAGGGATTCTCAAGAGTCTTCTCCACCACCACAGTTCAAAAGCATCAATTCTTTGGCACTCAGCTTTCGTTATGGTCCAACTCTCACATCCATATATGACTACTGGAAAAACCATAGCTTTGACTAGACAGACCTTAATGACAAAGTAATGTCTCTGCTTTTTAAAATGTTGATGTTCACTCTTGTCATCTCCTGTTTGACCACTTCCAATTTACCTCCATTCATGGACCTAACATTTCAGGTTTCTGTGTAATACTGTTCTTTACAGCATTGGACTTTACTTCCATCACTAGTCACATCCACACGGGGCATTGTTTTCACTTTGGCTCAGACTCTTCATTCTTTCTGGAGCTATTTCTCCACTCTGCTCTAGTAGCATATTGGGCAACTACCAACCTGGGGATTTCATCTTTCAGTGTCATATTTTTTTTGCCTTTTCACACCATTCACAGGGTTCTCAAGGCAAGAATACTGGTGGTTTGCCATTCCCTTCTCCAGTGGACCATGTTTTGTCAGAACTCTCCACCATGACTCATCCATCTTGGGTGGCCCTCCATGGAATGGTTCATAGTTTCATTGAGTTAGACAAGGCTGTGATCCATGTGATCAGTTTGGTTAGTTTTCTGTAATTATGGTTTTCATTCTGTCTGCCATCTGATGGATAAAGATAAGAGGCTTGTGGAAGCTTCCCGATGGGAGGGACTGGCTATGGGGGAATCTGGGTCTTGCTCTGATGGGTATAACCCATGACAAATATTAATTGAGCACCTATTGTGTATAGGTCCCACACAGGATACAAAGATATAGTTTATGACCTCAAGTATTAGAATATCTATAGCTGGTGAACAATACATAAACATGGAGTCTGTTAGGTTCTTATTGGCAATACAGGCTTCTAAAACTATTTGAAAATGTAAATTTCAAACAGCATCATTAGAGCATTTATAAGGATATCAAGTAAATGAGAGAATACTATAAACTGAAAAGCCTTTAAAATATTTTTTCCTGTTCTAAACATTAGCTGTTAAAACATTATTTTCAAATGATGCATCCCAGTTAGACACTTATCAGTTGTAGGCTTTACTGAAAATTCAGTGCACTTATTGACTGAGTGAAGAAAGGTTAAGGAAGAAAAAAATAGACAATACAGTTGCAAGTTGGTCCTTGACAACATAGGCAATGTGTTATTTTATATAGCTTAAACCTAATCATTGTGCAAAAGAAAAATTTCAGAGTTGTCATGGCATTAAAATGACTTTCATAAGCACTAAGGCATTGAAACATATTAAAGAATAGAAAATTTAAGTCTTTTTATTCAATGCTTAAGAAAAATCAGGCAAATGTTTTTGCTTCTGTTTATAGCCCCAATTACCCTAAGCACTTGGTTTAATTTGTTCTCTTCCTGATTAAACCTAGATATACATAAAGATTGGATGAGAATGAATGTTCTACTAAATGGTGCTTGAGGATGAGGAGAAATGATATATGGGATTCTTTTCATCAAACTGATATATGCTTATTGAAAAACATAATATTATGTATTATGGCCAAAGGATTAAAAGTTATGCTTAATATATTTACCTATTATGTGAAATGCATGAGCAATTATTTAGTAAAGCACACATACAGAGACTGTCATCATATTAAAGTCTGAGTTGTTCAAAACAGAACCCCAATTTGATATGGGCATATCTAGTAGGTGGGGTCAACACAATGATAACTCTGAGACTTCCAAGTAAATTTGATCAACAGATTTAGTGTTCCTTTTGTGATTATTTAGATTTGTCATGTGAGAATAAAAGAACAAGCCTATGTTTGTTTTATAAAATTTATACAATGGATCACAAAAAAAGGAGTAAAATCATGTTCCTGGCAAACAGATACTGACTATGAAAGAATTTTGGTTTCTAGTGCTAATGAACTTCATCTCTTTAAGTAGCTATGCTTAGTCACTCAGGCACATTCAACTCTTTGAGACCCCATGGGTTGTAGTCTGCCAGGCTCCTCTGTCCATGGGGATTCTCTAGACAA
This sequence comes from Dama dama, assembly GCF_033118175.1. NCBI lineage: Eukaryota > Metazoa > Chordata > Mammalia > Artiodactyla > Cervidae > Dama > Dama dama. Next base: position 50,267,107 of record NC_083685.1, on the reverse strand, counting down.
GAATATTGAAGTGGGTTGCCATGTTCTTCTCCAGGGGATCTTCACAACCCAGGGGTTGAACCCAGGTCTCCCGCATTGCAGGCAGAGTCTATATTATCTGAGCAATCAGGGAAGCCTTTATTAAGCAGAAAAGAATAAGAATACAACTTTTTCTTCCTATGGATAGACTTAAAAGTATTTTAGCCACAGAGAAGAAACACCTTATTTCTTATAAAAGACATTAAGGTATGCTTTTGATCCACAGATGGAGGACAGCACTATATGAAGTCGGAGAACATGGGTCAACTGGTATGACCCCTATTAACTGAACTGCCTCTGAGTATTTGTATGACAGACTGACCCAGCTACACCAGTGGACCCTCAACTGGGTGTGATTTTTGCTCCATCCAGGGGACACTGGAAATATCTGCAGCCATTTGATTGTTATTATTGGGGTGGGGGAAAGGGGGCATTCAACTGGTGTCTAGTGAATAGAAACCAGGTATGCTGCTAAGGATTCCACTGTGCATAAAACAGTCCCTCACAACAAAAAATTATCTGGCTCAAAATGTCAATGGTACCAAGGGAGAGGAACTTTGAACTCATCCATTGTTTTTGCCTTGTTGACAGTTGCGGTTGGGGTCCCACCTACCGATAAAAGTACGGTCCATGAAAAGCCTAATTGTATCAAGCACTAGCCAACTCTCACCCATCCTCAGTAACATGGGGGAGAAATTATAGAGGTGGGATACATGAGTGAATGCAAATGCTTCTTTGTGAAGCTAACTGAAACTGAACTGAAGTCGCTCAGTCGTGTCCGACTCTTTGCGACCCCATGGACTGTAGCATACCATGCTCCTCTGTCCATGGGATTTTCCAGCCAAGAGTACTGGAGTGGGTTGCCATTTCCTTCTCCAGAGGATCTTCTCGACCCAGAGATTGAACCCAGGTCTCCCACATAGTAGGTAGACGCTTTACCGTCTGAGCCACCAGGCTTATTCTCTATTTTAAAGATTTTTTGGCAAGAATGCTCACTTAACTCATGGGAGTGTATTCAGGTACCAGGGTTACTGAATTCAGGTACCTGTATTCAGATAACAGAGTTAATATATTCTCCCCACCCATAAATCAAATGTTGACTTAGGGTTCCTTCAGGATAAGCAGAGAAGAGTTAAGAGATAGTGGAGAAAGGAACAGGTAGCTACAGGAGATCTGGGGAAAGTGAAAAGAGAGTAATTCATAAACTATGAAGGGCTATTCATTTTTATCTTCAGCTGTGTCAAATTACTTATGTGCTTAATACTGTGTTATAATTCAAGTCCCTTCTAGTTATTCTACACATTAGATACTTATTCTTTTCCATGTTCTTCCAGAGACATAAGAAGTGTGAAAAGGTCAGTTAAACAGATGTGTTTAAAAACAAAGATGTTGAGCAATGAGCAATGATAAAGATGGTTACTACAATCTTGCCCACTTCATGACAGACTATTTCTCTTTTAATCATAGTAAAGAGAAGAGTATCTGGCAGGTAGCAGGTGCTCAGTAAATGTTGGTTAGATGAATAAATGGTTCATCATCCAAAGCATGGACTCTCCCTTAATGCATTAATATCATTCCTTTCTTTTATCCAGTTGTTTTCAAGCCCAGACTTTTTTTTTCTTCACAGCTTTTATCACATTCTTTTCTTCCTTTATCTTCTGAATGTGACTCTGAGAGAGACACATTCATCCTTGCCTTGTTTTATTGGTTGTTTCTCAAGTTTTTAATGTTAACATTCCTTTGACCACCTTGCTGCCAAATTACTCCTTTTAAACATAACTCTCTGTGTACTTTCTACTACTTTTTAAAAGTTCTCTGTAGTCTAAAGTGAAACTTTTACCTTTTTAGGCTACAAATGTTGGTTTATCAATTTGATTTCACTAATTAGCTTGCAATTTTACAGTTTACTAAACTACTATATATTTTTTAAAAAATCACTGTTTGGCAAAAGTAGAGAAGGTTAATATGGCATACAGTAGGATTGTCATTAGCTAGGAATTAAGAGACTTTAAGATACTAAATAGTGTGACTTTTGATAAACCTCTGAGAGTTTGACAAACCTCTGAGATGATATCTGAGCGATGTCTCAGTTAGTGACTTATGTCACTGCAATTTAGAGGGAGGAAAGATACTATCTGATATTCAGATTCTAGCAAAAAACACTTTTTGCTCAATACTTTCATGAAGGAAAATAATTATGAAGACACTAAAATTTGGAAATTCAGGGTCCATTTGTTATCTTAGTTACAAATAAGTCTTACAGAATATTATATTATTATTAGTATTAACAATACCATATTATTATAGAAAATATTATTAATAGGAGGATGAAAATAAGTATTTTGTCACTGCTCAGTGGAAATCATTCTTTCAGTAAAAAAGAGTTTAACAAGGAAATGGTTTTTCCGTACTCATCTTGCCTTCAATCAGTCCAGCTGCCTTTTAGCAGCCAAGCAACTGATTTTCACTATTATTGTGTTTGGATCATCAAGACCTCAAGATGAACTGCTTGAGGAAAATGGTTTGAAAGAAATATATACATATACACTGGCATCAGTCTTTAGTCTCTTCTTTCAGTGGCATTGCTTTCAAGTCAAATTGGCTTGTGTCCAAAAGAAAACAAACAAACAAAAAAATCAACAGTTAAACAGCTGGTACCAATTATCCTAACTTCAGTGGGACTCCACACTCAAGTGTCAAGAAGCAAACTGGATTTGTTATTTTGCTGTTTGTTATTTTGTAACTTGACCATGATGTTAGCACTCACTTTGCCCATTGCCTTCTATTTAATCTCCAGAATCATATACCTAAACTCTCACAGCAAGCAAGTGTTGTTATTTTGTGTGTCTTTATAAACTCATTAAATTACTGGAGTTTAAAAAAAAATAGAAAACTGGATATAAAAGTTTGAACAAGTATTTATCTGATGTCATAATATATTTTGACACTAGCTCAGGGATATGGAATTCTAGAAGAGAAAAATACTGTGATAATGAACATAATGATATGTATGTAACATTTTTTTCTAGTATCAAAGATTGTTAACAAAATTGTTAAAAATATAGTTCTTCTCAAGTTTGCTTATGGAAGTTGTGTTACATTATTGATTTGTTTAAAAATATTTGTCTTCCAAAGATATACAATGACATTTTGTAACATATTCTCATATTTATACTTCATGCTTTAAGTTTTATAAAGTTGCCTCATTTTTTTTAAGGAGCTTAGATTGTAACTCTAACAGTCTGAGGTGCTGTTCTCTAGAACCAGGAAGTAAATGTTGGCAATATTAAATAGGATTTGGACAAGAAAAATTCCAGTTCATAATTTTAGTCCCTAAGAAGTACAAGTTCTAAATTTGGCAATATCTACTGGTTTTAATATGTTCTACTCTGAAATAGAAACTCTCTTGAAAGTTTACTTTAGGAAAAAGAAATCCATTGCTCTCCATCAAGACAAGCATCTCACAAATCACAAAGAGGATTTTGTAACTAAGCAACAAAGGTCAGCGAGACTGTGATCAAGATTTGGAGAACCAGCTGAACATACACACACTCCAAGGAAAGTGTGGACCTGCACTGCAAGGGAAGAAAATCAACACTGTATTTGAAGCACTCCTTTTTAAAACCTATAATTTCATTGTACTATGCAGGTGTACACTGAAAAACAGCTGATAAATCTGCTCTAGATCCACATTTTGAATAATAAAATTATATTTTATTCAAAAGATTTTCTGTTATAAATATACCCTGATCAGCCAAGAAACTGGAAAACAAACATCAACACAACCTTTACATAGGCACTTTTCTAACTGGATGATTTCACTTGAACAGTACCTGATTTCTTTATTTTCCTAGGCAAAGCTACATGCTCATTAAAAAAGGATAGATTTGCTGAGTCCTTCAGTGGAGACTGTTAAAAATGGATGAAAAACTTTCATGAGTTCTCATAAACTTTCCCAAGTAACTGTAATTGATATTTGTTTTTTATACTGATACAAAGTATAGCATATTGATCAATACTACACAATTATGGTACTTATCAGAATTCTAGAAGGTAACAAATATTACATTGATTGCAGAGTTGTTACTTTGAGAAGCTCAAAACTGTCCTGGGTCTGAAGCTCCAAATAATTGTGTCAGAAATTGTATTGAATATTGCAGTCATTTGCACTGCTAGTTTTACAAGTGCCTCACTGGGTAAGTAACAATGCAAAGAACTTTAAAGTTTACATGTAACTACATGTAACTTCAAGTCTTCTAAACTTCAGCTGGGTGGATTTGGTAGACAACTTAGATACATTTGGTTTTACTCTGTTTGCCTACTTCACATCCTTATTTTTTCCAAAAACCAGGGTCATATATGTGAAGAGAGACTGTTGTTGCCTAAAGTGTTCACCACATGCTCAGAGAAGCTTTTAAGTTATCCTGGTTGCATTGAATTATCATTTAGTTCTATGACATCATATTTAAATGCCTTCAATCTAAACTCAATAATGAAATTCCTGATGCCATTTTAGCAATACACACCTTGCCTAAGAAACATAGTACATATTGGTCAAAGAAATGAAAAGAATGTGGAATGTATTCATGGAATCAAAATTTCAAACTGTTTTCACATATTGCACAGGTGCAGGAAAGACACAGATAAGCATTTTCTTTATGATACATTCACCTCCTCTAACTCTTCCTACCTACGTCTATTTTTGCCTATTGCACATCTAACTTGGCTTCAATGAGGCCATAATTAAGTGTAATCTTGTTGTTGGCTTAAAAAGAAACCTGTACATCACAGTAATGTGTCATTCACTGGGCCTTAGTGTTATCATCTCGGCATAGATGCGTGACCTAAAACTACTATGGGATATTGAGAAAATATATTTGTGTGCCTATAAGTTTACAGGTGAATGCATAAGCTGCTTGGTTCAGCAATATTTTCTGAACTTGTAACCTTTCCCTCTTAGCTGACCCACAGGAGGGAGGATGACTATATAATAGCAAGGACTCTAGATACATTTGAGAATTTATGCCCCAGTGGGGAGAACAGTAGGGAAGTCAGACTCAGGCACAGGATAACTGACTGTATCAGAAGAATATCAGGCACCACATTAAAGTTCACTTACACACTATCTTATCAGTCAGATTGTTTTTAATGCATAAGACAGTCCTGTAGAGAAAGCTGGATATGGAATAAAAAACATATACATCTATATATATATAGATATATATATAAACAGATTTAGTGCAAGACTATGGACATCATTTTAAAGGTCTACTTTTTTATTTGTAAAACCAAAACTTTAAAATATTATATTGTTTATACATTCTAAAAGTATAAATCATCTAGTTAATATTTTTCTTATAAATCAAATTTAAATGGAAATAAAGAATGAACCGGAATTTTCAAAGAAATGATTCATAAGCCAAAACTTATCAAAAACATTATTAGAAGAATAAGAGTTTTCCCCTAATATCTTCACTACATATATCCATATATCCTTTAGTAATAGAAGTAAATTTCTTTAAAAATATTTTATTCAAAAGTCATCCTTTGAACTGAAAAGATGCTGAATACTATTTTAGATAAGAATCATGAGCTGCAAAAGATTACCATTTAGTAACATATTTTTTTAGATGTGAATAGGTAAATATATCATCTTTAAACATGTCTATAATATGTACTAGGCCTTTTATCTCCCCCGAAAATGAATGTGTTTCAAAACAGATTTGCCATAAGGTTTTCATATATGACCAATTTTCACAATAAGTGACATCTGTGAGCCAGATGGAATTAACAAAAAAAATCCCTTTACTTCCTGTTTGTTCAAGAGAAAAATAATAATACTGATCATTTTGACCTCAAAACATCCACAGTTTCATTATCTGAAGATTACAGCATTTTTTACAGTTGCTCCTAGAACAAAATGATTTCTACATTAATAGCTTTTTCAATTGGTTTTATCTTGTTAAAGGATTAATACTTAAAAAAAAAAAAAACTACCTAGTGAAAGCTAGAAATTTTCCATACAAACATGATAATAAACTATCTGGGCTTCTACAAACCTAGTTGCCTCACTGCTTTTTCACTATAATACTAACAGATGACATACAGATAAAGCAAATATTAGCTCAAATTTTAAATTTAAGTACTGATATATTCATTTAGTAGTTAAATGTAAAGTTTTATAATTTATTCTCCAGAATATCTAAAAATCATGTAAATCTTACACAAGAAAAACAAAAAATAGCAAATCTCAAATTTCAGTTCATTTGTTAAAGTAACTTTCGGTGTAAATAAGTTGACTTATACATTTAGTATTTCATTATGTTTGTCTTGTTGTCTAGGCTTAAACAAAGCAAACTGACAGTATAAGAACACACCTACTATTACAGAAAACAACAACAATGAAGGACAGGAAGACAAAGATTTTGTAATAATAGAGAAGAAACATTTAAAAATTCCTTACATTTGTAAATGAAGAAAATATGTGAAAAAACAAATTTTTATGGGTTATGGGGTTCTTTGAATATGCCTTTATGTTTTACATTTTATGCATAATTTTGAATATTTGCAAGTCACCATTTTCCATAGATTGGAGGCTACTAAGGTAGGAATAATGCTTCATTCATTTATGCACTCTAAGCACTTAACAGACCTTTTGAAAGCAATAAAAGTTTGATAAATGAATGAAATCCTTCCATCAATTTCATCAATAGCCACCTGTCAATATTACTATGTGCTATTATTGAAAAATTAAAGAATAAATTTTAAATAACAGAATGACTAATTCTTTGTCAAAAATATATGTAGTTGACATTTGTCTTAACTAATCTTATAGTTCTCAAAACCATAAGGAATTATTATTAAATGTTTTATATTCACTTATTAACAAAATTACAATGGAATTTGTCTAGTTTCCCCATAATACTTCAATATTTTATCTATACACATGTTAACTATTTTTAACTGAAGACATTTTTCAATAAATTATTAATGATATCAATATCTGAGCAAAGACTACCTTTGGGGTGAAGAAGAAATATGGGGGCTATATAATCTATTATATTGAAGACTCTACAGAAATAAAATGGCATATTGCTAAAATGATCATTTGGTCACAATACTGAAATAAAGTAAATGTTTGATTTGAAAGATAGAAATTTCTGTATTATTAAAAGGAAAAAGGTTAATGTCTTAACTGAGAACTTAAGTCATTTCAATTGTGTAAACAATATAAAACTAATGAGACAGAATTTCAGAGGTCTTGTATAAACATCCATTACTGACCATCATCATAAATTCCAAGTAGTCTCAATTTGTGCAGTAGTGTATATACATTTGTGTGTGTGTGTGTGTGGTAACATGTAAGTATATATGTATGTATGTGTCCATCACCTATCTATGTATTTATCTATCTATCCATTTATCATCTGTATATTCATCTTAATCGTATTAACAGCCATAGCTATACTCTGCTTTTTTTCATATGGATGGACTTAAGACTATAGAAATTCTAAGCAACTTAATATCTGACATGAGATATCAAACTGTGAATAATTTTCATTAACTTATTACTTTTTTCTCATTGATTTCATAAAGAAAAAGAAACATATTGTTCTAATGATGCATGATTAAATTAAATTTAATTAATTTAATTAAGTTAAATTTTTCAAACAATTATAAGTAATTATGTATAAACACATATACGTATACAACAAGGGTATATTATCACCACTAGACAAAAATGAGAAGCAATAAAATAAAAGAAATTGCTTATATCCAGAAATGTAGCCAAGTTTTCAAGTGTGAATTCAAGATCATGTTTTTCAGATCTACGCTATCCTGAATAATAATGGTTAAGCAAAAAACAAACTAACAAAATGCATTGTAGAATTAAAATATGTATACTGGAGTCAAAAGTTAGCAATATGCATCCCTAGGACAGTATTATTTTTAATTGTTACAGGATACTTAGAGCACAAAATATATGTGTAAATTAAATTGAGAAACAATCTATGGTTCCACAGTTAGAACGACAGGTACTAGGTGGCCTTGAAATTTGAAAATATTCCCTTCAAATCAGTTGTTATAAACTGTTATAAACAGTTGTTATAAAACCTGTCCTGGAATAACTGCCAGTCTTTTATTTTCAAAGTATAATCCCTATTTTTCATATAACAGATTTTCCAATACCTAGCCATAAATAAAGACCATCCACACAGCATCAATCTACAGAGGCTGCAATATTTTGACTGCTTGTCTTTTTTTCCCCTTAAACTACTTTTTGTGTTGGTTTGTTTTTTTCAATAGAGTTCTACTATGGTATTCTGGCAAAATAGCAATGACCCACTCTCTGACTCATACGGCATGATTGTTTCCAGAAGTGCAGAGACATGATTTCATTTCCTCTTTTTTTTTTCTTTTTCTTTCTTTGGTTACAACTATATGGTGGAGTGAGTTTGGGATGCATATGATACTCCTTACAAAGAAACTGAAAAAAAAAAACAGCACATGCTGAGGAATAGGGAAGACAGTTATAGATAATAATGTGTCATTTTCTATCTGCTTTAAAAGTTATTGATCCAACTCACCATGTAGTGGTCCTGAGAGTAAACTAAATATTTGTACTGATGGATTTTAAAAAATTTCCTTACCGCCAAATTACCTCCAATCTGCAAAGAAGGATGTGATAAGTCTATAAATTTACACAATGTTTTCATACCATATTAAAGTATTTGTAGCATTATTTCTCAATTATTCAATTTTCCAGTATTGGTTCCCAGGATTTTATATATAGACATATGGCAATTTCAAATATGAAGAGTTCATTCTTGAACAGTCAGAACAGTGCAACAATTTACCTTTCTTCAAAAGTCTGAACAGAAATGAATAATATACTTAGAATAGCCATATGGTTTACGTTTCTTCAAATTAGTCTCTGCAATGTCCACATTAAGCACTATTTTGCTAATCCCACATTTAACTTGAAAAGTGCTTTGTACAGTTAGAAATTTATTTATTTTTATGTTGAATCTTTATTTCAGACTAATTCAAGTCTACTTTAATAAATTTTTTTCTTCCTTCACACTTCTCTCAACTCAGACACATCCTACATCATTGTGAGACTAGATGGAGTATAGATCATATCAACACAGTCTCTGACTCACAAATAAACAAGAGCTTTCAGTTGTCCATCATAGAATAAGAACAACCTTTTGTCCTCTCACACATCTCCTCCATCTCCAGCAGACTCCAGCAAATAACTTTCACTATTCAATGCACATGACCTGTTTTTCATATCTGAACTTTCAATCATGTTATTCATTCTTTTGAAACATATTTCTTTTCTTCTCATATACAAGTCTTGAAATTCTGCCCATCACTGAAGATTGTTCTCAAACACCCCACCATGTGGAGTCTGTTTTTGATACTCATAAACCTCAGAGGTGCATTTTGTTCTGACAGATCCTCCAGCATGTTGCTCATGTCTTGCAACTGGCACTAATCACATACAAGGTTTAATGTGCTCATTTAGCAAAGTTAAAAATGAAAATGTATTTCCTTCCCCATTCTTCTTAAATGTTAATTTTGGACAGCAAAGACTGAGACTTGTTCATCTTTATAAGTAATACAGACCACATAAACACAAGCTCAATACCAGGATCACTCCATGTGGTACTTGGTTGGTTTATGAAAGCAGCCTATGAAATTCATGCTCCTTCAAATGACATAGCTTCAAACAGATAAAGGGGAAGAAGGTAATATAACACTGCCACCACAGGGTTGTCTGATATATTTGATTCTTGAGAGGAAGTAAATTTTTCTACCATCTTTGAGAGGAAGTAAAATTTTCTACCATCACACCACTAGACTTGCCTATTCTTTTCTATACCTTTATTTGCAATGTATCTATATGACATTACCCTTAGGTTACTGCCATGGTGATTATTCACTGACTAATCTGTTTTTTTTTAAAAGCAAACCTCTATTTCCAATGACATTTACCACCATTGAGCTTCTCAGTTTGAGCATTTAGTGTTTGGAAAAAGATACAATGTCACACTCGTGTAGATAACATCCCTACATTGTGTCAAATATATAAGATTTAACCACAGATCTCTTCATATATCTGGCCAATTTAACAATCTCCTTAAACAACACTTTACAACATGAAACAATGTGTGGTAAGGAAATATTTTGTACTGAATATCTCAACAAGTCAATTTTCCTACTAAAGACTGCTACAAGTTAATTTAAAACACACATTTCTGTATGTAAGATGACATTTCTTAAACAGATTAAAATTTAAAGAAAGAATGCAAAAATCTGTTTCACTAGAAATTATCAGAAAACATACTTGATCATAGGTTAAATTGATATTTCTTGAATATTTGTTACCTGCTGATTATTGTGCCATAGATAATGTATTAAACAAAACAATGTTCCCACCCTTGTGCATAGCACATTTTTAGTGAACAAAAGAGATTTTTTTTTTTTAAGTAAGTGCTTGCAGAATTTGTAGCAACAAACTATAACACATGCTGTGGAATACAGCAAGCTAAGACAGTATAAAAGAGAATAAGCTAGAGTCTAGAGGGTATGGGAAAACATTCTAAGAAAATAATGCTTAAGTTCAGAGCTGAAATACAAGGAGTTACTTGGGTAAAAGGGATAAACGCCCCACACCAGCCAAGTGAACAAAAAAATAATTTTAAATGTACAAATATCATCCAGGCTTGTCTGTAAATATAGGGAAAGAAAAAAACTAGCAGTTTAAAAAAGGATGACTGATTAAGCAAGCTATGGTACAAATAGCTCATGAATATTACAAAGTTATTAAAATGACTGTGAAATTTATATGATCCCATGAATATCTATGTTGAGTCAATAATGACTCAAATTACACATATGATCATAATTTTATAAATATATAAAAAGAAAAAAAAAAACAGTCCATGTGGTCACAATGAGTCAGACATGACTGAGCACACACACATAGATAAATCAACAAACCAATCACCACCACTACCACCAAAAATCTCGTATCTGGAGTACTGAACATTTATGAAGATACCATTTTAACTGTTGCCCCTCAGTTTCTCTATACCATTGATCTCTTACAACAGTGTAAGAGATTGCTGCAGCAGTGTTCATTGTCTTTCTGCACACTAAACCCATCTTTCCCTCTTCTGTCTGAGCACAGTTAGATCATGTTTCCTTCGCTCTGCTGTGGATCCATGAGTTATAACTATATAGGCATGGCAGTGCAAGAGGAAGGAATGGCCTTTCCAGGTCACCCATACACATTTCCACATGCTCCTTGTTTAGTTCAGTTTCTCAAAGAAGTAGGCATCAACATGGGATTGGGAGTGTGAAAGATTTATTCGGAAAAATGCCTGTGAGAAAAAAATAACTAAGGAACATGTGTGTGGAAAAGCCTTCAGTCTCTTCCAAATCTGAGCTCTATGGGATGAGAGAAAGGAAAGGAAAGCTGCTTGGAAAACATCTTAAAAGTATACTTCAGTTCTGGAAAAGTTTTGAATTTCTTTTACCCTTGCCTCTTACCCTGGCAGGTCTTTGGTGGCTTAGCTGGTGATACGTTAACAGACTTTCATTCTTGAGGAGTCCGAGTCCTTGGCAATCATACTTTTCTCAAGCCAAAGCGTTTGCACCTGTCTATTGATGGTTACAATTCCCTAGGGGCACCCAAATGGCTCACCTGAGTTACAAATTCCTGGCTATGCCGATAGTACAGAATCATCTCTACCTCTAATCATGTTTAATTCTAGCTGCCAGTATCTGAGACCTGGAGAAGGAAATGGCAACCCTCTCCAGTATTCCTGACAGAATAATCTCATGGACAGAGAAGCCTGGTGGGCTACAGTCATGGGATCACAAAGAGTCGCACACGACTTACCGACTGAACAACAACAGTGACACAAGTTTGTTGCCTGCTGACTCCTTAATGTAAGGATCTAAAATGCTCCACAGCTCATATTTCAACAGAACCTTTATTGTTTGTCCTGACTAAAGGGCGCCCCCTCAGGGGACTAAAACCTCTAACTCTTCAAAGACTAGAGTTGTAGAAACTTGAAGCACAAAACGCTTCAGAGGGTTTTTGGAACGATGCTGTTGGGAGTGAGGGCTCTTCAGAGAAACAGAACCAACAGGATGTGAGCAAATATGCAGAGGCGCTTCTCAGGAGGCGCAGTGGTCAAGCACCCGCCTGCCAGTTCAGGAGACACAGGGACGCGGGTTTGATCCCTGGGTCGGGAAGATCCCCTGGAATGGAAAACGGCAACCCACTCCAGTATTCTTGCCTGGAAAAGCCCATGGACAGAAGAGACTGGAGGGCGACGGTCCACGGAGTCAGACATGACTGAGCACCGCGCAGAGGTACAGAGATTTATTTTAAGGAACCGGCGCCCCTGTAGGGAAGGCTTGGTGAGCTCCAACTCATGAGGCAAGCTAGCGGGCGGGAGACCCCAGGAGAGCTGCCCGCGTAGTTTGCTGCAGAATGCCTTCTTGTTCGCAGAGGTCAGTCTTTGTTCTTAAGACCTTCAACTGATTTAATTTCCCTCCATCCACGTTATGGAGGGTAATGGAGGGTAATCTACTTTACTCAAAGTCCATGAATTTAAATGTTAATCTCCTCGATAGACCTCGAGTGAGCAGGCCGCGTCCCTCCAGATTCCCGCCTGACAGCCATGACGCCAGACGCCCTCCTCCGCGAGGTAACCCTGGTGCTGTACACCGCCCGGGGCGCCCCGGAGCTGGAGGAGCTGCCGCGCCCCTTGCGGGCAGGCTCGGGCCTGAGCGCCTGAGGCCCGGCGGAGCCCGCGGGCGGCGGGCGGGGCGGCCGCGAGCGCGTGCCGCAGGCCTCTCGCTACTGCGCCTGCGCGCTGTGTACCGGGCTGGCAGCCGGTAGGCCTGGGGCTCAGGGCGGAGCTGCATCCCTGCAGCTTTGGTTCTGCTCCCTGCAGGTGCGTGGCAACCTCAGTTACTCTGGAGCTGAAAACTGGTTCCAGGATGCGAACTGAGCGAGTGATAATTAATGTCTATTAGGACAGCTTCCCTCAGCGTCCTGTTCCTTCCTTCTTGCCTTTTTCTTACTGTAAAATTTGAAAAAGTGTGTGTGTGTGTGTGCACGCGCACCCGCGCTCACTCCATTGTGTCTGACTCTTGCGACCTCCTGAACTCCTGCCAGGCTCCTCTGTCTTCGGGATTCTCCAGGCAAGAAGACTGGAGTGAGTTGCCTTTCCTATTCCAGGAGATGTTCCTGACCTAGGGATCCAACCCTTTTCTTGTGTCTCCTGTATTGGCAAGCGGATTCTTTACCACTGCCCAACCCGGGAAGCCCGTAACACCCTTATTAGCTGCTAGTCTGTTCGCCCTTAGGATTTCCTGGTGACTCAGTGGTAAAGAATCTGCCTGAAATGCAGGAGACACAGTTGATGCTGGTTCGATCCCTGGGTGGGAAAAATTCCCTAACCCACTCAGTATTCTTGCTTGGAGAATCCCATGGACAGAGGAGCCTGGTGGGCTATGGTCCATCGGGCCACAAAGAGTCTGAGAGGACTGAAGCAACTGTGTATAGCTACTTGACATTATTGAGGCCACTCTCTCTGAGTTACCTCTAAACGCGCTGCCAGTCAACTTTTTGTCTGCTCCTCCAACCTTGATGTTTATATGGTAATTTTGGCCTCTTGATTTCCAGCAGTGAAATACTGCCATCTGACCTCTATTACTTCATGGCACATCATTATTATGAATGTTAAAGAGCCAGCTCCATGACTACAAGAGAAGGGCCTGAACTGAACTTTTTGTATGATATCTGTTCTCCTCTCACCAGCATATTTCTGATGGCCTTGAAACCATATCTTTTGGAACTTGGCATACGGCATAACCTGGTGATTTTTTTGGCCTCACATTATTAACCACTCCAGCACACCCTCTTTACCTGGTTCCTTTATTCCTTCCTCTACTGTAATTCATGACAGCTTAAGCCTTTACAGTTTTCCCAGCATTGGTCAGAGCTCTTTTCTTTGGTCTGTCATAGTCAGTCTAGTGGTGGGTAGAATGTCCCTTTCCCCGGGGTCCTTGCTAGGGTGATAAATCTATGAAACCCTAGAAGGTTCCCTGATGTCAATGAAATATTGCTTATCTAGTCATGTACATTAGTCCCCTTGACAAAATCCAATCCTAGGGGCAGTCCCCTGGTTCATGCTACTGGCACCTAAGTAATTGTTATGCTTCCTTTTGGGTATAATACCTTTCCTCCCTTCTCAGCTGAGCATTTCTCCAGCCCAGCCCTCCTGGGATTTAACCCTTGTAACTGGCTGAGTACCCAGGAGAGGAGCCCCTGTAATCTTGCAGGGGTTGAGCCTCTTCAGTATCTTCCAGCAAGACATCTAGCTCTTACTAAGGAAAAGGAATCAAACTGTGTGAACTCTAAAGGTTTGGAGCATGGATATCTGTAGAGACAATTCCTTACAGGAGTCCATTCAGGAGTCCTCATTCTATGTTTCAGATTCCCAATACAGGCCCTTATTTTAGCGGGGCATACCTGCCTTAAATGAGCATTTAAAAGTGTCTGCAACTCTGCAGCTCTAATTATTGAAGTTGGATGCTTAACTAGAGGGTAATGGAGGGTAATCTACTTTACTCAAAGTCCCCTGTTCCACTGTAGGATAAGGAACTCTCTGTAGAAACTTCCATGCAGGTCTTCTGGCTCTCAAACTTAGTCTTTAAGTCCTGAATTTCACATTATCATTCTGCAGGGCAATAATTCTGAAACAGACTGGGACCTGGGACACTTTGCTGAAGCACTGCAATGCTTGCAGCTGGACATACCTCTCCTAGAGCAACAAACTACAAAGAAAATATATGGGACTAAAAATAACTACATGCAGGCACAAGTTAGGGTCAATTCTGGACAAAAGATCCAAAGAGACCAAAAAAACCTGACTACTACTTCTGAAGAGCCCAGAGCAAAAGCCATGCCCTCTGCACTGAACACCACCTAAGGGGTGGACAAACCACTTAAGCCACCTTTCTGGCTCAACTTTTGGGCCTGCCCCTACTCCCACCCCATATGAGGAACAAGGTCTTCCCCCCCTCCCCCCACCGCCAGGGAGTAGGCAAGGGAAACTATTGTTTGTTCTTGCTCCCCACTGCTGGCAGCAGGGGCCCCAGTAAAGCCTTGTTTGACCTCTAATCAATTTCTATTGAATGGGGAAGGCCAAGAACCCAATTCAACTTTGCAATAATAAACTCCAGTGCTTTCTAGGCACTGTTGCCCTGATATTTTTCAAATACCTTAATTATTGATTCTATATTAATCTATATATATTAATTAATATATACTAATTTATCTATATATATTCATTATTGTATCTATAAAGGAATTTCTCTCCACTGGGATAGCTTCCCAGGTCACCACTGGTGAAATCATCACTGATTAGAGCATACCATGTGACAGGAATTACCAGTACCCTACATTCCTCAGAATAACATCTTTGCCTGCCAGTTAGTGAATGACCTAGTCCTTGAGCCCATTTTGTTCTTGATGTTTAGTTTCAGACTAAATAGTTTCAGACTCTTTTGTGACCCAATGGACTGTAGCCCACCAGGCTCCTCTGTTCATGGGATTCTCCAGGCAAGAATATTGGATGGATTGCCATTTCCTCCTCCAGAGGATCTTTCTGACCCAGGGATCAAACTCGTGTCTCTTGCATTGGCAGGCAGTTCTTTACCATTGAGCCACAAGGGAAGCCCATTTTACTTCCTGCTTTCCGGCACTACCTGCATTAGTTTGGGTTCTCGGAGAAACAGATGTTGGACAAGTTTACATGTGCAAGTCATTTTTTTGTGTGTGGAAAATTATCTATGAGAAAAATTGAGAGTCAGAAGACATTGGGAGAGTTCTCAGACCTTGATGTAGGTTTGATTCCTATCATGGAGAGGAAGAACAAAAGAAAGCTGTGTAGGAAAAGTCTTAGATTATAGCGTAGCTCTAACAGAATTGCAGCAAGGCAGATGGGAAGTCTTCAAGCCAAAGCTGCATATCAGAAGACTATTGGTCTCTGAGGAACAGGCCTGCCATAGTATTTCAGCCACACTCAATCACTGGCTGATGGGAAGTGTGACTTGGGCACAAATGGCCGTGTTGGGTTCCAGAGTGCAGCAGCTGGGACCATCAGTCAGTTTCACTCCCTATAGTCAGAGGTTGGAGAGGAGCATTTTCTGGACTGCTGAAGTCCAGAATGCTTTTCTCCTCTTTGAAGGAAGATAAGCCCTTTGGAAGGCACCTGATGAAAATGGCAGGAACTCTATCCGCCTAAGATCCTGAGTGAGTGCATGGAAGATGGCACTTCCCACTGCCATCATATAGGAAAGAAAGAAACTTCTGTTGTGTCTGAGAAATCTATATTTTAGAGTCTGTTTGCAGGAGAAGTGCATTTGTTTTAGGTGATGCTTCTTCTCAGCCTGCAATTCTCTTTTGTCTTTGCAGCTGTGTGCTTTTGCTAACATCTAAGATGCTCTGACTCACGTTTTTCACTGCCCTCAGTGGTGCCCACTCGCTAATCTTTACATGTTTTTCTGATCTAGAAAACAATGACCTGTCTTCACCCACACATTGTCTCTTATACCAGCAGGGATTATATCTTTGAGGTGGAAGCTATTTAAAATACAAAATCTAATACTGCCCAGGGCTTTGGTGTCCTACCCTGATGGCTTATTAGATTTCTTTTTTTTTTTTTTTTTCCCTAGCCTACTTGAACATTGCTACCTGTGTGTTTCTGAATGCTGTGTACATGCCTCATTCTTAAAGCACTTTGTTCTGATTTGATTGAAAACATCCATATATTCCCTAAAGTTTGCATGTTGACTATTGTTCTTTTTCTTTGCCTAAATTAAGGGCAACGTTCTCTCTGGTTCCTTACTTCATGTCTTCTCTGAAATACTGTATTGGTTTCATATCTGGAGATTTTGAATCCTCTACTTCTCTGCTCTCTTATTTTATGACCCTTGCTTCTGGACCACCTTCTGTATACTTGGTCCATGGTTTTAATAAAGATCCCATTGTTGTTTTCTTTTCCTGGTTCTGGTGTCCAACTCTGATTGGATAGCCTTTCATTATGCAAGACCTTATTTTAAGAAAGCTATTTTTCTGTCTGGAGTACCTTCTGATATCTCTCTCCCATGCCCAGGCTGTGTCCTTTAACAAACAATAAAAAGCAGACAACTTCCATAACCTCAGTTATTTCTTCCATTTCTGGGTCATTATTCTACAACTATTATAATTGGCCATATATCACAAATACTTTTGCTACACATTGCCAATTGGTTGTTTTCATAATACTAACTTCTGGGGAGTTAACATTTTTGCAGCTAATATAAAAGTTTTGAAACTAAAAATATGTATATATATATATATATATATATATATATATATATATATAATGCTTGAAACCCCTCCTTTAATTTTATAGAGTATTGTTGTTCAGTCACTAAGTGGTGTCCAACTCTTTGTGACCCCATGAACTGCAATGCACCAGACTTCCCTGTCCTTCACTATCTCCCAGAGATTGCTCAAACCCATGTCCCCTGAGTCAGTGATACCATCCAACCATCTCATCCTCTGTCGTCTCCTTCTCCTCCTGCCTTCCATCTTTCCCGGTATCAGGGTCTTTCCCAATGGCTCTTCACATCATGTGCCCAAAGCTTCAGCATCAGTCCTTTCAATGAATATTTAGAATGGATTACCTTTAGGATTGACTGCTTTGATCTCCTTGCAGTCCAAGGGGCTCTCAAGAGCCTCCTTCAACACTACAGTTCAAAAGTATCAATTCTTCAGCACTCAGCCTTCTTTATGGTCCAAATCTCACATCCATACATGACTACTAGAAAACCCATAGCTTTTTGTTGTTTGGAATTTTGTTAGCAAAGTAATGTCTCTGTTATACTCTTTATAGAGTATAAAAATATTTAATGTTCTAGAAAGCAAACATGTTTATCAAAAGGGAAAGGGGGTTGCAGAAAGATAAATTAGAAGTTTGGGATTAACAGATACAAACTACTAAATATAAAATAAGCAGCAAGGTCCTACTGTATACATAGGGAGATATATTCAATTTCCTCTAATCATAATGGAAAAGAATATGAAAAAGAATATATATATATCTCAGTCACTTTGCTGTTTACCAGAAACAAACACAATATTGTCGGGTATCTTCCCAATCCAGGGATTGAACTCAGGTCCCCTGCATTACAGGCAGTTTCTTTACTGTCTGAGCCAGGAGGGAAGCCCTAAATTAACTATACTTCAATTTAAAAAAAAATTTAAAAAGCTCTTTCCTTATAGATATTGTTCTGAGGACTAAAAAATAAAAAATAAATTTAATATTCTAAAATATATTTTTAAAAATCCCAATTAGGAGAGAGGAATTATTCAGATTGATTTTCTAAGTATCCCCAGATTGTTCACTTTTAACTTCATGAAGTGTGTAGCTAATTTATATAATACATTGCTTATTACTAGGAGCCTGGCAGGTTCAGTCCATGGGGTCGCAGAGTCAGACATGACTGAGCGATTGACAGACACGCGTGGCACAGCTATTCTACACGAAGAGAGCACGTTTGGTTAGTTTTTCAGACTACCGTGGTCTTTATCTGTTCTCTTACTGCATCAGTGGACACGGTTAAAACACAATTTTGAAGGCTTCTGTAGAGTCAAAATAACATTTGCCTACTCTGACTACAATACTGTAGGGAATATCCTATACTTTTTTCCTCCTGTTACCTTGTAAAACCCTAGCCACATGTACTATCAAACTCAAGCTCTAACTTTCAGAGTGAAAACAAAAATCAACATTGATTTATTCTGGCATATTCTATGTATTGACCTCTGTGGAAGCTTTCACTTCAACTGTGAAATATTTTAGTATAATATATGGCATAAAGAGCACAGCAATGGAGTTAGCACTCCAAACTCAGTTCCAATGTCCTTGTTTATAAATGTGAGTAATAAAAGTTCCTGTATAGAAGAGCTTTGGAGATGGGACCAGATATAATATGTAAATACTAGCATTGGATAGAATACTTGTAGAGCTACTAAGTACTAAATAAATTATTTTTATTTTGAGGAGGAAGGAAAGAGAAGATGGACACAACAGAAGAGGAAAGGGGAAAGAGACAAAAGGAAATAGGAGAAGGGCAGGAAAAGCCTCCAGAGACCTGGCTATTTGCTGCTCTACAATCCTTACAAAGATTATTATGAATACTATAATGAGTTATTTTGAATACATCCTGAAAGTTTCTTTTTTTTTTTCAGGAATTGTTAAACATTTTAAAGAATTTGAGAAAACTGATATCATTCCAATCCATAGAACCTTTAGATGCTAGACTACTATATACTGTTTCTTTATATTTTTTAATTTGCCACAGACCTGGTTGTATCATTTTCTGGCTGTATAGCCTTGGGCAGATCATTTAGATGCTTTATAAAGTGATAATTAATACTCTCTGCAACTTAACTATCTTAAGGTTTAGATGTTCTTCAAGAGATTTTTCTTTTTCATTTAAACTTTCAATTAGACTCTTTAAATTAACTTTCTTGACAAAATTAAGCTTTAAATAACTTCATCAAGCTATTGTAGATTGTTAAAATACAGTTAAAATGACTTGAGTACCTCTATCTCTTACTTTCTCCCCTCTCTGCTGCCCCCTTTTTTCTCCATTTTTTTTTTTTCTTTCTGTTTTCCCCTCTCTTCCCTCCTCTTTCTCAGCTATACATTCAGTAAAGTTGGTTTTTCTTTCTTGTCAATTTTAGTATCTTCGGTACCAGCCTTTGAGTATGTATAACTATGAATGAGTATAGCTGAGTGTGGGTCTTGCCCGGCGAGTCAGCATTAAAGAATCTGCCTGCAGTGCAAGAGACTCAGGTTTGACTTGGGTCAGGAAGATCCCCTGGAGGAGGGCAGGGCAAGCCACTCCAGTATTTTCGCCTGGAGAATCTCACGGACAGAGGAGCCTGGTGGGCTGCAGTCCATAGGGTCACATATAGTCGGACACAACTGAGGTGACTTAATACATGTACATGCATAGCTGAGCATAGAATTCCAGCTTATTTCTGAACCTATTTTAATGTAGTAAATGTAAGAATTTAAAAATATTTCCAAAAGGTCTTTGTTTATATTGTTTTATATGTTCAGTGAACAGTTGAAAGACGGCCGTCCCTTGTCCCTTCATTTTATTTCTCTTAAAATACAAAAGCTGTCACTTTAACGTATTACTGAAAATAAAATAGAACAAAAGCTAATGCTAAGAGAAGAACTGAAAACAACACAAAACAAAAAACAATCCAAACCACCTTCCAAATGCCTTTCACCACACTCTGCAAGATACTGAAATAGAGTTTTCTATTCCTGTCACATCCACTTGTAGGATTTACCAGAAGTGGACCTTGTTCCAGTTAGATGAAGTAAGATTATACTGAAAGCTGCTGATCTGTTTTCAGAAGAATTGTTACAATCCTTGAGAGAAATTGCTTAGAGTAATAGAATTTTAGCAGAAATGAATCTGTTACTAGCTGGGAAAAATTGTTACAGCCATAGCGACTTGAGATGCCAAACTTGCCATTTTGATTATGGTCTATGAAATTAGGATATAGGGGAAGGGAAATACATTGAAAGTTTTATTATTATCTTTCAACAGAAATGTATACCCCTGTAAACTACACCATTTTCTTTCTTTTTTTCTTTTTTAGAAAATGGTTATTACTAACCCTAGTGATGAACTTTACTTGCATGTCACTTCACAGTGATATCTTCCTCTTCCTTGGCTAATCCAAATGATGAAAGGAAGACAGACATATGGACTACTCTCTTTGATGAAAATTTTATCTTGAGAAACTAAATTTAAAACTTGATCTTTGGTTAAAAACACTAAATCAATCAGGCCCTGATTCAAACTAACTGATTGAGATCAATCACCAACTTAGAAGTCACTCTAGATCACTTATAATTTAGGAATTTGTTTTTAAAATAAATCAATATAGTTTGTTAGTATTTTGGGGTAAAACTGCTGTGGGCAAGGAAAAAATAATTGAGAACTAAAGGCAGCATTTGTTCATAAACGAAGTAGTATATTTAGTCAACAAAAATATTAGAAGAAATCATGAGAAATTGTTCATAGTTTTCTATTAAAATGTACACAGATTTTTTCATATTTATACTGTATTAGTTCACTCAGGCCACTATAACAACATACTACAGCCTAAGTAGCTTATAAATAACAATTTTTTTCTGAAAGTTCTGGAGGCTGGGAGTCTCAGATCAGACTGTCAGAATAGTCAAGTGAGAGTCCCCTTACAGTTGCAGACTTCTCACTGTAACTTTGCATAATGAAAGGAGCTAAATTCTATAGTGTCTCTTCAGTTCAGTTCGGTCACTCAGTTGTGTCTGACTCTTTGCGACCCCACAAACCACAGCACACCAAGCCTCCCTGTCCATCACCAACTCCCAGAGTCCACCAAAACCCATGTCCATTGAGCCGGTGATGCCATCCAACCATCTCATCCTCTGTCATCCCCTTCTCCTCCTGCCTTCAATCTTTCCCAGCATCAGGGTCTTTTCAAATGAGTCAGCTCTTCGCATCAGGTGGCCGAAGTATTGAAGTTTCACCTTCAACATCACTCCTTCCAATGAACACCCAGGACGGATCTCAAGGGTACTGATCCCTCTACCTTCCTGACTTATTCATCTACCAAAGGCCCCCACCTCTTAATAACCTCACACTGGGCAATTCAGTGTCTGAATCTGAACAGACACATCAGCCCATAGCAATAACAATAGAACAAAATGAATCAAACTTATCCAATTTTTTTGTAGATTTCAAATGTAAACTCAATCTACTCATCTCACTAAATCCTGTCTTTGCTACTAAAGGTGTAAATTAAGCCCAATTAAATAAAAAAAAGCAATTAGTAATTTCTAAAATTGAAGGTTTTTCCAAACTAACAAAAGATTACTGAGAATCCAAATTTGATCCCAGGCCTCTGATGTAGCAAACTTGTCTCCTCGCTCTGACCCCTTCCACTGTGGCCAGTGTGTGACATGCTCCGGATTATTTTATTGGCAACTGATTGCTTCTCTAGACCCTAACTGGAACAGTTTTGGCACAATTATTTTGGATTAACCCAAAATACATAATTTACAAATTTTTTGGTCCAGATTTTCCCCCTTCTATATCATTTTTATTTTCCCTGAGTTTCTAGCTACATGATTTCCAAAATTGCTTTTACCATTTATTGCTGAAAATTCTAAGGTATATGCATATTTGCAAGATCATAGCCAAAGTAGATATCTAATACAAGCTTTAGTGGGGAAAAACGTTCAATGGGGCACATAATTTTGTACCAAAGGACACAATTCTAAATTTCTAAAACCATAATAAATAGAAGTAGTAAAAACTTCCTACTTTATGAAGAGGCAATATGTTGTTCCCTGAAACAATAAGCTTAGGATAAAATAGTTATACCCTGTTACTTAATAACTCATTCTGGGAATAAAAATTAGCGTTCCATGTGAAATTTATTTCTTTGGATGTAAGAAAAATATTAACTATCTCCTTTACTGGTGCTGTGTGCTGTGTTCAATGCTTGTGTACAACGCTTCGCGACCCCATGGACTGTAGCACGCCAGGTTCCTCTGTCCATGGAATTCTCCAGGCAAGAATACTGGGGTGGGTTGCCATTTCCTTCTCCAGGGGATCTTCCTTTCCCAGAGACTAAACTTGCGTCCCTTGTGTCTCCTGCATTGGCAGACAGATTCTTTACCAGAATGGAAGCCCATTAGGATGTCATTAAATACAACTATATTATCTGTGCTGACGTGCCTATCACCGGATTTGCCATTTAATGCTTATTCACAAAATATAAATTTCCCTGTTCAATGAATGCTAATTTGCCTTCCATATACAGATAAAAACAGTTGTGTGCTCAAGACTGAGAAAAATCCCTCTATTGTCAGTGTAGCAATATAATCTCATGTTTTATTTTTTTGGACTAGTCACTTTTCCTCAGTGGATTATCTAGAACTCCTAACTTAGAGCATAAATGTAGTTCTTGTAATTATGTGACATGATTATAAATACAGTTCTTTTCCTTTCAGTTTCAGCTGCAGTGTCTAATAATGCTAAGTTGAATAAAGTGGTTTTTATCTTTAACAGTTACAGAAGAGATTACGAGGCAGAGAGAAGTCTTGTTAAAAGTGAAGAGATTTTACATGAGGAACTCAGTGTTCTGGTTCCCCTCCTTCACCCCCACTCCAGCGTAATGGGCTGAGACAGGCAAGTCCTTCCCCTCACTTTAAGTAAAGAGAGGAATTCTTCAAAGTGACCAGGAAGAGAGCTTGATGTATGTCCCCTGGGATTCACTGAAAAGCAAAATTGAGGCCACACTGTAGGAGGGAAGAAGTGATAGATGCTTGGAAAGGTGCCTACCCTCCAAAGTCACCATCCAGAGGAAAAAAATGCATGAGTACTCATGCTCCAAAGAGGTTCACTCATGAAAGAGAACCATGAAAGGATCATCTCTGATTCTATTACAATCAACTGAAAGGGTGAAAATACCTTGGGCCCAAGAACTAGTTGAACTATTAAGATGCCCAAGGGGTTGCAAATGACCAGCCATGAAATTTCTTGCATCCTTAACAAGAGAATTGTATGCCAGATATGCCCAGAGGTAGAGTTTCCAAAGAACACACAAAAACTGTCCAGGAGCAGAACTGCTTCATCGTGTTAGTTAGATTCTTCAGTTTATGTAGACATGATGTTCATAGTATTCTCAAGTGAAGCGGAATTCATCTCTCTATTGTACACTGTTAGTTTAAAACACTTTAGTTTTGCATTCAGTTTGCATTAAATGTCCCTACCTCAATGATGCTGATTTGCTAAATTTTTGTAACACCATAGCCTTATAAGGGAAGTAAGTACTTTCCAATTCTTTTCTGCTTCCTTTCTGTTACTTCCATCAACTTTGAAAAGTTCAAGCTCTGAATTTGCAAAGTAGAAGGAGTGATAGCTATCAGATGAGGAAACAGAAAAAAAAAAATCGACATCTTTTTAAACCTACTCTCCTAGTTGGCATTCTTCTATTTGTATAGGTATGGATGTTGTTGCACAACCTTTGAGTAAAGAGAAATATACCTATGTAATAAGTTATTACCTGTTTTCTGTACCCATTTGAATTTTATGAAGATCTATGCACAAATGGATGTAACAATGCTAATGTTTCTGATGAGATCTTTCCCTTTACATTTTATGTAAAGGAAGAACAAATAGTGGTGCTTTTTAAAATGTTTTCATAAAGATTGATTTTGAATCTGTGTTTTCTGATAAACTATTTACTACTAGAAATAGTTCAAAGCAAAGAGAGTTAGACTGCATCCTACAATTTATGAAAGTATCGAAGCATGACTTGAATAGTGATTATTAGGACAAAAGCTGTATACCATCTTGTCATTTTTTCAGTAAATGATAACATTCTCATATTCATTTAGATATGAGCCATATAAACAGATGTTTTTATATAGAAAAGGAAACCCTGAATTGTTGAATTGTTCTAGTATAACTGGGCTCAAACAGACACTTGAGGATTTAAGAGGGAATGCCATGACCAACAAATCCAGACACTGTTTGAGCTCAAGTAAATCCAACAGCAACGTTCAGCTTTATGCTTTTACCCTTGAGACAGCTTGAATTCAATAGCTATTTGCTGAGTTATGTGAGGGTGAGACAAAAAATGAATATACCATGTAAAATAGTGTTTCAAATAACATATTGGTTTGAAGACATTTATTCCAATTTTTATAAGGCTTTATTTCTTCCCTATGGGTTGGTTTAGCTTGTTAAAAGAATATTGCCCTTTAAAATAATATAAACTTTCTTCTCCTAAAGGACAACATAAACATAGTTAACCCATACCGTCACATTCTTCTGAGACTAATACTGAATAAAAGAGGGCATTGTCTGGACAGTCAGCAATTCTTTCTCTGCTCAATACCCTTAAAACTGTGTAATTATCTGAGGTGTTGCTATAAATCCAGTATTTACAACATACATTCCTTTGAGCATGAGGTAATCACATA
This sequence comes from Dama dama, assembly GCF_033118175.1. NCBI lineage: Eukaryota > Metazoa > Chordata > Mammalia > Artiodactyla > Cervidae > Dama > Dama dama. The sequence continues at coordinate 50,241,941 of NC_083685.1, read as the reverse complement.
TGTCATACGGGAAGAAAAGAAGTTTCCATTTTTTCTATGAGACATGTTTTTTTTTTCCCCAAATCACTGAGTTTAAGCCTTGGAAGAAATATGAATGTAAATATTCATGAAATCATGCAAAATTACTTTAATCAATACATTTAATAATTGTAGTAACAGTGTCTTATTTCTAGTGAATGTATGACATTACTGCTACTATTTCTTCCTCTCTAATGTGAAATTCAAATATTTTCATGCCATACTACTTGAATTAAAAGCATTCTCACTTCTTTTAGTTTGCTGTACTATGTAAGTTCAAGGCTACTTAAAAATTGCTTCTATTAGAAAATTGTAAAGCGGACTGAGCTTACCTATAAAATGTGCTTAGAAAGGTATTGCCGAGGAACTCTGTTCATTTTTTTTGGTTGTTTGTTTTAGGCCTTTGCTTGTGCTTACACATACACACACACACACACACACACACACACACACACACGTTACTTGGGATTCCTAAGCATTCTAGGAGTAAAGTTCATCTTCAAGTTTCAAGAGTATGTCAGGTCCGTGAGGCTTTGTCCTGCTGCCGTTGTGAGTCACAGTGTACCACAACATAGAACTTCATACTCAACCTCAGTGAAAAACATTGAACTCCCAAAGTTCTCAGCCTTATCTTTCTATTGCCTCAGTGTATATCCATTTATTCATCTAAACAGATTCTTATTAAAATTAATAACCAGTGTGAACAAGATGGGAAAAATACAGTAGAAATAATCTCTGCTCTTATGGAATTTATAGTCTAGTAGCTGAGAGAAATTGGAGAAGGAAATGGCAGCCCACTCCAGTGTTCTTGCCTGGAGAATCCCAGGGACGGCGGAGTCTGGTGGGCTGCCATCTAAGGGGTTGCACAGAGTCGGACACGACTGAAGCGATGCAGCAGCAGCAGCAGCAGCAGCTGAGAGAAATATCAATAACCCCAGATATGCAGATGACACCACCCTTATGGCAGAAAGTGAAGAAGAACTAAAGAGCCTCTTGATGAAAGTGAAAGAGGAGAGTGAAAAAGTTGGCTTATGGCTCAACATTCGGAAAACTAAGATCATGGCATCTGATCCCATCACTTCATGGCAAATAGATGGGAAAACAGTGGAAACTGGCAGACTTTATTTTGGGGAGCTCCAAAATCACTGCAAATGGTGATTGCAGCCATGAAATTAAAACAGTCTTACTCCTTGGAAGGAAAGTTATGACCAAACTAGAAAGCATATTGAAAAGCAGAGACATTATTTTGTCAACAAAGGTCCATCTATTCAAGGCTATTGGTTTTCCAGTGGTCATGTATGGATGTGAGAGTTGGACTATAAAGAAAGCTGGGCCAAAAAATTGTTGCTTTTGAACTGTGGTGTTGGAGAAGACTCTTGAGAGTCTCTTGGACTGCAAGGAGATCTAACCAGTCCATCCTAAAGGATATCAGTCCTGGGTGTTCATTGGAAGGACTGATGCTGAAGCTGAAACTCCAATACTTTGGCCACCTGATGCGACAAGCTGACTCATTTGAAAAGACCCTGATGCTGGGAAGGATTGAGGGCAGGAGGAGAAGGGGACGACAGAGGATGAGATGATTGGATGGCATCACCGACTCAATGGACATGGGTTTGGGTGGACTCCGGCAGTTGGTGATGGACCAGGAGGCCTGGCGTGCTGCAGTTCATGGCGTCGCAGAGTCAGACATGCCTGAGCAACTGAACTGAACTGAACTGAGGAGAAACAGATATTAAATACAGAACAAAAGCATATACAGTATGCATCTATTAGCAATGTGTGCCTGTTACAGGAATTTGACTGTAATGACTTAATCAAATATGGATTTATTGTCTCACATTAAAGAAGTTTTGTTGTGACATTGTAATTTTCAAAAATGGTCACCAATATATTCTACCTTAAATGCTCTTCCTATAATTTAGAGGTAGAGCTTATATTTTCTCCTTTTGAATTTGGTAGGATTCAACTGTGGTAAATGTGACACTATGTGATTTCCATGACTAAATTTTAAAAGGAAATAAAGTTTTTGCCTCATTCTCTTGTTACACTTGATTTTGTAAAACAGCTACCAGGCTATGTAGAACCTTAACGTAGCCATCCCAGCCCCAGCCCCAGGTCCAGCTGAAGTCTCAGTCAATAGTAAGGTCTATTGACTTTAGATCAATATCTATTTTCAACATCTATCAATCAATATCTATTATTTGAGTCAGTCTTCAGATGATTCCAACACTGCTCCTAACTGACATTTGAGAAGAGATGAGCTGTCTCTTATAGACCCAGACCAAACTGCACATTTGTGATTAAAATTAGAATTAGCATTATACAAACTACAACATTTTGGAATTGTTTGAGCATGCTTTGGTAACTTTAAATAGGGTGCTAGCAAATTTTATGTAAATATTTATATTTGTATATCTTTGGGAATTAGTGGAAGGTGGACAAAAGGAAGCTTGAAAAGTCTTGACATGAGTTAGTAAAAGCCAAAAAAGGAGAGACTATTAATAGAACCTCATGGCCCTCACTTTTTAATAGCCTTTTGCTGTCAGTGGGAACTTTAAGGAAAATAAGAAAAATATCATTGTAATTTGGAGGAAAGGGAGAAACTACTTTTTACTACCACTTGTTGTGTGGTAATAGTTTACATGTGGAAAATAGCATATTTGTCTAATGAACTTTGGCAAAGTATTGAAGATGCTGCCCACCTTCTTCAAGCTGCTTCTAATAAAATGAGAAAGGAAAGTTCTAGGCTAAACAAAGTACCATTTGAAAAAAGTGAACCTGGACTTGCTGAGAAGTCCTAATCAGGCTGGGAATAAGAAGTTCCCTGCCTGATATTCCCTGCCTGATTAGATAGAAGAAAAGATGCTAACATTAAGAAATTATTTCCAACCAAATATCAAATCCAGAGGGCATACCTGGCATAGATAACAGAAACAAAAATCACTAACACTCAGCAGCTTATCTGCCTGCTTTGCCACTTTATGCATGGTAATTTCATACTCATATTCATAAGACGGCGATTGCACCTATAGAATGCATTCCATTCTACATAGGAGGGAGGTTAAAGGCTAAGGTCATGTTGTCTAAGATATTTAGACTCTCTTGCTTCATATTCAAAATTAGTAAAATGAGATTAATAACAGTAGCTACCTCATAGCTACCTCATTCCTCATAAGAATGAAATACATTAATAAGGATAAAGCATTTGAAATCATGCCAGAAACATGAGTGCTATAAACCTATTTTTTTAAAGAAGGAAAAAGTATGCTTGCTGAATCTGTTCTTCTGATCAGAAAAACAGGAACTTTTATGTAAGTCCTGATTTGTAAAATCAGGTATTTTTAGAATACCCCTCACCTCCCCTTTGCCAAAACTGAATTACATTATTTTAAATGGGTGATATTTCATATTAAAGAGTATCAGAGACCTAATAGTAAAGAAAAAGAGAAAAATGGACACTGAGTGGGCAACTGTCATCAGTGTCCTTGAAGGAAAAAAATGTAAAATCTCATATGAGCAAGTCCTAGGGAATCTGAACCTAGTCTGAGGACCTAAGGCAATTCAAGTAGGATGGGAATATACAGTAAGAATGTGCTATATTTACTTGTGACAAAATTTATTGCTATTAATAGGATATTTAGAGTAATATTGGGGTAAATACAATGGGGAACATCATAATGAACTTTGAAGACCAGAACAACAATGAGCTCCATTGTTTAAGCAATTATGTGTCACACATTATGTATACACATTTTTCTTTTATGTATATTCTATTATGTATATTTATAATTTTCTTTCATTATATCTGAGTTACACTTGTCTTAATTATATCTGAGGTATAGTTTATTTTTATTCATATCTTTTATTTTTAAACTTTATGTATTTTTATTTACCTTTCTTTAAGGTATTCTGTCATATCACATATTTTGTTGAATCCTCTAGAACTTTTTCAGTTATTCAATTTTAAGCTCTAGATTTTTCTATTATTTAATAGTTTTTATTTGTTGTTATTATTGATTTTCTGTTTGTTCATTGATCTCATACTGTTCTATAATTTTTTAATGCAGTTTTCTACAGTTTATACTAGTATAATTATACTAGTTAGTTGGAAGCCCTTATTGACTAAATGTAATATCTAACCCAGTTGGAGTCAGTTTATATTAATTGCTTTTTTCCTCCCCAAAGTATGAGTCATTTTTCTGTTCCTTCAAATATCTATTAGTTTTTGGTGGAAAATTGGACATTTTACATCAAGGTTTTTTTTGACTGAGGATTCTCATTTTTTCTTCTGAGATTGTTTAATGTCTATTCTAGTAGGCAGGTGGCTGAAATTTAAAATGTGAAATTTGTTTATGCACAGTGGTTCATAATGATACCTCTTCCCACTTTTTCTTAGATTTTTGCACCCTAGTCTTTACTCTGGCTACCTGGTGGCGCCCCTCTGCTTACATCATTTGCCATGGATTTGGGTAGAACTTAGATTTTGAGGATTACTCTTCCTGTAATTTTCTTTCTTCTATAACTACCCTTTAAATGTCTAGTTGCTCAGTCATCCCAGAGTTCAACTTCTTAACCTCAAACCAAAAAAGTCTTTAGCTTGCTGATGTCTATGCTGTGTTCGGGTATGTAACATGCTCCAAGTTGAACAAGTTTGTCTTTCAAGGGTCGAATCCCCCCTAGTTTCTACAGGTTTGTACTTCATGCTGTCTGGGACCTCCCACATGCCTGTGTCATCATTAGTCAGCCAGAGATTTGGAAATAATTTATATTCAATTTTGGATTTTAGCTACTCTGTGACTTTTCTTTACCTTCCCTGAATTTAATCATCTGCCACCTTGAACTAGTGAGGCATATGATTAGGGAGAATCATGGGAAGAGTAACCATCAAAATCTAAGTTCTACCCAAGTCCATAACTAATCTCCAAATGATGTAAGCAGGGGGAAGCCGCTAGGGAGCCAGGGTGAAAACTGAGGTGCAACTCCTTCTCCTGAACTGGGGCTGGGAGATGCACTCAGACTAAAAGCCAGATGCTCACATCTCTTACCCAATAGGGTAGTATTTTTTTAATAAAACTTCTTTTTCATTTTTTGACCTAATTTTGATTGTTTGCAATGATTTGGTGAAGTTTTTATAAATATCTGCCATTATCAGAAGCCCCAAATACATTTTTAACCATTCTAATTTCCATTTCTTTTCAAGGTATACTAGCATTGTTGCCTATGTTTGTACATTTTTCTTTTAGGATGATTTTGTAACCTTACTTGTATATTTGGTGCAACATAATATTTTATCCACCTGCTCCAAACTATCTAAGATGGTATATCACTTTGAAGCACTGTTTAGATTATCACTATCATTGCTTAAGTTCTAGGACTGCTAGTTTTCCCTGCCATCAGCCTTCATATATTTTCTAATGCTGTATAATTAATTATCCATTAACCTCTGCCTCCATTGTCTAATTTTTATAACCTAAATATCTAAATGTGTATTACTTTTTAAAATAATAATTCTAGTGTCCAGTTACTGAGTAAAGGATTCCAGGAGGCTAAGCAGAATAAGAAGCACATTCCAATTTGTTTGGCCATGGTTTTAAGTTGATAGACTGAAAGGAATACTCACATTTATGAAGAAAGTTTATTCCTCACTCTTCCTTTCCTCACTTTAGAAAGAATAAGCATTATGCATACCCAACTTTTCTCCATCTTATTAACCACTTGCTGATATGAATATAATGTTCAGTATAAGGCACTGGTGTAAGAGGGAACAGAATTTTTTTTTTAATTTACTTATTTGAAGATGTTCATTGCCTTACATGCATCATGACTTGTTATTCTAAATAGTAACCAATGAACTTGTTTTAAAAGGTTTGAAGTTAGCGGTTTCAAAATCTTGCAGCTTTACTATTTACATATGCATATGTACATACGGGTTTCCTGGGTGATTCAGTGAGTAACGAATCCATCTGCAATGCAGGAGACTCAGGAGATGCGGGTTGAGAAATCCCCGGGGAGAAAACGTGGCAATCTACTCCAGGATTCTTGCCTAGAGAATCCCATAGTCTGAGGAGTCTGGTGGGCTACAGTCCACAGGCTCATGAAGAGTTGAACACAATTGAAGTAACTGAGCACACACATACGTGTGCATGCACACACATTAGTCGTGTCCAACTCTGTACAAGCCCATGGACTGCAGCCCGCTAGGCTCCTCTGTTCATGAGATTCTCCAGGCAAGAATACTGGAGTGGGTTGCCATTCCCTTCTCCAGGGAATCTTCCCAACCTAGGGATTGAACCCTGGTCTCCCGCATTGCAGGCAGATTCTTTACCTTCTGAGACACCAGGGAAGCACCCCTACCCATATATATATGTATAGTCTAAAACTACAAAAGAATAGATATGAGTGAGCAAGTGAATGTGTGTGTCTGTGTGTGTGTGTGTGTGTGTGTGTCGGTGTAGGTAGTCAGTGAGATCCAAAATTTCTAACATGCTATGTCAAAACTTATGACTCAAAAATTTAAAGCCTAAAAAACATGTTATATTATTTCAACATTTCGAGATCCCACTAACTTTTCTGTCACTAGAGAACAGAAGAGTAGATGAGAGACAAGTCAGTGCTTTATGGACTGTTTTCTGTAGTACATTCTGAACTCTTAAAAAATTGATAGACACAGTCTTTGTTGGGATTCTTGCATCTTGTGATACAACTATTAGAAATAAATAGAAGGAATGTTCAACTTGTGCCTTTCTTGTCCTGCCACACACTTCTTCCTTCAGCCGTATGTCATTAATAGAGCTAATGGGATTTTGGCACCAGACTGACGGGGAAGGGATGTGGTAAAGGTGGGGGTGGATGAAAGCGGATGACATGAACAAGGAAAGCACTCAATATTTCTCTGTTTAAGCAGAGGCAGCTCCATCAGCCTTGCCTTTAGTACTCACTGACAGGGCTGAAGGCCCTTCTATACATGACTGTGTCTCATGCATTCATGGACCGCTCTGACACCACAGACCCTTTTGTTTGGATCTGAAAATACAGCTCATTGCTTTCCTTCTCTCAGCTGCCATATGGCTTTGTGGAAACTGGCCTGAAAGGAAGCAGGGGGAAAAAAAAAAACTAGAAATAAAACAACCAACAGATGAAATTGATTTATTTTCGGCATTAAGAGATGGGGGTGGAGGCCTTTCAGAAACATAAAACCTTGCCCTGAGCAGGCACACAGGCTGCTCATATGACAGCTCTTGTATACGTTTTTCTTAAAAGAAAAAAAAATAACATGTGGCAGAAAATAGAAGGCCCATTGTTTTACCTAACTACTGTATCCAATTTGAATGAAATGGAATTTTCAAGCTTAAGTAAACTGACTGCTCAGATTGCCAGGGTACTTCAGTTTTAGTTGGACAAAATACTTCAAAATGTTAAAATATGTATGGGACATCAGCCTTCTAGAAGTTTATCTTACTCTAAAACTTTCCAAATAATTCTAGACTGTAAATCACTTCATTTTAGTTCCTCAACTTTAAGCTTCTCAATTTAGGCAGTTACAGCACTCTTCTAAATCGCTTTAAAAGCCTAATTAGAATATATCTAAAGGATGGATTTTGAAATGACATTTTGTCATGCTGTAAAGATATGACAGGAGTGCTTAAAAAACAAAGTAATGAAGGAAATAGATTTGAAAAGACAGTCATATCCCTGAAAAATTTCATTAAATTGAAATATTTAAAATTTTAAGAACAAGATGTATTTGAACTATAAAAAGATTCCATAAGACTATAACTTTCTATTTGGATGTTTAAATGTAAATAAAGGTTAATGTAATTAACATAAGTATATACAAGTGAAATTATTTTATTGATACTTATCTTATTTTCTTAGTTTAGTGCTCAAGTGTATATTGGTTAACACATATGATATTTTTCTAAGAGTTCCCCATATTTGTATAAGTAACTCTTAATCACTGGGCTATCTAGGCTTGGATTTTAAACTTTTATTTTAAACATAGGTTGAAATATATCAGGTTTCACTGAGTGCAGAGGATAAAGTAGGCTGTGTTCATTAAAGAAAAAATTCAGAAAGATAGATACATGTGAATGGTCTACATGACACTGGGTCAGAGTTGTAAGTTTAGATCTATCACTAATAGCTTGTTTGACTTTGGCAAGTCATTTAATGTCCTCTGATTATGCTTGGTTTTGTTTTTTTGTTTATGTCTCAGCATTTTCCAAAATTTAAGAAATGTATATATCCCTGTATTTAAAGAAAATTTTGCTGCAAAGCCTAGGATTTAAACCGATAAAATTAGTGCTGGTATAAAAATCTTCACTGTGGTGAAGCTATGGTTTTTCTGGTAGTCATGTATGGATGTGACAGTTGGAGTATAAAGAAAGCTGAGCGCTGAAGGATTGATACTTTTGAACCGTGGTGTTGGAGAAGACTCTTTAGAGTCCTTTGGACTGCAAGGAGATCCAACCAGTCCATCCTAAAGGAAATCAGTCCTGAATAATCATTGGAAGGACTGATGCTGAAGCTGAAACTCCAATACTTTGGCCACCTGATGCGAAGAACTGACTCATTTGAAAAGACCCTGATGCTGGGAAAGAGTGAAGGCAGGAGGAAAAGGGGATGATAGAGGATGAGATGGCTGGATGGCATCACCGACTCATGGCATGAGTTTGAGTAAACTCCGGGAGTTGGTGATGGACAGGGAAGCCTGGCATACTGCAGTCCATGGGTTCGCAAAAAGTCAGACATGACTGAGTGACTGAACTGAACTGAACTGAACTGAAAAATCTTCACAGGTCCAAAGGAAGTTTCTGCAAGTGATTCTCTACAGCTCTTTCTGCCTTTTGGGTAATCACTTGGTGATTGTGTTTGAAGAAACAAGTTGTGTGATTTGTAAAAATATTTATCAGGTTGAAGTTGAAATATTTCATGAGGAAAGAAATTGAGATTATAAATTCATCCTGGCATCTGAATATTTATAGGATTAGAAGAATAAAAGTTCCTCACTTGTAACATGGGGCTATGGGCAAGCAGTTTTTGTCCATTGTAGCCAGCAGGCAGGTAAGTTTTGAGCAGGTATGAAGTTTTTAGAGGAGACTGTATTTAAGAATTTTAAATGACTAGCTAAGAGTTTTATTTATATAATAAAATATTAACATAATATTATATTACATATATATATTAAGTAACAGATACTTATAACTATAAATATTTAGGAGAGAGATGTATTGGAAAGAAATTTAAAAGCAAACAGTCTTTCTGGTTTTTCTGCCTAAGGTCAGATTAATTTTTATTAAGACCACATGGCATTTGGCACTGTGGTTTAGAATTATGAACTCAGGAAAGGACTATACTACCTGAAATAAAAATACAGGGGAGTAGAAAGAGTGATTGGTCTCAAACAATGCAAATACATTCAAAAGAATTTTCAGGTTGAAATGTGCAGTTGCTGTTAGTAATTCATTTGTGACTTTATTCTCTGCAGGTCCTTCTCTATGAGTCCCAGTCTGCAGCTGTGCTTAGGGATCGGCTGTGTTCCCCTGAATCATAAAGAATTAGTTTCTTCTTTAGCAGGAATCTGGGAAGCATATGGTCTTGTGCAGATGTGCGCATGTGTAATGCTTCCTTTTCTCAGAGTTCAGACAACGGCATGTGGCTCATGGCTCACTTTGTGTCTGTCCAATTTTTGTTCCACATTTTCCAACTTGGAGGAAACAGAAATGAAGCTGCTTCTCACCTCATTACTTGTTCCGTGAAGAATGCACTATAAAGACTTGATGGTTTGTAGGGTACCAACAAGAGTCAGAAAAATCTTGACATATATGTTTTGAGACTCAAATTTTTTTCTGCCTCATTTTCAATTGTGACAAGATGTAAAGAATGAAAAAGGCTTCTCAACAGCTAAACCAGTCAAAATCCTACCCTTATCATTGAGAGTTTTTGGAGTTCTGAAAATTTGCTTCTATTCCTTAGTGATGCAAACCATCTGGTTTATTTATTTTACTATGATTTATCTGAATATTATTGAAAATTCCATATTTATTGGAAAAATCATGATTATAATGATTTCCAAGTGAAAATCTATAATTATTTTATGAGAGAAAGATTTTTTAAAGTTTTAGTAAATTATCTGATTGTTAATATCTCACTTTTGAATCTATAATTTGACTATCTGGTAACCATTTTGAAATGCTTAAATGCTATTATTGTCATAACCTTTTCAGAAAATCTGTTTTATGTATCTGTATTCTCTGTTTAAAAGTCTAGGCTTTTACCTATGTCACCACAAACTCGAATATGAATTATGATAGATAAGATGATCCTTTAGGACATAACTACTTGAGATGATAAATCTAGTGTTTATCAGAACATTCTTTAAAAGCATACTTCATATTCTTTTATGAAAAGAGTTGCATAGAAAGTTGTTTGAGGTGTATGGCATTGATTGAGTTCAAGGTTGCTGCAGCAGTTTGAGTCTAAGAGTTTTCTGGCTGCCTTCATGACAATTTTTTTAAAAAATTGAAGTATAGTTGATTTACAATGTTGTGCTAGTTTCTGGTATACAGCAAAGTGATTCAGATATATATATATATATATATATATATATATATATATATATATATTCTTTTTTCACATTCTTTTCCATTATGGTTTATTATAAGATATTAATATAGTAGGACTTCCCTGGTGGCTCAGTGTGTAAAGAGTCTGCCTGCAGTGCAAGAGAGCCGTGTTTGATCCCTGATTTGGGAAGATCCCCTGGAGAAGGAAATGGCAACCCACTCCAGTATTCTTGCCTGGAGAATTCCATGGACAGATGAGGCTGGCGGGCTACAGTCCATGGGGTTGCCAAGAGTTGGACACAACTGAGTGACTAACACTCACTTACTCATTCAATATAGTTCTATGTGCTATACAGTAGTACCTTGTTGTTTATCTATTATATATATAGAAGTTTGAATTTGTTAATCCCTGAATCCTAATTTATTCCTCCTCTATCCCATAGACCAATTTTTTAATATTTCAGATTCAGGAAGAAGAACTTCAGCAGGGATTTGGAACAACACAGAATTGCTTTAAAAAACAAGCCAGATATTGAGTATCATTTTAAAACTAAAAATTTATCTTTGGTGATCTAAGTTGTTTCAATTTTCACTGCTATAGGCACTCAATATGGTTTCCATTGCTGTAAATATTCTCTGGAAACTATGTAAACAATTCTTAAATAAACAAAATACAGAGACTAGGATCTCTTAATTTCTTACACCTTTTACCTCTCTTTGGGAATGTTTGTATTTTAAGAGAGAAACACATTTGTAAAACAAGTGTGTAACATAGCAGAATCACATTTTGTGATGTGAAAGTTATTGTGTTTTGTAAATAGGAATAGTATTTGAATGCCAGAGGCATATGTCCTTTCCAAAATCCTTTAAGAAGTACCAGATCCACAACTAGGTTCCAGTTAGATCTGAATAGGTCACATTCAATTAAGGTCACATACAATTAAGATGTATTTAACTATCAGAACTCTTGCTTCCAAATATATCTGTGAAGCAAAAAATATTTGGACAGATATATGTGGAATTATCGTGAAACTACTTAATAATCATATAAATGTGTTCCATAAAACCCCGTCTGAACCTCAAGATCCACTTCTGTATAAAGGAGCTAATTCTATCAAACTATAGGGATGTTGTAATGATTTGGAATAATCCAATAAACTACAGAATATTTTGTCTGAAATATATTAGGTACTCAGTAAATGATAACATATAATAGATATAAAGCATGGACTATTTTTTGGCAGGGTACTATAACACACCAGGCATTATATTGCATGTTAAACCTATGGGAGCTTACTTACTATTCTCAACAATTCTCTGAGGCAGACTCTATGATTAACCTATTTTTAAATGTGAGGATTTAAAACAAAGATATTAACTTGTCCATGACCTCACGTGCTGTGTGTGCTAAGTCACCTCGGCTGTTTCTCTTTGCGACCCTATGGACTGTCTGGCCTGCCAGGCTCCTCTGTCCATGGGATTCTCTAGGCAAGAATAAGGGAGTGGGTTACCATTCCCTTCTCCAGGGGATCTTCCCAACCCAAGGATCGAACCCAAGTCTCTTAGGTCTCCTGCACTGGCAGGCAGGTTTTTTACTAGTAGCCCCACGTGGTTGATACTAACTATGGAACTGGGTATAAAACCAGGATTCTCTGACACAAGAGTTCCTACTGACTAGAATAAACAGTCTCCATTTAGACATCCATCTACCTCTGGTAGCTATAGAATTCATTCCCATGTCATTACTTATTCTGTTTTTGCAATGATATATAAGGATACACCATATAAATGTATACTTGCTCATTCTAGATCAGAAATGTGGTTATTATTTACTCTGTTCTTCAGATTGCAGGCAGCTGCTTTGCATTTCACTAAATCTATCTACCTGATGGAGAATGGAGTAAGCAGTATTACTCTGCAATGCAACATTTTAGTCAAATGAGAATCTAAATTCCTACTTTGATGATTTTCTCTTCTTTGAAAAAATAATAAATTTGGAAGATAAAGGAAATTCCAAAATAAAATGTATTTTATTTATTTATTTATTTATTATAATAATAAATGTATTATGTATTTATTTTCGGAACTGGAAAATAAATGTGAGATGTGAGATGATGGCAGAATGTGATTTGACAAACTGGTGAAATATTTTAGCATATCTCTTTTAAAGACCTAAGATTTTGACTGGAATTGTTAGAATAGTTTTTAAAATACTAAAGTCTAGACAAGGAGCATTAAAGACAGAGATTTTATCAACCCTGGAGCAGGTGAATGCAATGATAAAGTCATAGCACCATGCCGCCTATGATTTCTCTGACCATTTGATGACACCAGCTGCTCTGCTGAAAAGCTGTTGAAAGCCTTCGTCTTTAAATCTCCTGGGATATTTCTGATTTCGGCTCTGGATATTTCTTGGCATAGAAATCTTGGACTACAATTTATCTTTGTACTGGCAGGACAACTGTAACTCATGATCTTGAGCTTGGATAATAGAGGATTATTGGCAGGGAGAGTTCTGTGGTTGGCCTTTAAAAGCTTTTTCTTTTCCTGTTTCACCAATCCCTTGATTGTTTATCTTTCAGGCACAAGATAATATTTTCACCCTTCTTTTGACCTAATCATGCACTGGACTTTATTTGAATAGATTGTTTGGATTTGTATTCACATTTGAAAGAAATAATTTTTTGTCACTAATGCATATGCATTATGCAGTATACCAAAAAATAATGATGTGAGAATAAATTCAATTTTCACCCCCTGATGCACATTTTTTATGACTCAGGAGTTCCCATTGGTCTTTATATTCTGTTCATCTTGTTGTGAAGAAAATTCCATGACCAATTTTTTAAAACTATGAACAGATTATTTTGAGTCAATATTTCAACTGCATACTAGCACTTTTTGGCCATTTCTTCCAAAACAGCCTTTATTTAAGGGAGTCAAACATTTAATTTCTATCAAAAGGTAAAATTTTATTTCATAGTTATCTTGTTGATTTCTGAAATTATGAAACACAAAGATGCAAAATGAAGCAAATTTTGTGAAAACAATGCCTGATATAAACTAGTCAATAAATTTCTATTAAATTTAAATGATTGTATTGATACTCTCTATGTTTAACTATCTATTACTTACTTGAAACCAATATTAACATTTAAAATGTATTATTTAGTTTTCTAGTCACATGAAGATTTCAAAGGAAAATTAGGAATCATATACAATTTATCTTTTTTTTTCATTATGTGGATACTATTTTTTCTTGGTTGGTTTATGTTATCAGCATGTTAAGCAGAGTTATTATATATGAAAATGTAATAAAACATATATGAAAAATTGATGCATTCAATGAAACTAATACTATGGATAATAAAGTATAATCCTTAAGCTAATTTTTTTTGTGTTTTATTTTTTGTGTGTTCATTTTGGTTGGATCATTGGTTTTTGTGCCTGATTTCTCCAGATGGCCAGTTTTCTTTATATTGGAAGATAATTATAATCCACCTCACTTGTCTGGTATAGCATTAAAATTTGTATATGCAAGACAGAGAAAGAGACACAGATGTATAGACAAGACTTTTGGATTCTGGGAGAAGGCGAGGGTGGGATGATCTGAGAGAACAGCACTGAAATATGTATATTATCAAGTGTGAAACAGATAGCCAGTCCAGGTTGGATTCATGAGACAAGTGCTCGGGGCTGGTGCACTGGGATGACCCAGAGGGATGGGGTGGGGAGGGAGGTAGGAGGGGGCTTCAGGATGGGGAACACATGTAAATCCATGGCTGATGCATGTCAATGTATGGCAAAAACCACTACAATATTGTAAAGTAATTAGCCTCCAACTAATAAAAATAATTGGGGGAAAAAAAAGGAAAGTTAAAAAAAAATTTGTAATGAAATAGGTCAGTTGTTGAGTAGAGATAGAACAATTGATTGGATGAGAATTCTGTCACTTTCATGCTCTTAAGACTATTAGTCTACCTATGATTCTGTGTAACTTGGTCCATATAGATATGCTAAGAAATTTATTGGTTTTCCTCAACCATTAAAGTAAGAAGAATATTAGAAGAATATAATCTGAACAGTAAATAAACATTACAAAGTGGATATAATACAAAGTAATATAATAGTTGAAGATATTAAACTCCTAAAAACAGCAAATGAAATATTTATCCTTTTAGAAATTTTCTCAAAACTGAAATTGGACAATAGGCATCAACCATTGTATTGACACAAAACATTTATGAAATATTTCTCTGGTGGCTCAGTGGTAAATAATCCACCCACAATGCAGGAAACACAGGAGACACGGGTTCAATCAGGAAGATCCCTGGAGGAGGAAATGGCAACCTACTCCAGTATTCTTGCCTGAAAAAATCCCATGGACAGAGCCTGGTGTGGTACATTCCAAAGGGTGGCAAAGAGTCAGACACAAGTGAGTATACGGGCTTCCCTCATAGCTAGTTGGTAAAGAATCCACCTGCAGTGCAGGAGACCCTGGTTCGATTCCTGGGTCGGGAAGATCTACTGGAGAAAGGATAGGCTACCCACTCCAGGATTCTTGGGCTTCCCTTGTGACTCAGCTGGTAAAAAACTCACCTGCAATGTGGGAGACCTGGGTTTGATCCCTGGGTTGGGAAGATCCCCTGGAGAAGTGAAAGGCTACCCAATCCAGTATTCTGGCCTGGAGAATTCCATGGACTGTATAGTCCATGGGGTCACAAAGAGTCAGACCAGACTGAGCCACTTTCATTTTCACACACACACACATATATGTATATATACAATTTTCAGTATATTTTCTTTTAATAATATGCCTACATATTTTAGAATGAAGATAGATTCATCTATAAGTAATGACTTCATAAAGTTGTAATAGGTAATATTCCATAATTGGTGTCATTGTCATTTTAAAAGCATTTTGTTTCTTTTAGATTTTTCTTAATATAATCTTGAGAACTTTAATCCCTTACAGGTAAGACAAATAGTCTTTTGTAAATAGCATTCACACTTAAGGGAGAAGTTAACTTAATCCTCACTTTACATTGTTCCTCTGAAATATTAGCAAGCTTCTTGCAGCTTAGATATTTAGTTTATAGGGATGTAGCGGAAACAAAAAAATGTAAAAAGTACTTTCACATTTCTTCCTTGAATAATTATCACAGGTGTACTAGAATATCTAATTAAAGAAAGACAAAACATAATTATTCTATTTTATAAAAGTGGGTATTAGAAATATCTAAAAGATAAATAAAAGTTAATTTTATATTCTGCAATTAAAATATATAAGCTACATTAATAAAATTTACTTAACTTTCATTAGTTTAAGGTAGAAGATTACACTCTACTTTTCACTGATTAGATTACAATTGCTATAACCTAATTTTGGAAAAATCTGGAGTAAATAGTAGACTCAGGTCAAGATGAAACTGATAAATGCCTACTATACAATGCATGTTATAGGATAGCCTAAGAATATAAGAGAAGAAAATTCACCAATAATTCCTAGGCATTGTGGTAGAATTTTACTTGAAAATCAAAGCCTCACTTACTTTATTTTTATGGCACCTCATCAAGGCACACTGGACTGGATGGCAAAGAATGATATTTTTGTTTAGATTGAGGGAAAAGACAATCAGCTGAAGTATCAAGAGCAAGGAATACTTGATTGTATAAAAAGAAATTGAGTAGGAAAATATTAAAGAATAAAAACTTTGCATTTATAATCAGGAAAATTGAAACTCTCACATCTACCCACATCACCTTCAGGACTAACAAACCCATTCCTCAGCTGCTGTAACTCCCAGCTGCTGCCTACTCCACCTCACTTCTCCCATCTCCAGGCCTTGGCCAATGGCTGACAGAAGTGCTTTGACTGAATTAGCATGTAATTAATATGTAATTTTACTCAGAAGTAATTTTCAATGTATCCTCAGTGCTATATGAATACTTTAGCTGTTTGTTGTTTAGACATCATTAATAAACAAGTACGGCCACTAGATTTCACAAAAATCTCTAATTTTTCTCTTCAATTAATATAATTCAAACCATCTGAAAGATAAATATTAATTAGCAAAAGTATACTGTAAAGAATAGACTTCCCAATATGAATTAGAAGACTGTAACAAGAAAAATGTTTTAATAGAAAAACTCCCTTCTGTCCTTCCTTTCTTAGAAGGATCTAGTCATACAACTGCCTCATTTCTACTTTTAACAAATTTCTTGCTATATTTATGGTATACATCTGTAACTTTCAGCAATTCTTAACTGATAGTTAGGTAAGCGGTCTTATTTGATCTTTTGACAGAGGTAGGGATCCTCTAACTAGAAAAAAATAAAGAATGCTTACTTAGCATGCACAGAAGTTCCTACAGAGAGTTAAAGACTTTTGAAAGCAGTTTACCATATTGTAAATTAATTCTCTTTTTATTCTTATTATTAAGATTTATAATTAAGATATTTACATGTAGAGAACACTTTTGGTTCTCTAAAAAAAGTTAACACTTTTTAAATTTAAGCACTATTTAATTTTTTCAAGTTATGAATGAACCACAGTGGAAGGTGAGTGTACTTGAACTACATTTGGCTGCTGCTGTTATTTAGTCACAAAGTACTGCCATCATGTCCAGCTATTTTGCAGCCCCGTGGACTGTCATCCACCAGATTCCTCTATACTTGAGATTTCCCAGGCAAGAATACTGTAGTGGGTTGCCATTTCCTTCTCTAGTTTGACGTCTGTAGCAGTTATCTATTATCCCAATAATATTACAAAAGAAGCAACCACAAAGCCTCTGACATGCAACAGTATTATAATAAATATTTTTGCTCATGGTTCTGTGTGTCAGCTGAACAGTCCTGCTGACCCAACCTGGGATCATGGGGCTCACTCCTGTCTGTAGCCAGCTGTTCATCAGTTGTACATTGGCTTTTCTGATCTTAGCTGAGTCTCCTATCATGTCTAGGCCTTGACTGGTACAACTCTGCCTACTGGGCTCTGTTCGTTGTTGTAATAATGAAGGCAAAGAACAAAAAGAAGGCAATGGAAGTACACAAACTTTGCTCACGTCAAACGTGTACATGTTCCATTAGCTGAAGCAATCACGTGCTAAGCTCAGAGTCAGTATGTGAGGGCATGACCAAATACTGTAAAACTGAAGGTCAGTAAATCTATCAATTTCCTGCAATGGCTGTACCTCAGTTTGACTTCTTCCTAATATATTTTCTCACTACTGCTTTCTTTCTGGGGTTAATATGAGCTTAAAGGAAACAAGGAGAAATTTTCTGGGGTTTGAAGGAAGAGTTGTAGCCAAATATTAAATCTGTAATCTGAGAATATGACCTAATCACAGGATCTTTATTTTCTTAGGAGGCAAAACACTCCAAAAAGAGTGAGGATTTTTACTGAGGCTCAAAAAAAAAAAAAAAAATTGATGTAAATAAACTTATTTCAAGTAAATCCAAAATGTATACATAGTTTACTACATATCGACTCTAAGTACCTATTTGGTAAACACTTGGTATTAAAATTCCCAGAATATGCCATAAATCAGTGTTCCTCAAAATTTAAAGTGCATTTGAATTGGTTGAAGGTTTTGTTAAAATTCATATTCTGATTCAATAAGCCTGGGATAAGAAACAAAATTCTTCATTTCTTTTTTTTTTAATGAAAGAAAACTGCTTTACAATGTTGAAAATTCTTTATTTTTAAATAACTCGTAGATTGAACCCTCTTTTCCTGGACCTTAGAATACCACTTTGAGCAGCAAGGTTATAGATTATACTTACAAGATACAGCCTAATATGGGTAGTGAAAGTGAGGCATGTAAGCAGATGTTATTCTGTGTAAATGCAACAGTTGAAATATATATAGGAAAGTGGAACTGAAGGGAGAGGTATTAACTACATTTACATTGGGGCAATCACTACCTGGAGCTACCTAATACCGTAGCATACTGAAGGAAAAATAAGTACTATACCTCTGTATCACTGGAGTGTGATAACAACAAGTTAGGTATGTTATTGCAATTAAGTATTTTCCAAATCATGAATGTAGTTGATGGAGCCATCTAACCATCTACAGACTTGAGATAGGCTATTAATTTGACTCTATGTTTTAGATAAGCCTTTTAGCACCCTCTACCCTGTGACCATATGTAAGATGGGAAAACATGAAGGCACTGAGAATACTTTAGAGATAATTTCAGTAGTAGAGATTCTCTATGATGGCAGACTTAATTAGTGTCATGACAGGTAAAGTGATGATAGTGTATTCAAGACACATTTGAGAGATAGGATAGCGATAGATTAGTTATAGAAAGGTAGGTGGAAAAGATAGAGAAAGCCCTTCCAGTTAGCTATTACTATAGATGTGAGAGTAAACACATGTGAAGACTTTTATTTCTCAAAAGAGAGAAGAATAAAAGGATATGAACTATATCCTGGTCAAAAAGACTTATTATGCAAGGAAGCTGATGTTTTATCTCAGAGAAAAATGAAATTAGCACTCATTGGTGAAATCTAATTCTCAGTGTCTTCAGTCTATCCAATAAGACTTTTGTTCTGTTTTAGAGTATTTAGAGTATTTTAGCAGGTGGTCCATTTTTGGTGACTCTTTCCTCAGATGTTTACCAATTACTGTACCTATAGAGTTGCTGATTGACATCTACCTGTAGTCAACATCAGATGCTCATTGTCATTCCTGTATGATTTTGTTCTTGGAAACCATCCCCTCCTGCTTGCTAAATCTACCAGTCATGTTGTCCATGCTGTTAACATTTTGCTGAGGCGGAGTTTTACCTGGTTTACTGATGCCATGAAAAAATGCCCACCATGTTTTCTAGGATCACAAATCATAAAGAGGATGTGAGCTACATTTCTGAAAGAAACCTAATATAGGAAAGAGTAAATGAAAGGACTTGGAATCCCAATGATATTCTTTGTGTCCCGGGATCCAACCCTACTTAAAGCCATGTCTATCCTAGAGTGTATCTATGTAGTCCAATAACTTCCTTTTTTGGTGTTTAAACTATTTTGAAATAGATATTTATTTCTTATAAACAAAAGGATCTCAGCTAACTCAAATCTTACAGAAACTGAATAAAATTACCTATCTTTTCAGTTTCAGTGCATTAAATTCTTGCTTGCTTCTAGGCACATGAAAAGAATAACCCTATATAGTAATGTAGTTCATGCTAGGTAATTACACATCAAATAGGTAAATGTCAAAATAAAAACAAATAAAAGCACAATGTTTTATACTTTGCTAAGGGTTGATGTCTTTATTATATATTTTCTTTTTATTGTTGTAGAAACATCTTTAAAATGGAGGGAAAAGAAGTACCACAGAATGAATTTATTTTGTGACATGGAGGGGACTAACTTTAGTAGTGAGATAAAGAACTCAGACCTTTCGCTTCACAGCAATCGATAGTTGTTTTCTGTTTTTGTTTTGTTTTTTAAGGGATATTATAATGTCCTCAAACCAAACAAATAAACTAATAACACCAAGGGAAAAACAACATCTAAGGATCAAAAAAGAATGAGCATACTCCATTAGGAGTTTCTGGCAGTCTGAGAAGGAATGACAATAACCAGACTTACAAAGCAAAGAGAGTCAATGTTAAGAGAAGCCTGAGCAGAAAGGAACAAAACATAGAAACTAATGTAAGATTTTAATCATCTGCCTCAAGTTACAAATCACTGGCTTCCCTGGTTGCTCAGATGATAAAGAATTTGCCTGCAATGTAGTAGACCCAGGTTTGATCCCTGTGTTGGGAAGATCTACTGGAGAAGGGAATGGCTACCCACTCCAGTGCTGTAACCTGGAGAATTCCATGGACAGAGGAGCCTGGCAGGCTACAGTCCATGGGATCACAAAGAACTGGACATGACAGTGACTAACACTTTCAAGTTAGTTTAACATAAGTTCTGTGAAGACCCTCAGAGGTCATTTATTTATTTAAACTAACATTCAAAAATATGTCCTTAAAATCTAAACCATGAACTATGAATTGCATTTTTAGAAAGGATATCTTATTATCTGGAGGTCTATTGCAGAACCCTTATATAATAATTGCTATTATCTGCTGATAAACATAAAATCATGATATTATGACAATATACAGACTAAATTTTTTGTATTTAGATAGCATATGTATATTACTACCTCTAAAGAACAAAGACATAACATGGTCTAAGATAGATAAAAATAAACTCCAAAAGGAGGCAAGGATATACAATGGAAAAAAGACAACCTCTTTAACAAGTGGTGCTGGGAAAACTGGTCAACCACTTGTAAAAGAATGAAACTAGAACACTTTCTAACACCATACACAAAAATAAACTCAAAATGGATTAAAGATCTAAATGTAAGACCAGAAACTATAAAACTCCTAGAGGAGAACCTAGGCAAAACACTCTCCGACATAAATCACAGCAAGATCCTCTATGACCCACCTCCCAGAATATTGGAAATAAAGCAAAACTAAACAAATGGGACCTAATGAAACTTAAAAGCTTTTGCACTACAAAGGAAACTATAAGTAAGGTGAAAAGACAGCCCTCAGATTGGGAGAAAATAATAGCAAATGAAGAAACAGACAAAGGATTAATCTCAAAAATATACAAGCAACTCCTGCAGCTCCATTCCAGAAAAATAAATGACCCAATCAAAAAATGGGCCAAAGATATAAACAGACATTTCTCCAAAGAAGACATCAAGATGGCTAACAAACACATGAAAAGATGCTCAACATCACTCATTATCAGAGAAACGCAAATCAAAACCACAATGAGGTACCATTACACGCCAGTCAGGATGGCTGCTATCCAAAAGTCTACAAGCAATAAATGCTGGAGAGGGTGTGGAGAAAAGGGAACCCTTTTACACTGTTGGTGGGAATGCAAACTAGTACAGCCGCTATGGAAAACAGTGTGGAGATTTCTTAAAAAACTGGAAATAGAACTGCCATATGACCCAGCAATCCCACTTCTGGGCATACACACTGAGGAAACCAGATCTGAAAGAGACACATGCACCCCAATGTTCATTGCAGCACTGTTTATAATAGCCAGGACATGGAAGCAACCTAGATGCCCATCAGCAGACGAATGGATAAGGAAGCTGTGGTACATATACACCATGGAATATTACTCAGCCGTTAAAAAGAATTCATTTGAATCAGTCCTAATGAGATGGATGAAACTGGAGCCCCTTATACATAGTGAAGTAAGCCAGAAAGATAAAGAACATTACAGCATACTAACACATATATATGGAATTTAAAAAGATGGTAACGATAACCCTATATGCAAAACAGAAAAAGAGACACAGAAATACAGAACAGACTTTTGAACTCTGTGGGAGAATGTGAGGGTGGGATATTTCAAAAGAACAGCATCTATACTATCTATGGTGAAACAGATCACCAGCCCAGGTGGGATGCATGAGACAAGTGCTCGGGCCTGGTGCGCTGGGAAGACCCGGGGGAATCGCGTGGAGAGGGAGGTGGGAGGGGGGATCGGGATGGGGAATACGTGTAAATCTATGGCTGATTCATATCAATGTATGACAAAACCCACTGAAATTTTGTGAAGTAATTAGCCTCCAACTAATAAAAAAATAAAAAATAAAAAAAAAAGAGGCAAGATTTTCCACAGTAAATGACAACTACTTTGAAGAGCAATTACTGGTGGTCTATACAATGAGTGCAGAGATAATTACTTATTTTTTCCTGAAACTGGGTAACTTGCTTTCAGAAATATATATATATATATATGTAAATATTTACTACCTAATCTTAAAAATATTTTCCAGATAAGAATTATTTAAAAATACAAACAAAAAATATCTTCCCCAAGTCTATGCAATATTTTATATTTGGAATTCATTTACCTAAATATTATGGTGGAAATAGGTTCATTCTAAATAACCATTAAGTAGAGCTTTCTATATACTCTGTCGTCATATGTTCAGGCAGAGATATGCATTTATTCATCTCATCAAAGTGAAATAATTCTTAACTAACATTAATATGTTTGTTGCTCTATTACTCTCAATTTCTCCCATTAGAATCTTGTAAGCAAATTTTTGTGATGCCTGGATAGTCATTTTACTGATGTTTTACTATTCTCAGTATAGCCATTTATTCATGGACCTACCAATTTATTCCATAAATTACTGATCCCTCATTGTGGGCACGGCATTGTGCCAGGCATCCTAGAGCAGAGAAAGCTGAATAATTTACAGTTTCAACTTTCAGTGAGTTATAAGCAATGAAGACAGAAAAACTACACTGAAAATATTATTAATGTAATATAAGGAAATAAGATTGTGAAGACAAATGGACCACTGCAATTAGTTTGATATATAAAATATATTTAAACAGATAAGAAAAGAGAAAGGACAAATCAGATGAAAGATTGCCAAATAGGTGAAAGCAAATTGATTAAAGCTAAAAAGTATAGAGAAGGTTTGGGGGAAATAGACAAACATGTAGTTGGGTAAACGGGAAATGGGAGACAAAGTTAAAATGGTATATAAAATGACAAGGTAATAGTAGGTATTGAATGCTAGCCTATGAATACTCACATAACATTGTAGAAAATAAAGAGCTCTTTAAAATGTTTGAAAAAGCCACATTAAGGTTAAGCTATGATTTTTGAGACTAGGGTGTAGGATGGATTATATAGTGTTGACTCTGTAGTCAGGGAAAATAGGCTATTTAAAAAGTCTTAGCAAGAGAAATGGGAGTTGAATTAGAGTAGTTACACTGGAAACGTAAAAGAGAAAACAGATGAGAGAAATATTGTGGAAATAAAATCAATATGTCTTGGAGACTGAGTGAAAATTGGAGGGGCAAAAGCAGGAGAGAAAAAAGTCAATGATGGGCTTGGTATTACAGTCTTAGGTGGCTAGGAATTGTAAAATAATTAGTAAAAATGTGGATTTAAGTAGAGACATATCAGGATGTGGCAAGAGATAAGTGAAAACTAAAGTGTTCAGTTTTTTGGCTAGATTTGATGTGAGAGGTTTCAACAGTACGTGAACCATGAACTTCCAGATGTTCAAGCTGGTTTTAGAAAAGGCAGAGGAACCAGAGATCAAATTGCCAACATCCTCTGGATCATCAAAAAAGCAAGAGAGTTCCAGAAAAACATCTATTTCTGCTTTATTGACTATGCCAAAACCTTTGATTGTGTGGACCACAATAAACTGGAAAATTCTGAAAGAGAAGAGAATCCCAGACCACCTGACCTGCCTCTTGAGAAACCTGCATGCAGGTCAGGAAGCAACAGTTAGAACTGGACATGGAACAACAGACTGATTCCAAATAGGAAAAGGAGTATGTCAAGGCTGTATACTGTCACTGTGCTTATTTAACTTATATGCAGAGTACATCATGAGAAGCGCTGGGCTGGATGAAGCACAAGCTGAAATCAAGATTGCCGGGAGAAATATCAGTAATCTCAGATATGCAGATGACACCACCCTTATGGCAGAAAGTGAAGAAGAACTAAAGAGCCTCTTGATGAAAGTGAAAGAGGAGAGTGAAAAAGTTGGCTTAAAACTCAACATTCAGAAAACTAAGATCATGGCATCTGGTCCCATCATTTCATGGCAAATAGATGGAGAAACAGTGGAAACAGTGTCAGACTTTATTTTTGGGGCTCCAAAATCACTGCAGATGGTGACTGCAGCCATGAAATTAAAAGACCCTTGCTTCTTGGCAGAAAAGTTATGACCAACCTAGATAGCATATTCAAAAGCAGAGATATTACTTTGCCAAGAAAGGTCTGTCTAGTCAAAGCTATGGTTTTTCCAGTGGTCATGTATGAATGTGAGAGTTGGACTGTAAAGAAACCTGAGCGCTGAAGAATTGATGGTTTTGGACTGTGGTGTTGGAGAAGACTCTTCAGAGTCCCTTGGACTGCAAGGAGATCCAACCAGTCCATCCTAAAGGAAATCAGTCCTGAATGTTCATTGGAAGGACTGATGTTGAAGCTAAAAGTCCAATACTTTGGCCACCAAAGTGAAGAGCTGACTCATTTGAAAAGACCCTGTTGCTGGGAAAGATTGAAGGCAGGAGGAGAAGGAGACGACAGAGGATGAGATGGTTGGATGGCGTTACCGACTCAATGGACATGAGTTTGAGTAAACTCCAAGAGTTGTCAATGGACAGGGAGGCTTAGTGTGCTGCAGTCCATGGGTTCACAAAGAGTTGGACATGACTGAGTGACTGAACTGAACTGATGTGAGAGGTATAAGGAGTCTACTGCAGCAGATCTAAATACTGGCTGATTATCACAGTTATTAAATGAGATCATAAGGCAAACAAAACAGAACTATAACAAGAAGTTATTAGGTTCTATCTTCAGGAGTTCTGCTTTAGTAGGCCTAAGTTGCATCATGAAGTTATGCATTCTTAGAAAACTATTCTAAAAATCAATCAGATTTGAAAATTATAGATCTATATATATCTGGGCATGGGATGACTAAGACAATTCCTTTCTGTTTCTGGGAGGAGGTAATGCAGAAAATATGGCAAAGTGATTTCCATCTTAGAATTTATCAGAAAGTAACTGTTACCTCGAAAAAGGGATTTAGAAGTTTTTTTCCCCCGTATTACAACAGAACACTGAAGAATCTTGATTATTTCAGACAGTAAGCATAAACAAATGGCTTGTGTTGGATAGGCATAGCTGAAGAGTGCTATGCAGGTGTTTCATTGATACCTGTCATATTAAAAATAAAATAAAATGAACTTTTTCAGGGCGTTATGGAAGGAACCAGATTTCTTCCAAAATCAACTAGTAATAATATTTCACTTCAGAACTACAAAGAAGACTCATAAGTGGACCATAAATAAAGCTTTAGAAAATTCAGCAAGAGAAAAAGAATCAAGGAAGAGAGAAGATTAAACAAAGCATAATTATTCATATACTGCAAATTAAATAGAAAAAAGTTACCCAAATGGCCCAAACTGTAGATAAGTCAATATATAAGATTGAGCAGGTTTTACTGGAGTTCCATGTTTTTAATGGATCTTGAATTACCAGTTAGGTGTAGAAATTCAGTTATTTACAAGTGATCAATTTATGTGGAATGGCTAAATGTTAGGTACTCAATAAAATACTTGTTGAATG
The DNA here is from genome assembly GCF_033118175.1 of Dama dama. Lineage (NCBI taxonomy): Eukaryota > Metazoa > Chordata > Mammalia > Artiodactyla > Cervidae > Dama > Dama dama. The sequence continues at coordinate 50,216,214 of NC_083685.1, read as the reverse complement.
TATACAGATAAAAACCAATGTTATAAGAGTTAGGAAAGTAAATGTATCATAATAAAGTGGTGATTAAGAGTATATACTGCAATTTTTTTTAAGTTTAGCACTATTATTTTAAGAAGGTAAGTTTATTTGGGGGAATATTTTTAGTTTTTAGACTATCTAATATTTCGCTAGGAAGAATAAAACATTTCAGTGAAGAGGAATTCTTTTTTTTTTCCTAATGACCAAAAAAAAAAAAAAAAAAACAAAACCAAACCATGACCAGAGTAAAGCTTCTTTACTTCAAAGTAATGGCAGATTTGGAAACTGAGTTGAATGTTTCTCAATAAGTAAACAAAAAATCTTGAAATTGTTTGTGGTTTTACTTTAATCAAAGCATTGAGGATCCAATAAACCAAAAAGGAACTACCTGATAAAAATCATGGAGAAGAAACAATCAAGAGAAATTAGTTAGAACTACTTATCTGGAGCCACTTTTCACTTGATGGTATTAGCTAATACCAGGAGAAACAGAGAAGAGGCTGAAAGACTAAGTAGAAACTTTGAAAGCATCTCACGTCTAAGTTGACCAAGGTTGAAGATCAGGGCATGCCCAAGGAGTGAACAGAGAAAACAGGTGTCGAAATTCTTTTTGCTTTGGTTTGAGATGGTTAAGATCTCTACCCTAAAACCGGAGAAGGCTGATCCATGAATTTACTATCCAGGTATTAGCCAAAAGCAATTCTTTCTGGAGGAAGATGAGATTATCCTAAATCTGAAATACTTCAACAAACTTTCAAATAAAAATCCTGGCACACTATATAAAATAACGAGGTATATGAAAAAGGGAGTATACGTGGGGAAAACCACCAAAAACAATGCAAATTAAAATCAAGGGCCTGAGATACTAGAATTTTCTATCAGACTTTTAAATAATCAAGCTTGCATTCTTCAAGGGGATAAAAAGCATAACTAAAACTTTATTTTAAAATGGAAATACATAGAGGGCATGGAATATTGATTAAAAAAGGAAATGTTTGAAATAGAAATAAAATAAGGTATTGAAATGCAATGATTGCACTTAACAGCAAATGAGAAATAACTGAAGAAAGAATCCGTGAACTGGGAGTTATATCAAAACAAGATATTTAGAATAAAGCCCAGACAGAATAAATAATGAATGAGGAAGAAACAATATCTGAAAAAAATAATGGCTCAAAATTTCCCAATTATGAAGAAAGATGCAAAATCACAGCAGGACAATTTTTATTTTAAAATCTGTACACACACATTATAGTAACACAAGTGAAAATTAAAGACAGAGATATACTTTTAAAGCATGAAAGTGAAAAATATATTTGTTAGTACACTTTCAACAATTAGACTATTACTTGATTTTTCAACATGAACAGTGGGAGCCAGAATTCAAATAGATGATTAATTTATACCAAAAATGGTAATGTAAAAGCAGTAAGGATATAATATCTTTATTGAATAGTAATGAATCAGTTCAATATACATTTAAGGAAAAAAAAAGGACTTGATCCCTACCTTGCAATATACATAAAAATCAATTCCAGGCATTTTGTAGATCTACACACAAAAAGGTAAAGCAAAATGTTCCTGGAAGGTATAACAGGAATATATCACCAGACAATTATAGTTTAGAAAGATTACTGAGACAATATACATAAGGCACAAAACATAAACAATTAATAAATTGAACCATATAAAATTTAAGGACTTATTTTCATTAAAAGCCATTATTAAGAGTAAAAATGAAGAAAATTAAGAATGTATGAAAAGATTTCTTTGTCCCACCTCCAAATAAAAATTGAAGTTTTTAATAAACTAAAAGGCCTCATATTCAGATGCATATAGATAACCCCTACAAATCAATAAAAATATAGAAAAGTGGACAAATAAACAACATTTATTTTAAGAAAAGAGAATATCCAAATGGTCAACATATTTGTAGAAATGTATTAATATTTAATCTTATTTGGTAAAACTAAAATCAGAAATAGATATTCTTATATTCCAATAAGACTAGCTGAAATGAATAAATTGATTATACCAACTGTTGATGAGAATGTGATGCATATAAAACTCAAACAATGCTAAAGAAAATGTATACTGATAAAATCATTTGGGGAATCTGACTGGCATTTTCAGCAAAAGTTAGAATATGCATACCTTAGACCTGCAAGTTGTACCCCTTAGTGTAGATCCAACAGAATTTTGTGTGTATGTGATATACATAAATGCTCATAGCAGTGTTATTTAGAATGTCCCTTGCTGAAAAATAGACAACAGTTCCAAACCAAGATTTAACACCTAATCTTTGCAGTTCAATTTCTCCTAGGAACATAATCTTAGCCTATAAGTCTGGAATTTCTTGGCCAGCATTAGGGAGACAAGCTGCCTGATAGATTCTCGCTTTTTTGGCAATGGAATGTGATCTTGCCTGAAATAATCTTTTCTTTTGTTTATGATTTCTTTGTTCTATGCCTCTTCTGCTATTTAGAAGCCTCTCCTTTCCTCCAGACTTTTGGAGTGTTTTTTTTTTTTTTTTTTTTTTTGTCTACATAAGATGCCTCTATTCATTAATTCATAAATCACTGAAAGTGAAAACAGTTAGACATTCGAATTTTCTCAATCGAATTTTGTTTTTCTAATACTCAAAACTGGAGATGACTTTAGTGTACAGCAAACTAGAAAGAGTAAATAAAGCATGATACATATTCATGCAATGAAACAATATAGAGCAACAAAATAAGGCACTATTGTTATATGTATTAACATGGATAACTCTGACAAATATAAAATTGAGAGAGAAAGAAAAACACATAGGAATAATTCTAAGTAAATAGAATCCCAAAACTCCCAAAACTAGACTTTGGTTTAGAAGTTAGAGTGGAAAAGATCTCTACAGAGGAAGAATGGCTAGTAATTAGGAGAGAACAAAAAAGAGACTTCTGTTTTGCTAATAATACTTATTTCTTGAGCACAAAATTGATAAAACAATTGATTAACTGATGAACTTTGATGATTTGTGTTTATGTGTTTATGCTTAACTAAAAATATTTATATTTAAATATTGTGTCTTCTACAGAGTAATTAATTTCTATGGTTTTATGTATTAGTTAATTGGTATTTAAAATATTTTGCATTTTCCTTGGGTTTACACTACTGTTAATCTAAGCATTTTTTTAAAATCAAAATTGGTTAGTAAAACATTAAAATGACCTTTAAAAGAATGTAAAGGAAGCTGCAGGTATGGTTAAAATATTTATAACACATATAACTAACAAAATGATCAACCTGAAATATACAAAAAATTTGTCAATAAGAAAAAAATACAGACAACCCCATAATAGGATTGCCAAATGCCTAATAAATATAATGAACAGATTTTAACCTGAGTGAAAGTCAAAGCAATTCATCATGAAACCACAGTATAATATCACTAGACAACCACCTGAAAGAGTAAATTAAAAAAATTAAAATAATTGACAATGCCAGTGACAAGAAAGTCTAGTGCTTAATAGTTTAATTAGACAAATATATTAACAGAACATCTAATACCCTGCAAGTGGGAATGAAAATAGCTACAATCACTTTGGAAAAGTATTTTGCATTATCTACTAGGGTTGACAACAGGCCTGGTCATTTCATCCCTAGGTTTCTGTCCCACAGAATGCACATACTTGTGCCCTAAGAAATACATACAAGAATGTAGCATTGGTATCATTGGCATCATTGGAATCATTGGTGATGCCAAACTTGGCATCACCCATTGCTTACTATACAAAAGTGAAATGAAAGTAAATTTAAATATGGATACTTGCAACCACATGGATGCATCTAAAAAAAGATGTTGAGAGGTTCAGGTCAAGATGATGGAGTAGGAGGATCCTGTCCACACCTCCTCCCATCAGAACTTTCTCTAATATAGAAAAACTATCTATGAGAACACCCTGAAGACTGGAGGAATAGCTTTTCTACAAGTAAGGAAAGGTTATAGTAAAATAGGCAAGAGGGTCAGAGACACTGTCTGGTCAGAATCCACACTCTTGATCCAACAACCCACAAACAGGAGGCATATCACAATTGTGGAGTTCCTCCCCTGAGGAGTGAGGGGTCTGAGACTCACATCAGGCTCCGCAGCCTGGGAGACATTCACCAAGAAAGATGAGCCCTCCTAATGCCTGGCTTTGAAAACAAGTGGGGTTTCCGCCAGGAGACTCAGAGGCTATGGGAAAACGCGACTCTGAACCTGCATGTGAACTCATGTCGAGTCCCAGGGTAGAGGCATCAGCTTTAAAGGGCTTGGGTCATATTAAAAGGAGATCTGTTGACTTATTTTAGAGTGTATGCCAGAGGGGCAGGAATTTGGCGTAACTTTCTCCAAGGATGGAAATACTGGAAAGTGCAAATGATATGTCTGATAAGAGGTTAATATCCAAAATATATAAAGAACTCACACAACTCAATATGGGATGGAAATCTGATTATTAAATGGGTAGAGGACCTGAAGAGATTTTTCCAAAGACGGTATACAGATGACCAACAGGTAGATGAAAAGATGCTCAACATCACTAACTATTAGAGAAAAGCAAATCAAAACTACCAGATGGTATCACCTCTTTCTGGTCACAAGGGCCATCATTAAAAATTTGTAAATAACAAATGCTGGGGACAATGTGGAGGAAAGGGAATCCAAGGACACTTCTGATTGGAATGTAAAGTGATGCAGCCAGCACGGAAAACAGTATGAGAGTTTCTCAAAAATTAAACATAGGAACAACCATACAACTCAGCTACTCCATTCCTGGGTATTTACTTGAAGAAAATGAAAAGAGTAATATGAGAAGATATATGCACCCAGTATTCGTAGCTGCATTATTTACAGTAGCTGAGATATGGAAGCAACTTATGTGTCCGTTGACAGATGGGCGGATTAAGAAGATGTGGGTATGTGTGTGTATATATATTTGGTACAATATGGATGGACTTAGAGGGTATCATGCTAAGTGAAATAAGTCTAACAGAGAAGGATAAATACTATATAGTTATATTTATTTGTGCAAACTATAATAACAGAACAAATGAACAAACAAAACAAAATAGAAACTGACCCAGATACTAAGGACAAAGTGGTAGTCACCAGAGAGGAGGCGACTGGGAAGATTGGGCAAACTAGGCAAAGGTGATTATTCAGTACAAACTTCAAGTTATAAAATAAAGAGTAAGTCCCAGATACGTAATCTTAAGCATGTAGAATATAGTAAGTTCAGTTCAGTTCAGTCGCTCAGTCGTGTCTGACTCTTTGCAACCTCATGAACCGCAGCACACCAGGCCTCCCTGTCCATCACCAACTCCCAGAGTTTACCCAAACCCATGTCCATTGGGTCAGTGATGCCATCCAACCACCTCATCCTGTCGTCCCCTTCTCCTCCTGCCCTCAATCTTTCCCAGCATCAGGGTCTTTTCAAATGAGTCAGCTCTTCTCATCAGGTGGCCAAAGTATTGGAGTTTCAGCTTCAACATCAGTTCTTTCAATGAACACCCAGGACTGATCTCCTTTAGGATGGACTGGTTGGATCTCCTAGCAATCCAAGGGACTCTCAAGAGCCTTCTCCAACACCAGTCAATCATATGGTAATACGTTTGTATGGTGACAGATGATTATTAGACTTACCGTGGAGATCAATTCACAGTACATATAAATGTAGACTCAGTATGTTGTAAACCTGAAACTAATATAATATTGTATGAAACTATATTCTAACAAATAAACAAAAAATAAAAATTAGTGATTTTCAAAAGAATTAAGTATTAGCAAGATGTTGAGAAAATCAAGCCCCCAAAGAAATATTTTACTATTCAGTTTCTATGAAGAAGAACAACATCATCAAACAATGACAATAAAATAAGAGCTGAAAATTAAACAGTGTTTGGGTCTGCTTAATTTGGTGGCAAAACCACTCACAACAAAACATACAAAAAACAAAGAAGTGATTCCTGTAAAACGGAAGTTTTCCAGTGTGGCATGGTAGGACAGTCCAATGCCTGGGGAAAGAAGTTGGGGGAGGTATTTTGGTTTATGGTAATGTTACAACTTTTGACCTTTATTTTAGTTATTTGGTTTTTACAGTAGCTAATTCATGGCATTGTTTAAATTTTCTGCCATTTTCTGAGTGTTATACCATTAATAATTAGTAACATATGTTGTAAAAAAAAAAGAAAACTTGTAGAAAGTTATTTTTTACTGTAACAAATATAAGATCAAGAGCCTACCTGGGAGATTTAAGTGTGGAAAGGGAAAAGCAGATTGCTTCATCTAAGATCTTGGAAAGTCAACTGAATGTAAGTAAATTCAGGAAATTTTAGAATACATAAGGAATTGAATGGTTAAGCTACTATAAAATGTCCTTTTGCTTCAAAATCAAAGATCCATTTGGCTAAGTAATTATCCTAAAAAAAAAAAAAAAAACAGTGACTTTGATGTGAAATAGATATTTTGCCATAGGAAAAAGGTAAATGCAGGACCACACACAAAGTGGGTTTGCAGGAGCAAAGTTTCTCAAAGGAGTCAGAATAGAGTTTAGCATCTGGGGTGTGGGTCCTTCACTGCCTGCTGTCCATTCTAGGCCTGAAGAATGAGGTGTAGCAGACATGGCTGACTCTGGAAGAGGAAACATGACCATGTGTTCTGGATTTTGTAAACTGCATGATTAAAGAAGCACCAGCTCCTCCCAAGGCTTGATCACAAATCGGGTTACTGTAGCAGCAGGCCTGGACAAGACTTTTGCTCCAGTCCTCTTTTGCCCATTCAGGATTTATGCTTACAAATTGTGTGTAAGAGAACCATCTCATTCCTTATTGTGATTAGGGAGCCTATTCCAAGCCTTGCAGTTGCAGCTTTAGAATATGGCATGGTAGGGGCAGAATGTCTCATAGACCAGCCATGATTCCAGGCACGATCATGAATTTGGGGGACCCAGAACAACCACCTTAAGCACTAGGCCCTAGTGGGTTTCCATGGAGATTTACATGAGGCTAACACATTTTATGGCAGACTGTGACAAAATATTGGTTGTCAAGTTAATCCTTGTGGGGTATACCTGATTGAAACCCATGAGTTTCCCAATATACCGTATTGGAGAAATGAAGAAATAAGTTTTAGGTATTGAAAAGGCAAGAAAGGTTAAAATTTTGCTGTAGACCTTAGCTTTGTTTGCCAGCTAGTATCCCTCCCTCTTTTTTTTTTTTTTAAACAATTTTTTTTCCTTCAGATGCCACTTTCCCCTATTCTCATCCTATCTGCTTTACAGGGACTGATCCTTTTCCTCAAATTTAAGGATAGGCTAGTGGGCCCATCAGAATCAAAATAAAAAGTTCCCAGCCCACTGAATTGCAAGCTACAATTCTGATCACAATGCCAATGTGTGTGAGGTTTTCCCAACACCACCAAGCAATTGTCTGCGAAACTAGATTTTGCTCAGTCGTGTCTGACTCTTTGTGACCCCATGGATTGTAGCCTGCCAGGCTCTTCTGTCCGCGGAAATCTCCAGGTAAGAACACTGGAGTAGGCAGCCATACCCTTGTTCAGGGGATCTTCCTGACCCAAGAATTGAACTGCAGGCAGATAATTTAACTTATTTCAATTCTGACACTATCAATTGGGAGACAGCATCAGACCATAGGTTAAGGGTTCAGTTCTACAAGACTATACCACCCCTCAACTTCAGACATCGATCACAAACACAAATGTGTGCTGCTGACTGACTGTTTTTGACTGGATGTTCTAAGGATGCCCTCCTCAGGTTCAACTAATTTGCTAAAGTGGCTCAGAGAACACAGAGAAGGCCCTGCCACTCTCCCTGAAGCTTCACATGTTTCTCAACCCAGAGGCTCTCCAAATCCTGTCCTTTTGAGTTTTTAAATAGAGACTTCTTTACATAGGCATAATTGATAAAATTATTGGCCATCGATGATTGAATTCAACCTCCAGCCCCTGAGTCCTCCTGGAAGGTCACATGGTGCAATGAAAAGCTCTGGTTCACTAATCACAGGGTTGGTTTCCTGGCAACCATGCCCTGTCCTTAGTGTCTTTCCAAAAATCACTTAATTAATATAGCAAAAAGATAGCTTTATTGTATTCTGTCCTTGCTTCGGGATTTCCCTGGTGCTCAGGCCGTAAAGAATCTGCCTGTAATGTGGGAGACCCAGGATTGATCCCTGGGTTGAGAAGATGCCCTGGAGAAGTGTACCCACTCCAGTATACTTCCCTGGAGAATTTCATGGGCAGAGGAATTTGGAGGGCTAAAATCCATGGGGCCATAGAGTCGGACATGACTGAAGTGACTGAGCATGCACTTCTGCTTAGGAAAATCCTAAAGTTTGTGACCTCTGAAAGACAAAAGAACCCATTATTTTACCACCAAAATGAGTTTATTTGGGAAAAACAGAATTGCAATTCAGGACAATCAAACTATGAGGAACCATAGGCAAATCCAGAGAACAGAGGAGAAGGGCTTGCTTTTCTAGAGGAAAGGAGGAAATTAGGGAGTGCTACGGTGACTGTGTATGTCTGGATGGAGACCATGGCCAGGCTATTGTTGGATCAGAAAATCTTTCTTCCTCCTGGGGTCTATAAGCTGAGGTGAGTGTCATGCAAGTGAGTTCTCCCCCTTCAGAGTTTCAATGAATTTCCCTTTATTCATTTTCACAGGTTTTAGGAGCTCTGTGCAGGAGTAGTGGACAAAGACCAAACATATATTTCTTTTTATAAATCACAGTATCACACAAGCCATGACAAGTATGTAGGTCTGGAGCTTCTTGGAATCATTCTCTTTACCAACATATTAAAAACATCTGCTTGAGAATTACTGTGACACAGAAGGAAGCAGAGCCAAGAAATGGAGAGATGTGTTCATGATTTTAAGGTTTGATTACCTGAGTTAAGCTGCCTAACTCTGGTGTACTCATAGGCTTTTCAGTTACATGGGTCAATAAATTTTCTTCTATGCTGAATCTAGTTGGAGTTGGATTTTTTTCACTTTTAGCCCCAAGAGCTTGACTAATGTACTGAAGAGAGGATTCTATGGCACTTAAGGGAGTAACATTTAATAGGCTGATTGTGTTAAGTTATACAGAGAAATTATGAATTTACAGAGAAAGGTCAGTATAGAGTTGAGAAGCAGTGAGAGCAAGAGTGGAAGGCTGAAAAAGTGTATGAGAGTGCTTGTGGGTACACTATGTTGGGGTGAAGTACAACCAACGTACACTATGGTTGGGGTGAAGAAATTTCCCTGCATGGCGAGTTTCAGTTGTGTCTGGGATACTTTGGGAAAGAATGGACATGGAAACAGGAGAAATTTTATGGGAATAAGGAAGCCAAGGAACTGTGTGCCTAAACCTTTTGGAAAGAGTAGAATATATTTGTTTTTCGTATTCTTCTTTACTCATTGAGAATTCACATTGCTACAATACCTTTCACTCCAACAATTCACCAAAACTATCTGTGCTTCCGTTGCTGATTACATCTTTGTTGTCAAATTCACTCAGCATGTGAGTGTGCACTAAGTCACTTGAGTCATGTCCAACTCTGTGACCCTGGACTGTAACCTGCCAGGTTGCTCTGTCCATGGGATTTTCCAGGCAAGAATACTGGAGTGGGTTGCCATTTCCTTCTTCAGAGGATCTCCCCAACCCAGGGATCAAACGCATGTCTCTGATGTCTCCTACTTAGACAGGCAGTTTCTTTACCACTAGCACTACCAGGGAAGCCACTCTCTTGGCATGGTCCACTCTTATTTATTACTGCTGCATCAGTTGAAAGCATTAAGTTCTCCATGCTTAACACAATTTCTATTCTCATGGCTTTCTTGGCTCTGTCTGTTCTGATTTTCCTCTTCAGTTCAGTTCAGTTCAGTTGCTCAGTCATGTCTGACTCTTTGTGACCCCATGAATCACAGCAATCCAGGCCTCCCTTACCATCACCAACTCCCGGAGTCTACCCAAACTCATACCCATCAAGTCAGTGATGCCATCCAGCCATCTCATCCTCTGTCATCCCCTTATCCTCCTGCCCCCAATCCCTCCCAGCATCAGGGTCTTTTCCAATGAGTCAACTCTTCACATAAGGTGGCCAAAGTACTGGAGTTTCAGCTTCAGCATCAGTCCTTCCAATGAACACCCAGGACTGATCTCCTTTAGGATGGACTGGTTGGATCTCCTTGCAGTCCAAGGGACTCTCAAGAATCTTCTCCAACACCACAGTTCAAAAGCATCAAATTTTCAGTGCTCAGCTGAAAGAGATGGGAATACCAGACCACCTGACCTGCCTCTTGAGAAACCTGTATGCAGGTCATGAAGCAACAGTTAGAACTGGACATGGAACAACAGACTGGTTCCAAATAGGAAAAGGAGTACCTCAAGGCTGTATATTGTCACCCTGCTTATTTAACTTATATGCAGAGTACATCATGAGAAACGCTGGGCTGGAAGAAGCATAAGCTGGAATCAAGATTGCCGGGAGAGATATCAATAACCTCAGATATGCAGAAGACACCACCCTTATGGCAGAAAGTGAAGAGGAACTAAAGAGCCTCTTGATGAAAGTGAATGAGGACAGTGAAAAAGTTGGCTTAAAGCTTAACATTCAGAAAACTAAGATTATGGCATCTGGTCCCATTACTTCATGGGAAATAGATGGGGAGACAGTGGAAACAGTGTCAGACTTTATTTTTTTGGGCTCCAAAATCACTGCAGATGGTGACTGCAGCCATGAAATTGAAAGACGCTTACTCCTTGGAAGGAAAGTTATGACCAACCTAGATAGCATATTAAAAAGCAGAGACATTACTTTGCCAACAAATGTCCGTCTGGTCAAGGCTATGGTTTTTCCAGTGCTCATGTATGGATTTTCCTCTTATCTACCCATTTTTTTCTCAGTCTTCATCTGAGTTTCTCTCATGAAACCCACTCTTTAAATATCAGTGCCTTCTGCAGTTTGATCTTTACTCCTTTATTCTTTCCATTATATGCAGTATTTCTGAAAATTCTTATCATTTCTAGTGACTTCAACTATTCTCCAGAAACTGGAGACACCCAAGAGTCCTTCAATCTAAAGCTTTTCTCTATCTGTTATTTTTCTATTTGAAATATCACTTGTATAAACATCCTAAACTATACTTGCTACCAATTTTTTTGTTTTTCACATATGGTGGTGGGGGTTTAGTCACTAAGTCAGGTCCACCTCTTGCGACCCCATGGATTGTCGCCTGCCAGTCTCCTCTGTTCATTTTTCAGGCAAGAATACTAGAGTGGCTTGCCATTTTCTTCTCCAGGGGCTCTTCCCAGCCCAGGGACTGAACCTGGGTCTTCTGCTTGGCAGGCCGATTTTTTACTGACTGAGCTACCAGGGAACATTTTTTTTCACATGTGGCTCCTCTTCATTTTCCTGCTCTGGTCAAGTCATCTTGCATCAGCAGTTTCACACGTGAATGATTAAAAGTATCCTCATGTTTAACTGGTGAATTTTCTAGGATAATTTTTTTACTACACAGAATTTAGATACTTCCCTAACTGAAAGTCCTCAATCTTTTGTGTAATCTGGAGGATGAAATCTTACCTTCTCAATTTGTCTCTTGATACCCCAATTCCTGCTTAGCTTTCTGACTCTATAGTATATGATTTGCAGTCCCCAAAACTGTTCATGTTCTCTCATCTTTGTATCATATGCTCTTTGCTATCCAGTCCCCTGCTGTTTACTTATCCCCACTTTTTATAAAGCCCTCTTCAGCCGCCACTTTCAGAATATCTAGTAAAGTTCTATATTTAGGGTGGCTAAGGATTTTCATCCTGTGTGCCTCTTAATATGATGTGAGCACCTATGTACTGATCACAGTATCCTTTGTATGCCTATCTGTTCATTGTATTTGTATTTAAGCATTTTTGAGAGCTTTTTGTTTTTGTATCCTCAGAGATTTGACAAAATACCTGATGCTCATTTAGCCTTGAAAGAGATAAAGAAGGAAGAAAAGAAGGTGGTAAGGGGAAGAGGGAGAAAAGAAGAAAACAGATGTAGACACCTTGATGAGAATGTTTAATTATCCAAAATAGATAAACGTGGATAAGTTGTAGAAAACTGCAACCCTGAATTTGCTTTCTTTTAGCAGTAGCTGGCATAGCCCCTGCTAAAGGAAATTACAGAGTGCTGGGGTTTGAATCTCGTCTTAGAAGACGTTCACAATTTGGTTTTGACACAATACCTTGAGCAAGTTACACAACCCCTTTGTGTCTCAGTTTCCTCGTATGGAAAATTGTATCACTAATAGGGTATAGCTTTAGCACTTCTATGAAAATTAAATAAATTTGTAGAGGTATACCTCATTTTATTGTACTTGATAGCATCTTCCAGATACTATGTTTTTCAAAAATTGAAGGTTGGTGGCACCCTGCATTGTCAGATGATGGTTAGCAATTTTTAGCAATAAAGTATTTTTAAATTAAGGTATGTACACTGTTTTTTCAGCCATAATGTTATTTCATACTTAATAGACTACAAGGTAGGGTAAACATAAATTTTATATTCACTAGGAGACTAAAAAATTTGTTGACTCACTTTATTGCAGTATGTGGTTTATTGTGGTAGTCTGGAATTGAACCAGCAACATCCCTGAGATATGCCTATATTCATAAAATGCTTAAAATTGTGTTTGGCACAAGAAACACTATAAAGGTTTAACAGATAAATAAAGGAGTTTATTAGGGGGAATTTGGTATATAATTGTGGAGTATTTCTCTAAAACTACTCATTTGTTCTGTGTTTGTGTGTCTGTGTCTGTTTTTAGAGTCCATAACTAACTTCAATGTTATTGGCCACCAATAAATATATTTTTATATAAAAGTGTTATATTCCATTACAGGCAAAATAAACACCTCAAATTTTCCACATTAAAATAGAAATTTATCTATTTTTGGACATTTCTTATTATACTTTGAAAATGGAGAAATACTTGATTCCAAAGATTATGATCCAACTTGGAATAAGTGTCTTCTTCACAACACAGAATTATGAAGAGAATAATATTTAATACTGTTCTTTTGTGTGCCCTTCAGAGTCTTTGCTTTTTAATTGAAGATAACATTTTCATAATCTTCTATGCTACCAATCGAATTGGCTACAGAGTTTACAAATTAAAATGTTTTATTTGTATCTTCATTTCAATTAAACTCAGAGAGCAAGTCCAAGAGTTTTGTCAAGGTTTTATAAGCCTGAGCCCTCATTTACTGTGAAAAATATGTCTCACTGACTATACTTTTCAGCTTTGTTTGATGTCATTTCTAGTTATAATTGTTTCATAACAGTTTAGATATGCCTTTAAATGTAGTCCTCAGACTAGGCATGCTACTGGGCCTAGTACTATCACAATTATGGAAAACCAGAATAAAAGCTTTGTACAATTTTCCTATAGGCCTCAGGAAGTGATTATCCTTGATGTTTGAAGCATGTATTTAAATCAAAACAGCAAAAATGGAATAAAATATTCTAAGCATGTTTTTGAACTGTCTACCAGTACAGTTACATAAATCAGTTTGGGCCCATGGGCAGAGGATACAAAGGGATTTAACTTCAGATATAAAGGAAAACAATCTAAAGACAAGGAAGAATTTTAATTAAGTTGAAATATGAATCAAAGTATTAACATTGTTCTGATATGCATTCTTATTGCCACCAGATTCATCACGTCTCAGACAATAGTAAAATTCTGAAAATCTACTAGAACTTCATGGCACAAGAAATTATCTCTGCTCATACGCAAAGCTGAATTTCTTTGTCTTTTTTTGTTAACTGCTTTGCTTTGTTAACTGCATAAATAACTAATATTTATGACCAAAATTTAAAACTATATTGAAGTGCTTCTTTTCTTTAATAAGTTCTATGATTTAATGAATGTGAATAAAAATGATAGGTCTGGTAATAATCAAATATGGAGAAAAGAACACATTATTATTGCTTATTTTGATAATTTTTCCTGCTCATATGTTTTCAGTTTTTTTTTAATTAGGTTTTAAAGAAAATCTTAGTATTGGTTAAAAATTAATGTGTATAATTAGATTGCTATAATATTAAAGACTGTTGCTTTAAAAATCTTAGCCTTGTAAGTTTGGCTATTGGCTTCTCTGATAGATCAGTTGGTAAAGAATTTGCCTGCAATTCAGACGACCTGGGTTTGATCCCTTGGTTGGGAAGATCCCCTGGAGAAGGGAAAGGCTACCCACTCCAGTATTCTGGCCTGGAGAATTCAATGGACTATATAGTCCACGGGGTTGCAGAGTCAGACAAGACTAAGCGATTTTCACTTTCAGCCCTATAAGTATTTCTTTTCTTAGAGAATTAATTTTTAAAATGTGGAGAAAAGACTGACATTTAAACAAGCTAAAATATAGATTTCCAGGAGAGTTAGATGGAGAAATGAGAAGAGAGAGAATGCACAATATAATAAAAATAGTAAAGTGGTAGAATAAAGAGACAGTTAAAACTACAGGAGAGAAAAAGAAGTCCAGGAAAACACAGGAGAGAAATAAAAACAACTAAAAATGACTGAGCTAAGATGGCAGATTATAATGAGTGAAAACACTAAAATAATTTTTTGCTTTATGTTAGATTTTCAGAAGTAGTAAATGTCTGCTATTACTTTTATAACTCAAATATTGTCATAGAAATGCTGTAAATTTCAGGTACCCATTAATTGATATCCAAACTCCTTCTCCTTTTCAGGTTGCAATCCTTTCCCTTTTGTATCAAGAAAATGGTGGAGATATTTTGCACTAGATTTTGGAGAAATTATTTAGTCACGCTTCTTTGTTTCATTAAATCCGTTGTCTGTAACCTCAGTTAGGTCTTCTCTGGCAGATAGTGCTTTTTATTCATACATAAATAAATCCTAATACATATCCTAAGTGCAGATATTGCAGCATTTTTATCACTCTGAAGGTCACAAGGCCATTCTGACTCTCCTAGGAAAAGAGTGAGTTATCAGTATTTCTTAATTTACAAATAACAACAATCTAATATGAACTTCTTTAAGGTTGCTATCCATTTCTGTATTGGGCTTTTCAGGAGGCACAGTGATAAAGAAGAAACCACTTGCCAATGCAGGAGACATAGGTTCAATCCCTGGGTCAGGAAGATCTCCTGGAGAATGAAATGGCAACCCACCCCAGTATTCTTGCCTGGATAATCCCATGGACAGAAAAATCTGGCAGGCTACAGTCCATATGGGGTTGTAGGGTTGGACACAATTGAGTGACTAAGCATACACACACTTCGCAGTATTAACATTACTGACCAGCATATACCTCCTGAAAATTCTCCCAAAAATCCAAAGAAAATCGTCTCTCTTTTTTTATTTTTTCTTTCTATTCTCATGACTCCTTAGTCTTTCACTGTTTACCACATTTCTAAATGTAGGTATATGCTAATGGTCTGTTTTCAATTAATTGTTTTCTCCTTTGTTAGTTGTTTCCCTCTGCTTGGCTTAGGTTTATTTAGATGTTTACTTTTACTTTTCAAGGTGGAAATTTAGATTATTAACTTGAGATGACTTCTGCTCTAATATGAGCTTTTTATATACATCATTCTTAGCATTGTGTTAGCTGTTCCATTGCTTTAGCATTGCTTTAGTGCTTCCTCTCTGAGGATTGCCATGGCCACAAATTTTGATGTATTATATTACTGTTTCCATTCAGTTATTTATTTATTTATTTTTTTGAGATTTCCTTTCGACCCATAAATTATTTAAAAATTTACTGTTTAATTTTCAGATATTTGAAGATTTTTCTGCTATCTTTTTGTTATTAGTCTAGTTTAATTTCTCTATAGTTAAAGGACATAACTTGGTATTATTTCTTTTCAATTTGTTGAGATGGTTTTTATAACTCCCCAAATGGTCTACTGTAGTGAATGTTTCACCTGCACCTAAAAAGTTTGGACTGTATATCCTGCTGTTGAGTGTGGTATTCTAAAGATATTAATTAGGAGCAGTTGGTTGATGGTGTTGTTTATGCTTCTATTTGTTGTTAGCTAGTTGCTAAGTCGTGTCTGACTCTTTTGCAACCTCATAGACAGTAGCCTGCCAAAGTCCTGTGTCCGGTGGATTTTCCAGGCAAGAACACTGAAGGGGGTGGCCATTTCTTCCTCCAGGGGATCTTCCCGACCCAGCTTTTGAAGCCATGTCTTGCACTGGCAGGCAGATTCTGATTTTTTATCAATTTTATTACAGAAAAATTAATGTCCTCTACTTCAAATTCCTGACCAATTGCTTTACTAAAACTCTGCTTCTGGCCTTAGTTTTGAAATCTGTTGCTTTTGTTACCACCTACTAGTTGCTGCTTCCTGAGGCTTCTATTTCCTGTCCTCTGTGCCTGAAGCTTCAGTTCTCCCCGC
The DNA here is from genome assembly GCF_033118175.1 of Dama dama. NCBI lineage: Eukaryota > Metazoa > Chordata > Mammalia > Artiodactyla > Cervidae > Dama > Dama dama. The sequence goes on along the minus strand of NC_083685.1, from coordinate 50,199,773 downwards.
TTGCCCCATGAAGCATCAATATCTTTCCAGTGCTGCATCCAGCTCTGGTTGTTCCATGGCCACAGAAAGTTTCCAGCACCAGCAATCACATCATGAAAATATATAGAATACATACAACTCAATAGCAAAAATTCAAATACAGTTAAGAAAGGGGTAGAGGAACTGAATAGACAGTTTTTCATAGAAGGCATACAAATGGCCAAAGATATATGAAAAGGTGCTCAACATCACTAATCATCACTCATCATTACTAATAATCAAGGAAATGCAAATCATAACCTCCGTGAAATATCCCCCCACCCCACTCACCCCTTACACCAGTTAGAATGACTATCATCAAACAGGCAAGAGATAACAAGTGTTGACATGAATGTGGAAAAAAGGAAGCCATAGTGTACTGTTGGGAGAAAGAAATGGCAACCCACTCCAGTATTCTTGCCTGGAAATTCCATGGACAGAGGAGTGTGGTGGGCTACAGTCCATGGGGTTGCAAGAGATGGACATGACTTAGCAACTAAACCACTACAAGTGCATTGTTAATGGGAATGTAAATTGGTATAACCAGTACAAAAAACAGTATGAAGGTTCCTAACAAATTAACAATAGAACTACCATATGATCCACCAAGCCCCTTTCTGGTATATATCCAGAAGAATTAAAATCAGGATCTTGTAGAGCTTTCTGCATTCTCATATTCATTGCAGCATTACTCACAATAACCAAGATGTGAAAACAACCTAGGTGCCTGTTAACTGATAAATGAATAAAGAAGATAAATATTATATATACATATATATGTATATATATATAATATTATCCAGCCATTATAAAGAAGGAAATCCTGACACTGTGATAACTTGGGAACTTAAGGGCTAAGTGAAATAAGGCAGAGAAAGACAAGTCCTGTATGTTTTATTAGTTACATGTGGAATCTGTAAGCGACAAACTCAGAGAAACAAAGTAAAGTGGTGATAACCAGGGGTGAAGGGTAGGGGAAATGGAGAGATACTGGTCAAAGGATGTACATTTCTAGTTATAAGATCAAATTTGGGGATCTAATGTACAGATCCCCAATATTTATAGATTTACAATATTTACAGATCAACAATATTTGAATGTTGCCAAAAGAATAGATCTTAATATTCTTTCACAAAAAAGGACATGTTAACTATCTGATAGGGTGGAAGAGGTAGCTAATTTTTGTTGCTCAGTCACTAAGTTGTGTCTGATTCTTTGCGACTTCCTAGGCTGCAGCACACCAGGCTTCCCTGTCCTCTGTCTCCTGGAGTTTGCTCAGATTCATGTCCATTGAGTTAAATAGTGGTAATCATTTTTCAATTTATAAATGTATCAAATCAGTACTTTGTACACCTTAAATTGGGCTTCCCAGGCAGTGCTAGTGGTAAAGAACTCACTTGCCAATGCAGGAGACATAAGAGACACAAGTTCCATCCCTGAGTTGGGAAGATCCCCTGGAGCAGGACATGACAGCCCACCCCAGTATTCTTGCCTGGAGGAGATCGTGGACAGAGGAGCCTGGCAGACTACGCTCATAGGGTCACAAAGAGTCAGACACAACTGAAGCCACTTAGATGCACACGTTAAACTTACACAGGGTTATGTGTTAATTAGACCTCAATAAGGCTGGAACAATAAAAAATAAAACTCCAGAGGGAAAAAATAGACAAATGAAGAAATTCTCATGATCATATCAATGGCAGAAAAAGCTTTACTAATTCATTTATTTCTTTACTTCTTTGGTTGACTTTCCTTTTGTAGAGGAAAATGATAATTCAGATAGTTTAGAAAGCGTTTTGGACATTGGAACAAATTGGTAAAAAAAAAAAAAAAAATTGTTTTAGATGATTCAACAGTGAATGAATCATCAACAGATGGTTTCAGTTAAACTTTTACCAAAACACTCATCAAGGAGACACCAAATAGTTCAGGTGTCTGGTTTTTACAAATTTGTTATTTTACAAATTTGTTATTATATATCAGTTAATTTAAGATATTTCAATATTTGGGTGCAACATATCATAAAATACTGTTTTATAATGTGACAAACAATAAAGAAGTAGGTGGTTACATTCAAGTAATTGAATATAAAGTAGGTTACAAAGTAGGACTATTTAAACTGCATTTGCTTATAGAAGATCCTAACACCTTCTTCAAAATCATTACCTAACAGGTTCCAGTGGAGAGTCTGAATGATTTGTTCAGGAAAGAGAAACCACATAAATAAAGTACACATTTTTGGCCAACTGATCAGCAAAATATTAAATTGTTTTTCAATTTTTGATCATGTGCTTTTTTAAAATACTTATATTAGAGTTTAAATACTCTAATATTAAGAATGACAGTAATTTTCTGACAAAACAGGTAGCAGGAAGTTCCAGATATTTTCCAAGTTGAATGGATAATTCCAGCATATCAATCAGAGTTCTCTAGGGAAGCAGAATCGATAATATATAGATATAGTCATATAGATATCCTCTTCCCCTCTCTCTCCCTTTCTCTCTGTGTGTGTTCATTATGTTAAGTACTAGGGTCATGTGGTTGTGGAGGCTGGGAAATCTTAAGTCTGTAGGGTAGGCTGACAGGCTGGAAACTCAGACAGGGTTTGCATGTTATAATCCTGAGGCAGAATTCCTTCTTCAAGAAACCTCAATTTTTGCTTTTAAGGTCTTCAACTGATGGGATGAGACCCACTCATATTATCCAGGGTAATTTCCTTAACTTAAAATCAACTGATTGTAGGTGTGAGCTACAGCTACAAAATACCTTCACAGCAATGCCTAGATTAGTATTTGATTAAATAACTAGAAACTACTGGTAGTTCAGTAGGTAAAGAATCTGCCTGCAATGCAGGAGACCTGGGTGTGATCCCTGGGTTGGGAGGATGCCCTGGAAAGGAAATGGCAACCCACTCCAGTATTCTTGTCTGGAGAATCCCATGGACGAGGAGCCTGGCAGGCTACAGTCTATGGGGTTGCAAGAGTTGGACACGAATTAGGGACGAAACCACCACCACCAATCTTGCCAAGTTGATGCATAAAACAAACAATCACAGTTGGTTATCTGTTTTTGTAGTTTGCTTTCTTTTAAAGTGAGATATATTTTAGATATATTAGATATAATATGTTTATATTCATTAATTCAATTAATTAATGTTGATATTCATTGAAAGTGAAAGTCGCTCAGTTGTGTCCGACTCTTTACAACCCCATGGACTATACAGTCCAGGTAATTCTCTAGGCCAGAATACTGGAGTGGGGTGCTTTTTGCTTCTCCAGGGGATCTTCCCAACCCGGGGATCAAACCCAGGTCTCCCGCATTGTAGGCAGATTCTTTACCAGCTGAGCCACAAGGGAAGCCCAATATTCATTAATTAGAAATTTATTCAGTTTTAATTAATACAATCAATATGTAAAAAATTATATTCACTAACTCAGCTATCTTTTATTAAACATTTACTATGCTCTAGGTATTGTGCTTTTTTCTAAGACACATACAATAAATATGATATTACCCCTATACACCTGAGAAGTTTAAACTTCAGTGAGATGTTGTCTTGACTATGTAGACCCGTTTTCAACCTAAAGAAAGCTCTAATGTATATTTCATTCATTAATTACCAGTAGTTATATGTGCAAGGGCATTTCACAAGCGGCTCAGTGGTAAAGAATCCACCTGCCAAGCAGGAGACGCAGGTTCAATCTCTGGGTCAGGAAGATCTCCTGGAGAAGGAAATGGCAACCCATTCCAGTATTCTTGCCTGGGAAATCCCATGGACAGAGGAGTCTGGTAGGCTACAGTCCGTGTGGTCACAAAGAGTTGGACACAACTTAATAACTAAATAACAGCAAATACATTCAAGCCTTTGTATTATGCACTCTGCATTCTTAAAGGGTAAAAAAATGTACCTTTCTTTCAGAGAGTTTATAATCTGCTAGAAATTCCCTTGGCTCTTAATGTTGCCACTATGTGATACAGTTGAATGAATGACTATAATTGAAGTTCAGTTTCCTTACCTATGCAATGGGAATTACATTAAACCATGTTTCAGTAAAATTTCTTTATAGTCCTAAAATATTAAAGATTCAGTATTTAAAGATTCTCTGTATTGAAAATTTTTCTCCAATGTATAATTCTCCAATGTATACATTATTTATAATGATTTAATTCAAAGTAGGGAGTTAGTAATTGATAGTTTGCATTCACATACTGAGCTCTATACATCTTTTCTTTTATTTAGAGTCCCAGATAAATTACCCTCATAAAACAATGAAAGTTAACCTCAAAGGCTGATGGAGAAATTTATCAATAAAAAGGAAATGCAGTGGCCAATAGCAAATCACAGGTTTTAACATTAATAAACATTAAATGAACATTATTATTTTGAGATAGTCAACTGGTGATGAACTACATTTAGAAAAAAGACTGTTATGTGAGGTTTGAGGATTTGAAAAGCTATAATATGCATTAAAGATTATGATTTGGAAGTTGTATTATGTTTGATTTTCAAATTAAAACTTATTTTCAAAATGTGGCCATCCAAGCTTCCAAGATTAAGGGGACTTCTGCCTTGTAAAATACATATTACAAGGAAATAACATTTTTAATATTGTAAGTGATTCACTCTAATTTCTTGTATTCATTTCCATAAAAAACCAATTGCACAGAGCAAGGATATGATCATCATATTATTAGTAGTATGCATGTTTTATAAATTTGAAGAAAAATATACACTGTTTTATACATCCTTTCACCGTAAGAAAAGAGCAATTCTATTCTGTGACTGAAATGCCTGCCTTTCTCTGTGCACACCAAAGCTTCATTCTTCATATTTGCTTTCTATTTTCATAGCACTGGGAATGGAATGTGACCCCCAGCACTCAGCCATTATCCTGCCCTCTGTGGCTGTAGCCTTTGACTCAGGCCTGAGTTCACCATAACTTATTTTTACAATGATCCTGAGATGCAGCCAGTCCACTTGGCAATATTTTCACTCCTACTCAGCTCATTTAAAAATGGGGACTCTCACTGTTTCTCTTTTCAGAGCTTTTCTACTTTCAGCATGAAACCTTTTAAAATAAAACCACTGTTATATGAATTACTGAAGGCAAAATGTATTTTTTCCAACTCCTTGACTCTCACTTGACTATTAAGTTCCATAGAGCTCTCTACTTTCCAGGTTATTCATAAAGCTATTACCCAGATCTGGCAATATTTTCTCAAGAAATTTCCGAATAGTACAGGCTTTTTTTTTTTTAATGGCAGAAAATGTGTTCACTGTTTTCATAGAGTAAATCCCTAACATGTTTGTCTGGAATGCTTGCCTTGTTTAGTAACATATCATTGGAATAGTTGTGACTATCAGTGACTCAAAGGGATTGTTGCAAGATTTGGGACTGGGTTCTTTCCTTTCTGATTTTGCAGTTTTCCATCTAAAGACTACTTTTTTTCCTGTTTAATATTAATATATGCATTTTTTTCCACCTCAGTAACCCTTCCACACACACCCCCACCTTGGTGGGTTTTTATTAGAATGAATTGTTGGGCTTTAAATTTGTAAGCTTTCTTTTTTTTTTTTTTTTTTTAATTTGTAAGCTTTCATAATCTAGTTTTCTCTGAAAAACTGCTTTAGTGACAATTAATTTTCACATGAGGACTTTCATAAACAAGAAAGTTGTAGAAATAAACAGCAGTTAAAAACATGAGCTCATCTCACTTGTAATTACAGCCTACAGCTTGCTTACACTCTAGTGGCTCTCAAACTTGATTGAGCTTCTGAATCATCAAGAGGGCTCTTTAAAACTAACTGGATTCTGGGCTCCACCCCAGTTTCTGACCCTGTAGTTCTGGGAGGTGGGACCTGAGAATTTGAATTTTCAAGAAGTTTCCTGGCAATGCTGCTAGTGCTGGTCAGGGGCCCATACTATGGAAATCATCTCTGTAAAACAGGACAGAATACTGGACTTTAGTCATTTTGTACAAATAAAATACCAGGCTGTCATTTGCTGAACAGGACACAGTGGCATGATATTTAAAAATAGTTGTGTTCTTCTCTTCGTAAAATAGTCCACTTTCCTTTAGCTTAGCTCTTGCATTCTGTAAATATAACTTGAACTGAAGCAGTAGTCATATTTCTGACAAGCCGTGAGGCTTACCAAGGTCAATTTTGTTTGCTGTATCACTTAAAATACAATTCTACTTACAATTGCCTGGTATGGATGAGTGAACATTTTTTTTTAACGTCCATAATACTTTTTGACACTGGAAAATAAGAAGCTATGAAAATAAGGTTGATAAACCAGCAAAGAAGTCTTTCCTTAAATGGTCACAATCTGCCAAGAGCAGATAAGGAAAAGGATCCTATGGGTATAATGACAAGAAACACAGCCATCAACTCCATGTCAGCACTGGGCTAGAAAACAAATAGAATTCCAGACAATTCAGAACAAATACTACAAATCAGAGGCAATCCCCAAACCTCCTCTCAATCTCACACTTTTGAAAGACAACTAAGGGGCAGGAAGGACTTTGGGCAATTCCATGCTAATGGTTACATTTGACTTTCCTTTTGTCTTTCTTCTCTTGATCTCACATTCAATTTGTCTTCAGTAAAAGGTTTTCCCTATGGAAACATAGAGAAACGTCTCCAACATAAAATACTCAAGAAGAGACTGAAGTAGAGCAAGGGTAAGTTAATTGTTGAAATTATGTATTAACTATGATGAACTATTTTAGCGTAATGAAGTAGTGCTTAACAGATTTCTGTTGTGTCTTTATATACTCTGTTTCAAAGGATTTTGAAGTTATAAAGTGTTATTGGAAAAGTACATTGTCAGAGGAATTTAAAATAAGCAATCATAGATTCATAGATCCACAGATATTGTAATTTGGTTAATTATTCCTTGTATGATAGTAAAATATTTTTTACAAACCACCAAACTACTGCATAATGAGTAGTTTTCTGTCTTTTTAACATTGACATTATAATAAATTACATGACCAATTTTAATGCTACTTCTGACACAGAGTAGTTAAAATGAATGGCACTAGATAGTGGATTTAAATGGAGTTTTTGAAACTTAGGATACTATGGTTTAAAATTCTGAAAAGTAGTTGTGCAACATAGGTAGATGAGAGGTTAAAAACTATTAACACTAATACCCCTTAATCATTGGGAAAGTGCTGTGTTCAAGACACTCTTCTAAATGCATAGATTATATAATTTAATCTCCCTCCCCCGAAAAGATGCAATAACATAAAATCCATATTACCATTCACTTTCAATTGATTAAATTTTTCTCTTGGGCTGCCACACTTTATTTTCAAGGCTGCACAACAACTGGCATACCATGAAGTCTGTGAAATCTTTTAGGTTTAGGGAAGTCAAATAATTTTGTAAATTTATGCAAATACTAAATGATGAGGCTAGAATTTGTATCCAGGCTTATTCTTTTCACTCTTTTAATTTACAATAATGAACATTTATATTAGTGTTTCCAAGACCATTTACACATCTAAACAAATTCTCTTGTTAATAAAATAACTTGGAATAATTCTGCCAAGGTGGAATTTTACCAAAGTTGGTTTTGAAAGTAAATGCTATTAAAATATGAGGGCTGTGAGTTAGACACAGATCTGTATGGTATATTTGTAAAATATAGAAGTATCCTGCTTAATTATATGCAAAAATGATCAAGAAAATGCAATACTTTATGGAATAATAAGTGAAGTAGGAAATCCAGGGTGAGATAGCTAAAAGACAGTCATTTTAATGTCTGTGAAATAAGAGGAAATAAAGACTTCCTAAAATAGAGACATTAATATTGATTTGTAACACATTTTCCTTTTTATTATATATTCCTCTTCTTGTTCCAAATTATGAAATAATATGTGCATTTGTATTCTTCTAACTGTCATCCCAAATTCACTACTTGTCTATAACAAAAAGAGTTTCTCAGAAGACTTGGTCAAGGCAATTGAAGGTATGAGAATAAACCAGCCTCCTGGAAAGAAAAATTAGAGTGATGCTTCTTGAGGGGAAGCCTCTCTCCTGGTGTTGCAATGTTGCCTGGGCTCAGCTTTACTCAATGATTTGCAGAAGCGCTGAACCAAATCTTCAGACACCCTCTAGTAAGGATAGATTGGCTAAAGGAAGAACATTTAAAAAGCCTGTCTATTTTTCTTTTAATTTCAGTGACCTAAAGGAAGAAGAAAAAAGGAGAAGAGACATGCAGCTACAAATAATTTATTCAGAAAAGTAGTGGAGAAAATAGAATGGATTGAAAGTCAGAATATTTGAATCAAGTTAGAAAGACATAAAACTAGCAGAAATAAAATGACAATGCTGTTAATATAATTAAAAAGGTACTGTTTTCCAATAATGTCTAAGAAGTAGAAGAATGATTTAATATAAGTTAATGATACAGGTAAACTTTTACAATAAAAAAATAATAAGGCCAAAAGCTGATGCTAATTTAAAATTAGTTGGAAAAGATGGACAGAATAGAACTGTAACTTTACTATCTTGGTTACTGCTCCTTTGGTGGCTCATCTGGTAAAGAATCTGCCTGCAATGTGGGAGACCTGGGTTCAATTCCTGGGTTGGGAAGACCCCCTGGAGAAGGGAAAGGCTACCTACTCCACTATTCTGCCCTGGAGAGTTTCATGGACTACAGTCCAAGGCATTGCAAAGGGCTGGACATGACTGAGCAACTTTCATTTTATATTTATGTTTGACATAATGATTGGTTAGTACATGGTACATTATTACATGGTATTGATCTTGATTATTACATGGTATTGAGCAGAAGTTGGAAAAAGTCTGAGTTATGATATTATTTAACATATTTGGTTTTAACTGTAGAAGAACAAAGAAAACCCTTATTATACTTTTCTATAATGAAATATTGGGATATTTATTAAGATTAAACATTATAATCATTGGATAAATTTTAAAAGATATCTTTAGCCAAAAGAAAACATGCAAGTAAAAATTATTTTCTTTCAAATGAATAGTATTTTTACTCACTGCTTAATTCAATGCCCAGAAATAATTACAGAATTTCTTCCTTCCTTAACTATAAATTTAATAGCAGCAATTTTTCTTTGAAAAAGTATGGTTAGAGTAAAAACATTGACATTAGACTAAAGAGAGCTTTCATGCATTTAAGAAGTAATTTTCAGCAGTAACTAGGCTGCGTTCCAGTTAAAGCTTACTGACAGACTCAAGGAAGAATGAACAGATCATTTTAGAACACAAAATGTACCTACTGCATAAGTGAATTATTTAACAAATATGTATAGAGTGTCATTATTATGTAAGAAATGTAGGGAAGACAATATAGATTCCAATTATGCAAGTAAAATACAGATTGTCATTCATTAATTCATTAAGTAAATATATTTATGGAACTACTAATTTTCTCATGGAATTTACATTAACTGAATTTTCTTGAAGAATGTTTGAGGTTCAGAATGTTTGCGCTGGTGATTAAGATAGGCAGTTGATTGAAGACATAGAAAAGAATAACAGAGCACAGTTGAGACTGAAAAAGATGTAATTGGCAAGCTGCAAAATAGAGTAATTTTATCTAGAGGTATTCAGCAGTTTATTGACAGCAGTAAAGACTGCACATAATGTACTTTTATTTTTTTTTGAGGTTTAATAGAACAATAGATGTTCTTAGAAGTGATATGTGAACCTAAATTGCATAAAAGATGTATAAGAAAGCAGTTATATTAACTAAATAATGTGAAATTTCCACATTTTAAAGGACAAGTAAAAAATTAGAATGAGCAAATTATACTAAGGAATGAGAAAGGTGGAGAATCACACAAGGCTTTAAAAAAAACAAATTACAAGAGATATTCAAAAAATATTGTTAACTTCATTTTCAACATTGCAGAAACCTATGGTTAAAAAATACACATTGAATTTGTTAAACAGTAGGAAACTGTCATTAGAAGGATCTGTTCCTGGAATTTCATAGGTGAAAGCCTGATTGTAGAGGGTTAAAAAGTGAATAGCAGATAAGCTGGTGGAAAGAGCAAGGCAGTCTCCTCCAACTCAGTAGAATGCACATATTGATAGGAAACTGGGTGCATAGATTAGGAATGCTAGGTGAAATTTCTGGAATGTTGTATTTCCACATTTGAACTTAAGCAAGTACTAAGGAGTAAATGCAGTGCACAATTAGAAATTAATTGGCCTGCTCTATCAACATTGGCAGTAAGAAAAGTCCCAGTTTTTTTGTTGTGGTAGTGAAATTCACACAGCATAAAATTAGCCATTTTAATGTGTACAATTCAGTGGCATTTAGTACATTCACTATGGTGCTTCACTTTTAATAAGCATGGTTTGCTTTGAAGCAGATAAACAAGGAGTGTGAAGAAAATCCAGAGGGAAAATATTTGACTCTAGAGAAAAAACAAATGAAAAGAAACAAAACCAGAAATCTGAAATAGGTGTGCGCTCAGTGGCTCAGTTGTGTCCAACTCTTAGCAACCCCGTGGACTAGCCCACCAGGCTCCGCTGTTCATGGGGATTCTCCAGGCAAGAATACTAGAGTGGGTTGCCATGCCTCCTCCAGGGTATTGATATCCATCATTTTTGACCAACGGCTTTTAATACGGTCTTCTTGTTGTTCAGTTGCTAAGTTGTGTCCAACTCTTTGTGATCCCGGGGACTGCAGCACACCAGGCTCCCTGTCCTCTCCTATCTCCCTGTTGTTGTTTAGTTACTAAGTTGTGTCCAACCCTTTTGTGACGCCATGGACTGTAGCCTGCCAGGCTCCTCTCTCCATGGGATTTCCCAGACAAGAATATTGCAGTGGGTTGCCGTTTCTTTCTCCAGGGGATTTTCCTGACCCAGAGATGGAACCCAGGTCTCTTGCATCTCCTGCATCGGCAGGGGGATTGCTTACCACTGAACTACCAGGAAGCCCTGAGTTTGCTCCAGCTTGTTACTGAGTCAGAGGTGCTAACTAACCATCTCATTCTCTGCTGCCCTCTTCTCCTTTTGCCTTCAATCTTTCCCAGCATGAGGGTCTTTTCCAGTGAGTTGGCTCTTTGTATCTGGTGGCAAAAGTATTGGAGCTTCAGCATCAGTCCTTCCAATGAATATTCAGGCTTGATCTCCAATAGGATTAATACTAATCCTATTGATCCTTTAGGATTAATATTAATATTTAATATGGTCTAACATATATAATGGACTTCCCTAGTGGCTCAGACGGTAAAGAATCTACCTGTAATGGAGGAGATCTGGGTTTGATCCCTGGGTCAGGAAGATCTCCTGGAGAAGGGAATGGCTACCCACTTTAGGATCATTGCCTGGAGAACTCCATGGACAGAGGAGCCTGGCGGGCTATAGTCCATGGAGTCACAAAAAGTCAGACATGACTGAGTGACTAACAAGATATATAATCAACTGTGATCATCAAAAAAGCATGAGAGTTCCAGAAAAACATTTGCTGTGGCTGCTTAGTCGTTCAGTCGTCTCTGACTCTCTGCAGCCCTGTGGACTGTAGCCCACCAGGCTCCTCTGTCCATGGGGATTCTCCAGGTAAGAATACTGAAGTGACTTGCAATTTCCTTCTCCAGGCGATCTTCCTGACCCAAGAAAAACATTTATTTCTGCTTTATTGACTATGCCAAAGCCTTTGACTGTTTGGATCACAACAAACTGTGGAAAATTCTTAAAGAGATGGGAATACCAGACCACCTGACCTGCTTCTTGAAACATCTGTATGCAGGTCAGGAAGCAATGGTTAGAACTGAACACGGAACAACAGGCTGGTTCCAAATTGGGAAAGGAGTGCATCAAGGCTGTATGTTGTCACCCTAATTATTTAACTTATATGCAGAGAACATTATGAGAAACATTGGGCTGGATGAAGCACAAGCTGGAATCAAGATAGCCAGGAGAAATATCAATAACCTCAGATATGCAGATGACACCACCCTTATGGCAGAAAGCAAAGTAGAACAAAAGAGCTTCTTGATGAAAGTGAAAGAGGAGAGTGAAAAAGTTGGCTTAAAGCTCAACATTCAGAAATCTAAGATGGGGTCCTATCAGTTCAGTTCAGTTCAGTTGCTCAGTCGTGTCCGACTCTTCACGACCCCATGGACCACAGCACGCCAGGCCTCCCTGTTCATCATCAACTCCCAGAGTTTTCTCAAACTCATGTCCGTTGAGTCAGTGATCCCATCCAACCATCTCATCCTCTGTTGTCCCCCTCTCCTCCTGCCTTCAATCTTTTCCAGCATCAGGGTCCTTTCAAATGAGTCAGTTATTCACATCACGTGGCCAAAGTATTGGAGTTTCAGCTTCAGCACCAGTCATTCCAATGAACACTCAGGACTGATCTCCTTTAGAATGGACTTGTCCCATCACTTCATGGAAAATAGATGGGGAAACAGTGACTTTATTTTGGGGGGCTCCAAAATCACTGCAGATGGTGATTGCAGCCATGAAATTAAAAAGACACTTACTCCTTGGAAGAAAAGTTATGACCAACCTTGACAACATATTACAAAGCAGAGACATTACTTTGCCAACAAAGGTCTGTCTAGTCAAGGCTATGGTTTTTCCAGCGATCGGGTATTGATGTGAGATTTGGACTATAAAGAAAGCTGATTGCCAAAGATTTGATGCTTTTGAACTGCGGTGTTGGAGAAGACTCTTGAGAGCCCCTTGGATTGCAAGGAGATCTAACCAGTCCATCCTAAAGGATATCAGTCCTGGATATTCATTGGAAGGGCAGATGCTGAAGCTGAAACTCCAATATTTTGGCCACGTGATGCGAATAACTGACTCATTTGAAAAGACCCTGATGCTGAGAAAGATTGAAGGCAGGAGGAGAAGGGGACAACAGAGGATGAGATGGTTGGATGGGATCATCGACTCAATGGACATGAGTTTGATTAAACTCCAGGAGTTTTTGATGGACAGGAGAGGCCTGGCGTGCTGCAGTCCATGGAGTTGCAAAGAGCTGGACATGACTGAGGGACTGAACTGAACTCCAGCTAATCAAGGGTTACACAAAGCCATGGTTTTCATGATAGTTCCTTACAGTGTGTGCATGATTTTTGTGGATTTTGCCTTTTTTGTTTGTTTTCTCTAACAGCAAGTATCTCTTTTAGAGCAGACTACTGAAAATCAACACTTAAAAATTAATTTTAAAAGAGGAGATATCAATTAATTTCTCCAAACCTGTAATTAGAGAAACTATTTCTGTGAATTAAATTTAACTAAATTAAAGATCAAGAAAGAATTTTGATGTTTGGAAAAAATTGAGTAAAATGATAGAAGTGTCACATACAATGATGAGATTAGGTTTCTGGTTGCTTGGGGTGAGAAAATAGGCTAGCTGAGAAATGTAGAAAAGAGAAGAGGGGACACGAGGATTTAGGATGAGAGAACTATGATAAGGGAGACAAAGATGTGGAGTCCAGCTGCTCATTGGGACAACTTATTTGACTGTTTACACTGCTTTCTTTTATGAAAAGCACAATGAATGTCCTAAGCTGAGTCAGATAATTTTCCTTCTGTTACAAACATGAGATCATTCATAGATAAAATGAAACTCTAAAAATAATATGTAATCAAACACAAAGGAATAAAAGGAAAGATTTAAGGAGCACAAAGAATAATAAAAAATCAATATGGTATGAATTTATGACCCTATAATCCATAATGATTTTATCCTCTACACAGGGTTTGAAGGCTGAAGCCTAGACTTTTAATCCATACAAAATGATATGGAGATGGCCTGCAGCTGTTGAAGTCTTTCTAGTCTTGAAAATTCTTTCACAGAGATTCTTCATCCATTAAAAGTGAACTAGAAAAACTACACATAAGGAAAAAATGTAGACATAAAATTTCTATTCTGTCTAGTCTTTAGTATAAAGAGAGAAAATGCTATGAAAAATCAAAACTCTGTGATTAAAAAAAAAACAACCTATGCTTAGCTTTCAAATTTATAATATTTACCTACAATTTTTTCCAAGGGCATTGAAAACTACTTAACTTTGTCAGAAATAGGTAGACTGAAAGAATGTAATCAGATATGAAAAAATGTTTGATGAAATTTACCTCTTAAAATTCAGGTATGAAACATGAGAAGTGAGCCTTTTCTGAGTGTTTGTAGTAGATGCAAGAAACAGAAGGAAATGACCAAAATATGCTTAACATTTTGGAAGAGCTAACAAAGAAAATAAAAATTTGAAAAAGAAATAGAACTTGAAGTAATGTGTCTGTGTATATATATATATATATATATATATATATATATATATACAGTGATTGAACTGAAAACTTGGTTGAAAGACTAAAGATTACACAGAGCTAAGTAGAAAATTGGTGCACTGGGAGATAGATTTAAGGAAATCACCTAATATGCCATAGGCTAAGTCACTTCAGTTGTGTCCATCCTTTTGTGACCCTATGAACTGTAGCCCTCCAGGCTCTTCTGTCCATGGGATTCTTCAGTAAAGAATACTAGAGTGGGTTGCTATTTCCTCCTCCAGGGGATCTTCCCAATCCAGGATTCGAACTTGCCTCTCTTACATCTCCAGGATTGGGAGGCAAGTTTTTTACTATAAGCGCCACCCGGGAAGCCCAAAGAGGAAGCTTATGCAGCTAGTGATAGTGACTAGCAGGGAGTGCCAGAGATTCCTGGGATGTTTGTGACCTTCTGCCTATCCTGGAGAATAATTAAGAATGCCATGCTCACTTTGAGAAAATGCATTGCTTTGTAAAATTAAGAGTCATCTATAAAGATAAGAGGTAAAAAGTGTTAGGTATAAATACACAAAATATGGGCTATATAACATCTGAAGTTGTAAAGGGGAAAGGTAATATAAAATGTTCTATTAATTTTAGAGAAGTCAAAAATGGAATGAAAGCCAGGATAATGAATACAACAAGTAGAAATACAAAACACAAAATAAAATGATTGAAATAGCCCAAATATAAGTTTACCTTTTTAAATACAAAGGATGATAGATTTTGATAATGTAACAAATTTTATTTAAAAGAATCATACTTAAAACATAGTAAGATCTATCTTTTTTTGAAAACAGGAACAAAATAAGATTTTTTAAAAACCTTCTCAGAGTTCTAGCCAGTGGAGGGAAAAAAAAAGAAAAGGAAATGAAACACAGGGCATTAGCTTTACAAAGGAGGAAAAAAGAATTCTCATAAAACCTATTACCAATATGAAAATTCATTTGAAAAAACCAGACCCTTAAGATTAGACTTCACCACGATTGCTGGATATAAGATAAATATTTTAAAATCTACCTGTGGTGAAGTCTGTGGATAAGAAAAATGTTATATGTTTCTTTCCAGTCTAGTTTTCTTACTTTTTCTTCCTTTATTGTACTAGCTAGAACTATGAATTCAATGTTGAATAGATGGAGTGAAAGCAGATATACTTGTCTAGGTCCAGTCTTAGGGTGAAAGCATTTTTAATATTAAGGATAATGTTAACTGTACTTTTTGTAGGTAATCTTTTTTCTGTTTCATTTTGTAGTTTCTATTGTTTTGTATTCAAATCCACCTATCTTTTCTACTGCAAAGTATAATCTTACATTAATCTCACTCAGTGTATAATTTCATTTCAGATATTAAGACTTTATCTTGAGAATTTTGATTTTTTGAACATATGAATTACAGATATACTAATGGCTTTAATATCTCCCCCCCCTTTTTTTTAAAAATTCTAACATTTGTCAGTTATCTGTCAGCTTATAATAATTATTTTTCCCTCACTAGAAGTCATATTTTCCTTTATCCTATCATTCCTAGTTCTATGATTGGATGCCAAACATTTTTTTACATTCAGATGGTGCTGTATGGTTTGATTTCCTAAGATACCCTGTATCTTTGTTCTAGAAAGCAAAACCAAACTGCCTCATTTAGTTACCTAAAAATGGTTGGATTAATTTTGGTCTTGTTTTTATGATTTCTTTTTAGGTGTTTCCTAAACAGTGCTGAGTAGTGGGTTGATCGTTCCCCATTACTGAGGCAAAACTCTCCTGAGTATTCCATTTGGTGCTTTATAAATCTTGAGCTTTCTCAGTCTGGTAGATAAAAACAGGTAGTATTCACTGCCCTGTTAAAGCACCAGAACTGTCCTTTCTAATCTTGTCTAATGTTTTCCCCCCACATCCTCAGGTCGCTCAGTACTTTGTTGAATACTCAGGGGATACTCTGTAGATATCCAGAATTGTGTGCACTTTTCTCCTCTCCAGCACTTTCTCTTGTAAATTATAGCCACTAAGTTCTCCTTAAGGGTTCTTCTCAGGTTCCTCAACTCAGGGAGTGTGCCAGGATTCTGCACCACACTTGAAGCTTTTCTCAAGGCAACAAACAGATATAAGCAAGGTTCTTCTGGCTTGCTGTCCTTTAAAACTATCACCATTTTTTGTTATCTAATGTTCAGCATCTGGAAAACTTTTTTTTTTTTTTTTTTAGGGCAGTGAAAATACTCTGTATGATAGCAAATACATTTGTCTGAATCCATAGAATGAATAGCATGAAGAATGACTCTTAATGTGAACTATAGACTTTAGGTGATTAGGATGTGTCAATGTAAGCTTCATCAATTGTAAAAAATATACCACTCTGGTGGGGTATTTTGATAATACGGAAGGCCAGTCACTTGTGGAGGTGAGGGATATATGAGAAATCTTTGTACCTTCCTCTCAATTTTTTGTGAATATAAAAATGCTCTAAAAAATAAAATCTTAATTAAAGAAGACACGCTATCTGAAAAGTTGATAGAAGAGACAAAAGGAGGAAAATGAATAACTACATAAATTATTTTCAGCTTTATTAATCAAGAAATGAAAATTAAAGCAATATGTTTTTCCCATCAGATAAGACTTTAAAATAGGAAGAGACTGTCTCACATACTACTGGTAAAAAACACAATTTAACACAAATGCTTCTGCAAAGAAACTTGGAAAATGTTTTCTAAAATATGCAAAAAATTCCACTATTGTTTCCATTTTCAGGGGTCTGTGTTCTTTGGTTGATACAGATGGGATTATGGATCTGTTACCTGTTATTTTCCTCTATGTTCAGTTTTTCTTATTTCTCTAATATTGTTATATATTCCTCTTTCCCATCTTTTGTTTCCCCCTTGCTCTTTTTTTCCCTCTACTATATCTTCTGCTGTTTCCTCCCACTCATCCCCACACCATATCTCTTTCCTGGTATCTGAGAGGTCTTCTGGATTCCTAGACATATATTTCTGAGCTATTATATATCTAATTTTAGCTGATCTTCCATGGCTTGCACAAGTGTTAAAAATTTATTTTTCCCACTTGTATATAGCAGATTATTGTTTTATCTATTTATCTCTTTGTTGCTGTTTATTTCTTGTGTTTTCTCATTATTTATAGAAACATCTGATTTATTTTTATCTTTTAATCTTGGAATACACTTGCATGGGCTTAGATTTTGTTTTATTTATTTGTGGTATCTTATGCTTAAATGATGAAAGTTTTCCAGGGAAAATAGCTGGGGTACATTTTCAAACTTCATGGCTTTTACAAGCATTTGCTTCCTGGGTTACCCTCCTACACTATATGAACTGAAGGTCCGGTGGTTTGTCTTGCTCAGTTTCAATTTTGTATTTGGTTTCTGTGTGAGCCATTTTCTTTTGTAAGAGAGTATTAGCTTGATATATCTGAAATTGTCAGTAGGATATGCTGAAATAGCAATATTTAATCTTCTATATCTGCTCATACACTTTGCATTGCAATTACTCAGTCTCTGTGAGGAATTTTCCCAATTTCACTGGTCAGGGTGGAATACACTGCAATAAGTGGTAATAAGTTTGGGGTTTTTTTTGGGGGGGAGAGTTATTTACAGGATTAAAGGTTATTTTTGTATTTTATTTTCACTCTGTCTTTCCTACCATCAGCTGCTCTTCTACTGCTGCTGCTTTGGTGGTTTGGTCAACCTCATTCTTATTTTGAGCTTTGTGGGTATTCTCGTTGCCTCATTTTAAAAAGACATAATGAGTGTATCTTTTCCTTTTTCCTGTTACGTGGACTTACTTGTTTTTTAAAAGGAGTTTGGGGATAGTTTTAAAATATTCAAATTTACTATATGTATCATTATGAGAAAATAAAGGAAGATTAGAAGAAATTTAGTTAAAAATCAATCTCTGTAGCAAGAAATATTATGTTATAAATGAATAAATTTAGCAAGAGAAGTGCAACATATTTATGGAAAAACAGCTTGTAAAACTTTTGAAAAAAAAAAGAATGCTCAATAAGTGAAGATATATATTGTGTTTGTAGGTGGCACAATCCATACTGTAAATGCCATTTCTGGCCAATCAAACTAGCCATTTGTTGTGTTTATTAGAATTTCATCAAACTCTTACTAATATGTACACAAAACTGGAAAAAAAAAAAAAGCCAAGATCAACAAAGACTTTGAAAAAGAAGGAAAGTAAAGGGAAGCTTTATCAATGCTTATTTTAATGAAGGTATTTGTAAGATTATAAAATTATAAATATAAACAATACACAAAAAGTGTATTGATATGTACATGGTTAACTTATGCTAGCAAGAGCAGCAGTATCACAAAACCGATGCAATATTCACTTTAATGGAGTAAAGGTGAGAAAAGGGATTGAAAAGATACTCCAGGGACTTCAGCTTCTCTTACAATATTTAAGTTCTTTAACAAATATTAGAATTGAATTCAGCACAATGACCACATCATTAAATCTGACTTATCTTCCCTATTGCGCCAGTTATTTTTGCCTCCTCCCTCTCTTCTTCTCCCTTTCCTAATCCTCTTTCTCCTCCCCTTCCTGCTCTCTCTCTTCCGCTCTGCAGGAGACAAGAAGATTTTTTAAATATACCTGAATTATTTGGTCATTTTTCATTGGTTAGGGTTTTAAAAGACTAAGAGAATGTTTCTATTCTATTTTTCTCCTCTAACTTCCTGTTTTATTTTGGTTGGTAGTGTGGATAGAGTCTAAGAATAGAATTTATGAGGAGAAAACAGCTGTTAGCACCAAAATGATAGAGACCATTAGCTGTCCTTACAATTGCATGATACAATTATTAATTGCATGATACAATTTTACTTAGGTTTAAGCCCTTTAAAAAGTGTAGCAGTAAATACTAGACTACAGGCACTAAAATCTATGATGAAGAACCAGTATTGGTTATACTTTAAACATTGCAAAGCTATTTATTCTTTAAAAAGAGGTAAAACATAAAGTGTTGGCTCATCAGACTAGCTAAACTTCATTTACATAGAGAAAAACTACTTATTGGTGGTTGCACTAGCCATTTTTTGGGAATTATGTTTGAGGCATAGTAATGGAAACACAAATAATATGGTGGACAAGAGATACCTGTTATGTAGTTGGACAAGCTTTGAAAAGATGATCCTGAAGTAGGTTTTACTATTCAGTTGTGTGTGCTCAGTTGCTAAGTCATGCCTGACTCTTTACAAGACCATGGACTGTGGCCTGCCAGGCTCCTCTGTCTATGGCCTTTCTTAGGCAAGAGTACTGGAGTGGGTTGCCATTTTCTTCTTCAGGGGATCTTCCCAAGCCAGGGATCAAATCCATGTCTCCTAAATTGCAGATAGATTCTTGAGCCACCAGGGAAGCTCTAATATTCAGTTACATTTGGGTAAAAGAGATCCTTCAGAATAATGAGTGAGGATCAGTTCAGTTCAGTTGCTCAGTCATGTCTGACTCTTTGCGACCCCATGAAACGCAGCACTCCAGGCCTCCTGTCCATCACCAACTCCCGGAGTTTACTCAAACTCATGCCCATTGAGTCGGTGATGCCATCCAACCATCTCATCCTCTGTCGTCCACTTCTCCTCCTGCCCCCAATCCCTCCCAGCATCAGGGTCTTTTCCAGTGAGTCAACTCTTCGCATGAGGTGGCCAAAGTATTGGAGTTTCAGCTTCAGCATCAGTCCTTCCAATGAACATTTAGGACTGATCTCCTTTAGGATGGACTGGTTGGATCTCCTTGCAGTCCAAGGGACTCTCAAGAATCTTCTCCAACACCACAGTTCAAAAACATCAATTCATTGGCGCTCAGCTTTCTTCACAGTGCAACTCTCACGTCCATGGATAGTCTATTACAAATGACATTTAATCAAGTGGAGACCTAGGAAAAATTATATTTTATACAGTATCTTTTAGATTATCTGAAAGACATTGAAAATTGACAGCACACACAGTGATAGTTGATCCAATTTCCCTTATATAGCACATTAGAAAATCTGTAGACAAAAATGTAGACAAAAAATAGCACATTAAGTATTTTTGATGTTTTCCAAACTTTTTGGCTATGCCACATGATACCTAACTTACCTTGTGGCTCAGCCAGTAAAGAATCTGCCTGCAATATGGGAGACCTGGGTTTGATCCCTGGCTTGGGAAGATTCCCCTGGAGAAGGGCACAGCTACCCACTACAGTATTCTGGCCTGGAGAATTCCATGGTCTGTATAGTCCATGGGGTTGCAAAGAGTCAGACACGACTGAACGACTTTCACTTTCACATGATACCATGGCAAACTTGCATATAGTTAGAGCTAATCTGAGTATCGGCAGCTGCCTGGTGATACTCCCAAAACACGAGGATAGAAGACATACAAAGAAAGAACTTCTATAAGGCATCTCCTACTCACGCCCCTCCATCTCCCCTGGGGGTTATCATGAGACTGTTTCTCATCACCTTCTGGGTTCTAATGAGATAGCAGGCTTCTGTAACTCTGTAGTCACTATAAAGCTTCAAAACGTAAAACTACTCAGCTGCAGTCAAGAATTGGCTCATCAACACAGCGTCCCACTACTCATGTTGTCCTCAATTGGCCCCTTTTGTTTTAGTGTCATCCTTTTTGCTGCTGGGACAAAGGCCATGGGAGCTGGCAATTCTGCTCATTTTTTTCTCTATAAAGTCTCTAAAGCTAAAAGTAACTCCTTGTATCTTTACTAGTAAAACTGGTCAGGACTTGGTGCTTTTATGTTGTGTGTATTTGACAGAATCAGATTAAGACATACATTTTACATCATTTAAATGGGAAAACATGTCATCTTCTCAGTACTTTATCAGTAAGTCTGTTAGTCCTGCTTCATGAATCCTTGCATTCCAGCCTTGAAACCCATCCCCTGCAAGTCCCCCACTCCTCCACAAGTTATGTCTATAACAGCTCATGGATGTCCCTGATATCTGAGTTCTTATCCTCCTATTTAAGTGCATTATCTATGCAGAAATATGGTTCTGTCAAGGGTCACCTCTCCCAGGAATTATAATATGCCCTTGAAGTACAAGTTTTAATATTATTGTCAAATATCTTCGATCTGACTACCCAGCTCTAAAGAGGACCTCATATTAACTGTTAGATTGTATGATTTCTAGCTTTAATTAATTTAATTGATATTGGTTTTACTGCTATATTCACACATGTTGAATAGTGTTAGGTACAGTGTAGGTGCCCAATTATTATAATTTTTGAATAAAAGAAGTATTAGACTAGTGTGGCGTAAAATAACATAATTAGGTCAGTTTATCCCAGGGTGTGATGAAACACTCGCCAGTGGTTTAGAAAGGTGCTGACTTTATTTTGGGGCTTTTCCGGTGGTGCCGGTGGTAAAGAGCCCTCCTTCCAATGCAGAAGACATTAAGAGATGCGAGGTCAATCCCTGGGTCAAAAAGAGCCCCTGCAGAAGGGAATGGCAACCCACTCCAGTATTCTTGCCTGAAGAATCCAATGGACTAAAGAGCCTGGTGGGCTGTAATTCATGGGGTCACAAAGAATCAGACATGACTGAAGCAACTTAGCATGCATGCACAACTTAATTTCAGTCTTATGAATTAAAGTAAGAAAGAATGACACTGTCAAAAAGAGTTTACATGACATTTTCAATGCCTTGGAATATTATACAGAATAAGGAGTAGAAGGTGTAGGGATCATGTTGTTTTCTATTCTCTCAATTTAAGTTTTAAGAAGAAAAATAATACAGAAAACATTAAAAAATCCTCTATATAAATTTTTAATAATAAGGCTTACTATTGCAAACTCTACTTTGTGTTACTAAGATAGTGAGCTTAGGATGGGGATAAAGACCATTTTAAAACTATTTTCAAATAACATATAGTTTGGCAAGAGAGATGCTGACCTGAACTAACAACCTTTTATTTCTTTCTTATTCAGAAAATTTTAAAGTGAGCTCAAGAACAGACTAAATTATGCATGCATATAATCCATCCTACAGTATTAACTGCTGTTAACATATTGTCACATTTATGTCTGTGTTTTCACTAAATGCTTATATTACATACACAGCTAAAATTTATTTTATTTCCTGTCATTTTTTTTCTATTATTATGCCCACAATAACCATTACCCCAATAATCAAAAAGGTCATAAGCATAGATGAGAGAGATTTAATTCAGAAGGAGAATGTTTTCAGGTTTTTTGCTTTTTTTTTGAGAGAGAGAGATGCTGATATTCTGAAAGTTCTAGTCCACCTACCAGGAAGGATAGGTAGGTTGTGACTTCCTCCAATCTTAAGTAAAAAGGGCAGAGCTTCCTCAAGATTATTTGCAGGTAGCAGTTTGATTTGTGCGTGTGTGTGTGTGTTTTCTACCTGTGGAAATCCAGAGCTAAAATGACATACTAACCAGATACTTCAGGAACAGACTCTCTAATGGTTTTGGATCAACCTTCACTCACAGAGTGTCCATGCAAAGAATCTCAAAGTTATCCATGAAGCACATGAAAAAATAAATTTGGTGGAGGTTACTACCTTTCTAATTTTGTCCTATAAACCATCAAAAGGAGCAAATAGGCTTCAGCAAAGGAGGAATTGGAAGTGAAATGCTGAATTCCTAGCTTCTGAGGATGGTATAAGTGACTTGCAGAAAAAAATGCATTCACCTAACTAAAGAAAACCTCAGGGGAGAGCCCAAGGGGGTATGAAGCCCCATTCAACACATTCTCCCATGAACTGGCCAGAAACCATGATTATCATAATAAAAAGAGAGAAGTAGAACCTTAGATTAAAAAAGGTAGAAGAAAAAAGAATATTATAAATCCACTGCTTGCTGAGAAAGCCCCTCAGCCAATATTTAAACAACTTTAGACTTGATACCACATGGCACTGGACGTAATAAGTATCATGGCGGGGCAGTATTTTATAAGGAATACATTACTATAGGTAGTTTTATTACTGAGAGTTCTGAGAAAAGCCATGAGTCATGTTTATTCAATGTGCAAGTAGAAAATCTAAATTATCAAGAAGATTATTGTCATATAGAAGAATTCTATTCATTATTAACAATGATTTTTTATAAAAACAATCATAGGGATGATTGCTACCAGTAACTGAAAAAGAATATGAAATAAGACTGAATTTTCACTGATTTCAATTTGTATGTGTACATGCACATGTGAGTTTATATGAAACAAAGTGTCTGTTTAACACTAATATATCTATGAAATTATGGATAATATAGTCATCATAACTTTAGTTTTCTATATTTTCCAGTTCTCTATAACATGACATTAGGTTTTTATAAGCAGGGAAAATAATAATAGCCTACATTCTAAAATAATTTACGTAAGTGTAGCTTAAAAAATGGCTCCAAAATGCAGGAGAATATGAGATCTTAACATGTACAAAGTGAATTTTATGGTTAAATTAAACAAACAAAAATGGAAGATTTCAGTTAATAAAAGACTGAATTCTGTCCCCACAAATTCCCCCAATACCTCAGAATTTGACTGTCATTAGTAGACAGGGCTTTTTTTGTGTTAGAGCAAAAGCTATTTTTAAATTGAAGTACAGATGATTTATAATGTTGTGTTAGTTTCAGGCATACAGTAAAGCAATTATATATATATATATATATATATATATATATATATATATATATATATATATATTCCTTTTCAGATTCTTTCCCCATATAGGTTATTAAAAATATTGAGTATAGTCCCCTGTGCTATAGTGTAGGTCTTTGTTGGTTATCTATTACATGTATAGTATAGTATGTGTATATATTAATCCCTAAACTCCTATTTATCCCTGAGATATGACTTTTAGAGAGGTATTTCAGGTTGATTGAGATCAGGTGAGCGATCCGATATGAATGGTTTCCTTTTAAGAAGAGGAGATAAAAACACAGATAGGGAGAAAAGACATGAAGACAGAAGGAGAGGGTGGCCTTCTGCAAGCCAAGGAGAGAGGCCTCAGAAGAAATGAGCTCTCCTGACATTTTGATCTCAAAGTCATAGCCTCTAGAACTGTGGGAAAATTAATTTTGTCTGTTTAGCCCACCATTAAAGTACGTTAAAGTACTATGGTACTTTATTATGGCAATGCCAGCAAACTAGTACAGTATGACATAATTATAAGCATCATTTATGAATAACTTTGAGAAAAGAACCCAGCATCAAACATCATGAAGCAAAACCTTCAGAAAATATAAGAATAACAGGTATTGGTTTACTTCTCTACTGAAGAAATATCAAATAAACATCAAATTATAATTAAGGATATAAAATACCTAAGTAGCATGATTAATATAGCAAATCAACCTGTTAGAAATGCTTTCATTTCCAATCTACACGGATCCTAATTATATATCATATTAATTTATATTATATAATATAATAAGAAATATAATTATATTTACCATGTATGATTATATTCAAGACAGAAGAGAAGCGTAAACTTGGTGACAAATAATTTTGTTGTAAATGAAGGAGACAAATGAAGCAACAATTAAATGGAACCTGGATCAAGATAGATTGCTTGTTTATAACATTATTTTAAACAACAGAAATGATATGAAAATAATCCAATAGAGAGGGAAAAATTAGTGACATACTAGAAAAAGAAAAGATTTACCAGATTCTAGATCATGTAGACAAGAGAGGATGTTATCTACTCACAAATGAGTAATAAATATTTGCTAGGAGTGCAGCGAACTCACCTAGAACAATACGAAAGAAGGCAGAGCACGGGGTAGATACGGCTATTAAAGGCGGAAACCTCTCCTCTCATTATTTTTGCTCTCTCAGTGAAACAGGAAACAAAGTCATAAGCTAAATGTGAAGGACACAATTTTAGAAATCTATGGAGCAGGAACAAGGATTAAATAGTCACCTTGGGGACTGAGAGAGCGAGTGGACAAGACAAAGTATATGCTAAGTATAGTTAATGGAAAAGTGAGACTAATGAATATGGCTGTATATTTCTCTCCAGCCATGTTGTAGATGCTCAGCTGTAGGCACAGAAAAAGTGAAGATTTGGATTTACCTGGCTCTTTCTGCAATTTGTTAGTTTTATTTTCCTACAAGGTGGTATTCTATTATTTGCATTCAAAAGGAGGTTACATATTCTTAAAATGCATCCAATACCTCCCTAAAGCAAAAAATAAGTATCAAAGCCTATCCATGAACAGAGAAACTGGAGAAATGGAAGATAGCAATGGGAGGAAAGTCAACCAATAAATAAGCCAAAGTTATTTAAAATTTTCTGTAAGTATACATTACCTATTCAATTTATAGCATCATATTGCAAATATACTTATAAATATTTTTCTTGTAAAATGATGGGGCTGGATGAAATAAATTTTAGCTATAAAATAAAATTTTAATGAAAAGCACATCAGTTAAAGGATACAATAAGTTCTGTTTGTGAAAATAATTAAAAATGGCACAGCAGTAAAGAATGCAGCCTATGCAGCCAATGTAGGAGACTTGAGTTCAGTCTCTGGGTTGGGAAGATCCTCTGGAGAAGGAAATGACAACCCACTCCAGTATTCCTGCCTAGGAAATCCCAAGGAGAGAGACGCCTGGTGGGCCACAGAGTTGGACATGACTTCGTGGCTAAACAACAACAACTAAAACCAATAAATAGAATGATCCAATTCATATCTAAAGATAAGTGCCAATTTAACATAACTATAGTATTTGTAAAAAAAATAATTGTGGAAAATTTCTATTTTCCACTTCTGGAAAAGTACATGTACATCTGGGTGTCAGGTTTTCAAAAGCTAGTTGCAGGCATTTATAGCCAGTAATAAAGACAAACAAACAAAAAAAAAGGATAAGCCTTGAAGAAAAACAACATATAGAAGGTTATAAACTTGAACAATTGAGTCATAGTTTCAATGATTTTATAAATATGAATCCTCATTTGTTAAGTTTGATGATAGTTCATGACACAATATAAGTAAAGGAAGCATATAGACTAAATTACTTTGTTTATATAAAGTAATGAAGATATGTACAAAGGAAAGAAATTGAACATCAAGAATTAAGCAAGACTTTTAAGAATATACAGTGGAGAAAAGACAGTATCTTCAATAAGCGGTGCTGGGAAACTGAACAGTCATATGTAAAACAATGAAATTAGTACATTCTCTGACACCATATTCCAAAGTAAACACAAAATGGGTTAAAGACCTACATGTAAGACCAGATACTATAAAATTCCCTAGAGGAAAACACAGGGAGAATGTTCTTTGAGATAAATTGCAGCAATACATTTTGGATCTGTATTCTAGAGTAATGGAACTAAAAATAAAAATAAACAAATAGGACCGAATTAAACTTAAAAGCTTTTGTGAAGCAAAGCAAACAATTGACAAAATGAAAAGACAACCTCCTGAATGTTGTCAAATGATATAACCAATAAGGGATTGATATCCAACGTATATAAACAGCTCATACAACTCAACATTAAAAAAACAAAACAACTCAAGTCAAAGACAGGCAGAAGAAGTTAATAGACATTTTTCTGAAGAGAAAATGCATAGGGCTAAGTGCATACAAAGATGCTCACCACTGCTAACCATCAGGGAAATGCAAATCAAAACCACAATGAGGCATCACTTCACATCTGTCAGAACGACTATCATCAAAAAGAACACAAATAACAAATGTTGGCAAGGATGTGGAGAAATGGGAACACTTGTACACTGCTGGTGGGAATGTAAATTGGTGGAGCCACTGTGGAAAACAGTAGGGAGGTTTCTCAAAAAACAAACAAACAACAACAACAAAAAACCCCAGAAATACCATATGACCCAGCAATTTCACCCCTGGGTATATATTTGAAAAAAATAAAAACATTACTTCTAAAAGATACATTCACATCAGTGTTCAAAGCAGCATTATTCACAATGAAGATGTGATGTGTGTACACACACACACAGAGTTGAGTACTACTCAGCCATAAAAGAAGGAAATTATACCATTTGAATTGCCAAGATTGAATATGCCATTAAATTCTAAATATCATATTTTGCATACAGTTAATTATAGATTTACTTTAAATTCTCGTAATTTTTTTTCATTAAGTGATAAATCAGAATTTAGTAAATTTAGAGCTTACCTGATCTGTATGTACACAAATATTGCACAATGCTGAATATTTTATTGGTATTTGTTATGTATTTGCTTAATAAATCTATTGTTTATTTCTTCACAGATGTGAATTACATCTTTTTTTGCTTTTAGTTGCCATTGCTTTAAACCATTCAGTCTTACTATATCTAATAGCTTTACTCTTGAACAAGGCAGAATAACCCCTCAAAAGACAAAAGAACTATTGATATTATTTTCTCCCCTTGTATATTGGTCATGTCAACATTTAGCAGTCTGTTTAAATTATACTGACAGTACCTCAAGGAACAAGTACCAGATAAGTAACATTATAGTTTAATGTCCCAAACAATGCTGCATTGTATGGTGAGTTCCAACTCAAGGAGGAGAAAGGGCCACTTTGTATTGATTGGATGAGTCTAAGAGAGACATCGGCTGGCTACATTTGAATGGGAAATGTTTTCAGAATTGGTAGTTTTATTTTTTTAATGTACAATCAGTCGAAAGAGAAAAAACTGTGGCAAAATATCTGAGAATATTTCCAGAGGTTAGCTCATTCAAATAATGTTCACAGTTAGATTACAAGTTCACAAAAAGACAAATAGTTATAGAAAAATGCTTTAGCATTGCTTATTGATAATGTCCTTTTAAATAATAATAAATGGATAGCAAAGTTAAGTAAAATGTAACTATAAAGTAATGGTAAATACATGATTCCCAGGTAGTGTAGTTAGTAAAGAATCCTCCTGTTAATGCAGGAGACGCAAGAATCACAGGTTTGATCTCTGGGTCGGGAAGACCCCTGGAGTAGGAAATGGCAACCCATCCAGTACCCTCGCCTGGAAAATCCCATGGACAGAGGAGCCTGTTGGGCTACAGTCCATGGGCTAGCAAAGAGTTGGACTTGACTGATCGACTGAGCACACACTTATATAGCTGGACAAAATTGTTTATTACATGTCAAAAGAGAAAAAAGTAATAAAAACATTTTATTAAATGTTATTTTTAGATTTAAAATTTTAAAACTGTCACATCTTTATAGACTCTGTGTTTTAAGATCTTTCCTTTTTTTTTTTTTTTTGATGTTCAACTGTATGAATAAGTGATATAAAAAATGCTAGGAATGATAACTACACTTTTATTTTCTGGCTACAAGTATCATTTCTGAAGATACCAAGAAGTGCATATAACTTAATTATATTTGTGTGCTACACCCTGTTTTATGTAAAAATTATGGTGAAAAATACAGACATAAAATTCAATCTCAATAAAGAGTTAGCTCAGTTCAATTCAGTCACACAGTCATGTCCAACTCTTTGCAACCCCATGGACTATAGCATGCCAGGCCTTCCTGTTCATCACCAACTCCCCGAGTTTATTCAAACTCATGTCCATTGAGTTGGTGATGCCATCCAACCATCTCATCCTATGTTGTCCCCTTCTCTTCCTGCCTTCAATATTTCCCAGCATCAGGGTCTTTTCAAATGAGTCAGTTCTTCGCATCAGGTGGCCAAAGTATTGGAGTTTCAGCTTCAGCATCAGTCCTTCCAATGAACATTTAGGACTGATCTCCTTTAGGATGGACTGGTTGGATCTCCTTGCAGTCCAAGGGACTCTCAAGAGTCTTCTCCAACACCACAGTTCAAAAGTGTCAATTCTTCGGTGCTCAGCTTTTTTTATAGTCCAACTCTCACACATGACTACTGGAAAAACCATAGCTTTGCCTAGACAGACCTTTGTTGGCAAAGTTATATCTCTGTTTTTTAATATGCTATCAAGTTTGGTCATAATTTTTCTCCCAAGGAGCAAGCGTCTTTTAATTTCATGGCTGCAGTCACCACCTGCAGTGATTTTGGAGCCCCGAAAAATAAAGTCTGTCACTGTTTCCCCATCTATGTACCATGAAGTAATGGACTAGATGTCATGATCTTAGTTTTCTGAATATTGAGCTTTTAGCCAACTTTTTCACTCTCTTCTTTCACTCTCATCAAGAGGCTCTTTTGTTCTTCTTGACTTTCTGCCATAAGGGTGGTATTATTTGCATATCTGAGGTTATTGATATTTCTCCTGGCAATCTTGATTCCAACCTGTGCTTTATCCAGCCCAGCATTTCTCAAGATGTACTCTGCAAATAAATTAAATAAGCAGGTTGACAATATACAGCTCTGATGTACTCCTTTCCTGATTTGGAACCAATATGTTGTCCCATGTCCAGTTCTGAGTGTTGCTTATTGACTTGCATACAGATTTCTCAAGAGGCAGGTCAGGTGGTCTGGTATTCCCATCTCTTTCAGAATTTTCCACAGTTTGTTGTGATCTACACAGCCAAAGGCTTTGGCACAGTCAATAAATCAGAAGTAGATGTTTTTCTGGAACTCTCTTGCTTTTTTCAATGATCCAATGGATGTTGGCAATTTGGTCTCTGGTTCCTTTGCCTTTTCCTAGCCAGCTTGAACATCTGGAAGTTCACGGTTCATGTACTGTTGAAACCTACCTTGGAGAATTTTGAGCATTAGTTGGCTAGCGTGTAAGATGAGTGCAATTTTGTGGTAGTTTGAGCAGAATTTGGAATTGCCTTTCTTTGGGATTGGAATGAAAACTGACCTTTTCCAGTCTTGTAATCACTGCTGAGTTTTCCAAATTTGCTGGCATATAGAGTGCAGCACTTTCACAGCATCATCTTTCAGGATTTAAAATAGCTCTACTGGAATTCTGTCACCTCCACTAGCTTTGTTCACAGTGATGTTTCCTAAGGGCCACTTGACTTTACATTCCAGGATTTCTGACTCTAGGTGAGTGATCACACCATCATGATTATCTGGGTTGTGAAGATCTTTTTTGTATGGTTCTTCTGTGTATTCTTGCCCCCTCTTTTTAATATCTTCTGCTTCTGTTAGGTCCATACCATTTCTGTCCTTTTCTGTGCCTATCTTTGCATGAAATGTTCTCTTGGTATCTCTAATTTTCTTGAAGAGATCTCTAGTTTTTTTCCAATCTCTTGTTTTCCTCTATTTATTTGCACTGATCACTACGAAGTCTTTCTTATCTCTCCTTGCTATTCTTTGGAATTCTACATTCAAATGGATATATGTTTCCTTTTCTCCTTTGCCTTTTGCTTCTCTTCTTTTCATAGCTATTTGTAAGGCCTCCTCAGACAACCATTTTGCCTTTTTGCAGTAGACCTGGTTATGGCATAAGGCCTCTTGGAGGAGGTCGCCATTACCCCCACCATAGAGTGGCCAGAACTTACACAGGACTGGGGAAATAGACTCTCGGAGGGCACAAAGAGAACGTCGTGTGCACCAGGACCCAGGAGAAAGGAGCAGTGACCCCACAAGAGACTGACCCAGACTTGCCTGTGAGTGTCCAGGAGTCTCTGGTGGAGGCATGAGTCAGTGATAGCCTGCTTCAGGGTTGGAGACACTGAATGTAGCAGTACATGCATGGGACCTTTTGAAGGTTACCGTTATCTTCACTACTTCCACCATATTTGGCCTGAGGTCAGATAACAGGAAGGGAACATAGCCCAACCATCAACAGAAATTGGATTAAAGATTTACTGAGCATGGCCCCACCCATCAGAACAAGACCCAGTTTCCCCCTCAGTCTCTCCCATGAGGAAGCTTCCCTAAGCCTCTTATCCTTCTCCAGCTGAGGGCAGATAGACTGAAAACCACAATCACAAAGAGTTAAAGTAAATGAAAAAAAGCAGTGTCTGATAATACATCATCAAAAGTCTATAAAGGATCTTAGCCACTTGAAAAGTTTTTCTCTTTTTATGAATTCTATAAAAATAGCTAGTGATTATATTTTTAGAAGTGGTTTATTCCTCTGACCAGCTGTGTCAAAGACTGACTCAATCTCTTTCAAAAATTTCTTTTCCTTCAAACTGGTGACTTATCTGGCCTTTCCACTTAAGGGTTTCTCCATTGGCATCATTGCTTCGTTGTTCTTGCCATCCCTTTTCTCTATACATGATCTGCTACATCAGCAACCTTTATTTTGTGTTAAAGAAATGTGTCATTTTTGTGAGTGAGAACAAAAAGACTAAAGGCATCTTCCTAAAACCTTCCCTTCTTTCTTGCATTAATGGAAGCTTAAGTCATACTGATACTTTAGGGCTGATGTAAGAAATATCAGTTCTCTGCATACCAAAGCCACAGATCTTTCTTATTTCACATGTTTGGTAACAAAAGTAATTCTTTGCATTTGTGTAGACAATGACTTACAAAAACTAATAATCCTGCTCACTGGCTCAGTTTGGCTCTACATTCCTCATGGGTAGGATTATTTCTCTTGGCTTCATCTAATTGCCTTTCTTCTTTTTTCCCTTCATTCATAAACTTCTCAAATTAAAAGAAATTATTTTTATCATACCTATTTCCTGTGTTGCCTTCAAGAAATTTTGGGGAGAAAAAATTCAGGCTAGAAATAAAAACAAACTATTTGCATTTCCAATGTGAAAAGTAAGATTCAGCAGAGGAGAGAGGGTAAGTGATTTCTTTAGGGGCATGTGTCTTTCTGTTTGTTTGTATTGCCCAGGGTCACCTTCTTTCAAAATTACATTAATTTTTTTCTTTTTATACATGTTTTGTTCTCTAATCACTAAAGAAAGTATAAATGTTTCTTAAATAAATATATCAGGTAAATTTAAAATAAGATTCATTTTTCAGCAACTATTCTATATCTATAGTTCAATTTTTCTCTAATATTTATTTTCTTATTAATGTCTAAAGTTGACCTGAGTCAAAAAGGCAGCCAGATATTTCTCCACTATAGATGGGTTTTATTTGGGATCAGCAAAGAATTAGGGATACACAACCATGACGAGACACTTGCAAGTGCCCCCATAGCAAGGGAAAGAGAAAATGTTTATAGAGAGGAAAAGAAAGTTCTCAGCGGTACTAGCAAAAAGTCCATCGCTTTTCAGCGGCTGGGTACTTGACAGTTTTTTTTCATGCTGGGCTCCGCTTTCATCTCAGGGTGAGAGAGCTCCCCCTTCTGGCTGCTTGTGTGCTGTGCTTAGTCGCGTTGGACTCAGACCCCCTGCACTGTGCAGCCCGCCAGGCTCCTCTGTCCATGGAATTCTCCAGGCAAGAATACTGGAGTGGGTTGCCATGCCCTCCTCTGGGGGATCTTCCCAAAGGAGAGATCGAACTCAGGTCTCCGGCATTGCAGGCAGATTCTTTACCATCTGAGCCACTAGGGAAGTGGCTGATTGTTTAACTCTTTTGATTGAGGTTTCTGTTTACTTTTTCAGCTAATTAAACCTACTGACCCCTGCTCTTTTATCCTCTTGGATATTAACCTCAAATCTGTTCCTATTGTACAACCAATTCTTAAACATATGATATGCATTTCCATTATATTAACTTATTTATATATTTGATAAAATGGCACTATACAAGTACATTTATACATTATGAAACATGTTCTCAAAACTTCAATTGATTAAATAAACATTAAAATGTGCATCTAAATAATCATTGTGCTCATACTAGTTGTTTCTAATTTATAACTTGGCCAAGATTCAAGTAATTTATTTAATAATATGTGAGACAAGGTAAATAATTGAAGATAATATATGAAGATAATAAAGTGAACATTATATGAAGATTATATATGAAGATAATAAAGAGAACAAAATGAATCCAAGACCTTACCTGAATCTTAACACTGTCCTGTTGCAAGATGAGGTATAAAACAATTTGAATATACCATTTTCGGCTTTCTAATGTTCTCCACTTTCACTTAGTTCTATTATAATGGCCCTGTATATACATCTGTTCTACCTGTGTTTCTGTATTTTCTTTTAAGCATCTACAGTCTACCCTACCTCAGCTCCATCTTCCCTTTTTGGTGGAATACACTCCTTAATCAACACCCGTATGTCTTGTTTCTTCTACCCTCACCATCCTTGTTCTGCCTGCTTTTACTTACTAACTTAATTTGGCTAGTTCTCTGATTTTAATCCTAGAATATTACAGAAAATTATTTAATATGTGATACTGCACAGTTATGGGCTTCACATTCAGCTGGAACTTCAGCACTTTATAGCATTAATCTTTTTTACATGTCTGCTGTCTTTTACATTTCTGTAGCTGCTATTTCAAAGATTCACCACTCAAATCTTCTCTCTCCCTCACTCCTTTCTTTGTTGAACATCTTACTTTATTTCACAGGGAAAATAAAAGCCATTATATATTGTTTAACTTACCCATCCATTTAGCAAATATTTTTGTGTTCCTCTGTTTTGGATGTGTAGCAGTAACAATGTGTTATTCTGGGCCCTTAAAATTAGTGAGGTAGGTTGTTACCCATGATCCTCCTTTTTCATTATAATTAGGTTTAACTAATTAATGCATGGCCATTTAAGGGTGATTTTGGATGCAAGGTGCTGTAACAAGTAGTTTAAATTTTATTTTATCTTCATTTTTTTGACTTTTTATATAATTAACAATATTAGTTGTATAATCCTTAAAAGCATATAAAAACTAAAATTAACAGCCGTCAGGTAAAGCTTAACAAGTGCCAAACACTATACTAAGTGCTGCATATGGAATATTTTGTTTAGTCCAAGTCATATACATATGAGGGTTTGGTGATTATTAGGTAGGTGAGTCTGTGTAAATATAAAGTGAAAAGCTGAGTTTATGAGGGTTGAGTAATTAGCTCAATGTCAAATATCCAGAAAATATTGTCAAATATCCAGAAAATTTTTAATCCAAAATTTTCTATATATCTGTGGTATATATATAGAAAAACCTGGCCAAGAAGCACATATAATTAATCTTACAAGAATAAGAATTCCTAAGTATCATAGCAATTCTAAAATATAAATTTATCCCTGGCTCTACTGACTGAAAAGTTAATGCTAAACAATCTTCCCCACTTTCATGGCTTACAAAGGCACTTAAAACTAAGAACAAAATTTTGATGTGCCCTAAAAGGCTCAACAAGGTGGCCATCATTTATTTCTCACCAATCCTGCATTGAACTCCTCTTTCCTGGACTCAGAAACTCAAGCCACACGGGCTGCTTTTTCATGTTTGTTCAATGAATGCAACATAATTTCTATGTCAAGTCATTTTACAAGTGATATTCTCTCTCTCTAGAAAGATCGTCACAATCTTGCATCTCTATCCCACTTTCCCAATTGTATACGATTAAATCTACTGCCATGATTATATGGCACAATAATATTTTAATTAAACTCTTTATTGATGATTATAGATTCCCATACAATTCTAAGAAATAACACAGAGTTATATCTGTAAATCTTTTACCTAGTTCCTGCCAACTAACACTTTGCATGATTATAGGATACTATCACAGCTAGAAAATTAACATGTATGTAATCCACCAACATTATTCAGTTTTCACCAGTTTTATATGCAGGCACTGTGTGTATATTTTCATACCATTTTATCATGTGTAGAGTCATGTGACTACTACCGTAGCTAACATACAGAATAATTCCATCACAGTGATCTCTTGTCATACCCTTTTATAGCCACAGCCACTCTCCTTCCTCCTGGCAACCTCTAATTGCTCTCTTATCTCTATATTACTATCCATTCAAGGATATTATATAAATGGAATGCATGTAAGCTTTTAATTTTTAATTTTTATTTTTTTACTTTTTTTGATAATATATTTAAAAAATTTTTAGGCCATTTAGAATTACAAAAAAATTATGAAGATGGCTTAGAGTTTTGATGTGCCCCACACCCAGTTTTCCATTATTAACCTTATAATTAATACAAGACAGTTGTTACATTTAATGAAAAATATATTAAATTTGACTTTATTCATATTTCTTAGTACTTACCTAAATATCATCTTTTCTGTACCAGAGTTGCACCCAGATTATCACATTACATTTAGTTGTCAAATCTCCTTAGGTTTCCCTTGGCTGTGACAGTTTCTCAGAATTTTTTTGTTTTTGATAACCTTGACAGTTTTGAGGTGTGCTGTTAAGGTGTTTTGAAGAATGTCCTTCTACTGGATCTGTCTAATATTTCTGTTCATGATCAGACTGGGGTTATGGGTTTTGGGGAAGATGACCACAAAGGTAAAAGGTCATTTTCATTTTCAAGGGTATAGCCTATCATTGTTGATATCAACCTTAATCATTTGAGTAGTATTTGTTAAGTTTCTCCACTTAAAAGTGTGTTTTTCTTCTTTTCCAAAATGGTAATGTTAGGAAGGAAGTCACTATACATAGTCCGTACTTAAGAAGTGGGAGTTACCTGCCAGTTCTTTGACGGTAAGGTGTGTACATTGATTATATAGAATTCTTCTGCAGGAGATTTGTCTTTTCTTCCACACTTATTTATTCAATTGTCTACTTAATCATTATAGACTCATGGGTATTTATTCTATACTTAGATTATATTCCAATACTATTTATTTCTTTGCTTTAATTGTTTCAGCTTTGGGAGCTCATTTAATTGACTCTTGTGTCTCTTTTGCATGCCCCTTCATTGGGTTTGTTCATTTCTTCATTGTTGTTGACTTTCTCACTTGCTGGCAATACAAGATATCCCAGGCTCATTGTTTATATTTACTTCATCAGTTCTAGAATCAGCCATTTATCGAAGGATCCCTGGCTTCTTATATCAGAGAATTTTATAAACTTTTTTTTAGAAACTAAAATCAGAGTATTAGGTGACCTCAGTATATACATATGTTTTAATAGTGTGGTCCATTTTATTAACTGGTTGGATCTCCTTGCAGTCCAAGGGACTCTCAAGAGTCTTCTCCAACACCACAGTTCAAAAGAATCTATTCTTTGGTGCTCAGGTTTCTTTGTAGTCCAACTTTCACATCCATACATGACTACTGGAAAAACCATAGCTTTGACTAGACAGGCCTTTATTGGCAAAGTAATGTCTCGGCTTTTTAATATGCTGTCTAGGTTGATCATAGCTTTTCTTCCAAGGAGCAGGCATCTTTTAATTTCATGGCTGCAGTCACCATCTGCAGCAATTTTGGAGCCCCCAAAAATAAAGTCTGTCACTGTTTCCACTGTTTTCCCATCTATTTGCCATAAAGTGATGGGGCCAGATGCCATGATCTTAATTTTCTGAATGTTGAACTTTAAGCCAACTTTTTCACTCTCCTCTTTCACTTTTATCAAGAGGCTGTTTAGTTCTTCTTCACTGTCTGCCATAAGGGTGGTGTCATCTGCATATCTAAGGTTATTGACATTTCTCCCATCAATCTTGATTCCAGCTGTGCTTCATCCAGCCCAACATTTCGCATGATGTATTCTGCATGTGTTAAATAAGCAGGGTGACATAATATAGCCTTGATGTATTCCTTTCCCAACTTGGGAAGATTCAACCAGTCAGTCCTAAAGGAAATCAGCCCTGAATATTCATTGGAAGGACTGATGCTGAAGCTGTAACTCCAACATGCTTTGGCCACCTGATGTGAAGAATTGACTCATTGGCAAAGACCCTGATGCTGGGAAAGATTGTAGGTGGAAGGAGAAGGAGAGGACAGAGTATGAGGTGGTTGGTTTGCATCACCAATGTGATGGACATGAGTTTGAGTTAACTCCGGGAATTGGTGGTGGACAGAAAAGCCTGGCCTTCTGCAGTCCATGGGGTCGCAAAGAGTCAGACACGACTGAGCAACTGAACTGAACTGAACTGAACTGATTTTATTAACATGCAGTATTTCATAGTATTGTTGTCGTTCAGTAGTCAATAAGTCCTATCCCACTGTTTGTGACCCCATGGACTACAGCACACCAGATCCCTCCTCCTTCACAATTTCCCAGAGTTTCTTCAAATTCATGTCCTTTAAGTCCATTACTCCCTCCAACCTTCTCATCCTCTTCCGCCCCGTTCTCGTTTTGCCTTCACAGTGTAGGTGTGCAGTGCTGGGCTTAGTCTTTCAGTCCTGTCCGACTCTTTGCCACCCCACGGACTGTAGTCCGCCAGGCTTCTCTGTTCACGGGATTCCCCAGGCGAGAACACTGGAGTGAGTTGCCAAGCCGTCCTCCAGGGGATCTTCCCAACGCACGGATCGAACCCAGGTCTGTCCACACTTCAGGTGGATTCTTTACTGTCTGAGCTGTCGTGGAATCCTGGTATAGGTGTACCATTGTTTAATCAGTCAGGGGTTGAAGGGTATCTGGGCTGTTTGCAGTTTTTGGCTATTCATAAAGTGGCTAGGGAACGTTCATCTTTTCTGGATTAAACGCCCAACAGTGCAATTTCCGGGTCATAGGGTTAATGCACGTTCAGTTTTATAAAAAACTGGCTAAACCTTTTCTAGAGTGGATTAAATGCCCAACAGTGCAATTTCCGGGTCATAGGGTTAATGTACGTTCAGTTTTATAAGAAACTGGCTAAGCTTTTTCTAGACTGGCTTACCATTTTATATTCCATTTCCACCAGTAGCGTATGCGTGATCAAGTTCCTCTATTCCCTTGCCAGCGTTTCATAATATTTTTAAGCCATTTTGATAGATGTGTAGTGATGTGTTATTTTGGTTTTATAATATTTTTTTGTGCCGCCGAGACGTGAGGAACGAAGAACCGAGGGGGAAAAAGAGCGCGCAGGAGACCTGAAAGATGAGAGCCGCAGAGCCAGTTGGCGAGATCGCGAGACGGCAGTATCGCGAGAACGTACACCCTTACTGTGTAGAACCCTGCGTGGTAGTGCAATCTCGCGAGAAAGCGCGCCGGCATGGTGGAAAACTTGCACGCCAGCCTGAGGGAGAGAGATGAAGGAGAGAGAGAGAGCTCGCGAGGGAGAGTGTCAATTAAGGAATCAATTAAGGACACTCCACTGACTGTAAGTTTTATCCTAAATTCAGAAAATTTAAATCCTGACGGGAAAAATGTGCACCATAAATAATAAAGTGACTATAAACATCTCTTCCTCCTTTCTATCTTAGGTAAAAGTACGTTTTCTCACAGACCCTTTGCTTGGTTCTGTGAGCTTGGTAAGGTCAATGCCTTCTTATATCTTGTAGTTCTCCCTGTTTATTTTTTCCCATAGTACTGACCTTTGTAATCACATCACAGGGTATTTAGTTGACGCATCCCCCTTTCTCACTAGCCCCGGAAGCTTCACAAGGGCAGAAAATGTATATGATTCGGTTACCACACTATCTCCACACTTGCTCAGGAATCTGGTATAGAGGTGTTCGATAGGTACTGTTACATTAATGCATAGGCATATGTATTATATCTAATACATAGACATAGTCTTCATTAAGGGCTCCCCTAGACGCTCAGTGGTAAAGAATCTGTTTCCCAATTCAGGAGCCACAGGAGACCTGGGTTCGATCCCTGGGTTGGGAAGATACCCTGGAGGAGGAAATGACAACCCAGTCCAGTATTCTTGCCTGGGAAAGCCCTTGGACAGAGGACTTGGCAGGCTACAGTTTGTGGGGTTGCAAAGAGTCCCAGGGTCGCAAAGTGTCCTAGGGTCGCAGAGAGTTGAACACGACTTGGCATAAGCACAAGAGTGTTTATTAATTTTGCAATACTAATTTGAATAATTCAGTATTCTTAAAGTTATATTTATCTATTTATAAAATTGTTGAGTTAGATCAATTCTAAGACTGTCAACCTAAAGGACCCCAAACTAAAACAAGGAGGCAAAAAAGCAGTTTGAAGACTTCCAGTTACAATTTGGGGCTCTCAGATTCAGGAGGAACCCAGAATAGTGTCCTACCAGAGGAAAATGATTAAGGGTTTTTATGGGGTAAAAGGGGGATGTTAATGCAGTCTTATACAAGTTATTTACCAAGAATTTGGGTTGTAGAGTAAAACTGTTCTGTACCTATGATTGGGTTATAGAATGTATGCATTTGTTACTAGGAAAAGGTATATTTTCTTGAGTGCAGGAAAACTCCAGGTCTCAGCATTATTCTTTCCTTTTGGCAACTCAGCAACTATTCAGCAGTTTAGTTTAGAGTGCTCAGCAAAAGTCTAGCATGAGCAGCAAACCTGGAGGTCCTCAGGTTACTTCTCAGTCATTTCTGACATAGTTCTTTTCACAAGATTCTTAATTTCCAGTTACAGAGAAGATGTGATAAGAGACAAATATATAAAGAGATGATTTCATTTTCAAACACAATTATTATTGATTTAGAAAAGAAATATCATTTAAAGTTATCAGTATAGTCACCATATAATTCCATAAGCAAGGCTAAACATTTGTTTTTTTCTCTTTTTTAAAAGTACCCCATCTCCATCTTCATCCTTAGACATGGTCAAATTGGCTAGGATATCTCTGGTTAAGTTAGCCTATCTTCCCGGGAGGCTTCAATCTCTAAGTACCTCTGAAAATAAGCCATGTTTTTTGATGTTTTTATAACCATCTAAAAATTAAGACTATGCTAGAGGCATAAAAAGGAGGCAACAAATATTTGGTTTGATGAAATCTACCAGTAAGGAAAAAAACTTGTCAAAACAGAGTGATTTTGAATTTTATTAGTTATTGATCTATAGTTATAATATATTTCAGAATCCCTCTTAAATACTGAGGTCAATACAAACTAATTTCAGTGTATTTATTGAAAACAGTTTCCTGACACAAATTTATAGCCAAATTTATAACTAGTGGAATAAAAATAAATTATGGGCCATGATGCAGGCTAGCCAATGTATTAAAATCTGATGTGCTTGACATGTCCCCAATAAAAAAGAATGTTATAAATCATATTCAATATAAAATATTAATCAATGAATGGCACCTATGCATTTTTTATAGGAGAGTACACTAAAATTATAGTAAAAGAGCATGGGTGGTGATACAAGCATTTTCAAATTAAATATAGGATAGTCTTCAATTTATAATATGCTCAAGCAGTTTTAAATCATTTTTGTTATATCATTGCATATTCTAGAATAAAGATTGATAGGGCATAATTTAATCTTATTTGTAGAAATGACTTGAAGGAAATGGAAAATTTACTGGTTTATGTGACCAATGTAAATAGTCTAACTGGGTAATTCAGGCCAAATTGCTTCATATTTATTTATTCCCCCCCCTTCATATTTAAATAAATATCAATTTGGGTGCTTTTTTATTTCTTCTCATTTATCTTAAGAAACTCTGTTTGATTCTTCCATCCCTTATAGTCTATTATTTCTTCCTTACTTTTATTTATACAAATAGATTGCTACTGGTCTGTAATCTGCATCCCTAGCCTATATTTATAAGGATATATTGGGTCCAATTGTATGCAGGCAGAATTATATGCAGTTCCCATATTACAGCCTTAAAGAAGGTTACCCTTGACTGGAAAAATTTCTACTGACTGGAAAAATTAATGGTCTATATATCCTAAGGAAAATATGATAATTGAATAAAATAATTTATGTAAAACAGAATAAAATCATTTATTAGTAGTTATCAAATTATTATTATCCACCTATAAGTTATGGATACTTTTGTGCTTATAAAACATTGTTAAATAAAATTGTTAAATTGGCAGCTTCAAGGAGCATATAAATGGAATGAGGCCAGAACTTCTTGTGCTTTGCAAAATATGTACCCAAATTTGACTCTCTATTTCTCAATAGCCAAAACAAAATAAGAAAATGAGACTATTAACATAATTTTTTGTGATGTGTGCTAAGTAGAAGGAAAAATTTTAAATGCTTATATTTTAAAGTAGTTTTTCTTATAGGTTTGTAATAAATGCATGGCAAGCTCTGCTTCTGTGTCTGTCTTTCTATCAGTATAATTTGAGGGGCAGTTTCGAAGCTTAATGAGGTGAAATCAGTTCTGTCAAAGTTAGTGACAAGGCACAGTCAGTAGAGCAGAATGTGTAAAGCACAGTGAACTAGTTTTGAATCAGGTTTGGCTTCACCTATGGATCCCCATGCAAGTTACTTACCTCAAGCAAATCTAAAGCTTGGACTGCCTTGAAAACTGATAATTCAGATTCATTTGGTATCCAAGAAAAGTTTTAAAAATGGACTGAGATTATTTGCATTAGTTATTTATACCATCATAGTAGCCAAGTTTTACAGAAGAGTTATCAGAACAAATTCCTTTTTATAATAGAAAAGCAAGTTCCTTATAGCTGGATGAGTCCTCTGCAGAAATAATAGGAAACTGGGGGCTTAAAGCCTGAAGATATTAGATTCCCCAATTTGTGTGGTTGTCTTAGTAGTTTTTCACCTATTTTTTTCATTTAAGAAAATTTGTATCCTTTATCTTTGTCAGTTAACATCTTTCCATCAACTTCAAAGGTTGGTGTCACAAAGACCTAGAGCTTAAAAATTAAGTTGACTTGAAGAAATTAGAATCTGATTATTAGGGTTGATTTGAAGTAATTAGGAACAGCAACAACAAAGTCATTGAGCAAGAAAATGATACTAGAAGGCTACAGTTGCACCCAGACCATTCTGAGCAAATACTCTGTATGTATTTACCAGTGATGAAGGATTGTTTCAGTAAACTATGACCATTATATCCTAAGATTTTAGAAGGCTTATCAAACTGGGTTAAAAATAAAGTATGGTCCAAAAATGGTAAAGTGAACATTTCTCCTTTAGATTTTGGAGTTCATTGGCTTTAACTGGAGGAGTAGAGATGCCTGAGAATTCCCAGCAGAGACTGAAGCTAAGAAGCACTAAACCAGAAATCTAGTAGGTAAGTGAAACAAGAACTAAAACTGTGGATTCTTGTGTCTTTATAACTAAACACTAGAGGTGTTAATGTTAGAAATGTTGATGTTCAGAGGACTGCATCAACTTCATCCTCTCTGAAATAGAAGTTTATCATAAGTAAAAACATACAAGAGCTAAGTTCTTTGACTTTAACAAACTTGAAGCTTTCTGAAAAAGGGAAAAGAAAGCAGATTGCAGAGTAAGGAAAATAAAATTTCAAGTATGGGGTGAATAGTTAATCTCCGTTATTACAGGCATTTTCTGAATGAAGTGCACATTTGCAGCTTGATGACTTAAGGGACTAATTACTATACATATACTCCATACATTTTTTACTTTTTAAAAATTATCTTAGTAATGGATCTCAGAAATGATTTCATATGTGGACCTTATCTCTTCCAGTGTAGAGTTAGAAGTACTTAGGTGAAGTACTTAGTATAGAATTTTTGTAGTTAAAATGTGTATAGTAAGAAAAGTTACTCGCAAATTCTCTTTGAATGATATAAGTGAATGCATGATGCATGAGCAGTTAGGGAGATTCTGAGAGGGTATATTTGCCTAACATGTCCAAGTGATTGCACTGTTACCAGAATGATTCATGATTCCACTGTATATGAAATTGGTCTAAATATATGGTGATCGAAGGGTTAACTTACTTTTCTCCTTTAGGCATGGTTGTGTTTTGGGGAGGATAT
The DNA here is from genome assembly GCF_033118175.1 of Dama dama. Lineage (NCBI taxonomy): Eukaryota > Metazoa > Chordata > Mammalia > Artiodactyla > Cervidae > Dama > Dama dama. The sequence goes on along the minus strand of NC_083685.1, from coordinate 50,157,010 downwards.
TTTGCTGCACTGGAACCAAGATAGATAAGTGGGAGAGGCTGGAAATATGCCCAGCTTCTCCAATCCCAAAGTCCTTAGGAAAATAACTTTTTTTCTTTTCTCATCCTCTTGAGGTGTTTTGCTAACAATGGATTTTACTAAGTTTTCTTAGGAAGTGAAAACATTTAGCAAGGATGTGGATGTTGGTTCCCAACCACTGTCCCCTCCCTCCCAACTACTTTTATTCCTTAATTTTTTTAGTAAAATGTGTGTAGGAGGTAAAGTTATATTTAAAAGAATAAGTAAAATTATTATAATTTAAAGAAAATTATTCAAGATAGTTATCAAATATTAAATTGTTTAGAGCTCTGACAATTACTGTTGGCCAAGAGCAGCGAGTGAAACTGATAGTTAAACATCTGAGTAAGGATTGGAACAGTTTCTGCTTCCACGTATAAGGAGTTCGGAAGTCACCCCTCTGTCCTAAGAATAGGTACAAATGTAAGCAGACTGAGAAATCAACACCTTTTTTTTTGTATCCATAAGAGAGGGGAGATCACAGGGCAGATTGCTGCCTCCAGATTGGAGAAAAAGATAGGTGAATACAGGGAGTCATGGCTTACTAGAGCAGAGACATATAACCAGGAAGCACTATAGGTACCAGTGGTGGGGAAGGAACATCTGAATTGTTATTGACAAAATTGTTGGAGGCCAGTATGGACAAATCTGAGGTTTAACAACTCCAGGGAAAACCAGTCATAGGAAGTCCCCGCTTCAGTATTGTGGGATTTACCTTTAGGAGGTCTGTCAAGCTCCCACATTACTCATCAGAAAAAAACACCCTCAGGCTTTGGGCAGGGAGAGAGGGGAAAAGGAACCCATTTTGAAATAATCCAGAGTACTCTGTTCTTGTTAACAAGGCCTCCCTTCCGGTGAAGCTAGTTAACCTGAGCCTAACTTGCTGGCATATTATCAGAACCTAGATTATCTAGGGGACAGAGAAATATTCAACTCCGATCAACAACACTGATAAGCCTCTAGTTATGCTAACTAAGGAACAAAGAAAAAAGACAAGTTACTAATGTGAGAAGTGAGAAACATGTGACATCACTACAGATCTCAAAGACATGAAAAGTATAATAAGGGATTTATTATGAATAATTCAATGCCTACAAATCTGATAACTGAGATGAAATGCACCAATTCATTGAAAGACATGATTTCCAAAGTTATATAAGAATAGATAATTCAAATGTGTGTTTTTTTATTAAAGAAACTGAGTTAATAAGTCATCTTACAAAACAGAAAACACCAAGCCCACATGGGCTCACTGGCGAATTCTATTAAACACTTAGGAAAAAGTTAAACCAAACCTTTGCAGTCTCATTCAGAGAATAGAAGCACAGAGGATACTTGCTAACCCATTCTGTGAGGCCAGCTTACCCTGAAAACAAAACCAGGCAAAGACAGAAAGAAAACTATAGATCAGCATCTCTCATGAAATAAATGTAAAAGTCCTCAACAAAATATTAGTGGATCAAATTAAACAATGTATGCAAATAATTATGCATCATGACCAAAGGAAATTCTTTACCAGGTATGCCAGGCTGGCTCAACATTCAAACAACAGTTTATGTAATCCATCACATCAATAGCCTAAAAAAGCACAAACCCCATAATCATATCAGTAGATACAGAAAAAATATTAGTAATATCCAGTGCACACTCATGATAAAAACTCTCAGTAAATTGGGAATACAAGGGGGCTTCTTCATCTTGAAAAAGAATATCTATAAACAATCATACAGATAATATCATACTTAATAATGAGAAACTTGAATCCTTTTCACTAAGATCAGTTATAAAGCAAGGATGTTTTTTCTCACCATTCCTTTTTAAAATTGTACTAGAAGTCTGGTAATAAATGTACTAGAGGAGAGCAAGAATTCAGGGTAAGAAAAATATCATAAATATACTGGGATAAAATATGTGCAAATCCTTTTATAAGCTTAGAGTATGGAAGCTTTTCTCAGGATTTAATATCCATAATCCATAAAGGGAAATATTGATAAATTTGACTATAACAATATCAAATACTTCTGCATAGCAAAATGAAGGGGAAAAAAGCACTGTAAACAAACTCTGAAAACAAACGACAAACTAGGAAAAATTATTTTCAGTTCATCTGTGAGATTTAATCTTCCTAATTTATGTAAATATCTTACAGATATATAAAAGATTGAAAGAATGAACAAAGGAAAACAAATTTAAATATACCTTAAAGAGTAATTTAAAAAAAATTCAACCTCACTCAGAAGAGAAATGCAAAGTAAAAATAAAACAAGATACCATTTTTTACTTCTCAGATTAGCAATGATCCAAAAGGATGAGAAAATAAGAAAATATTCTGTGGGCCAGGCTAAGGGGAAACATACTTTCATACATTGCTGGTGGGAGATCAAGTGCTGTAATGCCAATAAAAGGAGTTATAATAATATATCAAAACATTTGCCTTTATCCTATGACCAACTGATCTCACTTTCTAGAATTTATCTGGAATATATTTCTGCATAGATGAGATGATATAGCTATAAAGTTGATAACTGAAATATTGTCTGTAACACCAGAAGAATGGAAATAACCCAAGTGTTCCTCAATGTGTGTGTATGTATTAGTCACTCAGTCATGTCCAACTCTTTGTGCCCTCATGGACTGTAATCCGCTGGGCTTCTCTGTCCATGGAATTCTCCAGGCAGGAATCCTGGAGTGAGTAGCTATTCCCTTCTCCAGGTGATATTCCCAATCCAGGGCTTGAACCCCAGTCTCCTGCTTTGCAGACAGATTCTTTACCATCTGAGCCACAAGGGAAGCCTGTGTTCATCAATAGGGGACTGGTAATATATCACTGTAGTAAAGCAGATAAAGAAAATAAGGAAACTTTCTATATACTGATATTAAAGAGCTCAAGATACATCATTATCAGGTGAAAAAGCAATTTTCATAGTATTGTCTATATCAAGTTTACTTTTTTTTAAACAAAAAGAGAAAATGAATATATACTTATGTTTGCACAAAGCACCCCAGGGTGATGTACCCCAAAGTAATAACAATGGTTGCCTCTGATGGAATGAGGTGGGGTAAATTAGATTGATGGTGATTGAGTGAGTCTGAAACTTTTCATTGTTTACAATTTTGTCTTTTGGATTTTTGAACTGTGTAAATATATGAAAAAATAAATATTTAAAAGTCAGTGAGTCAAAATGGTATATTCATAACATTTTTTGTTACTGAAATAGTTCCAAATTCACTTCACTGTTGAAAAAGATCTTGAGGTTTAGAATGTTTAATGACTTGGTTGAATTCGCAAAGCTAGATTGTAGTAAAATGTGAAATTAGAAATGCAGTGACATACACTGATAACATCTGAAATTCTGAGTAGATTTTCTAAGACATCTCTACCAGTTCAGTCCTCACAGAAGCTGCAATGTCAAGAAAATATGTTTATCCAGGTACAGGGGTCAGGATGGAAATGTACTTGTATCCTTTCTCAAAGTATCATAAATGTGATAGGTCAAAATAAAACTCATAAAGTTAATATACAAGGATTAAGTAAGGAAAAAATTAAAGGAAGTATGATGCATGTGGAGATGTTCCTCATAAATTTATGTGGTTTGTGAGAAAATCAAATCTGTATGGTCTTGGTTGTGCTTATTGAAAAAGGAAATTTGTGGATATAATCTGTTTGCTTTTGATAAATTATATAGCTTAATATAAAATGAATATTTTAAAAATTGTGAAAATGTATTTTTTAAATAAAAAGGCTTACTCTATAGTTTCAAGTTTAAATGCATGCTTTGTGAAATGAGAATGTGCTATTAAACCCTGAAAACTTAAAATGGAGTTGAACAGTGTAAATAACATGAATAAAATGAGTGACTCTTACCACAAACCTTTTAGGATCTAGAGTTGTTGAATATTTTTAAAACTGAATATGAAATTTATAATATAAAATGTTGTATTAAAATGTATAATATAAAATGTAAAAATCTGTTGACTTAAAAATTTTTTTAATCATTAGCTTCAATTTTCTTAAACTTTGCTTATACTCTTCTAAGGCTCAGTGGTGCAGGATCCATCTGCAGTGTGGGAGCCACAGGAGAGGAGGGTTCAATCTCTGGGTCAGAAGATGGCCAGGAGTAGGGCATGGTAACCCTTTCCAGTATTCTTGCCTGGAGAATCCCATGGACAGAGGAGCTGGGGGGGCTACAGTCCACAGGGTTGCAAAGAGTTGGACATGACTGAAACAAATTAGCACACACGCATATTCTTCTAAATCACTCTAGTAGTAAATGAAAAATTTCTTCATATTAAAATCAGAATTTTCATGCTATCATAAAGAGTTGTGTTTTTTGCCACACTTCTGTAACATGTATTTCATGGTGATCATAAATTCAGGTCCTTAATCTCAATTAAGCTAATTTTTAAAAATTATACTACAGTGATTCAGAGAACAATTGAGATGAAAAGAAACCAAATTGCTTTTGTTTCTTTGTGTTTCTTAATTTTTAAAGTATAATTTGTATGGAACACCAGTGTTTATAAGGATTAGATGAATATGGAAATCTTCAAGGCAGGATTTGCGAATCTATTCTAGCGGTATAGGAGTTTAGGGCAGATCTTCTGTTGCCCTTCTCTATTACTCTCCTATTCTATGCGGTGCAAGTTGTTGTTTTTTGCAGTTGAAATAGTTTTTAAGTTTAGCTAATGCAATCTAAGTGATGAAAAGGTTTTAAAATCTAATATTTGGAATTCAAAGTATAGCAGTTGTTGTCCCAAAGTAGATTTTGAGAAATTTTGTTTGGTCATTTCATTGCACCATATTATAGTGTTTTGATCACCTCCTATTAACTCTGCTGGTGAGTAAGGGATTCTCTACTCTAAGTAGTATTAAATGGCTGATATTGAGCCAGGTCAGTTTGCCCTATGTACACAAGTCAAAATGCTGAGACACAGGTTTGCAGCAAAGAGAGAGAGGGTTTATTCACAAGGCAGCTAAGTGAGGAGACAGGAGAACGAATCTCAGTTTTGCTTCCCTGGAGGCAAGGGACTTCCAGCATTTATGGAGTAAAGAATAGAGAAGCAAGGTAGTCCAAGGCATGGTAACTATAGGGAAAGTGACTGGGAAAAGTGTACTAATTGTCCAGTTGCACAGACTTAACTGGACTACAGGCCTCTGCTTGTTCTGAGGGTAATTTTCAGCCCTCTGATGTCCAGAGTCACTGAGGACACTTGTGCCTGTCCAATTGAAGGGTTGGTGGTCCTCTCTGTCGTAACTAACTCAGCTTGAATTAGATGCAGTTGACTCCAAATTCCTAGAAAATAACTTAGGCAGAAATCTTACGGTATTGTTTAGGTTGTGTGCTGCCTGGAGGACAAGCAAGTGTTAAAATGATGTTGATTAGTGAAGTGTGGTGAATTGGATTTCAACCACAGTCATGGCCAAATACATGCCACCTAACAATCAAATGGAAGTTTATTAATTAAATATACTTACAGCCCCAGAGGAAGGTGTAACATGCCACTCAGGAATACTGAGTTGCACTCAGGAATACAGTGAATAAACAGGCTTTAGGAGATAGGGTTTGTGGTAAAAAGAGGGTAGGGGTAACTCTGGGAGGGTCTGTTAGTCACTGTCATGTCCGACTCTTTGTGACCCCATGGACCATAGCCCACTAGGCTACTCCATCCATGGATTTCCCCAGGCAAGAGTACTGGGGTGGGTTGCTGTTTCTTTCTACAGGGTCCGGGAGGGTATGACTGGCTTATTTGAATGATTTCAAGGACTTGCAAGCAGGTAAAACCCATATGTTATGGAGCATCAGATGGCATCCAGATGGTCTAGCTGATAGATGATCTGGCCAGGTGGGAAGTTTTCATTCTGTGTGGAAGCATACCTGGTGAGAGCAAGGGGACCTGTGAAGTTCAAAAACTCAAGGCAATAGCATGAGAAAGGTTGGGCCTTATGATATATAGAATTGTAGTCTAAAATAGTATGTTCCTCTTGAAGAGAACTTTATTAATATTTTCTTTTTTCAGTTCTCTCTTAAATGAATTTTTCTGTTTCCCCCATGAAAGCTCCAGAAATATTTCATTTTTCCATGTGAAATGTTCAATGTTATATAATTACATAGTACCTCTAGTAGCTAAAATACCGAAAAGAGTAGACTACAGATTTAACAATTTTTAAAAACAGATTATATTCATGTGTAAAAAATTATGAAATGTTATAGTTTTATGAAGTGTTCTATTTTGAAGATTTTTTTAAAATTCATAAAATATAGAGAGGCAACATGGAATGTGATAGAATGGAAAAACAACACAGAATAAGTTTAAGAAACAAAGGTTCTAATCTTGGTTCTTTTGGATATAGTTTAGTTATTCTAGTCTTCAGCTTCAGCAGAAAATAAGATGGTAAAGCATGTTTTTTATTTTCCTCCGGTCTCCAATATTATTTTAATTCATCTAAGTTTAAACATGGTTTAAAAATCCTTGGCCAGTTTGCATGTATGTTTTAGTTTTTGTCTGTAAATAATGACCCAGAGTTAGTGGAACAGATGGCTATCAGACGAAAATGATGTTTCAGTTGATACCAGAAGGGAGGGAAGCCAAGGGAAAACACCTTCACTAAAATATTTTGTTGATGTCCACCTTGGCTATTATGTACCAGGTCATTCATATTATAGAATTATTACAAAGATTGTAATTACTTAAGGTATTTACAAATACTTCAATTTAAAAAATAATATAAGTTCATCATATCCTTGCTAGTAAAACTTGTTCAGATAAAATGTAGCAGCTGTTCTTTAAAAGAGAATTTGGTCGCTTTCAGTATATGAGTTGAAGGGAAGCATCCTTTTACAGTGATTATATTTATTCTTTTGGAATTTACTGAATACAGATTGAGAGAAAGTAGGTTAACCACAACAAAAAATGAAAGGGAAGCTCTTGCTTATTTTCATTTCTCTTACTACATCTGGGAGTTGAAAACACACAAATAAAGATCTAACTTTGGCAGAAAGAACAAATGAATCAAAATGAAACTCAAATCTGCTACAGGCAAAAGAGGTGGAGTGTCCTTTTTTCTATGCAGTTTTGGAGATTATAGAATTTTGAGTATGTGATACAATGGGGTTGCTATTGGTGGATTCTTGGGGCATTGTTTAAGCCATTCTCATTTCTCCATTTTTTTCTTTCATTTGTGGAAAACCTTTTGGAAGTAATTTGTTTCAGAATGTTAAAAGATTGTGATGAAATGAGACTTACTTGGAAGAGGGAAAGCTTAGGATTGGCCTGGAGTTTAGCTCCAAGTAATGCTAAAGCTTCTTTTGTGTTTTTCTGAGTTGCTCAACCATTTTTATTGGAATAGAACAAATGGGGACAAGAGAACAGAAGTTTTATGTCCAGGAATAAAAGTCATGGAGTTGTCTGAAGCTTCCCTTTTATTCATCTTCCTGGTTGACAGTCCTTACTGTTGGGCAACAAATAGATTTGGAATCTGCAATGATGTCAACATTATATCCAAATTGAACATTTTATAAATAAGCTTTATAAAATCAGCTGCATGTGAACACCCATCTGAGCATGAACTGAAATACTTTCTAGTTACTATGCCATTTTATTCCTTTGGCAGTATTATCAAATATTCCATATAGATAAAGTCTACTCATTGACTATGGAAAAAATGGATTTTTAAAAATTTTTGTACTTTTGCAACTTCCTCTGAAAAGATGTCTTCTCAGAGATGCATTCTAAATATTCTTCATTTTAGCACTTTATTTTACTATTGATTGAGTGTTAGAATTGAAACACATACACACACATTTCACTAACAGCAAGTGCTTTGAAATCAGTGACCAGATTACTCATCTTTGTTTTTCCATTGTCACATAGAATGAAAGAACATACAAAGCAAATGATACTGAGTTTTATTCTTAATTCCTACACCTTGATTATTAAATTATACCAGTCTTTAAAGGCTCATCTCAGATACAGTCTTTTGAAAGCATTTATTTTTTATTTCCATCCAAATAATTTATTTTTTCCTACCAATCAACAATACTTTGTTTCTTGTCTTGCTTATGTTTCCTGTCTTACTCTTCCTAGAATTAAATTTGTATGTGTATGCTTTATCACTAGCATTATATTAAAATATTCTATTCTCTTCAAAATATCTTTTAAGTACTTTCTAGATCTTGTTTTAAGTTTTTGAATTGCATCCTTGAGGAAAATAGACAAGTTGTTTTGCTCAGTGGAAATTATAGTTTAATTGATACAGGAAAATATAATGAATGTACTAATTAAACAGAATGTTAGAAAATATTTTTGGAATAAGCAAAAGTAAAACAATATAAATGAAATAGAAGTTACAAAAGTTATAGTTGCAAAGTAAAATACAGTAATCAGAGTAGGCTATATTGGGAAGATGACATTTTTGTAAAGATTAGATTGGCAGTTAGGGAGTTAGCCATATCCCTCCCTGGGGTTAGGTGAACTTGAAGGAGTGCTCCAGGCAAAGGAAACAGATAGTACAAAAGTCCTAAGACAGGATCATGGAAGACAAACAGAGTAATAGAGGCCAGTGTAATGGGAAGGGGACCTGTTTGAAAGACTGGGGTGAGGTAGGAAATGATGCTGGGATGATTATGAGGGCCTAGATCATTAGGGTCTTTCTAAGCCCTTTATCTTCTTCACGGATTACAGCCTTCTTGTGGTGAAGGGGCTTGCATAACTCAATGAAACTGTGAGCCATGCCTTGCCAAACTTCCAAGACAGACAGGTCATAGTGAAGAGTTCTGACAAAATGTGGTCCACTGGAGGAGGAAAAAGCAAAAAGATATGACACTGGAAGATGAGCTCCCCAGGTTGTAAGGTGTCTGATATGCTACTAGGGAAGAGCAGAGGGCAGTTACTGATAGCTCCAGAAAGAATGAAGGGGCTGGGCCAAAGCAGAAATGACACTCAGTTGTTGGTGTGCCTGGTGGTGAAAGCAAAGTCCAATTCTGTAAAGAAAAATATTGCATAGGAAGCTGGAATGTTAGGTCCATGGAACAAGGTAAATGGGATGTGGTCAAGCAGGATATGGCAAGATTGAACATCGACATCTTAGGAATTAGTGAACTAAAATGGATAGGAATATGTGAATATAATTCAGATGACCATTATATCTACTACTGTGAGCAAGAATGCCTCAGAAGGAATGGAATAATCCTCAGAGTCTAAAAAGCATCTGAAATGCAGTCTTGGTTGCAACCTCAAAAATGACAGAATGATCTCAGTTCATTTCCAAGGCAAACTGTTCAACATCACAGTAATTCAAGTCTATGCTCCAACCACTGATGCTGAACAAGTTGAAGTTGACCAGTTCTATGATGACCTGGGGGCTTCCCTGGTGGCTCAAATGATAAAGAATGTGCCTGCAATGTGGGAGACCTGGGTTCAATCCCTGGGTTGGGAAGATTCCCTGGAGGAAGGCATGGCAACCCACTTCAGTATTCTTGCCTGGAGTATCCCCATGGATGGAGGAGCCTGGTGGGCTACTGTCCGTGGGTTTGCGAAGAGTCAGACATGACTGAGTGACTAAGCACACACACACATGAAGACCTACAACACCTTTTGGAACTAACACCAAAAAAAAAAAAAAAAAAAAAGATAACCTTTTCATCATAGGAGATTGGAATGCAAAAGTAGAAAGTCAAGAGATACCTGGAATAACAGGCAAGTTTGGCATTAGAGTACAAAATGCAGCAGAGCATAGGCTAACAGAGTTTTGTCAAGAGAAAACATGGGTCTTAGCAAACACCCTTTTCCACAACATAAGAGATGAATCTACACATGGACATCATGTATCAATACCAAAATCAGATTGATTATATTCTTTGTAGCTGAAGATGGAGAAGCTCTATGTTGTCAGTTAAAACAAGACCAGGAACTGACTGTGACTCGGATCGTGGGTTCCTCATTGCAAAATTCAGGCTTCATTTGAAGAAAGTAGGGAAAAACACTAGACCATTCAGGTATGACCTAAATCAAATCCCTTATGATTGTGCAGTGGAGGTGACAAATAGATTCAAGGGATTAGATCTGGTAGAGTGCCTAAAGAACTATGAACGGAAGTTCATAACATTGTACAGGAAGCAGTGACCAAAACCATCCCAAAGAAAAAGAAAAGCTATAAGGCAAAATGGTTGTTTGAGGAGGCTTTACAAATAGCTGAGGAAAGAACAGAAGCAAAAGGCAAAGGAGAAAAGGAAAAGTATACCCAACTGAATACAGAGTTCCAGAGAATGGCAAGGGGAGATAAGAAGGCCTTCCTAAATGAATAATGCGAAGAAATAAAGGAAAACAATAGATTGGGAAAGATGAGCGATCTCTTTAGGAAAATTGGAGATATCAAGGGAACATTTCATGAAAGGATGGGCACAATAAAGGACAGAAACAATAAGGATCTAACAGAAGCAGAAGAGATTAAAACGAGGTAGCAGGAATACACGGAAGAACTATATAAGAAAGGTCTTAATGACGCAGATAACCATGATGGTGTGGTCACTCACCTAGAGCCATACATTCTGGAGTGTAAAGTCAAGTGGGCCTTAGGAAGCATTGTTATGAACAGAGCTAGTGGAAGTGATAGAATTATAACTGAGCTTTTTAAATCCTAAAATATGACGCTTTAAAGTTCTCTGCTCAATATATTAGCAAATTTGGAAAACTCTGCTGTGACCACAGGACTGGAAATAGTCATTCCAATCCCAAAGAAAGGCAGTGCCAAAGAATATTCAAACCACTATAAAATTGCACTCATTTCACAACTAGCAAGTTTATGCTCAAGTCCTTTAAGCTAGGCCTCAGCAGTATGTGAACTGAGAATTTCCAGATGTACAGGCTGTATTTAGAATAGGCAGAGGAACCAGAGATCAAATTGCCAACATTTGTTGGATCATAGAGAAAGCAAGGAAACTCCATGAAAATATCTACTTCTGCTTCATTGACTACACTAAAGATTTTTACTTGTGGATCACAACAACCTGTGGATAATTCTTAAATATGGGAGTACCAGACCACCATAGCTGTCTCCTGTTTCTTGTATGCAGGTCAAGAAACAGCAGTTAAAACTGGATTAGAATACTGGACTGGTCCAAAATTGGGAAGGGAGTATGACAAGGCTGCGTATCATCACCCTATTTAACTTCTATGCAGAGTACATCAAGCAAAACAGGCTGGATGAATCACAAACTGGAATCAAGATTGCCAGGAGAAATACCAGCAATCTCAGATACGTAGATGATACCACTCTAATGGCAGAAAGTGAAGAGGAACAAAAGAGCCTCTTGATGAGGGTGAAAGAAGATAGTGAAAATGGTGGCTTGAAACTCAGCATTCTAAAAACCAAGATCATGGCTTTGGGTCCTGTCACTTCATGGCAGATAGAACGAGAAAAAGTGGAAGCCGTGTCAGATTTTATTTTATTTTCTTGGGCTCCAAAATCACTGTGGACAGTGACTGCAGTTCTGAAATTAAAAGAGAGTTGCTCCTTGGAAGGAAAGCTATGATGAACCTAGACAGCCTATTAAAAAGCAGAGACCTCACTTGAGCCTGTTAAAAAGCAGAGACCTCACTTTGCTGACAAAGGTGAGTATACTCAAAGGTATGTTTTTCCAGTAGTCATGTAGGGGTGTGAGAGTTGGACTGTGAAGAAGTCTGAATGCCAAAGAATTGATGTTTCGAATTGTGGTGCTGAGGAAGATTCTTGAGAGTCCCTTGGACTACTAGGAGATCAAACCAGTCAATCCTGAAAGAAATCAATTCTGACTGTTGGAAGGACTGATGCAGAGTTGAAGCTCCAATATTTTGGCCACCTGATGAGAAGAGCCAACTCATTGGAAAAGACCCTGATGCTGAGAAAGATTGAAGGCAAAAGGAGAAGAGGGTGGCAGAGGATGAAATGATTAGATAGCATCACTGACTGAATGGACAGGAATTTGAGCAAGCTCTGCAAGATGTGGACAGTGGAGCCTAGCATGCTGCAGTCTATGCAGTCTCAGAGTGGGTCATGACTTAGTGACTGAATAACAGCGACAAGCCCTTTAAAAGAGTATGTGTTTTACCTAGGTAAAATCTGCAGATATTGCAAGAATTTTAGCAGACTAGTGACATGACCTGACTGCTTTAAAAGGACAAGGTGCAATTACTGTATTGAAAATATTTATTAGGTTTGCCAAGGATAGAGCAGGGAGACTAAGAGAATATTGAAGTAGAGGGATGATATTATTAATATGTCAGAACACAGAATATCTGTAGAAGTAGGAAGTGAACATATTCCAAGGAAGTTTGCAATGGACAGATTTAGAGGAGAATATAAGCAGTTTAGTTAAGAAATGTCAATGTGATGTGTATTAAACATTTTATATATGTGTGAGTAGCTATACATTCTTTTGCTAAGTGTTGTTTACAACTAATTATTTATTATGTAGAAGCTAGCTATATAACACGTAAAAGCATCACTATGTTTCCCTCTTACTTTATGTGATAGTATTCTTAGGTAATAAGGGAAGTTTATTTTCTGTCCAATTAATACTTTGATAACTAGAGTAAATATTCTTAATTTCAGATTCTTTGATAAAGATTTTACCAAACTGTAATATATTAGGAAATAAGAAATTGAAAAAAATAACACTTCGTGGCTCATAGATTTCTGTAGATTTGTGAAAACATGGCATATTTTTCACATTGATTGTTTTAAGGTATACCTGTCATACTAACTTTCTGGTAAAATGTCAGGTATTTTGAAAATTAGCACAACAAATGAATCAGACACACAAAGATAATGTCTTTGCCAGCCCATAAAATATATGCAGTGCTCCTATGCCTGAATACCCCTTTATTTTTTTTCCCATGATTTATCATTGAAATGTGAGTTGACAGTTTTATGTATAGAATGCAAATCTGACTCACTTTATCAATCCCATGCATATTAATATGTATGTATGGTAATTTTTGTTGCTTGTAGAATGTCCTTTAGATACTGCTTCAATTCTGTGCAATTTAATAGGTGAAGTGTTGCAATGTGCACTTTCCATGGGCTTGTTTTTATTAAACTAGTGAACTAGACTGTAGAAATTTGTTCAGTAATTGTCACTCTGTTATTATATTCCTATACTTGATCAAAAAAAAAAAATGTGAGATACATTACCATATATATGCATATATAATCCATTTGCCAATGTAAATATTGCTTCTGTTTATGGAAACTCAATAACTTCATTGAAGCAGAGTAATTTTGGAAGTATAATTTTTACAAAATGAAGGCACACATTTTCATAAATTTCCAGAAATTATCTGAATTAGAGTAATTATGATCCACCAAGTGATTCTTAGCTTTCTGATATAATTTTAAAAGAAAATAAAACTTCATAAGTTCTAGTTATTCTAGCACATGTCAAATATCATTATCAGCTAGACTTGGTTATGAAGATGAAAATCCTTCCTTTGTCTTTTCCCCTTAACTTTTCTCGACGTTGTATTTCAAAGATTTAAGAGTTGGTGTTTTGCAGTCAAGAACCTATATTTAAATCCTCAATCCAAGCATTTCCTGAGTGACAGAATTGGACAAATTTTCTAAGTGTCAGCTTTTGAACTATGAATTGAAATAACAACAGGAATTGAATCACAAATTTTAATGGTATGAGTAATTGAGATAAGAGAGGTAAAATGTTTACTATTCTGTCCTATACTGAATTACCTCGTAATATTTCTATTATCATGACTCTCATCATCACCATACACATATGATTTATGTAATAATAAAGGACACCTTTTCTCTGTTTATTGACAGTAGCTCTATCCTATATAGCACATAGATTGTATATCTGCTCAGAATTCTTACACTTACTTCTCTTTTGTATATTCTGTAGTTACACTGATCCATTTTCATGTGTGTATAAACATGCCCAGGTTTCTTTAAAAACAACAATAAAATAGTCCTCAGATCCAGATCCAATCTCCTAACCTGCACCCCCCTCCAACTGTCAACCTTCTACCTCTGCAGTAGCACCATCCCAGGTTCTTGAAAGAGTTGCTATGCTTGATTTCTTTATTCCCCACTTCACACTCACTTCTTCATTGTGGATTTGACCTTTATCTTTCTTTTCAAATCCATCTGAGAATTCCATGGTCTTAATAGCTATAAATACAATGAATATTTTTCCAACTTTTTCTTGCCTTACTTTAGTGACATTTACAAAATTGGCTACTTCCACTCTTTTCGGTATCTCACCAAACCATCAGTGTCCCAACTTTCTTTGTTTTCCCTCTAGCCTGACTGTTCCTTCTTAGTTTCCTTCTCTCATCTTTTAAAGTTTTTTTTTTTTTTTTAATGTTCTAGTTTCTTAAGAACTCTTAATGCCCTCACCAAAGTTCACATTTCAAAAAATCCTTTCAATTTTTTCAGTAAATGTTTGCACAACAGTAACTTTAAAAATCAAACAATAAAACACCTGCTTGTTCTGGCTCAAAAAGCAGAACACATGTTTGATTTTTTTCCCTCACTTTTACATTCAGTACTTCAGTATATCCTGTTACTTCTACATTTGTATATAGTATAAAAACTCTGATGACTGTTCTCAATTTCTATGATCATTATCTCCACTGGGACACAATGTTATTGTTTTCTATGTAGCTATAAGATAAATAAGAGGAATAAGTACAATAGTATAATACAGTATAGTTAGATTTGTTATGTTGTGACAAGTGATATGGGGAAAAATTAAGCAAGGAAGGGCAGTAAGTGTGTTGTAGAAGTGTGTGTGTCTCCAATTTTAAATAAGAAGTTGAATGTAGGCCACACTGAAAAGGGGACATATAAACGTTTGTAATGTGTGTTTTTCCAAAGAAATTCACTTAAATAATTCAAGCTGCCTGAATTTTTTATAAACAAGATAAATAGCACAGGGACTTTACAAAAATTAATTCGATATAAATCATGACATGTGAAAACTAAATGCATGTAACCTGTTAAATGTGATCTTGAATGTTTTTTCTAAGTTTTATTATAAAGTTGGAGACATTGTAATGGAGGTCTTTAGAGAGAAGGAATTGCTAGTATACTGTGGGTTTCCTCTAACCTCTTATGATCAGGCAGTATCTCCTCCTTATCTCAAACCAAATGAGAGTGTACTTCAAGTGAACCAAGTCTGTATTCAAGTGTGAAAGTCTAAATGCACGAGGGAAGAACTAGTTTCCTTGGAACAAGTTCAGATGTACTACTTTGAGAGAGAATGGCACTTCCATTGGCTGCCAAAACAGAGGTATTGTTTTTTTCATGAACTCCAGAAAGGAAATGGCAACCCACTCTGGTACTGTTGCCTGGAAAATCCCATGGATGGAGGAGGAGCCTGGTAGGCTGCAGTCCATGGGGTCGCTGAGTCAGACAGGACTGACTTCACTTTCACTTTTCACTTTCATGCATTGGAGAAGGAAATGGCAACCCACTCCAGTGTTCTTGCCTGGAGAATCCCAGGGACGGGGGAGCCTGGTGGGCTGCCGTCTATGGGATCGCACAGAGTTGGATACAACTGAAGCGACTTAGCAGCAGCAGCAGCAGAGAATACTGAACACAGTTCTAATAGTGAGTCATTCCTAAAAGACTTTCTAGGAGGACTGCCAATCAGAAATGAGGTAACCTCCAGAGGAAAGGCTGGAAGTCCAGCATGACCCTATAAGAGATGGGACATGAGTGATGGGGACAGAAACATCGACATGACAGAAGGAACTCTGTCAATCACTTTAGAAACTTCAGGAAGCTATGCAACTATGAAGAATGTCTTACATGAGAAAGAGTTAGCTTTTCACAACCCAAATGATACCAGTGCTGATTTACAACCTTTCCAGACAGCTGAGATTTCTTACTCTTATCTCTCCCCACTTCTCTTGCTTCAACTTGGAGTGTACTCTAAAGTGTGGGGCAGGAGATCAAGACAAAGCAACTATGCATTTCTTTTCCTTTGATTGCTTATCAGCTAAAGAGAGAGAAATTATAGACTTGAAGAGAAGTTAAAGATTTGATATTAGACTGACAGGGATTTATATTAACTGAAAGGAATGAGAAATCTGTGAGATTTTCCTGAGGTTTCATTTAACCTTGGGAAATAAAATCAGTCTACAGAATGCACTGCAAGGGGAAGTTATGAGGAGGAATAAAGTTTCTCCCTGATTGCATTTTATTGCATCCAATTTTTCAATAAACCGAGTATGTGTAATTTTATAAATGTCATTAAGTTCTTCATTGAGTTATAATTGTTTCTGTTAGGAACTTTGTTGATTAAATTCATTTGTTCTGTATCTAAAATTAGAGATCAGTTCATTTAATAGGAACAATTTGGCAAATTATTCCTAATGATAAATTCAGGAATAATTGTGAATGACTTTGAAATGCAGAAAAAAGATCATTGGGTATTCTTTCTAGCTCATCCTTCACTGCCTTTGAGCTATATAACCACTCTTAAGTTGTAGATAAATGATAGCAATGGATGTAATTTTCTCAGCGGCATGTAGAATAAATCTTGTTCTGTAGAAGTACTATTGATTTCCTTCTATCTCCCAAAGAAGTCAGTTTTCAGTCTGTTGAGCAAATTCATTTCATCATTCCTGATTACTTAATATGTATCTCTTAATTCTCCTCTGAAGAGTTTTATAATATATTACTAATCCTGTCACTAATTAATGAGTTAAATAAAAATCTTGATTTATGTTCATTTTCTGTATGAGGATTATGATTTTATTCTTTTTTATAGTTTATCCATATTTATTTTTTGTTGTTTTAATTGAAATATAGTTGATTTATAATATATTAATTTCAAATACAAAGCATAGTAAGTCATTATTTTTACTGATTATACTACATTAAAAGTTATTACAAGATGTTAGCTATTATTCCCTGTGCTATTTAATATGTCCTTGTTGCTTGTCTATTTTATACATAGTAGTTTGTATCTCAATCCTATGCCCTATCTTGCTCCCCCTTCTCTTTCTTTACTGGTAATCACTTCTTTGTTTTCTATATCTGTAAGTCTGTTGGTATATAACTGTTCATAGTATTCTCTTATGATTTTTTGTAGCTTTGTGGTTTTGGTGGTTATTTTTTCCTCTTTCAGCTTTTATTTTATTTGGTTCTCTCTTATTTTTGGTGAGCCTTCTTGGCTACAGGTTTATCAATTTTGTTTATCTTTTCAAAAAACTAGCATCAATGATTTTTTTCTCTGATTTATTATTGTTAAATATAATAGAAACAAAGGGCTTCCCAGTTGGTGCTAGTGGTAAAGAATTTGTCTGCCAAACAGAAGATGTGTATTTAATCCCTGGATTGGGAAGATACCCTGGAGAAGGAAATGGCAACCCACTCCAGTATTATTTGATGGATAAAGGAGCCTGGTGGGTACAGTACATGGTTGCAGAGACACGATTGAGGAACTGAGCACATACATACATAGTAAAAGTGTATATTTATTCTATTAATAGTTGGGTTTGTTTTCCCCAAATTTTATAATCTTACTGATCAAATAGGACAGTACTTACTTTTGAGTCATGTTTAATATTAAGACAGATTTAAATTTGTTCAATTAAATTGAATAATTATTTTGTCATACTTTTTATTTCTACAGTAATTATGTTTTATATTATGTCAGTTCAAAGGAAATTTCTGAGATCTTTAAATAATCTAAAACCACAGTCTGATATTACCTTAAGCTACTTAACGGATACTCATTGTATATACCTAAATAATTTTTAAGTAAGATAGATTACCAGAGCCTAGTTACCAAACATCATTTTAATTCTGTATGCCTTTTTAATTTAATCTAATATTCTATAGAGAGGCTGCAGCTTTGGGTCATGAATGTGTAAGAGATGTATGTGACATTAGAGAATTTTACTGTGTATGTTCATGGAGCTGCTAGTAAGACAGTTCTCATTTATCCAACCCCTTGCTTTTTCTGTGAAATTGTAGTTTTATTTTGTTAAAAGTAATCTATACTAGGAGCAGTGGTAACAAAGAAATGCAAGTGTGTGTCTGTTTTTTGTTTATCAAGGAAAAAGTATAGAGTTTTCTTAATGCAGCAGTTTTCAGGAGTCTTAGTCTCTGAACCTTTAATACTTTTGTGTACTTCAAAGAGCTTTTGTTTATGTGTGTTAACTCTCTACATTTACTGTATTGGAAATAGAAACTGACATTTTTAACACTTATTGATTCATTTGAAGATAGTGATAATGAACACATTACATTTTTAACATAAATAGCATTTTGGTATTGTTGAAAAAATTATTTTGATATTACAGACCCCATGAGAGAATCACTGTCCCTAAAGTGTCCTTTGGTTCCAGAGAATAAAAGGGCATACTGAAGGATAACATTTGGATTCATTCAATTTGGGGGTTAACTTGCAAAGTTTTGAATTAGTGCCTTTATCAACAATAAAAGGAGTTATTTTTCAATTTGATGCAATCCACCTAGATAGTAGAGATTCTGTGTTGTATTAGATTAATTTTCTATGTCTTATGCTGAATTTAAAGTCTTCTTTACTAAAAGAAATGAGAAGGAAGACAAAGTTTTCTTCATTTTTGAAAAAACACTGTTCTTCACAGTTGCATTATTTTCTATGTGTCCTTAAAACTTTTCCTTGTTCTTGTGATTAAATACAAAACCAACTATTGCTTCTCAGGCAACCACAATCTATCCTAATTAAGTGCCCAAATCTCTGACAACTCCTGATTTCATCATTTCCAAAATCTACACTAACACTTATAAAATGTCTGCTTAAAATTTTCTTTGAGATTTTCCAATCAACTTTTGGGAAATCATATGTATTCCTTTTCCTCTTTATGTAAAGGATAAAGCTGAAAATCATTAGGTTGGTTTCATGTGTTGCTGTTGTAAGAGCTGCATGGAAAACTGTCAGATCGGAAGATATGCCCAGTCTTCCCTTAGTTTATGCAGGTAAAGCATTATTAACATAAATATTTTAGAGACAAGTATGCATTTTGGGAAGAATGGAGACTTGTCAATAGGTTTCTTTCCATAATACATACTTATCCTCAGGGAAGGCTCTAATTAATTCTTATAAACTATGCTGCCATAGAGAATTTTAGTCTCCTCCCTGAAATTATTACTTATAGAAATAAACTAACCACAACCAGAAATTAATCCAATATCATCCACAGATATTTTTATTTTACTATTTGGCTTTCTTGAAGACTTTGATACCAGCTGCAGGCTAGAGAATGTGCTTTCAAGAAAGAAAGAAAGACAGTCTCAGAGATTTGTGGAAAAGTACTCCATCAGGCACTTCAAATTATGTACACTAAGGTGTAGACTTGAAGGTAGAGCCTCTTAGCAGACATCACTTAGATAACTTTCAGACCATGCAAGTGACCTGAGTCAGAATTTCCAAGGCCTATTTCAATACAGAAGTCAACCAGCTGCAAGTGGATGCATAACCTAGGCTCCAGCAGAAAAACAAAAACACACAAACAAAACCAACCCCAACCTAATTACATAGGAGTGAGTGCACTGATGAGAGAAATTACATTGTGTTTATTTATTGCAGTATTGGTGTTGTTTGAATGTTCCATTTTCCAAATATACATGGAAGTCCTTTTTCTTTTTTCTTAAGCTATTTGCAACTCAAAACAGTTACTCCAGGTTTTAGTAACTCTAACAATATAGCATTTATTAGTTGAAATAATACATCTAAAATGATATCTGATTCTCACTGACCTCCCAGAATTCTTAAAATCTGAGTCTCTTTACTTTTTATGGAAAAATAAAAATAGATTGCATTAGTACTGTAAAAGTCTGTTCTCATTTTTACCAGTACATATGTGACAAATTACATAATCATAGCCACACCTGCAGTATCATATGATTCTGTATGCTCATTGAATTGGGTGTGATAAGATGGTTTTTAATAAGAATGCACAAGGCATACAAAGTTCTATTAGGAGAACTGACCTTACAGAGCTGAGTCTCCAAGGTGGTAAGAAAGGTAAATTTCTGATAAGCCAGGAGCCTTAGAAAATTTTGAGGATCTCTGAAAGAGAAATCATTCATTCAAATGTATAAGCACTGTAGTACAGGTTTGCTGGAGATAGTTTCTTGTGTTTGTTTTCCTATCCTCTGAATAGTGAATACATAGAGATATTTAAAATGATGATCTGAGTGTTTTTTTTTTTTTAATGGAGACATTTGAGTGGAAATGAATTTTGTGTACTTGTGAATTCATTCAGTACTCTGTGGCACTTGATTAGCAAAATAACTCGAAAGGAAGCTTACAGAGTTAATGAAAAAATCTTACTTGATCTACATAAAACTAGGTCAAACCTAACAAGACTAGTCTATTTTTCTGTGACCAATAATAAAATGTATTTGATATCATAATGAACATAAGGTGAGAAGACTGTCAGAAAAATGAGTGTGAGTGGACAAAGGGAAATTAGCAGAAATTAGTACCAGATGTCTTATTTAGTGCACAGACCCTACTTATCTCTGTCTTTTTATAATCTTTGAGCTATTTTTACAACCTTCTAAATTGTAGATAGCTGCTAGTGGTACAAATAATTCTTGGTTATATATATGTAGATGCATTTTGATGAGTGGAGTGCAGTTGATTTCTACAAACCTTGTTGAATCAAAATATTTTGTCTATGAATCACATTAATTTCAGTATTCCTGTTTTCTTATATACATATCTGCTTGGACGATTAATTGACCAGATGTAACATCCTTCATGCTCTCTCATTAATTAATAAATTAAACTACATATTTGAAATTTGTTCATATATTTAGATGAGAATCATGGTTTTACCTTTTTCAAGATTATACTTTAATGTTACTGACATACATATTATTTCAGTTTGTATTTCAAGCCCTTAGTGTCATCTTTTTCAACTTCTACTATATAACAGGCTCCATTTAAGTAGATTTACACGTCCTTTCAA
Organism: Dama dama; assembly: GCF_033118175.1. Taxonomy (NCBI): domain Eukaryota; kingdom Metazoa; phylum Chordata; class Mammalia; order Artiodactyla; family Cervidae; genus Dama; species Dama dama. The sequence goes on along the minus strand of NC_083685.1, from coordinate 50,135,986 downwards.
TTCCAAGAACCAGTCCGCACTGTAGGTATTAGTATGTTCGTTTCACATCTAAGATCAAGATGCCAAGTGGCAAAATTATGATTTAATCTATTTCTGATGCCTGTACCATTAGTAGCAGTTTGTTAAGTCTTCAAAATGGTTAAAGCTCCAAAATGCAAATAATTGATACCATCACTCATTATCTACTTCGATATAATACAATTTGGTTTAATTGTTTTATCATTCAGAAAGTAAACTATAAAAAAATATTCAATGAGATGAAGGAAACTGGCATCTGATGTATACATTCTGTTGACAACAAAAGAAACCTCCATAAATAATCCTAGAAAATTGGCTGCTTTATTATTGATAAACCTCTAAAAATTGGTCAGCTTCCTAACTTCCAACCTTCTGGAGAACCTATTAACCTCAGCTGGTATTGTTTTGAACAATTTTTGCTTTTTTTAATTTTTGGGGGGGTTTTTATTTTTATTATTTTTTTCCATTTATTTTTATTGGTTGGAGGCTAATTACTTTACAGTATTGTAGTGGTTTTTGCCATACATTGACATGAATCAGCCATGGATTTACATATATTCCCCATCCCGATCCCCCCTCCCACCTCCCTTCCCACCCCATCCCTCTAGGTCTCCCCAGTGCACCAGCCCTGAGCACTTGTCTCATGCATCCAACCTGGGCTGGTGATCTGTTTCACCCTTGATAATATACATGTTTCGATGCTGTTCTCTCAAAACATCCCACCCTCGCCTTCTCCCACAGAGTCCAAAAGTCTGTTCTGTACATCTGTGTCTCTTTTTCTGTTTTGCATATAGGGTTATCGTTACCATCTTTCTAAATTCCATATATATGTGTTAGTATACTGTATTGGTCTTTCTCTTTCTGGCTTACTTCACTCTGTATAGTGGGCTCTAGTTTCATCCAACTCATTAGAACTGATTCAAATGAATTCTTTTTGATGGCTGAGTAATATTCCATGGTGTATATGTACCACAGCTTCCTTATCCATTCGTCTGCTGATGGGCATCTAGGTTGCGTCCATGTTCTGGCTATTATAAACAGTGCTGCGATGAACATTGGGGTGCACGTGTCTCTTTCAGATCTGGTTTCCTCAGTGTGTATGCCCAGAAGTGGGATTGCTGGGTCATATGGCAGTTCTATTTCCAGTTTTTTAAGAAATCTCCACACTGTTCTCCATAGCAGCTGTACTAGTTTGCATTCCCACCAACAGTGTAAGAGGGTTCCCTTTTCTCCACACCCTCTCCAGCATTTATTGCTTGTAGAATTTTGGATAGCAGCCATCCCGACTGGCGTGTAATGGTACCTCATTGTGGTTTGATTTGCATTTCTCTGATAATGAGTGATGTTGAGCATCTTTTCATGTGTTTGTTAGCCATCTGTATGTCTTCTTTGGAGAAATGTCTGTTTATATCTTTGGCCCATTTTTTGATTGGGTCATTTATTTTTCTGGAATGGAGCTGCAGGAGTTGCTTGTATATTTTTGAGATTAATCCTTTGTTGCTTCATTTGGCATTATTTTGTCCCATTCTGAAGGCTGTCTTTTCACCTTGCTTATAGTTTCCTTTGTAGTGCAAAAGCTTTTAAGTTTCATTAGGTCCCATTTGTTTATTTTTGCTTTTATTTCCAACATTCTGGGAGGTGGGTCATAGAGGATCCTGCTGTGATTCATGTCGGAGAGTGTTTTGCCTATGTTCTCCTCTAGGAGTTTTATAGTCTCTGGTGTTACATTTAGATCTCTAATCCATTTTGAGTTTATTTTTGTGTATGGTGTTAGAAAGTGTTCTAGTTTCATTCTTCTACAAGTGGTTGACCAGTTTTCCCAGCACCACTTGTTAAAGAGATTTTCTTTTTTCCATTGTATATCCTTGCGGAAATCCCTTGCATTCCTGTACACTAACAATGAGAAAACAGAGAAATTAAGGAAACACGCCATTCACCATTGCAACAAAAAGAATAAAATACTTAGGAGTATATCTACCTAAAGAAACAAAAGACCTATACATAGAAAACTATAAAACACTGATGAAAGAAAACAAAGAGGACACAAACAGATGTTCATGGATTGGAAGAATCAATATTGTCAAAATGACTATACTACCCAATGCAATCTATAAATTCAGTGCAATCCCTATCAAGCTACCAGTGGTATTCTTCACAGAACTAGAACAAATAATTTCACAATTTGTATGGAAATACAATAAACCTCGAATAGCCAAAGCAATCTTGAGAAAGAAGAATGGAACTGGAGGAATCAACCTGCCTGCCTTCAGGCTCTACTACAAAGCCACAGTCATCAAGACAGTATGATACTGGCACAAAGACAGAAATAGAGATCAATGGAACAAAATAGAAAGCCCAGAGATAAATCCATATACCTATGGACACCTTATCTTCGACAAAGGAAGCAAGGATATACAATTGAACAATTTTTAGAATCATCTACTTTATCACCAAAAGCCATGAATTGCTTGTTCACTTTTATGTTGTTTTCAGTTTTGTTTTTTATAAAAATAGAATTCTTGATGGAGCTGACTCTCCTACATACCTCAGCAATATGACTTGCTCATACTTAGATATGAGGTAATATTTTGAATGTCTTGCTATAAAACATTTTCTCTGTCTAAATTGCAAGGCCTTTGCATTTTTCTTTCTTTGCAAAGTTTTTCTCTATTCTATAACTATGGGTCTCCAATAACTATTTTTCTGAGAACAATAAATTATTTCCCTCTTTTTCCAGAATTCTTTTACCAAGTGTCTACTTGTCTGCAGATATTGGCCAATTAAATTAAAATGTCCAGAACAAAAACTACACTTGGACTTGTGATAGTTTTGGATAATTTATATCTTAATTTCTTTTTTCCTTCATGATTGAATTTTGGGAAGACATAGAGAGCCTTTCTCTCCCTGTCAGTTTCTGTATATCCAGCAACATAAGAGGATCCATTGTGTGGGTAATTATGTCAGCCTTAATCAATGTTTACCTTATAAATTTGTGAGAATTAAGTATATATATTATAATAGTTAAGCCCCTTTTGAGCACGTACCAAATTTTGATTTCTTCTCTTGTTTTTCCTTTATGTTTAGTTCTGTCTGTTCTATCACTGATTATCAGTGATATCCTAGGCATACCTCATATGCTTACCCAGTTCTTATTAGGATTAGTTCTTCTCATCTGAAAGTTGTTTAACTCTTCTACTTGGGTATTTCTTTGGAAAGATGTGTTTATACTTTAATGATTCTTAGATTTTCTTTCTCTTTTCTATTTGTTGCCTTACTGATTAGCCTCATATTTAATTCTTGAGTCTATGTTTGTTTTACTTCCTATTCTTTACTTTATAACATTTATATATTCAAGTTTGTACTTGAAGCTGATCACTTCAAATATTCTTATCTTCTTTATGATGGGGCTCTCAAATGTGTAAGGGTTTTTCCACTTTTTTCTTTAAATTCATCCTCAAAATTAGCAAGTCAAGACTGATTATGTTAGTTTATCCAAGAAATATATCATTTGAAAATTCTTGATTTGGGATAATCCTACCATAATACCAATCTCTACTCAAAGTGTAATGGGCTAAAAAACAACCCTGAAGCTTTTTCAACTTACCTTCTTTTACTTCTGATATGTTCATACCAGTATCAACCTCCACTTAAAAAAAAAAAATATATATATATATATATATATATATAGGTATATAGGTGTATATATATATAGGTACATATTAAATATATATATAGGTATATATTTAATTGAAGGATAATTGCTTTACAGAATTTTGTTATTTTCTATCAAACATCAACATGAATCAATCTCAACCTCCACTTTTTCAAATAAGGATCTTAAATTTCTTCTTCCTTTCATACTTAAACATGTACTATTTTCATCAGTCATTGGTTTTATTGGGTTAATTGATAAGAGTTAATCATTTTGTTTTCTATTCTCACTCATTATAATACTCCTACATCTTAGAATTTCCTAAACACACTTTGCTTTCCATATGTCCTTCCTCCATTCTGTCATGTAACTGCTTATTCTAAACTCTTTAATTTTAAAACCCTTCATTCTATGTTCATTTATAGATTCAACTATTAAATTCTTTCCATTTTCCTCATCTTTGGCTCCTTAGTTTGATTTATCAGTTTTATTTCACATGCTTCACAATCCTCAGATTATATTATTCAGTCAATTCCAGCTTTGTTGTGTTTGTCATATCTGTAAGTTCAGTAATTTTACAAATCAAGTAAAAAATAAAATGGGGAACATTTTTTCTGTAGACATATGATCTAATGTTAAATTATATCTGGGAAGAATTTCTTAAGAATTTGCCATCTATATCTGAATTAAGAAACAGTAGAAATCTTATCCATTCTGACTTGATGTTCAGTCACCAAGTCGCGTCCGACTCTTTGTTATCCTATGGACTGCAGCACGCTAGACCTCCCTGTCCCTCACCATCTCCAGGAGTTTGCCCAAGACTGTGTCCATTGAATCAGTGATGCTATCCATCCATCTCATCCTCTTCTGACACTGGCACTGAATGCAGACTTTTTATTTTGTTCAGTGTTGTAAAGGTGCTATTGGTCATATTTTTTTTTCATTCAATCATTCATTTATTAAGCAGATTTTTGAGGGTGATCTCTATATCCAACTCTTATGAACGTATATAAAGACAAGATGTCACTGTATTCAAATTGCTTTAGTGTAATGGGGTAACAAAATAAATAAAATAAAATATTAACATGCAGTGTGATAAGGATCACAATTAAGGTATGGTGGAAATGCTATGAAAGAATAATCTTCAGAAGTTTTGAAATGCTGTAAAGGGGAAAGAGAAGAGGATTTATCTGGAGGGAGAAACAGCACAAAACTTCCGGTCGTCGGGATTACTTGCAAAATGGCATGGCAGGTGTTTGTGGAAAAGCAGTGTGAGGTTAGGCATGGTAAGGAGTTTGGTGAGGCTTTATATGAAGTAGTTGCTCTCTCACCTTACTGTCTTTGTTTCTCCAGTATTTTATATAAACTTTCCTTTGTCACACTTACAGTTTACAAAAGCCTTTAGGATCAACACTAATCTGATGTTTTGTTTTTGTGAAATGATAGTAACTGTTAAAACTCAATTTGGAAACAGCATGGTAACCATGTAGTTAGGTACCTTTTCTTATTCTCTATAGAGACAGAGTTTGAGTTAGCCTGTTAAAGTAACCTCTATTTTAATAAGTAGAATAGTCATGGAGTAAATTAATGAATGTCTCAATATGTACCTTTGTGCATATTTATACTTTCACATGGACAGCTCTAACTGGTGTAATTCAGATTCATTTCAGTTCATGCAAACAAGAACACATTTATCAGACTCCAGACGACAAGGCTTCTTTAGCAAGTCTGTATACTACAGAAAGGGCTTCCTTAATAGTTCAGTTAGTAAAGAATCTGCCTGCAATGCAGGAGACCTTGGTTCAATTCCTCGGTTGGGAAGATCCGCTGGAGAAGGGATAGGCTACTCACTCCAGTATTCTTGGGCTTCCTTGGTGGCTCAGCTGGTAAAGGATCTGCTTGTGATGCAGAAAACCTGGGTTCAATCCCTGGGTTGGGAAGATCCTCTGGAGAAGGGAAAGTCTACCCACTCCAGTATTCTGGCCTGCAGAATTCCATAGATAATACGGGGTCACAGAGAGTCGAACACGACTGAATGGCTTTCACTTCATACTGCAGGAGAGATGTTAAAAAGTGAAATTCTAATTATTCTTGACATAGGACATTCTTAGGGTGCCTTGTGCCAAAATAATGAAAGTTATTTTTCTTCAGGAAATTGAAGAGATGATGCATGAGACATCTTCAGATTTCCACGGAAGTGGAGTTAAATAAGAAACAAATGGCACTTTCTGATACATATAGATCATCCTGAAATTACTTCACATCTGTTTGCTAAAATAGAGAAATAACTATAAATCTTTTCAAAAACAAGGGAGAGAAAATGTAGCAAAAATCATGACATCATTTAACATGGCTAAATGCTTTATGGCATCATTTAGCATGGCTCTATATAGAAGGTTATTTATAATGGTAGACTTATTGTTATACATAATTTAAAAAGAATTAAGTTATTGATGGGTTGCAATACTATATATAATCTTATAAACCTTTGATATGTCAAAACTTTGATATGTCACTTTGATATTTACAGAACTTATTTTTAATCTTTAGCACTATTTAAGAAAGTTACAAATGTTTACATTTTCAGACTATTGTAAGCTCATAACATTAGACTATTCTAAGTTTTTAAAAATTTTTTTGTAGAAATTTAAATGAGTATTTCTTACCCTCACATGTGCGTATATGTGAAAAAATTATGTCGAAGGAGTATTAACAGTGAACTAATATACATGGTGGAATACATTTTTTGTAACTATGTATATGTGTGTGCAAGCTCAGTCACTTCAGTCATGTCCAACTCTTTGCGACCCTGTAGACTGTAACCCACAAAGCTCCTCTGACCACGGGGATTCTCCAGGCAAGAATACTGGAGTGAGTTGCCATGTCCTCCTCCAGGGGATCTTCCTGACCTGGTGATCGAACTCACATCTGCCTGTGTCTCCTCCATTGCAAGTGGATTCTTTACCCACTGAGCCATGCGGGAAGCCGGGTTCGATTTCTGGGTCGGGAAGATCCCCTGGAGAAGTAAATGGCAATCCATTCCAGTATTCTTGCCTGGAAAAGCCCATGGACAGAGGAGCCCGGCAGGCTACAGTCCATAGGGTCACAAGAGTTGGATACAACTTAGCGACTAAACTACCATCATATATATACATTTAATAGGAAATTTGAATAAAGCTTGCAATTAAATTCACTTAATTTTCTACCTTCTTAAAAATGTTTCTGGAACACACTGCTCTTCCTCATGCTGTCTTTCCAACAACATGCCATTTAATTATTCAAACATAATTATATAAGATTTTTTATTTTTAATTTCTAACAATGCAATTAATTTTTAGTACTTTCTTACCACTTTAAAAGCTAATATAAAATATGTATTCATGAGGGTTAAAACATAGACATTACTTAATTTATCACTGGATAACTAGTTTTGAATCTACATGTTTGAATATACATATAGTATATATTATCACTGTAAAAGTATTCTCATGTGACAAATATAAAAATAACATTCTCATAGATATTTATGTAATATAAGAAAAGGTTGTGACCTTCAAAAAGTCCTAATTTGGAAATATTTTTATCAAAATCTGCATTCCTATTTCCCTTAAATCTCAGAAAAGAACTATTGGTGTTTTCACAAGAATTAAATAAGAAAGGAGTCAAGAAGCCTCTTTTATTCTACTCAAACTCAATCACATACATCTGGGAAATGGTAGTGTTGGTGAAGTCAGGGATGCTGTGGGAGTTTTCATATGGCAGCATAGTGTTGTAAACTAATAAATATCAAATTTGCTTCTTTGTCTTCATCTTCACGTCTTCAGATAATTCCCAAATGGCATCCGATGGGAAAAGTGAGGGCTTCATATCAGACTGAACAATGAGAAAGGACTGCACACTGAGTTAAATATCTGTTTGATTTGAAGATTAAATTCTAGTTCTATTATGCCATGATTTTTTCTCATACTGGAGACTGCCCATTATTAAATACCAGGATGTGTGATAAAATTATGGCCTAGTATGAATTTTCAACCAAAGAAAAGAAAACCATTTCAGGAAACTGTCAATATAAGATACTGAAATTTAATGACATAATTTGATTCAATATTATAATATTCTGAAGGGGTATTGAAGGCCAGAATTAAACTCTCTAATTTTCAGATGCAGAGATAATTAACAGTGAGTTTTAATGACATATTCAAGGTCATTGTTTGCTTTTATTAGATGCAAATTGCTTATTTTATTTAGTTTCCTAGCTTTTATGTGCCTAGTGGTAGTTATTGACTTTTTCCCACAAAATAATAAGATTATTCATATATTAGGATGGGAAGTCTATAATGGAGATAATCCTACACCCAAAGAAAAAACTCACCTAGAGCCAGACATCTTTTGAGTGTGAAGACAAGTCGCAACAGGAAGTCTCACTATGAACAAATCGAGCAGAGGTAATGAAATTCTAGCTGAGCTATTTCAAATCTGAAAAGATGATGCTGTTAAAGTGCTGCACTCAGTATGTCAGCAAATAGGGAAAACTCATCAGTGGCCACAGGACTGCAAAACATCAGCTTTCATTCAAGTAACAAAGAAGAACTATGCCAAATAATGTTCAAACTACTACACAGTTACACTCATCTCACATGCTAGCAAGGTAATGCTCAAAATTCTCCAAGCTAGGCTTCAACAGTACGTAACCAAGACATTCCAGATGTTCAAGCTGGATTTAGAGAAGGCAGAGGAACCAGAGATCAAACTGCTAGCGTTTGTTAGATCATAGAAAAAGCAAAAGAGTTCCATAAAAATATCTACTTCTGCTTCATTGACTATGTTAAAGCCTTTGACTGTGTGGATCACAACAAACTGTGGAAAATTCTTAAAGACATGGGAATACCAGACCACCTTACCTGCCTCCTGTGAAACTTGTATGCTTCTAACAAGAAGCAACAGTTAGAACTGGACAAAGAACAAAAGACTGGTTCTAATTTGGGAAAGGAGTACATCAAGGCTGTATATTGTCACCTTGCTTATTTTACTTATATGCAGAGTACATCATGTGAAATGCCGGGTTGGATGAAGCACGAGCTGGAATCAGGATTGCTGGGAGAAATATCAATAACCTCAGATATGCAGATGATACCACCCTTATGTCAGAAAGTGAAGAAGAACTAAAGAGCCTCTCGATGAAAGTGAAAGAGGAGAGTGAAAAAGCTGGCTTAAAACTCAACATTCAAAAAATGAAGATAATGGCTTCTGGTCCCATCACTTCATGGCAAATAGAAGGGGAAACAATGGAAACGGTGACAGACTTCATTTTCTTGGGCTCCAAAATCACTGCAGATAGTACCTGCAGCCATGAAATTAAAAGATGCTTGCTTCTTGGAAGAAAAGCTATGACTGACCTAGACAGAGTATTGAAAAGCAAGAACATGACTTTGCCGACAAAGGTCTATATAGTCAAAGCTATGTTTTTTTTTTTTTTTTTTTCCAGTAGTCGTGTATGGATGTGAGAGTTGAACCATGAAGAAGGCTGACTGCCGAAAAACTGATGCTTTTGAACTGTGGTGTTGGAGAAGACTCTTGAGAGTCCCTTGGCCTGCAAGGAGATCAAACCAGTAAATCCTAAAGGAAATCAGCCCTGAATATCCATTAGAAGGACTGATGCCGATACTGAAGCTCCAATACTTTGGCCACCTGTTGCGAAGAACCATCTCATTTGAAAAGACCCTGATGCTGGGAAAGGTTGAGGGCAGGAGAAGGGAACGACAGGGGACGAGATGGTTGGATGGCATTACTGACCCAATGGACATGAGTTTGAGCAAGCTCTGTGAGATTGTGAAGTACAGGGAAACCTGACATACTTCAGTTCATGGGGTCTCAAAGAGCTGGACATGACTGAGTGACACAACAACAACAAAGAGAACAGAGCCGTCAAGAGATACAGTTGGGAGAATGGGTCTAGGTTAGAAATTCCCCTTTTCCTTCTTCACAATTCAGATTGAAGGGATTTTTTTGTCAGAATAAGTGTTCTAGATTAGGGTTCTAATTAATTTCAGCATTCTGAGGGAATTTATAGGAGTTATGTGTTACACTGTAACAAAGAAATTATTGGGTGTAAAAATCCTTCCCCCCAAACCCCTTTAAGATATCAACTTAGAGTGAGAAGAGAGAGAGAGAGAGAGAGAGATGGACAGAAAGTTAAATAAAGGGTAAGAAGTCCAATTGCAAACTGCCTGGACATGTTTCATATGCTAAGTGCATGGCACTTAGTATCAACTCTCTCCTGAGTATCTCTTCAGCACTGCGCAGAACCAGAGCCTGTGTACTCTCTAGTAATAAGACAAATGCAGGACAGGTAGTTCTTTTGTTAAATCCTTATGACCTTTATAGAAACCCCTTTAATTATTTTGATAGGAACAGTAAAAGATTTGAAAATAGGAGTAAGCAATCCACAGAAAAATGTGTGCAATCAAACAGAAAAATGTGTCAAAATCTCCAGAGTAATGATTAAAGAAGAATTTCTTAACAATTTCTAATGCTTAAGTCTGGTCTCTTGTTGCATAGCTATACCAAGTTTAATCACAATGGCAATGAAATAGAGGTCATTTTATCTGGTATAAATAGGTTGGAAACTTCCATTACTCACCTCCTCCAAGGAAGTGATCTGATTACCTTCGAGTTAGAACAGAGGGATAGATGGGATCAAACAGAGAAAGTAAGCTGAAAAATATCTCCAGTTCACTGAATATCAATGTCTTTGCCTTCTTGTTAAAAAATGACAGCCTTATTGTTCACTTTTCCTTATGTTGCCTAGTTGCATTCTGCTTATGACTTTAAAAAAATTGGACAAAGTTACTCTATGATCTGTGGTCAAATTAGTGTCTCTTCTTGGACTTCTCAGGAACTCTCGGAGTGTGGAGGATAATAATGATGAGAGCCGCTCTTAAGAAACCCTGGATGATGTTCCTAAGAATCAGATTTTTGGTAGTATATGGAGGTTGATTAGGTTTTAACTTTGTATTCCATTCCCTTTCATTAGGATTTTGTTTTAAAACTACCAGGGAAAAGAAGTTAAAAATATTTTTACTCCAAGATTTCAGTATATAAAAATGTCACTATAGCATAGCTACTCCTTAGTTAAATATGGGAGCTTAAAGAAGAAAGAACATCAACTCTATATTTGGTTTAAGTAAATAATCTAGATATATGTATAATGAGAAATTAGATTTGGAGACTTCTAAGGAAAACTGAAAGTTATAGTTCTTTACGGCCTCTCTTCTTAGTTTAGGGATTACCAGTATATATTTTTTACCTAGTATCCCTAAAAGAACTCTCATCTTTTCGCTGTGAGCTAAGAAAGGGTTAGATGGAAGAAGGGATTATGTATTTATTTAATGTCTCCTCTGTGCCAGGTACTATATTAAATATTTTACATTAAAAAAAAACCTGAATACAGTAATTTTATAAGGTATGTGTTCTTTATTTTTAGACTGCATGTATGTGCATGCACACATATACACACCGATATACAAAAACTCAGAAATTAAGAAAATTAAATATATATTACCCCTCGGATATGAAGAATTTTTTGAGACTTTCAGATTCTTCATATCTACCATCGGTGAGTTCTGATCATGAGATCCTATCTGATTCTTTGAAGTTCTAATAGAAGAGAAAAACATTTTTGACTTAATTGTTAGACTGTTACCAATAACACACTAAAATTGATGGCAGAAGAGGGAGAATCATTTCACTGTCAGTCTTTCTGTGATGCTGAAGGATCCAGCTTGAGAAGAAGGTCTCTGATTTAGCCAAATATGTCAATCACTGATCTCTGTACAGTCAAGAGGGCACAGGATGAAGATGTGGGCCTAGATGAATTGCTTTCAATTCTCTTCAAGTCTTTCCAGTCCTTGGGCAAAACCACTTTCCTCCAGGTAGCCATCTTTTCTTTTCTGGTGTACTTCTTAAGTGAGCTTCTCACTACATGGTGCTCTTCTAATCCAATCTTCATATAAATATTCCCAAATGATATTCTTCATATAAATATTCCTAAATGATATTCTAAGTCCATTCATGTTACTCACTTACTTTTTAACCTTTTAGTGACTTCTTATTATCATTAGTAAGAAGTTCAATAGTCTTACACTGTTTTAGTAAACCTTTATCACCTGACCCACTATGATCTGGGAAATGAGGGTATAATTTTCAAGAGAAAAGTGAATAGGTAATATCAAATGCAAAACAAATGTTTCTGTGTAAATATGTTCAAATCTATAACTTGCAATAAATACATCTAATTTTTATTTATTTATTTTTTTTACCTTATGGGAAAGTTCACCTGCTCTTCAGAGATTTTGAAGAATTTGAGGGAATGCTTGATTTTTTTGCTGTTGTTTTTGTTTTCGTATCTGATTCCAAATCTCAAGAAACAGTATGTTTTAGCAAACCTCAGACTATTACTTTGAAACCATTTTACAAAACTCTTTCAGACTATAAGTTCTTCAGTTAGAGAGCATAAAGAAGAATATAGAGCATAAAATGTATTATGATCTTACCAGAAATCTAGATGTCAAAGTGATGAAAAACAATCTCCAAGGTCAAGCAATGGTTAAAGCAGGCTAGTCTTCAGTGTCAGTGGCTGAATTCAGGTATTATAATTCATTACTTTTTCAACTGCTCCATAACCACCTGTTTTCTATATAAAGTAAGACTTCAGAAAACATTTAGAAATAAGAATTATCCTTTCTCTTCTGTGTTCTGTCAGCCTAACACATTGCTTTAGAGGATATTTAAACAGGTTCTAGTCAAATGAGCAGTGCTTCCCTGACGAGTACTTTGGACAAATAATAACAGGGTCAGACTTTAAAATGTGTATGGTGCCACATACTGCCATATTATTATTTAACAATTCTGCATATATATTTGTATTTATATTTGTATATATTAATTTTAAAAGAACTAATAAATGGGGCTACGCATTAAGCATAGTGTGTAGGAGATGGAACCACTGAAAGCACACTGAAATGTTTTAATAAGTGATTTGTTTAATATTTAACTGGTTATAAATCAAATGAACTATAATAATACTAGTTTTCTTTGTGTTTGAAGTGCAGCTCATAGCGCCTCATCAAAGGAAAATCATCAGTACCTTTTCTTAGAATGGAAACATGACATATGATAACATTCACATGCTTTTCATGTTTCTATAATATATTGGAAGGAACATTTGAAATCAAGGAAATATAGATATATTACATTACTATGTAGGACTAACCACTTTGATTTTTTTCCAACCGTTTTTCAGTTCATGGTCTGCTTATATCTCTCTGCTAATACACTTTGAAGAGGCAGAATTCTCAGTGATTGCTGCGACTTTGATTCAGCACAGCAAGGACAAGCTAGTTGATATAAATGGATATTCAGTATTTTTCTGTATGCTAAAGATTATAGAGTTACACTTGTAATGTGTGGTTCCTGCCTCTCTCAGTGAAATCAGCACAATTGAAATATGCTTTGTTGTTTTAAATAACATCTTGGGTAGGATCTGTACTTGCCATCAAACATAGTCAGGAAATATATTTAACATAATCTTATATGCTCTTTAATTATAAAAATGAGGGATTTTATTTTATTTTATTTCAGAGTAAGTATCTTTATTTATTTATTTTTTCATTTTTAAACATTTTATTATAATTTGGAGTATAGTTGATTAACAATGTTGTGTTAGTTTAGGTGTACAGAAAAGTGATTCGGTTATATATATATATATATATATATATATATATATATACACATGTATCTACTTTTTCTAATTCTTTTCCCCATTTTTTTCTTTTTTTAAAAATTTATTTAAAAAATGAGGGATTTTATTTCTTGAGTTACTACATCCCCCAATCCAAGTTACTCTTTCATATGAGGATATAAATATTAGTATTATACTTTACTAATAATTAAAATGAAGGATTTAAGTATTTTTAAAAAGTTTTATTTATTTGTTTTTGGCTGTGCTCCATCTTTGCTGCTGCTCACGGGCTTTCTCTAGTTGCAGCAAGCGGGGATTACTGTTCATTATGGTGTGCAGGCTTCTCTTTGCAGTGGCAGTGTTTCTTGTTGTGGAGCATGGGCTCTAGGGCACATGGGCTTAGTAGCTGCAGCATGTGGGCTCAGCAGTTGTTCCCGGCTCTAGAGTGCAGGATCCATAGTTGTGGTGCACAGGATTCGTTGCTCTGTGGCATGTGGGATCTTCCCAGACTAGGGATCAAACCCTTATCCTCTGCATTGGCCGGAGGATTCTTACCTACTGTGCCACCAGATAAAGTCCCGGTGTTAGGTTCTTCATTTCATCTATAAGATATAAAAAGACTAGTCAGAAGATATGATTGAATCATCACTCTGGAATTCTCCAGACCAGAATTCTGGAGTAGGTAGACTTTCCCTTCTCCAGGGGATCTTCCTGACCCAGGAATCCAACCGGGTCCCCTGCATTGCAGGTGGATTCTTTACCAACTGAGCTACCAGGGAAGCCTAACCTGTACTAAGTTGCTTAAATGATTTTAGCTTCAGTTTCTCCAGTCATGCAGTGGGAAAATAGCATTAGTTTCCAAGGATTTTGAAAGGATTAACATAGATGATTTACTTGAAATAATTTTCTACATAGTAAAGAACTATTTATGTTATTGTTTGAGAGATTTATGTGGGGTTTTTGTTTTTTTTGACAATGAAGTATTTTGGTTAAAAGATCATGAGGTGTGAATGTAACAAAGGAGTTACAGAAGAATAATGTAATTTAATTGAAATCAGTAACCTGAATCACAATATTACATAGAGAACTACCTATAGTATTTTTGTGTCTCACAGTGTACTTTATGTGAATATGAAATATTCACTATAGTGTTAAATCATTGAGGATTTTTCCCTCTGTTATGTAATCTAAGCTATTTTATATATCCTATGAGAAATTTATTTAAAATTTTTTGAAATGCATACCACAAATAAAAATTAAGATAGATATGGCTGTATTAAAATAGGACACCATCAAATACAAATTTAAATGACTGCTTAAAGACTGTACGTATTATACAAATATAAAGCATAAAGAATTTAAATTTCAAGTATATACACATCTTAGAAACCAGTAAGAAAGTAAAAAAAGAAGAACAGTAGAAGAATGAACAAACCTATTAAAATGGAATTCAGACAAAAAAGAAACTATGGGGGCAAATACATTTATGAAGAAAATGAATGTTGTACAAAATTGCAAATTCAAGTAAATATCAAACATTTAATTGTCAGGCTAGAAATAATGTCCTAACATTCTGAAAGTACCAACTGTTATCAAGGATATGGAGCAAAGAAAATTTAGATATTAGGTTGATGAGAGTAAATGAAGAATAAAGCATTTTGGAAAGTAATTGAACAAACTTCAGTAAAGTTGAACATGTTCTTATTACAAAACTCATCATTTCTACTCATAGTTAATTCCCTGAGAAATGTTTTTATATGTAAGAGACCATTTATTAGATCACTGAGTATAAGAGCAAAGTATTTGAAATGACTTAAATGTCTATCAAAAGGAGAGGGTTGGGACTTCCCTGGTGGCCCAGTGGTTAGGACTCCAGTCTTCCACTGTAGGGGGTACAGGTTTGATCCCTGGTTGAGGAAATGTGATCCCCTCCCCCCCAAAAAAGGATTAATTTATTTGCAATAAAGTTTTTACAAATGATACTAGTTAGCAGTTAAAATATTTGAAATGAACTACATGTGTCAACAAAGACAAATTTCACAAATATATTTTGAAGTAAGAGAATTGGAATGGAGCTTTCAGTTTTGTGATATATTAAAAAATATAAAAAAGTACAAAATTTAAATTTAAAAAGTATAAAAAATACTGTGTGTTATATATGTATTATGTATGGAGTAAAATTATGAAATGTGAGGAATGAAAAACTACAGTTCAGGACAGTGGTTCTTTCTTGACAGAGAAAAGAAATGGGGGGATGAGATCAAAGAAGTAGAAAACAGGGAATATTAGTTATATTTATAATACTTCTATTAAAAATACTGATGACATTTAAACTTCCAGAATTAAGTAAACCTAATTAACAGTTCTGCTGAAAACTACTGTAAGAGCTGGGTGAAACATAAAAAATTATCTGTCTGAAGGAACTGGCAAGTTAGCAAGACTGAAAAATTAATGAACCAAGAATTGGAGAAGCTGCAGTTCAGTCAGTGGGAATCTGGCATTTGGGGCTTTCTTAGCTTTGGGGGTATTTGTTAATTCTGTAAGAGGTGGCTGAGTCTAGGATTCTAGGAACTGACAGTCTTGTGTACTAGGCATGAGTCTAGGAATTTCCCTGAGGAAGAAAATAGCCCAGATAAATCCACCATCTTTGGGCTGTGACCCTGAAATGTTAAAATACAAAATCAAGTTTTAGCTAGATGTAGAATGACTTACTGAAAGACTGAAGCCCAGCATCAGTTAGTTTTAGTCACAAAGACTTGAGTTCATTTATTTGGGTTTGCTATTTTCTCAAAATCCACATTAGAAATTGTCAAAATTGGGGTTACTTTTGAGAGAACAAAGGAGATAGTAATGAAAGAGAACAAGGAGGGAGGTTGGTGTCAGCAAATACTGTTTCTTAAACTGGCTGGTGGTTACATGATAATTTATTGATAAATCTTGAGCTTTGTATTTTTCTTTTGTGCATTTATAAGCACGTTGAAATATTTCATCCTAACTAAAGCTGATACAGTTCAGTTCAGTTGCTCAGTCATGTCCGACTCTTTGCAACCCCATAGACTGCAGCACACCAGGCCTCCCTATCCATCACCAACTCCTGGAGTTTACGCAAACTCATATTCATTGAATCGGTGATGCCATCCAACCATCTCATCCTCTGTCATCCCCTTCTCCTTCAGTCTTTCCCAGCATCAGGGTCTTTTCAAATGAGTCAGTTCTTCGCATCAGGTGGCTGAAGTATTGGAGATTCAGCTTCAGCATCAGTCCTTCCAATGAACACTCAGGACTGATCTCCTTTAGGATGGACTGGATGGATTTCCTTGTAGTCCAAGGGATTCTCAAGAGTCTTCTCCAACACCACAGTTCAAAAGCATCAATTCTTTGGTGCTCAGCTTTCTTTATAGTCCAACTCTCACATCCACACATGACTACTGGAAAAACCATAGCTTTGACTAGATGGACCTTTGTTGGCAAAGCAATGTCTCTGCTTTTTAATATGCTGTCAAGGTTACTCATAACTTTTCTTCCAAGGAGCAAGTGTATTTTGATTTCATGGCTGCAGTCACCATCTGCAGTGATTTTGGAGCCCCAAAATGTAAAGTTTCTCACTGTTTCCACTGTTTCCCCATCTTTTTGCCATGAAGTGATGGGACCGGATGCCATATTCTTAGTTTTCTGAATGTTGAGTTTTAAGCCAACTTTCTCCTTCTCTTTCACTTTCATCAAGAGGCTCTTTAGTTCTTCTTCACTTTCTGCCATAAGGGTGGTGTCATCTGCATGTCTGAGGTTATTGATATTTCTCCTGGCAATCTTGATTCCAGCTTGTGCTTCATCCAGCCCAGCGTTTCTCATGATATACTCTGCATATGTTAAATAAGTAGGGTGACAATAAACAGCCTTGACATATTCCTTTCCCCATTTGGAACCAATATGTTGTTCCATTTCCAGTTTTAACTGTTGCTTCCTGACCTGCATACAGATTTCTCAGGAGACAGGTAAAGTGGTCTGGTGTTCCCATCTCTTTAAGAATTTTCCACAGTTTGTTTTATTTCACACAGTCAAAGGCTTTGGCATAGTCGATAAAGCAGAAATGGATGTTTTTCTGGAACTCTCTTGCTTTTTCAATGATCCAACTGATGTTGGCAATTTGATCTCTGGTTCCTCTGCCTTTTCTAAATCCAGCTTGAACATCTGGAAGTTCACAATTCACATACTCTTGAAGCCTGGCTTGGAGAATTTTGAACATTACTTTGCTAGTGTGTGAGATGAGTGCAAATTGTACAGTAGTTTAAGCATTCTTTGGCATTGCCTTTTTTTGGAATTGGAATGAAAACTGACCTTTTACAGTCCTGTGACCACTGCTGAGTTTTCCAAATTTGCTGGCATATTGAGTGCAGCACTTCACAGCATCATCTTTTAGGATTTGAAATAGCTCAACTGGAATTCCATCACCTCCACTGAGACCCAGTTTCCCCCTCAGTCAGTCTCTCCCATCAGGAAGCTTCCATAAGCCTCTTATCCTTCTCCATTAGAGGGCAGACAGACTGAAAACTCAAGCCAATTACAACTTCTAAAAAAATTAGTAGGCATTCAATAAATTTTAATTGATTTTCTGCTAAAAAATATATCAGGTAAATAAGACAAAAGTATTAAGATTTGATAAAGCTCGACTTTAAATTCATGGATGTTTGTTTTATTGATCACTTATTTTGTATCATTATAAGTGATATGCTTCGCAAATAAAATTTCTATTTGCCAATCATACCTCAACACAATTGGAAAAAATTAGTAAAAGAATTTTAAAATCTATCAACAAAATATTCAGTTCAAGAAAGACTGGAGGAAAAATTACTGTCACCCGTATTCCAAGGAAGCAAAATATTACATCTGGCTTATAAACAATTCATAGATGATATTTATAATAGCACGAAGACATTCCTGAATATTTTTAGAGGGTCTAGATTTCTTACTTTATCCATTGTAATTTTTATTGCACTCTTTAAAAAGAAAATATTATGAAATATTTTCAAAAGGTTTAGATATAACCACTAATTAATGCAGATATAGCTCCTTAGGCTAATTCAACAATCTTGTTAAAAAACAGCAATAAACCAGTATTATAGATGTTTCCCTGTGAATTATCTGGAATCATTACACAGTTGAATAAATTTGGTAAAAGTCATATGAATGGAAGTCACAATTTAAATTCTAGATCTTCAAACCTTTTTGTTCTAATTCCCAGAATATCTCTTTTAGTATACTATATGTATTTTTCTTCTCTGAGAGGTAAATTCTACCATTCAGGAATCGGGTGGAGAGGGAGGTGGGAGGGGGGATCGGGATTGGGAATACATGTAAATCCATGGCTGATTCATATCAATGTATGACAAAACCCACTGGAAAAAAAAATAATAATAATAATAAAAATTTAAAAAAAAATAAATAAATAAAAAAAAAAAAATAAAAAAAAAATAAAAAAGTCTTCCAGTTGAGTTACTCAGAAATTTTTAAAAGCAGTTGTCTTTTTTTGCCTCTCAGTGTTCCTAAACTTTAAAATATGTATGAATTTTGATTCTTCTGTAATCACTTATTTGAAATATTTCTTGATATAGTCAGGTAGCACTTACAGTCCCACTTGCTTGGCTCCTGTCTCTGTTATTTGTTTACATTTCTGACTCAAGCTTAACATCAAGATGCACATCTTGATTTAAAAATCTTTGTATCTTCATTCACTAGTAAAGGATTTAGTAAATACCAGTTAATTATGTGAATGAAAACAAATTTTAAAATATAGTCTATTTAACCAATGAAGCAATTACTGCTTCTTGAGAAATTGAAAACACTGATTTGTTCTTCTCTTATTAATTCTTGGAAATAAAGGAAACAAATGGAATTGGAAGCAAATGGAACCCCAAAGGAAAGTGAGGATTTTCAGTAAGAGAAGCGATGCTGGGGAGGTTAATAAAGTAAGGAAAAGACTTGCATAATTAACAAGAAAAAAATATTGTGAATGTACTCTTTAGGAAAGGACTTTTTGTGATTCTTTAATAGCTGTTGATCAGTATGGAGTTCATAGTATCATCGCACATACTATGATTTCAATAAAAGTTTCATAATAAACAAAAAAATTATTTGCAAACTACTATTACAAATATAGAAAAATTAAAGGACTATATAGAAAATTATGGAAATTAATAACTTAGTAGTGACTGAGTGACTTTTGCCCCTCCGTGGATCACAGCCTTCCTGTGGCTAAGGGGCCTGTGTTCGCTCAAGGAATCTGTGAGCCATGCTGTGCAGGGCCACCCAAGATAGTCGGGTCATTGTGAACAGTTCTGACAAAAGGTCCACTGAAGAAGGAAATGGCAACCCACTCCATATTACAATATGGACAATGTGAAAAAGAACCCCATGGACAATGTGAAAAAGCAGAAAGATTTGATGCCAGAAGATGAGCCCCCAGGTCAGAAGGGGTCCAATATGCTACTGGGAAAGAGCAGAGGGCAATTACTAATAGCTCCAGAAAGAAGAAAGCAGCTTGGCCAAAGTGGGAATGATGCTCAGCTATGGATGTGTCTGCTGGTGCAAGTTAAGTCTGATGTCATAAAGAATAATACTGCATGGGAACCTGGAATGTTAGATCCCTGAGTCAAGGTATACTGGATGTGGTCAAGCAGGAGATGGCAAGATTGAACATCATCTTAGGACTCAGTGAACTAAAATGGATGGGAATGGGTAAATTTAATTCAGGAGACCATTATATCTACTACTGTGGGCAAGAATGTCTTGGATGAAATGAAGTAGCCTTTATAGTCAACAAAGAGTCCGAAATGCAGTATTTGGATGCAACCTCAAAAATGACAGAATGATCTATGTTTGTTTCCAAGGCAGACCATTCATTATCATAGTATTCTAAGTCTGTGCCCTAAACACCGATGGTGAAGAAGCTGAACAGCTTTATGAAGACCTACAAGACCTTCTAGAACTAATACCAAAAATAGATGTTGTTTTCATCATACGGGGCTGGAATGCAAAAGTGGGAAGTCAGGAGAAACCTGGATTAACAGGCAAGTTTGGCCTAGGAGTACAAAATGACGAAGGGCAAAGGCTACCAAAGTTTTGTCAAGGGAACACACTGGTCATAGCAAACACCCTTTCCAACAACCCAAGAGATGACTCTACACATGGACCTCATCAGGTGGTCAATGCTGAAATCTGATTGATTTTATTCTATGCAGCCAGCCAGAGATGGAAAAGTGCTCTACAGTGTTAAAACAAGACCTGGAGCTGACTGTGGCTCAGATCATGAGCTTGTCCTTGAAAAATTCAGTCTTAAACTGAAGAAAGTAGGGCCAACCACTAGGCCATTCAGGTATGACCCTGATCAAATCACTTATAATTTTACAGTGGAGGTGACAAATAGATTCAAGGAATTAGAGTGTCTGAAGAACTGTGGATGGAGGTTTGTAACATTGTACACTAGGCAGTGACAAAAATCCCAAAGAAAAAGAAATGCACGAAAGCAGAGTGGTTGGTGTGGTGTGGTTACCTACCTAGAGTTGGACATCCTGGAGTGTGAAATCAAGTGAACCTTAGGAAACATTGCTAGGAACAAAGCTAGTGGAGGTGATGGAATTCCAGCTGAGCTATTTAAATACTAAAAGATGATGTTGTTAATGTGCTTCACTCAGTATGTCAGCAAATTTGGAAAACTCTGTTGTGGCCACCAGGACTGGAAAAGGCCACTTTTCATTCCAATTCCAAAGAATATTCAAAATAACATATAATTGCATGCAATCGTTTCATAGGCTAGCAAGATTATGCTCAAAATTCTTCAAGCTAGGCTACAGCAGTGCTTGAACCAAGAACATGCAGATTTATGAGGTGGGTTTTGAAGAGGCAGAGGAAACAGAGATCAAATTGTCAACACTTGTTGGATCATGGAGAAAGCAAGGGAGTTTCAGGAAAACATCTACTTCTGCTTCATTGACTATGCAAAAACCTTTGACTTGTTGTGGATCATAACAAACTATGAAAATTCTTAAAGAGTTGGGAGTACCAAACCACCTTACATGTCTCTTGAGAAACCTGTGTGCAGATCAAGAAGCAACAGTTAGACCCAGACACAAAACAACTGACTTGCTCAAAATTGGGAAAGGAGTAGGTGAAGACTGTATATTGTTACCCTGCTTATTTAACTTACATGCAAAGTACATCATGCAGAATGCTGGGCTGGGTGAATCACAAGCTGGAATCAAGATTTCTGGGAGAAGTATCAACAATCTCAGATATGCAGATACTACTACTCAAAGGGCAGAAAGTGAAGAGGAACTAAAGAACTTCTTGATGAGGGTGAAAGAGGAAGTGAAAAAACTCACTTGAAATTGACCATTAAAACAACTCAGATCATGACATCTGGTCCCATCACTTCATGGCAAATAGTAGGAGAAAAAGTCTAAGCAGTGACAGATTTTATGTTCTTGGGCTTCAGAATCACTGCAGATGGTAACTGCAGCCATGAAATTAAATGATGCTTGCTCCTTGGACAGAAAGCTCTGACAAACCTAGACAAGGTATTAAAAAGCAGAGACATCACTTTACCAAGAAAGGTCCATATAGTCAACACTATGGTTTTTCCAATAGTCATGTATTTTTACAGATGTGAGAGTTGGACCATGAAGAAGGCTAAGTGCTGAAGAATTGATGCTTTAGAAGACTTTTGAATTGTGGTGCTTTAGAAGACTCTTGAGAGTCTGTTAGACTGCAAGGAGATCAAACCAGTCGATCCCAAAGGAAACCAACCCTGATTGGAAGTACTGTTGCTGAAGCTCTAATACTTTGGGCAACTAATATGAAGAGCTGACTCATTGGAAAAGACCCTGATGCCGGGAAAGATTGAAGATAAAAGGAGAAGGGGGAGGCAGAATATGAGATGGTTAGATAGACTTGAGTTAGTGACTGAACAACAACAACAAAGTGGTTTTTACAAAATAAATATTCAAAAATAAATTACAATTACATATCAGCAACATAAGAATTGTAATTTTCAAAAAAAAATTAAGTATACAGTTGTGGGAAAATATAATCTATAAATGTTGCTATGTATTAGATTAGAATGTTAAATTAAAAAATTGAGTCCCCACTTCATACAATAACTAAAGTCTCTGAGTAAATGAAAGTATTAAATTAAAATCACAATTTAACAAATGTTATCAGTAAATTTGATTATTTTTATTACTGGGTTTAATTAAAGATTTCTTAAAGCTTTAAGAGTATCAACAACAAAGGTATTTATTGATAAATAACTATGGCAAACTTCAAAGTCTCTATTTTGTGAAGGACATCATAAAATTTAAAAGAGAAATCACAGAAAGAAACCTTTGTATTATATTACTGATCAATGATTAGTACTCAGATTATAGAACACCTTGACCAATCAATAAGGGAAGATAACACAGTAGGAAAATGGACAAAAATTTAAGATATTTACATAAGTGGGATTGTAAATGGACACTAATTTATGAGAAATTATTCAATCTTACTAGTAATTAGGGAAATATAAATTAAAAGCAAAATGGGGTACCATTCCCCATTCATTAAAGTGTGAAACATTAAATTCTGACAATAGCAAATGTCTCAGATGTGCTGCAACAGGAGAGTCATATGCTCATGATTAAAGTGTAGTCTGGCACAATTATATTTGAAAACACAGTAATGTAGGATAACACTGAAGATGACCAGATTTAACAGAAGCAGAAGATATTAAGAAGAGATGGCAAGAATGCACAGAAAAACTATACAAAAAAAAGATCCTCGTTACCCAGATAGCCACGATAGTGTGATCACTCACCTAGAGCCAGAGATCCTGGAATGTGAAGTCAAGTGGACCTTAGAAATCATCACTATGAACAAAGCTAGTGGAGGTGATGGAATTCCAGTTCAGCTCTTTTTTTTTTTTTTTTCCAGTTCAGCTCTTTAAAATCCTAAAAGATGATGCTGTGAAAGTGCTGCACTCAATATGCCAGGAAATTTGGAAACATCAGCAGTGGCCACAGAACTGGAAGATGTCAGTTTTTATTCCAATCCCAAAGAAAGGCAATGCCAAAGAATGTTCAAACAGCCACACAATTGCACTCATCTCACACACTAGCAAAGTAATGCTCAAAATTCTCAAGGTAGGCTTCAACAGTACATGAACCAAGAACTTCCAGATGTTCAGGCTGGATTTAGAAAAGGCAGAGGAACCAGAGATCAAATTACCAACATCTATTGGATCATAGAAAAAGCAAGAGAGTTCCAGAAAAATATCTACTGCTTTATTGACTATGCCAAAGACTTACTGTGTGGAATACAGCAAACTGTGGAAAATTTTTAAAGAGATGGGAATACCAAACCACTTTACCTATCTCCTGAAAAATCTATGCAGGTCAAGAAGCAACAATTAGAACCAGACATGGAACAATGGACTGGTTCCAAATTGGGAAAGGAGAACGTCAAGGTTGTATATTGTCACTGTGCACATTTAACTTATGTGCAGAGTACATCATGTGAAATGCTTGACTGGATGAAGCAGTAGCTGGAATCAAGATTGCCAGGAGAAATATCAATAACCTCAGATATGCAGATGACATCACCCTTAAGGCAGAGAGTGAAGAGAAACTCTAGAGCCTCTTGATGAAAGTGAAAGAGGAGAGTGAAAAAGCTGGCTGAAAACTCAACATTTGAAAAATGAATATCATGACTTCCTGTCCCATAACTTCATGGCAAATAGATGGGGAAACAATGGAAACAGTGGCTGACTTTATTTTTTTGGGCTCCAAAATCACTGTAGATGGTGTCTACAGCCATGAAATCAAAAGACACCTGCTCCTTGGAAGAAAAGCTATGACCAACCTAGACAGTATTTTAAAAAGCAGAGACATTACCTTGCTGACAAATGTCTGTCTAGTGAAAGCAATGGTTTTTCCAGTAGTCACATGTGGATGTGAGAGTTGGGCCGTAAAGAAAACTGAGCACCAAAGAATTGATGCTTTTATTTATTTATTTATTTTTCTTTTCCTTTATTTATTTATTTATTTTTTCAGTGGGTTTTGCCATACATTGATATGAATCAGCCATAGATTTACACGTATTCCCCATCCCGATCCCCCCCTCCCACCTCCCTCTCCACCCGATTCCTCTGGGACTTCCCAGTGCACCAGGCCCGAGCACTTGTCTCATGCATCCCACCTGGGCTGGTGATCTGTTTCACCATAGAAAATATACATGCTGTTCTTTCAAAACATCCCACCCTCACCTTCTCCCACAGAGTTCAAAAGTCTGTTCTGTACTTCTGTGTCTCTTTTTCTGTTTTGCATATAGGGTTGTCGTTACCATCTTTCTAAATTCCATATATATGTGTTAGTATGCTGTAATGTTCTTTATCTTTCTGGCTTACTTCACTCTGTATAATGGGCTCCAGTTTCATCCATCTCATTAGGACTGGTTCAAATGAATTCTTTTTAACGGCTGAGTAATATTCCATGGTGTATATGTACCACAGTTTCCTTATCCATTCATCTGCTGATGGGCATCTAGGTTGCTTCCATGTCCTGGCTATTATAAACAGTGCTGCGATGACTGTGATGTTGAAGAAGACTCTTGGAGTCCCTTGGACTCAAGGAGATCAAATCAGTCAATCCTAAAGGAAATCAGTCCTATATATTCACTTGAAAGAGTGATGCTGAAGCTGAAACTCCAATACTTTGGCCACCTGATGCATAGAACTGACTCATTTGAAAAGATCCTGATACTGGGAAAGATTGAAGGCAGGAGGAGAAGGGGATGAAAGAAGATGAGATGGTTGGATGGCATCACTAACTCAATGGACATGAGTTTGAATAAACTCCAGGAGTTGGTGATGGACAGAGAGGCCTGGCGTGCTGCATCCATGGGGTTGCAAAGAGTCATATACGACTGATTACCTGAACTGAACTGACTGGTAAACAACTATTTATGTCTGTATCTACATATATATGTATATCTACACACACACACACACACACACACACACACACACACACACACACACACACACACACGTATACTAAATCCTGGAGAAGTAAATTTGTTTTTACATTAATATATATTATATCCATCATAGCTCAGTTGGTTAAGAATCTGCCTGCAATGCATGAGAGCCTGGTTGGATATCTGGGTGAGGAAGATCTGCTGGAGAAGGGGTATGCTACCCACTCCAGTATTCTTGTGCTTCTCTTATGGCTCAGCTGGTAAATAATCCACCTGCAGTGTGGGAGAACTGGGTTCAATCCCTGGGTTTGGAAGATCCCCTGGAGAAGGGAAAGGCTACCTACTCCAGTTTTCTGGCCTGGAGAATCCCATGGACTATATATTCCATGGGGTCACAAAGAATTGGACTTGACTGAGCAGCTTTCACTTCACTTCTCATCCATATAATATCAGTATTTTACTTTTGAAAAATATTTAAGCACATAACAAAGACATATAGTTGTTGTAGGAAGAGGAACCCCTTCTAGGGCACAGGAGTGGACTCTTGTCTAACACAGGTAAAGTAATTGTCTGAGGAGAGACACATGCTGAGAAAGCAAAAGACTTTATTGGGAAGGCAGCCTTTTCAGAGAGCAGTAGGAAAAGGAACCCAGGAGAACTGCTCCGCCACCTGGCTTGCAGTCTAGGGTTTTATGGTGATGGATTAGTTTCCAGGTTGTCTTTGGCCAGTCATTTTGACTGAGAGTCCTTCCTAGTGGCCCACTTGGCATTGCTCAGCCAAGATGGATGCCAGCAATAAGGATTCCGGGACATGGTCAGACATATGGTGTTTCCTTTTGACCTTTCCCAAACTCTTCCAGTTGGTGGTGGCTTACTAGTTCTGTTTTCCTTACCAGGACCCCCTGTGGTAAAATAACTCACACAGATGATTACTGTGCACAGCTCCTGGCCGGGGTGGACAGTTTCAGTCAATGTGCTTTCCATAACATAGTGGAATATTTAGTAAAAAACAGAGGATACAAAATTATCTTCTATAACAAATTCTTTTTTCCCAGTTATATAATTTAAAAATGTTTGCAGGAATATAATGGTTGACATTTAATGAGTACTTACTTTGTTTCAGACACTGAATTGGGGATTTTATCAGTATTATTTCATTAAATCCTCATAAGAATTCTATAATGTAGGTACCAATATTATCTGCATTTGACAGGTGAGATAAGTTTTACAAAGATTAAGTTCATAAGGCTAGTTTTTGTGGAATCCAGGATATATACAAAGTAGTGAGATTCCAGAACCATAATTACTATGCCAACTCAGAATTTAACTGGGGTTACTCTTTATGATAAAAATATTATTAGCTAAAGGTTAAAGTTATAATCATGCTTCTAATGGTAAGGCCAGTGCTGTCTCTAATATTATGGGAATTTCTTGGGGCTTATATTATTATTGGCTTTTGATTCATTGAAATGATATTCATTATAGCAACAGAAGCTGTGGATATGAGATATCTTGGATATGAGAAACCTCGGATATGAGAAACCTTTATTAAGAGTCTTAGGTCATCCTGACACTAGAAACTTGTTGCTTGCCACCTTTTGTTCAATATGGAGCTTCCTAATCTTGTTTTTCTTCCCTTTCTCTTTCCACTCCCTCTTTGTCTTTTCTTGTTCTAGCTTCCCGCATTAACTGTTCATTTCTTATGTAGAACAGTTAAAGTATCGCTTTGTTATTTCCTTCCGAGCCATGTTGTCTGCATGACCTTTCAAGACATTTTGTTCATGAGAAATGTTCATAAACAGTAGATACTGTTAATGATTATTTATCTGGTACCCTTTAAATATGAAAATCTAAAAAGAAAAAATATGTAGCAGATAGTTACAAGGTGAAATACATATGACCAATATGCATTCGAGAATTTTTTCAAGCTCGCTAGGAATTAAAGAGATGCTATTATAAATAGTCACAAGATCATATTCACCTCAGAAATTGGAAAAACTTTAGAATACATTGCTAGGTGCTAGAAAAACGTGTTTTGGCAGTATTCACAAATATAAATTTTATATCGCTGCTTCTGGCAGGTTTTTTGGTACTATAGGAAAAGGAATCTTTCTTTTAAATTCATACATTTTGAGCCTATAATTAAATGCATGTCTTATAAAGAGAAGAATCCTATTCTTTGTATGTAAAAGTAATTCCTAATATCTCTTGTCTCCTTTTTTAAATATTACTTATATCCAGCTAGTAGAGTTAATATTCATAATGGTCATTATAAAATGTTAGTTATTTACAAATGTTTGTATATAGATTTATATATAAATATGTGCTAAATTTTAATTCTAATTTCCAATTCACGGTAATTTCCTCCTTTAAATTTATTTATTCACATCTTATTCCTTCTGTTCATCTGTATACCCATATATGATCATCCTTTCTGACATTATCTCTGAAACCAATTCTCTTCATGGATTTGCTTACTAGTTCCCTTCAGTTTTTTCATCTTCAACACTAGAGTCTTAGTATTTTATGTTCTACTTCTTTCTCCCAGTTATCTCACTTGGGGCATTTTGTCCTATACTTTATCTTGCTCCAGCTTCTCTTGATCATATAGATCTCTTCATAATTCTCTATGCCCTATCCATCTCTAATCCTGTGTTTTATTGGCATTTTAAAATTAAATCTTTAGCTAGGTCTATAGCATGTATGTCTAATGTGGCCCTATTTCAGTGGCATTTTAAAGGCAAATAACCAACCTTCCCTTAATAATTAAACATATTCTGATAATCAGTATGGGATATATTAGCAGGGGAATTAGTGTCTTCAATCAGTATTTGGGAGGTGAGGTAAAGGTTAAAGAATGTGTGAGGTTTAAGTTGGAACAAAAACTGGTCTTCATTCAAATAATGTTCAAAAAAGTTCAAACAACAAAAGTACTCACAGATAGGAGAAAGAAGGAAAACCTAATTGTAAGTCATGTTCACTGGTGCTTCAGAATTAAGAAACAGAACCATTTCACTAGAAATAGAGTGAAAAAATTCCTCCTTGAATATTTTAATCATTGTTTGTATTTATCTATAGCTTCTGAATCTCAAGTTTCACATGTCCATGGATTTAGAAGAAGCTACATCTGCAGAAATAATCCAACCCTCTCTGCACTAATCTGCCACCTGATTGACTCTAGGGATTCTATCCATCTGGCTTTAAGTTTCTAGAAATCTCCTCAATTGCTCCAAAGGAAACTAAGCTGTTGTTTGCCAGTTTTGATTACTGTGGGAAAGTAAAGTCCTTTACAAGGGCTTGAAAGGACGATGAGCCCAAGACACTGGTGATCTCACTGAGTACTAACTGCCCCAAGCTATCATGTGGTGGGACTGGAAGCCATTGGTCCTCACCACTGGCAACCTTCTTGTGTGTGTTTAGTCACTCAGTTGTGTCTGACTCTTTGCAGCCCCATGGACTGTAGCCCTCCAGGTTCCTCTGCCCATGGAAATTTCTAAGCAATAATAGTTAAGTGGGGTGCCATTTCCTACTCCAGGTGATCTTCCCAACCCAGGGATTGAATCCACATGTCTTGCATCTCCTACATTGGCAGGCAAATTATTGTCTTACCAAGTCAGAAAACCAAGAACAGTCTAGGTGTTTCAGCTAATATAATCCTTGCTAGCTTTAATAAGAGAGGGTGAAAGCTGTATAGGTATGTGTCACATACAGTCAGGAAACATTCCTCAGTTGCCTAAGAACCAAAAAGTTACACCTGTAAATGATGCATTCCTTTGAATTCATAGAATCACTGACACAAAAAGAAAGACACAAATATTTACACCAAAGCTCTACTAACACCACTACCAAAATATGTGACATAGAAACTGGATGACAGTTAGTTTTGGTACTGGATATATTACTGATTCTTTTTAAACCCTCTAATCTTGGTAGAATTTCAGTCATCCTAACAGAGTATATTTATTTGTAGTATGTTTAACCGTGTCAGTTCAGGTTCACCTCAAAAGTGCTTATATGGTATAGTTTCAGTGTGGGTTGAGTCCAAGTCCTCTCTATCTCCAAAAGACTCTTCAGCTAATACTATTAATTAGCAGATATAAATCAATATGTAAGAACAAGGGAAGGAAAAATTCCATATTGCTAACATCTTTTAAGCATCAAGTTCAAATGTAGATAATGGAGTTTGAGTAACTAATTTCAAATATGACAAGCAATAGGCCTTGGGCTTACCTGACATGTCTTATTATTTACAGATTATTTATAATTTGGGTGCCTGTAAATATCAAAAGTAGAGAAAACTCCTTGGCTATTCAACTTCCATCACCAACTGATGGTGACTATTTTGAATTGCTTTCAGAGATACTAGAGGACTGATTTTGTCCCTTCTTCTGAGCCATTCTACTGAAGTTGCATTAGGGATTTTAGAGAGGGGACTAGTCAATATCATACAATTTGTCCTATACCAGTGCTGGAAAATGGAAGGATTTATATATAAATCAATAGATGTATGTGGAATCTAAAAAAAAAAAGAGATACAAATTAATTTACTTGTAAAACAGGGACTCTGAGATTTAGAAGAGAAATCAAAGGGGAAAGGTAGGGGAAGGATTAATTACAAGGTTGGGATTAACATATACACACTACTATATATAAAGCAGATAAACAACAAGGAAGTACTGTAGTACAGTGAGCTCTAATCAATATTCTATAATAAAACATATGGGTTAAGAATATGGAGTATATGGAAAGGAATATATGTGTATATATATATATATACACACACACACACATTTGCAGAATATAGACTCCAAAAAAAGTATGTATGTCTATGTGTGTATATATATATATATATATATATATATATATATATATATAAAATAGGCTTCCCCAGTGGCTCATCAGTAAAGAACTGCCTGCGGTACAGTAGCCACAGGAGGTGCAGGTTCCATCCCTGGGTCAGGAAGCCTTGGCAGCCTACTCCAGCATTCTTGCCTGGAGAATCCCATGGACAGAGGAGCCTGGGGGCTACAGTCCACAGGGTTGCACAGAGCTGGACATGACTGAGCCACTTGGCATCCATGTATATATGGGAATCCTTGCACTGTACACTTGAAAGTAGCATGATATTGTGACTCAACTCTCAGTTCAGTCCAGTTGCTCAGTTATGTCTGACACTATGTGACTCTGTGGACAGGCTTCCCTGTCCATCACCAACTCCTGGAACCTGCTGAAACTCGTGTCCATTGAATCAATGATGCCATTCAACCATCTCATCCTCTGTTATCCCCTTCTCCTCCTGCCTTCAATCTTTTCCAGCATCAGGGTCTTTTCCAAGGAATCAGTCCTTTGCATCAGGTGGCCAGAGTATTGGAGTTTCAGCTTCAGCATCAGTCCTTCCAATGAATATTCAGGACTGATTTCCTTTAGGATTGACTGGTTGGATCTCCTTGTTATCCAAGAGATTCTCAAGAGTCTTCTCGAACACCACAGTTCAAAAACATCAATTCTTCGGCACTCAGCTTTCTTTATGGTCCAACTCGCACATCCATACATGACTACTGGAAAAACCATATCTTTGATTGAACACTTTGTTAGCAAAGTAATGTTTCTGCTTTTTAATAGTCTGTCCATAGCTATTCTTCAAGGAGCAGGTATCTTTTAATCTCATGGCTACAGTCACCATCTGCAGTGATTTTGGAGCCCAAGTAAATAAAGTTTCTCACTGTTTTCATTGTTTCCCATGGAGCAATGGGACCAGATGCCATAATCTTCGTTTTTTGAATTTTGAGTTTTAAGGCAACTTTTTCACTCTCCTTTTTCACTTTCATCAAGAGGCTCTTGAGTTCCTCTTTGCTTTCTGTCATAACGGTGGTGTCATCTGCGTATCTGAGGTTATTGTTATTTCTCCCAGAAATCTTGATTCCACCTTCTGCTTCATCCAGCCTGGCATTTTGTGTGATGTACTCTGCATATAAGTTAATTAAGTAGGGTGACAGTATACAGCCTTGACGTACTCCTTACTCAATTTGGAACCAGTCCATTGTTCAATGTCCAGTTCTAACTGTTGCTTCTTGACCTGCATACAGATTTCTCAGGAGGCAGGTAAGGTGGTCTGGTATTCCCATCTCTAAAAATTTTCCACAGTTTATTGCGATCCACAGTCAAAGCTTAGTCAATGAAGCAGAAGTAGATATTTTTCTGAAACTCTGTTGCTTTTTCTATGATCCAGCAGATGTTGGCAATTTGATCTCTGGTTCCTCTGCTTTTCCGAATCCAGCTTGAACATCTGGAAGTTCTTGGTTCATGTACTGTTGAAACCTAGCTTGGAGAATTTTGAGCGTTAGTTTGCTAGCGTGTGAGATGAGTACAATTGTGCAGTAGTTTGAATATTCTTTGACATTGCCTTTCTTTGGAATTAGAATGAAAACTGACCTCTTCCAGTCCTGTGACCACTGTGAATTGACTATACTTCAATTAAAAAATAAATAAGACGGACATGAAAGAAAGGTTATATTTAAACTTTTATGATACAATTCTGAATCCTGTGAGAATCTATGTTCTCATATACTTGAAAAAATATTTATAAAATGTTAGTTTCTAAGGGATGATTTTTCCTCAGTGAGTATTTGTATACCAGTATACTAAAGGCAATGAGAAGTTTGTAAATAGCTTATGGTTTATTTTGAAGATTCCAGGTGTTCAGTTTATCTGCATACAAATATGACACCCACACAAGCATGCAAGTTTATTCAGCAGTGTAAGTGAAGCCCCTCTAGCTACATTCCTTGTACTTTCTTCAGAGATCAATTCTGCACAAACCACATTATTTATTCAGAATGACATTAGGATATTCACTCTTCACAAGAATAAACACATTGATGATGTTAATGCCTGCAGTTCATTTTCTATGGAACACTTAAACTTAACTACAGCAGAGAGGTGCATGACATTTTCTTTGCGTTTTTCATTTCAACATGTGATTATAGGTTTGTATTTGTGCTCAGTCACTTCTGCAAGATTTCTCAGATTTAATTTAAACTTTTAAATATTATATATACTTCTAGATTTCCAAGTAAATAACCTCAGTATGATTTTATCATTTCTGCTCTTTGGTGGAAGCCCATAGTAAAATTTTAAAGAGAAAATTTAAATAAGGACACCAAGTTCTATTTTTCTAAAGGACTCCAAAGGAAAAATAAAAATGGAAAAAACACTGAACAATATGAAGAAAGTCACAATAGTCATATATAACTCTGGGTAAAACAAAGCCCCTAAAGAAGCAGATGTGTCGTTTTACCATGAACTGAGGATTTTTATGGTCCACTGGAGCACACACTATAATGTGTCAATGAAAAAGGTTAGATAAGTCTGTAAGCTAAGATTCTATCTTCTTAAGGGATGGTAAACAGCTCTAGGATGTACCCACAAAGGCTTTTTTGTTCTTGCTAGACAAACAATAGAAGTGGATGCAACACTGGCTGAGACAGCATCTGTTCTTTTCCATATATATAAACTTTGCTCTTGGGCTTCTCGTTCTAGAAGCTTGCTAATGTCTGTTTAGAGTTAACATCTTATACACAATCAACACTTGAGATACTCTTGACCCTGAAGTAATTGATGATCCTTCAATTCTGTCCATTTCACTTTCTGAAAGAAAATAAGCCATTTCAAGATTCCATAGAATAGACTCCAAAAAGAAGTATAAAAAACCCTTTTAGGACCAGTGGACTACTTCCAAGTGAAAAATCACAAGTAAATTTTAAAACCAGAGGAAAAAATAATGAAGTAGGTAATCCTCAGATATCTGGGAAAAAGTAAATAAAAGCCATAGATATCAAATGTATCCCAGATAATTTAAGACAAGTGATACCACATTGGGCAGTGTTGAAATAGAAAGCTTAAACATTATCTCCAAAGGATAGTCATAACAGCAATAATTTAACAAAAATATTTGCTCTTCCAAATCCTATTAAATAATGTAATCATACTTAACTGACAAAGCAAATAAAACCCAATTCTATATATAACAAATGTTCCCAGTATTTATGGAATAAATATTATACATCATATACAGTTAATTTAACTCAATTTTAGAAAACATGCAAAGAAGAAGAAAAGTAATGATTTTATATTCTAATTTTAAAAAGAATAAGTTCTACTTCTTCAGGAGCATGTAACAGTAATCAATCTCAAAATTAGAAGGAATTGTTTAAATTAGATTAAATTTAGTGGATATAATAGCTTAAAAATATTTTACAATTTGTATTTGATTACCTGATAAGTAAACTTGCAGTTGGAGGAAAATTCAATACTTAATACAATACAATGAAAAATTAATGAAAAATTCAATACAGTGAAAAATCAGTTTCTGCTACTCTGATCACCTGAGCTCTCCCCTTCCAGAAGCAACCATGATAGCATTTTTTTTTTTTAATAGAGTGAAATGCTTTTATTTCTTAGTGTGCTCAGAATCACAAACCTCCTAGAAGACAAAGGGCATCCACTCTCAAAACCAGACCTTCACACAATAAAACACAGATGTGTCTTCCTGCCTCAGCTGCATTGTTTTTTTTTTTTTTTCCCCACTCATTTTTATAAGTTGGAGGCTAATTACTTTACAATATTGTAGTGGTTTTTGCCATACATTGACATGAATCAGCCATGGATTTACATGTGTTCCCCATCCCGAACCCCCTTCCAACCTCCCCCCCCCACCCCATCCCTCTGGGTCTTCCCAGTGCACCAGGCCTGAGCACTTGTGTCATTAATCCAACCTGGGCTGATGATCTGTTTCACCATAGATAATATACATGTTTTGGTGCTGTTCTCTCGAAACATCCCACCCTTGCCTTCTCCCACAGAGTCCCAAAATCTGTTTTGTATATCTTTGTTTCTTTTTCTCTTTTGCATATAGGGTTATCGTTACCATCTTTCTAAATTCCATATATATGTGTTACTATACTGTATTGGTCTTTCTCTTTCTGGCTTACTTCACTCTGTATAATGGGCTCCAGTTTCATCCATCTCATTAGAACGGATTCAAATGAATTCTTTTTGATGGCTGAGTAATATTCCATGGTGTATATGTACAACAGCTTCCTTATCCATTCGTCTGCTGATGGGCATCTAGGTTGCTTCCATGTCCTGGCTATTATACACAGTGCTGCGATGAACATTGGAGTGCACGTGTCTCTTTCAGATCTGGTTTCCTTGGTGTGTATGCCCAGGAGTGGGATTGCTGGGTCATATGGCAGTACTATTTCCAGTTTTTTAAGGAATCTCCACACTGTTCTCCATAGCAGCTGTACTAGTTTGCATTCCCACCAACAGTGTAAGAGGGTTCCCTTTTCTCCACACCCTCTCCAGCATGTATTGCTTGTAGAATTTTGGATAGCAGCCATCCTGACTGGTGTGTAATTGTACCTCGTTGTGGTTTTGATTTGCATTTCTCTGATAACGAGTGATGCTGAGCATCTTTTCATGTGTTTGTTAGCCATCTGTATGTCTTCTTTGGAGAAACGTCTGTTTATATCTTTGGCCCATTTTTTGATTGGGTCATTTATTTTTCTGGAATTGAGCTGCAGGAGTTGCTTGTATGTTTTTGAGATTAATCCTTTGTCTGTTGCTTCATTTGGTATTATTTTGTCCCATTCTGAAGGCTGTCTTTTCACCTTGGCTATAGTTTCGTTTTTTTGTGCAGAAGCTTTTTTTTTTTAATTATTATTTTTATTATTATTATTATTATTTTTTGGTCATACATTGATATGAATCAGTCATAGATTTACACGTATTCCGCATCCCGATCCCCCCTCCCACCTCCCTCTCCACCCAATTCCTCTGGGTCTTACCAGTGCACCAGGTCCGAGCACTTGTCTCATGTATCCCACCTGGGCTGGTGATCTGTTTCACCATAGATAGTATACATGCTGTTCTTTTGAAATATCCCACCCTCACATTCTCCCACAGAGTTCAGAAGTCTGTTCTGTATTTCTGTGCCTCTTTTTCTGTTTTGCATATGGGGTTATCGTTACCATCTTTCTAAATTCCATATATATGTGTTAGTATGCTGTAATGTTCTTTATCTTTCTGGCTAACTTCACTCTGTATAAGGGGCTCCAGTTTCATCCATCTCATTAGGACTGGTTCAAATGAATTCTTTTTAACAGCTGAGTAATATTCCATGGTGTATATGTACCACAGCTTCCTTATCCATTCGTCTGCTGATGGGCATCTAGGTTGCTTCCATGTCCTGGCTATTATAAACAGTGCTGCGATGAACATTGGGGTGCACGTGTCTCTTTCAGATCTGGTTTCCTCAGTGTGTATGCCCAGAAGTGGGATTGCTGGGTCATATGGCAGTTCTATTTCCAGTTTTTTAAGAAATCTCCACACTGTTTTCCATAGCGGCTGTACTAGTTTGCATTCCCACCAACAGTGTAAGAGGGTTCCCTTTTCTCCACACCCTCTCCAGCATTTATTGCTTGTAGACTTTTGGATAGCAGCCATCCTGACTGGCGTGTAATGGTACCTCATTATGGTTTTGATTTGCATTTCTCTAATAATGAGTGAGGTTGAGCATCTTTTCATGTGTTTGTTAGCCATCTGTATGTCTTCTTTGGAGAAATGTCTGTTTAGTGAAGAAATCAAAAAAGAAATAAAAATATGTATAGAAATGAATGAAAATGAAAACACAACAACCCAAAACCTATGGGACACTGTAAAAGCAGTGCTAAGGGGAAGGTTCATAGCATTACAGGCTTACATCAAGAAACAAGAAAAAAACCAAATAAATAACCTAACTCTACACCTAAAGCAACTAGAGAAGGAAGAAATGAAGAACCCCAGGGTTAGCAGAAGGAAAGAAATCTTAAAAATCAGGGCAGAAATAAATGCAAAAGAAACTAAAGAGACCATAGCAAAAATCAACAAAGCTAAAAGCTGGTTTTGTGAAAAAATAAACAAAATTGACAAGCCATTAGCAAGACTCATTAAGAAACAAAGAGAGAAGAACCAAATTAACAAAATTAGAAATGAAAATGGAGAGATCACAACAGACAACACTGAAATACAAAGGATCATAAGAGACTACTACCAGCAGCTCTATGCGAATAAAATGGACAACTTGGAAGAAATGGACAAATTCTTAGAAAAGTATCACTTTCCAAAACTGAACCAGGAAGAAATAGAAGATCTTAACAGACCCATCACAAGCAAGGAAATCGAAATTGTAATAAAAAATCTTCCAGCAAACAAAAGCCCAGGACCAGATGGCTTCACAGCTGAATTCTACCAAAAATTTAGAGAAGCGCTAACACCTATCTTACTTAAACTCTTCCAGAAAATTGCAGAGGAAGGTAAGCTTCCAAACTCATTCTGTGAGGCCACCATCACCCTAATTCCAAAACCAGACAAAGATGTCACAAAAAAAGAAAACTACAGGCTAATATCACTGATGAACATAGATGCAAAAATCCTTAACAAAATTCTAGCAAACAGAATCCAACAACATATTAAAAAAATCATACACCATGACCAAGTGGGCTTTATCCCAGGAATGCAAGGATTCTTTAATATCCACAAATCAATCAATGTAATACACCACATTAACAAATTGAAAGATAAAAACCATATGATTCTCTCAATAGATGCAGAGAAAGCCTTTGACAAAATTCAACATCCATTTATGATTAAAACTCTCCAAAAAGCAGGAATAGAAGGAACATACCTCAACATAATAAAAGCTATATATAACAAACCCACAGCAAGCATCACCCTCAATGGTGAAAAATTGAAAGCATTTCCCCTGAAATCAGGAACAAGACAAGGGTGCCCACTCTCACCACTACTATTCAACATAGTGTTGGAAGTTTTGGCCACAGCAATCAGAGCAGAAAAAGAAGTAAAAGGAATCCAGATAGGAAAAGAAGATGCAAAACTCTCACTGTTTGCAGATGACATGATCCTCTACATAGAAAACCTTAAAGACTCTACCAGAAAATTACTAGAGCTAATCAATGAATATAGTAAAGTTGCAGGATATGAAATTAACACACAGAAATCCCTTGCATTCCTATATACTAACAATGAAAAAACAGACAGAGAAATTAAGGAAACAATACCATTCACCATTGCAACAAAAAGAATAAAATACTTAGGAGTATATCTACCTAAAGAAACAAAAGACCTATACATAGAAAACTATAAAACACTGATGAAAGAAATCAAAGAGGACACAAACAGATGGAGAAACATACCGTGTTCATGGATTGGAAGAATCAATATTGTCAAAATGGCTATTCTACCCAAAGCAATCTATAGATTCAATGCAATCCCTATCAAGTTACCAACGGTATTTTTCACAGAACTAGACCAAAGAATTTCACAATTTGTATGGAAATACAAAAAACCTCGAATAGCCAAAGTAATCTTGAGAAAGAAGAATGGAACTGGGGGAATCAACCTGCCTGACTTCAGGCTCTACTACAAAGCCACAGTCATCAAGACAGTATGGTACTGGCACAAAGACAGAAATATAGATCAATGGAACAGAATAGAAAGCCCAGAGATAAATCCACGTAGCTATGGACACCTTATCTTTGACAAAGGAGGCAAGGATATACAATGGAAAAAAGACAACCTCTTTAACAAGTGGTGCTGGGAAAACTGGTCAACCACTTGTAAAAGAATGAAACTAGAACACTTTCTAACACCATACACAAAAATAAACTCAAAATGGATTAAAGATCTAAATTTAAGACCAGAAACTATAAAACTCCTAGAGGAGAACATAGGCAAAACACTTTCCGACAAGAATCACAGCAGGATCCTCTATGACCCACCTCCCAGAATATTGGAAATAAAAGCAAAACTAAACAAATGGGACCTAATGAGACTTAAAAGCTTTTGCACTACAAAGGAAACTATAAGCAAGGTGAAAAGACAGCCCTCAGATTGGGAGAAAATAATAGCAAATGAAGCAACAGACAAAGGATTAATCTCAAAAATATACAAGCAACTCCTGTGCAGAAGCTTTTAATTTTCATTAGGTCCCATTTGTTTAGTTTTGCTTTTATTTCCAATATTCTGGGAGGTGGGTCATAGAGGATCCTGCTGTGATTTATGTTGGAGAGTATTTTGCCTATGTTCTCCTCTAGGAGTTTTATAGTCTCTGGTGTTACATTTAGATCTTTAATCCATTTTGAGTTTATTTTTGTGTATGGTGTTAGAAAGTGTTCTAGTTTCATTCCTCTACACGTGGTTGACCAGTTTTCCCAGCACCACTTGTTAAAGAGATTGTCTTTTCTCCATTGTATATTCTTGCCTCCTTTGTCAAAGATAAGGTGTCCATAGCTACGTGGATTTATCTCTGGGCTTTCTATTCTGTTCCATTGATCTATATTTCTGTCTTTGTGCCATACCATTCTATCTTGATGACTGTGGCTTTGTAGTAGAGCCTGAAGTCAGGCAGGTTGATTCCTCCAGTTCCATTCTTCTTTCTCACAATTGCTTTGGCTATTCGAGGTTTTTTGTATTTCCATACAAATTGTGAAATTATTTGTTATAGTTCTGTGAAGAACATCGTTGGTAGCTTGATAGGGATTGCA
This sequence comes from Dama dama, assembly GCF_033118175.1. Lineage (NCBI taxonomy): Eukaryota > Metazoa > Chordata > Mammalia > Artiodactyla > Cervidae > Dama > Dama dama. The sequence goes on along the minus strand of NC_083685.1, from coordinate 50,096,967 downwards.
TTGAATCTATAGATTGCTTTGGGTAGAATAGTCATTTTGACAATATTGATTCTTCCAATCCATGAACACGGTATATTTCTCCATATATTTGTGTCCTCTTTGATTTCTTTCATCAGTGTTTTATAGTTTTCTATGTATAGGTCTTTTGTTTCTTTAGGTAGATATGCTCCTATGTATTTTATTCTTTTTGTTGCAATGGTGAATGGTATGGTTTCCTTAATTTCTCTTTCTGTTTTCTCATTGTTAGTGTATAGGAATGCAAGGGATTTCTGTGTGTTAATATTATATCCTGCAACTTTACTATATTCATTGATTAGTAATTTTCTGGTAGAGTCTTTAGGGTTTTCTATGTAGAGGATCATGTCATCTGCAAACAGTGAGAGTTTTGCATCTTCTTTTCCTATCTGGATTCCTTTTACTTCTTTTTCTGCTGTGATTGCTGTGGCCAACACTTCCAAAACTATGTTGAATAGTAGTGGTGAGAGTGGGCACCCTTGTCTTGTTCCTGATTTTAGGGGAAATGCTTTCAATTTTTCACCATTGAGGGTAATGCTTGCTGTGGGTTTGTCATATATAGCTTTTATTATGTTGAAGTATATTCCTTCTATTCCTGCTTTGTGGAGAGTTTTAATCATAAATGGATGTTGAATTTTGTCAAAGGCTTTTTCTGTATCTACTGAGATAATCATATGGTTTTATCTTTCAATTTGTTAATGTGGTGTATTACATTGATTGATTTGTGGATATTGAAGAATCCTTGCATTCCTGGGATAAAGCCCACTTGGTCATGATGTATGATCTTTTTAATATGTTGTTGGATTCTGTTTGCTAGAATTTTGTTAAGGATTTTTGCATCTATGTTCATCAGTGATATTTGCCTGTAGTTTTATTTATGTATTTATTTATTTTTTCGTGGCATCTTTGTCTGGTTTTGGAATTAGGGTGATGGTGGCCTCATAGAATGAGTTTGGAAATTTACTTTCTTCTGCAATTTTCTGGAACAGTTTGAGTAAGATAGGTGTTAGCGCTTCGCTAAATTTTTGGTAGAATTCAGCTGTGAAGCCATCTGGTCTTGGGCTTTTGTTTCCTGGAAGATTTCTGATTACAGTTTCGATTTCCTTGCTTGTGATGGGTCTGTTAACATCTATTTCTTCCTGGTTCAGTTTTGGAAAGTGATACTTTTCTAAGAACTTGTCCATTTCTTCCAAGTTGTCCATTTTATTCGCATAGAGCTGCTGGTAGTAGTCTCTTATGATTCTTTGTATTTCAGTGTTGTCTGTTGTGATCTCTCCATTTTCATTTCTAATTTTGTTAATTTGGTTCTTCTCCTTTTGTTTCTTAATGAGTATTGCTAGCGGCTTGTCAATTTTGTTTATTTTTTCACAAAACCAGCTTTTAGCTTTGTTGATTTTTGCTATGGTCTCTTTAGTTTCTTTTGCATTTATTTCTGCCCTAATTTTTAAGATTTCTTTCCTTCTGCTAACCCTGGGGTTCTTCATTTCTTCCTTCTCTAGTTGCTTTAGGTGTAGAGTTAGGTTATTTATTTGACTTTTTTCTTGTTTCTTGAGGTAAGCCTGTAATGCTATGAACCTTCCCCTTAGCACTGCTTTTACAGTGTCCCATAGGTTTTGGGTTGTTGTGTTTTCATTTTCATTCATTTCTATGCATATTTTGATTACTTTTTTGATTTTTTCTATGATTTGTTGGTTATTCAGAAGCATGTTATTTAGCATCCATATGTTTGAATTTTTAATAATTTTTTTCCTGTAATTGAGGTCTAATCTTACTGCACTGTGGTCAGAAAAGATGACTGGAATGATTTCAGTTTTTTTTAATTTCCCAAGGCTAGATTTGTGGCCCAGGATGTGATCTATTCTGGAGAAGGTTCCATGTGCACTTGAGAAAAAGGTGAAATTGATTGTTTTGTGCTGAAATGTCCTATGGATATGAGTTAGGTCTAGCTGGTCCATTGTGTCATTTAAGTTTGTGTTTCCTTGTTAATTTTCTGTTTAGTTGATCTATCCATAGTTGTCGGTGGGGTATTAAAGTTCTCCCACTATTATTGTGACACTGTTAATTTCCCCTTTCATACTCGTTAGCATTTGCCTTACATATTATGGTGCTCCTATGTTGGGTGCATATATATTTATAATTGTTATATCATCTTCTTGGATTGATCCTTTGATCATTATGTATTGTCCTTCTTTGTCTCTTTTCCCAGACTTTATTTTAAAGTCTATTTCATCTGATATGAGTATTGAGACTCCTGCTTTCTTTTGGTTTCCATTTGCGTGAAATATTTTTTTCAAGCCCTTCACTTTCAGTCTGTATGTGTCCCTTGTTTTCGGGTGGGTCTCTTGTAGATAGCATCTATAGGGGTCTTGTTTTTGTATCCATTCAGCCAGTCTTTGTCTTTTGGTTGGTGCATTCAACCCATTTACATTTAAGGTAATTATTGATAGGTATGGTCCCGTTGCCATTTACTTTGTTGTTTTGGGTTCACGTTTATACAACCTTTCTGTGTTTCCTGTCTAGAGAAGGTCCTTTAGATTTTGTTGAAGAGCTGGTTTGGTGGTGCTGAATTCTCTCAGCTTTTGCTTGTCTGTAAAGCTTTTGAATTCTCCTTCATATCTGAATGAGATCCTTGCTGGGTACAGTAATTTAGGTTGTAGGTTATTCTCTTTCATTACTTTAAGTATGTCCTGCCATTCCCTTCTGGCCTAAAGGGTTTCTATTGATAGATCAGCTGTTATCCTTATGGGAATCCCTTTGTGTGTTATTTGTTTTTCTCCCTTGCTGCTTTTAATATTTGTTCTTTGTGTTTGATCTTTGTTAATTTGATTAATATGTGTCTTGGGGTGTTTCGCCTTGTGTTTATCCTGTTTGGGACTCTCTGGGTTTCTTAGACCTATGTAACTATTTCCTTCCCCATTTTAGGGAAGTTTTCAGCTATTATCTCCTTGAGTATTTTCTCATAGCCTTTCTTTTTGTCGTCTTCTTCCGGGACTCCTGTGATTCGAATTTTGGGGCATTTCACATTTTCCCAGAGGTCCCTGAGGTTGTCCTCATTTCTTTTGATTCTTTTTTCTTTTTTCCTCTCTGCTTCATTTATTTCCACCATTTTATCTTCTACCTCACTTATCCTATCTTCTGTCTCCATTATTCTACTGTTGGTTCCCTCCAGAGTGTTTTTGATCTCATTTATTGCATTATTCATTTTTAATTGACTGTTTTATTTCTAATAGGTCCTTAATTAAACATTTCTTGCATCTTCTCAATCTTCGTCTCCAGGCTATTTATCTGTAACTCCATTTTGTTTTTGAGGTTTTGGATCATTTTTATTATCATTATTCTAAATTCTTTTTCAGGTAGATTCCCTATCTCCTCCTGTTTTGTTTGACTTGGTGGGCATTTTTCATGTTCCTTTACCTGTTGGGTATTTCTCTGCCTTTTCATCTTGTTTAGATTTCTGTGTCTGGAGTGGGCTTTCTGTATTCTGGTGGTCTGTGGTTCCTTTTTGTTGTGGAGGTTTCTCCCAGTGGGTGGGGTTGGACGATTGGCTTGTCAAGGTTTCCTGGTTAGGGAAGTTTGCGTTGGTGTTCTGGTGTGTGGAACTGGATTTCTTTTCTCTGGAGTGCAATGGAATGTCCAGTAGTGAGTTTTGAGATGGGTCTATGTGTTAGGTGTGACTTTGGGCAGCCTATATGCTGACGCTCAGGGCTATGTTCCTGCATTGCTGGAGAATTTTCATGGTATGTCTTGCTCTGGAACTTATTGGCTCTTGGGTGGTGGTTGGTTTCAGTGTAGGTATGGAGGCTTTTGGATGATCTCTTATTCCTTAATGTTCCCTGTATTCAGGAGTATTCTGGTGTTCTCAGGTTTTGGGCTTAAGCCTCCTGCCTCTGGATTTCAGTCTTATTCTTCCAGTAGTCTCAAAACTTCTCCAACTATACAGCACTGATAATAAAACTTCTGGGTTAATGGTGAAAAGATTCTCCACAGTGAGGGATACCCAGAGAGGTTCACAGAGTTACATGAAGAAGAGGAGAGGGAGGAGGGAGATAGAGATGAATAGGGAGAGGAAAGGGGGGACTCAAGAGGAGACAGATCTACGCAGTACTCTGTTCCCTAAGTGTTCTCCATAGACCAGACACCCACAGAGATTCACAGAATTGGATTGAGAAAAGAAGGGGAGGGAGGAAATAGAGGTGATCTGAAGGGGAAAACGGAGAGTCAAAAGGGGGAGAGAGTAATCAACAGACTCCTGAGTAAAACTGGGTTCTGAATATTGGATTGTAAAATGTCCAAAATTGATATCAAATACTGAAAAACAAAGATTAAAAATCTAGAGTAGAGTTTAGACTCTTAAAAATACAATATTAAAAACAAAAACATAAAATTTAAGAAATATACATGAAGTTCAGTTTAAAAATAGGGCCTTTTTTTTTTGTAAGGTTATAGTGAAATGAAAATGAAAATTTAGGAGTAATAGAGGAGTAATAGAGGACTTTAAAAGAAAATAAGAGAAAAAATAAAGAAAAAAAAATTTTTTTAATAAAAAATAGTAAAAATATATGAAAATGAAAGTTAAGGAATAATAGGGAATTTTAAAATAAAATAAAACAGAAAAAATAAAAAAATAAAAGAAAAAAATTTTTTAATTAAAAAACAAAAAGAAAAAGTAAAAATATATCTAGGAATTTCTCTGGAGCTGTTGCGGTCAGTGTGGGTTCAGTTCAGTTTCACATAGCTCCTTGTTCCAGCTTACACTTCCCGATATCTATAGGCCCCATCCAGTGTAGTTGGTGTTACCTACAGGAATTTTAATCTGTTGCACTTGTCAGTTCTGAAGCAGTTCCCTTTATTTGTTTGGCTTCTGTTTGCTGGTCTCTTCAGTGTCTATAATTTCCGCCCTGACACAGGTGGGCAGAGGTGGTCTCTTGTTTAGTTCGCTTGTTCAGTCGTGCTGCGGGGAGGGAGGGGCGCTGCAGACAACTGTCACTGGCATGTGTGGGGAGCACTTGCAGTGTTCGGGCCACAATGGGTTTGCCCCCGCTCATGGTGTGTGCTTTCCCAGTCTACACTGCTCAGGCTCCCCGCTGCTCTATATGGAGCGGGCCCTGTGTTGCATGCAGTTCCCATTTTTGGGTCCTCCACAAAAGTGTGGACTTGGTTGCACCTGCATTTTGTGCCTTCCCCGGCGGAGCAGCTCAGGCAGTCAGGAGCTTGACGGGCGCACTCTCCCCAGGTGTGGTGCGCCTTATCCCCTCCACGGTCCCAGCCTCAGTTTCTGCGCACGATGGTCGGGTGCGCCTTGTGTCTGTTCTCAGGAGCTGGTCTCTAGCCGTGACCCTCCCAGTGGATGTCCATCATCCAGAATGTCAGGAAGTCTTTGGTTAGAAACTGGAAGCCTGTTTGCAGTTTGGTAGGGGACGCCGTCTCTGGGGCCGAGTTTGCCCCTTTCTGCTCCCCCCTGCCTCCTGCCTCCGGCGGGGAATGGGCCGGTCCGCTGCCAGCTAGCTCTACTCAGGGATCGCTCAGTTCTTCCTTTGTTCTGCGAAAGGGCCCAGAGTGTGTTTGGGCAGGTTAATTTTCTCTCTCTCTCTTGCTATCCCAGCTTAAGTTGCTATCTCACTTAGATCCCTCTGACTGCCCTCAGGGTATTCAGGCCCAGTCTTTGCCCTAAGCAATGCTGCCGGCCCCTCTCTGTTCCACCCCCACTTGCTGGTGGCGGATGCAGGCGTCTGGGGTACTTTTCTGCTGGGAGTTGCTTTTAGGCATGTAATCTGTGGGTTTTATTTATTTTTCCTCCCAGTTAGGTTGCCCTCCGAGATTCAAAAACTTCCCCCAGACCCGCCAGTGAGAGGGTTTCCTGGTTTTTGGAAACTTCCTCTATTACGACTCCCTTTCCGGGAGTCTCTGTCCCTAGCTCTTTTGTCTCTCTTTTTATCTTTTATATTTTGTCCTACCTCCTTTCGAAGATGATGGGCTGCTTCTCTGGGCACCTGATGTCTTCTGCTAGTGGTCAGAAGTTGTTTTGTGAAGTTTGCTCAGCGTTCAAATGTTCTTTCGATGAATTTATAGGGGAGAAAGTGGTATCCCTGTCCTATTCCTCTGCCATCTTAGCTCCTCCCCCCATGATAGCATTTTTGTACAAACATTGTTTTTGACGTTTTTGACATGACATGTTTTACATATTATAACGTAAAAATATTTCCATGAAGTTCACATGCATACATGCTAAGTCATTTCAGTCCTACTCTTTGCAACCCTATGGACTGTAGCCTGCCAGGCTTCTCTGTCTATGGAATTCTCCAAGCAAGAATAGTGGAATGGGTTGCCATGCAGGGGATCTTCCTGACCCAAGGATGGTACTTGCCTCTCTTAGGTCTCCTGCATTGGCAGGTGGGTTCTTGACCACTAGCACCACCCGGGAAGCCCAAAGTTCACATAGTTCTATCTTACTCTTTGTAAAGTTTGCAGGGTACTCCATTGTTTGGGTATATCACATTATTTTTTTTAGAGTTTTATAGTTTCCAGTATTCTGGCATTACAATTGATGACAATAGTAACTTGTATTTGTGTGTTTTCTTAGATGAATATATCTATAGATAAATGATACATTTCACAAATCTTTACTGTTGATTGTAAGATAAGTGACTGATTTTTGACTCATGAAGAGAAAAGCACCACCATAAAAATAATATATGCTATCAATTATAAAATGCACCTGGATTTTAGCATTTAAAAAATATGTCTTAGAATCAATGAAACATGGTAACAGTTTGTGCATCTTAGAATCAATGAAATGTGGTGTTAAAAAGTAACATTACTAAGTCAGATTGCTAAATTGCCACCTATTGCAGTCTAAATGACTTACATTTCTTTGTCAATGTAAGGTGAAGCGTGTTTCCTCTTTCCAAAACAGTGCATATTAAATTTTGACTCGGGTATTCTAATATTTAAAAAAAATATATTTTTTCTTCAAATAAATGGGGTCTTTAAAGTATCTGTGGTATTAATTTCTCATTTTGATATTAACTTGCCCTTTAAATGCTCTCTTCTCTGCAATCACCCTCTGTGATTTTTCAGACTTTAAACTTTATTGAGGCTTTCAATGGTAAGTCAAATATCTCTCTTGGTATATGTCACATTGTGCTTAAAAATATGAGTTATTTTCAAGTATATTTAATATTAATTTCTAACATAATTCCACAATGAAAAGAGAACAGACTCTGTATGATTTCAATACTTTATATGAAATTTTGCACCTTATTTTATGTCCTTGGACATGTTCCAATGTCTCCTGGTTTATAGCCTATGGGAACTTGAATAGAATTTGTATTTTGCTGTTGTGTAGAAATTGTATAAATCTTAATTATATTGAATTGCTTTATAAAAAAATGTAAAAACAACAACCACAAACCAAAAAAAAAAAATTAGTATCTTTTAACATGTAGAAATGGCATTGGTATTCCTATCCTAAAGGTTGCTCTAGATTTCTTAAAACAATTTATTTCTTGAAACAATAAATAAATCTGCTGACCTCCTGACAATTAACTAAAGTTTATTTAGACAATTTTCTAAAGTTCACCTGCAGGAATTTTAAATCCTCTGTGATGTGGGGCCCTTCACTGAATTATTTTAATCCTAATTCTCTTATTCTGTAGCTGAATAAAATAATCTTATTATTATTATCCTGAGGATTAAGTAAGATAATACATGTAAACTATTACTGGAACATAATGGTTTTTCTTTATATATTGGCTATTACTATTTTTATTACCATTAATACCACCACTACTATGGTATTGTGTTTATGAATGGAATAATCTTAATTTACTTATCATGACAGTTTTTTATTCAAAGTATTTCTTCAGTAATGAGTGCATATATAATGCCTAAGGAAAATCACTCAATCTTTTAGGATGCCTTTTTAACAATAATAAATATTGTGTTTTGATATCCAAAGTGATGTCAGAAGTAGTTTTAATAAATTAATACTTATCGCACTGTAGTGTCATGACTAAGACATATTGATTCTGTTAAATAATCCTTATTACATAATTTTGGCCCATCCTCATTTTAGTATCTAGCTCTTCCTCTACTTGTACCTTTAGCTAGTGCCTTCAATTCCTAAGCCTAATTCTCTAGTTTGTGTATATTGCCATGCTTCTCACTGTCTTCATCCTGTGTTGTTCAGTCCCTCAGTCATGTCCGACTCTTAGTGAACCCATGGACTGAAGCAGGCCAGTCTTCCCTGACCTTCACTGTCTCCCAGAGCTTGCTCAAATTCATGTCCATTGAGTCGGTGATTCCATCCAACCATCTCATCCTCTGTTGCCCCCTTCTCCTACCTTCAATTTTTTCCAGCATCAGGGTCTTTTCTAATGAGTCGACTCTTTGCATCAGGTGGCCAAAGTATTGGAGTTTCAGCTTCAGCATCAGTCCTTCCAGTGAATATTCAGGATTGATTTCCTTTAGGATTGACTGGTTAGTTCTCTTTGTCATCCAAGGGACTCTCAAGAGTCTTCTCCAACACCACAGTTCAAAAGTATCAGTTCTTTGTAGTCAATTGTTATTCAACTTTTCTCCATTTCCTTTCCTCTTTACTCTTTACTTCATCTTGAAAGACTTTGAGATCTCATTTATTGCAGTTGTGTTCAGTATTTATATTTATTCTCAAAATATCTATAAATATACATTTATTTTTTACAGTTCTTATTTTACATGAATATAGCAAGTAAAATTTCAGATTTAATTAACATATAAAAATTGCCTAGTAAAATTAGATTAGCAGTTATTCATTTAATCAAATTGTGTTATATTAAAATAATTCTCCCTAAAGAAAAGCATATGATATTTTACAATTGACTTTATAAAAAGTCTCCTTATGATCTGACTTTTAAATAAAATTAAGCATCTCCCAAAAAGATATCTCTGGGAGATAGTGGAGGACAGGGAAGCCTGGCATGCTGCAGCCCATGGGGTCACAAAGAGTTGGACATGACTTAGTGACCAAACAACAAAATAAAAATATGTTACTTTTCCAGTTTGCCTATTTTCTAGGTTTCTCGTTTATAAAAATGTCTTATTGTCCATAAACAAGCACCTTACTGCTCATTCAGTTCTTTTGTATGTTTTTCCTTTCTGTATGAAAGACTCTCCTTCTTCTCTATTTCTCTTATCAAAATGCTGTCATTCAATATCCTTCTACAATAATCTTCTTTTCCTTTCTTTAAGCACTTAGTGCGTTTTCTTTCACATTAAAGCAACAAGTTTTTGAATTCATCAAATCTTTTAAAATCCCACTAATAATACCATTTTCCGTATCCTCATTGTCTATCTACTGAATTATAGTAGGAGACTTCTGTCTGCCTTTCTGCCACTATTCTCTCTCTTTAATTAATTCTCCACATTTCTATAAGAATTACATCCTTCAGAATTTTCTTAACCAATTTCTATTCTGAAAAATCTCTCTTGGTTTGTTCATAACAAGAAAATAAAACCAAGCATGTAATATGGATGGTTTTCAAGCCTTGTCACCTGCCCCTCTGCCCTCTTCCACTGCTCCATCTCCCCATTCTCTTGTCATTATAAGTCCTCTTTTAGGATATACATATATATAGCATAAAATAGGTAAACTTTTATTAATGTAAACTTGCTTTTTCATCTGGCTGTACAAAATAAATATTGAACCAATATTGAAATTACAATAACAATAGATTATTATTTTCCTGGCAGACTCTATATGATTAGTCAGTGAATTATACAGTGATAATAAGGAGAATAGAAAGTCAGATGTGACTCTGTTTGATCCTGAATGATTGGAAAGACAGTGTTGCTGGTGGCAAAATTTAAGGAGTATATAAGGAGGCAGGTTTAGGGAAAGCTGATATATTCAGTTTGGAAATAGGCTGAAGTGCTTACGAGGACACTCTAGTGGAGAAAACAGAATAGTTGAAAGTGTGATTAAAGATTTGAGGAAGGGTTAGGCTTGCATATGGGCACTGAAAAGTTTACATTAGGGTGAATATCATATCACAGAACCATATTAATCACTTAATATTATATGTATTTAAATATTTATACAAAGGAAAAATGTTTTAGTGTGACATATGTATGCCAATCAGAAATTTCAGAAAAAGCATAGAATTTATTATAATGATTCATTTGTTACCTATCTACATACTTAAACCAACCTCCTGTGTTAAAATTATAACAAATACATCTATTTGAAAACAAAGGACTAAAATATTATATTTAAATACAGAGAAAGAATAATACATAATGTAATAGATTCTTTCTGATATTCAAATACCATCTGAATAGTGGTATGCAGTATTGTGCCTCTTGGTTGTTGTGGCAACTGCATCTCAAATTTGGAGCATGAAGTTTTCATTTTCTATGAGTTTTCAAAGAACAAGAATGTATAACAGGTTATATAATGGCTTCTTTACTTTTTTAGTTTGATGTAACAGATGTAAATACATCTCATGTAATATAAAATATAGATCAATTAAAGTAATAATTATTCCTAATAGTGATCATTTAGAAATTTAATAGGCTATTTATTATTCATAACTACACCAAGTTTGAGCAACAAGGGTTTGAACAAACCGCTTCTATCTTCTGCTAATTGTTAACTATCTGGGCAATAATTGCTTGAAGTTTTTTGAATATAATTATGATTTTTTCTAGCTTTATTTTAGTTATAGTCATGTCATATATTAAATGAAAATTACATATCTCCTTGTTTTCTAGTCTTTTTTTTAATACTCAGATGCCTAATTTTCTGAATAACTGTCCTCTACTGTTTATGGTCATCTGTATAAAATAATAGTATTTCCATGTACTGAAATAATGAAAGTGACTTATGTCGGTATTTTGTTTATTAGGTCAAAAATGATAATTTTCCAACCCCAATACGTTCTTATTTTTAACTTTTAGCAAGTCAAGTATATTTTTGCATATAAACCAGGGTGTAGACCTTTTTAATGGAAATATAGGTCTAAAGAGTTGAGGTCTGAGGAAAAGGATTTAAAGATTGTAGAAGTCAATCGAAGCTTGTTTGATTGACTGTCGCTATATAGGTAGAAATCTGTTTGCTATATAGGTAGAAACATACCTTCTTACATGGAGCATCCATACAGAAGTTGAAAAAATACATAATAGAGATTATTTCTACTATATGTCTTTACTTAATGTACCTATGTAAATGTTGGCTCTGGTGAACCTTAATACACTCTTTTACTTGAAATTTTAATGATTCTTGTGATTATTTGCTTTGTTACAGATGTAGGAAAAGTAAACCACAGTATAGAAATTTGGTATATTTTAAAAACCAACAGTGACTAAAACAATATTTTATTACTAATGATTATTTTATGTAGAAACACTACAATAATTTATAATATGTAAGCAGTTATAATATAAAAATGTACACATCAAATCTGACCTTCTTTAAAATAAATTTCTATGAATAGTTCAAGCAATGCTGGGCAAAATGTAGCAGAATTGATTTCTTCCTCAGTAAGGAAATAGGTAATGCACACAGAAAGTGACAATGTGCAGCCTTATGTTGATGGAGATAGCCCACCCTTCTATTTGTGACTGTGCACAGCTGGGGAGTGAACCATTTGGGATGAAATGATTGGTTTTGTTGCCCTTCTGATTTTGCTGAACTCACTATTTTAAAAAATCTAAATCAATAAGCTATTCAGGCAATTGTGCAGATATGACTTTTATTCTTAAGTCGATTTGACATGTGGTGGGTTTTAGCGTGAACCTAATCAGAGGAGAGGCCCATTTCTAAGCAGAGAGCTTCAGGCTAAGATTTCTTGTGCAAGTAAGTCCAGAAATCCATGTATTAAAATGTGACTCTGCCTTAATAAGGGGAAAAATCATGTTGTTGAAAAGTATCCTCGAAAGTCATGGCATTTAAAATAAACTTAGTTTAAATCATCTAAGTAATGGACATTCTATTTTTAAACTCTAGGCCTAAAAAGTTTGTACTTTCATTTCTTTTAAAAATATTTTGCTTAAAGTCAGTATGCCTTAATGATGCCTTAAAATATTCAGGTTTTTCTCATGTATTGGCGAGAGCAAGAGGTTTGGGTCAGACTTTTCTAATGTGATATCACATTTTTATAGTTGTGTGATCCTAGGCCATAAATATTACACTAATCTATATTTATCTAAAAAAATCATAATAATTATTATAACTCGAGATGCAGTTGGTTGTAAAGAAGACAATAAAATGCAATAGTAAGTCTCCTGCCACCTAGCTTGAAAGAGGCATCCTATAATTATCAATTCCCTCCCTTCTTCTCACTCTCTATTCTCGTAGCAAATGGTCATTTCCCTTGAACTTTGCCTGTCATTAATATATAGCTTCTTCTGGACAGCAGAAAACAAATCAGGCTTAAGGATGTGTCGAATAGAGAAGTAAAATTTTTTAGAGCAAGCATTTCAAGTAGGTTATAAATATCACAAAGAAATGTGTGATGATAGTTTTGGAACATCTGCACAAACAAAATAACTGTCAGTAAACAGAAGAGTAGGAAATGTGACTTTTTTCTGCAGATATTTGGATTGAGCATCTACCCTTTGATTTATGTAATTTTATCATTATGCTGCAACTGCTTTCATTCTGAATTATTCATTCAACATAAGCTAGCAATAAAGGCAATGCTTCTTCAGCTAAACATTCTTGACATTAAAAAGGCTGTTTAAATGAACTACAGAGTTTTTTTGCCCCTCCATTTTATGATCTGAATAGATGTTGGCCTTGGACAGACCACCTTTTGGGGAAATTTATCACAACTTTAAGAAAAGTTACACATACACTAATGGAATAGAACTGTCTTTGAGCCATGTCCTTGAATGGTCACTAATTTCTCTTCTTAGTCCGGGCTTCTCTGCAAAGAGTGCCACTGAAAGGCCTGTAGTGAAAATAACAGCACCAGAATTGGCTTCTGCTGCTTAAGATATTCCAGATGGTTACAAGTTTCTGAAATTGCATGTGCTCATATGATTAGTTTTCTGAGTCTGTGCTTTCAAATGTGAAATCAAGGAATAATGTATCATTAGTGCAATATTTTGAGTCAAAATATTACCTTCAAAAGTTGAATGAATTGGTCTATGAAGTTTTGCCTCATCCGCCATATCCACCTAGCCTTTTGCCCAACTAATTACCACTTTTTCAAGCATCTTGACAACTTTTTGCATGCAAAATGTTTCCACAACCAGCAGGAGGCAGAAAATGCTTTCCAAGCGATTTTCAAATCCTGAAGCATGGATTTTTATGCTATTGGAATAAATAAGCTTATTTCTGGTTGGAAAAAATGTGTTGATTGTAATGGTTCCTATTTTAACTAGTAATGACCTATTTGAGCTTAGTTATACTGATTTAAAGTTCATGGTCCAAAACTGCAATTACTTTTTCACCAACCTAATAATAAAAGCTGACACAGCATTTGGGACTAAAACATACTTATCAGTTGAACGAGTTAATTGTATGAATCTCTGAGACATGGCAAGTGTGCATAAACTGAATTAATATACTAAATAAATTTAGTACTATTGAGACAACACATGCTGGACATCATGCCTAGTACCTGACATATAGTAAGCACTCAAGTCAATGCTCAGAATTACTATTATTATTATAAACTTCTTAGTCTTCTAAAACATGTTAGAGTAGCAAACATTTATTATCTATATGTACTAGGCTTCCCTGGTGTCTCGGTGGTAAAGAATTCACTTGTTCGCTTGCCAATGCAGAAGATGTAGGTTTGATCCCTGGGTCGGGAAGTTCCCCTTGAGAAGGAAACGGCAACCTATTCCAGTATTCTTGCCTGGGAAATCTTTATGGACAGAGGAGCCTGGTGGGCTTTAGTCCATGGGGTTGCAAAAGAGTTGTACATGACTTAGCGACTAAGCAAAAGCAACAGTATGTACTAGTTACTAGGTTATATGTTGTATATTTAATAATAATCTCATAAAATATGAATATTTATCTCTATTTTTAAAGTAAGGAAATGATAGCTCAGAAAATTTGAGTAAGATCACAGAATTAGAATTCATATCTGATTGTATCTGACAACAAGCCTAGCTTCTTTCTATTGACCAACTGATCCATATTAACAGGGTCTTAGATTAGCATATGCTTTTAATGAGCTTTCTTTTAAAGATTTGAATGTGTACAAAAGAAAAGTTAAAAAACTCATTCATAGAATTTTAAAATTTAGTGACATACTACATCCATATCTTATGTTCATAGATTCTGTGGGTCAGAAATTCAGTCAGGTCATATTCCACCAGGTTGGGTACCAAAATGTCTGGGGCTTCAGTCATTTGAGAGGGCTGAGCTGAGGACTGAAATCAGCTGAAAGCTTGGTCACTCACTTCTTTTCTGGCAGTTGATGCTGACTATTGTCCAAGACCTGTCTGTGGTCGCCCTAGGTAGCCTTGACTTCCTTACAGTAAGTGGCTGAGTTCCTGGAGTAAGCATATCAAGAAAGAGGAATGGTCAGACCGAGGCATGTCCTACCACTGGTCTGGCCTCACAAGTGACAAAGTATTACTTTTCCATAGTGTATTGGTTGGAGCAGTAATAAGCACACTTGAGTTCAAAAGGAAGAAAAAATGAACTGTACCTTGAAGGGAAGTGGCAATGTTTTGAAATAGCATTTGGGACCAGAAAAACTCCTGTGGCAAATATTGGAAGATACCATTGGCCATACTTTTATAAATAATAATTATTTTAATCAAATAAAATATACACACAACACATATATATATATATAAATACTAAGTAATCATGCAGTGGTCTAGTGTGCTAAAAATTTATGACGTTTTCCTGAATAAAATATGTCCTAAAAGCCTTGTATGATTATAAGATAAATACTGTCCAGTAGAATTTATATTCTACATGTCTAATGAACATACATCTAATGAAAACATACTTCAAATGAAAATCTGTGTGCAGTAAAAGTAGAAGATAAGCCCTAGTTTTGCTCTTAAATTGAGCTTTCTTAGGATGATTTTTATAAGAAAGTAAATGTGGCAATAATTAAACTATTATGGGCTACTTAGGGCAGTTACTAAAAACTTAAATAATCTATTCAGTCAGAACTAACATGATCTAAATTTGGGCTACTGTTTTGCTCTTTTTTTCCAAGTTCATAGAACTGAATATAGAAAACCAATTAATTTTAATATTTAAATAGCAAGAAAATCCACATAGAGAAATTTAAATTTAATTTATAATTTAGTTCTAGCCCAGCAAGAAAATCTTCTGATTTAGAGATTGACATTCATTCGGGATATCTCAGGGTCTGTATGTAGTTCACTAATAGAAATCCACAAGAATTACCCTATATATGGATTAAGAGGGTGAAGATTTAATAACAAATAATGAGGCTAATCAAGCTATTGGGCTTCTGTGGTTGCTCAGCAGTATAGAATCTTCTTGTCATTGCTGGAGACTCAAGTTCAGTCCCTGGGTCAGGAAGATCCCCTGGAGAAGGAAATCACATCCCATTCCAGTATTCTTGCCTGAGAAATCCCATGGACAGAGAACCTGGTGGGCTACAGTCCATGGGGTCACAAAAGAGTTGGACCTGACTTAGTGACTAAACAACAACAATCAAGCTGTTGATCTCAATAATTATTTTAAGTTAATATGTTTGGATAAGTAACAGAGGCCAGCTGAAAGTGAGTCAACAAGAAAGTGTTCATTATCTCATTAACAAGCATGTAGCAACCAAGGGGTTCCTGAGCTGCATGAAGGAACTCTCGGTCTTAAAGACTGTAGCTCAGCTTCTTGGCTATTTCCTTGTCTTCTCTTGAGTCATAAGAGTGTGGTGGTCACTGTAGACATTGTTTGCAGAAAGAAAATATCTGAAGCAAGTGTAGCCATGTCCTTGTTTTATATACCTTTTTGAGGGTAATGACATTTTGTTTTTCTGTAAGCCCCCAAAATGTTTCCTACATCACTTTGTTCAGGATTGCATTCCATGCCTGTACTCAAACAGAAGAAAAGAAATTAAATCATCATGCTTGATTTAGTCTAATCAACCTTTGCCATTCAGGGTTGGGAAGGGATCATGATTAACATGACCACCCAAAATGTGAACAAAATATGAGTCCTATTAGCAAACACGGAGCAGAAAGGTTATTGCATAGACCAGACTGGGACCTCTCCAATTTTAATGGTCATACAATCTCCAGGGATCTTTTTAATAATGCAGATTTTGATTTTAATGTGCTTCCAGATGATGTTGACACTGCTAATATGTGGAACACACTTAAAATACTGTTAGAAATGACACAAACTATGGACTGTATTGCCTTAGATATTAATCCTATGATATTCCTTTTCTGTTTCATTAGTGATTTTAAGTGATATAGAGTGTTGATATTGATATGGAAAAATAAAAACTACAATATAATATAGAAATTTCTTGACAAAAAGCCCATAAGCCAAACAAATGGATGTTTTTCAATTTATATACCCTCAATTTTATAATTATCACTTATATTTATTATCCACACAGGCACTTAAAGTTTACCAGTGAAAGATGGAGTAGAATATATAAGCAATAGTGTAATATATGAGTGAAAATATTTATGAACTTTTGACTCATGAAATAGTTTTTAATTATACATATAAAGTATAAGCCAAGGCACATTTGGAAAAATTTTATACTTATTATGAATTTTATAGAAATTATAGTATCCTTCATTTAGCCAATCTTCCAATTGCTGAAAATATAAGCGCTTATGTTACTAACTTTATATACTGACTTATTCCCTCAAAATTGGTTGTGCTAAAAGATTATTCACTTTTAAATTGCCTCATACTTTTGAATTATGACTGAAATATATATAACTCATTACTCAAAGACAAGATTACTTCATAGAGAAGTAACACATGTCTTGATTAAATTCTCCACCAGAAACCTGGCACCAATTCACTTAACTTCTAAATTAATTACCCACTATATATCAAAAGGCAGTTTCTTCAAAGAAAAATAATTTTAAAATTATGTATTTAGCAACTGCTAAATTTTTATAATCAAAAATTTATAATGTTCTACAGATTTTTTTTTTTTAAGTCCACTATGAGTATTTCTGGAACTTCTAGTACTTGGAAGCATAGTATGTTCAAGGATATTTTCTCAGAGCATCTCACAAACCTGCTTCATCTCCCTCTGCTGACTGTATTTGTATGACAGGGTTGGCTCACCATTTGGTGTGATCTCTGCTGGCACTTTTGATTATTCTAATGCGTATGTCTCTGTTTTCACTCATGGTGAAAGTTCTGATGTTCAAAGTAAGTAACCCAAGAAAATTCATTCCTCAAGAATAGCTGTCTGATTATGTGTAGTATTTCTTAACTTGTTACTTAGTTTGTTACTTCTGGTTTTAGAACATAAAAGAAAAATGGGCAAGTGAGGAACTCATGTATTTTGTTCCCTACAGTATCCCTAGTGTCCAAAAAACTGCCTGGTACATGGTAGGTGTTCAGCTGGTGGTTGAATGAGTAAATATTTCTTTTTATACAAGAAAATACAGCTTTCTTTGTTCACTTTTTCTAACAAGATTTGGAAACAATTTCACCTTCTTGATAAATTTCTCAGTATATAAAGTGATGATGCTGATGATTGACACATAGGCATAAGAGATCTTTTTCCTTTATCATGTGCTGTGCTTAGTCACTCAGTCACGTCTGACTCTTTGCAACCCCATGGACTGTAGCCTGCCAGGCTCCTCTGTCCATGAGGTTTCTCCAGGCAAGGATACTGGAGTGGGTTGCCATGCCTCCTCCAGGAGATCTTCCCAACCCAGGGATTGAACCCGTTTCCCACACTGCAGGCGAATTCTTTACCACCTGAGCCACCAGGGAAGTCCTTCTATATCATAGTATCCCCTATAAATAGCTTCATACTATCTTCTTTGAATAACTTAGTGATATTTTGTACATGTAGAGCATGATTTTCATACCGCTTCAGCAATTGAGTATAGATGTAAAGTCTTCCAAATGTATACTTAGAAAAATATTTTTGCTGATTAATGGGGAACTTTGGGACAAATTTTGAAAATACAGCTTTGAAAATGTTAAGCTTCCTCCTTTTAGATTGTATCCTGCCCAGTTACATGGTGGCTCAGGCAGCACTGGCAATTCCCATTTTTCTACTGTTTATTGTGCAGGCAGCATAAAAAAAGAGTAATGCTTTTTCATTATCATGATATATGCAAATGAGGTTCTAAATTCCTAAATGAAGACTCAGTACCAAAAGCATAGATCTTCTTAACAATGTAATATTTTATGATAATTTTAATACTAAATAATTATTTTTAAAAAGGAAAAATGACACTCCATATCCTATAATTAAGTGTAAATATATTGACCAGCGTTATTATTTTCCCAGTACAATAATCTAACATTTTCTCCTTTCATGTTGTCCGCAGTTTAATGATATTATATCCGTTGCATTACCAAATAATGTTAGATTAAGGAAACACCATAAGAAAACAGTAAATAACCGCTGAACCAATGATTGCTGGGTATTAAGTTTCTTCATTTTTGAAGGATGTTATTGGACTCCTGTGATGAAATGGCTAGCTATTGATAAAAATGTATGGTCCTTCTTCCAGGGGAGTGCCGATTGTCGTTGAAAGGCAACTAGGCTTCTCACATGCATTATATAGCCATGAGAAATATAAAGAGCAATAACGAGTATCTTTTTCTAAAGAGGGCATTTAAGGAGCAGATAAGGCTTCTCCACAGCTTCTGTTTCTGTTGTCTAGAAGTAGAGGACTCTAAGTCATAGAAGATTAGGGAGTCAGGAGATGTTAAAGATCTGAATCTCTGAGTCATTATGTGGGGGAAAAACACTTACCAGGAACATTGGGCTGCTGCTGCTGCTGCTAAGTCACTTCAGTCATGTCCGACTCTGTGCGACCCCATAGACGGCAGCCCACCAGGCTCCCCTGTCCCTGGGATACTCCAGGCAAGAACACTGGAGTGGGTTGCCATTTCCTTCTCCAATGCATGAAAGGGAAAAGGGAAAGTGAAGTTGTTCAGTCATATCCGACTCTTAGTGACCCCATGGACTGCAGCCTACAAGGCTCCTTCCTCCGTGGGATTTTCCAGGCAAGAGTACTGGAGTGGGTTGCCATTGCCTTCTCCAACATTGGGCTACTTTGGGCTATTTCATAAGTTAAAAATAAACTGTTGACTGAAGCTACTGATATCTTGGAGTTTGCTTGTTCCAGTGGCTAACATCACCCTAATGAAACCAGGAATCACTGTATTCTATTTTATATAACTCAAAACATTACATAAATTATTACATATGTAAAACAATATTAAAAGCTAAACACAAGTATATCGTATGTGTGTATGGTACATGGAAACCCACCCCAGTATTCTTACCTGGAGAATCCCCATGGACAGAAGAGCCTTGTGGGCTATAGTCCATTATGTCACAAAGTATATCACATATATTAATATAATTAAGAAACATTAATAACATAGGCTTTTGTTTTTAAAATTATTACTAGTAATTAATAATGAAATACCATAAAATCCCTATTGTTGACCAGAACGTAAACATTCACTTAAACATTACAAAGATTCTGTGAATTAGTTATTACTGTTCTCCATTTTACACATGTGGTAACTGAAACTCAAGAAAGGTAATTTTCCCAAAGTTGTAGACTTAATAATGTTGAAATCTGTAGTTGAATAGAAGCTTTCTACCTCCGAAGGTGGTTTAATTGCATTATATTTGTTATCTTCTAAAATATTAATAGCTCTTTGAGAAGCTCCTTTTGCCTCTTCCTTTCACCACCACTACTTGACAATAGTCTGCACAAGATGCCTCCACTTTCTGGTCAAATATTCACTCTACAGATACTTGCAATCAGACTGTAATTACTTCACTAAATCTAGTCAACTCAACTTTCATTTCACATAGATTTCAGAAGAATGAACCGATAAGAAATAATCCCAATCCAAGAGAGATACTGTGTTTAAAATGACAAGTGATAATAACATTTCTTATGCTACCATTTGCGTGAAAGATAAGACAGGAATTGATAATGTACATGCTTGTGTGCACAAAGAATATATTGGAAAGCTAAGAACCTTGTGACTTGGTTTTCTGACGTGAGATGTAAGGGAGAGAGACTGATTATTCATTTCACAGTAGGCCTTTTGTAACTTTAAAATTTTTAACCTTAATTCAGAAAATAAGATAAAAGGCACAGTTTTCCCAGAAATATATCCACATTCATTATTCAAGTTGCTGCTATAATATACACTGTGACCATATTTCTTTCTAGACAATATCTTTTGTCCATTTTCATGCTGAGTCTTCCACCTGGGATGTCTTTTCTCTGCCAAAATCAAGTTTATCTTTCAAGGTTGTTTGAAGTTTACCTAAAGTCTTCCCTAATTTCTTCCACATCAATAGATAAGTAAAATCACACTCTAATATCAAGTTTTCTATTTGTATATTTCTTGTGACACTAAGCTAATATATTGTAGGATCTAGGTGTATGAATCATCAGATAATAAATTCCTTGAAATTAGGAATTATCTTGTATCCATCTTTGTTCCACAAAGTCTAGTCCTATTTGAGCCACAGTAATGCAATAAATTATCAAACTCTGATTCAGTCAGTCCTCAGTGATGTGTAATGTTGTCTAATTTATCCAACCACAATTCAGATCTCAAGATTTCTATGTACTTATTTTTTCCTCTCAAATCATGCATCATAATCCTTTTTCAAGACATAAACTATGTTATTTTTCTTATAAGACACAGATGATCTTTTCTTTGTGATTATAGGAGAGAGGAATTTTCATCTTTCTAGTCATCACAAGAAATAAATAATGAAAGATATGGTGTGCAGCTAGGTTCATTTGTCACTCTAGAATGGTTTTATGGTTTAATACAAACTTTTAAAAACATTTTCAAAGTCTTTTGAAATTAGTTGTCTTTTTTTCTCCAAGGTTATTAGCATAGCCTTTTGAGCATATTAGTATAAATTGTAAAAAGGCACAAATATAAGAAAATTGGTGTGCTTATAAACCAGAGTAAAATCCCTAATATATTTCTTTTTAAATAGAAATAGTAGTCGTTACTTCTAGCTACTGATTCCTATATTTACCTTAAACTAATCGCTTTTGGAATTTAGTCCTACTAGTGATATAATGAAAGGAATTGGTGAGTAAAAGATACCTACTAAAGACTTCATTTTTATTCTAAGTACCTACATGCTTAGAAAAATGAGGAAAATACATAAAGTGTAAAAAATATAACTTAAGAGTTGTTTTGGGCTTCCCAGGTGGCTCACTGGGTAAAGAATCTGTCTGCAATGCAGAAATTTCAGGAGTTGCAGGTTTGATCCCTCAGTTAGGAAGATCCCCTGGAGGAGGAAATGGCAATACATTCCAGTCTTCTTGGCTGGAGAATCCCATGGCAAAGGAACCTGGTGGGCTACAATCCATAGGGTCGCAAAGAGTCAGAGACAACTGAAGTGACTGAATGAGGGAGCTAAGAGTTGTTTTAAATAGTAACATTTTTTTTCAAATTTATAGAAAATGAAATCTCAAGGAAGGTTCTATTTTATTAAGAAAATTAAGTATGATTTTCATGTATTTATATATTAATCCTGAAACCAGGAAAATATTAAGAGTAATAATATGCAAAAAGGGAAATTAAGCAGATTATTGAAAGAATATATTTAAAACACTTAGGATTTAAATTCATTATATAAGCTTTTATTACAATAGATTTCGAAGCAGTAAAAAATGTTGCCCACAAATGGAGTGAATGATATAATAAATGGCTACTGCAGATGACTTAGGTCATAACTTAGAAATTTGCTAATTTTAATAGCTGAGAAACTATGGTTAAAATAACTTTTCAACTACAACTACTGAGATGTGAAACACAGAGAGAGAACTAAATACAACAGCATCACTGAACAATAAATCTCCTGTATCTTCCCAGATGACAATGTTGTCCAGTGTAAAATATGTATGATAGATTTACGTGCATTCCTTCTACGCAGTGTTTATGTAACTTTAGCTGGGAACCTAGGCCACATCATTAATCCTCAGGGAGTCCTTTCTGTTAATTATTCTTCATAACACCTCAGGAGAATTCTGTATTATTATTCAACTCATATTAAAGATAAACAAAATAGCATAGGTGTGTTTGTGTGTGTGCGTGTGAATTTAGTACAGTCACAGAGCTGAGATGAGGAATACTTGAGTTGTCACTCTAAAAGTCTATGAAACTGTATTGTAAATCTAGTAATACTCTCTGGAATACTTTTTTGCGAAGTTGCTTTCAGTGTTTTTTCTCTTCTATAACTCAGTTATGGTAAGTTGTTCAGTTGTGCCTGACTCTGAGTTCATGGACTGTAGCCCACCAGGATCCTCTGTCCATGGAATTCTACAGTCAAAAATACTGGAGTGGATTGACATTCCATTTTCCAGGGGATCTTCCCAACCCAGGGATCAAATTAGAGTCTCCTGCATTTCAGACTGATTTCTTTACCGCTGAGCCACCAGGGAAGCCTATTCTCTTCTGTAATTCTTGACATTAAAGAAGGAAAAACTGAAATGTAGCCAACTTGGTAGAATTCTGGTGCATTACCTTTTATTGTAGATTGACGAGAGAATCATTTAAAAGGTTTGCCTGAGTTTAATATACATATTCTGAAAATGTTAGCAGATTCCTCAAGTTTTGGAGGATTCTTATGAGTTTATGCTTATTCAAAGTATGAACAACTCTTGTATTTTCTAGACATTTCTTTGGCAGTTTGCAGGATGATTCTTGTTTTATATTTTTTTCCTTAATATTGAGGTGCTTGATGTCAGCAGAAATGTGTGATACTAAATTTTGGCCATTATATATTAAACTTATTTCAGAATATATGTAGGTTGCTGATTTTTAAAATCCCTGTTTCCATTTATATAATGTAGTACTTTTATTATGCAAACAATAAATTGGCAGTAGTATGGGTCTGAGTGGGGTCTGGGGTAAGAACTATGGCATGGTTCTGGACTCAATGACTGCTGCTCTTGCTTGTGTTTCTGGCACATACTTGGCATATATTATGCCCACTGTAGAACCAGGGCCATAGCATAGCAGGTTAGGTCAATATCAAAAGGAAAGCTGTGACCATTCTTTCTGTTTGTGCAGCAACTCATGGACTGGTGTGCTGAACTCCTGAGAGGGGCCAGTGATCTACCAGCACCTATCACATTCCTGAAGAGACCTAGGCAAGGCTTAGGAGTGTTGACCAGTTTAATCAATGTGGAAACTCTATGAGTTCACATCGCCAGAAATGTAACCACTGGAGTACTAGACAGTATGCCACCCTTGACACAAATGAAATCATGGTGGCCAAAATCTTTCAGTATTTTAATCAACTAGTGTATGATGTCAAGAACACAGGTAGATAATTTCAGTAGTGCTATTTTACCTGAATGTTTTCAAAGGCCCCTGAATTGAGAACTGGATTGATAGGAATTTATGGCATGAAAAGAGAATAAATCTTTGGTTGAAGATTGAAACTAGCCCAAATCAATATAGAAGGTGGGATCAGCAAAAACTTGCCTATTAAAATGTTCTGTACATTTGGTAACTCCAGAATTTAAGTATCTCTGGAGTATTTTATTATTTTTTTTACTTTAAAATTTTTGTTAAAAGTGAAACTATGAGCAGTGACTATAATAGATTGTATCATTATTGTGGGTAACAGATTGGTTTTGCTATACCTGGAAAGGATCAAGAACATATTCAAAATAACAACCCTTGTAGGATTGAGTACTCAGGATAAATGCTGGTCCTGGTATATAGTGGCTGAATTATCAGCCCTGGAACTAATGAACAACTCCCCCCCACGCCCCTCAAATAAGTGTTTTCTGATATAGAATGCTATTTTAAAGGCTATATATAATATTGCACTTATAAAATGAATGTATTATAAATACCTGGAAAAGATCCATGATTTTCAAGAGCCATTTGGGTACTTGATTTTGTTTTTATTCAATGAGAATGCTTTGCCTTTTACATTTGGAAAATTTGATTCATAAAATGACAGTTAAGAGGTAAAATACACAAATTTACAGCCAACTCTTTTTTTAATTTATTTTTTATTGAAGTATAATTGAAATACAGCATTATGTTAGTTTCAGGTATACAACATAATGATTCAATATCTGTATATATTGCAAAGTTATCATCACAGTGAGTCTAGTTAATATCGGTCACCATATAGTTATAGGATTTCTTTTCCTGTGATAAGAAATTTAAAGATTTACTATCTTAACAGCTTTCAAATATGCCATCTAGTAACATTAACTATAGTCGAAGTATGTTACCTTGTATCCCTATGACTTTTTTTTTTAATAACTGAAATTTTATACCTTTGACCACCTTCATCTATTTTGCCCAACCCCAAAACCTCTGCCTCTGCTAACCTCCAGTCTGTTTTCATTATCTATGAGCTTGCCCTTATGTTGTTAACTTTTTTAGATTCCATGTGTAACTGAAATTAAATGCTATTTGTCTTTCCCTGTCTCATATTTTTCACTTAATAATGTACGTGACAAGGTTCATCCATGTTGTCACAGTATAACCAACTAATATCAAATAGGAATCAGTGGAAGGAGAAACCAGTAATCAGGGATTGCTTGGGAAATAAATAAAAATATAAGAATTTGAAAAATAAAAAAAAATGACTTGACACTAAAGAGTTACAGCAAAAATATTTTGCTGAACAGCCTTACTTGATATATTGCCTCTAGCAAAACTATAATATGCCATGCCAATAATACATCCTTTTTTGATGAAAATATTATTTTAATCATTATGTCAATATGAAAGTTTTAGTAAGTATTTATTGCACATTGCAAACTTTACTAGATATCAGTATTCAGTAGTTACTGTATTTTCTCCTTTTTAAAATTTACTTTTATTTTAAATAATCTTTTATTTTTATATAAGTTTTAATGATTACTTCTAATTTATAGTATAAAGTATTGGCTGTATTCTCTGTGTTGTACATATTTCAGCCTATCACACCGAATAGTTTGTACTGCTCACTCCTCTATCCCTGTAATACCTGCTCTGTCCCTCCTCACTGGTAACCACTGGTTTCTCTTCTATATCTGTAGGTCTGCTTCTTTTTTTTTATTCACTAGTTTGTTGTATTTTTTAGATTCCACAAATAAGGGATACCATATGACATTTATCCGTCTCTGTCTGACTTATTTCACTTGACATAATGCCCTCCATGATCGTCTTTGTTGTTGCAACTGACAAAATTTTGTTCCTTTTTTATGGCAGGTAGTATTCCATTGTAGGTCTGTATGTGTATACATATACATATGTATATATACAAATATACCACATATATATCCACATATTTATGTATATATGTACATATATGTATATATGATATCTATAACCATATGTGTGTATGTATCAGTTCAGTTCAGTTCAGTCGCTCACTCCTGTCTGACTCTTTGTGACCCCATGGACTGCAGCACGCCAGGCCTCCCTGTCCATCACCAGCTCCAGGAGTTTACCCAAACTCATGTCCACTTAGTCTGTGATGCCATTCAACCATCTCATCCTCTGTCATCCCCTTCTTTTCCCACCTTCAATCTTTCCCAGCATCAGGATCTTTTCAAATGAGTAAGTTCTTCACATCAGGTGGCCAAAGTATTAGAGTTTCAGCTTCAGCATCAGTCCTTCCAATGAATACTCAGGACTGATTTCCTTTAGGGTGAACTGTTTGGATCTCTTTGCAGTCCAAGGGACTTTCAAGAGTCTTCTCCAACACCACAGTTCAAAAGCCTCAATTCTTTGGCACTCAGCTTTCTTTATAGTCCAACTCTCACATCCAAACATGACTACTGGAAAAACCATAGCCTTGACTAGATGGACCTTTGTTGGCAAAGTAATGTCTCTCCTTTTTAATATGCTGTCTAGGTTGGTCATAACTTTTCTTCCAAGGAGTTAATGTCTTTTAATTTCATGGCTGCAGTCACCATCTGCAGTGATTTTGGAGCCCCAAAATATAAAGTCAGCCACTGTTTCCACTGTTTCCCATCTATTTGCCATGAAGTGATGGGACCAGATGCCATGATCTTAGTTTTCTGAAAGTTGAGCTTTAAGCCAACTTTTTCACTCTCCTCTTTCACTTTCATCAAGAGGCTCTTTAATTCTTCCTTGCTTTCTGCCATACAGGTGGTGTCATCTGCATATCTGAGGTTATTTATATTTCTCCTGGCAATCTTGATTCCAGGTTGTGCCTCATCCAGCACAGTGTTTCTCATGATGTACTCTGCATATAAGTTAAATAAGCAGGGTGACAATATACAGCCTTGATGTACTCCTTTTCCTATTTGGAACCATTCTGTTGTTCGATTTCCAGTTCTAACTGCTGCTTTCTGACCTGCATACAGATTTCTCAAGAGGCAGGTCAGGTGGTCTGGGATTCCCATCTCTTTTAGAATTTTTCACAGTTTATTGTGTGTATGTATATATTGTGTGTATGTATATATATACATATATATTACATGTATATTCCTGACTCAACGGGCATGAGTTTGAGCAAACTTTGGGAGATGGTGAAGGACAGGGAAGCCTGTCCTTGGGCAGTGCTGCAGCCCTTGGGGTCACAAAGAGTCAAACACAACTCAGTGCCTGAACAAATAAGTATATACCACATCTATATATATTTATTTATGGATACCTAGGTTGCTTCCATGCCTTGGCAATTACAAATAATGCTGCTATGAATATTGGACTGCATGTATATTTTTGAATTAGTGTTTTTATTTTTTCAGATACATGATTAGGAATGGAATTGCTGGGCCATATGGTAGTTGGATTTGTAGTTTTTTGAGAAACCTCCATAGTTTTCCAAAGTGGCTGCACTAATTTATATTCCTATGAACAGTGTGTAAGTGTTCCTTTTCTCCCCATCCTCAGTAACCTTTGTGTGTGTGTGTGTGTGTGTGTGTGTGTAAGTGTGTTCCTTTTGATGATGGCCATTCTGTGGTGTAAGGTGTAAGGCATAAGGTGATATCTCATTGCAGTTTTGATTTGCATTTCCCTGATGATTGTTGATGTTGGACATTGTATTTTCAGTGCCTGTGTCTGTTGTATTTCCTCTTTTGAAAAATGTCTATTCAAGTCTTTTTCTCATTTTTTAACAGTTTTTTTGTTACTGAGTTGTATGAGTTGTTTATGTATGTTGGATATTAATCCCTTATTAGTCATAATTTGCAAATGTTTTCTCTCATTTAGTAGATTGTCTGTTTTGTCAATGGTATTCTTTGCTGCACAAAAGCTTTTATGTTTAATAGGGTCCCATTTGTTTAATTTTGCTTTTGTTTCCTTTTCTTTATGAGACAAAAAAAATGTTGCTACAATTTGTGTTAAAGAGTGTTCTGCCTATGTTTTTCTCTTGGAGTTTTATAATACCTGATCTTAATTTAAGTCTGTAATCCAGTAATCCAGTTTTAGTGGATTTATGTGTATGATTTTGAGTTTACTTATGTATATCGTGTTGTAGGAAATTCTAATTTCATTCTTTTTTTATGTAGCTATCCTGTTTTCCCAACACCAGTATTGTAGAGACTGTCTTTGCCCCATTGTATGTTCTTGCCTTTGTCTCCTTTGTCATAGATCAAATGACCGTACCTGTGTGGGTTTATTTCTGGGCTCTCTATTCTGGTCTCTTGATCTATGCATCTGTCTTTGTGCCCATAGCATACTGTTTTGATGAGTGTAGCTTTGTAGTGTAGTTGAAGTCCAGCAGCCTGATTCTTCCAGGTTGGTTCTTCTTTCTTAAGCCTGACTTGGCTATTTCAGGTCTTTTGTTTTATCATCCAGTTTTCAAGCCTTTGTTCTTTTAGGTTGTACATTTTACTGCTATGTAATTGTTTATAGTGGTCTATTGTGATTCTTTGTATTTCTCTGGTGTTGATTGTCACTTCTTCTTTTTCATTGCTGATTTAATTGATTTGTGCCCTCTGCCTGTCTTCTTCATGAGTGTTGGCTAAAGGTTATCAGTATTGTTTGCCTTTCCAAATGATCAGCTTTTAGTTTCACTGGTCTTTTCTTTTCTTTTTTTTGTCTCTATTTCTGCTCTGAACTTTATGATTTCTTTACTTCTACTAACTTTGTGTTTTGCTTTTTTCTTCTTTCTCTAGTTGCTTTAGGTGTAAGGTTAGATTGTTTGTTTGAGATCTTTCTTGTTTCCTGAGGTAAACTTTTATGGCTATAAACTTCCCTCATAGAACTGTTTTTGTTGTGTTCCATAGATTCTAGACCATCATGTTTTTGTTTTCATTAGTTTCTGGGTATTTTTTTATTTCCTCTTTAATTTCTGAAGTGTATTTTCTTGCTTATTTAAAAAAATAGAATTCAATAGATAATTTTTTTCTTTCCTTGCATAATCACAAATCTTAGTATTGTATCTCTAAAAGAATTTGTTTTGGCAAAGACTGTACAAATTTGATAGGGAGAAAATACTGTCTGCTTCAATCAGGGTTTGGTTTCCCACAGCGGAAATCATAATTAAGCATGACGATATTTAATGTCAAATATTAGGTCTCTTACATAATTTTGCAAGACTAGAATAATAGGCTATAGTTCATAATTCCAGAAGTAGCTTTCAGACCCTAGTGTTACTCTGCCCATTCAGGATGGTTAAAGTCTCCTTTTTAATGTCCAGGAAGGTGTGAAATATTCTGGCATGTGCTGAGAGCAGAACTTCTCCCAGTGTCTTTGCCAGCAAAGCAATGCTTGATGTCTTTCTTTTCTCCACATTTAACTCTGTTTTACAGCCAAATGCCCCCATGAGAGTATTTAATTGTGGACTCTGAATTATATCCATGACCCTGGTTACAGGGGAATCTGGGAAAGATAGAAATTAGCATTCCAGAATCTACAACACAGTGAAGGCATACTTAATAGGAGTTGGAATCATTTTTGAATGAACCATTCCATAGAATTTGCTTAAATTCACTCATTAGGAAATTCAATAAAAAATATAATAGGCAGCAGAAATGTCAAGGGTAATATAATGTATGTTTTTGTCCTACAAACTGAGATGGTTCACTTATTCCTCACAAAAGAGTGCATTCATCTTTTGATGCTAGTCATTTTTCCTTTGGTTCAGGTATAATCTCAAATTGTTATTTTATAATCTATAAATTTAATTTTTAATTGCATCAATAGGACATATACAGATATACAACAAGGAAGAAAATTGTGTCATATCATGGTTCTTGTTAGTTAGGAAATCATAGTTCAGGGATTACCTTTTTTAACACTGTACACTGTGATTAGTTTTGTGCTCCAGGCATTTAATAGAATTCAGTGAGAGTGTGGTCTAAATGGTACCCTGAATTGGACATTGTAGCAGTTCTTAGAATCTTTCATGATTATTTATGACTTCCTTCACCTACTAACCTTTATATTTTCTTTTGCTCTCAGCAAAATACTGACTCAGGGGTCTGTGCTTGATAGAGTGACTCAAACCCTTATTCCTAAAACATTTTGAGCCTTAGAACTCCTGCTGTAATGATCTTAGTTTTCCACTAACTTGTACCATTCGATGTACAGTGCCAAAAGTACCCTAGAGAATCCTCTAGAATACTTCCATTCAATTTTCCTCTATTATGTAATGGAAACTCCAGCTCTTTTTAATAATTGGGATTGTTCATCCATGCCGGGGTAGTAAACTCTTCTCTGACTCTGACTCAGAGATCAAATGGTTCAAATGGAAATCTTGATTTTAAGCTAAATAGAATCACCATTGTGCCCCTGGGAAGAAACTTTATTTTCTTAGAACTAGATCTCTAAACTAACAGAGATGAAAGTATAAAAACAAGCAGAAATAAATGTGGAGAGACACTGGAAATACAGATGAGAGAAACTACTTTATTTTCTATCTTTTGGTTCCAACTAAAGGAGAAATGTTATCATTTGTTGTTAGCAGATTCATGAAAATTTATCACACCCTGTAGAAAAAGTCCAAGCACCTACTCAATCTTAATATTTAACTGATGCTATTATCAATTCTTCAGTAGTAAATATTAATGATATTGTAAGCAGTGGATGGCCATGCATTAAAGAGAAAATTGTATATAATCTTCATCAAATATGTTTAGGTAAATTTCAAATAAATTTGAGATTTAAAAGTAAATGTAGAAGTTTTAAAAGTAATCATAATAATAAAGTGAAATTGTTTACAACCTAGGGGTAAGGAAGATTTTTCTAGCTGTAAGTTTTATTCTACTTGAAGAAACTGAAGAAAACATGGATAAATTTGACAATGTAGAATATAAAAATGATATTTGCATAGGAAGAAATACCCTAAGAGGAGAACACAAAAGTACAAAAAAAATAAAAATAAGATTTGACCAACTGGAAAATAAATTTTTATAATATACTTGAAGATTTAATATTCCTAATGAGTGAAGATAACCTACATATTAAGAAGGAAAAGATAAGTAACCAAACACAAAGATGTTCAAAGAAAAGCCCAATTCCAAAGGAAAGAAAGAAAAATGCCAAGTTTAAGATGTTTCTGCTAAGCTAAAATGGGATAATTACAGCAGAATAAAAATGAATAATTATTAAATGGATTTCAATCCATCAAGTATACAAAAAGTCCATGAATTTTAAATGACATCAAAAAGGTAGTAAAACTTCATGGGTCAACACTGGACATTTCTGAGGACAAAGTCCTAAGCTACAGTCACTAATAGAATGTTTTTCCATATTGACTTTCAGGAAATCAGAAATAAACTTGCAACTTAATCTTAGCAACCTATCTTTTTTTTTTTTTTATACAACTTACTATTTTTATTTCTATTTTTGTGATTTGTGAAATGCTCATAAATATTTTTTGCAAGCTATTTCTCTTCCTTCGTTGGCTTCTGTTGTGCCTCAGCTGGTAAAGAATCCACCTGCAATGTGGGAGACCTGGGTTCCATCCCTGGGTTGGGAAGATCCCCTGGAGAAGGAAAAGGCTACCCACCCCAGTATTCTGGCCTGGAGAATTCCATGGCCTGTCCATGGGGTTGCAAAGAGTTGGACACGACTGAACACCTTTCATTTTTCATTTCTCTTCTTTTGAGGAAGAAGATAGCCCTTATAAAATAATATTTTCTCAACATATGTGACTGTATACACTCACTAATATGAGAAAAATGAGAGGTTGAGTAGACAGAGAGTCTGAGGATAAATAGGGATAAAGATCCTTCCCATATGGAGTGTATTGCTGTTTGTTCTGCAAATTAATAGGTAGAGATGAAGACTGAGGAAAGAGAAATGTCAGGTCACGTTTGGGTGTAGCAGGCCTATTTCATGTTAGCAACCAATGATAATTTGGTATAGTGAGAGTGATCAGTATAAGGCACTTTTCCAATGAAGAACAAGTTGAAAGAGGAATGCAGTGGTGCATGAAATATTATGATTTGGCCTGAATGTTACTGGATTTAAGCAAGGTAGAAAATAGGAAATAAGTGAATTAGTTATCATATGTATTATTAAAATAACTTACAGTATCATTCTCTGTGCAGAACAAAACTGATTAATCAGATTTATTCAGCAATTTCTCTTTCTCTGTCTCTCTGACACACACTTTTAATACATGGAAATTTATCTACAATTTTAAAAACTATATTTAATGGCAAATATATCAGAAAAGGGTGATAAATATATGTATTATTTTTAGAAGAGTATTATATATACTATTGAGAAGTATTGAAGTTAATGTCATTATATGGATATATATAAATTTTATCAATTAATCTGTTAATAGATTGTTAATAAAACATGAAAATTATAGTGAATAAAATGCAGATAAAATAAGACAGTGTTATCTATAGCTCTCATAGGGAACAGAAATTCATTTTCAGTGCAATCTAGGAAAGGAGGTATAATCTGAATCTAGAAAATAAAAGGAAAAAATAAATATAAACCCTAGAACTTAGAATAAAGCAAAGAACTTAGAATAAAGCAATCCAAAGAGTTCAGTTGATAATTTCACGAAATTATTGTAGCTGTGGAGATGTAAAATGGGCTATAGAAAAGATTTACAGGAGATGTGAATAAAGAAGATGTAAGGGAGAGGATACAGTAAATGTATTCTATCATGGGATGTAATCAGGTGGGTAATATCATTACCATATGCCCCATTTGATTATGCTGACAACTGAAAAGCACATTTATCTAAAATTTTAACATATTTAGACATTAACCATATAATGAGTTATCTAAATTGTACATTGCAAATAAAAATTAGATCAACCATTTAAACTGAAGCAATAAGAAATGACATTAAATTATTCAATGACAAATAGCTCTATCCAGTTAAATGTCATACACATTTTTAAGAAATTTACTTGTCAGAAAGATAGCTAACTGCTGAAGTGGTAAATAGTATGGTAAATTCAGAAAAAGGTCAATTAGTAATCTACTGTTTTTGAAAGCAACATCTTTTGGCATTTTTCCCATTATAGTTGTATTATTCCCTTTTATTTATAGAATGAAGATGGGTAACTTTCATGACATATACATCTCTCATTCAGATTAAATGGAAATTATATTTGAAATTTGCAACCAAATAAATAATAATACAGTTCTAATCAAATCATTTACTTTAAATGACTATATAGAAAATTGGGAGCTAAATATACTTGGAAGGAAAAAATATATATTTATAACCCAGAATTTAGCACATTAAAGAGTTCATTGCAATAAAATGTAGTCAAGTCTTTTTGAATACATTTAGCCAATACTGAACTATTTTTTAATTCTCTTAAATGAGTTCTGGCTGTAATCATGACAACTGATTCAAAAGAATTTTCCAAAGACACAAGAATGGGATGGCTATGCTATTATAGAGTAAGAATTGGAGTAATTCTGAATGGTGATTTTCTTTGCAGTGTGAAAAGATTTCACTGTTTCTATTTTCTGGTTTTTAGTTTGGCAATGCAAATTGTGTTAGAACATAATACTCATCCCCTGAAGATATCCATACCTTAACAACTGAAATCTTTTAATATAGAAAACAGATCCAAAGGTAATTTGCAGATGTGATTAAGAGTATGGGATTTGAGTTATGTTGATATGGGGTCAAGTCCAATCACAGGAGCCCTTGAATATGAAGTACTTTTCCCTGCTGAAGTTGAGAGAGAGAGATGATTCAGGAAAATAGGAGGAGGAGAGAGTATTGTGAGCATTCCACCCATTGTTGCTAGTTATGAGATATAGTGACGGACTTGTAAGTGGGCCCTGGGAGGCCCCTGGGAGTTAAGGCAGGTCTCAGATGACAGCCAGCAGGGAAACCGGACCTCAGTTGCAAGGTACTGTTCTGCCAACAACTTGAATGAACTTGAAAACAGATTCTTCCCTTGAGCCTCAAGTGAGGAACACAGCTCTGCCGAAATGTTGATGTTCGGCCTTGTGAGATAGGAGCAGACAAACGAGCCAAGTACACTAGACTTCTCATCTACCAAACTATGAGAAACAAATTTGTGTCGTTTCAAGGGTCAAAATGTTTGGTAATTAGGTACAGTATTAATAGAAAACTAATACATTTCTTCAGCTTTACTTATGTGAATTTCTTTTATCAAGATGCATTTTCTTGTGGCTAAAATTTTAAGGGATTATTGGTACATATTATAATATTGAGTGATTTGCTATAAAATGCCTACTAAGTACCTCTATAACATAGTTTCATAAGTGCTGAAAGATAGTATAGTGGAATAAAAATAAAAATTAAAAAAATTTTCAGTAGCAGTTAAACAGCTTAACTCTATTAATTACTGGATAAATTTCTAATGTTTAATTTCCTCATCTGTCATTTGTTCACAGTGCTATCTACACAAAATTAATAGAATTTGTAAAAGTAGCATAACACAACTTGAAGCACATGTGAATAATAAAATTGATTTCTTCATCATCTGCTTTTCTTGAACAAAATTATCTGCCCCTATGACCCTACACATAGCTCTTGGTGATTACTTTAGATTTAGAGACCAATATATGTATTTATTTATTTTATCTTTGTGATATATTTTCTTCTAATTATAGAGACAGTCTTTGTTTAGATGAATACAAAAACAACTCATGATCAATCACATTCCCTGCCATTGTTTGCATTCTTGTGGATTTATGAAATAAGGCAGGTATTGGAATTTTTCTAGGCATGTTTTAATAGAATTAAAGAAAGTTAACAATGATTCACTGCAGGGAAGTAATGACTAGCACAGCTCCCAGTAATTTCCTGGGAGAATAACATATAATTCTGGGGAATCCAGGCTGATGGGGTAGAAAGGTGAGAAGAGTACTCGGTAGGGGAAAATGAGAAAAGATATAAGAATAACTTTTATTTACTTAGTGATTTTTCCCCTCAGATTAGCCCTCCTAAAAATCAAAGACTAATTGTATACTTTTTATTATACTTTATTTTCTTAATAAACCAAGTAGGACTTACAATGATTTAATGTCTTTAGGAACTGAGAATATGATGTATATTTCATATTTTTTCTTAGGCATTTATGTTTTAATACTCTAATTTCTTCATGTATTTATAGTGTCTTTAATATAATATCTCAAATATAACTGATGATCAGTGCATGGTTTTTTTTATCTACTCATGATAGATTCATAAATAAATTGTATTTCATCTAAACAAAGCAGAAAATGGAAATCAAAATATTTCTACCTTTATTTGGGAAAACATAGGCAATTATTTTTATATAATACTATCTAAGCAACTTAAGTATGTAGATTTCCTATTTGTAGTTAGTGGTTTCCATATTTTTTGTTTTGTTTTAATCTTGCTTTTATTTTGTTATTGCTCAGTAAAGCAGTCATTATACACAGTATATACTTTGTGCTATGGGAAATAGAAAAGAAATACAGAATATGGTTTATGTCTGCAATAGGATTTAACAAACACTTTAAGAACTGGCCTAAGTCAGTCTAGTGCTCCAAGTGCTCCAAATGCTGAAGTCTGACAAAGCTTCCATCAGCCTTTACCTGAGTGTCTGAAGCTGAGACCCTTACCGCAACTACATTTTACATACAGTATGTACAAGAAATAAACTGTTTGCTGTTTTTATAGTTAAGTCAGTGAGATTTTGGGGTTGTTTCATAAACATAAACATAATTTAACCTGTTCTAACTGAAATGGACATTGGTATATCAAGTTACAGCCCTACCCTAACAGTAACAAAACATTTAGTAAAACTATTCAGCAGTGACTTGCAAAGTAGACTTTGTAACAAATGAGTATTAGTGGTAGGTTAGGTGCTTTCGGCTTCTTTTTTCAAGGTTTTATGTGAAAAAAATGAACTCAGAAAAGAATTGCCTGAAATAAAAGAGGGTAGAGCAAGAAAGGAAAGCCTTTTTAGGGCTGGAAAGAGCAACTGCTTCAAGACTAGATAGTAGAACATAAATTTGAGAAGGTAGTTGAGAGATGAAAACCAATTAATCCTAGCCTGACAGCAAGGATCAAATCAAGTTTATGCTTGTCACACATTGTTAAAATCTCCTAGGGATTAATGTGGTGCCGAGTAAGTCCTTTCAGTATATAAATGGTCACTTGGTCTTAGCATTCCGTGTAGTCCCACTTAACTCAGTTGTGCCTGTAGGGCCTGCTCTGGACTAAAGATTTGGGTCCCACTTAAGTAAATATGTTGAGTCCCTAATCCCCAGTGTGATGGTATAAGTTGATGGGGCTTTTGGGAGATAAACAGGTTGAGATGAGGTCATAATATTGGGGCCTTCATGAGGTTAGTGCCCTTGTGAAAAAAAGACATCAAGCTGCTCCCACTCTCAGCTACATGAAGACATATCAAGAAGGTGGCCATCTGAGAGATAAGAAGATCGTTTTCACCAGAACTGAACCATGCTGGCACCCAGATCTCTGATTTCCTTGTTCCAGAACTTTCTGTTGTTTAGGGCACCCAGTGTGTGGCATTTTGTTATGGCAGCCCAACAAAATGGGCTAAGACAGGCCATTACACAGATTTTCTGTTTTATCATCACTAGGAAATTTGTGTCTAGTCTTACACTGGGAAATGGTATAGTCTGAAAACCTCATTGTCTCTTACCGTAGTGTATAGTTTGCTAGGGTTGCCTTAACAAAGCACCACAAACTGGGCAACTTAATAAAAATTTATTGTCTCACCATTCTTGAGACTAGCAGTCCAAGATCAAGGTGTCAACAGAGTTGTTTCCTTCTGAGAACTGTGAGAGAAAATCTGTCCCATGCCTCTCACCCACCCTCAGTGATTTGCTGACAGTCTTTGGCATTCTTTGACCTGTTGGAAGCATCACCCTGGTCTCTGTTCTCCTTGAGTGCAAGCCTGAGTATCCAAACATTTTTTGTCATTGGGGTGTCTTTGTGAGTGTGTGTGTGTGTGTTCATTGGATCCTTTTTTATTTTTGAAAAGTTGTAAAAACAGTTCAGAGAGTGCCTGTATAAATTTTCACTCAACTTTCCCAATGATATAAATTATATGTAACCGTAGTACAATTATCAGAACTAGGAAACTGACATTGAATCAATACTATCAACTAAACATTTTATTCAGATTCACTAACTTTCATTTATTCAGTAACTTTAATGTGCAATACCATGAAATTTGATCATGTTTAGATTTCTGTAATCAATATTAGACCCTCTATATAGAACTGTCCTGCCTCACCAAAGGCACTCACACTTCCCATTTATAATCTCTTCTACCCTAGTAATCACTGATCTGTTCTTCATATTGTAATTTTGTCATTTTGAGAATACTGTATAAAAGGATTTTAAAATATGCAACATATTGATATTGATGTTTTTGTTCATTGAAATGCCCTTGATATCCATCTAAATTGTTTCACGGATTAATAGCTAATTTTTTTTTTAATTGCTGAGTAATATTTCATTGTGTGGGTAAGCCAAAATTTATCCATTCACCAGTTTTGCATTTAGACAATGATCCTTTTGAATTGATTTTTAATCTTGTTTTTTTGTTCTCAATTTTATTGATTTGTCTTCATTTATCATTTGTTTTCTTTTATTTGCTTTGGATTTACTTTGATATTCTTTTCCTAGCTTTTAGCAGTGGAAGCTTATATTTTGATTTCATACCATTCTTGCTTTCTAATGTAAACATTTAGTACTGTAAATTTTTCAGAACTGTTTTGGCCATGTCCCACAAATTTTAATATATTACACTTTTAATTTTTATTCAGGTCAATTTTATTTTTTTCTTTTCCTTTGAAATTTCTTTTTCAACCCACAAATTGTTTAGAAGTCTGTTGTTTAATTTACAGGTATTTGGAGATTTTCCCCTTATCTTTCTTTTATTGAGTGCTCAATTGATTACATTGTATTCAGATAACATACTCTGTATATTTTCAGTTTTCTAAAGTTTTTGAAGTTTGTTTTGAAACCCATCATGTGACATAACTTATTGACTGTTTCAATGGTATTATTAAAGAATATGTATTTTGCTATTTTAGGGTGAACTGTTCAAGAAATGTCAGAATCTTTTGGCTGGCAGTGTTGTCCAGCTATTCTATATCCTTACTGATACTCTGTCAAGTAATTTCTGAGAGAGGTGATATGGTGTCCCTAACCGTAATTGTAGATTTAAAATATTTTTCCTTTTATTTCTATCAGTTTTGCTTCAAACATTTTGAAGCTTTCTGATTGGTATCTACATATTTAGGATAGCTATACCTTCTTGATGAATGGACTTATTTTTATAAGTGTTTAATGTCCCTTTCTGTTCCTGGTGAATTTCTTTGCTCTTCAGTCTATTTATCTGTTAATAATATAGCTATTCATGCTTCCTTTTGATTCGAGTATATATGTTAGTGTATGTATGGTATAACTCTTTATGCCTTTTTACATTCAGTTTACCTATACTGTTAAATTTGAAGTGAGTTTCTTATAGATAGTATATAGTTGGTTAATAGCCTTTTAAATCCACCCAGCCAATCGCTTATCTTCTAAGTGATTTATTTAGGCCATTTGCATTTACTTTAATCAGAAAGTTGTTAAAGTTGAACTATATAAATTTTTTGTTTGTTTTCTCTTTTCATGTTCTGTTTTCAATTTCTGTGTTATTGGCCCCGCCATTGTGGGGGTTACTTAAACATTTTTTAGAATATTATTTTAATTTCTATGATGTTTTTTATTGTATCACTTTCTATCACTCCTTTACTGTAAGTATTTGATTACATACACATAACTTAGTAGAATCTACTTTGTTGACATTTTGATGGTGCCCTGAGTTATGGATGGGGGAGGGTTTTGTGACTATAAATGGTGACATAAGGGATCTTTGGGGTGACAGAACAGTTCTGTATCTTGATTTTGATATTTGTTGCATGAGTCATGTGGTCATGATTTTTTATATTTTAAGTCAGGAGCTAATAATATGAGAAATTCAAATAATATAGTATGTACTGATTTTAACAATGGTATCAGTAAAGTAGTGGTCTTAACTGGACTTCTTAGCAAATATAATGTATATTTCAACTCAGATTCTATTTTAAAATATTATAAGCATCTCACTTATAATTAGTATTATGCCAGCTCTTTTTGTCTTCTAATGTAACAAGTTATTCTTGTTTATAATACATGATTAATATTTTTTAAATTATTCAATGAAATATTGTCTTCATGGATAATCACTCGTGCATTCTAGTCTAATGAACATGGGGTTTATAAAAGTAAAACAAAGGTTTTTAGAAACTGAATGATTTTTAACTTTCATGTAAGCAAGTGCACTTCTGTAGAGAGTTATACAAGGAGAAAAAAAGGAAAAAACACTGCTACTTAAAAAACCAGGTTATACTGTTTAAGGATTATTATGTTCTACACTCGATTAAATGTTTCACAGAGAGTGGTTGAAAAGTATACTTATATGGCAAGTGTCTTTTCAATAAATACATTGTCTTTTTATTTTTAATATCCATTCAGTATAATTTTGAGTTTTCTTTATTAAAATCATTATTATTTGAAATTTAACATGGGAAAAAGATCATTTTTAACACTCACAAGGTATTATCAAATTTAATATCATTAGAAGGTAACAGTCATACTTTTCAGAAGGAAAATAGCATTACTTTTCTGTTAGAATCTATACAACTGTATGATTACCATAAAATGTTCAGCTAATAAAAATACTAATAAGTAATGGACTACATATTTTATCACTGTCCCCAGGCTTGTTTTACTGTTTTAATAATTCTTTGTGTTTTTAGTCACTCAGTCATGTCTGAGTCTTTGCGACCCTATAGATTGTATCTTGCCAGGCTCCTCTGTGTATGGAATTTTCCAGGCAGTAGTACTGGGAGTGGGTAGCCATTCCCTTCTCAGGGGATCTTCCCAACACAGGGATCGAATCCAGGTCTCCCACATTGCAGGCAGACTTTTTACTGTCTGTGTCATCAGGGAAATCCTATTTTAGTAGTTTATGAATATTTCTTTTATTTTTTGTTCTTTTTTCCTTTTTTCTTCTCTTTATCTTTCTCTTGCTTCCTTTATTTTCTTTATCTTCCTATCTAAATGTAGACATTTACATACACATTTAATTATATAAATGTATATTTCTCAGGTTACTAAAATGGCATTCATCCTTACCTCAATTTTGTGTCAGGACAACACATACCACATCCCAAAGTGACTATAAAATACATGCTGGTTTTCTGTTTCTCAGTTCCTGAGAGGGATGTTGAAGTCTCCCACTAAAACTGGAAATATGTATATTTCTTCTTTAAGTTCTGTTAGTGATTTATGTATTTTGCTTTTTAATTTGTTTTCCTATTGAAGAATAATTGATATACAATGCAATATTAGTTTTTGAGTACCACATAGTGATTTGACATTTATATACATTATGAGATGATCACCACACTAGATCTAGTTACCATCTGCTACCAATTACAGTATTATTGATTATATTCCCTATTTAGTATATAATATCCCTGTGACACTTACTACATGACCAGAAGTTTGTGTCTCTTAAGTTCCCTTACCTATTTCACCAACCTCTCTCTTCACCAGCAGCAACCACTAGTTTGTTCTCTGTGTCTTTGAGTCTGTTTCTGTTTTGTTTCTTCGTATGGTTTGCTTGTTAGATTCCAATGAAATCCTCAGTATTTACTGTTTTATGTCTGGTTTATTTTCCTTCACATAATACGTTCTAGGTCCATTAGTGTTGATGCAAAGGCATGATTTCTACTTTTTATGGCTGAACAATATTGCTTCTACTGAGCCAAGAAATATTACTAATACTGAGTAATATAACTTCTATTTTGTCTATTCATTTTTTTTTGGATGGACATTTAGGATGTTTCTGGATCTTGGCTCTTGTAAACAGTACTGAAATGACCATAGAAGTACATATATGTTTTTTAATTACTTTTTTCATTATCTTCATGTAAATACCCAGAAGCAAAATGGCTAAATTGTGTAGTAGCTCTATTTTTAATCTTTTAGGAGCCTCCAAACTGCTTTCCATAGCAACTGCAGTAATTTACATTCCCGCCAACAGTGAAGAAGAAACAAGAGTTCCTTTTATTCCACATCTTCACCAACACTTATTTTTTGTTTTTTTGATAATAGCCGTTCTGGCAGATGAGGTGGTATCTCACTGAGATTTTGATTATCATCTTCCTGGTGATTTATGGTGTTGAGCTTTTTTTTTTTTTTTTTTTTTTTTAATGTGCCTATAGTGATCTGTCTGTCTTCTGTTGAGAAAATGTCAGGTTTAGGTTCCCTATCCAGTTTTTAATATGATTGTTTATTTGTTTATATGAACTTGTATTAAACTCATCAGATATATAATTTGCAAATATCTTCTTTTATTCAGTAGGTTCCCTTTTCCCCTTGTTGATAGGTTCCTTCACTGTGGAGAACATTTTTAGTTTGATGTTATTTTACTTTTTTACTTTTGCTTTTTTTTTTTTTTTCATTTATTTTTTTAGTTGGAGGCTAATTACTTTACAATATTGTAGTGGGTTTTGTCATACATTGACATGAATCAGCCATGGATTTACATGTATTCCCCATCCCGATCCCCCCTCCCACCTCCCTCTCCACCCGATTCCTCCGGGTGCGATTCCTCCGGGTCTTCCCAGTGCACCAGGCCCGAGCACTTGTCTCATCTTTTGTTACCTTTGCTTGGGGAGCTATATCCCCCCAAATGCTGACTGACTGACTGTGCTTTCTTCTAGGAGTTACAGTGTTTCACGTCTCACATTTAAGTCATTAATCCAGTTGTGTTTTTGTACATGGCATAAGCTACTGATCCAGATTTATTCTTTTGCTTGTGACTGTCCAGTTTTCTCCACAGCATTTATTTAAGAAGCTGTCCTTTCTTCACTGTATATTCTTGCCTCTTTTGATGTAGAGTTATTCCCAGGTGGTGCAGTAGTAAAGAATGTACCTGCCAGTGCAGGAGATGCAAGGGATTTGGGTTCAGTCCCTGGGTTGAGAAATCCTCTGGAGAAGGCAACCCACTTCAGTATTCTTGTCTGGGATATTTATTGGACAGAGGAGCCTGGTGGGCTGTAGTCAATGGGGTTGTAGAGAGTTGGATGTAACTGAGTGACAGCACAATTAACTATATAAACATGGGTTTATTTGTGGGATCTTTGTTCTGTTCATTTGACCTATGTGTCTGTTGTTGTGCCAGTACTGTATGATTTTGATGACTGTGACTTTGTAACATAGTGTGAAATCAGGGAGCATAATGCCTCTAGGTTGGTTCTTCATTCTCAAGATTGCACTGACTATTCAGGATCTTTCATGGTTCCATAAAAATTTTGTGGCTATTTGTTCCAGATCTGTGAAAAATCCTATCAGTATTTTGATAAGGATGGCATTGATCTGTATATTGCTTTGGGTAACCTGGGCTTTTCTTTTTTCTTTTAGCTTGGGCATTTTAACAATATTAATTCTTTCAGTTCATGAACATGGTAAATCTTTCCATATATTTCTGTTGCCTTCAGTTTCTTTCATCAGTGACTTATAGTTTTAAAGTACAGATCTTGGTTAAACTCATTCCTGAATTTATTGTTTTTTGAAA
This sequence comes from Dama dama, assembly GCF_033118175.1. Lineage (NCBI taxonomy): Eukaryota > Metazoa > Chordata > Mammalia > Artiodactyla > Cervidae > Dama > Dama dama. The sequence continues at coordinate 50,054,796 of NC_083685.1, read as the reverse complement.
TAATTATAGATGGGATTATTTTCTCATTTCTCTTTCTTATCATTTGTTATTAGTGTATAGAAATGCCACAGTTTTTTTGTATATTGATTTTGTAGTCTGAATTTTTTTCTGAATTCATTTTTTAGTTCTAAAAGTTTTTGATATAATCTTGGGATTTTCTATGTATGTATAGCGTCATATCATCTGCGAATAATGACATTTTTATTCCCTCCTTTCCAATTTTAATGGCTTATTTTCTCTTTTTCTTCTTCAATTGCTATGGCAAGGACTTCCAATGCTATATTGAGTAAAAGCAACAACAGTGAGCATCCTTCACTACTGCTTGATTGTAGGGAAGTAGCTTTCAGGTTTTCCTGATTGAGTGTGATATCAGCTATAGGTTTGCCATATATGGCCTTTATTATGTCCAAGTATATTACTTCTATACTCACTTTATTGAGAGTTTTTATCACAAGTGGATGTTCAATTTTGTCAGGTCCGTTTTCTGCACTTATTAAGATAATTATATGATTTTTACTTTTCAATTTATTAATGTTGTAGATCACATTTAATAATTTGTGGATATTAAACTGTCCTTTCACCATTGGGATAAATCCCACTTGACTATGGTGTATGATCTTTTTTATGTATTATTAAAATCAGTTTGCTAATGTTTTGTTGAGAATTTTTGCATCTGTATTCTTCAGTGATATTGGCTCTTAATTTTCTTTCTCTCTTTCTTTCTTTTTTATGTCCTTGTCTGGTTTTGGTATCAATCAGAGTCATGCAAGCTTCCAAGAATTAGTTCAGAAGTGTTTTTTCCTCCTTAGTTTTTTGGAATAGTTTGAGCAAGTTAGGATTAATTCTTCTTTAAATATTTGGTAAAATTCACCTATGAAGATGTCTGGTCATGGACTTTTGATTATTGGGGGTCCTTTAAATTACTGATTCACTTTAATTACTCTAATCAGTCTGCTAATATACTGTAATACTTCCTGATTTGGACTTAGAATATTTCACATTTCTCCAGGCTGTTCATTTTACTGGCATGTTAGTGTTCATAGTAAGCTCTTAAAGATCCTTGTTTCTGTGGCATCACTTATAACTTCTTTTTCATTTCTGATTTTATTTATTTGGGTCTTTTTTTTGATGAGTCTAGCTAAAGGTTTGTCAATTTTATCTTTTCAGAGAAACAGCTTTTAATTTCATTAATCTTTTATATTATTTTTGAGTCTCTATTTTTGCTCAAATTTTATTTCCTTCCTTTTCCTAACTTTCTCTTCTGTTTTCTTCTCCTTTTTCTAATTTCTTTTTGGTGTAAAGTTATGCTGCTTATTTGAGTTTTTCTTATTCCATGATGTAGACCTGTGTCACTGTGGTCTTCCCTCTTAGAACTGTTTTTGCTACATTCCATAGATTTGGAATTTTGTGTTTCTATTTTCGTTGGCTAAGGTATTGTTTTATTTCCTCATTGACCCACTGTTTGTTTAATAGCATGTTGTTTAATTTCTATGTGTTTGTATCTTTTGCATTTTTTTTTTCTTGTTAATTTCCAGTTGTATACATTTGTGATCAAAAAAGATACTTGGTGTAATTTCAATTTTCCTAAGTTTATTTAGCCTTGTTTTGTGGCCTAACATGTGGATCTCTATTGGAGAATATGAAAAGAATGTGTATCCTGTCATTTTTAGTGCTCTTTATATATCTAATAATTCTATAGTCCAATGTGTCATTAAATGCCATGATTTCCTTATTGATTTTCTTTCTGGATGATCTAACCATTACTTTAAACAGGGTATTAAAGTCATCTATTACTACTGTATTACAGTAAATATCTCTTTTTATATCTGATAATCTTTGCTTCCTATATTAAGGTAGTCCTTCCTATGTTGGATGCAGAAATATTTACAAGTGTTATATCCTCTTATTGGATCAATCCTTTTTTCATTATGTAATGCCTTTCTTTGTCTCTCATTATAGCTTTTTTTAAGAAGTTTATCTTGCTGATGTAAGTATTACTACCCCAGCTTTGTTTTCATTTTCACTTACATGGAATATCTTTTTTCATACCTTCACTTTTGGTCTGTGTGTGTCTTTTGATCTGAGTCTCTTGTATAAAACATAAAAACGAGTCTTGTAATTTTATGTTTTCTGTTATCCTGTGTTTTTTGATTGAAATAATTCATTTACATTTAAAGTAATTATTGATAGGTGTGAGAAAAAGTGGTACAAAACTGACCATAAAAAGACACGTGTTTACAATATGAGAACTCAGACAGCAGGACAGAGCTTTGCACTGTTTGTCCTCAGCTGAAATTGTACATTTCAGGGATAACAAGGTTTTTGCTGAACTATGTAGGGTCACAAATAACCACAAGATGTCATTATAATTAATTTTGAGGTTACGAAGAAATGTTGGTAAATAGGTGATTTTGGAAGCACACAATTCATGAAAAAGAAAGATCAACTGTATATTCCTTGAGACTAGGCTGAATGCTAAGTGAAGGCATGCAGTATTGTTTGTGGCACTTTTATAGCACTTGTTTAGCAGAACATTCTCTCAGAGTTGGCAGGAGCCATTGAGGTCATGCATTTGAATCTCCAGTACCAAGAAAGAATATGTTTATAATTTATCTGACACACTTTGCATAATCCTCAATGTGGGCATTACATGGATCCCCAGCCCAGCAGTTCATGAGGAAATGTAGTCTATTTGTAAAATAGACTATTGAAATGAAAGTTGATCAATAATTCATATCCATTTAAAACAGAAAAGCAACAAATCAAATAGTCTTATGCCAGCAGCTTTACATTTATAATATCACTAAATCTTTAAGCATCTCCATGACAGATTATGTTTTTATTTTGCCAAACATGAACTCAAACTCAGAATGGTTTGCTGAGTTGCCCATAATTTCATAGCTAAATATGATGGAGAATTTGTAGTAATACAAAACTCGTATATATCAAATTGCAAAGTTTGTAATTCCTCTTTGTATCATTTCTGCCCTTTGCCATGAACTTTCATCAGTTTCTTTGATTCCGCAACAAAATTCTTTTAAATGCTGCTAATTGAAAAGTGTTCTGCTTCTTCTTGATATTATTCAATATTTGCTGATATTTGTGCCAGTTTAAGAAGCATAAGATAAAGCTTCTCAAAAGCTTGGTTTTCTGAACAAACTTCTCTTGGAAGATACTTTAAGGGAATATGTCTTTCAGTTCAGTTCAGTCCAGTTCAGTTGTCAGTCGTGTCTGACTCTTTGCGACCCCATGGACTGCAGCACATCAGGCCTCCCTGTCCATCACCAACTCCCAGAGTTTACTCAAACTCATGTCCATTGAGTCGATGATGCCATCCAACCATCTCATCCTCTGTCATCCCCTTCTCCTCCCACCTTCAATTTTTCCCAGCATCAGGGTCTTTTCAAATGAGTCAATTCTTCACATCAGGTGGCCAAAGTATTGGAGTTTCAGCTTCATCATTAGTCCTTTCAATGAATATTCAGGACTGATTTCCTTTAGGATGGACTGGTTGGATCTCCTTGCTGTCCAAGGGACTCTTTAGAGTCTTCTCCAACACCACAGTTCAAAAGCATCAAGTCTTTAGTGCTCAGCTTTCTTTTTTTTTTTTTTCCATGTCGCAGACAGAAAGGTTCTGTCTGTTTTTTTTTTTTTTTTAGTGTTTTTCATTTTTTTTATTATTATTATTATTATTTTTTTTCCAGTGGGTTTTGTCATACATTGATATGAATCAGCCATGGATTTACATGTATTCCCAATCCCGATCCCCCCTCCCACCTCCCTCTCCACCCGATTCCTCTGGGTCTTCCCAGTGCACCAGGCCGGAGCACTTGTCTCGTGCATCCCACCTGGGCTGGTGATCTGTTTCACCATAGATAGTATACATGCTGTTCTTTTGAAATATCCCACCCTCACATTCTCCCACAAAGTTCAAAAGTCTGTTCTGTATTTCTGTGTCTCTTTTTCTGTTCTGCATATAGGGTTATCGTTATCACCTTTCTAAATTCCATATACATGTGTCAGTATGCTGTAATGTTCTTTATCTTTCTGGCTAACTTCACTCTGTATAAGGGGCTCCAGCTTCATCCATCTCCTTAGGACTGGTTCAAATGAATTCTTTTTAATGGCTGAGTAATATTCCATGGTGTATATGTACCACAGCTTCCTTATCCATTCATCTGCTGATGGGCATCTAGGTTGCTTCCATGTCCTGGCTATTATAAACAGTGCTGCGATGAACATTGGGGTGCACGTGTCTCTTTCAGATCTGGTTTCCTCAGTGTGTATGCCCAGAAGTGGGAGTCCAACTCTTACATCTGTATATGACTACTGGAAAAACCAAAGCTTCTAAGAATGACTTTTGTTGGCAAAGTAATGTCTCTGTTTTTTAATATGCTGTCTAGGTTGGTCATAACTTTTCTTCCAAAGAGCAAGCGTCTTTTAATTTCATGGCTGCAGTCACCATATGCAGTGATACTGGAGACCAAGAAAATAAAGTCTCTCACTGTTTCCACTGTTTCCCCATCTATTTGCCATGAAATGATGGGACCAGATGCCATCGTTGTTTTCTGAATGTTGAGCTTAAAGCCAACTTTTTCACTCTCCTCTTTCACTTTCATCAAGAGGCTCTTTAGTTCCTCTTCACTTTCTGCCATAAGGGTGGTGTCATCTGCATATCTGAGGTTATTGATATTTCTCCCAGTGATCTTGATTCCAGCTTGTGCTTCTTCCAGACCAGTGTTTCTCATGATGTACTCTGTATATAAGTAAATAAGTAGGGAGATAATATACAGCCTTGATGTACTCCTTTCCCTATTTTGAACCAGTCTGTTCTCCCATGTCCAGTTCTAACTGTTGCCTCCTGGCCTGCATACAGAAAACTGCATACAGGTTTCTCAAGAGGCAGGTCAGGTGGGCTGGTATTCCCATCTCTTAAGAATTTTCCACAGTTTATTGTGGTCCACACAGTCAAAGGCTTTGGTATAGTCAATAAAGCAGAAATAGATGTTTTTCTGGAACTCTCTTGCTTTTTTGATGATCCAGCAGATGTTGGCAATTTGATCTTTGGTTCCTCTGCCTTTTCTAAAACCAGCTTGAACATCTGGAAGTTCACAGTTCATGTACTGTTGAAGCCTGGCTTGGAGAATTTTGAGCATTACTTTACTAGCGTGTGAAATGAGTGCAATTGTGCGGTAGTTTGAAATTCTTTGGCATTTACATTTTTTGGGATTGGACTGAAAACTGACCTTTTCTGGTCCTGTGGCCACAGGTGAGTTTTGCAAATTTGCTGGCATATTGAGTGCATCACTTTCATGACATCATCTTTTTGGATTTGAAATAGCTCATCTGGAATTCCATCACCTCTACTAGCTTGGTTCATAGTGATGCTTCATAAGGCCCACTTCACATTCCAGAGTGTCTGGCTCTAGGTGAGTGATCACACCATCATGATTATCTGGCTCTTGAAGATCTTTTTTTTGTATAGTTCTTCTGTGTATTCTTGCCATCTCTTCTTAATATCTTACTTAAAATCTTTTGCTTAAAGGATATAATATTAAGTCATGTGTGCAACAAGAGACAACAGAACAGTTTTGAAATAATTAACATGGCAACTTCTTTATCTCTGCACCGAATTCTACCTAAATAGCCTTTTTAAATTAGTTAAATATAAATAATTACTTAGAATATACCCATGTCTTCCTTCTCTTTTTAATATATATATATATGCATATATATACACACACACACACACACACACACATATATATGTGTGTGTGTTGTGTTTAGTTTCAATTAGAGAGAAATCATTCCATTCTATACATATAAAATCATATCTTTTAATTTAGGAATTATTCTTTATGTACAAAAACATAAGTGTTTCTAAATTATTTGAAGTAGTTTCAAACTTACAGAAGTTTTCAAGCACAGCACAAAGGATTTTTTTTTTCTGTGATGTTTGAATGTAAGTTGCCAACATGATACTCCTTAAACAGCAACATCCTTGTATAAAGCCACAGTGCAACCTAACCAAATCAGGAAGTCATCTTTGATATTTTACTATCATTTTATCCTCAAGTTCTTTTCAAATTTCACTTTCTGTCCCAATAGTGTTTTTATAGGAAAATTATTCATTTAGAATCACCTGTTGAATTTAGACTCTATATCTGTTCAAATTGAAGGTAGAGTTGGCCCTTAGTTTTCATTGACATTCATGACACTTTTGAGGCTTATAGGCTGGTTATTTTCTCTGGTGACTCAGACAGTAAAAGAATCTGCCTGCAGTACAGGAGACCCCAGTTCATTCCCTGTGTCTGGAAGACCCCTGAAGAAGAGAATAGCTACCTACTTCAGTATTTCTGCTTGAAGAATTCCATGGACAGAGGAGCCTGATGGGGTTACAAAGAGTTGGGCATCATTGAGAGATTAACATTTTCACTTTCACATTTTAAAAAATGTCCCTGGAATTATGTATTTCTAATGTTTTCTCTTAGTTGGATTTCACAGAATAATTGCAGAAGTGATATTCTATCCAATTACTGCATCTTCTCGGATAGTGTGTGTGCATACATGCTTAGTTTAAATAGTTTGCATATTAATTAAAAAATTAATATTCATATGGACTAAAGCTTTTCTGTTTTATTCAGTATGTTATAATCTTTTAATTTCATTATTGATTTGGGTGCTAAATTGTCTTAAATTTAGGCAATGGAGCCCTTTAACCTGGCTTCTCTGATTTATGTCACATGCAGTTATTTTTTTAACACTTTGTTCTTTCCTGAGCAAGTTATTCCAGCTTCATGTGAAAAAAAATTGTAGCACCAGCCTTGGAATTAGCCATTTCTCCAAGGAATGCCAGTTTTTGTTGTTGTTGTTGTTTTTGTTTTTTGTGGAAAATGGATTTAGAAACTGAGATATAGTGATAGATGTAGTTGTTGCTATTGAGGTGGCACCTCTTTCAGGCCTTTTCAGTGGAAAAACCTAGAGAATATTTGTTAGAGAATTGTAGTAAAGATTAACTAATGTGATAAAATATGCTAGTCTGGAGTCTGTCGTATATTGCTATCATTGTTATTTTCTTTTCTGCCCTAATGTTTTGGCATGTGGTCTTTGCTTGATTCATTCTTTTTCTGTTTCTTCATTTCCTTCACTGTCGTCAGTTTCTTTCTGCTCTTCTCAGCTGGCTGGCACAGCTGGTGGGCTTCCGAATTTAAGTCCTAAAAGCTTACTGCTTATCAGTAAAGAGATCAAGAATACAGAAGAAAAGTCACAATTAAATGTTTACACAGGCCAGACCCCACACCTGCACAAATAAATAATATGTTAAGTTAGGTAAATATTTATGTAACTTGCCATTTGAAAATCTAGCAAGTTGAAACACAGTAGTCTCAGCTAAATAGGTAATTTGCCAGTCACCACCAGCAAATTTTGGCTATATAAAAATACTTAGTGCCAGATTTGTCACTCAGTTTTCAAAAGATTTTGGAAATTAAGTGAAACCTACCAATTTTAAATTTGTTAACTAATTATTTATTTGACTTAACATTTTGCATGTTAAAAAATATACATGTCAGCATGGCATGAACTGAAAAGTTTTTATTTGAATAAAGTCAGGAAATATTTATAGCTGAGTAGATTGAAGTTACCAGAAAAATGGCTGCTGATTTGCTCCTTTTTCTTACAAGCTGGATATGTGTGTCGAATATAAGCCAAACATTCCCATTTTTATACTTGAGTTGTGTTGTTCAGACCTTACTATGTGTAAGGAAAAATGCTAGACATTACAGGGGATAGACAGATAAAAATTCTGGTTATTCTCTCCTTAGGACATTATAACATTGTAAGGGAAAGGACAAGTATAAGAAAGTAAGAAAAAAGGAAAAACAGCCCTTGAACTAAGCTAAAATATATATTATGATAAAGTAGAGAACTATGGGATTTCAGATTAGAGAGAGATTAAATTGAACAGATAAAGCTAAAAAGGAAAAAAAAATAATGTTCCGTGAATTTAGGAATTAAGCTGAATAATTAACATTTAGTAAAATGGAGATTGAGAAGCAGAGATCAGCCTTTGAAAGCATGTTGAGTGAGGAGGTAGAGAACTTGAGGAGCATTTGTAAGGCAAAGCTATTTGTAATAGGTCTAAAAGTATATAAAATACCATGAAGATCATGACAGTCAAATTTATTTTAACATGATATGATGGGTACCAAGTGGTACAGCTCTGAAGAAGTGGAAATAAATTTAAAAGGAAGAGGATCATGAGAAAGTAAAATTGTCATTTTGTTTGAATGGAGGGAGCAGATAGCTAAAGAAGAAAAATGAAAATTTCCAATATTTTCTGTTCTAAGTGATAAGGAGTATGTCTTTAGTATAACAAGAGTGGAGAAAAGTTCATTTGTGAGGAACAAGATTGTTAATTCATATTTTAATTATAAAATATGAAAATGAAGTAATTAATTCATTTATTCTTTAGAAAATTTGAGTAAAAACAATGTACCAAGTGCTGGATCTTGGCAATCAATGTAGAGAAACAAATAAAGATGGGTCTTGTCAAAGGAAATTATAGTGTAGTAAATACTGTACTAAAGGAGGCATATCGTACAGTTGAAGCACAGAAGATGGTCTGTTGGGAAAGACCATGTGGATACAAAGAAAATGCAGCCATCTGAAAGCCAAGGAAGGAAGGTTCAAGATTGTGGTGTAGGAAGAGCCTGAATTTACTTCCTCTCGTGGATACAACAAATATATTCCTACATATGGATCAGTTCCCTCTGAAAAGAACCTTAGAACTGGCTGAACAGCACTGTTATAGAAGCTGCAGCATTCTGCTTCCGGACTTAAGGCAGTGCACATGCAGAGATAAGCTGCACAGAGCTCTGTATATCTGCGTATTTTAAAGGTGCTGCCTGAAGGTGGGGCATCTAATCAGCCTGAAGCTAGATGTTAAATGAGATTTACCTCCTTGGAACAGTGAGAGGCTTCAGCACCCCCTCAACAGCAGGAACATATCAAGAATTAATCAGGTGGCACCTGGCACAGAGCTGAGGTAGATAAATGTCCTAAGTCCTACCTTCCCATACAATGGAGGGCCACAACCAGGTCAGCAAGTGCCTTGAGCCTCAGCATCGCCACATAGTAGTTGACCCATAACTGGGTCTGGTGAGTGCCCTGAGCTCTGTCCACCCTGCACAAAGACCAAGCCACAACTCTGCCAGGCAGTTGTCCCAAACTCTGGCTTCCCCACATAGCAACACTGGCCATGACACAGCCAACAGATGCATGCAGCCCAGAGAGGTGATGCTTGTTACAAAGTGCCTGGTTTTGATGGCAAGGGAAGACCCGATGTGTGGTTACTAGAAGCAGTGGGTAGGAGACGGGGAATTAGATGAAGGCACAACATTTCAGTTATAAGTAAGTACTAGGAATATAATGTGCAACATAATTAACATGATTAGCACTGCCATGTCTTGTATGTGACAGTTGTTCAGAGTGAATTCTAAGAGTTCTCATCACAAGGAAAATACCTTTTCTTTTTATTTTATACCTATGCAAGGTAATGGGTATTCATTAAACTTTTTATGGTACTTATTTCATGATGTATGTAAGCCAAAACATTATGCTATACTCCTTAACCTTATACAGTACTGCATGTCAATCAATTCTCAAAACTGGAAGGAGAAAAACAGAAAACATGGAAAAGTTAAAAAAAGAAAAACCTCACCAGAAAAAGTAAGTATATAATAAAGGTTGTAGATTAGTCACTTATAAAGCAAGTACAAAAAATAAAAAAAGTAGTAAAATTAATTAAAATGTAATAACTAGTTAAATGATAAATAAAAGATGTAAAATGTGTTATCAAAACCATAAAATAGCAGAGAAGGGCAATGAGAAACAATATAATGCTTTGGAGTGTGCTCAAAATTAGGTTACTGGCAAATTAAAATGAATTTTATATGCATAGGATGTTACATGTAAACTCACAGTAACTACAGAGAAATACTTTACAGGAAATATATAAAATGAGGTAGGAACCTAAACATAAATTAGAGAGATCAATAGAACCACAGAAGCAAAAGGAAAAAAAAAAAAAAAAGAAATAGGAAATACAAAAGCAGTAGGAAACACATAACAAAATGGAAATAAGTTTATACCTATCAATTTTTATTTAAAGATAAATTTACTAATTTCTCCAATCAAAGACAGGGGTGGCTGAATGGATTAGAAAACAAGATACTGCTATATATGTCTCTCTAATGGCAACCCACTCCAGTAGTCTTGCCTCGAAAATCCCATGGATGAAGGAGCCTGGTAGGCTACAGTTCATGGGGTTGCAAAGAGTCGGACATGACTGAGCGACTTCACTTTCACTTTCATAAGAGACTTACTTTATTTTTTATTTTTTTCATTTATTTGTATTAGTTGGAGGCTAATTTCTTTACAATATTGAAGTGGGTTTTGTCATACATTGGCAGGAATTAGCCATGGATTTACATGTTCTCCCCATCCTGATACCCCCTCCCACCTCCCTCCCCATCCCATCCCTCTGGGTCTTCGCAGTGCACCAACCCTGAGCACTTGTCTCATGCATCCAACCTGGGCTGGCGATCTGTTTCACACTAGATAATATATATGTTTCAATTTTATTTTCTCAGATCATCCCACCCTCGCCTTCTCCCACAGAGTCCAAAAGTCTGTTGTGTACATCTGTGTCTCTTTTTCTGTTTTGCATATAGGGTTATCGTTACCATCTTTTTAAATTCCATATATATGCGTTAGTATACTGTATTGGTCTTTATCTTTCTGGCTTACTTCACTCTGTATAATGGGCTCCAGTTTCATTCATCTCATTAGAACTGATTCAAATGTATTCTTTTTAATGGCTGAGTAATATACCAAGGTGTATATATACCACAGCTTCCTTATCCATTTGTCTGCTGATGGGCATCTAGGTTGCTTCCATGTCCTGGCTATTATAAACAGTGCTGCGATGAGCATTGGGGTACATGTGTCTCTTTCAGATCTGGTTTCCTCTGTGTGTATGCCCAGGAGTAGAATTGCTGGGTCATATGGCAGTACTATTTCCAGTTTTTTAAGGAATCTCCACACTGTTCTCCATAGCAGCTGTACTAGTTTGCATTCCCACCAACAGTGTAAGAGGGTTCCCTTTTCTCCACACCCTCTCCAGCATTTATTGCTTGTAGACTTTTGGATAGCAGCCATTCTGACTGGCATGTAGTGGTACCTCATTGAGGTTTTGATTTGCATTTCTCTGATAATGAGTGATGTTGAGCATCTTTTCATGTGTTTGTTAGCCATCTTGATGTCTTCTTTGGAGAAATGTCTGTTGAGTTCTTTGGCCCGTTTTTTGATTGGGTCATTTACTTTTTCGGAATTGAGCTGCAGGAGTTGCTTGTATATTTTTGAGATTAATCTTTTGTCTGTTGCTTCATTTGCTATTATTTTCTCCCAATCTGAGGGCTGTCTTTTCACCTTACTTATAGTTTCCTTTGTAGTGCAAAAGCTTTTAAGTTTCATTTGGTCCCATTTGTTTATTTTTGCTTTTATTTTCAATATTCTGGGAGGTGGGTCATAGAGGATCTTGCTGTGTCTCCTTTAGGAGTTTTATAGTCTCTGGTGTTACATTTAGATCTTTAATCCATTTTGAGTTTTGTGTATGGTGTTAGAAAGCATTCTAGTGTCATTCTTTTACAAGTGGTTGACCAGTTTTCCCAGCACCACTTGTTAAAGAGGTTGTCTTTTTTCCATTGTATATTCTTGCCTCCTTTGTCAAAGATAAGGTGTCTGTAGGTATGTGGATTTATCTCTGGGCTTTCTATTCTGTTCCACTGATCTATATTTCTGTCTTTGTGCCATACCATACTGTCTTGATGACTGTGGCTTTGTAGTAGAGCCTGAAGTCAGGCAGGTTGTTTCCTCCAGTTCCATTCTTCTTTCTCAAGATTGCTTTGACTATTCGAGGTTTTTTGTATTTCCATACAAATTGTGAAATTCTTTGTTCTAGTTCTGTGAAAAATACCATTGGTAGCTTGATAGGGATTGCATTGAATCTATAGATTGCTTTGGGTAGAATACTCATTTTCACAATATTGATTCTTCGAATCCATGAACACAGTATATTTCTCCATCTATTTCTGTCCTCTTTGATTTCTTTCATCAGTATTTTATAGTTTTCTATATATAGGTCTTTTGTTTCTTCAGGTAGATATGCTCCTATGTATTTTATTCTTTTTGTTGCAGTGGTGAATGGTGTTGTTTCCTTAATTTCTCTTTCTGTTTTCTCATTGTTAGTGTATAGGAATTCAAGGGATTTCTGTGTGTTAGTTTTATATCCTGCAACTTTACTGTATTCATTGATTAGCTCTAGTAATTTTCTGGTAGAGTCGCACACTCACAAACTAAAAGTTAAGCAATGGGAAAATATATTCCATGAAAATGGAAACAAACAAAAAACACACAAAAACAAAAATGCAGGTATAGCTATACATATATCAGAAAAAATAGACTTTAAAATAAAGAGTGAAATAGACAAAGATAGATGTTGTTGTTTTTGTAATTTAGTCACTAAGTCGTGTCTAACTATTTACCACCCCATGGACTGTAGCCTGCCAGGCTCCTCTGTCTATGCGAGTACCCAGGCAAGAATCCTGGGGTGGGTTGCCAATTTCCGTTCCAGGGGATCTTCTTGACCCAAGGATCAAACCTGCATCTCTTTCTTTGGCAGATAATTCTTCACCATTGAGTCACCAGGGATGCCCAAGATAGGTGTTACATTATGCTGAAGGGGTCAATGAAACAAGAGTATATGACATTTATAAACATTTATGCACCCAACATAGGAGGCTCTAAGTATATAAAGTAAGTATTAGCAAAAATAAAGGGAGAAATAAGCATTATAATACAATAATTATAAGGGACTTTAATGACTCATATTCATCCGTGTCTAGATCTTTCAGTTAGAAAATCAGTAAGGGAATATTGGCCTTACATTAGACTTGTTAGATATATCTGGAATATTGTCTATAAAAACTGAAGAATACACATTATTTTCAAGTGTATATGGAAAATGGGTCAATATACATCACATGTAAGGCCACAAAACAAGACTGTATGTACTCTTAAGAAGACTTAAATCATATCAGGCATCTTTTCTGACCACAATGATACATAACTAGAACTAAATTACAAGAAGAAAACTAGAAAAAAACACAGATGAGTAGGCTAAACAGAACACTACTTAACAATGGGCCAATAAAGAAATCAAAGAGGAAATTTTAAAAATGCCTTTAGAGAATTGAAAATGGAAACAAAAGGTTCCCAAATACATTTTGTTGTTGTTCAGTGGCAAAGTTATATCCAACTCTTTGTGACCCCATAGTCTATACAGCACGTCAGTCTCCTTTGTCCTCCACTATCTCTTGGAGTTTGCTCAAATTCATGTCCACTGAGTCAGTGATGCTATCTAACCATCTCATCCTCTGCCACACACTTCTCCTTTTGCCTTCAATCTTTCCCAGCATCAAGGTATTTTCCAGTGAGTTGGCTCTTCAAATCAGGTGGTCAAAATATATAGAATACAGCAAAAGGGGTTCTAAGAGGGAAATTCACAGTGATATAGGCCTACGTCAGGAAATAAGAAAAATCTCAAACAATCTAATTTAACATTTAATGGCACTAGAAAGAGAGGGAAAGACAAAGCTCTGTAATAGTAGAAGGAAGGAAATAATAAAGATCAGAATGAAAATAGATGAAATAGAGAAAAAAGAAAAGATCAGTGAAATAAAGGGATGATTCTTCGAAAAGTTTAAAAAATTTGAGAAAAAATTTAGCCTAGATTTACCCAGAAAAAGGATCAAGAGAAGACCCAAATAAATAAAATCAGAAATGAAGTTTTAAGCAACACCAGAGAAACATGAAGATCATAAGAGATTACTAGGAAAAATTGTATGCCTGCAAATTGGAAAACCTTGAAGAAATGGTCCAGGAACAGTCTTCCAAGACTAAATCTGGATAAAATATAAAATATTAACAGATCAATCACTAATGAAATTTAATCTGTAATAAAACAACTCCCCCCCAAAAAAGGTATAAGACCAGATGGCTTCACTGGTGAATTCTACTAAATTATTCTTCTCAAACTCTTCAAAATGGTAAAGCAGGGATGATGCTTTCAAACTCATTAGGATGCCACCATCACCCTGATACCAAAACCAGAAAGACACTATGAAAATACAAATGCACTATGAAAACATAAATGCAAAGTCCTCAGCAAAATATTAAAAAACTGAATTTAGCAACACTTTAAAAAGCACCCCCCCAAAAAAGGCTCATACACTGTAATCAAGTGGGATTTACTTGAGAAGCAAGTCAGAAGGAAACATCTGTAAATCAATCAACATGATACACCATGTTAACAAAACAAAAGATAAAAATTATATGATCATCTCAATAGATTCAGAAAACTTTTTAACAAAATTGAACATCCAGTTTTGATTAAAACTCTCAATAAAGTGGGTGTAGAGGAAGTGTACCTCAATATAATAAAGACCATATAGGACAAACCCACAGCTAACATAATATTTCATTGTGAAAGCTGAAAGCTATTCCTCTAAGATGAGAAACAAGACAAGGATGCCCATCCTCACCATTTTTATTTGAGATAGTATTAGAAGTCTGCACCACACCAAGTATACAAGAAAAGAGATAAAAATGGCATCCAGATAGAAAAGGAGAAATAAAACTGTCACTATTTGCATATATGAAAATTCCAAATTTGCCACCAAAAATGTTTGAACTAGTAAATGTATTTCAGTAAAATTTCAGGATATAAAATCAATATACAAAAAACTGTATACATTAATAAGAAACTATGAGAAAGGGAAAGGAAGAAAACAATCCCATTTACAATTTCATAAAAAAGAATAAAATACCTAGGGATAAATTTAACTAAGAAACTGAAAACCCTATACTTTCAAACTATAAGATCTTGAAGAAAGAAATTGAAGATGGTACAAATATATGAAAAATTATGCCATGCTAACATTCAGAACACTAAGATCATGGCATCTGGTCCCATCACTTCATGGGAAATAGATGGGGAGACAGTGGAAACAGTGTCAGACTTTAATTTTTTGGGCTCCAAAATCACTGCAGATGGTTATGGCAGCCATGAAATTAAAAGACGCTTACTCCTTGGAAAGAAAGTTATGACCAACCTAGATAGCATATTAAAAAGCAGAGACATTACTTTGCCAACAAAGGTCCATCTTGTCAAGGCTATGGTTTTTCCAGTGGTCATGTATGGATGTGAGAGTTGGACTGTGAAGAAAGCTGAGCACCGAAAAATTGATGCTTTTGAGCTATGGTGTTGGAGAAGACTCTTGAGAGTCCCTGGGACTGCAAGGAGATCCAACCAGTCCATCCTAAAGGAGATCAGTCCTGGGTGTTCATTGGAAAGACTGATGCTGAAGCTGAAACTCCAGTACTTTGGCCACCTCATGCAAAGAGCTGACTCATTGGAAAAGACCCTGATGCTGGGATGGATTGGGGGCATCGTCGACTCGATGGACATGGGTTTGAGTAAATTCTGGGAGTTGGTGATGGACAGGGAGGCCTGGCGTGCTGCGATTCATGGGGTTGCAAAGAGTGGGACACGACTGAGCGACTGAACTGAACTGAATGGATTGGAAGAATTAATATTGTTAAAATATCCATACCATCCAAAGAAATACCACTACAGATTCAATGCAATCACTTAAAATAGTGATGGCATTTTTCACAGAACTGGAACAAATCATCTTAAAATTTGTGTGGAACTGGAAGAGACTCTGAATAGCCAAAGCAATCTTAAGAAAGAACCAACCTGGATTTCAAATTGATTTCAAACTCTACTACAAAGGCATCGTAATCAAAACAGTATGGTGGTCACAAAAAGTCTCATAGATTAATGGAACAGAATGAAGAGCTCAGAAATGAACCCACACTTACATGGTCAGTTAATCTGCAAAGAAACAAGAATGCACAGTGGGAAAAAGTCTGTTCAATAAATGTTGGTAGGAAAACTGCACAGGTACACGAAAAAGAAACTAGAAAACATTCTCACATCATATAAAAAATAAATTCAAAGTGGATTAAAGATAAGACTTGAAACCATAAAACTCCTAGAAGAATGCATAGGCAGTGGTATCTTAAACATGTGTCTTAACAGTATTTCTTTAAAAATGTCTCTTCAAGGAAAAATAAGTAGGATGATATCATACTAAGAAGCTTTTGCACAGTGAAGGAAGCCAGTGACAAAACAAAAAGGCAACACAATGAATGGGAGAAGATTTTTGCCAATGACAGCTCCAATAAGGGGTTGATATCTAAAATGTATAAATAAGTCATACAATTTAATATCAAAAAGGCAAATAACTCATTTAAAAGAAGGGCAGAAAATGTTAACATTTTCCCAGAGGAGACATACAGAACCAGCATCCGCATAAAATAGATGCTCAGCTTCGTTAATCATTAGGGAAATGCCAATCAAAATCACAAAGATACATCACCTCACACCAGTCAGAATGTCTGTTTTATCAGAAAATAAATAAAAAAACAAGTGTTGGAAAGAATGTGGAGAAAAGGGAACTCTCATGCACTGTTTGTAATTGGTGTAGCTAGTATAGAAAACAATATGGAGGCGTCTCAAAAATCTAAGAATAGAATTTTGCTACAATTCAGCAATTCAACTTCTGAGTATGTATCCAAAGGAAATAAAAACACTAAGTGGAAACAGTGTAGAATTGCAATAGTTCTGAAATAAAAATAGGTACATGTATGTTTATTGTAGAACTATTACAACTGCCAAGTATGGAAGCAGCCTATCATCTATCATGTAGGCTGCTTCCATACAGTGGGGCTTCCCTGGTGGCTCAGAGGTTAAAGCATCTGCCTCCAATGCAGGAGACCTGGGTTCGATCCCTGGGTCGGGAAGATCCCGTGGAGAAGGAAATGGTAACCCACTCCAGTATTCTTGCCTGGCGAATCCCATGGACGGAGAAGCCTGGTAGGCTACAGTCCGTGGGGTCGCAAAGAGTTGGACACGACTGAGTGACTTCACTTTCACTTTCACATATAAGATGGAATATTAGCCATAAAAAGAATGAAATGCCATTTGTGATAGCATAAATGAACCTGGAGGATATTCTAAGTCAGATAGGTCAAAGACAAAAGCCATATGAATTCTCTTATATGTAGAATCTAAAAAACAAACGAATGAAACAGAAGCAGAACCACAGATATGGAGAACAAGTCGCTTCTTGCATGGGGAGGGCTTTGGGATTATGGGTGAAGCGGGTGAAGGGGCATAAGTGGTATTTTAGTTATAATGTAGGTGGAAAATCCATGTGTATGTAATGTATAACATAAAAATACAGTCAATAATATTATAATAACTATTCACGGTGGCAGAAGGTAACTAGACTTATCCTGGTCATCATTTCAGAACATATAAAATATCAAGTCACTTGTACACTTGAAAATAATATAATATTGTATGCTGATTATAACTGAATAAAAAAATAAGAAATCCAAGGAGACAGATCTCAGAAGAAACCAAACACCATCTTAGACATCTAGGTTCTATTGCAACACTCATCTTAGACCTCTAGATTCTAGAACTATGAGAAAATAAATTTCTGTTTTTTAACATTCTTTTTGTCTGTGAAGCTTTGGTAGGGTAGCTCCAACAAACTAATACGGTTTATAAACAGATTTTTTCCTATATATAAAATGAGCTAAAGACATATTTTCTACAGAATGCATAGCATTTTCACTAAACATTAAAATATAAATTGAGAGCCTGTACACAGTTTTTAGAATTTCATGTTTGAACTTATTTCTGGATCCATAGCTCCTCTACCACTTTTACTTTATTACAGTTAAATCATTAAGGAAGTTATCTTTCAAAATGAATTCAAGCAAATTAATATTAAAGTATAAAAATAAAATAAAAGGCATGAAAGGAAGATTATTATTCTATGTCAATAAGCTTTATCAGTAAAAGATTATTATATGATACATTATTTTGCAAATGAGAGACTGATTAAATATGTAGCTCACTTAACAAATTATGCAAAAGCAAATTCCAATAGATAACTTGACCCTCATAATTGGTAATGTACATGATATTGTCAACAGTTTAGAATGTACATGAGATAATTCTCTGAAATATGTAATGTGAGCAATAAAATATGTAAAATCAAGAGCTAAAGTATATAGCTAAGTCAGTAAAACTTGGCAAGCATAATAATTAAGCAATTTACTGAAATAGCAAAATATGTGAAACGGAACAAGGGAATCTTATTTGTTAAACTGTACTGTTGAATAATCAATAGGTAATTTCAGAGGATTTGATTTGAAAAACAGCTGTTATAATGATCTATGCTGCTCCATCAGCAAATTTTGTACCTCAGTCATTGAGCTATATGAAATATTAATTGGCTAACTATGGGATTTTATGATTGCAGCAAAGGAAATTCATTGAGATACTAAAGTGTTTATGTGCATAATTTAAAAATCTTAAATGCCATCTTAGAGGATTTTTCAGCTTGCTTATATTAAATATCCTTCAGACCGCCCCCCCCCCACACTATTTTAGCAAATGTTGACAGATAATTATGGTCTACAAAGTTAAATGCTTAAATAAAAATGAATAATAGTACCAAACTGCTTTGAGTATTTTACTTATGATTATGACCTAGTAATGAATGCCAGACTATTTATTCCACTTTAGATAACCATAAAACTGGACAGAAAACATGAAGCAACTGTTTTCAGAAAATAAAGTATACAGAATATAAGAGTGTTATTCCTGACAAATGTAAATTCAAGCAGTGAGCCAGCCCCATGATACCTCTAGCTCTATGTATAAGGACAGTTTTTGAATCACAGAGTAGTAAACTAAGGACTAAGAAGAGCAAAATGGTTTCACTGAACTGAGAAAGCAGAAATTGCAGTTCTAGTCAGCTGGACTTGAGCACAGGAGAAAAGGTGATTGTACAGAAAGGAGACCTTGGATTCAGTGCATGGTTCATTATGAAAAATTGGGTGAGGGCCATGTTATGTATTTGTAGGGTGAGACTATAGTAATTCCTCAATAGAATAAATGCTATAGAGTTTAAAAATAGGAAGAAATACTAGGGATCAATTAGTCTTTGTGGACATTGACTCTCCCCCCCCCCCATATATATATATATATATATATATATATATATATATATATCTCCAGCATATATGATTCATATATATATATGAACATATATGTGTATATATATATAGGTTGTGCTGGGCGTTAGTTGTGGTGTATGGGCTTCTGCAGTTGTGGCACATGGGATCCAAAGCATGCAAGCTCCAGAGCATGTAAGCTCAGTAGTTGCAGAGTGTTGGATTAGTTTGCCTCTTGGCATGTTCCTGATGAGGGATTGAACATGTGTCCCCTGTCTTAGAAGGCAGATTGTTTACCATTGTACCACCAAGGATGTCCCTCCTGCATTTGATGCTAGAATGGTTGAGTCCTGGGAGTAAAATCCATGCCCCAAAATAAGACCTACTCTATGCCACCCTAAAATAGCCTAAAACAAACACTAATAAGACCTTCAGGTATTTTAGGTTGAATACTGACTTAATAATTAGAGTGAAAAATATTACTAACTGGGCTACTGAGAAATTTGAGTGTGACAGAAGAAAAGTTCAATAAACTTGAAGACATATAAATAAATAATCAATTCTCCAATGATAAATTTGAAGTGAGTATACTGTGTCTAGATGGGCTTCCCAGGCGGTACAGTGGTAAAGAATCTGCCTGCCAATGCAGGAGATGTAAGAGACTCAGGATCCATCCCTGGTTCAAGAAGATCCCCTGGAGTAGGAAATGTTAACCCACTCCAGTATTCTTGCCTGGTAAATCCCATGGTGAAAGGAGTTTGTTAGGACAATCCATGGGGTCACAAAGACTTGGACAGGACTGAATACCACCACCCATGAATGGGAAAGGTTCTGGTAATAAGAGTTGGATGGGAAGTTGCAGGCACGTTGAGATAGATTAGAAGATTCATTCTGTTGAGTGTGGATGAGTGTTGGAATCAGAGCTGAGAGTTTGCTCACAAAATCCTTAGGAGGCTCAAAAAAATGAAGTAGAGATGGTGAAATCAGTGTGAAGGACAAAATCTGTTGTGTGAAGCAAATGAAACAGTGCTTCACAATTCATTAAATATGGGATAGAAGAGAGTCTGATAAGGAGCAATCCAGAGAGTGATGACCCATATTTCTTAGATTTATTCACTGGATATATGAAAAAATGATGCATTAATTAGTTTAACACATTTTTTGAATGCTTATCATGTATTGGGAATTATTTGTGGTGTTGGAGATACAATAGTAAATAATAGAGTCAGAAACTCCTGCCTTCATAGAGATTTTACATGATAGAAAAACAGATGATGAAAAGAAAAAAAACAGTGAATCATCTTATTTTTGTTGTTCAGTCACTAAGTCATGTCTGACTCTTTGCAACCCTGTGGACTGCAGATGCCAGACTCTTCTGTCTTTCATTATCTCCTGGAATTTGCTCAAATTCATGTCCACTAAGTCAGTGATGCTCTCTAACCATCTCATCCTGTGCCACCCCTTTCTCCTTTTGCCTTCAGTCTTTCCAAGCATCAGGGTCTTTTTCAATAAATCAACTCTTTGCATCAAGTGGCCAAAGTATTGGAGCTTCAGCTTCAAAATCAATCCTTCCAGTGAATATTCAGGGTTGATTTCATTTAGGATCGACTCATTTGATTTCCTTGCAGTCCAAGGGACTCTCAAGAGTCTCTCCAGTATCATAATTCAAAAACATCAATTCTTTGGCACTCAGCCTTCTTTATGGTTCAGATCTTACATAAATGTAAGACCATTTATGGACATAAATGGTCCATAGCTTTGACTATATGGACCATTTTCAGGAAAGTGATGTCTCTGCTTTTTAATATGCTGTGTAGGTTTATCATAACTATCCTGCTAAGGAGCAAGCATCATTTAGTTTCATGGCTGCAATCACTGTCCACAGTGATTTTGGAGCTCAAGAAAGTAAAGTCTGTCACTGCTTCCACTTTTCCCCTTATATTTGCCATGAAGTGATGGGAGCAGATGCTGCAATCTTAGTTTTTTTAAATGGTGAGTTTTGAGCCAGCTTTTCACTCTCCTTTAACCCTCATCAGGAGGCTCTTTAGTTCCTCTTCATTGTCTGCCTTGAGAATGGTATCATCTGCCTATCTGAGTTTGTTGATATTGTATTTCTTCTGGCAATCTTGATTTCAGTTTGTGGTTCATCCAGCTCAGCGTTTCACATAAGGTACTCTGCATAGAAGTTAAATAAGTCGGGTGTCAATGTCCAGGCTGTTGTACTCCTTTCCCAACATTGAACCAGTCAGTTGTTCCATGTCTGGGTCTAACTGTTGCTTCTTTACTTGCATACAGGTTTCCTAGGAGACAGATAAGGTGTTCTGATATTCCTATCTCTAACAATTTTCCACAGTTTGTTGTGATCCACACAGTCAAAGGCTTTTGCATAGTCAGCAAAGAAGTAGATGTTTTCATGGAATCCCCTTGCTTTCTGTATGATCCAACAAATGGCAGTTTGATCTCTGGTTCATTTGCCTTTTCAAAATCCAGCTTGTACAAGTTCTTGATTCACATACTGCTGAAGATTGGCCTGAAGGATATTGAGCATAATGACCTTGCTAACATGTGCAGTTGTATGATAGTTTGAACATTCTTTGGCACTGCTCTTCTTTGGTATTAGAATGAAAACTGACCTTTTCCAATCCTGTGGCCATTGCTGAGTTTTCCAAATTTGCTGGTATATTGAGTGTAGCGCTTTCATAGCATCATCCTTTAGATTTTTAAATACTCAGCTGCAGCCCCATCACTTCTGCTAGCTTTGTTCTTATTGTGGTAATGCTTCCTGAGGCCTGAGCTTCCCTGGTGGCTCATATTGTGAGGAATCTGCCTCCAATTCAGGAGACCCAGGTTCTATCCTTGGGTCAGGAAGATCCCTCAGAGAGGGGAGTGGCTACCCACTCCAATATTCTTGTCTGAAGAATTTCATGGACAGAGAGGCCTGGCGGGCTATAATCCATAGTTTGCAAAGAGTTGGACACAACTTGGCTACTAATACACTTCCTTAAGGACCACTTGACCTCACACTCCAGGATATCTGTCTCTAGGTAAGTGAAAACACCATCATGGTTATCCAGGTCATTAAGACCCGTTTTGTATACTTCTGTTTTCTTGCCGCTTCTTCTTAATCTCTTCTGCTTCTTTTAGATCCTTATCATTTATGTCCTTTATCATGCCCATCCTTGCATGAATTGTCCCCTTGATTTCTCCAGTTTTCTTGATGAGATCTCTAGTCTTCCCCATTTTATTGTTTTCCTCTATATCTTTGCATTGTTCACTTAAGAAGACTCCTATATCTCCTTGCCATTCTCTGGAACTCTGCATTCAGTTGGGTATATCTTCCTCTTTCTTCTTTGCCTTTCCGTCTCTTCTCAGCTATTTGTAAGGCTTCCTCAGACAACCACTTTTCCTTCTTGGATTTCTTTTTCTTTGAAATGGTTTTGGTCATAGCCTCCTATACAGTGTTACAAACTTCTGTCCATAGTTCTTTGGGCACTCTAACAGATCTAGTCCCTTGAATCTATTTGTCATCTTATGTATAATCATAAAAAATTTGATTTAGGTCATACCTGAATGGCCTAGTAATTTCCCCTACTTTCTTCAACTTAAGCCTGGGACTTGCCACAAGGAACTCATAATCTGAGCCACAGTCAGCTCCAAGTCTTGTTTTTGCTGACTGTATAGAGCTTCTCCATCTTTGGTTACAAAGAATATAGTCAATCTGATTTCAGTATTGACCATTTATATACATGACATGGCGATATCCACGTATAGAGTTGTCTCTTGTTTTTATTGGAAAAGGGTATTTGCTATGACCAGTGCCTTCTCTTGGCAAAATTCTATTAGCCTTTGCCCTTCTTCATTTTGTACTCCAAGGCCAAACTTGCCTGTTATTCTAGGTATGTCTTGACTTCTTCCTTTTGCATTCCAGTCCCCTAATGTAAAGGACATCTTTTTTTTTTTTTGGTGTTAGTTCTAGAAGATCTTGTAGGTCTTCATAGAACCGGTCAACTTCAGCTTCTTTATCATTTGTGGTTGGGGCATAGACTTGGATTACTGTGATGTTGAAAGGTCTTAAGTCGTCTTAGAATGTTCTTTTTGCTGTATGAACTGAAACTTTGCCAGCTATCAGACTAAGAAAAAAGTAAAATTATAATCTTATGCCCAAAAATTCAGAGAAATAAAAATTCTCTGAAATATACCTTGGATGTAATTAATATACACTTAAATTGATTTGATCTCTGTGAGTACACCTGGTGGAGATTGAATATTGAAAGGAAAATCAGTAAATTTAGCAACATCTAGTAAACATTGTAACAGTTCTACTTGGAGAAATGAACTCTGGAAAATAGCCATATGTACAAAAGATTGCAGTTTGCAATTTTGAAAAAGTAAGGAGCTTAAATGTCTGAAAATAAATGATTGATTTTAAAACATACCAGTACAATTATACCAGTAGTTCCCAAGACTCTTATTCTTTAGAATCCATCTAGGAGCTTGATAAAACTACAGATTTTTCTACTTCATTCAAACTAAATAATCAACATTTCTGATGGTTGATCCTAACTCGCTCTCTGTGTATTTGTTGACATACAGTTGATTTATAATATTTAATTAATTTCAACTGTACATATAGTGATTCAGTATTTTTATAGCTTATACTCAATTTAGAGTTATTCTAAAATATTGGCTATGTTCCACATACTGAACAATATATCCTGGTAGCTTATTTATTTTATACATAGTAGTTTGTACCTCTTAATTCTCTACTCTTATCTTTCTCCCTCCCTGCTTCTCTCTCCCCACTGTTAACCATTAGTTTGCCTACTATATCTGTGAATCTGTTTCTGTTTTCTTATGTGTGTGTGTACTAATTTGCCTCACTCATGTCCGATTCTTTGTGACCCTATGGACCATAGCCCATGAGCTTCCTCTGTCCATGGGATTCTCCAAGCGAAAATGGTGGAGTGTGTTGCTGTGCCCTCCTCCAGGGGATCTTCCCGACTCAGGGATCAAACCGTGTCTCTTTTGTCTCCTGCATTGGCAGGCAGGTTCTTTACCACTAGCGCCTCCTGGGAAGCCTCTCTTTTCTCATATTTATTCCATATTTTTCAGATTATATATAAAGTGATAATATACAACATTTATCTTTCTCTGACACCTCTAGATCCATGTTGTAGAAGATGTCATTAATTCATTTTTATGGCTTAGTAGTATTCTATTGTGTGTACATTTACATATATATGTGCCACATAATCTTTATCCATTCATCTGTTGATAGGTACTTTGGACATTTTTGTATCTTGACTTTTATAAACAATTTGCTATGAACATTGGGGTGCATGTATTTTTTGAATTAGTGTTTTTGTTTCTCTTTGGCATATACCCAGGATTGGAATTGCTGAATCTATGGTAATTCTGTTTTTAGTTGTTTGAGGAACCTCTGTATTTTATTCAATGATAGATGCACTAATTTACATTCCCACAAATATGCTAGAGTTCCCTTTTCTCCACATCCTTGTCAAGATTTGTTATTTGTGGTCATTTTGATTATAGGCATTCTAACTGGTCTAAGGTGATATCTCATTGTAGTTTTGATTTGCATTTCCCTGATGGTTAGTGATATGGAGTGTATTTTCATGTGCCTGCTAGTCATCTGTATGTCATCTTTGGAGAAATGCTTATTCAGGTCTTCTGCCCATTTTTAAGTTTTATTTTTTTGATATTGAGTTGTATAAGCTGTTTGTATATTTTGGATGTTAATCCCTTATCATTCATATCATTTGCAATTATTTTCTCCCATTTAGTAGGCTGAGAACATGTATTTTTTAAGCTGTCCTTCAAATGATTTACATACAAGAGCCATCATTGGTACATAACGGAATGCTGTGTGGGCATCAAAATGTTTGCAGCAGAATATTTAGTGACATGATCCTTGCTAAGTCGCTTCAGTCATACCTAGCTCTTTGCAGCTTTGTGGACTGTATCCTGCCTGGCTTCTCTGTCCATGAGATTTTCTTGGCAAGAATACTGGAGTGGGTTTCCATGCCCTTGTCCAGGGCATCTTCTTGACCCAGGGATTGAATCCCAATCTTTTACATTTTCTGCATTGGCAGGTGGGTTCTTACCACTAGTGTCACCTAGGAAACCTGATATATGTAATACCTGATACATAATACACTATTAAGCAAAAGAGCAATACCAAGGAGTATATGCATTATAATATAGTTTTAGTACCTAAAACACACACTCATACATTGAAACACATATACAATTTCACAGACATAGATCAACACATTTAAATAATTGTAATGATTATAAATTGTTTATAATTTATTGTTTTCTATTGTTTTCAATTAAATTGTTTTTAATCACTATAATAATTATTTAAATGTGTTGCTCTGTTTCTGTGAAATTGTGTATGTGTTTCTGTGTGTGTGTGTTTTAGGTATGAAATGATATAATGACTAATATTTAACAATTTGAACTTGAAAGCCTATGTCAGGATATTCACATGCTTTTGTTTTTTTTTTTGTTTTAATTTCAAAGACTTACTTGAGAGAAAGAATGCTTTTTAATTGCCTTCCTAAGCAGTCTATATTTTGGAATTGAAGACAGCTGCAGGAACACACATCCTAAAAATAGAAGACAGAACCATAATCTCACTGCCTTCAAAGATCATACTTTTAGAATAATATGTTGGTAATGTTTACTACTTAGTGTAGTCTAATAGCATAGCTAGATAAATGATTCTAGAAATGAAGATTCAAATTCTTGCTCTAGTAAATTAGCAGAATGACTCTGTATTTCTAAAACTCTTGTTTCACTCACCCTTAAAGCTATTTACTTTTTCAGAAAGGCCTCATGTATAAAAAGTCATTAAGACTCAAAATAAGAAAATTTATTTGGAGAAAGAAGAGAGAACTCAGATAGAAGAAGCCAATGAAATACAAAATAACCTTCAAACTTCCTGATCATCAGCTAGTCAATTGAATAAGAATTTTATTTGTGCTTTGAAATATGACTGTAGCATTATGGAAGCAATTTCTAGTAAACTCTCTAAACCTTGATTTATCACACATACTTGGTAAATGTAGTGTTCTTTCTGTTATTTTGATCAACATAGTTTAGCCTACCAAAATAAGTAGAGTATAATTTCAAAAACTTAGCACAGAACAAAATTTCATATTGAGAAAATAATAATGAACATAATTATACTTGAGGTGAGTAAAAGTTGCTTCAGAGTGCTGCAGTGCCTTGGATTGTTGTTATGAATCTTTGTCTTTCCTGCATAAGTATTTCACTGATACAGGAAGATAAGAATGACTACATACCAATTCTGAGTCATACTCAGAGAAGTAATTACATAATATGTTTTGTTTAGTTTTATTTGTATTTGTTTTGTTTATAAGGTTTATAATTATTGTTGTATGATATAAACAGAATTTTCTCATGTGGAGAAAATATGCTAATTTTTTATTCAAGAAAATAGGGGATGCAGAATTAGCTTAAGAAAAGCTATATCTTCTTATTTCTTAGAGTGGTTTAATAGGAGAACTTTTAATTTCACTTCTAAATGTGGTCTTTTGAGAAGTCATTTAACTTTTCTGAGCTTTTATCCTCTGATATTCAAATGGAGAAGAAATACTCAAACTTTGGTATCTTAGATGGGTAATTTTGCCATTCTTAATTGCAATTGCCTTTTACCTAAAATGAAAATAGTTTTACTAAGATTAGTACATATTTTTGGGAATCAAATTTGAAACTGTGCATATATAATTATTATTTGTGCATAAACTTTATGTATATTTGTACTGTAATATATATTGACTATGTAAGGGGAACTGACTGTGGCTCAGATCACGAACTCCTTATAACCAAATTCAGATTTAAATTGAAGAAAGTGGGGAAAACCAATAGACCATTCAGGTATGACCTAAATCAAATCCCTTATGATTATACAGTGGAAATGAGAAATAGATTTAAGGGACTAGATCTGATAGAGTACCTGATGAGCCATGGATGGAGGTTTGTGACATTGTACAGGAGACAGGGATCAAGAGCATCCCCAAGAAAAAGAAATGCAAAAAAGCAAAATGGCTGTCTGAGGAGGCCTTACAAATAGCTGTGAAAAGAAGAGAAGGTAAAAGCAAAGGAGAAAAGGAAAGATATGCCCATTTGAATGCAGAGTTCCAAAGAATAGCAAGGAGAGATAAGAAAGCCTTCCTCAGTGATCAATGCAAAGAAATAGAGGAAAACAATAGAATGGGAAAGACTAGAGATCTCTTCAAGAAAATGAGAGATACCAAGGGAACATTTCATGCAAAGATGGACTCAATAAAGGACAGAAATGGTACGGACTTAACAGAATCAGAAGATACTGAAAAGGGGCGGCAAGAATACACAGAAGAACTCTACAAAAAAGATCTTCATGACCCAGATAATCAAGATGGTGTGATCACTCACCTAGAGCCAGACATCCTGGAATGTGAAGTCAAGTGGGCCTTAGGAAGTATCACTGCAACAAAGCTAGTGGAGGTGATGGAATTCCAGTTGAGTTATTTCAAATCCTGAAAGATGATGCTGTGGAAGTGCTGCAGTCAGTATGTCAGTAAATTTGGAAAACTCAGCAGTGGCCACAGGACTGGAAAAGGTCAGTTTTCATCCCCATCGCAAAGAAAGTAAATGCCAAAGAATGCTTGAACTACCACACAATTGCACTCATCTCACATGCTAGTAAAGTAATGCTCAAAATTCTCCAGGTCTGGCTTCAGCAATACATGAACTGTGAATTTCCAGATGTGCAAGCTGGCTTTAGAAAAGGCAGAGGAACCAGAGATCAAATTGCCAACATCTGCTGGATCATTGAAAATGCAGGAGAGTTCCAGAGAAACATCTGTTTCTGCTTTACTGACTATACCAAAGCCTTTGACTGTGTGGACCACAACAAACTGTGGAAAATTCTGAAATAGATGGGACTACCAGTCTACCTGACCTGCTTCTTGAGAAATGTGTATGCAGGTCAGGAGGCAACAGTTAGAACTGGACAAGGAACAATAGATTGGTTCCAAATAGGAAAAGGAGTACGTCAAGGCTCTATATTGTCACCCTGCTTATTTAACTTATATGCAGAGTACATCATGAGAAACGCTGGGCTGGATGAAGCACAAGCTGGAATCAAGATTGCTGGGAGAAATATTAATAACCTCAGATATGCAGATGACACCATCCTTATGGCAGAAAGTGAAGAACTAAAGAGCCTCTTTATGAAAGTGAAAGAGGAGAGTGAAAAAGTTGGCTTTAAGATCAACTTTCAGAAAACTAAGAATATGGCATCCGGTCCCATCACTTCATGGCAAATAGATGGGGAAACAGTGGAAACAGTGGCTGACTTTATTTTTTTGGACTCCAAGATCACTGAAGATGGTGACTGCAGCCATGAAATTAAAAGTTGCTTACTCCTTGGAAGGGAAGTTATGACCAACCTAGATAGCATATTAAAAAGCAGACATTACTTTGCCAACAAAGGTCCGTCTAGTCAAGACGATGGTTTTTCCAGTGGTCACGTATGGAAAAGTGGTCACGTATGGAGAGTTGGACTGTAAGGAAAGCTGAGCAGTGAAAAATTGATGTTTTTGAACTACGGTGTTGGAGAAGACTCTTGAGAGTCCCTTGGACTGCAAGGAGATCCAACCAGTCCGTCCTAAATGAGATCAGTCCTGGATGTTCATTGGAAGGACTGATGTTGAAGCTGAAACTCCAATAATTTAACCACCTGAGAATAGCTGACTCATTGGAAAAGACCCTGATACTGGGAAAGACTGAGGGCAGGAGGAGAAGGTGACCACAAAGAATGAGAAGGTTGGATGGCCTCACCGACTCAATGGACATGAGTTTGAGTAAACTCCGGGAGTTAGTGATGAACAGGGAGGCCTAGCGTGCTGCAGTTCATGGGGTCGCAAAGATTCGGACATGACTGAACAAATGAACTGAACTGAAGGGGATATTAAGGAAATATTAAAATATTTAAGGTAATATTAAAAATATGTAAGTACTTAATAGATTTTTCCCTCTATTTTTCTTTTTTTTCCCCCAATTACTTTTATTAGTTGGAGGCTAATTACTTTACAATATTGTAGTGGTTTTTGCCATACATTGACATGCATCAGCCATGAATTTACATGTGTCCCCCATCCCGAACCCCCTCCTACCTCCCTCCCCATCCCATCCCTCTGGGTCTTCCCAGTGCACCAGCCCTGAGCACTTGTCTCATGCATCCAACCTGAACTGGTGTTTCACACTTGATTATATACATATTTCAATGCTGTTCTCTCAGATCATCCCACCCTTGCCTTCTCCCATAGAGTCCAAAAGTCTGTTCTATACATCTGTGTCTCTTTTTCTGTCTTGCATATAGGGTTATCATTACCATCTTTCTAAATTCCATATGTATGCATTAGTATACTGTATTGGTGTTTATCTTTCTGGCTTACTTCACTCTGTGTATTTTTCTTAATTTTTACTTCCACGCTGATACAAACACCTTTTGGAGTAAGAAAGTTGGAAAATGTAATGACATATACATTTTTCATGTCAGTTTTAGAGAAGAAAGTTAGGTTGAATTTTAAGAAATGACCAAACTTTTTGTTTCCTCGTATTTTAGTAATATGTCATAAAATATAAAAATTATTCTATGTTCATTTTTATGCCTCAGACAGACCTTATATAACATTGAGATGGATGAATTTCATGTGCAAGGACATTGATAAGAGTGGAGGATTTGAGGAATAAATCTGGTTTAAAGTAGTCTTTCTATATTTTTTTAACTGAAGTTCTGACTGCCAATTTTGAGATATTTCTCTTTAGAACTCTGGTTTATATAGGGCTGTCAAATTCAAAGTGAGACATTCTTCTTCAAACCTTCCTTATTGGTTAAATGAGCAATCATTTCAGAAAAAAAGTAGAAGCATTGAACTTTCTCACATAATTGCCAACCCAAGGAAGTAATTTCAGTGTGGCTTACAGGATAAGCATAACCAAGCATCACTCTGGTTAAAGTATCTTTCATTAGTCTTAATATTCTTATTCCAAACTTAGGACAACTCAATTGCAGTTGTCAGCCTTCATACCCTCTAGAATCATAGACAGTTGAGAGTTTTTGCTGATAAATCCAGCAGTCTTAAAGTTTACCTCTTTTAATAAGTGACCTGGGAGATACAGATGATGGTATTAATCTTTCCAGGCCTATGTCGGAATAAAGGAAAGAAAGGGAAAAAAATTTTTTTTTAATTTTTATTTAACTAAAGCATGATGTTTTGATCGGGCAGTCTACATTGATGTTAGGTATTTCTCTTCCTCATCAGTTTGAATCAGAAGTTTTTCAGTATTTGTATAGAACTAAATGTCATCTGTAAGATATGTATCCAAGTTTAAGTCCCTGAAGTTTAGTGAGATGACTTAGTATACTCCCTTCCAAGAGATTCAAAGGAAGTTATTATTCTTACTGATTCAAAATCTGAAGGGTGGGAGAAATTGGAAATGGTAGTTTGGAGAGTCATAGCCAGGCATCTGAACAAACTATAATTCAGGATCCATTCTCATTTACAAGTATATAGAAAAGTATGTAGAAAAGCTTCAAAGACAATTAATTATACCTAAACAAATACAACATAAAGAAGGATTAGTATTTCTCCTAGACAATGCTTTCCATGTAATTTAACATGTCAAATAAGCCT
Organism: Dama dama; assembly: GCF_033118175.1. Lineage (NCBI taxonomy): Eukaryota > Metazoa > Chordata > Mammalia > Artiodactyla > Cervidae > Dama > Dama dama. The sequence continues at coordinate 50,023,843 of NC_083685.1, read as the reverse complement.
AATTAGTTTAATGTCTTTTTTAATTAAAATATTTTGAGATAGTCAAGGGGCATTCTGAAAATTCTCCAAATTATTTTTAGAACAAAAATGATTTTATTTAGGATTTGATTTTTGAAAATTTTGTAAAAAATATCAAAAGGTTTTGGATATTTTAGTAAATTGAAATACAGACTGTTACAAAGCAATTCTTACTTATCTATTTAACCAAAGTGATAGATTTCAAAGGCAAACCTAGATGATTACGTGGTTCTGAACAAAGGATTGTTTTTCTAAGTTACAAAAGACCTGATGAAGACAATTGGAAACATGGGAAATTATTTTGATAAAATGCAACTTTTGATTTCTAGGCAGATTACTTCAAAAGGTAAACCGCTACAATATTGTAAAGTAATTAGCCTCCAACTAATAAAAATAAGTGGGGGGGGGGGGAACCTTTCATAATCTCTATTCAGAAGCAGACCAGTAGTGCAAGAAAACTTAGTCATTTTAACCGTGTGAAAACAAACCAGATTCTGATTTTGTACCAATTTACCTTTAATAGTGAAGTTTATTCACTCAATTAATTTCATTGCAGTCTTAGCCAGCCCTGACCATGCGTGAAATTCCTTTCCAAAGATTCCTTTTCTACAAACTTTCTACAACTTTCTTTTTTACATTTAGATTTTGTCCTGTATTTTTTCCTCTTTCTCATTCTGAAATAATTTCCCTCTCTTAAGAAAAAGGTATTTTCTCTTTTCTCAACAAAATGCATTTTGATTCCTCACACCTTATTTTACTAAAAACATATACTTTTTGTGCACATGGTTATCTTTTTCTTATTATTTCTAGTAACTTTGTTCACATATACCAGAATTTTTAGCCCATAGAAGCCTTTAATTTCCAGTGAAAGCTGAGAAGTAATCAATTGTTAGCTTTCTTTTATATTAACATTATGTAGTGTGACAGTTTTATAAATATTTTTTATAATTTCTAGAAAAGTGCTTTTTTTCTCAGAAAATTTCCGTCAGGTTCTGGTACCAAATTCAAAATCCTTCGTCTTGCCTCATGACAAGTCAATAAATGAAGTCAGACTGTTGAGGCAAGGAATAGTGACTTTATTTGGAAAACCAACAGACAGAGGATGGTGGCCAAGTGTCCCAAAGAATCATCTTTCCCGAGTTAGAATTCACGTTTATTTTATAGTAAAAGGAAAGGAATGTGGTTGGTTTTGCATACTTCTTGGTGTTGAAATCCTTTGTTCCTATAGCTGTCATCATAGGTCAGGTCATGATGTTCCTATAACCCTTCAGAAAGATCAGTGTTATTCTCTGTTCTGTGAAAAAGTGTTACATATTTCAAAATCAGAGCCTGCAGATTTTTTCTGTCTTGTGTATTTCAAGCTATAGGCAACATTTTTAACTTGTAGCAAAGTCAGGAGAATACAAAGGCTAAAGTAAAAGAAACAGATCTAATATGGAGTCAGATTTGCCCTCCCCTTTTACAAAAGTTCAGGGCGACCCCGGTGGCTCAGAGTTTAAAGCATCTGCCTCCAATGCGGGAGACCTGGGTTCGATCCCTGGGTTGGGAAGATCCCCTGGAGAGGGAAATGGCAACACACTCCAGTATTCCTGCCTGGAGAATCCCATGGATGAAGGAGCCTGGTAGGCTACAGTCCACAGGGTTGCAAAGAGTCGGACGTGACTGAGCGACTTCACTTCACTTCACTTTACAGTTCTGAATATTAGCTACTCTGGCCAAATTTCTGGTTATAGAGTTAATAAATCATTTCCAGTATCATGTTGGGTCTCAGCAGGATAAACAGTAAACATTTCTGTTTTTAAATGACTCCATGGACCCAAAAGTAATCCTCAAGAGGGTATACAAGATTATTAATTACCTCCTCAAGATTCATAATCACTCCAAAAGAGAGCCAAAAGAAGGAACCTATATGTTATAAGCAGGTAGAAAGAGAAGCCAACCTCTTAGGACACAATGAGACAATCAATAAAGCAATAACTGTCCCTGGAAGATAAACAATCAGTAACCAATGGGTCTGGACTAGAAAGGAAGAGACAACAATATCTTCCCCTTTCAACTAACTGTACACTATAGACAGAGATTGGAAAGAGCTGATTCTGGTAAGAATCTTCTGACTTCTGCTAGTTCTTGTTTAGGATCCTGTTTGAGGTTTTGAGTATGCTTTGAAGTGGAGAGTATAGCTTTCATATTTACCAGAATTTGTCAAAGTTTTTTTTTTTTTTTAATTAATAAAATTAATTTTAGCTTCCCTTTGGCCATTTAAAAGGATAACATAACAGCTTATGAAATAATTAAGAGTTCTGTCAACTTTAGCAGGGCTCATGTGTTGAAAGAGGAAGTAGGAGGTGTTGGGGAAAAAGAAAGTTTGGTGAGAGAAGTAGAATGAGAAGTACAAAGGAGGGTACAAAGGAGAAGAGGTAGATGCAACAGAGAAAAAAGTAAGTTAGTGTGGGAGTATAAAGTAGGTAAAGAGGCCTCTGATGCCTTTGTATTTTCTTTTTTCAGTTGTTTATTTGCCTCAGTTTGAATGAGTATTTTGTAAAGAGGCAATTTTGAAGTCTAAACAAATTTGAAAGCCTCAAAGAACCAAATGAAATAGGCATTAAATTCCTTGGTTTTTTTTTTTTTTTTTTTTGAGCCAAATGTCTTCACATTTAGTTCTTGAAACCCACAAGGTTTGTGGGGGATCAAATTTCCACATAATGTCTATTGAAGTTCTAAATTTTCTTTGATTATGTTTGTCTATTTAGTTAAAAATGTGCATGATGAGGGACTGTGGTTTTTAAATGTGAAATTGTTCTGGGTCCCAGAAGGGGCACCCACCTGAGAAAACTTGGGCAATTTAGATACCATTCTTAAAAACCAGAGGATCAGAAAACAAATGAGTACTCACTAAAAGGGTGATGGCTACACAAAAACTAAAACAGATCCAGAATAAAGTTGGAAAGCGTGACAAAAAAGAGGGAGCTCTAATCCAAGAGGATACTTACCATATCAACAAGAAAAATATGATTTATGGAATTGGAGAGCACAAGTGGCTCAAGTGAGTACCACAGCTGGGGTCATTAGATCTAATGACACAGGGGTCATTAGATCTAATGACACAGGGGTCATTAGATCCTCAGAGATTTGTCTGTTTCAGACACAAAGTAATGTCAACTTTTAAAACTAAAGGCTAAGCAGTTTAGTCAGTGAAATCATGGCAAGGAATTCACCTTTCAGAACATGGAGACTATGGTGAACTATAGGCAAAGTTTGGAGAACAAAGGAGAAGAGAAGAGGGAGTTGGGATTATCTGTTTTGAATAAAAGTTCACTAGAAGGTTGATTTCTCCAGCTCCATTCTTCTTTCTCAAGACTGCTTTGGCTATTCAGGGATGATTGTGTCTCTAGTTATTTGAAAAATGCCACTGGTAATTTGATAGGGATCGCATTGAATCTGTAGGTTGCATTTGGTAGTATACTTATTTTTGCAGTATTGATTCTTCCTACCCAGGAACATGGAATATCTCTCCATCTGTTTATGTCCTCTATGACCCATCTCCTAGAGTAAGGGAAATAAAAACAAGAGTAAACAAATGTGATCTGATTAAGCTTAAAAGCTTTTGCACAGCAAAGGAAGCTATAAGCAAGGTGAAAAGACAACCCTCAGAATGGCAGAAAATATAGCAAATGAAACAACTGACAAAGGATTAATTTCCAAAATATAAGCAGCTCATATAACTCAGTGCCAGAAAAACAAACAACCCAATCAAAAAGTGGGAAAGAGACCTCAAGAGACATTTCTCCAAAGAAGACATGCAAATGGCTAACAAACACATGAAAAGATGCTCAACATTGCTTATTATTAGAGAAATGCAGATCAAAACTGCAATGAGATATCACCTCACACTGGTCAGAATGGCCAGCATCAAAAAGTTGACAAGCAAATGCTGGAGAGGGTGTGGAGAAAAGGGAATGCTCTTGCCCTGTTGGTGGAATTAAATTGATACAGCCACTATGGAAGATGGTATTGAGATTCCTTAAAAAACTAGGAATAAAACTACCATATGACCTAGCAATCACACTCCTAGGCATATGCCCTGAGGAAACCAAAATCGAAAAAGACACATGTATACCATTGTTCATTGCAGCACTATTTGCAGTAGCTAGAACATGGAAGTGACCTAGATGTCCATTGACAGATGAATGGATAAAGAAGTTGTGGTACATTTTATCCAATGCAGTATTACTCAGTCATAAAAAGGAATGCATTTTAGTCAGTTCTAATGAGGTGGATGAACCTAGAACCTATTATACAGAGTGAAGTGAGTCAGAAAGAGAATGGTAAATATCATACTCTAACACATATATACAGAATCTAGAAGAATGGTACTGAAGAACTTATTTACAGGGCAGCAGTGACAGAGAATAGACTTATGGACATGGGGAGAAGGGAGGAGAGGGTGAGATGTATAGAAAGAGTAAGCCAACGGGAGTTTTCTGTATGGCTCAGGAAACTCAAATGGGGCCTCTGTATCAACCTAGAGGGGTGGGATGGGGAGGGAGATGAGCGGGAGTTTCAAAAGGGAGGGGTTATATGTATACCTATGGCTGATTCATGTTGAAGTTTGACAGAAAACAACAAAATTCTGTAAAGCAATTATCCTTCAATTAAAAAAAAAAGTTCATTAGAGAGGAGCAAGAGTTTAGAGTTGTGGTGGCTTCTCACTGACTGAGCTGCAGCAGTTTCTTATTGACTGCATTGTTGCTGAGCAAGGAGAAAAATCTCCTTTTTTCCCCTGGGTTTGTTAACTAAGATACAACCATTGTTACTTGCATGAGACCTCTCCTTTCAGGGTTTTATAACTTCATTTTGAGTGAAGTTTTCCCTTATTCATTTTCACACAGTGAGTTCACATTTTTATATTTTAGTAAATTGATACATTATGCTGAGTGAAAATGGATTATCCATACTCTATTATACTGTAACATGAGTGGACAAATTCCTAGATTGTTAAAGGACTTATTTTATAATATTACACAAAAAGTGCTATAGTTCCAAATGTACAGTTAAGAGAATAATTTGCTGTGTATATGCTATTTTAATTTGTAATGGCTTATTATTTATGTCTGCTTAAAACATTCTCCTAAAATCTTCAACAGAGGAGCAAAATGAAAATAGTGAAAATATCTGCAGAAGTTTTCTGTTTTAGAAGTTAAAGTTTGGTCGACTAGAGTCACAAAGGTCTAATAGTATTGCTTTAATGATGGTGGTGAACCTATCTTGAATACTGTAGAAAAGCCTGTATAAATGCAAAATAGTGGCTGCATTGGTGACAGGAAAATAAAACTGAATATACCTTTTACCATAACTTTTTATTTTTAACTTCTCAGTATTTGGTTGATTTGACAGTGTTACATAATGCAATATTGGTTCTCTTTAGCCCTACTGACATGAATACCCCTGTATATTTAGGCTTGTAGGGCACACAGTTAACAGAAGCTGTGTCACTCTACTCTGCTGTTAACACTGAGATCTTGATAGACTATATGGCCACCTTTTCAACTTGATCTTTTTTTTTCCTTTAAAAGAATGAAAATATTTGGAAGGAAAAATGGGATTGATGTCACTGTTGCTCCGGCCTTTTAAATGCAGGGACAACTTCCTTGCTGTAAACCACTGAAGATGCAGTTGAGAGGTGTATCTCTGCTATTGGTTAATAGAAAAAGAAAATTTCTAGAAGAATGACCTCAAAATCCCAAGACAGTTTGAAAAATATTTAATCTCTTAGATATTAAATTTTTTTCTGATTTTCTGTAAGATGACAGTGGTAACATGAATTTTATGAGTGTATTTATGAGTATAACCAAATTCATTCATATTTATTTTTGTAGTTATTAAAATATGGCAAAATTTTTTCCAATTATCAGTCTTTATGTTTTGAAATTGTGTTCAACATTATCTAGTTGATAAAGCATGTACTATCATTCCTTTAATTGCCAGGCTTATTATGATTGTCCCTTTTTTTTTTTATCCATCTCTTTCATGTTCCTGTTTAAAAACTATTACCTTTTCAATGAAGAAATGACCATTGACTCTATTTACAGTAATTGAAATGGTCATTAAGTGGGTATTGGGGTCTTGGTTAATATAAAAATGTTGACTTATAATACTGAATATAAAGGACTATATTGTTTATCTTTGGCTATGCAGGTACCACCATGTCCTCTGAACTTGAAAACTGCAAATCACAGAGTAAAACACATCCATTTTATTTTCTGAAATAAATCTAATTTTGCATAGAAGGGTAGAGATTAAAATCATACCAAAGGGAGGAATATACTTCTCAAATAATTAGGTCTGCTTCTCTGGTTCCATCTGGGATGATTTTGCTGAATACTGGCTTCACCAAGCACAGAGATGTGCTGGTTGCTGAGCAAACCTTAGACCACAGATATATCAAGATGAGACATTTAAATAGCATTATTTATTACCTTGCAAAAATAAGGTCAACAGACATTTCCACATGTCAATCACAATTATATCTTGTATAAGCTCTGACTATAGCACGTCAGGTAGTGAGTAAGGTCTCTGAGGATGTTCAATATGTGACTGTGAATGTGAGAAGTGGGCATGTAGTTTTTAAAGAAGTTCATGCTTCTTGACTGAAAATGGGTCTTTCAACATACTCCAAGACTCTAAGTTGTTAACTTTTTATTTTTGAGAACTGCTTACACAAAACTCCTCCAAGGCAAGAGAGCACCACACTCTTCCCTACTTCAATCAGTTAAGAAGGAGCCCTTGAGGATGTCCAGTGCCTCTTCCACAGTGTGGGTAAAATTGCTTAGATGATTGTAGTGTATGTCAACAAAACCCTGACAAGTCTATTCTCACAAAAACCACTGGTTGACACTTACTCATTATGAAGTTATCCTGAAAAAGGCAGCAAGTAACCCAGAGGACTAGATAAAGCCTGATAGTGTGGTAGGCATAGGCCAAGATTTCCACTGAAAAAGGAAGGAATGACAGTAAAATATGAGGGAATGAGGCTGTCAGAGAAGTTCACGATAGTTGTTGTTGTTCAGTTGCCAAGTCATGACCAACTTTTTGCAACCCCAATGACTGCAGTACTCCAGACTTCCCTGTCTTTCACTATCTCCTGGAGTTTGCTCAGATTCATGTCTATTAAGTTGGTGATGCTATCTTACCGTCTTATCCTCTGCTGTACCCTTCTCTTTTTGCCTTCAATCTTTCCAAGCATCAGGGTCTTTTCTAATGAGTCCGCTCTTCCCATCAGGTGGCCAAAGTATTGGAGTTTCAGCTTCAAAATCAGTCCCTCCAGTGAATATTCAGGATTGATTTCCTTTAGGATCAGTTTGTTTGTTCTCCTTATAGTCCAAGGAACTCTCAAGAGTCTTCTCCAGCCCTGCAATTTGAAAGCATCAATTCTTCTGCAATCAGCCTTCTTTATGGACCAATTCTTACATCCATATATGACTACTGGAAAAACCATAGATTTGATCATATGTTCCTTTGTCAGCAAAGTGATGTTTCTACTTTTTAATAAGCTGTCTATGTTTGTTACAGCTTTCCTTCCAAGGAGCAAGCACTTTTTTTAGTTTCATGTCTGGAGTCTGCAGTGATTTTGGAGCCCAAGAAAAGAAAATCTGTCACTGCTTCTACTTTTTCCACTTCTGTTTGCTTGAAATGATGGGTACCAAATGCCATGATCTTAGTTTTTTTGAATGTTGAGTTTTAAGCCACCTTTTTTCCTCTCTCCTCTTTCACTCTCATCAAGGTTCTCTTTAGTTCCTTTTCTATTTCTGCCATGATAGTGGTATCATCTGCATATATGAGTTTGTTGATATTATATTTCTCTTGGCAATCTTGATTCCAACTTGTGATTCATCCAGCCCAGCATTTCACATAATGTACTCTGCACAAAAGTTAAACAAACAGAGTGACAGTATTCATCCTTGTTATACTCCTTTCCCAGTTTTGAACCAGTCATTTGTTCCATGTCCAGTTCTAACTGTTGCCTGCATACACATTTCACAAGAGGCAGATAAGGTGGTCTGACATTCCCATCTCTTGAGTAATTTTCCACAGTTTGTTTTGATCCACACAGTCCAAGGCTTTTGAGTAGTCAATGAAGCAGAAGTAACTTTTTCTGGAGTTCTCTTGCTTTGTCTATGATCCAATGAATGTTGGCAGTTTGATCTCTGTTTTCTCTGCCTTTTCAAAACCCATCTTGTACATCTGAAAGTTCTTGGTTCACATAATGCTGAAGCCTAGCTTGAAGGATTTGGAGCATAATCTTGCCTGCATGTGAAATGAATACAATTGTATGATAGTTTGAACACTCTTTGGCATTGCACTTCGTTTGTTTGGAATGAAACTAACCTTTTCCAGTCCTGTGGCCACTTCTGAGTTTTCCAAATTTGCTGACATATTGAGTGCAGCATTTTCACAGCGTCATCTTTTAAGATTTTAAATAGCTCAGTTGCAATTCCATCACCTCCACTAGCTTTGTTTGTAGTAATGCTTCCTAAGGCCCACTTGACTTCATACTCCAGGATGTCTGGCTCTAGGTAAGTGACCACATCATCTTGGTTATCCGGATCATTAAAACCTTTTATGTATAGTTCTGTGTATTCTTGCCACCTCTTCTAAGTGTCTTCTGCTTCTGTTAGGTCCTTACTGTTTCTGTCCTTTATCATGCCCATCCTTGCATGAAATCTTCTGTTGATATCTCCAGGTTTCTTGAAGAGATTTCTAGTCTTTCCTATTCTATTGTTTTTCCTCTATTTGCCTTATTCACTTAAGAAGGCTTTCTTATCTCTCCTTGCTATTCTCTGGAACTCTGCATTCAGTTGGGTTTATCTTTCCCTTTCACCCTTAGCTTTCTCTTCTCTTCTTTTTACAGCTATTTGTAAATCCTCCTCTTTACCACTTTGCCTTCCTTTTTCTTTGGGATGAGTTTGGTCACCATTTCCTGCACAATATAGTTAATTTTAATTGACATTCTTATTTTAGTATCTTGTAACTGTATGTCTGAAATGCTTAAATTTGCCTCTTAGTGGTTAGGCTACAGATGGGCTTGTCATGGAAATGCTTTCTGTAGCTTTCCTCAGATTCATAGAATTGGCATATTTTAATTTTTCTTTTCTTGTTTGTTATCTATCTGAAAAAAATTCAGTCAAGGATCTTTCTTAAAGATAGGCCCAGCTTGATGGTCCAAATTTCTCAGGTTAAAAGCCTGAAATCATCTGAAACATATTTGTCCTTTACCTTCCATAACCACAAAGATGTTTCCTCTAGTTTTGCTTAATAAATCTTGGCTTCCGCTTTTCTAGATATCATCTCTACTGACATGCTCTATTCACATTCATTTCTTACCTACTTTGCTTCAGTTAGTTTATACATGTATTTTTGTCTGTAATTGTAAAAATAAAAATGAATTTCATAATATACTATGAATCGTAATGATATCAAAGTCATTAATGTGTCTCACATATTTGAACTACCTAACTCATAGAGAACAGTACAGATTTGTGTGAAAATATGTTTTACCATTGTGTTAGATATTGTTGGGGATTTTAGATAACCTAGGAAAATGGCTACCAATGCTTCATAGCATTTTTAAATTTACCAAATTAGATATTGTTGCTATGGAAAGGCCATTGACCTTTCAGTGCCCATTTGAAAAAAAAAATGATATAAAGATAATCTGATTTCAGCAATACAGCAAAAATAAATTTGCATTTTATTGTATTTATTTGAAAAAGTAAGCAATCCAAACACATACTATTTGTTGTGTGAGTAGTTGGTGCACATATAACTATGGATTCTTGGACTTGTATTACAATAGCATTCACCCTACTGTATGATTCTGTGTCTCAGCAATAATAAAAATAGCTAACTTTTAAAATTTGCAACTCAGATCACCTCTCTCTCTCTTATATACTCTCTCCTTCTCTCTCTGTCTTTCTCTCTCTCTCTCACAAACACACACACACACACGCACACACATTTTTCACACTCCTGTCTTTGCTTGGCCATTTCTACTAGTGCTTCAGGTCTCAGCTTCAGATCAGTTTCTGCAGATCTTCTTTCAGTTTCTGTAGGAATTCTTTTGTCCATCACTAGACTTTGCATTTCCCCTAAGCAGTGTTAACACAAACTGTGTTTTATGTTTCCTACAATAAATGTGAGCAGCCCAGTGTCAAGACTTTATCAACATAATTGTATTAAGTGTTCATAATGTGTATTAAATAAAGCAGTGAATAAATGGACTCTTCGCAGTACCTCTACCCATAGGCTCTGAGCCACTTCTATAACAAGTGTACATCCAGCATAACATTCATAAAAGTGAATTTTCATATTACCCAAACTTATATGCTATTCATCTGGAGAAGGAAATGGCAACCTACTCCAGTATCCTTGCCTGGAAAATTCCATGGACAGAGGAGCCTGGCAAACTATTAGTCCATAGGGTTGCAAAGAGTTGGACACAACTGAGTGACTAACACACAACACACACATATGCTATTCCTAAAAGTAATTTTAAACATTCTTCATCTTTTAGGTTCTGTATGTTTCCAATATATTCTTTTAACATACTTTTTTGCCTTATTTTTCTTAAAGTGAAAATTGACAGTAGAGGACATTTTCTTACTTTTTCAACAACAATAATAAGATAATTGCCAAGTTATTCGTGTTTGGGGATGTATCGTGTGGTCATGGAGATTAAGTTAACTGTTTTACTAAACACCATATGTTCACCCACTGAGTCTAAAATCCAGAAATTAACACTTAGAGTTCACATTATATATTATATTTATATTGATTTGAGAGGAGATTGCATTCACTTATTCATCTGGCTGTCAAACTACCTATAATCGTGAAAACTTTAATCTCGAGAAGTCAGACAAAATAATGAATTTTCTTTCTTTTTTTGTTTATTTAATTTTTTCCATACTTAGCAGATTGAAATTAATGTTGAAATGGCCCATTAATTCCCTTCATCTTCTTTAATATTTTCTTAGAAGGAAAAATGTAGCACACAGTGTATAATATAAAGCTCATTATAATATAAAGCTCATTTCCATAAATATTAAGATATCAGCTTTACTATATCACAGAAGAACTCTTTTTTACATATATTGTTTCATGTTGTTTTTTCAAAGGGTCATAGTCGTGCCATATTTCACATATGCAGATTATGATTTTCTAAATAACAGATTCAGAAAAAGTTTTATATTTTTATTATAGCTTATATTTCATATGTTAAAAGGTAATTTCATATTTCATATGTTCATATGTTCATATTTCATATGTTCAAGGTAATTATAAATTTAACTTTCATTAAGGTCCAAGTTCTGATATTGAACACAATACTTCATAATTAAAATTAAATAAGTCTATGGAGAAAATTAAAACACCTTATTAAACTTCTTTCCTTGCTCTGATTGAACTACTTCAAAGGATTTGGTGGTTTATTTGCTAAGTTGTAGCTAACTCTTGTGACCCCATGGACTGTGGCCCGCCAGGCTTCTCTGTTCATGAGATTCTCCAGGCAAGAATACTGGAGTGAGTTGCCATTTCCTTCTCCAGGGGATCTTCCCGACCCAGGAATTGAACCCACGTCTCCTGTATTGCATACAGATTCTTTACTGACTGAACTACGAGAGAAGCCCTCAAAGCATATAACTGAGTTAGAAAAGAAGTTTAAGCTTGCCCTCTTTACCATATCTATATACTAATATTACATTCAGACAGATTTTAGAAAACTAATGGAACTAAATTTTAGTTTAGCCACTTATACCTTTCCTTACTCTGTTTGCATGTTTCTGAAATGTGTTCAAAAGATATTGATTTAAAAAGATTATCTCAGGGAAAATAAGTCAAGAGTTTTTTTGTCATTAAGAATACAAGATAATTCCTTCCTATAAGTCACAAAATTGTATAAGATATTCGAACTGTACTCTAGTTATTTGATGCATGAAGTGTAGACTTAAGGTATTGTACAACGCTGTTGAAAAATACCTGATTTCTTGTGTACAATGTTAATTTAACAATCAGCAGTAAGCCTTCATTATCTCAAGAGAGATATAAAACTTATATAAAATCCTTAATTTTCAAAAGTAATAAATAACATCTCACTTAAATTTTAACTGAAGTTACAACTTGTTACTCTTAATACTTACTCCCATTCTTTAGACACGTGCACCCCAATGTTCATCGCAGCACTGTTTATAATAGCCAGGACATGGAAGCAACCTAGATGCTCATCAGCAGATGAATGGATAAGGAAGCTGTGGTACATATACACCATGGAATATTACTCAGCCATTAAAAAGAATTCATTTGAATCAGTTCTAATGAGATGGATGAAATTGGAGCCCATTTTACAGAGTGAAGTAAGCCAGAAAGATAGAGACCAATACAGTATGCTAATGCATATATATGGAATTTAGAAAGATGGTAATGATAACCCTATATGCAAAACAGAAAAAGAGACACAGATGTACAGAACAGACTTTTGGACTCTGTGGGAGAAGGCGAGGGTGGGATGTTTCAAGAGAACAGCCTCAAAACATGTATATCATCTAGGGTGAAACAGATCACCAGCCCAGGTTGGATGCATGAGACAAGTGCTCCTGCCTGGTGCACTGGGAAGACCCAGAGGGATCAGGTGGAGAGGGAGGTGGGAGGGGGGATCGGGATGGGGAATACATGTAACTCCATGGCTGATTCATGTCAATGTATGACAAAACCCACTTCAATATTGTAAAGTAATTAGCCTCCAACTAATAAAAATAAATTAAAAAAAAATTTTTTTAATAAATATTGAATGTCTCATTATAAACAGCAACTAGTTTTAAGAAGAAAGTTAAAAATATTGAAATATGTATCAGACTGTCAGATTTAGTGATTTTTAAAATGTTAAAGTATTCAATTTCCACTTTATTTTAATAAGATGAAGTAAAAAAAAAAGTGAAACTGTTAGTCACTCACTTGTGTCTGACTCTTTGAGACCCCATGGACTGTAGCCCATTAGGTTCCTTTGTCTATGGAATTCTCCAGTCAAGAATACTGGAGTGGGTAGCCATTCCCTTCTCCAGGAGATCTTCTCAACCCAGGGATCGAACCCTCGTCTCCTGCATTGCAGGCAGATTCTTGACAGTATGAGCCACCAGGGAAGCCCTTTAATAAGGTACTTATCATCCCAAAAATTATAATAACAGGAACATTTTCTTTCCTGTGCTTTGACTTAACTTGGCTACCAGGTTTACAAGTAAATGAATCTGTTGACAGAAATTGCATAAAATGCCTAATCAAAAAGTACTTCATAATGAGAGGATCTGACTGTGTAGCTATGGCATTTGTGTCAAGAAGTTTGATAAAATTCATTTCAGACCCAGACTCCTGAATTTTCATAAGTTCCCTGCTACAAATGAAAAGATTTTAATAAATCTTTGAATACATCTAACCTCACTTTCTTTTTTTTTCCATTTATTTTTATTAGTTGGAGGCTAATTACTTTACAATATTATAGTGGTTTTTGTCATACATTGACATGACGCATATATATGGAATTTAGAAAGATGGTAATGATAACCCTATATGCAAAACAGAAAAAGAGACACAGATGTACAGAACAGAATTTTGGACTCTGTGGGAGAAGGCGAGGGTGGGATGTTTTGGGAGAACAGCATCGAAACATGTATATTATCTAGGGTGAAACAGATTACCAGCCCAGGCTAACCTCACTTTCTTAACACTTCATCTACCAACTCAACTCAAACCTTGTGATTCAATAATGGCAAATATTACAACAGGACTAATTTCCCTTTTTCTATTCATACTTTCCTGTATGATAGCTCTGTCCTCACTTGCAATGGAGTAGGCAAAAAAAAAATTAGAAAGGAGGATTTAATAACCATTAATTACCATTTTATAAATTTTAATTTTAGCTAAGACATGAAATAGAAAAAGCTCACTTAAATCTCAACATTAAAAAAATTAAGATCATTGCATCTGATCTCATCACTTCATGGCAAATAGAAGGGGCCAAAGTAGAAGCAGGGACAGATTTTGTTTTCCTGGGATCCAAAATCACTTCAGACAGTGACTTCAGCCATGAAATTAAAAGATACTTGCTCCTTGGAAGGAAAGTTATGGCAAATCTGGACAACATATTAAAAAGCAAAGACATCACTTTGCTGACAAATATCTGCATAGTTAAAGCAATTGTTTTTCAGTAGTCCTATACGGATGTGAGAATTGAAATATAAAGTATTGATGCTTTCAAAAAGTGGTGCTGGAGAAGACTCGTGAGGGTCACTTGGATTCAGGGACATCAACGAGTCAATCCTAAGAGAAATCAACTCTGAATATCTATTGGAAGGACTAATGCTAAAGATGAAGCTCCAATACTTTGGCCATCTGATGCAAAGAGCCAACTCATTAGAAAAGACCTTGATGTTGGGAAAGACTGAAGGCAAAAGGAGAAAAGAGTGGAAGATGATGAGAAGTTAGATAGCATCACCAAATCAAAGGACGTGATTTTGGGCAAACTTGGAATATAGTGACGAACAGGGAATCCTGGCGTACTGCAGTACATGGGGTCAAAAAGAATCAAACACGACTTAATGACTGAACAACAACATAAAATATAAACTTTAAATTTATTCAAGTGATACAGTATTGTGATTTTTAAAAGATATTTTTTTCCATTTATTTTTATTAGTTGGAGGTTAATTACTTTACAGTATTGAAGTGGGTTTTGTCATACATTGACATGAATCAGCCATGGAGTTACATATATTCCCCATCCCGATCCCCCGTCCCACCTCCCTCTCTACCCGATCCCTCTGGTCTTCCAAGTGCACCAGGCAGGAGCACTTGTCTCATGCATCCAACCTGGGCTGGTGATCTGTTTCACCCTAGATGATATACATGTTTTGATGCTGTTCTCTTGAAACATCCCACCCTCACCTTCTCCCACAGAGTCCAAAAGTCTGTTCTGTACATCTGTGTCTCTTTTTCTGTTTTGCATATAGGGTTATCATTACCATCTTTCTAAATTCCATATATATGCATTAGCATACTGTATTGGTCTCTATCTTTCTGGCTTACTTCACTCTGTAAAATGGGCTCCAGTTTCATCCATCTCATTAGAACGGATTCAAATGAATTCTTTTTAACGGCTGAGTAATATACCAAGGTGTATATGTACCACAGCTTCCTATCCATTCATCTGCTGATGGGCATCTAGGTTGCTTCCATGTCCTGGCTATTATAAACAGTGCTGTGATGAACATTGGGGTGCATGTGTCTCTTTCAGATCTGGTTTCCTTGGTGTGTATGCCCATAAGTGGGATTGCTGGGTCATATGGCAGTTCTAATTCCAGTTTTTTAAGAAATCTCCACACTGTTCTCCATAGCAGCTGTACTAGTTTGCATTCCCACCAACAGTGTAAGAGGGTTCCCTTTTCTCCACACCCTCTCCAGCATTTATTGCTTGTAGACTTTTGGATAGCAGCCATCCTGACTGGTGTGTAATGGTACCTCATTGTGGTTTTGATTTGCATTTCTCTGATAATGAGTGATGTTGAGCATCTTTTCATGTGTTTGTTAGCCATCTTGATGTCTTCTTTGGAGAAATGTCTGTTGAGTTCTTTGGCCCGTTTTTTGATTGGGTCATTTACTTTTTTGGAATTGAGCTGCAGGAGTTGCTTGTATATTTTTGAGATTAATCTTTTGTCTGTTGCTTCATTTGCTATTATTTTCTCCCAATCTGAGGGCTGTCTTTTCACCTTACTTATAGTTTCCTTTGTAGTGCAAAAGCTTTTAAGTTTCATTTGGTCCCATTTGTTTACTTTTGCTTTTATTTCCAATATTCTGGGAGGTGGGTCATAGAGGATCTTGCTGTGATTTATGTCAGAAGGTATTTTGCCTATGTTCTCCTCTAGGAGTTTTATAGTCTCTGGTGTTACATGTAGATCTTTAATCCATTTTTTGAGTTTATTTTTGTGTATGGTGTTAGAAAGTGTTCTAGTGTCATTCTTTTACAAGTGGTTGACCAGTTTTCCCAGCACCACTTGTTAAAGAGGTTGTCTTTTTTCCATTGTATATTCTTGCCTCCTTTGTCAAAGATAAGGTGTCCATAGCTACGTGGATTTATCTCTGGGCTTTCTATTCTGTTCCACTGATCTATATTTCTGTCTTTGTGCCAGTACCATACTGTCTTGATGACTGTGGCTTTGTAGTAGAGCCTGAAGTCAGGCAGGTGATTCCTCCAGTTCCATTCTTCTTTCTCAAGATTACTTTGGCTATTCGAGGTTTTTTGTATTTCCATAGAAGTTGTGAAACTATTTGTTCTAGTTCTGTGAAAAATACCGTTGGTAACTTGATAGGGATTGCATTGAATCTATAGATTGCTTTGGATAGTATAGCCATTTTGACAATATTGATTCTTCCAATCCATGAACATGGTATGTTTCTCCATGTTTGTGTCCTCTTTGATTTCTTTCATCAGTGTTTTATAGTTTTTTATATATAGGTCTTTTGTTTCTTTCAGTAGATATACTCCTAAGTATTTTATTCTTTTTGTTGCAATGGTGAATGGTATGGTTTCCTTAATTTCTCTGTTTTCTCATTGTTAGTGTATAGGAATGCAAGGGATTTCTGTGTGTTAATATTATATCCTGCAACTTTATTATATTCTATGATTAGCTCTAGTAATTTTGTGGTAGAGTCTTTAGGGTTTTCTATGTAGGATCATGTCATCTGCAAACAGTGAGAGTTTCACGTCTTCTTTTCCTGTCTGAATTCCTTTTATTTCTTTTTCTGCTCTGATTGCTGTGGCCAAAACTTCCAAAACTATGTTGAATAGTAGTGGTGAGAATGGGCACCCTTGTCTTGCTCCTGATTTCAGGGGAAATGCTTTCAATTTTTCACCATTGAGGGTAATGCTTGCTGTGGGTTTGTCATATATAGCTTTTATTATGTTGAGGTATGTTCCTTCTGTTCCTGCTTTCTGGAGAGTTTTAATCATAAATGGATGTTGAATTTTGTTCAAGGCTTTTTCTTCATCTATTGAGATAATCATATGGTTTTTATGTTTCACTTTCTTAATGTGGTGTATTACATTGATTGATTTGTGGATATTAAAGAACATGCTTCTGAATAACCAACAAATCATAGAAGAAATCAAAAAAGAAATCAAAATATGCATAGAAACGAATGAAAATGAAAACACAACAACCCAAAAGCTATGGGACACTGTTAAAGCAGTGCTAAGGTGAAGGTCCATAGCATTACAGGCTTACCTCAAGAAACAAGAAAAAAGTCAAATAAATTACCTAACTCTACACCTAAAGCAACTGGAGAAGGAAGAAATGAAGAACCCCAGGGTTCGTAGAAGGAAAGAAATCTTAAAAATTAGGGCAGAAATAAATGCAAAAGAAACTAAAGAGACCACAGCAAAAATCAACAAAGCTAAAAGCTGGTTTTTTGAAAAAATAAGCAAAATTGACAAACCGTTAGCAAGACTCATTAAGAAACAAAGGGAGAGGAAGCAAATTAACAAAATTAGAAATGAAAATGGAGAGATGACGACAGACAACACTGAAATACAAAGGATCATAAGAGACTACTACCAGCAGCTGTATGCAAATAAAATGGAGAACTTGGAAGAAATGGACAAATTCTTAGAAAAGTATAACTTTCCAAAACTGAACCAGAAAGAAGTAGGTCTTAACAGACCCATCACAAGCAAAGAAATCGAAACTGTAATCAGAAATCTTCCAGGAAACAAAAGCCCAGGACCAGATGGCTTCACAGCTGAATTCTACCAAAAATTTAGAGAAGAACTAACACCTATCTTACTCAAACTGTTCCAGAAAATTTCAGAGAAGGTAAACTTCCAAACTCATTCTATGAGGCCACCATCAACCTAATTCCAAAACCAGACATAGATGCCACAAAAAAAGAAAAGTACAGGCCAATATCACTGATGAACTTAGATGCAAAAATCCTTAACAAAATTCCAGCAAACAGAATCCAACAACATATTAAAAAGATCATACATCATGACCAAGTGGGCTTTATCCGAGGAATGCAAGGATTCTTTAATATCTGCAAGTCAATCAATGTAAAAGATATTTTTAAAGAAAAACATATCTTTTGTATATGCCTTTATATAAAATTGTTAAGTTTATAATCAGCATTTTAATATGATTTTTTAGTCATAATTTCCATATGGCTAAATCCAAGCAAAGGTATCTTCCAGTCTTAAAGATGATACCTCACTTCCTCAAAAAACTTGATGTGTACTCCATGAATAGAGGGAAGAATTTATGCAGAATGAAAAAGTAAAGTGAAGAAGTATGCTAAGACAAATTAAGATATTCTAACACTCCGTAGGTGTTATAGAAATATAGAAAAGAAAATTTGACCTTCATGCGTTGCAGTTTATAATCTATTTTCTGAAGAGCCTGAGATGTATAAAACTGAAAAATTAGACCATAGGGCCTTTAAAAAAAGATTTTTGGTCTTGATGTGAAAATTTATATATAGAGAGATATTTACACAGTGGCTCCTCAATCTGATATTTTCAAGAAAGTCAGTGATTCTTATTAAATAACAAAACAGCACAACTCCCCTAAATAAAACAAAATGAAATATGCTCTGATTATTCCATCAGACATTCTGATAATAAAGTCTAGAAACATGTTCCAGATACATGAAAATTAAGCAAATAAAAAAATATACTGTATATTTTATCATAAACAACCAATGTTACAAGGCACAAGTATCAACACTGTTGTTCCTTACCCATGTATGCATTAAAAGCTTAAAGCAAATATGAAGGGCACATGAAGAAATAAAGAAAACTAAGATCATGACATTCAAGTTATGCCATTGAGGTATATTTGAAAATAAATATAGGACTTGGAAGAGAAGATTGGGATGAGTAATTTCAGAAAAAGCACATCTTTGGAATAAAGACTCAGATATAAAACGCCCCTCTATGTGAAAAGAGCAGTAACAGCGGTAGTAATTATTGAGAAGACGTGTGTAGGTATGAGTAAGATAAATCATTACATTGAAGAGAGTATATTTGTGAAACCTCTGTTTAAAATCGTGATAACCCCCCATTTCTGTAGATAAAAATCAATAGTCCTTTAATGTTGCATACAAGGTTTATCAACACCTTATTTCAGATTCATCTTCTACAATTTCTTCATCTGTATCTTACTTGCCAGCTGAAGAGGCCATTTGGTTTTCCTTTAACTCACCTGTAAGATAACTGTTTTCCACATGCCCACCCACACCTTCATCCCCGTTTCTCTAAATATTATCACTGTTGTGACTCTTTCCTGAATTGTCTCTCCTCATCTATACAGTTTCCCTAAGTCAGTTGCCACACATTTACCTTGTACATGTTTTTATTAGCATTTCTCTTCTCCCTACTGTATTTGTGGTCTTGTCCCTATGTGTCATTTTCCTTATTCTTGAGAGTTATTTAAGGACTCCATTTGCTTATGTATTCAGTGCATCCATCACAGATCAACAGATCAGCAGAGTATTCTCTCAGTGACTGTTTATAACTGGGAGACTATAGTGGTATAAAACGATTCACAGCTTAGGTATAAAGCACATGTAACGGCAAATTGGCTGTTGACAATTCCCTATATATAGGCCTTTATGCCTTTCAGTATATGAATGTCACACCTCAGGTTTATAGATTATCAAAGAAGAAATCAGGGCATGAACCAAAGGCAGATATCTATAAATTAGCCAGATATCTATAAATTAGCAAGGTCTGAATGACTTCAAACAGATATGCCATATACTGGAAAATGACTAAGGTATATAATTGAGCTAATGGAGGAGGTTTGTGTTTGGAGTATATAGCTATAATCTTTAGTAGAGAATGGACAGAAAGGAAACAACCAAGATATACTGGCTGTGTCATAGTAAACAGTAAAGTTACGCTTGTACCCTGAAAGTTTTTAGAATTCTTCATGAGACCTGACAAGGTGTTTTCTTATTTTTTTTCTCATTTGACAGTATAAACCTAGAATATTTCACTGTAGGTATTAACCAGAGTAACTTGACCTCTTTCACCTTTACCTTGAAAAAGCCAAGATAATATGAGTAAATAATCAAAATAGTGTAGAAAAGACAAAATCCTATCTTCTGATAACAGAAAGCAGATCTAAATTTTTTAATAAGATTTAAGAATCAAAATTAATCTATTGGTCTAATACTCTCTTGTCCTGTAACAGTAGTTTCAAGAAGAATTGCTTGGCTATTTCTTTAATTTTATAAGCTATAAAATAATTATATAGAATGTTATTCATTAACTTACACTTTTTAAGATGAAACTGGGTATTATATATTAAGTCTAAAATGTTTGCACATGTCCTTTTCAAGAGTTTGATCATTTAAGATCAAAGCTAAGAGTAAGTCTGAAACTGAAAGCATTGCAATTATTTTTTCACAGCTGTTTGCTATTTTGCCCCCTGGAAGAATAATAACAATTCAGTAGAAATATTTTTAAAGCAAAGAATGAGTTTAAACTGTGATTGAGGGCATATGTTGGTAAGGCTGAGTTACTTATGTTAACCAGGAAAACTAATCACTTGGATGTTGGAAGGTCCCTAAAAATTCTTAGGAATTTCTATATCATGATTTTTATTTATTTGTTTTAGTCAAGATTGTTTTGAAAAGGAAAGAGTTCCTTGAATAAAACTATGAATAACAGTTTGGTTAAATGACACAATTTTGTCAGAAGGCCAAGACATTGATTCAGATAGCCATCTATGTAATATAGTGCATCTGTCTACTCTGTTCCCTATTTTCTTAGAAATGATTAATTTGACTCTCTAGTTACATGCAACCAGGAAGTCAGATTTCAGGGTTGGGTCCTGAAGTTCTCTGTTTGATTTGTCCTGTTTTATTCAACCTTGTTATTTTGCCTTGTCCTCCATGATTTCATCTTAATTATGATTTTAGCCCTCTTTGTGTTAATTGTCACGGACATTTCTCTCTGCCTTTAACTTTGTGTTTCTTATGAGAAACAACGAAAATGTTATCCTTTTTATCAGAAACAAGAGCTCACAAAGCAAAAGCATTAAATAACAAGGAAAAAAACTCAAACACACGCTTGTTGCTTTTTTGTTCCTGCTGGGCTGTTTCATACTCTTACTTTCTGTATCTCTTCATCGATGTTTTGCCAGTGTCAAGAGGAGACTAAATTGAAAAACAGTTGAAGTTCCTCACTTTGTGAGGATTACTTTGATTGTTTATTTATTAATTCAAGTTGTAAAGGAATTTTAAAGGAACTCTGAGATTTTATTAAGGAAAAGAGAGCTTCTCCGAGTTGTCCACCTGCAAGATTGATCCCTAATATTCAGTCCTCACTTATCTGTGCTATTTATTTTCAGTCTTCCATTTGATCTCAGAGTGACTTTTGGATTAAGTTGTGAAAGAAGTGAAGGCTGCTGTGATATTTGGGACATAAAATCTAGTCACAGAGGAAAAACTTGAGGTCTTCAAGAAAAGTGTGGCCAAGCTACAAAACTAGCACTGTGTTTTGTTTTCTGTGTACTCTGGGTCCTGTTCAAGCAGAATGTGGAGTTATCGTCACCAATATAAGTTTATGTATTTATAAGCAGTCAGGCCAGTGGTTTTCAGTGTTCATTGAGCTTACCTTTAACAAATTTCTGGCCTGTCTGGGATTTGTAACCATTTGTAGAAATGGACTGGAATGGGACAGTATAATTCAGATGATGATTATATCTACTACTGTGGGCAAGAATCCCTTAGAAGAAATGGAGTTACCCTTCATAGTCAACAAAAGAATCCAAAATGCAGAACTTGGGTACAGTCTTTAAAACAACAGAATGATCTCTGTTTGTTTCCAAGGCACACCATTAAATATCACAGTAATCCAGGTCTATGCCCCAACCATTAGTGTCGAAGAAAGTGAAGTTGAACGGTTCTATGAAGACCTACAAGACATTCTAGAACTAACACCAAAATAAAGATGTCCCCTTCATCATAGGGGACTGGAATCCAAAAGGAAGAGTTCAAAAGATACTTGGAGTAACAGGCAAGTTTTCCTTGAGGTAAAATTTTAAGCAGGGGAAAGGCTAATAGAGTTTTGTCAAGAGAATGCACTGGTCATAGCAAACACACCCTTCCAGCAACACAAGAGAAGACTGTCCATGTGGACTTCAAAAGATGGTCAGTACCGAAATCAGAGCGATTGTATTCTTTGCAGCCGAAGATGGAGAAGCTCCATACAGTCAGCAAAAACAAGACCAGGAACTGACTGTGGATCAGATCATGAACTCCTTATTGCCAAATTCAGACTTAAATTGAAGAAAGTAGGGGAAACCACTAGACCACTCAGGTATGACCTAAATCAAATTCCTTACAATTATACAGTGGAAGTGACTAATAGATTCAAGGGATTAAATTTGGTAGAGAGAGTGCTTGAAGAACTATGGACAGAGGTTCATGACATTGTGCAGGAGGCAGTGATCAAGACCATCCCCAAGAAAAAGAAATGCAAAAGGCAAAATGATTGTCTGAGGAGGCCTTACAAATAGCTGAGAAAGGAAAAGTGAAAGGCAAAGGAGAAAAGGAAAGATATATCCATCTGAATGCAGAATTACAAAGCAATAGCAAGGAGAAATAAGAAAGCCATCCTCAGTGATCAATGCAAAGAAATAGAGGAAAACAATAGAATGGGAAAGACTAGAGGTCTCTTCAAGATAATTAGAGATGCCAAGGGAACATTTCGTGCAAAGATGGGCAAAACAAAGAACAAATAGTATGGACCTAACAGAAGCACAGGATGTTAAGAAGATTTGGCAAGAATACATAGAAGAACAAAAAGGATCTTAGTGACCCAGATAACCACCGTGGTGTGATTACTAACCTAGAGCCAGACGTCCTGGAGTGTGATGTCAAGTGGGCCTTAGGAAGCATCACTATGAACAAAGCTAGTGCAGGTGGTTGAATTCCAGCTGAGCTATTTCAAATCCAGAAGATAATGCTGTTAGAGTGCTGCACTCAATATGCCAGCAAATTTGAAAAACTCAGCAGTGGCCACAGGGCTGGAAAAGGTCAATTTTCATTCCAATCCCAAAGAAAGGCAATGCCAAAGAATGCACAAACTACTGCACATTGCACTGATCTCACATGCTAGTAAAGTAATGCTCAAAATTCTCCAAGATGGGCTTCAACAGTATGTAAGCTAACTTCCAGATGTGCAAGGTGGATTTAGAAAAAGCAGAGGAACAAGAGATCAAACTGCCAACATCTGTTGGATCATAGAAAAAGCAAGAGAATTCCAGAAAAATATCTGCTTCTGTTTTATTGACTACACTAAAGCCTTTGACTGTGTGGATCACAACAAACCGGAAAATTCCTCAGGAGATGGGAATACCAGACCACCTTACCTGCCTCTTGAGAAATCTGTATGAAGGTCAGGAAGCAACAGTTAGTACCAGACATGGGACAACAGATTGGTTCCAAATTGGGAAAGGAGTACTTTGAGGCTGTATATTGTCACCTTGCTTATTTAACTTATATGCAGAATACATCATGCAAAATGTCAGGCTGGATGAAGCACAAGCTGGAATCAAGATTGCCGGGAGAAATATCAATAACCTTAGCTATGCAGATGACACTTCCCTTATGGCAGAAAGCAAAGAGGGACTAAAGAGCCTCTTGATGAAAGTGAAAGAGCAGAGTGAAAAAGCTAGCTTAAAACTCAACATTTCAAAAACTAAGATCATGGCATCTGGTCCCATTACTTCATGGCAAATTGATGGGGAAACAATAGAAACAGTGTTAGACTTTATTTTGGGGGGCTCCACAATCAGTGCAGATGATGACTGCAGCCATTAAATTAAAAGACACTTACTCCTTGGAAGGAAAGTTATGACCAACCTAGATAGCATATTAAAAAGCAGAGACATTACTTTGCCAACAAAGGTCCAGCTGGTCAAGGCTATGGTTTTTCCAGTAGTCATGTATGGATGTGAGAGTTGGACCATAAAGAAAGTTGAGTGCTGAAGCATTAATGCTTTTGAACTGTGGTGTTGGAGAAGACTCTTGAGTCTCTTGGACAGCAAGGAGATCACACAAGTCGATCCTAAAGGAAATATGTCCTAATATTCATTGGAAGGACTGATGCTGAAGCTGAAGCTCCAGTACTATGGCCAGCTGATGCGAAGAACTGACTCATTTGAACAGACCCTGACACTGGGGAAAATTGAAGGAGGGAGGAGAAGGGGACAACAGAGGATGAGATAGTTGGATACAATCACTGACTGATGGATGTGAGTTTGAGCAAGCTCTGGGAGTTTGTGATGGACAGGGAAGCCTGGTGTGCTGTAGTCCATGGGGTCTAAAATAGTCAGACACAATTGAGCAACTGAACTGAACTGTAGGAAGGATTGAGGGAAAGATAAAATATTTTCAGAAGAGTTATGTCAGTGTTCTGATATTGCACCTATGTTCCAACTCACATAGGAGATCTATAGTCCTAGTCTCTTCCTCTGCTGTTTGATTACTATAATATGATGTTTTTCACAGATAATGTGTAGACTCATCATTATTTTATATATAAATGATTAGATGTGTTAGAAAAATATCTTCTTGGTCTCATCCTAAGGAACCTCATTATTTTATTTTATTTTTTAGACTTTTATTTTATTTTTTTTTTGGTGGGGGGAAATTGCTTTACAATGTTGTGTTAGTTTCTGCCAAACAACAAAACATAAGTGAGCTATAGTTATAAGAGGAACTTCATTATTACCATAGTTACTATAATTTTTCAACCTTGAGACATTGAATTTCAGAGTTAGGTTTCAGTTTTGATGAAACACCCCCTGCCATATCCTACGTTCATGATTTGACTTGGGAGTAAGTACTTTTTCAGGTCTCTGCTGCTTTATATGAAAAATTGAGATCCTGAGTAATCAAATTTTTTGTGAGTCCGTGTATTCATTATTCCTTTTCAGAAATCCCATTTTTAAATGGATGACAAAGATAGAACTATCTGAGATGCTTAGTCCCATTCTCACATATTCACAAAGCACAGGTTGTTCCTAGGTGTATTGTTATTATTTTAATTTTTTTTTTTTTTTGGCAGCTCAGAATGTGGGATCTTAGTTCCCTATCAAGGAATGTAACTTACAGTAGTCTTAATCACTGGACCATTAAGGAAGTCCTTAAATTGTTATTTACTATGTTGCTGACACTGCACTGCATGTATTCTTTTGTAAAACATTCAATAAAGGATATAATAAATTTAAAATATCAAGGGAAGTTTGGTAAGATCTTCCTAAAATCATAATAGCTCATTGCAGTACTATAAAATGTTTTTGGTAGCACCAAGAAAGAAGATGTCATTTCCTATCTTCTGGGATTTAAAAAAAAATCAAGCTTCCAACTGATACTCCAAGGCTAACTTTTGACTCAGAGACTTGACTTGTAAATAAAATGCATAAAAGATTTCCTGCCCTCCACTCTGGAAACCCTTTACTGATCTTGCTACTTTTTGAACTCTCTACTTCATCTATGAAAAAATTAGTTCTGTGATAGTTTCTTTGCTTCAGCTGAGTTACTGTGATATCATATTTTGTTACTCTTAAGGAAAATTCTTTCATAAACACATGGTCTAAACTGTGCTTATGACACAACCTTCATCCTGAGGAGTTGCTTGAGCACCTCCAAGTGGCTGTAGATGTGTGGATAGCAGAGTTACCCACAGGTAACAGGATACTAGTTAACTGTTCGGTGTCCCACAGTATTCAATGCAATAGCAGCCTTCAACAATGAACCGAAACAGACATTTTCATGTGGATTTATTTATTTATTTATTTTCAAATCAAGAGTTTTTATTGTCTCTTTAAAATATCACAACTGAGTCCATAGAACCATCTGCTGTCTTGTTTCTGCAGCAGGGTCACTGAGATCTTATTCATCAGCCTGCTGAACTGTTCCTTTTTCAGAAACATAGATACTTCATGTAGATTTAAAAGAAAATGGTTTCAGAACCTTTAGCCAGCTGAAGATACTAAAAAATGGAGTAATTGGATTAGGGAGGAAATTTTTTGCACAGAGGGATTGCCATGCTCTGAGTCTCAGAGTGGTGGGGATGATGTTCCCTTCTCACCTCAGCCTAGTGAGTGACTAGCCAGTGAGACTGCTTGGTAAACATTGACTCACTTGCTGCAATTGGGAAAGATGAAAAACTTCTGCCAGACAAAAGCAAAAAGGCTGCAGTAGACTGTGGGTCAGAGGTAGATTCTAACTGAGGAACTGGTATAGTCTGTTCTGGAATTGTTTTAACTTCCTCTTCTGGTTTTGGGATTAAGGGGATCTATTGAGAAGGCAGTGGCACCCCACTCCAGTACTCTTGCCTGGAAAATCCCATGGACAGAGGAGCCTGGTGGGCTGCAGTCCATGGGGTCGCACAGAGTCGGACATGACTGAGCGACTTCACTTTCACTTTTCACTTTTCACTTTTATGCATTGGAGAAGGAAATGGCAGCCCACTCCAGTGTTCTTGCCTGGAGAATCCCAGGGATGGGGTCGCACAGAGTCGGACACGACTGAAGTGACTTAGCAGTAGCAGTAGCAGTATTGGTATAAAATTAGATAAATTGGGTAGAAAATTTACAATGCATTCTCAAAATATTTATTGATCCTTAAAACTTACTAGTAAATCATTATTTTAGGTAACTTACAATTTCCAGTGGTTCTCCACTTTTCTAACTTTTTGTTGTTCACTTTATATCTTACAGATCTTTATAGTTTACACATGTTGTTACAATCCTTAACTTATTTGACACTCAAAACAATGCTTTGTCATAGCAGTACAAACATTGTTTTACCTATTTTAGAGAAAAGGAAACCGATACTCGGAAGTAAAATAATTGCTCAAGCTTATATTGCAGATAAGTGCAAGACC
The DNA here is from genome assembly GCF_033118175.1 of Dama dama. NCBI lineage: Eukaryota > Metazoa > Chordata > Mammalia > Artiodactyla > Cervidae > Dama > Dama dama. The sequence continues at coordinate 49,996,830 of NC_083685.1, read as the reverse complement.
AAGATTCCAACTCAGTCGTCCAATTACAAGTTTCACAGAACTAGTTCCCATATTTCAGTGTCCATGTACTCTTCTGTTTGCAAGATGATAATAATCCATAATAGCTAACAATTGCTGGGCATTTTTATGAAAGATACTTTACTGGTTTTTATTATAACTTGTTCTTAAGAATAACCCTATGAGATAGAGATAAACTATTTCCATTTTGCAGATGAGAAAACTGAGGTTTTCATAAAGGTAGAGATTTAATCAAGATCATATACTAGATGGTGTCATTGAGGAGATTGAAGACCACATAATCTAACTTCAGAGCCTAAAAAATTAACTACTGCATTCTCCTTGTTTTTGAACTGACACTTCATAATAAGTACATGGATTTTCTCATATGTCAGAATTGTATGTTAAAAATCTAAAATGTTAGTAATTCTAAGCAAATGGCTGCTAATAAACTATCACTTTTCTTAGAGAAATCTAAGAAAATTGAGCCTGAACTCAATATGTTTAGTTTTCATATCTACTTTGTTTTTGGATAACCGTGATGTTAACCAAGCTGTATCTTTTTTTCTTATATGTCTATCATAGAAACTATATTTAGAGTCATTATGTCACTAGAAACTATTATACTCAGGCTTACATAATAATAGTGAATTAATCTCTAAAAAAACATAAATTTGTATGCTATTTTGTCCATGTGGGCTACCATAACAAAAATAATGATAAAATGAAGTTTATAAGCAAGAACAAAAATTATACCTCATAGTTCTGGAAGCTGGAAATTCTGAGATGAAGGTACCAGCCGGTTCTATGCTGGATGATACCCTGCTTCTTGCTTCATAGATGACCATCATCTTGCTGTGACCTCACGTGCTAGAAGAGCTTTCTGGAGCCCCTTTTATAATGGCACTAATTCCATTCATAAGGGTATCCCCTCAAAGCCCCCATCTCCAGATTTCATAACATTGGTGATTAAGTTTCAGCACATGAATTTCAGAGTAACGCAAAAATCCAGTCTGTGGCATTTGCCACTAAAATGCCATTAGTTTGAGAATTAATAATAATGCAGGTACTTATTTCTCATCTTTGATCAGCAGACATGCAACTGGCACATAACTGGTCTCTGTGCTGTGTACCATTTGTTAAATATTTTCTATGTATACTTGCCTCTAATAATCACAAATCACATTTCCATGCATATCAAAAACAGTGTAGTATATTGGCACATAGCACCTGAAAAAGAACCTTGTTGTACAATCAAAATGCCAAAAGTTTTTCATTTTTTAAAATATATATTTATTGTTTAACAGTGAAACGTTGGACCAGTGGATTAAAATTTTGAAATAAAATGTGTATTGATGTCCATTTAAATATGCTAAATTTTATACATTATTTTCATAGATTAAATGTTAACATTCTTAGTCTATGACTTTTACACCAGATTCTGATATATTTCAGTTGATGAATGATTATTTTGAATCATCAAATGATACTGCTGCCTGCTAGCTATCTTTGCACAGCAGCATTTGTGCAATTATTTGTGTTTTATTGCTTTTGTGTTATTACTTATAAAATGAGTGGAAAATGGGAAAGTGACAAGAAACTTACATCACATAAACTTAATTCCTTTGAGGCACAGTTAGAAATTATTAGCATGCTTCAGGTAATGAATCTCAAGATTCATTATATTCATAGTACTTAAACTAGTTGGTATTCCACTGGGAAAAAAATAACAAAATACATGTATAAACTAATAGAAAAATTTGAAAAATATGTTGTTTAAAAAGCAGATTTTAATTAGGGGATTTATGATATCCATGTTCTAGATTTTAAGATACCATGAATTGTAAAGTGCACTATTATCTAAAAAGTATCTCATAAGGAATGCAAATTGTTGAATTCAAAGTAAAAAATCAATTCAAGATGTGTAATACACTGATTTCAGAAATGGTGAAATATGAGTCTTAGAATCAGATAAGTGCATTATTGTTTTTAATGCTGAAAATATTTTGTCTATCTTGTTCATATTTTACTCTGATATGCATTTTAGAATGTATTATCTATAAAGTTAAACTAGATCCAGTATCTTATATATGAAAGCTCACTTAAAAGAGATTAATGACACCAGAAAGCATTAGTGTATATGTATTTTTAAATTTGTTTGTTTAATAGTAACAAAGACATGATTTTTTATAACATATTTTGACTGTCAGACCACATTTTGAGTTTAGCTTAAATGAGGACAGAGATTAAGGGGCAAGAATTATTTTCATTACACATTCTTAGAGGTTTATATAGAAGGCCTACCTGAATGAAACTGTGTTCCTAAAAGCAATTATATAGCATATTTTATATGTCAAATTTATATATGTTGTGTTCCTACAAGAATCAAAAGTAGTAGATAATCTATGGGACATATCAGACATATTTCTTTTTTTTTTTTTTAATTCTTTTTTATGAAATTTTTTAATTAAAAAAATTTTTTTTCATTTATTTTTATTAGTTGGAGGATAATTACTTCACATTTGTTATTCTCTTCTTGTTTATACTGAGAATTTTTCCTTTGCTTCTCAAAAAATATTTATTTATTTTCTTTTGGTTGCACTGGGTCTTCGTTGCTGTGCCGTGGGTGGCTTTCTGTAGTTGCGGTGACCAGGGGCTACACTTTGTTGAGGTGCAGTTCCCTCAAGGTCTATCCATGTTTTTACAAATGGCAAGATTTCATATTTTTATGGATGGATAATATTCCTACACACACACACATACACACACATAGCATATCACAGCTTCGTTATACATTCATCTATCGATGGACACTTTGGTTGTTTCTATTTCTTGGCCATTGTGCATAATGCTGAAGATTGTGGTTCATGTATCTTTTCTAGTCAGTATTTTCATGTTCTTCAGATATTTCATGTTCTTCCTGATATTACCTAGGAATGGAATTTGTAGATATTATGGTAGCTCTGTTTTTAATTTTTGAAGAACCTCCCTACTGTTTTTCATAGTGGCTACACTGATTTACGCAGGAGAAGGCAATGGCACCCCACTCCAGTACTCTTGCCTGGAAAATCCCATGGATGGAGGAGCCTGGTAGGCTGCGGTCCATGGGGTCACTAAGAGTCGGACACGACTGAGCGGCTTCACTTTCACTTTTCACTTACACTGATTTTCATTTTCACCAACAGTGTAGTAGGAGTCCCTTTTTTCTTCCTCACCTTGACTCTTCTTATCTTAGGAATTAACTGTCTCCTTTCTACTTTGTATTGCTGCATTATTTTTGATGATGCCTCTACATTCACATATTTAAAACAGATAAGCTTTCATATCACAAATCCAAATTCTGTCCTCTTTGTGCATAGAAGAAAGCCCAATCATCCTAACATGGTTGAACTTCATTTTGCTCTTTCAGTGAATACCTGAATAGGCTGGATTCCAGACAAAACCTGCCTGTAGCACCAAAGTGAGCTTCTCCCTTATGCTTTCACAGTCACCTGTTTGCTGCTTTCTTATAGCTTGTTTTCAATATCAATTTCATGGCTATACACAAGTCTGATCCTTTGGAGATAAATCATCAAAGAGATGAATTGATTCTAAGTCATTGACTAATACAGACTTTGCTTCTTTGCTGCTAGATTTAATAAAATTGTGAAACGTTGAATGTAACTTGCTTAATGATTCTTATACAATTAAATATCCAATTCAAATAAATGGTGTGAATGTTCAGAAATATTTTACTACTTTCCGCGTCTGTCCACGTCTCCATGTTGTTCAGTATTCTATATTAATGCAAAGGTAGGTCTTAGTATTGTACTTTATGTACTTCATTAGTCTCTTTTATAAATATGGAATATAGTGGACCCGGAGACGGCCTTGCAGCGCAGCTATGGGTGCCCCGGGTGGAAAGGTCAACCGGCCGCGAACAGAGCTGAAGAAGAAGCTGTTCAAGCGACGACGTGTGTTGAACCGGGAGCGGCGACTGAAGCATCGGGTGGTCGGAGCTGTGATAGACGAAGGACTGATTACGCGGCACCACCTCAAGAAGCGGGCGTCCAGTGCACGTGCCAACATTACTCTGTCTGGGAAGAAGCGCAGAAAACTCCTCCAGCAGATCCGACTTGCCCAGAAAGAGAAAGCAGCCATGGAAGTGGAAGCCCCTCCCAAGCCAACCAGGACTAGTGACCTGCAGCCCAAATCAAAAAAGAAGACAGCCCCCCCCCGCCCCGCCCCCCCCGCCCAAGATGTAGATATGGAGGACCTTGAAGATAAGAGCTAATTCTGAATCTCACACCCTTTCCACCAGAAGATTCTCAAGCTGGAGCCAAGAGGACTCGATGGTTATTTCAGATGATTTTGGAGAGAGCATTGCTCCTTTTCATTCTCCCTATATTCCTCTTTCCTAATGGCCTACTGACCTGCCCTGGAGGGATGTATTGAGAAAAAGAGAGTAGAAAAGAAAAATTGCAGAGGGAGTCCTAAGCAGTCAACTGCATTTGTAATAAAGCCCCCTCGTTCCCACTGAGATGTGTGTGATTAAATGTAGGAATTGGGATGGGAAAAGGAAAAGGGGCCGTGAGTGTGGAAACAAGACAACTGGAAAAATGGGACTCAGCGCTTACTTGAGCAAAGGCAACAAGAAGTTAAGTTCCTTGGTGGCCCTGTCTCCCCAGTGACAAAATTTCTGACAAAACTGAGGATTATTGTAGAGATGTCGGAGGAGGCGAGGGTCCTGAAAACAGCCCTGCCACCTCCCCTGTGTGACCAGGGTGGACAAGTGACCATGATTGTCTTTGCTTCCATTGCTGGATTATATTTTTAATAAAGTGAACATTATTTAAAAAAAAAAATGTGGAATATATTAAAAAAAAAAAAACTCAGAACATATACTTCCTTTGATTGTGACTATGTATTACTGCAGGCAATTTGATGTTCTTTTTAATGTAATAGACTATTGCTCTTCACTTGCTTAGCAAGCACTATTTATGACTAGGTGAAACCTAAAAAGCAAAATCTTATTGAAACTCAGAGTCTTATAAACAGTGCCTTTGTAAATTTATGATGTATAAGTTGAAAAAATATATTCATAATGAACTAATAATTGGATTTGAAAAAAAGCCTCTTATAATTTTTTACTTTGATTCTTGGCTTTTTAAAAATAATTGGATTTTACTGAGCTTTGTTTTTTTCCTTGAGAATAAATTTGACACCACATATTTGCTCAAATAAAATACACTCTCATCATAGTTTATTCACTGTAAGAAAAATAAACCAGAGAATGGGCTGAAAAATATTCGTTATTATTTTTATGCTAATCAGCACTGGGGACAATAAGCTATTTCTATTCTTATTTCTGAAATCAGTTGTCCTATACTTAACAGTATCTGAAAAAAAGTATATGTTAATGGTTCAAATAATAAAAATGCAGTGAAAGGAAAAGAAAGGAAATGAGGAAAAGAAAGGTGAAAGCAGATTTAATAGTTTATTAAGATAAAGAATTTATTTCTACTATATGAATGCATTTATTTATTGACAACTAAAACATGTACCTGCTTGAGTAAGCAATATAACTGGAGTGAGACTAAAATATAGTACATGCCATCTCACTGCTGTTTTCAGCCTTAAAAATATAGGGCTTTATAAACTTATAAAGTTTATAAAATTATTATTATAAAATCTGCATTTCCAGATTTTTATAATGCTTGCAAAATACATTTGCTTTATTAAGAATAATTAAGAATTCTAGCATAATACCCTAGGTTTTTTATTCATAAGCCAGATTTTATTTTGATTTTGTAAAATGAGAATCTGTCTATCTTTAAAGATATTAGAGCTTTTCTTACACTGCCCATTAATGTATGCTTGCAAAAGGCAAGCACCCCTGCCACTACCACCTTCAACAAGCAACATGGGGATAGTGAATCATACGTAATTATGCTCTGTTTTCTTCTGAAATTCAACCCATGAATCAGTTAATTTATATGGAGATTTGCTGAGCTTACCATGGCATTTGTATATCTTAATCCTTCTTTTATTAGCTATACTTATAAGAAAATTATACCATTATTTTCCTACAAGCCTTAAGTCTCAGCTAATTAGTGTAGTCAAAAATATTTTCAAGTGGATATTTTTCCATCTTAAAAATTATTCATACTGTGTGTCTCTGTTTGACTGAATGTTTTTTGTTATTTGTACATGTGTACTTTATTCTTTTGGCAGGAATAAGAACTCAGAAAGCATAGTCTTAACAGGACTTGAGGTTTTTGTACTTGTCAGTTGTTTGTGGACTTTATCCATAATTGGTAAGAGTCTTATTTTTAGCACTAGTCACTTATTAACATTTTTTATGAAGAGAAGGTTGATTTATAAGTAAAAGGAGAAAGAAATTCTGTTTTCTAACTCTAGAATTTTGGCAATTAATCTGACAGTTGTAGAAGTTTTTCAGCATTTGTCAGTATGGTGACAACAGAAAGGGTGTTTGGAACACAAAATTATGCCCGTCAATTATTACTCTATATGTTTCCCTCCCCTTCACACACTGATTACTTAAGATTCAAATTGTATTTTCATCAACATTTGTGAGAGATTACATTTACCGAGTTTTGTTATTTTGGTCTCTTCTTTTTGAATTCTAATATTATAAAACCCCAAGATTCAAATAAGCACTTAAAACACCATTTTATTGTTTCCTTGAACTTATTATGCCATGGATTTGAAGAAGTTTAAATTCTGATTCTCAGTAAAGTGATAGAAGCATATGCATTAAAAGGAGGTCAGATTGTAATGGTAGATATTCAAAAAGAGAGTTTATCAGGTGAACCATGCAGATCTCCTGGAGAACATGCCTAGTCAGCTCAAGAAGGGAGGGCCTGTTTCTGGAGAAACAGAGACAGCTAGGAATTAGTGGGAGGTCATTAAAGTAGCTGGAATTCAGTTTTTGAAAGCTTTAGAGCATTATAAAATAATTTGGCTTTAATAAGTCACATAGAAAAACGTTAAAGTTTGAGCAGATACATGACATGTACTAAATTATATTCTAAGGGATCATTGTGCATTATGAGCACTTTAATGAGGGTAAATTGTTGACAAATTAGGGTATTGTTTTAAGATACAACCATAGTCCAGTTGAGAGATGTTGGTGGCTTTAGTAGTAGAAGTGATTAGAAGTGATTAGATTCTTGTTATTTTTGAAGATTTACTGATAGATTTGATGTGGAGTGTGAGAAAATAGAAGTGTCAAAGATGAATTCAAGGATTTTGAATTAACCAGTTAGAAGAATTAAATTTCCATTTGTATAGTGAGGCAGGCTGTGAGAGCAGGTTTTTTTCTGGTAAAGGTGGGAAGTTCAGTTTTAAGCTTGTTAAGTTTGACTTGTCTATTAGTTTACTATAAAGTTATGTAGAAATAGAAGACTAGCAATTAAATGTATATGGCTAGAGTTCAGGGGAAAAATCTGTGTTGGAATTAGAAATTTTGAAGTTGTCTGCACAGAAATGCTATTTAAAGTCCCGGAACTGGATGAAATTGCTCAAGGAGACAGTGTATATAGAAAGACAAAAACAGAGAGCAAGAGAGCATTCTGGAATATTCCACCATTAACTGATAGGAAAGATGAGAGGGAACCAGCGGAGGAGACAGTAAAAGAAGACTGAAGATATCAGAGGAAACTAAGGACAGTGGTGTGGTCAGAGGAAACCAACAGATATGGAAGTGTTTAAAGAATGCGTACACGTCAAATAGATTGCTGACAGAAAATAGACTATTAGACTTAGCAGTATTTTTAGTCCCTGATGGTTTGTAACAATGTTACACACGTACACACAAAGGAATTTTAGTGGAAGTATGGCTGGCTGAAGCTATTAGAACGATCTCAAAGGAACATGGAATGAGAACAGGGCAATTAGAGACTTGTGAGTATGAGAAACACTTCATAGCAAGTTTCCATAAAGGGGAAGGAGAAAGTGAGATCAAGATATGTTTCCTTTTTCTTAATCTATAAGAGAAATAATGGACATGTTTGAATGTTCACAAAAATTACTAATAGGTGAAAAGTTAAAACAGTGCAAAGAAACTTGAATCACTGGAGTAACGGTTCCTAGGTAGGCAAAGAAGGATACAATGTAAAGAAGAGGAGAGTATTAAGAGCACAAGGTTAATTCTTATCAACAGATGGTGATCAGAATTATGTGGACACAACTTCTGGCAGGTTAATAGATAGTGTGACAGGATTTCCATTTGTTTTCATCTGCTTTTGTTTTATCAATGTATGGAAAAATTGTGTGCATGTGTGTAATCCTATACATGAGAAATGCTTACTTGTTCAACTGATTAATATTGCTTATGTAATGAAATTAAAAGACGCTTACTCCTTGGAAGGAAAGTTATGACCAACCTAGATAGCATATTAAAAAGCAGAGACATTACTTTGCCAACAAAGGTCCGTCTAGTCAAGGCTATGGTTTTTCCAGTGGTCATGTATGGATGTGAGAGTTGGACTGTGAAGGAAGCTGAGCACTGAAGAATTGATGCTTTTGAACTATGGTGTTGGAGAAGACTCTTGAGAGTCCCTTGGATTGCAGGGGGATCCAACCAGTCCATCCTAAAGGAGATCAATCCTGGGTGTTCATTGGAAGGACTGATGCTGAAGCTGAAACTCCAATACTTTGGCCACCTCATGCAAAGAGTTGACTCATTGGAAAAGACCCTGATGCTGGGAGGGATTGGGGGCAGAAGGAGAAGGGGATGACAGAGGATGAGATGGATGGATGGCATCATTGACTTGATGGACATGAGTTTGAGTAAACTTCAGGAGTTGGTGATGGACAGGGAGGCCTGGGATGCTGCGATTCATGGGGTCGCAAAGAGTCGGACATGACTGAGCGACTGAACTTAACTGATGTAATGAATATCTGGAAAGAGTTAAAATAGTTTGAAATAAACATGTCAGGTACATTTCTTAAGGTACTGCATCTGTATTGCTGACTGAGATACTGGTATACATGTGGACTGAGAGTGAGGCTAATGAAGAGGGAACTTCAGGACTGCTCTCATGCATAGATCCTTTCTAATATTGTTGCAACAGGCCCTAGCCATTTTACAATCATAGTTCTATTTATTTTTTTCCTAAAGAGAAGTTTACCTAGGAGCAGCTTTGAACCTGCCTGCCCATGCATCCTCCTATAAATGACTTGGGAAAACAATGGTCTAAGTCTTTCTGCCTTATAAATCTTGAGCAAGTGCTTCTCATTGACAGATTATTCCAACCTGGGACCTGGAACTGTATAGAGAAGGGGGTTCTGGCAAGTGTAGTTCATTTGCCCTTGAAAGGCTGAAGATGATGCTGAGTAGACAAGAGACTAGCCAGCATATCACCTTATGGAAGGAAATACAATTAATTGTCTAAGATGACTTTGAGATATTCAAGAGACTAAGACTTAAAGGGAATAAACATTTATTGGGCTTCCCAGGTGGCTCAGAAGTTAAAGCATCTGCCTGCGTCTGCCTGCAATGTGGGCAGACCTGGGTTCGATCCCTGGGTTGGGAAGACCCCCTGGAGAAGGAAACAGCAACCCACTCCAGTATTCTTGCCTGGAGGAGGAGGAGGAGGAGCCTGGTGGGCTACAGTCCATGGGGTCTCAAAGAGTCAGACACCACTGAGAGACTTCACTTTCACTTTCTTTCAGCATATCTGAAAGTGGAAAATAGTGAAGTATTTATTGAAACCTGATTGATTCTAGAACAACACAGAAGGGTTAAAAGTCAGTTTGGAATAAAAAAGTAGAGCAATGAAAGAGCAAAAATTTTTCAGAGTGTCTTTAGCCATGTTCAGGGAAGAGGATACCCTGATTTTAGGGCTCTGTTTGCCATTCACTAATAGTGCATTCAATATACTTATTGATCATTCACACTAGGTACTAAGGATATCATTTAAAACAAGACAGAAATGGTCCCTCTGTTCAAAGGGCTTATGGTCTTGGCAAGCACCATCCAACTGAATGTAATTCCAGTCCCAAATGTGAGCCACATAGGTAATTTTAAATGTTCTAGCAGCCACAATCAAAAAGTTAAACAGATGAAATTAATTTTAACAATTAAAATTCACTCACTATATATAAAATATGTATTCTTATTTCAGTGTTTAATCAATATAAAATTATCAATAATATATTTTACATTCTTTTTCTTGTTTTATACTGTTTTCAAACTCTATGTTGTTTATTTTACATTTATAGCACATTCCAATTTGAACTGGGCACATTGAAAGTGCTCAACATGCTTAATGGCTACAGCATTGAATAGCATATGTCTTCTAGACATCTAGAAGTTTAACCTGAATACATCTTCAGGACCTCATTGTGAAAAAGTCTTGAACTTGAACTCTGGACCCACATATCACTTTTTGGTGATCCATCAAGACTTGCTACCTGTTAGGCTGTCTTATGTTTCTTTTATGACATAAAATATCCAAACAAATTACTGAATACATGAACTGTAATTCCTTAGCTTTGAATAACTGCATGCTGGTGTCACTGACAACTAGTGTATGTAAGTAAAGTTAATTTACAAATCCATTCAGTGCTACCACTGCCTTTCAAACATGCATTCTTCTTTAACATATATTGGCATGCCATAATGAAGATATATTATGGGCTTTCTTCTTTTTCACCAAGGGAAATAAAAGTAGATTGGGGATTGAATATATTACTTTCCTTTGGGAAGCTGAATTTGGGTTTCAGAAAATGCTGCGTTTCTGTACCTGAAATTAAGGGAAGAGAAAAAACAATTCCTGAGAAGCTTAAAATGTAGGTTAAAAAACCCTGATTATTTCAGCATATGTTGATTTCATATACAAGTTTCACCTTTAAAAAGAAAAACATATACCATAATTTGATTATAATTGAAACAATCATTGAGATTTTTTAATGACTGAATCTATTTCTTTATGTAATTATAAAATTACTTAATTACTAAAATGGCTAAAAAATCTCAAAACATATAGAATGTGCATTTATTTGCTCTACTACTCTAGTTTATTGTGACAGTTGAGGGCATGATGCTTATCAAAATCCGTGCAACACTGGTGTGTATTGTATTTTAACATCATTATCTATATATGCCACAATTAGAAATAAAACAAAAGCTGTTTTTGAAAAATTTCTGTCATCTCAAACACAGAAGAAAATGGGCTGAATACATACAAATTATTTTCTGTTGTAAACTTAAGAAGTTGTGTTTCAATTTCTTTGTGGATGTGTATGTGTAGAGATTGCAAGGTTACTGCTACTAGTATTTGCTTTGTAATGCTTATGATGTATAATAGAATCTCTATTTTAGTGTGTGAAGGACATAGAAAAATACAAGTGTTTATAAATTAAAGAAAGAAATGAGAGCTAGAAGACTGGGAAATTGTATAAAGATTAATAATACCATTGGAAATCCAATTTGCCTGCACAGAAAATCATATTTTCTAGGAGAAATATTAATAGCAGAGATGTCTAAATGTGTTATTTAAAGATTAGACTTCAAAGGATGGAAGAGTAGGAACAAAAACAAAATCAAACAAATAAGGACTAAGAAACTTGAGATCTTACTGATGATTGATTGCCACCTACTTAAATAGCTTTTGATAGTAATAAAATATAAATGGTTATTCAGAGTTCTATATTTTGAAAGAATTTGTGGTGATCATTAAGTGTATTTTGCCCAGATTAGTCCAGAGAAATTTAAGATACCTTATGGTGCCAAATAATTGGCATCAGAACAGAAAAGGATATGAACTTCACATAGGTTCTCAAATCCTGATTCTACAGAAATGAAGTAGTGGAATTCATTTTTACAGAAAATATTATTAAAATATACTCATATGCCTTTCATGTCATTTTATTCCTTTTAAAATGTTACCATATTTTCAGGAAAATTTATGCAGATATTGGGATGAAATCTGTCTCAATGTTTCCATATATTGTTCATACATAAATGTGGTATCCACATTCATGCTATGACAAGGTGCATCAATTTTTATCACTGGACAGATTATGTTCTTTTTGTAATTTGTAAATTACAAAATTTAGAAATGTCTCCCCAAATATAATTTTAGGGACTATATTCATCTAAGGCATTTTTAATACACAGTAGAATTTTCTTTTATAAGGATCATTGTTAGCTCTCATTTTTCTAATTAGTTTAATCTGAAAATACCAAAAGAAATTTATGAGACCTTGTTTAAAAAATATCTTGAAGGTAATTGGCTTTAAAATCTGCTTTAAAATAGAATGATAAAGCTCAGTAGCATACAACTCTGCTGTTTCTACCATGTCTTAGTTTGTATGGCATTATTTTCTGGGAAAGTCTTTGATCTTTAGGCTTTGCAGGTGACTCAGTGGTAAAGAATCTGCCCTCAATGCAGGAGACATGGGTTTGATCCTTGGGTGGGTCAAGGAAATGGCAACCTGCTCCAGTATTCTTGCCTGGGAAATCCCATGGACAGGGGTGCCTGGTGGGCTACACAGTCCATGGAGTCCCCAAAGAGTCAGACACGACTTAGTGACTAAAATATTAATAACAAAACAACTTTGATCTTTAATTTAACCTATTCATCTTCCACCTATATTTAAAGGTCAAAATCAAAACTTCTGCTAATCCCTTGAGATTCAGAATGAGCTTCCACTTAGTGATGAAGGTTTTTCTACCTTAATTAACTTTTTAAAAGAAATTCTATTCAATTTGTATTTTGTTATATTGATACTTTTTGGTCTCAGTACCTTGATTTTAAACCGGAAGCCAACAACTAGATTTTTACATTGTAGTTTTCTTTATCGCTACCAATACCTAGAAAGTCAATTAACTAGATGTCAGATCTTTAATAGTTTGTAACCAATTGAGACATTGTTTCAACTTGTATGTGTGGGAGAATAATCAATTGTATATGAATAGTTTCCTTAGTTTGGAGAAAATAGGGCATCTCAATTTTAAAAACACAGTATTATTAAGAATTGGATATAGTAATTAAGGAGAATTATCAGTCAAATTATTTTCAAGAGTGTTCCTAGGTTTGGAGAATGATGAAACAGTGATAATCCTAATTTAGTTGATTTGTAGATAAAATTTGTTTATTTTTGTCTTTTGAATTTTTTGTACATAGAGCATGCATACATGCTAAATTGTTTCAGTCATGTCCGATTCTTTGCGACCCTGTGGACTGTAGCCCACCAGGCTCCTCTGTCCGTGGGATTCTCCAGGCAAGAATACTGCACTGAGTTGCCATGCCCTCTTCCAGGGGTCTTCCTGACCTAGGGATCAAATCCAGGTCTCTTGTGTCTTTTTGATGATAGCCATTCAGTCAGGTGTGAGGTACTATCTCATTGTCTTAATTTGCATTTTTCTGAGATAATTAGCAATTCTGAGCATCTTTTTAGGTACTTGTTGGGCATTTTAATGTTTTCTTTGAAAAAAAAACGTCTACTCAAGTCTTCTGCTCATTTTTAAATTGGATTGTTTGTGTTCTGATATTAAGTTGTAAGAGCTGTTTATATATTTTGGATATTAACTTCTTATTTGTCATATGCCTTCCAAACATTCTTTCTTTTTCAGTTGGTTATCTTTCCATTTTTTCAATGATTTCCTTTGCTTTGTAAATGCTTTTAAGTTTAATTAGATATCATCAGTTTATTTTTGCTTTTGTTTCCTTTGCCTTAGGAGACAGATCCCCCTACATAGTTTCTTTTAGGAGTTTTATGGTTTGGGGTTTTATATTTAGATTTTTAATTAATTTTGAGTTTATTTTTGTACATGGTGTGAGAAGCTGTTCTAATTTCATTGTTTTACATGCAACTGTCCAGTGGTGCTGGGAAAACTGGACAGCTTTCAGTAAAAGCTCTAAGAATATTCTAGTCTTCCTCTGATTGAGTTTTCTAACTTGTAAAATGGAGTTATTAGCAATACTAATGAGGATTAAATGAGTTAATATATGTACTAGCCTTAGGGTCTGGAACATTCTAAAACTTTAAATAATAAAAGGAATATTTGGTCATAAATATTGAATGTGACCAAAAAAATAGAAAATAACTCTACAGTAAAAGTCTTGAATAGCATTTTTCAAGAAGACAGCCCCTTGTCCCAGTCCTGCTAGATCTTCTATGAACTGAAATTATTTTTACTACTATTTCAGATGTTCTGCTTGCTTCCTACTGACCCATGTGCCTAAGTAATAGGTGTGTTCTGCTCTGCGAGTCACACAAAATGGTGTGACCTTCTTCATAAACCATATTCCCAGGGAGGCAGAGTGATCCATCTTAAATTAATGTATTTTAAAAAGACTAAGCAAATGAAACTTAGGTCTTGAAGATTGTTCTGTATTTGTTGTCCTCAGGATTTGAGCTGACAAACAGTGGCATATACTAATTTATACACAAGTCTTATTGTTTGATGCCATATAGCTTTAGTAGATAAGGGGATATTTATGAAAGAGTTGACTATCTTAAAGTGTGAGAACAAACATCCATGTTGCATTCTGGGAATTTTATGCAGAAATGTGGCATTTATTTTTTCTTTCTTTTCCTAAAGCACTTCATTGAATAAAAAAATATTATTTGTTGAATTGAATTGATCCTTGTATATAATACGTAAGAAGACAAAAATGCCATGTACACTTTTAAAAATACCTAATGTAAGTGAAACAATTTCAGACTAGGGATATCTGAGAAAATTACAGGAAGAAAGATCTTCCTTGCATGATTAAAAAAATGTAATTTCACAGAAAATAATTTTTCTTCTTGAATTTTTTTGACTCTTCTTACATTCTCACAATTTGTTTATATTATAAGATATCAGGGTAATAAGACAAGACACGTAAGTGAAGAATTTGTGTTCTTTGAAGAGCAGCATTTAGCCTATACATTTTTAAAATATTTTAGAAAAGTTGGCAGGATGCAAGGATGGCAGAGGGAAAAAGTGATGTGCAGAGACCTCTAGAGACCAGACAGCTTCACTGCACTTAGAGCTCTGCAGCTCTGGTCCAATGCTGTGCTGTAATTGAATTACTTGGGGAGCTGTAACACGGCCGTAAAGAGAACAAGGTGCGGTTCTGTTCCTAGTGCTGTGGTTACAGTCGGTCCTCTCAGAAGCCTTATGCTTCTGGCCATTTTCCCCTTAATGATTTAATTATGGTAAAATATGCTTTATGTTTGCTCTACTGCAAAAACAATGATTAAACAACAGATGTTCATACCCCAGAAATATAAACTATCAATGTTTGCAGAATATCTATTTTTAGAAAAAGCATAGTAAGCAGTTACCTGCTGCTATGACATATAGATATTCTATTTACCTGATACTTAATTTGTTTTGGGAAAAAAAAAGCTGGCGTTACTTTTATTTTCCTTTTCTGAAGTATTGGGCTTTGTCTTTTGATATCTTGAGTTTGACTGAAAACCTTACTTAAATGTCCATTATATTAATCCTATAAGAATTTATTGGAATGAAAAAGCTTTACAGTGTTTATAGTATTGTAAACATATTTATATTCAGTTGTGTCCTCATACTATTTTTCCTCTGTAAAATAAATTGTGAATGTTGAATACTTCCTGCTACAAAGAAACAGATCAATTAAACACATTTCTATCTCCCTCTCTTTCTTTTCTTTCTCCAGCAGAATTCTGTGTATTAGTCATTAGTGTATTAAGATTCTATTAAAACAAAAACCCAGAATCAGTAGGAAATGTGTATATGCATATAGGTGTGTATGTGTGTGAGAGAGAGAGAGAAGATTAAGGAGGTTCATACATCCAAAATCTAGAGGGCAGGCCGATAGACTGAATAGACTGACGATCCAGGCAAAAGTTCATGTTGTAATCTATAGTCTAAAAAGTAGTCTGGAGGTAGAATTCCTTTTTCTTTTAAGTATCTATCTTTTCTCTTAAGGCCTGATGATTGAATGAGGTCTATCCATATTATGGAAGGTAATCTACTTTAAAGTCTACTGATTAATCACATCTAAAAATTTTTTGTACAGCAACATCTAGTCTGGTATTTGATCAAAAGATAAGTACTATGACCTAAGCCAGGTTTCACATGAAATTTACCATCTTCCTGAGAAATTTTATAATAATTTTATATAATTTGACTACTCTAAATAAACTGAAACAAAGCAAAGCAATGAAAATATGAACACAAACATACAGACACACAATAATATGATGATTGGTGATGTTTTCAGCTTACTAGTAGTATAAATTCTATCTAATCACAGTAAAATATTTCTCATATGGAAGTGAGAAATTCAGTGAATATCTTTCAGTTAAAGTTTGTTGCTCCCTGATGCTCAGGCTATCTTAGTGAAGATATTCCTTATCATTGTTTTCATTAAAAAGATAAATCAAGCTTTAAAATTCCATTATTTTTACAACTCACATTCAAGTACTAGTTTCTTATAAAAACATAATTTTTATTAATCAACATTTATCTCATGAAATGTTGATTGAGATATATTTCCTTTATGTTTCAAATAAAAATAAAAATACTGAATGTAAAATATATTATTTAATATTGAACTGGTAAAATGAGGACAATAAATTTGATAATACTCTTTTTGTTTCTGTCCTAAGTAAAATAACTAGTATTTTGTCCTATATTGACACTAAAGATGGTATCCTCTTAGTTAGAAGTTAGGTTTTAGTTAATATCACATGTCTAAAAATACGATTTACTGGAGTGGGTGACCATTCCCTTCTCCAGGGGATCTTCTTGACCCAGGGATTGAATTCAGATCTCCCGCATTGGAGGCAGATTCTTTATCACCTAAGCCACCAGAGAAGCCCTTTCACTTTTTTCTTCATGTAAAAATACTTGAAATATGTAAATGAAGCTACATCCAGTCACCAATACATATTTAAGCATGACCGTAGTATAGCATAATCACTGACTTTGGCTTTTAAAATGTAACACTATTTGTAAATAAAAATACATCAGATTTATAGAGCACTTTCACTAAGCAGTCTCTTTTAGAGGGGTATTTGCATTCTGTGAACATGAAATGAATAGAATATGAGTGTGGATTCATTTGTCTAATTTTTAAAAATTTCTCAGACATGAAGTAGTTTGTACAAGGTCATATGGCAATTTATTGACACAGCCAGAGGTATAATCTACTTTTATTTCATTTCCAATGCAATGTTATATAATCACTTGAGATTTACTAAATAGGGAACAAACATATGGGGAAAAAGTCTCTATCTACTTGCTTTAATTCTGCACAAATCTATAGAAATGGCAATATATTCTCTTATCTATACATTATTGATAATAATGTATTATTGTTGTTATTCAGTTGCTAAGTCCTGTCCGACTCTTTGTGACTCCATGGACTGCAGCACGCCAGGCTTCCCAGTCCTTCACTGTCTCCCGGGGTTTGCTCAGATTCATGTGTCTATTGGGTCAGTGATGCTATCTAGCCATCTCATCCTCTGTCACACACTTCTTCCTTTGTCTTCAATCTTTCCCAGCATCTGAATCTTTTCCAGTGAGTTGGCCCTTTGCATCGGGTGGCTAAGTCTTGGAGCTTTGACTTCAGCATTAGTCCTTCCAATGAACATTCAGGATTGTTTTCCTTTAGGATTGACTAGTTTGATCTCCTTGCAGTCCAGGAACTCTTGAGAGTCTTCTCCAGCACCACAGTTCAAAAGCATCAATTCTTTGGGGGCTCAGCCTTCTTTATGGTCCAATTCTCACATCCATATTTGATTGCTGGAAAATCCATGGCTTTTACTATATGGACCTTTTTTGTCTAAGTGATGTCTTTGCTTTTTAATACACTGTCTCAGTTTGTCATAGCATAATACTCAGTTGTTTCAGAAGGCATATCATCCCCAAGGCTAAGGGAGATAGATCAGTGCCTGTGTGACTTGTATGTGAAGCAAACTGACCAGCAGTTTGGGGTCACATAAACTCCAGATGATGGAAGGTACCTATGGTAATTTACTTGATTAATTGCTCACTGGATAAAAGGAACTGTCCAAATATTTTAAGTACTGTGGATTGTTAGGTTGGAGTTCACATTGATACTCAGCTACTCGAAGAATTATTATGACCTATTGATTAAAGTGAGAATGTATGGGAGGCAGGGAATAAATTGAATTCTGCCTAGGTGACTCATAAGCAGCAACACTGGGTCTACCAGTACATTTCCCTGATCCCTGAATGAATAATTGGGGTAGACATATTTTTTCTGTGGCCTATGGGAAAGGAGCTATCTTAGTCAGATAGGCCAATAGTAGCCTAGGAAAATCAAATTCTCTATCCCCAGCTAAGAGAATAATTCATAAACAACATTACATCTTATTATAGAAATTAAGACCACTTTAAGACATGAAGAATTCAGGAGTGATAACTCCTATCATGTCTCCATTTAATTTAGTAGTCTGACCCCCCAGACTAAAGAGAACCTGGAAGATTATAGGACTACTGCAAGCTCTATTACATTGAGCTCCCATTACAGTTACCATGTTAGATGCAGTAGTATATTTGCTAGAGATTATGAATATAACCACAGGTAAATAATATGCAGCTATTGAAGTGGCAAATACATTTTCAAATATTTCTTTCAGAAAAGAGAATCAGAAACAATTTGCTTTTATATGAAATAGATGATAGTGTACATTGAAGGTTTTGCCCCAGGGCTTTGTTAATTCTCCTGTTCTCTGTCATAACATAGTTGAAAGAGGTCTGGAGTCTCTGGAGATTCTGTTCAGTTCAGTTCAGTCCAGTCCAGTCACTTAGTTGTGTCTAACTCTTTGCGACCCCATGGACTGCAGCAGTCACATTTGTCCACTATATTGATTACATCAAGTACTCAGGCTAGATGAGCAGGAATTAGTAATTTGAAGGCCTTGGTAAGACACATATATTCTAGTCAGATGGAGACCCTACAAGATACCACATCAATAAGTTTGTAGAGGTCTGGTTATTAGGATCATGCTGGAACTCCCTATCCAAGGAAAAAAGGGAAACAAAATTCTAGCAAATATGGAAGTATAACTCTAATTAAGCTCATCTGATTTTTAAAGATGGTATAGTCTATAGTGAAAGGCTGCAAGCTTTCAGTGGGATCCAGAGAAGGAAATGTGTCTACATCAGGTCCAGGTTGCAGTGCGAAGAGCCTATCAACTAGGTCCATACAACTTGGTAGATCCTATAGTAGAGAGATTAGTGGTAAACAAAGGGCTTCCTTGGTGGCTCAGCTGGTAAAGAATCCACCTGCAGTGCAGGAGACCTGGGCTCAATCCCTGGGTTGGCAAAATCTGCTGGAGAAGGGAAAGGTCACTCTCTCCAGTATTCTGGCCTGGAGAATTCCATGGACTATCCCTGGGGTCGCAAAGAGTCAGACACTACTGAGCGACTTTCACTTTTTCACTTTCAAAGCTGCCATGTGTAATTTATGACAGACTCCAGCATGAGAATCACAATACAGACCCCACATTTTGGAACAATGGAATGGTAATTTCCAGTATAGAGAACTGAATACTTTTTGAAGACAAATCAGGTGGCGCTAGTGGTAAAGACCCAGCCTGCCAATGCCAGAGGTGCAAGAGACATGGGTTCGATCCCTGGGTCAGGAAGATCCCAGGAGGAAGGCATGGCAACCCACTCCAGTATTCTTGCCTGGAGAATCCCATGGACAGTGGAGCCTGTGGAGCTGTAGTCCATAGGATTGCAAACAGTTAAGTACAACTGAAGCCACTTAACATTCTCTGTATTTCTACTTGATCATGGGATGTAGATTTACTCTAATTCTGAGATTACCCATCATGGAATGTTTTCTGTCAGCCCAACCAAAGTTTGGTAGGACCAAGAATAATTCATTGTAAAAGGGAGTCATACATCCAAGAGTGATGTGCCAAGAACAGAAAGCACAGGAAAATTGCACGTGCAGGAGGCCCAGACTTCACATATAATCCATAAATATTTCCTCAGTTTGCATACCTATGGCCAAACAAGGAATATGTCATGGCCTGCTGACTGAGGGAAAAAATGATTCATTTTATATATGGGTCAGCTCAAATGTGGAACCAAGCTGAAAACAATCAGTAGCTGTAGTATAGCTTCTTTCAGAGCTGGGCTTGAAGATCAGAGAGCAAAGGAATTATCTCCCAAAAGACAGAGCTTCAGGTTGTAGTCTGTGTCATTCACATAGTGTAATAAAAGAAGCACTTCAAGGTTAGAATATATACTGACTCATTCTTAGTGACAAATAACCCTGCAGAATCCAGGAAGGAGAATGATTGGAAGATCAGGGACAATGTTGTCTAAGTTAAAGGCATGTAGATAGAAATGAGGAAATGGATAAGGAGTATAAAGATCCCTGTGTATTATCTTAATCCTCATCAGAGGTCACTACCACGGGAGAGTCAATAAACAAGCAAACAAACAAAATGATGGAGTGAATTGGAACCAGCCAGCTTCTGGTGTCATCAATCCCAGGACTGCTACAATAAATATATTTTAAAAACTGGTCATGGGGTGTCAGATATGGAACTGATTCTCAGACGCAGCAGCATGGACCCTTACTTACCAAGGCTATTCTAGCTACTTCTGTCCCAAATATTCATCTTGCTGGCAACAGAGAGCAATACTAAGGTCCTAAAATGGCATCATCCCTTGAGGACACCAAAATACCACTTGGTGACAATTGACTTTGCAGTTCCTTTTACCCTAGAACCAGACATTTATTCTGATTGGAAGACATACAAATTCCGGGTGTAAGTTTGCCTTTTCTGTACACGATTCCTCACCCAGCACCAATATTTGAAGGCCAATGGAGTGTTTGATTCATTGGCATTGGATGTCCCATACCATAGGATCTGTCCAGAGGCACTCCTTTTAGTGAAGAATATGGTCAATAGGCCCATTACAATAAAATTCACTGGCCTTATCATATGTCATATCAGCCAAAAGCTATCACATTGATAGAGTATTGGAATAGCATACTGGTCACAATTGAGGTGCCACCTCTGAAATGATACTTTAAAATGATAGAGAATCATTATTTAGAATGTCATGTATCTTTTCTTAGAAGATCTTAATGTAGTGCTTGGCCTAATAGAAAGATTACGTAGGTCTACGTATACAGTAATGAAAACAGTAGTAGTAGTCCTAATTATAATAACTCCCTTGAGGGATTTGTCTTCCTGTCTTCACAGCAGTAGAGGTGTTGTTTTCCAAAGGAGAAACATTTCTGCTTGGGACACAACAAGAGTCTCATTGAGCTATAGAGCTGTGGTTACTGTCTAGACACTTGGGCTTATTTTTGTCCAAAATCCAGCAGGCAAGAAGAGGAATAACCATTTTCACAGTTATAATTGCTTGTAGTAGTCAGAAGAAGAACAGTTGCTAAAAATAATGAAAGAGTATTTGTACCCAGACGGTCTACCTGGGTACTGCTCAGTAGTCCTTCTTTCATTTTGATAGTAAATGTACAACTGGTTTAAGATTGGCATGCTGGTCATATTTCCAGACTCCTCAGAAATAGGAATCTGGGCCTATTCATCTAACTAACATCATCAGTTAGGCCAGCAGAGATACTAGTGGTAGATGAGGGGGCGGTAGAGTAGAGAGAAACTGAGTATCATTATAGCCCTAAAATGAGCCCTCATCATGTGGATTGAAGTTCATCCCACTGACTTTCCTTGTCTAAGTTTCCTTCAAGAAGAAATGCTCAACAGAATCTTAAAGTGCTGCTCCCTTATTGTAAGTGTAAAATTGGAGCTGATCAGGATGGATCATGGAGGACATGTGACAGGACATGGAGGACAGGATCCGTATGGCTACTGTGGTCCCCCTTCAATGGAGGGATTGTTGCATCAACTGTGTAGAGGGCTGGTAGTATAAAACCTTCAGCTGTAACCCCTTCAGGAGCTGCCTCAGTTGTAGAGAGCCACTTTACCCAGTATGATCTGAGGAAGTGGTCCACATCCAATGAATGGTTAAGTTGGGAATATAAAGTCTAGCTCAACTTGAACAACTATCAGTGGCCATTGCAGCTCCACAGACTCACATCCAGAAATTCTCAGGCCTGAATCTAACGACTTCTTTTACCCAATTGTGTTTCGCCTTCCTTCCTCTAAGGGCCTTCCGTAATAAATATTTTGAATATTAAATTCTTCCAGAATCTGCTCCCATTAAACAAAACCTCCAACAAATCCTGTTACTTGACCCACACAGTTTTGCTTTATGTATTTTGAGGTTACATTATTTGACCATGTAGTGTAAGCTCTGACTTTTCTTCTTTTTTTTTTTAATTAAAAAAAATTTTTTTATTTATTTATTTTTTCATTTATTTTTATTAGTTGGAAGCTGTTTACTCTACAATATTGCAGTGGTTTTTGTCATACATTGACATGAATCAGCCATGGAGTTACATGTATTCCCCATCCCGATCCCCCCTCCCACCTCCCTCTCTACCCCATCCCTCTGGGTCTTCCCGGTGCACCAGGCCGGAGCACTTGTCTCATGCATCCAACCTGGGCTGGTGATCTGTTTCACCATAGATAATATACGTGTTTCGATGCTGTTCTCTCGAAACATCCCACCCTCGCCTTCTCCCACAGAGTCCAAAAGTCTGTTCTGTACATCTGTGTCTCTTTTTCTGTTTTGCATATAGGGTTATCATTACCATCTTTCTAAATTCCATATATATGTGTTAGTATGCTATAATGTTCTTTATCTTTCTGGCTTACTTCACTCTGTATAACGGGCTGCAGACAAAGGATTAATCTCAAAAATACACAAGCAACTCCTGCAGCTCAATTCCAGAAAAATAAATGACCCAGTCAAAAAATGGGCCAAAGAACTAAACAGACATTTCTCCAAAGAGGACATACAGATGGCTAACAAACACATGAAAAGATGCTCAACATCACTCATTATCAGAGAAATGAAATCAAAACCACAGTGAGGTACTATTACACGCCAGTCAGGATGGCTGCTATCCAAAAGTCTACAAGCAATAAATGTTGGAGGGTGTGGAGAAAAGGGAACCCTCTTACACTGTTGGTGGGAATGCAAACTAGTACAGCTGCTATGGAGAACAGTGTGGAGATTTCTTAAAAAACTGGAGATAGAACTGCCGTATTACCCAGCAATCCCACTTCTGGGCATACACACCGAGGAAACCAGATCTGACTTTTCTTTTGGTAATACTAGCACCTGACTTGAGCTTTGATTGCCAGAGAATATCTTACAAAAAGGCATCTATTTCAAAGAGGCATCTGCTTCAAGCAAGGCTTCAAGGCTTCAAGCACATTGCCAGCCACAGGGCTAAGGTAAAGAACCAGGCTGCCTTCTTTACTGAGACTCCTTTATTTTTGAGACCTTAGCTGGTTTCCATAACTGACCATTTGGGTCACTTTGTTTTTTTCTCTTCCTGCAACTCCAATTCCAGTTCTTATATTTTAAAATCACCAATAAAGAATGAATCTCTGAAACTCTAGACCCTGTTCTTGATCCCAGTAACAGGGACCCCAGGAGTTTCTAGCCTATGGCATTACTATCCATAAGCTGAAAAGAGCACAGAACTGACTTGTGCAATTTTATGAATAGCATGTATTGATTGGATATTTAAATTGTATCATTATTGAATAACCATCTTTACTGTCTGTGTCTCTTTTACTTAAACTGTACTTTGCTTGAGATTTATTTTGTGACCTCTGCTTTATTTTTATTTTACTTTATTATGATTTTCTTTTTAAAAAAATGTACAATTCTATTCTTTTATATAAGTGAAAGTGTTAGTCGCTCAGTCCTGCCCAACTCTTTGCAACCCCATGGGACTGTAGCCTGCCAGCCTCCTCTGTCCATGGAATTCTCCAGGCAAGAATATTGGAGTGGGTTGACTTTTATTTATTTTTTTTGGGGGGGGGGGTTGACTTTTAAAAAGCCAATTTAATTGTGCTCTTTTAATAGGAGAGCTGAAATCCTTTGTTTTATAGCTATAATTTATATGCCTAGTATTATTGAACTTATAATTGTGTTTCTCTTGTGTGTGTGCGTGCTAAGCCACTTCAACCATGTCCAACTCTTTGCGACCCTGTGGACTGTAGCCTGCCTGGCTCTTCTGTCCATGGGGATTCTCCAGGCAAGAATGCTGCAGTGGGTTGCAGCAGAAGATCCTCCTCCAGGGGATCTTCCCCACCCAGGGTCGAACCCTCATCTCTTTTATTTCCTGCATTGGCAGGCAGCTTCTTTACCACTAGTGTCACCTGGAAAGCCCATGTTTCTTTTATTTGTTCCCTTTTATTCTTTTATTTATTCACTTTTCTTCTATCTCTAGTTATGTGTTTTATGTTTTTTATTTCTTCTTATTCTCCAGTGACCTGAGAGCCATATGTCACTCTTATATTTGGCAGTGGTTATCATAAAGTTTTAAGCCGGCACCTCAGCTTTTCAAAGCCTGGCAGACAGTTTGTAGGGAAAATAACTTCATAACTAAAAAAGCATAAGCGCTGTATCTTGGATACATTTTAATTTACACTTGATCCTAAGAAACTCATTATAGAAAATGAGTTTTTCCTTAGGAACATAAGGCAATGAGCAATTTAGATACACAACAACATTTTACATTTTTGGATCCAAATTTAGCAATTTTAGAATTTTTTGTTTACATTTTTAAAATTACTAACAGTAAACTAGCTCAAACGTAGTTTGATGTTGAAAGAAATTTAGCACAGTTTGTGAGTATTTATACAGAATTCCTCTTGAAACCAAAATAATTTTACTAAAATCAACCATACTTTACTTAACAACACATTTAGAAAATACTGTGTATGTTTACCCAGCAGACAAACCATTCAGAACCTACAAATTTGATGTTTCTGCTAACCTTTTCATCAAAAGCTGTTTCAAAAAAGATGTGAGAACATTAGCAAATGATTAGTTTAAACTTTCTATTTTAGTGTAATCAAATAGTTCACATTTCTAGATTGCATTTTTTTTAATTGACTAGTATTATTTTCTTACTCAGCCCAGCTGTTTTTGACAGAAGAGTGCAATTTTGGAAGAAGTGGCAAAGGAAGTTTATAATCTAACTACAGAGATAGAAAATTACCTCTGGTGCCAAAATACGAGGGGAATCTATACAAAATAAGAGCAAATTGAAATGCCACAATTCTTAGAAATGATATAAAAGAACTGGACATGGTGAGCACTTAGTACTTGCTTTGATAGTATTAGGCAGTCTGACTCATTATTTTAATTAAAAGTTTAATTTGAAGTTCTCAGGAATGTTACAGAATATAACATGTATTTATGGCATTATCAACTAATAACTTGTTTTTACATATTCCACAGTTCCAGTTAATGCCATCTCAGTTTTTATTTCTCACTCTGATCATTATGTAAATGTGCTCTAATCTAATGACATTAATGACAGAAAACATTTAGGCAGGAAAATAATTGATGCAAAACTATTATTAATTCTTTAAAATTTTATAGTGATTTATTAAAATATAGTTATAGTTCTTTAATTTTATGTGGAAGTCACATGTAAAGTCATGTGTAGAATTATTATATTAAAATATATTTTCTTTTCCATCAAGAAGTAGAAATTTAAATAATTGCTTGCAATAATGCTCTTTTTAGACTCACTATTAACAACTTTGTACCCAAATCTCATTTCCTGTCAATAAATATTCGTTTGAAATTAGGAGTTGGTTTCTGTATTTATGGGTTTCCCTGGTAGCTCAGCTGGTAAAGAATCTGCCTGCTAAGCAGGAGACCCTGGTTTGACTCCCGGGTCAGGAAGATCTGCTGGAGAAGGGATAGGCTACCCACTCCAGTATTCTTGGGCTTTCCTTGTGGCTTAGCTGGTAAAGAATCTGGCTGTAATGTGAAAGATCTGAGTTTGAATCCTGGGTTGGGAGGATCCCCTGGAGAAAGGAACAGTTACCCACTTCAGTACTCTGGCCTGGAGAATTCCATGGACTGTATAGTGCGTGGGGTCGCAAAGAGTCTGACATGACTGAGTGACTTTCACTTTTCCATATTTATACATAAAGCAATATATACTTTTCAATTATTGTGATAAAATACATATAACATTACACTTGTAATATTTACTATTTTTAAGTTTATAGTTCAGTGGTGTTAATTACATTCCTATTTCCCTGAAACTATCACCACCATCTATCCTCAGAACCATTTTCTTGTACAAACCTGAAACTCTGTATCCATTAACCAGTAATTGCCTGTTCCCTCATTTCCCAGCCCAAGAAAGCTACCATTCTACATTGTGTCTGTATGATTTTGACTACTCATATGTCATATAAGTAGAATCATGCTCTATTTGTCTTTCTGTGACTGGCTTAACAAAATTTTTTCAAGATTCATCCACGCTGTAGTATATGTCAGAATTTCCTTCATTTTTAAAGCTGAAGAATACCCCATTGTATATATGTAATACTTTTGCTTTCCCATTCATCCATCAATTACACTTATCTATCTGGCTTATTTCACTTAGTATGATAAGCTCCAACCCATCCATGTTGCTACAGATGGCGTTATTCCATTCTTTTTTATGGCTGAGTAATGTTCCATTGTGTGTACTGCATATTCCTTATCCAGTCATCTGTCCATCGGTATTTAGGTTGTTTCCATGTGTTGGATATTGTAGATATTGTTGCTGTGAACATTGTGGTGCATATATCTTTTTGAATTAGAGTTTTCTCCAGATATATGCCTAGGAGTGGTGTTGCAGGATCATATGATAACTGCATTTTTAGTTTTTTGAGGAACCTCCATATTGTTTTCCATTGTGGTTATATCAGTTTACTTTCCCACCAACAGTGTGGGATGGTCTCTTTTCTCCATACCTTCTCCAGCATTTGTTATGGGTAGACCTTTTAATGATGGTCATTGTGACTGTTGAGGTGGTACTCCACTGTAATTTGTTTGCATCTCTCTAATAGTTAATGATGTTGAGCATCTTTACATGTGCCCAGTGGCCATGTCTTATTTGGAGAAATGTATATTTAGGTTTTCTGCCCATGTTTTGGTTGAGTTGTTTGTTTGTTGTTGTTATTGAGTTAGATGAACTGTTTGCATATTTAGGAAATCAATCAATTGTCAGTTGCATCATTTGCAGACATTTGCTCTCAGTCCATGGGTGTCTTTCTGTTTTTTTTTACAGTTTCCTTTGCTGTGCAAAAGCTTCTAAATCTGATTAGGTCTCATTTGCTTACTTTTGCTTTTATTTCTATTATTTTGCTAGACCGACCTAGGAAAGCATTGGTATGATTTATGTCAGAGAATGTTTGCCTATGTTCTTTTTTAGGAATTTTATGATGTCATGTCTTACAGGTAAGTCTTTAATAAGCCATTTTAAGTTTATTTTTGTGTATGGTTTGAGAGTGTTTTCCAGTTTCATTGATTTACATGCAGCTGTTCAACTTCACCAATACCACTTGCTGAAATGACTCTTTTCTCTGTTGTATGTTCTTGCCTCCTTTGTCATAATTTTTCTTTAAGCCCAGAGCTGATGATTACACAACAACACAACTCAGCTTAAACTCTGTACTAAGGATTATATTAACAACAATGTATCCTGCTTGTGGACACTTCTTGAGAATCTTTTGACTAATCCTGTTATCTTAAAATGTAAATTGTGGGAATGGTTCTAGTAAGATCTTCACAACCTTGAGACATTCTTTTGATTTATTGTAATAACCAATTGAAAAAGTATATAACTCCCTTTTCTAAGGCTAGAGAGGGGGGCATTCTCCGTTTCCCTTCTGATGTCTATGTCACTAAAATAAAACTCTGCTACACAAAAGCTCTTGAGCTCTTGAGTCAACAACCCTGGTCCTTGGTCCCAAAGCTAAAGCTTCTTCAGAGATCATGAATCTGACACAGTTCACTGTAAACGAGCATTAGGTATATTAATGTTTGTAATTATTATGAATTTTTGCTGTATTGAACCTTTTATTAGTATTTAATGTCCTTCTTTGCCTCTTGTAATCTTTTTTTATTTAAAGTCTATTTTGTTTGATATTAGCATAGTCACTCTTGCTCTCTTCTGGTTAATTATTTTCATGGAATATGTTTTCCTATCTTTTAACTTTCACTCTGTTTTGTCTCTTGATCTAAAGTAAATCTCTTTTAGATAGAAAATAATTGAATCTTTTATAATCCATTCTTTCAATATCTGTCTTTTTATTGGAGAGCTTAACCTACTTATACTTGGAGAAATTTAATAAGGAAAACTTGCTTTGGCCATTTTACTACTTCTTTTCTATGTGCTTTACATGTGTTTTGTCCCCATTTCTTATAGTATTATCTTCTTTTGTGTTTAGTTGATTTTCTATGGTGAAATACTTGTTTTTCATTTCCTTTTATGTATATGCTATAGTTATTTTTTGTGTTTACTATGTGAATTACATTTAACATCCTAAAGTTATAGCACTATAATTTGAATTCATACCAGTTTAACTTTAATAACATGAAAAAACTCTGTTGCTATATAGATCTATCCCTACATCAATTTTTGACCTCACAGATTGCATCTTTACTTCATGTGTCAAAAAACATACTAATAGAATTTTAAATTTTTTGTCTCTTAGACAACAAAATAATAATTATTTTTAAAGATATATTACTTAAATCACACAGAAAATATAAAAAGTGGAGTTAAACACCATGGTTACAATAATACTGGCCTTTTACATTTCCCATCCGTTCAGTTCAGTCACACAGTCATGTCCAACTCATTGTGACCCCATAGACTGCAGCACACCAGGCTTCCCTGTCCATCACCAATTCCTGGAGCTTGCCCAACCTCATGTCCTTCAAGTGGTTGATGCCATCCAACCATCTCATCCTCTGGTGATCCCCTTCTCCTGCCTTCAGTCTTTCCCAGGATCAGGGTCTTTTCCAGTTAGTCAGTTCTTCCCATCAGGTGGCCAAAGTATTGGGGTTTCAGCTTCAACATCAGTCCTTTCAAGGAATATTCAGGACTGATCTCCTTTATGATTGACTGGTTGGATCTCCTTACAGTCCAAGGGACTCTCAGGAGTCTTCTCCAACACCACAGTTAGAAAGCATCAATTCTTTGGCTCTCAGCTTTCTTTATAGTCCAACTCTTACATCCATAGATGACGACTGGAAAAGCCATGGCTTTGACTAGATGGACCTTTGTTGGCAAAGTAATGTCTCTACTTTTTAATGGGATGTCTAGGTTGGTCATAGCTTTTCTTCCAAGGAGCAAGTATCTTTTAATTTCATGGCTGCAGTCACCATCTGCAGAGATTTTGGAGCCCCTTAGAAAGAAGTCTCTCACTGTTTCCATTGTTTCCCCATCCTAAAGGAGATCAGTCCTGGGTGTTCATTGGAAGGACTGATGCTGAAGCTGAAACTCCAAAACTTTGGCCACCTCATGTGATGAGTGGACTCATTGGAAAGACCCTGATGCTGGGAGGGATTGGGGGCAGGAGGAGAAGGGGACGACAGAGGATGAGATGGCTGGATGGCATCACCAACTCAATGGACATGAGTTTGAGTAAACTCTGGGAGTTGGTGATGGACAGGGAGGCCTGGCGTGCTGTGATTCACGGGGTCGCAAAGAGTCAGACACGACTGAGCGACTGAACTGAACTGAACTGATTTGCCATGAAGTGATGGGACCAGATGCCATGATCTTTGTTTTTTGAATGTTGAGTTTTAAACCAGCTTTTTCACTCTCCTCTTTACTTTCATCAAGAGGCTTTTCAGTTCCTCTTTTCTTTCTGCCATAAAGGTGGTGTCATCTGCATATCTGAGGTTATTCATATTTCTCCTGGCAATCTTGATTCTACCTTGTGCTTCATCCAGCCTGGCATTTCGCATGATGTACTCTGCATATAAGTTAAATAAGCAGGGTGATGATAGACAGCCTTGACATACTCCTTCCCCAATTTGGAACCAGTTTGTTGTTTCATGTGTGGTTCTAACTGTTGCTTCTTGACCTGCATACAGATTTTTCAGGAGGGAGGTTAGGTGGTCTGGTATTCCCATCTCCCTAAGAATTTTCCACAGTTTATTTTGATCTTCACAGTCAAAGGCTTTGGCCTAATCAATAAAGCAGAAGTAGATGTTTTTCTGGAACTCTCTTGCTTTTTCAATGATCCAGTGGATATTGGCAACTTGATATCTGGTCCCTCTGCCTTTTCTGTATCCAACTTGAACATCTGGAAGTTCTTGGTTCATGTACTGTTGAAACCTGGCTTGGAGAATTTTGAGCATTACTTTGCTAGCGTGTGAGATGAATGCAATTGTGTGGTAGTTTCAATATTCTTTGACATTGCCTTTCTTTGGATTGGAATTAAAACTGACTTTTTCCAGTCCTGTGGCCTCTGCTGAGTTTTCCAAATTTGCTGACATATTGAGTGCAGCACTTCCTAAGGCCCACTTGAATTCACATTCTTGGATGTCTGGCTCTGGGTGAGTGATCACACCATCGTGGTTATTTGGGTCATTAAGATCTTTTCCCCATGTTAATACCTTTACCTTGGTGTCCTAAGTGGTGCTAGTGGTAAAGAATCCTCCTGCCACTGAAGGAGAGCAAGAGATGTGGGTTCAATCCCTGAGTCAGGAAGATCCCCTGGAGTAGGAAATGGATCTTTATTTCATCATATTATCTAGTGTCCTTTCAATTCAAATGTGGTACTCTCTTTAGTATTTCTTGCATCACATAGTTCATGGTAACAAATTATATAAGGTTTTGTTGTTCTAGGAATGTTTTAAATTCTTCCTCCCTTTTTAAGAATAGTTTTACTGGACTGGACTTATTTTCTTTTAGTAAGTGAATGTGTCATCCCATTTACTGCCTTTTGGCTGAGAAATCTTCCGTAATCTTATTGAGAATCCCTTGTATGTAATGAGTTGCTTCTCATTTACTACTTTGAAGATTCTCTTTGTCTTTGAAATGTGTTTCATATGGGTCTGTGAGTTCATTCTACTTTTAATTTGTTAGGCTTCCTGAAAGTTTATAAATGTGTCTTTCATCAAATATGGATTTGGGGTTTGTTTTTTTTTTTGGCCATTAATCTTCAAATAATGCCTCTGCCCTTCATCTTTCTCCTTGCCTTCTGGGACTTTTGCAGTACTTATGTAGTCCACTTGATGGTGTCACATAGGTTCCTTATGTTCTGTTAATTTTCCTTCACTCTTTTTCTTCCCTGTTCCATGGACTTGATGATTTCTATTGCCCTATATTCAGATTAACTGATTATTTTTTATGTCTGCTCAAATATGTCTTTGAATCCTCCCGGTGCAGTTTTCATTTCAGCTGTATTTTCAGCTTCAGAATTTCTTTTTATTATTTTTGGGTTTTTTATCTCCTTACTGATATTTACATTTTGTTCATACATCATTTTTCTTGACTTTAACTATATATCTTCCTTTATTTTTTTCAGCATCTTCAAGATACTTACTTTAAAGCCTTTGTCTGATAAATCTATCTTTGGGTCTCTTCATAAATAATTTCTGTTGGTTTATTTTTTTCCTTTGAATGAGCCATAGTTTCTTATTTCTTTTTATGCTTTTGGAATTTTTGTTGAA
The DNA here is from genome assembly GCF_033118175.1 of Dama dama. Taxonomy (NCBI): domain Eukaryota; kingdom Metazoa; phylum Chordata; class Mammalia; order Artiodactyla; family Cervidae; genus Dama; species Dama dama. The sequence goes on along the minus strand of NC_083685.1, from coordinate 49,965,263 downwards.
AACTGGACATTTTAATAATGTGGTAACTCTGGAAATCAGATTCTCCCCCTTCCCTAGGATTTGCTCTTATTTGTTTGTTTTGTATTATTGATTGTTGCTGTTGCATGCTGTCTCTGAGATGATTTCCAGCCTGAGGTGTAAACGTAAGCTCTTCTAGTTCTCTTATGATCCTGTGACTTTTTTTTGGCAGGCATAGCCACTTTCTAGTTTTTCCCATGTATAACTTTGTTTTTTAATGTCCTAGTCTTTAATTTCTTTTTTTTTTTTTTTATTATTACTATTTTTTTTTTCCAGTGGGTTTTGTCATACATTGACATGAATCAGCCATGGATTTACACGTATTCCCCATCCCGATCCCCCCTCCCACCTCCCTCTCCACCCGATTCCTCTGGGTCTTCCCAGTGCACCAGGCCGGAGCACTTGTCTCGTGCATCCCACCTGGGCTGGTGATCTGTTTCACCATAGATAGTATACATGCTGTTCTTTTGAAATATCCCACCCTCACATTCTCCCACAAAGTTCAAAAGTCTGTTCTGTATTTCTGTGTCTCTTTTTCTGTTTTGCATATAGGGTTATCGTTATCACCTTTCTGAATTCCATATACATGTGTCAGTATGCTGTAATGTTCTTTATCTTTCTGGCTTACTTCACTCCGTATAAGGGGCTCCAGCTTCATCCATCTCATTAGGACTGATTCAAATGAATTCTTTTTGATGGCTGAGTAATATTCCATGGTGTATATGTACCACAGCTTCCTTATCCATTCATCTGCTGATGGGCATCTAGGTTGCTTCCATGTTCTGGCTATTACAAACAGTGCTGCGATGAACATTGGGGTGCACGTGTCTCTTTCAGATCTGGTTTCCTCAGTGTGTATGCCCAGAAGTGGGATTGCTGGGTCATATGGCAGTTCTATTTCCAGTTTTTTAAGAAATCTCCACACTGTTTTCCATAGCGGCTGTACTAGTTTGCATTCCCACCAACAGTGTAAGAGGGTTCCCTTTTCTCCACACCCTCTCCAGCATTTATTGCTTGTAGACTTTTGGATAGCAGCCATCCTGACTGGCGTGTAATGGTACCTCATTGTGGTTTTGATTTGCATTTCTCTAATAATGAGTGATGTTGAGCATCTTTTCATGTGTTTGTTAGCCATCTGTATGTCTTCTTTGGAGAAAGACCAGGTGTTTTAAGATATCTTGGAAGTTACTTGAACTAGAGCAGTAGGAGCTTGCAGTGATGAGAAGAGGTAGCTCCTTACCTCTGTGTGTGCCTCTGTGATCAGAAGGAACAGTTGGCTCAGGACACAGGTCTTCCATATTTAGTGGACAAGGCCTTTTTGTCCACACTGGCTCATCTAAGTTGCGTGCGAACTGCTCTTGCAATGCACGACCTGCTGCCTACTCTAGGGCTGGAAGATGGAGAGGATTTGTTGCTATTACTGTGCTAAGAGCTAAAATTGAATAAAATAAACTACAGTTTACCTTCTGGGCCTTCCTCTGGACATTTTAAACCTTCAGTAGATTCCAGAGTTCCAAAAGATTTGCATCAGAGAGATTCTACAAATTGTCATCTAGATAGAGTGACAGATTCTTGGTGTTTCCTACTCTGCTATCTTTGCAGAATCCCATGCTATGTAATTTTACATAATAAATATTAAGTCCATAATTAATATATTTAAACTTTTAGTAGGTGTAGTAGACTAATCAGCAGCAAGAATTTATATTAGCTAATTCCATTAAGACATAGTAAATACAAAAAGAGAATATTGGGTATATGTAGTGAGAAAATGATTAACTGTTGACAGGAGAATGACAATGAAAACAGAAGAAAAAAGGATAATTTTGAGGGCCTTACAATTTTTAATTGGTTGGGGGAAAATATAGGCTTTCTTCAAAGATAACTGTGAAATAATGTATGTAGTCAATTCCAAATCCAAATTTTATCATAGATTTTGTCATGAGTTTTGTTATTGTTATAGTATACCAGCATTTTAATAGGTTAATTTGATGTATTACAATACTCACACATAATTTATAAATTGAACTACAGTGAAATCAAACGTCAGTAGATTCAATCAAGACATTTTAACATATCTCTCTTCACTTTGTTTCCCGGACAGACCATACTCCCCCTACCTCTATTGACACCTCTAAACAACTTCCTCCTCTGACTTGCCCTCATTCCAAATTCTAAATTTTAGAATCTCTCAGGACTCAGTTCTCAGACTTCCTATCCTGTTCAACTATGCATATTTCCTAGATGATTTCATCTAATTCCATATTTGCTGTATTTAATACTAATGGCTTAAAGTTTCAGAGTGATCACATACTTTATCATTTAACTATGCACAATTCTTAGAGTGAAACAAGTTTCTGGGAGTGAAAGCAGTACAGTCCTAGGAATACCTATTGATTCCTATGATTTTAAATGTCAGCTAGTTCAGGGGTCAGCAGACTTTAAGATAAGATGACCAGTTATTTAGGCTGTATGGATTGTATAGTCTCTATTACAACTATGCAGCTTTGCCGGTGTAGTGTGAAAGGAGTCATTGGTTGTGTTTTAATAAAATTTTATTTATAGATACAGATGTTGGCTCAGAGTTGGGTTTGGTTTGCCTACCCTAATATATACCATCTAAATACTAACTAGTCCCAAATATACATCTTTATTTATGACGTCATCTTGTAGTACCCGATGTAATGTATCCAACTTTCTGTTTGGTATCTCTTCTAAGATATTCAATCTGTAGCCATACTTAAAACATCCAAAGCAGAATACCTGATTTGTCTATTACACATCTGTTCTGCTAGTCCTGCAATCACAGCAATTAGTAACACAAGGCACCTAGCTGTTCCAGCCAAAATCCTTGAAATGTATGTTTGATCTCCCTCTTTATCACTATCCTCATTCTTTTTATCAGTAAGTTGTGCTATCCATAATCTCAAAATATGAGCTGGATTTGACAATTGCTTACTATCTTAACCCCTTTTCCCCACCACTAAGTACAAAGTACCACCCACTCTCTTCTATATTAATGCAATAACCTGCAATTGCTTGTCTTCCAGTCTCTCTCCCTTTTAGTAGTATTTTGCACATTGCATCTGGGACTTGTTTTTCAAATAATAAATAAAATCTTGCTATTTCCTCCCCAAGTAACTTGCATATTCGTAAGAATATCCAGATACATTATAGTGATCTTGTATTATTTTTTTTACTCATATAATTTTTTGCTACTCTTCGCTTTAATTCTAATTCTTTTCTAGTCATAATTTTATTTTTGCTCTTTCTTGATTGTGTCAATCCTCAGGCACTCTGTGCTTTTTTTTTTTTCTTAAATGAACAAAGTGGGTTTTTTAATTAGTAAATAAGAAAAAATTCTGACTGCCATTCGAGATTATTCCAAATCCTTCCTAATGGCAAAATTCTCTCTGGGTATACAGCACTACAGGGGTTGGGCTTTCCTGAGTGTATTGAAAGAAGCCATTAAGGGCTTTTTTACCTGAAGGACCATTTTAATTGCTTCTAGTTGATCAAAGGGACATTTTGCTTGATCTACTATAGCAAAAGAATGAGCAACACATAGTAAGCATAAAATTGGTCATTCTTTGGATAGTTATCTGTCTGATCTGGGGATGTATCTGGTGGAAAATTGGCATTTTTTATCCTTACCTTAGGTTCTTTGTACTCACTGTTTCTTTCCAAATACTCAATTTACTGTGGATTTTCACCAGGTTTGTGCAACATTCATGTAGTCCCTAAGACTACCTCGAGGTTTAATAACTTACTAGAATAAAATAACTTATAGATCTTAGGATACCTATTATCTTCATGGATACAGTGTATTGTAGTGGAAGCATGCAGATTAAAATCAGCAGTGGAAAAGGTGCATACAGTAGAGGCCAAGAAGATGAAGACCAGAGATTCCAGTTGCCTTTTTTGAGTGGAATCATGTGAACAATACTAATTTCTTTGAAAAATAATGTTTGACAGTACTCCATGTGTACTGTCAGCCAAGGACTCTCACAAGAACCTTGGTATTCAGAGATTTTATTAGAAGTTGGTCACATAGACAAGGACAGACATCTGCATGGCTGGCCTTAGTCTCCAGCCACTCTGGAAATTGAGCTGATACTGAGTTGCCCAAGAGCTCCACTATGAATCACATAGTTAGCAAAAACTATCTGGCATGGCCCAGTGTTCCCAGGTAAACAAGGCACTCATAAATCAGGACGTTCTCAGTGCTTAGAGATTCCTTCCTAGGAGCTGAGGACAAATGGTCAGATCTTTCTTTGGTCGGGGTTAATCTACCACACAGCTTGCTTCCTCATTTCTTCTAAGTATCTAATCAACACATTACAAAGGCTTTGTTAACCACGTAATCTATCTACTGGCTCTATGACTCACCACTCAGTCTGCTATCCTATTTTTCACCTATGCATTTAACAATAAGTGACATGCTAATTTATTAGTTTATTTTAAATTTCTTCTCCCACACCTAGAACGTGAGCTCTATGAGGGCAGAATTTTTCTCTAAGTCACTACTACATTCCTGTGGATTAGGTTCTGAAAAGGTATTTTCAATTGTGAAGTCTAAAACAAGTAGACTTAATTAAGTCAATGTGCTTATGTAAAATGTAATTAATATCTTGAACAAAGTCTGATAATTTTAGTGAGTGGGGCAAAACCAAAATTCATTAATTATTTTTTTCTATCTTAGATTTTTCTTATCACATGAGGACTGAAATATTTAACAGGTTATTTCTTACATAGTGTGGGAAATTATCACAGTTTGATGAATGTCACATTCTCAGAGTTTATAATGCTTTTTTATAGCTGTGAAAATAAATTATAATTTAAAATATATTTAAGATTAAGAAAATTGAGCATTTATATCATTTTCAAAGGTACAAGGTTGATTTTTTTAGATACATCAAATCAGGCAGGATGCAAATCATGTTTATTTCTTCATTAGACAATAGATTGTACAATTTCTTCTTTAGAAAGATAACAGTTTAGCTATTAGTCTTCTATAAAATATCACATTAATAAAAGCATCATTTTCTACATTGTGATAACTGAAAAGATTTCAGTAGATGGACTGTGGTAAACATCAGTGAAAGATTCACATACAGAAAAGCATTTAAACACTGTCTTAAATCTACATGTTAACATAGACTGAGGATGTCCTTTGTAAAGAAATAAACTAAAGAATTGTATAAAATTTACTCATGTATAGTTATTATGCTAGTTTCCACTAATTGGAAAAGGATCAGTATATAGTGTTTCATTTCACTCCCATCTGTTGAATCTCTAATGTTTTTCAATTCAAAGAAGTGCATACAGTGAAAGAATAAAGACATAGGATACTGTTACATTTTATATTACCACTTATTGAGTAATATTATATTTGAATAAGTTTTTATGTCTCTCTGGAAAAATTAGCTCATGTATATACTGGTGGCAGGAAGGAGTTTATCATAGAACAAACAATTTTATCTGAGTCTTGGGAAAGAGAGTTTGTATAATGAGTAACATAAAGGTCACCTGGAAATTTGATACTTTTGAAGACTTAAAAGTAATTGTGTTATGTGGCACTTATTATATGCATTTGATTATTTTGAGTAAATAGAAAAACCTTCATGTTGGCTTTATAGTACAAAATTATAGCTGCAAATCAGACTCTAGAGGAAAAATAAGTAATGTAAAGGATGAAAATGATCTGTAGCTTAGCAAGATAAAAAATACACACATTATCATTTTACTTTTGACATTTCATAGACTCATGAAACTCAAAGGAACATTGAAGGTTACCAGATTCAAAATTCTGACTTTTCAAATGAGGAATAAGAAAAGCTTATCTGAGTATTAGAAAAGGTGCTTGCTGATATAAGCCTCATCTTTAATAACTTTGATGAAAGTAAACAGTTTAGTAAAAAGTTTTCGTAGCTTGGGAAGTATGCTCTCGTGTGTGTGTTTCTGTTATATGTAATTCTTCATTTTAACATTTGTTATCTAGTTGTTGTTAATCCTCACATTGTCTGCTATATGGAAATTTCCCTCTTCAATACCTATGCAATGTCTGTATCTCTGTGGGTGACTGATTCCTGGACATCACCCCAATTTCATCAACATGGGTAGTAATCACTTCCTACTTTGAGCTGCCAGAGCACTGGGTTCAAAACCCTAGAATAGTGTGTGCTGCTTTTTATAGTTTATAGGAGGATATGCTGGTGCGCAGCATATCCTCCACAATATCACCAGAGGAATCTTCCTGAAAGACATTTGATCCCTAGTTTAAGAACCAAGTTCAACTAGAGAAAAGAATTGAAAGTTGTTAATTTCATTGGATAGAATAAGTTTAAAAGGACACCTAAACTGAACCTGTCAAAAAAAAAAAAGTTATCTTGGTACCCAGTAGCCTACAAAACAAAATTCAAAATCTCTGTATGGCATCAAGTTTCCAATATCTGTCCCATTCTGGTCTTCTGATTTTTCTCGTGCAGAGACCCTGTTCCCTCTCACGCCATAAACAATCATGCCTTAGTATCTTTGATGTGGTGTTTCCTGTCATTTCTGCCCATGTTCCTCTCTCCAGAGGATTTGGTGAATGGACTCTTCAGGTCCAGCTGAAATGTAGCTTCCTTGTGAAGACTGACCTCATTCACTCAGGTATAGTCACTTTTCTTCCTCATAAGATTTCTAGAATATTAATAATTCCCTGTTACACTTTTAGTAAAAGTCAAAATCTTCATAATGGCCGTTGGGACTTTATGTTGTTCTTTATAGTTTCTTTGTCTCCTCCACACACACCTTTGAGCTCATGCTCTTGTCTGAAATCTTTCCCACTGGTTATTCCCTGTCTTCAGTGGTCTTCATAAAGATAGCCAAATGACCATCTTCTTCATCTCCTTTGAGAGTTTGTTTAAATGTCTTCTTAATGAGACCTATCATGACCACCATATTTAAAATTGCAAATGCCCTAACCCATCTACTTTATACTGTGTTTTTGCCATAGCGTTTATCGTTTTATAAAAACAATACAGTTTATTTATATGTTTTATTTTTAAATCATTGTATCCACCCAATTGACTGTAAGTCCCATGAGGGCATACGTTTTGTTTATGTTTACTATAGATGCATATCAAGATCTAGAATACTGCCCATGTAATAAGTATCAGCTCAAAGAAAACTGAAATCTTGAGCTAGTTTCTTTGCCTCTTGAACCTCTACTTCCTTGTATTTAAAACAGAGGTCCAAGGCTGCGGTGGCGGATGAGATGCTATGTGTATAGCAGTTACCCTAGTCCCTCACTCACCACTGCTAAATTAGTAATGTTAGGTCATATTATTGATGAGTGTACTATTTTCTTAGTCTTTAAGAAACCTAAACTCTTAACTGTTATGCTTAGAGAAATAAAAAAAGGAGAAAAACCCAGCAAAGTATTTATAGGTGGAATTTGTTAGTTATATAATTGTATATTTTTTAACTTCAGAAATATGAAAAATGACATTTTATAATATAAAAATAATGTTTGAGCTATTACTACATTAACAGAAGTATTTTCTGGAAATCTTAATAATTCTCTTCCAATAGCAGTATAAAGAATGCCATTGTATTTTAAGTTATCAGAGTACCATTTTTGTTAAAACTCACCTCAAAACAAATAAAGTACCATTAAAACTTAAGCCATGTTTTAAAACTTTATGAAAACTAGATCAGGGTAATACACATAGTTTTAAAAAATAAAAGCAAATGGTATTGATGGCATTAAAAGAAACTCAGCAGTTTCTTGCCTTAGCCTTTTATGTGCCCTAATATAATAGGGCAGTGAGACTTTAATTATCTCTGTTAACAGCATTCTAGTTCTTATCTTCACACATCTAACTATCTTAATATCTTATCACATATCACATATCTTAATATCTCTTATTGAAGAGAAAAGTATGATACTAGCCTGATGCCTGTTTCTTGGAGGTCATTTGTTGTTCTATTTTTGTTGTTGTTGTTGTTCTGTTCTGTTTGTCTTTAAAGTATAGCATTCTACAATTCTTTCTCTATTAATTTAAAAAATATTATATACCTTGGTACTCAATGCTTAGTGAGCCTCTTGCCCTCTTACAGAATTATTTCCCTCCTGTGCAGACATTTTTGTATTAGCAGGATATTTTAGTTTTCCAAAAGCACTTTCTTATACTCTCTTCCCCATTCCTAATTCCCTGTCCTGTCTTAGGTATTTAGAACTTTTTGAATCTCTTGAACATTTTGAAATTTTCAAAGAAAATGAATCATATAAACACATTTCCTTATTGTCATATTATTTATCTTTAAAGATAGATTTTTAAGAATGAAACAATAAGAAGTTTGACTAGAAGCTGTATGTTATTGGGCAGAACTTGGTAACTGATAGATTTTTCTCTAGTGTCACATGTTACCATGTTATGATAAAGATGACTCTAGTATGAAATGATTATACATACATGAGCTGCTTAATTTGTATTCCCATAATATATTTACCATTGTGAGAAATATTTTATGTTAAGATAGAAAACTTTATTTCTCCTAGTGGAATATCGGTACATGTGTGTAGGTGTATGGGTTTGTACACAAGGGTTTGTAAGAGAGGACTAAATTAATCCTAAATTTCAGCACCACATCTTACCCTTGTTTTCATTCATAGTGAATATTCTAAGTTTAACATCTGTGTTTGCACCTCTTATGTCTGTAGATCTCCAAAAGAAAGATAATTTTGTATCCATATGTGTGTGTGTTTATAAAAGGTCTGCAGAGAAGAGTATTATTAATACTTTTCTTCAAAAGTACTGTTAGTCTTTTTTTCTAGAACTGTTAAAATGACTTGTGTATTCACATTTAATTCTGTTTAATAACAGAATTAAGCACAGTGGTTTCTCACTAAATGGTACAGAAAATCTACAGTGACATGAAGAAGAATTTTGAAAATGTATTTTCCAAACAGCTCACATAATTATATTTAATGCAAAGAAGAAATTATCTGTCATTTATTCCCTACAATTGTGTTGAATTGTCAAGAGTGTCTAATTAAACAAAGATCATGGAAATAGCAATACCTCAATCTATTATTTATGCAAATGTTTGTATAGCATAAAATTGTAAGTTAACATTATAACATGTTTTACAAATACTGTCTAAATTATGTTTACAGATCAGTATTAGATTTTATGAGAATATTGTTAGCACATGTAATTAAACATTAGAAAGTTTACTACTTGGCATGGTGAGAGAGTTAATTCTTAGGTAGGCTGATAAGGAGTCCAGGACCCTCAAGGAGAAGAAAGGGATCCTGAGCTCTTGAGAACAAAAGGACAATTTTTTTTCTACATTCTTTTGTCTTAGTCACATAAGACATTTTTTCTTTAAGCCCAGAGCTAATGATTACACAACAAAACAACTCATTTTGCTAAGGGTATGCTTTTTCTTAAGTTCTGTACTAAGATTATATAACAACAATGTATCTTGCTCAAGGACATGTTTCTCCTTCTTAATAAGCACCTTCTGAATAATCCTGTTCTCTTGTGGGGGAGTGGGTCTGGTGAAAGTGTCTGACTCTTTGCAACCCCATTGACTGTAGCCTACCAGGCTCCTCCGTCCATGGGGTTTCCAGGCAGGAATACTGGAGGGGGTCGCTATTTCCTTCTCCAGGAGATCTTTCCAACCCAGGGATTGAACACAGGTCTCCCGCATTGTAGGCAGATGCTTTACTATCTGAGCCACCAGGGAAGTCTAAATGTTCTGACTTAGTCACTGACCTTTCTATTGTTAGTAACCAATTGAAAAAGTATATAAGGCCTTGATAAGACTAGTGAATGGGGCTCTCTCCATCCTCCTTCCGATGTCTATGTCAGAAGCTTTCTCTGCCCTTTCTCACTATAATAAAACTTTTGCCACACAAAAAGCCCTGAGTGACCAGACCTGGTCCCTGGTCCCAAAGCTAAATCTTCTTTGGAGATCATGAATCTGACATTGTTCACCATAAGCTATCAAGGGGAAGTAAAATGTGAACAGGCAAGAGCAAGTTATTCTTTGCAATTATCTCTTCAGATTTTCACTAGAATCAATACTCAGGTAAGTGCAATTCAAATTTTAAACAGTGTTAATTAGTCAATAACCTTTGAAAAGAAGTTATTTGAGCCTGACCTTTCTGAACTAGCCATATTTCTTTTTGAAATGCATGTTTCATATTATAACTTAACGTCCAAGTAATGGAATTGTATAAATTGTTTTCGTAGTAATCAGTAGTGTATTTAGAATATTTTTCTTATAAATTACTTAAGGAGACAGATCTGAAAATTGTGATTATAGAGTGAATATATGTATTGTTACTTGTAAGGAGTGTCATGAAGAAATATTGTATAGTACCTTAAGTTCATCTGGAGTAATACCTTATCACTCTCTGTAGAGCTCTAAAGAAACTTGAAATGATAACTTATAAGCCTTTTGATAATTGAGCTATTTGAGGGAGGGTTGCCAAATATTTTGGGATACAAATTTTTCCTTTCTTGCCTTAAATTTGTTAAGATATTTGAAACAATGTCAAGAGATTCAAAACTCCAAGTGACAAAAGTAATTCAAAGTATTATGAAAAGTAAGTCTCCATTTATTTTCTACTCAAGAGAAAAATAAGATATTATCTAATGTTACCTACATTGATTTCTTATTTCTTTCCTCATGAGCTTTACTTTTTTGTTTCAACCATCTAAATAGTGAAAACTTCCATCTATAATCAGAGAAAGTTGCTAAAAGTTTAGTCATTCATTTGTCTTTCAACATACTAGCCCCAGTATCTCTCATGAATATAGATGCAAAATCCTCATCAAAATTTTTCATATCAAATATAATTTTTATGTATTTATAAAAATATATAACTTTAAAACTTTTAATAACTTAAGTATATTTATACAAATTTTAAAAGTATGGACATAATAATACATGTGAATGAATGAGGCTTACTTTAGTATGAAAAGGTGTTTCAGTATTTGAAAATCAATCACGATAATCCACCATGTCAACAAGCTTGAAAGGAAAAATCATGATATCACTTGACATAGAAAAAGCATTTGACACTACTGTATAACATGAAATGCATGGGCAACAGAAATTTTCTGTATGCAGTATTCAGCACCTTGTGGTAACTAGTGATGGAGAATAATCTGAAAAAAAATTATATGTGTGTGTGTGTGTGTGTGTGTGTGTGAGTGGGTGGGTCACTTGCAGTGCACTTGGAGTTGACAGTGTTTAGGATCAGCTTTACCTCAATAACAAAGAAAAAGGAAGAAAGAAATATTATTTGATGAAATTCAGACCTAATTATAATTTAAAGAAAAGCCTCTTAAGAACTAAGAATAAAGGAAAACTGCTTTAACCTTATAAAGAACATCTACAGCTAACATAATACTTAATGATGAAATGTCTCCTAAGATCGAGAACAGGGTAAAATGTCTGTTCTCAAGACTCATAGTCACATAATTCCAGAATTTCTAACCAATGCGGTAATACGAAAAGGGTACAAAAAGGAAAGCACACAGTTTTCAAAGGAAGAAATAGAGAAATGTTTGTATATGGCATGACTGTATATGTAGAAAATCTCAAGGGATTTACAAAAAATAAGAAAACATAGAAACTCTTAGCACTGAGTCACAACATTCAAGATCAACACAAAAACAATTGCATTTCTGTATACCAACAATAAACAGTTGAGAAACAAAATTAAAAATAGTGTAACTCCCAATTGCAAGAAGAATATGAAATAATTAGGTGTAATTGAAACAAAACTATAAGATACTATTGAAATAAAAGACTGTAGAAATACTATTTAAAGAAACATACCAAATTCATACTGCAGTATCAAGGCTGTGTGATATTGCTGAGAGAGACATATAGATTGATTGAATCAAATGCAGAACTCAAAAATAGATTCACATAAATATGCCTAACTTTTGACAAAGGAATGAAAGCAACTCAATTGAAAGGAGGGGATGTCTTTTCAAAGAATGGGGCTGGAGAAATTTGATTTTCATAGCAAAAAAGTAAATCTCCATGTGAAACGTATATAAAAATTAACTCAAAATAGATCACAGACTTAAAGTATAATGCAAACCTCTAAAACTGCAAGACAAAAATATAGGGAAAAACTCTTTAGGGCCTAAGTCCAAGTGAAGGATTATTATGTATGATACCAAAAACATAATCCATAAAATTAAAAATTGATAATTGACCTCACTGAGATTAAAAACTTTTGATCTATAAAATACTGCTAAAAGGATGAAAAGTCAAGTTGTAGAGTTGGAGAACATATTTGTTAATCTTGTAGTCACTTGTAGATAGAAGAATTTTTATCATCATCAAATAAAGGACTATCAAACATCAACAATGAATAAACAAAAAAATCAGAAAAAGCACAAAATATATACATAGACATTTCACTGAAGAAGAAACACAGATGGCAAATCATCACGTGAAAAGATGTTCAAATTTATTACTGTTAGGAAAATGCAAATTAAAACTGCAATAACATATTACTTTATGTCAGTCAGAATGGCTTAAATAAAAAATAGTGGTAAGACTAAATGCTGATGAACATGTGGAAAAACTGGATCACTCATACATGAGAATTTAAAATGGCCCAGCTGCTCTGAAAAAGTAGCAGTCCCTTTTAAAAATAAAAATTGACTTAGCATATGATCCACCAGTTTCACTCCTGGGCATTTATCCCAGAGAAATGAAAAATTATTTTCACACAGACACTTGTACATACCAGGTTTATTTATGTTTTTACTTTTTAAAATAGTATAAAACTTGAAACTCCTCAAACTGTCCTTCACTTGAATGGTTAAAGAACCTGGTGTATCCACACCCATGGTATAATACAGAGCAATATAAGGAAACAACCTGTTGGTATAAACACAATTTTAATGAACCTCAAGAAAATGTGAGGTAAAAAAGCCACTATTACATGATTCCATTACATTTGTGAAATAACATAATTAGAGAGATGAAGAACTGATTGGTGATTACCAGAGTTTAGGGAAAATAGGAAGGGCTGGATGTGACTCTGAAGGTATAACCTGAGAGAGATTTGTGGCAATAGTACAGATGAATATCTTGATTGTTGGGTTGCTTACATGAAGCCACCCCTGTAATAAAATTGCATAGCTGCACACACACATTCACACACACAAATGAGAGTCAATAGATATAACTAGTGAAATCTGAATAAAGTCCTGTTAATTGTACCAACATCAATTTCCTAATTTTAATGCTGAACTCTACTTATGTAAGATGTTAAAAGGAGAGACTGGGAAAAGGGTACAGTAAGATTCCCAATCTATACATTTTTATTTTCAATTTCATGTGAGTCTATGTATATTTCAAAATAGACTTAAAATATTATTTCAACCTCTTGGAATGCATTTTCACATGAGGTATGGAGATAGGGATCTGTCTTACTTTCCTGAGGCTGCCATAACAAATAACCACAATTGCAAGAAGAATATGAAATAATTAGGTGTATTAACACAACGGTAAGTTACTGTTGTTTTATTCTCTCACAGTTCTTGGAGACTAGAGGTCCAAAATCAAGGTGTTGGCAAGGTGGATTTCTTTTGGAGGCTCTGAGGGAGAAGAGTCTCATGCCTCTCTCCTAGACTCTCGTGATTGCTGGTAACCCTGGTGTCCTTAGCAACCGAGTCACACGCCAGTGTCTGCCTCTGTGGTCCCACAGCATTCTCCCTCTGTCAAGGTGTCTGTGCTCAAATCTGCCTCTGTTTGTGAGGACACCCGTCCTTGGAGTATGGCCTATCCCAGTCTGGTATGACCTTATCTTAACTTGATTATATGACAGAAAAGTTTTCCAAGTAAGGTTGGCAACACAAGTACTGGGAGTAAACTATGCTCCCAGAATCTATATTCCAGCAAAAACATCATCAAACTAATGTTCTGATTTTTATCATTTGGTCAATATTGTCAATTTCTCACTTTTACCAAATAGCTATCCTGGACTCCAATAATTCTATATTGTTACCATTCAATATAATATTAATTTTAGCCTCCACCTTAATGTATATTGCTGACTTCTACATTTTGTAGTATGATAGGCCCTTTGAGATTCAAATTATGGAACCTCCTCCAAACTTTTTGCCACCAAACTTTATTTCCTCTAAGACTCTTGTACAATAGTTACAATTAGTATTGGAGAATAAGCTCATGTGGTGTGTGCCCATGTTGTTATCTACAGTCATATCTTATGTATATATACATGTATTTTTTTTCCTTCAAGGGGAAAAATGAATATGCATAGAAAACACTATTAAATACTTGACTGAATATGTGAATGTATCTTTAAAGTAGGTAAATAACGTTACTGACACATGGGCCTTTTGATCCAATTGTGGCCTCAATTGTGTGCTCTGAATAGATGTTTGTCTTCATATGAAGAGAGAGTTAATACAATCTCAGTTATAACTGTGCAATATTGTTTTATTAAGATTTTTTAAATATAAGAAGATAGAATGGCAAGGGAAATATTTTATTTTTTATACTGTGATTTTGAAGTTCTAGTTATTTGCAGAGAAACAGGGATAAAAATAGATTTCATACAAAAAATGAAACTAGTCAACAAAAATGGAAAGAGATTTTGGTGTTTTTATCTCTGTTTCCTCTCTCTCTCTCCTCTATAGCCTTTGTAGTCATATCCCTAGGCTAATAAAGTGCTGCCTTTTTCATGGTGTCTTGAATTACCTTTACCTTAGTTTCTGTTGGCTTTACCCAATAAAATACTTCTTTACCTGCAGAAATACTCTGTAAGATATTTTTAGAATGTCGGTTACATAAAATTTAATGAATTCCAATTTTAGCTTATCATTTTTTATTCTTCTGACTTTGATATTTTCCTTAATGCCATTTTAATTTCATTGTGTTTGTTATATTTTGACTCTCTTTATTGCTTGTTTTATATCCTGTGTTAATTACTTTGTTTCTCTTCTAGCCTAATTTTCTCCTTCACTACTCAAGGGAATTTTCTGTCTTAAACAATACCAAAAAACCCAAGTACTCCTCCAAAATATAAACTCTAGCATTAAAGCAGAATAATTCAATCCCCTATGAAAAAATCTAGGTTGATAATAATTATGTATTTCAAAAGCAATATGCCAGGCACTGCATACAGTTTCAAAAGCCAGATAAAGGACAATTGTTGACCTCTTAAGCTTACAGTCAAGTAAAATGCATAAGAAGGATACATTTAATTGCTTTACCGACAAATTTAAATGAAGGCAACAGGAAAGTCACAAAGACATGATGCTCAGAAGGCTGAGGTAGAGAGACTAGGGGAGAGAGAACAATGAAAAGAATGTTTAGGTCTCTGTGAACCCTTTTTGGATAATCTGCCATTTAAATAGGACCTGAAGCACGTGACGCTTTTAGCAGATAACATAATTTGAGATTTTCAGAATGCTGCCTCTCCCATAAACATCTTTAATTCTTGAGAAGGTTATTCTACCTCATTAAACGTGACCTATTAGCTGAAAAGAAAATGAGTATATAAAGGCTACCTAAGTTATAAAGTTACTGTGAAGTGTGTGATCCATTTAAAGCACCTTGTAAATTTTATATACTATATGTTTCAGAGTATATAAATTTTTTCTTTTTTCACTATTTTGGGAGAAAATCTGGGATGGTCATCATAGACTAATGATGAGAACAAAGGTAAATGTTCTACAAATGTTAGTGAATTAAATCCAGCAATACAGTAAATATAGTAGACCAAGACCAAGTATTGTTCATCCCAGGTATTTAAGAATAGATTAAACTTATTAGAGAATGGAATTAGCATGATTTTACTTATTTAAAAACAAAAGAGAAAAAAATGCATTAAGTACATAATTTGTGGAAAAAGTCCTTTTTTTTTTAAAATTTATTTTTTAATTGAAGGATAATTGCCTTACAGAATTTTGTCGTTTTCTGTCAAACCTCAGCGTGAATGAGCCTTAGGTATACATACGTACCCTCACTCTTCAACCTCCCTCCCATCTCCCTCCCCACCCCACCCCTCCTGGTTGATTCAGAGCCCTGTTTGAGTTCCCTGTGGCATACAGCAAATTCCCACTGGCTCTTTTACATATGGTAATATATATTTCCATATTACTCTCTATATATATCTCACCCTCTCCACCCCTCCCTACATTTCCTAAATCTGTTATTATATCCGTTTATCCATTGCTACCCTGAAAATAAATTCTTCAGTACCATCTTTCTAGATTCTGTATATATGCATTAGTGTATGATATTGATCTTTCTCTTTCTGACTTCAGTTCAGTTCTGTTCAGTTGCTCAGTCATGTCTGACTCTTGGTGACCCTATGGACTGCAGCATGCCAGGCCTCCCTGCCCATCACGAACTCCTGGAGCTTATTCAAATTCATGTCCAAAGAGTAAGTGATCTGTTCTCCCATTCTCCTGCCTTCAATCTTTCCTAGGATCAGGCTATTTTCCATTGAGTCAGTTCTTCACATCAGGTGACCAAAGTATTAGAGCTTCAGCATCAGTCCTTCCAATGAATATTCAGGACTGATTTCCTTTAGGATGGACTGGTTGGATCTCTTTCAGTCCAAGGGACGGTCAAGAGTCATCGGCAACACCACAGTTCAAAAGCATCAATTCTTCAGGGCTCAGCTTTCTTTATAGTCCAACTCTCACATCCGTACATGACTACTGGTAAAACCATAGCTTTGACTAGATGGACATTTGTTGGCAAGTAGTATCTCTGCTTTTTAATATGTTATCTAAGTTGGTCATAGTTTTCATAAAAGGAGCAAGTGTTTTTTAATTTCATGGCTGCAGTCGCTATCTGCAGTGTTTTTGGAGCCCCCCAAAATAAAGTATCTCACAGTTTCCATTGTTTCCCCATCTATTTGCCATGAAGTGATGAGACCAAATGCCATGATCTTAGTTTTTTGAATGTTGAATTTTAAGCCAACTTTTTCACTCTCATCTTTCACTTTCATCAAGAGGCTCTTCAGTTTTTCTTTGCTTTCTGCCATAAAGGTGGTGACACCTGCATATATGAGGTTATTGTTATTTCTCCTAGCAATCTTGATTGCAGCTTGTGTTTCATCAATTCTGGCATTTTGCATGATGTACCCTGCATATAAGTTAAATAAGCAAGGTGACAGTATTCAGCCTTGATGTATTCCTTTCCCTATTTGGAACCAGTCTGTTGTTCCATGTCCACTACCTGTTGTTTCTTGACCTGCATACAGATTTCTCAGGAGGCAGGTAAGGTGATGTGGTTTTCCTATGTTTTGAAGAATTTTCCAAAGTTTGTGTGATCCACACAGTTAAAGGCTTTGGCGTGGTCAATAAAGCAGAAGTAGATGTTTTCCTAGAACTCTCTTGTGTTTTTGATGATCCAACAGATGTTGGCAATTTGATCTCTGGTTCCTCTGCCTTTTCTAAATCCAGCTTGAACATCTGGAAGTTCGTGGTTCCTGTATTGTTGAAGTCTGGCTTATAGAATTTTGAGCATTACTTTACTAGCGTGTGAGATGAGTGCAATTGTGTGGTAGTTTGAACATTCTTTGGCATTGTCTTTCTTTGGGATTGGAATGAAAATTGACCGTTTTTCAAATTTGCTGGCATATTGAGTGCAGTACTCTTAATAGCATCAAGTTTTAGGATGTCGAATAGCTCAGCTGGGATTCAATCACCTCCACTAGCTTTGTTCATAGTGATGCTTCCTAAGGTCCACTTGACTCCACATTCCAGGATGTCTGACTGTAGGTGAGTGATCATACCATTGTAGTAATCTAGGTCATGAAGGTCTTTTTTCTATATTTCTTCTGTGTTTTCTTGCCACCTCTTCTTAATATCTTCTGCTTCTGTTAGGTTCATACCATTTCTGTCCTTTATTGTGCCCATCTTTGCATTAAATGTTCCCTTGGTTTCTCTAATTTTCTTGAAGAGATCTCTAGTCTTTCCCATTCTGTTGTTTTCATCTATTTCTTTGCATTGATCACTGAAGAAAGCTTTCTTAGCTCTCTTTGCTATTCTTTGGAACTTTGCAATCAAATGTGTGTATCTTTCCTTTTCTCCTTTGCCTTTCGTATCTTTTCTTTTCTCACCTATTTGTAAAGGCCTTGTCAGACAACCATTTTGCCTTTTTGCATTTCGTTTTCTTACGGATGGTCTTGATCACTGCTTCCTGTACAATGTCACAAACCTCCGTCCATAGTTCTTCAGGCACTCTGTCTATCAGATCTAATCCCTTGAATCTATTTCTCACATGCAGTGTATAATCATAAGGGATTTGACTTAGATCATACCTGGATGGTCTAGTGGTTTTCCCTACATTCTTCAATTTAAGTTCAAATTTGGCAATAGGGAATTCATGATCTGGCCACAGTCAGCTCCTGGTCTTATTTTTGCTGACTGCACTTCACTTTTTCTGACTTCTTTCTTTTTTTCTTTCACTTTTTCTGACTGACTTCACTCTGTATAATATCTGTAGGTTCATCCACCACATTAGAACTGACTCAAATGTCCTTTATATTGCTGAGTATTGTGTATATGTACCACAACTTCTTTATCCATTCATCCATCAATGGACATTTAGCTTCCTTCCATGTTGTAGCTATTGTAAGTAGTGCTGCAATGAACTTTGGGGTATATGTGTCTTTTTCAATTTTGGTTTCATCAGGGTATATGCATAGGAGTGGGATTGTTTGGTCATATGGTGGTTCTAATCCTAGTTTTTAAGGAATCTCCATACCGTCTTCCATAGTGGCTGTATCAATTTACGTTCTTACCAACAGTGCAAGAGCATTCCCTTTCTCTACACCCTCTCCAGCATTTATTGTTTGTCGACTTTTTGATGATGGCCATTCTGACCAGTGTGAGGTGATATCTTATAGTAGTTTTGATTTGCATTTCTCTAATAATGAGTGATATTGAGCATCTCTTCATGTTTGTGTTAGCCATCTGTATGTCTTCTTTGGAGAAATGTTTGTTTAAGTCTCTTCCCCACTTTTTGACTGGGTTGTTTGTTTTTCTAGTATTGAGTTGTATGAGCTGCTTGTACATTTTGGAAATTATCCTTTGTCAGTTTTTTCATTTGCTATTATTTTCTCCCATTCTGAGTGTTGTCTTTTCAACTTGCTTATTATTTCTTTTACTGTGCAAAAGCTTTTAAGTTTAATCACGTCCCACTTGTTTTCTTTTGTTTTTATTTTCGTTAATCTAGGAGGTTGGTCATAAAAGAACTTGCTTTGATTTATGTCATCGAGTATTCAATGTTTTCCTCTAAGAGTTTTATAGTTCTGGTCTTAAATTTAGGTTTTTTAATCCATTTTGAGTTTATCTTTGTGTGTGGTGTTAGGAAGTGTTCTAATTTCATTCTTTTACATGTAGCTGTCCATTTTTCCCAGCACCACTTCTTGAAGAGACTGTCTTTGCACCATTGTATATTCTTGCCTCCTTTGTCAAAAACTAGTTACCCATAGGTGCATAGGGTTATTTTTGGGCTTTCTACCTTGTTCCATTGATCTATATTTCTGTTTCTGTGCCAGTACCATTCTGTCTTGATGAGTGTAACTTTGTAGTATAACCTGAAGTCAGGAAGGTGATTCCTACAGCTCCATTGTTGTTTCTCAAGACTGCTTTGGCTATTCTGGGTCTTTTGTGTTTCCATATGAATTGTGAATTTTTTTGTTCTATTTCTGTGAAAAATGCCATTGGTAATTTGATAGAGATTGCACTGAATCTGTAGATTGTGTTTGGTAGTATAGTTATTTTCACAATATTGATTCTTCCTACCCATAAACATGGAATATCTCTCCATCTGTTTATGTCATTTTTTATTTCTTTTGACAGTGTCTTATAATTTTTTGTATATAGTTATTATGTCTCCTTAGGTAGATTTTTTCCCCCTGGATATTTAATTCTTTTTGTTGCAGTTGTGATTGGGATTGATTCTTTAATTTCTCTTTCTGATTTTTGATTGTCAGTGTAAAGGAAGGTAAGTGATTTTTGTATATTGATTTTGTATCCTGCAACTTTGCTAAATTCACTGATCAGGTCTAGTAATTTTCTGATATTATCTGATATTAGGTCTAGTAATTTTCTGATACATGTTATCTGCAAACAGTGAGAGCTTTACTTATTTTCTGATCAGGATTCCTTTTATTTGTTTTTCTTCTCTGATTGCTGTAGCTAGGACTTCCAAAACTGTGTTGAATAATAGTAGTGAGAGTGGACACCCTCGTCTTGTTCCTGATCTTAGGGGTAATACTTTCAGTTTTTCACCATTGAAAGTAATGTTTGCTGTGGGCTTATCATATATGGCCTTTACTATGTTGAGGTAAGTTCCTTTTATGCCCATTTTTTGAAGAGTTTTAATCGTAAATGGGTGCTGAATTTTGTCAAAGGCTTTATCTGCCTCTATTTAGATTATCATATTCTTTTTAATATTTGATTTGTTAATATGGTGTATCACATTTATTGATTTGCCTATATTAAAGAATTCTTGCATCCCTGGAATATACCCAACTTGATCATGGTGTATGAGCTTTTTAATGTGTTGTTGAATTCTGTTTGCTAGAATTTTGTTGAGGATTTTTGAAACTATGTTCATCAGTGATATTGGCCTATAGTTTAATTTTTTGTGTTGTTTTTGTCTGGTTTTGGAATCTGGGTGATCATGGCCTCACAGAATGAGTTTGGTAGTGATCTTTACTCTGCAGTTTTTTGAAAGCGTTTTAGAAGGATAGGCATTAGCTCTTCTCTATATGCTTGTTAGAATTCACCTGGGAAGCTAATCCAGTCCTGGGCTTTTGTTTTTTGGGAGATTTTTGATCACAGTTTTGATTTCAGTGCTTGTAATTGGGTTGTTCATAATTTCTATTTCTTCCTGGTTCAGTCTTGGAAGATTGACTTTTGCTAACAATCTGACCATTTCTTCCAAGTTATCCATTTTATTGCCCTATAGTTTTACATAATAGTTTCTTAGAGTCCTTTGTTTTTCAGCATTGTCTGTTGTAACCTCTACTTTTTCTGCTGTAATTTTTTTCTCTCTCTTGTTTTTTTGATGAATCTGGCTCAGGGTTTGTCAGTTTTCTTTATCTTCTCAAAGAACCAACTGTTAGTTTTATTAATCTTTACTATTGTTTCTTTAATTTCTTTTTCATTTCTTTCTGCTCTGTCTTTTATGATTTATTTCCTTCTGCTAATTTTGGGGTTTTCTTCTTCTTCTTTGTCCAGTTGATTTAGGTGTAAAATTAGGTTGTATATTTGATGTTTTTCTTGTTTCTTGATGCAATAAACTTCCCTCTTAGAACTGCTTTTGCTATATCCCATAGGTTTTGAGTTGTCTTATTTTCATTGTCATTTGTTTATAGAAATTTTTATTTCCTTTTTGATTTCTTCAGTAACCTGTCCATTTTTTAGAAATGTATTGTTTAATCTCCATGTGTTTGTGTCTTTTACACTTTTTTTTTCTTGTAATTGATATCTAGTCTCATAGGATGAGGTCAGAACAGATGCTTGATATGATTTCAATTTTCTTAAATTTACTGAGGTTTCATTTGTGACACAGGATGTGGTCTATCCTGGAGAATGTTCCATGTGCACTCGAGAAGAAGCTGTATTCTCCTGAATTTGGATGGAATGTCGTGAAGATATCAATGAGATCCGTCTCATCTAATGTATCATTTAAGATTACAGTTTCCTTATTAATTCTCTCTTTTCATGATCTCCATTGATGTAAGTGGGGTTTTGAAGTCTCCTACTATTATTGTGTTACTGTCAATTCCTCCTTTTATGTCTGTTAGTAAACATTATGTATCTTATGTATTGAGGTGCTCTTTATGTTATTGAGTTGTTCTAATGTGTTTGGTGCACAGATAATTACAATTGTTATGTCTTCCTCTTGGATTGATCCCTTGATTATTATGTAGTGTTCTTCCTTATCTCTTATAATATTCCTTATTTTAAGATCTACTTTGTCTGATATGAGGATTGCTACTCCAGCTTTCTTTTGCTATGGAATATATTTTTCCATCCTCTCATTTTCAGTCTCTGTGTGTCTTTAGATCTGAAGTGGGTTTCTTGTAGACAGCATATATATGGGTCTTTTTTTGTATCCATTCAGCCAGTCTGTGTCTTTTGGTTGGAGCATTTAATCCATTTACATTAAAGTAATTATTGATATACATATATATATTTCTATTGCCATTTTCTTAACTTTGGGGGGTTTGTTTTTATGTATTCTTTTCTTCTCTTGTTTTTCCTGACTATAAGTCCCTTTAACATTTGTTGCAAAGTTGATTTGGTGGTACTGAATTCTTTAACTTTTGCTTATCTGAAAAGCTTTTGATTTCTCCATCAGTTTTGAATGAGATGCTTACGAGGTAGAGTAACTTTGGTTGTAGATTTTTCACTTTCAGTACTTTAAATATATCCTGCCATTCCCTTCTGGCCTGCAGAGTTTCTGCTTAAAGATCAGTTGTTAAACATATGGTATTTCCCTTGTATGTTACTTGTTCCTTTTCCCTTGCTGCTTTTAACATCCTTTTTTGTGTGTTTAATCTTTTTTAGTTTGATTAGTGTATGTCTTGGTGTGTTTCTCCTTGGGTTTATCCTGTATGGAACTCTTTGCACCTCTTGGACTTGATTGAGTACTCTTTTCCATGTTGGGGAAATTTTCAACAATAATCTCTTCAAAAATTTTCTCATACCCTGTCTTTTTCTCTTCTTCTTTTGGTACCCCTATAATTCAAATGTTGGTGCATGTAATATTGAACCAGAGGTCTCTGAGACTATCCTCAGTTCTTTTCATTCTTTTTTCTTTGTTCTGCTCTTTAGCAGTTATTTCCACCATTTTATCTTCCAGCTCACTGATCTGTTTTTCTGCTTCAGGTTTTCTGCTATTGATTACTTCTAGAGTTTCTTTTCTTTTTTTTTTTTTAATTTCAGGAATTGTGTTGTTTGTCTCTGTGTGTTTATTCTTAACCCTTCTAGGTCTTTTTAAATTTATTCTTTCATTTTCTTCATTCTATTTTCAAGGTTTTTGATCATCTTTACTATCATTATTCTGAATTCTTTTTCAGGAAGTTTGTTTCAGGAAGTTTTCAGGAAGTTTATTTCTCTTCATTTATTTAGACTTCTGTGTTTCTAGTTTGTTCCTTCAATTTTGCAGTATTTCTCTGCCTTTTCATTATTTTAAAAAAATCTTATTGTGTTCGAGGTCTCCTTTTCCCAGGCTTCAAGGTTGAATTCTTTCTTCCTTTTGGTTTCTGCCCTCTTAAGGTTTGCCCAGTGGTTTGTGTAAGCTTTGTATAGGGTGAGATTTAGCTGAGGATTTTTTTTTCCCCCCTTCTGATGACCAGGGCTGAGTGAATTGGTAATCCTCTCTGATGATAATTGGGTTTGTATTTTTGTCTTGTTTTTTGTTTGGATGAGCCATCCTGCACAGGAAGCTACTGGTAGTTGGGTGATGCTGAGTCTTGTATTCATGTGGTTTCTTTCGTGTGAGTCTCACTGTTTGATACTCCCTAGGGTTAGGAGTTCTGTGGTACTCTTGTCTTGGAGTAGTGTTCCCAGTGAAAAGGCTCAGTGCTTGATCTCGGGTTAGGAATGGAGATTCCACAGATCATCTGTTATGGCATTAAATGAGATGAAAACAAATGCCCAAAGACAAGAAACCAAAGATGAACCCCAGGCAAATGGCAGTTACAAATCAGGCAAATAATAATGAAAATAATGAAATATACACATATACATATACACCCATAAGTAAAATCAAAATAGTCCAACAAAAATAAGTACAATAGATTGACCTGATGAACAAAGGAAACCAAAAAATAATATCCACCAGTTAAGAACAAAACTAAATAAAGCAGAAACTGAAAAACAAACTAAATCAAGGTGTCAACTGAAAAAGAAAGCAATGAAAAGAAAACTAACAATATGGTGAGAAAAAAGGAAAGAAAGAGAAGAAAGAAAGAATAGAAGTACAAAGTTAGAGGTAGATAATGAAGATTTATATATATTAAAAATTAACTACAAGGGAAAAAGAACAGTAGGAATAGCAAACAAAGGAACAGATGTAGAAAAAATAATAATAGGCTTAAAAATTTAAAAATTAAAATTGCAAAATCAAGAGAAAAGTAAAGAAAAGGAAAACGCCACAGAACTTCAAAATGCCAATGTAGAGGCAGAGGTTTATAATAGCAATAAAAAGTTTGATTAAAATTAAAAAATACTCAAGCATATTTAGATTTCATATTGCTAATAAAATTAACAGCTACAACAGAGGGAACAAAAAAAAAAAAAAAAAAGGAAAAATATCCAAAAGAAGTTTCAGAACACGTTAAATATAAGAATAATATTTTTCTTGAGTCTCTGCTGTCAGAGTCCTTTCCCTCGCTGGGAGTGACAGTCTGCCTTGCCTCCCTGGTATGCCCTCCAACACTGCGCTGGTCTCTGGACTGGCTGTGGGGGCCGCTCAAACTCTAATCTTGTCTTACTCCTTTGTGTTCTTTCTTCCAATGTCCACAGCTATCAGAACTAATTGTTTTCTTTTGTGGGAGCTCTCAATGTCCTTTTATATACCCCATAGACACAGAGTCACCCTAGTTGATAGTGTGGACTTAATCTGCAGCTTGTACAGCTGGTGTGAAGGTTTGGGGTCTTCTTCCTTAGCCACTCTGCTCCTGGGTTTCAATTGTGGTTTTATTTCCACCTCTGCATGTGATTCACCCTCTGGATTTGTTCCTAAGGCTGCCCTGGAGGACCAATACCCTCCAGTATTCTTGCCTGGAGAACCCCCCTTACAGAGAAGCCTGGCAGGCCATAGTTGAAAGGGTCGCAGAGAGTTGGATACAACCAAAGTAACCCCGCATGCATAGACACTAGACATTTTTTGCCTGTGGAAGCTCTATCCCAGTGAGGATTAAGCATGAAAGTGGCACAGCTGCTTGGATCACAGGGACCCTGATGGGCCCAAGTGTGCAGGGACATGGATTGCTTCAACCACAGGAGTTATGGCTCTATCAGTGTATTTTTTCAAATCTTTGGTTGCTGGCAATCAGGTCTCTTTGGCTAGTCTTTTCTATGTAGCTGTGCCCATTCAGGCACTTAGATGGCTCTCTTGCCTGGGGTCCTTCTCTGTTTGGCATGTCGTGCACATAGAGGAACCCCCCTGGCTGGGGTCCTACTCTGTAGATTGGTGTGTCAGGCACATGGTTGGGGGGGGGCCCTTGCTCGGCTCCTTCTCTGTATATTGGGGCATCAATCACTTAAAGGGGCACCCTGGATTTGGTCATACTCTGTTGTTCTATGTGTCAAGTGCTAGATGGGCCGCCTCTCTATTGTTCAGCTGCGGTGCTGGCATGTGGGGAGAGAGAGGCTATGGTAATGGCTCCACCCCCTACGCATGACTCAGCAGTATCACTGCTTCCATGGCTGCCTAGCTTTCCTCCACAGATGTGTTCCACCACAGTCTCCTCCCTCAGGTCCCCTCGGTCCATCTCTGCACAGTCAACAGTAGCCCTTGCCCTGGGATTGCTCCACAGTCTGTACACTTCAGCTCCCAGCTGCTGTGCCTTCTAGGGGACCTGCACCCCTGTCTGGGGTGGATATGGCTATAGCAAGGACTGTCTGATTCTCATTCCATTTTGTCTGTCACAGATCAGCTACTTTAGTCTCAGCCTTAAATATTTCTCCTCTGACCCAGATAGTTGCCCTGATGTGGGGACCGGACGGAGCCCTGCTTCAGTTCCTCCACTATCAAGGGCAGGTCCAGTCCTCCTAACACTCCTGTTTCCCCCCCTAGTTCCTTTGTCCTACTGAGCTTTATGTGGTTCTATATATTATTTTCCAGTGGTCAGGTACTCCTGTCCACTCTCAGCTGGTGTTCTGCAAGCACTTCTGGAGGTGTATTCCTGATGTTTCTGTGGAGAGAGATGTACTCCATGTCCACCAACTCCTCTGCAATCTTGTTCCTGTGGAAAAAGTATTTACTGAAAGTCAATATCCATTTATTTTAAACACTTTTTAGCCATCTAGGGATGCAGGATACTTCCTAAAGCTAATGAGGAACAACATAGTATTTAATGGTGAAATGTTAGAACCATATTCTGTAAAATGAAAGAATGTGAACAAATGTCTTTTCTAACTATTTTTATTTACTATTATACATGAGGCCTTAGCCAACTCAGAATGACAAAGATAGGAGCTAGTGTAAAACTGGAGAGAAGGAACAATGATAATATAATGACAAATTAATAGTGTGGAGAAGATTTTAAATAGATTTTTCGGCCACAAAACCATTTTTCAATTAATTGCATTCCTATTCTTGATTTAAAAGAATAAGAAAATATCATTTTAAAAGTATAAAATTTATAATATGTATGCAGGAATGCGGTTGTCAAGATATGTCCAAGTATTTTGTGGAGAATTATTTTTAAAATGTATTAATGACATAAAAGCCTAAAAGATGGTGCTATTAAAGTGCTGCACTCAGTGTTATCAGATATTTGGATAATAACAGTGGCCATGAGACTGGAAAAGGTCACTTTTCAAGTGACTCTTCAGTCCCAAAGAAGGGCAATGTCAAAGTTCCACACAGTTGTGTTCATTACACATGTCAGCAAGGTTGTGCTCAAAATCCTTCAAGCTAGGCTTCAACAATATATGAACCAAGAACTTCCAGATGTTCAAGCTGGGTTTGGAAAAGGCAGCAGAGCCAGAGATCAAATTGCCAACATTCATTGAATCATGGAGAAAGTAAGGGATTGCCAGAAAAAAAACATTTACTTTTGCTCCATTGACTATGCTAAAGCCTTTGACTGTGTAGATCACAACATACTGGAAAATTCTTAAAGAGAAGGGAGTAACAGACCACTTTACCTGTCGCCTGAGAAACCTCTATGCAGGTCAAGAAGCAACAGTTAGAACTGAACATGAATAGTTGATTGGTTCCAAATTGGTAAAGGAGTATGAAAAGGCTATATAATGTCACCCTGCTTATTTATGCAGAGTACATCATGTGAAATGCCAGGCTAGATGAATCACAAATTGAAATCAAGACTGCTGGGAGAAGTATCAACAACCTCAGATACGCAGATGATAACATTGTAATGGCAGAAAGTGAAGAGTAACTAAAGAACCTCTTGATGAGGGTGAAAGAGGAGAGTGAAAAAACTGGCTTAAAGCTCAACATTCAAAAAACTAAGATTATGACATCTGTTTCCATCACTTCATGGCAAATAGATGGGGAAAAAGTGAGTGACATATTTTCATTTCTTGGGGTCCAAAATCACAGCAGATGGTGACTGCAGCCATGAAATTAAAATATGCTTGCTCCTTGGAAGGAAAGCTATATGAGCCTAGACAGTGTATTAAAAAGCAGAGACATTGCTTTGTTGTCAAAAGTGCATATCGTAAAAGCTATGGTTTTCTAATAGTCATATATAGATGTAAGAGACCGTAAAGAAGGCTGAGCACTGAAGAATTGATGCTTTCAATTGTGTTGCTGAAGAAGACTCTTGAGAGTCCCTTGGATTGCAAGGAGATCAAACTCATCAATCATAAAGGAAATCAACCTTGAATATATATTGGAAGAACTGTTGCTGAAGCTCCCATATTTGGCAACCTAATGTGAAGAGCCAACTCACTGGAAAAGATCTTGATGCTGGGAAAGATGGAAGGCAAAAGGAGAAGTGAGCAGCAGAGGATGAGATACTTAGATAGCATCACTGACTCAAGGGATATGAATTTGAGCAAACTCCTTGCGGACTACAGTCCATAGAGTTGCGAAGTATCAGACATGACTAAAGCAACTTAGCAGGCATGCCAGCAGACAGTGACGGACAGGGAAGCCTGGCGTGCTGCAGTCCTTGGGGTCACGGAGAGCTGGATGCTATTTAGCAACCGAATAACAACAATGGCATAAAATATGATATAAATAACTTGATATTTACATATTTTGTTCATTTGTTAAAAAGATTCATTATCACAAGGACGTTAGTTCTCTCCAAATTAATAAATGAATTCATTGCAACTCTAAAAAAATCTCATTTTTTGGTGGAAACTGACAAGCTGAATATAAAATATATAAAACAGCAAAGGGGATAATTTTATTGAAAAATAAGGAGAGACTCAATGCACTGATACAAGTTAAGACACTTCCATAAAGCAGTGGTAATCAAGACACTAGAGTTTTGCTGTGGTAAAGATAAATGATCATTGCCACAGAAAAAGGAGCCCAGATATGGACCCATATTTCTTGAACACTTTATAGACTGAGTACCAAAGAATTGATGCTTTTGAACTGTGGTTTTGGAGAAGACTCTTGAGAATCCCTTGGACTGCCAGGAGATCAAACCAGTCAGTCTTAAAGGAAATCAATCCTGAATATTCATTGGAAGAATTGATGCTGAAGCTGAAGCTCTGATACTTTGGCCACCTGATGCGAAGAGCTGGCTCATTAGAAAATACCCTGATTCATGGAAACATTGAAGGCAGGAGGAGAAGGGGATGACAGAGGATAAGATGGTTGGGTGGCATCACCAACTCAATGAACATGAGTTTGAACAAGCTCTGGGAGATGGTGAAGGACCGGGAAGTCTGGCATGCTGCAGTTCATTGGGTAGCAAATAGTCAGACATGACTGAGCAACTGAACAACAAATATATGACACAGGTAGAATTAAGGTCAATGGAGAACAGTTGATCTTAAAACTGATTTTCCATTTTAAAAGGTGAGTCTTTACGTCACATTGTATATAAAATTCCTGGGTATTACACATTTCTATGTAAGAAAACTTTATGAATGTTCTTTATGACTGAATGCAGAGTATTAAGATGTATGAAAACAGAAAACATGTATTAAAAGTATGATAACTTGATTATGTTTAAATTTATTTCTTGAAAAGATACCTGGAAATAAACTACTCAAAAGAGTAAAAACCAAGTTTTAACCTAGAATATATTTCAAATGAACATAATGACAGATAATTCATATCTAGCATTCAAAACTGCCTCCTATAAATCAAAGGTCAGATGCAGAAATGCTAAATTGTATAAGTGGAAAAATATGTAAACTTGCTTTCTGAGGGGGTCTGTGTAGTACATATATAAATGAAAAGGATTTCAAGTTCTTTAGAAATTACAGAAATTCAAAATTATAACTACAATTAGTACCTGTCATACCCCTAAATTAAACAATAATTTAAATGTCTTCCAATAACAGTATTGGTAAGAATGTAAAGAAACAGGAAGTCTTATATATTGTTGCTGAAAGTGTAAATTGTTACAGCTCCTTTGTGGGGTGATTTGGCAGTACCTAGTAGAGCTAATATGTGCATACTCTTGAGGACCCCCATTGTGTATGGCCCAAAGTGTGTGATATAGAGAAATTCTAGCATACAAATGTTTGTTTCATCATTTTTTGCTGTAGCAAAACAGCACTAACAATAATGAAATGCTGAAGAAACATAATCAAATCAACACTTTTGGTCAAAAATAGTAAAAATGTTAAAACTATATTTGCATTTATCAAATTGGATAAACCTAAAACATACAGAGTTGAACTAATGAAATTTTCAAAAGGGCATATATTGTAAGGTACTGTTTATATGGAAAAATATGCACATATTATTTAGAGACATGTACATAAGTAGGACATGTATAATAAACATTGAATTCAGCCTTGTAGTTAGCTCTCGGGAGAGGGGAAGATAGGTGAATGTGCACTAGGACTTCAACTATGACTCTAAAGTTTTATTTCTTAGGTTGAGTAGTGATTATCCATTGTTTATAATGTTACATAATAGTATGGTATATATGGCCATATGTATGTTATATAATATATAATAATGTATGATTATTCATGCAGTTATCTTTTTCATGCCTGAAATATTTCAAAATAAAGAATATGTAATAATTAATGAAGGTAGGAGGCGATTTAGGAGAGTATTGTCAAAGAATAAGCCATTGGTGATTTGAAATAGTGTAGGAGAAGGAAATGGAAACCCACTCCAGCATTCTTGCCTAGAGAATACTGTGGCCAGAGGAGCCTGGTGGGCTGCTGTCCATAGCGTCACATAGAGTTGGACACGACTGAAGCAACTTAGCATGATGCATGCATTGGAGAGGGAAATGGCAACCCACTCCAATGTTCTTGCCTGGAGAATCCCAGGGACGGAGGAGCCTGGTGGGCTGCCATCTATGGGGTTGCACAGAGTCGGACACGACTGAAGCGACTTAGCAGCAGCAACAACAGGACATCATATTTGAAATGCACATTAAATTCTGACTGACCAGTACTATACCAGCATCTAAATGGTGTATTTGAGTCATAGCTAAAATCATCTTCAGTCTACTCTCTACACTACATCCTCCATCAAATACCTATAATTATATGCCTCTTTAGTAGCTTTCCCAGTTTGTATATTTGTTTGGTTGCTTCAAGGGAAACAGGGACTTGTAATAGTTTAGCAGAGCTACCTAGGATAAAATTGTATTTATACTATTCTAATACTTATTAAAGTTTCAACTCATTTTCAGGGCCGTTTCTCTTTTATTAATTGATTACCCAAAAGGTTTTATGTGTTTGAAGAATAGCTCAAGTATCATTATGGTGGTTGAAGAGGAGCATTCAGTTCATTTGTTCATCCTTTTGCTAACCTTGAGGTTTTCACTAACCTTCAAGCAGATGTCCCTCATATACCTGGAAACAAGGTCTTCCCACAGACTTTTGCTAGATAACTGCCCTGTGTCCTAGCTGCTGTCGAAATTCTGAGATTTGTCTTCAGGTGAATCAATACCATCTTGTTTTTTTTTTTCAATCTTGGTTGCTTCCTTCAGTTTCTTGTAAATCTGCTTAATCTGATACCATCTGCAGGGCTACATGTCAAGCCTTCGAGACATGAAAGCTGGGCAATAGAAACTCTCGTCTTCCATTAACTAAAGATAAGTTGCTATATTTTTTAGCGTGCTTCAGGTAAACCATTGGTTTTTGACTTAGGAACCATCTCCTGTAAAAGCCAAAATGCATAGCAGTATACAACATCTGTATACAACATCTGTTACTTATGATTCTTTCCTCCATCCTGTAAAAGTTTATTTCCCCTCAATATCCACCTTTTGATTCAACATTAAAAACAGGAGTAAAATAATTCACCAGCTTTCTATCCTCTCCTTTTCCTACCTTTTTTCTGGAATCAGAAGGATTTTTTTTTCCTTTCTGTCAACTGGGAACTTGTTCTCAACCTTTTCTAGTTTTTTCTCACTGTATTTGAGATTGCCTTACCTCCTCCTGTGTAACAAGTCACATGGATTAAATTTAGTAAAAGAAGGAGAACAAAGGAATTTGTTTTATGGAGGAAACAATATATTTAATATTTTGTGCATATTTCTCATATTAATAGCCCTAAGCCTTTGGAGATTGTCCTACATAGACATGAAATCATTTTCAAACTCTCAAATCTTATAAGAAACAAATAATAAAAGTCCAGTCTGCTCAGATCCTAAGTCTTATAAATTTTGCTGACTAAGTAGTCCATAGAATCTCAGTATATTTTTTCTGGCCTGTTTTTTGCTTGTGTTGATCCTAAAAGATGATGCTATGAAAGTGCTGCACGCAGTATGCCAGGAAATTTGAAAAACTCAGCCACAGGACTGGAAACAGGTCAGTTTCCATTCCAATCCCAAAGAAAGGCAATGCCAAAGAATGCTCAAACTATCGCACAGTTGCACTCATCTCACACGCTAGTAAAGAATGCTCAAAATTCTCTAAGCCAGGCTTCTGCAAATATGTGAACCGTGAACTTCCAGCTGTTCAAGCTGGTTTTAGAAAAGACAGAGGAACCAGAGATCAAATTGCCAACATCTGCTGGATCATCAAAAAAGCAAAAGAGTTCCAGATAAACATTATTTCTGCTTTATTGTCTATGCCAAAGCCTTTGACCGTGTGGATCACAATAAACTGTGGAAAATTCTGAAAGAGATGGGAATACCAGCCCACCTGACCTGCCTCTTGAGATATCTGCAGGTCAGGAAGCAACAGTTAGAACTGGACATGGAACAACAGACTGGTTCCAAACAGGCAAAGGAGTACGTCAAGGCTGTATATTGTCACCCTGCTTATTTAACTTATATACAGAGTACATCATGAGAAAAGGTGGGCTGGAGGAAGCACAAGCTGGAGTCCAGATTGCTAGGAGAAATATCAATAACCTCACATAGGTAGATGACACCACCCTTATGGCAGAAAGCAAAGAACTAAAGAGCCTCTTGATGAAAGTGAAAGAGGAGAGTGAAAAAGTTGGCTTAAAGCTCAACATTCAGAAAACTAAGATCATTGCATCTGGTCCCATCACTTCATGGCAAATAGATGGGGAAACAGTGCAAACAGTGCCTGTCTTATTTTTTTAGACTCCAGAATCACTGAAGATGGTGACTGCAGCCATGAAATGAAAAGATGCTTACTCCTTATGAAGGAAAGTTATGACCAACCTAGACAACATATTAAAAAGCAGAGACATTACTTTGCCAACAAAGGTCTGTCTAGTCAAGGATATGATTTTTCCAGTAGTCGTGTATGGATGTGAGATTTGGACTATAAAGAAAGCTGAGCACCGAAGAATTGAATCTTTTGAACTGTGGTGTTGGAGAAGACTCTTGAGAGTCCCTTGGACTGCAAGGAGATCCAACCAGTCCACCCTAAAGGAGATCGTTCCTGAATGTTCATTGGAAGGACTGATATTGAAGCTGAAACTCCAATACTTTGGCCACCTGCTATGAAGAGCTGACTCATTTGAAGAGACCCTGATGCTGGGAAAGATTGAGGGCAGAAAGAGAAGGGAACGGCAGAGGACGAGATGGTTGGATGGCATCACCGACTCAATGGACATGGGTTTGGGTGGACTCTGGGAGTTGGTGATGGACAGGGAGGCCTGGCGTGCTGCCGTCCATGGGGTTGCAAAGAGGCAGACATAAGTGAGCGACTGAGCTGAACTGAAGTTAGGAATGAACCTTGATTTCCATTACTGCTTCCTCAAGAAAATATTAATGGATGAACTTTTGGACTTGGATTGAAGGAAGTAATAGTCAAGTGATTCCTTTCTGAGTTGGGACTGACTGTCTCACATAGCATCTGAAAATAAATTCCCTATACTATTACAAATAACATGTTTCTATCAATCTACATCCTCTTTACTAATAACAGTTTATGATTATTCTAAAAATAATTCTTTCATCATGTCCTGTAAATCAAATATTCTTTATACTTACTGACAGTGAATGATGATTTATCCAGATTGCTTCTTTAGTTATCTCTAGTTTGGATTCAGCTACCAAAGGAATATGTCAGGGTATAGTGTTATATCAAACTGCCACTCATTAGTCTCTTCCTAGCTTTTAGCTTAAAATGCTTCTTAATAGTTAATTAAATAATCGTTAATACTTATATAGCATTTGTAATGAGAAGGCACTATTCTTTGTGCCTTCTTGTATCTATCTCATGTAATCCTTGCAACATCCCTACTCATGTTCTTATGTTACAGAATGGAAGAACAAGGGACATAATGGTTAAGTAACTTCTTAACGTCTTGTCACTAGAAAGTGGTAGACCTGGGTTTCAACCCAAGCAGGCTGCCCCATAATCTGTGCTTTAAACAGTATACTGTCCTGTCATTCTCAGATTCATTCCTGATTCTGATAAAGTATATTTTCTATTCAAATAAAATTTCTGAACCTGAAAATTTTTTTAAGATTCTGGAAGGATAAATTTGCCAAATAAATTCTATTCTGAGGCAGAAAAGTATATTTTGAAGTCCAGCCATTTTACTCCAGGCAGCCAACCTCTATTTCCATCCACTATTGGATTTTTCTTCAAAGATGTATGACAAGGATAGGTATAGACAACTCAAGTGACTTAAAGATAGAAAAATATTTATTAATCTTGAAAGTATTGCAATGACTGTTGGCTTGAGGGTAGATTATGGAAAGTGATTCAGCCAAAAGCTGCTTAAATGATAGAAGAATATGTAAAAAAATATACAGAAAAATGATATATTGGTAATTGAAAGACAAGAATATTAAAAAAAGAACGATTTTAGAGAAACAATGGTAACTGTTTTATAGAATGAAGGGAATAAATGCCACCAAGCAAGAAGTGATTAGATATAGGGCAAGAGAGTTTAGATGATGGAGCCAGGTCTGCAGAGAGGATGTTGGCTCCCTGAGCTATCACAAAATATCGGTGTCTACTGATTAACAATGCTTTCAAGACAGTTAAAAGCAGGAAGAAAGATTTTTTAGTGGCATTATGTGAGATGACTCAGGTGAGAATTTTGGAGTGTATGGTGGGAGATTGAAAGTAGTCGAGGCACAAAAAGCAGGGAGCATGGCATAGGAGGAGTGACAGTCATGAAGGCTCTTTTCTCTGAACATTTAGTCTTCTCGTAGGGAAATGAAATGAAAGGGGCAAATATGGAGAATGGCAGAGTTACAAAGATAAATTTCACCTAATATGAAATTTTTATTATGACCAGTCCAGTTAGTAGAATTTATTGCAATTTTAGTGTTCTAGAGGCTATTAGAGACAAATGCATGTCAAATTGAAAGTAATATAACTACTGGGAAAGGATGTGATTTTTTTCCAGTGCTACAGAACTATTCAGTAATGGGTGCACTGCACAATTCTATTCTATTCACTTATAATGGAAAAATTACCATGACAATTTATCTTCTAGGTCATTCAGTATCATAAATATAGCTCTTTTTTTCTTTCCTACACTTATACTTCTGTGTAATACTTTTTCACCATCATGTATCTTCATCTGAAAACCACAACTAGTCTCTTTTGTTGAATTACTAAATAAGTAAATGTCTTTGATAAGTTGGAAAATTCTTTTAATGCATGTTTTAAAAAATAAATTGCCTTCTTAGAATGAATTGACTTGGGCTTTGTATAATTTTTTAGAATTCTTATTTTTTTTTAAAGGAAGGGGCATGGAACAGTGTTCTCATCCTTCAAAATTCATCCCTAAAAGTCTCCCAAGTTTGTGGAAAAGCTCTTCTGTTGACACTGTATTGGTTTGATGCCTGCATGCGTGCTCAGTCGCTCAGTAGTGTCTGACTCTGCAACCCCATGGACTATCGCCTACCAGACTCCTCTGTCCATGGGATTTTCTGTGCAAGAGTACTGGCGTGGGTTGCCATTTCCTCCTCCAGGGGGTCTTACAGACCCAAGGATGGAACCTGTGTCTCTGGCATTGGCAGGCAGATTCTTTACCACTGAGCCACCTGGGAATACTTAAACAAAACAGCTACTGTTTTCCCCTTTTGCTTCCATGGACTCTGAATTCCCCACTATAGTGCTCTCCCTAGCTTTTTGGAAAACTTTAAGAAAATGAATATGAATAACTATCTGAATTGTAGATGGACCTGAAATGTTTTGATCACTGGTCTGGTTGCTGGCATCTATAGTAATTAGATGTTGGAGAAGACTCTTGACAGTCCCTTGGACTTCAATCTTGGTTTCACTGTGATAAGCTACCCTTTAATATGTATCTCTTGGTTTTACTTGCATATTTTCTCTTAGGTTTTGTTATTTGGTGTGTGTGTTTAAGAGATGACTTTTTTGAGCAGTTGGTTT
The DNA here is from genome assembly GCF_033118175.1 of Dama dama. NCBI lineage: Eukaryota > Metazoa > Chordata > Mammalia > Artiodactyla > Cervidae > Dama > Dama dama. Next base: position 49,929,576 of record NC_083685.1, on the reverse strand, counting down.
CATAGCAAAGTTGTGCAGAAAGTATAAGAATTACAATGAAATTCCTGTTCCCACACCTGTACAACTTCTTCTTCTATCAACATCCCTACCACATTAGTTAAAATCAGAGGACTTAATGGGCATAGCATCATCACCCGTAATCCATAGTTTATATTAGGGTTCACCCTGATGTACATTCTATGATTTTGAACAAATTATAAATATGTGTCCACCATGGTAGTATCATACAAAATAGTTTAACTATCATAAAAATCCTCTGTACTCTGCCTACTCATTCCTCCTTCCCGTCTAGCCACTGGCTAAGACGTTTTATTGTTGCTCAGTCACTCAGTTGTGTCCGACTCTTCCAGACACCATGGACTGCAGTACGCCAGGCTTTCCTGTACTTCATCTCCCAGAGCTTGCTCAAACTAATAACCATTGAGTCTGTGATGCCATCTAACCATCTCGTCCTCTGTTGTCCCCTTCTCCTCTGGCCATTGATCTTTTCCAGCGTCAGGGTTTTTTCCAAGGAGTCAGCTCTTTGCATCAGGTGGCCAGAGAATTGGGGCTTCAGCTTCACCATCATTCCTTCTAATGAATATTCAGATTAATTTCCTCTAGGATTGACTGTTTCGATCTCTTTGCAGTCCAAGGGACTCTCAGGAGTCTTCTCCAACACCACAGTTCAAAAGCATCAATTTTTCAGAACTCAGCTTTCTTTATAGTCCAACTCTCACATTCATACACGACTCCAGGAAAAACTATAGCTTTGACTATATGGACCTTTGTTGGCAAAGTAATGTTTCTGTTTTTTAATGTGCTGCCTAGGTTGGTCATAGCTTTCCTTCCAAGGAGTAAGTGTCTTTTTCTTTCATGGCTACAGTCACCACCTGCAGTGATTTTTGAATCAAAGAAAATAAAAGCTGTCAGTTTCCCCATCCATTTGCCATGAAGTGATAGGACTGGAAAGAGGAAAGTGAAAAAGTTGGCTTAAAACTCAACATTCAGAAAACTAGGATCATGGCATCTGGTCCCATCACTTCATGCCAAATAGATGGGGAAACAATGGAAACAGTGATAGACTTTATTTTTGGGGCTCCAAAATCACTGCAGATGGTGACTGCAGCCCTGAAATTAAAAGACCCTTGCTCCTTGGAAGAAAAGCTATGACCAAACTGGACAGCATATTAAAAACAGAGACATTACTTGGCCAACAAAGGTCCATCTCATCAAAGCTTTGGCTTTTCCAGAAATCATATATGGATGTGAGAGTTGGACTATAAAGAAAGCTGAGTTCGTATACTGATTTGGTCTTTATCTTTCTGGCTTACTTCACTGTGTATAATGGGCTGCCCAAGAATTGATGCTTTTGAACTGTGGTGTTTCAGAAGACTCTTGAGAGTCCCTTGGACTGCAAGGAGATCCAACCAGTCCATCCTAAAGGAAATCAGTTCTGAATATTCACCGGAAGGACTGATGTTGAAATTGAAACTCCAATACTGTGGCCACCTGATGCAAAGAACTGACTCATTGGAAAAGACCCTGATGCTGGAAAAGATTGAAGGTAGGAGGAGAAGGGGATGACAGAGGATGAGATCATTGGATGGCATCACAGACTCAGTGAACACTAGTTTGAGTAAGCTCCAGGCATTGGTAATGGACAGGGAAGCCTGGTGTACTGCTGTCCATGGGGTTGCAAAGAGTCGGACACAACTGAGCAACTGAACTGAAGTGATGGGACTGGATGCCATGATCTATGTTTTAGAATGTTGATTTTTAAACCAGCATTTCACTCTCCTCTTTCACTTTCATCAAGAGGCTCTTTAGTTCCTCTTCATTTTCTGCCATAATAGTGGTGTCATCTGCATATCTGAGGTTGTGAAATTTTCCCGGGAACCTTGATTCCAGCTTGTGCTTCATCCAGCCTGGCATTTTGCATGTTGTACTCTGCATGTAAGTTAAATAAGTAGGGTGACAATGTAGAGCTTGATGTACTCCTTTCCCATTTTGGAGCCAGTCTTTTGTTCCATGTCTAGTTCTAATTGTTGCTTCTTGACCTGCAGACAGTTTTCTCAGGAGGCAAGTAAAGGCATCTGGTATTCTCATCTTAAGAATTTCCCATAGTTTGTGTGATCCACAGAGTCAAAGGCTTCTATGTTGGCAATGAAGAAGTAGATGTTTTTTCTGGAATTCTCTTGGTTTTTCTATGATCCAACAAATTTCATCTCTGTTTCCTCTGTGTTTTATGAATTCAGCTTGTATATCTCCAGAGGATCTTCCAGACCCAGGGCCTGAACTCAGGTCTCCCGCTTGGCAGGTGGATTCTTTATCAATGAGTCACCTGGGAAGTCTAAAAATACTCGTAAATCTCAGTACAAACTATGATAGATTCCACTGACTTAAAAGGAGTAAATTGAAATGAGTGAGTTATTGGTTTTGAAACTACTCAGTTTAATATTCATACCAAAAGGGTTGTCCATATATGATCACAAAGGTCAACCAATTTTAGGAAATGGTTAGCTTGTCTTTCTTGCTTTTTCTTTATAAAAGCACGTAATTTACCCTCTTAAAGCTAATTTAGAATTGTGACTTTGGCTTTTACTTTTACTACATCAAAGACTTTATACCTTAGCTTAGGCTATATATTTTAATCTCAGTATTCAGGAGTCTGGGAACTTTACTAATAACATCACAAATTAGAGGGAGAGCCTAAGGGAATGGGTAGTTGACATTCAAGCACCATTTTCATAGACTTAACAGTTTGTATTTGACTACAGTCTTATTTTTCCTAGTGTTCATTTCTTTTGCACTTTTCAAAGCACTGACTCTATATCTGAAAAATTTAAGTTTGGTTTTGTGAGGAAGTAACACTGTTTTAAGTAATCCTGAATGTTAATTACATAGAATCCAATCCAGTATCCATGGTCATTAACAGTTAATGTTTTGCATATGATAATATTAAATTGTCACTTTGCTTTGAAATTTTTCGGCCTCTTTAAAAAGTAGCCAATTTTGTTTAAATCAAATAATCTTAAAACACCAACCTTCTAAAATATATATTTTTTATTCAACATTCTTCCCATTTTTTTGTAGTGGTGGGCTCAATTTTATAATATTTTCTTAAGTATTTTTTGTATTTAGGCTTATGAGGAATTATGGTCAGTAATATTCTTATTTTTGATATCTTTAATAAATTTTAGAATGAAAAATATGTTACTTTAGAAAAATCACCTGGGAAATATTTCTTCCCTCCTATTATTCTATTTCTTCCCCTCTATTGTTAATAGTATGTATAATTTTTATATTTCTCTTTAAATATTATGTAATATCTATAGGAAAGAAAGCTGGAGGCTTCTCTGTTGCAAATATTAATAAGCAAGTGAGTTTTTTGTATCAATTTTGGTAGGTTTGATTTCTTTTTAAGATTTTTTTCAACTCATTTAAATATCTAGAGTTTATTAGTATAAAGTTGCTTATAATTTTTACTATTACTCTGATATCTGTCAGCTTCCCTTGTGGCTCAGCTGGTAAAGAACCCACCTGAAATGCAGGAGACCTGGCTTCAATCCCTGGGTTTGGAAAATCCCCTGGAGAAAGGAAAGGCTACCCACCTCTAGTATTCTGGCCTGGAGGATTCCATGGACTGTATAGTCCATGGGGTTGCAAATAGGTGCTAATTGTTACAATTTCTTTCATTTCTGGTATCAGTAATGTTTCTCTTTTTTTCTTTTCCATTATTTTGAATGTTTTTCAAATTCATTAATTTTATTTTTAAGTATTAGATTTTGGTTTAGATAATTTTGTGCATTGTTCTTCTTGTCAGATTGATTTCTTCTCTTTTATTTAACTTCTAATAACTTCCTTTGTGTTTACTTTACCTTTTATTTTTTGTTGATTTCTAAGAAAGAAGTTTTAGAGCAATGTTGTAAAACTTTGTTTTTGGATATAAGCATTTGATGGTTAAATTTTCCTTGTGAGTATTGCTTTAGTAGTACTTTTAATTTCTGTGTATTTGATGGTTTTCTAGATAAAGTATTATTGATTCTGATTTAATTCCAATGTTGTCAGAAGATACAGTCTCAAACGTTTTATCCTTTTGATATTTATTCAGACTTTTAGTTTATCTTGGTGAATGTTTTATATACTCTTGATAAAATATGTATTCTGTAACTGTTGGGCATAATATTGTGTAAATTTCACTTATGTCAAGGTTGTTGACTGTTCTGTTCAAATTTTCTGAATCTCTACTGATATTTTTCATCTAGAGTTATATTAACTGCTAATAGAGTTATGTTAAAATTTCCATCTATAATTGTGTTTTTTGCCTATTAGTCTTTTGATTTTGTTAGCTTCCTGCTTTCGTATTCTGAAAATCTGTTAGATCTATACACAGTTGTAATTGTTTTATCTTAGTGTTTGGTTGGCCCTATTAACATTTATATTTTCCTCTTTATTTCTGGTAACAGTACTGAAGCCTGCATAGTCTGATAGAATATAGTCACTCAATCTCACATGTAGTTAGTGTTTTCTGCTATAACTTTTTCAAGTACCTTTTCTGTTTTATTGTCTTTTCATCTTTGAGGTTAAAAATTACATGGATGCTAGACCCTTAAATTTGTTCTTTCAGGTTCTTGAATATATTTAAAATAGCTCCTTTAAAGCTCTTTGCAGGAAATGTTCCCTTGGTATCACTCATTTTCTTGAAGAGATCTCTAGTCTTTCCCATTCTGTTACTCCCCTCTATTTCTTTACATTGATCACTAGAAAGGCTTTCTTATCTCTTATCTCTCTTTGCTATTTTTAGGAACTCTGCCTTCAGATGGGTATATCTTTCCTTTTCTCCTTTGATTACAGAAGTTCCACAGACTAGGGAAACAGACTCTTGAAGGGAACAAGCAAAACCCTTTGTACACCAGGACTCAGGAAATAGGAGTGGTGTTCCCACAAGAGACTGAACCAGACTTGCCTGTGAGTAACCAGGAGTCTCTGTTGGTGGTGTGGGTGGACAGTGGCCTGATATGAACTCAGGGGCACTGACTACAATAGTCCTGAAACTGCATCATGCTGGCATAAATCCATTAATCCATTACCCCTACCATAGTTTGGTCTGAGGCCAAACTACAGGGAGGGAACACAACCCCACCCATCAGCAGAAAATTGGATTAAAGATTTACTGAGCATAGCCCTGCCCACCACAGCAAGATTCAGTTTTCCCCACAGCCAGTCCCTCCCATAACACTGATTTTGTTTTTTATTATCTCCATAGTTTGCCTTTTTCGTAATGTCATATAGATGGAAACATACTGTATGCAGCCTTTTCAGACTGACTTTTTTCATGGATTAATATACATTTAAAGTTCTTCCATGTCTTTTCATGACTTGATCAGTTCAGTCCAGTCACTCAGTCGTTTCCAACTCTTTGTGACCCCATGGACTGCAGCACGCCAGACTTGCCTGTCCATCACCAACTCTGGGAGCCTACTCAAACTCATGTCCATTGTGTTGATGATGCCATCCAACCATTTCATCCTGTCATCCCCTTCTCCTCCCTCCTTCAGTCTTTCCCAGCATCAGGGTATTTTCCAATGAGTTGGTTACTTGCATCAGGTGCCAAAGTATTGGAGTTTCAACTGCAGCATCAGTCCTTCCAATGAATATTCAGGATTGATTTCCTTTAGGATGGACCGGTTGGATCTCCTTTTAGTCCATGGGACTCTCAAGAGTCTTCTCCAACACCACAGTTCAAAACCATCAATTCTTGGGCTCTCAGCTTTCTTTATAGTCCAACTTTCACATCCATATATGATTTCTGGAAAAACCATAGCTTTGATTAGACAGATGTTTGTTGACAAAGTAATGTCTCTGCTTTTTATTATGCTCTCTAGGTTGGTCATAGCTTTTCTTGCAAGGAGCAAGCGTCTTTTAATTTCATGGCTGTAGTCACCATCTGCAGTGATCTGGGAGCCCCCAAAGATAAAGCCTCTCACTGTTTCCATTTTTTCCCCATATATTTAACATGAAGTGATAGGACCAGATGCTATGATCTTAGTTTTCTGAATGTTGAGCTTTAAGCCAAATTTTTCACTCTCTTCTTTCACTTTCATCAAGAGGCTCTTTAGTTCTTCACTTTCTGCCATAATGGTGGTGTCATCTGCATATTTGAGGTTTTGATATTTCTCCTGGCAATCTTGATTCCAGCTTGTGCTTCATCCAACCCAGCATTTCATTTGATGTACTCTGCATAGAAGTTAAATAAGCATGGTGACAATATACAGCCTTGACAAACTCCTTTCCCAATTTGGAACCAGTCTGTTGTTCCATGTCCAGTTCTAACTGTTGTTTCTTGACCTGCATAGAGATTACTCAAGAGACAGGTCAGTGGTCTGGTATTCCCATCTCTTTAACAATTTTCCACAGTTTGTTGTGATCCACACAGTTAAAGTGTTTGTCATAGTCAATAAAGCAAAAGTAGATGTTTTTCTGGAACTCTTTTGCTTTTTCAGTGATACAGCAGATGTTGGCAATTTAATCTCTGGTTCCTCTGCCTTTTCTAAATCCAGCTTGAACATCTGGAAGTTCATGGTTCATGGGCTGTTGAAGGCTGGCTTGGAGAATTTTGAGCATTACTTTACTAGCGTGTGAGATGAGTGCAATTGTGCAGTAGTTTGAGCATTCTTTGCCATTGCCTTTCTTTGGGACTGGAATGAAAACTGATCTTTTCCAGTCCTGTGGCTACTGCTGAGTTTTCCAAATTTGCTGGCATATTGACTGCAGCACCTTCACAGCATCATTTTTTAGGATTTGAAATAGCTGTGCTGGAATTTCATGACCTCCACTAGCTTTTTTTGTAGTGATGCTTCCTAAGGCCCACTTGGCTTCACACTCCAGGATGTCTGGTTCTGGTTGAGTGATTACACCATCGTGATTATCTGGATCATGAAAATCTTCATTGTATCATTTTTCTGTGTATTCTTGACACCTCTTCTTAATATCTTAATATCTTCTGCTTCTGTTAGGTCCTTTATTGTGCTCATCTTTGCATGAAATGTACCCTTGGTATCTCTAATTTTCTTGAAGAGATCTAGTCTTTCCCATTCTATTGTTTTCATCTATTTCTTTGTGTTGATCACTGAGGAAGGCTTTCTTATCTCTCCTTACTATTCTTTGGAACTCTGCATTCAGATGGGTTTATCTTTCCTTTTCTCCATTGCCTTTAGCTTCTCTTCTTTTCTCAGCTATTCGAAAGCCTCCTCAGACAACCATTTTGCCTTTTTCTTGGGGATGGTCTTGATCACTGCCTCCTGTGCAGTGTCACAAACCTCTGTCCATAGTTCTTCAGGCAGTCTGTCTATCAGATCTAATCTCTTGAATCTGCTTGTCATTGTATAATCATAAGGGATTTGATTTAGGTTATACCTGAATGGTCTAGTGGTTTTCCCTACTTTCTTCAATTTAAGTTTGAATTTGGCAATAAGGAGCTCATGATCTGAGCCACTGTCAGCTCCCATTCTTGTTTTTGCTGATTATATAGAGCTTCTCCATCTTTTGATGCAAAGAATGTAATCAATCTTATTTCAGTATTGACCATCTGGTGATGTCCATGTGTAGAGTCTTCTCTTGTGTTGTTGGAAGAGGGTGTTTGCTGTGACCAGTGTGTCTCTTGGCAAAACTCTGTTAGCCTTTGACCTGCTTCATTTTGTACTCCACGGCTAAATTTGCGTGTTACTCCAGATATCTCTTGACTTCTTGCTTTTGCATTCCAGTCCCGTATAACTTGACTTCATAGGTCAGTTCTTTTTAGTTTTGAATAATAATCCATTAATCAGGACACCCTACAATTTATTTCTTCTGTCACATACTGAGGGACATCTTGTTTGCTTCCAAACCTTGGTGATTATGAATGATATTGCTCTAATACCTCTATGTGTTTTTGTGCAGAGATAAATTTTCCATTCCTTTGGATAAAAACCAAAAATCAGATTGTCTGTTTCTTCTTGTTTCAGTTTTGGCAGATTGTCTGTTTCAGGGAATTGGTGCTTTATATCAAGGTTATTGCATTTATGGACATAGTTAATTGTATCCTTTTAACTTTCATGGGATCTGTAGTGATGTCCTCTCTTTCATTACTTTTTTCATACGTAACCTGGTTAGAGGATTATTGATTTCACTGATCTTTTTAATGAACCAACTTTTGGTTTCATTGACTTTCTCTAATTAATTTCCTGCTTTTATTGCTTTTATTTATGTTTTAATGCTTTTTATTTCTCTTTTTCTGCTTGTTTTGGATTTAACTTGCTGTTCTCCTTCTAATTTCTTAATATAGAGACTTAGATTATTTATTTTAGAATTTTATTCTCTTCTAATATATGAATTCAATGCTATAAATTTCCTTCTAAGCACTGCTTGCTGCATTCACAAGTTTTATTAAGTTGTATTTAATTTTCCTTTAGATCAAGATATGTGAAATTTTTCGTGAAATTTCTTCTTACCCTTGTGTTATTCAGAAATATGTTGTTTAATTTCCTAGTGGTTTGGGAGTTCCCAGCTATCTTTTTGTTATTGATATCTAATTTAATTTCATTGTGGTCTGAGAGCCAGCAATGTATCAGTTTTATTATTTTAAATGTGTTAAATTGTCTTTTTATATTTTATGCATTTTTTCATACTTGTTCATAAGATAGACATATATGTAATTCTTCCCTCTTATGTCATTTTTAGGATTTGATATTAAGGTTATTATACAATAATACCATAACACCAAAGAAATGTTACTTCTTTTTCTAATCTGTGGAAGATTAACATTTTTGCTTTGTTTTGTTTTTATTTTGTCTTTGTAAAGGATTGGACAAATTAATCAATGAGAAGATCTGGACTTATATTTTCCTTTGTGACAAAGATTTCTAATAAGATATTCAATATAATTAGTAAATACTCTGATTTCTCTACATCTTCTCTGTCAGATTTTTTAGGTATTTGTCCTTTTTTAATTTTGTGAAATTTATTCATTTTAAGTTCTTCATAATAGCTCCTTTTTTTGATGTTTTTATTGATGACCTTATACTTATTACTGATAATAGTGATTTATTCTTCTGTTTGCCCCTCTTTCCTTTACTCCATCTAAACCTAGCTTTTCTAGAAGTGCATCATGTTTTATTAAATTTTTAACTTATCAGGTTTTTAAAAAATATTATGTGCTGTACACTTACTTTTCTTTTCAATGATATATTATCTTATTGTTACTATTATCTACATTATACTTTGGGCTTCTCCACTGGCTCTAGTGGTAAAGAATCCACCTGCCAATTCTGGAGATGTAAGAGACATGGATTTGACCCCTGGTCAGGAAGACCCTTAAAGGAGGGAGTGGCGACCCACTCCAGTATTCTTGCCTGGAGAATCCCATGGACAGACGAGCCTGACATGCTACAGTCTATGGGGTCACAAAGAATCAGACACAACTGAAGTGATTTAGCAGACTCAGATTTTACTTGTGCTTACTTCTTTATCTTTTAAAAAGTGGTTCATGCTTTAATTATTTTCCATTATTTTTTATTTCTGTGTTAATTTTGGTATTTTTACTGGCTTGTTCATTCCACTTTTGGTTGTTTCTACTACATGTAACATGTCAATAACCTATTTAATAAAATACTTAATTTCAGATATTGTTGTGTCAGTTTTATATGATTGTTTTACCTTTTCTGTGCATTCAAATCTTTGACTATATACTTTTTATTATCTATTTTGTCTGTTCTGTTATCTTAAACATGTAAATTATAGTTAAAGTCCTTTCCTGAATAAATGTAATTCCTAGATAATCTCAGGGTCTACTTCTATGGCATGATTTTATCTTGAACATTATCTTAAATATTGGCCACCTTTTATTGGCTCTTAATATGTCTGATATTTTTATTGTGTTTTGAAAATTGTATATAAATTAGCTATAGAATATGATGTTAGCCTTCCCCAGAGAGTATTACTATTTCCTATATTAGAGAGATGGAGCTGATCATTTACTCTTGCCTGGGATGAAGCTGGGCCTGAATTGAATTGCCATTTAGTAAGATAGTGTCTACCTCTGGTTCATTATTTTTACTAGGATGTGGCCCTCTATGAATTTTATTTGAAACCTTATTAAGTCTTCCTTTCCTAGGCCTAAAAGACTGGGCATTTCATTTCAGCTCTTTGTAGTGCTTTCAGCAGAACATTTTAGCTGTGTTTCCCATGTAGATTCAAGATTTAATACAAATTTTGAGAAGGATATTTGTATTTTGAGATTGCTCCATTCTCCACTCTGTTAATTTCAATCCCTAGTGAGTTCTCAACTCTCTACTCCTTCCATGTAACTCAACATAAGCATCTGCCAGGATTCCAGTCTATTTTCTCAGGCTCTTGTTGGGTCTACAAATGTTAAACTGACTATATAGCATCTGGATTACTTCACTCTTCCCTCTCTAGAGCATTTTTCTCATGCATATCTGACTTTCGTGAACAAAGTTACCTTATTTTACAATTGTCTTTTTCAAAAAGATTTTAATATATAAAATAATCCCTGTCTTGTAACAGTATTTTCCTGTGGATCGCAGGTATGCATCTTCTGTACTATATCTTTGTATGCAATTAGAATATACTTTGTGAAACAAGCTACTTAAAATAGCATTGCAAGATAAAACAGCTTGGTAAAAACTGTGTGTAATCACTGAAAAAAAAAGCTTCTTGGAAGTAATAGTTATCTGAGTTAGCATATCATTTCTTGTTTGAGAAAAATAAGTATTATAGACATGTTTGTGTTAATAAAACATTAATTTAAAATTTGTTTTACATGTAATTCATAGATTATTGAAATGGTACCTTAAATTCTTAGTTCTACATATAAAAACATTTTAGTTAAAACACATTGTTTTTTCCTAAGTGCTTGATAATCCAGTTATTGAATAATGTGGGATCAAATACTGAGCCATGTAATTGAATGATTGAATAAATTTATGTCTTAAGAAGTCCTGTGTGAATGACACATTCCAGATATTTCAGGCAAAATGTGGGCATTCCATCACCTTGTTGATTTAATACTCAAGTACTACTTGTTGTTCTTTAGTAGGTAAATGGGGATAGAATTTAGTGATCAAGTAGAGGGTTATATATATTATAGGGATAAAGAAAGTTTGTCAAGTATAAGTAGAAAAGTAGACACAGGATAGATAAAGTTAGAAAGATTTATGTGGAGGTGAGAGTTTATGAGTGTTAATATTCTTCAGGAAATATCAAGGAAAATCATCAAGTGAGGGTGAGGAAAGAGAAGAAAATGTGAATTACTCATCTAGAATAGTCCAATAGGTGAATGGACTGTAAATATGTAGCAAGAATGCTGGACAAAAATAAAGTTCTCCATATGATTAGTTATCATTAATTTAAAGTGACACTTGTTGGAAGCATGCTTTTGTGATGCCATGTTTAACTGCATGAGTGCAGACAAGAAGTAGGTGGAATGCTGAATATAAAGTCCTCGGGATGAACCCAGGTTGTTACCGGAAATGAAGTGAGTGAGATGCTCAGCACATGTCCCCTTATGCCCTTCACCCTTCATTTAATAAGAACATATTCACTAGATTTGTTTCAAATGGAGATTTCACTTATTATGCTAAAATATGATGGTGTTTAGTGTCTTTTAGTGGAATTTGTTTACATTTTTTACTCCTAGTGCTGTCTGTTTAATGTTAGGTTAACTGTCAAGCTCTCAGATTTATCATAAATAAAGGACCTATATTGTCTATTTATTCTAATACTGCTGGTTTATTGCCTATAAATTCCATTTCTAAGAACTTGATGTGTCTGATTTGAAACATATGTAATCTACAAGATAAATATTATTTCCTCATGAGTGTAAAGAGTTGTATTGTTGAATTTGAAGCAGAATGACTCTTTCAGGAGATTAGAATTATATTTAGTAAGTAGAATTTTCAGGAGTCTGATTTTAGCTCCATATAACAAATACTACATCTTTTAAAAAGGTATGTAATATATAAAAATAAATGATAGTATGTTCTATGTCACTCTGTTCTTCAGGGATGTTTATGAGAACTTTATTGAAGTCTTGGTTACAGTAGAAAATTTCAAAGATTTCTTGTAAGACTGAGTTATCTTCAAATGTTGTGTTGTGTTCAGTCACTTCAGTTGTGTCTGACTCTTTGTGACCCCATGGCCTGCCAGACTCTTCTGTCCATGAATTCTCCAGGCATGGAGAAATGGAGTGGCTAACCATTTCCTTCTCCAGGGGGATCTTCCCCACCCAGGGATCGAACCCATGTCTCTTGTGTCTCCTGCACTGGCAGGTGGATTCTTTACCACTAGGGCCACCTGGGAAGCCCTGTATGTCAATGTGTCAACATGTGACCTTCAAATAAATTAGGTTATTTATTTGTATAATTAAATTAATACATATAAATTGATTCTGTAAATCATAGATAGATTGAAAAGGTCCATTTACTTTCTGATAGAAAAGACAAGTCTAAACTCTTCTGCTGGTTACTAAGATTGTTCATTTTATTATATATTAGATTGTTTGCGCATATTCTATTACTAAATTGGAAGTAGAATTTTTTTTTTAGGTTGACATTTTTCAATATACATTAGTAGTTGCTCACACTAAGAGAATAAAATCCTATTGTATAAAACAAAATATTATCTTAAAATGTGCATAGTTCTTCAATTGTCCAATTTAAATATAAAGATATCTTTAAATATTTGGTTCAATCATCAAAATAGGTCTTTGGAAACAGTAGAATAAGTCCACAGTGAGGAGAACTATTTTATTCCTATTGTGCTACATCTTTGATATGGTGGCAGTGTGTAGACTTAATCATCTTTTTTAAGTTGGCACAGCTCACAGTAGTCAAGCATGCTGCGTATCAGTGTGCTACCAAATCCATATGCTTTGAACCACTATGTTTAAGTAATGAACGTGTTTCTTTCTAAGATCTAAGGGGTTGATAGAAACCTGAGTATAAGATCATTTACTTCCAAGAGGTTGCTTAAGCAATCAAATAAGTCAGTGACATGGACACTGTCCATTAGTATTCATTGAAATGGTGAGAAAGTAGAAATCTTATAAGTGCTGTAGTTTTATAGGTCTTTGTGGTCAGGATATCCTACAGAAAATAAAGGTATTAATACTAAAATGCACTGTTTGGGATTAAAATATCTCCTTTTTGTCACAACCAAGATTATTTCTTTTTAAAAGTATTTTTGTTTTAAATTTTAAGTTTTTAATAAGCCAAAGGATAGTACAGATGCTGAAACAATCAAGAAGATAAATGTTGAGGCACCATAAAGTTATATAATTTTCACATTTTATCAGACTCAGCAGATGGCCAATCTGAGAAAGAAATGTGTGATCTCCAATTATTTAAATGCTTCACAGAAGCAAAAATAGTAAACTGATAAGAGAAGTTATATTTTGAAATGATAGCAGTAGAATTTATTCTGTCAGTGAATGTTACAGAATATCTCCTGTAGCTCAAATGGTAAAAATATGCAATAGGAAACGTGGATTCAGTCCTTTGGTTAGGAAGATACCCTGGAGAAGGAAATGGCAACCCAATCTGGTATTCTTGCATGGAGAATTCCATGGATAGAGGAGGAGCCTGGTGGGCTATAGCCCATGGGGTCACAAAAACTCATATATGACTGAGTGACTAACAAACACCAGTAAATGAACACAGTCTCTTTCTGAATTTTTTCACATAGAAATAATATAAATTTTACTTTAAAAATATTATAATTTGCTTTAGGCTAGACATTTTAATTGTGAGATAGTTAAAATTGTTATGCTCTTAGCAGTCATTGAGTTGTTTCAATATATTTGAGCGCTTCTACAGACATCTTCATATTAATTTATGTGTAGCCTATCTTTTATTTGTTAATGTTTTAATGATTTATAAAGTATATTTGGGGTTTCCCTGGTATCTCAGCTGGTACAGAATCTGCCTGCAATGCAGGAGAGCCTGGTTTGATTCCTGGGTCAGGAAGATCCCATGGAGAAGGGATTAGTTACTGACTCTAGTATTCTTGGCCTCCCCTGGTGGCTTAGACAGTAAAAAATCTGCCTGCAATACAGGAGACCTTGGTTTGATCCCTGGTTTGGGAAGATCTCCTGAAGAAGGGAGTGGCAGCCCACTCCAGTATTCTTGCCTGGAGAATCCCATGCACAGTGAATCCTGGGGGGCTACAGTCCATGGGGTCGCAAAGAATCAGACACGACTGAACAACTAAGCACAGCGTGTATGTATATATATAGATAGATAGATAGATAGATAGATAGATATCAATGATGATATATATTTGAATTTAGTTATTCCATCCAAATTTTCAAGCTACTATGAAGTAAAACTTCAAGGGCAGTAATTAAGTGTTTCTCTATTTCAGACTTGATATATTTAGCATGGACATTTCAGACATGTGAGAAAAACAGAAATTTATGATATAATTATGAAAAATGAAGCTTCTGAAAAATACATTTTGTTAATGAAAGTGAAGGTCGCTCAGTCATGTCCGACTCCTTGTGACCCCAAGGACTGCACAGTCTAGAAATTCTCCAGGCCAGAATACTGTAGTTGATAGCCTTTCCCTTCTCCAGGGGAGTCTTCCCACCTCAGGGATTGATTCCAGATCTCCCAAATTGCAGGTAGATTCTTTACCAGCTGAGCCACAAGTGAAGCCCAAGAATATTGGAGTGGGTAGCCTATCCCTTCTCCAGAGGATATTCCCAACCCAGGAATCGAACCAGGGTCTCATGCATTACAGGCAGATTCTTTACCAACTGACCTATGAAGGAAGCCCTTATGAATTAATAATTCTATATATTTAAAAAAAACATTTTCCTACTATTTTTATTTCCATCATTGGCTTCATTTGTGTCAAAACTTGCATTAATCTATTTAAAATCAGTCAGTCATTTTCTCTAGATAAATATATTGGTAAGTAAATAGTCACTCTAGTCAACAAATAGAAAGTAATGCAAAGTCCAGTGGCAAATGCTGTGAAATAATAGTTAGGGGAGAAGAAAAAAAAAAAAAGGATCAGTAACTATGTACCACACACTATAAATCTTATTAGTGATAATTTTACATATCAGTAATAAACATTTCTAGGGTGTGAACATGGATTTATTGCTCTGGATAAAAACATGAATCTTTGTTTCACAAAGATAGATTGGTTGAAACTTCCAACATATTTTTAATTGTGTGTAATCCTTTTCAATTAACATCCTGCCTATTGGAAGAGTCCCAGGTATACTCGATAATGCATATGATGAAACAGTTTATGTATGCCTTTATAGTCCAGGTACTGAAATTAACAGTGATTAAAGCATGATTTATACTGTACTCTTTATTCTGAGGAAATATACTACTCAAATTTGCTACAGAAAACTAGATTTTAATGGGTTTCATTCAATAATGAAAATAAGTATCAATTTATTCTTAGCAAGCATTAAAAATATATGACCCTTTGCACTGTGACAGTTAATCAGTACAGTGTCACAGTGGATTATATTATTACTGTGGTTGTTATTATTGTTATTCCATTTTTCCTAGAGGAAAATAAACATAGCTGAAATAAATTACTTGCTTTATGTTTCACTGTTTTATCGATACAAAAATCTAAATAGCTAAATATACTTAAATCTATGTACACACTGTTACATTTAAAGTTGATAACCAACAAGGACCTACTGTAAAAAAAAAAAAAAAAGAAAGTGCTAAGGGAAAAACTTCCATTTAATCAGCTAACCGGGTTTCCCTGGTGGCTCAGCAGTAAAGAATCTGCCTGCAATGCAGGAAACACGGTTTAGATCCTGAGTTGGGAGAATCCCCTGGAGAAGGAAATGGCAACCCACTCCAGTACGCTTACCTTGAAAATCCCATGGACAGAGGAGCCTAGCGGGCTACAGTCCATGGGATCCCTGAACAATCAGACACAGCTGAGCAGCTGAACAACAGAAAGTCAGCTATACCACCATATGAAGGCATGAAGAAACAAAGACATTGCAGACATAAAAAAGAAAAGGCTATAGTAAGCTTTAGATCGGTTTAGTTAAAACAACCAAAACTATGAGTCATAATTAAAATGCTGATAACAGCCGAGTGTGGAGAAGTAGGCACTACCATGTTGCCTGACTGCTGCTGCTGCTGCTGCTGCTTAGTCACTCACGTGTCCGACTCTTTGCGACCCCAAGGACTGCAGCCCACCAGGCTCCTCCGTCCATGGGATTTTCCAGGCAAGAGTACTGGAGTGGGGTGCCATTGCCTTCTCTAATGTTGCCTATCTAGGATTGCTTATAAAATTGAACATGCACACATTCTTCCTGTAACAATTTATCTAGTAGGATTTTTTTTTCACATCTTTGCGGTTGCATCTAATGATGTTCATTAATTGAAATTCTGTAGAGTACTATTTGTAACTATGCACACAAAATGTGTAAATAACCTGAATATCCTTTAGAGAGAGAGAGTGAAAGTCACTCAGTCATGTCCGACTCTTTGCAACCCCATGGACTGTAGAGTCCATGGAATTCTCCAGACCAGAATACTGGAGTAGGTAGCCTTTCCCTTCTCCAGGGGATCTTCCCAACCCAGGGATTGAACCTAAATCTCCTGCATTGCAGGTGGATTCTTTTACGACAAGGGAAGCCCGAATATCCTTTAATAGAAGGCTGAATTATCAAGGATCAATTTTTACTCCAAATGAATGTACTTTCATAGTAGGTCTTTAAGAAACAGGAAACTGATAATGTGGATAGTACATTCCCACCTGTATAAAAATTAAACATTATTATGGGTAAATATTATGTACTGATGATATGATCTTTTTGATGGTGGTTATGTTTTGAGAATAGAATTATGGACCTAGGTTGAGAAGATGGCTCACTTGTTTATGTATATTTTTAACATTTTAGTTATTGACATGTGTAATAGTTATTTCATGATGAAAGAGTAATAAATTTAATAAAAGTGATTTTAATGTTACTGTATGCGAAACACTGGAGTAATACTTTATATTCACATGTAATTTAATCCTTAAACAACTCGATGAAGATACCATTATTACCTTTGTTAAACAGATATGATGAAATAGAAGGGCAGAGAACCATCATTTGTATGGCCAGAAATACTGGTTTTGAGTAGACCAGGTATATCACATTCCCACGTTTGTGTTCTTACGTACTTCACTCAAATTGTAGAAGTCAAAATAATATCAAATGTGGGTGAATAGAGTTCATGTAATAAGCTCTTGACCTTTCATTCTACCTTACTTGCTTTGCACTTATACAGGGAAGAAGTACATGATTTTGCATAAGTTTGAAATTGGCAGTCAAGAAATTAAGAAATCTCTTTGTCTGTGATTATAACCTGAGTATTTAGTTCTTTTAAGAAAGACAGAAAAGGACCAATTATGACTTGCAAAATTAAGACTCATTTCTGACATGACCTCCTTTGAAATATTTTAATTTTGCCAATATGGCTTTTCAATCCTAGTGTAAAAAGTTCAATATATATTGGTCCTAAATCAAATAATCATTTTAAATGTAAATTATTTTTATTTCCTCTATAAAAGACAAACATTTTAACACATTCATCTGTTCTAAAAAACTCATCTTAGTAGTGGAAGCATCTGTGAGAAACCAAACAGCTGCGAATCTAAATATAGGATCAGATTCAGTCTTTAAAACGTAAAGGTTGGAAATGTGTTGCTTAACACAAGAAACTATAAATGATAGTGCTATGTTATGGAAATTGAAATTTTAGAAATTGAACTTAATGCTAAACTATCTCTGAAGAAAATGCTTGTTATTCATAGTCACTTACGTTGCACTATATTTTTCTTGTGTGAATATGTCCACATGTGACTTATACCCCCAAAGAAAAGTTGATAAAAGTATACTTAGTTTTTGTTTCTTTCTTTCTTATCAATAGATATACTATCTCAGGGCACAGAAATACTATTTACAGGATAAGGAAAGAACAACATTTTAAGAAATTTCAGCTAGCAATGCAATTGATTGATTTAATGTGAACCAAATTTGAGCATTGTATTTTAAAGAAATATAATAAAACAATTATCCTGAAGAAAAAAATATTTTTGGTTTATTTTCTGAAAAAGGATTTAATGTATTCCCAATTTCCTTCATAGTCAGCATAATCCCCTATGAATTAAATTGGGATAAATAATCTCATATGAACTCTCAGAATTATGATTATGTGAAATATTTAATTACAAAAATTAAATTTATTATAGCTGCTAAGATAGAGAAATGCTTTCATATATTGTCAACAATAGGAATTGGAATAACTTAAAACTGTTTTAATCAACTAAACAAAAGTCATTAATGGCATTTCTTGCAAGAATAGAATTGGTAATGAACATCTGGTATTATATGGAGTGTGAGATGATATTGAATTTCTTTTTCCTTAGACCTTCTGTGTCCTTTTTATACTCCATTATAAAAATAAATAGGTAAAATTGTAGTCATTTGTGATGCTTACATTAATGTGAAATAATCACAGTTCAGCCTCTTGGTGTTTCCTTTACTGGTATATTTTTCAGAGTTGAAATAATTCTTTTGGATTTAATCCATGTGATTACCAAAGAAGATGTTAAAATTCAGGGACATAAAACAGTAGAACACTAATATATTTTTCCATCTTCTGTGCATAGATTCTGTAAAAGGAAAGAATCCTATAATGAAACTGAAGAAATTTGTGATTTTAATTCAAAGATATTTGATTATCCCTTCTCATGGAAGAAGAAGAATACTATAGATTTATCTACTAGGTAATAAGGCAATAGACAGTAAAAAAGAATGAAGAAAAGAATATTAGAAGAAATAAATATTTCTGAGCATTGTATGCTTTAAATGCCTGAAAACACTTTTTTCTCATAACATTTGAGTTATATTTTCCAATTTAAAAATGAGGAAATTGAGTTAACAAGAAGCTAAAGATCTTACCCATGAACACATACATAGTAGGAAGAGAAGGTTTTGACCCAAACCTGTTTAACTTCCAGACCATTTTTTTTGTTTGTTTGTTTGTCTTAATAGGTCCCATTTAAAACTATATGGATTCCAAGAAAAGAGACTAACAGTACAAAACCAAGGTTTAGAAACAGTGCTAAGTGTATGTGTTTATTTAAAATACAATAAAAATGCTTTAAATTGTGAATAGTTTGGTAAGGTTAGTCAACTAGATGTTTCCTTAAAGTGTGGTTGAGGCCCATATACAGGACCATTAGGGTGTTTTTTAAAGGCATATTCTGTGTCCTACACCAAATCAATTAATCAAAATCTTCAGTATTAGAATGTAGTCAGAGATGATAAAAGTAGTTCTGTACTTCACTGCTTAAAGTCAAATACACACAAAAACAGGTGATCAATTCTGATCATTAAAAATTAACTTTATTTTTCTATTTAATGGATGATGCCTATTATAGCATTGAATAAAAGCATACTTAGTAAATGTACATACATATTTGAATGTAAATACATATAAAGTAGTTACATTGAACAAGTATGATTAATCAACATAATAAATGCATATTTTACTCTTATCTTCTAATAGGTATTGTAGCTGTGATCATCTTTTTCTCAACTTGAATAAAAATTTGGCTATGATTTGTAATGTTTTACTTACTTCATTTGGCACAAAATCTTAAAGTCATTTAAAAAATTCTCAGAACACAGTCTCAATCAAAAATACAGTATAAAGCTATGAAGCAACAGTTGAATCTACATTGAAGGATATGGCCTTCTCTCTTATCTGTATATAATGCCAAAGTTTGGGGAGAGGGTGTAATGGGCTTTTCCTTTTTTTCAGAGTTTTGACTCCTCAGGTTGCTAACTGAAGCTTCGGTGATCTTGGAGCTAGCTTATAGGAAAGGAGAGACTGCAAGAGAAAGGACAAGGCATTTTCTTAATTACTGATGGCTTTCTTCTTTGACGGAGAAGGCAATGGCACCCCACTCCAGTACTCTTGCCTGGAAAAGCCCGTGGACAGAGGAGTCTGGTAGGCTGCAGTCCATGGTGTCGAGAAGAGTCGGACATGACTGAGCGACTTCACTTTTCACTTTTCACTTTTATGCATTAGAGAAGGAAATGGCAACCCACTCCATTGTTCTTTCCTGGAGAATCCCAGGGATGGGGTCGCACAGAGTCGGACACGACTGAAGTGACTTAGCAGTTCTTCTTTGAGGGGCTTGCAATGTTTAGTTTATTTCTCTCACTGGTGCTTTTTGGGCTCATTAGGTGCTTTTCTGCTGCAGCCCTTTGGTTCCACCTTAGCCCTGTTTTTCTGGTTATCCACTTCTCCAGTATTCTGGTTGTTAGAGTCTTCTTTTAGTTATCCTGAACAATGGTTTCTTTACTTGACTTTTTCAGTAACATTTTAGAACTGAAGAAACTTCGACTTTCTTGGGATTGAGAAAGACATTGGTTTTCTTTTCCTGTTTTATTAACTTTATTCTTATTTTTATTTGTGAATTTATCATATGGTGAACTGTTTTATACACATTTTGAGATATAATGTCTATTGTATTGGAACATCAGAGAGAAATGAGATAATCCTATTTTGCAAGTTATTAATATGTGTATAATTATGTGTGCATATTATGTATGTATTTAGAGTGAAAAAGAAAAGGGAAAAAAGGAAGGCAGGTATGACTGCTCAGTTATTTTCTGGTGATTTTATTCAATAGTATAATACATTTTAAGTTTAAACAATATTATAATACATTTTAATTAATATACATTAAAATTTATTCAGTATTATAATGAATCTCCCATGTTGAATTTCAAATAATATTTATTTGTAAAAGAAAAAAAGAAATGAAATAAATGAATCTCATAGAAATGAAGCAGATACATATATCATTCATTTATTGTTTTATTCTCCTTTCTTAGATGTATTTATTGAAAACATTTATCATATGAATTAAGTATACTCATCAGTCATTTCTCTGAGGAACATTTCATTCAAATGTAGAACGTACTTACCCTTAAGCAAGGTAACATGGCTATTTTCAGCATTGTAGTGTTTTTCGTTCCTCCTCCTGTCTATTTTGGTGGTCCAGTGATTAAGACTCTTCACTTTCACTGAACGGGGTGCCAATTCAATCCCTGGTTGGGGAACTAAGATCCCATATGCAGTGCAGCCTGGCCAAAAGAATTTGGGCTTCCCTTGTGGCTCAGCTGGTAAAGAATCCACCTGCAATGAGGGAGACATGGGTTTGATACCTGGGTTGGGAAGATCCCCTGGAGAAGGGAAAGGCTACCCACTCTAGTATTGTGGCCTGGAGAATTCCATGGTTTATATAGTCCATGGGGTCGCAAAGAGTCTGACACGACTGAATGAACTTCACTTTCACTTTTCTGTCTGTATATGTATAATTACTTAAATAAAAGTAACTTAGTTTCTAAAAGTTTATTATATTGCCGTAAACCTCATGTTCGTTGGGCTAGAATGCATGATGACTATCCATGAAGATAACGTTCGGCTGAAAAAGGAAAAAATATTAATCATGTCTGTGAACAAGAACAACTTGTTACTTTAGAAAGTAGAAAGAAAGGATGTGACGCTAATTATATGTAGGATGTTTATGTAATTTTAAGACAAAATTTAAATAAACTATCTTTGCTAATAAGTCCAGTTAAAACCATTAATTGGTTGAAACCATTTGTGATTATAATTAGTATATTTTATAGTGTTTGAAACATTCATGGTAAGATTTTCTTTTCTTTTGACTTTATGTAAAATCAAATATGGCCTTTATTTTCTTTACCATTCTATATAAAAGTAGTGATAGATTCAGAGGAAATTGAAAAGAATAGCACAGAGTAGTCTTGAGTCCTCCTCCCACAGTTTCTTCAGTAATGATAGCTTGCTTAACTTTAATTACAAATTAAATCCAGTAAATTGCAAATAGTACGTACACAGGTATTATTTAGATTTAATCTACTTTACAAGCACTCATATGTATGTTTATGCATGTGTGTATATTCAGTTCAGTTCAGTTCAGTTGCTCAGTCATGTCTGACTCTTTGTGACCCCATGAACCGCAGCACGCCAGGCCTCCCTGTCCATAACCAACTCCCGGAGTTCACCCAAACTCATGTCCCTTGAGTCAATGATGCCATCCATCTATCTCACCCTCTGTCATCCCCTTTTCCTCCTGCCCTCAGTCTTTCCCAGCATCAGGGTCTTTTCAAATGAGTCAGCTCTTTGAACAGGTGGCCAAAGTATTGGAGTTTCAGCTTCAACATCAGTCCTTCCTGTGAACACCCAGGACTGATCTCCTTTAGGATGGACTGATTGGATCTCCGTGCAGCCCAAGGACTCTCAAGAGTCTTCTCCAACAGCACAGTTCAAAAGCATCAATTCTTTGGCGCTCAGCCTTCTTTATAGTCAAACTCTCACATCCATACATGACTACTGAAAAAACCATAGCCTTGACTAGATGGATCTTTGTTGACAAAGTAATGTCTCTACTTTTTAATATGCTGTCTATGTTAGTCATAGCTTTTCTTCCAAAGAGCACGTGCCTTTTAATTTCATGGCTGCAATCACCATCTGCAGTGATTTTGGAGCCCCCAAAAATAAAGTCTGCCACTGTTTACACTGTTTCCCCATCTATTTGCCATGAAGTGATGGGACTGGATGCCATGATCTTAGTTTTCTGAATGTTGAGCTTTAAGCCAGTTTTTTCAGTCTCCTCTTTCACTTTCATCAAGAGGTTCTTTCGTTCTTCTTCACTTTCTGCCATAAGGGTGGTGTCATCTGCATATCTGAGGTTATTGATATTTCTTCCAGCGATCTTGATTCCTGCTTGTGCTTCTTCCAGCCCAGCGATTCTCATGATGTACTCTGCATATATGTTAAATAAGCAGGGTGACAATATACAGCCTTGACATACTCCTTTTCCTATTTGGAACCAGTCTGTTGTTCCATGTCCAGTTCTAACTGTTGCTTCCTGACCTGCATACAGGTTTCTCAAGAGAAAGATCAGGTGGTCTGGTATTCCCATCTCTTTATAGTTCTACTCATATATGAATTTATATAACTGTCACCAAAATCAAGAAATAGAAATATTGTATCACCTAAAGGTCCTTTATGATAACGTTATGACCACATACAATGCTTCCCCCTTCCAATTCCACTAAAATTATGCATCTTGGACTTTAATGTTATTACATATTAATGTAATAAAAAAATCTAGAGCAAGAGCTTTGAAAAACTATGGAAAAGATACACTAAAAACACACTATGAATAAGTAAAAACGGAATTCTAAAAATATTTAAGTAACGCATGGAAAGGCAGGAAAAAGAAAACAGAAAACTGAAGGGAGAAAAACAGAAACAACAGTCAGGAAAAAAAAAAGAAAATGGGACTTAAGTCCTCACATAAGTAATTACATTAAATGTAAACAATCCTAGTATATCACTTAAAGAAAGTGATTGCCAAATGGATAAAAGATAAGCAAACAAACAAACAGACACCCCATGAAAAGCTACTAACCAGTTGCCTGTGTCGTGAAGAGTGGGCGAGGGACTATCAAGGGCAGGAGAAAGCTTTCTGTGGCAACAGATGCATTTACTGTCTTGACTGTGATGATAGTTTCATGAATGTATACATATGTTAAAACCTATGCAAATATATGCTTTATATATGTGCAGTTTACTGTATTTCGGTTATACTCGAACAAAGCTGTTTAATTTTGGAATATTGCCACATATTTCTGACCTTGACCTGTGTATCTTTAACGTATTTACCAGTATATTTTTTAATGAAGACATAGAAATATTGTTTAGGAAAACACATAATATAAAAATGGAGGTATAGCTTACATAATGTTTATAACATTGAAAACAAAACATGATACTATATCTATGTTTTCAATCCTAATGTATTTTTCTATAGTTTCTTTTATTCGAATCTAAGTGATGATCATTATATCTTTCTTTCATACTATATGTCTTTTACAGTTTTCCTTTGTCCTCAGTCTTCACAGATGATTTCCCTCTTTTTTAATTTGAAAGATCAAACACCAAAAATGGACTTCTCTTCCTCCTATCTACCGTCAATCAATAAATAAAATTTTGCTATTCTTGAATCTATTTCATGTCCTATTTTTTTTTACAATGGATGAAGCCAAGTAGCATTTAATACCTCCATGTGTGCTATAGACCCCATCCTGTCCTTTTTCACCACCTCAGCGATTTCAGCACATCAAATGATCTTGTTATTATTCTTTGGAAATCTTTACTGTTAAATATATCCTGGCATTACAATTTCCCCTAAACAGTATGTGTATTTATATTATCTATTCATCTCCCTAAGGGCATTTGGGTTGCCTCCATGTCTTGACTGTTGCAAATAGTGCTGCTGTGAACATTGAGCTGCATTTATCTTTTTGGATTAGAGTTTCCTTCAGATACATGCCCAGGAGTGGGATTGCTGGATCATATGACAGCTCTACTTTTAGTTTTTTAGGAGCTGTCCATATTGTTTTTTATAGTAACTGCACCAATTTACATTCCCACCAGTATTGCTGGAAATTTCCCTTTTCTCCACACCCTCTCCACCGTTTATTGTTTGTGGACTTTTTAATGATGGCTGTTCTAAACAGAATGAGGTGACATCTCATTGTAGCTTTGATTTGCATTTCTTTGATAATTCATGATGTTAAGCATCTTTTCATGTCCTTATTGGCTTTATTCATATCTTCTTTGGAAAAATGTGTATTTAGGTCTTTTGATAATATCTTGAATTGAGGTGTTCATTTTGTTGTTGTTGTTGAATTGTACAAGCTGTCTGTATATTTTGGAAATTAAGCCCATGTCATTCCCATGATGTGTAAATATTTTCTGCCAGTTCATTGACTTTCTTTTCACTTTTTTATGATTTTCTTTGCTGTGCAAAAGCTTATTAAAAGTTTTATTAGGTCCAGTTTGTTTATTTTGCTTTTATTTTTATGCCTTGGGAGACTAACCTAAGAAAATATTTGTATGATTTATGTCAGAAAATGTTTTGTCTATATTCTCGTCTAGGAGACTTATGGTGTTCTGCCTTTTATTTAAGTCTTTAAACCATTTTGAGTTCATTTGCTGTGTATGGTGTGAGGATGTGCTCCAGCTTCATTGATTTCCATAGGACTGTTCAGCTTTCCCATCACCACTTGGTGAAGAAACTTTCTTTTCTCCTTGTATATCCTTGTGTCCTTTGTTGAAATTTAAATGACCAGAGGTGTATGGGCTTATTTTGGGGCTTTCTTATTTTGCTCCATTGATCCATATGTCTCTTTTGTTCCAGTATCATACTGTTTTGATCATTGTAGCTTTATGGTATTATCTGAAGTGTGAGAGGGTTATACCTCCAACTTTGTCCTTTTTTATCAGGATTACTCAGGCAATTCTGGGTCTTTTGTAATTCCATATAAATTTTAGGATTCTTTGTTGTAGTCCTATGAAAAATGTCATGGGTAATTTGATAGAGATTGCATTAAATCTCTAGATTGTTTTGGGTAGTATGGCCATTTTAACAATATAAATTCTTCCAATCCAAGAGCATGTGATATCTTTCCATTTTTTGGAATCATTTGCAGTTTCATTTATTAATGCTTTATAGTTAGCATATGTTTTTCACCTCCTGTATCAGGTTTATTCCTTGAGTATTTTTTGATACCATTTTAAAAGGGATTTTTTAAAAAACTCATTTTCTGATATTTTATTATTAGGGTAAAGTAATGCTCTCAATTTCTGTAGGTTAATCTTTTATCCTGCTATCTTGCTGAATTTGTTTATTAGTAGTAGTGGATTTTGTGTGGAATCTTTAGGGTTTTCTATATATAGTACCATGCATATAATGACATGTAATTCCCTTCCAATTTGGATACCTTTTTTTTCTTTTTTTGTCTGATTGCTGTGGGAAGGACTTCCAATACTATATTGAAAAGAAGTGGTGAGAGTGGGCATCTTTGTCTTGTTTCAGATTTTACTGGGAAAGTTTTCAAGTTTTCACTGTTGAGTATTATGTTGGTTTTGTGTTTGTCATAAACAGCTTTCATTATTTTGAGATATGTTCTGTCTATACCCACTTTGGTAAGAGTTATTTTTTATTTGAATGGATGTTAAATTTTATTTAATGCTTTTTCTGCATTTACTGAGATGATTGTGTAGCACTTATCCTTTCTTTTCTTGATGTGGTGTATCACACCAATAGACTTGTGTTTGTTGAACCATCCTTGTGACTCTTGGATAAATCCACCTTGGTTGTGGTGTATGACCAATCTTATATGTTGTTCGATTCAATTTGCTAATATTTGAGAATTTTTGTGTCTATATTCATCAAAGATATTGGCCTGTAATTTTCTTTGGGATAGTGTCTTTATCTTTTTTATTTTTAATCAGAGTGATAGTTTCATAGAATGATTTGGGGAGTGTCCCGGCCTCTTCAGTCATTTGGAAGAGTTTGAGAAGGACTGGTATAAGTTCTTCCCTGTTTTACAGGGATTCAATCTTGTTTTTACAAGATTCAATTTCACTTCTAGTGATAGGTCTCTTAAAATTAGCTATTTATTCTTCATTCCATTTTTGTGGATTCTATGGAGAAGGAAATGAGAATCCATTCAAGTATTCTTGCTTGGAAAACCCTATGGACAGAGGAGCCTGTTGGACTACAGTCCATGGGGTCGCAAAGAGTTGGACACAACTGACTGACTTGACTTCAGTTCATGTTTCTAGAAACTTGTTTGTTTCCTCTAGGTTGTTCAATTTGATGGCATATAATTGTTCATAGTTCTGGTTTTGAATATTTCTGCAGTATCTGTTGTTTTTCTCCTCTTTAATTTATTGCTTTGTTTATCTGGGTCCTCACTCTTTTCTTCTTGGTAAAACTGGCCAGAAGAAGTTTGGCAATATTGTTTACCCTTTCAAAAAAATCAGCTCTTGGTTTTATTGATTTTTTTCTATTATTTAAAATTCTGTGTACCATTTATTTCCTTCCTGATCTTTATCATTTCATTTCTTCTGATAATTTTAGATTTGTTTTTTCCTTTTTTTATTTTTTAAGTTCTTTAAGGTGGTAGGTTAAGTTGTTTATTTCCGATTTTTCTTTTCTTTTTTGAGGAAAGCCTTTTAGCTATGAACTTCCTTCTTAGGACTGCTTTTGTTGCATCCCGTAGATTTTTATATGGTTGTGTTTTCATTTGCATCAAGGTATTTTTCAATTTCCAGTTTGATTTCATTGTTGATCCATTGGTTCTGTGTTCTTTATGCTTGTTGTTTAGTCTCTATGCAGTCATTTCTTGTTGTGTGTGCGTGCATGTGTGTGTGTGTTTGACTTCTACTTTTATGCCATTGTGGTCAGGAAAGATGCTTGAAATAAGTTCTATTTTCCAGTTGCTTTTGTATTTCTTTTTTGTTCTTTTTTTTTTTTTCCCTTTTGTGGTTTGATGGTTTACTTTTGTATTATACTTGAATTCATTTTGGTTTCTATGAATCTACTGAATATTTTTGATTTGTGGTCATCTTATCTTTAAAGAATGTTTTTCATTACCGTATCTACTTGCTTTAGACTAGTACCCATATAGTCTCAAATACATTCTAAAAAATTCTACATTTTTACACCCCTCCCTCACATTTTATGATTTTCATATCCTCTTTTATATCTTCATATTTATCCTTTTGCTGTTGATTGAGGGTTCCTTCTTTATTTTTTTTTATTACTGCCTTTTTTTTGTACTGCCTTCTCTTTAACTTTGACCTTTTTAATTATAATATGTCTTCATGAAGGTCTGTTGAGGTTCATCTTGTTTGGGATCCTTTGTGCTAACTGTACCAACATATCTATTTCTTTCTTTAGGTTTGGGAAATTTCCAGCCATAATTTCTTCAAACACTTTTTCAACCTGTTTTATCTTTCTTCTCCTTCTGGGAGTCTTACTATGCATAAATTGATATGCTTTATATTATCCCATAGGTCTCATATATTGCTTTCATTTTTTTTGTATTTGTCTTTCTGTCTGCTGTGCTGATTAGATGATTTCCATTATTCTATCTTCCAGGTCATTTATTCTTTCCTTCTTCTGCATTATTTAGTTTGTTATTTATTGCCTTTAGCTCGACTTTTACTTCAGCAAGTTAGTTTTCTAATTTTAAGAGGTTCTTCATTATAGTTTCTTGTTCCTTGTTACAGTGATCTTCATTTCTCTCAATACACTTTCTTAATACCTTCAGTATTTTTATTACATTTTTTTTCCCCTGAATTCAGATTCTGGTAGACAGGAGATATTCTTTCAGGGTGTCTTTATTGTTCTTTTAGTTAGGAGTGATTCCTCTGCTTCTTCATTTTACTTTTGTTTCACTGACTCTATGAATTTGGGAGAACCAGTTATCTACTGTGACCTTGAAAGCAAAGCCTCTTTTTATGTGGGAGCATCCCTGTGTTGCTTGCATGAGTCTAATGTTGTTGTTGTTGTTTAGTCACTAAGTTGTATCCAACTTTTTGCAACCTCATGGACTGTAGCCTGCCAGGCTCCCCTGTCCATGGGATTTCCAGGCAAGAACACTGGAGTGGATTGTCATTTCCTTCTGCAGGAGATTTTCCTGGCCAGTATCGAGCTCATGTCTCATTGCAAACAGATTTTTACCAGTCCTCTTTTTAGTATATAAGGAAATTTTTTAGGAATAAATGAAATTCTTATTTTTATTGAAATATTTTCCATAAATTCATCTTTGAGATCAGCTTTTGCGAAAAAACTTGAAGAATTCACTTGGTCATATATTCAGTATGTCCCTATGACTATTAAAGTGTTAGAGACAGAGTATCACAAAACAAGTGAATACAAGATACAAGAAAATAAATAGTTAAAGAGAAAAGCAGTGTTCCAAACATGCTGATCAAGTCACTTTGAAATGATCTGTCCAGCTCTGAGTCATATTTTTAGAAATATAGCGATAACATGAGAATATGGAGTCAAGGAAAAGTGTGACATATGAAACACTTGAGGGAACTTGGAATGTTTAGCTTGTGAAAGCCTGAGGGACAAAGATATATTCAAATGTTGAACAGCTGTCATATGTAAGATATTTTTCCCTCCATCTTCCTCAGAACTCTGATTAATAACATGTTAAAGATGAATTTTATACTTAAAATGATACTCAAGCAACCCCAAATAATAACTCTAATTGGAATTTAAAAAAGATTTAAAATGTTTCTGCCAGTATTCTTTAGCCTTCTATAGTTACTTCTTTCTTTTAAAACTGAGATTAGATTTAAAGCTTTCTTGTTTCCTTTGATGTAATAATTACATTTACTTCCAGTTATTAAAAAGTCAGTCAATTAACTACTTTCTCTTTGTCATGTTATTCATTTACTTATTAAGGTGTTAACTACGTTTTAAGCATCTGTACTTTGTAAAACCTAAGAACACTTGTGAGGAAATCATAAGAGACTCTGTTGAAATGGTTTCTTCTTGTCAGAGAATGTGCCTCGGTGCTAGATTAAGGGAATGAAAATAAAATTCAGCAAATTAATTTAAAAAATCAATAGAAGTGTTTAAGATGGTGAAGATACTTCACATGATAATACCAGTGTGGGTACTTGTACTTAATGCACTTTTCCAATCCCATACAATGTATAAAAACAAACGTGTACCCCACTTTGTAAACAATGGAGTTTGGGTGGCTGTGATGTGTCAATGTAGGTTCATCAATTTTAACAAATGTACCATTATGGTGGGGTTGTGGATAATGGAGGAAGCTGTGAATGGGTGGGATAAGGAGGTTTATGGGAAATCTCTGTACATACTTTTCAGTTTTGCTGCAATTCTAAAATTGCTATAAAAAATCTTTAAAAATAAATACAGTAAATTATCTGTTCTCTAAATGGTTCATTCCCCAATTTACTGGATTTACACACTGATACAAAATGGACCTCTATAAACTATATTAAAAATTTGTTAAAATGCATATTGATGTCAAAAACTTTTTGATGTTAAAGAGTTATGACAGATTTTGAAGATTTTCACAAAGGTTTTTCTGGGTTCAATTCAGTTCAGTTTCTCAGTTGGGTCCAAGTCTTTGTGATCCTGTGGACTGCAGCATGCCAGACTTCCCTGTCCATCACCAACTCCCGGAGTTGCTCAAACTCATGTCCTTTAAGTGGGTGATGCCATCCAACCATCTCATCCTCTGTCATCCCCTTGTCCTCCTGCCTTCAATCTTTCACAGCATCAGGGTGTTTTCTAAGGAGTCAGTTTTTCACATCAGGTGGCCAAAGTATTGGAGTTTCAGTCTCAGCATCAGTCTTTCCAATGAATATTCAGGACTGATCTCCTTTAGGATTGATTGGTTTGATCTCTTTGCAGTCCAAGGGACTTGCAAGTGTCTTCTCCAACACCACAGTTCCAAAGCATAAATTTTTCAGCACTCAGCTTTCTTTATAGTCCAACTTTCACATCCATACATGAGTACTGGAAAAACCATAGCTTTGACTTGACGGACCCTTGTCGGCAAAGTACTGTCTCTGCTTTTTAATATGCTGTCTAGGTTGGTCATAACATTTCTCCCAAGGAGCAAGCATCTTTTAATTTCATGGCTACAGTCACCATCTGCAGTGATTTTGGAGCCCCCCAAAATAAAGTCTGCCACTAGACTTTATTTCCACCATTTCCACTGTTTCCCATCTATTTGTTATGAAGGGATGGGATCAGATGCCATGTTCTTTGTTTTTATTTTTTTTTAATTTTTTATTTTCCATTTATTTTTATTAGTTGGAGGCTAATTAGTTTACAATATTGTAGTGGTTTTTGCCAGACATTGACATGAATCAGCCATGGGTTTATAAGCCAGCCTTTTCACTTTCCTCTTTCGCTTTCATCAAGAGGTTCTTTAGTTCTTCACTTTCTGCCATAAGGGTTGTGTCATTTGCATATCTGATGTTATTGATACTTCTCCTGGCAATCTTGATTCTACCCTGTGCTTCATCCAGTCAGGCATTTCACATGATGTACACTGCATATAAGTTAAATAAGCAGGGTGACAACATACAGCCTTGATATACTTCTTTCCCAATTTGGAGCCAGTCTGTTGTTCCATGTCTGGTTCTAACTGTTGCTTCTTGTCCTGCATACAGATTTCTCAGAGGCAGATAAGGTGGTCAGGGATCCCCATCACTTTTAAGAATTTTCAACAGTTTGTTGTGATCTATACAATCAAAGACTTTGACAAAATCAATAAAGCAGAAGTAGATGTTTTTTCTGGAATTCTCTTGCTTTTTGGATGATCCAACAGATGTTGGCAGTTTGATCTCTGGTTTCTACTAATGTGGGCAAGAATCTTTTTGAAGAAATGGAGTAGCCCTCATAGTCAACAAAAGACTCTGAAATGTAGTACTTGGGTGCAGTCTCAAAAATGACAGTGTCAGATTTTCTTCAAAACATAAACCCAAACCATTAAACATTTTCCTGAAGATTTTTAAGTATATCCTTTTGAAAGAATCTGAGTATTTCATGAGAGTAATTTTTTTGATTAGTACTGTACTATGAAATGTAATGTTACTGCTGTCTTCATGTAAGCATGGTTAAGCTTTCTAGCTCCTCATTTTGCAGCTTCTCCTACCACAAAGTAGAGAACACATTTGCACAGATACATCTTTTGTGTTCTATCAGAAATTTTTAAGAAGACAATATTAATATAACTTGTTCACAATGATAGAACTAATATTTGATACTGAAAATAAATGCATTATATAACATGTATAATAAAATGTGACTGTATAAAACTATTAAGAATCTAGAGTAAAATGGAAATTGATTTCACAGCCCACGTGCAGTTCGTTTATTTCAGTTCAGTTGCTCAGTCGTGTCCGAATATTTGCAACCCCATGGACTGCAGCACACCAGGCCTCCCTGTTCATCATGAACTCCCAGAATTTACTCAAACTCATGTCCATTGAGTTGCTGATGCCATCCAACCATCTCATCCTCTGTTGTGCCTTCTCCTCCTGCCTTCAGTCTTTCCCAGCATCAGGGCCTTTTCAAATGAGTCAGCTCAATCGGGTGGCCAAGATACTGGAGATTCAGCTTCAACATCAATCCTTCCAATGAATATTCAAGACTGATTTCCTTTCGGATGGACTGGTTGGATTTCCTTGCAATCCAAGGGACTCTCAAGAGTCTTCTCCAACACCACAGTTTAAAAGCATCAATTTTTTGGTGCTCACTTTATAGTCCAACTCTCACATCCATACATGACTACTGGAAAAGCCATAGCCTTGACTAGATGGAACTTAGTTGGCAAAGTAATGTCTCTGCTTTTTAATATGCTGTCTAGGTTGGTCATAACTTTTCTTCCAAGGAGAAAGCATTCTTGAATTTCATGGCTACACTCACCATCTCCAGTGATTTTGGAGCCCCCCAAAATAAAGTCTGCCACTGTTTCCACTGTTTCCCCATCTATTTGCCATGAAGTGATGGGACTGGATGCCATGGTCTTAGTTTTCTGAATGTTGAGCTTTAAGCCAACTTTTTCACTCTCCTCTTTCACTTTGATCAAGAGGCTTTTTAGTACTTCTTTGCTTTCTGCCATAAGGGTGGTGTCGTCTGCATATCTGAGGTTATTGATATTTCTCCCAGCAATCTAGATTCCAGCTTGTGCTTCCTCCAGCCCAGCGTTTCTCATGATGTACTGTGCATATAAGTTAAATAAGCAGGGTGACAATATACAGTCTTACATACTCCTTTTCCTATTTGGAACCAATCTGTTGTTCCATGTCCAGTTCTAACCGTTGCTTCCTGACCTGGATACAGATATCTCAAGAGGCAGGTCAGGTGGGCTGGCATTCCCATCTCTTGAAGAATTTTCCACAGTTTATTGTGATCCACACAGTCAAAGGCTTTGAAGTTGTCAATAAACCAGAAGTAGATGTTTCTCTGGAACTCTCTTGCTTTTTCGATGATCCAGCGGATCTTGGCAATTTGATCTCTGGTTCCTCTGCCTTTACTAAATCCAGCTTGAAGATCTGGAATTCATGGTTCATATATTGTTGAAGCCCGTCTTGTAGA
This sequence comes from Dama dama, assembly GCF_033118175.1. Classification (NCBI taxonomy): domain Eukaryota; kingdom Metazoa; phylum Chordata; class Mammalia; order Artiodactyla; family Cervidae; genus Dama; species Dama dama. The sequence continues at coordinate 49,896,489 of NC_083685.1, read as the reverse complement.
ATTTGAGAAATATTTTACTAGCGTGTGAGATGAGAGCAATTGTGCAGTAGTTTTAGCATTCTTTGACATTGCCTTTTTTGGGATAAGAATGAAAACTGACCTTTTCCAGTCCTGTGACCACTGCTGAGTTTTCCAAATTTGCTGGCATATTGACTGCAGCACTTTCACAGCGTCATCTTTTAAGATTTTTTAGCTCTACTGGAATTCCATCATTTTCACTAGCTTTGTTCATAGTGATGCTTCCTAAGGCCTACTTGACTTCACATTCCAGGATGTCTGGCTCTAGGTGAGTGATCACACCATCGTGATTATCTGGGTTGTGAAGATCTTTTTTGTATAATTCTTCTGTGTATCCTTGCCACCTCTTCTCAATATCTTCTGCTTCTGTTAGGTCCCTACCATTTCTGTCCTTTATGGAGCCCATTTTTGCATGAAATGTTCCCTTGGAATCTCTAATTTTCTTGAAGAGATCTCTAGTCTTTCCCATTCTATTGTTTTCCTCTATCTCTTTGCACTGATCACTGAGGAAGGCTTTCTTATCTGTCCTTGCTATTCTTTGGAATTCTGCATTCAAATGGGTGTATCTTTCCTTTTTGCCTTTGCTTTTGCTTCTCTTTTCACAGCTATTTGTAAGTCCTTCTGAGAGAGCCATTTTGCTTTTTTGCATTTCTTTTTTTGGGGGATGCTCTTATTCCCTGTCTCCTGTATCATATCACCAACTTTTGTCCATAGTTCATCAGGCACTCTATTTATCAGATCTGGTCCCGTAAATCTATTTCTCACTTCCACTGTATAGTCATAGGAATTTGATTTAAGTCATACCTGAATGGTCTAGTGGTTTTCCCTACTTTCTTCAATTTAAGTCTGAATTTGGCAATAAGGAGTTCATGATCTGAGCCACAGTCAGCTCCCAGTCCTGTTTTTGCTGACTGTTTAGAGCTTCTCCATCTGTGGCTGCAAAGAATATAATCAATCTAATTTTGGTGTTAACCATCTGGTGATGTCCATGTGTAGAGTCTTCTCCTATGTTGTTGGGAGAGGGAGTTTGCTATGACCAGTGCATTCTCTTGGCAAAACTCTGTTAGCATTTGCCCTGCTTCATTCCATACTCAAGGCCAAATTTACCTGTACTCCAAGTGTTTTTTGACTTCCTACTTTTGCATTCCAGTCCTCTGTAATGAAAATAACATCTTCTTTGGGTGTTAGTTCTAAAAGTTCTTGTAGGTTTCCATGGAGCCTTTCAGCTTCAGCTTCTTCAACATTACTGGTTGGGGCATAGACTTGGATTACTGTGATATTGAATGGTTTGCCTTGGAAACAAACAGAGATCATTCTGTTGTTTTTGAGATTGTGGCCAAGTACTGCATTTTGGACTCTTTTGTTGACTATGATAGCTGCTCCATTTCTTCTAAGGGATTCTTGCCCATGATAGTAAATATAATCATCATCTGAGTTAAATTCACCCATTCCAGTCCATTTTAGTTCTCTGATTCCTGAAATGTGGACATTCACTCTTGCCATCTCCTGTTTGACCACCTCCAATTTGCCTTGATTCATCGACCTAACATTCCAGGTTCCTATGCAATATTGCTCATTACAGCATCAGATCTTGCTTCCATCACCAGTCACATCCACAACTGGGTGATGTTGTTGCTTTGGCTCTATCTCTTCATTCATTCTGGAGTTAGGTCTCCACTGATCTCCAGTAGCATATTGGGCACCTACCAACCTGGGGAGTTCATCTCTAGTGTCCTGTCTTTGCCTTTTCATACTGTTCATGGGGTTCTCAAGGCAAGAATTTGCTTCTCCAGTTGACCAGTGGAGTGTTTTGTCAGAACTCCACCATGACCCGTCCATCTTGGTTGGCCCTACATGGCATGCCTCATAGTTTCATTTAGTTAGACAAGGCTGTGATCCTTGTGATCAGATTGGTTAGTTTTCTGTGATTGTGGTTTTCAGTCTTTTCTGCCTTCTGATAGATAAGGATAAGAGCCTTATGGAAGCTTCCTGATTGGAGAGACTGACTGAAGAGGAAACAAGGGTGTTGTTCTGATGGGCAAGGTCATGCTCAGTAAATCTTTAATCCAATTTTCTGTTGATGGGTGGAGCTGTGTTCCCTCCCTCCTATTTCCCTGGGTCCACACTAAGGTGGAGGTAATGAAGATAATGGTGACCTCCCTCAAATGATCCCATGCATGTACTGCTACTCTCAGTGCTCCCAGCCCTGCAGCAGGCCACCATGGACCCACACCTCGTTGGAGACTCCTGGACACTCTCAGGCCAGTCTGAGTCAGTCTTTTGTATGATCACTGCTCCTTTCTCCTGGGTCCTGGTGCACAGGTTCTGTTTGTGCCCTCCAAGAGTCTATTTCCCAGTCCTATATAAGTTCTGGTGGCTCTCTGTTGGGGTTAATGGTGACCTCCTCCAAGAGGGCTTATGCCATACCCAAGTCTGCTGCACCCAGAGCCCCTGCCCCTGCGGCCGTCCACTGCTGACCCGTACCTCCACAGGAGACACTCAGACAAAGTTCTGTCTCAGTCTCTGTGGGGTCCCTGGATCCTGATGCACCCAAGGTTTGCTTGAACCTTCTGTTCGTCTCTGGCGGGAATGGGGTTTGATTCTGAATGTGAATTCGCCCCTTCTACCATCTTGCTGTGGCTTCTCCTTTTCCCTTGGACATGGGATATCTCCTCATGGCTACTCCAGCACCTACCATCTTACTGGCGTTTCTCTGACCTTGGACGTGGGCTATCTCGTCTTGGCCACTTGGCACTAACAGCACATGTTATCTTTACTAAATAACAGGTAAAGACCTATAGCTATTGTAAGGTGACATTCTCTCTTATGATCAAGTTTTATTTTATTTTGTTTTAGTTCATAAATTTTCCATATCACCTCATCCTGTGCTATGTGAGTTTTATTTTTTCTTACTTTTTGATCTTATTACTAAGTGTGACAATGTTCATTATCTTGGTTTGTGTACTTGATCAAATTCCAGCCTTTATATAAACAATGTACCATCAGTTAATTTCTAGAAAAACCTTTGCTTCTCTCCAGTGACCATAGATTAGTTAATATAAGAAAAACAACATAATCAAAAATATACTGATTACATTGTTTGAAGCTAAATAGTTTCAGCTTTTTCAACCAAAGCACTTTGTTCATTAGTTTGTAGAAGTGTCTGTCTTCTAACTCCAACCACATTCAGCAGATGTGGAAATGGAAGGGGTTGTATGTTACCCAATTTTCCCTAACCCACAAAAGTGTGTTGTTTTAAGACAGACATTATAAAAGTTTACCCTTAAAAAAGCATTTGTGTGTGTTAGTCGCTTAGTCGTGTCAGACTCTGTGACACTGTCGACTGAAGCCCGCCAGGCTCTTCTGTTCATGGATCATCAGGCAAGAATACTGGAGTGGTTTGCCATTTCCTTCTTCAGGCAACCTTTCCGACCCAGGGTTTGAATTCAGGTGTCCTGCATTGTAGGTATATTCTTTACTGTCTGAGCTACCAGGGAAGTCTAAAAAAAGCATACCTCTCTAAGGTGTACGTACTTTTTAAAAAAATTACAGGCATAAAGTTACGTGATCTGAATTCCATTACTCTACCTAAAAAAGGAAAATACTTCCTAATATCCCTTCATATTTATGTCTCAATTTGTCTCATAAATATTGTCTTTGGTAATTGGTTTTTTCATATCAACATCAAAAAGAACCTCCTCTTTTATTTATTTTGTGTATTTCCTGGTCTCTGTCAATCTATGAAATACATTCACGTTTTAAGTTTTGCCCTTTATTTCTTATTTCATTTGCCTTAAATAATTTCCCACATTTTGTGTTTAATTAACTGTATGCCTATGGTATAATTTAAAGTAATTCTCTATTCCCTATATTTTATTATACATAAGTTGGTTAGATCAGAGGGTTTGATTAGACTCAATTTTAGGCTTTTTTTTTTTTTGGCCAAGAATGTCTTATAAGGTTCAGCATAAATGGTCTTCTCATTTTATGATCTCTCTGCTATAAAATTCTTCATCAATTTTTTACTTAATGTCTTAACAGCCATTTAACATTATTAGGAAGATCTATTACTTTATTAAGTTATGCAAAATGGCATTGTTTTAATGTCACCATTTTTTCTGGATGTATTAGATGTGATTATTTCATAAAAACTTTATTCATCAGCTACTTGGTTACCCGTAGATACATTGGTACTAAATGCTTCATTTTTTCCTGTTATTTATAAATTTTCAGAACAATGACTTAACACCCTAGCAACTTCAAGAGGAATGTTGAATGACCTTTTTAACTATTATGAATCCGTGGATTTGTAAAATGTTTGAAGTGTTCATTACAGTCATTACAGTTTTTCATGCTTAGATCAAACTATCTTCAACTGGTAGAAACTATTAGTTTGATGCCCATGACCTTTCAACAGAACTCAAATTGCTTTTGATAGTTTCTTTTTGCTGCTTTTTGGTATGAGAAATAGTCCCAGCCCTACAATGTACAGTTCTTACCACAGAACGTGATCTACCATTTCTCCAAGAAGTCTTGGCTTATTTTGTTTATATTATTGTAGTGTGCTATTTAGATACCACAATCTTGGTTCTTTATATCTATCTGGTTTGATCAGTTTGGCCATTGCTTAGAGGTGTTTCAGCTTAGGAGTCACAAAATAAACACATATTTTACTTTAGGAGAGAAAATAAGCACCTCAGTTTCAATTTAAATTTAAGAATATAAAATTTTAATAAATTTCTTAATTTTTAATTTTTTATCTTCTCAAAATTGTATTTTCTAAAAACACTAATACAATTACTTATTTTCTACTTATCTATGTATCGATCTAAATATACATATCTATCTACATGCATATCTTCATAGTAGTAATGCCAATATTTTTACTACAAATATTGTCACTACTGTTTGAGCTTTCTTTTCAGTTCTTTTTAAATCTGATATATCCTGGTAAGGAAGTACAGTCAGGTTACTGTGTTTTAAAGTCATTAAAACAATTGTGTGGTAAAGCTATCTAATTTATATATAATTTAGTTTAATTTTATTTTTTTATTTCAAAATATTATTTTATTATCTTATATTTACTTTTGTTTTATAGGTATGCAAAATAATTAGAAGGTCTAAATTCTTATCTGCGAAACAAGGTATATTCAGAGAAGTATACCTTCAATTTTGTCCTCTTTATATTTCTCTTCTTCCAGTCTGTACATATAAACATTTTTAAACATTTAAAAATATAAGCGTTTGTTTATATGTATGGAATGATGCACATATATGTGTAAAACCTTTTTATATTTGCATTTTACTCAATTCATACATAAAAATATCATTTCAGTTCAGTCACTCAGTTGTGTCCGACTCCTTGCAACCCCATGGACTGCAGCACGCCAGGCTTCCCAGTCCATCACCAACTCCCAGAGTTGCTCAAACTCATGTCCTTCAAGTCGGTGATGCCATCCAACCACATCATCCTCTGTTATCCCCTTGTCCTCCTGCCTTCAATCTTTCCCAGCATCAGGATCTTTTCCAAAGAGTCAGTTCTTCACATCAGGTGGCCAAAGTATTGGAGTTTCAGCTTCAGCATCAGTCTTTCCAATGGATATTCAGGACTGATCTCCTTTAGGATTGATTGGTTTGATCTCTGTGCAGTCCAAGGGACTCTCAAGAGTCTTCTCAAACACTACAGTTCAAAAGCATCAATTCTTCAGCACTCAGCTTTCTTTGTAGCCCAACTCTCACAACCATACATGACCACTGGAAAAACCATAGCTTTGACTAGACGGACCTTTGTCAGCAAAGTAATGCCTCTGCTTTTTAATATGCTGTCTAGGTTGGTCATAACTTTTCTTATAAGGAGCAAGCGTCTTTTAATTTCATGGCCGCAGTCACCATCTGCAGTGATTTTGGAACCCAAGAAAGTAAAGTCTATCACTCTTTCCATTGTTTCCCCATCTATTCCCCATCTATACTAAAAGATGTATCTATACTAAAAGATATATTTGATATTCCCCATCTATACAAAAAGATAGTATAGTAATCACTTTGTTTTACAAAAACAATGAGAAGAATTTTAGAGATTATTCTATAATCATATTAAAGATTTTCCTTAATTCTTTTTACAAATACATAGTACCCCATTCCATGGATATGTCACAGTTTATTCCACAAGTCCTCTATAAATAGATATTTTGGTTGCTTCCTTTTTTTAACAAATAGGACAGCAATAAGTCACCTTGTACATATGATATGTTAGTTTTTCTAGGATTTTGGAAGGGATTCCTAAAGAAAGGATTTTTGTATAAAGAGACAAACGAACAACCATTTCCTAGATATTACCAAATTCCTTTTAATATATGTTTTGCAATTATGTATTTTTACCAACAGTATAGGAGTGTGGCTTCCCCTATAACATCATCAAGAGAATATATTGCTAATATTTTAATACCTTTCTTAAACATTCATTTTTATTATATCTACAGTAGAAAAGGAATCCTCCCACTTGACAAATACACATCAGGCCGCTTTTCTTGAACAACTTTAAATAAGTGTTTTGAATTTAGATGTTCAATAGGTATAGGATTTATGACAGTAATACTTAATTTTGAGAAGAGATTATCTTTTTTTTCAGAAGGTTTAGAAATTAAGGGACATTTTTAGCAATGGATCCATCCACATGACATCCTTGGTGTAGCATGAGAATCTTATCTGTTACTATCCTCTAAGGTTGTAGGGTATTTTAGGTTAACTACCCATTTACATCTACTGAAAGAGGTAATCAGGGAATGGCTCTTTCCAATGAGCATGTACAAGAGGCCTGCAGAATTGTCATACTCCTTTTTTTTTTTTTTTTAGAGTATTATGTTTGACACTACTGGTGCTGTCATCACTATAAGGTCCACATTTTTTGCTTTACTCATCTCTGTCATGTTCAGTTCACTAGACAGTATCTCAGAACAAAAAAGTCACTGCCGAGTTAAAGAGTGTAGTTGAGGGCGGTTAACCACCACAATGCACCTGTCAGGAGTCCAGCTGGCTCACATATAACTGAACATAAGGCTGATTGGCTCTCCGCCCAGAGAAACCTGGGTATCCTGAAGGGTGCCATATTGACAATTATGGATATGCAAAATTGTTCACACATTCAAGGTTAAGAGCAACTTATTTTGAGCTCATATCTTTATGCAATTCATTTGATGGCATATGGGGTCATTTTGGAGCCTGGTCTCTAGAGGCAAGAATTGCTGCTGCAACTCACTTGTTCTAAATTATGGTTGCTATTCAAATAGTTTAAAAGTGATCCTTCTTGGTTTTGACCAATCTTTTAAATGATTACTCAGGGGAAATTGGGGAATAATGTACACTCCATCTAAGTAATAAAGTATAAAGTTTATTGATCAGAGTTTGGGTATGACAATGATGGATGATTTCTGTTGAAAACAAAATGTCTATTTGATAATAATGTCATGGAATAGCATAGGAGCCTGAGACTATATATTTAAAATTTTCCTCCTGTAAATCTTGTAAGGGGGTTCCCGACAGTGTTTAGCCATTTTCTGGATTCTTTGTTAAAGATGAACTTCCATACATATCATGATATTTTATAATTTTTTGTAATCACTCTAAGCAAAATCTTTATTCTGTATATTTATGAAAATGACTCATGTCTTGTTTATTTGAGGATCACATAATCAGTTTCTTTTTTGGTGACAGAACAAAATTTCCTTTTATATTACCCTTTGTGTCAGAAACTTCTTTTACTATGTGATATTGTCAGAGTAGATTAATTGAGTGCATAAATTCTTTTTTGAAAGAAAAAAGCCAGATATTATTAGAAATATTTAGGTCCTACTTATGTTAGTAAAATCATATTTACTCTATGTCTGTAAAAAGAAAATGCATTTTCAACCATTTATCAGACAAGGTAGGGGAAATAGTTTTGGGGAGGAGAGATTTGTTTTTAATTTTTAAATTTTTATTTTATTATTTTTAATTGGATGATAATTGCTTTACAGTGTTGTGTTGATTTAGGCTGTACAACAACATGATCCAGCCATAGTATGCATATATCTCCTCCCTCTTGAGCCTGCCTCTCGTCCCCCCATCCCAGCCCTCTAGGTTGTCACAGAGCACTGGGTTGAGTTTCTTGTGCTATGCGGCTGCTCCCCACTAGCTACCCATTTTACATGCCATAGTGTATACACGTCAGTGCTATGCTCTCAATTCATCCCACCCTATCCTTGCGGCACTGTGTCCACAAGTTCTCTAAGTATGCATCTCTATTCCTGTCCTTCAAATAGGTACATCAATACCATTTTTCTAGATCGCATAAATATGTGTTCATATAGAATATTTATTTTTCTCTTTCTGACTTACTTCACTCTGTACAACAGTATCTAGGTTCATCCACCTCAGTTAACTGACTCACATCTGATTGTCTTTATGGCTGAGTAATATATATATATGTATCTATACTTACACCACACATATATACATATATACACACATATATACACATATATGTATATATACATACATACATATGTACATATGTGTGGTGTGTGTATATATATATATATATGTACACACCACAACTTCATCTGTTTATATATTGATGGCCGTCTAGGTTGCTTCCATATCTTTGATACTATAAATAGTGCTAAAATGAACATGGGCATACATCTGTCTTTTTGAATTATGGTTTTCTTAAGGTATATGCCCTAGTGGGATTACTGGGTCATATGGTAGTTTTATTCCTAGTTTTTTAAGGAATCTCCATAATGTTTTCCCTAGTGGCTATATCAATTTACATTCCAACAACAGCACAAACGCCAAATTCAGACTTAAATTGAGGAAAGTGGGGGAAAGCCATTAGACCATTCAGGTAAGACCTAAATCAAATCCCTTATGACTATACAGTGGAAGTGAAAAATAGATTTAAGGGACTAGATCTGATAGACAGAGTGCCTGATGAACTATGGATGGAGGTTTGTGACATTGTACAGGAGACAGGGATCAAGACCATACCCAAGAAAAAGAAATGCAAAAAAGCATAGTGGCTGTCTGAGGAGGCCTTACAAATAGCTGTGAAAAGAAGAGAAGCAAAAAGCAAAGAAGAAAAGGAAAGATATACCCATTTGAATGCAGAGTTCCAGAGAATAGCAAGGGAAGATAAGAAAGCCTTCCTTAGCGATCAATGCAAAGAAATAGAGGAAAACAATAGAAGGGGAAAGATTAGAGATCTCTTCAAGAAAATTAGAGATTCCAAGGGAACATTTCATGCCAGACATCCTGGAATGTGAAGTCAAGTGGGCCTTAGGAAGCGTCACTACAAACAAAGCTAATGGAGGTGATGGAATTCCAGTAGAGCTATATCAAATCCTAAAAGATGATGCTGTGAAAGTGCTACACTCAATATACCAGCAAATTTGGAAAACTCAGCAGTGGCCACAGGACTGGAAAAGGTCAGTTTTCATTCCAATCCCAAAGAAACGCAATGCCAAAGAATGCTCAAACTACCACACAGTTACACTCATCTCACATGCTAGTAAAGTAATGCTCAAAAATCTCCAAGCCAGGCTTCAACAATACGTGAACTATGTGCACCTGTGAGTTAGATATTCAAGCTGGTTTTAGAAAAGGCAGAGGAACCAGAGATCAAATTGCCAACATCCACTGGATCATCAAAAAAGCAAGAGAGTTCCAGAGAAACATCTAATTCTGGTTTATTGACAATTTCAAAGCCTTTGACTATGTGGATCACAATAAACTGTGGAAAATTCTTCAAGAGATGGGAATACCAGCCCACCTGACCTGCCTCTTGAGAAACCTGTATCCAGGTCAGGAAGCAACAGTTAGAACTAGACATGGAACAACAGACTGGTTCCAAATAGGAAAAGGAGTATGTAAGACTGTATATTGTCACCCTGCTTATTTAACTTATATGCAACATATATCATGAGAAACACTGGGCTGGAAGAAGCACAAGCTGGAATCTAGATTGCTGGGGGAAATATCGATAACCTCAGATATGCAGATGACACCACCCTTAAGGCAGAAAGGGAAGAACTAAAGAGCCTCTTGACGAAAGTGAAAGAGGAGAGTGTAAAAGTTGGCTTAAAGCTCAACATTCAGAAAACTAAGACCATGACATCCAGTCCCATCACTTCATGGCAAATAGATGGGGAAACAGTGGAAACAGTGTCAGAGTTTATTTTTGGGGGCTCCAAAATCACTGCAGATGGTGATTGCAGCCATGAATTTAAAAGACAGTTACTCCTTGGAAGGAAAGTTATGACCAACCTAAACAGCATATTAAAAAGCAGACACTTTTCACCCTAGATAATATACATGTTTCGATGCTGTTCTCTCTAAACATCCCACCCTCCCCAGGCTGGATGCATGAGACAAGTGCTCAGGCCTGGTGCACTGGGAAGACCCAGAGGAATCAGGTGGAGAGGGAGGTGGGAGCGGGGATCGGGATGGGGAATACATGTAAATCCATGGCTGATTCATGTCAATGTATGACAAAAACCACTACAATATTGTAAAGTAATTAGCCTCCAACTAATAAAAATAAATGAAAAAAAAAAAAAGCAGACACTTCACTTTGTCAACAAAGATCCCTCTAGTCAAGGCTGTGGTTTTTCCAGTAGTCATGTATGGATGTGAGAGTTGGACTATAAGGAAAGCTGAGCACTGAAGAATTGATGCTTTTGAACTGTGGTGTTGGAGAAGACTCTTGAGAGTCCCTTTGTCTGCAAGAAGATCCAACCAGTCCATTCTAAGGGAGATCAGTCCTGGGTGTTCATTGGAAGGACTGATGTTGAAGCTAGAACTCCAATACTTTGGCTACCTGATGCGAAGAGCTGACTCATTTGTAAAGACCCTGATGCTGGGAAAGATTGAGTGCAGGAGGAGAAGGGGACAACAGAGGGTGAGATGGTTGGATGGCATCACTGACTCAATGGACATGAGTTTGGGTAAACTCTGGGATTTAGTGATGGACATGAAGGCCTGGCGCGCTGCAGTTCGTGGGGTCATAAAGAGACAGAAAGGACTGAGTGACTGAACTGAACTGAACAGCACAAAAAGGTTCCCTTTTCTCTACATTCTCTCCAACATTTATTTTTTGTAGATTTTTTGGATAATGGCTGTTCTGGTTGGTGTTTGGTGATATCTCATTTTAGTTTTGATTTGCATTTCTCTAATATAGCAATGTTGAACATCTTTTCATGTGTTTGTTAGCCATCTGTATGTCTTCTTTGCAGAAATGTTTATTTAGGTCTTCTGCCCATCTTTTGATTGGGTTGTTTGTTTTCCTGGTATCGACTTGCATGAGTTGCTTATATATTTTGGAAATTAATCCTTTGTCAGTTGTTTCATTTGCAGTTATTTTCTGCCTTTCTGAGGGTTGTCTTTTCATCTCATTTATTATGGGTTCCTTTGCTGACAAAAGTTTTTACTTAAGTCCCACTTGTTTATTTATTTATTTTTTACTCCCATTACTCTAGGAGGTTGGTCAAAGAGAAACTTGCTGTGATTTAATGTCAAAGAGTGTTCTGCCTAATTTTTCCTCTAAGAATTATATAGTTTCTGGTCTTACATTTAGGTCTTTAATCCATTTTGAGTGTTTTTTTTTTGTATGTGTGTATGATGTTAGCAACTGTTCTAATTTCATTCTTTGACATGCAGCTCTCCAGTTTTCTCAGGATCACTTATTTAAGAGACTGTCTTTTCTCCATAGTATAGGGGGAATTATTTATTGAATTACTTGTTGGGGTTATGCTTAACTTTTCCATATCAGTTGTCACTTTAGGCAATATTATGTCGATGATAACATTATAGCATAAATAAGTTTGAATGAAATTTTTAAATATCTTTGAATTTTCTTCTTCAATATCTTGGCATTATTAAAAGATATTTTGTTCTTTTCCTGTGAGTGGCAATAAATTCATCATATCTAAAATGACTCATATTCTTTTGTTTTAAGTTATGTCTCTTCTTATAATAAGATCTTAACCTAAAATTTTGTTCAATTCATTTGAGTTTTTAATGAATCTTTATTAGGTAGAACTCTATTCCTGCTTCTGGAATAGGAATACTAGAATACTTCCTACTTCATTTATCTATCAATTCCCTAAATTTGCTTTAACAGCACTTCTGTGTGTTAAATTTATGCTCTTTGATCATTTGCTACTGGTTGTGAAGCTGCTACCTGCTACTGATTTCAAATGTATCCTGGATTATTCACTAAATCTTGTGGAAAACCTGCCTCTGGTAAACACTTGGCGAAAGTATGGGCAAACTCCAAAACAAAGATACTTTCAAATTACTTGGTTTAGTCAGTAAGTCATGTCTGACTGTTTAAGACCCCTTGGACTGTAGCCCACGGGGCTTCTCTGTCCATGTGATTTCCCAGGCAAGAATACTGGAGTGGGTTGCCATCTCTTATTCCATGGGATCTTCCTGACCCAGGGATCAATCCCATGTCTCCTGCATTGCAGGCAGATTCTTTACCACCTGGGAAACCCTTCAAATAACTTAAAAAATACCACAAAGAAAGGGCATTATTATGAGTATATATAAAAAATCTTAAGTGTTTCTAGTTTTATTTTTCTTAATCTGGTAGAACCGTATTTAACCAAACTTATTTTAATTTTTGTTTGAACTCAGGCATTCAGTTTAGGTGAAATTGGGGCTTCCCAGGTGATAGCAGTGGTAAAGAATCTACCTGAAATGCAAGAGACGCAAGAGATGTGGGTTTGATCACTTGGTTGGGGGAAGATCCCCTGGAGAATGAAATGGCAAGCAGCTCCAGTATTCTTGACTGGAAACTTCCATGGACAGAGGAACCTGGCAGGCTACAGTCTATGGGGCCACAAATAATCAGATATGACTGAGCGAGTGCAAGCTTCCTTCCTTTAGGTGAACTAATCTACTGATTTCTATTTGAGGATCAATTGTTTCTTACTACCTAAAATTTGGCTCCTTTTTCTTTTCTTTGATTCAATTCTTGCTGTCTTTTAAAAATACGTTTCTCTAAACCATGCTTCTTACTAAATGGCCCTCCCGTCTAATTTTCATTTTACTTTTTGTCAAAATTTAGGTACTTGTAAGCCAACTTTACTAATTTTGTTTTGCTTTTAAGAGTTTCACAATTTTCTTTTATAAGTATAGTGTGTATCTTAAAACCAATTGCATATTTCTGCTTTTTATTTCCCATGTATTTAATTAATTATAAATGGGTCAAACATACTAATATACTACAATAATTTATAAAATATTGAGAAAAAGTATGTGAGTGTTCATTCATTATCTTTAGTCTTTTGAACTTATATATATATAAAAAAAATATATATATATATAAAAGACACTATGTTTCAAGTCATTTAATGTGATAAAGTGAAGGAGTACCTCAAACTCTTCACCACTGTGTGAATCTACATACTTAGCATTGCTTGGTTGTGGGCTGTTTCCTCATTCTTTGACTTTTCACTTTGACCAGTGGCATGAACCTGAAATGACATTGTTGTGATGTGAAGCCTAGGGCTAAAGAGGCCTCATGTGTTTCTTCTTTCTCTCTTCTGTCTCTCCCGTTGACATGAAAACAATATACCTTGGCTAGCCTGTTGGCACAAGGTGGACCCACATTATGATGAATGAGCACATGACCTTGATACTTGCTTTTCCTATCGTGTACCAGCTGTACCGTGTACATCATACAAAAGTCACCAGACTGATAAAATATTGGACTGGACTTAAGGCATGCTAAAGCATCTAGTTGGGTATGAAACTCTGAAGGATTTCAAGACTTTTTAGTCAATGACTACCATTTGGTGGTGTGTTGCTTTAGATAGAATACATGTGTCTCCAAACCAGGAGAGTAGAAGAAGTACCCACTTGGGGAATTTCTGCTTCCTATTTTCATAGTTGTAGTTTATGCTAGACTAGAGGTCCAGGTTTCTGTGGCGGGATAGTTCTATTAATGGACAGAATAAAGATTCCACTAAAATAAAAGCTAAAGCTGCCACCTGATCATTTGTATTCTTCCTGCAAGTAGACCAACACACAAAGAAAGGGGCCACTAAAATGTTCAGACTAATTAATCCTTATCATCATGAGATAGTAATTGTTACTACAGAGTGAGGTCAGAAAAACATGTCTAGGACTTGTGATGTACTCTAAACTCATTTATTGATTCCATGATCATAACCATGATTAGGCAGCTGTACCTATCATGCCTAAAAATGGCATGATAGCTTGACATACCAACTCTCTTGTTGTAAATCTTTTCTTCGGATATTATGACTACTTATTACCTTCAATAAACATTCACAGTTTGTATGATTATAATATGGTATAATATAATAATATTATAATATGGTGTATGATTATAATATGGTGTATAATTCTGAGCTGTGAATGGGTCAACAACAGACAAAACCATGGGTCCATCCTAATCCCTTTGTTCTTCCCATTTCTGTGCATGTAGCCCAGATCTCCCAAAGCCAGAACCTGTGTCGCTATGTCTAAAGGCTCTCTGCCCCCATTGATCTGCTCTCCCCATGAACAGAGCAGAACAGAAGTGTCAGCAATGTGAAGTATCTTCCAGAGGGTCATCAGTCAAGGATGGGACAGCACAAAAACGCATCAGATCTTAGGCCTCTAAGTGGTATTGCAATGAGAAATGTATACTATACTGGCTTTCAAACTTCCCCAGTAGGAATATACTCAGATTCCCTGTAGTAGTAACACACTTGAAAGTATGCCTTTATTTGGCAGCCTTTCATCTTTTCTTACTCCTTACTTCCATATTGTTGTTTTCTGAGATCATCTACCAATTAAAACCACTCTTACTCAGAAGTTCACACTTGTTAGGGTGACTTATTAAAAAAAAGTATCAGCAAAGATGTGGAGAAAAGGTAATCCTTGTACACTGTTAGTTGAAATGTAAATTGATGCAAGAACTATGAATAGCAGTAATGATGACTCCTCAAGAAATTAAAAGTAATACTATCATATGATCTAGTAGTTCCCATTATGGTATATATCCAAAGGAAATGAAATTAGACTCTCAAAGAGGGATCTGTGCTCCCATGTTCATTGCAGCATTATTCATAATATCCAGGACAAACTAAATCTCCACTGACCAATAAATGGGTAAAAAAATTGTGGTACATACCTAAATTAAATATTATTCAGCCTTAAAAAAGATGGAAACATGTTATTTTCAGCAACATAGATGAGTCTAGAGGACATTATTCCATGTGGAATAAGCCAGACACAGAAGGGCTGTGTGATACCACTTAGATGATAAATCTAAAATATTCAAATTCAAAAAAAACAGAAAATGGAATGGTAGTTTCCAGAGAGTGGAGGGAGAGGACAATGAGAAAAATGGTACAAAATTTCATTTATTCAAGATAAAAGCTCCTAGAAATGTACTAGAGAGCACAGTGCCTGTATTTAACATTATATTATATACTTAAAACATTTTAAGAAGGTGAATTAGGTGTTTTTATAATAAAACTAATATTAAATAGACAAGGCAAGAGGAAATTTTTGGAGTCAATGTATATGTTTATGGCATAGATTGTGGTGATGGTTTCATGGGTTCACCCTTGTCTCCAAACTTATCAAGTGTACATATTAAATATGCACAGCTTATCATATGTCAATCATGCATCATAAAATATATGAAATATATCAAATATATAAGAAATTTTACTCTTAAAAATGCACTCCATTTTAAAACAAAGTAAAACAAAGCAAAAACTTTGTCTCACTTTGTGCATCATTCACGTAAAGATATATATGTAATTTCATACTGTTTCTCTTCAAAAACTGTAAGATAGATACCTTAATATTTACAGGACAAATAAAGTAATTCTAAATTAGAAACTTACCTACATTATGCAGTGTGATAAGAGCTATATTTAGAGATAAGTTTCTCTGATTCTTTCTACAGATTCTGTCAATTGTGTTTTTCCTATCTGCTAATAAAAATGTTCAATGCTTCCCCAAGCACATTCGCTTTGAACTCTTAAGAGATAATATGTGCCACATGTATCATAAACATTTCCAATCATACCAAACCTATTCTGAGGAGAGAAGAAATTTCCCTTGTATTATTTGAGAATAAAATAATTTCTTTGTTAAATAGGGTGTAGATTGTTATTTATATGGACCTTAGTATATGAAGGAATAAAATTATTAAGGTACTCAAATTAGTATCTTGAGCAGAGACTCCAACAGGGGAAATATAATGAAGAAAAGTAATGGTCATGTCTTATATTTACAGGAAACATTGTATACTAACAGGCATTTCCACTGAGTTTCTTGAGTCTCACAATAAATCTTGAAATGGGCATTATTATAGCCATCATTTATAAGAGATTAAGACTGAACTATTAAGTGGATTCTTCACTATTAAATGCATTTATATTGAATGCATTAAGTTCTAAGGTCAAAATTACTAGTTATAATTATAATATATTGTATAAAGGAATATAAATAAAGCATGAGTTAGAGGTGACATTATGACTTCATAAGGTCTGCATTATGCAATGCAGGAGACCCCGGTTTGAAGAAGAAATCCAATCCAATTTCATTCTCATAACTGAATAATATTACACTGTATTTATATGCACACTTTCTTATCCATTCATCCTTTGACAGACACTTAGGTTGTTTCCACATTTTTGCTACTGTGAATAATACTGCAGAGGAATGTGAGAGTGTAGATGTAGCTTCAGTATACTGTTTGCTTTTCCTTTGGGTATGAACCCCAAAATGGGATAGCTGGATCATATGGTAGTTCTACTTTTAATGTTTCCAGGAACCTCAATACTGTTTCCCGTGGAAGCCGCACCAATATATCTTCTCATCAATAGTGCACAAATGTTCCCTTTTCTCTGATTCATCACCAACAATTGTCTCTTGATATTCTAACAGGTGTGAGGTGCTATCCCTTTGTGGATTTGATTTGCATTTCACTAAGTTTTAGTGACATCTTTTCTTGTGCCTGTTGACCATCTATATGTCTTCTTTGGAAAATCGTCTATCTAGAGTCTCTGCCAATTTTTTAATTAAAATTATTTGTTCTTTTACTACTGAGTTGCTTAAGTTTCTATATATTTTGGATATTAGCCCCTTTTCAGATATATGGTTTGCAAGTATTTTTTTCCCATTCAGTAGATTTCCTTTTCATTTTGTTGGGAAGATCCGCTGGAGAAAAGATAGGCTACCCACTCCAGTATACTTGGGCTTCAGTTGTGGCTCAGCTGGTAAAGAATCCTCCTGCAATATGGGAGACCTGGGTTTGATACCTGTGTTGGGAAGATTCCCTGGAGAAGAGAAAGGCTACCCATTCCAGTATTCTGGCCTGGAGAATTCCATAGACTATATAGTCCTTGGGGTCGCAAAGAGTCAGGCATGACTGAGTGACTTTCACTTTCACTTGTACTTTCATATTGAGCCACCGCCTCTCCACCCATTCTTTTCCTCTCTTAGAAATAAGTCTCTTGAAAAAGTTGGATCAAATAGCTTTGCATAGAAAAATTAAAAGAGCTTGTTTGGGGTATTGAATTAACACTAATACTACTTCCGTTTATATTGCAAACACTTCTTTACATGGGAGTAGATATAAGAAAGTGAGCATTACCCTGTATGCTCATAATCAGTTTCAAAAAACAAAATGAAAGGGGAATCTCATGGCAACTGATATGAATGAAACATCTACAACAGAAAAAATCAGTAAATTTCAACTCAGTGGAACACAGTTATACTGTTTACTTGTAATTGACCAGTTTTTTATCCTAATAACCCAGACAATGCACTGCTATTTTAAACTTGTTTTCTGATTGTATTCATCATATTGACATATTTCAACCGAACAACCAATTCAACTTATGTAAGTAATTAATAAAAATATTTTATCAATAATTTAATTTTTAAAATCACAAGGGATAATTAGATAACTGAATGTCTTATTTAAAACAGGAAAGGAATCAACATATATGTCATCAGAAATCATACATAATTCTGTTATTCATTTTTTATCTCTGGAATAAAGTAGGCTTTGATATCCATGAATTATTTCTTATAATTATAAAAAAATTATAAGAAAAACAAACACTTTAATCCACTATTTTATAAAATGAATTCTTTTTGTTACAACTATGAAACTTTACAAAACTATTTTAAAAAGCTGCAAAGTGAAAGTGAAAGTGACTCAAGTCTTCTCTGACTCTTTGTGATCCTATGGACTGTAACCTGCCAGACTCCTCTGTCCATGAAATTCTCTAGACCAGAATACTGGAGTGGGTAGCTGTTCCCTTCTCCAGGGATCTTCCCAACCTGGGATCAAACCCAGGTCTCCCACATTGCAGGCAGATTTGTTACAGTCAGAGTCACCCAAAATATCTGCAACTATTATATTTAATTTACTCTTTATTCATAGTTGAAACAATGCTTATATCAGTTCTAAGATAATTTAATTACAAGATAACTATTAACATCAGAAAATAGATTACTTACCTCTTTTGTTATTTGAACAAGAAAATATTGCATTATTCAACTTTTCTAACTAATGAACAAGAAAATATTGCATTATTAAACTTTTCTAACTAATGGAAGACAAATTGTATAAATAATTTAACAATTTGTGAATTTGCAATAACTTTACATTTTAAAGGGTTTTATAAATGTATATTTTAAATTAAAATGCAGTTTGCAGCTGTTTTATCTTTTAATAAATGACATACTCCTTCTTACACACTTGCACAACTAAATAGCATATTTGTGCAGTTCAGTGGGTAACATTGTGCCTCTGCAGTGTTCCCGACTACAGTTCTATATGCTAATACATTTATACCCATAGCAATGAATTTTCTAGACTTGAAACTGCAATCATTAAGGCTTCTCTTTGATGCAACTCTTCTAATAATGGGTAAAAAATTAAGTTAGAAAATAGTAGCTAGAGGTAGTGTTTGAGTGAAATACTAGATATCTGTTGAATATAGTCTCCATGAACTCCATTTTGTTTTTCTAAAATGTAGACTTCCAAATCATAATTCAGTTCGATTGTTCTTGCTGGTTGCTCAGTAGCAACTTGACACTAGCTGCTTAAAGCTCTTTTAGCTTCACTCTTCTTTTGGAAAGTAAATAATCATGACATCTAATTCACAGGATTTTTTTTAATTAAACAAAACTAAATTGTGTAAAGCACCTTCACAGTGTTAAGCTGAAGAAAATGTTTATTCTGCCTGTTATATCATAGAGTTTAAAAGATATATTAGTAGTTTATTTGACTCTTACATGTATCTTATAATTTCTCTCCTTAAACTTTTCTAAAAAGAAGATTTAGATATGTTGAAGAAGGATATGGTAAATAGAGCATATTGACCAAATATTATATCAGAAATACAGAAAATCTATTGAAATAGAGCAAATCATAGGAAGTTCTTATAAAAGCGGGAGAGGTTAAATTAAGATAATGACATTTAATTTACAGATTTTTGAATGACTAATGCAAAATTTCTAAATCTTGATTGGCATCACAGAAATAATCATGGCTTTGTCTCTTAAAGTCAAAATACAGCCTAGGAAACAGATCATTTTAAAAGTTCAGTATTCTAACTAAAATCCACAGTAGAACTTACTCTCAACTATAAGTACAAAGATACACTTGGTTTCTCCTGAATTCCTTAAATTTTTTCACCTGATCAGCACTACTGTTGTTGTTAGTCACTCAGTCATGCACGACTCTGTGACCCCATGACTGCAGCACACCAGGCTTCCCTGTGCTTCACCATCTCCCAGAGCTTGGTCAAACTCACGTCCATTGAGTCAGTGATGCCATCTGACCATCTCATCCTCTGTTGTCCCGTTCTCCTCCTGCCTTCAATCTTTCCAGCATCAGGGTCTTTTCCAGTGTGTCTGCCCTTTGCATCAGATGGCAAAGTATTGGAGCTTCAGTTTCGGCAACAGTCCTTCCAGTGAATGTTCAGAACTGATTTTCTTTAGGATGGACTGGTTGGATCTCCTTGCAGTCCAAAGGACTCTCAAGAGTCTTCTCCGACACCACAGTTCAAAAGCATCAATTCTTTGGCACTCAGCTTTCTTTATAGTCCAACTCTCACATCCATACATGACTACTGGAAAAACCATAGCTTTGACTAAATGCCTTTGTCAGCAAAGTAGTGTCTCTGCTTTATAATGTGCTGTCTAGGTTTGCCATAGGTTTTGTTCCAAGGAGCAAGTGTCTTCTAATTTCATGGTTGCAGTCAGCATTTGCAATGATTTTCTAGCCCAAGAAAATAAACTCTGTCACTGTTTCCATTGTTCCTCCATCTATTTGCCATGAAGTGATGTGACTGGGTTCCATTATGATCTTAGTTTTTTGAATGTTGAGTTTTAAGCCAGCTTTTCCCCTTTCCTCTTTCATTTTCATTATGAGGCTCTTTAGGTCCTCTTTGGTTTCTGCCATGAGGGTGATCAACACCACGAGTAACCCCAAATCTAGAAAGTAACAGCAGCTTATAAAAAGATAGAAGACCTTAGCAGTTGCTTGTCTAGGACAAAAGCTGCAGACTACAATGCAAGCTAGTAGGAAGAATAAATTAGACTATCTTTCTTCCATTGTATATTCTAACCTCCTTTGTTGAAGATTAATTGACCAAAAGTATATGGGTTTATTTCTGAGCACTCTGTTCCTTTCCATTGATCTACATGTCTGTTTTTGTGGCAATACTACACTCTTTTGATTGCTATACTTTCGAAGTGTTGTCTAAAGTCTGGGAGAGTTATGCCTCCAGCTTTGTTCTTTTTCCTCAGGATCGCTTGGTCAAATCTCAGTCATTTGTGATTCCATATAAATATTAAAATGGTTTATTTTAGTGCTGTGATAAATATTATGAGTAATTTGATAGGAATCCCATTAAATATGTATATTATTTTGGGTAGTATGGCCATTTTAACAATATTAATTCTTCCAATCCAAGAGCATGGAATATCTTTCCATTTCTTTGAATCATCTTCAATTTTCTTTATCAGTGCTTTATAGTTGTCATCATAGAAATCTTTCATCTCCTTGGCCAGGTTTATTTCTAAGTATTTTTAAATTTTTTGATGGTATTTTAAAGGATTTAAAATTTTTTTTCACTTGCTAATATTTCATTGTTAGTTTTAAAAAATGTAGCTTATTTCTGTGTGTTAATCTTGTGTTCTGCTACCTTGTTGAATATATTGATCAGTTCTAGTAGTTCTTATGTGGAGTCTTACAGTGGAGAAAAGACAGTGTCTTCTGCAAGTAGTGTTCAGAAAGATGGAAAGCCACATGTAAATAAATGAAGTTAGAAGCCTCATACCATGCTCAAAAATGAACTCAAGATAACTTAAAAAATTTGAGCATAAGACATGGCACCTTAAAACTCCTAAAAGAGAACAGAGGAAAAACATCCTCTGACATAAATCATACCCAGGTTTTCTTAGATCAGTCTCTCAAGGAAATAATAACACAAGCAATGAGACTTAAATTTATAAGTTTTTGAACAGCAAAGGAAACCATTAAAAAACAAAAAGACAAGATATGGACTGGAAGGAAACATTTAAAAACGATGTGAATGACAAGAGCTTAACAGCTCATAAAACTCAATAACTAAGAAACAAAACAAAACAAATGCAAACAACCCAATCAAGATATGGGCAGAAGACCTAAATACACTTTTTTTTTTTCCAAAGAAGATATACAGATATGCCAGTAGGCATATTAAAGGATGCTCGACAGCACTAATTATCAGAGAAATAAATGCAAGTCAAAGCAACAATGAGGTATCACCTCACACTGGTTAGAATGGCCATCCTTAAAAAGTCTACAAATAACAAATGCTGGAGAGAGTGTTGAGAAAAGGAACCCTCCCACACTATTGGTGGGAATATAGATTGGTATATCTGCTATGTAAAACAATGTGGGGATTTCTTAAAAAACTAAAATTGAAGTTACCGTTTATGTTAGTCACTCAGTCTTGTCCAATTCTTTGCAACCCCATGGACTGTAGCCTGCCTGGCTCCTCTGTCCATGGAATTCTTCAGGCAAGAATACTGGAGTGGGTTGGCATTCCCTTCTTCAGGGTGTCCTCTTGACCCAGGGATCGAACCCCAGTCTCCTGCATTGCAGGCATATTCTTTACCATCTGAGTCACCAGGGAAGCCCAGCAATCCTACTCCTGGGCATATATCTGGACAAAACTCTAATTAAAAAGTTATATATACTCCAGAGTTCATAGCAGCACTATTTACAATAGCCAAGATATGGAAACAGCCTAAATATCCATGAACAGATAAATGGATAAAGAAATGTGTATACACAATTGAATACTACTCAGCCATAAAGAAAAGTGAAATAATGCTATTTGCAGCAACATGATTGGACCTAGAGAGTATCATACTAAGTGAAGTAAGTCAAACAGAGAAAGACAAATACCTTATGATATCACTTACATGTAGAATTTAAAATATGACACAAATGAACTTATTTACAAAAGAGAAACAGAGTCACAGACATAGAAAACAAACTTTTGGTTACCAAAGGGGGAACAGGGTTAGAAGGGATAAATTAGAAGTTTATGAAGAGCAGATACAAGCTACTCTATGTATGAAATATATAAACAACAAAGTCCTACTGTATAACACAGGGAACTGTTGATATATTCAGTGTCCTGTAATAAGCCATAATGTAAAAGAATATAAAATAATATGTATGTATAACTGAATCATTTTCCTGTATACCAGAAACTAACATAACATTGTAAATCAGCTATATTTCAATAAAACTAACAAAAAACAACATACCTAGATAAAGAGGAAAAGAAAAAAAAGAATAAACCAGGCATTTTTAGTGAATTGGTAAAATTTGATTATGCACTATTGTGAAACTGTAGCCATTAAAAATTGTAAATATACTAAGAAGTTAAAATTCTTTTGGAAGCTTTTCCTTCAGGAACTCCTGCAGGAGTTCACAGGGAAAATTAGGAAGAATTCAGAGAGATACCAGCTGTGGGGTTAGCTGGGTGAAAGGAGCAGCAGTCATTGCTAAAAATACTCCCAGACTTATCTTCTCTATAATGTTTGCATATGTGTCTGTTCTTGGTATCTGTTGATGGATTTTGTCCTTATTTGTGGTATGGTTTTTGTACTTTTTTTGGCTGGCCTTTTAACATTAGATTCAATGCCAGGAATTGAGAATTTTATCTTGTTTCATGTTGGATAGTTTTAAACTTGTATAAATATTCTTGTGCTTTCCAAATTTACCAATCATACTTAATTATTCTACCTCCTGTGGGAAGGGTAAATATAGAAATAGAGAGAAGTTATGAATTAAAGTGGTTGAGAACACTTCTCATAAAATAAAACACCACACAGAGAAGGATCTTTCTTTAAAACACTATGTAAGTTTAGTCAATATTTATGATCATTGACTGAAAGAAAAACACATGGAAACAACTTCGTTCTGTATTTAAGAGTGATGATAATTAACCACATTTTACTGAAGCAAAATCTTACAATCCAAAGTTTCTATTACTCATCAGGGATACATATATAAAATGTGAAATTTTAGAGGATATAACTGTTATAATATTCCTAAATTTGCTTCCACATTGATATCAAAGAGATGAGTTGAAGATAGGGAAAGCACTCTCAGTGCATCTGCCAAGGAATTTCAGATAATTTGATGGATTAAAAAAAAAAATTTTAAGTAATAAGTTCTGAAAACAGAAACTGTTGAAAGCTATCTGACCTGAATTTATTTCACAAAATTGTATTCCCTTATAAAAGTGTGCAAGTGATTTATTCTCTGTCACTGCTGTATCTACACTAATGCACCATTATGCATAGTGGATGTTTCAGAGATATAACCATCCTTCTTCCTAAAGCCAGAACTTTATGATTACGTCAGACATTGTCTGGCATAATCTATTTAGCTTGTCGATTTTACCTCCATAGGTAAATTAATCTGGAATAATTACTCAAATATTTACACTTCTGTGTTTAAAATTTGCTAGAACAAAGAAATTATGCATGCAGGAAGTGTGCAGGGGGGTTGAAGATAACAAATGATACATCAAGCACAGCCTAATGTGGCTTTACTGGAGTAGAAACACTGGTAATAAATCACCTGCCATTGTTGATAATAAAATACTGCATTGGCCTCCATCAGCCACAAGAGAAAGGTTAAATGTTATTTCTCACAATAACCATGTGGTCTTCATAGCTGACACCTCCAATATTAAATCCCATCATTATTTTCTATAGAAAACATTTGATCTTTATTCCTAATGGAGCATTTTTGTAAAGAACTACTTTGCTAATATCTAATATCCTTGAAATACTTTCATTCATTTTATAGTTATTTTACTCTGTGAAAGTATCTCTTCTCTTTAGTATAAAACTACTTTTATGTAATGGCTAGCTTTGGGAGGTTGAAATTTATTCTGGTCAACAGTAAGTAACCTTTTAATGATTGGATTCACATGAACTCAGTATTGATGTAGCCTGCAAATTGAAATATTATCCCTGAAAAGGCTCAGTGATTTATTTTCTAGTGTATTTATTAAGTCAAATCTCAGTTTTTGTCCATATTACATTCATTCTAAATTACTCTTATTTCAGACACCAGCCTCATCTCTTGACCTGTCTATATAACAGTTATTTCTGTAAAAAGCTGTCTGTAACAATTAATTTCTAAATTAATTGTTATAGGATGGACTTAAAATGTGTGTTGGTCTAAAAGGAAAAGCATGAAATTTATTTAAGGATATGCACACATAGGGCTTATGTTTATCAAGGTACTGACCTATATACGTATATATATAGATACATGTACAGAAGCTTGTATCAGTGAAAATATTGATTATGTACATATAGCTCAATAATAACAAACACTTCCAGCTATGGACCCAAATGAAATTACACTATTGCTGACCCCATGTACACATCCACCTTATTGCTCACTCTTCTTTATGAAAGATATCAAATTTGTACTTACAAAATAGTTTTTCAGCTATATTGGGCCTATGGCTTCCTTCCTGTGCTTCTTCTGCTCATAAACTGTTTTAAAGGAAAGCTTCTTTCAGTGATCATCCAGAGAACAGCAAGGTTTATTGAAATTGTTTTATCTCCTAACATTCCCTGAACAACCAACCTCAGTGAAGGTCATGTGAAGTCATGCTTAATGTACAAAGGAAGAGAAAATTCCTTCCTGCGTAACTCATTGAAGAGAATTGTTCCCTGGGCATACCAGCATTGCACATGACCAGTCATACACTCATATCCCTTCAACCAAACTAGTAATGATTTTCTTAATGACTCAACCCAAGATCTTCCTCTGAAAAGGCACATTTTTTCAATAAAAGCATCTTCTATTCATATATGCTTTTAAAATTTTACATATGGTCATCAAGAACGAGATGGTGGAGGAGTAGGTGGATGTGGAGTACATCTCTCTCCATGGTTACATCAGGAATACACCTTCAGACACAGAAGTGCATGCAGAATACCAGCTGAGAGCAGACAGGAGTACCTGACCGGTGGAAAAGAATATATAGAACCACGCAAAACTCAGTAGGATGGAGGAACTGGGGGACAAACAGGAGTGTTAGTAGGATTGGACCTGCCCTCGGCAGGTGGGGGAACTGAACCAGGGGTCCGATTCCCACATTAGGGCAATTGTCTGAGTCAGAGGAGAAACATTTAAGGCTGAGAGTGAAACAGTTGATCTGTGGCAGCCTAAATGGAATGAGAATCAGACAGTTCTTGCCGCAGCCATACATATCCTGGACAGGAACGTAGATCCCTGGAAGGTGCAGCAGCTGGGAGCTGGAGTTTAGGGACTGTGGAGCAACCCCAGGGCGAAGGTTGCTGTCAGCTGTGGAAAGACAGATAGAGGGGATGTGAGGGAGATTGTGATGGGAAATGCCTGTGGAGGAAAGCCGGTCAGCCATGGAAACAAGGTGATACTGCTGAGTCAGGCAAGGGGGTAGAGCCATCCCCATAGCCTCTCTCCTCCAACTCACAGGCATTGGCAGCAGAACAATAGAGAGGCTGGCACATCAAACGCCTGACGCACTGAACTACGGCGTAGGATCCCACCCAGGGTGCCCCTTTAAGTGCCTGATGCCCAGATCTACAGAATAGGACCCCAGTCGGGGGTCCCCTCTATGTGCCTGACATGCCAAACAACAGAGAAGGACCCCGGGCAAGGGCGCCCTCTAAGTGCTCCCTTAGGTGCTGACCAGGTGGAGCTATGGAGAAACAGTGGCCAAAGAAGCCTTCTGATTGCCGGGTACAAGAGGCTCAAATAAAAGGCTCTGATAGGGCCGTAACTCCTGCGGCGGAGGCAGTCTCTGTCCCTGCACACTTGGTGCCACCAGGGCACTGCCCGCCAAGCAACTGCGCCACCTTCACACTCAACTCTCACTGGGGCAGAGCTGCCACAGGCACAATAATCTTGCCTCTGTGCATGCAGGGTCACTTCAGTCGTGTCTGACTCTTTGCGACCCTGTAGTCTGTGGCCTGCCAGGCTTCTCTGTCAGGAAGGGCGGTTCTCCAGGTAAGAATACTGGAGTGGTATTGGCCAATACTGGTTGCCATGCCCTTCTAGAGCACTATATTTTCTGCTGCCCTAACCGCCACCTCCCCTGAGTACCTGGTGCTGCCAGAACCCCTGCAACCCAGGCAGCTGCACCACCTCCTCACCTGGCCCTCACAGGGGCAAACCCAAGTCCTCCAGGGCAGCCTCAGGAGCAAACCCCAGTGGATGACCCACATGCAGAGGTGGAAATAAAACCACAACTGAAACCCAGGGGCAGCGTGGCTAAGGAAGAAGGCCCAAAACTTTTCCACAGTTGTACATGCAACAGATTAAATCCACATGATCAACTTGGGAGACTCTGTGTCTCTGGAATATATAAAAGGTCATTGAGAGCTCCCACAAAAGAAAATGCACTAGTTTTGATAGCTGTGGACATTGGAGGCAAAAACACAGAGGAGCTGGACCAGATGGGAATCTGAGCTTACCCACAACAGGTCCTGATATCTGGATTCCGGTGTCAGAGGGCATCCTAGGGAGGTGAGGTGGACTGTGACTCCCAGTGAGGGAAAGGACTCTGACAGCAGTGACTCAAGGAAAACATTTATTATTCTTATGTTTTGACTTGTTCTGTAGATTCTTTTTTCTTTCTTTTTCCTTTTACCGCCCCCCCCCCCCCCCCCCGCTCTGTTGTAGTTGTCGATTTTATTGGCACTATGGAATCTGATTAACTTTTTTGAGCTGTTTTTTTCCTCAGTCACTTGTTTTTTTTTTAATTGTTGTCATAAACCTCTGCCTTTACATTGCACTTTGGCAGTTCTGTGGAGTTTCCTTTCTTTTCTCTTTTTTTAGTTTTAATTTTTTAAATCTAAAATTTTTAAATTTTTTCTACATTATTTCCTTTCTTTGCTTTTTGTACTGTGCTTTTCCCCTTGCAGTTAATCTTTAATATATATAAATACTCTTCATCTACCTCTATGTAACTTTGCCTATCTATTCCTCCCTTTACTTTCTTTGCTTTCCTCTCAAAATATTTGTTAGTTTTATTTTCATTGCTTTATTCTGCAATTGGCACCTTGCTATAGTTTTGTTTTCCACTTTGTATTTAGTTAGTTTTGTTCTGGTAGATATAATTTTTGGTTTCCTTTGTTCACTGGGTCAATTTATTCTTTATTTTTGTTGGAGTCTTTTGATTTTGCTAATGGGTGTATATGTATATGTTATATTCAGTCAGTTTTTATTGTTGTTATAAACTGCTGCATCTACATTGGGTTTCTGAAGTTCTGTGGAGTTTTTCTTTTTTCTTCTTCCTTTTTCTTCTTTTGCTTTTCTTTTGTTTTTTTTTTTTTTATAATTTTAACTTTTAATTTTTCAAAACCTATTATGTTTTTTCTACATTTATTCCTTTGTTTGCCTTTCCTACTTTTCTTTTCCCCTTGGAGTTAACCTTTAATGTATATAAATCTTCATCTACCTCTGTTTAACTTTGCTGTCTATTCTTTCCTTCTTTACTTTCTTTCTTTCCCTCTCAAAATATTTGTTAGTTTTGTTTTCATTGCTTTATTCCCCAGTTGCCACCTCGCTTTAGTTTTGTTTTGTGCTTTGTGCTTTAGTTAGTTTTGTTCTCTACTGGTAAATATAATTTTTGATTTCCTTTGTTCGCCGAGTCAATCTATTGTACTTTATTTTTGTTAGACTGTTTTGACTCTGCTCATGGCTATATGTACATATGTATATTCCATTATATTAATTATTATTTGCCTGATTTTGGACCTACCATTTGTCTGGGGTTCATCTTTGGTTTCTCGTTTTTGAATATATTATTTAATCCCACTGAATGCCATAACAAACCACTTGTGGAATCTTTGTTCCTTACCCAAGATCAAGCCTTGAGGCTTTGGAGTGGGAGCATTGACTTCAATGCACCAGATTACCAGAGAACGAACCCTAGGGATTGTCAAATAGTGAGAACTGACACAAAGGAAGCCACTTGAATACAAGACCCAGTATCACACAACCACCAGTAGCATCCTGTGCAGGGTACTTCATCTAAACAACAAACAAAACAAAAATACAAACCCAGTCACCAGCACACAGGATTATCACCTCACTCAGCCTTGTCCACCAGAAGAAAAACAAACAAATAAACAAAAACTCAGCACAAATCTCCTACAAAGCTTACACAAAAAACTGGACCAACCTTAGGAGGGCAGAAACCAAAAGGGAGAAAGAATTCAACCATGAAGCCTGGGACAAGGAGACCTCAAACACAATAAGTAAAAAAAAAAAAAAAAAAGAATAGGCAGAGAAATACTACACAAATGAAGAAAAAACTAGAAACACAGAAGTCCAAATAAATGAAGAGGAAATAAGCAAACTCCCTGAAAAAGAATAGTGATAGTAAAGATGATCCAAAACCTTGAAAACAAAATGGAGAAAATGCAAAATTGATTAACAAGGACCTAGAAAAATTAAAGAATAAACATACAGAGGCAAACAACACAATTACTGAAATTAAAAATGCTCTGGAAGGAATCAATAGCAGAATATCTGAAGCAGAAGAATGAATCAGTGAGCTGAAAGATAAAATGGTGGAAATAACTTCTGAAGACAAAGTAAAAGGAATGAAAAGAACTGAGGATAGTCTCAGAGACCTCTGGGACAATATTAAATGCAGCAACATTTGAATTACACAGGTCCCAGAAAAAGAAGAGAAAAAGAAACGGTGTGAGAAAATTTTTGAACAGATTATATTTCAAAATTTCTCCAACATGGAAAAGGAAACAGTCAATCAAGTCCAAGAGGCACAAAGAGTCCCATACAGTATAAACCCAAGGAGAAACATGCCAAGATACATACTAATCAAACTAACAAAGACTAAACACAAAGAAAGAAAATTTAAAGCAGCAAGGGAAAAGTAACAAGTATCATACAAGGGAAACCCCACAGGCTTAACAGCTGATCTTTCAGCCAAAACTCTGCAGGCCAGAAGGGAATGGTAGGATATATTTAAAGTACTGAAAGGGAAAAATCTACAACCAAGATTACTGTACCTGGCAAGGATCTCATTCACAATTGGTGGGGAAATAAAAAGCTTTTCAGACAAGCAAAAGTTAAGAGAATGCAGTACTACCAAACCAGCTTTACAACAAATGTTAAATGGATTTATATAGTCAAGAAATACAAAAGAAGAAAAAAGAGCTACAAAAATCAACCCCAAACAATGAACAAATGGCAATAGGAATGTATCTATCAATACTTATTTTAAATGTAAATGGATTAAATGCTCCAGCCTAAAGACACTGACTGGCTGAATGGATGTAAAAACAAGACCCTTATATATGCTGTCTATAACAATATGTCTTCAGACCTAAAGACACATATAGACTGAAAGTGAGAGGATGGAAAACCGTATTCCATGCAAATGGGACAC
The DNA here is from genome assembly GCF_033118175.1 of Dama dama. Classification (NCBI taxonomy): domain Eukaryota; kingdom Metazoa; phylum Chordata; class Mammalia; order Artiodactyla; family Cervidae; genus Dama; species Dama dama. The sequence continues at coordinate 49,866,451 of NC_083685.1, read as the reverse complement.
AAAAGAAAGCTGGAGTAGCAATCCTCATATCAGACAAAAATAGACCTTAAAATAAAGAAGATTACAAGTGATAAGGAAGGACACTACATAATGATCAAGGGATCAATCCAAAGGAAGACATAGCCATTGTAAATGACTATGCACCCAACATTGGAGAAGCTCAGTACATAAGAAAAACACTAACTGACATCAAAGGAGAAAGTGACAGTAACACAATAATAGTAGGAGACTTTAACACCCAACTCACACCAATGGACAGATCATCAAAACAGAAAATTAATAAGGAACATAAGTCTTAAATGATACATTAAATGAGATGGATCTCATTGATACCTTCAGGAAATTCCATCCAATTGCAAAAGAATGCTCCTTCTTCTCAAGTGTGCATGGAACATTCTCCAGGATAGACCACAACATGGATCACAAATCAAACCTCAGTAAATTTAAGAAAATTGAAATCATATCAAGCATCTTCTCTGACCACATGCTATGAGACTAGATATCAATTACAAGAAAAAACTGAAGAAACACAAACATATGGTAGTTAAACAGCACATTTCTAAATAGCCAGCAGGTTACTGAACAAATTAAAAGGGAAATCAAAAATTTTCTAGAAACAAACGGCAATGAAAACACGACAACTCAAAACCTATGGGATGAAGCAAAAGCAGTTCTAAGAGGGAAGTTTATAAGGAATACAACCCTACCTCAAGAAACAAGAAAAAAAAAAGAAGACCAAAAATCCCCCAAAATTAGTAGAAGGAAAGAAATCATAAAGATCCAAGAAGAAATAAATTTAAAAGAAATGAAAGAAACAATAGTAAAGATTACTAAAATGAAGAGGTAGTTCTTTGAGAAGATAAACAAAATTGACAAACCTTTAGCCAGACTCATCAAGAAAAAAGAGAGAAGAATCAAATCAACAAAAATAGAAATGAAAAAGGAGAGGTCACAACAGACAATGCAGAAATACAAAGGATTATAAGAGACTCTTATGAACAACTATATGGCAATAAAATGCATAACCTGGAAGAAATGGACAGATTCTTAGAAAAGTTCAATCTTCCAAGACTTAGTGAACCAGGAAGGAATAGAAATTATGACCAACCCAATTACAAACACTGAAAATGAAGCTGCAATCAAAAATCTCCCAAAAAACAAAAGCCCACGACCAGATGGCTTCACAGGATAATTCTATCAAACATTTAGAGAATAGCTAATGCCTAAGGAGACAGGGATCAAGACCATCCCTATGGAAAAGAAATGCAAAAAGGCAAAATGGTTGTCTGAGGAGGCCTTACAAATACCTGTGAAAAGAAGAGAAGCAAAAAACAAAGGAGAAAAGGAAAGATATTCCCATTTGAATGCAGAGTTACAAAGAATATCAAGGAGAGATAAGAAAACCTTCTTCAGCGATCAATGTAAAGAAATAGAGGAAAACAACAGAATGGGAAAGACTAGAGATCTCTTCAAGAAAATTAGAGATACCAAGGGAACATTTCATGCAAAGATGGGTTCGATAAAGGACGGAAATGGGATGGACCTAACTGAAGAAGAAGATATTAAGAAGAGGTGGCAAGCATACACAGAAGAACTATATAAACAAGATCTTCACGACCCAGATAATCACAATGGTGTGATCACTCACCTAGAGCCAGATATCCTGGAATGTGAAGTCAAGTGGGCCTTAGAAAGCATTACTATGAATAAAGCTAATGGAGGTGATGGAATTCCAGTTGAGCTATTTCAAATCCTGAAAGATGATACTGTGAAGGTGCTGCACTCAATATGCCAGCAAATTTGGAAAACTCAGCAGTGGCCACAGGACTGGAAGAGGTCAGTTTTCATTCCAAACCCAAAGAAAGGGAGTGCCAAAGAATGCTCAAACTATCGAACAGTTGCACTTACCTCACATGCTAGCAAAGTAATGCTCAAAATTCTCCAAGCCAAGCATCAGCAATACATGAGCCGTGAAATTCCAGATATGCAAGCTGGCTTTAGAAAAGGCAGAGAAACCAGAGTTCAAATGGCCAACATCTGCTGGATCATCGAAAAAACAAGAGAGTTCCAGAAAAACATCTATTTTTGCTTTATTGATTATGCCAAAGCCTTTGACTATGTGGATCACAATAAGCTGTGGAAAATTCTGAAAGAGATGGGAACACCAGATCATCCTGCCTCTTGTGAAACCTATATGCAAGTCAGGAAACATCAGTTAGAACTAGACATGGAACAACAGACTGGTTCCAAATAGGAAAAGTACGTCAAGGCTGTATATTGTCACCCTGCTTATTTAACTTATATGCAGAGTACATCATGAGAAATGCTGGGCTGGAAGAAGCACAAAGTGGAATCAAGATTGCAGGGAGAAATATCTATAACCTCAGATATGCAGATGACACCACCCTTACGGCAGAAAGTGAAGAGGAACTAAAGAGCCTCTTTGTGAAAGTGAAAGAGAAGAGTGAAAAAGTTGGGTTAAAGCTCAGTGTTCAGAAAACTAAGATCATGGCATCCAGTCCCATCACTTCATGGGAAATAGATGGGGAAACAGTGGAATCATAATCAGACTTTATTTTTGGGGGCTCCAAAAATCACTGCAGATGGTGATTGCAGCCATGAAATTAAAAGACACTTATTACTTGGAAAAAGAGTTATTACCAACCTAGACAGCATATTCAAAAGCAGAGACATTACTTTGCCAACAAAGGTCCGTCTAGTCAAGGCTATGGTTTTTCCAGTGGTCATGTATGGATGTGAGAGAATTTGACTGTGAAGAAAGCTGAGCACCGAAAATTGATGCTTCTGAACTGTGGTGTTGGGGAAGACTCTTGAGAGTGCCTTGGACTGCAAGGAGATCCAACTAGTCCATCCTAAAGGAGATCGGTCCTGGGTGTTCATTGGAAGGACTGATGCTGAAGCTGAAACTGCAATCCTTTGGCCACCTCACGCAAAGAGTTGACTCACTGGAAAAGATCCTGATGCAGGGTGGTTTTGGGGGCAGGACGAGAAGGGAACGACAGAGGATGAGATGGCTGGATGGCATCACCGACTCGATGGACATGAGTTTGTGTAAACTCCTGGAGTGGGTGATGGACAGGGATGCCTGGTGTGCTGCGTTTCATGGGGTTGCAAAGAGTTGGACATGACTGAGCTACTGAACTGACTGATCCTTCTAAAACTCTTTCAAAAAATTTCAGAGGAAGGAACACTTCCAAACTCATTCTATGTAGCCACTATCACCCTGATACCAAAACAAGACAAAGACAACACAGAAAAAGAAAACTACAGGTCAATGTCACTGATGAATATAGATGTAAAAATCCTCAACAAAATTTTAGCAAACAGAATTCAGTAATACATCGAAAAGCTCATACACCATGATCAAGTTGGGTTCATTTCAGGGATGCAAGGATTCTTCAATATACAGAAATTAATCAATATGATACATTGTATTAACAAATTGAAAAATAAAAATCATATGATAATCTCAATAGATGCAGAAAAAGCCTTTGACAAAATTCAACACCCATTTATGATTAAAATTCTTCAAAAAATGGGCATAGAAGGAACCTACCTCAGCATAATAAAGGTCACATATGTTAAATTCACAGCAACTATTATTCTCCATGGTGAATAACTGAAAGCATTCCCCCTAAGATCAGGAAAAGACAAACTTGTCCACATTCACCACTGCTATTCAACATAATTCTGGAAGTCCTAGCTTCACTAATCAGAGAAGAAAAAAAAATAAAAGGAATCCAAATTGGAAAAGAAGAGGTAAAGCTCTCTGTTTGCAGATGACATGATACTGTACCTAGAAAACCCTAAAGATAGTATTAGAAAATTTCTAGAGCTGATCAGTGAATTTAGCAAAGTTGCTGAATACAGAATCAGTACACAGAAATCACTTGCATTTCTATACACTAACAATGAAAAATTCAAAGGGAAATTAAGGAATCAATCCCATTCACCACTGCAAAAAAAGTGAATTAAATATCTAGAAATATACTTACCTAAGGAGGAAAAGCAAATGTAAACAGAAAATTATAAGACACTGATGAACGAAATCAAAGATGACATATACAGGTGAAGAAATTTTCTATGTTCCCGAGTAGGAAGAATCAATATTGTGAAAATGACTATACTCCCAAAGGCAATCTACACATTCAGTGTGATCCCTATCAAATTGCCAATGGCATTTTTCACAGAAGTACAACAAAAAATTTCACCATTCATATGGAAACACAAAAGACCCCAAATAACCAAAGCTGTCTTGAGAAAGAAAATGGAGCTGCAGGAATCAACCTTCCTGACTTCAGATTATACTACAAAACTACAGTCATCAAGACAGTATGGTACTGGCACAAAAACATAAATATAGACCAATGGAAGAAGATAGAGAGCCCAGAAATAAACCCATGTACCTATGGTTATCTTAGTTTTGATAAAGGAGGCAAGAATATACAATGGAGCAAAGACAGCCTCTTCAATAAATGGCGCTGGGAAAACTGGATAGGTACAGGTAAAAGAATGAAATTAGAACACTTTCTAACACCGTAGACAAAGATAAACTCAAAATGGCTTAAAGACCTAAATGTAAGACCAGAAACTATATAACTCTTAGAGGAAAACATAGGTAGAACACTAGATGACATAAATCAAAGCAAGATCCTTATCAAAACTGACTCAAATGCATTCGTTTTTATGGCTGAGTAAGATTCCATTGTGTATATGTACCAGAACATCTAGGTTGCTTCTGTGTTGTAGAAGCTTTTTACAGTGTGAAGTGAGTGAGAAAGAGAAAGATAAATATCGTATTCCAATGCACATATGCAGAATCAAGAAAAATGGTACTGAAGATTTTATTTACAGGGTAGCAATGGAGAAATGGAAATAGAGAAGAGACTTATGGACATGGGAAGAGGGGAGGAGTGGGTGAGATGTATGGAAAGCGTAACATGGAAACTTACATTACCGTATGTAAGTAGGTAGCCAATGGGAATTTGCTCTATGGTTCAGGAAACTCAAACAGGGCTCTGTATCAGCCTAAAGGAGTAGGATGGGGAGGGAGATGGGAGGGAATTTCAAAAGGGAGGGGATATATGTATACCTATGGCTGATTTATGTTGAGGTTTGACAGTAAACAACAAAATTCTGTAAAGCAATTATCCTTAAATAAAAAAAAAAATAAAAATAAAAAAAATAAAGGATGAACCAGTTAAAAAAAAAGAAAGAATTACATATGGTCTTTCTGAACTTGGAACTACAAAATTGCTCTGGCAACCTAATTTAAGAAGACAGTCCTGGCTTTCCACTCCAGAATTGTGAACAACTTAAGAACAAATACCATTGTCTGTCTTTCTTACAGTTGTATCCTCAGAACAATTTTTGCCATATCATAAGTTATATTGCCAGGATTGTTCCTGGCAAAGGTCTTTATTCCTGTTTGTTTCCTAGACTGAAAATGGGAAATATCAAATCCATATTAATCCCTGCTGTATCTCCAGCATAGGCCTTGCACTGACTATTTTTAAAAATGAATACTTGAACAAATGAAGGAAAATTGGATGGTTTCCCAAGGTGTGCATATGTTGATTTAGTCATATTCCATTATTTGTGACCCTATGGACTGTAGCCCACCAGACTCCTCCTGTCCTGGAATTCTCTAGGCAAGAATACTGGAGTGGGTTGCCATTTCCTACTCCAGGGGTTCTTCCCGTCCCAGGGATTGTACCCACATCTCTTATGTCTCCTGCATTGGCAGGCAGGTTCTTTACCACTGGCACCACCTGGGAAGGTGTGTCAGTCTGTATAAAAAGATAATCTAATATTCTATATCATATAAAATTAAAAATAATATATATATTTGAAAGTAAGACTTTCTTCCTTTGACCATCAGGTCTTGGAATATGTGAAGTAAATTATCTGTTTTTAAGACAAAAGCACTTCAATGTAAATTTTGGAAAACAGAACATTTTTCCAGGATATAGAAACTAGGACTTCTTTCTTTCTTTTTAAATTGAAGCATAGTTCATGAACAATATTATGTTATTTTCAAGTGTACTGCATAGTGATTTGATGTTTGCATACTTTATGAAATGATCACCACATTAAGAATAGTAGCCAACTATCCACACAAAAATGTATTAGAGTGTTACAATAGCACATTTCTGTAACATCTTACTGAAAGACCTGAACTAACTTTCTAACCAACCCAATTGAATATATATGTGTATGTGTGTGGGTGTGTGTGTGTGCACATGTGTGTGCATGTTCAGGTACCCAGTGGCTTCAGTTGTGTCTAACTGGGTACCTGTGTGTGTATATATATGTATACACACACGTGTGTGTGTGTGTATTATTAACCATATTACCTATGCTGAAGATTTTTCTCAGCATTGTTTATTTATATTATAACTGGAGAGTTGTACCTTTTAATATCATCATCATTTTCAGACTTGCTTTCATATGTTGTTGTAGTCTGAAAAGCCAAATTCTCTTTATAAGCAACTTTATTTATAAATATTCACAATAGGTTATTTTGTCTTTGTGGATTTGTATGTTCAGTTCTTTCCCCAGGTTTAGGAAGCTTTCAGATATTATTTCTTAAATAGCCTCTCTTCTCTCCTTTTCTCCTTCTGACATAACCATTATTCTCATGCTTGTTCTCCTAATGGAGTTTAATAGCTTTCAGAGGGTTTTTTGACTCTTTAGAAATCTTAATTCTCTCTCCTCCTGCAGCTGAATTATTTCTCGCTTTATGCCTTCCAGATTGTTTATTCTTTATTTTAGCTAACCTTTCTGTTTCCAGTGCTTTCTAACATGTTCTTCATCTCTTTTATTGAGTTTTTCAACTCCAGAATTTATGTTTGCTTTCAATTATTTGATTTTCAATTTCTGTTTGGTTTTCAACAATTTCAATCTCTTTGGTAAAGCACTTCTTCTGTTCATTAATTTTATTCCTGAGTTCATTGAATTGTCTGAGTTTTCTTGGGATTAGTTGAATTTATTCATAATTGCTGTTTTTAATTCTCTGTATGGTAGATCACACTCTGCTGTGATTTTCAGTTTGTGTACTGGAGAATTGTCATTTTATTTTTCTAATACTGTATTACCATAATTTTTCATGATATTTGATGAAATGTGCCTATGCTGGTGCATTGTAAGTAGTGGGCATCTTTCTGTTTTAGGTAAAGCTTTGTTTACTCTGATTCTAACGGTCCAACAGGTTGTCAATTAGAGGCCTTTCTATTGTTTCCCGGCAGGTGACACTATCGCACACAGTTTTGGCTTATTCCCATAGATTGTTCTGGTTGTGTGTGGAACCTTTAAGAAGAAAAAGTAGCTGGGAACAAAATTGACTGGGGGGAGGGCAGGTAGTATGTGCTTGGACCTTAGTAGGGCTTTGGCTATATGGTAGACCTTTAGGGGAGATCCTCAAGTGAGGGAATCCCAGAGATTATGGATTGTCCTCTGGCTAAATTCTGGGGCAGATAGCCATGTTCTTTTTTGTCTGTTTCCTTCCATTTCCTTTCCTTCCCCAAAGTTACAGATGTGTCTCCTCTGAAGGCTGAGTAAGGCTAAAATGCAACAGAACCTTTCAGCTGTAGCTCACAGAGCTAGGTAGACTTCTAGTAACCACTTTTTACCTTAGATTCCTTCTGCCAGAAGGGGTGCCAATGCTGTGGTCATCACTGCCGTTACTACTGCTGGATCTTGATTGAGGTCACTGCTGCCACTGCCCACCTGGTTCTGCAACCTCCCCAAAGTTCAGTGCCCACCCCCCCCCCCACACACACACACCATTAGTCATACAGTTATACGTAACTCTAGTGTTCTAGTGTGCTCTACAGGTGAACTTTTGGGTTATGGATATGCTGCTGCTGCTGCTGCTAAGTCGCTTCAGTTGTGTCCGACTCTGTGCGACCCCATAGACGGCAGCCCACCGGGCTGTGCCGTCCCCGGGATTCTCCAGGCAAGAACACTGGAGTGGGTTGCCATTTCCTTCTCCAGGGCATGAAAGTGAAAAGTGAAAGTGAAGTCGCTCAGTCGTGTCTGACTCTTCGCGATCCCATGGACTTTAGCCCACCAGGCTCCTCCGTCTATGGGATTCTCCAGGCAAGAGTACTGGAGTGGGGTGCCATTGCCTTCTCCGTACGGATATGCTACTAGTTGTAAATTGAAGGGGAGAGACAAAGGAAATGATACTGACTACATGTTGTTTTGAATCATAAAGAAGAGATGTTTGCTGCAACTCTTTCAGTTGCCTTAATCTTTCAAAGTCAGATTAAGTGTCTCCTCATTAAGCATCTCCTCATTAAACGTCTCCTCCTCATTGATGCACATCAATCTGGTTTTATCTTTCTCTAAAATTTCAGACACATCATATTTTGTCTTGGGAAAAAGTAAAAACATATTTCATTTACATTTAATAAATTTTCTATAAAGAGAGTAGAATGGATATAGAAACACGAAAAATATCAGTAGACTAATAGAAGACAAATTTCCAGAAATGTACAAAACAGGGATTTTCAAATTGAAAAAGTCTTGTTAAATGTGAACAGCATGAAAAAAATATAACACAAATTACACACATCCTTTTGAAATTTAATTAAGTTATAGTCTATGTTTCTCTCTTTAAAAAGAAATATTATAAAATCAAAATAGCCAAAATGGAAGGAAATATGCATTCTGAGAAAAAATGTAGTTTATAAATTAATTGAAATTGAATATCCTTTAGATATCTGAACATTTATTAATGTTCAAAGGAGAAAACACATTTAGACAAAGCATTCAAAATTTGGGTCAGAGAATTATTTTGAAATCAGAATCTTCTTTCCAGGTAAGTGATATCTACTGTGAGGGTAAAATAGAGAAATTTTTAATTATAGGAAAACTCAAAAATTTATTTCCCAGGAATCTTCACTGAATAACCCCAATGGAAACAGCAGCAACAGAAGCAAAATAATGTGTTTCTTAATTGGTGCTTAACAGATGATGAATTTAATATGTTATTTAAAATGTTGCATAGATGAAATGTCTCTATAGCGTTTTCCTTTGTTTTGAGTAAAATTCTGGTACTTAGTTTCGCTTTAAATATAAGAATAACTTTATAATATGCTAAAAGAAATGTAAAATGTGGGAAATAGGGCATTAAATTTGTGTTATTGTATGGATACATGATTGAAACAAAATGGTATCAGGCCATTTTATATAGAAAATCATGCATTTTGCCTTCTTTTGACCAGACATTACATTTTTAGAAAACAGCTCCCATAAGTAAACGCAGATATACACTAATTATTTTTCTTAACACATCTGTCATAGTACATATTTATCTAGAGAGAGAATGAGAAATAACTTTTTTCTGGTGAGAATATTTAAGTTAAACTCTCAGCAAATTTCAATTGTACATTGTTATCAACTGTAGTTATGAGGTTTTCATTAGATCCTTAGACCTTATTTACCTCACAGCTGAAAGTTTATACACTTTATTATCCTTTCCTTATTTCACCATCTCAGACAGATAATTACTTTTCTCCTTTATGTTTCTGTGAGTTTGACTTTGATTGATTGATTCCACATGTAAGTGGTATCATGCAATATTTGTCTTTCTGTCTGGGTTATTTCATGTAGCATAATATCCTCAAATCCATCCAATTTCTTGTAAATGCTAAGATTTATTCATTTTCACAGCTGAATAATACTTCACTGTATTTATATGCACACTTTCTTTATCTTCATCCAATGACCGACACTTAGATGGTTTCCATATTTTGGCTACTGTGAATAATACTGCAGAGGGACGTGTGACTATAGATGTAGCTTCAATATACTGTTTGCTTTTTCTTTGGGTATGAGCTGGATCATATGGTTGTTCTACCTTTAATGTTTTGAGGAACCTCGATACTGTTTTCCATGGAGGCTACACCAATTTATGTTCTCATCAATAGTGCACAAATGTTCCCTTTTCTCTGTATCATCACCAACAGTTGTTTTCTCTTGATATTCTGACAGGTGTGAGGTGCTATCCCTTTGTGGCTTTGATTTGCATTTCTCTAAGTTTTAGTGACATCTTTTCATGTGCCTATTGACCAGCTGTAGGTCTTCTTTGGAAAAATGTCTATCTAAATTCTCTGCTGACTATCTATATGTCTTCTTTGGAAAAATGTCTATCTAGATCCTCTGCCAATTTTTTAATTAAAATTATTTCTTTTTTTTACTACTGAGTTACTTAAATTTCTGCGTGTTTTGGATACTAGCCCCTTATCAGATACATGATTTGCAAGTATTTTTTCCGATTCAGTAGGTTTCCTTTTCCTTTTGTTGATGATTTCTCTGCTGTACAGAAGCTCTGTAGTTTGATGTGGTCCCACTCATTTATTTTTGCATTTGTTGACTTTACTTTGAGAGTCAGATCCAAAAATTCAGTACCATGGAGCTTACTACCTATGTTTTCTTCTAGGAGTTTTAGGGTTTCAGGTTTTAAATTAAAGTCTTTAATATATCTTGTAGTTGATTTCTGTTTATGATGGAAGCCAGGGCTCCAGTTTTATTCTTTTTCTTGTGGCTGTCCCATTTTCCCAACACCATTTATTTAAGAGTATGTCCTTTCCCTGTTGTATATTCTTGGCACCATTGCCATAAATTAATTGTCCGTATATGCTTGGCATTATCTCCAACTCTCTATTCTGTTCCATCATTCTACATGTCTGTTTTATGCCATTACTATTCTGTTTTGATTGTATAGACTTGTGCTATATTTTGTACTATATTTTGGTCTTCCCTTGTGGCTCAGCTGGTAAGGAATCCACCCGCAGTGCAGGAGATCTGGGTTTGATCCCCTGGGTTCGGAAGATCCTCTGGAAAAGGGAAAGGCTACCCTCTCCAGTAGTCTGGCCTGGAGAATTCCATGAACAGTATGGTCCATGGGGTCACAAACAGTTGGACATGACTGACTGACTTTCACTTTCACTATATTTTTAAATCAGAAAGTGTGATGCCACCAGCTTTGTTTTTCTCTTTCAAGTTGCTTGAACTATTTGGAATCTTTAGTAGTTCCATACAGATTTTAGAATTTTCTTGTGTTCTTTTTGTGAAAAATTGGAGTTTTGATAGGGATTACATTGAATTTGTATATTGCTGTGGGCAATATGAATATCTAAAGTATTAATTCTTCCATTTCATGAACATGTAATATCTTCCATTTATTTGTGTCTTCCTCAGTATTTTTTAATAAAGATTGTGTGTATGTGTATGTGTGCATGTTTCTATTTGAAACAGAAGGATTAAGAGCACTTAAGATAAAGTAGGATATGTGAGAAGGATTTTGAAAACCCTATGGAAATAACATGGCATGTAACATATCTCATCTCACTAAGGAACAACTATTTGGGGTGTTTATTTTTATTGTTTTTTTGATTAGTAAGACCTGATCATTGTGTTATGACTATATAAAAATATTAATATTTGTAACATCTTTATAACAATATATATGTGTAAATAAATATACTTATGGAAATTTCAGTTATTTTCAATCTTTTTTTATAAGTCTAAAAGTTTCAAAGTGTAAAATTAAAAACTATAGTATATATATGTACAATATATATTACATACATATGTAATATATCTCTTATTTACCTTATCTTCAATAATATTCTGTATAATTCTAAAATATTCACAAAATTAATTCTGTAATTATTTATGTATCATTCAATGGCAGGAAACTAGGTGCATTAAAAAGAGGTTATTGAAAAGAGTTTAATGATGAAAGTTAACTGGGCTCATTGTGGTGATCATTTTGCAATATATACAAATATCAAACTGTATTGTATTGTACAGCTGAAACTAATGTAATGTGGTATGTCAAATTACACCTCAATATAAGCAAGTAGGAAAGCAGTAAAGGGAAGAAACAGGAAATCGGAAAGGAAAATAAAGGAAAGACTTTGAAGAAGTTTATTGCAAAAGTAGAGACAGGAATTTTTCAAACCAACAAGAATGATTGAATCACCCCAAGAAGGCTACCAATAGTGGCCAATGACCTTAGCAACCTAGACTAGAAAGAGCAAGATTGGGTAAAGCAGTTTCCAAAATGTATGTGTGATCTTCAGTAGAGCCATTTACATACTGTCAACCTAAAGCCTGGTAGGGGGAAACTGAGGAGTGGGTGGATGCCCTGTCAGCCTTCCACTGATAGTGTCCTGGCACTATTTGATTTCACTATTTGTCAAACCAAATGAGAAGTCTGCGGATGAGACAGTACAGTTTATATACAGATAAATATCTGTCTCCTGGGTAGACAGCAGAGTGGAGAAAGATGCAAAGCGGATGGAAAGTTACAAGAGAAGAGTGTTCAGCATACCTGGAAAAATCTTAAAGCACTTTGTCTCTTTTTCTATAGTATTTGTAATCATGGATTTAAAATGAACTAACTTTTATATAACATCAAGAAACACAGTATTAAATGTCAATAAATAAAATAATAGCAACCATCTCTCAGCATCTTAAATGTGTTAATTATACCTACTTTTGATTTTACTTAACTATATGGCATTTGTAATGTGTTTACATTAATAGAACATAATTGCAGACTTTTCATGAAATAGTTTATCTTTTGAAAAACTATGCAGTAATCTTGGGTGGATGACTTCTTGTTTCTGAAAACGATTTGGAAATTCCTAAAAGAACATTCGCATTCCTAGGTCAACAGCATCAAATGAATTCACTCATGATTTATCTTGCTGTCTGATTTTAAATGCCACATTTCTCTTAGCAAAAATAATAATGTTTTTTAAATGGTCAAGAAAACTCAAATACTTTAGTATTTTTTCTTTTAAATTTTCAACTATCAGTTAGTTTTATGTAACTTGAAACATAGTTGTCCTTTGGTTTATGATAAAGAAACAACATTCTGCTGTATAAATTTCCTTTTTAAAATTTAAATTGTATCTTAAAGACACTGGACAGCTACAAATAGAAAGACAGTAAGACCAATTATTTAATAGAATGAAAAATTATTTTCAGATTTCTATCCACAATTCTTCCTCTAGTTATATACAACTATTATATCTAATAATAGCTTATATACACACAGACATTTCTAAGTCACCATGTGCTGGTTAATACTATGTATCAACTTCGCTGGGCCTTGGAGTACTCAGATATCTGCTGCTCTGGGTGTTTCTCCAAGGATGTTTTTGGATGAGATTAACAGTTAAATTGGTAGACTGAGTAAAGCAGATTGAACTCCCTAATGTGGTGAGCCTCACCCAATCAACTGAAGCCCAGAATAGAGCAAAAAGACTGACCTCATCCAAGTAGAATTTTTCCACCCAGCTGCCTTTAAGCTTCAACACTGGTTTTTGCTGTCTTCCTGCTGAAACTGAAACACTGAAACATGAGCTTTTCCTGGGTCTTGAGCCTGCCAGTCTTAGGGCTGGAACTATACCATTGACCCTCTTAGGTCTCAGGTGGCTCACTCACTCTGCTGATCTTGGGACTTGTCAGCTTCCATAAAATGTTGTCAGTTACTTTATATATATGTATATAAAAGCTTCCCATGTGGCACAGTGGTAAAGAATTGGCTGCCAGTACAGGAAACACAAAAGGTGTGGGTTCAATCCCTAGGTTGGGAATATCCCCTGGAGTAGGAAATGGCAACCCACTCCAGTATTCTTGCCTGGGAAATCCCATGGACAGAGGAGCCTGGCGGGCTACAGTCCATGGGTCGCAGAGTCGGACTCGACTGAGTGACTGAGCAAGTAGCCATATGCACCTATGTGTATATAGTGTGTGTGTTTGTGTGTGTGTGTGTGTGTGTGTGTGTGTGTGTGTGTGTGTGTGTATATATAGCGGGGGCAGAGGGAGAAAGACAGAGGGTCAGAGACACACAGAGAGAGGTAATCAAACCAGAACCAATAGGATGAACAAATATAGATTAGTTTCTCTGGAGGACCCCAACTAATAATATCCTCTGCATTTGATCATATGACCAGCCTGTAACTTAATGATCTGTAAGGAATTATGCAAGGAATCATAGGCATTGCAAGACTGACTCAAGAAAGAAACTAGGGAAATATTTGATCTTTGATTTCAGGTAACCTGCATGAATTTTAGAAACTTGAGATATCAGTGTGGTTTATTGTGGAGGAGCGAGAACAACATAGGCTCTGGCTAGAATTTGTAGTTTAATAGGAGTTTACATCTCAATTCTTTTTTCTTCTTCTTTTTTTACAATTAATTTTTATTGGAATAAAGTTGCTTTGCAATGTGGTATTATTTTCTGCTGTACAGGGAAGTTAATCACTTATACATATACATATATGCACTCTTTTTAATGATTTTCTTCCAATTTAGGTCACCACAAAGCCTTTAGTGGAATTGCCTGTGCGATACAGTAGGTACTGATTAGTTATCTATTTTATACATAGTAGTATATATATGTATATATCAATCCCAGTCTCCCAGTTCATCCCACCCCTCTCCTCCATTGGCATTCATGATTTGTTCTCTATGTTTTTGTCTCTTTCTGCTTTGCAAATAAGTTCATCTGTACTATTTTTCCTAGGTCCCACATATAAGTATTAATATACAATATTTTTTTTCTCTTTTTAACTTACTTCACTCTGTATGACAGTCTATTGGTCTTTCTGCATCTCTGCAAATGGCATTATTTCATTCCTTTCTATGGCTGAGTAATATTCTAGTGTTATATGTGCAATATCTTGCTTATCCATTTCTCTATTGGACATTTAGGTTGCTTCCATGTTCTGGCTATTGTAAATAGTGGTGAAATGAACATCTGAATTTCATGTATCCTTTTGAATTATGGTTTTCTCTGGGTATGTGCCCAGGAGTGGGATTGCCGGGTCATATGGCAACTTTATTTTTGGTTTTTTAGGAAATACCCATACCGTTTTGCATAGTGGCTATACCAATTTACATTCCCAGCAATATTATAGGAAAATTCCCTTTTCTCCACTCCCTCTCCACCATTTATTGTTTGTGGACTTTATGATGATGACATTTGTGACCAGTATGAGATGATACTTCACTGTGGTTTTGATTTGCTACATCTCAATTCTTAAAGCAAGCTCACAAGGTTAATTGCTCAGTTTATCTCTAGAATGTCCAATAATAAGCTTCTCATCAATGGCTTCATGATATGAAAAACAGGCTCTATTTAATATCAATTTGGCCAACATTTGGAATGAATTGAAGGGGCTTTACAAATTAAGCATAGTTGGGAATAAGTTGGTAATTCTATGCCTAGAAATGTACATCAAAAATATTTTATAATACCAAGCCCAGGGAGAATTGCAGCAGTGAATGAGACATCCCAAAAGGATTCCAGCAGGACACTATATGGAATATTTTGCTGTTGGGACTATAAAAGGCTGATGCAGAGTAAAGGAGCAAGTCAGGGCTCTGATCTTCAAGAGAAGCACTAGGGACATGAGAGAACAGCAACTATTTTTACTCTGAAGGGATAAAATAGTAAGATATGAAAATGATCTTTATCTTTCTGGCTCGGGATGGGGAATACGTGTAACTCTATGGCTGATTCATATCAATGTATGACAAAACCCACTGAAATGTTGTGAAGTAATTAGCCTCCAACTAATAAAAAAAAAAAAAAAAGAGTAAGATATGAAAATGAACTAGAGGGTGAAAGGAAGTGATGAGGGCTTGCATCCTACTTGGGAGAAATGATTTTCCCTCAAACTTACACTTGGGACAGTGAAAGGGGTAACCCAGTTTTCTAGCCTGGGGTATTGTAGTGCAGTGGGAGTCAGAGGCAGATAGTTGGGCTTCCTGGTAGCTCAGATGGTAAAGAATCTGCCTACAATGTGGGATACCCAGGTTCAATCCATGGGTAAGGAAGATCCCCCAGAGAAGAGAATGGCAGTCCACTCCAGTATTCTTGCCTGGAGAATCTCATGAACAGAGGAGCCTGGCGGACAATAGTCCATGGGGTCACAAAGAGTTGGACACGGCTGAGCAACTAACACTTTCACATATTTCACTTTCACTTTGGGGGTATTGTACAAACTTGTTTTTTTATTCCCTGGGCTTTGTGTGACCCAGTGAGGTTTCTATACACAGACATACCAAGAAGATTCCACTCACCTTTTTTTGAGTCATGACATTATATACCTAGTTTAGAAAGAACTCAGCCTTTCTGGTTCACTAGTTTTAGTAATTGAAACTTTGTAAATTGATTTTTCCAGAGGACTTTGCTTTCTAACATGATTGATTTTAGGTTGATAATATTTTTAATTTTTTCAGTTTTCTTTGGAGTTTTGCAAGTACAAAAGATGTCTTTCAACTTTTAGTTGAGTCACTTTGCCTGGAGTCTTGGGTGAAAGATTTTTTTAAAAGATTTCATATAATACAGAAATAAGACTGTCATTATGCTTACTGTGCAATATTATTTTATTTCTCTCTCCCACTCATCTTAACTTAATTCAGATTTGCTTTAACAGTTCTCTGCCTGATATGACATCAGTTCAGTTCAGTTCAGTCGCTCAGTCGTGTCTGACTCTTTGCGACCCCATGAATTGCAGCACACCAGGCCTCCCTGTCCATCACCAACTCCCGGAGTTTACTCAAACTCATGCTTGTATGACATATATCTTCCCTAAATGCTATGCAAAATGTATGGTGGTGCAGTGGGATTGAGAGGCAGATAATTGTCATAAACAACAGTAAGAACAAAAGCACTTAGGAACATAAAATTGCTTATTTTTAATTTAGCCTCAGGCATCCTCTTATAAATAAAACAACATCAATGCCAAAATGTGTAAGAGGATATAATCTCACAATTAAAAAAATTAAACAGTAAATGTAAATTATGTAATTATTCTGTATCTTCCTCTTAATTCTCTGTGATTTGATGAAAATGTTGTCATGGACTGGTGATTTTTCAAGTTATATTGAATCCAGTTATATTGGAAAACACTGACTTAAAGAATAGCATTGACACTCAGAATCATGCCATTATCACAGACGCTGAAAGGAGATACATTCCTATTCTTCCCCGAAGTAACTGGGGCTTCTCTGGTGGCTCAAATGGTAAAAAAAATCTGCCTTCAATGTGGGAGACCTGGGTTTGATCCCTTGTTCGGGAGGATCCTCTGGAAAGGGTAATGGCTACCCACACCAGTATTCTTGCTTAGAGAATTCCATGGACAGAGGAATATGGCACATTACAGTCCATGGGATCATAGTCAGACACAACTGAGTGACTTTCACTTTCACTTAGCTCATCTCAGAACTAATGAGCTAAATTTAGAGAGAAATGGCTCAGTGAACTTTTTGGAGCCAACTTACTGTCAAACCTAGTCTGCAGCTTTAATGAAAGTCATGATTCTATATACTATATACACTGTAGTTTAAGATAGCCATCTGTAGCTGGTTGAATAGAATGAGAATATAATGCTGCTAAGAAAATATTTTCACAGCTGTTATATTTTAGAATATCCTTAAACATACATTAATTTAAATATTTGTTTAATATTTAAGATTTAAAAGCATTAAACCGTACCTTAAATTGTCTTAAGCTTTTTTCTGTGATTATGTAGTTGTAATTTGTCACATAGTTGATGTTCACTAAATAATATCTCATAATATCTTCTCTGAGCCTGACATGTTTTAAATAATTTATTAGCAAGATTCCATCATCATTAATCAAATGTAAATTCAATATGTCTTGTTCATCATGTAGGTTTCATAAAGGCTGTATGTTGCCAACTTGAACTAACTTGAACATAGATGCAGGCCTTTGGATACATGGAGGGGGTGTCTCTTTTTTCATATTTTAAATGCAGATTGTTAGTACTTCGTGAGCTGTATAATTTCAGTCATGAGTATTTGTTTTGCAGCATGAACAGATTTGTATATAAAACTGCAGTTTTTTTTTTTAACAATTACTTTTCAAATTTCATGATGCCTTAAATACATTTACATCTCTATCAGTTATTTACTTTTCATTTTTCTCATTTGGGCCAAGTTTTATTATGCCTTGTACTTGGAAATCAAATAATTTCAGTCTTTGTGATTTTTTTAAAATGTAAGAGTTACCAGGTACCATCTGCGATATCATATGTATGTATCAGTATTTAAGGTTTCTGTCTAAAACTGGCACATGTAAGAACTGAAGAAAGTGGTTATATAATGCAGTTGAAGTTCTCAGTCATTAGATGTTTTTTCGGGATCTACTATGTGTAAGACACAAGACCAATAATAACAGAGTGATGTTGACCTGTTAAGTATTTTTTGAAATATAGCTGAAATGAAGCTTACTATAGGTTAATTATTTTTAATATAAATATTAGTGGTATACAATGTACTTTAGTGCCTTTTCTTTAAAAATTCAGCCAGTGAAAAATAAGACCCCTTTGAATTTAGAGATGACTGTATAGAGGCAGCAAAAACAAGACCAGGAGCTGACTGTGGCTCAGATCATGAACTCCTTATTGCCAAATTCAGACTTAAATTGAAGAAAGTAGGGAAAACCACTAGACCATTCAGGTATGACCTAAATCAAATCCCTTATGATTATACAGTAGAAGTGACAAATAGATTCAAGGGATTAGATCTGATAGAGTGCCTGAAGAACTTTGAACAGAGGTTCATGACATTGTACAGGAGGCAGTGATCAAGACCATCTCCAGGGAAAAGAAATGTAAAAAGGCTAAATGGTTGTTTAAGGAGGCCTTACAAATAGCTGAGAAAAGAAGAGAAGTGAAAGGCAAAGGAGAAAAGGAAAGATATAACCATTTCAATACAGAGTTCCAGAGAATAGCAAGGAGAGATAAGAAAGCCTTCCTCAGTGATCAATGCAAAGAAATAGAGGAAAACAATAGAATGGGAAAGACCAGAGATCTCTTCAAGAAAATTAGAGACACCAAGGGAACATTTCAAGAAAAGATGGGTACAGTAAAAGACAGCAATGGTATGGACCTAACAGAATCAGAAGATACTAAGAAGAGGTGGCAAGAATACACAGAAGAACTGTACAAAAGAAGATCTTCATGATCCAGATAACCACGATGATGTGATCACTCACCTAGAGCCAGACATCCTGGAATTCGAAGTCAAGTGGGCCTTAGGAAGGATCACTACGAACAAAGCTAGTGGAGGTGATAGATTTCCAGTTGAGATGTTTCAGATCCTAAAAGATGATGCTGTTAAAATGCTGCACTCAATATGCCAGGAAATTTGGAAAATTCAGCAGTGGCCACAGGACTGGAAAAGGTCAGTTTTCATTCCAATCCTAAAGAAAGGCAATGCCAAAGAATGTTCCAACTGCTGCACAATTGCACTCATCTCACACGTTAGCAAATAACGCTCAAATTTCTCCAAGCCAGGCTTCAGCAATATGTGAATCGTGAACTTCCAGATGTTTAAGCTGGATCTAGAAAAGGCAAAGGAACCAAAGATCAAATTGCCAACATCCAATGGAAAAAGCAAGAGAGTTACAGAAAAATATCTACTTCTGCTTAATTGACTATGCCGAAGCCTTTGACTGTTTGGATCACAACAAACTGTGGAAAATTATTAAAGGGATGGGAACACCAAGCCACCTGTCCTTCCTCCTGAGAAATCTGTATGCAGGTCAAGAAGCAACAGTTAGAATTGGACGGGGAACAACACATTGGTTCTGAATGGGGAAAGGAGTACATCAAGGCTGCATATTGTCACCCTGTATTTAACATATATGCAGAGTACATCATGAGAAACACTGTGCTGGATGAAACACAAGCTGGAATCAAGATTCCCAGGAGAAATATCAATATTTCTGACACCACCCTTATGGAAGAAAGCAAAGAAGAGCTAAAGAGCCTCTTGAGGAAAGTGAAAGAGGAGAGTGAAAAAGTTGGCTTAATACTCAACATTCAGAAAACTAAGATCTTGGCATCCAGTCCCGTCACTTCATGCCAAATAGATGGGGAAACAATGGAAAAAGTGATAGAATTTTTTTTTTGGGGGGGGGGGGTGGAAAGAAAGGAAAGGAAAGTGAAGTCTCTCAGTCATGTCTGGCTCTTTGAGACTCCGTGGACTGTAGCCCACCAGGCTCCTCCGTCCATGGGATTCTCCAGGCAAGAATACTGGAGTGGGTTGCCATTTCCTTCTCCAGGGGATCTTCCCGACCCAGGGATCGAACCCAGGTCTCCCGTGTTGCAGGCAGACACTTTAACCTCTGAGCCACCAGGGGACTCGAGCTTTTTTTGGGGGGCAGGGGCCCCAAAATCACTGCAGATGGTGACTGCAGCCATGAAATTAAATAATGCTTGCTCCTGGAAGAAAAGTTATGACCATCCTAGACAGCATATTAAAAAGCAGAGACATTACTTAGCCAACAAAGGTCCATCTAGTGAAAGCTAAGGTTTGTCCATTGATCACATATGGATGTGAGAGTTGGACTATAAAGAAAGCTGAGCACCAAAGAATTGGTGCTTTTGAACTGTGGTGTTGGAGAAGACTCTTGAGAGTCCCTTGGACTGAAAGAAGATCCAACTAGTCCATCCTAAAGGAAACCAGTCCTGAATATTTATTGGAAGGACTGATGCTATAGATGAAGCTCCAATACTTTGGCCACCTGATGTAAAGAACTGACTTATTGGAAAAGACCCTGATGCTGGGAAATACTGAAGGCGGGAGAAGAATGGGACAACAGAGGATGAGATGGTTAGATGGCATCACCAACTCGATAGACATGAGCTTGAGTAAGCTTCAGGATTTGATGAGGGACAGGGAAGCCTGCTGTGCTGCAGTCCATGGGGTTGCAAAGAGTCAGACACGACTGAGCGATTGAACAGAACTGACCTGAATCTAGAGCTCTGTTTCTAAACTGATAGTATAGAATGTTACTTGCAAAAACTCTGCAATATATGGTGCACACAGCAGTGCTTCATGAATGAATTTCTTAGTTTTTATAATGCATCATGTTTTTCAAGGTTTGTTTTTTTCTTTAAAGCATTTTGTAATGTAAAAAAAAAAACAGTAGTTTGTTCAAATTATGTTAGCCAAAAAAAAATTTCAAACAGTATGTCAGTCAAAATGGAATATGTAAAATATTTCAAACTTCAAAAGTCTTAATTTAGAGTAATTTATATGTTTTCTACTACACAAATGAACTCCTGAAATTTCAGAAAATTTGGTATATATATATTTGCTGTCAGGAATAATATATTGAAATAGATGCTATGAAGTGCCTCTCAGATTCTTCCAGCCTCCTAGCATTTGACTGTTAAAGATTCAAAACTGAGGCCACCTCTATATATTGCCCTTCTCCAATATTTTATCCATGTGTTGGGAACAGCCTACTTCTAATAACTGATCAATTTGTACAGAGTGTCAGCCCCCTTGTCTCAAGTCATGTTATATTTGAAGAATTGTCTCAGTTTTAGATCTTCCTTAGGGATAAATTGAGGCCCTTGTTCCAACCCTATCTCAGTTTAAACTGCCCCGCCCCTAGCCTACTCATTACAGCTACTTTAATTCTTTTATAATGTTGATAAACAGTGTTTATAGCATTATGTTCATTAAACTAATGGTGAACAAGACATAGTTAATATAAGGGAGGCCTTTGAGGGACATATATGATCCACAGTGTGAGACAGAAACTCTGATATTTCAGAGATGGGGCACATAAATGAATTTTTTAGACATCCAATTATCTGGGTGTTCTGGTACATCTCTTTGAGCACAAAACACAAACACAAAATATGATTTTAAAAATTTCCCACCATAAAGAAGTAACCCTGATTCCCTAGTAGACTTCTTTGGTTCTGGAGGCAGCATAGTCCATATTTGGGAATACTTTTGATGTTCAGTCACTCAGTCATATCCCATGGACTCTCTGTGACTCCATGGACTGCTGCATGCCAGGCCTCCCTGTCTCTCATCACCTCCCGGAGCTTGCTCAAACTAATGTCTATTGAGATGGTGATGCCACACCCTCTCATCCCTGTCATCCCCATCTCCTCCTGTCTTCAATCTTTTCCATAATCAGGGTCTTTTCTAAAGAGTTGGCTCTTTGCGTCAGATGACCAAAGTATTGGAGCTTCAGCTTCAGCATTATTCTTTCCAATGAATAGTCAGGACTGATTTCCTTTATGATTGAATGGATTGATCTCCTTACCCATTATATGAATCCCTTGAATTTACCTGCATATATTCTCTTACAGTTTGTGGTTTGGTGTGTGTTTTTAAGAGATGACTATTTGGAGCAGTTTTGGCTTCATGGCAAAATTGTACAGAAAATACAGAGAGTTCCAATGAAACCCCTGTTCCCACACCGGTACAGTTTCTCCCACTATAAAATCGACTACCACAGTGGTACATTAGTTAAAATCAGAGGGCTTACAAAGGCATAGCGTTATCACCCCAAATTCATAGTTTATATTAGGGTTCACCCTGATATTGTACATTCTGTGATTTTGAACAAATGTATAAATATGTATCAACCATTGAAATATCATACAACATAGTTTTACAATCTTAAAAATCCTCTGTATTCTGCCTACTCATTGTTCCTTCCTATCTAAACACTGGCTAAGACGTGTTGCTCGGTCGCTCAGTCTTTTCTGACTCTTTGTCAGCCCGTGGACTGCAGCATGCCAGGCTTCCTTGTCCTTCATCTCCTGGAGCTTACTCAAACTTATGTCCATTGAGTCAGTGATGCCATCTAACCATCTCATCCTCTGTTGTCCCCTTCTCCTCCTGCCTTCAATCTTTCCCAGCATCAGGGTCTTTTCTAATGAGTTGGCTCTTTTTGCATCAGGTGGCCAAAACATTGGGGCTTCAGCTTCAGTATCAGTCCTTTCAAAGAATATTTAGGATTAATATTCAGGATTGATTGACTGGCTTGATCTCTTTGCAGTTCAAGGGACTCTCAAGAATCTTCTCGAACACCACAGTTTGAAAGCATCAATTCTTCAGTGTTCAGCCTTCTTTATGGTCCAAATCTCACATCCATACATGATTACTGGAAAAACCATAGCTTTGACTATATGGACCTTTGTTGGCAAAGTAATGTCTCTGCTTTTTAATATGCTCTCTAGGTTGGTCATAGCTTTTCTTGCAAGGAGCAAGCATCTTTTAATTCCATGGCTGCAATCACCATCTGCAGTGATTTTGGAGCCCCTCCAAAATGTCTGTCACAGTTTCCACTGTTTCCCCATCTATTTGGCATGAAGTGATGGGACAGAATGCCATGATCTTAGTTTTTTGAATGTTGAGTTTTAAGCCAACATTTTCAGTCTCCTCTTTCACCTTCATAAGAGGCTCTTTACTTCCTCTTTGCTTTCTGCCATAAGGGTGGCGTCATCTGCATATCTGAGGTTATTGATAATTGTCCCAGCAATCTTGATTCCAGCTTGTGCTTCATTCAGCATGGCATTTCTCATGATGTACTCTGCATCGAAGGTAAATAAGCAAGGTGACAATATACAGCCTTGACATACTTCTTTCCCAATTATGAACCAGTCCATTGTTCCATGTCCTGTTCTAACTGTTGCTTCTTGACCTGCATAAAGATTTCTCAAGAGGCAAGAAAGGTGGTCTGGTATTCCCGTCTCTTGAAATATTTCCACAGTTTATTGTCAAAGGCTTTTGCATAGTCAAAGAAGCAGAAGTAGATCTTTTTCTGGAATTCTCTTGCTTTTTCTATGATCCAACAGATGTTGGCTATTTGAATCTTGATTCCTGTGCCTTTTCTAAAAGCAGCTTGAAAATCTGGAAATTCTTGGTTCACATACTGTTGAAGCCTAGCTTGGAGAATTTGCAGCATTACTTTTCTAGAACGTGAAAGAAGTGCAATTGTATGGTAGTTTGAACATTCTTTGGAATTGCTGTTCTTTGGGGTTAGAATGAAAAACTGACCTTTTTCCAGTCCTGTGGCCATTGCTGAGTTTACCAAATTTCCTGGCATCTTGAGTGCAGCACTTTCACAGCATCAAGTTTTAGGATGTGGAATAGCTCAACTGGGATTCAATCATCTCCACTAGCTTTGTTGCTTGTGATGCTTCCTGAGGGTCACTTGACTTTGAATTCCAGGATGTCTGACTCTAGGCAAGTGATCACACCGTTGTGGTTATCTGGGTCATGAAGATCTTTTTTGTATAGTTCTGTGTATTCTTACCATCTCTTCTTAATATCTTCTGATTCTGTTAGGTCCATACCATTTTTGTCCTTTATTGTGCCCATCTTTGCATGAAATATTCCCTTGGTATCTCTAATTCTCTTGAAGATATCTCTAGTCTTTCCCATTCTATTGTTTCCCTCTATTTCTGTGTACTGATCACTGAGGAAGGCTTTCTCCTTGCTATTCTTTGGAACTCTGCATTCAGATGGGTACATCCTTCATTTACTCCTTTGCCTTTCACGTCTCTTCTTTTCTCAGCTATTTGTAAGGCCTCATTAGAAATCATTTTGCCTTTTTGCATTTCTTTTTCTTGGGGATGCTATTGATCACTGTCTCCTGTACAATGTCACGAACCTCTGTCCATAGTTCTTCAGGCACCCAGTCTATCAGATCTCATCCCTTGAATCTATTTGTCAGTGCCACTGTATAATCATAAGGGATTTGATTTGGGTCATAGCTGAATGTTTTCCCTACTTTCTTCAATTTAAGTCTGAATTTGTCAATAAGGAGTTCATGATCTGAGCCACAGTCAGCTCCGGGTCTTGTTTTTGCTGACTGTATGGAGCTTCTCCCTCTTTGACTGCCAAAGATAAAATCAGTGGGATTTCAGTACTGACCATCTGGTGATGTCCATATGTGAAGTCATCTCTTGTGTTGTCAGAAGAGGTTGTTTACTATGATCTCTTGGCAAATCTCTGTTTGCTGTTTCCCTGCTTCATTTTGTACTCCAAAGCCAAATTTGCTTGTTACTCCAGGTATCTCTTGACTTCCTACTTTTGCAGCCAGTCCCCTGTGATGAAAAGGACATAATTTTTTTTTTTTGGTGTTAGTTCAGATAGTCTTGTTGGTTTACATAGAACCATTCAACTGCTTCTTCAGCATTAGTGATTGGGGCATAGACTTGGATTATTTTGATATTGAATGATTTGCCTTGGAAATGAGCTAAGATCATTCAATCATTTTTGAGATTGCTCCCAAATACTGCATTTTGGACTCTTTTGTTGACTATGAGGGCTACTCCATTTCTTCCAAGGGATTCTTGCCCACAGTAGTAGATATAATCGTCACCTGAAGTAAATCGCCCATTTTGGTCCATTTTAGTTCACTGATTCCTAAAACGTTGATGTTCACTCTCGTCATCTCCTCTTTGACCACTTCCAATTTACCTTGATTCAGGGAGCTAACATTCCAGGTTCCTATGCAATATTATTCTTTACAGCACTGGACTTTTCTTTCACCACCAGAGACATCCACAACTGGGTGTTGCTTCTGCATCAGCTCAGCCTCTTACTTCCTTCTGGAGCTGTTTCTCCTCTCTTCTCCAGTAGAATATACTGACCTGGGGAGTTCATCTTTCACTGTCATATCTTTTTGCCTTTTCATACTCTTCATGGGATTCTCAAGGCAAGAATGCTGAAGTGGTTTGCCTTTCCCTTCTTCATTGGATAATGTTTTGTCAGAGCTCTCCACCATGACCCCTTTTTCTTGAGTGGCCCTACACTGCATGGCTCATAGTTTCATTGAGTTAGACAAGTCTGTGGTCTATGTGATCAGTTTGTTTAGTTTACTGATTAAAATGGAAAGCTATCATCTTTCTGTGGAGCCCAGATAAGGAATGGCTAAGCAACAGATTCTAGCTGCAAAGCAAGTGGTCCTGTTGCTGAGTTACCCAAACAAATAGGTACTAAGGAATTAGGTATATTTGTGGTGGAAAGACAACAGAGATTTATATACCATTCACAGATGGTACTCATACAACCTCAGCCATGAGAAAAATATTTACTGTGGGACACAAATGACCATACAGCCACACCAGCCTTTCTTAGCTGGGTTCTGTGTGACCCAATAGCAAATAACATGGTTCTGAAAACTGAAGGAGTATATTTGGAATTAGGCAAGATCAGATTAGGAGTATAAGTAATTTGCATTAAGTCACTCAGACTTCTAGTTTCTCCATTACTAATGCACTATCTCCTGTCCTTAACTCTCCCATTTAGCTAGTCCATCTAGCTAGCATTGAAGGGCCTATAACGTGCTTGAGACACCAAAAAGTTATTCTACATAACATTATAGTATAACAAGGGACTCAAGGAGTGTAGGATATACAATAATAGAAAAATGGAAGCACAAGTGAGGAGCTAGGTTGGAGATGATATCCTGTTTAGATGAAACACCATTTGGAGCAGTATACACATTAAATCGATGTCCTTATATGGTGTCGACCCTCATTAACTAGAATCAATAAACTTTAGAAACAAGACGTAAAAGTGGCAGTGGCTCTGCTTATCATCACTCCCAGTGATTCACTTTATTTTTTTTTCATTTATTTTTATTAGGTGGAGGCTAATTACTTTACAATATTGTAGTGTTTTTTGCCATACATTGACATGAATCAGCCATGGATTTACATGTGTTCCCCATCCCGATCCACCCTCCCGCCTCCCTCCCCATCCTTTAGAAATGTGTGTTTCCCATCCCCACAACTCTAGTCCTTTCAGATCTGGAGGTCTAGGTTCCGCATGAGGGTACACTTCAACCAGGGTAACTGCCATGTGACATCAGTTTCTTAATGCTAAGAGTGGGTATCCTGGCAAAGGTAATTTATTTGATCATTGGAAGAAGGCAGTCACAGTTATGATGGTAAATGATAGTTTAAAGAAAAAATACGTTTGACACCAAGGTGATCCAATGACCATACTATTCACCCATTCAAGCTATAATTCAATGGTTTTGGTATATTACATCATTATTTTTCATTGTAATTATGTGTGCATTTTCAGTCACTGAGTCGTGTTTGATTCTTTTCAACCCTGCTGACGGTAGCCAGCCAGGTTCCTCTGTCCCTGGGATTTTCCAGGCGTGAATACCAGAGTGGGTTGTCATTTCCTTCTCCAGAGGCTATTCCTGACCCAGACCTTGAACCCGCGTCTCCTGCGTCTCCTGCCTTTTCATTTACGATTGAGCCATCTGGGAAGCCTAATTGTAATTATACATGCATATGTGTATATATATATATAGCTATACATACATATATATAATTATACATACATCAGTTCAGTTATGTTCAGTTCAGTCTTTCTGTCGTGTCCAACTCTTTGAGACCCCATGGACTGCAGCATGCCAGGCCTCCCTGTCCATCACCAAATTCCGGAGTTGTCCATTGAGTCAGTGATGCCATCCAACCATCTCATCGTCTGTCATCCCCTTTTCCTCCCACCTTCAAACTTTTTCAGTGTCAGGGTCTTTTCAAATGAGTCAGTTCTTCGCATCAGGTGACCAAAGCATTGGAGTTTTAGCTTCAACATCAGTTCTTCCAATGAATAGTCAGGACCGATTTCCTTAAGGATGAACTGGTTGGATCTCTTTGCAGTCCAATGGATTCTCAAGAGCCTTCTCAAACACCACAGTTCAAAAGCATCAATTCTTTGGTGCTCAGCTTTTTTTATAGTCCAACTCTCACATCCATACATGACTACTAGAAAATCCATAGCCTTGATTAGACGGACCTTTATTGGCAAAGTAATGTCTCTGCTTTTTAATATGCTCTCTAGGTTGGGCATAACTTTCCTTCCAAGGAGTAAGCATCTTTTAATTTCATGGCTGCAGTCACCATCTGCAGTGATTTTGGAGCCCAGAAAAATAAAGTCTGTCACTGTTTCCCTATCTGTTTGCCATGAAGTGATGGGACCGGATGCCATGATCTTAGTTTTCTGAATGTTGAGCTTTAAACCAACCTTTTCACTCTGCTCTTTCACTTCTTCAAGGGGCTCTTTAGTTCCTCTTCACTTTCTGCCATAAGGGTGGTGTCATCTTATCTGAGGTTATTGAAATTTCTCCTGGCCATCTTGATTCCAGCTTGTGCTTCATCCAGCCCAGCATTTCTCATGATGTACTCTGCATATAAGTTAAATAAGCAGGGTGACAATATACAGCCTTGATGGCCTCCTTTCCCTATTTGGAACCAGTCCATTGTTCCATGTCCAGTTCTAACCGCTGCTTCCTGGCTTGCATACAGATTTCTCAAGAGGCAGGTCAGGTGGTCTGGTATTCCCATCTCTTTCAGAATTTTCCACAGTTTGTGATGATCCACACAATCAAAGCCTTTGGTATATGATTATACATACATATATAATTATATATTTATATTCACATATATATAAATTTTTTGGAGAAGGAAATGGCGGCCCACTCCAGTATTCCTGCCTAGAGAATCCTGTGGACAGAGGAGTCTGGTGGGCTGCTATCCATAGGGTTGCACAGAGTCGGACATGACTAAAGCAACCTGGCATAGCTTGCATATATAAATTTTATCATTTTTAGATTAGATTCAGTGTCATTCACAATGCTTTGCCAGCTCACCACTCTCTATTTCAAAAACTTCAGTATTTCCACCCCCAAATTCTATTAAGCCATTGTGAAAATTTCCATTCCTGCTCTACCTCACACACCCACTCTCCATATCTAGTCTCCTTACTATCTCTATGAACTTGCCTCAATATTTCTTATAATTGGAATCACACAATGTTTGTCCCTTTTTGTCAGTTTATTTTAGTTAGTGTAATGTTTTTAAGGTCCTTCCATGTTGCAGCATCCCTTTTAATGTCTTAGTGATGTTAAAAAAATATGGTATATACATTTTGATTATTCACTAATCAATTAAAAGATACTTGGATTGTTTTCACCTTTTGGCTATTGTGAATAATGCTGCAATGAGCACAGGGCCTTAAATATCTGTTTGAGTCCCTGCTTTCAATTTTTTTTTTTTTTCAGTATTTTCAGAAAGAGTAGGCTATATGGAAATTTTCTGTTTAGCTATCTTGTTGAGTTTATTACTCCACCAGGTAATATCTCTTAACTGTTAGAAGTGGTAGTTGAACTTCAAAGACCTCTAGAAATATGGTAAAGAATCCGCCTGCCAATGCAGGAGACACAGGTGATATGGGTTCAATCCCTGGATCAGGAACATTCCCTGGAGTAGGAAATAACAGAAACCCACTCCAGTATTCTTGCCTGGAAAATCCCATGGACAGAGGAGCCTGGTAGGCTCCCATCCATGTGATCACAAAAAGTATTCACACACGACTGAGCAACTGAGCACACACGCACAGAAATGAGCTAGAGTAGGAACACCATGAGTAGTGATTATGGCCGTAAGACCAGCTGAAGTCAAAGGGTAAAAGCTTGTATTAGACTCAATAGCATATATTTTTTTACCCCAGGAAAAGAGACCTGAAGGATTTGTTTCCAGATGGAATAACCTGTCAAAGGAAGCAAGTGGATCTAAGTGGTGCAAAGAGTGGACTATAGTAGAGGTTATGATGTACTACTGAAATCCCCTTTCAGAATGGGGACACATGTTACTCCAGATGCTGGGGGTGATAGCTACTGGTATCTAAGAGAAATGTCCCTCCTCAGAAAATTGGCCTCAGTTAAGGAAGGTGCCTCATACACTTTTACACTGCCTCAGTGGGAAGAAACTTGTATCCAGTGCAGTTAAAACAGGTCTTTAAAGTTCCAGTACCTTTTCTTAAGTTGGGACATCTCTGAAGGGTTTCAACAGCTTGAGAACCCTTCTTGATATTAGCTGAGTCCAACGTTGCAATTGCATCATAATTTCTTTTTCTGCCTAGTTCTATTTTTCTTTTAATTTCTACAGACATTACTCAATTTTTCTTTTATTTCTACAGATACTGTTCATTTCATTGCCTGTTTTCCAGGTAACTTGATAAAAAATAATTGGCTTAGAAAAACTGACAGAAGAATATCAATAATCGAAGACTAAAAATGGTTGTTGGCTCAGTTGTATCCACGGTTTACTGGTCCTCATTTTCAGTGAAAGTTCAGATTTCTTAAGATTTAAAATGTATAGTCTTTTCATAGTGATGCTTTTTTAAAAATGTTCTGATACTGCAAAGAATTCTTTGTAATTTCTATGTGTGGCATAAGGTGAATAGTAAATATTGTAAATAAAATCAGAGCAAAGCGATAACTGATTCTCTGAAGAAAAAATAAGAGTAATTTGTGTGTACAGAATATGTAAAAATAAAATGTATGACAGTAAATAGTACAGAAGATAGGATCGGAGTAATCAACAATATACGATTATGAAGTGCTTAAACTACACATGATGTGGTATGATTTTGTTTGAAGGCCAACTGATTAAGTAAGAAATATATTTTAAACAGAGGCAACCACTGAAAAATGAAAACAGGCATAAATAGTAGATCAGTAGCATAGAAAAAATATAATTATTTAAAATGTTCTATTATTCTAGAAAAGGCATAAATAGAGGTGACAAATACCTGTATACAACCGGAAAAATAGAAAACAGCTGGGAATATAATAGATCTTAATAATCACTTTAAATATAGGTAGTTCAGTTCAATTCAGTTCAGTTCAGTCACTCAGTTGTGTCCGACTCTTTGTGACCCCGTGAATTGCAGCACACCAGGCCTCCCTGTCCATCACCTACTCCAGGAGTTTACTCAAACCCATGTCCATTGAGTCGATGATGCCATCCAGCCATCTCATCCTCTGTCGTCCCCTTTTCCTCCTGCCCCAATCTGTCCCAGCATCGGGGTCTTTTCCAGTGAGTCAGCTCTTCACATGAGGTGGCCAAATTATTGGAGTTTTAGCTTCAGCATCAGTCCTTCCAATGAACACCCAGGACTGATCTCCTTTAGGATGGACTGGTTGGATCTCCTTGCAGTCCATGGGACTCTCAAGAGTCTTCTCTATCACCACATTTCAAAAGCATCCATTTTTCAGCACTCAGCTTTCTTCACAGTCCAACTCTCACATCCATACATGACCACTGGAAAAACCATAGCCTTGACCAGACGGACCTTTGTTGGTCATAACTTTCCTTCCAAGGAGTAAGCGTCTTTCAATTTCATGGCTGCAGTCACCAGGTGAACAAATTTGGAACACAGATCTGAGACCAACTTTTTCAGTCTCCTCTTTCACTTTCATCAAGAAGCTATTTAGTTCTTCTTCACTTTCTGCCATAAGGATGGTGTCCTCTGCATATCTGAGGTTATTAATATTTCTCCCATCAATCTTGATTTCAGCTTGTGCTTCTTCCAGCCCAATGTTTCTCATGATGTACTCTGCATATAAGTTAAATAAGCAGGGTGACAGTATACAGCCTTGACGTACTCTTTTTCCTGTTGGGAGTCAGTCTGTTGTTCCATGTCCAGTTCTACTTGTTACTTCCTGACCTGCATCAGGTTTTTCAAGAGGCAGGTCAGGTGGTCTGGTATTCCCACCTCTTTCAGAATTTTCCAGTTTATTGTGATCCACACAGTCGAAGGTAGTTAAAAGATGCCAAATAAATATAAGTAGTTTAAAAATTCCAATATTTTGGCCACCTGATGCGAAGAACTGACTCATTAGAAAAGACCCTGATGCTGGGAAAGATTGAAGGCAGGATGAGAAGGGGACGACAGAGGATGAGATGGTTGTTTGGCATCACCAACTTGTTAGACATGAGTTTGAGCATGCTCTGGGAGTTGGTTGATGGACATGGAAGCCTGGTGTGCTACAGTACATAGGGTCGGAAAGAGTCATACATGACTGAGCCACTGAACTGAAAAGATGACAGATAGCAAATATTGATAGGTTGAATAAACAAAGATCAGTTATAAGCCATCTTGTGTTTCTATAAGAAACACACTTAAATATCTTGGCATTGAGATGTTAAAGGGACAAGAAAGGTATATTAATGTCTGATAGACTAAATTCAGAAGAAATGTTCCCAGGAATAAAGAGGGATATTACAGAGTGATAAAAGCACCAATTCTCCAAGAAGACATGACAGTTTTATGTGTGTGTGTATCTAATAACAGAGCTATAAATTATATAAAGCAAAAACTGATAGAACTGCAAAGAGAAATAGAGAAATCCACAATGATAGCTAGAGATTACAACACTCCTCTATCTATAATTGATATAATTGGCTGCTATACAATCAGTAAGAGTTTATAACAATTGAATAACACCATTGAATGAAACCGTTGACATTTATGGAACACTTACCTAATATCAGCAGAATAATTATTTTCAAGTGCATGTGGAACTTGACTAAGGCACAGCATCATCTTGACTATATAACAAATCATGCAAACAAAAAGAATAGTACACTAAATGGTAATTTAATGACCATAATAGAATTAATCTTTAATAAGAGAGTTATTTAGAAATTCTCAAATATTTGTAAATTAACCAGTACACTTCTCAATATCTATGAATTAAGGAGCAAATTTGAAGAGATATTAAGGAAACAGCTTTTGAACTAATCAAAAATGAAAATAGAACATATCAAATATTAGTGTAATCCAACTTAATGCTTAGAGTGGAATTTATATCATTCAACTTTTATTTTAAACAAAAGTATAAAACAGTCATTTAAGACTTTGCCAATAAATAAATATGTAAATTAGAAAATGAAATTCAAAGTAAGCAGGGGAAAACATAAAGAATAAAGCAAAAATCAATGATATAGAAAGCAAAGAAAATAAACTCAATGTAACAAAAAGCTGCTTCTTTGCAATGAGTCATAAAGCCAAATAAATTTTATAGATGAGAAAATTAAGCCTTGGAGAGGTTAATTCATTTACCCAAAATCATATAAAAGCAAGAAAAGGGTCCAAATCTACATATTTTTAAATCTAAAAACTCCTAATCACTACTTTGATAGATCATATATTTTGCCTTGGTTCATTTAAATGAAATAAGATGCCAATGATTTCTCCATCTGCTGTGCATGTAGATATTCCAGTCCCATCTAACCAAAGAAGCATTGCAAAGAAATATTCCTCTGAGAAATCAGAGATGCCAACTTAAATGCTATTACTGTGGCAAAATGTTATTAATAAGACAATCAATCCGTGGTTCAGTGTTAGTTACACAGGGTTGAATAATATTCTCCAAAGTTTGGATGTCATACAATACTTAATACAAAAACGCATGTGAAAACACATGTAACTCAGAGCATTAATTTTTTTTTTTATCTATAAGTGAATGAAAACAATTTGATCCTTCTAATTTTGCTGAGACTTTTTTTTGGGAACAGTTAGAAGAGCTTGCAGTTTCAGGTCCTTAATCACAAAGACAGTTCTCAGTGTTTCTGCAGTTTCTTAAAGTTCAAACTTTATGTACCAAGTCATCATTAATTGTTTGTTTATATCTATAACTGAAGCCTAGCTTCACAAGATGCTAGAATTTGTGTTTTGCTATGCTGCACTTTACTGTACAAAGTGATGATTACAATTGCATTTTATGCCTGTGAGAGACTCTCCTAAAAGTGCTGTCTTATATATCCTGTGATATTATTTGGGTGGTGGATGTTAAAAGACATAATGGGTTTTAGAGGAAAGGGCAGATTCATGACTGAGTCTGGCCTCAAAAGTAATCTTTCTGTGCATATCTTCATGAACTTTATAATACTAGATAAACATTCCTTGACTTAAGGCTCATATTTGTATTTTCTATTTCACACCTAATATAGGTTAAGTTACTGTATCTTTTAGGTGGTTTCCATAGAAAGGGATAAGAAAACTCAACTGACTTAAAATGGGAACTTACTTGTTCACATTGGTAAGAACACAGAAATAGAAATAGCTTCAGGTAGAATTTTAATGTGAAATCTTAATATCATCAGAGCTCTGTCTTTTTCCATTGTTTCTCTCTACTTATCTACTGTAAGATGGTTTTATTTATAGCTCAACATAGTGGTTGCCAGTAACGTATTGCTACATCATCTAGGCCTTATATCAGGGACAGTAAAAACAAGAGTATGTATTTTGTTGTTGTTGTTCAGTCTCTAAGTTGTGTCTGATTTGTTACCCCGTGGGTTGTAGCATGCCAGGCTCCTCTGTCTTCCACTACTGTGGACTGCAGCATACAAGTCTCCCCTGTCCTTCACTGTCTCCTGGAGTTTGCTCATATTCGTGTCCATTGTGATGCTATCTAACCATCTCATTCTGTGCCCTCCTCCCTCCTTTTTCTTGCAATCTTTCCCAGCATCAAGGTGTTTTCCAGTGAGTTGGCTCTTCACGTCAGGTGGCCAAAGTATTGGAGCTTCAATTTCAGCAACAATCCTTCCAAAACATATTCAGGATTCATTTCCTTTAGGATTGACTGGCTTGATATTCTTGCACTCAAAGGGACTCTCAAGAGTCTTCTCCAGCACCACAATTTGAAAGCATCAGTTCTTCCCATAGTTTCTTGTGATTTACACAATCAAAGGCTTTTGCATAATCATTGAAAAAAAAGTAGTTGTTTTTTGGGAACTTTCATGCTTTCTCCATGATCCAACCAGTGTTGACAGGCTGATTTCTTGTTCGTCTGCCTCTTCAAAATGCTGCTTATACATCTGGAATTTCTTGATTCACATACTGCTGAAGCCTAGCTTAAAGGATTTTTGGTCATAACTTTGCTAGCCTGTGAAATGAGTGCAGTTGTATGGTAGTTTGAACATTCTTTGACTTTACCCGTTTTTGGGAATTGGACTGAAAATCGACCTTTTCCAGTATGTGTTTTAGTCAGTGTCTATGTATGTGTAATTAATATAACTTAAACCAATTGGGGTCATAGCTTATCCCAGAACCAATGCTTATAGCCAGGGGTTGGAATTATATTGGTTAGCTTTGTCTGGGTTCCATTTCCCCTACTAAACCCAGTGTTATATGAGTCACATGAGATGAGAGGAAGAAATTTTTTTTTTTTTTTTGCTGTTGTTGTTTTGCATAAAGGAAATTTGGAAGTCCTAAAAGAAGAGAAAGGAGACACAAATAATAACCACACATAGGAAAAAGATAGCAGGATGATTTGGGAAAATTCTTTTCCTTTTTTATTTCAAATTGAGCAGCACAACTTTTTACGTGAAGCAATCCTCACAGTGGCATGTTTCAGAAGACCTGCCACTTAACACTGCTGTACTGATTACTCAGGGGGGATGTTATGATGTGAACAGTTCTTTGAGCTACTCTGTGTTTGCTAACAGGAAATCAGAGAAGTCTTGCTTTCCTGATACATGTCTTAAGAATTAAGAGGAGCTTTATGTTTTAGAGATTACTGCAGGTTTCTTGCCTAGATAGGTTATTTAAAACAGGAGAGCTGCCACTCAGTGGTAACTGAAAGAGTGTTTGAACTTTAGACATGTGGTGCTCGAACTGCAGGAAGAGTGAAGGATTTACCAAGGAAGACTGGCTGGACGTTGGGCATCTCAATCCAAATTCAACATTTCTTTTCAAGAAACCAGTGTCTTAAATCAATAACTCTGCCAATCCATATCTACAATTTCCCCATAGTTACCTTCCAACACTCATATTGGCAATGTTGAATTTAATGTGACCTGTGACATGGATATTTTTTCTATTCTTACTTATCCTCCTTAAACAATTATAATTGCTCCCTCAGGGAATCATTCAGTATATTCTTCAACAATTCACCCCTAAAAATGATAGACTATTTTCAAGCTCAAGTCTAACACAATAACACACAATATAATGTGTAGTCAAAAAGTCTTGCTGAGTTTTGAAATAGATTGTTTAATGGAAAGCTGTAACACTAGTTTTCAATTTCTCACTGCTTTACTATCTTTAGAGATTCAAATTTCTGTGGAACTTCCCTAAGTGCAACTTCCCCCCTATTTTAACCCTTAGTTTTACAAGTTAACAAAATTGAATCAATTATAACAAAGACTTCTAAGACCACTGGATTTATTTTTTTAACATTTTAATTGTGTGTATGGGTTTATTTGGTCATTGTCAGTGTACATATACCCCAAATGGTTCCCTTCCTAGTGCTGATGATGAGGGTGGAATTTTATCACTGAATTTTTAATACTTTGGTCTTTTGACATTTTATTTTTTAACAGCAAATACATGTATTTTGGAAATAGTTGAAAATTTGAGTTGTCAGATCTATACAGTTGTCTCATGTCAATGTGTTACATCCTATTCCTAATATCTGGTAAAAGTGGCTGAGGCAATGCCCCACAAGAAAGACAAGAGAAATCAAAAGTATGAAATGACTTCACCATATGTATGGAAATTCTCTCAATTTTTAATTGCACATCTCAAATTAGATAGTGAAAGTTCTTTATATTTTGGCACTGTCTAACTGTTGTTTGAGATTCTAATATAGTTTCTGCAAACCTGGCACATTATGTATCTTAGAACCAAAATAAAATCCCTGGTTTTGTTGCAAGGTGCAGATGAAGTATGGTGGAGATTGTGATGTGTGTGTGTGGTAGCCAGTCAGTCGTGTCTGGCTCTTTGCCTCACCATGGGCTGTAGCCACCAGGCTCCTCTGTTCATGAAATTCTCCAGGCAAGAATACTTGTGTGTTGCAATGCCTTCCTCCAGGGGATCTTCCCAACTCAGGGATCAAACCCAGGTCTCCTGAATTGTAGGCAGATTCTTTACCATCTGAGCCACCAAGGAAGCCTGGCAATTGTGATATGAGGTTAAATAATTAAAGATTTCCTTTACCCATGACCCTAGTATTTGAAAACAAAATAAATTAACGACTTGAAAATGTATCAGTAGATTATAGAGATATTTCATTTGGGAAATTTTTTTGGCTATAATATCTACACGTTACCTATAGATAACATGGAGATATTTTAGCCAAAAAATTCAAATTTAGAAAAATTATCTGTTTTCTCACTTTCTTAAAGAAAATTCAGTACAACTACAAAGTTCCTCTTTCCCAAGGTATTAGCAAATTTTATAACTTTAGGGATGTTAACCTCATCTTTCCTTTCCTAAAAGTCACACAAAATTCGAGAGAACCCATTAACAGGAAAGACGTCTAATGCTCAGGTTTTAGAGTCAATCTCAGTGTCTTAAATTAGACGATGCAAGAAAAGGAAGTTCTACTCTTGCACAAGCAGCCACAGACCACAGCTTGAAGGAATGGGAGAGCACTGTCCTTGTTATATTGAGTATGGTTTAGAATATATTTTGCTACAGAAATATTGTATTATAATACTGTAATAGATCATTTAATTTGGAATCTTTCTAAAATATGAAATAATGTCATTCTTGTTTTATTTCCGTTTAATATGAAATCTCAGACTTCCTTGGCGGCTCAGACAGTAAAGCGTCTGCCTACAATGCTGGAGACCCGGGTTCATTCCCTGGGTTAGGAAGATCTCCTGGAGAAGGAAATGGAAACCCACCCCAGTATTCTTGCCTGGAAAATCCCACGGATGGAGGAACCTGGTAGACTATAGTCCATGGGGTCGCAAAGAGTCAGACACAACTGAGTGACTTCACTTTTCACTTTCTTTTCAGAGTTGGAATAAATTACAGAAACATGTGTTCTTCCAAATAAATTAAAAAGTTGATCAGTATGTATTAATCAATTCTGAAGGACACAAATATTGTTTAACAAATTGATACTGAGGTATAGATTCAATCAATATGTTTAATTGCTATTTAGTTTTGAATACCTAAGATTACTCAGTATCTGATAAATATATCAAGCTGGATTTAGAAAAGGCAGAGAAAACAGAGATCAAATTGCCAACATCTGTTGCATCATAGAAAAAGCAAGAAAGTTCCAGAAAAAACACCTACTTCTGCTTTACTGGCTATGCCAAAGCCTTTGGCAGTATGGTTAACAACAAACTGTGAAAATTCTTAAAGAAATGGGAATATCAGAGCACCTTATTTGTGTCCTGAGAAACCTGTATGCAGGTCAAGAAGCAAGAGTTAGAACCGGATGTGGAACAATGCACTAGTTCCAAATCGGGAAAGGAGTATGTCAAGACTGTATATTGTCACCATGCTTATTTAACTCATATGCAGAGTACATCATACGAAATGCCGGGCTAGATAAAACACAAGCTGGAATCAAGATTGCTGGGAGAAATATCAAAAACCTCAGATATGCAGATGATACCACCCTTATGGCAGAAAGCGAAGAGGAACTAAAGAGCCTCTTGATGAAAGTGAAAGGGAGTGGGAAAAAGCTGGCTTAAAACTCAATATTTAAAAAACTAAGATCATGGCATCCCGTCCCATCAGTTCATGGCAAATAGATGGGAAATATGGAAACAGTGACAGACTTTATTTTCTTGGGCTCCAAAACTCATTGGAGCCTTGGAAGAAAATCTATGACCAACATAGACAGCATATTAAAAAACAGAGACTTTGCTGAAAAAGGTTCATCTAGTCAAAGCTATGGTTTTTCCATTGGTCATGTATGGATGTGAGAGTTGGACTATAAAGAAAGCTGAGCACTAAAGACTTGATGCTTTTGAACTGTGGTGTTGGAGAAGACTCTTGAGAGTCCGTTGGACAGCAAGG
Organism: Dama dama; assembly: GCF_033118175.1. Taxonomy (NCBI): domain Eukaryota; kingdom Metazoa; phylum Chordata; class Mammalia; order Artiodactyla; family Cervidae; genus Dama; species Dama dama. The sequence continues at coordinate 49,827,973 of NC_083685.1, read as the reverse complement.
AGACCCAACCAGTTCATCCTAAAGGAAATCAGTCCTGAATATTCAGTGGAAGAACTGATTCTGAAGCTGAAGCTCCAGTACTTTGGCCACCTGATGTGAAGAACTGACTCATTGGAAAAGACCCTGATGTTGGGAGAAATTGAAGGCAGGAGGAGAAGGGGATGACCAGAGGATGAGATGGTTGGATGGCATCACTGACCAATGGACATGAGTTTGAGCAAGCTCCAGAAGTAGGTGATGGACAGGGAAGCCTGGTGTGCTGCAGTCCATGGGGTTGCAAAGAGTTGGACATGACTGAGTGACTGAACAGAACTGAATTGATAGATATACCGCAAATCATAAACAGGAGATTAATGTTGTATGTTATTGCTCCATTGTATTTGTTGTTAATGCATGCATTTTTAATTTCATAGGCATTTAAGATTAAAATCATCACATTATTTATTGACAAGAGAACAATTTATTCTTATTTAAGAAAAAAAATGTGTGTCAACCAAATTTAGCATTTTCTTTTTAGTTTCTTCTCAGGAAATCTTTTCTGTATTAGACTTTTTTGTTATTTATTTTCTCTAGGAAATTGTCACTTTGAAGATAATCTGTAATGTTCAAAATGTTCTCTAATAAAAGTAAATATCATTATTGTTTACTTGAAATTATAGGAAAGTATCAATTATTCCAAATTGAACCCAATAGTATCTAAGTATCTAGTCATCTCTTCTTTCCACAAAGAGCATATTTATTAAACCTTAAAGCATTCAGAGCAAAAAAAAAAAAACAAACAAAAAAACTATTCCTGAGCACATTTTGGCAGCAAAGTATGCAATTTACTTAAACATTTAGAATATTTTAGTGTTAGTCTCATGAGTGATTTCACGCCATCATTAGAGAAACCTGCCTGCAGGGCCACTGTCACCATGCCCAATAAAACAGAAAAATAGAAAATGACATACATTTCTACTATACATCTGAGTCTTTTCTATGTCTACTTTTGTTTCTTTTTCTGGATTTCCCTGTAATTATATTTTTTGAGTCCCTCGTCATTTATCTTCTGTCCCTTTTGCCTTTGTTTCTAAAAAAAACTTGAATATTTGAAGTATTTTCCCCTCAAATATTTGATTTTCAGTTGTATACTCACTTCTTGCTCAAGTTTCACATTTCAATTATCTTTACAATATCTTTTAAAATATGCATTAAAAATATATGTTGTTTTTCCTTAATGTTTTTCACTTCCTGAAAACCTATCTGAGTATTATCAAACATTCAGGGTTTTAGCAAACTTGTTCTTTTAAACACATAGTGCTGAAAATTATCTCCTATAGAAAATGTTGCGTGTGTTGCTACATTTTTCCTTGTGAATAACTTAAAAGATTGATATGTATTAAAAAATTCCAGAATTAAATTTGGGTCAATTTACAACTCAATATAGCTTAAAACTGATATAATTTTTGTGCTTGGAAATTTGCTGGACAAAAAAAAAAAATTGGTACTTTATTGTTTCAACTTGTATTCCTATCAATACGACTGGCTGAATATTTTTCTATTATTTTATGTGCAGGTAACCAAGAACATCTGCAGTTGTATGAGAGAAGTTAAAAAGCAGGGTCCAGGTGCTTAACTGTACAATTATGAATTATACTTAAAATAAGACTGAGTTCATTTCTGTTCCACAAATGTCATAATTTATTAAAAATAGTTTACTTAAATTAATATGACATTGTGTTCTACAAAAATTTGTATGTGTTCCAACATTGTGATTTGACTTGGCAATTTCAAGTTATCTACCTCAGCCATATATTTATATTTTCCCTGTTCCCAATCATGTTGATGAAATATAATACATTCTATTTATTTTATGGAGTTTCCCAGGTGGTTCAGTGGTAAGAATCTGCCTGCAATGCAGGGGATGCAAAATGCATGGGTTCGATCCCTGGGTCAGGAAGATCCCCTGGAAGAGCAAATGGGAACCCATTCCATTATTCTTGCTTGGAAAATTCCAAGGACAGAGGAGCCTGGCATGCTACAGTGCTTTGGGTCCCAAAGAGTCAGACACAGCTGAGTACACACACATATGCATTTATTTTATATTCTTAAATACAACAAAACCTGAAGGATTTTCAGTGGGGCATATCAATTTCCAGTTCTTTTGTTATTAAGAAAATAACAAAACTTACTTGTCCAACTTACTCAGCATGGACTCTGCTATGTAAAACATAGAAGACCCAGCAGATCAGGCCCTGTGCCACCTAGGAGGCCCATATAGACATGAGAGGATTCCTCCCTCCCATGGCTCTGCTACAAACTCTGTGCTTTGGCTGATCAGTCTTCCCCAGTGGTCACCAGAAGGACCAGAGAACACAATTGGGAAATGCAGAGACTTAGTGCTCACTCTATGGGACAAAATTGACCGCTGAGAGCTGGGAGATGACAAAGATCTGGCTCTCACTGTGAAGACTCTTCTGAGTTGTAGTGATCCCTCACCAGGCTGTGCATTCTCAGGGAGCAGTCTCTAACTTAGTGTATGAAATAGGACTCCTTCCCTTTTTTCTTAACTTACTACCCATCTTCCCTCCTCTCTTGTCACTTTGAGCCCATACTCCCAATAGACTGTAGAGTTTCCAGAATCTGTTTTTGAGATTTCTCAGGCTGTGATTGTTGGTCACATCATAATTACTCCTTTGCATATTCCTCAGGTTTTTTGTTTGTTTGTTTTTTGGGATGTCAGCACCCAATATTTGCAAAATTACAACCCAAGTTATATCCAACTCTGTCTACCCTAAACCTAAACTTCTGCCATTAAATATAGGTGGAAAAATGCATGAGACAAGCTTAATTTCTAACTTAAAATTTAAATTTATGCCTGTGAACCTAATTTGGGATCAAAAATCTTGTCTTTGCATCTGTTATATAGTCCAGATGTAGAATACAAACTTATGGCTACCGGGAGGTAAGGGGGATAGGGATAATCTAGGAGATTGGGAGACATACTAGTCTAATTTATACATAGACACATTACTATGTATAAAACAGATAACTAATTAAGGACCTGCCTTGTAGTACAGGGAACTCTATTCAATACTCTCTACTTGCCTATATGCGAAAAGAATTTTTTAAAAAGTGGATATATGTATAACAGATTCATTTTACTATACACTTGAAACTAACACAGCATTATAGATCAACTATACTTCAATAAAGATTTAAAAAAAAATAAAATCAGCCCCTCACATATATACTAAATCTCATTCTTCCTCATCTTCTTATTGACATTGTTCCAGCAAACCTCTTTGTTATTTCCTACATCATCATTACTTTTTTATAACTTTTCCAGATGTTTTCCATCAGTCTGAAAACATAATGTCCCATCTTAAAAAAAAAATGGACAGAAAACACTTCTTTGATTCTTTTTACTCTCTGGATATGATCTTGTTTTGTGTGTGTGTGTAAAATTTGCCTCTGTATCCTTTTTTTCCAGCTGCTCTTTAATGCATTCCAATCAGATTTACCTTCTATCATCCAACTGAAACTGTTCTTGACTAGATCAGCAATAAGCATAAAGTTGCTAAATGTAATCGGCAATTGCATGTCATCATTATACTTCACTTAAAGAGCAGAAAAAAAACAAACTTAATTTTTTTTTAAACCTGGCTTTTAGGACATCAGACTTTGTTTGTTTTCATTCTGTCACACTGATGGCTTCATCTTAGTCTTTTTTGAGTGTTTCTTCTCTCCACTCTTAACAGTGAAATCATAAGTTAATAAGTCCACAAGGCTCAATCATTGACTCTTTTTTTTTTTAAACTACACTCATTTCTTTGACTATTTCATCTAGAGTCTATCTAGTTTTAGTTGCAATACATTCTGTATGATGAGTAATATGCTATTTATAACTACAGCCTAGTATTCTCTAGCAAAAACTCCCCATTTGTTGATAACTTTATTATCATCTTCTGTTGGCCATGTGATAGAGATCTCTAAATATGACCCAAACTAAACTCTTGTTTTTCTTGAAAGCAACGTCATCCATATTCTTTTCTATAATCATTAATGACAACTCCATAATTTCAGTTGGTTAGTTCAGAATTGCAGTTATTCTCTATTCTCTTGTTTTCACACTATGTATGAAGTGAATTAAATGCCCTTATTTTTGTTTCTGCAGTAACGTGTCCTGTAAAACTGCCAAAAACATTTAATTATCAAATAGTGAACCATTGCTTCTAGGGAAGATACAGATTTAAGTTCCTATAAGCCTCTGGTCATATTTTTGCCCACTGATCAACGAATTACATGATTTTATGTATGTTTCTGTTTAAAGATATCTTATTTAATATATATTCATTAATATATTATCTTATTTAATATTGATTCATTAACATTGAAATTGGGCCAACAGCACAAAAACTCATGCCTGGCCATCATTTATCTAATACTCCTATTTTCTCCAAAAAGTATACCTTAGCCTTCTTGCACTTTAGGAACTCTAGGTAGCCTTCAGAGCTACACTTGGTGGCCAATTTGAGAGCAAGATTACAAGCAAGAAGCTCAAAAATGTGGTAACTGTGGCACTAAAAAGATAGTGAAAACAAGACGTGTTTATGGTATGATAATTGAAACAAGAAAGCAGAGCATTGCCTAATTTGACCTCATGTGGAAACATGCACATTGGGCAACTCTAACTTTGTGCAGCTCTGAGCAGGTCCACAAATGATGGAAAAAGTATCCTCTGCAAACAAATTTTAGTTGGTAGGGAATTTTGTAAATATGGAATCTATGAATAGTGAGGTATATCATATTTTTAAATGGCACTTTCCAAGAAGAACTAGAATGTGAGCACTTATCACCAAGTCAAATTATGATACTGTTCCTCCAGTATTATTCAAATAGACTCCTTTAATGTTCTCCATGCTTCTGTCCTTGCTCCTATACTGTCTACTCTCAATATCGCCCATTCATAATATGTTAGTAAGAAAGAGAGAAAGAGAAGAGAGAGGGAAGGGTGGGAAGAAAAGGGGAAGGAAGGGAGGGAGGGAAGGAGGAAGAAAGAAAGAGAAAGAAAGAAAAGGAAAAACAGGGAAAGAAAAAACCACTGCTAGTTATTATGGTAGGGCACTCCAATTCTAGAGATGTTGAAACTTGGAGAAAGTATGTTTCTTAGAACTGATAAAATCCTGTATATCCTGTATATATTGTATGTATATCCTGTATATACAAAAGCTTAAGTACAACAAAATCTAAAGGATACACAATGGGTTCATTTTTTCTATCGAGCTACCAGTGTAAAATTCACTTTGATTATTATGATCTAAGAAAGCATGTGTTTTCCCATGACATTACCATATGATGCTTACAATTATTTCAAATGTTCTAATTACTAATGGAGTCTCTGACTTTTCCTTATGTTTTTACTGGAGTATAGAATTTAAATATTTATCAATTGTTTCTATGGAAATACTTTTTTTCTCATAAGTATGTTTGAAACTGCTGTCTGTAGCTGTGGCTTACTCTTGTTCTTTATCTATCTGATGTGAGGATTCTATATCTTTTTTTCTTTGTTCTCTTTACAGAAAGAATTGTAGGTATATAAAATATTATCTTTTAAAACATATTTGAGAAAAATTACTTTCTACTTAAAATAGGATTCAGTAATGTTATCACCAAAAGAAAGATTCTGTTTAATACCTGTTTGGTAGCAGTGGCTTCTGGATTACATGCTGTCAGAAGTTCTTGGCCAAGTATTATATGTACTGTACAATTAGTCCTTACTCCTAAGGCAATCTGAGTTATGACAGAACTCATGTATATAATTCATATGTAATCATTTAGTGAAACAAGTTAGATTTCATTTTTATTGCCGATTTATGTCAAATATTATTTCCAATTACATCCCATAATCTCTATGAGGTTTTAACTGTGATTAACTCCAAATTACCAATTTTAATGAAGGCAAATTCATCTTCAGAGTTTAACATAGAAAGTCCCAATAAATGGGTTTCAACCGAATGCAAGAGGCAGAGGGCAAATGTTAGTAGCAATAAATCAATTGATAGAAATACAACTCCAAGTCAATTAAAGTCAAATAGTAACCTACTTAAATTTCCATAGAGGTTAATAGACTTCTTGTCTAGAAATCATCTCTTTTAGGAACAGAATGAATTTTATATGACAGAAACGGAATCTAAGCTGCCTGAACTTACTTGCTTTTCTCTCATCTTCTCCTTCCCTTCCTCTCTCCCTTCCTCCCTTGTGAACTTGACCCTTTTATACGTTCCTTCCTTTTCTTTTTTAATATTTTTATAGTGATTAAACACATATGCTTTAAAACCAGAGAGCTTTGGTTACATTCTAGTGTGAACATTTACTATTTGATCTTGATCAAACTGAATTTTCTTGTTCCTCAGTTTCCTAACATGCTTTTTAATGGTGATCTCTTTCTCAAGAATTTGTTAGCATTTTCAGCATTAGCACAAATAAAGAGCAAAACAAAAATCTTGGCACATATTAACTGCCTGGTTAATGGTAACTAAACATTTAGCCATAGCGGATATCTTTATGCAATTTATCATTTGCATGTAAATTATTATGTTAAATTATATAATAATTTTATACATTAAATGGTTCATGCTACTCAGTCTTTTGTTTAATTTTTCATAATTTTGTACTTTAACAAACAGTGATGCTGAAAATATTAAATAAGCCAAAGTAATAAAATTTCTAAAGTAGGAAATGGCAACCCATTCCATTATTCTTACCTGGAAAATTCCATAGACAGAGAGGTTTGGTGGGCTACAGACGCAAAGAGTCAAACATGACTGAATGAATGCAATAAAATGTCCTAGTTGTATCAGTCTATTAGGTATGCTAATAATAAAAATAAGTATTAAGTAGTTGTAATATGACAGAAACCATATTAAGTGCGTTAAGTGGATTTTCTAATTAAATCTTAACAACAATATGGTGAGGTCAATATCAAACACACTGCTTGAGGATATATAGGTATTCTGCAAACTTTTTTCCTAAATGATTTTAATTATTTTCTTATCTTCAAATATATATATATATATATATACACACACACACACACATATATATACTATTTTAAATTCCCATCTCTAATCAAATTCTCCTTAAAATAATTCATTGCATTATGTAAGTATAAACTCAAAAATAAATTTCTCAGTTCTATTTAGCTGGCAGGTGTTCCAAATACAGTTTTCTGTAGTACTCAGAAAATAGGCAAAATAGTAATTGGCAATGGTCCCTAAATAGCTAGATTGTAATTATTGTGCTCTTAGTATATGTTAAAGTGAGTGAAAGTCACTCAGTCGTGTTTGACTCTTTGCGACCCCCATGGACTATACAGTCCATGGAAGTTTCTAGGCCAGAATACTGGAGTGGGTTAATCTTTCCCTTCTCCAAGGGATCTTCCCAATCCAGGGGTTGAACCCAGGTCTCCTGCACTGCAGGCAGATTCTTTACCAGCTGAGCCACAGGGGAAGTCCTAGTATGTGTTAGGCACTCTATTAAAATTTTGCCCATCCTTTCCTCTTAATTCCTGCCAGATTTCTGTGAAGTAAGTCTTGTTATTTCCATTTTACCTAAAGGAAAGAAGTTCAAAGAATTTGAGTAATACTCCCAAAAGATGCACAGCTTGAAATAGTTCCAGGTCCATTTGATTTCAAAAGCTATGATCTTAAGCATGAGATACACCACCAGTTCTAGCCTGAATTCCACAGAAACCAGAGTGTAAGACAAAATTATGTGTGACCAATTTTTTAGAAAGCAAAAGGAAGTATTCAAGTTTGTGCATAACTGGGCAGCAGGCAGTTATTGTGGCATCTAATGCATCAGAGACAGTATGGAAGCCCCAAGATGCATATCAGCAGTCTGATGACAGATGTGAGCAGGGCGCTAATGTCACTGAAGCCTCTCAGACCACACAGGCTGCTGCCTGGAGTCCATCAGTATCCAGCGGCTCGGGCGGTGAGTATAAGGTGTCCTATAGACCCACTTCAATTTCACTGATGAACATTATAGCCTAAGCATTTCAGTTTTTAATTTGGATAAATTTTAATTGCCTGACATGTAGATTTAGTGGTGGCCAACATAAATTGTAAACATGAAACTCGTAGGTTTATACAGCAAGAGAAAAGAATAATACTTCCAACATTCATAACTGGCAGTGAAGAAGTGCTTTACATAATACAGGTATTCTGAATGGAGCAGAATATCTTACTTGAATCTTCTCTTGAAAACCATAGTGTTATGTAAAAATGTATCAACATTAAATTATAAAATATTTGTAATTTACCCTGTGTTCTAAGAAAACTGAGATCTAAGGAAGAAAGATATGGTTTTTTCCTGGGTAATGGTGACAACAATATAGGCTACCTAATTCAATTCATAATTTTTCTGTTGGCAAATAAGGAAATCTCAAAACCTAAAAAAGAGAAAGAATGCAGATACTAATCTTTTACTGATACTGTTGGTTCATCTTTCTGTTTTTTTTTTTTTTAAAGAAATGTGGTAGAAAGTAGGGAACTAGAGCCAGACAAATTTTAAAAAGTGGACTTAGACATATGTTGCTGCTGAATTTTCTTCCAGTTAACAATATAATGGGAAAATATAAATTGCCCATGAATCTAGGAAATATGAATATATCATGAGTTCTCAGTCTATGTTAAGCCACTAGAGAATCTACAGAATTTGTAGTTATAATATACATCTGTGAGAGTTATTTCATGAGGATGTTATTTATCAGCTATTTTATAATTATGCTTTAGAAATTAGATCTCATTAATTATTTGCATGCAAATGATTGGTTTTTTATGTGAATGAAAGTTTGCTTTACAAATTACTGATATCAGAATATCTATCTTCAAGTATGATGAACTTTTTTTTTGGCAATGAAGTATATCTTTTCATTTTATTATTACCTTTCAAAGTGTCACTTTGTATTTGCCCATATTACATTTATGAAATGTGTGAATAATTTAATATGCAGTTCTGGAAGCATACTCTATCTTCCTGTGAACTAAATTACTTTATAATAGGTTGGTAAATTAAATAGTAATGATAAACGCAGATAAATAAAGTAATAATATTAATTAAATATATTATCTAAAAGGTTGGTAAAACAGATATCTTTAAGTTTTGTCTTTGCCACTAATATATGTTGTTGATTATTCATAGCAAGTTTTGGATTTGATTAAATTGTATTAAATAATTCTTAATATCTGCATTATTTGCTTTATCATGTTATTGTTTTACTCTGTACTAACTCTTTAGAGTACTTATTAAATTTCATGTGGAAAAATCAGGGGCTCAAAAGTTTCAGTTCGTTCAGTTCAGTCGCTCAGTCGTATCTGACTCTTTGCAACTTCATGGATTGCAGCACTCCAGGCCTCCCTGTCCATCACCAACTCAAACTCACGTACATTGAGTCAGTGATGCCATTCAACCATCTCATCCTCTGTCATCCAATCCCTCTCCTGCCCTCAATCTTTCCCAGCATCAGGGTCTTTTCCAGTGAGTCAGATCTTCGTATCAGGTGGCCAAAGTATTGGAGTTTCAGCTTCAACATCAGTCCTTCCAATGAACATTCAGGACTGCTTTCCTTTAGGGTGGATTGGTTGGATTTCCTTGCAGACCAAGGGGTTCTCAAGACTCTTCTCCCAACACCACAGCTTAAAAGCGTCAATTCTCAGTCGCTCAGCTTTCTTCACCGTCCAACTCTCACACCCATACATGACTACTGGAAAAACCATAGCCTTGACTAGACAGACCTTTGCTGGCAAAGTAATGTCTCTGCTTTTTAATATGCTGTCTAAGTTGGTCATAACTATTCTTCCAAGGAGTAAATGTCTTTTAATTTCATGGCTGCAGTCACCATCTGCAGTGATTTTGTAGTCCCCAAAAATAAAAGTCTGTCACTGTTTCTACTGTTTCCCCATCTATTTGCCATGAAGTGATGGGACCGGATGCCATGATTTTAGTTTTCTGAAAGTTGAGTTTTAAGCCAGCTTTTTCACTCTGCTCTTTCACTTTCATCAAGAGGCTCTTTAGTTCTTCTTCACTTTCTGCCATAAGGGTGGTGTCATCTGCATATCTGAGGTTATTGATATTTCTCCCAGCAATCTTGATTCCAGCTTGTGCTTCATCCAGCCCAGTATATCTCATGATGTACTCTGCATATAAGTTAAATAAGCAGGGTGACAATATACAGCCTTGACGTACTCCATTTCCTATTTGGAACCAGTCTGTTGTTCCATGTCCAGCTATAACTGTTGCTTCCTGACCTGCATTTAGGTTTCTCAAGAGGCAGGTCAGGTGGTCCATTACTCCCCTCTTTCAGAATTTTCCACAGTTTGTGGTGATCCACACAGTCAAAAGCTTTGGCATAGTCAATAAAGAAGAAATAGATGTGTTTTTTTTTTTTTTTTTTTCTGGAACTCTTGCTTTTTTGTTGACCTAGCAGATTTTGGAAATTTGATCTCTGGTTCCTCTGCCTTTTCTAAAACCAGCTTGAACATCTGGAAGCTCTTGGTTCACCTATTGTTGAAGCCTGGCTTGAAGAATTTTGAGCATTACTTTACTAGCATGTGAGATGAGTGCAATTGTGCAGTAGTTTGAGCATTCTTTGGAATTGCTTTTCTTTGGGATTGGAATGAAAACTGACCTTTTCCAGTCCTGTAGCCACTGCTGAGTTTTCGAAATTTGCTGGCATATTGAATGCAGCACTTTCACAGCATCATCTTTCAGGATTTGAAATAGCTCACCTGGAATTCCATCACATCCACTGGCTTTGTTCATAGTGATGCTTCATAAGTCCCACTTGACTTCACATTCCAGATGTCTGGCTCTAGGTGAGTGATCACACCATCATGGTTATCTGGGTCATAAAGATTTTTTTTGTATAGTTCTTCTGTGTATTCTTACCATCTGTTCTTAATTTCTTCTGCTTCTGTTAAGTTCATACCATTTCTGTCCTTTATTGAGTCCATCTTTGCATGAAATGTTCCCTTGGTATCTGTAATTTTCTTGAAGAGATCTCTAGTCTTTCCCATTCTATTGTTTTTCTCTATTTCTCTGCATTGATCACTGAGGCAGGCTTTCTTATCTCTCCTTGCTATTCTTTGGAACTCTACATTGAAATGGGTATATCTTTCCTTTTCTCCTTTGCTTTTCACTTCTCTTCTTTTCACAGCTATTTGTAAGGGCTCCTCAGACAGCCATTATGCTTTTTTGCATTTCTTTTTCTTGCGAATGGTCTTGATCCCTGTCTCCTGTACAGTGTCACGAACCTCCCTCCATAGTTCCTCAGGCACTCTGTCTATCAGATCTAATCCCTTAAATCTATTTCTCACTTCCACTGTATAATAATAAGGCATTTGATTTAGGTCATACCTGAATGGTCTAGTGGTTTTCCCTACTTTCTTCAATTTAAGTCTGAATTTGGCAATGAGGAGTTCATGATCTGAACCACAGTCAGATCCCATTCCTGTTTTTGCTGACTGTATAGAGCTTCTCCATCGTTTGATGCAAAGAATATAATCAATCTGATTTTGGTGTTGGCCGTCTGGTGATGTCCTTGTGTGGAGTCTTCTCTTGTGTTGTTGGAAGAGGGTGTTTGCTATGACCAGCGCATTCTCTTGGCTGAAACTCTTTTATCCTTTGCCCTGCTTCATTCTGTACTCCAAGGCCAATTTTGCCTGTTACTCCAGGTGTTTCTTGACTTCCTACTTTTGCATTCCAGTCCTCTATAATGAGAAGGACATCTTTTTTGGTTGTTAATTCTAGAAGGTCTTATAGGTCTTCATAGAACCGTTCAACTTCAGCTTCCTCAGCATTACTGGTTGGGCCATAGACTTGGATTACCATGATATCGAATGGTTTGCCTTGGAAACAAACAGAGATCATTCTGTTGTTTTTGAGCCTGCACCCAAGTACTGCATTTAGGACTCTTTTGTTGACTATGATGGCTACTCCATTTCTTCTAAGGGATTCTTGCCCACAGTAGTAGATATAGTGGTCATTTGAGTTAAATTCACCCATTCCAGTCCATTTTAGTTCACTGATTCCTAAAATACCAATGATCACACTTGCTATTTCCTGTTTGATCACTTCCAATTTGCCTTGATATATGGACCTAACATTCCAGGTTCCTGTCCAATATTGCTATTATAGCATTGGACCCTGCTTCCATCACCAGTCATATCCACAGCTGGGTGGTGTTTTTGCTAACATTCCAGGTTCCTATCCAATATTGCTCTTATAGCATTGGACCCTGCTTCCATCACCAGTCATATCCACAACTGGGTGGTGTTTTTGCTTTGTCTCCATCTCTTCATTATTTTTGGAATTATTTTCCCACTGTTCTCCAGTAGCATATTGGGCACCTACCAACCTGGGGAGTTCATCTTTCAGCGTCTTTTCTTTTTGCCTTTTCATACTGTTCATGGGGTTCTCAAGGCAAGAATACTGAAGTGGTTTGACATTCCCTTCTCCAGTGGACCACATTTTGTCAGAACTCTCCACCGTGACCCGTCCATCTTGGGAGGCCCTACATGGCACGTGTCATAGTTTCATTGAGTTAGACAAGGCTGTGGTCCATGTGATTAGATCAGTTAGTTCTGTGGATGTGACTCTGAGATACCCTACGTCCAAGGTCAGAGAAACCCCAGTAAGATGGTAGGCACTGGAGCACTGTGAGGGGATACCCCACATCCAAGGGCAAAGGAGAAGTCTCAGCCAGATGGTAGGAGGGGCAAATTTGCATTTCGAATCAAACCCCATTCCCATAAGAGATGCTCAAAAGGCTCAAACAAACCTTGTGCACACCAGGACCCAGGGACCCTACAGAAAGTGAGACAGAACTGTGTTTGAGCCTCGCCTGTGGAGGTACAGGTTGGCAGTGGTCTGCCGCAGGGACAGGAGTTCTGGGTGTGGATATTGCATAAGTCCTCTTGGAGGAGATCGCCATTGACCCTACCATGGAGCTGCCAGAACTTGCATAGAACTGGGAAATAGATTCTTGGCAGGCGCAACAGAACCTGTGCACCAGGACCCAGGAGAAAGGAATAGTGACCCCACAGGGGAATCATCCCGTGAAGGTGTGGGGTTGGGGCATGGACTGTAGCAGTGCATGCATGGGATTTTTTGAGGGAGGTCACCATTATCCTCATTACCTCCACCGTAGTTTGGCCCTAGGTAAATAGCAGGAGGGAACACAGGTCCACCCATCAACAGAAAATTGGATTAAAGATTTACTGAGCATGGCCCTGCCCATCAGAACAAGACCCAGTTTCCCCCTCAATCATAGGAAACTTCCATAAACCTCTTATCTTTCTCCATCAGAGGGCAGACAGACTGAAAACCACAATCACAGAAAACTAACCAATCAAAAGTTTAAGGGATATTTACAATGTTATATATTTAATAAATGGTACAGCTAGGTCCTTTGACTCCAAACACCATTAACTTCACTATATAGCACAAGCTAAGATTACACTGTACTCATGTGGCAGCTTTCTATAGAACAAGTTGCTTTATTCTCCTTGAGGTTATGTTTTCAACAAGTAAAACACATAAATACAGAGATAAAAGAATTACAACAAAAACCAAGTCTGTGCTAAGCCCTTACAGGAATTTGTCATAAAATACACACAGAGAGACACACGTGTGCGCACGCGCACACACACACACACACACACACACACACACACACACACACGCTTCAAATAAAAAGAAACTAAACCCTGAACAAGTTTACAGTATTGTAGAAAAAGCCAAAAAAAGTACACTGGAAATTTGTATGACTTGCATGCAGACTTATAAGAATGCAAAATACTAGCACCCAAAGAAGATCCACGTGGATCAGATGGATTAAAGACGGCATGGTGGAGGTGATAACATGCAGATTGGGAACAAGTAAGAAGTTGCTGAGTCAGTAGAAAAGAAGTGGGATGTATTAAGGGTGTTCAGTTGTGTCCGAGTCTTCACAACTCTTTGGATTGTAGTCTGCCAGGCTCCTCTGTGATGGGAATTTTCAGACAAGAATACTGGAATAGGTTGCCATTTCCTTCTCCAAGGGCTCTTACCGCCCCAGGTGTTGAACCTTTGTCTCTTATGTCTCCTGAATTGGTAGGTGGGTTCTTTACCACTGGCGCCACCTGGGAAGCCATGGGTAGAAACAAACAAACAAAATATACATGTTCTAGGTCAAGGGTAGAAAACTACAGCAAAAACAACAACAAAACAAGTGTTTGAGATTAATGGATGAAAAGATGTAGACTCAGTGTCAGAGCAAAATCTTTTTAAAAAAATTTTTTATTGAAATATAGTTGATTTACAGTGTTGTATCAGTTTCAGGTGTATAGCAAAGTGAGTTGGCTATGTATTATACATATATCAAGCCTTTTTAATACTCTTCACCCATATAGGCCATTAGAGACTATTGAGTAGAGTTCTCTGTGCTATACAGTAGGTCCTTATTAGTTATCTATTTTATATACAATAGTTTGTATATGTGATTTTGCAGCACATGGATGGGCCTAGAGATTGTCATACTGAGTAAAGAAAGTCAGAGAAAGACAAATATCATGATATTTCTGTGAAAGGGGAAAAAAAAGGTAGAAATGAAATGACAAAATAGAAATAGAGTCACAGATAACAAACTTAGAGTTACCAGGAACTAAGGGAGTGAGGTATACATTGAGAGTAATATCTTTTAAGCAGAGAAGGGACCTGTCAGATATACACTTTCACTAAGACCAAGGAACTGAGGATTGATTACTGATAACTCAGAGGAAGTAATAATGCAAAGCTCTCCTGTGGTAGAAGTAGTATAAAAGTAGACTATCATTTGGGCCTAAGATCTAGGTCTCATTAGCTAATTGTGATACAATCACATGTATTGTACTCTTTTACATATATTAATTCATAGTATTTATTCCTTATTACAACCCTGTGATTAGGCACTCTTAGTGCCTTTCCCTTGTGAGAAAGCTAAGTCATAGTGTTTAAGTAACTCACAGAGATGCCTCCAGTTTATGAGGGAGACACAGAAATGCTAACTCAAGAGGCTGGCTCCAAAGTCTATGCTCTCAGCCCCTATGCTACTCTGCTTCTTAGATGCTTGGTAGCTTCCAGAGAAGAGAGTGGCTGTTCCACACCGGGAAAGTCACACAGCTTCCTGAATGTCAGTTGCCTTGAATATACAAGTGGGCATGAACATAATTATTTACCTGACCATTCCATATTTTAAGATTGGGGGACACTGTATTATAATCAAAATTAGACTTAACTAATAAAGAGATAGTTTACTAATGTACTGCTTTTATATAGTCATTTAAAAAATATCTCAAACACTCACTGCTATAGTTTCGTCCAGCTCAAACCCTTCACATTCTAAGGAGATATTCTTTCTCTCTTTGCTCCCTAATTTCAAGCCCTTCAGAAGATTCCTTAGTAGCACTCATTGGAAATTCAGTTGCAAACCTCCATTATCATACTCACTTTTTAATAGGCAAGTTTTTATTTATAAAGCTTAATTATAATTCCCTTGAAAGCTTAAAATTTAATTTTTGTTATTGAGGCTCTTATGTAGAGATCCAGTATGTATTTGTTAGTAAAAATTTTAAACAATTCATTTTATTAACAGTGTAATTT
Organism: Dama dama; assembly: GCF_033118175.1. Classification (NCBI taxonomy): domain Eukaryota; kingdom Metazoa; phylum Chordata; class Mammalia; order Artiodactyla; family Cervidae; genus Dama; species Dama dama. Next base: position 49,812,310 of record NC_083685.1, on the reverse strand, counting down.
ACAGTATAGACAGGAGAAATAACTGGAGCTTCACCAGTCAACACATTGGGCACTTAAGGAAATTCTTTCTGTTGATGATATGCTAGTAGTTGATAAATGTTATTGACAGATATTACTCTATCTGTGTCTTTGATTATTCACATCTACATGTGAATGTGTGTATGTTTGTGTTTATGTAGCTAAACTACATGTCCATGTCTGTGCAGGTATGTTTGCTCAACAGCTTCAGTCATGTCTGACTCTCTGCAGTCCTATGGACTGCAGCCTGCCAATCTCCTCTGTCCCTAAGATTCTCCAGGCCAGAATACTGGAGTGGGTTGCCATGACCTCTTCCAGGGGATTGTCCTCACCTAGGGATCAAACCCACATCTCCTGCAATGCAGGCAGATTCTTTTACTGCTGAGCCACTGGGGAAGCCCAGTCTATGTCTGTGGCAACAGGTAAATAATGATGGTAGACTAAGCCAATACTTCCTGTCCAAATCACATTTCTCTCCCTCTTTCTCTCTCATATATATGTATGTGCACACACAATATTTCAAGTAGAAAGTAGATCATTTATAGTTCTATGTAACCAATTTTCCATCATTTCTTTAATCAAAACTCAGCCCAATTTGAGATGACAAAGGAAAATACAGCATAAAACATGAAAGAAACAATGTATAGTATATATTTTTTAAGAATCTTAAAAATCAGAGTCTAAGGATATAGAGTGTGGTGATAAGGATTCTCCTCAGAGCAACAGGACTAAAAGATTTTCCCATCCCTACTTGGCATACACCAGAGGCAGCAGCCACTTCTGCTCACAGTTCAAGTTCTGGGACTCATAGGTGGAAAGTGTTCCATGTGGCTACTACCCCTGCAACACTCAGAGATATCTAAAGTTCCAAGCAAACTACACTGGTTTATATATACACAGAACTTGCCTACTGTGTTTATTATACAAATTATGGATTTTAGAAAAACCATTTCTTTAGAATAAATTGATAAAAATTAGATGAGCTAAGTAAAATGCTGATATTACTGCACTCTTTTTGAAAATGTTGGTTTATTACTTTTCCTCACCATGAATTTATGCAACATAAATAATAGACTCATTGCAATGAAGAATTTTTCACACATTCTATAGAGAATATTTTCCAGTAATTTTACTCATCAGATATATAATTAAACCTAGCAATAGTATAATCAACCAGAATCTTGAATCAATTACACATGACAACTTTGCTTTTCTCCCAGTGCATGCGTAAAGCTACCATTTAACATTGATAATATTTGAAGTCCTTGGAAAAGCAACTGCTTTTAAAGGTTAAAAAAATTACCTTTAGTATTTTTCTAGTAATTTTTGTATAATTATAATAAATTCATGTAACTTAAGCATAAGACACTTTTCTGGCAGCTTAATTAAATTATTATGAGATAAATATTAATATAATCAAGTGTAATACCAAGAGACATGTCCAATAAAATACATGGAAGTATTTGATTCTGTCATTCATGATAAATTTTTGATTAAATAAATCAAGGAAATTTATCATAGAATGATATACATTTTAGTAATACTCATTAGGAATAAATATGGTATATAAATTTTAGATAACTTAAAACTTTAGAAATTTTATCTTCAACCACTAAAATCTCCATAAAGTTGGAGAATCTGGGAACACAGGTAAATACTTTTAAAGTTTTATTGCATATTTTTACTTATTATAAGACTTAGAAATAATATGCAGGATCAGAATTATTAACACTTGGTAATTTTTTAATTCTTTGTCATACCAAGACACATATGTAAGATGTTAACCTACTTCAATTTTGTCCTAAACAAAATGATTCTAAATTATGGCACTGCTTTATTTTTCTTTCTAGAATCAGTTGAATACAATAAACATTTATTTAATATATTACTATAATTATATTATTTATAACCCAAGATCTTTCACTTCAAGTATAAGTTTATTAAGTCCTTGATATGATAAACATATCTGTGAGTCAGATATGACAGGACTGTGCATAATATCATATTGTCAATCTCAGATTGACCAGCATGCAAACACTTATACACACTGTACACATACAGACATGCAAAACCATTAGCACTAACAAATATCTGCAAATATCCAACTCTAAAAACAACTTATGTGATTTATTCTGTAAGTTATTTTAAGTCAGGCTATTGCTAGGGCCACAAATTAGATATATATTATTTTTACATATTTTTTTATCTTTTTCAAATTTAAATCTTCTGGAACATGGTTTAATGTATAAATAAATTAATAGATATGTGATGCATAAATAACAAGACTTCTCATAAGATTTGTTTAACTCAGGACTGTAGTTTTGAGCGTGTCAGATGTTCCCTTCCATCACTGCATGTGTTTACAGTGGCTCCAATGGGAAGCAATTCAAAAAGTGGGCCTTTTTTTCTTTTTTTTTTTTATTATTATTATTATTTTTTTCCAGTGGGTTTTGTCATACATTGATATGAATCAGCCATGGATTTACATGTATTCCCAATCCCGATCCCCCCTCCCACCTCCCTCTCCACCCGATTCCTCTGGGTCTTCCCAGTGCACCAGGCCGGAGCACTTGTCTCGTGCATCCCTCCTGGGCTGGTGATCTGTTTCACCATAGATAGTATACATGCTGTTCTTTTGAAATATCCCACCCTCACATTCTCCCACAAAGTTCAAAAGTCTGTTCTGTATTTCTGTGTCTCTTTTTCTGTTCTGCATATAGGGTTATCGTTATCACCTTTCTAAATTCCATATACATGTGTCAGTATGCTGTAATGTTCTTTATCTTTCTGGCTAACTTCACTCTGTATAAGGGGCTCCAGCTTCATCCATCTCCTTAGGACTGGTTCAAATGAATTCTTTTTAATGGCTGAGTAATATTCCATGGTGTATATGTACCACAGCTTCCTTATCCATTCATCTGCTGATGGGCATCTAGGTTGCTTCCATGTCCTGGCTATTATAAACAGTGCTGCGATGAACATTGGGGTGCACGTGTCTCTTTCAGATCTGGTTTCCTCAGTGTGTATGCCCAGAAGTGGGATTGCTGGGTCATATGGCAGTTCTATTTCCAGTTTTTTAAGGAATCTCCACACTGTTCTCCATAGCGGCTGTACTAGTTTGCATTCCCACCAACAGTGTAAGAGGGTTCCCTTTTCTCCACACCCTCTCCAGCATTTATTGCTTGTAGACTTTTGGATAGCAGCCATCCTGACTGGCGTGTAATGGTACCTGATTGTGGTTTTGATTTGCATTTCTCTAATAATGAGTGATGTTGAGCATCTTTTCATGTGTTTGTTAGCCATCTTGATGTCTTCTTTGGAGAAATGTCTGTTTAGTTCTTTGGCCCATTTTTTGATTGGGTCATTTATTTTTCTGGAATTGAGCTGCAGGAGTTGCTTGTATATTTTTGAGATTAATCCTTTGTCTGTTTCTTCATTTGCTATTATTTTCTCCCAATCTGAGGGCTGTCTTTTCACCTTACTTATAGTTTCCTTTGTAGTGCAAAAGCTTTTAAGTTTCATTAGGTCCCATTTGTTTAGTTTTGCTTTTATTTCCAATATTCTGGGAGGTGGGTCATAGAGTTTCACATTTTTAAAGATGTTACCTGTGATGAGAAAAAGAGTCTACAATTTAAAAACAAAACTGAGAAACTATGACTATATATCAAATTGTTATAATGATACGTGTAACATTTATTCTCTTACTTTATAAATATTATAGGTACAGAAAAAATATTAATTGCCAACACAGAATGATTGATAGATTTAGTCATATTCCTTTTACCAAATACTCTGGGCATAAGGTTTTTTGGCAAATAGTTAATTTTGATATGGAAAGGAAATAATCTATTTCTGATAGTTATGAATTAGTTAAAAAAATTAAAAAATTAGTTATATCTGTTACTGATCAATGACTAGCTATGTTAGTTTATGAAGTGACAATGCTTAATAAATATTTAAAAATTTATGCTATCATGACTATCTAATATATTTGTGGTTTATGAAGTTTAGATGAAACATCACTGGTTTATGCTTGTCTTGGTATAATTATTGATAACAACTTTTTTCATTCTGAAAAGTGTCCTGGTTTGTAGGGTACATTATACAGTAACCTTACAGATTTTAGTGTGTAAATAGTATTGTATGATTACTGCTCTGATACAGGCATTGGGAGGATAATGGCAAGCCCAGAGCTGGTGACCCTATAGGAGATTTTAGCAGAATTATTAGATTTCTAAGAGGTGATAGTAATTTGCAGTTTCTTAAAGGACATCGAGGGCAGTGGAAACAAGTCATTTAGGTATTAGGTGAGAAAAAGATTGTGTGCTCAAGTAAACAGTTCTTGGGAAATAGGAAAACACACTGGGAGCAGGGCAAAATGGGGCCTGAAACTGTTAGGATAGATAATAAAGTGTGCTTGTGCGGCACAATACGCTGCATCTTGAAACTTACAAGGAGCCATGGAAAATTTTAGTTACAATTATAACTGCAAACAGTATGTTCTGTTGGTTCCACCTCCCAAGCCTCTCTGGTTATGTCTCTCCATCTTAAAACTAATAAAGTCTAAACACCAGCCACTTTCACATTACCGAGACCACCACCAGCCTCTGAACTATTGGCCCTCTTCTCTCCACTCCTGCCCCATAAGGCAGCCTGGGTCCTGATTGTAACATGTGAAGCAGTCATCCCCCTGCTAAAACCTTCCAATGGATTTGTTTTAGAAAACAAAACAAAAAACCTCTCAATTGTTTCTATATGATCTGTCCCTTGTCAACCACTCCAACTTCATTTACCTACAGTCTTTCATTTTTCTCATAGTACCTAGTACTACATAAATAACTTAAAAGAAAAATGTTTAGCAATTTCTCCTCACAATAAATCTCCAAAAGAATAGCCCTATGTCATTCATCATGATACCCAAAATATGTAAAATTTTGTTTAGTTGCTAAGTTGTGTCTGAGTCCTTGCGATCCCATGGACTGTAGCATGACAGGGTCCTCTGTTCAGGGAATTCTTTTCCAGGCAAAAACACTGGAATGGGTTGCCATTCCTTCTCCAGGGGATCTTCCAAATCCAGGGATCCAATCCATGTCTTCTATGGCTCCTGCACTGGCAGATGGATTCTTTACCACTGAGCCACCAGGGAAGCCCAATGTGTAAAATATTAGAATGTGATAAGAATCCAAAGAATGAAGATGTGGAATTGATTATTTAAGTTGCACAATATGATTACCATGTTAATAATTTAGGAAGATTATTAAATATGCTATAAATACTTTCTGTGTTTTCTGTAATACTTATAAAACTCCAGAAATATGGATATACAAATACATATCTAAGCTTTCCTGGTAGCTCAGATGATGAAGAATCTGCCAGCAATGTGGAAAAGCCAAGTTTGATCACTGGATTGGGAATATCCCATGGAGAAGGGCATGGCCACCCCCTCCAGTATTCTTGCCTAAAGAATCCCATGGACAGAGGAGTCTGGCAGGCTACAGTCCATTGGATTGGAAATAGTCATACAGGACTGAGCAACTTTCACTCACTCACAATACATATTTAACAGTAAATATAAGGTTCTTACATGCTTTGACTTTTACTGTTTCCTCGGTATTTCTTTTCCTTCCAGTGTGTGTGTATGTGTGTGTGTGCTTGTATGGGTATGTTTAGAGAGAGACAGAGAGGTTGGCTGGAGATCAAATTGGAAATTTTTTTAAAAAGTGAAAACTATCTATGCAAGATGTCTAATAATTTTAGGCCTGCAGGTAAAAAGAAAACACTCTTCTACAGTTTACATATACAAAGTTGTGTATTTCTATATAATGATTAAATAGTTTGTATACATCCATAATAGACATACAGATAAAAGCCTTCTGGAATCTCTTGCTTAGTCATATTAGTTTATATTTCAATTCAAAGTTTTTCGATGAAAAATAGGAATTTGTATCAAAAGTCACAAACAATTTTTGCCTTTGACCCAGTAATTGTAACAACTCATTCTTCAGGAACTAAAAATGTATGAAAATATTTTGCTCAAAGATACATAAGTGTAATTTAGTAAGAATGAAGGAAGACAGTCTCCAAATTTCTTAAATTTGCAGAAAGGTTAGATCTATTATAATACACCTAAAAATGAAATATTATACATATATAGTACAAGGATTTAGAAAACTATTTAATAAAATTGGAAAATATTTATGAAATGTATGCTATATATGTTTATATTTTGATGTTTATGTATGTACATATTTATAAGTATCTAGGAAGAAAGAGAAATATGAGACCAGGAAATAAATCTACAAAAAAGTCTATGAAATGCATATTTTAACCTCTCTAAATCATAGATGCATTTTATATTCAATGGGATTTTATAATCACAGCCAGCCAGTTGGAGTCATGACATAGATGTGTGAGAATCTTCCTTAGCACCTTCTGGTAAAATCACAAAGCTGTCAACATTAAAGCTGCTTAAATTTCATGAAGTATGGTTTTGTGATTATATCTTTTTTTTTCTTTTCTTTTCTGCCTTTACCCATATTTTCAAACAGTTTGTATAACTTTTATTGTTGTTGTTCAGTCACTAAGTTGTGTCTGACTCTTTGCGACCCCATGAACTGCAGCATGCCAGGCTTCCCTGTCCTTCACTATCTCATGGAGCATGCTCAAACTCATGTCCACTGTCTGTGATGCCATCCAACCATCTCATCTTCTGTTGCCCCCTCCTCATCCTGTCCCCAGTCTGTTCCAGCATCGGGATCTTTTACAATGATCTTTGCATCAGGTGGCCAAAATATTGGAGCTTCAGCTTCAGTATCAGTCTTTCCAGCAACTATTCAGGATTGATTTCCTTTAGGATTGACTGGTTTGATTTCCTTGCTCTCTAAGGGACTCTTGAGCCACTAATCTCTTTTCCATATTTTTCAAGGAATTTGTATAACAGTTTGTGCAACTTTATAAATAAGTATTGATAAATCCTATTTAAAAAGAACATAAACAAAACTGTAAATTGTATTTTGGGAAATCAGAAAGGGGTAAAAGGAATTTCACTGAAATACTCCCTTCTTTACTCCTTTACCTCCTTTAATTTTTCAGAAAGTTAGTTCTGTAGTGTAAACAGGAGTTTGAGTACAAATACAAATAAACTTGGTGTTAGGTTCAGATTCTAAATAACCCTTAGAATTTATGACCTTGGTGAAATCACCACTATTGAGTCTTATATTATTTTTTGGTTTTTTGTTTGTTTGTTTTTATGAAAGAAGGAGATAGTGTATTAGGGTTGGGAACATTTATAAATTAAATCACAGAAGTGAAAGTTTTCTAGAATTTTAATTTATAAGATCTCTAGATTATTTACTTTGCATTATATTCTTAATGACAATTGAGGTCACTAAAGAAAAAAAAAACTATTTTGGATACGTTCTCTTAATATGGAGATGTTATGAAAACCTATTTTTATTTTTTTGAAAACCTATTTTTAAATGATTCCTAAGTCATTCAGACTTTGAAAACTCAGTTTTCTTTACAGATTTTTGTGGGATAATTTAAGGAAAACAACATTTACCCATTTAAAGTGTAGAGTAAAATATTTTTACTAAATTTATGGAGTTGTGCAAGCTTTGAAAGTGAAGTTGCTCAGTTGTGTCCAACTCTTTGCAACCCCATGGACTGTAGCCTACAAGTCTCCTCCATCCATGGGATTTTCCAGGCAAGAGTACTGGAGTGGGTTGTCATTTCCTTCTCCAGGGGATCTTCCTGGGTCTCCTGCATTGCAGACAGACTCTTTACCATCTGAGCCACCAGGGAAGCCCCACCATAATCTAATTTTAGAGCATATCCTTCACTCCAGAAATTATCCCCCTGCCACTAGAGGCAGTCAACCTCCAGTCCCTCTCAGAGACCTTGGAAAACAATGGTCTGCTTTGTGTCTCTATACATTTGTTTTTCCTGCGTGTTTCATATGAAAGAATCATACCATATGTGGCTTCCAAAGTAATGTTTTAAGTTAATATACATTGTAGCATATATAATAAATTTCTTCCTTTTTCTTACTGAATGATATTTCATTGTATGCTTATACTAATTTTTAAACCAAAATGTAGTTGATTTACAATACTATTTTAGTGTTAGATGTAAAGAAGAGTGATTTGGTATTTATATAGATTGTACAATACTTAAAATTTTCAAATATTGACAATATTCACTATTATTATTGTTCAGTTGCTAAATTGTGTTTGACTCTTTGAGAACCTTGTGGACTGTAGTATGCCAGGCTTTTCTGTACACTATCTTCTTGAGTTTGCCCAAGTTCATGATCATTGAGTTGGTGATGCTATATAGCCATCTCTTCTTTTGCCCCCTTTTGCTCCACCTTTGCCTTCAATCTTTCCCAACATCGGGGTCTTTTCCAATGAGTTGGCTCTTTGCAACAGGTGGCTGAAGTATAGGAGCCTCAACTTCAGCAACAGTCCTTCCAGTGCATATTCAGGGTTGATTTCCTTCAGGATTGACTGATTTTATCCTGGCAGTCCAAAGGACTCTCATGAGTCTTCTCCAGCACCACAATTTGAAAGCATCAATTCTTCAGTGCTCAGACTTCTTTGTGGACCAACTCTCATATCTGTATATGACTACTGGAAAAACCATGGCTTTGACTATACACGGCTTTGTTGGCTAAATGACTTCTCCCTTTTTAAGTAACACTGTCTAGTTTTGTCACAGCTTTCCTTCCAAAGAGCAAGCATCTTTTAATTTCATGGCTGCAGTCACCATCCACAGTAATTCTGGAGCCCAAGAACACAAAATCTATCACTGCTTCCAATTTTTTCCTTTCTATTTGCCATAAACTAATGGGACTAGATGTCATGGTTTTAGGCTTTTTAATGTTGTTTTAAGAAAGCTTTTTCACTCTTCTGTTTCATTCTCATCAAGAGTCTCTTTAGTTCCTTTACATATTCTGCTATCAGAGTGGCATCATCTGCATGTCTGAGGCTGTTGATATTTCTCCTGGCAATCATGATTCCAACTTGTGATTCATCCAGCCAAATATTTTGATTGATGTACTCTGCATAGAAGTTAGATATGTAGGATGATAATATACATCTTTGTCATAATCCTTTCCTAGTTTTACCAGTCAGTTGTTCATCCACGTCTGATTCTGTTGCTTCTTAACCCACATACAGGTGTTTTAGGAGACAGGTAAGGTGGTCTGGTACTCCCATCACTTTAAGAATTTTCCAGTTTGTTGTGACCCACACAGTCAAAGTCTTTAGCATAGTCAATGAAACAGAAGTAGGCATTTTTCTTTCTCCATGATCCAACTAATGTTGGTAATTTGATCTCTGCTTCCCTTGCCTCTTCAAAACCCAGCTTGCCCATGTTAAAATTCTTGGTTCATGTACTGCTGAAACTTAGCTTTAAGGATTCTGAGCATAACTTTACTAGCATGTGAAATGAACACACCTGTACAATAGTTTGAACAAGCTTAAGCATTGCCCTTCTTTTGGTTGGATTGGAAACTGACTTTTCCAGTCCTATGGCACTGCTGATTTTTCCAAATTTGCTGACATATTGAGTGCAGCACTTTAACAGCATCATCCTTTAGGATTTGAAGCAGCTCAGCTGGAATTCCATCACCTCCACTAGCTTTGTTTGTAGTAATGCTTCCTAAGACCCACTTGACTTCACCTTCCAGGATGTCTGGCTCTGGGTGAGTGATCACACCATTATGGTTAACTGAGCCATTAAGACATTTCTTGTATAGTTCATCTGTGTGTTCTCACCACCTCTTCTTAACCTCATCTGTTTCTGTTAGGTCTTTATCATTTTTGTCCCTTATCATGCCCATCCTTGCATGAAATGTACCCTTGATAGCCCCAATTTTCTTGAAGAAATCTCTGGTCTTTCTCATTCTATTGTTTTCCTCTATTTCTTTGCATTATTCCCTTTAGAGGGCTTTTTTTTACTCTCTCCTTGCTATTCTCTGGAACTCTGCTTTAAGATGGGTATATCTTTCCCTTTCCTGTAAGCTTTTTGCATCTCTTCTTTTCACAGATATTTGCAAGGCCTCCTCAGACAACTGTTTTGCCTTTTGGCATTTCTTTTCCTTTGGGATGCTTGTGGTCACTGACCTCCTGTACAATGTTATGAACCTCCATCCATAGTTCTTCAGGCACTTTTTCTACCAGATCTAATCTCTTGAGTCTTCATCAGCTCCACTGTATAATCATAAGGGATTTTAATGTTTTCTCTACTTTCTTCAATTTAAGCCTGAATTTTGCAATAAGGAGTTCATGATCTGAGCCACAGTCAGCTCTACAGTATTTAATGACTGTATAGAGCTTCTCCATCTTTGGCTGCAAAGAATATGGTCAGTCTGATTTCAGTATTGATCATCTGGTGATATCCATGTGTAGAGTCATCGCTTTGGTTGTTGGAAAAATGTATTTGCTCTTACTGTTATGTTATCTTGATAAAACTGTTAGTGTTTGCTCTGCTTCATTTTGTACTTCAAGGCTAAACTTGCTTTTTATTCCAGGTATCTCTTGACTGCCTACTTTTGCATTCCCATCTCCTATAATGAAAAGGACATCCTTTTTGGTGTTAGTTCTAGAAGGTGTTATATGTCTTTATAGAATTGGTTAACTTCAGCTTCTTTGACATCAGCGGTTGGGGCATAGACTTGGGATACTGTGATGTTAAAAGATTTGCCTTGCAAACGAACCAAAATCATTCTGTCATTTTAGAGATTGCGCACAAGTACTGCATTTAAGACTCTTTTGTTGGCTATGAGAGCTACTTCATGTTTTCTAAGGAATCCTTGCCCACAGTAGTAGATGTAATTGTCATCTGAATTAAATCTGCCCACTCCCATCCATTTTAGTTCACTGATTCCTAAAATGTCGATTTTCAGTCTTGCCGTCTCCTGCTTGACCATGTCTAATTTACTCTGATTCATGCACCTAACATTTTAGGTTTCTATGTAATATTGTTCTTTACAGCAATGGACTTTACTTTCGCCATCAGACACATCCACAACAGAGCGTCATTTCCTCTTTGACCTAGCCACTTCATTCTTTCTGGAGTTATTCATAATTGCCATCCTCTCTATCCCAGTAGCATATTGGACACCTTCCAACCTAGGGGCTTATCTTCCAGCCTCATATCTTTTTGCTTTTTCATACTGTTCATGGGGTTCTCTAGGAAAGGATACTGGAGTGGGTTGCCATTTCCTTCTCAAGTGGATCATGTTTTGTCAGAACTCATCACTATAACCTGTCCATCTTGGTGGCCCAGCATGGTGTGGCTCATGGTTTCTTTGAGTTATGCAAGCCCCTTCACCACAAGACTGTGGTCTGTATTCCCTATGCTTAAAGATATATCCATGTATCTTATTGATTTTATGTATAGTATACTATACCTCTTAATACTCTAGGTTTATATTGCCCTTACCTCTTCCCCGTCCCCTCTGGTAACCACTACTTTCTTCTCTGTATCATGAATCTCCTTCTGTTTTGTTATATTCATTCATTTATTTTTTTTTTAAGTTTCATATATAAGTGGTAATATGTAGTGTTTGTCTTTCTCTATCTGATTATTTTACTACACATGATTCCTTTCAGATCCATCCATGTTGTTGCAAATGGCAAAATTTCATTCTCTTTTATGGCTAAGTAATAGTCCATCGTGTGTGTGTGTGTGTGTGTGTGTGTGTCTGTGTAAGTCTGTAGATAGGTTACATATGTTATAGATAGATAGAGAAGTAAATAAAACACATCTTTTTTATCCATTCACCTGTTGATGGACTCTTAGTTTGCTTCCATATCTTCATTTTTGTAAATGATGCTGCTATGAACATTGGGTGAATGTGTACTTTCAAACTGATGTTTTTGTTTTCTTTAGATATACACCTAGGAGTGGTATTACTGGATCATATGGTAGTTCTAGGTTTAGCTTTTTGAGGAACCTGCATAATGTTTTCCACAGTGTCTCACCGATTTATATTGCCACCAAGAGTGTAATAGGATTCCCCTTTCTCCACTGTAGACTTTTGTTGATAGCCACTCTGACAGGTATGAGTGGGTATCTCATTGTGATTTTTATTTGAGTTTCTCTGATGATTAGTGATATTGAAAATCTTTCCATATGGTGGTTGGCGATCTATATATCTCCTTTCGAAAATATCTATTCAGAACTTCTGTTCATTCCTTCATTGAATTGTTTTGTTTTGTTTTTTGATCTTGAGTTGTACAGGCTGTTTATGTTATTTGGTTATTAACAGCTTCTTGTCATATAATTTGCAAATATTTCTTCCCTCTCAGTAGGTTATATTTTCTTGTTGTTGATTTTTTTTTTTTTTTTTTTTTTGGCTCTACAAAAGCTTTTGAGAGTAATTAGGTCTCATTTGATTGTTTTTGCTTCTGTCTTTTGTCTTATGAGACAGATCCAGAAAATATAGCTAAAATCTATGTCAAAGGGTATTCTGCCTTTCTGCTAGTTCCATGATTTCTGGTCTTACCTTTAGGTCTCTAATTCATTTTAAATTTATTTTTGTGTATGGAATGAGAAAATAGTTTAATAGTAGGTCTTTATTAATATCAATTTACCTTTTCTAACTGATTTTACTGCATCCCACTGATTCTAGAAATTTGTGTTTGCATTTTCATTTGTCTTGAAGTATTTTCTGATTTCTATTTTAATTTCTTCATTGGCCCATTGTTTTTAGTAGCATGAAGTTTAGTCTTCAGGTATTTGTGCATTTCCTATTTTTCTTATTCTTGTTGATTTCTAGTGTCATACCACTGTGATCAGAAAAAATGCTTGATATAATTTATATCTTTTAAAATTTGTTGAGACTTGTTTTGTGGCCTGACATGTGATCTGTTCTTGATCATGATAACATCCCATGTGTGCTTAAAAAGAATGTGTGTTCTGTTTTTGGACGGAATGTCCTGCAGATTTCTATTAAGTCCATCTGATCTGATTTATCATTCAAACAATATTTTCTTACTGATTTTCTGAATGATTGTCTGTTGATGTAAGTAGGTTGATTAAAGTCCCTTACTAGTTATGACTGCAGTCATGAAATTAAAAGACCCTTGCTGCTTGGAAGAAAAGCTATGACAAAACTAGACAGTATATTAAAAAGCAGAGACATTACTTTGCCAGCAAAGGTCTGTCTAGTCAAAGCTATGGTTTTTCCAGAAGGCATGTATGAATGTGAGAGTTGGTCCATAAAGAAGGCTAAGCACCAAATAATTGATGCTTTTGAACTGTGGTGTTAGAGAAGACTCTTGAGAGACCCTTGGGCTGCAAGGAGCTCAAACCAGTCAATCCTAAAGGAAATTGGTCCTGAATATTCATTGGAAGGACTGATGCTGAAGCTGAAGCTCCAGGACTTTGGCCACCTCATGCAAAGAGTTGACTCATTAGAAAAAAAACCTGATGCTGGGGAATATTGAAGGCAGGAAGAGAAGGGGACGACAGAGGATGAGTTGGTTGGATGGCATCACTGACTCAATGGACATGAATTTGAGCAAGCTCTGGGAGATGAAGGACAGGGAAGTCTGGTGTGCTACAGTCCATGGGGTCATGAAGAGTTGCTATTTTAATAATCCAATCAGTGCAATGGATTAGAGTAGGCATTCTCAATGGTCCATGGACCATTATGGATGTACAAGACAATTTAAGGGTAAAACTCTTTACCTAGTAATGCAAAGATGAAATTTCACAGTTTCATTTTGGTAACACTTGTGCTGATGGCTCAAAATTTATAATAGATAATATCACAATCATGAGTCAAAGCAGAGGCATTAAATGCTATGTGTAGTTATTGCTTTTTCCACTGCCTTATGACTCCAATAAAAGTGAAGATAGATCTCTAACAGAGAATTATGCATTTTTATTATTTATTGAGATCAAATAGGAAGTATGTATAAAGTATTGAGTACTAAATTATGATGATTGCCTCAAGGAAGAAAACAGTATTTTGAGTTTTTATTTGAGCTAGTCATTTTTTTCTTTTTTATGGAGTATTGTTTTGCTTAAACATGAAATATGATTATTTTGACTTTGGTAATTGTCAGGTACTTTAAGAAAATGAGCAAGTGAGACTGACAGTTCAAGAAAAACAAATGACAGTATTTATTGCCAATAATTAATTTTGAGCTTTAATACAAAATTTAGAATTTAGAAGTCTTTTATCTTCTAATGTGAGCTTGGCAATTTCAAACACTTAAAAACTTCTTTGATGCAATATGTAGTGATATTAGTAAAGGTGAATATTTCATATTTTATACTGTGTCAAAATTTGGAATATTTGCATAATCAGTGAACCAATATTTTCAGAATAAAGAATGCATGGCATTGTAAAACTATGCCTAGGTAAATTATTTACTCATACTATAAGACAGACCACTTTAATGTAAAAGAGTACCAAAATTTATTGGTATGGTAAGATTCCATATTGCAAACAACTTTAAGAAACTTGTTAGATGTTGGTGAAAGTCAAATAACATCCTCAGTTACCAATCATTCTTAACTTTACCAAGTACCTGTCAATAGTTAATCAGATTATACTTCAACCAAAAGAATATTTTGAATGCAGCAACATATATGAGAATCTCCCTGGCTTCTATTAAGACAAACATAAAAGAGATTTGCAAAAATATAAAACAGTGCTGCCCTTTTCACTAGTTTGTTTTACAAAATACAATTATTTTAATAAATTTCTGTTATTTATACTATGACAGTTACAATAACTAGATTTATTGTTGTTATTTTTAATTTTCATAAATAAAAATTTAAGTTTATGTTTTAATATTAAATATGGGAGATAATGATAGACAAAACCTAAATAAACAAAAGGTTTTATGGGTCCTCAATAAGTTTTAAGGGTATAAAGTTGTACTGAGTGTCATAGTTTTGAGAACTTTTCAATTAGATGGATGATAGTCAAATTTTTGTCCTGCCTCAATAAATTCACACATACCATGTCTAAATTAAATCCCATAAACCATCACAAAATTTGCTACTTTCCAGTGATATCAATTTTCTGTCCCTTACTTCAAATGTTTAAAAACTAAATATTTTTAGTTCAAATTATTTAGCATTATATTTTATCATGATGATTACTATTTTATTCAAAGCTAATAATTGATTTATGGTATCTAGGAAAGAAAAGATTTATATACTAATATTTAGTCTTCTTGAACTTAAGCAGTGCTTCAGCACCATACTATTTGTTCTCTTACCATAGTAAACAGTTATATTATATCCCTTAGGTGTTTGCTAACAATGAGGAAGTAATGATAGAGGACAACAAAGAGCATATAACATTTATGTAGTGTCACTTGTTTTGCCCATTTGGGAAATCAATATTTTAATAATCATATTGACAATACCCCAGATCATGAGTCAACTGGGCTAAAAATGAGAGTTTACAGAAGTGGAGACAGAGTTTATACACCAAATGTATAAAATTTCTTAAAAGTATACATCCTGGAGCTATAAAGAGAGAGCAAACATACCACTAGCAGAAGTTAAGCCAGGAATGATCGTCTTGCTTTTCACCTCATATATGTTGCATGTTCTTTATGGTATTTTATATCCTTCCAACATTATTTTGTAAAGTTATAATATTTGCTGTGTTATTTATGTTGTTTGTAAAATTCTGGGCTGAAAAATAAATACGTAATTGTTCAGAGATACAATTTGTTTTTCAAAAAGTGGAAATATTCTTTGTAATATATAATTGGAGTAATTAATAATTATACATACACATCTTTTATTTTTGAGAAGTGCATTTTGCCATTTGTTCTATTTACTCAGGTTTTATAAATATTTTAAATGCAATTTTCAAATAACAGATTTAAATTATTAAAATACTTTAATAATGATGAAAGAGGCCATAAGAAATGTACAATGGTTTGGATCAATTTATATTATTGTAAACTTATTTTTTTAAGTAAGAAAACCAAGATAAATAATGAAAAGCCAAAGAGAAAACTGACTATTTGATATAGGTTAAGGCAAATAAATTTCAATTTTATAAAAACAATCAATATATCAATGCATACTTATTTATTCACCTTTTAATATTATAGATTATAATTATGTAGCCTTTTTTCCCTTTTTATTGTATACTTCTGCATTTTGCTAAATGCAGTTAGACATGTAATTGCCACCATAACCAAAAATAAATCAATCCATCAGTCCTGCCCACCTCCCCTCCAGCTTTTCCTTAGCTATTTATGTTTAGGGTTTCAGCACTCTCAGTCTCTTTCAACCACTGGTCTGCTTCCAGTTCCTATAGTTTTGCTTTATCCAGAATTTCATATAATTGAACCTGATCCCACACTCAGATCTTATAGTCTTTTCTGTTTGTTGTCTGTCACTTAGCATAATGAATTTGAGATTTATCCAGGTGGTTGTCTTTTCATTCAGTATGAATTGTATTACATTCATATTCAATTTTGTGGACTTATAATTTTGTTCATCTCTTCACCAATTGAAGGAAACTTGAGTTACCTCCAATTTGGGGGCAGTTACAAATAATGACACTATAAACAGAACAGTGTAAGATTTTCAATGAACAAAAGTGTTCATTTAAGTTTGCTAAAAACTTGTTAGTAAGTTGGTGGGTAATTTATGTTTAACATTATGAAATATTTGTGTAGTATATATAATTGGTTTTCTTTTGTGCTGCCCTACTGATCAATGTTATTGAGCATCTTATCATATTATTTTTGTTATCCATAAATCTTACTGGGTAAATGTCTCTTCAAATATTTTGCCATTTTGATTGGATTTTGTTTTCACATTCTTGAGTCCAATGGCAAGATTTTTTATGTGTCCAATGGCAGTCCACTATAGTATTCTCACCTGAAAAATTTTTTATGTGTCCAATGGCAGTCCACTATAGTATTCTCACCTGAAAAATCCCATTGATTGAGGAGCCTGGTGGGTATCGCCCAAAGGGTTACAAAGAATCAGACATGACTGAGTGACTAAGTATGCATAAATGCCAATCTGTGTTTTGGCTCTTCATTCATTTAATGGTGTTTATCAAAGAGTCTTTAAATGTAATGAAATCAAATTTATCGGTTTTTGAGATAGTGCTTTTGGTGTTGATTTTAATAAATATTTTCATAAGCAAGAGGAAAAATTCCCTCCAATATTTTTTATAAACTATAATTTTACACTTTATATTTCAATCCATGATCCATTTTTGGTTATTTTTGTGTAAAATTTTTAGAAGAAAATCCCTGAAACTTGGCTATGACAAATATTCTTTTTTTTTTTGACAAATATTCTTACATGTAATACCAAAGGAGAGCATGATCTATAAGAGAAACTTTGATAAACTTGACTTTATAAAAAATAAAACATCCTGTTCTTTGGTAAACAATTTTAAGAAAAATAGCAAAACAGTGAATGGGAGAAAATATTTGTGTATCATATAAAAAACTTGTAATCAAAATACATTTTAAAGCTCTTAGAATAATGATTAAAAAACAAACAGCACAATTTAAAAAAAAAAAGAACAAAAAATTTGAACAATTTACTAATGATAAACCAATGGCAAATAAACCCATGAAAAGATTCTTAGTATCATTACACCTTAGTTCCATTCTAATTAAATTTAAAAAAAATTTATCTCACAATTACTAGAATATTTAAAATTAAAAACGTCTAAATTAAAATTGAACATAGCAAATATTGGTAAGGATATGGAGTAACTGCAACTGTATATGCTGGTAAGGACGTAAAATGGTAAATAAAATAACTTTGAAAACTGACTGTTTCTCAAAGAATTAAACATACACTGTCACATGATCTACCTGTCAATTCTTGGGCTATTACCCAATAAAAAAGAAAGCTTCTACCCATAAAGAAACTTGTACGTGAATATCCATGGCAGGTACATTTTTGGCAACCAAATTTAAAAATAATCTGATTGTCCATGTAAATATGTGTACATGTGCTGTATCCATACAGACAAAAAGCGTTACATATTATGTAATTCCCTTTATATAAATTTCTGGATGATGCCAACTAATCTATAGCGACAGAAAGCAGATCACTGGTTTTCTTGTGATGGTGGTACAAGACACAGGGTGGACCGGTGTGGGGGAGTTAGAAAGGGGTATGCATAAGTGAGGTTTCCCCGGTAGCTCAGACAGTAAAGAATCCGCCTGCAATGCGGGAGACCCGGGTTCCATCCCTGGGTTGGGACGATCCCCTGGAGAAGGAAATGGCAGCCCACTCCAGTACTCTTGCCTGGAAAATCCCATGGACAGAGGAGC
The DNA here is from genome assembly GCF_033118175.1 of Dama dama. Taxonomy (NCBI): domain Eukaryota; kingdom Metazoa; phylum Chordata; class Mammalia; order Artiodactyla; family Cervidae; genus Dama; species Dama dama. The sequence continues at coordinate 49,793,990 of NC_083685.1, read as the reverse complement.
CTGGTAGGCTATGGTCCATGGGTCACAAAGAGTTGGACATGACTGAGTGACTTCACTTTCACTTTCATGCATAAATGTGGAGAATGACAGATATATTCATGTCTCAATTGTAGTGATGATTTCACATATGTATACATATGTCAAAACTTACCAAATTATTCATCTTTAGAATAAACAGTTTATTATTTGACATCTGTATTTCAGTAAATTTGTTTAAAAACTGGAACATGAACAATAAATGCATATTTATTTTTCTACATCCACACTTAGAAAATTCTTATTATAATAAACTAGAATACTATTAAAAATGACAGTTAATATGCTCATTTTCTCAATAACCTCCTGTGATTTCCCAAAGCATTCAAAGTTGTTCAGTAGCCTAAAATTTTCTACATCATTAGTTCTCAATATACTGACCACTAGGATTAGTTTTAGAAACTTGTGAGGATTTTTTTAAAGTTAACTGTGGTGATTAGCTGGCCCTTAGTGAGATGTTAATGGTTTACAATCAGGAAAGTCCTGCGAAATAAATTTTTCTCATATTTCTAATATTTTAATTTTCTGGTAGGCATTCATCAAGATAAAAATTCTTAAAACTAAAATTCAGTTCATTTTTGGATAATCACTAAGTTTTTTAGACAGTTTTAATATAAAACATACATTTGCATGTAAATCTCATAAAATATAAGAAAGTTGCATTTTTGCTTTGTTTAGAATTTTTCTCTTTTTAGCAATTAAAAAAAAAATCACATTACAGTAAATAGCCCCAGGCATCTAAGTTATTTCGATTATCAAACACAAAAGCTTGCCTAAGTTCTGTATTTATAACTGTCACATTCACATTTACTCTACAAAGAGATGCATACATCTGATTCCAGCATCACATCTTCTATAGTAGTCATGTGCCTGTCGAATCGCTTCAGTCATGTCCGACACTTTGTGACCCTGTGGACTGTAGCTTGCCAGGCTGTGGGATTCTCTACACAAGAATACTGGAGTGCATAGCCATTCCATGTCTAGGGGACCTTCCCAACCCAGGGATCAAACCCCATGTCTTCTACATTAGCAAGGAGACACCACCTGGGAAGCCCAACTCCCTGAACATTTACCCATTGAACTGCACATCATTTAATAATAATCTCACATTAATTTCATTTTTATAGTAATGTCAGGTGTTGCATATTGGTTTCTCAAGGAGAAAAAAATCCTGTCTTGAGTTGGAATTTAAGGTTCAAGCTGTTTACTAAGTAATATTCTTCAAATACAAATCTGCAAGTAAAGAATGCAGCAAGACTGAACAGAAAGTAGTTCTGTAGTACAAGTTGAAGGCAGGAGGAGAAGGGGACAACAGAGGATGAGATGGCTATATGGTATCACCAACTCAATAGACATGAGTTTGAGCAAACTGGCAGATGGTGAAGGACAGGGAAGCCTGGCATGCTGCAGTCCATGGGGTCGCAAAGCATTGAAGACGACTGAGTGACTGAACAAGTCTAAAGGTAACTTGGCCCTGTGCCCTCAGAAGTTCTGTAGCTAGAATATCGCTTGGAGTTGGACCTACAGTCCAGGATATTCAGGCCTCTGTTAATCACCGGTTGTGAGCTGCCATGGTATTCTCTATGGTTGAGAGCACTGTCTCATCTTTGAGTAGTGCCTTACACAGAGAATAAATAGTGCTTTCTCTGTGCCTGCCTCCTGGAGGGTGGGAAGCTTTGTGTTTCCAAAATCAGCTTAGATTAAGAGACATACTTTTGCATCTGATTGGATGTGCAAGTTTTATTCTACAATGGAAATGTCTGGAGCTGGTCCCAACTCAAGAACTTTTGACATCCATTGTCAGAAGTTTGTGATGGGTTGGGAGTCATATCTTTTCTTTTGCTGAGATGGTCTGCTTCTGGGAACAGTTTAGCAAGATGGATTTTATGTTAGGTGAAAGTACTTGAATCAAAAAGCCTAGAGGTTTGGGAAAACAAAGTGACAACAACCGAAAAAATCCATATTGTTGCTGTCAACAGTAAAATTAGTCACATATACCTATAATTCCATGAGATCTTGGGATATAGAAGACCCAATTTTTAAATCTTTGGTTGGTAAAAGGGCAATTTCTAGGGATGTTTGTATGCAGGGGCTCCCAATCAATGTGAGATGCCTATTGATTAGTTGGTATAGAGAATTTATTTAAATTTTTAGATATCAGTTGTGCTATATGCTACATATAAAGAAATCAGCATATTTATAATTGTTATTTGCAAATATAATGGTTTCTTTATTGTTATGTATTAGAATTACACCCCAGTTGTACAACTTTGGGTTTAGTTCTCATCCTAGAAGAGGCAGTACTTAAAAGGCATGAAATGCAGTGCAAGAATTTCTTTTTTTCTTTTACCTTTTCTGGTAAAGATGACCAATACAAAAATGTTATGCATGTAATTAAATATTTGGATACCAACTAACAGTTTATGATATCTGAAGGTTTACTTAGCCTGTTGGTGGTATACTTTAAGATAATTAAAATATCTCTGTGGAAGGATGTCAAATGTGTATGACCTTTCTTGAGTCAAGCATATTGGTTGTTGTGCCCTGGATATGTGTAGAAAGGAAGGTGTTAGCAATGTCAAAGACTGCATCCAGATGCCAGTAAAGACAGCAAAATATTTCACTATAGGTTTAGCAACAGTCATATTCTTGTTAAAGCTTTGGTAGTTTACAGTGCAGTGCCAACAGCAATGCCTTCCAGAAAACAATGATGATACCAAACATCTATAAATCTTATTTTAAGAACAATAATTTTTTTTTTTATCCCTGAATCCTTAGTTCATTATGTGTATTTGGGCTCTGTAGCTACTACAGATTTTCTTGGCCATGCGTTCGTGTAACCACTCTAGGTGCTAATGGTAGGGTTATAGTGGATACATTCAATCAGTGTATTTAAACACCTGCATCTGTAGAATATCCATATAAATCACATAGACTCTCTAAAAAAGAATAAGCATAGTCCTTGAAAATGATAACAAGCAAGTAACAGCCATTTTTTATAACCATGATTAGAAGCTTGTAAGTTTCAGTACGTAGTAAGCTCACAAAGTTATTTAGGGTTCCTTGGACTGCAAGGAGATCCAACCAGTCCATCTGAAAGGAGATCAGTCCTGGGTGTTCATTGGAAGGCCTGATGTTGAAGCTGAAACTCCAATACTTTGGCCACCTGATGTCAAGAACTGACTCATTTGAAAAGACTCTGATGCTGGGAAAGACTGAAGGCAGGAGGAGAAGGGAACGACAGAGCATGAGATGGTTGGATGGCATCACCAACTCGATGGACATGAGTTTGAGCAAACTCCAGGAGTTGGTGATGGACAGGGAGGCCTGGTGTGCTGCAGTCCATGGGGTCACAAAGAGTCGGACACAACTGAGAGCTGAAACAAACTCAACTGGAAGGACGATGGAAAATTGAGCTTCGGCCCTAGTCCTTGTCGCTGTCGCTTGCTTTGGATCTTAAAAGGAAAATAAGTTCTCTATTTTCACATTGGCCTATCTGTTTATATGGGTTTATGTCTAGTGGAAGTAGCCACATCTATTCCTGACTTAACAGTGGGTTATCTGCACTTCTGTTTTTCACCATCATTGTAACTCAGCTTTTAGCTGAACTCATACAGGTAATGTTTAAGTTCCTGTTAGGATTCAAAATATTCTGCACATGGGTACATAGGCATGAAGCACTATTGTCGTTTGTTATTAATGTAAAGTGAAACTAATTGGGGAAACTCAGAGGAAAGGGAGACACCAAAGCACAGATGATTTTGAAGATCAAAGTATCCTAAAGTAGGTTAGTTGGGGCTGGACATAGTTGGAAAATCACAGAAAAAATCTTGTGAAAGAGACTCTGCCTTATGATAATTTACATTTTTGTGTAGGAGATTTGAAAGGAGAACAGGAAACATGTATTCAACCATTTAACAATTAGAGCTTCCTGGTCAAGGAGAAGACTTTGTTAGGATTCAGTTGCCAGTGTTATCCAAGAGTCATATATTCCATTGAGTTAGACTTTTCTTAAGCCATCCATGTTTGCCTATTTTTTATTAAAAAGTTATGTTAATTTCTGAAATTATATACTTACCATAGTGATGCTTGTAAAGTGTTAATAGGATGGAAATAAGCTAATGGTCCATTGTAGAATTTCATTTAATTTTTTTTAAATTAAAGTATATCTTAACAATGAACTATCTCCACATACTGATCTGTATAATTACCACTTCTGTATGAATTGATGTGAAGAAACAAGAGTCAGTGCCATTTGTCTTTCTGTTTTTTGTAACCAGACCTAATGGTAAGGAAAATTATTAGAGAGAGAGATGTATAGATGTCTAGAAAATATCAAAACACATCTGAAATATAGGTGGATTTGAAAAAAGGAAAAAGGAATGTGGATGTGGGAGAAATATTTCCTTTTAATTGAATACACTTTTTGTGATAAGAATTTTTTAACCAGTTTAATGCACTGTTTTATTAAGCAATTTCCTACACTGTTGGTAGCAATGTAACTTGGTATAGCCATTATGGAGGACAGTATGGAGGCTCCTTTAAAAACTAAAAATAGAGCTGCCGTATTATTCAGTAATCTCACTCTTGGGCATATATATGGAGAAAACTTAATTCAAAAAGGTGCATGCACCCCAGTGTTCATTTTAGCACTATTTACGATAGCCAAGACATGGAAGCAACCTAAATGTTCATCAACATATGAATGGATAAAGAAGATGAGGTACCTATATATAATGGAATATTACTCAGCCATCAGAAGGGATGAAATAACGTCATTTGCGGCAACATAGATTATCATACTAAGTGAAATGAATCATACAGAGAATGACAAATATATGATATCACTCATGTGTGGAATCTCACAAACGATACAAATGAATTTATTTACAAAAGAGAAACAGACTCATAGACTTTGAAAGTAAACTAATGGTTGCCAAAAGGGGAAAAGTGGAGGGAGAGGGATAAATTAGGAGGTTGAGATTAACATATACACTCTGTTACATATAAAATAGATAGTCAATGAGGACCTACTGTGTAGCACAGAGAACTCTAATCAATACCCATTAATAATTATTTGGGAAAAGAATCTGAAAAAGCATATGTATAACTGAATCACTGTGTTGTACACCTGAAACTACTAATAATATAACATTGTAAATCAACTATAATCCAATATAAAATAACTTTTTTGAAAAAAAAATTGCCCAGATCTTGATTTCTAATATCATTCTATTATTGATATTAATAGAACATTTATTATAAACATTTCCTATAAAAAGAAATGTCTCCATGAAAAAAATAGATGATTCTAGGGCTGCGGCATGGAAAAATCAAAGATGAACATGAAGCATCTTGTAGTGCAAGGAAATAAGGAAGTAAAAGTGATTTGGGTATTTTATTTTATTTTTAATTGTAGTATAATTGCTTTACAATGTTGTGTTAATTTCTGCTATACAACAATGTGAATCCGCTGTGTGTGTATATGTATCCCCTCCCTCTGACGTGGGTATTTTAAATGATTGGTGTGTTTTAAAGGGACAGAGGAGCCATGTTAAGGAATCTCTAGTGGTAAAAGCTGGAACATTTTTAACAATAAAATAATTAACATAATATTGGATTGTATGCTGAAGCTGAAGCTCCGACACTTAGGCTACCTGATGTAAAGAGCCGACTCATTGGAAAAGACCTTAATGCTGGGAAAGATTGAAGGTAGAAGGAGAAGAGGGAAATGGGGGATGAGATGGTTGGATGACATCACTGACTCAACAGACCTGAACGTGAGCAAACTCCAGGAGTTGGTGAGGGAGAGAAGCCTGCCCTGCTGCAGTTCATGGGGCTGCAAAGAGTTGGACACAACTTAGCTGCTGAACAACAATAACAACAAGGAAATTCATATGAATAACTAATAATAGTGCATCAATATTAGTTCATTAGTTCATGGTAATTTTGTCTTACTAATTAACTAATATTGATGCTCTATTATTATTATTATACATCAGTATGTATTATACACCATACAGAAGTATGGTATGATGTTAATAGGAAGAGCTGGATGTGGGGCATATTGAAACTCTGTACTAACATGTAACTTCATAAACTTCATAACATGTAACTAACATAGACAGAAAACTTTCTGACATAATCACAGTAATATCCTCTATAAGCCCCCTCCCAGAGAAATGCAAATAAAAAATAAATAAATGGGACCTTATTAAACTTAAAGGTTTTTGCACAACGAAGGAAAGGTGAAAAGGCAGCCTTTAGAATGGGAGAAAATAATAGGTAATGAAAGAGCTGAAAAAGAATTAGTCTCCAAAATACACAAGCAGCTCATTCAGCTCAATACCAGGAAAACAAACAATGCAACCAAAAAATGGGCCAAAGAACTAAACAGACATTTCTCTAAAGAAGACATACAGATGGCTAATAAACACATGAAAAGATGCTCAGCATCACTCATTATTAGAGAAATGCAACTCAAAATCACATTGAGGTATCATCCCATGATGGTCAGAATGGCCACCATCAAAAAGTCTATAAGCAATAAACGCTGGAGAGGTTGTAGAGAAAAAGGAACACTCTTACTCTGTTGGTGGGAAGGCAAACTAGTACTGCCACAATGGAGAACAGTGTGGAGATTCCTTAAAAAACTGGGAATAAAATTGCCATATGATCCAGCAATCCCACTGCTGGGCATGCACACCGTTCAGTTCAGTTCAGTCGCTCAGTGGTGTCCAACTCTTTGTGACCCCATGAACTGAAGCACGCCAGGCCTCTCTGTCCATCACCAACTCCTGGAGTCCACCCAAACCCATGTCCCTTGTATCTGTGATGCCATCCAACCATCTCATCCTCTGTCGTCCCCTTCTCCTCCTGCCCTCAGTCTTTCCCAGCATCAGGGTCTTTTCAAATGAGTCAGCCCTTCGCATCAGGTGGCCAAAGTATTGGAGTTTCAGCTTCAACATCAGGCCTTCCAATGATCACCTAGGACTGATCTCCTTTAGGATGGACTGGTTGGATCTCCTTGCAGTCCAAGGGACTCTCAAGAGTCTTCTCCAACATCACAGTTCAAAAGCATCAATTCTTTGGCACTCAGCTTTCTTGATAATCCAACTCTCACATCCATACATAACCACTGGAAAAACCATAGCCTTGACTAGATGGACCTTTGTTGACAAAGTAATGTCTCTGCTTTTTCATATGCTATTTAGGTTGGTCATAAATTTCCTTCCAAGGAGTAAGCTTGTAATTTCATGTAACTTCAAAGTAATTTCAAAGTAATTTGAAATTTCAAAAATTTCAAAGTAATTTCATGGCTGCAGTCACCATCTGCAGTGATTTTGGAGCCCCCCAAAATAAATTCTGACACTGTCTCCATTGTTTCCCCACCTATTTGTCATGAAGTGATGGGACTGGATGCCGTGATCTTAGTTTTCTGAATGTTGAGCTTTAAGCCAATTTTTTCACTCTCCTCTTTCACTTTCATCAAGAGGCTCTTTAGTTCTTCTTCATTTTCTGCCATAGGGTGGTGTCACCTGCATATCTGACGTTATTGATATTTTTCCCAGCAATCTTGATTCCAGCTTATGCTTCCTCCAGCCCAGCGTTTCTCATGGTGTACTCTGCGTATAAGTTAAATAAGCAGGGTGACAGCATACAACCTTGACGTACTCCTTTTCCTATTTGAAACCAGTGTGTTGTTCCATGTCCAGTTCTAACTGTTGCTTCCTGACCTGCATACAGGTTTCTCAAGAGGCAGGTCAGGTGGTCTAGTATTCCCATCTCTTTCAGAAATTTCCATACACACTGAGGAAATCAGAATTGAAGGACACACATGTTTATTATAGCACTGTTCACAGCAGCTAGGACATGGAAGCAATCTAGATGTCCATCAGCAGATGAATGGATAAGGAAGTTGTGGCATATATGCACAATGGAATATTACTCCGCTATACTAAAGAATGCAATTGAGTCTAATTTGAGTTCTAATGAGGTGGATAAAACTGAAGCCTATTATACAGAGTGAAGTAAGTCAGAAAGAGAAACACCAGTACAGTATTAATGCATATATATAGAATTTAGAAAGATGGTAGCAATGATCCTATATGCAAGGCAGCAAAAGAGACACAGATGTAAAGAACAGACTTTTGAACTCTGTGGGAGAAGGCGAAGGTGGGATGATTTGAAAGAACAATATTGAAACATGCATATTAGCATATTTAAAATAGATGACCAGTGCAAGTTTGATGTATGAAGCACGGCAGTCAAAGCTGGTGCTCTGGGACAACCTAGAGGGATGGGGTGGGAAGGGAGGTGGGAGGGGGTTCAGGATGGGGAGACACCTGTGCACCCATTTGTGATTCATGTTAATACATGGCAAAACCCACCACAATACTGTAAAAAAAAAAAATTATGCTCCAGTTAAAATAAACTAATTTAAGAAATAAATAAAAAACATGACACCTTTAAAAAAATAAATGTGTTTTTAGTAAAATCTGCAGGATGGTTTATAATAAACAGAAGACTGAATATTATTGAGATTATTTTTGAAATTAAAATTAACTTGCTTATTTTTTCCTCAAGGCTTGATCAAAATATGTCATTTTATTCTGTAACAGAACATATTGTATTTAATTCAAAATACTTATTTTTTGCTATTGTGACTTAAAACAGCTCAACACTTGATGCTGATTTTCCTGTGTAACAACCATATTGTAGATAGAATGCTGGCTCTCTGACAATACAAACACTTCACAGCTGAGAAATTTAAAACAAACTAAGAAATCAAAGTTTTCAAATATACCAAAGTTTAAAGAGTTCAGAGATTTGAGGCATACTCTCACTCTATTGTAATTCTAAAATATTCTTATATTTCCTTATACATTAAAAATCTTTCACCATTAAAATTCAAACATTATTGAAAAGTAGGTTCAAATTATACTTGTGTAAAATAACTTTGTACTTTTTTGTGGTATATATGAGTGAAAGTTTTCATACACACGCACCCACATCAGTGCATATGAACATACAATTTTTTGATGCATAATGCCTTAAACTAATGCTTAGTACAAAGTTTACATGAGTTTGTTTAATTTCTTACGGTATCTCTACTGGAGTTTGGGGGCAGTTATGACTTCGTAGAACTATAGAAAGGCAGCTATCTACATTCTATTTTGAATTCTACTGTAGAAAAAACAGGTGAATCTACTTTCTTGGACTGCATGTTAAGAAAACCTGAATAAGAGCACTCAAATATTGAGGGGTTTATTTTTATATCTTGAAGAAGTCCAGGTGTAGGTAGTTCAGAGCTCAATCAGTAACCCAATGAAGTCATAAATATCTTAAGGCTATTCTATGTTTCTTTTTTGTCATTCTTAGTGTTGATTTTCATTTTCATGTCTGAAAGATATTTCCTTCTTCTGATCTAGCATATTCCAGGCAGAAAGAAAAGTTAGGTGGGAAGAGACTGAAGAGGCCAGCTGACAATCCAGTTCCCCTTTAATAGACTTTCAAAGGCAACCCCTCCCACACTACACAACCCTACCCTCAAGACTGTCATTTATGTCAATGTTCAGGCCTGTCACATAAGTCTTTCTAACTATAAAGGAAGTCAGATGCTCAGATATTTTTACTAAAAACAGTAATCATCATTCTCATAGTTAGTTAAGAAAAGGAGACACGATACATGACAGGCATCTGCCAGTATCTGCCACAACAAATATCTCATTGAAAGCACTGTAGTTCAAGGTTTGTTTCCATGATGTTTTTTTTTCCCCAAAATATAATTGACATATATTATATTAAATTATACAGCATAATGCTTTGATATTTGTATTTATTGTGAAATGATCACCACGCTTAGTTAACAGACTTCACCATACCTTGTTATATATATTTTTCCTTGTGATAAGAACTTTGAAGATCTCATCTCTTAGCAACTTTCAAATATGTGATATGGTATTATTAACAGTAGTCAACTTGCTGTACATTACATCCCATGACTTATTTATTTTATAACTGGAAGTTTACTTTTTGACCACCTTCACCCATTTTTCCCACCCCCTAATCCTCTGAACTCTCAATGGCCCTCAATTTCTAAATCAATGTTGTTTAAATTTTCTGAGATTTGGTTTTAGATTAATAATTTGTGAGACTATGCTCCAGAAGTTAGGGATATGTACTTTACATAGTTTTCTTCATTTAATCCTTCCAGAAAACATTGTAAATTTAAGTACGCTTATCTCTATATTTTACAGTAAAGAACATTGAGATTAAGTAGTCAAGTAAGATCTCAGAGTAAGATAATTAGAAGGGAGATAATCCAAAATTTATACCTAGAATTGTCTGAGATGTAAGATCACTCTGGGTATATGGAAAGAAGACAGGAAGATTCTTCTCAAGTTCTTTGAAACACATGATACCTATACTTGTTTCAATTAGAAAAATGTCCTCAGCAAAGGAAAACCACACATAGGAAAACTTCATAGGAAGGCATGGACAAGAAGGGGCCACAGAAAAAGTGCTCCGAGAAAACTATGACAGTAATGAAAAAGCCCATGTCTTTAAAGCCATTAATGCAAACATTTTTCTCTTACTAAGTTTGGTTGAACTTTGTAGACTTACATATTACTAAAACTTAATTTTTAATGCAGTTTCAGGTTCTATAATAAGACCCTTTAGAAGTCAATCCATTATGGAAGATGATATTTGAATTTAAAGAAACATGGAACAGTTTAAATTTCCTCAGATGTTCATGTATACTGTTATGTGTTTACAAGTCTAGATAAATTAGACTTGGTATCAGAATAACTTTTGTAAGTTGAAGACAGGTAAAATGTTAGAAACCTATGGACTTACTATCCAATTTGTTCTTATTTAAAATATTGTAGGAAAACTCTCCAAGATGTTGTTTTCATTCCAATTTCAGTGAAGTTAAAATAAATGTGATAACACATTTCAAGTTAAATTAAAATTCTTTCAATGTAATCTTCTCAGTCTAAAGTTTTATGTCTTTTATTTGCAAGATACTCAATCAGTAGTAGAGCTACACTGTAGAAAGTAGTAATAAGGTTTTTTATTTCCCTTTAAAAAAAAAATTCCATCTGGTGGAAACAAATAGCAGAATGAATTGAAGAAAAGTTCCTAAAAACACAGAGACTGAAATAAGACCAGCTACCATATTATTTTGCCAGTAACTGAATAGGCAGTAATAAAAGTGAATAAGGACTATGTCTCTGGCTGACAGGCCAATAGAGAAATCAGGTAGCTTTTCTTTTTGTTATTGTTGTTTTGTTTTCACATATACTAGATTTTTATTCTTTTATGTTTTTACTTTTAAAAATTAATTTTTATTTGAGTATAGTTGACTTATGATGCTAATTTCTCCCATACAGCAAAGTGAATCAATTACACATACACATTTATCCACTCTTTTTTAGATTCTATTCCCATCTCAGCCATTACAGAGTATTGAATAGAGTTTCCTTTCTATACAGTAAGTTCTTATTAATTAAAGTATTTTATACATAGCAGTGTGTATGTGTCAGCCCTACTCTCCCAATTTATCCCTTTCCCAACTTTTCCCCATTGGTAAGTTTTCTATATCTGTGACTCTATTTCTCTTTTGTAGATAAATTCATTTATACCCATTTTAAAGATTCCACATATAATTGATATCATATGATATTTGTCTCAAATATGTCCTACAAATATTACTTATACTATATTGGTACACATCAATATATTTATGTACACTATCTTAAAGTAATCTTAATATTATTGTAAAACAAGCACAAACCACCACAGAATGTAAAGATTTATTTTCACATTCAAAAGATAGTTCAGTATTGCTTTTATTTGTGGACAAAGTCGTTATATTATTGAGATAGTTACCTATCTTGTTGATCATTTGTAAAGTGAAAGTGAAGTTGCTCAGTTGCGTCCGACTCTTTGGGACCCTGTGGACTATAGCCTACCAGGCTCCTCCGTCCATGGGATTTTCCAGACAAGAGTACTGGAATGGGTTGCCGTTTCCTTCTCCAGGGGATCTTCCTGACCAAAGGATCGAACCCTGGTCTCCCGCATTGCAGGAAGACACTTTACCGTCTGAGCCACCAGGGAAGCCACTAAGTAATAGTCAAGTAGGAATGATTTATTTTGCAGAAGATATTTTTAAATACCTTTTAAAAATCTAGGAAAAAAACCATAAAACCTCAACCATCAGCACTGGTGTAAAATTTCAAGAATGGCTAAACTCAGCTGAGTTGTTGGGGTTCAGATATACCATCTGTTCAATCTATTTTTCAAACAATTTGTTTTAATGCCTTACTATGTCTCATATTGGAGAAGGCAGTGGCAACCCACTCCCGTGCTCTTGCCTGGGAAGTCCCATGGACGGAGGAGCCTGGTAGGCTACAGCCCATGGGGTCGTGAAGAGTCGGACATGACTGGGCGACTTCACTTTCACTTTTCCCTTTCATGCATTGAAGAAGGAAATGGCAACCCACTCCAGTATTCTTGCCTGGAGAATCCCAGGGACGGGAGCCTGGTGGGCTGCCGTTTGTGGGGTCACACAGAGTCGGACACAACTGACGTGACTTAGCAGCAGTATGTCTCATATCCCACTCACAATAAATATATAGGAGATTTCTTTATTGTAAAAACAATTCTGTAACAACTTAATTAAAACCCAGAATATGACGTTTAGCTCAGACATGATAAAGCTCAGCCCAGTTCAGTTCAGCTGCTCAGTTGTGTCTGACTCTTTGTGACCCCCTGGACTTCAGCACACCGGGCTTCCCTGTCCATCACCAACTCCTGGAGCTTGCCCAGACTCATGTCCATCGAGTCGGTGATGCCATACAACCATCTCATGCTCTGTCGTCCCCTTCTCCTCCTGCCTTCAGTTTTTCCCAGCATCAGGGTCTTTTCCAATGAGTCAGTTCTTCTCATTAGGTGGTCAAAGTATTGGAGTTTCAGCTTCAGCATCAGTCCTTCCAATGTATATTCAGGACTGATTTTCTTTGGGATTGAAATCAGTCTCCTTCTTATTACATAGACAGACACTACTGTTTACCTTTTACTCTGTTTCCTTTCACTGACTGAAGAATCAGTTTCTAACTGTTACACCATGCTGCTGTGAATCTTGTATTTTCTGTACTACATGATAATGTCCAAGTCACATTTCTACTTCTACATTTCATCAAAGAGGTTGTTTTAAGAAAAGATCTGATACTGGTAAACTAGAACATGCATGCTGAGGTGCTTCAGTCATGTTCAACTCTGCAACCGTATGGACCGTAACCCACCAACCTCCTCTGTCCATGGGATTCTCCAGGTAAGAATATTGGAGTAGGTTGCCATTTCCTTCTCCAACTGGAACATAGGACATAAATTTAGATAGTATTCTTTTTCTTACTTAAATGATATCTTAAATGACTAGGTAGCATCTCTCTCAACCATGTTCATAATATATTATGAATATTTACAAAGGATTAAAAAACATTTGTATTCAAAATATTGAATTACTTCATTAGGCTTTGTATTGTTTTCCTATGACTGCTATAAAAAATTACCACAAATCTGCTGACTTAAAACACTAGAAATATATTCTTTCACAGTCTGGAAGACATAAGTGTGAAATCAAGGTGTCAGTAGAACCACAGTTCTAGAGATAGATCTTTCATTCCCTCTTCTAGATTCTGGTGGCTTTGAGTATTCCTTGGTTTGTGGCTACATAAATCTAATCTCTACCTCCATTGTATACAGGGAATAAATCCCACTTGATAACTTTGTATGAATCTTTTAATGCCTTGTTGGATTAGATTTGCTAATATTTTATTGAGGATGTCTCATCTATGTTTATGAGAAACATTGATCTGTATTTTCCCTTCTTGTAATGTCTTCATGTGGTTTTCATGTTAAGGTAATGCTAGCCTCATTGAATGAATTAAGAAGTGTTTCCTCTGCTTTTATTTTCTGAAATAGGAATAGACAGGATTATTTCTTTCTTAAATGTTTCATCGAATACACCAGTGAATTCATCTGGGCCTTAATTTGGGGGAATGTTATTGTTATCAGTTCAGTTATTTTGAAAGGTGTCGTCCTATTTATATTTTCTATTTATCTTTGTGTGAGTGTTGACACTTTATGTCTTTCAGGGAATTGACTTTCAAAAAAATCGCTCAGTTGTTTCCGACTCTTTGTGACCCCATGGACTATACAGTCCATGGAATTCTCCAGGCCAGAATATTGGAGTGGGCAGCTGTTCCCTTCTCCAGGGGATCTTTCCAACCCAGGGATTGAACGCAGGTCTCCCACATTGCAGGTGATTCTTTACTAGCTGAGCCACCAGGGAAGCCCTCTTTTAATCTAGGTTATCTAATTTGTGGATATAGAGATGTTTGTAATACTCCTTTATTATATTTTTAGTGTCTATTGAATCAGTAGTGCTAGCCTCTCCTTTATTTCTAGTAATTTGTGTCTTCTCTCTTCTTGGTTAGCTTGGCAAAAGTTTCGATTTCCTCACATGCTATAGTTTGAGAGTTCCTGTCATAGACCTTTTTGGAGCAAAAGTTTAGAAATACGTTTTGGTGAAAACATTTTGAAATAATACAATTTAAATGAGGTTAACATTAGAGTTTATGAATTGTTCTGCCCCTTGCTCCCTGCCCTCCTACTGATATATTTCTTTTCCATTTTTTCACTTCCTAGTTCCTTGTAAATAGTTTTGTTTAAAGAAACATTCACTCCATTTCCAAAGATATGAATACTACTACTTGTTTTCAAGCTTCGTTTAATGGGGGCTAGTAATTAGTCACCTTTCCAGAGTCTAGTTTCCTTGTCAGACTTCTGAGAGTCAGACTTCTTTTCTTATGAAATAATAAAATACATTCTGCTATTTTAATATGGACTCAACTCTCTTTGTAAGCGGCAACTTCAATAGATTAAATACTTCCAGTAATTTAATCCAGAGTTACCTTTTATGAGTTCAGTGAAAGAGAGATATGTACTTGTTGTGGAGTCTCATGTTTGTATACCAATAGGGCAAGTATATGGACTTCCTGCATAGCTCAGCTGGTAAGGAATCCGCCTGCAATGCAGGAGATCCCAGTTGGATTCCTGAGTTGGCAAGTTCCCCTGGAGAAGGGATAGGCTACCCACTCCAGTATTCTTGGGCTTCCCTGGTGGCTCAAATGGTAAAAGAACCTTCCTGCAATCCAGGAGACCTGAATTCAATCCCTGGGTTGGGAAGATCCCCTGGAGGAGGGCATGGCAAGCCACTCCAGTATTTTTCCCTGGAGAATCCATATGGACAGAGGAGCCTGGTGGACTGCAGTCCAGGGGGTCACAAATAATCAGACATGACTGACGCAATAGCACAGCAGCACAGTAGGAATGCATAGGGAACTATGGTTTCTTGCTTGTATAAGTGATTTAAGAAAAATCAGGTTACCCACCAGTATTCACGAGTACTCTCTGGCCAGGATAACATGGGCATTACAGTTAACTTTTCCTTTTAAATACTCTCGTTGGCACTCCAGGAGATCTTCCTGACCCAGGGATCAAACCAGGTCTCTTGAGTGTCCTGCATTGGCAGATGGATTTTTTACCACTAATGCCACCTGGAAAGCCCCCATTTTTAAAATGTGCTAACTTGCTTCAGTCATGTCCAACTCTTTGCACCCCCATGGACCATAGGATTTCCCAGGCAAGAATACTGGAGTGGGTTGCCATTTCCTGCTCCACGGAATCCTTCCGACTCAGGGATCAAACCCCCAACTCATGTCTCCTGCATTGGCAAGCGAGTTCTTTACCACTAGTGCCACTTTGTAAATACATAAGTTCAATTAGGATTTCTCCTTCCCTACTCTTTTCCAGATTGGTATCTCTGTTGAGAGAAAAACTTACCTGATTCCACTGCTAAGATAAGGTGTCTTTAGATCTATTGGTCTGTCCTCTTCCTGTTCTGTGGGTCTTAGGTAGTTTCTTTGACAATACATCATATTAATTACTTGTTTCCCAGCCAACTTTTGATGACCAACTCTTGTTGACACTACAGTCTTTCTGTGACACAGTCGCAGCATACACTGTATTTATGTTGTGGGTCATTCCATTCCATGGCCTCCATTTAGGATCACCTCTGCTGCCAATGCCAAACAACAGAGAAGGACCCCAGGAAAGGGAGCCCTCTAAGTGCCTGAATGGGCAGAGCTAAAGAGAAAGGCTGGCCAGAGAGGCCTTCTGAACACCAGCTACAAGAGGCTCGAAAAAGACACTGATAGGGCCATAACTCCTGTGGTGGAGGCAATCTGTGTTCCTGAACACTTGGCGCTCCCAGGGTCCCCTCAATCCAAACAGCTGTGCCATATTCATGCTCAACTCTCACTGGGGCAGAGCTGCCAGGGCAAAAGGTCTTGTGCCTATGCACACAGGGTCACTTCAGTCGTGTCCGACCCTTTGCGGCCCTGTAGACTGGCCTGCCAGGCTTCTCTGTCAGGGAGGGGGTTTCTCCAGATAAGAATACTGGAGCGGTATTGGCCAGTACTGGTTGCCATGCCCTTCTAGAGCCCTATATTTCCTGCTGCCCTAGCCGCCACCTCTCCTGAGTACCTGGTGCTGCCAGAAACCCTGCAACCCAAGCAGCTGCACCACCTCCACACCTGACCCTCACAGGGGCAAACCCAAGTCCTCCAGGGCAGCCTTGGTAGCAAACCCCAGTAGATGGCCCACATGCAGAGGTGGAAATAATCCACAATTGAAACCCAGGGGCAGTGTGGCTAAGGAAGAAGAACCAAAACTTTCCCACTAGCTGTATAGGCTGCAGATTAAGTCCACATGATCAACTAGGGAGACTCTGTGTCTATGGAGTATATAAAAGATCATTGAGAGCTCCCACAAAAGAAAACACACTAGTTCTGATAACTGTGGACATTGGAGGCAAGTACACACAGAAGTAGGGCCAAATGAGAATCTGAGCTGCCCCCACAGCAGGTCCAGAGAACAGCACAGTGTTGGAGGGCATCCTAGGGAAGTAAGGTGGACTGTGACTCCCACTAATGGAAAGGACTCTGACAGCAGTGACTCAAGGAAAAAATTTGTTATGCTTAGGTTTTGACTTGTTCTGTAGATTCTTTTGGGTTTTTTTTTTTTCCTTTTTTCCTGCTCTGTTTTAGTTTTGATTTTATTGGCACTATGAAATAAAATTAGGCTTTGGGGCCTTTTTTTTTCCCTCAGTCACATTTTTTTGTTAATAAACCTCTACCTCTATGTTGGGCTTTTGCAGTTCTATGGATTTTCCTTATTTTTTTTCTTCTTTTTTAAAAATTTTAACTTTTAATTTTTTAAATGTATTATTATTATTTTTCTACATTTATTCCCTTGTTTGCTTTTCCTATTGTTCTTTTCCCGTTGCAGTTGATCTTAAATGTACATAAATCTTCTTTCACTACCTCTATTTAACTTTGCACATCTATTCTTTATTTCTCTCCTTTCCTCTCAACATATTTGTTAGTTTTATTTTTATTGCTTGATTCCACAGTTGGCACCTTGCTTTAGTTTTGTTTTTCAGCTTGTGCTTTAGTTTTGTTCTTTACTGGTAAATATAATTTTTTATTTCCTTTGTTTGCCAGGTCAATCTACTGTACTTTATTTTGATGGACTGATTTGACTTTGCTCATGGGTGTATATGTATATATGTATATTCCATTATTCTAACTATTATTTGCCTGATTTTGTAACTGCCATTTCTCTGAGGTTCACCTTTGGTTTCTCGTTTTTGGATATATTTTTTAATGTCACTGAATGCCATAACAAACCACTTGTGGAAGATTTCTTCCTGACAAGAAATCAAGCCCTGAGGCTTTGGAGCGGGAGCACTGACTCCAAGGCCCCAGACTACCAGAGAACTAACCCTAGGGAGTGTCAAATAATGAGAACTGACACAAAGGAAGCCACTTGAATACAAGACCCAGCATCACCCAACCACCAGTAGCACCCTGTGCAGGACGCCTCATCTAAACAACAAACAAACCAAAAATACAAACCCAATCATCAGCAGACAGGATTACAACCTCACTCAGCCTTGCCCATCAGAGGGAAAACAAACAAACAAACAGAAACTCAGCACAATTCTCACCCTACAGGAAGCTTACAAAAAAAACCTGGACCAATCTTAGGAGGGCAGAAACAAAGCGAAGAAAGAATTCCACCTTGAAGCCTGGGAAAAGGAGAACTCAAACACAATAAGTTAAAAATAATAATGAAAAGGCAGAGAAATACTACACAAATGAAGGAACAAACTAGAGACACAATAAAGGAATCAAGAGGAAATAGACAAACTCCCTGAAAAAGAGTTGATAATAATGAGAGTAAAGATGATTAAAAAAAACCTTGAAAACAAAATGAAGAAAATACAAGAATTAATTAACAAAGGCTTAGAAGAAATAAAGAATAACCATACAGAGACAAACAACAGAATTACTGAAATTAAAAATACTCTAGAAGGAATAAATAGCAGAATATATGAAGCAGAAGAACAAATCAGTGAGCTGGAAGATAAAGTGGTTGAAATAACTTCTGAAGAGCAGAATAAAGGAAAAAGAATGAAAAGAACTGTGGATATTCTCAGAGACCTCTGGGACAATGTCAAATGCACTGACATTTGAAATTAGGGGCCCCAGAAGAAGAAGAAGAGAAAAAGAAAGGATATGAGGAAATTTTTGAAGAGATTATATTTCAAAATTTCTCCAACATGGAAAAGGAAACAGTCAATCAAGTCCAAGAGGCACAAAGAGTCCCATGCAGGATAAACCCAAGGAGAAACATGCCAAGATACATACTAATCAAGCTGACAAAGACTAAACACAAGGAAAGAATATTAAAAGCTGCAAGGGAGAAGCAACAAGTAACACAGAAGGGAAACACCATATGCTTAACAGCTGATCTTTCATCAGAAACTGCAGGCCAGAAGGGAATGGCAGGATATACTTAAAGTACTGAAAGGGAAAAATCTACAACCAAGATTACTGTACCCGGCAAGGATATCATTCAAAATTGATGGAGCAATAAAAAGCTTTTCAGACAAGCAAAAGTTAAGAGAATTCAGTACCACTAAATCAGCCTTAGAACAAATGTTAAAGGGATTTATATAGTCAAGAAATACAAGAGAAGAAAAAAGAGCTACAAAATCAACCCCAAACAATTAATAAATGGCAATAAGAATGTATATATTAATACTTACTTTAAACATGAATGGATTAAATGCTCCAGCCTAAAGACAGTGACTGGCTGAATGGATACAAAAACAAGACCCTTATATATGCTGTCTGTAAGAATACATCTTCAGATCTAAAGACACATATAGACTGAAAGTGAGAGGATGGAAAACTGTATTCCATGCAAATGGGAAGAAAAAGAAAGCTGGAGTAGCAATCGTCATATCAGACAAAATAGACCTTAAAATAAAAGATATTACAAGAGATAAGGAAGGACACTACATAATAATCAAAGGATCAATCCAAAGGAAGACATAACCATTGTAAATACCTATGCACCCAACATAGGAGCACCTCAATACATAAGAAAAACACTAACAGTCATAAAAGGAGGAACTGACAGTAACACAATAATAGTAGGAATCTTTAACACCCCACTCACACCAAAGGGCAAATCATCAAAACAGAAAATTAATAAGGAAACACAAGTCTTAAATGATACATTAGATGAGATGGATCTCATTGATATATTCAGGACATTCCATCCAAATGCAGAAGAATACACCTTCTTCCCAAGTGTCCATGGAACATTCTCCAGGATGGGCCACATCTTGGGTCACAAACCTCAGGAAATTTAAGAAAATTGAAATCATATCAAGCATCTTCGATGACCACAATGCAATGAGACTAGATATCAATTACAAGAAAAAAATCTGTAAGGAACACAAACACCTGGAGATTAAACAACACATTTCTAAATAATCAACAGGTTACTGAAGAAATCAAAGCGAAAAAAATAGTTTCTAGAAACAAATGACAATGAAAACACAACATTCAAAACCTATGGGATGCAGCAAAAGCAGTTCTGCAAGGGAAGTTTATAGCAATATAACCCTACCTCAAGAAACCCCAAAATCAGTAGAAGTGAAGAAATCATAAAGATACAAGCAGAAATAAATTTAAAAGAAATGAAAGAAACAATGGTGAAGATTAAGAAGTAATAATAAGTAAGGATTAATAAAGCTAAAAGCTTTGAGTAGATAAACAAAATTGACAAACCTTTAGCCAGACTCTTCAAGAAAAAAGAGAGAAGAACCAAATCAGCAAAATTAGAAATGAAAAAGGTGAGGTTACAACAGACAATGCAGAAATACAAAGGATTATAAGAGACTCTTATAAACAACTACATGGCAATAAAGTAAGTAACCTGGAAAATAAATGGACAGATTCTTAGAAAAGTTCAATCTTCCAAGACTTAATGAACCAGGAAGAAATAGAAATTATGACCAACCCAATTACAAACACTGAAATTGAAGCTGTGATCAAAAATCTCCCAAAAAACAAAAGCCCAGGACCAGATGGCTTCACAGGAGAATTCTATCAAAGATTTAGAGAAGAGCTAATGCCTATCCTTCTAAAACTCTTTCAAAAAATTGCAGAATAAAGAACACTTCCAAACTCATTGTACAAAGCCACTATCACCCTGATACCAAAACAAGACAAAGACAACACAGAAAAAGAAAACTACAGGTCGATATCACTGATGAACATAGTTGGAAAAATCCTCAACAAAATTTTAGCAAACAGAATTCAGTAATACATCAAAAAGCTCATACACCATGATCAAGTTGGGTTTATTCCAGGGATGCAAGGATTCTTCAATATACAGAAATCAATCGATATGATACACTGTATTAACAAATTGAAAAATAAAAATCATATGATAATCTCAATAGATGCAGAAAAAGCCTTTGACAAAGTTCAGCACCCATTTATGATTAAAATTCTTCAAAAAATGGGCATAGAAGGAACCTACCTCAGCATAGTAAAGGTCATATATGATAAGTCCACAGCAAACATTATTCTCAATGGTGAAAAACTGAAAGCATTCCCCCTAACATCAGGAAGAAGACAAAGCTGTTCAATTTCACCACTGTTATTCAACATAGTTCTGGAAGTCCTAGCTTCACTAATCAGAGAAGAAAAAGAAATAAAAGGAATCCAGATTGGAAAAGAAAAAATAAAGCTCCCACTCTTTACAGATGACATGATACTGTACATAGAAAACCTTAAAGATAGTATCGGAAAATTACTAGAGCTAATCAGTGAATTTAGCAAAGTTGCTGAATACAGAATCAATACACAGAAATCACTTGCATTTCTATATACTAACAATGAAAAATCTGAAAGAAAATAAAGGAATCAATCCCATTCTCCATTACAACAAAAAGAATTAAATATCTAGGAATAAACTTACCTAAAATTCTGAAAGAAATGGGAATACCAGACCACCTGATGTGCCTCTTGAGAAACCTATATGCAGGTCAGGAAGCAACATTTAGAACTGGACATGGAACAACACACTGATTCCAAATAGGAAAAGAAATATGTCAAGGCTATATATAGTCACCCTGCTTATTTAACTTATATGCAGAGTACATCGTGAGAAACGCTGGGCTGGAAGTAGCAGAAGCTGGAATCAGGATTGCCGGGAGAAATATCAATAACCTCAGATATGGAGATGATACCACTCTTATGACAGAAAGTGAAGAATAACTAAAGAGCCTCTTGATGAAAGTGAAGGAGAACAGTGAAAAAGTTGGCTTAAAGCTCAATATTAAGAAAAGTAAGATCATGACTTTCGGTCCCATCACTTCATGGCAAACAGATGGGGAAACAATGGAGACAGTGTCAGACTTTATTTTTTGGGGCTCCAAAAATTACTGCAGATGGTGACTGCAGCCATGAAATTAAAAGACGCTTACTCCTTGGAAGGAAAGTTATGACCAACCTAGGCAGCATATTAAAACCAGAGACATTACTTTGTCAACAAAGGTCTGTCTAGTCAAGGCTATGGTTTTTCCAGTGGTCATGTATGGCTGTGAGAGTTGGACTATAAAGAAAGCTGAGCTCAGAAGAATTGATGCTTTTGAACTGTGGTGTTGGAGAAGACTCTTGAGAGTCCCTTGGACTGCAAGGAGATCCAACCAGTCCATCCTAAAGGAGATCAGTCCTGGGTGTTCATTGGAAGGACTGATGTTGAAGCTGAAACTCCAATACTTTGGCCACCTGATGTGAGGAGCTGACTCATTTGAGAAGACCCTGATGCTGGGAAAGATTGAAGGCAGGAGAAGAAGGGGATGACAGAGGATCAGAGGTTAGAGGGCATCACTGACTCAATGGACATGAGTTTGAGTAAACTCTGGGAGTTGGTGATGGACAGGGACGCCTGGGTTGCTGCAGTTTATGGGGTCGCAGGGAGTCGGACATGACTGAGTTACTGAACTGAACTGAGGGAGTCAAAGAACTGTACATAGGAAATCATAAGACACTAATAAAGAAATAAAAGACATCATAAACTGATGGAGAGCTATTCCATGTTCCTGGGTAGGAAGAATAAATATTGTGAAAATAACTATACTACCAAATGCAATCTACAGATTCAATGTGATCCCTAGCATATTACCAATGGCATTTTTCACAGAACCAGAACAAAAAATTTCACAATTCATGTGGAAACACAAAAGGCCCCAAATAGCCAAAGCAGTCTTGAGAAAGAAAAATGGAGCTGGAGGAATCAACCTTGCTGACTTCAGATTATACTACAAAGCTAGAATCATCAAGACAGTATGGTACTGGCACAAAAACAGAAATATGGACCAATGGAACAAGATAGAAAGCACAGAAATAGACACATGAACCTATGGATAACTTATTTTTTTATAAAGGAGGCAAGGATCTACATTTGGGCAAAGACAGCCTTTTCAATAAATGCTGCTGGGAAAACTGTACAGCTGGATGTAGAAGAATGAAATTAGTACACTTCCTAACACCATACACAAAGATAAACTCAAAATGGATTAAAGACCTAAATATAAGACCAAAAACTATAAAAGTCTTAGAGGAAAGCATAGGCAGAACACTTGATGACATAAATCAAAGCAAAATCCTCTATACTTCCTAAAATAATGGAAATAAAAACAAAAGTAAACAAGTGGGACCTGATTAAAGTTGAAAGCTTTTGCATAGCAAAGGAAACTATAAGCAAGATGAAAAGACAACCCTCAGAATGGGAGAAAATAATAGCAAGTGAAACAACTGACAAAGAATTAATTTCCAAAATATACAAGCAGCTCATATGACTCAATACCAGAAAAACAAACCAGCCAATCAAAAAGTGGGAAAGAGACTTAAAGAGACATTTGTTCAAGAAGACATAGAGATGACTAAAAAACACATGAAAAGATGTTCAACATTGCTCATTATTAGAGAAATGCAAATCAAAACCACGAGATATCACCTCACACCAGTCAGAATGGCCATCATCAAAAAGTTTACAAACAATATATGTTGGAGGGGTTGTGGAGAAAAGGGAATGCTCTTGTGCGGTTGGTGGAAATGTAAATTGATACAGCCACTATGGAAGATGGTATGGAGATTCCTTAAAAAAAAATTAGGAATAATACCACCATATGATTCATGTAAATGTATGGCAAAGCCATTACAATAATTTAAAGTAATTAGCCTCCAATTAAAATAAATAAATTAACAAAAAAAATACTAAAATAAAAATAAAAAACCACCATATGACCCAGCAATCCCACTCCTAGGCATATACCCCAAGAAAACCAAAATTGAAAAAGACACATGTATCCAATTGTTCATTGCAGCACATTTTACAATAGCTAGAACATGGAAATAACTTAGATGTCCATCAACAGATGAATGGATAAAGAAGTTGTGGTACATATGCACAATGAAATATTACTCAGCAATTAAAAGGAACACATTTGAGTCATTTCTAATGAGGTGGGTGAACCTAGAACCTATTATACAGAGTGAAGTAAGCCATAAAGAGAAAGATAAATATCATATTCTAATGCATATATATGGAATCTAGAAAAATGTTAATGAAGAATTTATTTACAGAGCAACAATAGGGAAACAGTCAGAGAGAATAAACTTATGGACATGGGGAGAGGGGGAGAGAGGGTGAAATATATGGAAAGAGTAACATGGAAACTTACATTACCATATATAAAATAAATAGCCAAGAGGAATTAGCTGTATAGCTCAGGAAACACAAAAAGGGGCTCTCTATCAAACCAGAGGGGTGGGATGGGGAGGGAGAGGGGAGGGAGGTTCAAAACGGAGGGGATCTATGTATACCTATGGCTGATTCATGTTGAAGTTTGACAGAAAATAACAAAATTGTGTAAAGCAATTATTCTTCAATAAGAAATAAATACATTTAAAAAATTAATTTAGCTCAAATGATAGCAGATCCATTTAAATGTGTATAATTTTTATCATAAACTTAGAGAAAATACAGTTTAACTAAGAATGAATTTTTGAATCCATATTTATGTTAAAATAGATTTAAGACTTTAGCCAGAAGACAGTTTGAAGACACGTGATATTTTTATATTGCAATGACAATTTCTGTATAAGACAGTTTTAATATCATTTTACTGAATATTCTTGGGTTTTATATGACATCATAAATAAGAAAATAATGCAAAAATCATATATACTGCAGCATGCCAGGCTTACCTGTCCATCATCAACTCCTAGAGCTTGCTCAAACTCATGTCCATCGAGTTGGCCATACTATCCAATCATCTCATTCTCTGTGATTCCCTTCTCCTGCCTTCATTGTTTCCCAGCATCACGGTTTTTTCTAACGATTCAGCTCTTCACATCAGGTGGCCACAGTATTGGAGCTTTTGCTTCAGCATCAGTCCTTCCAATGAATGTTCAGGACTGATTTCCTTTAGAATTGACTGGTTTGATCTCCTTGCAGTCCAAGGATCTCTCAAGAGTCTTCTCCAACACCACAGTTCAAAAGCATCAATTCTTCAGTGCTCAGCTTTCTTTATAGTCCAACTCTCACATCCATACATGACTACTGGAAAAACCATAGCTTTGACTAGATGGACCTTTGTCAGCAAAGTAATGTCTCTGCTTTTTAATATGCTTTTTAGGTTGGTCATAGCTTTTCTTCCAAGGAGAAATTGTCTTTTAACTTTATGGCTATAGTCACCATCTGCAGTGATTTTGGAACGCAATGAAATAAAATCTGTCACTGTCTCCATTGTTTTCCCAACTATTTGCCATGAAGTGATAGGACTGGATGCCATGAACTTAGTTTTTTGAATGTTGAGTTTTAAACCAGATTTTTCACTCTGCTCTTTCACTGTCCATAAGAGGGTCTTTAGTTCCTCTTCACTTTCTGCCACAAGGATAGTATCATCTGCATATCTGAGGTTATTGATATTTCTCCTGGCAATGTTTTTTCCAGTTTAAAGTGATGATGTTAGCTGTAGAATTTTTATATTCTTTATCAAGTTGAGAATGTTTGGCTCTACTCCTTGCTTGTTGGGAGTTTCTATCATAAATGTTGGATGGATTTTGTAAAGTATTTTTTCTGCCTCTATTGATATGATCATGTGGTTTTGCTTTTTTAGTCTATTGGTGAATTACACTAACTGATTTTTAAATGCTCAATCTTCCTTGTTTAGCAGGAATAAATCCCACTTGTTTGCAGTATATAATTCTTTTTATACATTGTTGCATTCAACTTCCTAATATTTTGTTGAAGATTTTTGCATTAATATCCATTAGGGATCTTGGTCTATAGTATAAATCTTCTTTTCTAATATATGTATTCTATAAATTTATGTTATGAATTATATGCTATAAATTACCCTCCAAGTACAGTTTTTGCTGCATCCCACAAATTTCATAAGTTGTTTTTTAATTTTAGGAAAGAATGTTGTAAATTTTTTCTCCAGATTTCTTCTTTGGTCCGCGTGTTGCTTCAAGTGTGTTGGTTAATCACCACATATTTTTATATTTTCCGGTTGTCTTTCTATTATTGACTTCTAGTTAAATTTCATTGTGATCCAAGGATAGACATTGTATGATTTATATTATTTAAATTTTTAAGGTGTATTTAAACTGAGAACATGGTCTATATTGATGAATGTTCTGTGTGAGCTTGAAAAGAATGTGTATGCTGCTGTTGTTGGAAGATTAAGTCTATAAATGTCAATTATATCCAGTTGATTGATGTTGTTGAGTTCAGCTATGTCCTTACTCATATTCTGCCTACTTGATCTGTCCATTTCTGAGAGAGGGTTTTGACAACTACAACATAATAGTGGATTCACCTATTTCTCTTTCTAGTTCTATCAGATTTTACCTCTTATAGTTTGATGCTCTGTTGTTAGGTGTATAAATATTAAGGATTGTAATACTTTCCTGGAAAATTGACCCCTTTATCATTACATAATGTCCTTATTTATCCATAATAGCTTTATTTGCTTTGAAATCTGCTCCATCTGAGATTAATATAGCTACTTCTGCTTTCTTAGATTAGTATTACCATATTTTTCTCCAGCCATTTACTTCAAATCTATGCATGTTTTTATATATATTTAAAATGAGTTTTTTGTAGATATTAGATAATTGGGTCTTGTTTTGTGGTTCACTCTGACAGTCTTTATCATTTAGTTAATGCATTTGGACCATTGTTATTCAGAGATGTATTTGGATTCATATCTACCATCGTTGCTACTATTTTGAATTTAATGTTCTCCTTCTTTTTTCCTACTTTGCCTTCCCCTCTTTGTATGACTTTTGTGGTTTCAAATGAGCATTTTACATGATTCCATATTTCCTCTTTTCTTAGCATATAGTTATACTTCTCTTTTTTTCTATTTTTATGGTTGTCCTAGGGTAACCATAAATATTGCAATAGGTATTCACATATAGTTTAAGTCCATTTTCAAATGATAGTATACCACTTCATGGGTAGTGTGAGTACCTATTAATAATAATTATTATTTCTTCCCCTCCAATAATTCTCCTGTTTAAGGTTAACAAATATGGTATTTTTGTATCTAAATATTTATTGTAAGTTTTCAATTATGTTTAAATTCTGAACTATGTTTCCATAAAGACAGAGGTACATTGGTTTGTATTTCACAGGAAATAATTTATCTTTAGGTCACAAATATGTATGAGTATATTTTGCCAATGTTATAAAGATGATTTCAAATGCCAGCTAATCTCTTTCTCAAATTGCAACCACTTGTTTAATCTTTAATGAAAATAGAGTCCAAAAACAAATGTTTAACATATCACTATGTGAGATTCTGATGACTAAGAAATCCCTGAAAGAGCAGTGAACCATGATTATTGGAAAGCTCAGAACGCTAGCAAGGTTTACTTGCAAACATTTAACAGAAGACCACAAATTGTGTTTCCTAAGAGGAACTAGGAGATATATATGTCATTTAGTAATGCATTGAAATTGCCTTGTCCTGGGTGAGTATTGCACAAGACCTCCAAGTCCCCATTTCCTAGTCTGTTATCTGTCACAGCACGGCCCTGCACTCCACCTCAGTACAGCCACTCAGTCATACTGGCCTTTATCCTTTCATGATTTGTTGGCAGCCAGTGTCTCCATACAGGTGTCTTAGGGACAGTGATTCACCTCAACTGTTAAACTTCTTCAAAGGACTCAATGCAACTTTGCTTTTTTATCCATGTAGTTTTGTATAAACTAATCAGAATCTATGACTTTATGGTTAGTTAAAATACAACCTGAGAAAGCTTCATGAAATTCAAAAGCATCGATATCATTTATTGTTAATCCTAACTTTTCTAGCACTTTTAGTGTGGCATATGTTGGTTCAAGTGAAAGCTGATCTTTGGAATCCTGAAACAAATACACAAAATCCCTCATATGTGCCTTCAGCTTATAACCCATGACCAGAGTTTTTTTCCTCAGCATTGCAGATGCACTGTCAGGAAAGAAAAATTGGCAGCTGTCACTATGCCATAGGGCTTGATGAATGCAGGTTTTAGCTTGACTGTCTACTTCAGAAAGGACAAAGGCCACTATCTTTGGTGACTATATCTTTTCCTTGTATTTTGAAGATATACAATATAAGAAAGAAGTCCTTCATCCTGAGCCTTCTTGGCTAGACTGTGCAAATGCAGTGTGTACTCACTGTGTTGCAGTTGAGAAACAACAGGGCAGATGCAAGTCAGTCTGAGGACCGATGCATGGTCACGCTCAGGTGATAAGATTAAAGATAGTCACTGACCTAAAATCTTGGCCTTTTTGAGATCGAGCATGAGTTTCCTCAGATGACAAATAGGTGCATAGGATATTAACTCTATATCACTGCCACAACCACATTACTGGCTAAAAGTATTCAAGCCAACACTTGTAGTCCTGGTTTGGTTAGCAAAGATGCAAGCCATGGTGACAGATCACAGGAGACTTGTCAGAGAGGTCAGCTTCAAGGGACAGTCTCTTTACCTACATTGTTTTTACTTCCTATATAACTTTGCCAAAGATGATGTAACCAACAATTTCCTTTGGGACCTTGGTTTGATGCAACAAATCAGAGCCAAATCACATGGCATCAGGTCTTTATATGAAAGTGCCTGACAGCAAAAATGGAGTGTGACATTATCTACCACCACCATATTCTTTATATAGGGTTTAGCCAAGGTTGTCTTTAATTTTTTATGGGCAGCTGGGGCAGCGTTTAGCTGCTGGGAACAGCTCAGAGGTCTCAAGAAAATCTGAGTACCCATTTTGCTGAACTTGGAAGATTTTTTTCAAGTTAATGGCAAGATGGGAGCCCTGCTGCAGTGGTCCCCACCTTAGCTTGAGCTCCTGTTGTGAGCAGCATTTGGTTCAAGTTTCTGGGATGAGAGGAATCTGGGGATGGATCTAGTTTAGAAAGAACCCCTCTTGCAAGCCATCGGACTCCAGAGGTGTAGCTGGGTCCCGGCTGTCTGCCTGTCACCTGACTAGATGACTGACATCTGACCTCATGATAGACCTTCTTTCTTTCAATAGAGGAAGGGTTCCTTCTGCCCCTTTAGCCAAAGTGAAGGGCACCATTAAGGGACCTGAAGTAAGTCAGCATGGGGTTGGCGGGGTGGGAGGTGGGCAGGTAAGGTTGGGTTAGTCAGAAAGTATGTTGAGGGCCTGGCTAGTGCAAGGCTGAGTCTGACTAGAATATTCCAGAGCCTGGGCAGAACTCCTGCAGAGGCTAAGGCAGCCTCTGAGCCTCATCTCTTTTGCCAAAAAACTTCAAAAAACATTCCTTGCATGATAAGTGTCCTGGTAACAAATTCCCTCTGTTTTTATTTATCTGAGAAAATCTATTTTTCCTTCACTTTTGAAGGATAACTACAGGTTATAGACTTCTAGATTGGTAGGTTTTTTTCCTCTCAGCCTTTTTTTATACCCTAAACTGATCTTTGAACTCACCAGGTATCATGAGTTAGGCAGAAATGAAACATTAGTACAACATATAAATCTTGCTCCAAGTCTTTAAATTCCTCATGCTCAGCTTTTCTTCTTACAAAAATAAGAGGAATTGGAAAATTAACTTTTAAATCAATATTTCTAATTACATTTATACCCTCTTTTGAGGTAAGTCCCCAAATCAGATACTCATGCCTGAAAGGTTCTTGCTCTCTACCAGAAAGGGGCAAAGTGTCTTTTCCACCTTTCCAAAGCAGAAATGAATTTTATAGTTTCATATAGAGATTCAAAGTGTTACCTTTCTCCTCCACATCCTTGCTTCTTTTTCTTCTTCTCCCTGACTTGCGATGACAAGGAATGTGCATCTCAGAAGTGGAAATTTGTCTCCCCTGGTAGCTAGTCCTCAGCATGTCCTCTACAACCTCTCCTTCCCCCCATGTCTGAGTTAGCCAACCCCTTCCCCTGGTGCCTGGGGTGAGAGTGAGGGGAAGGGTAGGGAGAAGAGGACAGAAGATGATGAAGAAGGTTAGAAATAGTTTTACCGCAGCTACCGTCAATGAGACTAGAGATCTAAGAACTTACATACCATATGTAGAAATCTCTCAACACTTTAAATATTTCACTCTATTTTCTTCTCGCATGGTTACTGAGGAGAAGTTGGTGGCAGTTTTTATCTTTGTTCCTCTTTGAGTAATGTGGTTTTCTCCACCCCAACCCCTTGCTTCTTTCAGATTTTTTTTTTTCTTTCCCTTTGATTTTCTGTAGTTTGAAAAAGATATGCCTAGCTTAAGGTATTTTGTTTGTTTTGTTGTTGTTGTTGTTGGTGGTGGTGGTGGTGTCATTTATCCTGCTTGGTTTTCTCTGATATTCCTGAATCTGTGGTTTGGTTTCTGACATTAATTTGGGGAAATTCTCAGTCGTTATTTATTTATTTATTTTTTCCTCTGTCCCCTTCTTGCTCTGTCTTAGGTTTTGGTTAAAGCATTTACCCAAAGGGTAGCCTTCTCAAAAACTGAGGGTTCCTGGAGTATTTAAAAATGGTTCCATTTCCCCTGCCCCTTCCTGAAGCCCAAGGGGATTTTTCTCTAATATATACTCTGAGGACCTGGATGAATTCCTCATAGGAAATCCTGTAATTTAGAGGGAGGTGCATCTGTGGCCGGGTTCCCCTTGAGTTTTTAATTCTTTTACCTTTCTGATTTGTCCACATGGAGTCTCCAGCAGTTCTTCAGTCATAGCCCAGGTTTACTACCTGCCCCCTCCCGTTTCTAGAGATGATTTCTACATGGGATCTCTGCTCAGGTCAGGCATCACTGCCTGTCTATCTTCTGTTTGTCTCCAATCCTAGGGACAGTTGTTTTCCCTGTGTCCTCCCCTCTCTAGGGAACCAAGTAAAATTATTGATTTTTCACTCTTTTCAAATTTTTATCATTAGGATAGGGTGGTGACTTAAGATCCTTGTATCAGAACTGGAAACCAAACCCTAAACATGTCACTTTAACATATAATTAACATGATTTAATGCCTGTTCAATAAGATCTGCATGCCTTCCTTGTTAAATAGTGTGGCACTGCACCAATATTTCCTGAAGTCATTCTGGACCACTTGGTCTTCCTGTTTCCTCACAAGGAAGGAGAAAACACTAGAAGAACTTGGTATAGGCATACCTCAGAGATATTGTGACTTTTGCTCCAGAACACTGCAATGAAGCAAATATTTCAGTAAAGGGAATCATTTGAAATTTGGTTTCCCAGTGCATATGAAAGTGGTTTTTGTTCAGTCTGCTCAGTCATGAGAGACCCCAGGGACTACAGCCCCTCCCTGTCCTTCACCATCTCTTGGAATTTGCTCCAACTCATGTCCTTTGAGTCAGTTAGGCCATCAAACCATCTCATCCTCTGTCATCCCCTTCTTCCCCTGTTTTCAGTCTTTCCTGGCTTCAGGGTCTCTACCAATGAGTCTGCTCTTGAGTCACATCAGGTGGCCAAAGTATCGGAGCTTCAGCATCAGCATCAGTCCTTCCAATAAATATTCAGGGTTGATTTCCTTTAGGATTGACTTGTTTGATCTCCTTGCAGTCCAAGGGACTCTCAAGAGTCTTTTCCAGCACCACAGTTCAAAAGAACCAATTCTTCAGTGCTCAGACATCTTTAAGGTCCAGCTCTCACATCCATACCTAACTATTGGAAAAACCGTAGTTTTGACTAGATGGAGCTTTGTAAGCAAAGTGATGTCTCTCTCTTTTTAATACACTGTCTAGGTTTGTCATAGCTTTTCATCCAAGGAACAAGTGTCTTAATTTGGGGGCTGTAGTCAGCATCTGCAGTGATTTTGGAGCCCAAAAAATAAAGTCTGTCACTGTTCCCATTGTTTTCCCATCTATTTGCGATGAAGTGATAGGACTCGATGCCATGATCTTTATTTTTTGAAAGTTGAGTTTTAATCCAACTTTTTCACTCTCCTCTTTCACCTTAATCAAGAGGCTCTAGTTCCTCTTCACTGTCTGCCATGAGGGTGATGTCATCTTCATATCTGAGGTTATTGACATTTCTCCCAGCCATCTGGATTCCAGCTTGTGCTTCACTCATCCTAGCATTTCACCTGATGTACTCTGCATATAAGTTAAGTAAGCAGGATGACAATATACAACCTCGACATACTCTTTTACCAGTTTTTGAACCAGTGCATTGTTCCATTCTAACTGTAACATTGTGTAACCATTGTCTGGTTCTAACTGTTGCTTCTTGACCTGCATACAGGTTTCTAAGGAGGCAGGTAAGGTGGTCTGGTATTCCCATCTCTTTTAGAATTTTCCACAGTTTGTTGTGATCCACAGTTTGTGGTCCTACACAGCATGGCTCACCCAAGACAGATGGGTCATGGTAGAGAGTTCTGACAGAATGTGGTCCACTGGAGAAGGGAATGGCAAACACTTCAGTATTCTTGCCTTGAGAACCCCATGAACAGTATGAAAAGGCAAACAGATAGGGCACTGAAAGATGAACTCCTCAGGTTGCTAGGTGCCCAATGTGCTACTGGAGATCAGTGGAGAAATAACTCCAGAAAGAATGAGGAGATGGAGCCAAAGCAAAAGCAGCACCCAGTTGTGGATGTGACTGGTGATGGAAGCAAGGCCTGATGCTGTAAAGAGTAACATTGCATAAGAACCTGGAATGTTACGTCCATGAATCAAAGCAAATTGGAAGTGGTCAAACAGGAGATGGCAAGAGTGAACGTCGACATTTTAGGAATCAGGGAACTAAAATGGACTGCAATGGGTGAATTTAACTCAGATGACCATTATATCTACTACTGTGGGCAAGAATCCCTAAGAAGAAATGGAGTAGCCATCACAGTCAATGATACAGTCTGAAATGCAGTACTTGGATGCAATCTGAAAAGTGACAGAATGAACTCTGTCCATTTCCAAGGCAAACCATTTGATATCATGGTAATCCAAGTCTATGCCCTGACCAGTAATGCTGAAGAAGCTGAAGTTGAATGGTCCTATGAAGACCTACAAGACCTTCTAGAACTAAAAACCAAAAAAGGCGTCCTTTTCATTATAGGGGACTGGAGTGCAAAAGTAGGAAGTCAAGAAACACCTGGAATAACAGGCAAATTTGGCCTTGAAGTACAGAATGAAATAGGGCAAAGGCTAATGGAGTTTTGCCAAGAGAACGCACTGGTCATAGCAAGCACCCTCTTCCAAGTACACAAGAGAAGACTCTACACATGGACATCACCAAATGGTCAACACCGAAATCAGATTGATTATATTTTTTGCAGCCAAAGATGGAGAAGCTCTTAACAGTCAGAAGAAACAAGACTGGGAGCTGACTGTGACTCAGATCATGAACTCCTTATTGCCAATTTCAACTTACATTGAAGAAAGTAGGGAAAACCACTAGACCATTCAAGTATGACCTAAATCAAATCCCTTATGATTATACAGTGGAACTGAGAAATAGATTTAAGGGACTAGATCTGCTAGATAGAGTGCCCGATGAACTTGGATGGAGGTTTTTGGCATTGTACAGGAGACAAGAGCATCCCCAAGAAAAAGAAAATGCAAAAAAAAGCAAAATGGCTGTCTTGAGGAGGCCTTACAAATAGCTGAGAAAAGAAGAAAAGTGAAAGACAAAGGAGAAAAGGAAATATATACCCAATTTAATGCAGAGTTCCAAAGAACAGCAAGGGGAGTTAAGAAAGTCTTCCTCAGTGATCAGTGCAAAGAAATAGAGGAAAAAAGTAGAATGGGAAAAACTAGAGATCTCTTCAAGAAAATTAGAGATACCAAGGGAACATTTCATGCAAGAGTGGGCTCAATAAAGGACAGACATGGCATGGACCTAACAGAAGCAGAAGATATTAAGAAGAGGTGACAAGAATACACAGAAGAACTGTACAAAAAAGATCTTCACAACCCATATAATCACGATGGTGTGATCACTCACCTAGAGCCTGACATCCTGGAATGTGAAATCAAGTGGGCCTTAGGAAGCATCACTTCGAATAAATCTAGTGGAGGTAATGGAATTACAGTGGAGCTATTTCAAATCCTAAAAGACAATGCTGTGAAAGCACCACACGCAATATGTCAGGAGATTTGGAAAACTCAGCAGGGGCCACATGACTGGAAGAGGTCAGTTTTCATTCCAATCCCTAAGAAAGGCAATGTCAAAAAATCCTCAAATTACTGAAAAATTGCACTCATCTCACACACTAGCAAAGTAATGCTCAAAATTCTCCAAGCTAGGCTTCAACTATACATGAACCATGAACTTCCAGATGTTCAAGCTGGTTTTAGTAAAGGCAGAGGAACCAGAGATCAAATTGCCAAAGTCCATTGGATCATTGAAAAAGCAAGAGAGTTCCAGGAAAAACATCTATTTCTGCTTTATTGACTATGCCAAAGCCTTTGGCTGTGTGGATCTCAATAAACTGTGGAAAATTCTGAAAGAGGTGGGAATGCCAGACCACCTGACCTGCCTCTTGAGACACCTGTATGCAGGTCAGGAAGCAACAGTTAGAACTGGACATGGAACAACAGACTGGTTCCAAATAGGAAAAGGAGTATGTCAAGGTTGTATATTGCCACTATGCTTATTTAACTTCTGTACAGAGTACATCATGAGAAATGCTGTGCTGGATGAAACACAAGCTGGAATCAAGATTGCCGGGTGAAATATCAATAACCTCACATATGCAGCCAGCACCACCCTTATGGTAGACAGTGAAGAAGAACTAAAGAGCCTCTTGATGAAAGTGAAAGAGGAGAGTGGAAAAGTTGGCTTAAAGCTCAACATTCAGAAAACTAAGATCATGGCATCTGGTTCCATCACTTCATGGCAAATAGATGGGGAAATAGTGGAAACAGTGACAGACTATTTTTTTGTGCTCTAAAATCACTGCAGATGGTAACTGAAGCCATGAATTTAAACAACGCTTACTCCTTGGAAGTTATGACCAACCTAGACAGCATATTAAAAAGCAGAGACATTACTTTGCTGACAAAGGTCCATCTAGTCAACGCTATGTTTTTTCCAGTAGTCATTTATGGATGTTAGATTTGAAGTATAAAGAAAGCTGGGTGCTGAAGAATTGATGCTTTTGAACTCTGGTGTTTGAAAAGACTCTTGAGAGTCCCTTGGACTGCAAGGAGACACAACCAGTCCATCCTAAAGGAAATCAGTGTTGAATATTCATTGGAAGAACTGATGTTGAAGCTGAAGCTCCATTAGTTTGGCCACCTGATGCGAATAACTGACTCATTTGAAAAGACCCTGATGCTGAAAAAGTTTGAAGGTGGGAGGAAAAGGGGATGACAGAGGATGAGATGGTTGCATGGCATAACCGACTCAATGGGCAACTCCAGATGTTGGTGATGGACAGGGAGGCCTGGTGTGCTGCTGTCCACGGGGTCGGAAAGAGTCGGACACAGCTGAACAACAAACTGAACTGAACAGTTGGTGGTCGTCCACTCAATCAAATTCTCTAACATAGTCAATGAAGCAGAAGTAGAATTTTTTCTCGAATTCTCTTGCTTTTTCTATGATCCAGTGGATGCTGGCAATTTGATCTCTGGTTCATCTGCCTTTTCTAAATCCAACTTCCTTATTGCATTCCATTAAGTGTACAGTAGCATTATGTTTAAAGAACAATATACATACCTTAATTTAAAAATAGTTTATTGCTAAAAAATACTAACCATCATCTGATAACACAGGGTTGCCACAAACCTTCAATTTATAAAAAATATAATATCTGCAAAGTGTAATAAGGTGATGGGCAATAAAAGATTTGTCTGTATTTAGGAATCTTCTTTCTTTGCATCCAGTTGTGACATAACATCCTTTTACTCTTTTCTCCACATTTACTCTCTGCCTAGAAACTAAGTGCATAGGTATCTCTTTTTTCCAGAAACTCTCTGGTAAATACCTTAGTGTACTGTTGTTGGGGAGAGTGTAGCAATGTGGTGGGGAGGGGAGGATGTTGAGAGATCACAGAACAGGGAAGTTAAATTATTCTTGTTTTATAAACCCTTATATGTGACCCCCAGCTCTCAGCCCCTAAAATACAGATCAAATTAATAACAGTACTTTTCATCCCTTCTTTCTTTAGCTTTTTTAATAGCCTAGGAATAGACTTTTAAATATTAAAAGGTTGAACTGCTTCTCTACTGGGAACAAGATAAAGGAGAGAAGAGAGAAATTCTGAGCTTGACTGAAGTCAAAGCTAATGATTCTGTGATTTTGCAAAGGTTGAAACCCACATTATCTATGCAACAAAGCCTAAGAATTCTGTCACCAGACCTCCTCTATCCTCATCCCAAAATGTGATAAAGACTGGTTAGTATTAGGTACCAGTTATTGAGGAAACCATTTTTTGTTAAAGAATAGATACATATTTTAGTTTGTCTACTTATAAAAATGTCAACCTGATAGTGAGTAGAGGTAATGTCACTATATATTATGAGAGCATTCGTTCAGTTTCAGTGCTTTAGAATATTGTTTTGCTTTGTAAAAGTTTAAATTTTAGTACAATTTTATTAGCATATTTTTGTCTCTTTTTCTCCTATATTAAACACTAGTGTTCTGCCTTATTGATGTGTAATAAGTAGTGCTAGCCCACCGCTCTCAACAATCACCAGTGGCCTGTTTCCAGTATTTTACTGTACTTCAGGGATCATTTTATGCATTTATCACCCTCTGCTGCTGTTCAGCAAAATGTCGTGACAACATTCTTATAGCATATAGAGACCTAAAACATCCTATGTGGTATTTTTCACTCTGATTGATTTGGGATCTATAACTGCTCTCAAATGGACAAAAAGCAAGAAAGTAATTTTGCTTTATCAAATAGTTCTCAATGAAAATGATCATTGTGTTTTCTTATAGGAAAAGAAGAGGTCTAGGAGATTTTTCAGTGATGTTTATTTACTTAATCTCTTACCAAATAAGATTGTAAAAATCAAAGAACTGATTCTTCGCACACACATTACATAGATTATATTTAAATTCATCAATAAACCACTGGAAAAAAATGTGAACTTAAATGTAAAAATGTATATACATATGTATGATGTTTGTCTACAAGAATATGATCATTATTTTAGAAAATAGAAATCATACTGCATATTTACATTTGTACATTATAAATTTTACTCAAGTAAGTAAATCAACTTTTTTTTTTTCATTTATTTTTATTAGTTGGAGGCTAATTACTTTACAATATTGTAGTGGGTTTTGTCATACATTGACATGAATCAGCCATAAGTAAATACATGAAGATTTTAATATTTTTCATTAAAATCCTTACTACATTACAGCTTTTAGTGTAGAGTTGTGTTAATTTTATTAAACTAGTCTCCTGTATTGAATGTTTATGCTATTTCTAAATTCTCATAATCATAACAAAGTTTCAATGAATATTGTTTCATATAAATGTATTACTGACTTTAGCCTAAGGTATAGAGAAGAATTTTCTATGAATGAGCCATTTTATAATTTTTGACATGATCACTGATTTGTTGTTAATATTAGCGCAGTTATTATATTTTTTATCAATTTTAATTTTGTACAATTCATTGTATTTCCAGTTTCAACTGGAAAACTTGTTTTTATATAACTTTAAAATTCTTCTTATAGTCTGTCAGATATGGGGTAGATTAGTCTCCCTTATATTCCATTCATTTTCTAATTTTATGGTAATTTTTAATTCACATTGAAAGCTTCACATATTGATTTCTATCAACTGTAATATTTTTGATGGTATATTTTCATTTATATCTAGTTTTTAAAGCTCCTTTCTATTCCAAGACCAGATACATGAATATTATAATTTATATTTTCTGTGTTTAATTTGGCATGTGTTTCTTTACTTTTTAGTTTCTGCTCCTATAAAATGTTTGAAATTATAATGTATGCTGTATACATCACGTGCACTGGTGTGTGATATAGGGCAGAGCTCAAAATTTGAAAAATCTTAACACTTTTCAAAAGTTAATTTAACTATTTAATTTTTTCTGATAGTTTAGAGCCCTGCTTGGTTAATTTGGTTTTATAAACATATGTTTGCTTTGACTTCTTATACCAAGTTAACATTTTAAATTACTATATAAAATTCCATTGAATTTTGAATGGAATATTATTAAACACTAACATTTTTAAGCTTATAGTGTTTTTTGGATGTCATATCTCAGTTAAATGTATATAAGAATTTTCCAGCTTTTTTTGTTTTTCAAAGTTATCTATATTTTAAAACAGAACAGAGTCTTAACTTTCCATTAATTTCAATATTCTGATTTTCCACTTATTTTAATACAAAATATTATTTTTAATTTTTAAGTGTATCTCCATTAATTATGTGAAGCCATTTTTTTGTTGTTGTTGTTTTGCATCCTTGTTTCCTGTAATAGACTCAACCCCATTTTTAAAAATACATTGTGGAATTTACATATGTAAAGAATAGACTTTTGGATTCTGTGGGAGAAAGTGAGGGTGGGATGATTTGAGAGAATAGCATTGAAACATGTATATTGCCATATGTGAAACAGATCATCAGTCCAGGTTCAATGCATGAGACAGGGTGCTCAGGGCTGGTGCACTGGGATGACCCTGAGGGATGGGATGGGGAGGAAGGGGGATTCAGGATGGGGAACACATGTACACCCATTGCTGATTCATGTCAATGTATGGCAAAAACCACTACAATACTGTTAAGTAGTTAGCCTTAAATTAAAATAAACTAATTAATTAAAAAGAAATACATTGTGGGATTTAATTTATTATTGGGTTGGCCGAAAAGTCCAGCTAAATGAAGTTTTCAGCCAACCCAACATTTTATTGAGTCCTGCCTCATATAGCTGTGGGAGAGTAGAATATACAAACTATTGGGTAGGAGATACAAACTATTGGGTGGAAGACAGGCTCAAGGATGTATTGTACAATACAGATAATATAGTCAATATTTTGTGATAGCTGTAAGTAGAAAGTAACTTTTAAAAATTGTTATAAAAATTTTAAAAGTAATTAAAAAGAAGAATTCTGCCTCAATATTGATAAGTTTGCTTAGGTTATGAAAGGGTAGCTGCATCTAACCCAGATTTTGACGATCTAAGTCCTGGCTCAAGTTCTTGAAGAATCTTCCCTGCCTTAAGCCCAGTAAAACAACACTTGATGTAACACTTTCATGGAGGAGTATATTACATTATAGACCAGAATGGATTATTTATATGTGAATATAGGTAGGTAGTTCACACATGGGGAGTTCATTCTGGTTTATAGTATAATATACTCTTTTGATCTCTGGGTCAGGAAGATCTCCTGGAGAAGGAAATAGCAACCCACTCCAGTAGTTTTGCCTGGAAAATCCCATGGACAGAGGAGCCTGATGGGCTACAGTCCATGGAGTCACAAAGAGTTGGACACAACTTAGCGACTAAACGACAACATAGATTTTGTGTTGTTATTTATTCAAGGTTTTGTAGCAATTGTGAACATAATATGGGAAGCTTTTCATCTTTTCTAAATTGTGCTTATGTAACAGCAGTCAAATGTTTCTTCAGATGTTAAAGTAGTATGCTTTGAAAATCAGCTGTAATCATCACTTTTAATTATAGTAATATGTCCAAAAACGTTCTCTAATTTTATTCCTTATTGTTTTATTTTTGAGTTTTCCTTGAGACAATATGAATTGTTGATATATATATATATATATATATATATATATTATATAAAACAATCTAATCCTTTCATCTTTTATTAGTATAAAATTACATATACAATTTATTTGTAATTAGAAATACACAGTGCCTTCAGGCACCACACATCCACACCTAGTAATACTACTTCAACTCATATAAAAGGTGATGAGGAAGGCAGCCAACTTTGAGTGGAATCTCAAGCAGGAAAGTGTTGTTTTCTTTATTACGCTACCTCAAGATCAGTATAGTTTGCTGATCACTTCAAACAAATAAATCTTGATTTTTTAAATGAATTCTCTAGTTCATATTTTAATTTTTATTAATGCTGTTCTCATTTTTATTACATTTTGTCTCACTGTCATGTTCATTAGCTTTCTACCTTACTGATTTTAATACTCAAGTGTTTCATTTTTATATAGTAATGCAAAATTTGATGTTAATATTCTTCTGCTTACAGAGTATGTCATATGCCATATGTTTTGAAACACGATGTTCATATTAATATTTTCAAAATAATCCTTTTCTTCTTTGACCTGAGTATTTCAAGAAGGTGTTTTTGTGTTTTATTTAAATATCCAAACAAAATTCTTCCTAAATTGGTTTATAGATTACTGTGATCTCAAATAAAAATAAGAGCATTTCACTTTAGTAGAAATAAGATGAGTTTACAACGCTTAGTCATCCAAGGGCACCTTCTTCTAAGATATTGTTAGGTCAAATTCTGTAAAAAGCAGACACAAATATAGGTTTTGAAATACAAGAGAATTATTAGAGAGAAATACTGTTAAAAGATTAAAGAGGAGCAAGCATTTGAAGCTGTCTATAGTCTGCATTGCAGGTTTGACATTTGTGAAGAAGAGTGAGGTAATTAACATTGGGAAAGAAGAAATTCAGGTTGGAACCTAGTTTTTGAACGTTTTAGCCAAAATAAGGGTGTCCTCAAAGTCACCGACTGGAAGAATTCCACGTCTTGCAGGAATGGGCCGGCATTGTTTCCATGTTCCCATTGTCACCACTCACTGATGAGATTATCTACAATAGAGTACATGAGGCATTCCATAAACTCCTGGGTAGTAAATTCTGACTGAGACTCTGCTGAAAAAATAGGTAGTTGCTTATCTAGAAGAGGTATTCATTCCTCTGAAGACAAATCTCAGGCCCTTCCAGGATAAAAGAAGTCAAAGTAGTCAACTTGCCATTTAGTCATATAGTTTACTCATGCCCTTTCTTTCTATTGAGACTCAATGCAGATGCACCTTTTCTATGTTATAATGACCAGATCCTGGGCATGGTCAAACTTAATGATATGCTATGTCTTACAGAACTGGGCTCAAAATAGGCAATTCTGTACACACTGTTGCTTAGAAAACACAGTTCTCTAGTGGTTTATCTGGAATTACATATTAGTTTCCCTCTAGCATTCCCACTTTCTTCAGCCTTTTTATTCTTTCTGTTGCTTGGGACATCTTTTTCTCTAGACGTCTATGAGCCACTCTAATAGTTTTCTCCATCCACTGATGTACTTGCCAGACGTTCCAAAAAAAGTGACCTGAAATCAATGAATTCTTGCTTAATCCACTCTTACATTTGCCGCCTCTTGATACATCAGTCTCAAACTTCAATCTCATTCATGCTTCCCAAGTTCCTATGGGAACATGCTAGCAAATTCTTGTAGCTCTTTAGGTGAGTAATGTCTTTCCTCCATCATCAGGACCAGCATGTTCAGTGTAGTGTTATGGTCAAACTTAACCCTAGCTATTGTCCTGGCAATCAGGAAAGGAGGTAAGGAGTCTTTGAAAATACCTGTCAACAGAGAGATGCCTCTGCCATATACTAACACTAGATGTGTCCTAGATTTATTAAGGAATAATGTATCACCTGTAAAAGTTCTAAGGACTCAGAACAGAACATTCTCAGAGCATTCCTACGGATTTACACACTTAATGTTTCAGGATCCCAGAAATTCCCAACTGCAGCCTTGATATTATCATGACCTACCTGATTTTTGGCTGAAATTTAAATTTCATATGTAAATGTCTCTGAAACTCTGTGGTTCTGTCAGCTCCTCAGTCTTTCTGTCTGCTGTGTCTGTTTTCATTGCAGGATATAAGAGGCCTCTTATTTAGCTTATAACTGTTAATGTTCCTTGTGCATGCCTGCTAAGTTACTTCAGTTGTGCCCGACTCTTTGTGATGTTTCTCAGCAAGCATCAATTTAGTATAAGACCAGCTAGTTAGTTCCACTGTCCTTTTAGTCACAGATACCCCTGTATGTTTCGAAATGCTTGAAATATTGCACCTGAAGGAACATTTCCCTATATTAACATGTTTTCTCAGATCACCCTAGGAATGTTATTTCATCAGTAGTTTGACCAGCACTTCATATATATATATATATATATATATATATATATATATATGTTTATTTATTTTTTGACCACAAGGCAATATAGGATCTTAGTTCCCTGACTGGAGAGGCAACCCGCACCCTCTGCATTAGAAGCATGGAGTCTTAACTACTGGTCCACAAGGGAAGTCCCCCCGCCCCTACTTTTTACTAGGGACTCTGAGTGACCACATTCTACTCAGAATGACATCTTCTTTCCTTCCTGATGGTGAGTGAGTCAGTTCCAAATTCCTACCCTGTTGCCTGTTTTTGTAGACAAATCTTGGATCTTCTGAGAAACAGAAGATGAGATTACATGTGTAACAGATACATAGGTGGAAATAACTATTAAGGACAAATATCAGGAAACCAAAGGAGGCAAGAAGAGTCTTCTGACCTAACATATGCTTTCCATCAGTGAAGAAGAGAGAGAAGGAAGGGGGCTGGGTAGGCTGCAACAGAGTTCCAAAGAAGATTCAGCCAGGATGCAGGGGCAAACACAGGAAGAGAACTGCATTAAGACCACTTCTCTGCCCGGTCATCAATGGGTAGAAGCCTTTGGAAAGGATGTCCATAATATGGAAGTGGTAGTGGATCTGGAAAAGCACCATCTGGGGTTACAGTTAGTTACACTAACTGTAGTTAGTGTATAATTAGTTACACTCTCTGTGACAGATCTGAGAAGCACATTCTCATGGCCTCCACAAATGTTGTCTCATGTTCAGTGGAAAATTATTTAAAGTATCCTTCATTTTCCCAGAGCCTTTAACTCTCTCCAGTTAAAGATATTTTGAGGAAGCCCTTCTAGGCTTTTCTGTACATACTTCCTACTTTTTTTTTTTTTTTTTTTTGCAAAGAAATTTGAGGTTTCTCTTTGTTGTCTTTTTAAACCTGATTTAATAAGGAAAAATTCCTAGGGGCTTGGGGTAGGAAGTGGCTGCCTTTGATTTCCACATTTACACAGGTATATTTAGATCTTTCTTTTATTTTCTTTGATCATTTATTTCTAGTTTTGGAAAGGAAATTAGAGAACCTGATAATCTATGTATCTTATTCAAAAGTTCCCCTGATCCCTGTTGAATTCACCAACTTAATCTATGTGTCTAATTGCACAATGGGTCTTGTCCCCACTCAAATCCTTCTAAATGCGAATGAATGAGATCTCTGAACTGAGAAGGTAATTTGTTTTAGGTAGGGTATCTGCTTGGCCATAAGTAAAGCTGAATACATAGATGAGCAAATACAGTCAAAATTAACATTGTTTCACAAAAAGATAGCATAAGAGCATGGATTTTACTAAACCCAGTAGAGTTATCATTTCACAATTAAGCTTTTCTGAGCGATTACTTGTGCATATATAAATATATTCATTAATTTGGGAGTTGTCTTTTTTAGAAAGTTAAAATTTTATAAAGTTAATATGAGTAAATTAAATTCTTAGAGTATTAAT
The DNA here is from genome assembly GCF_033118175.1 of Dama dama. Taxonomy (NCBI): domain Eukaryota; kingdom Metazoa; phylum Chordata; class Mammalia; order Artiodactyla; family Cervidae; genus Dama; species Dama dama. The sequence goes on along the minus strand of NC_083685.1, from coordinate 49,750,398 downwards.
CTTTCAAGAAGTATACATACTTGCATTAAAAAGACCCAAAAGAACACAGAGAAGCCATTTTATCCTGAAGTCATTGGAATTGAAATAGCCATAAAGAGCTTGAATTTTTGAAAAAAGCATTCATACATATTTTGTAAGAATATTTAACTTAAATCATTTTAATATACAGTCTCTTGCAAATATTTTTAGATAGAACCAAGGTTTCTATTGAAAATGTATATATAGATTGGTGTTCTTATATTTATAATTCAATGTGATTTCAGTGTTTCTAATGCTTTTTTTGCAGTTGTATAAGGAAGGAAATTAAATAGAAAAATAAAACAAAACAAAAAAATTTTTTAACTCATAATTAAATTTGAATACAGATTTTAAAAAATTTTACCATTTCCTCCAATATTTTAGAATTATATTAACCACAAGGTAATTTAACAGCATTTTAAAATGAATTTCCTTTTACTGAATTTTTCCAAAACAATAGACGGAGGTTTTATGTAAACACACAGATACACACACACACACACACACAAACAGACACAGAGTTTCCTTGGCACATAGATATTAGCAAATTGTATAATGCTTAATTAAATCACCTAGTACTTGTCACAGTTTTAACTGGCGTGAGAGAGTCGAGAATAAGCTCAGTGAACTTAGTAGGCATTCAACTTCAGGTGACTGCAAGTGCCAAGAAACTCTTCATAAGTAACCCAATAGTCATCAGTGTTCCAAAGGTATGCTTATTAGTAGACAGAATAGAGGAAATAGATTGAAATATAGCATGTTGCTTAATTAGAAGGTGATTGTGGAAGCTTGTACTGTACATGTGATTTCCACATTTTCAGGGTTTTATTTTTGTGGTTTATTTGTAAACAATATGACAATGTGCTATAGCAACATACTCTTTAAGGAAAAATATATAGTAGTGTCTAGACACACTTAAATAAGCTATTCATTTTCAAACATTTGATAGTAAAATTTGCCAGGCTCCTTAAGCTATTTAATTAATAATCAATTGCAATCATTAAAACATACACTGATTGAGCCCTTAAAAAAGCTATATAATTGTATTAAACAATTTCATAATTTTATTCTCATTGACAGAAAAACGAAGAAAGATGAAAGTAAGTAATACTTTTAGAGGGACTATCCCATAATTATTCATATTCACTCATTAATTGATATAGACTTTTCAGGTATCTCCTTAATTGATGAAAATGATTATTGGCTAGGATAAAAAAATTAAAAATCAACATAATACATTATGTGAGAGGTTACTTGAATTTTAGATATGCCATTTTAAAATTGGCTTTGTATTTAAGAAAATTGTACTCTTTGTCACTTGTATCCTCCTATGTTTAGTCTTAGCTACCTATGGTCAAAAAGCTCTATTTCATAGCTCTAGTTTAGGGTTCTCAAAATACAGCTTCTAAAATATCTAAATAACTAGCAAACAGAATATCTCACTGGATAGAAATAATTTTTGACTCTCTCTGGATTAGATGACCTATGTAATCTAATTTTTGGTTTCAAGGTTTTATACAGGGGGAATTACCCCCATGGACTTCCTGAAATAATTTGAATGAACAGGAAGTTCAATTTTTAAGCATTGTGGCAAACCAAATTTCCTGTATATTTCTTATATCTAAAAAATTCTTAAATTAAATTTATTTGTATAAGTACTTCAGTTACCACAAGTACTTGTGATCATAATTCTACTTAGCACACCCATGTGGGACAACATACATGTATTAATAACTAGAACTTTTAAGTTCAACTTTTGTGGGTAGATAAATTTATGAAGATAATCTTTCAAATATACCAGTGCTTCAATGTTTATGAACAGTATAACTCTAAAATGAACAGGAAAATACTGGCAGATAAACTTCATTAACCATTTTTATCACAACTTTCTTGCATTTATGACTTCTATTTAGCACTCCAATCAGGATGCTCAGTGCATTGAGCATGAGAAAAACTATTAAAATTATTCTGTGTGATATGAGAGTGCCCTTTATTGGACTTGTGCTACTGACTCTGCTTCAAAATTGCCGAGTTTTAGAACAGCTGCTCAGATTTTATTAGTAATGCATTAGAGATGCTTAACCTGTGCACCTCACTTTCCTATTGCACTGTCTTCCTTGTGGACTAACAAGGCATTAACAGTGGGAATGGAGAGCTGTGTTCCTCTTGTGAAATTATGCCCAAGCTAGGTTTTCAAACAACCCTAAAGGCATCCTTTTGTTTTTAAAGAATATTAGTTTTTTTTCCTTCCTTACTTCCTTTCTTTCTCTCTCTTCCTTATTGCCTTCCCTCCTTTTCTCTTTCTGTATATCTCTCTGTGTTTCTTTCTTTCTTCATTCCCTCCCTTCCTTCTTCTCTCTCCCCTCTTTCTTTTTTCTAATATCTTACTGAAAATCTGTTTTCCAAAGAGTACAAAAACATACTACCTGTGACTTTCATATAGGAAATAGTAAAAATTTAACATTTAAAAACTATAGCTATGAATATGGTGTTCTATGACTTTGAAGTACTACATGTTACTGAGTTGAGTGCTTTAACATAGAGGGGCAAGAAACCAAGTAGAGAAAAGACTTGTAATTGTGTCCTCCTTAAAAGACATTCATAAACTGCTTTCTTGACTGAATATTTTCTGAGCAAAATAAATAACTCTTCTTTACAATGCAGCAGGCTAGTCCTTTAATTTAGATATAAAAAGATGAATGCACAGGTTTTCCTAAGTTCAAATACAAACAAAATATTTTGTTAAGAGAATAAGTGCCCACAAGGTATGTCATACAGGGAATAAATCTCTTTAGCCATATAGCTAAACACAAAGGATAAATGATCACCCAGTGCCTTATATATATATATATATATATAGGTATGTATATTCATGTTGTTCTCCCTCAGTATAACCCTTACAGTCAGCCATTGTGAACCTGCTCTTTACAGCATGCTTTAGAGACCCCCATTTTGCCTTCCACTGGTCACTGCACTTTCCAAAGTGAATGAATTGTAGAAGCCTTACCTGACATTTGTTTCCCTCCTTCACCATGGAACTTAGACCCTGGAATTACCTTTATTTCCTTCAGAGTCCTTTTCTCCAAGACTACACAAAGCTGATTTTACTGCTACTGTGCTCACTGCTAGGCCCTAATAATGGACCTGGACTTCCATCTTTGCCTGAGGGCTTGTGGATAGAGCTTGGATGCGAAGGCTAAGTAATGTTCCTTTCAGTGAGAGAAAGTGCAGGGACCAGAGCAGGGGTGGAAGGAGGAATGAAGAGGTCTCACTCGGTGCCCATGTTTGTACTCTTGATCTGGTCCCACAAACGTACTTGTTTTGCATATCTCCCTTAACTTCTATGAACTTCTAGAAAGACAAAAAAAAAAAAAAAGAATCTTAATTATCGTTATATCCCAAAGTCTAGTATATATTTTGGGTTTTGTTTTTTTTTTTCTTGGTAATTATTTAGTGGGCTTTTTTCAACTTTAACTAGCAAACATATCCTGAGGCAAGATCTAATGTGTAAATTTTTGTGTTGGGTCTGCACAGTATTTAATTTTTATTTTGAATAAATATTTATTACTTGGGAAATTCTACACAATAATCTGACTTCTCAGAAAAAAATCTGAAAAACACCAGTCCCAGCCATGTTCCCAAATGCTGTCTGCAAACACTAGCCTCTTTCTTATCTCCAACAAATATCCTGTAGTTTGTCCAGTTTCTAATGGTTGAGAGATCCCCATGTTTTTTCTTACAACAATTTCAATGTTATGAGTCACCTGCCTGGATCCTTTAGGCCGCTGAATATGTGATATTTGCAAAAAAATATGCATGAAATGAATGAGAAGTTAAAACATAGAAGATAGTACTAAATTAGTATTAAAATTCTATATTAAAACTATTAAATTTTAATAACTTAGTAATTATTATTTCATTTAAGTTTAAATTCATAGGCCAGTATTGATTTGTACAAATGGACTTCCACTAGCTCTGTATCAATCAAGTTTAATTCTTAAATTTTGTGCAAAATTATTCATAGTTTCATTAGTCTTAACTGTTGAATATTAAAAATCCTCAATTAATATTCCTAATCAGATAATTTTTGAGAAAGAAAATTTAAAATGCCTGCTTTGTATTTGAAATCAGCTCTCTCTGATTTCAAATTCTTATTTCTCTAAAGGGCTGTTAGAAATTTGTGCCTCAAAAAACCATGATGTTATAAATATATTTTTCCTTTTCAAAATATCACTACCCCATTGGACTAAAAAAATTTATTACTGTTTTTCTTTTTGGGACATAATGGCATATAATTTATGACAGAACCAAATGCTAGGTACTTTATTAAGTATGGATTTATATTTCATATTTCAGTTATCATGGTAATTTTGAATGTATCATGTGATATTTTATTATGAATGAAATAGTCTCCCTTTATATCACATCTCTTACTTGAGGAAGTATTTTTCTCATAGCGCTGTAAAATATGTAATAGTTCATCAGTGATGACATTTGTAGTATAGTTGTGATAACCAGAGAGGAAAGGAAGAAATGCATAGGGGAGATATTTCAAAATAAATAGTAAAGTCATTTTGTTCTGTGTGTGATGAGAAGAAAATCAAAAAGGATGCCTAAATTTTTGCAGCGATAGTTTTAACCAGTTGTTCATCAATAACTTCTCCAAATTCCCTTCCCAAGGCCATCAGATGAGGCTTTCAAATATAATACTCTGTTTTGGAAAGTAAACATTATATTCTAGTTGAATTACAGATAAGATATGCTAAATATGATTGAGAATCTATATTTAAACCTTAAACTTATGCAGATATTTTAAAATCTCAGTTATTCATCCTAAACAATTAAAAACCAAAATATTAGATTTGAAAGCTCTTTATTGGTTACATTCATTAATATTTTCATGCAATTGTCTTCTGTATTCCTGGTAGAAATTTTGCTTAATGTTGATAATCTTAAAAATCTTAAGCCCCCACCCCATTGTATATTTCCCTTGTCTGTCTAACTGTAGTATTATCCTCCTGCCTGGACAACTATAGAATAGACCTGTGTCACAGCACATATTCTTGGTTGGGAGCTTCATGCTGCATTGAAGCCACAGTCTGTCAGTGAGTCCCCCAAAGACACAGGGATTTTATTGATTTGGCTTTCCTTCATGTTATCTTTCAATTTTTGATTTGACTTGACTTTCGGCGAATCAGTTAAAAGCTTACTTCTGGGGCATGAGAATTCAGTGACAGCTTTCAGTGCTGTACCCCTTGTGAAGATATTTGGCTGCATGTAAGATACGGTTTAGTTGTCAGTCTTTAGCACACAGCTGACACCTTAAAATGATCCATAATCTGTTACAGGATTGCTCATGTGAGAGCTCCTACATAGACTGTACAGCCTGCTGGAATGTCAGTGTCAATGCTTTACTCTGTATATAGGCATCTAACAGTAAGCGGTCTCGTGACAAGGTCTAGATGTGACAGTTTCAGAGAGCAAAACTATTATGAAAAATTGGGCTAAAACAAATGGCATAACCATCTGCAGAGATGCCTTTTCCAAAGACATTGTTTATAAATATGTTGCCTAGAAAACTTGGTGAAATAGTACAATCAATTGCAAATCAACTTTGGAATATAGAGGAAGATGCAATCTAATTACAGTTTGTGTGTTTGAATAAAGATGTACAAATATACTGTTACAGATGTACGATGGGATAAATGAAACTTAATTTTATGTTCAGCAGTGATCACAAGACTGAAAAAGGTCAGTTTTCATTCCAGTCCCAAAGAAGGGCAATGCCAAAGAATATTCAAATTAATATACAGTTGTGCTTATTTCACATGCTAGTAAGATTATGCTCAAAGTCCTTCAAGCTCAGCAGTATGTGATTGGAGAGATTCCAGATGTACAAGCTGGGTTTCAAAGGAGCAGAGGACCCAGAGATCAAATTGCCAACCTTCCTCGGATCATGAAGAAAGCAGGGGAGTTCCAGGAAAACATCTACTTCATTTACTGTGTTAAAGCCTTGACTGTGTGGATTACAACAAACTAGAAAATTCCTAGAGATGGGAGTATCAGACCACCTTACCTGTTTCCTGAGAAACCTGTATGCAGGTCAAGAAGCAACAGTTAGAACTGGACATGAAACAATGGATTGGTTCAAAATTGGGAAAGGAGTACAACAAAGTTGTATATTGTCACCCTGCTTATTTAACTTATATGCAGGGTACATCATATGATATGCTGGGCTGGATGAGTCACAAACTAGAATCAAGATTTCCAGGAGAAATATCAGCAACTTAAGATATGCAGATGATACCACTCCAATGGCAGAAAGTGAAGAGGAACTAAAGAACCTCTTGATGAGGGTGAAAGAGGAGACTGAAGAAGTTGGCTTAAATTAAATATTAAAAAAAAAAACTAAGGCATCTTCATGGAAAACAAAAGGGGAAAAATGTAAGAGGGTCAGATTTTATTTTCTTGGGCTACAGAATCACTGCAGACAGTGACTATAGTCATGAAATTAAAAGACGCTTGCTCCTTGGAAGAAAAGCTATGACAAACCTAGACAGCATGTTAAAGAGAAGAGTCATCACTTTGCCGACAAAGATGCTTATAGTTAAAGCTATGGCTTTCCATTAGTCGTGTGGATTTGAGAGCAGGACCATAAAGAAGGCTGAGCATAGAAGAATTGGTGCTTTCAAATTGTGGTGCTAGAGAAAACTCTTCAGAATGCCTTAGACTGCAAGATGAAACCAGTCAATCCTAAAGGAAATCAACCCTGAATATTCACTGGAAGGACTGATGTTGAGCTGAAGCTCCCATAATTTGACCACCTGATGCGAAGAGCTGACTCATTGGAAAAGACCCTGGTTCTGGGAAAGATGGAAGGCAAAGGAGAAGGGGGCGGCAGAGGATGAGATGGTTAGATAGCATCACCGACTCAGTGGACATGACGTTGAGCAAACTCCTGGAGATAGTTAGTGAAGGACAGGGGAGCCTGTCATGCTGTTTGAGTTGCAAAGAGTCCTACGTGACTTAATGACTGGACAACAACGAGAAACCTAGGAATAACTTTGGAAACTGTAAACTATTTTCAGAGACATCAATAGCTAACTCTTTAAGCCAGCATAATAATGTTCTCAATTAGTTCATGTAGTGGAATAGTAGTTAAAGTATAACTTAAGAAATATTGGGTGCATATTACAGGCAATGCATAGTCTTTGGTATTATTTTATCATGGGAGGATCTAGAGCTGCTGCTAAATCTGCCAGATGGCTGAGGCTTCATAAAACTAATTTTTGGAGGTCCCTGTCTATGTAAATGAACAATTAGATTAAATACTGTTTCACAAAAATTCATAAAACATGTAAGCTCTAGTGATCTGTCTGAAGATTTAGAACAATGGATAGAAGAGATGTATTTATCACCCAAGCAGTATACAGGAAGAGTTTTTCTTAGTGCCCATGCACCATCTCATCTTTATTGTCAACTGTGCCATTCTAGTTAATTTCACGTCTCTCACCAAGACATAAAGGAAAGAATGCTGTACCACTAATGACGCCATGGTTCTTCAGGACCTAATTATATTTAACAATATAGATTTGCTTGCCATGTAGTTAATGTTACTTATGTCGTTACTCATTTGTATTTTCCCAAAAGATATGTTCAAATCCTAACCCTTGGTATGCCTAACCCCTGGTGAATGGTGACCTTATTTATAATCAAGTTAAAATGAGGTCATATGGGATAAAAGTGAACCCTAATGCAGTGACTTGTTTCTTTGTAAGAAGGGGGAAATTTTGCCACAGACAGAGAAGACACAGGAGAGAAGACCATGTGAAGATGGAGGTAGAGATTATTTTTTGTATGTCTACAAACCAAGGAACTCCAAGAATTCCCAGCAACCACCAAAAGCTAGGAGAGAAGCACGGAACTATTTTTCCCTCAGAGCCTTCAGAAGGAATCAACTCTATTAAAGCCTTTATTTTGAACTTCTGGCCTCCAGAAATATAAAGACTAAATTCATATTGTTTTAAGCCCCTCAGTTTATGGTAATTTGTTATGGCGGCCCTAGAAAGCTAATGCACTGGTGATGCTGCATCATCTAACATGTCACCCAAGAAATAATGAGTTTCAATGGCTCTATCCAAGATTGCTACTTTGATTCATTGATGGTGACTACAAATGTAAGTCTTACTCAGAATGTGCAGGGAACAGTGGGTGATAATTCATTTTTTGGACATGTTAAAGTTACCATTTGGAATTTAATAGCGTAAATGTAGAACAGCACAACGTCTTCTCTTGAACTCTTTAGATCATAATCACTACATTCTTATAATGTGACCTTTGCAATATTGATGACACTCCTGCTTATTTAGTGAGGAATATAAAAAAGAAGAAAAAAATACTCTGATATAAATTTATAATCTCAAATAGAAAAAAAATGAAGTTGGACTTATGAATGAATCCATGTGAAGCCAACACTGGCTCTGGATTTCCATCTCCCTGTTTACTCTGAGTAAGACTTGGGTGGTACAAGGTTATCTAATTGATAATACTATGGATTTGGAGAAGGGTAACATTAGGGGCAAGGAGACCAGTTAAAAGACTATTGCTATTATTTGGATTAAGGGTTTGGACTGCATGATGAAAACTATGTTATTGGAGAAATTAAATTAAACCTAATATGTTATTAAAAACTTGATACCTCGATCCATAATCTGTTACAGAATTACTCACATAGTAAGTGGACTATACGGCCTGTTGGAGTGTCAGTATCAGTACTATCCTTTATATATAGGTATTTAATGATAAGCAGTCTTACGAGTTAAGGGACAAGGTCTAGAAAATGACATTTTCAGAGAACAAAACTATTAGACTGAACAAATAGTATAGCCACCTACCAGTAAAAACAATAGTACCTTCATTTTTTGTGTCAGTCACTGTGTAGACACTTCTGTCATTTTATATAAATTCTTACTCTCTGAGCAGGCATTATTCTCATTTTACAGGTGAGGAATCTGAAACTCACTGAGTTTAAGCAGGTTGCAAAAATCATGTGCCTTATAACTGAAGTCACTCAAATTTCATCCCCAAACTGGTTTCTAAAAACTGTGGTCTTTCCATCATATTAAGTATATATTTTATGTTTACATCATCATATTTTTATCACCAGACTCATAATACACAGCACACATCAACGGAGCACCAGTTGACCACAAGGGCATAAACTTAATTATTATCTATCTATTCTTTGCTTAATAGTTTCTACTCTGAAACAAATCTTACTGGGTTAGAAAAGAGCCAATGCAAACAACCAGTGCTTTCAAAGTCAAACTTAAAATTCCATCTCTTAAAATAGAGATTTTCCTGAATTACATAGAAATTAGAGGTAAAGTAATTGAGCTCCACGTTATCTAAAATTTTCCCTGAATTTACAAAATTTATCAGTTTTGGAAGCTTTTATAAAACTCTGCTTCTGTGAGAGTGTGTGTGTGTGTGTGTGTGTGTGTGTGTGTGTGTGTGTGTGTGTGTGTGTGTGAGTGTGTGAAGCAGAGAAACCGAGAGAAATAAAGAAACAGAGACAGAGGTTGACCTAAGTAAAGAGTTATTTTATGCAGCAAACAGCTATCATACTGGCTATGTTTTACTGGCTTCTTGATATTCTTACAGTGGATACTGAATCACTAATATTTTCCCAGTCCTAGAGTCACTGACAGTACTCTTTTCACATTAACAGATGGGCATTGCCTTTTGTGTCCTGGGACATGAGACTCAAGACTTGAGGGTTAAAGATATTACTCTAGGACCTTAATCCACTCCACACAACCCTAAGTTTCTCCAGATTCAGAGAGTTGTTTGGTCTCTGAGAATTTTCACATAAAATTTTGTAGAAACAACCCCTCCATAGATTACCCTGTTTTCTGCTCTTTGTCTAGAGCAAACATTTTTGTAATGAACCAAAGATTAAATATTTTTGGTTTTATGAGCCAGATGTTCTCTGTCATGACTATTCAACTCTGCCATTATAATGTGAAAGCAGCCACATGTAATATGAATGGCATGGCTATATTCTAATAAAACTTTATTTACAGAAACAGGTGGCTGATGCAGTTGGTCCATGGTTGTAGTTTGCTAACCCCTGATATAGGGTATCACTATGTTATTTGTCTTCTTTTACCATAAGTATATTCAGTTTTGAACTATCTTGAATAAAATTTCACTATATAAAAGAATCAGGAAATCAAATTATCCTGAAATAAAATATTTGGGAAAAATTATTCCGAAATATATGTTTTATTCTGTTTACCAATTTTTCAAACCGAATTTCAAATCCTTACAGTCTATCTCAGCATATTTCTTCTACCCTATCTTTATACACGCACATACCCCAGTCTGATATTGATTACCTCCTCAACAGTCTAGTTGTACCACCATCCCACAGTGACATAGTGCTCATTTTATTCCTCTCCCTCCTTTTTTCTACAATTTCTACTTCCTGAAATTCTCACCCAGACATTACCTACCTAAATGATGGTCATATTTCAATGAATAGAGTTAGAATGAACATGAATTTTTATTGTTTGCCTGAGTACTCTAATTGTTGGTAATATTTATCTAATTTAACTAATAACTTATGACATTAATTGTCATGACCAGTTATTCCCTCTGAGTGTCTGTATGTGTATGAGTGGGTGGGTATGACTATGTAGGGGTGTGTTTTAATGCTGCTGTAGGATCTGAGAGGAGAAGGCAATGGCAACCCACTCCAGTACTCTTGCCTGGGAAATCCCATGGATGAAGGAGCATGGTAGGCTACAGTCCATGGGATCGCGAAGGGTGTGACACGACTGAGTGACTTCACTTTCACTTTTCACTTTCATGCACTGGAAAAGGAAATGGCAACCCACTCCAGTATTCTTGCCCAGGAGCCTGGTGGGCTGCCGTCTATGGGGTCGCACAGAGTCGGACACGACTGACATGACTTAGCAGCAGCAGCAGGATCTGAGAATTACTAGTTTGCATTCTAGTAGGCAAGATAGTCATTTGAGTAGCTGTTTCCATATATTTTGCTTGCATTAAGCAGTACTATGTGTTATATTATTCCTTCTCATTAAAATTGTAATATAAATGAAGACCGAAAACTGTTCTTTGTTTCATATATACCTCACATAATAACTAGATAAGCGGATGTATTTTTATTGCCAAAACTCAAAAACAAAATAGTAAACTAAATCATAAAGTGAAGTTTCTGTTTTAAATTACAAGTATCATAAAAATTTAATATAATTTGCCACATTTTCCAACTTTTTTATTTGTAAGGGCACCATGGGTTTTACAACTGCAGGTTAATTCTTAAGTTCCTTCTAAAGTTAGAGTTTCAGTTAAGAGTAAACCATGCTTGACCCTGACATAAGGGAGCAATGATGCAGGTTGAGTGAAAGGGAAGGAAGCTTAGGAGAGAAAAGGTACTTGGGCTACTTGTAAAGAGACTGCAGTTCTCTCTTTTAAATGTTTTATTGTCTAATAGGGAAAAAAAGCCTTTTCTCCAAGAAGCTACTGTTAATTAAGGGGAAAAAAGGAAGAAAGAGATAGGTGAAGAATGGTATCAGAAAGCATTTTTCTTGATTTCTTTCTTCCATACACGTGACAAAAATATTCAGGGAAAAATATGCAACCACAGGCCTAGTGTGTGTCACTTTTAAAAGGATTCAGTATCTTTTCTTTAAACATCAGTTATTTAATTTAGAAATTAAATTTTTGGTTCATTGCAGCACTGTTTATAATAGCCAGGACATGGAAGCAACCTAGATGTCCATCAGCAGACGAATGGATAAGGAAGCTGTGGTACATATACACCGTGGAATATTACTCAGCCATTAAAAAGAATTCATTTGAATCAGTTCTAATGAGATGGATGAAACTGGAGCCCATTATACAGAGTGAAGTAAGCCAGAAAGATAAAGACCAATACAGTATACTAACGCATATATATGGAATTTAGAAAGATGGTAGCGATAACCCTATATGCAAAACAGAAAAAGAGACACAGATGTACAGAACAGACTTTTGGACTCTGTGGGAGAAGGTGAGGGTGGGATGTTTCGAGAGAACAGCATCGAAACATGTATATTATCAAGGGTGAAACAGATCACCAGCCCAGGTTGGATGCACGAGACAAGTGCTCAGGGCCGGTGCACTGGGAAGACCCAGAGGGATCGGGTGGAGAGGGAGATGGGAGGGGGGATTGGGATGGGGAATACATGTAAATCCATGGCTGATTCATGTCAATGTATGGCAAAAGCCACTACAATATTGTAAAGTAATTAGCCTCCAACTAATAAAAATAAATGGAAAAAAAAAAGAAATAAAGCCAATGTTACTTAAAAAAAAATTTGATTCCTGAATCAAGTGACAAGATGTGTCAGAATTATATATCAGTCAGAAATGGCATAATTCTAAGTCACTTGAATTGAATATTGTTAAAAGATGTATTTTTCACCGGTCTTACAATTACTTACAAGTAAGCAATCTGCCTAATTTTCTTTTAATATAACTATGATGGCAGAGGCCCAATATTTAATTTAGAGCTAATTCCTATCAACTAATGGCTCAATTTGACACCTTGTTGCTATATACTAACAGGGATGATATTTTGTAAAGGTTTTGGCAGGGATCCAGTCATCACAGCTGCTCTTGTATGATTACTGCTTGAGAAAACAGTTTTTCCCACCTCTAAATACCCTATTTTCAAATGTAATTTTGATGTGAGAACTTCTTTTATCCTTTTTTACACATAAAGCCTTCCCCTTAGGAAATACTCTAACATTGGCTATTAACTGCTATTACTCACAACTATTACTCATCTGTGATACCATTGTAAAGTAAATCACCAGAAACCATCCAACCAAGTATCACAGGGAAGGTAGTATTTTATTGTTAGAAGGTTAAGGTAGAGAAGCTTCTAGGCAAAAGAAACAACAGATATCATGAGTATATCATAAAATTATTAAACGACTAAAAACATTAAACTCATGTCTTTATAGCATTTTTTTATTCTTATAGACAAGGTGCAGATATTGGGGGATACCCAGATTCAGATTCCCAATTCCAGATATTGAGAATATTTAGGAAGCACTACACACAGAATAGAGTCTAAGGTCCTGGAGTGAAAGCATGAGCAAAATGGGTTTCCTTTGGCCTGGTACTTAAGGACATTAGAATAAATTTTAGCTCGAAGTTTGGCATTATACAACTAGCTTAAATATAACTTTTCATTAATATAATATTGATATGTAGTTATTTTGATTGGTATTTATTGGATTGTGATTATGTAAACTCTAAACTTCAGGAAAACTCTGGGCTTTGAAATGTACGTGATTAAATTTTGTATTCTGAGCCTACTAAGTTCACCTCTGAATGACATGCCAAAGTGCTCATAACCAGAATATTATAATAGACTTGCAAATATGGCACTAACACCAGAATTTCTTATTTGATCCATTATATCTTGTTTGCCTTGGACTACACTAATTTTGAGTCTTGATTAACTCTGTCCCTTCTGCTCAGGCAATCTTACTGGCATATCATTTGTCTTCCTTGCAGTATTTCAACTTTTCATTTTGTTCCCTCAAATTCATTCAAATTTGAGTGAATCAATGTCTAATTTAATGTTTAAGTTAACTTGTCCTTGGTATCCATTGGCTGTTAAACTGAGAGCAAATACCACTAAACACAGAACCACTACCAGCAGCTATCACAGAAGTCTATGTCAGAACCCAACAAATGTGTGGTCTTGAGATGTAATATTATTAATTGTACATTAACACATAATTAAGAGTCAACTTAGATGGTGCATAATTTTTTAAAAGTGTGCCTTCAATGGCAGAATCATTCTGTAATGATTCCCTATAATATTTTCCTGTAACATTCCCTGTAATATTTTCCTTCTCCACTGATTCAATTACTTAATTACTTAATACTTAATTAAACAAACATGTGTCCCAACTTTGATCCCTTTTATAGTTGGATATCTATAAACAATTGTATATATAGGGCTGCTAAAGAATACCTTTGTTTCCTTATTGATTATATCGAAGTCTAAACATAAAGGATGTTGAACAGAGCTGGCTTCATAAGTGTGACCCCATATGCTTACACAGGGCCTTACACTCAGAAATATCCACACTTGGTATGGTTCTCTACCTCTATGTCTAACATAAATTGTATGCCAGATTATAAGAACTGGAGCGAAATTAAGGTATTATAAGAGGAATGAAGAAAAAGAGACAGACAGACAGGCAGATATTACCACCAGGACAGAGATGGAGTAAAATTTAGCATCATCTCTCTCTTTACTGAAACTGTCTTTGCCTTAGGAAAAACTCCCCTCTCTGACCCTTTAATATGAAAGAGGGTTGTTATTAGTCTGTCATTTAGGTGAGAAAACAATTGGTAGAAAGTTTTCCTGAGAAGTTATTGAAATCAAATTTTGTGATTGATTAAAATCTGTCTCTGGCTCAGAACAAGTTCCTTATTGTGGCAAATGGTGGAGTGAAGGTGTCTATGACCAATGTATTACCTTTAATACTGCCAACTAAATTGTTTCTGTCCTAAAGTAAGCACACAACCAGAGATATGATGGGTCCAGGTATTTGTAAAAGGAACATGACACCTTTGAAGATATATTTGAAGATTGATAAGAATATGTGAAGGTGTTATAGCCAAGATGATCAATTTTCCAAGCACTTAAAAAATAATAAATACCAGAAAATTAGCCTCATGGTATTACATAGTCTATCTTGGAAGACATTTGGTCTTGTCCAAAATATCCATTGAGACATTGGTCCATGATTTGCTTATTAATATAAACATTTAACTTCATTACTTTTTATATTATTTTTATTGTAGTTCATGATGAATTTTGGATTTCACATTTATTCTTGTTCTTCTTCATCATTAAATTACTTTTCAGTAAATGAGCAATTTCTCTCAAATGTATATAGACCTGATTATTAGCTTTATGTTTGTTATATGCTAACAATCTCTATAGTATGAATTTGATTTTGTTAGTATCATCATGAGGTTGGTGACCTTTTCTGAGAGTGACCACCAAAAATCTGGATGATAACATACATGTTTTTTTAAGTTCATTTTTTAACACTCCACTAGACCTCCAAATTAAAGGATTAGGCACTACTATCAGCTTTTGAAATTTGCTATGCCAGCCTTCCATTGCATTGTTTATCCTGTGGTTGCTGTTCAGTTGCTGATTGTGAACATTCCAAGTTTCTCATGGAAATCGTGGACCTTCTAGTTCTCTGCCTCTGTCATGCCTTTCAGGGACATGTTCTCTCTCCACATAATCCATTTGGTCATCTAAATTTTTTTTTGCACTCTCCACAATGTACTCGAAAGTTTCATTCACATCTTCCAAAAGCACATATGAAAGTCCAAAAACATGAATACATGCTTAGAGGTGTTACTTGTCATATACTCTTATGTTAAAGCCAACAAAGATAATTTTTGCCACAGTGATTATGAAAAGTGAAACAAGGATTCTTTTACTTGTGCCTTTGGTTAAGAGTAGTTGAATCACACACATATTTGTAATCTCAAAATCTATCACACACAGTGAAAGGTTATAATGTTGAAAAGTTTTTCCCATGTAAGTGCAAGTATATGTGTGTGTGTGTGTGTATGTCTTTTCATCTTTCCATATTATGCAAAATCAGTAGTACTATGTAACTCAGTACTGTGCACAGTACATATCTGAGTGAACAGTCTTGATGCCATCTTGAAGTTACCATTACTGAGTAGTATGGTAAGTTTGGTTCAGTTGCTCAGTCATGTCCAACTCTTTGTGACCCCAAGGACTGCAGCATGCCAGGCCTCCCTATCCATTACCAGCTCTCAGAGCTTTCTTGGACTCATGTCCATCGAGCCAGTGATGCCATCCAAACACCTCATCATCTGTCATCCTGCCTTCAATCTTTCCCAGCATCAGGGTCTTTTCCATCAGTCAGTTCTATGCATCAGGTGGCCAAAGTAATGGAGTTTCAGCTTCAGCATCAGTCCTTCCAGTGAATATTCCGGACTGATTTCCTTCCAACACCAATATTATGCTGATATTTTCTTGTCGCATCTTGAATGACTAGACTGTTATCATAATCCTGACTAAATTATACATCTGGCATTACAGGTTTTTCTCTCTTTACAGTGCTGGTACCTTTTACTTCTGTTTTTGCTAAAGGAATGGAAATGGTAACAAAACCACTATAATGTAAAATTTTTTCTGAGTATACCTTTTCTGCCATTCATATTCACATTGCTAAGAAATAAAAAGAGTGTTTTTTTTTTTTTTTCTTTTGTAGACATCTGATCAGTGGTTGCTGGTTTACTGGTAGGGGAAACCTTATTAATGTCTTATGGACTGGACATCCTATTTGGCCGGGCTGACTCAGCCAGTCGGGAGACCCCAGCTGAAGATGTGGTGGTTCATGTTGATTAGCAGGTAAGTGTGGGAGTCACACCCACTAAAGCCTCTCTGTGCTTCCTGAAGTCTACCTCAGTTGTATATCTGTAGGACATCAGTTGAAGGGAAAAATCACCCATTAGCTCTGAGCAATAGAATAGTTGGTTGGGCATTAATTAGATGTGTGATATCACCCCATGGTAGATATTACAGTGACAAGTGAGATACCGTATAAAGTGTTCACATAAACTCATTTGCCACCTGTTTTACAGTGTCTTGACCAAGCTCCTGTTTACAAACTCCGCTCTAATGACCAGCCTCATCCAGCCAAATGCCCGATGATATATTAATGCACCATGCATCACAAGATCCCATCCTTGACTTGATATATTCTATGCATTTCTCCAACTGTAAGACTCCAACTGTAAGACTCTTCCTTGGTACCCATAATTAATATAACTCCCACTTTTTTGCAAGATTTGAACCCTCACCCATCTACCTAACTGCATATGCCATTACTAGGTAGGCCACTGAGGCAAGAAGGGTTATTATAAATTGTCGATACAACCACAACATAGTTATTTGACCAATACAATATGATAATATTTTATGTATTAGTCTCTTAAACAAAAATATAAATAGGTGTTTTGGGCTTTTAGGAACCCAGTGACATTTTCTAAGCATGGGCATTTTGACGGGACCAAATATCAAGGAATGTTTGTTATGGAACAAATATGCTTATGAATGTTTTGATAGGATCAGATTTCAAGGACCTTTTGGCTTGGGCAGGACCAAATGTGTGCTAGTCCATATTTTATGATTTGTATGTTGTACTTCTAAGTAGCATATGTTCTTTTCACTTGGGCAGATGCAATATGTATATGCTAACTTAAATGTACAAGTCATAAAATTGGGCCTTGATGGAAGAACACAGATGTCATGTACAACACTCTATCCATGATACCTTTTAATTATCATGGCATCTTCACCATAATGACCTAAAGTCTCTTCAAATATATAACAAATGGAATTTCACACCTTTCCACAATCCATGCAAATCATATATCACCACAATGCTTTAAGAGCTCTTTATATAAACCCAGGAAACCAGATTAACTTTGATAAGTCAGTTGGTCAGCTGATAAACATGTGGCTCTTGAAAAGATTGAACTACCTTATTTATATCAAGTGTCTGTGTATATCCAACCTTAGCACTCTTAAGCTTACATATCTGCTCAGTCACTCAGTCTTATCTGATTCTTTGCCACCCCTTGGACTGTAGCCTACCAGTCTCTCTGTCCATGGAATTTTGCAGACAAGAATGCTGGAGTGGGTTGCTATTTCCCACTCCAGGGGATCTTCCTGACCCAGGGATTGAAACTGCATCCCCTGCATCTAATGCATTGGCAAGAAGATTCTTTACCACTAAGCTAGCTGGGAAGTCCTCCTTAATATTTATAGGCAGAATTAAATTTAATAGAACTATATATCACCAGTCACTGGTTGAATTGTGTAAATTACTCTATATATCACCAGTCACTGGCTGAACTGGGTAAAGATAAAAATCTGTTCATATTGGCAGTGTCATCAAAAGTAGTCATCATTACTTAAATAGTGACATTTTTCACCAAACATTGATTTTGGCCAGATATTCTAGAATTATTATAGTGTATAAAGCAGATACAACCACCTCTATGTACTCAGTTCAGTTCATGTCTGATTCTTTGCAACCCATGGACTGCAGCACACTAGGCTTTCCTGTCCATTACCAAATCCCAGAACTTGCTCAAACTCATGTCCATCAAGTCGGTGATGCCATCCAATCATGTCATCCTCTGTCATCCCCTACTTCTCCTGCCTTCAGTCTTTCCCAGTATCAGGGTCTTTTCCAGTGACTCAGTTCTTTGCATCCGGTGGCCAAAGTACTGGAGTTTTAGCTTCAGCATCAGTCCTTCCAATGAATATTCAGGACTGATTTCCTTTAGGATGGACTGGTTGGATCTCCTTGCAGTCCAAGGGACTCATAAGAGTCTTCTCCAACACCACAGTTCAAAAGCATCAATTCTTCAGTACGCAACTTTCTTAATAGTTCAACTCTGACATCCATACATGACTGTTGGAAAAACCATAGCTTTGACTAGATGGACCTTTGTTGGTAAAGTAATGTCTCTGCTTTTTAATGTGCTATCTAGGTTATTCATAGCTTTTCTTCCAAGGCACAGGCATCTTTTAATTTCATGGCTGCAGTCACCACCTGTAGTGATTTTGGAGCCCCCAAAAATAAAGTCTCTCCCTATTTCCCTTGTTTCCCCATCTATTTGCCATGAAGTGATGGGACCGGATGCCATGATCCTAGTTTTCTGAATGTTGAGTTTTAAGCCAACATTTTCACTCTGCTCTTTCGCTTTCATCAAGAGACTCTTTAGTTCTTCTTCACTTTCTGCCATAAGGGTGGTGTCATCTGCATATCTAAGGTTATGGATATTTCTCCAGGCAATCTTGATTCCAGCTTGAGTTCATCCAGCCTGGCATTTTGCATGATGAACTCTGCGTATAACTTAAATAGCAGGGTGACAATATACAACCTTGTACAACAATATACAACATATACAATATACAACCTCTATGCACTACCGAGTTTTAAAATATACTACCAAGTTTTAAAATGTGGGTTATATGTCTTCATCTCTGCATTTAATTTTCTGTACTTTTCCTAGATCACAGTCCATTTCTTTTTTGCCTTGTATTAAAAAATGTATTTTTTATTTTTAAATCTTTACTATGCTTTAAATTATTTTAACATCTTTTCAATAGAATTTGAAGTAAAGTACATCAATTTGCATTTTTATTTATTCTAGATAAGTTATGCTCCTGTTAGATAAGTAGTTTCCAAGATGTGCTTTTCCTACCATCTGTTCCAGTAACTGGGGGGGAAATGTTTAATGGCTAATGATGTACATGTGCTAGTATCTCTTTAAGATACTCTATCATTTTGATGGGCTCAGTGGTGCTAACATAATCATCTAGCAAATGAAATTTAATTTTGAAACCTAAGAGTGATAGGGACAAAATCTGTAAAAGCTTGAAAAAATATTTTGGGCTTGAATTGCACACATTATTCCAAAGTATCTTTGTCTATTTTTTAAAAATTCCATTTGATACCAGTTGTATAATCTAGTGGACTAAAACTGAGATTATCTTCTTGAAAAGAGAGTTATATTAATACATTTGTAGGTCATATATTGTGTTCAGAGTATTTAAGCAACTTTTGTAAGTCTATAACACCTCTTGTGGAAGAAATCAGAACATATTGCATATGTTGTTTACATTGCAGTCCTCAAACATTTTGACCCCCTAAACCTATAAAAATGTTGGATAGTTTATTATTACCATTAGGAATGTAGAATAGTTTTTGTTAAAAATTGGATCATCTAGTTAAAATGAATATTCCAAGGTAAATTAAAAAAATAAGATTTCAAATTCATATAATTAGTAACACCAAATTAAAACTATAAATTATAAGGGTAAAATGCTATTTTTCTTTGTTTTTGGTCTATATATTTAAAGTTTTAAAACTATATTAGCAAACAAAAACCTAATAAGTTTGTTGTTGTTCGGTTGCTCAGTTGTGTCCTGACCCTCTACAACCCCATGGACTGCAGCATGTCAGGCTTCCATCTTTCACTATCTCCCCGAGTTTTTTGAAACTCATGTCCATTGAGTCAGTGATGCCATCCAACCATCTCATCCTCCGTCTCCCCCTTCTCCTCTTGCCCTCAATTTTTCCCAGCATCAAGGTCTTTTCCTGTGAATCAACTCTTCCCATCAGGTGGCCAAAGTATTGGAGCTTCAGCTTCAGCATCAGTCGTTCCAATGAATATTCAGGGTTGATTTCTTTAGGACTGACTGGTTGGATCTCCTTGCTGTCCAAGGGACTCTCAAGAGTCTTCTCCAAAACTCAAACTCCACAATTCAAAAGCATTAACTTTTTGATGCTCATATTTCTTTATGGCCCAAATCTCACATCCATGCATGACTACTGGAAAAACCATAGCTTTGACCATATGGACTTTTGTCAGCAAAGTAATATCTCTTCTTTTTAATACACTGCTTAGGTTGGTCATAGCTAATTTTCCAAGGAACAAGTTACTTTTAATTTCATGGCTGCAGTCGTTGTCCACATTGATTTTGGAGCCCAAGAAAATGAAATCTGACACTGTTTCCACATTGTCCCCATCTTTTGCTATGAATGGATAGGACTAGATGCCATGAAGCTTCGTTCTTTGAATGTTGAGTTTTGAGCCAGTATTTCTACTCTCCTCTTCCACTTTCATTAAGAGGCTCTTTAGTTACTCTTCATTTTCTGCCATTAGAGTGGTATCATCTGCATATCTGCAGTTATTGATATTTCTCCTGGCAACCTTGATTATGGTTGTGCTTCATTCAGCCTGGCATTTCATATGATGTACTCTGCATATAAGTTAGATAAGAAGGGTGACAATATACAGCCTTGACGTACTCCTTTCCCAATTTTGAACCAGTCCGTTGTTCCATGTCCAGTTGTAACCATTGCTTCTTGTCTTGCATACAGGTTTTTCAGGAAGCAGGTAAGGTGGCCTGGAATTCTCATCTCTTTAAGAATTTTTCACAATTTTTTGTGATCCACACAGTCAAAGTCTTTAGCATAGCTAATGAAGCAGAAGTAGATTTTTTTTTTTTTAGAATGTCCTTGCTTTTTCTATGATCCAGCGAATGTTGGCAATTTGATCTCTGGTTCCTCTGTCTTTTCTAAATCCAGCTTGAACATCTGGAAGTTCTCAATTCACATACTGCTGAAGTTTTACTTGAAGGATTTTGAGCATAATTTTGCTGACATGTGAAATGAGTGCAATTATACGGTAATTTGAACTTTCTTTGGCATTGCTTTTCTTTGGGATTGGAATGAAAAGTGACCTTTTCCAGTCCTGTGGCCACTGCTGAGTTTAAAAATTTGCTGGCATAATGAGTGCAGCATTTTAACAACATCATCTTCTAGGATTTGAACTAGTTCTGCTGAAATTCCATTACCTCCACTAACTTTTTTCATAGTAATGCTTCCTAAGGCCCATTTGACTTAGCACTCTAGGATATCTGGCTCTAGGTGAGTGACCACACTATCGTGGTTTTTGGGGTCATTAAGAGATTTTTTTGCACAGTTCTATGTATTCTTGTCACCTTTTCTTAATCTCTTCTGCTTCTGTTTATATCCTTGCCATTTTTGTCCTTTATTGTGCCTATCTTTACATGAAATGTTCCCAATAAAATGGGAGAGAGAAAATGATAAAATATTTGCAACATTTATGAAGTCATTGAAAACATAACTTTTCCTGTCCAGATATTCCATAACTTAGACATAAAGAGTCTGCCTATTCCATTCATATTTGAAAGAACAGTTAGGATCCAGGTCCATGGTGGAAACCCTTAAGGGTAGCTGGCTTTCCCCCTAGCTCTCATTAGGAAAGTGGCTCTCCTACAGTAGGGGAGCCAGGGCTGCTGGCTGAAACTCTAATGCCCAAAAATGTGATTGTTGCTTTCCATCAAAGCACAGAGACTTTTCAGAACATGGTTATGATAAATTGTGAACCTGCTGTTTCTCAAACTACTTTAGTATTCTATAAATGCACATTGAAAAATTCGTCAGTCTTCCTTAAAGCAAGCAAGCAAAGAAATCATAATAACAATAGTAAAAAAAAATTAAGACTCAAAATATCCACAACAGAGTCACTGATAGCAAATATGAGTGTTTTTTGTGCAGTCTATATAGAGTGCCTACTCAATGCCAAGCCCTGCCTTCGGGTAGGAATATAATGGTGCCACAATAGACATGATTTCCCCACCTCTGCACTGGACTCATAACACAGAGTGGAGATAAATATTTTTGACAGAGAGAGCATATTTCAAGACTTAGATGAGAAAACATGGAACATCAAGGGGACAAAATAAATAAATTCAGTGATAGCTACTGGAATACAGAGTGTGAAAGATACTAGTTTAAGAGGCAAGGTTGGAGAAAGAAGGGACTAGACCTTCTAGTGATGATGGCATTTGTAAGTCAGGTGTAGGAGTGTAGTCTTTCTTCTAAAAGGAAATAAAAGCCTTTAAGAAGTTGAAAACAGAGAAGCGTCACAATCTCCCATGTTGGGCAACCGGGTAGACATCAAACTATTTACTTAAAAAGAGAACGCTGGAGAGGAGGCAAGTTTGGGAGATGATGAGTTTAGATGTTCAAATACTAAGTATTATGTGTCTGGAAAACACTCAAACGTACATGTGCAACTGGCAATTGAACAAAACATATATCTTTAGCAAACGAGAGTAGGGTGATTTGAGACATAGCTTTGTAGCTTTATAGAAGTAAAAGGAGGGATCAAAAGGTGACTTATATTAAAACAAACAAAAAAATGTGTATCTTCAGTGAATTTAAGGTGAACAAGTCAAATGATTTTGGATCCCAAGTTCAGAGGAATAATGAAGACAGAAAACTATTAATAATGCAATCACTTATGGAGGAAAGGGGGACAATGAGATTAACAGGTTATTGGAAGAAATTTATTTTTGTCATGGAAAAGATAAAAAGCAGCAGCTGTACAATGATTGGGTTAATGAAGGGCTTCTTTAATGAAAAAGTTTTAATGTTTGAATAGTGATGGGGAAAAGCCAGGAACAAGGAGATCTCTATTTCTCTTCTTCTTTGTCTCAATGCAATAGTCTTGACAATATCTGTAAGGACAGTGTAGGTTTTGTATGCATATGGTTAGGAAAATAGTTGAACTTATTTATCTGATTCAGTTTGATCTGAACAAAAGAGTAACCTTTTGTCACACTGTAAAAGGTAACATTGTAAAAGGTATTTTCGAGAAGCAGGATCCTAATTTCAGAATACCTCAGGGAGAAGTAAAGAACTAACTGTACCGCTGTGTCTTGAGATTCTTGGTGAGAATCTCAAGTACTTGCCTCTGGCAAGTATTTGCCTCTGACTTTCTGGAGTATTCCTTCATGTATTGTTTATATTTTCCATGATGTCTCAGTCTCTGATAGAACAATGTAGTAAAGGCATCCCTATTAATCAATTCTTGTCAGTTCGGCCTCTGTTTCTCCAGGAGGCAAAGTCTGTTGATCTCAGAAATGATTCTCCTGCCAGAGCTGGAGAGAAAGAACATGAAAGGAAGCGGTTCAGCAGAGCAGCATCTTACTGTAATTCTAAGTCAGTAAAATTGGGATTTGTAAATCTCCTGATCTGCCCATATACCCTTTACCCACCCACCCACCTCAACCCCCCACCCCCACCAAAACAAAAACAAAAACAAAAACACATAGCTTTGAAAGCATTTAAAAAATTCAGTTTGTAGCAAATTAATATAAAGAGTAAATGTCTTTTCTTTCAAGAAGTATCAAAAAGGCTCTTAATTCATTCTTTCTCCAAGGAAATTTATTGGGTTTCTTATTTATTTAAATAAAGAATGCTGGCATAAATAAAAACATGTAACTAGTTTGATTCAAAGCATCAATATTTCTCTAACAACACCAAAAAGTCTTAGTCTATAACCTATTAAAAATACTTTGGAAATGTAAATTAAAGATGACGACATGGAACAGTACTATTGGTACAATTGGTTTTAATTATGAAACAGTGCACAGCCATGCAAAATTTAAGAGCTTTATGAAAGATTGTAAGATTTTGCTAAGGAATGGACGTTTGAGTGAGTTTATGTCGTAATAGGGTTTGACAAGTATTTTATTATAAAGAAGCAGATAGTAAAAAGTTTAGGTTTTGAAAATCATTGGCTTTGTTGTAACGACTCAATTCTGTCATGGTAGTTTTACAGCAGACAAACATAAAAGAATGTGGTCCACACAGTCAAAGGCTTTGGCATAGTCAATAACTCAGAAGTAGATGCTTTTCTGGAACTCTCTTGCGTTTTCAAAGATCCAAGGGATGTTGGCAATATGATCTCTGGTACCTCTGCCTTTTCTAAATCCAGCTTGAACATCTGGAACGTCACGGTTCACGTACTGTTGAAGCCTGGCTTGGAGAATTTTGAGCATTACTTTACTAGTGTGTGAGATGAGTGCAATTGTGCGGTAGTCTGAGCATTCTTTGGCATTGCCTTTCCTTAAGATTGGAATGAAAACAGACCTTTTCCAGTCCCGTGGCCACTGCTGAGTTTTCCAAATTTGCTGGCATATTGGGTGCATCACTTTCACAACATCATCTTTTAGGATTTGAAATACCTCTACTGGAATTCCATCACATCCACTAGCTTTGTTCCTAGTGATTCTTCCTAAGGCCCACTTAACTTCGCATTCCAGGATGTCTGGCTCTAGGTGAGTGATCACACCATTGTGATTATCTGGGTTGTGAAGATCTTTTTTGTATAGCTCTTCTGTGTATTCCTGCCACCTCTTTTTAATTTCCTCTGCTTCTGTTAGGTCTGGGCTTCCCTGGTGGCTCAGAAGGTAAATAATCTGCCTGTAATATGGGAGACCTGGGTTTGATCCCTGGGTCGGGAAGATCCCCTGGAGAAGGAAAAGGCAACCCATTCCAGTACTCTTGCATGAAAAATCCCATAGACAGAGAAGCCTGGTAGTTTACATTCCATGTGTTCACAAAAAGTCAGACAAGACTGAGTGACTTCACTTTCACTTTTTCTATTAGGTCCATACCATTTGTTCTTTATTATGCCCATCTTTACATGAAATGTTCCCTTGGCATCCCTAATTTTCTTGAAGAGATCTCTAGTCTTTCCCATTCTGTTGTTTTCCTCTATTTCTTTGCACTGATCACTGAGGAAGGCTTTCTTATCTCTCCTTGCTATTCTTTGGAACTCTGCATTCAAATGGGTATATCTTTCCTTTTATCCTTTGTCTTCCATTTCTCTTCTTTTCACAGCTTTAGTAAGGCCTCCTAAGACAACCATTTTGCCTTTATGCACTTCTTTTTCTTGGGGATGGTCTTGATCCCTGTCTCCTGTGCAATGTCATGAACCTCTGTCAATAGTTCTTCAGGCACTCTATTTATCAGATCTGTTCCCTTAAATCTATTTCTCACTTCCACTGTATTTTGACTTAGGTCATACCTGAATGTTCTAGTGGTTTTCCCTACTTTCTTCAATTTAAGTCTGAATTTGGCAATGAGGAGTTCATGATCTGAGCCACCATCAGCTCCTGGTCACTTGCTGACTGTGTAGAGCTTCTCCATCTTTGGCTGCAAAGAATATAATCGATCAGATTTTGGTATTGACCATCTGGTGATGAGAGTGTATAGACCAGTGCGTTCTCTTGACCAAACTCTATTAGCCTTTGCCCTGCTTCATTCTGTACTCCAAGGCCAAATTTGCCTGTTACTCCAGGTATTTCTTGACTTCCTGCTTCCATGTATTTCTTGACTTTCAAGAAGTCAAGACTTCTTGACTTCTATAGGGTCCTTTTCCAGTCCCCTATAATGAAAAGGACATCTTCTTTGAGTGTTAATTCTAGAAGGTCTTGTAGGTCTTCATAGAACCATTCAACTTCAGCTTCTTCAGCATTGCTGGTTGGGACATAGACTTGGATTGCTGTCATATTGAATAGTATATCTTGGAAAAGAAGAGAGATCATTCTGTCATTTTGAGGTTTCATCCAAGTACTTCATTTTGGACTTTTTTGTTGACTATGATGGTTACTCCATTTCTTCTAAGGGATTCTTGCCCACAGTAGTAGATATAATGGTCATCTGAATTAAATTCCCCCATTTCAGTCCATTTTAGTTTGCTGATTCCTAAAATGTTGATGTTCACTCTTGCCATCTCCTGTTCGACCACTACCAATTTGCCTTGATTCATGAACCTAACATTCCAGGTTCCTATGCAATATTGCTCTTTACAGCATCAGACCTTGCTTCCATCACCAGTCACATCCACAACTGGGTGATGTTTTTGCTTTGGCTCCATCTCGTCATTCTTTCTGGAGTTATTTCTCAATTGATCTCCAGTAGCATCTTCCCCACCTACCGACCTGGGAAGTTCATCTTTCAGTGTCCTATGTTTTTTGCCTTTTTATGCTGTTCATGGGGTTCTCGAGGCAAGAATACTGAAGTGGTTTGCCATTCCCTTCTCCAGTGAATCACGTTTTGTTAGAACTCTCCACCATGGCCCATCCGTCTTGGGGGGCCGTACTTGGCATGGCTCATTGTGTCACTGAGTTAGAGAAGGCTGTGGTCCATGTGATCAGGTTGGTTAGTTTTCTGAGATTATGGTTTTTAATCTCTCTGCCCCCTGATAGAGAAGGATAAGAAGTTTATGGAAGCTTCTTGATGGGAGCAACAGACTGAGGGGGAAACTAGGTCTTTTTCTGATGGGCAGTGCCGTGCTCAGTAAATTTTAATCCAATTTCCTGTTGACGGGTGGGGCTGTGTTCCCTCCCTATTGTTTACCTGGGGCCACACTATGGTGGAGGTAATGAAGATAATGGCAACCTCCTTCAAAAGTCCCCATGCACACTCTGCTATACTCAGTGCCCCCAACCTTGCGGCAGGCCACCACTGACCCACCACTGAGCCTCTGCCAGAGACTCCTGGGCACTCACAGGCAAGTCTGGGTAAGTCTCTTGTGGAGTCACTGCTCCTTTCTTCTGGGTCCTGGTGCACACGGTTCTGTTTGTGCCCTCCAATAGCCTGCTTCCCCAGTCCTGTGTGAGGTCTGGTGGCTCTATGGTGGCATTAATGGCAACCTCACCCATGAGGGCTTATTCCATACCCAGATCTGCTGCACCCAGAGGCCCTGCCCCTGCAGCAGTCCGCTGCTGACCCGTACCTCCACGGGAGACACTCAAACACAGTTCTGTCTCAGTCTGGGTGGTCTCTCTGGGTCCTGGTGCACACAAGGTTTGTTTGAGCCCTCTGAGTGTCTCTGGTGGGTATGGGGTTTGATTCTAAACATGATTTCTCCTCTCCTGCCATCTTGCTTTTCCTTTGCCCTTGGAGCCTCTTGAAAGTGAAAGAACAGAGTGAAAAAGTTGCCTTAATCCTCAACATTCAGAAAACTAAGATCATGGCATCTGGTCTCATCACTTCATGGCAAATAGATGGGGAAACAGTGGAAACAATGACAAACTTTATTTTTCTGGGCCTCAAAATCATTGAAGATGGTGACTGAAACCATGAAATTAAAATTTCCTTCCTTGGAAGGAAAGTTATGACTAACCTAGACAGCAGAGACATTACTTTTCCAAAAAAGGTCCATCTTGTCAAAGCTATGGTTTTTCCAGTAGTCATGTATGGATGTCAGATTTGGACTATAAAGAAAGCTGACTGCTGAAGAATTGATGCTTTTAAACTGTGATGTTGGAGGAGACTGTTGAGAGTCCCTTGGACTGCAAGGAGATCCAGTCAGTCCACCCTTAAGGAAATGAGTCCTGAATATTCATTGGAAGGACTGATGCTAAAGCTGAAACTCCAATATTTTGCTCACCTGATGCAAAGAACTGACTCATTTGACAATCCCCTGATGCTGGGAAAGATTTAAGGCAGGAGGAGAAGGGGAAAACAGAGGATGAGATGGTTCGATGGCATAATGGACTCAATGGACTTGAGTATGAGTAAACTCTTGGAGTGGTGATGGATAGGGAGGCCTGGCATGCTGTAGTCCATGGGGTCGCAAAGAGTCAGACATGACTGAGTGACTGAACTCAACTGATTATTGCTTAGGTTAGAAAAGTATGCCAAGTATATGCATTTCCAAAGATATGCCTCTCAGTACTCGGACACTTCACTGTGAAAATGTGGAAAGCTTCCAGAGTGACAGGTTCAGGATAGATTCTGAGGTTTATTACCTCATAGCCCAAGAACTTCTGAGATTGCCTCCTCCCCAAATATATGGCAGCTTTTTCTTTTAGACATTTATAAAGCAAATGGTCTGATTTTATTGCCCTTTCCTGAATATAAAAATATTCACCAAATTTTGTCATTCTTAAGTAAGCTACATATTTTTTCATAGTGTCTTGTTTTATTTCTCTTTTTAAAAAAGATACCCTCCTTGAAGTAGCAGTGTCTTTGCTGAAGCCAAGGTGCCCAAAACATAAATAAATAAATCCATAAATGCACAAGTAATCTTAGGTATGCCATTAGACTATGTGAATATTAAGCATTTGCTACACAAAAAAATGCCATAAATATATGATCAGAGTATTATGAGTCTTATCAGACACCAGACTGTTGCATTGCCCACCTCCCCCTAAATCTGAAATCCCAGATACTTTTTGCTATAACCTAACACTGATAACTATACCTCTGAATTCATAGTCCTCATGACAGAAATGTGACAAGTAGACTTCCAAATTGGTTGTACTGAAATGATTAATTTATTAAAATGTCATAATGGGTATCTGTTGTAGCTAAAATGCTGGAGTGGAGTCAAAGCCCAAGGCCAACTATCTAAGTTTAATAGTTCAGATGTCTTCTTTGTGTTCATAGAACTTACCACTCCCCTGTTCCCATACTTAGTCCCAGCCCAACAGAGTCCAGGGAGAGGTCTAGTGTTAGAGATACATGATGCAATTCATACTACACGGTATGTCTTCTTTGGTCGTCTCTGTCTCAATGGGAATTATACAGTTTGAAGGCTTTAAAGAGCTTTAGTTTAGAGGCCTAATTATCTTTGCCATATGTCCATGAGATGAAATATGGGTATTATTCATCTTAAGGAGCCAAAAATAAGTGCTCAATAAATATGTCCTGGTTCTATCAACAGCTCAGCTGGTAAAGAATCCACCTGCAACGCGGGAGACCTGGCTTCGATCCCTGGGTTGGGAAGATTCCCTGAAGACGCGAAAGGCTACCCACCCCAGTATTCTGACCTGGAGAATTCCATGTACTGTATAGTCCATAAAGTCACAAAAAGTTAGGCACGACTGAATGACTTTCACTTTCACTTTCTATCAGCTGTGCAGATGGTGATCAAAGGAATATGGTGGAAAGGGCACCAAAGCCTTTCACTCTCCTTCTATATTACTAGAAAACTGCAGCACAGGCTGCCTTTAGGAGATGGTCCAAGCTACAAGATTATCTGTAATGCTAGACCAAAACCTCAACATTTGGATGATCTAGCTCAAGGCAAGGCCTTTAACCAGTTAAGAAGCTTCTCAAGGGATTTTATAGTGTATTTATTCTTCCCCATTGAGTCTCTACTCTTCTTCTTAGAGTTAATTCTACTTTCACATGAAATCCCCAAGTAAGATTGATGATTAGACTTTATAGATGGCCCCTAAATTCATTATAAACTAATTATCCAGAACACTGATAGAGAGCTGATAAATAGATGCAATGGTTAATGGTATATTCTCATTAGGTAATTATGCATGAACTTGAATATATCCTCTGCCTATAAGACCTAAGCATTGTAATCCTACATGAAAACATCTGTCTTTTTGTTTCAATCTGGAACACCCAGATTGAAGGTTAGCAGCCATCAAGCAAATATCTCTAAAATCAGCTTAAATGAATAGGGATCCTTATGATACTATGATACTTCTTCTCCAAGTGAAAGACGTTACACATAGCAAGTTGAAACTGAAGAAAGTAGTAGGAGGGAGTGATGAAGTCAGCACAGAAATGCAGTGTGAATTTATATTGTTGTTCAGTCGGTAAGTCGTGTCCCGCTCTTTGCAACCCTATGAACCATACCAGGCTTCCCTGTCCTTTACTATCTCCCAGAGTTTGCTCAAACTCATGTCAATTGAGTCGGTGATGCTACCTAACCATTTCATCCTCTGCCGCCCTCTCTCCTCTTGCCCTCAATGTTTCCCAGAAGCAGGATCTTTTCCCATCAATTGACTCTTTTTATCAGGTGGCCAAAGTATTAGAACTTCAGCTTCATCATCAATCCTTCCAGTGAATATTCAGGGTTGATTTCGATTGACTGGTTTGATCTCCTTGCTTCCAAGGGACTCTCAAGAGTCTTCCCTACCTCCACAATTCAAAAACATTAATTCTTCAGTGCTCAGCCTTCTTTATGGTTCAACTCTCACATCTGTACATGACTACTGAAAAAACCATAGCTTTGACTGTATAGACCTTTGTTGGCAAAGTGATTTCTCTGCTTTTTGATATGCTGTCTAGATTTATCATAGCTTTCCTTCTGAGGAACAAATGTCTTTTAATTTATATAGGCATATCTAAAGCATTCTATGATACTATTTAATTAAACTTCAGTTTAATGTATTCATCATCAACCACATATTGAATATCTACTATGAATTCAGGGCTATAAACAGGCAGTAGATGTAGTGATAAATATTTCATTCTTGCCTTGGAGAAGGCTGCATCCAAGAAAGAGAGAAAATCCCAGAGGATACTATGATATTTGCTGCAACAGTATAAGCGTAGGAAGTTACAAGTACAGGGAAAAAAAGCACCTTCTCCCCGCAAGAATTAGCTAAAGAATGGAAGACTCTAGTCTCTTACCCGTTAGACAGGACAAGCCTCCTCCCTTACAGTGAGAGAGAAAATATAGAAAGAATGGCCAGAATGTTTATTTTTGCAAAAATCGACTGAAAAAAAATGGGAAACCAAGAAAATAGATGTTCTTTTCTGACATATGTGGCCAAAGATGATCAAATTAGAGTAAACTTAGTTTGTTTGTTTTTTTTTAGTTTAGTTCTTTTGTTGTTTGGTGGTAGGACAGCATGGTTTCTATCACTTTTTATGTAAAAAACAAAAACAAAAAACAAACAATGTGCCCACAGGCACCAGGAAGACTTCAAGTCACCAGGAAGAGAGCTAGCCTGAAGATAGAGCTGACAGTGGAATAGAGCTAGATCCCCAGTAAACATGACTGTCTGTGTACTGCCTAAATCTGAAACATTTCACTTCAGTCAATGCCTTCACTTTATTAAGACAATTGAGTTTTTTTTTTTTCCCTTTAAACCATAGGGATGACAATGCTTTGTGATTGGTATTCAGAGTGATAGAAAATAAATTTCTTGAAAGATGTTTTAAATGCCCTTAAAGATTTTTTATGTCAAAATGTGTCATATATATTTTTATCAGATTACATACTGATATTATATATGTTAACAAGCCTAGGATATGTGATGGCATGCTAATATTCTCAGGAAGCACAGACAATGAGACTTGCTAATTTGTTTCACTTCTTATATCTTTGTGTTCTCTTTTCCTCACATTGAAACATTGCTTGTATTGGTCACTGGCAGAGGCAATCTGCCTAACTAGATGGGCCAGAAATCTAATCTGGTGTGACAAATGAAAGAGACATAATTGGCAATGTTTCTAGAGTAGAACTGTTATCAATTTCAAGCAATTGATGTTCTGAGAACAGCATTATATACAACACAAGTGATTACAATTACTGTGGGGAATCACTGAATACTCTCTAATCTTTCAGTAGGTTATAAAAATTAATGGAAACTTTTGGTAACTGGTATTTTACTCACATATGGTGATGATCTGAGTTTAGCTTCTTTGATGCAAAATGTTTCTAACCATAAAGCTATTTCCATCTTATTGTGGAAAGCATCCATCTCTAAGTGTAATATGACTGCTCGTTTTCCTTTGAATATAAAAGCCTTTCATTTTAGGTCATGTCAAATTCTCTTACCTGAAGTACCTCCCAAGTGTGCAGTCCGGGGCACTTGTTTTGGTGACCTCAGCTTCTATTACTCTGCTCACCTCGTGGTCTAGGAAAACTTCTAAAATCACTAATATTATTCTTTCAAATTCTATTGCTCATACACTTTCATATGTACCCTAATTTACCAGAAAACCAAACCCTTTAAGGTTTAAGGGAAGTCTAAATTTCATAGCTGAAAGTTGAGAGAAACCCTAAGTAGGCCATATAAAGAGTCACATACTAATCACTTCCTGGCTTGCATCTTAAGGAACTGATGAAATTCAGCCCAGACTTGGAAATGTCACTCTTTGCAAGAGACTGTGCTATACTACTGGTTATTTCTGTTTTTGCATTCCTTCAATATATCTCAGAGTTGGCTCATTCTCCACTTCGCTGTTTTAGTAGATTCTGTATGATTTAGCAGATGGAAAGACGCAAATGAGACAGTTTTCCATGTGCCCACGTTCACCATGTGCTTACAATTAAACTCTGCTCTTTAGCATAGCCTGATTTACAGAAAACAACTTTTGACAAAATATTCTGGATAACTCTGAAGCTGCAACACTGAAAATATCCAGGAGACATTAATTCTCTATTATGTTGCCAAATATAAAATAATACTATAACAGGACATAATAAATTTCCATGGCTTTGTAGGATTCTTAATGTAGAAGTGATCAGATAGTTTGAAACACCCTAACAGAATGAGAGTTCTAATAGTAATAACAATAATAAGATATATTAATACACATTCAGTTTTTGCCAGGTACTGCATTAAGTGCAGCTTATACATTAAATTCTAATCCTTTCCACAAACCCTGAACATTTGTGATCACTATCTACTTTTTAGAGTGAGGAGTTTGAAACTCATGTTATTTGCCTGGCCATGTACCTAGCAAAAGAATGCACCAGGATTTGAATTCAATTTTGTTTCTCTTTAAAGCATGTGCCTTTTAAATTATAGCACCAAGCTCAGTAGTAGTGCATTAAAATTTTTCTGTAACAAATTGTATAATGGGCAAGAAGTAGATTCATTGTCCTGTTTTAAAAAGGAATAGTTGGAATATAAGGACCCAAAAGAAGGTAACATAGATGTCCAATATGCTATTCTGTTAAACTCTAAAAATTCTGTTAAACTCTAACAATAGAGGTCTTAGTTCAGGGTTGTCAGGCAAACATACTACCCATCAATGAACCAGATTTTTTTCTTTCTGTAAGTAATAAACTAGAACCACATGTAAGGTTGTTTTATTATTTTTTGTTTCCTGATTGTGTAAGAAACAAAGCAAAATATTTGAGTCATCAAAAAGCATTTCCTATTGCTTAGTGATTACAACTATTATTATAATAATATTGACTCCCATAATAAAAAAAAAATCCAAATGACTCAAGATTATCTCTGGGGATTAATTTGGAATTATTTAACTGGTAGATGTTAAATTTACCAGGAATTTAGTTAGTAGAGCTATCAAAGGACTTCAAAATAAAGTTAGCTCACCATTCTAATATACTAGAGCCTAATTATCCTTATCAGTTAAAGAAGACTTTTGTCACAGACAAAGGTTATTTGGACAAAGCCAAATTAAGGTAGAAATAAGTCCTGATACACAAAAACACTGCTCACTCCCCAGTGAATGTAATGATAATTAACATCTGACGTAGAAGAACCTCTGGGAGTGACTTGGAATGTTTTAATTTGTCCATCGTCCTTGCCTGCAGGCTTTTCTGTTGTGGAGATGATTTAAGCCTCTCCTTGCTTCCAGTTAAATCTCAACATGTCTCAGATTTCTGAAGCCACCTTTATAGTTTGAGGCCTTAAGGAAAAAAATGAATTGTAATTCAGCTTTCATCTTCCTTCACAGAGAACTAGAGTGTTTCCATAATTTTAAAGGGAGAGTTGGTTAAGAAAGCAGGAATCAGTCAAAAAATAAAGAAAAATAAGTAGCAATGGATCTTTAGGAGTCCACTAATATGTATGACCTAATTTTTTCATGTAAAATATATCATGTGAATATATATTTTAATTCAAAATTCATATAAGATTGTTCACAAAAATCACTGGGGAGACAAATTGAGATATGTTGAAATAGTACAAAGCCATAAATTTGCTAAAATCTATCAATATTTGGCATTCCTGTAATGAAATGAGACATGAAAATTACTGAATGTTAACTGTATTGTTTATATATTTTTACTGTTGAATACTTCGAATGAAACCCATCTGAGAGTGGTTATCAAAAATAATGATATCCATTAAGAGTGCAGATCTAATTGAAGGCATTATCAAACGTGGTAACACTTGCATCTGGACCATTATGGAAATGGAAATAAATATGCAGATGGTTGAAATCCAGTCTGCCTGTCAATGAACCATTAAGGCACGTTATCCCAGCTGTCAAAATTTTTCCTATTTATATTGAGTATTCATCTTTACTAAGTGGTAGACAGGCAAATTAATCTGTTTATCTTTTAAGACTGTATTTTTATAATTTTAGAAAACTAAACTATTGCTCAGACTTCTCTGTTGGCTCCGAGGTAAAGAATCTGCTTTCCAGTGCAGGAGAAATGAGTTTGCTCCCTTGGCCAGGAAGATCTTCTGGAGAAAGAAATGGCAACCCGCTCCTGTATTCTTGCCTGGGAAATCCCATCAACAGAGGAACCCGGCAGGCTGCAATCCATGGGGTCTCAATGAGTCAGACACCACTTAGTGACGAAATAACCACCACCAAACTGTTGCTTTCTGGAAAGCTTTTATATTGGTTTGTTTGGTCACTCTCTTACTGTAAATGATACTATCCTAATTTCAGATTATTTATACTATTTATATTATAGTGGGCTGCTGCTGCTGCTGCTAAGTCGCTTCAGTTGTGTCAGACTCTCTGAGACCCTATAGACGGCAGCCCACCAGGCTCCTCTGTTCTTGGGATTCTCCAGTCAAGAATACCGGAGTGGGTTGCCATTTCCTTCTCTAATGCAGGCATGCATGCTGAGGCCCTTCAGTCGTGTCCGACTCTGTGCGACCCCATAGACGGCAGCCCCTCAGGTGCTTCTGTCCCTGGGATTCTCCAGGCAAGAACACTGGAGTGGGTTGCCATTTCCTTCTCCATATTATAGTATATTGCTAATTAAATATATTCAATATTAACTGCTTTATTTAACATTTATTATCACATTTATTTTTCATGTAAATTCCTTTCATGTAAACATTAAATCATTATTATGAAGAACACAGCTCTTACTTTGGTTTTGAGCTATGTAGTTATAGATGACATGTTCAGAAATGAAAATTTTAAAAATCTTTTGCCTGCAGAGAGAAATGGGCAGTGCCATATTTTATTTCCTTTTTTTGTTACTTTCACTACACACACACACACACACACACACACACACACACACACACATGCACACAAATAGAAGCCCAAGTATTTCTATTATGCAGAGATAGAAATGCCAGAATGAGTAGAAAGTAGAGTCCTGCTGTCACTGAGAGTACGTGAATCTCTAATTCTGAATGAGTTATCTGAGGGTTGCTGGTAAATAAAGGAAAATTCTTGTCAATCTTGTACTTAATTTGATGTACTTACTTATTGGTATCTCTGGAGAGAAACTCTCTCAAAACAGTGGGCCAATAACATTTATAATTAAAATACTACACTTAAAGTTTTCTTTCATTTAAGCCAGACAGATTTATTCTTTTAAGTTTCATATGAACACATTAACATGAAATATATGCAACACAATCTGTGTAAGGTGAATATATATATGAGTTTGTGTTTTAAAAAATTTTGTCCTGAATCTCTATCATTTCTCAATAATTGTTTCCATTTTTATGTGGAAAGAAATAATTGTTTTTTCACATTTGAGTATGGTGAAGTGTAGTAAAATTCCATCAAAATGTAATTTTGATATTAGTAAGAATCAAACTTGTGATGTGAAATATGTGATAACATGTTTCAAAGTTGCCCATAGCCCAGATTCATCTTCAAATAATTAAATGGCTATGAAACAGGAAAAAGAATTGCAGTGTAAACCAGGAAAAAAAAAAAAAAAAAACTTGTATATATGTGTCAAAATATAAAGACATTTCTGCCAGCAAAGTAAAGGTAAAAATGGATGAATGAAAGGAAAAATAATGAACAATGAACATGACCAAACAGAAATCACTTTAAAATTGATAGTGGAATTCATAATTTGAAGGTGTAAGAACTAGATCGTGTCAGGGAAATCAGTAGCCTTTCCAGGAATGTTTCCCAGATGTTCATGAGGGAGTGTTGAAGAGACCCTGATTTGCTCATTACTCCAGTCTGCAGTATCTGACAAAAGCACAATATTAGTCACAGGCAAAGTGACTGAGCCCTGACCATGCTGCTGTTCAGCTACTGCATCCATGCCGGGTGATAAACACTTGGCTTCAGCAGAGACTCCAGATGCTTCCTCAACAAAGAAAAACCACCCATCCTCTCCTTTTTCTCTTCTCTCAATATCTTGCCTATTGTCAAGTCTAACAACCAAATTGACTGAAGGAGATCTAAGTGTTCTATTTCATAGCAAGTTGAAAGAAGAGATGAGTGTTAGCTACAATCTCTGGCAGAATCTTAGTTCACAATATGAAAGTTAATTTCTCTTCCTGTTAAACATAAACAAAGAGAAAATTTGTCTAAGAAAAAATATTGCAGTTCAAAGGAAAGAGCACAATATTAAGAAACAAACATGTCTCACTATGACAAAGAATTATAGAGTTATGAAAATATGTAGACAATGTATCAGTTCCGTTCAGTCCCTCAGTGGTGTCCGACTCTTTGTGACCCCATGAATCACAGCCTGCCAGGCCTCCCTGTCCATCACTAGCTCTTGGAGTTAACTCAAACTCATGTCCATCGAGTCGGTGATGCCATCCAGCCATCTCATCCTCTGTCATCCCCTTTTCCTCCTGCCCCCAATACCTCCCAGCATCAGGGTCTTTTCCAATGAGTCAACTCTTTGAATGAGGTGGCCAAAGTATTAGAGTTGCAGCTTCAGCATTAGTCCTTCCAATGATCACCCAGGACTGATTTCCTTTAGGATGGACTGGTTGGATCTCCTTGCAGTCCAAGGGACTCTCTAGAGTCTTCTCCAACACCACAGTTCAAAAGCATCAATTCTTCAGGGCTCAGGCTTCTTCACAGTTCAACTCTCACGTCTATACATGACCACTGGAAAAACAATAGCCTTGAGCAGACGGACCTTTGTTGGCAAAGTAATGTCTCTGCTTTTTAATATGCTGTCTAGGTTGGTCATAACTTTGTTTCCAAGTAGTAAGTGTCTTTTAATTTCATGGCTGCAATCACCATCTGCAGTGATTTTGGAGCCCAAAAAAATAAAGTCTGACACTGTTTCCACTGTTTCCCCATCTATTTGCCATGAAGTGATGGGACCAGATGGCATGATCTTTGTTTTCTGAATGTTGAGCTTTAAGCCAACTTTTTCACTCTCCCCCTTCACTTTATCAAGAGGCTCTTTAGTTCCTCTTCACTTTCTGCCATAAGGGTGGTGTTGTTTGTATATCTGAGGTTATTGATATTTCTTCTGGCAATCTTGATTCCAGCTGGTGCTTCTTCCAGCCCAGTGTTTTTCATGATGTACTCTGCATATAAGTTAAATAAGCAGGGTGACAATATACAGCCTTGACGTACTCCTTTTGCTATTTGGAACCAGTCTGTTGTTCCATGTCCAGTTCTAACTATTGCTTCCTGACCTGCATACAGGTTTCTCAAGAGGCAGGTCAGGTGATCTGGTATTCCCATCTCTTTCAGAATTTTCCACAGTTTGTGGTGATCCACACAGTCAAAATCTTTGGCATAGTCAATAAAACAGAAATAGATGTTTTTCTGGAACTCTTCCTTTTTCAATGATCCAGTGGATGTTGGCAATTTGACCTCTGGTTCCTCTGCCTTCTCTAAAATCAGCTTGAACATCTGGAAGTTCACGGTCCATGTATTGCTGAAACCTGGCTTGGAAAATTTTAAGCATTACTTTACTAGCGTGTGAGATGAGTGCAACTGTGCGGTAGTTTGAGCATTCTTTGCATTGCCTTTCCTTGAGACTGGAATGAAAACTGATGTTTTCCAGTCCTGAGACCACTACTGAGTTTTCGAAATTTGCTGGCATATTGAGTGCAACACTTTCACAGCATCATCATCTTTCAGGTTTTGAAATAGCTCAATTGGAATTGCATCACCTCCACTAGCTTTGTTCATAGTGATGCTTTCTAAGGCCCACTTGACTTCACATTCCAGGATGTCAGGCTCTAGGTGAGTGATCACGCTATCGTGCTGATCTGGGTCATGAAGATCTTTTTTGTACAGTTCTTCTGTGTATTCTTGTCACCTCTTCTTAATATCTTCTGCTTCTGTTAAAGGACCATTTCTGTCCTTTATTGAGCCCATCTTTGCATGAAATATTCCCTTGGTATCTCTAATTTTCTTGAAGACTGTACTTAAATTTATTAAGTTTAATATTACTTCTAAAACAACTCACTAAGAGTTGTGAGTAACAACTCTAAAGAGTGTTGCATATAACAAATAATTTTTTATCACTATAGTAAATTTTTGTTATAATCCCCTTTTCACAGATTTTATTCTTAAGAAGAAAATCAAGAGCATGCTCTATATTGAAAAATAGAGGTGAAAGACATAAAGAGGGAAAAATATAAGATCAAAAAAGGATCATGGCTTCAGGATAATATGTAGCTCATAGTCAGAGCTCAATAAATATTTGTTGACTTGAATTTTGTTATATTTGGGAGAGGATTTCTGATTTTATAAATATATGTGCTGTACTGTGCTTAGTTGCTCAGTCATGTCTGACTCTTTGCAACCCCATGGACTGTAGCCCACCAGTCTCCTCTGTCCATGGATTCTTCAGGCAAGAATACTGTAGTGGGTTGCCATGCCCTCCTCCAGGGAATCTTCCCAACACAGAGATTGAACCCAGGTCGATTCTTTACTGTGTGAACCACCAGAGAAGCCCATATATGAGATTGAGTTGTTTACATAGAAAATGTCAGCACCAAAATAATAATAAGTTCAAGATTTTCCCACATAGTTAAAAATAAATGATAGAGGTAAAAATGAAATAATTAAACAAATAAAATACATTTATTAACAATTTTAGATAGTATTATAAACAGAATGCTAGGTTGACAAATGGAAGAGAAGCAATACTAAAGAAATAAGATTTTTATAAAAGTTTAAGAAAATTTCTTTTTTAATATAAGCATTCATGATATATTAGGTCGTTAAATTGATAATGGTAATGATGATAACTAGCATTAAAGTACAGGCATACCTCTGAGATATTTTGAATTTGTTTTCAGACCACTGCAAATCACAATAAAGTGAATCACATGAATTTGTTGGTTTCCTAGTGCATACAAGGTATGTTTATATCATACTGTAGTTTATTAAGTGTGAAAGAACATTGTGTCTTTAAAATGTACATACCTAACCAAAAACACTTTATTGCTAAAAAAAAAAAAACAAACAAAAAAACCACTAACTAATCCTCTGACAAATAGAGTTTCCAAACCTTCAGTTTGCAATACATAATATCTGTGAAGCACAGTAAGGTGAAGAGCAATGAAATAAGTTATGCCTGTAACAATAATGATTAACTTCTAAAGTGCTCTGTCTCTATAAATTCACTTAATGTTCATAACTTATTAACCCTATAAAAGCTTATTAAAGGAGTGCTGTTATCAGCACTTTGCAGAAGCAGAAATTGAAGTGCATGATGAAAGTTAGAGCCTGGATTCAAACCCACAGAGCTTTCCCCTGAGCCCTTTCCTCTGATCACCTCTAACAAATTCTAGTGATGAAAAGAGACTCACATCTTAATATATTAAGTAACTTCAAGAATAACAACAGCAACAACAGCTATACTTATTCCTGCAGAAATATAAAAAAAGTAAACAATACAAAGGAAAAAAAGAAAAACTCACAACAACTTGGTGCCTAATAAGAGAGACATGAGAATTTTCAGACAAAAATAAGTGTCAAAGACCATGAATCCATTTCCATATAGTTTTGAGTAAAACAAATTGTGACTCAAATTTTAAAACTAGCCATCACTTCAGTTCATTTCAGTTCAGTCGCTCAGTCGTTTCCGACTCTTTGCGACCCCATGAATCGCAGCACGCCAGGCCTCCCTGTCCATCACCAACTCCCGGAGTTTACTCAAACTCATGCCCATCGAGTCGGTGATGCCATCCAGCCATCTCATCCTCTGTCATCCCCTTCTCCTCCTGCTCCCAATCCCCCCCTGCCCCAGCATCAGAGTCTTTTCCAATGAGTCAACTCTTCGCATGAGGTGGCCAAAGTACTGGAGTTTCAGCTTCAGCATCAGTCCTTCCAGTGAACACCCAGGACTTATCTCCTTCAGGATGGACTGCTTGGAGCTCCTTGCAGTCCAAGGGACTCTCAAGAGTCTTCTCCAACACCACAGTTCAAAAGCATCAATTTTTCGGCACTCAGCTTTCTTCACAGTCAAACTCTCTCACATCCGTACATGACCACTGGAAAAACCATAGACTTGACCAGATGGGCCTTTGTTGGCAAAGTAATGTCTCTGCTTTTTAATATGCTACCTAGATTGGTCATAACTTTCCTTCCAAGGAGTAAGCATCTTTTAATTTCATGACAATCTCAAAAAATTTACTTCTTGGAATAAAGAGTAATTCAAAGGCGTATTTGGAGTATTTCAAGATAAGTTATTTAGAAATATGGAATCTTGGTTAAAATATAAAAATAATTTGATAATGAAATATAAAAAAACTATTAATAGATTCATAAAGTACAACATATATGTCAATATATCATTAGATGCAGATGTCACATTATTAATTTAATCATTTATTCTGTACTATTTACTGAGAGATAACTAGGTGCTTGGTGCTAGAGATTCAACAATGAATAAAACAGATAGGTGAAAACATGAAAGTGTTATTTGCTCAGTGGTGTCCAACTTTCTGGGACCACTTGCATTGTAGCTTGCCAGATTCCTCTGTCCATGGAATTCTCCAGGCAAGAATACTGTAGTGGGTAGCTATTCCCTTCTCCAGGGGCTCTTCCTGACCAAGGGATCAAACTTGGGTCCCCTGCGGTGCAGGCAGATTCTTTACCACTAGTGCCACCATTAAGCCAAAACAGATACATCCTTCTCTTATATAATTTACTCTTAGCAAAGAGGGCGTGGTCACACACACACACACACACACACGCATACACACACACAAATCAGGTTGTAATGAATGCTGTGAATTAAAATAAAGCAGCGAAAGGCAATAAGGAAAGGCCTTTGTGATAAGGAGACGCTTGAATGAGATAAAGTAAGGGAGTGAGTTTTGTAGGTGTCTTGAGAATGATCATCCCAGCAGGAAGGGATAGAAAGTACAAAGAACCTGGGGTTGAAGAGTGCCTGGCAGGTTTCAGGGTTAAGAGTGAAGTGAGTGAAGGAAGTGAGTTTTTACTATTAGAGAAAGAACCAGATTTTTAGGCCAGGAGTTGGCAAATGGTAAACCTATAGATCAAATTCTGCCTACTGCCTTTTTTTTTTTTTAACAAAAGTTTTTTGGAACACAGACACATCCATTCTTTTATTCACATTGTCTATGGTTGTTTGCACCCTGCAATAGCAGAGTTTAGTTGCATATTATGCTTATTTCCCACAAAATTTAAATATTTACTTACTGATCTTTACAGAAAATTTTGCTTCTAATTTATGCCACTGTTAAGTTCTGGACTTTAATATGAATGAATAGAGAAGCCATGGACAGTTTCTGAACAGAAAAGTGATATTATCTGACTTGGTAATATAAAAGAAACATTATCGATGATATTTAGCAAATGGACTTTATTAAGACAAGAGGCAGAGAAAGGGAATATTTGGTAGATTTCATAATCTGCACAAAGTTATTTATGACTAGGTTGTACACCTTAGATTTATATAATATTATAAAGCAACTATACCTCGATTTTAAAAGAGAGAAGACTAACTGGAATGAAGTTAAACAGAAATTGGGATCAGTATACAGTATTTGGGGGAAAATATAAATGTGCTTCAGAGAAGGCAATGGCAACCCACTCCAGTACTCTTGCCTGGAAAATCCCATGGACGGAGGAGCCTAGTAGGCTGCAGTCCATGGGGTCGTGAAGAGTCAGACACGACTGAGCGACTTCACTTTCACTTTTCACTTTCATGCATTGGAGAAGGAAATGGCAACCCACTCCAGTGTTCTTGTCTGGAGAATCCCAGGAACAGCGGAGCCTGGTGGGCTGCCGTCTACGTGGTCGCACAGAGTCAGACACGACAAGCGACTTAACAGCTGCAGCCGCGTAAATGTGCTTGCCTAAGATATTTATTAGATGATTTTTGAGCAGCCTTCTTTGTGTGCCAAGCACTATTCTAAGCATTGGGAATAGTGTGGCAATGGAAACACACCAACTCCCTGCCCTCCTGAAGTCCTGATATGGACAGTTGACACCTAAGCAATAAGTTTTTCTTGAAGTGCTAGTGAGGGTTTCCTGAGCTCTCCCAATATAACACTACTACCTCAACCTCTTGTGCTTGCAAATAATATTGTTTATTCTTCTACAGAGGATTTGTCATTCTTGATTAAGATTAATCTATAGCAACATTATCTTTGCACATTCTAGGTCCTTCAAAATCCCTAGTCTCAGATGAAAACAAGAAGAAAACCTTAAGCATATTCTAAGTTCCTTATGGAAATGGATTAGCCTACTGCCTGGATTTGGAATCATATTAGGAACTTAACATTTCACAACAGAATGTCAATTCAGCTGCCTGAATGTCTGAAATGTAAAGCATATGGATCGTTTTATAAACAACACAAAATATTGGCATTCAGACACTCATTAAAAATGTCAATCATAAATTAACCGTTATGCCAAAAACTTGCTTGAGACATCTGATATTTGAAAGATAGGATCTAAAAGATATATGAAGCATCCATTTCTCTAGTCAGGCAATCAAGAAACTAATGCTCCAATTTTCATTTAGTTCCACATTACAGGACTTGAAGGAACATGGAATCTGCTCTTTCACTCATGCCATTATGCCAGTGCTTTCAGAGAATAAACTGTGGTGGTTTACCTACTGTGTGCTTTCTCCACAAATATTTATAGACTTATTTCCAACCATTATGCCAAATATAAATATAAAGGACATATGAAATAATAAACTTGCTTTTTTCATAACAAAAAAACATTTTAGTAAAGAGCTCTGCACTCAAACCAAACATGAGTTTAAATCACTTCCTATCTTACTCATAAGCTACATCCCTTTAGGAAAATTATATTAACCTTCAAAACATCAATGTAGGGATTAATAACATATGCCTGTTATAGAGTTCCCACAACAATTTAAAAATGATATTACAAGAGCCTAGCACTGTATATAATGCCTAGTAGGTAGCTGTTATGATCATGATAGTTAAATTCTGATTATTATTAATTATGTTTTTTCAAAAAGTTTTATTTTGGGGTAATTGTAGATTAACATTTAGTTTTAAGAAACAAGTCAAAAAAATTCCATATAAACTTTATTCAGTTTCTCTCAATCTGAACATCTTATTTTAACTGTAATATACACAAGCAGGAAATACACATTGATATATCACTGACCTTATTCAGATTTCACAAGTTTTATCTATATTCATTTGTGTATGTTTAGTGCTATGTGTATATTTGTGTGACAATGACCATAGTCAAGATACAGGATAATTCCATCTTAAGGATTACTCTTGCTACTGTTTATAGTGAGAGCTCTGTCCTTCCCTCACCTTCTCTGTAATACCTGATTATAACAGATAAGAACACTTATCTCTTCTCCATATTTATAATCTGTTATTTAAAGGATATTTTATGAATACAATGATACATAATTTGGAGTTTTCCATAACAGCATTCTTCTTTTATGATCCATCCAAAATTTCAGATATAAGGATAATCTTTACCTATTTAAGACTGAGTAGTAGTTCATGGAATAGAGCAACTGTAGTACTATATTTAACTTCTCATCCACTGAAATAATTCAGTTGTGTCCAAATTTGGATCATTAAAAATAAAGCTGCAACGAATATTTGTCTACAAATTTTGGTTAAACATAAATTTTCATTTCCAAGAGTGTAACTTCTTAATCTTATGGTAAACAAATGTTTAGTTTTTAAATTAATGGTCATTTTTTTTCCAGAATAGTTGTCCTATTTTTAATTTTCACCAATAATGTACGAGGGATTTAATTCCTGGACATCTTTGATGGCATTTGATGTAATTGCTATGATTTA
This sequence comes from Dama dama, assembly GCF_033118175.1. NCBI lineage: Eukaryota > Metazoa > Chordata > Mammalia > Artiodactyla > Cervidae > Dama > Dama dama. The sequence goes on along the minus strand of NC_083685.1, from coordinate 49,705,934 downwards.
TTTCAGCCATTCTTATTCAGTTCAGTTGCTCAGTTATGTCTGACCCTTTGCAACCCCAGAGACTGCAGCAACCAGGCCTACCTGTCCATCATCAGCTCCCAGAGCTTGCTCAAACTCATGTCCATCAAGTTGGTGATGGCAGCCAAGTATCTCATCCTCTGTCATTCCCTTCTCCTGCCTTCAATCTTTCCCATCATCACGATCTTTTCTAATAAGTCAGATCTTCACATCAGATGGCCGAAGCATTGGAGATTCAACTTTAGCATCAGTCCTTCCAATGAATATTCATGATTGATATCCTTTAGGATAAGGGACTCTCAAGAGGTTTCTACAGCACCACAGTTCAAAAGCATCAATTCTTTGGCACTCAGCCTTCTTTATGGTCCAACTCTCACATCAATACATGACTACTGGAAAAAACCATAGCTTTGACTAGATGGATCTTTGTTGGCAAAGTAATGTCTCTGCTTGTTAATACACTGTCTATGTTGGTCATAGCTTTTCTTCTGAGGAGCAAGCGTCTTAATTTCATGGCTGCAGTCAACATCTGCAGTGATTTTGGCACCCCCCAAAATAAAGTCTGTCACTGTTTCCATTGTTTCCCCATTTATTTGCCGTGAAGTGATGGGACTGAATGCCATGAGCTTCATTTTTTGAATGTTGAGTTTTAAGCTAGCTTTTTCACTCTTCTCTTTCACTTTTATCAAGAGGCTCTTGAGTTCCTCTTCGCTTTCTGCCATTAGGGTGGTGTCAGCAGCACATCTGAGGTTAGTGATATTTCTCCTGGCAATCTTGATTCCAGCTTGTGTTTCATTCAGTATGGCATTTCACATGATGTACTCTGCATATGAGTTAATAAGCAGGGTGACAATATACAGCCTTGATGTGTGTACTCCTTTCACAATTTGGGACCAGTCCCTTTTTCCATGTCTAGTTCTCTGTTGCTTCTTGACCTGCATACACGTTTCTTATGAGGCAGGTAAGGTGGTCCTGTTTCCCATCTCTCTAAGAATTTTCCATAGTTTGTTGTGATCCACATAGTCAAAGGCTTTGGCATAGTAAATGAAACAGGAGTGGATTTTTTGCTGGAACTTTCTTGCCTTTTCTATGATTCAGTGGATTTTGGCAATTTGATTTCTGGTTCCTCTGCCTTTTCTAAATCCAGCTTGAACTGCTGGAAGCTCTCAACTCACTTCCTGTTGAAACCTAGCTTGGAGAACTTTGAGCATTACTTTGGTAGCATGTGAGATGAGTGCAATTGTGCTTCAGTCTGAACATTCTTTGGCATTGCCTTTCTTTGGGATTGGAATGAAAACTGGCCTTTCCAGTCCTGTGGCCACTGATAAGTTTTTCAAATTCCCTGGCATATTGAGTGCAGCACTTTCACAGCATCATCTTTTAGGGTTTGAAATAGCTCAACTGGAATTCCATCACCTCCACTAGCTTTTTTTGTAGTGATGCTTCCTAAGGCCCACTTGACTTCGCATTCCAGGATGTCTTTCTCTAGTTGAGTGATCACACCAATGTGGTTATTTGGGTCATTAAGATCTTTTTTGTATAATTCCTCTGTGTAGTCTTGCCACCTCTCCTTAATATCTTCTGCTCCTGTTAAGTCCATACCATTTCTGTCCTTTATTGTGCCCAATTTGCATTAAATGTTCTCTTTATATCTCTAATTGTCTTGAAGAAATCTCTATAGTCTTTCCCATTCTGTTGTTTTCTTCTATTTCTTTGCATTGATCACGTAGAGAGACTTTCTTATCTCTCCTTGCTATTCTTTGGAACTCTGCATTCGAATGGGTATATCTTTCCTTTTCTCCTTTGCCTTTAGCTTGTCTTCTTTTCTCAGCTATTTGTAAGGCCTCCTCAGACAGCCATTTTGCATTTTTGTGTTCATTTTCTTGGGGATAGTCTGAATTTTGCAATAAGTCATTCATGATCTGAGCAACAGTCAGTTCCCAGTCTTGTTTTTGCTGACTATATAGAGTCTGCAAAGAATGTAATCAATCTGATTTTAGTATTGACCATCTGGTGATGTCCATGTGTAGAGTCATCTCTTGTGTTGTTGGAAGAAGGTGTTCTTAATGGTGTGTAGTATATAATATTGTAGTTTTAATTTGTATTTTCCTTATTACTAACAAAATTGAATATATTTTCATGTACTTATCTGATACTGTTAAATAGTTAATAAATAGCTATTTTATCTTCTGCCCATTTTCTAATTGGATCATTTGCTTTCTCCCTAGAGACCTCTTTACATAGTCTAGGTATAATTCTTATCTTAAATATATGACTTGAAATATTTTTTTTCATTTGGAACATAATATTTACCCTCTTTACAGAATCTTTTACAGAGAATAGTTTGTTTTAAATGAGATCCGATTTTTAGATGATGTCCAATTTATCAGTTTTTCTTTTATTTTGAATTGTGTTTGTGGTAAAAAGTCTAAGAACTTGCCACATAGCCCTAGCTTCCAAAGAATTCTTTATGTATTTTTCTAAAAATTCTACAGTTTTAGTGTTGTATGTAAGTTGATAATCCATTTTGTGTTAAGTTTTGTATTACACTATGATTTTTTTCTGCCCCCCCCCCCTTTTTTTTGGCTTGTTAATATCCAATTGCTTCATCACTGAAAAAAAAGTTTAGTTTGTCTGTTGAATTGCTTTTTCATTTCTTTGGTCTCAGGCACTTATTTGTGTGTCTGTGTCTCAGTTCTCTATTCTGCTTTGTTAATTTATGGGATTCTCCCCCACCAATGCCCTGCTATCTTCAGTCACTAGCTAATAAGTCCTAATACCAGACAGAGTGATTCCTTACATTTCATTCCCACTTATCAAAACTTATTTTTTTTAGATTTTTCTAGGCCTTGTATTATCCCATATAAATTTTAAGATAAGCTTGTCTAGGCTGTAAAATAATTTACTGAGGTTTTTATACAACTTACGTTAAAGCACTGGGCTAATGTGAAGAAAATTGACATCTTTTCATGTTGAGTCTTCACCACAAATATAGTGTGTCTTTACATTTACTTAGGTCCTGATTTCTTTGATCAGGATTTTACTACTTTCAATATACAAATTCAGGAGATATTTTGTTAGCTTTATATCTAAGTGTTTCATTTTCCTTAAAGCAGCTAAAGAATTTTGTTTTTCTTTTTTTCTTTAAGAATCAATATTGTTAAGGTGAACATACAACCCAAGGAAACTCAAGAAGTTGATGCAGCCCCTATCAAATTACCAGTGGTAATTTTTCAAAGAATAGAGGAAAAAATATTTAAATTTGTATGGAAACACAAAAGCCATTGAACAGCCATAGCAGTCTTGAGAAAGAAAAACAGAGCTGAAGGAATCAGGCTCCCTGACTTCAGACTATACTACAAATCTGCAGTCATCAAAACAGAATGGTACTGGCATAAACACAGTCAAAGATCAATGCAACAGAATAGAAACCTCAGAAGACCACTCATTTATGGTCAGTTAATCTATGAGAAAGGAGGCAAGAATATACAGTGAAGAAAAGACAATGTCTTCAAAAAATGGTGTTCAGAAAACTGGACAGAATGGGCTTCCTTGATAGCTCAGTTGTTAAAGAATCCACCTGCAATGCAGGAGATGCCAGTTTGATTCCTGGATCAGGAAGATCCACTGCAGAGGGATGGTCTACCCACTCCAGTATTATTGACTTCCCCTGTGGCTCAGCTGGTAAAGAATCCACCTGCAATGCGGGAGACCTGGGTTCGATCCCTGGGTTGGGAAGATCCCCTGGAGAGGGGAAAGGCTACCCATTCTAGTATTCTGGCTTAGAGAATTCCATGGACTGTATAATCCATGGAGTTGCAAAGAGTCAGCATGACTGAGTGACTTTCACTTTCACATGTAAAAGAATGAAATTAGAGCATTCTCTAACATCATATACAAAAATAAACTTAAAATGGATTAGAGACCTATGTAAGATCAGACACTGTAAAACTCCTAGGGGAAAAACATCAGCAGAAGACCTCTGGCATAATTTGCAGTGATATTTTTTCTGGATCCATCTCCTAGAGTAATGGAAATAAATACAAAAATAAACAAATGATACCTGATTGGGCTTAAAAGCTTTTTCACAGCAAAGAAAGTCATAAAGAAAATGAAAAGACAACCTACAGAACGGGAGAAAATATTTGCAAGTAATGTGACCTAATGGGATTAATTTCCAAAATATACAAACAGCTCATATAGCTCAATATCAAGAAACAATCATTCAAAAAATGGGCAGAAGATCTAAATAGGCATTTTTCCAAAGAAGATATAGAGATGGCTAACATGTATATGAAAGAAGGCCCAGCTTTGCTAATTACTAAAGAAATGCAAATAAAAACTGGTCAGAATGGCCATCATCAAAAAGTCCATAAGTAATAAATGCTAGACAGGATGTGGAGAAAAATGAACCCTCCTACACTGTCAGCAGGAATGTAAATTGGTACAGCTACTATGGAGAATGGTATGGAAAGTGAAAAGTGAAAGTGAAAAGTCTCTCAGTCGTGTCCGACTCTTTGCGACCCCATGGACAATACAGTCCATGGAATTCTCTAGGCCAGAATACTGGAGTGAGTTGCCATTCCTTCTCCAGGAGATCTTCCCAACCCAGGGATCGAACCCAGGTCTCCTGCATAGCAGGTGGATTCTTTACCAGCTGAGCCACAAGGGAAGTTCCCAAGGGAACGGTATGGAGGTTCCTTAAAAACTATAAGTAGAGTTACCATATGATCTAACAGTCATGTATATGTATGTAGATATGTAGATATGTATATGCATATGCATACATACATACATACATATATATACACACACATGTATACATATACTTTCTGAGATTATTTTCCATTATAGGTTCAGGATATTGAGTATAGTTCAATGCGCCATACAGTAGGTCCCTATTGTTTATCAATTTTAATATAGTACTACATATATGTTACCCCAAACTTAATTTATCTCCCTCCCACACTGCTATTCCCTTTGGTAGCTATAAGTTCCATTTATATGTATGGTTTTTAATCAAGTTGAGGAAGTGTACTGGCTTGCTAGGACTACGAAAGTAAAGTACCACTAACTGGGTGCTCTAAACCTTGGAAATTTATTCCCTTACAATTCTGGAGACTCAAGATCTAAGACCAAAGTGGTGTTAGAGTTGCCTTCTTCTGAGGCCTCTCTCCTTAACTTGTAGATGGCTCTCTTCTCCTTGTTTTTATATGGTCTCTCCTCTGTGTGTATTTGTGTCCTAATCTCTTTTTGTAAAGTCACCAGTTATATTGGATTAGGACCCACTCCAGTGACTTCATTTAACCTTAATTATCAAGTGGGCCTTAGGAAGCATCACTACAAACAAAGCTAGTGGAGGTGATGGAATTCTAGCTGAGCTATTTCACATCTAAAAGATGATGCTATGAAAGTGCTGCACTCAATATGCCAGCAAATTTGGAAAACTCAGCAGTGGCCACAGGACTGGAAAAGGTCAATTTTCATTCCAATCCTAAAGAAAGGCAATGCCAAAGAATGCTCAAAATACTGCACAATTGCACTCATCTCACATACTAGTAAAGTAATGCTCAAAATTCTCCAAGCCAGGCTTCAACAGTACGTGAACCATGAAACTCCAGATGTTCAAGCTGGGTTTAGAAAAGGCAGAGGAACCAGAGATCAAATTGCCAACATAGTTGGATCATCGAAAAAGTGAGAGTTTCAGGAAAGCATCTACTTCTGCTGTATTGACTATGCCAAAGCCTTTGACTGTGTGGATCACCACAAACTGTGGAAAAATCTTCAAGAGATGGGAATACCAGACCACCTGAATTGCCTCCTGAGAAATCTGTGGGTACATCAGGAAGCAACAGTTAGAACTGGACATGGAACAACAGACTGGTTCCAAATTGGGAAAAGAGTATGTCAAGGCTGTATATTGTCACCATGCTTATTTAACTTTTATGCCAAGTATATCATGAGAAATGCCAGGCTGGATGAAGTACAAGCTGGAATCAAGATTGCTGAGAGAAATATCAATAACCTCAGATATGCAGATGACACCACCCTTATGGCAAAAAGTGAAGAAGAACTTAAGAGCCTCTTGATGAAAGTGAAAGAGGAGAGTGAAAAAGTTGGCTTAAAGCTCAACATTCAGAAAGCTAAGATCGTGGCATCTGGTCCCATCACTTCAAATAGATGGGGAAACAATGCAAACAGTGACAGAGTTTATTTTGGGGGGCTCCTAAATCCCAGCAGATGGTGACTGCCACCATGAAATTGAAAGACACTTGCTCCTTGGAAGAAAAGTTATGACCAACCTAGACAGCATATTAAAAAGCAGAGACATTACTTTGCCAACTAATGTCCGTCTAGTCAAGGCTATGGTTTTTCCAGTAGTCATGTATGGATGTGAGAGTTGGACTGTAAAGAAAGCCAAGCACTGAAGAATGATGCTTTTGAACTGTGGTGTTGGAGAAGACTCATGAGAGTTCCTTGGACACAAGGAGATCCAACCAGTCTATCCTAAAGGAAATCAGTCCTGAATATTCATTGGAAGGACTGATGCTGAAGCTGAAGCACCAATCCTTTGGCCACCTGATATCAAGAACTGACTCATTTGAAAAGACCCTGATGCTGGGAAAGATTGAAGGTGGGAGTCTGAAGGGGATGACAGAGGATGAGATGGTTGGATGGCATCACCGACTCAATGGACTTGAGTTTGAGTAAACTTCAGGTTTTGGTGATGGACAGGTATGCCTGGTGTGCTGCAGTCCATGGAGTCACAAAGAACTGGACAAGACTGAGCGGCTGAACTGAACTGAAATGATCACTTCAAAGACCCTATCACCAATTGGTCATTAGGGATACTTAGGTTAAGATTTCAACATAACAATCTGAAGGGTTGGTAGAGAGACATAATAATCCCCTAACAGGAAGTTCCTGTCTATTTCTTGTTTGCTATGAGTTTTTATCACAAACAAATGAATGTTGAGTTTTGTCAAGTCTTTTATGTATCAATTGATAGAATTGCATAAATTTTTTTAAGAAGTTGGTGTGGTGGATTAAATGAATTATTTCAATGAATTATTTTTTTTAATCTTGAGTCAACCTTGCATACCTAGAACAAATCCACTTTGGTCTTAGCATATAATTATTTTCATACATTGCCAGGTTCAATTTGCTAATACTTTACTGAGATTTTTACAACTAGGTTAATGAGAGATATTAGTCTCTATTTTTATCTTTTTCTTGTCTGCTTTGGGTATCAAGGTAAGAGTACACTTACAATGAATTTGGAAGTGTTCTCCATCTTCTCTTTACTAGAAGTTGTTGCATAAAACTGTGTTATTTATTTAATAGAATTCTCCAGTGAAATCATCTAGAACAAAGAGACCGAGAAAGTCCAGAGACGAGCTCGCAGGCTGCGGACCGGCCCAGCCCCGCCGGAGGCAGGAGGCAGGGGGGAGGGGAAGGTCGCGGCGAGACACAGGGCGCAGGCACCTGACCGGCGCAGGCGGGGACTGGGGCTGGGGATGCGGAGGGCAGAAGGCGCACGCACCGACTGGCGCCAGCGGAAACTGAGACTGGGTCCGCGGAAGGGAGGGGGCGCGCCACACCTGGGGAGAGTGCGCCCACCAAGCCCCTCGCTGCCTGGACCGCTCTGACGGGGAAGGCACAGAGAGCAGGCGCAGCTTTTCGTTCCGCGCTTTTGTGGAACACCCGAGGGCTGGAACCTCGCGCAGCGTGGGGCACGCTCCATATAGAACAGCCGGGAGCCTGAGCAGCGCAGAGGAGAGAGCAGCGTCAGCCCCTCCCCGCAGCGCCAGCCCCTCCCCGCAGAGCGACGGAACTAGCTACCTGAATAAGAGTCCACCTCCGCCCGCCTGTGTCAGGGCGGAAATGAGGCTCTGAAGAGACCGGCAAACAGAAGCCAAATAAACAAAGGGAACCGCTTCAGAAGGGACTGATGCAACAGATTAAAATCCCTCTAGAAAACACCGACTACACCGGAAGGGGCCTGTAGATATCGAGAAGCGTAAGCTGGAACGAGGAGCTATCTGAAACTGAGCCGAACCCACACTGACCACAACAGCTCCAGAGAAACTCCTAGATATAATTTTACTTTTTTTCTCTTTTTTTTTTTTCTTTTTTTTTTTTCTTTTTTTATTTTTTCTTTTTTATTTTTTCTCTTTTATTTTCCTTTAAAATCCCCTATTACTCCCCCATTACTCCTTAACTTTCATTTCCATAGATTTTTACGATTTTTTTAATTAGGGGAAAAAAAAAATTTCTTTTTCTTTCTTTTTTTTTTCTTTTTTCTTCTTTTTTTTCTTTCCTTTTTCTTTTCTATTTTCTATTTTTCTTTTTCTCTTATTTCTTTTAAAGTCCTCTAGTACTCCTCTACTACTCCTTAATTTTCATTTTCAATACACTATAACCTTACAAAAAAAAAAAAAAAGAAGAGAAGCCCTATTTTTAAACCGAAGATTATTCTCTCCCAATCTTGACTCTCTGTTTTCTACCTCAGAACACCTCTATTTCCTCCTTTCCCCTTCTCTTCCCAATCCAATTCTGTGAATCTTTGTAGGTGACTGGGCTACGGAGAACACTCTGGGAACAGACAGCTGCGTAGATCTGTCTCTCTCCTCTTGAGTCCCCCTTTTTCTCCTCCTGCTCATCTCTATCTCCCTCCTCCCTCTCCTCTTCTTCATGTAACTCTGTGAACCTCTCTGGGTGTCGCTAACGGGGGAGAATCTTTTAGCCATTAACCTAGAAGTTTTCTTATCAGGGCTGTATAGTTGGAGAAGTCCTGAGACTACAGGAAGAATAAAACTGAAATCCAGAGGCAGGAGACTGAAGCCCAAAACCTGAGAACACCAGAAAACTCCTGACTACATGGAACTTTAACTAATAAGAGACTGTCCAAAAGCCTTCATACCTACACTGAAACCAACCACCACCCAAGAGCCAATAAGTTTTAGAGCAAGACATACCATGCAAATTCTCCAGCAACGCAGGAACATAGCCCTGAACATCAACATACAGGCTGCCCAAGGTCACACTTAACACATAGACCCATCTCAAAACTCATTACTGGGCACTCCATTGCTCTCCAAAGAGAAGAAATCAAGTTCCACGCACCAGAACACTGATGCAAGCTTCCCTAACCAGGAAACCTTGACAAGCCAATCGCCTAACCCCACCCACTGGGTTAATCCTCCACAATAAAAAGGAACCACAGACCTCCAGAATACAGAAAGCCCACTCCAGATACAGCAATCTAAACAAGATGAAAAGGCAAAGAAATACCCAACAGGTAAAGGAACATGAAAAATGCCCACCAAGTCAAACAAAAGAGGAGGAGATAGGGAATCTACCTGAAAAAGAATTTAGAATAATGATAATAAAAATGATCCAAAATCTTGAAAACAAAATGGAGTTACAGATAAATAGCCTGGAAACAAAGATTGAAAAGATACAAGAAATGTTTAATAACGACCTAGAAGAAATAAAAAAGTCAATTAAAAATGAATAATGCAATGAATGAGATCAAAAACACTTTGGAGGGAACCAAGAGTAGAATAACGGAGGCAGAAGATAGGATAAGTGAGGTAGAAGATAAAATGGTGGAAATAAATGAAGCAGAGAGGAAAAAAGAAAAAAGGATCAAAAGAAATGAGGACAACCTCAGGGACCTCTGGGACACTGTGAAACGCCCCAACATTCGAATCATAGGAGTTCCAGAAGAAGAAGACAAAAAGAAAGGCCATGAGAAAATACTCGAGGAGATAATAGCTGAAAACTTCCCTAAAATGGGGAAGGAAATAGCCACCCAAGTCCAAGAAACCCAGAGAGTCCCAAACAGGATAAACCCAAGGCGAAACACCCCAAGACACATATTAATCAAATTAACAAAGATCAAACACAAAGAACAAATATTAAAAGCAGCAAGGGAAAAACAACATATAACACACAAAAGGATTCCCATAAGGATAACAGCTGATCTATCAATAGAAACCCTCCAGGCCAGAAGGGAATGGCAGGACGTACTGAAAGTAATGAAAGAGAATAACCTACAACCTAGACTACTGTATCCAGCAAGGATCTCATTCAGATATGAAGGAGAATTCAAAAGCTTTACAGATAAGCAAAAGCTGAGAGAATTCAGCACCACCAAACCAGCTCTTCAACAAATGCTAAAGGATCTTCTCTAGACAGGAAATGCAGAAATGTTGTATAAACGTGAACCCAAAACAACAAAGTAAATGGCAACGGGACCACACCTATCAATAATTACCCTAAATGTAAATGGGTTGAATGCCCCAACCAAAAGACAAAGATTGGCTGAATGGATACAAAAACAAGACCCCTATATATGCTGTCTACAAGAGACCCACCTCAAAACAAGAGACACATACAGACTAAAAGTGAAGGGCTGGAAAAAAATATTTCATGCAAACGGAGACCAAAAGAAAGCAGGAGTCGCAATACTCATATCAGATAAAATAGACTTTCAAATAAAGGATGTGAAAAGAGACAAAGAAGGACACTACATAATGATCAAAGGATCAATCAAAGAAGAAGATATAACAATTATAAATATATATGCACCCAACATAGGAGCACGGCAATATGTGCGGCAAACACTAACGAGTATGAAAGAGGAAATTAATAGTAACACAATAATAGTGGGAGACTTTAATACCCCACTCACAACTATGGATAGATCAACTAAACAGAAAATTAACAAGGAAACACAAACCTTAAATGACACAATGGGCCAGCTAAACCTAACTGATATCTATAGGACATTCACCCCAAAACAATCAACTTCACCTTTTTCTCAAGTGCACACGGAACCTTCTCCAGAATAGATCACATCCTGGGCCATAAATCTGGTTTTGGAAAATTCAAAAAAATTGAAATCATTTCAGGCTTGAAGATTTCTTTGGGAGGAACTTTTAAATTAAATATTTAATTTCTTAAGTGGTTATAGGACTATTCAGATTTTCTATTTTATCTTTCTGAGTTTTAGTAGTAGGTCATCCTGGGACCATTTTTTCTAAATTGTTTAGCTTATGAATCTAAAGTTATTGACAGTAATCTTTTACTATCCTTTTGATGCTGGAAGGGCCTAAAATGAATATTCCTGGCTTTATTCCTAATATTGGTAATTTCAGTCTTTTCTCTTTTTATCTATGTCTATTTCCTGAGGCTTTTCATTTTGTTGATTTTTTTAAACTACATCTGCTTTTAGAGTCATTGATTTTTTTTTATTGTTTCCTCGTAAAAATTGAAAATTTTATTGATTTTGCCCCAACCTCTAATATTTCCTTTCTTTGGCTTGCTTTTTGTTTCAGTTCAGTTCAGTCCAGTTCAGTTGCTCAGTTGTGTCTGACTCTTTGTGACTTCATGAACTGCAGCATGCCAGGCCTCCCTGTCCATCACCAACTACCGGAGTCTACCCAAACCCGTGTCCATTGAGTTGGTGATGCCATCCAACCACATCATCCTCTGTCGTCCCCTTCTTCTCCTGCCCTTAATCTTTCCCAGCATCAGGGTCTTTTCAAATGAGTCAGCTCTTCGCATCAGGTGGCCTAAGTATTGCAGTTTCAGCTTCAACATCAGTCCTTCCAATGAACACCCAGGACTGATCTCCTTTAGGATGGACTGGTTGGATCTTCTTGCAGTCCAAGGGACTCTTAAGAGTCTTCTCCAACACCACAGTTCAAAAGCATCAATTCTTTGGCGCTCAGTTTTCTTTATAGTCCAACTCTCACATCCATACATGACCACTGGAAAAACCATAGCCTTGACTAGATGGACCTTTGTTGGCAAAGTGTTGTCTCTGCTTTTTAATATGCTTTGTGTTTATTTTTTGTTAAAACTTTTTATTTTTTCCTGAAGGGAGAATATAAGTCTTTGATTTGAGACCTTTCCTTTTTTCTAATGTAAGATTTGGTGCTATAAATTTCCCTCTTAGCATGGTTAGTTGAATTATGCATATTTTGATATCTCACATTTTCATCTTTATTCGTTTCTACATGTTTTTTTAAAACTTCCTTTTGACAGTTTCCCTTAGACCTGTGAAGTAATTAGAAGCATGTTTTTCATTGTCATGTGTTTGGAGATTTCCTCTTGTCCTTTAGTTATTGATTTTCTACTTTGATTCCATTATAGTCAGAGAACATAATCTATTAGCATACTTTTAATTCTTAGGTTTTTTAAGATTTATTTTATCACCCATGCTATGGTCTATCTTGGTAAATATTTTCTTGAACCCTAGTGTAATAGTTAAGACAGTTTTTTTTTTTTTTTAACTTTAGCCAAAGTAACTAGAAATATGTTTTTTTATGTAACATAAGACGACACCAAAAAAGAGACTCTTATACTTTGTGCAAAGAATTTTATATAATAAGTATGTAGCTTGTTCATTCATAAACTAATAAAATTAGTGGTGTAAGTGTGTTATTTATATGTGTGCATATATTGAGGAGCTATTGAACAAGAAAGGGCTACTTACATATAGAAGATGATAGGCAAACTTGCAGTGATATTACCTAACAAATTCTTTAACTAAGTTATCAGTAAACTCCTTGGCTATAAATGACAAGAGATAAGTGAAAGATAAAATAACTTTGGTTATAATCTGAGTCTCTTATCTTTTTTCCTCTGAAATTTTATGTATGTGTTAGTACCAGGTATTAGTTCTAGACAGTCATCGCTTCTAGGCTGAATCTTTTACAAATTCTGTGTTTTGTTTGTTTTTTACTTCAATTTTATTTCAATTTTAAATGTCTAATTTATTCTACAGATTATCAGTTACATCTTCACAAACCTGAAAACACAGAAGGTGATTTATATTGGTGATTATGGTGATCACGTAGAAGTCCCCAGAGCCACATCAGTTCATCTTGATTTATTAAAGACAAAAAATATGACTGAATGGTATAGAATCAGATCAGCATCAGGACCAACATGTCCTATTCATTTATAACCAGGAACTGAGTGTGTGTCTGTGTGTGCATGTGCCACCATCTTCATAGTTTAAAACTTTGTTTAAAGTAGTGATATGTATCCACACAACAATCCTTCATCCCCCTCTTCCCTTCAGTGAGTATGTGTGGACCTTCTAGGTTCTACAGAACACTTTCCATGGAGTGATCTGAGACTGTGCGACCCTATATTTGCCTTTTGGTGTTCAGTCAGCAGATAACCTATATATTTGAGATGCTCAGTAAATACTTGATAATTATGGTGTGTGTGCGAAGTCACTTCATTCATGTCTGGCTCTTTGCAACCCTATGAACTGTAGTCCACCAGGCTCCTCTGTTCATGGGATTCTCCAGGCAACAATACTGGAGTGGGTTGTCATACCCTCCTCTAGGAGATCGTCAGGACCCAGGGATTGAACTCTTGCCTCCAGCATCTTCCTGCATTGGCAGGTGGGTTCTTTACCAATAGCACCACCTGGAAAGCCCTGATAATTATAGTAGTTGAAGTTTTATATCTATACCTATATTTGTATCTATATCTATATCAGGCTCAAGGTGGGAGACTTGTGTGGTGACACTTCTAAGAACACCGTGGCTTAGGTCAAAATCCCTTTGGCTCTGGAAGTTTGAAATAAAATTAGCTTGTGTCTAATATTTCTTATGGGCTTCCCTGGTGGTTCAGTGTAAAAAAAAAATTCTGCCTGCAATTCAGGAGATGCAGGTTCCATTCCTGGGTCAGGAAGATCCCCTAGAGAAAGAAATGAAAACCTAGCCCAGTATTCTTGCCTGGAAAATCCCCTGGACAGAGGAACCTGGTGGGCATTGCAAAAGAGTTGGACATGACTGAGCGACTAAAACAACAAGAACACATACTTCTTATAGAGTTTAAAGTGCCATATTAAAAGTTTTTGATAATTAGAATAAAACATAAAATTACAGTATGATTTGTGGGACCATACAGCACCAGCTCCCTGTGAATAGTCACTAATAATCAACAAGGGAGGGAATGAATCTTGATCTTGGTTAGTTAACTCAACTTCAGAAAATAAATTTCAAATTTCCTCTGAACACCCATTGTTGACTCAGTAAGGTTTGGTCACTGGTTCTGTATAAGATGTGAGTGTGAACATGGTTGTATTAGCTAGCTCTTGTCACACAAGAAATGACCCACCCCTAAAATTAGTGGCTTAAAACAATGAACACTAGTTATTTCAGCTTTGTGAGTAAGACATCAGGGTGTAACTTATCTGGATCCTATACTTCAGGGTCTCCCAGGAAACTGCAGTTGTGTGTAGACTGGGGCTGTGGTCACATCTGAAGATGTGACTGGGAGAGGAATTGTTTCCAAGTTCATGAGCATGAATACTGACAGGATTTGATTCTTCACCAGCTGTTGGTTGAAGGTCCACCTTAATTCCTTATCATGAAGGTCTTTTTATAGCACAGATAAAAACATGGCAGGCAGCTGGATTCCCTCTGAGTGAATGAGCAAAAGAGCAAGCAAGGTCACTCAAGACTGAAGTCACTCTCTTTTTATAACCCAATCTTGAAAATACCATTCCATCAATTTTGCTTCATTCTATTCAATCCCTAGGTCTAGGTCACACTCAAGAGGAGAGGGTTATGAAAGGGCATGATAAAAAGCAGGCAGAGATTATTGGGGGTTGCACTAGAGGCTAACCTATCACAAGGTCTCTGTTGTCAGTCATGATATAAGCAAATTTTTTCTTTAAAAATCCAATTTGATTTTTTTCTTTCATATTTGTAATTAAAGAAAATGCATATAAATGATCAGGAGAACAGACATACCCTGAGTATAATCCTGTTTTGGTGATATGAGTAGCTGTGTGGTAGGTGGGAAACTAACCATATGAAAGATCAATAAATTTAAATGCTACAGAGGCACACTGTCTCACCTTCAAAATAGCCATTTAAGTTAAATATTTTTAAATGTCAACACATTCTACCAACATTTAAGGCTATATTTATAATGCAACAGAAACATCTTGAAGTTTCTGACTTTTTAGTTGATTTTTTCAATATTGGAATAAAAGATATCTGGTTACCATGTTTCATCTTTATACCAAGCTATTGCATGAAGAGAAGACAACATTAGACCAAAAAAAGATTAAATAGCTTTGCATAAAATGATAGGGAACTATTTTATTATTAAAGAAATGCATTTATACACTTTAGAAAATCAAGGTGGTATTTTGTTTTTAATTTTTATTTTGCTGTTGTTTGCTATTAGTTTTTTAAGTATAACATTTTACCTCTGAAAAGGTCCCTGTTTTTAATTTAGTTAATTAAAATGTCAGTTTATTTTATTACCAAAATAATTTGTTCACCATGTCCACGAAGGTAGAATATAACCATAATTACAAATATCAGGTGATTTTGATACCTTCTTTCTTTCTGACTTCAGGTTTTCTAATCCAATATTGCATCGTATTGATTTTTTTCAGTAAAATCTCTTATTGTTGTTGTATGCAATATTGAACCACTGAATCCCTTTCTTGCTGTGAAATTAGACGTGTAACCATTGTCTCATAATGAATATGCTGCCTAACAATGGACTCCTTTATAAACACAACAATAACATTTTGAATTTCATCATTATGAAAGATTAGAAATGTACAATTTAATTCCCAGGGTTTTAGCGTTAATACGATACTAGCTAAAATATTTACATTTCAGTGCCAGTTTAATTAAGCATATTCATTGTCTTGAATCAAAACATAATTTGCACTGGGTTTAAATATTTCAGCATTATGTTTGTATAGAGTTTGAACACTGTCATAGGGGGTCTGGAGAGTTAATTTTAAACTCCAGCAAATGAGTCATTTTAAGCTAACCCAAGCTTCTTGGTGCATTGCAACACAGCTTTACATTTCGTGACAAATTGAATTCCAGCCAGGTGTCATTCTTTAGAATCCCCAAGGTTTATCTCTGCCCTTTCTGCTCTGACATATGCTTTTGACATACCCAGAAAATTGTGCAATAGAAACCTGTGGAGTGGTAATACCCTCTACAGCAGGGGTCAGTTGTAAAGAACCATTAATGAGACCTCCCATAAACAAACAGTTCTGAGCAGTGACTGTGGTAGAGGAAACAAAAAGAGATATGATCTATTATTATATATTGTATATAGTGCAAGATTCTCTTATACCCCATTTTTAAGAATGTTTTACAGAAAACAAACTGTTTTTTCTGTCCATCTCTCCAATGGGAAAATTATTTGACATTGTTTAAATTGTTATTTTTCCTTTCAGTTTGAGAAATACTCAATATTCACTTTTATTGATGTTTCACAATGGGTGTGTCATCTACTGTCTGTCTTCATTAAAAATGCATACCGGTCTTTGAAGACATGTACCAGAGCCCTTGAACTGAAATCAATTAACATTTAAATAACTTGCAATAAACTGTTCCTAGTGGACCCTACCCTGTAGGTTATTCTGGAGTGAAAATAATGAAGAACAGAAAAGCGACTACCTACCTACAATAAATAAAAACTATCAAGTAAAAATGAAGTTGGACTTTCAGCTCATACATTCTTAAAGTGAAATCTGCTGGAAATGTAACATTGTTACATTGTTACATTCTCTTCTTTCAAGAGAAGCGCTTCAGTCATATTATTTACATTAATCCACAAGAAATAGATAGGATATCCTGGTACCTGAAGCAGGAATTAAGGCTATGAGTAGATGGCCTGGATAACAATTTAGTGGTTATCTATTAACTAATTTGTTTAGATGTGATATTTGATGATTATTTTTCATTTGTATATTTGTTGACATTTAATGTTTTATTTCTTTTATGTCTTTTGTAACTACCCTCCAAATAATTCATTAATATATAAAACTTTATAATTAAGTTCAAACCCAACAAGTAAAAAAGTAGAAAAGTTTGCAAAACGTTTAGCATGTTGCAATATGCTTCAAATTTCTTGACCTTGACATAATTTTTCTCAAGTTTGTTGGTTATAGATAATGCACACATAGATTTTTTTAAACTCAGCATACCATATATGAAGATATAATTGAAGTTATTATATTAAATTTAAATCTAATTGGGAAAAAGTGTCTCTTCAGATTTTTATAAAATATGCTTAATAATATTGTAAAGTTGTGCAGATATATGATCTGTTTGTTTCACTGACCCAAAATATGAATAAATCGGCAAAGTAGAGTGACATGAGATAAAGGGTTAGTGTGTAAGTCACCACATAATGAAATATTGACTTATGGAGTAAAACTACCCAAAGACCCTTGCACTGTTTCTTATTCCCACTTCACAAGTCTCCTGGACTATTCTAACATGCCTTTCTGTCCGGTCTTAACTCCAGTTCAAGGACTCTGAATGAAAGAATTTTTATTTGCAGATCTTCCTCGCCTTTCCCCATTCTAATTCTAAGATAATAATACTATGAGCCTTAGGGGATATATTAAATGTGACCAAGTAGTGTGTGTGTGTATGTGTGTGTATGTTATGACATCATACCAACTGCATTGTCGATGATTTACATATAGTAACAGTACCTTAGAAATTTACCCTTTGGGAAAAAAATCGTTATTATTTGTAACTTCTACAATTCCTCAATAGATAAGTCAATGTTCCTTATTTTGATTAGATGAGTTTTGAATAGATTTGGGCAACCCTGACTCTCAAATACTCCTTTGGTTAATTTTTCTGTAGCTTTGATATGCTAGGTGATGTGCCATGGAAAAAGTGCAACATGGATGAAAACCAGTTCCTGCCTTCAGTGGGCTGTTATTTCCATAGGGAGGGACAGACATGTGCATAACTCTGTCAATGTTGGTATCCTTGTCTCTCTTTTCCTTACAGTTTTCTAAGTGTCTTTCTGGAGTTTTAAAATAAACATCATGAATAAACTTGCAAAAGCATCAAACCTAAGAAGTGTTAAAAGGTAAAGATTAGGTGGATGCAGTCTGGAACCATTTTGTAAACTACTGGCTTCCCAAAATCTTTTTTCCTATTTCAAGAAATAACATATTAGGTTGAACAGAAAGTTCCTTTAGGTTTTTCCATAAGCTCTTACTGGGAATCCCGATCAAATTTTGGCTAACCCAATACATCACCATATCAGATAATATGTCCAGTCTGATGGTTTAGTTTACATATATTATGTAATAATTACCAAAAAGATCTAGTTAATATATATCATCTCATATAGAAACAATGAAAAAACAAAATTATCTTTGTTATGAGAACTCTTAGGATCTACTCTCTTAATAACTCCCCTGTATACCATATGCAGTGTTAACTGTGGTCATCATGTTCAGTATTTCTGGTACTTATTTTATCTTAAAAAAGAGGAAGATTGTACCTTTCAACCACTTTCCTCCAATTTTCCCTCCCGCCCCCTACCTATGGTGACCACAGATCTGATCTCTTTTTCTATAATTTGGAAGTTTTATTTTTGGATTTCACACATAAGTGAGATCATGCAATATTTGTCTTTCTGAGTCTGACTTATTTCACTCACCACAATCATAATACCTTCATGGTCCATCGATTTTGTCACAAATGATAGATATCCCTGTTTCTTTCTTTTTTTTCTTTATGTCTGAATAATATTTCACTGTATATATATACTAAGTCTTCTTTATCCATTCATCAATCAGTGGATATTTAGATTGTTTCTGTCTTCACTATTGTAAACAATGCTACTACAAATATGGGGTCAGTTCAGTTCAGGTCAGTCACTTAGGCGTGTCCAACTCTTTACAACCCTATGGACTGCAGCATGTCAGGCTTCCCTGTCCATCGCTAACTCCCGGAGCTTGCTCAAACTCATGTCCATCGAGTCAGTGGTGCCATCCAACTCATGCTGTCATGACCTTCTCCTCCTGCCTTCAAACTTTCCCAGCATCAGGGTTTTTTCCAATGAGTCAGTTCTTCCCATCAGGTGGCCAAAGTATTAGAGTTTCAACTTCATCCTCAGTCCTTCCAATGAATACTCAGGACTCATTTCTTTTAGAATGGACTGGTTTGATCTCCTTGCAGTCCAAGGGACCCTCAAGAGTCTTCTGCGATACCAGTTAAAAAGCATCAATACTTCAGTTCAGTCGCTCAGTCATGTCTGACTCTTTACGACCCCATGGACTACATCATGCCAGGTCTACCTAGCCATCACCAACTCCTGGAGTTTACTCGAACTCATGTCCATTGAGTTGGTGATGCCATCCAGCCATCATATCCTCTGTCATCCCCTTCTCCTTCCTACTTCAATCAATCTTTCCCAGCATCAGGGTCTTTTCTAATGAGTTAGTTCTTCACATCAGGTAGCCAAAGTATTGGAGTTTCAGCTTCAACATCAGTCCTTCCAATGAATATTCAGGACTGATTTCCTTTAGGATTGACTGGTTTGATCTCCTTGCAGTCCAAGGGACTCTCAAGTGTCTTCTCCAACACCACAGTTCAAAAGCATCAATTCTTTGGTGCTCAGGTTTCTTATAGTACAACTCTCACACTCATACATGACTACTGGAAAAACCATAGCTTTGACTAGATGGACCTTTGTTGGCAAAGTAACGTCTTTGCTTTTTAATACTCTGTCTAGGTTGCTCATAGACTTTATTCCAGGGAGCAAGCATTTTTTAAATTTCTTGGCTATGGTCACCATCTGCAGTGATTTTGGAGCCCCAAAATATAAAGTTTGTCACTGTTCCATTGTTTCTCCATCTATTTGCCATGAAGTGATGGGACCAGATGCCATGTTCTTAGTTTTCTGAATGTTGAGTTTTAAGCCAACTTTTTCATTCTTCTCTTTCATTTTCATCAAGGGTGTTGTCACCTGCATATCTGACGTTATTGATATTTCTCCTGGCAATCTTGATTCCAGCTTGCGCTTCTTCCAACCCAGCACTTCTCATGGTGTACTCCGCATGTAAGTTAAATAAGCATGGTAACAATATACAGCCTTGACGTACTCCTTTCCCTATTTGGAACCAGTCTGTTGTTCCATGTCCAGTTATAACTGATGCTTCTTGACCTGCATACACATTTCTCAGGAGGCAGGTAAAGTTGTCTGGTATTCACATCTCTTTAAGAATTTTCCATAGTTTGTTGGGATATACACAATCAAAGGCTTTGGCATAATCAATAAAGCAGAAGTAGATGTTTTTCTGGAATTCGCTTGTTTTCTCTATGATCCAATACATGTTGGCAACTTGATCTCTGGTTCCTCTGCCCTTTCTAAATCCAGCTTGAACATTTGGAAGTTCATGTTCCATGTACTGTTGAAGCCTGGCTTGGAGAATTTTGAGCATTACTTTGCTAGCGTGTGAGATGAGTGCAATTGTGCAGTAGTTTGAACATTCATTGCCATTGCTCTTCTTTGGTATTGGAATGAAAACTGACCTTTTCCAGTCCTGTGGCCACTGTTGCATTTTCCAAATTTGCTGGCATATTGAGTACAGCACTTCTGCAGCATCATCTTTTAGGATTTGAAATAACTCAACTGGAATCCCCTTACCTCCACTAGCTTTGTTCATAGTGATGCTTCCTAAGGCCCACCTGACTTTGCACTCCAGGATGTCTGGCTCTAGGTGAGTGATCACACAATCATGATTATCTGGGTCATGAAGATCTTTTCTGTATGGTTCTTCTGTGTATTCTTAACACCTCTTCTTAATATCTTCTGCTTCTGTTAGGTCCATACCATTTCTGTCCTTTGTTGTGCTCATCTTTGCATAAATATTCCCTTGGTATCTCTAATTTTATTGAAGAGATATCTTGTCTTTCCCATTCTGTTGTTTTCCTCTATTTCTTTGCATTGATCACTGAGAAAGGCTTTCTTATCTCTTCTTACTATTCTTTAAAACTCTGCATTTAAATGGGTATATGTTTCCTTTTCTCCTTTGCCTTTAGCTTATCTTCTTTTCTCAGCTATTTGTAAGGCCTCCTCAAACAACCATTTTGCCTTTTTGCATTTCTTTTCCTTGGTGATGGTCTTGATCACTGCCTCCTGTAAAATGTCATGAACCTCCATCCATAGTTCTTCAGGCACTCTATCAGACCTAATCCCTTGAATCTATTTGTTACTTCCACTGTATAATAGTAAGGGATTTGATTTAGGTCATACATGAATGATCAGTGGTTTTCTCTGCTTTCTTCAATTTAAGTCTGAATTTGGGATGCAGATATATTTTTGATTTAGTGTTTTCATTTCCTTTGGATAATTTCCCAGACGTAGAATTGCTGTATTGTATAGTAGTTCTATTTTTAACTTTTTTAGTAATCTCCATTTTGTTTTCCATACTGGTTGTCCCAGTTTGCAGTTCCCCTGACAGTTCACAAGTGTTCCTTTTGTGCACACCCACACTAGCATTTGTTATCTCCTGTCTTTTTTATAATAGTCATTCCAACAAGTGTGAGATTATCTCTCATTGTGGTTTTACTTTGCATTTTGCTTGTGACTAGTAGTGTTGAGCATCTTTTCGTGTACCTATTGGCCAACTATATATGTTTTTTGGAAATGGTCCAGTCAAGTCTTTTGTCCATTTTACTTGCATTTCTTCGTTGTTGAGTTGTATGAGTTCTTTGGATATTTTGGATATTAACCCCTTACCAGATATATGGTTTACACATTTTTTCCCCCATTCTATATGTTAACTTTTCATTTGTTGATTCTGTGTCTTTCTGTAAAGATTCTTTGTTTGATTAAGTCCCACTTATGTTGTTGGTGCTTTGCTTTAGGTGCGATTTCTAAAATGGCATTACCAAGACCCATGTGGCAGGGGATTTTTTTCTGTTTCTTTTTACCCCCTAGGAGTTTCATGGTTTCAGGTCTTACAGTTAAGTCTTTAATCTACTTAGAAAAATTTTTGTGAGTAGTGAAACATCCCAAACCTATTTTTATTTTTAATGATTGGAACATCTTTTAACTTAAAATAGGAAACACAGAGGTCACCAGACACACAGGCGTCACTTCAATAGTTCTTCACCTTTTGTTTTTGCTTTACATGACCCTTTCAAAACATGACTTTTTCAGTGAACACTTGTATACAAACAATTACATTAACTAAATAGTCTCAAAATGTTCTTTACTGAAAAATAGCAAATGAAATTTATAATGACATGATCTATGTGGAGATTGTTAAAATAGTAATGAGATGGAAGGAGACTCTAGTTATTTTTATTAAACATGTGGTAAGATTAAATAATATTTAAAATATTACATTCAGAACACTGATTAAATTTTATTTCTCTTTATCTTACATTGAATTTATGTTATCCAGCTACTGCAGTCTAGCCTGTACATATGTACAATGGGATCAGCATCAAAGGAATCTATTTATTTGTTCTTGTACTTGCATTTCCTTATAGTTATCAAAACATAAAGTCCTTAAGTGAATAATTACTTTATCACAGAACTAATACAAAGAAACACAGATTGATTCAATTATTTGCTATTTTGGTTTGTATTAGTTAACTGATATCTCCTGATACATATATGTACCTATTTATATTCATTTATTTATAGTCATGAATTAAAATGCTTTTGAAATGTCTATAGCAAATGTATTAATATTTGAACTGCAACCAACTTAGGAAGTGTGTTAAACCCAGTGAGACTTTGGAGTCACATTATTTTCAGATGACATGTCCCACAAGATTTAGGAGTTTTACTCTATTTCACATTGAATTGAAGTTCTCGTTTAGAGTTCTTGGGATTACAATCCAAACAAACAACCTCATATTTTTATTCTTCTTACACAATAAGGTTTGTATTATATCTATTAATAAAACATATACTTCCAGAGCGTCTTCTATCCCTTTAAGAGTAAGAAAGGCTGACAATCTTTACTCCTTGAGGTACAGACCTGAAGATGAACCAGTCAAAGCCTCCGAAGGGAAAAACTTCGCTTGGCTAACACAGGTTCTCTGATAACTGCTCCAAAGCTGTGCCTTTCACTCTGGGGCGGTGGCAAATGCAGCTGTCCATCATCCTTTCTCCAGCAGTGACAAGGTTTTGGACTTGGTTCATGATGTCTTAACCTAAATTTTGGAGCAAAGACAAGAATCTTAAAATCATGAATATCTTTTAAGCTAGTGATCTCCATTTTGATGATTCTACTCTAAAGAATGAATTTGAAAACACATAAAATGTTTTATGTTATATTGTAATGTAAATTGGTATAGCCGGGAAACAGTATGGAGGTTCCTCAAAATATTAAAAGAATGACCATATGATCCAGCAATCGCACTTCTAAGTTTATACAAAGGAAATGCAAACAATATTGACAATAGCCAAGATAGGGAAATAACCCAAGTTGTCTTTTAATGAATGAGTGGATAAAGAAGATAAGGTATAATGTCTAAAGATCTAGTGTAAAACATGGTGACTATAGTTGATAACAATGTACTATATAATTGAAATTTGCTAAGACTATATAGAACCTAAATGTTCTCATCAAAAATAAAAACATAAATAGGTAAAGTGATATGTTAATTAACTAAATGGTGGGAATTTCACAATGTATACATATATCAAATCATCATGATGTACAGCTTAAATGTCTTATAATTTTATGTCAGATTTACCTCAGTAACCTGTAAAGAGAAGCTTTTTATTATATCATTTCCCCATTATTTATAGTAACAGTTAAAATAAATTGTGTACCCCAAAGTAATGATATACATCATGGCTGAAATACAATATTTATATAGGCTAATTCAATGAAAAGTGACTATGGTAGATTGGATTAGATTCAACAGTTAGCATGAACATTCAAAAGATATAACTTCTTTCTTAAAGCAATAGTATATATTGAAGATATTTACTTATAAAATTTTAAAAAATGTTTTGTGGATAATGTATATTTTGTTCTCTGAATTGTGATCAAGATGGTTTATTTTCAAAAGAATTTTTTCCACTATGTATCAGGAATAATTTAGATATAGGTAGCATAAAAGATAAGCACCCTAAAGAGTGATATTAATATTTCCTTTAGCCCTCACAATGTCATTATGAATGAAACAATTTTTATAATTTCTAGGTTTAAATTTTATAATTTCTAGATTTTATTTTGCCTTATGGGGATGAAAAAATTATATTTGTTGAAAAGAGAAGTGCTTGTTTTTTAAATTTTTCAATTTCTAGATTTTTAAATTTCTAAATTTAAATTTCTAGATTATAATTTCTAGATTTAAAATTTATAATTTCTATAATTTCTAAATTTAAATTTCTAAATATTAATATTTCCTTTAGCCCTCACAATGTCATTATGAATGAAACAATTTTTATAATTTCTAGATTTAAATTTCTAATTAAATAACTTAAATGGTTATTTTAAGTTAGTATAAGAAGTAGTGCATGAATTTAAATCAATGCTTTGTATAAAAGTAGAAGTTAGCTGCCTTTGCTTCAGTACATTTGATTATTCAGTGTTTTAGAATATGGACATACAGAGAAAGAGATTTAAGAGAATTCAGACATAAAAGATAATGAAAGAGAGATGGAGAAAGTGAGAGAAAATGACAAAGAGAAGAAAACTTTATCTGTATGTATATATATACACACACACACACACACACACACATATATAATATAAAACATAAAAATGTTAAAAATGAAATAATATGGCTGTGGCTCAGCTGGTAAAAGAATGCGCCTGCAATGCGGGAGACCTGGGTTTGATCGCTGGGTTGGGAAGATCCCCTGGAGAAGGGATAGGCTACCCACTCCAGTATTCTGGCCTGGAGAATTCCATGGAGTGTATAGTCCATGGGGTCGCAAAGAGTTGGACACGATTGAGCAAATTTTACTTCACTTCACTAATGAAAAGTTTAAGTACCATTCAGAGCATGAAATATATTTGGAGGAAATTGAGAGTTTGCTTTGTTAAAGGAAAATTAAATTTTAAGCAATTTTTCAAAAAAATCTTTCTGATGAAGTAAGCTATTTGATTAAGGATTCAGAGATAGGAACATTAAAGCCAGGTAGTTCAAAGTACTCAGGCTATCTCAGAGTGGCTTTGCTCTGAGAGCAAGCACGGAGGTTATTTGAGGCACTCTTTCCTTCTCCAGTGTCTACAATTTGCGTTCTAAATGAAAGACAGAATACACACACATCAAGATCTTTTTTTTGGAACAAAGTATGGAATACGAATTATGCTAGCTTAATTTTCTTAATGCTTGATTTACATTTTCCCCTCAGTTTTTATGTTTTATTTTGCCTTATGGGGATGAAAAAATTATATTTGTTGAAAAGAGAAGTGCTTGTTTTGGAGGTGACAAATTTCAAAAGAATAAGAATCATATCAAAGGACTGCATTATCACATAATCAGCGGTGGGGATAGCACCTTAAAAACTGCACAAACCGCTAAGCTTTTTCTTACAAGAATAAGAAGTTACAGATGAACAAATACTTTCTCAGCAGCTCTGTAAGATGCTTAGGTGCTAATGTTTCTAAAAGAAAAGGGTAGAAGTACCACAGCTATTTTTGGGACATTAGTGCTTAAAGAAGCTTTTACATGACTCACTTTTATTATAGATAGTCATTAACCAAGACCTATTGAGGTTTTCTTTTTTAAAAAAAAGTACTTAGATTTTGACTTCTAAAACTAAATCGTTTGTTTGTGGGAGTCCGGTAAAAATACGTTTTTTTGTTACTTTAAAAGAATAGAATACTGGAACTTTGATCAATGTATCAACGATGTTTTCCTCCTATAAAAAGTAAAAAAAAAGTCCATGAGAAATGTGTTGCACCATCATTAGATAAGACCACCTGAGAAATAGCAGTAATGTTTGGTTTATAATAAATACAGAGATCTAAATAGAGTTATAGTCCTCATTTTAGAATGTGAGGACTCTATTATGATCCTGGGTAGGTTTATTGCTCTGTTTTTTTGTTTCGGGTTTTGTTTTTTAATAAGGAATTGCAACATCGTGTAGGTGCTGATCATTTGACCAGTAGGTGGCAGCATAGCTCTTTGGTTGCACAGAGAAGTGTTCTCCAATTTTGAGTCAAAACGATTCTACGGTGATTTAAAAAATAAACTTCCTCTATATGCTTCATATGCTTCTTTTATTTTCACACCATATTCAGACATGGGAATATAATATTTAGGTATTAGTTTTACAAAAGATTTGCAACCTACCTTTTCAGATAGATTATGTGATGTTTTTATATACAGGCTGTATTTACAATATAATTTTTCATTTTTAGATCATAACATTTTAGACCATAAAGGGACACTTCTAAATTTACTACTTCACCCTTATCATTTTACAGATTAGAAACATGGAGTTCCAGAAACATAAAGTGATTTGTCCAAGATCAACCACAGGCAGTTTCAGAAATCAATTCATCCTCCTCTCTCAATAAAAAGTTATCTGCAATAAATTTTCTTTTGTACAAATGTTGATATCTGAACTGGATAGTATAGACAACTACTTATATTTCATTTTGTTTATATTTTAAAGTAAAATGTCTCTCTCTTTTTCTTTTATTTGATAAGCTTAGGTTAAACTGTATGGAAAGGCCATTGATGTGTGACAGTAATTTTTCCTGGTCACTAACATTTTTAATCCAATAACAACATCAGATTAGGTGACTAGTCAATGCCAGCTGATGTGACAGGTTTAAATTGTGAGTTGTCATCTTTGTAACCACTTGTCTCCAGTGTTTCAGAATTTTGGTAATTTTGGTAATTGTTCTTCAGAAGGTATTTATTTCTCTAAGCTTACAGCTACAGTTGTTGTGGGAAGGGACCCTAACAAACCTCCCCTCCCTTACCTCTTAGAACTGGTGCTGCTCCCCCTGGGCCTCCCCTCACTGGAGTACTCAGACTCCAGCCGGCTCCTGGACATTGCCAAACAGATTCCAAGCCAGACCCAAGCTTTTGTATTCACTAGAACGGTGGTACCAAATATTTTCAAAGATTGCTCTCTTGTCTTCTTTGGGTTTTGGCACAAATACTACGGTTTCAGGGAATCTGCATGATCATCTTAAACTTACAACTGCCCCCTTGTCATTTTTCCAATCCGTATTCTCTGATTTCTTTAGTACTTCTTTTGGCTACCATAAATTTGAGAATATTTCTTCTCAGCAACCAAATAACTATGTACTATTATCCACATAGGCAAACAATATATATCATTTATTTGTTTATTTTATTTATTAGTTAGTGTATTATCATTTATCCCACTAAACTATAAGCTTCAAGGGGCCCCAGATTATGGATATCTTGTTTTCTTCTATATCTCCAACACCTAGAATAGTCCCTTGCAAATAGTAATAACTCAACAAATTGAATGTTGTATTTTATTCTTTTAAATAAAGCTCCTGAGATCGTTGGAAGGAAGCTGTTTATAAGAGATTGCTACTTTTTATTGCCTAATTAACATAGAGCTTATTTCCTGAATTATTTGTAATTCTTACAACGTATTACAGCTTTGATTTGGTAAGTTCCTATATCTTTGCTAGTAATTGATGACTATTGTAAGGGAAAAAAATGAAAACACTAATGGTGTGTTATGCTTTCCAGATACTTGGTGAATGTCTCCCCCCCCTTCTTATTCCATTTTTCTTCTTCTTCTTCTCTTTTTTAAATAATTATATAATAAAATACATAAAGTCAAACTGACGAAGATATCTTGGAATTTTAATAATCTCAAGTTTGTTATTGTTCTTGTTGTTCAATTGCTAGTCGTGCCCAACTCTTTGCAACCTGATGGACTGCAGCATGCCAGGCTTCTCTGCCTTTACTGTCTCCCAGAGTTTGCTCAGATTTTTGTCTACTGAGTCAGTGATGCTGTCTAACCTTCTCATTCTCTGCTTCCCTCTTCTCCTTTTGCCTTCACTCTTTCCCAGCCTCAAGGTCTTTTCCAGTGAGCCAGCCCTTCACTTCAGGTGGCCCAAGTAATGGAGTTTCAGCTTCAGCATCAGTCCATCCAATGAATATTCAGTACTGATTTCCTTTAGGATGGACTAGTTTGATCTCCTTGCTTTCTAAGACATTCTCAAGAGTCATCTCCAGCACCACAATTCAAAGGCATCAATTCTTTGTTGCTCAACCTTCATAATGGTCCAGTTCTTACCTCCGTGCATGACTACTGGAGAAACCATAGCTTTGACTACACAGACCTTTGTTGGCAAAGTGATGTCTTTGCCTTTTAATACACTATCAACGTTTGTCATAGCTTTCTTTCCAAGGAGCAAGCATCTTTTCATTTCATGACTCCAGTCAACATCCACAGTGATTTTAGAGCCCAAGAAAATGAAATCTGTTGCTGCTTCCACTTTTTCCCTATCTATCTACCATGAAGTGATGGGACAGGAGACCATGATCTTAGTTTTTTGAATGTTGAATTTTAAGCCAGCTTTTTCACTCTCCTCTTTCATTTTCATCAAGAGGCTCTTTAGTTCCTCTTCACTTTCTGCCATTAGGGTAGTATCATTTGCATATCTGAGGTTGACACTTCTCCCAGCAATCTTGATTCCAGCTTGTGATTTATCCAGCCCAGCATTTCGCATGATGTACTCTGCATATAGGTTAAATAAACAGCATGACAATATACAGCTTTGTATTCCTTTCCAATTTTTGCACCAGTCTGTTATTCCTTGTAAGATTCTGTTATCCTAAGTTTAGATATAGAAAAATAAAATATAGCATTTCATCTCTTGAGTCATAATATTGATCTTGACAGATGTATTAATGTGCTACCCATTCTGAGGTGAGCAACTCTGCACGTTTTGTGTGCACATCCTCTATTCACTAGAATGTTCCTTTCAAGTCAAAAGGCTTATTTTTGTTACTAGTCACATACCACTGGTACTTTGTGGCTTTGTGACTATAAAACCACCTAATCTAGGCTACAAATCAGTGACAAGTGATAGCAGAAGAGATAATGCTAATGATACGCATGGCATTTTTCCTTCTAAGGGAAAATTGATCCAGGGTTCTCACATTCAGTTGTAGGGAGAAGTTTTTTACATGAAACACTGTCTTATGAGAAACATAGACACCAGACCCTTTGCTTTGGGGTCATTCCAGACTCTCACATGTGTAAAATGCTATAATCTATACTGTGAAATATATATTAAGCAAGCTCAGTCAGTTCACATTAAATTCACACTACTCTTATTCATTTAAGTTCAATGATATGAATTTTGTATTATGAAAGAATGAAACCTTTTTTTCACACAAACAACCCATGAACACATTAATTGCTCCAATAATGCATATACAAGAAGATGTTGTCACCAACAAGGATCTAATAAAAAGACATTCTCGTCATAAAAATAAAATTGAAGTAAAGTGTGTATTTCCTCATTTAAATCATGAGTGATTGATATTGCTCAACTTGAACTATTTTTCTTAAAAATAGTGAGATGAAAGAGTGGATCATGAGATGATAGGCAGTTTTACATCCATGTGCATACATATCCACCTTCTTTAGGAAACAGTATCAGGAATAGTAAGTGCAGAGTTATCAAAATCTCTGAAATCACTTGATATTGCATTAAATGAGATCTGGATATTTTATGTAGGAATGCAGTTAGCCACTTGTCAGTCTACTAATATAGAAAAAATATGATGCAAAAATGGTAATATAAAAAATGTCCAGTTTTATCTAAAATTTGAAAAATAAAATGAATTCACACATGCAAAATTTTTGCATTACAGAAGCACATACTTTTTGTAATGGTATTTATAATGTGAATGATCATATGGCATATTGTCACTTCAAATGTTTTAAAGGAAAGGTCTGAGTAAATTAACCAGATGATGTGGAAAATAAGCCAATAAGCCACCTGTAGTTTTGTTTGTACAACAATATCATACACGTGTAGTTGATCATCCTGATTTTAGACATCACAATCTGTAACATCTCTAAACATGAAATGAATATCCATAATAGCCTCCTTAGGTTCCATCTATGGAAATAGACAATTTCTGGAGCACAGAGCTTAAATGGCACTAGGACTCTGCATGACTGCTGTCATGTAGAAAATACACTAAGGTTTTTTGAAAATTTAAAATATGGCTCCTAGCATTAATATTACCTACTTTCCTCATGGAATAAAAAGAATATTTTTTTCTTAGATTAGCACTTTAGAGTCAATTGTGACTCTTCCATTTTAAAATTATTATTAGACATTATATTACTGAACAAATTGAGATATATAATTTATTGAAGAAATGAATATTTTCATACCATGCTGAAAAGCATATTCCATCATGCTGCTGTATTATAGTCCATTCCTACCAGTGTAGCATTCACCTCTTTAATACTAATGATTTGTTTGTTTCTGTCTTCTCCCAGTGGGTTGTGATCTCTTAGGCAATGGAACTGTTTTTGTTTGTTTGTTTGTTTGCTTTGTTTTCTCCATTTTGGGACTTCAGGTATCTAATATAGTGGTTGGCATCAGGTATTATTCAAGAAATGTTTATTATATGGATCATAAACATTCTGAATTTTTTTCCCTTTTAAAGCTTCTTGAGGAATATAAAACGTGATCAACAAATGAAATATCATACTTATTTGAAAGTTTTTTAATTTAAATAATAGTTATAAACTTTCATAGAAATTAATTAATCTGCTTAGTCTTTATTGCTTTTCTTATTTATACCCTCTTTGTTGTTGATGAAAATATATTATAAGAAAAATGAAACCTCTTTTCATCAGTTCAGTTCGTCGCTCAGTCGTGTCCAAGTCTTTGCTACCCCATGAATCGCAGCACACCAGGCCTCCCTGTCCATCACCAACTCCCCGAGTTTACTCAAACTCAAGTTCATCGAGTCAATGATGCCATCCAGCCATCTCATCTCTGTCATCCCCTTCTCCTCCTGCCCCCAATCCCTCCCAGCATCAGGGTCTTTTCCAGTGAGTCAACTCTTTGCATGAGGTGGCCAAAGTATTGGAGTTTCAGCTTCAACCTCAGTCCTTCCAATGAACACTCAGGACTGATCTCCGTTAGGACGGACTGGTTGGATCTCCTTGCAGTCCAAGGTAACCTCAAGAGTCTTCTCCAACACCACAGTTCAAAAGCATCAATTTTTCGGTGGTCAGCCTTCTTCACAGTCCAACTCTCACATCCATACATGACCACTGGGAAAACCATAGCCGTGACTAGACAGACCTTTGTTGGCAAAGTAATATCTCTGCTTTTTAATATGCTATCTAGGTTGGTCATAACTTTCCTTCCAAGGAGTAAGCGTCTTTTAATTTCATGGCTGCAATTACCATCTGCAGTGATTTTGGGGCCCAAAAAAATAAAGTCTGACACTGTTTCCACCATTTCCCATCTATTTGCCATGAAGTGATGGGACCAGATGCCATGATCTTAGTTTTCTGAATGCTGAGCTTTAAGCCAACATTTTCACTCTCCTCTTTCTCTTTCATCAAGAGGCTTTTTAATTCCTCTTCAATTTCTGCCATAAGGGTGGTGTCATCTGCATATCTGAGATTATTGATATTTCTCCTGGCAATCTTGATTCCAGCTTGTGCTTCTTCCAGCCCAGCGTTTCTCATGATGTACTCTGTATAGAAGTTAAATAAGCAAGGTGACAATATACAGCCTTGACATACTCCTTTTCCTATTTGGAACCACTCCATTGTTCCATGTCCAGTTCTAACTGTTGCTTCCTGACCTGAATATAGGTTTCTCAAGAGGGAGGTCAGGTGGTCTGGTATTCCCATCTCTTTCAGAATTTTCCACAGTTTATTGTGATCCACACAATCAAAGGCTTTGGCATAGTCAATAACTCAGAAACAGATGTTTTTCTGGAACTCTCTTGCTTTTTTGATGATCCAGTGGATGTTGGCAATTTGATCTCTGGTTCCTCTGCCTTTTCTAAAATCAGCTTGAACATCTGGAAGTTCATGGTTCACGTGTTGCTGAAGCCTGGCTTGGAGAATTTTGAGCATTACTTTACTAGCATGTGAGATGAGTGCAACTGTACAGAAATTTCAGCATTCTTTTGGAATGCCTTTCTTTGGGATTGGAATGAAAACAGACCTTTTCCAGTCCTGTGGCCACTGCTGAGTTTTCCAAATTTGCTGGCATATTGAGTGCAGCACTTTCACAGCATCATCTTTCAGGATTTGAAATAGCTCAAGTGGAATTCCATCACATCCACTAGCTTTGTTCGCAGTGATGCTTTCTAAGGCACACTTGACTTCACATTCCACGATGT
The DNA here is from genome assembly GCF_033118175.1 of Dama dama. Lineage (NCBI taxonomy): Eukaryota > Metazoa > Chordata > Mammalia > Artiodactyla > Cervidae > Dama > Dama dama. The sequence goes on along the minus strand of NC_083685.1, from coordinate 49,673,760 downwards.
CTGGCTCTAGGTGAGTGATCACACCATCATGCTGATCTGGGTCATGAAGATCTTTTTTTGTACAGTTTTCTGTGTATTCTTGCCACCTCTTCTTAATATCTTCTGCTTCTGTTAAGTCCATACAATTTCTGTCCTTTATTGAACCCATCTTTGCATGAAATGTTCCCTTGGTATCTCTAATTTTCTTGACGAGATCTCTAGTCTTTCTCATTCTGTTGTTTTCCTCTATTTCTTTACATTGGTCACTGAGGAAGGCTTTCTTATCTCTCCTTGCTGTTCTTTGGAACTCTGCATTCAAATGGGAATATCTTTCCTTTTCTCCTTTGCTTTTCACTTCTCCTCTTTTCACAGCTATTTGTAAGGCCTCCTCAGACAACCATTTTGCTTTTTTGCATTTCTTTTCCGTGGGAATGGTCTTGATCCCTGTCTCCTGTACAATGTCAGGAACCTCCGTCCATAGTTCATCAGGCACTGTGTCTATCAGATCTAGTTCCTTAAATCTATTTCTCACTTCCACTGTATAGTCATAAAGGATTTGATTTAGGTCATACCTAAATGGTCTAGTTGTTTTTCCTACTTTCTTCAATTTAAGTCTGAAATTGGCAATAAGGAGTTCATGATTTGAGCCACAGTCAGCTCCCAGTCTTGTTTTTTCTGACTCTATAGAGCTTCTCCATCTTTGGCTGCAAAGAATATAATCATTCTGATTTTGGTGTTTACTGTCTGGTGATGTCCATGTGTAGAGTCTTCTCTTGTGTTGTTGGAAGAGGGTGTTTGCTATGATCAGTGCATTCTCTTGGCAAAACTTTATTAGTCTTCGCCCTGCTTCATTCCGTACTCCAAGGCCAAATTTGCCTGTTACTCCAGGTGTTTCTTGACTTCCTACTTTTGCATTCCAGTCTCCTGTAATGAAAATGACATCTTTTGGGGGTGTTAGTTCTAAAAGGTCTTGTAGGTCTTCATAGAAGCGTTCAACTTCAGCTTCCTCAGCGTTACTGATTGGGGCATAGGCTTGGATTACCATGATATTGTATGATTTGCCTTGGAAATGAACAGAGATCATTCTATCATTTTTGAGATTGCATCCAAGTACTGCATTTCGGACTCTTTTGTTGACGATGATGGCTACTCCATTTTTTCTAAGGGATTCTTGCCCACAGTAGTAGATATAATGGTCATCTGAGTTAAATTCACCCATTCCAGTCCATTTTAGTTCTCTGATTCCTAGAATGTCGATATTCACTCTTGCCATCTCCTGTTTGACCACTTCCAATTTGCCTTGATTCATGGACCTAACATTCCAGGTTCCTATGCAATATTGCTCTTACAGCATCGGACCTTGCTTCTATCACCAGTCACATCCATGACTGGGTATTGTTTTTGCTTTGGCTCCATCCCTTCATTCTTTCTGGAGTTATTTTTCCACTGATCTCCAGTAGCATATTGGGCACCTACCGACCTGGAGAGTTCCTCTTTCAGTATTCTATCATTTTGCCTTTTCATTATGTTCATAGGGTCTCAAGGCAAGAATACTGAAGTTTTACAGGGCTTCTTTTACATAAATTTTGATAACCATTTATGAGAAAAATGTAAAAATAGTAGGAACTGTCTCACTACATTTTGAGGAAGTGATTTATACGTGCTAACTTTGTTTCCTTTTTTATTCTTTTTGACCAATAAACAGACTTCTCAAATCAGGTCATGTCCTTTCTGATATATCTCATATTTGAATCCATATATGCATACACTTTTATATTATGTGCCAAAAAAAAAACCCACCAATATAAAAACAATTTGTTTTCTCTGTTTATTTTTCCTAAAGTCAAGACTCTTGTCATCAGCTTTCTGTGTAATATTCATAACACAACAGTCTGAATGTGAAAATTATCACATTTGTTTGTTAATATTTGTGTTAGTTAAAATAAGACCCTTTTAAGAAAAGTAAGTGAAAAAAACAGGGTCTTAAAAAAAGAAAGTCTTGAGAAAATTAAAAAGGAATAGGGGCCATGCTTGTGTCATTGCATTTCTTTTGTGTCATTACACTATTTTTAAATGAAACAAAAATGAAGAAGAAGTCAATCTTATATCTTGTTAAACTTGTTTTAAAGCATCTTCTCTTTATATATCAGTGTCGGTGTGAATGTATATGTACTTGCAGGCCTTACAGGACACCATCTCACAAATTGGCATTGCATCGTATCTTGGACTTTAGTTCTATCTTGGGCTTCCTTAATTACTTAGGCGTAGAAGGAACCAGCCTATAAGGCATGGTGTTCATTCTACTCCCTTCAGCCATCAATACTGGTTTGCAATTTTCTGCAGATTCATCAGATATAGGCACCTATCTTTTCACATATATATTAGGTAGATAAATTTTAAAATTGAATATTATGAAGTTAATTCAATGGATTTAGTAAGAAAATAATTAAAAGATACCATGCAGTGAAATTTTATATATTTCAAATTTTAACCTAAAGATGAATAAAACTATAAGTTTTATACATACAAAATTGCAGTACATTTCTGATATTAACCTATACCTGTTCTTCTCTAGAAGTTAGTGTCACTTTTAGTGGTTATAGTTTGATGTAGTTTCATTATGGTCTGGTTCAGCCCCCTCCATTGCTTTCATCTTTTATTAATCTTTTCTTATCTTTACATGTCAACCTATATCTTTCTGAGTGTGTTAAGTCTATCTGTTGTTACTTAGAGGGAAGATATTTAAGAACAAAGTCATTCAGTTTATTTTTAAATGCTTCTTCCTAAGGTTTTGAATCTTACTGCAGAAGTGCAAGTAATACTAGAAATTAAGAAGATATTTTCTAGGTTATAGTAGCATCTTCCAACTAGAAATTCTGAGTTATGTTTCTTAAAAGTGTTTTGGAAATATAGTATATGCATAAAAACAATTTTTAAATCATTGTTATCACTATCCTCATTTCATCTAGACTGATTATTTTGAGAACAGAATGCTGGTTGAGAGCAAGTTCATGAAGGATCATGGAACCAGTAGTGTTTGTAGCATGGCTAACCAAAGCCTACCAATAGTAGGCTACTAATAGAACTATTAGTGCAGTTCAGTTGCTCAGTCATGTCCGACTCTTTGAGACCCAATGGACAGCAGCACGCCAGGCCTCCCTGTCCATTGCCAACACCTGGATTTAGTCAAACTCATGTCCATCGAGTCGGTGAGGCCATCCAAACGTCTCATTCTCTGTTGTCCCCTTCTCCTGCCTTCAATCTTTATCAGGATCAGGGTCTTTTCAAATGAGTCAGCTCTTCACATCAGGTGGCAAAAGTATTAGAGATTCAGCTTTAATATCAGTTCTTCCAATGAACATTCAGGACTGATCTCTTTTAGGGTGGACTGGTTAGATCTCATTGCAGTTTAAGGGAATCTCAAGAGTCTTCTCCAATACCACACTTCAAAAGCATCAATTCTTTGGTGCCCAGCTTTCTTTATAGTCCAACTCTCATATCCATACATAACCTCTGGAAAAACCATAGCCTTGACTAGACCAACCTTTGTTGGCAAAGTAGTGTCTCTGCTTTTTAATATGCTGTCTAGGTTGGTCATAACTTTTCTTCCAAACAGCAAGCGTCATTTAATTTCATGTCTGTAGTCACCATTTGCAGTCATTTTGGAGCGCCACCCCCCAAATAAAATCTGTCACTGTTTCCACTGTTTCCACATCTACTTGCCATTAAGTGAGGGACCAGAATCCATGGTCTTAGTTTTTGAAATGTTGAACTATAAGACAACTTTTTCACTCTCCTCTTTCACTTTCATCAAGAGGCTTTTTAGTTCTTCTTCACTTTCTGCCATAAGGGTGGTGTCATCTGCATATCTGAGGTTACTGATATTTCTCCTGGCAATCTTGATTCCAGCTTGTGCTTCATCCAGTCCAGCATTTCTCATGATGTACTCTTCATATAAGTTAAATAAGCAGGGTGACAATATACAGCCTTGATATACTCATTTTCCTGTTTGGAACCAGTCTGTTGTTCCATGTCCAGTTCTAACTGTTGTATCCTGAGCTGCATACAGATTTCTCAAGAGGCAGGTCAGGTGATCTGGTTTTCCCATCTCTTCCAGAATTTTCCACAGTTTGTGGTGATCCATGCAGCCAAAGGCTTTGGCATAGTCAATAACTCAGAAGTAGATATTTTACTGGAATTCTCTTGCTTTTTCGAAGACCCAGTGGATGTTGGCAATTTGATCCCTGGTTCCTCTGCCTTTTCTAAAACCAGCTGAAAATCTGGAAGTTCATTTCGTGTATTGTTGAAGCTTGGCTTGAAGAATTTTGAGGATTACTTTACTAGTGAGTGAGATGAGTACAATTTTGCTGTAGTTTGAGCATTCTTTGACATTGCCTTTCTTAGGGATTGGAATGAAAACTGACCTTTTCCAGCCACTGCCGAGTTTTCCAAATTTGCTGGCATACTGAGTGTACCACTTTCACAGCTTCACCTTTTAGGATTTGAAGTAGCTCAACTAGAATTCCATCACCTCCACTATCGTTTTTTGTAGTGATGCTTCCTAAGGCCCCCTTGACTTCACATTCCAGGATGTCTACCTCTAGGTGAGTGATGATACCATCATGATTATCTGGGTCATGAAAGTCTTTTTTGTACAGTTCTTCTGTGTATTCTTGCCACCTCTTCTTAATATCTTCTGCTACTGTTAGGTCCATACCATTTCTGTCCTTTATTGAGCCCATCTTTGCATGAAATGTGCCCTTAGTATCTCTAATTTTCTTGAAGAGATCTCTAGTCTTTCCCATTCTAGTGTTTTACTCTATTTCTTTGAATTGATCACTGAGGAAAGCTTTCTTATCTCTCTTTGCTATTCTTGGGAATGCTACATTCTAATGGGTTTCTCTTTCCTTTTATCCTTTGTATTTTGCTTCTTTTCTTTTCACAGCTATTTGTAAGACCTCCTCAGACAGCCATTTTGCTTTTCTGCATTTCTTTTTCTTGGGGATTCTCCTGATCCCTGTCTCCTGTACAACTTCATGAACCTCCGTCCATAGTTCATCAGGCACTCTGTCTATCAAATCTAGTCCCTTAAATCTATTTCTCATTTCCACTGTATAGTCATAAGGGATTTGATTTAGGTCATACCTGAATGGTCTAGTGGTTTTCCATACTTTTTTCAATTTAAGTCTGAATTTGTCAATTAGGAGTTCATGATCTGAGCCACAGTCAGCTCCTGGTCTTGTTTTTGCTGACTCTATAGAGCTTCTTCATCTTTGGCTGCAAAGAATATATCTGATATCGATATTGACTATCTGGTGATGTCCATGTGTAGAGTCTTCTCTTGTTTTGTTGGAAGAGGGTGTTTGTTATGACCATGTGTTCTCTTGACAAAACTGTTATATCCTTTGCCCTGCTTCATTCCATCCTCCAAGTCCAAATTTGCTGTTACTCCAGGTGTTTCTTGATTTTCTACTTTTGCATTCCAGTCCCCTATAATGAAAAGGACATCTTTTTTGGGTGTTAGTTCTACAAGGTCTTATAGATCTTCACAGAACCGTTCAAATTCAGCTTCTTCAGCATTACTGGTGAGGGCATTTTCTTGGATTATGCCGATATTGAATGGTTTGCCTTGGAAACGAACAGAGATCATTCTGTCATTTTTTGAGATTGCATCCAAGTACTGCGTTTTGAACTCTGTTGTTGAATGTGATGGCTACCCCATTTCTTCTAAGGGATTCTTGCCCCCTTATATTAAAAATAAAACTTTCAGCTCATCTTAGAAAAAGAAATTAATTGTGGCTGTGGTATACTGCCAGGAGTAACAGGAAAATTTGGCCTTGGAGTAAAGAATGAAATAGGGCAAAGGGTAAAAGAGTTTTTCCAGAGAACACACTGGTCATAGCAAACACCCTTTTCCAAAAACACAAGAGAAGATTCTACACATGGACATCACCAGATGGTCAATACCAAAATCAGATTGATTTTATTCTTTGCAGCCAAAGATGGAGAAGCTCTAGATAGTCAGCAAAAAAAAAAAAAAAAAAGGCCAGAAGGTGACTGTGGCACAGAACATGATCTCCTTATTGCCAAATTCAGATTTAAATAGAAGGAAGTAGGGTAAACCACTACACCATTCAGGTATCCCTTAAACCAAATACCTTATGATTATACAGCAAAAGTGAGAAGTAGATTCAAGGGATTAGATGTGATAGACAGTGCCTGAAAAACTATGGATGGAGGTTCATGACACTGTACAGGATGCAGGGATCAAGACCATTTCCAAGGAAAAGAAGTGCAAAAAAGCAAAATGGCTCTCTGAGGAGACCTTACAAATAGCTGTGAATAGAAGAGAAGTGAAAGGCAAAGGAAAAATGCAAGATATATGCATTCGAATTCAGAGTTCCAAAGAATAGCAAGGAGAGTTAGGAATGCCTTCCTCAGTGATCAATGCAAAGATATAAAGGAAAACAATAGAATGGGAAAGACTAGAGATCTTTTCAAGAAAATTAGAGCTACAAAGGACACATTTCACGCAACGATGGGCTCAATAAAGGACAGAAATTGGGTGTACCTAACAGAAGCAGAAGCTATTAAGAAGAGGTGGCAAGAATTCACAGAAGAACTATACAAAAAAAGGTCTTCATGACCCAGATAATCACGATGGTGTGATCACTCACCTAGAGCCAGATATCCTGGAATGTAAAGTCAACTGCTTCATAGTAAAGCATCACTATGAAGAAAGTTTGGTGGAGGTGATGGAATTCCAGTTGAGCTATTTCAAATCCTAAAAGACAGTGCTGTGAAAGTGCTGCACTCAATATGCCAGCAAATTTGGAAAAGTCAGCAGTGGCCACAGGACTGGAAAAGGTCAGTTTTCATTCCAATCCCCATGAAAGGCAGTGCCAAAGAATGGTCAAACTACCACACAATTGCACTCATCTCACACGCTAGTAAAGTAATGCTCTAAGTTCTCCAAGCCGGGCTTCAACAGTACGTGAACTGTGACCATCCAGATGTTGAAGCTGGCTTTAGAAAAGACAGAAGAACCAGAGGTCAAATTGCCAACATCTGCTGGATCATAGAAAAAGCAAGAGAGTTCCAGAAAAACATCTATTTCTGCTTTATTGACTATGCCAAAGCCTTTGGCTGTGTGGGCCACAGCTAACTCTGGAAAATTCTTAAGGAGATGGGAATATCAGACCGCTTGACCTGCCTCTTAAGAAACCTGTATGAAAGTCAGGAAGCAACAGTTAGATCTAGACATGGAACAACAGACTGGTTCCAAGCAGGGAAAGGAGTACATCAAGGCTGTATATTTTCACCCTGTTTATTTAACTTATATGCAGAATACTTCATGAGAAATGCTAGGCTGGATGAAGCACAGGCTGGAATCAAGATTGCCAGGAAAAATATCAGTAACCTCAGATATGCAGATGACACCACCCTTATGGCAGAAAGAGAAGAAAAACTAACGAGCCTCTTGATGAAAGTGAAAGAGGAGAGTGAAAAAATTAACTTACAGCTCAACATTCAGAAAACTAAGATCATGGCCTCTTGTCCTATCATTTTTTCACCAGTAGATGTGGCAACAGTGGAAACAGTGACAAATTTTATTTTGGGGGGCTCCAAAGTCACTGCAGCTGGTGATTGCAGCTATTAAATTAAGATGCTTGCTCCTTGGAGGAATGGTTATGACCAACCTAGACAGCATTTTTAAATCTGCCAACAAAGTTCCATCTAGCCAAGGCTATGGTTTTTCCAGTAGTCATGTATGGATGTGAGAGTTGGACTATAAAGAAAGCTGGGCACCAAAGAATTGATGCTTTTGAACTGTGGCATTGAAAAAGACTCTTGAGATTCCCTTGGGCTGCACAAGATCCAACCAGTCCATCCTAAAGGAAATCAATCCTAAATATTCATTGGAAGGACTGATGCTGAAGCCGAAACTCCAATTCTTTGGCCACCTGATGCGAAGAGCTGACTCATTTTAAAAGACTCTGATGCTGGGAATGATTGAAGGTGGTAGAAGAAGGGGACAACAGAGGATGAGATGGTTGGATGGCCTCACTGACTCAATGGACACGAGATTGAGTAAACTCTAGGAGTTGGTGATGGACAGGGAGGCCTGGCGTGCTGTAGTCCATGGCATTGCAAAGAGTCGGACACAACTGAGCATCTGAACTCAACTGAACTGAATAGTGGTGTATTACAAAACTACTCTGAGATTAAAGTAGTAAGTGTATTTTTCAGGCAAAGAAAACTGTTAGTGCTTCTTGTGCTTTGTGTACTTAAAAGAATATTTGTGCCACATATTTTCAATATACAGCCTGGTAGCCGATTTTATTTCTTTTTCCCCTGTATTTTTAAAATGATATATTTACTTAGCCATTTCATCTCTTCATTTGGCATTGCATGGGTGATTGATTGATGGTTAGTGACATAGCATAAATTACAGCTGTGTCAAACTGGGGAAAAATGAAATGGAAAGAATCTTGTCATCATTACTTGACCTTTGCTTTAATGCAGTCTTATCAGGCTGCCACTTAGTTTTGGGAATATACTGAGAAGTGCAGTGCCTGCCCTCAATCATATTAAAAAAGAAAAAAGAAGCACACTCTCTTAGCACACTTAATGTTCTCCTATACATAATGGTTATTCTTACATTGTTGTTTCTCTTCATGATAAAGTCAAAGAATTGTCCTTGTCTGTGAGTTTCTCCATCTGTAATAATGATTTTTTACATTACTATTGTGTAAATGGAGACGTATAGCTTGACTCACCATTGGTTAAAATAGTAAGAAACACCTAGAAAACAGTCAGTATGATATAAAAATGATTTGCTAGTTGGCCCAGTGCACAAACAATTTACCTTTCATAAGTGCTTTACCTTTCACTTGTAAAAAAGTATTTAAAATTAGATTCATTCATTCATTAAAAATATAATTAAAATGTACTGAATCATTGTAATACATTAGAAAGAAGAAGCTCATTATTAGGTTAATTTTGTGAGTGGCATATTATTAGAATATTTAATAAATATAAATATATTTAGGTTGTTTATGATAGTAACAGTTGATGTCGTATTCAGACTTTTCAAAAAAGCTAATCTAAGCTGAATCATATGCTCTCTATCTAGAAACTTTAAGGTATTTTTGAATAAAACAGTTTTCTGTGTTATTTTTACACAAATAAGCAGTGCTTCATATAGTTGCAGAAAAATAATTTTTTCAAAATTATTATGAATATTTATTTTCAAAGAAATAAAGATAGAAAATTTTATTTAAAATTTTAGGGTTAAAAATTCCTCTTACAGCTATTATATGTTAAGTGGAGCCAGGCTTGTTTTTTCAGTTAGACAACACTAAATTTCAGAGGAGATATTTCCAGGCTTTGGACCACAGGCAGGGAGTGACTGTAAATCTGAAGAAAGGAGAACAACAAGGTGAGACTTTCATGGAGTCAGCATTTCCTACTCAGGAGACCTTCTCTCCCACAGTGCTGTAAGTTGAAGTCCAACCAGAGTACAACAGCCTCACTGAGCTGAGGGAGAATATTGTAGTTTAGGGCAACTAAAGTGGTTGAAATTGATCGGACAGATGCTGGAGAGAAGAGAATGCCCAGGGAGGTCTCAGAAATTTGCAGAGTATACCCCATGTTTCCATGACACAGGGAGAATTTGCAGATGTACTGAGGAAGCTACTATTAATAGAAAGTTAGTAGATAGTCACTGGTGCAAGGGACCGACAACAGAGAGAAATATCAGAAATTATGAAGTGCTGAAAGGCACTGGTTGTCTAGCCCATTGAGATACAGAGTCCTCCCCAAGCTCCTTATACATTCAGTTGAGACTGTAAAATAATCAAGACTTGGAAAATATATATATATATTTGTTTTTTAATATCCTGGGATTAAGGGAAAAACTAAAATAGCTGTGTTCTAACAAAGAATAAAACCAAGCTTAGGAGTCTAGAAATAATGTATAGTAATTTAACTACTTACTAGAGCAAACAAAACCTGAACACCTTGAAAGGTACTGCAGTCTCACTGAAATGTACGTGGTATCATGGTATCATGGTATAAGAAAAAAATGACTGGATCTAAAGGGAGCAGTAAATTGTAATCCACAATTTAAAAAGTTAGCAAGCATGCATAGAGGCAGGAAAATAACCAGTAACCAGGAGAAAGGAAAATCAATCAATAGTAACAGAAAAGAATCATGCCTAAGATGATAGTATTGGAATGTGTGTGAAAGGTAAGTCGCTTCAGTCATGTCCCATTCTTTGCAACCCCATGGTCTGTAGACCTCAGGCTCCTCTGTCTATGGGATTCTCCAGGCAAGAATACTGGAATGGGTTGCCATGCCCTCCTCCAGGGGATCTTCCTGACTCAGGGATCGAACCTGCATCTCTTCTGTCTCCTGGATTGTCAGGCAGGTTCTTTACCACTAGTGCCACCTGGGAAGCCACACAAATGTTAACATAGCTTTGGTGATTTCATTGCATATGTTCAAGACTACATTATTAATAAAGAAATAGCAGATGAAAAAAGTCCACCCAAACCACCAGAGATCTTAAAAAACATGCAAAATGAAATGAAAAATAAACCAAATTTGATTAAGAGCAGACTGAACACTTCATGAGGTAAAATTAGTGAAGATGCAAAGAGAAAGAAGACTATGAACGGAATTTCATGTTTTTCATGTAACATTATCAGTAAATCCAATATTTATGTAATCTGAGAAGTTGGAGAGACAGGAAAATTTTTAAATAATGGCTTTTTTTTTTTTTTTGGTAATTTGACAGCAACTACATATTCACAGATCCAAGAAGCTCAACAAACTTCAAGCACAAATATTGGAAAAGAAACTGTTCTAAGAATATCATAATCAAATTGATGAAAATGTTTGATAAAGAAAAATCATTAGCCAGAAATAAGAACTATGACTTACAAAGGAGTAAACATAAGAGTGACAGCAGGCTTTTCACCAGGATCCACACAAACCAAGAGATAATGGAATGTTGTTTTTAATGTAACAAAACAAAAACAACTGTTGACCTAAATTTCTATACCCCCAAAATACTTTTCAGAATGAAAGGATTAATTCCTAGCTTAAGAGCATGGGGGGTTTTGATAACCTAGTCTCCAGTGAAACTCATGGAAATTATTTGTAAAAGCAACCATTTAAAGCCTCTGGAAGTAGTACTGTGGGCAAACAGAAAGTGAAGAAACATCTATTCAGGAAAATATATGAAAATTCAGTTGTTTTTTTGTTGTTCAGTCACCAAGTCGTGTTCAGCTCTTCACGAGCCCATGGACTTCAGCACGCCATGCTTTGCTGTCCCTCACCATCTCCTGGAGTTTGCCCAAGTCCATGTTCGTTCAATAGAAAAGACGAAAGTCTGTGATATTTGAGCCAAGATCATTCCCTCTCTTATCTCTCCCAGCTCAGCAATAATGAGACTCTATTCCAGATTGCTGTAGCCAAGAAACAGAACATTCCTTTCTTTCCAGCTCCCAGTTAGAGGTCTTTCTTCCCAGGAGAGGCATGACTTCAGTGTCCCTCATCTTGCCCATGAACACTGATTGCTAAGGCTAAATCACATGCATCTGAAGCCTAGAGGAGGGGGCTTCCTTCTTTGTGACCTTCACTTGTGGAATGGAGGCTCTGCTCTGAGTGTGGCATGGGTGTGGAAGAGCCATAGCTCTTCCTCCAGTTTGTGAAGTAGTGGATTCACATGAGAGGCAAGCTCAGAGAGATGTAGACTATAGCCTTCTCCCCCACTGACTCTACTCTTTAAACAAATATATCACTAAGAGAGAAGCTTTCCATTATCCATCCCCAACTGTTTAAGAGATTTTACCTTTGGGTAAAAGCAGGATGTGAACTAGATAGTTTCTGATCTCATCTCAAAGACACTGGCTTCTTTAGTAAGAGAGTATGGAGAAGTTTAAATCTAAGTGCACTCTCAAGAGCAGTTGAAGTTTTGATGAAAAACAATTGGGAGGCGATTGGTGCCTCCAATGAAGATACCTTATACTATGGGCCTGCTATTTTTCAGGAGGAAACTCTGCAATAAGACAGCTAGGATTTTTGCATCTATGTTCATCAGTGATATTGGACTGTAGTTTTCTTTTTTTGTGGCATCTTTGGTATTAGGGTGATGGTGTCCTCATAGAATGAGTTTGGCAGTTTACCTTCCTTTGCAATTTTCTGGAAGAGTTTGCATAGGATAGGTGTTAGTTCTTCTCTAAATTTTTGGTAGAATTCACCTCTGAAGCCATCTGGTCCTAGGCTTTTGTTTGTTGGAAGATTTTTGATTACAATTTCGATTTCCGTGCTTGTGATGGGTCTGTTAAGATTTTCTATTTCTTCCTGGTTCAGTTTTGGAAGGTTATACTTTTCTAAGAATTTTTCCATTTCTTCCAAGTTGTCCATTTTATTGGCATAGAGTTGCTGATAGTAGTCTCTTATGATCCAATATCAGAAACTATTTCCTCAAAGGAGACAAATTTGACTGCCTTAGTTCAAAGACTAATTCCAGGCCTTACTGGAAATAATAGAAAATTTGTCCAGTGGGGAAATTAGTAGCATTTCACAGACAGGTGGAGTCAGGGAGAAAGTGAAGGAGAGCCCTACCAGCAATACTGGCATGCCATGGTGACTGTGGGCCCATTGAACACTGTGACCCTCTGAGGAGAGTTTTCAGGGTCTTATATTGTGGGATTAGAGGACATGAAAAAACTTCAGTAAAATAATCCAGCCAGCCACTGAGCAAATAAACAAGTAAGTTGTAATAATAAATCCAGGAGGAGAGATAGTACCCAAAGAATACCTAGGGTTGCTACAATATGTTATCTAAAATGTCCAGTTTCTAAAAACAAAATGTGAGACTGGTCAAGAAATTGGGAAATATTACCCATACACTGGTGGGGGGGGGGGGGATGCAAGAAAAAAAAAATATATGCCTGTAAGAGAAACTATATGTCACATTTAACGTCAAAAGACTGCAAAGAACTTGTTCAATACATAATTGCAAAAGTAAAGAAAAGAATGATTAAAGGAGTAAAGGAAGGTATGACAATGTTGCATCAAGTAGAGGGTATCAATAAATAAATAGAAATCAAAAATGATTAAATATAAATTCTAGAGTTGAAAAGTTCAGTGGGTGAAATAAAAACTGAACAGTATATTTGAACTGGTAAAGGAAATAATTAGCAAACTTGAAATTAAATTGAATGAGATTATGCACCAAAAAATAGAGAGGGGGGAAAAAAGAAGAAAAATGAAAAAGGCTCAAAGAAGAGTAGAGGAAAAACATGTGTGAGACGAGTGTCAGGAGAGGAGAGAGAAAAAATTTTGAAATAAATAATGATTAAAAACTTACCAAATTTTTTTGAAAGAAAGAAAGAAATAAACTCCAAGTAGGTTCAAAATAGACCTGAAAAGATCCATAATTTTAAAACTTGCTGACAATAAAAAGTAAGGAGAAAATCTTAAAAGCAGAAAGAGAAAAACAGCATATTACTTACAAGAGAATCCCAAGAAGATGAACAGCTGACTTCTCAGCAGAAATACCTGAGACCAGAGGCAAGGAGATAATATATTTAAAGTTCATACACACAAAATAACTGTCAGGTAAGAATTCTATATCCAGCAAACCTATCATTTACAGAATCAAGTGAAATAAAGATTCTCCCAGATGAACAAAAACTGAGAGAATTTGTAGCTAACAGAACAATACTAAAGTGCTTTAGGTTAAAAACAAACAACTCCACACAGTAGCACAAATTCATGTGAACAAATACAGAATACTTAAAGATAACTAATAATAAAAGATATTCTAAAGGCACATCTTCTCCTTTCTTCTATTAGCTAATTTAAAAAGCAATTATAGTTTAAAGTAGATTTATTAACAAGGAATATTCCAAATGATAAAATATGATATTTAATGCATTTTTGACTCACCAAAAGGAAATGTGTAAGATGTGTAAGAATCTAATTGTTTCAAAGCATATTTAAAAAAATGATATCAACCCAAGGAGATATCCCAAAATCCATAAATTTAATTGTGGATTTCAATTATTAAAGTCATCTTATTAATTGAAAGAGGAGATTAAGTGTACAGATAATTTGAGCAATACTCTCAACTAGGTCAAGCAAACTAAACACTCTACAACAGCAAAACACACATTTTTTTCAAGTATATATTGGACATTCACCAAAGTAGACTATATGAGGTACAATAAACAACTCTTAGTAAACAGTGGTGAAATTATACAAAGTATGAATTCCTGCCAAAACAGAATTATATTAAAAAAAATCAGTAACAAAACAGAACTGAAAAATCATCAAATATGTGTAAATTAAGTAAATACTTCTCAATAATCAATGGTCAATGAAGATACACAAGGAAAATTAGAAAATACTTTTAACTAAAATATGACATATTAATAGCTAAAGCAATTCCTAAGATAGAAATTATAATATTAAAAGGAATATTTAAAAATCTGACATCATTTCTCTTGGCTTTTATCTTAGGATACTAGAAAAAGTGAGCTGAAGTGTACCTATCATCTCTATAAGGATTAAAATAAGACATGTAAGAGCAGAAATCAATGAAATAGAAAACAGAGAAATGAAATGAAGGATTTGCTTTTTAAAGATCAATAAAATGCATAAACCTCTAGCTTATCTGAATAATGAAAAAGAGAAAATGACAATTTCCAGTATTAGTAATGAAAACAAAAACATTACTGCATTTTACATACATTAAGGGTATGAGAAGGGAATATTATGAACAACCATGGTGCCAACAAATTTGATAAGTTAGATGAAATAGAAAACTCCTTGAAAGATACCAACTATCAAAGCTCATCCAAGAAGAAATGGGTATACTGAATAGCTCTATATCTATTTTAAAAATTGGATGAGTAGTTTTAAATGTTTCCACCAAGATCTAGGAACACTGAATGAATAATTTTATCAAACATTTAAAAAATAAATATTAACAGTTTCTTACAAACATATCCCACAGGACTGAAAAAGATCAGTTTTCATTCCAATCCCAATGAAAGGCAATGCCAAAGACTGCTTAAACTACTGCACAATTGCACTCATCTCACACAAGTAATGCTCAAAATTCTCCAAGCCAGGCTTCAGCAATACGTGAACTGTGAACTTCCAGATGTTCAAGCTGGTTTTAGAAAAGGCAGAGGAACCAGAGATCAAATTGCCAACATCTTCTGGATCATCGAAAAAGCAAGAGAGTTCCAGAAAAACATCTATTTCTGCTTTATTGACTATGCCAAAGCGTTTGACTGTGTGGATCACAATAAACTGTGGAAAATTCTGAAAGAGATGGGAATACCAGACCACCTGACCTGCCTCTTGAGAAATCTGTATGCAGCTCAGGAAGCAACAATTAGAACTGGATATGGAACAACAGACTGGTTCCAAATAGGAAAAGAAGTACGTCAAGGCTGTATATTGTCACCCTGCTTATTTAACTTATATGCAGAGTACATCATGGGAAATGCTGGACTGGATGAAGCACAAGCTGGAATCAAGATTGCCAGGAGAAATATCAATAACCTCAGATATGCAGATGACACCACCCTTATGGCAGAAAGTGAAGAAGAACTAAAGAGCCTCTTGATGAAAGTGAAAGAGGAGAGTGAAAAAGTTGGCTTAAAGCTCAACATTCAGAAAGCTAAGATCATGGCCTCCGTTCCATCATTGCATGGCAAATGGATGGGGAAACAGTGGAAACTGTGACAGGTTTTATTTTGGGGGGCTCCAAAATCCCTGTAGATGGTGACTACAGCCATGAAATTAAAAGACACTTGCTCCTTGGAAGGAAAGTTATGACCAACCTAGACAACATATTAAAAAGCAGAGACACTACTTTGCCAACAAAGGTCCATCTAGTCAAGGCTATGTTTTTTCCAATAGTCATGAACAAATGTGAGAGTTGAACTATAAAGAAAGTTGAGCACCAAAGAATTGATGCTTTTGAAGTGTGGTGTTGGAGAAGACTCTTGAGAGTCCCTTGGACTGCAAGGTGATCCAACCAGTCCATCCTAAAGGGGATCAGTCCTGAGTGTTCATTGGAAGGTCTAATGCTGAAGCTGAAACTCCAGTACTTTGGCCACCTGATGCGAAGAGCTAACTCATTGGAAAAGACCCTGATGCTGGGAAAGATTGAGGGCAAGAGGAGAAGGGGATGACAGAGGATGAGATGGTTGGATGGCATCACCGACTCAATGGACATGAGTTTGAGTAAACTCCGGGAGTTGGTGATGGACAGGGAGGCCAGGCATGCTGCAACCAATGGGGTTGCAAAGAGTCAGACACGACTGAGCAGCTGATCTGAACTGAACTGAAGAAACATATCCAGAAAATAGATGAGCCAGAACACTTATCATTTCATGAACACATATGTAAAATCCTTAAACATGATTTAGCAAATTTAATAAAGCAGTTATATAAAAAAAAAAATACTAGGTCACAGCCAGGTTTGTCCTAGGAATGCAAAGTTTATGTAGAATTTCTAATCGACATAATTCACACTATTGAGACACTAACATTAAAAATTATATGATCATTCCAATAGATGCAGTAAAAGCATTTGAAAAAATTCAACAGTATAGTCATGACAAAAGCTCTCAGCCTACTGGAAATGCAAAAGAACTTCCTCAAACTGATAAAAGTGTACCTATGAAAGCTTATGGCTAACATGATGCTTAATGTTGAAAGGTTAAATGCTCTCCCTCTGATATAAGGAAAAGAGCAGGTATTTTTCACTTAAAACTGTCAAATAAAATGTTCTCAAGAGCTTGATATTAATATTTTGTTATATCTTGTATAATATGTCAATTATTAACATGATTATATATTAATTATTTTCATGATTATACAATGAAAAGAATACAAAACTAGTTCTAGCTAATTAAATGGGTGGTCTGACTGACCTTAGTTAAATACTTTCTATCACTTTAGGTAAGACATTAAAAAAAGGAAAGATTTTTTTTTTGTTCCCAGAACTAGGCTTGATGTTCATATACATTACATATTTAAGTTTTTCTCAGCCTTTTATCTATACATTTTGTTCGAATTTTTGTATTCTTGACTACACAGTTCTTTGAAGATCACTGAGTGCTCAAGTTCAACATTATGTGTAATTCTGTACCACATTCCATTTAGATCTGGCTGCTTTTCCTTCAGTGTCTGAAATCCAAATATACAGAATAGAGAGAGAATAAGAAAGTGGAAAACAAGAAGCCAAAAATAAATAAATAAATAGAAAGTATTGTAATTTATAAATCATACAGGTGGAGATAAAGCTATAATTGCACCAGCAAGTTCCAGCTGGACAATGAGAATTTGAGGTATGAGAATAGGTTCCTGGGAGAGATAGGGTTCAGAAATGTTATGAATGATAGGGTGGCAGATTTGGTGGTGTTTCACCCAGATTCCCTCTCAGCCACCAGGTACCCGTCCTCCAGCTGCCAAGCCTATAATTTTGATCACTGATTGTTTGCAGCTCTATTCCTCTCTCAGTCACGGGAAAATGCTTCACTCAAGGCTGTTCACCTTTCCAGGAGTGATCAGAGATTAAGCTGATGTGGGGATATGAAGGCCTGGTCCTTTGCCTAAATTTGGAACTACTCTGAAGGGTGATCCCAGTTGCAGAGCTCCATGGGAGCTTGGTTGCACTGGAGTTCTGCTCTTCTGACTTCTGCATCCCAAGACTGCTCCCCAGTAAGCAATCTACATAGAACTCTGTTTTAGAATCTGTTTCATTGGAACTGTATGTAAAACAAATGACTATTGAATTGATACCTGTAGCAGAGTGGCTTTTCAGGTACATGGTTCTATCTTGAAAGGACTAAGTTTTCAGTGAGTTGAGTAGTGAACATGAGAGAATGTGAGTGAGGCACATGAAATGACCAAGGTAACCAAAAATGAATGGGACTGCTGAATTTACATAATGATATCGCATGGAAAATATTTCTCAGAAACTCACTTTAAATTACTAACTAGAAGTAAAGTTAGCTTGCAAAAATCACTTATTTAAAAAGAAAGTAGAACAAAATCATTTTACAATTTGACACCTAGATCCTGTGACTGCCAAGTACATCCTGGCAGTATTGGCACTGAAGCCAGGGTGAGCTTAAAGAGTGCCAGTGGGAAAAGATGGTGCCAAGCTAATGCTGAAAATTGCTTAAATTGAACACTAATGCCAGTTTGCTTTTGTATCACAATAAAGTAAAGAAAACACTAAAATTTCACTTTTACATGATAAACGTTTTTGGTGTCCACATCTAGTTATTTCTGAACTTGTCATCCATCCCTCCTCACTTACCCCTCCTCCCGTATATCTTCTGGGAATGATTCCAATCACTTAGTTCCTGAAACAAGAAATCTGAGAGCTAATTTAGAATCTTACTCACATAATCCTTACATGCATTCCCTACATCATGCCCAGGCTGGCTGCTACTTCTTTATTAACATTTGAATGCATTCTTCTCTCCAAGTCCATTGTTGCTTTTGTGATTCTGATCAATATTGGCTAGATTATTTCATAGCATTCTTACAGCTAGTATCTTCCAAACCAAGTTCAAAATTATTCCCAGGATGAATATTCTAAATGCAAAATTAATCATGCTGTCCTTCTATTACATGTTCCATGCCCTCTATCTTTAAGACTTTCTAGTCTAGCATTACATAGAAGGCTACAGTACTGTGTCTGTACAGTACCTTTCCAGACATTTATCTTGTCATCAAATCTTATGGCCCAACTACATTTTACTACTTTCAGTTTCCTCAAATCTGGGCCTGATCACATGACAACTCCTCTTCCTAGAAAACCCACTACTTTAAACCTCAAAAATTATTGTCCTCAAGAATGTGGTTTGGAAAAAATATAATTAGCTGACTTGTTGAAAAATTGAATTTGAATGGCTTGAGTGGGGACCTGCACTCTCCAGTTGACTTTGAGACCCCCTGACTTTTATGATATCTAGGCAATTTGCTTAGATATATCAGTATTTGTCTTACGAGACTCTGTTCTTCTGAGTACAATCTGAAACTTCCCTGACTGTACGGTCTTATTTAAGTTTTCCTCTTCTTAAGAGCTCCTACAAGTACCTTTAAATTTTCTTTTATAATAACATTTTCAATAGTCTTCTCGTATTAATTTCATTTTTCATATTACCTTCATTTTCTTTATTTTCCTGGCTGATGTTTTAAACAAGAATGTCTGATGAACTAAAATGTTGATAATTCCACCCAATATGTTCTCTATATTTTATATCAAGCTCTTCTGTATGGCAACTTAAGTTACTATAAAATGGCTGATCAAGATATAACAAATAAATCCATGTTATCAGTTCTCCACTGGTGGTGAGTTTGCCTTCCAGAGAACCTTTGCAGTGCCTGGAGACAGGTTTGGTGCTACAGTGATGGGTGGAGGGGGCTACTGACATCTGGTCAAGAGTCCAGGGCACTGCTAAATATCCTGCAAGATAGTGCAGACCCTCACAACAAAAATTATCCATTCCAATACATCAAGAGTGCTGAGGTTGGGAAACTCTGATTAATAAGGAAACAAACATCTCTTAGGATCAGGAGTCAAACTATTTGGGTCTAAATTCTGCCTCCACATGGGAAGTATCTGAGTGACATTGGCCAGTTTACCTATTCCTCAGTTTTCTTGAAAAAGTGCAAGTAGTGACCATGCATCAAAAGGTTATCATCAGAATTAAATGCTTAGAACCGTACTTGTATATAGGGGACAATTAGATATTTTAATTATTCTTGTCATGTGTTATAAACATAGTTCTATTGCTAATGAATGTATGTGACTTTTCAATCACAAAATTGTTAAAGCAGTTTCATCAGAATCCATTTCTCTTACTGCAGTATTTGTTTTTTATCTCATTGTGAGATAAAAATTCATTTTGGTTTTAATTAAATACCACCTAAGTTAGTCACGTTTTGTTTTCATTTTCTCTTCTCTCCAGTCATGCTATCAGTAGGTCACAATTGTTAGTGTTTCAGTCATATAACGAGGAAAAATCATACCGAACAAACAAATAGAAAGATTTAGTGTTTGCACAAGGCAAAAATGACATATAATTTGACCCACACTGACAACTGGAGATAGTTGACTTGATTCTGATGAGTATCATGAGATTGCTGAGATTCTTAACAGTAACAGCATTCTAAATTTCAAGTAAAGGAACCATTTACACTGTTGGTTACAAAGTCTAAAATATCAGTGTATACCCAGCATATTTTCAATATTATCATTTATATTTTTTTTCAGTAGCATTAAAAGTTTCACAGTTTATTGGCAAATGCTTGCATTTTCTGATGTGAACAAATTCACTGTTACAAAGCAAATAATTTTGCACTCACCCAGGCAGTTAATATAATATAAACTTAAAGTTGAATCCGTCTTCCCTGCAAATAATGGACTATATGGAATTTTCTACCTTCCCAATTATTGTAAGCTTTATGATAAAATATTTATTATCTGTTGAGGCACTGGATACTAAAAAGAAAAAAAAATGTTGTGGAACTCTTTTCATAATAAAAATGCAATTCATCACAGTTAGGGAATTTTCAGGGAAAGTTATGTATCTTTCTTAGTAGTCAATACTATGGAAACAGTCAGAACCATCACTTATCTTTGAGTGAAGTTTACTAAGGGCTGCATGAGAAAAATGTGGGTCATTCCTCAACCTAAATTAGACTCTATCTTTTCCCCCCACTGGAGAAAAAAAAACAACAAAAGCAATGTTTTCTAAAACTGATATAATCTGTCTGACCAAAATATCAGTTTGCAAAACTTTAAATAAAGACACATAAAGAATTCACAAGCCTACCCAGTATATTCATAAGGCTATCTAGTATATAGATAGGTATGGCTCAATACTTGATATGATAATTTTCACCTTCAATGTTGACTCTACAAAACTATAAAACTTTGTAACTTTATAAGACAAAGAGAGAAATAACATTTGAGATAAGAACAAGAAAAGAGAAACATTTTAATAGAATCAGGGGTTTGTTTTGTTCTGTTTTGCTGTTGTTTGGGGTGGGGGGTCATTTTATTTATTTATTTTTGTTCAGACCTCAGTATATTAATACATGCATTTATCTCTCTATTTTCCCAAATCACACTATGATTTAATAAAAGGATCACTTGCTCTGAGGAAAGCTGGTTCCCATGTTGTGGGGACACTCAAACAGCCTAATGAGAGGTCCATGTAGCAAAGAAGTGAGGCTTCCTGTGAATAGCCCTTGAGCTACTGGTGTTTCCTGCCACCAGCCATGTAAGTGAACCATCTTAAAACAGATTGTGTGGCGCAGTCAAGATGACTGCAGCACTGGTCAACATCTAGGCCACAACCTCACAGGGTGCACTGAACCAAAACTACCCAGTTAAGCTACTTCTGAGTTTTTGAGCCACATGAGCCAAAAGATGCCTTCCCTGGTAGTTCAGTCGGTAAAGCATCTGTCTGCAATGCAGGAGACCCGGGTTCAGTCCCTGGGTAGGGAAGATCTCCTGAAGAAGGAAATGGCAATCCACTCCAGTATTCTTACCTGGAAAATCCCATGGACAGAGGAGGTTGGTGGGGTGTAGTCCATGGGGTCACAAGTGTTGGACATGACTTAGTCACTAAACCACCAAACCAAAAGATGATAAATGTTCACTGTTTTAACTTGCTAAACTTTGAACTAATTTGTTACATGGTAAAAATGATACAATGAAAAAATAGAAGAGAATAAACCACATCATAGCAAATGGAAGCTGATAACAATCTGAAAGCTGTAAGGCAAATAGACAAGTGATAGAAAACAGAATGTGAATAGGATTGAAAACAGGTGGATGGATAATTTTTATTTTTCTTTTGGTGGATGGATAATTGAGAGTCAACAAAAGGAGAACTTAGATTCCAAAATGTCCTCTCACTCTCCTAACCCAAAACAAAATGGAACAAAACAAAAATCATCTCTTGCCATTTTGTCAGAAGATAGATAGACAGCTTACTCTATGGAAGGATGGCAAAGTCTGGTACCTAAGGTATAGATGTGGAAGGGGAGTACCAGATTTAATAATGTCAATTAAATGCAAGTCTACTTAGTGATTAGCAGGAAACCAGAGAGTCTCCTGATAACTTCCCAGAATTTTTAAAAGAAGAGTTATAATTCCCATCTCTCAAGAGAGAAAATTAAATTAGTCCTTCCTTGAAACTGACCAGCACCAGAAAAGACATGCTCTCGGTGGAATGTGCATTTCTGCAGTAAAATGGCCTTAATTGTTGACTCACTGTGTTACTGTGCTCCACATCATAGTAGGCAGAGCTGTAAGATGACTCCTCATCTTAACCTCATATACCCCCCTTCTTTGAGCATGGAAGGGAACTGTGAATAGGGTGGGAGATCACCCCAGTTATAAGGTAATCTTATTTGCTAAAAGCAAAAGGATTTTGCAGATGTAAATTAGGTGTCTAACCAGCTGACTTTGAGTTAATAAAAAGGAAGTTATCTGGGATGGACGTGACCCAAACAGATGCGCTCTTAAAAGAGACTTAAAAATACAGAAGACTTTTGGACCATAAAATGGAAAACTGCCATGTTCTGGAGAGGGCTGTGTTTCTAAGGATCTGAATACAAACTTTAGGATCTGAAAACATCCCCTAGTGAGCAACCAGCAAAGAGAACATGGACCTCAGTACCGTAAGGGTGAGACTTTCTACAGGTGAATTCTGTCACCCATCGGAATAAGTTTGAAAATAGTTTCTTATCAAGCTGAGCCACTGGAGGAGAATTCAGTTTGGCCAACTGTTTCATTTCAGCCTTGTGAAACCCTGAGCAGAAAAGTCTTCTGAATCATGCCCAGGATTCTCATGTACAGAACTGTGAGATTAAAATTTTTTAAGCCACTAAATTTGTGGTAATTTGGTATATGACAATAAGAAATGAAATAGTATACACACTGTTAGACAAGTTCTGCCAATTTAGATAACTTCCATTTAGCATTTTCCTTCCTTCTAACATGAATAAGTAACCAAACATAATTATACTTTGAGGAAAGACATTAATCATAGTTAATAATTTTTTTTTCAGAATTGACGAACATGAGTTTTCACCTTAATAGACCCATTAAGTATATAGCAATAATGAAAAAGACTCAAAATAACATGACATTATGAAAGTTCAAAACATAATGGATAAAGATATAGTTAAGCTGAACTGCATTAGGTTGTCACTAATATATGGAAGGTAGAAGATAAGAGAGTAATACCTTTGCATACCAATAAAAAGGGTTATCCTTCTACCTTGAATTCTTTGTCAAGGCAAAAATAGGATTTTGTTTTATGATACAACACATATTTTTTGGTGGCATGCATCTTCTCAAAATATTACCTCCTATGCCTTTTATGGAAACCACTGGAGGCTGTACTCCCTAAAATTCTAGAGAGCACACCAAGAAAAAAATGAGAACTTGATTCCAGAAAATAGAAGATCCAGATTAGTTCTAGCAGAAGGATGATAGTGAAAAGAAGTCTCAGGGAGAGTTGTATAGCAGGCATGGAGAACAGCGGCATCACCCACGTGGGGGTGTGTGCAGAAGGAGGAGGGCTTCAGGACAGAGATCACCTTGAGAATAATAAATTGATAGATATTTTGATGGATTTGAACATGTGGGAAATTGCACTGAAAGACTTTTTAGAATCTAGTGGGCTATTTTTGAAGGAACAGTATTTCTTAGAAAACAGTACAAATCCCAAAATGGGGCAACCAATTATTTCAGGAAAGTTAAAACTGTTTTATGGGTACTTACTCATGTATATGGGGCTCCCTTGGCTCAGATGGTAAATGTTCTACCGCAATGAGGGGGACCCAGGTTCAATCCTTGGATCAGGAAGATCCACTAGAGAAGGGAATGGCTACCAACTCCAGTATCCTTGCCCAGAGAATTCTATGGACAGAGGAGCCTGGCAAGATTAAATTCATAGGGTCATAAAAAGTCAGACAGGACTGAGTGACTAACAGGCTCATCTATAATACATTGCTCAGCATTGAATGATAAGTGTAATTGCATAGTGTCAATAGTACTTACTGAGTATTTAAGTAAATTTTGTGAAATGGGCTTATTAAAAGAGTGGGAAAAAGAGAATGATGGAAAAGGTGTTTGTTGTTAGAGACACAAATCTTACACACCATTATAGAAAACAAGATCTACTTTTTAAAAATTATGTATCTCAATATAGAAGTTTAGATATACATTTAATGTATACATAGGTAAATATAAGTAGACATTGACTTAGGGAAAAAAAGCCAAGCAATGGGATTAGGGAGTACTAGGAAACAGTGGGAAAAAGACAACTTCATTACCAGGCTTTTTGGTTCCAATTGATTTTTTTAAAAAATTGTATGTACTACATTTTTTTTGTGTGTAATGGTTTTCTTTGCATAAATTGTAAAATGATGACTACTATGAGTTTATTTTTTTATAAATTTATTCATTTTAATTGGAGGCTAATTACTTTACAATACTGTAGTGGTTTTGCCACACATTGACATGGATCAGCCACGGGTATACATGTGTCCCCATCCTGAACCCCCTTCCCACCTCCCTCCCCATCCCATCCCTCTGGGTCATCCCAGTGCACCAGCCCTGAACACCCTGTCCCATGCATCGAACCTGGACTGGCGTTTATAAAATAAAATTTGTTAAAAAGATCATAATAAACTAATTAAAATGTAAACATGGATCGAAGTGTGGGAAAACATTTCCTGCTTATGTGATAGTCAACAAGATGATATTCATTATTCAAGTAATTCACTCATTACTGGTGAAAAAATATAATGTGTTTTCATGGCTGAGAGTGATTTGGAGACAGACTCTATTTTTTAAGCTTTAGTTCCTTTAATACTAACTCTTATTCCTGGGCTAGACACATAATTTCCTCATCTCTAAAACATAATACCTATACCACATGGTTCCTGGAAAAATAAATATGAGAAAGCTTGTAAAGTATTTTGACAGTACCTGGTAAATAGTAAGTCAATAAATCTTAGCTATATAAATTACTAGGGAATATTTACTAAGCAGCTCTTAGTAAATTTACTATGTACACAGCCTAAGCCTTAAGTCTGGGTACATAACTTAATGAATGAAACAAGAATAATTTCTGTATGTAGAAATGGCAGTCTAGCTGGCAGTCTAGATAAAAGACAAATGGGAAAATACAACTACAAATTTAAAAAGACTAAAAATATTTTAAAATCAGAATCCTCGTAAATGATCAGTACTCTGAAAGAAACAGAATAGTACACAGCACTGGGGTGTGCGTGTGTGTGTTGTACGGTAGACATTGTATTTTTAAAGGTTATCATTAGTTGTGTCACGAGGAGATGGTGTTTAAGTCACAGCCTGTATTAATCTGCTGAAGATGCCATTAACAAAGCACAACAGTGAGTGTCTTAAATGACACATTTCTCTCTCATAGTCCTCAAGTCTAGAATTCTAAGATCAAGGTTCTTGCCTATTCGATTTCTGGGGAGGGCTTTATTCCTGGCTTGCAGATAGTCACCTTCTTTCTTACATGGCCTTTGCTGCTTGCTCACCAGAAGAGGTGGTGTGGGGGGACAAGCTGAACCTCTCTGGTGTCTCTTCTTAGAAGAATACTAATCCTACTGTATCAGAGCTCCACTCTTATGACCTAATTTAATTTTGATTACTTCTGTGAAGGATTTGTATCTGAATACAGTCACATTGGTGGTTAGAGCATGAATATGTACATTTAGGGGGAACACAAACATTAAATTCACATTTCACCCGGCCCCCCAAATTTATGTCATTCTTGCCATCGCAACAGCTACAAAAGACTTTAACTCACTCCAGCATTGGCTGAAAAATCTAAGGTCTAAAGTCGGTTGTAAATACCATCTAATTCAGTATTACTGAAACTCAAGTTACAATTCATCCTGAGCAAAATTCCTCTCTAGCTGTAAACCTCTAAAATCAAACAAGGTGTGTGCTTCCAAAATACATATTGATAGGATACACATTCCCATTCCAAAAGGGAGGCATAGGAAAGAAGGAAGAAGTGATAAGTCCCATAAGTCCAAAATCTAGTAAGGCAGATGATATTAGATCTTGAGGCTTAAGAATAATCTTCTTCAGCTGTATATCTATTTTCTGAAACCACTAAGACTATTAACTGCACACATGCTTCTGCCAGACAGAGAGCCCCACCCCTAAGGCACTAGGCAACAGTCACCCTCAGGATTCCAAGTGACCCAAGCAAGAGCTTCATTTAGTGGCAGCCTAGCTTACTGAAACTTGCAATGGCTCCACCCTTTGAAAATGGACTAGAAGCAGCCTCTGGACCTGTGGTGGGAGTGGCACCCCTGATAATTGGAGAATCACCTTTAAGGTCATTCTTCCCTTTTTTTGAAAGATAAGACATACTCATAGCCAAGTAACTCTATGGCCCCATCCTATAGAATATACCACATTATTTTTAACCACATCATGAAGCATGCATGATCTCGTTTCCCCGTTCAGGGGTCGAACACATGCCTCCTGCAGTGGAAGTATGGAGTCTTAACTACTTGACTGCCAGGGAACCCATCTGTAGAATATAAAGTCCTACAGCCTTCCCTCAATTGTCCTGTCTTTGTCCCTTTCATTAAAACTGGCATTGTTTCTGCTCATATAATCCCATGATGTTTCTATGGCAGTCCAGCCACACTCTCAGTGGTCTCTTCACACGATTTTCTCATATTCTACAATACAGACAGACTGAGAATTTTTCACACCTTAAAGTTTTTGTTCCTTTTTCTTTAATAATTCCTCTTCAATTATCTCTCTCCTCTTGCATTTTACTACAAGCAGTCAGAAGGACCCATATCACACCTTCAATATTTTTCTTAGAAATTTCTTCAGCTCAATATCCAATTTCATCATTCACAGTTATTTCCACAAAACACTAGGAAAAAAGTTAATCATATTCTTTGCTACTTTACAAGTATTGTCTGTCTTCCAGTTTCTAATAACCTATTCCTCATTTTTGTCTGATACCTCGAAGATTGACTTTTAATGGCATATTTCCACTAACATTCTGTTAGTGATAACTTATGTATTCTCTAATGATGCAAGCTCTCTCTCCAGCTCTCCTCTTTTCTAAAGGATATCTCACCAGAATCATCTTGAATATCCATGTTTCCATGAATAGTTCCTTCTCAGCCATGTAGAATTTTTCTAGCATGCACCTCAAAATTCCTCTAACCCTCTACTCATTAGCTAGTTCCAATGCTGACTTAACATTTGTAGTTATTTGTTGTATAGGAGCATCCTCATTTCATGGTACCAAAATGTATATTAGTTTAGTCTAGCTACCATAACCAAATAGTACATGTAAAACAAAAGAAATTTATTTCTAACAGTTATGGAAGCTTAAAGTCTAAGATTGAGGTTCTGACCCAATTTCTAGTAAGATTTGTTTTCCTGGCTTGCAGATGACCGTCTTCTGTGTCCTCTTATGGCCTTTCTTTTGTGCTCAGAGAGAGAAAGAGAGAGTGAGAAGCTTTCTAATGTCTCCCTTTATCAGGTCTCTAATGATGTGAGATCAGGACCCCAGCCTTATGACCTCATTTAACCCTAATAACCTCATTTAACCCTAATGACTTCCCTAAAGGTTCTATCTCCAAATACAGTCACATCGGGGGATAAGGCGTCAATGTGTATATTTTGAGGTGACACATACTTTAGTTCATTGGATAAGAATGTGAATTCCATAACAAGGGACAGGGTAAGAAAAATTCCGCATATGCATTGGCATAGTTCAATAACTGAAATAAGCCTGATGTAGGAAGCAGACTTGGTACACTTGGGCAGATACAAGATAAGGAAACATTTGAATAGAATGATGTGATGAGGACCTTCATGTCATGAATGTTAGTTTAGTTTTTTTTTTTTTTTTTTTGGCTGTACCATATAGCTTGAGGGATCTCACTTTCCTCACCGGGGACTGAACCCAGACCATGGCAGTGAACGTGCCAAGTCCTAAACACCAGACCACTGGGGAACTCTCTGGATTTTATTTTAAATGTGAAGGGTAAAAAAATTAAACCAGGGTGGCACTACAATGCCATATGCGTTTTAGAAACATCACTATGATTGTTGCCTTGAAAACAGATTGATTATGGATAATCCTTCTATACAAAGAGCTGATCACATATGGAAATCCAGCAAATAAAACACAGGCAAAAATATGAACAAAGCACTTACAGAATTAATATGTTTTATAATATATGTATACATAACTATTAATAAAGGATGTGCTAACACAAACATCAATGTAATGTTATTTTCATCTCTTCAAATGTGTACTAAAGGAGCCCAACCAAGATAAAAATCAACCAGTATGTTGAAGGGAGTCAACATGAAATGATATAAAAACAGAGCAACCAAACATCGTGAGTACGTCCATGAGATGAAAATGGAGGCTGCCCGCCTGTTTCCCTTTCCCAGGCAGGGCCAGCCCCTGGTGGTCAGACGGGAACATCAAGAGTGATTTTTAGTGTCACAGTACCTGGTGATATTCTACAGGCAGTTATTTGAGCAGAGGTGCTCGTGGGGAGAAAAACTAAACTTTCTGAAATGGTCTGGTGAATTTCACGCAAAGAGTAGCCACACTTAAATGCTGACAGAGCCCTGATTAAGGGTGTTAGAGAACAATGAAAGGACCACATAGCAATCACCCATTTCTTTCATCCTTCATGGCTAAGAGACAGGCTTTCTAGAGCAGGGAAAAAAAAAAAACAACAACAAACAGAAGTAACCACGTTCCAGAAATAGGAAGAAAATATATGTATGAAGAGGGAAAATGCCTAACCAAATGGACTATGAAGAATTATTGGGATGTTAATGACAGGGATCTGTCCAAGTAGGCATAAGACTTAGACGAATGGAAAATACTCTTATAAAATTGATTTCCATTTTGTGGTAGAAGATTGTTAATTTGACATTTGACAGTTCAATTCATATTTGACATGCTATCCTCAGTTAAGCAACATAGCAAAACTTAAAATAACCTTTAAAATAGTTAATATACTATAATTTCAGCTCAGGGAAACTATTCTAAGGAAATTATCAAAAACTCCAGGAATCCTCCATAAATTAGTACACTGTTACTTATATTAAGAAAAGAGTGGAATGATTACATACATATAGTTATCTACATTGTTTTTCAAAATATCAAATGGACATGCACATCTTCCCATAATAAAATGACAAGAGAAAGTATATCACATATTTACATAGTTTGTAAAACATTTTATGTATATATGTATATATTAAAAAGAAACCTGATAAATATTAACAATGATTATCTCTGATAGGGAGTATCACTAGACAATTTTCAAAAATCTCTTTATGTTTTTGAAACTTCTATCACAGTCATTTGTTTTCCTTCTTAATGGTTATTTATAAAATAAAATAGTACTTTTCTCATGAAAATGATTCAAACAGCTTTGAGATATAGGAATAATGTATTTTATTTTAAGAGAGGCATTTCTGGAGATATTACATAATTGAAAGTTTGCATAATTCAAGCCTAAAATAACTCCAGAATATCTTTTTCCTATAGCAAAGACAATGGAAAAATGCAGTCTTAGAATATAGACATTTCTAATCACAGCACATACATCTCCTAGATGTGCTTTTCCCCCAATTATTTTTTTTTAAATTTTATCTGAAATAAAGCTATCTAAATTAAAAGCTTGACCTTCTTCATAGAAGTTTAACATATCTAATTGAATTCCAAGGTTTGTGTCACCTGACAGCATTTTTCTGAACTAGCGCTGATTCTGCTATTTAATTAATTCTTAGGTGATATTGCCGTCAGATAAAAATATTTTCAGGTAATAAAAACATTGAATGTCAGAATAACAACACAGGTGTTATAAAATAATTCCTGGGAATTCAAATGCACATTAAAATAGTCTAGTTTAAAGATATACTGGAAAAAAAAAAGGAGGGAAGTCGATATCCTTCTTTACCAGGTAAGGTGATGCTAGCTTGTGGCAATCATAAAAACATAAAATACAGTGAAGCTGGTCTGTTAGTTTTACATTCAAAAAGTCTTGATAATAAAAAAGTCAACATTTTATATACTATTGTTTCATAAAATGCAATTATACTACATATATAATAGCATACAACACTCCCCTCTGCCCAACCCCAGCACAAACACATTTTATTACCTTCTGTTCTCAATCACATATTTCTCCCTAGAGTTAACCACTTAACAGCTTGTGTGGTTGCTTCCAGTCATTGATTTTATGATTTTATATGTGCCTAGAATATTACATTACCTATGAATAAGAAAAAATACATTAAAATGTATATAAATCATTTTTCCTTTAACTTATGTGCTAAAAAAATCAATTTGTAACACTCAGAAAAAATATAATTCCTATGTACTCTATGATTGATTGGCTCATAGTCAGGTCCTATGATTGAAAAGTTAAGAATTTAGTCACAAAAAGATTCTCCTTAGAATCTGTCCTCCAGATCTACATAATTATTTCTATTTGTTTTACCTAAATATGGATAGAAATGTGTTAAGATTATGCAATTACACAAATCCCTGATCCTGTAATATTTCTCCTAAAAGTAACAAAGATGAGGAAAGAGGAAAAAAGCCAGCTTTTCCTCTTGAGTTAGTACAGTTTAAAAAAAAAAATGTTAACATAATATTTTTCTTGAAAAATAAGAGCCAGCTATCTATTGAGCTATAGTTATGGCTCCTTAGAAGCAATTAAAGGAAATTTATGGAAGATAGTTATATTGGATTAGAACTAAATTATTATCTTTGTGTGACAAGGGTAAGTTTTTTTCTTTTTAAATAAGAAATAAATAGAACAAAAAATATCAATTAAAAATATTAGCTAAGTATTTATGCTGCTGCTGCAGGAAAGGCTTAATTACAAATTTCTCCCCAAAGAAGCAATTTTAAAACCTCTAGTTCCACTGCCTTAAAATGCTGCCTCTTCTCTCTCTCCCCTCTTACATGAGCTAGGTACTTTTTGGCTATTTTTTTTTTTTCCTATGTTCAGTGGGATTCCTACTAGCAAACTATCAGGCAATTGCTATTTCAACAATTAATAATATCCTGTGTAGCCTTGTAATTTTCTACAGTCATCATGGTTAAAATGCAATGATTCTATCAACAAAGATGTGTTATGGGCAGAACACAAAATAATTGAAAGCATCCAAAGAGTTTCTAATGGTCAAAGAAAATAAGTTTAGCTGTGGAGATGTTTTTTTACTATTAGAGATTAACATTGGCAGCAAATTCTTATACTCATTTTCCCAATTTTATATGATTTATATTTGGCTTTTCTGGTGATGGTTAAATAATTCAAATTGTATTCACTTTTTAAGAACTGGAAAAAGTTTTAAAGAAATAGATGTTTTAAGATATAGAAAATTTTGTACTTATAAGTGAGTACAAAGTATTAACTATAATTGAGTATAGTTAAGATTGATCTGGGTTGCTGTCCTCATGTTTTTCAATGTCAGCCCACAATGGCTCACTACTTAAATAGGAATGGTATGCATGTGTATGTTTCCAGTTTTTGTATTTCTAAAAGAAAAAGGTGCTTAACAGATGGAGCAATATTGAACTTCACCCAGAGTTGCATTCATCTTATACACAAGTCTATGCAGCAAGCAAGCCAACTTGACAGTTTAA
The DNA here is from genome assembly GCF_033118175.1 of Dama dama. Classification (NCBI taxonomy): domain Eukaryota; kingdom Metazoa; phylum Chordata; class Mammalia; order Artiodactyla; family Cervidae; genus Dama; species Dama dama. The sequence continues at coordinate 49,641,996 of NC_083685.1, read as the reverse complement.
TTCCACATTAGGATAATGCTCGGAAGGGTAATCCTATTCGCACTGCAGGATAAGGATGCCTGCGCTGTGGCTTTGGCCTATAAAATTGTTAGCTATAAATTCTGAGCTGGCGTTATGAGCTTCTTAACTTTTAAACCAGCCTTTTCTTAGCATCCCATTGCCAAGTGTAAGTTATTTGCCCCATAAATCCATCTAACCCATTATACTATTCTTTTTAAAATCATTTGGCAAATATACCCAAAGCAATAAAATCTGCTTTTCATATGGATTATCTTATTCTAGACATAATAATCATGTGTATGTAAAAAACACTGAATGAATTATAAATGGAACAATTTTGTTTATTAAAGTAGATTTAAAGAGAAACAGAAGAGTTTTATTTTTGCTGTATTTAAGGATTAAAAAAAAAATCAGCTGCTGGTTTGAGTCAAGACAAATGTTAACAGTATTTTATAAAGAAAATCAAAGAAATGCAAATACCTCTTTGTTTGCTTAGTTTTTAGAAACAAGCTCTCAAATCTGATTGTTCAACTGTGTACCTAGCCTTTGAATTTATATAACAGGAATAATTGATGCTCACACTGCACCACCGTGGAATGGCCAGACAAAGACAGGGAGAGGTATGCTCAGGGATACCCAAGAGGAGTCTGCCCTGCCTTCACCATTTACATACTAGTTGGATATGTGAAGTTTCAAGCTTACAAATGTGAACATAAGGGTTTTAAAGGCCAAACATTTTACTCTTAGCTCTTTACATTTCCAGATGGAGAAAAATCTGCTTTTGACCTTAGGTCTTGGGTGGAATCTAATCTCAAAGTCTTTAGATTCTGCCCTTTCAGCTTAGTGCTACTGGTTGTCTCTGAGAAAAAGGTGTGAAGCCCTGGAATACTGACCCACTTCCAATTGTGACTATCTCGTGACATTACTTCTTCTTCTTTTTTTTTTTTTTCTCATTTCTTGGAGTCTGTTATTTTATTCTTTTTATTGGAGCTCCATTATCTAATGACATCTTTCTTCTCAACTGGATGCATGCATACTAAGTCACTTCAATCCTGTCTGACTCTTTGCAATGCTATGAACTGTTGCCCACCAGACTCCTCTGTCCATGGGGCTCTCCAGGCAAGAATACTGGAGTGGGTTGCCATGCCCTCCTCCAGGGGATCTTCCCAACCCAGGGATCAAACCCATGTCTGTCTCCTACATTGGCAGGTGGGTTCTTTACCACTAGTGTCAGGTGGGAAGCCCCTTCTACATTACCATTTTCAATTAATCATAATTTAGATTAGTTTGACAGAAACCCATCTTTTTATATACTTGGTCACATGCATAATGTACATCTTGACTTATTAAATTTTTTAAATGAGACTATTTCTTAGAGCAGTTTTAGGTTAATAGTAAAAATCAGAGTAGAATTCTCATATATCCCATCTCCTCCCTAAATACACTGGCTATATAATCATTTATTCTTTTTTCATTGTACTTTTCAATTTAAACATCACTGGATATTGTTTTCATATTTATATCTACAGAAACAAGAATGTTTATAATGATTCTAGCTATGTGAAAAAGTGACAGTGTTAGTCTCTGTCATGTCTGACTCTTTGCAACCCCATGGACTATAGCCTGCCAGGCTCCTCTGTCCATGAAATTCTCTAGGCAAGAATACTGTAGTGGTCATTCCCTTCTCCAGGGGATCTTCCCAACCCAGGGATTGAACCTGTGTCTTCTGCATTGGCAGGCAGAGTGCTTACCATCTGAGCCTCCAGAAGCCTTGTTATAGCTATAAGGATCATCTATTCCATTTATAGCAATATATCAGAAAAGTCAACTTAAATAGAAGGGAAAGCCTAGAGCTTTCAAATAACAAAGATTTTGGGACTCTCTTAAGACTCAGTGGGGTTTCCCTGGTAGCTCAGCTGGTAAAGAATCTGCCTGCAATGAAGGAGACCCTGGTTAAATTCCTGGGTTGGTAAGATCCCCTGGAGGAGGGATCCAACTCCAGTAGCAAGCCACTCCAGTATTCTTGCCTGGAGAATCTCCATGAACAGAGGAGTCCATGGGGTTGCAAAGAGTCAGACGTGACTAAGTGACTAAGCACAGCCCAGCACAAGACAGAGTAGGACAGTTTCATGATCTATTGGATGTTTGCCATAGCAGAGGGTATAGTAACAGCATGCCTGGCATGTTTTTGCCAACCTTGACCTACTACTTCAGGATGGGAAACCAGACTTCTCTGCACAAGCTTTGTGAGTCATTTTATTGAAAGCTGAGCTTCCTGTATCAATATTGCAAACTTGTAATCATATGTTTTAGATCTAAAAGACTACCTTTTCTTCACTACTTGGCATAACATTAAATGGCTATGCATCACCGTCTTATTTTATTAAGTACAGTTCTTATTTTAATAAACACAGTTCTTATTTTATCATTCCATATGTGAACTTATGATCCACACAGTCAAAGGCTTTAGCCTTGTCAATGAAATAGAGGTAGATGTTTTTATGGAATCCCCTTGCTCTCTCTATGATCCAGTGAATGTTGGCAGTTTGGTCTCTGGTGGAACATAACAAAAGGTGGAAAGCTCTTAAAGAGATGGGACTGTCAGACCATCTTGCCTGTCTCCTGAGAAACCTGTATGTGGGTTAAGAAGTAACAGAACTCTGTATGGGACAACTGATTGGTTCAGGATTGAGAGAGGAGTATGACAGGGCTGTGTTCTGGCATCTTGTTTATTTAACCTACATGCTCAGCACGTCATGAAAAATATAGGGTTGGATGAGTTACAAGCTGGAATCAAGATAAGTGGGAGAAACTTCAACAACATCAGGTTGCAGATAATACCACTCTAATGGCAGAAGGCAAAGAGGAGCTAAAGAGCCTCGTGATGAGGGTGAAGGAGAAGAGTGAAAAAGCTGCTTAAAACTAAATATTAAAAAAAACTAAGATCATGGCATCTGGCCCTATTACTTCATGGCAAATAGAAGGGGAAAAGGTAGAAGTAGTGACAGATTTTCTCGTCTTGGGCTCTAAAATCATTGATGCAGACGGTAACTGCAGCCATGAAATCAGAAGACAATTGCTTCTCAGCAGGAAAGCTAAGATAAACCTACACAGTGTGTTGAAAAGCAGAGACATTACTCTGCCAACACATGTCCATATAGTCAAGGCTATGCTCTTCCTGGTGGTCATGTAGGGTTGTGAGAAGTGAACCGTAAAGAAGGCAGAGTGCCAAAGAATTGATGCCTTCGAACTATGATGCTGGAGAAGACTCCTGAGAGTCCATTGGACAGCAAGGAGATTAAACCAGTCAATCTTAAGGGAAATCCACCCTGGATACTCATTGGAAGGACTGATGCTGAAGCTGAAACTCCGGTATTTTGGTCACCTGATGCAAACAGTCGACTTATTGGAAAAGTTCCTAATGCTGGGAATGATTGAGGGCAAAAGGAGAAGAGGGCATCAGAGGATGAGATGGTTGGATGGCATAACCAATACAATGACATGTACCTGGGCAACCTTTGAGAGATGGTGAGGGACAGGGAGGCCTGCAATGCTGCAGTCCATGGGGTTGCAAAAAGCTGGACACGATTGAGTGACTGAATAAAAACAGTGTGAATTTATGTGATATAAAAGTCACTGTCTCCATCCTGTATGATCATTAACAAGGGACAAATTTTGAAATATAATTACATCAATGGCATTTAAAATTTATTTTAACTTAAAATTGCTAGGCAACTTACACTCATTAATTCAATTAATCTTCACATTATCTAAGAGAAATTGTGTTTATCCAAGATTATTAATGAAGTCCAGAGAAATTAGTTTGCTTGCACTTAGCCACCTGACTAGTAAATGATAAAGATGGAATTAAAATCCAGGATACCTGACTCCAAAGCTCTTATTTTTAACCATGACATATGCAGAGGTGGTAAGAAAGAGGTAAGAGGCATCATTCAGTTTTGAATCTTCTAATCTTCTAGAAGAAGGCAGTCCTTAATTAGACTGCTCTTTGTTACTTCAGGATGTCTCCCACATGTTTGTTTTATTGATTGCTTTTGTTCAATGCAGAGCTCATGACAGCTGAGAGTCCTAGAACAAATTCTCATTGGGACCCTGATATTTTTCTTCTTCCAGATATTTTTAGGGTGTGCACATTAATCAAATGTATTATTTGTTTGAAATAATTTTGAGCACAACAGGCTGTGTAAAAACTAGTTTTAAAAAAAGTTAAATAAGTTATCCTGTCTTAAACTATTTACTGCCATTGTTTCAGAATTTCTTACAGGCAAGGTAAAAGAAGAATCTCCCTAGTATGAAAATATATCAACTTTTCTCTTGTTTTGTCAAAAAAAGATGTTCTATACTAAGATTATCATCAGATTTTTATAACTGAGTTTGTTTTCTTTGTTGAGCTAGGTCTATGAACAGAGAAACAAAAAATAAAAATAACAATCACACTGCTTACCAGTAAGCAAGACTTAAGTAGAATACTAGAAGTCTACAAGAATGTCACCTCATTTCCATTAAACAAGTTATTTTAGACATTGCCGATATATTAGAATTTCCCTGGAGACTGTAGAAAACACCAAGGCACAGATTTTACCACCAGAAATTCTTATTTAATTGTTCTGTGATAGAGTTTGAACATTACTTTATTATTTAACTGTTGCATATTTTTTTCATTTATCTATTTTATTTTTATATAGTGTACATATGATGAAATGCACTCATTTTAAATTTTTAGTTCTTATGTTTAAAAATGTTAGTATCTGGGAAAAAAAAAGTTAGTATCTGTGTAACCCCGGCACATCAGGATATACAGAATTTTTACTTTCCATTACTCCCTGAATTCCCTTGTGCCATTTTGCACTAAACCCACCCATTCATCCCTGACTCCAGGCTGTCATAGACCGGCTCTCAGTCACCACAGATTAGTCTTGCCTGCCCTAAAATTTTACATAAGTAGAATAATTCAATATGTATTATTTTTTGTATCTGGCATTTTTGTTGTTTAGCAAAATGCTTTTGAGTTTTATCCATGTTTTTGCACAGAGTTGGACACGATTGACATGACTTAGCAGCAGCAGCAGCATGTTTTTGTATGGATTCATATTCTTTCTTACTACACAGTATTACATGTGAGTTTATGCCATATATATATATATATATATATATATATTAATATACTGAAGCCGAATGTATATATGAATGAGAATTGGTTCTAGGACCCCTGCAGATATCAAAATCCATGGATACTCAAATTCCTAATGTAAAATAGTATGCCATTTTCATAAAATCTACACACATCCTTTGTAAACTCAGTGTAAATGATTTGTAAATACAACATAAATAGTTGCCATTGTGAAACAAATTCTGGTTTTGCTTTTTGGAACTTCTGAATTTTTTAAAAAATATTTTGAGCATAGTAGGTTGAATTCACAGACGTGGAATTGTGAAATATGAAGAACAAACTCTACTGGCATATAAATATTATATATATATGTATATATTATGCCCTGTGTTGAGTTCATTTTAAATTTTGCCTACCCTGTCTATCCTATGTTTGGGCAAATATTTTCTTATATATTTTTCTAGAACTTTTACAGCTTTAAGTGTATTATCCCATTGAGCTAAACTTTTTGGAAAAAGCAAATGGTTAAGATACATTTCTTTGGCTGTCCATTCCACCACTATTTAGTCAACTGATTATTTTTTGCCCATGACAACATTGTGAAAAATCAATTAACGTGATTTGGGAAAGGTTTATTTTTTTAGTGAATTGAACAGATGACAGGTAACAGGGTTCTGCCAAAAGAACTCACTGGTCATAACAAACACCCTCTTCCAACAACACAGGAGAACTCTACACATGGACATCACCAGATGGTCAACACCAAAATCAGATTGATTATATCCTTTGCAGCCAAACATGGAGAAGCTCTATACAGTCAGCAAAAACAAGACTGAGAGCTGACTGTGGCTCAGATCATGAACTCCTTATTGCCAAATTCAGACTTAAATTGAAGAAAGTGGGGAAAACCACTAGACCATTCAGGTATGACCTAAATCAAATCCCTTATGACTATACAGTGGAAGTGAGAAATAGATTTAAGGAACTAGATCTGATAGACACAGTGCCTGATGAACTGTGAACGGAGGTTCGTGACATTGTACAGGAGACAGGGATCAAGACCATCCCCAAGGAAAAGAAATGCAAAAAGGCAAAATGGTTGTCTAAGGAGGCCTTTCAAATAGCTATGAAAAGAGGAGAAGTGAAAAGCAAAGGAGAAAAGGAGAGATATTCCCATTTGAGTGCAGAGTTCCAAAGAATAGCAAGGAGAGATAAGAAAGCCTTCCTCAGTGACCAATGCAAAGAAATAGAGGAAAACAACAGAATGGGAAAGACTAGAGATCTCTTCAAGAAAATTAGAGATACCAAGGGAACATTTCATGCAAAGATGGGCTCAATAAAGGACAGAAATGGTATGGACCTAATAGAAGCAGAAGATATTAAGAAGAGGTGGCAAGAATACACAGAAAACTGTACAAAAAAGATCTTCACGACCCAGATAATCATGAAGGTGTGCTCACTCACACTCACCTAGAGCTGGACATCCTGGAATGTGAAGTCAGGTGGGCCTTAGGAAGCATCACTACAAACAAAGCTAGTGGAGGTGATGGAATTCCAGGTGAGCTATTTCAAATTCTAAAAGATGATGCTGTGAAAGTGCTTCATTCAATACATCAGCAAATTTGGAAATCTCAGCAGTGGCCACAGGACTGGAAAATGTCAGTTCATTCCAATCCCAGTGAAAGGTAATGCCAAAAAATGCTGAAACTACCGCACAATTGCACTCATCTCACATGCTAGTAAAGTAATGCTCACAATTCTCCAAGCCAGGCTTCAGCAATACGTGAACTGAGAATTTCCAGGTGTTCAAGCTGGTTTTAGAAAAGGCTGAGGAGCCAGAGACCAAATTGCCAGCATCCGCTGGATCATTGAAAAAGCAAGAGAGTTCCAGAAAAACATCTATTTCTGCTTTATTGACTATGCCAAAGCCTTTGACTGTGTGGATCACCACAAACTGTGGAAAATTCTGAAAGAGATGGGAATACCAGACCCCCTGACCAGCCCCTTGAGAAACTTGTATACAGGTCTGGAAACAACAGTTAGAACTGGACGTGGAACAACAGACTGGTTCCAAATAGGAAAAGGAGTATGTCAAGACTGTATATTGTCACCCTGCTTATTTAACTTATATGCAGAATACATCATGAGAAGTGCTGGGCTGGAGGAAGCATAAGCTAGAATCAAGGTTGCCGGGAGAAATATCAATAACCTCAGATATTCAGATGACACCATCCTTATGGTAGAAAGTGAAGAAGAACTAAACAGCCTCTTGATGGAAGTGAAAGAGAGAGTGAAAAAGTTGGCTTAAAGCTCAACATTCAGAAAACTAAGATCATGGCATCTGGTCCCATCACTTCATGGCAAATAGATGGGGAAACAGTGGAAACAGTGGCTGTTTATTTTTCTGGGCTCCAAAATCACTGTGTATGGTGATTGCAGCCATGAAATTAAAAGATACTTGCTCCTTGGAAGGAAAGTTATGACCAACCTAGACAGCATATTAAAAAGCAGAGACATTACTTTGCCAACAAAGGTCCGTATTGTCAAGGCTATGGTTTTTCCAGTGGTCGTGTATGGATGTGACAAAAGCATCAATTCTTCTGCATTCAGTTTTCTTTGTAGTCCAACTCTCAAATTGATGCTTTTGAACTTGGCGTTGGAGAAGACTCTTGAGAGTCCCTTGGACTGCCAATCTACAGGAGATTAGTCCTGGGTGTTCATTGGAGGGACTGATGTTGAAGCTGAAACTCCAATACTTTGGCCACCTGATTCGGAGAGCTGTCTCATTTGAAAAGACCCTTATGCTGGGAAAGATTGAGGGCAGGAGGAAAAGGGGATGATAGAGGATGAGATGGTTGGATGGCATCACTGACACAATGAACATGGGTTTGGGTGGATGCCGGGAGTTGGTGATGGACAAGGAGGCCTGCCATGCTGCAGTTCATGGGGTTGCAAAGAGTTGGACATGACTAAGCGACTGAACTGAACTGAACTGAACTGAAACCTTTGCGGTATCATTTTGTCAGTCCATGAAATTGGTTTGTCTCTCCATATTTTGAATAGTCTTAAATTATTTTCATAAATGATTTGTAATTACTAGCAAATTGTTTTTTCACATATGGCATTGAATTTCTTCCAAGTTTTTGTGACATTCATTTGTAAAACACCACACAATCCCCAACACAGTGGCACATTGCTCTTGGGTAATAATTTGGTTCTGAGAGAAGCAAGGATTAGCTAAAGAAATAGAATCCTGGAGTTTCAAAGAGTTGAGAGTATCATGTTCTGGCACATCTGTTGCTTTTATGTCTGACTGTGATTTTAGAAACTCTGGATAGCTACAAAAATGGCAAAATATTACTAAACAACCTAAAGTTACAAAGTATATTATGGGGGACATTCCAACTAGACAGGATCATTCAAATGAACAAGAATTTCCAAGTCAAACAGAATGAGATTCCTGTTTTAATTGGCATGCAGAAACCTACAAAAAAACTTGAAAATTCCTAGTTTTATTGGAAGTTTCATTACAAAAGACTAAAGAAAAATTAAAGACACAGGAGGCATGTAAAGCAAGAGATCATAAGACTGATGTGACTTCTGCTACTGCCCTCTATCTTTTGTTACCTAACATTTAGTCTACTAATTCTCTACATGAATTGCTTTTCCACTCTGAAGAGACTGCAAGATTATAAACAAAAGTCAAAGATTGCCACACCAACTCCAACACCCCTGTATCTGCCCTTGAAGGTAGGCTCTCCCAGGATTGATGGGACTCTGAAGGATTCTCTGGCAAAATGCTACCAGTTATTCCCTCAAATACGCAGAGAAACTAAAATTAAAATTAACGTGAAACTTTGCCATATTCTAGTACTCTCTTCTGCAAACTTATTTACTCTGGAGTCTGCATATGGAATCCAGAGAAAATTGGCAAAAGCCAGCAAAGGATGAGAATTCTTACCAGTGTCAACTGTCCTGGATCTCTGTAGTGTCTAGTTGAGAGAGAAAGATAAAAATTTTGCATTGCCCCTTATTGATTATCAATCATTTTGTCTCCTAGGAACAGTTATTGCCTTCTTGTTTGTCTCATTTTGTGTCCTAAGAACTTGGATTGGCTTTTTCCTGCCCGGGACACACAGGTTTTTGGTTCTTTCATATGCAGGCAGCTCAACTGTCAGGCTGGGGGCCTCAAAATATGGTTGGACAGAAATGTCGTTTGCAGCCCACTTGGGTCTAGATATTGCCAAGCAGAATTGGGTGTGCAAAATTCATAGCTGGAGTCCTACTGACTATTATCAACTCTCAGGAAATAATTTTTCTTTTGTTGGGCTGTCTTTGAGAATGACTCTGAATCTTGGGAAGATAGTATCTTTTGCACCCTCTTTGGGGATGCCTCTTGGCTTTCCAGGTGGTGCAGTGGTAATCTGCCTGCCAATACAGGAGATGCAAGAGATGCAGGTTCAACCCCTGGGTCAGGAAGATCCCCTGGAGCAAGAAATGACAACTTGCTCCAGTATTTTTGCCTGGAAAATTCCACGGACAGAGGAGCCTGGTGGGCCTATAATCCATGGGGTCATAAAGAGTCGGATACGACTGAGCATGCACGCACTTGGGTCCATGAGGTCATTCAATACTTCCAGGAATATTTACTGTTGTCTCAGTTGAAATCTCACAAGGTATTTGGAAGGATATATTTTTCTAAGTAATTCTGTGATCAGAAGTTGGCAAAATAAAAAACTGACCTTCAGATCCTGATAGGAACTTTTTTTAAAGGTCTTCTTTCTTAAGCTAAATGAAACTCTTTAAACAGAAAGAAAAACATTTAAAAGAAAAATAGCTCTGAATCTAGAACATAGGAATCTTTTGATTTGTAAGTTGAAAATCTTTTCCCTGATATAAAGATGCAAACTGATAGTAATGTTCTTCAGTGGGTGGATCAGTCCCTGATCTCATTCCCATAGCATCTTAACTCCTTGAGAAATTAAAAGCAACTGTTCTACAAATTGAGGACATCTTGTACAACTTGTCTTACAAATTGTCTTTAGAATAGAATAAGTTCACCTGTCCTTTTGACCAGTCCCCAAACCTCCTCTATTGACCTCAAATATTTGTAGGAATTATAAAAATTCTAGATTTAGTAAACAAAAATCTGTCTTGTAGGAATTCACAGTCTTTCTCTGTGTCTTTACAAATGTGAATATTCTACCCCATCTTCTCTAAGACCTCAGGGCCATTTCTTTGAAATGTAAACTTCAGGGAAGTAATTTATCAGAAGAAAGAAATTGGGAAAAGATATTTGAAAACTGGGTGAGTGAAAAATCTTAAAAGTCTTCTCCATAGATAATATTTAAAAGTTTAAAACATCTGAGCAGATAACCTTAACTTATTCCATCTATCAGCAATATCATTTGGATTCAGCTATTCTTCTTCAAACTAGTGAGTTTTGCATTATCATACCCAATTCATGGCTAAACATTTAAAATAAAAGTTTTCAGATCTCCATGTTTGTCTGTATATTTATGTATGTCTTTGCATACATATTGTAAATGTATGATTTTTGTCTACCTTTGGATAAGTCTATGTTAAGAGCTCTGTTTAAGTTCACAAGATAATTTTCAGTAAACGAAAGTTAAAGTTTGTTGATTTCATTAAAATATAGGCATGTCTTTAGAGTTTTCAGCAGTGAATATAATATTTTTATTTTACTTACATTAATCAAAAGACACTGGAGGAGGGCACGGCAAACCACTCCAGTATTCTTGCCTGGAGAATTAGAGCAGAGGAGCCTGGCAGGCTACGGTCCATAGGGTTGCACATGACTGAAGCGACTTGGCACAACCACAAGTCAAATAAGCTCATGTTTTCTCTGCTACAGAATTTGTCAGCAGGAAAGATAACTTAGGTGATGGTTAGCTGTTTAATGTCTAATGAAAATGCCATGAGTAATCTAAACATAATTGTTGTGTGTGTGTGTGTGTGTGTGTGTGTGTGTGCACTCAGTCATGTCCGACTCTTTGCGAACCCAAGAACTGAAGTCCACCAGGCTCGTCTGTCTGTGGGATTTCCCAGGCAAGAATACTGGACTGGGTTACCATTTCCTACTGCCGGGGATCTTCCCGATACAGGGGTCGAATCCATGTCTCTTATTATCTCCTGCATTGACAGGCAGATTCTTTATCACAGTACCAGCTGGGAAGCCCAAATATAATTATTAAGAAAAATAAACAGATGTAAGATAAAAGTTCATAAATGGATTTTTCAACAGTAATTATTCTTTATGGTATGTCTACTTAAAAAATAGTTTCCAATATCTTTTTGGTAACTTGCATGCTTCAAGTTATACTGAGATAAATTCAATGGTAGGTATTCATTGAATATCTAAATCATTTTCAAATAACATAAAATGATGGAACATTTATTACTGAACTTAGATTTGTCAACTTTTGGCTTCCTTTTACAGAGGAACTAAAAGTATTTGGGTGTATTAGTAAACACGTTTGTACCACACTGAAAAATTTAGAAGTAAGAATATACTTATAGAAATTCTGAAATGTATTCATAAGCTTACTAATCTACAGAATGGTAGAGTGAGAGTTTACAAATTGCTTTCTTCTTAGTTTTCACTAGAAATTAAGCATTCTAAGGGTTACAGATTCTAATTAAGATAGATAAATTAAACTACTGGAAGGAATAAGGGAAACATGTATGCACAAGGGGATTAAGTTGTGTTTTTGGTAAGAAAAGGTGTATGGTATGAAGATGTATTTTTTTTTAAGGGGAAAAGAGAGTAACTTTTTCCTAGAGTAAAATGACTGATTTTTCCAGAAAGCGAAAGATGGAAAAAAGTAGGACATATAAACAGTTGTAGAATGTTCGTGAAAAGACATCTTGGTTAAGGAATTTTTATGTGTGGTCTAACTGGGTAAAATTAGAATGGATATATTCAGGCTATCTTATTTTAATATCAAAAGTACACTGGTGCAAAATTAGTATTTGGTTTTCTCTACGTTTTATTAGATTATTGGTCTGCCCTTAATTATAAATTGTAAACAAAGGTTTTTCTTTAACTTTTAAGTATCTGCCCAGAAAGCAGAGATTTTGTGTTTTATCATAATAGTTTACTGTCCTTCATGTTGTCTTTATCAGGTCTTTGGTTGCATATGAAAACTCAGTCTTCTTAATATTAAAAGAGCTAAGGCTTTTTACAATGATGTAGCATTCTACATTTGTTTTCAAAGTCTTTAAAATTTATTTTGATTAAATAGATTTTTTTGTGAAACTCCTTCCAAATCAAATTCTAAATAAAGTCTTTTTGCCTTGAACTAACTTGGATTTTTCAAAGGGTCCTTGGAACATCTCAAATGATTTGTCCCCTCTTTTTATAAAAAGAGAAATGTTAAACTAATTAAGCTTATTTGATATGTTAAGTCACATAGGAATCATTGTCAAATAAGAAGTGATGTTTAAACTTTTTAGGTTATATTTATATGTTATTAATATCAGTGTTATAGAAATTGTATAAAATTTTTAAAAACCCAGTATGTCCTAGTATAATTTTATTAGCCATAATCCCAATTATCATCTTAAAATGTTGTGTTACAAAAAGTAACCAACATTCTTTGTCAATTTCAGTATAATTAACTCTCATCAGATCTTTAACCATAAACTTTAAGTCTTTTGTCATTTATAAACACTTATTGTCTCATTCTGATGTTTTTGCAAAAGTAAGAGTCACGGAAAGGACCTTACCAGTGTCTTGACACTGACATTGCTGCCAAATTCAGTTCAGTTCAGTTCAGTCGCTCAGCTGTGTCCAACTGTTTGTGACCCCATGGACTGCAGCATGCCAGGTCTCCTTGTTCTTCACCAATCCCAGAACTTGCTCAAACTCATGTCCATTGAGTCAGTGATGCCATCCAACCATCTTGTCCTCTGTCATCCCCTTCTCCTGCCTTCAATCTTTCCATGCATCAGGGTCTTTTCTAATGAACCAGCTCTTAGCATCAGGTGACCAAAGTATTGGAGTTTCAGCCTCAGCCTCTGTCCTTCAACTGAATATTCAGGGTTGATTTCCTTTACGATTGACTGATTTGATCTCCTTGCTGTCCAAGGGACTCTCAAGAGTCTTCTCCAACACCACAGTTCAAAAGCATCAGTTCCTCAGCACTCAGCCTTCTTTATGGTAGAACTATCACATCCAAACATGACTACTGGAAAAACCATAGCTTTGACTATACAGACCTTTGTTGGCAAAGAAATGTCTCTGCTTTTAAATATGCTGTCTAGGCTAGGTCTAGGAAGACCATAGCCTTGTCCCTAGGATGTCTGTCAGCAGAGCAATGTCTCTGACTTTCAGCACACTTTCTAGGTTTGTATTTTTTTTTTCCTTGGGGCTCAGCTGGTAAAGAATCCACTTGCAATTCGGGAGAGCTGGGTTTGATCCCTAGGTTGGGAAGATCCCCTGGAGAATTCCATGGATTGTATAGTCCATGTGTTTGCAAAGAGTTGGACATGGCCGAGCGATTTTCACTTCACTTCACTTCCTGGCAGAAAGCAATTGTCTTCTGATTTCATGGCTGCAGTCACCATCTGCAATGATTTTGGAGCCCAAGAAGAGGAAATTTGTTACTACTTCCACATTTTCCCTATCTATTTGCCATGAAGTAATGGGGCCAGATGCCATGATCTTAGTTTTTTTTAATAGTTTTAAGTGGGCTTTTTCACTGTCATCCTTCACCCTCATCAAGAGGCTCATTAGTTCCTCTTCACTTTCTGCCTTTAGAGTGGTATCATCCGCATATCTGAGGTTATTGATGTTCCTCCTACTTATCTTGATTCCAGCTTCTAACTCTTCCAGCTTGGCATTTCTGATGATGTCCTCAGCATATAGGTTAAACAAACAGGTGACAGCAGACAGCCTTATCCTACTTCATTCTCAGTCTTGAACCAATCAGTTGTTCCGTACAGCATTCTAACTGTTGCTTTTTGACCCGCATAAGGTTTCTCATGAGACAGGCAAGATGGTCTGGTATTCCCATCTGTTTAAGAAGAGCTTTCCACAGTTTGTCATGACCCACAGAAAGGCTTTAGGGTAGTTGATGAAACAGAGATAGTCGTTTTTCTGAAATTCCCTTGTTTTCTCTGTAATCCAGCAAATGTTGGCAGTTTGATCTCTAGTTCCTCTTCCTTTTCTAAACTCAGTTTGGACATCTGGAAGTTCTTGGTTTACATAATTCTTTACCTATAGATGTAAGTAATTCCCTCCCATGAGAAAAATAAGCAACTCACCCTCAAATCAGCCCCTTTCACCATTTGCCTCTTTACTTTCAAACTTCAGTTTACTTTCTACATCATACCTCTGACTTCAGTCACATTGATGCACTGAAACTATTCTCATGGAACCCATAGCTGTCTGATTGCCACAGTTACTAGTATTTTCCAGCTCTTCCCATCCCCTTTAGCATTTGACCTTTTAATGACTCTTACCTCATTGTCAGAACATCCCTCTTCATTGACTCCCCTGAGCCATAATTCTAACCTTACTGCCTTCTTTGTGGACCCTTTTTCCTTGACCCCTAATTTGAAACCCATCTCCTGAGCTGTTTCATCTGCATTCTCCATATAGATCTTTTTCTTATATTGTCTTTCTGATTTCCACCTTTTAGAATATCTTTCCTGACATAGCTGACTTGGAATTTCCTCAGAATCTGAGATACTAGCACTTGTGAGATCCAAAAAAGTTCAAATGGGAGAAAGGCTTTAGGAAATTTTTACACTTTACATTTTGCCAAAGCTCAAGAATATGTCCCTGCCTGAAACAGCATTGGTGAGCTTGTCTATGTTTTCCAGTCCCTGAGGCTTGAGAATATGGCACCAAAAAGAAAAACAGCATGCATGCAATATCATATTCTTCTTAACTATGGATAAACTGCTCTCCAATATCATAGATCTCACCTCTCACAGTGGTGAAAGCCCACTTCTTCCAGCAGTGTTTTTTTGTGTTTATTCCAGAGAAACACTGGGCAGCCTATTAAAAAGCCATTTGGATTTCACATGAAGCTGTGTATCTTTTGTAACTCAAGAAAGAATTCTACTGAAGAAATCAGAAGGGTCTCATTTCTTGCATCCTGCTGGCCAGAGAGAAGGAGAGATGGATTAACTAACTCATGCAGATTGGATGTCCTTTCAGCGATGATTACAGGTGTTTTCTAATCACCCTTCTGAGAAAGTTTCACAGTGCTGCTTACAATGATACAAGAAAATTTGCAATCTCTTTTCTTCCATAAGGGGATGATATAGGTGGCCAGTGTGCTACGAAATAAGACATCATTTCTTCTTTTGTAGAATGATCCACAGAACTAAAATAATTTGAAAGACTCCCAGCTAAGTGCTGCACAATTAGCCAACTTATGCTCCACACCCTACCAGCAAGATAAACAAATACGCTTTTATATTTGAAGGGGGATTCAGAATAGAACCCATCTGTGACTCCTTGCTGGTCATTACTCAAGTTGAATCATTTAGTTGAGGTGTAGCCAGGGAGGGGGTGAAGGGGAGAAAAGTAAGTGATGGAGCACAGCCATTACTCTCCTTGATACTGTCAGAAGAAGCCCAAATAAAAAGGGTAGTGTAGTTTTCTTATAGTGAAACTAACCTTATTATTGTGGAAGCAAGGTGTTTATGGTATGAAGCCTGTTACTAAAGACATCACATTCTGCCCTCCTCAAAAGCCAAAACACAGGGAAATCTCAAAGCTATAGAAACATAAATTCTCTAGTTAAATGGTTTTGTTTTTTTTTTTCATTTTTCTAATTCCAGTAAACATAGGCAGGACTGATCTTCAAAGCCTCATGTGTTAGTCTGTTTGGGCTGCTATAACAAAGTATAAAAAACTGAAGGGCTTATAAACAATAGAATTGTATTTCTCACAGTTCTGGAGGCTAGAAATTGCAAGACCATTCAGTGTCTGGTGAGGTCCATTTCTTGTTTCATAGACAGCTGTCTTTTTACTGTAACTTTACTTGATGGAAGGAGCTAAGGAATTCTGTGAGATCTCTTACAAGAGCATTAATCCCATTCATGAGGGCTACACCCTCATTACCCAAGTACCTCCCAGAGGCTGCATCTCCTAATTCTGTCTCTGTGGGTATTTTAGGATTTCAACAAGTGAATTTTTAGGGGACACAAACATTCAGTCCATAACACTTCAAATAATAAACCCTGGAGCACTGGACAATGATGCTGTTCTTGCAAATGAAGCTAAAATCTCAGCCCTGGTCCATAGAAAAATAGTGGACCAAACTTAGAGGTCTGACTTCCACTATGCAATCTGGAATGGGAGAATTCTGCTTGACTGTATTCTCAGCCTGTGGGGGGAAAAAGGTTGACATCAACCTGTTGGTCCATGTTCAATAATGACTTCACTCTTTTGTATTGGGGTACACAATGTAACGGGTGACAATTATAACTTCCCCAAAATGCACAGGACAGTGATCGAAGCATACTTAAGCCCTCCTCAACAACCACATCTCTAGGCTAACAGGTGTTTCTGGAAAGTGGAATTGAGTTCTGTGGCTACATTTTGTCCAGCTGTTCTAATCATAAATCCACAAGTATCACATCCATGCACAAATACATACTTCCTTTTCAAGGAAACTAAACTAGTGTTCATTCAAGGAAGTGTTTTGCTTTATGTTTCTCTTATTTCAGCACCATATTTGAAACAATTCAAACAACAACAACAACTAGGAACCTCAGATATTTCCAGATTAAGCTGATCCTGTTCTGTTCTTTAAAGTTCAAAAATGTTATTTACAGAAAGTCATAAATATCTTATAATTTCAGGAAAAAGAAGAAATCACCCCACACCAGAAGATCTTGTAACTGAGTAATTCTACAACAGTTGGAATTAGCCAAGGTATGCCTGTTCCTCCTCTGTTCTCTTTATATTATGTTTGCCCCTCAAATTCATGCATCAGTTACGTCTACCTCTTTGATATAGCTACAAAATATTTTAAAATCTAGATGTACTACCATTGATTATTTTGAACACATATATTTGCTCTCTGTCCTTAAAAATCAGTAAGACATTTTAAAAAATAATTTTCATTAAAATTATATAAAACTGAGAGTTTCAAAAAAGGGAAAAAAGAAATAAATAGCATTATTTATTACAATGCTTTACTTAATAAAGCTTATTTTAATAAGCTTTAATAAGCTTTACTTAATGCTTATTTTAATGAATAGCATTGTTTATTACAATAATTACAAAATTATTACAAATAGTAATAATTTTTAAATGAGAAAATGATTCCAGTGCTGGGAAATATGACTCAAGAATGGTCAAGTATGATAGCATATCCTTACCTAAATTAACAGGAGAGAACATGTAATGTCTCAAGGTTTATTTCTATTCTGTTAATCATTTCTCCCTGTATTACAGTATATCTAAATTAAACATAAATTTGTTGCTGTCAAAATTCCAGGTTTAAAAAAAAATCTATTAAATAATGACTTTGAATTTGAACTAGATAATCCACAATTATTTACCATGATTTCTGAACTCACACGAATACTCCCTGAGAACATAAAGAACTTCAGCATTGAGGCTATTTTTATATGAGCCTAGTTGGTTGATTTTGTTTTCTTTGGTTTTGTTTTTCGCTAAGGGGATACAAGAGAGTGGTTATTAACATTTTTAGACTTAATGTACAAAATTCTCATGTAAGTTGTACATAGTTGCTATTTCATGTTGGCAAACCTGACAGGCTTTCATCATAATATAGTGCATTAAAATCCCTCATTTGACTAAACATGGGCAAATGGCAAACCAGCTGGTTATGCAATAATCCAGATGAGCTTAAAAGTTCTGGAGAAGAGACGAGTTGCTAAATGTTGTGATTGAATCAAGATTTTCTTGTCAAACATAATTAGCTGAATATGGAAGCAGGTCAGCAGTTAGACTGCTCTGTCGGTCTCCAAGCACTGGAAATAGCCTTAGGGAGTCAAGAATCCCATATTTAAAACCTAGATTGAAGGGAAACTCTAAGAAAAAGAATAGGCCTTCGGCAACTGCATGACTTAAAATAATAAAAACAAACAAAAACAAAAAAACCTGTTGTTCAAGCTGTCTTGGCAACAGTTCTCTCATAGGATAATTGTCAATCCTAGGAGACATGAATGGTGTGGAAACCAAATGTGTTTGTGAGGATGTCCAAAACAGTCACTGATGATTCAAAGTATTATCATGTTCCTGTTGGCATTTGCCACCTATAAAGTGAAAAATGACCCCTGTAATGATCATTTCTACAGTGAGCTTATAACAATTGAGATGTTACATGACTTGTGAAATTTAAAATATGATCCACTTATTTTCAGCACAGATATGTTATTCTGTGTTAATTCTCTTTGACAGTGTTCTTCCTTTTGATGAAAATTTTATTCACCACAGAGGTACTATGTATGTCTTTAAGATTTACTTTATCCTCTAGAATCTACACAAGATGATTTTATTCTTGTAGCAAACTAAAAACTAATAATAACTGCATGTTTTGTGGCTACTAGAAGATGAAAGACCTACTGAGCACAAAATTTACCCAGAAAGAGTTAACTGTGTCTGCCTTCTGTTTGGGGTGTCCTGTTAGTCTTTATACTAAACTGGCATGTCCTGTCTCTGATTAACTTTATAATTTCTTCAGTACCTTTAACATCAAGATAAATTTGGTTTCTTCATGTGAAAAGAGGGGGTTACAGTGCTAAGATTCAGTTGATCCCTATCTTTATAAATACTACAGCAAAAAAAGTTTTAATTCGCAGATATTTCAGAGGGCTTTGATATATATATATTTTCATTTTCTGCCCCTTGCAGACTTTTTGGTAAGGTAGGTTTCATTGCTTAAACTTTACATTTTTTAAGCTATAGATTGAAAGTCCAGCCTGTTCACTATTTTTTAATCTTTGTCGGTTGAATTGTGCATCTCTCCAACCACTTCCAAATTGGTATGTTGCAGCCCTAACTCTCAGTTCCTTAGAATATGACTTTATGTGGAGATAGGATCTCTAACTAGAGATAATCAAAAATGTAAGATCATTCTGGTGGGCCCTGATCCAATATGAGTGGTGACCTTATAAAATAAGGAAATTTAGAGATAGACACACAAACAGGAAGAGAGCCATATGAATTTGAAGGCAGAGATGGGTGATGCTTCTACGCTACAAAGATCACCTGCAATCCTCCAGAAGCTGGAGGAGAGGCATGGAATCACTTCTTTTCTTGGCCTTCAAAACGAGCTAAACCTGCTTGTTACTGAGTCTAAGCACATACTTCTCACCACACCATAGGCCAATAAATTGAGAGATGAGTAACTGGGCAAGGAATAGTGATTTTATTTGGAAAGCCAGTAGATGAGACTATGGTAGACTAGAGCTCCAAAGAAACCATCTTACCCAAGTTAGAATTCAGATATCTTTTGTACTAAAAGGGAAGGGGGTGTGACTGGTTGTTGCAAACTTCCTTGTACCAGAGTCATTTGTTCTTGCCGCTGTCCAGTAGATCTAGTCACCACATTCCTGTAGACCTCCAACAGGACAATCGTTATTTTCTGTTTTGCAACTTTTTCTTTGTATGAATGGTAAAGTGTTACACCTTAAAGGTTGAAGCCTTGAGAATGGGCTATCCTGTACATTTCAAGCTATTAGGCAACATTCTTCTACCAAGGTGGAGGGTCAGCCAAGCCTGTGCATGACTAAGCACAGGTAACAGAGAATAGGAGTTAGAGCTAAAGGCATCGATCCAAGACAAAGTCAAGTTTGTTCTCTGTTACTTGCTGATTACTTGATTTGGGACTTTTAGACTACAAAACTGTGAAATAGTAAATTTCTGTTTGTTTAAGCCACTATGTTTATGGTACTTTGTTGAGGCAGGTCTAGAAAACTAACATGAATTAAATATAGAGCTGAAAAAAGAAAATAGAAATGGACTGATTCTGTTGTTGATTTTCTTTTAACATAACCACTTATTCCCACCAAGAATTTTCTAATTGATTCAAGTAAAAAAATTACTGATTTGGGTCACTTCCAGTTTTACTTAACATTACTTTCCACAATGACTTTCGGGGGTGGGGGCAGGGATAACTCCTCTCTGGCCCCTTGTTGACACATTCAGTAACTAGAGCATTTGATGATTAACACCACTCATCAGGTCACCTCCTTCCTACTCATGTATCATAAAGGTTTCCTGCAGCTCCCAGCAGTGTCATACTAATTCAGTGCCCTAGCAAAATTAACAGCAGGAAACAAGCCTTTTGTAATTTTCTTCCTTTATAAATAGCATTGTTCATTCAGTAAAGGATAGCAGTTCCAGCTGTAATTGTTTCTGCACTGAAAAGTTACTTTCTTTCCATCAGTCTTAAAAATCAATCAAAATGAATGCACGTGCAATTAACCAGCCTACAGAGAAAGGGAACATTCCTTTTACTTTGATACTCCTGTTTTCATATCTCCAAGTGTGTCTTATTGTGCAGGCATTTTTAAAGGAAGCATTCAATACATTTAATGTGTCTTGAAGTTGCCCCTGGAGAAAGTGGAACTGTAGATGGAGCATGGGTGAGAGTATGCGAAATTTTTTATCTCAAAAAATGATTTTTTTTCTCAATGAAACACTTAATTTTTAATATAATTTGAATGTGGAATTTGGGACTTTGTGCTTTCCATAAGCTTTCACCTCTTTGAATAAACATCAAAGAGCATGACTGATAGAATGCATGGACAGAGTCGATAAGTTTTATAAGAAATCACCAAACTGTCTTCCAAAATGGCTGTAACATGTTGCATCCCCACCCATTTTCATTCTCAAGAATTAATGAGAGTTTCTGTTGCTGCACATGCTAGCCAGGATTTGGTATTGTCAATTTTCTGGATTTGGCCATTCTAATAGGTGTTTGGTGATATATATTTCCATCTTAATTTGCGTCCCTGATGATGTATGATATGGTGCTCTTTTGTCATCTTTACATTTTCTTTGGTGAGGTGTCTGTTAGGTTCTTTGATCCATTTTAAATCAGGTTTCTGTTTCCTTATTCATCAGTTTTAAGAGTTCTTTGTATATTTTGGATAACAATCTTTGTCAAATGTGTCTTTTACAAATATTTTCTATCAGTATTGGCTTATTTTCTCATTCTCTTGACATTATCTTTCACAGAGCAAAGGGATTTGTTTGTTTTGTTCTTTTTTAAAATCCAATTTATCATTTATTTCTTTCATAGATTTTTGTGTTTGGTATGTTCTATTTAAAAAGTCATTGCCACACTCAAGGTCATCTAGATTTCTTTCTATTATCTTCCAGGAGTTTTATGGTTTTGTCTTCTCCATTTAGCTATAGGTCCATTTTGAGTTAATTTTTGTGAAGAGTATACATTCTCAGTCTAGAGTCTTTGCCTTTTTTTTTTTTTTTTTGTCATATGGATGTTGAGTTATTCTAGCACTATTTGTATAAGAGGCTGATTATCTTGGCTTCATTGTATTGCCCTTGCTCCTTAGATTGTATTTATGCAGGTCTATTTCTGGGCTTTCTACTCTACTTAATATGTCTATTCTTTTGCCAGTACAACACTTTCTTGATTACTATAGTTACATAATAAAATCCAAAATCAAATAGAATCAGTTCTCCAACTTCAATCTTTTTAACATACTTTATTCTCACCATTTCAGACTTTATACATAAAATCCCCTGAATGGAAGGGGTAGGAATTTTCTATTTTTCCCCCAAGTGGGTAAGGTAGAAGAAAGGAAAATATGTGAAGAAAATTGTATTTAGTAACACGTTTCTATTAAAAAGGTAGACCATATGCCTTTTGCCTCTCCTTATGAACTTTAGAATCAATTTGTTGATATCCATAAATTAATTTGTTGGAATTTTTATTGGGATTGCATAGTTTAACTTGCTTTTGTGCTTAAAAAAATCAATCAATAAAAGCAATATTATACAGATGACCCTTGAACAAGACAGCTTTGAACTATGCAAATCTACTTATATGAGAATTTTTTCAACACTACAGTAGTACACGATGTAAGATTGGTTCAGTCCACAGACAAAGAACTATAGACGCGGACAGTCAACTGCAAATTATGCTCAGATTTTCTATTGCACAGATGGTTGATGCCTCTAACACCTGCATTGTTCAAGGGTCAACTGTACTAGGAAAATCTCCAAAAGAATAAGTCCTATAAGTTAAATCTGACTGCTGAGTTGAGAAGAAACGAAAGAATTGCTCTAAGACATTAAACTCTGTTCTCCATAGAATGTCATCTAAAATTAGAAAAATACAACTACATTCCACAACTATTTGGTGAATGTCAACTGAAGAACTTCAAAACATGGAGACTGATCAGCATTAGTATAATACTATCACATGGTGATTAATTTGGGTTATGCATTGTTATTTACTACTACTAAAGGAATATTAGGTTCTAAAAATTGATTTTATCTACAAAGTTAAGAGAAATGATGGATCGTTTATTTAAAATATGGAAGTAAACATTTTTTCAATTGCATGTATTCACTTTTTCAAGTGTGTTCAAACTTGACACATATTTTTAAATTGTAACTTTTTGCCCATGTATAATATTCTGTAAAGGAGGCTATTTACTTCATCAAGGCAATAATTTAAGTACTAATGTGTTTAAACTCTAATGGCCAAATATACAAAAAAGAAAAAAATACCTATAAAAGTAGCAAACACATTTTTTAGACTAAATAAAAATGTCTTGTTATTAATATTATTCTTACTTTGTTTTGTACCTGAGTTCAGCAAAACAACATGAATGAGGTTCTAGCTGAGATTGTTTATTCAAGCAAAAACAGAATTAGAAAGGGCGGTGACACATACATCATTGCCACTGTTAGAAACAGCTTTGAAAATTCAGTCTCAGTTGAGTGTATTAAACTCTATGAATTACTGGGCAGGCAAAATTATAGTCCACTTGGATAATTATAGTTCACAGTCATATCTAATGGGATCTGCATAAATCAGGGTATTGTTTGCCACAAAGCGTATTTATCCTTGTCAAATTATTGTAATTGGACATTTACAAAGGACCATTTCTATTCATAAACATGACTTTTTAAATGAATATTTATAAAGCACTTGTTAAAGAAAATAAATTTACTCAGGTAATTTTGAACTGTGATTTTTACAGCATGTAATAAAAAAATCATTTCTTACTAAGGAAACCTCTCTACTAAGTGTCTGCTGATGACAAAACTCAAAATTAGATAGAGATACATAGGATCCTTTCAGCAGTTCTAGGGCAATATTCCATAGTCCCTGTGTGCCAACAACAACAAAAAACCCTCATAAATTTAAGTTCTAAGTAAGGGGCTAATTTTTGTTGAAGAAATAACACTAAGACAACATCCACTGGCACACGGATACATACCCCATACTTATACAACTTATATAAAGCCTGACAGATAATTCTATCTGTATTGTAGAACTTTCAGAAAGATGAGTAATAATTTATTACAAAATTTATCAGGATAAGTTTTTTAGACTACCACATATTGTACTTTGGAAACCTCATTTTTTGAATTGGAATTCTTTTTCATCTTATTTAGTATTACTTTCTCTATTAGTCAAATTAACATTACAAAACAGATCCTTTTTATAGAGTCTTTGGCTGTTAAGGGTATTACTTGTTTTGGAATATAAATAAACAATATGAGGACTCAATTCCTTATGTCTTTGACTAGCTGTCTATACTCTGAGGCTACTTCTGTTAATCTGATGATTGTTCTTTATATCATGGACAACATTACTGGAAGATGCACTCATTTATTATTAGGGCATGGACCACAAAACTTTCTGATTCTATTGAGTTGGGCTAGGTCACCAGAAACTAAAACATCTCCCGTAAAAATAAGCCTTTGACAAGGAAGTTTTTGTGGCCTTTTTATTCCCTGCTTCCTCCCAGCATGTGGTTGGCTTCATTCCCCTTTGATTATCTAAGACTGACCGTCTCCTCCAGGTAGCTCAGAACTATGCCAGTGTAGCAGCTGGTAGCGATGGAACAAGGGCAGCAAAGGGCAAGTCATGTGAGTCAGACGAATATACTGTCCTTTGAGTTCTATGTATAACCAGTTTATCCTTTTTGGCAAAACTTCCTCTTCCACCAAACTCTACCCAAACTGGTCTAGTTTTGTTGTTGAGAAATGCATTTTCTCCTGCATGTACAACAAAGCTGTACATTTTCAGGAGGAAAGACAGTTTTGAATTACCTTTAGAGACTGAAATCTCACCCTAACACTCTACTTAAATTGTCTGTTGTTTCCTGATAAGAGCATATGCTATCACAGTTGTAATTAGCATCTAGTTTGTTTTCTTAGAACATCTTTTCCTTTTGTCTTTGCTTATTCTCATTATTCATGATTCAGTTAAACCAATATATTATCTTTAAATCTTTTTCTCTCACAGTCTTCATCAGATAATCTTCTCTGAAATTCTGCATATTAGTGTCCAAATGTTTTATAACTGTATTCCCAACTTAACAGTGGGATCCTGCATCCAGAAACCGGGGTCATTTAACTCTGAATTCTCAGTACCTACATGTAGTCAATGCATTTTCAGTATGTGAAGAGATTATGGTAGCTCTTAGGAAAGCCTTGATCCCTGAGAAAAACATCCCACCTATTCTAAAACTTGAGTACAGTTCCTATGTTGCATTAAAATTGTGATAATTTATCTATATCTGAAAGAGAAGCACCTGACTCAGAAATAGGACATATGGGCAGAGGACTAGAAGGGAAACTTAGATTATGTTGTCTATCTGAGCAAAACCTTCCAGTGCCTTCCCATATTTCAGTCTGTAGTTATATACACACATTCCTGTACTCTCTCTTGTATTGTAAGGTATCAAAGCCCTACTACCATTTTTATCAAATTCTCTTTTTTCAGTGATTATAAATGTGATTAATGTCTGTCAACCAGATATATTTATGTGGTATTTTGAGATAAAAATAATAAAAAAAAATATTGCTTTCTTTAACAGTGGTAGTACACAAAACACATGACTTCACAGACATGATATTTTGAGGCAATTTCTAGATCTTTCTCCTGTGAATGCCCCGGGATAGCATAACAATAAAACACTTAGGTTGTCAAAGAACGTGGCTTTCACAGACGCATTGCAAACATTGAGGGGAAAAATAATCCGTATCCAAGAGGTTTATTTTTATGAGGACTAATCTCTGGCCTCTCCGTATTGAAAAGAATCACCTGTAATTGTCCTGCCACCAGGTGACCGGCTGGCTTCCTTGGACACAAAGCCCTGTTGGTGAGTCAGCGCTGAGCTTTGCTGCTGACTGGTAGACACTTGTAGCAGTGGTGGCGGCAGCTGAACAGAGGAGAAGTCCATGTCTAAAGCCTGCGTATAAGCTCCACCCGAACTGTCTTGGCCACAGTGAACATGAGCCGACTGAGCAAACACCAGGGCGGCAAAGACTTTTATCAGTGAATTCAGGCACTGTCAGCTTGGAAAACTCATCTCAAATTTTACTTCTCAGCACTGTTGTTAAGACACTGTATTATTTAGTATCTGGCAAAATGTTGAACCCAGTGTTGTTTAACTGTGGATTCAAAGAGGCATAGTTTTGAATCTCAGGAGATTCTCTTTTTGGGGATACCATTTAATATTCCATGGAGAACTATAAGAACTTACTAAAGACAGTGATCAATGAAGTCTCTGACCCCTTCATGACTGAAGATTTAAATACTGACAGCTAAATGCTGGGTGAGAGCAAAGAAACAAGGAATGGTCAGTGGAAGGAGAAAATTAGAAATGCAAACTACTACCATGTGATCCATCATGGAAAAGAGAACTTAAACAACTATGTATATTTATATTTCTTATTTGCTTTATTATGTATATCTTTGTCTATATAAGTCAACTTCACTCTTCTAATTTACACTTGCTAATGTTCATAAAGTATTGGTGGTTCATATAAATTAGTTTTTAGGAGCTAAATATATCAAAGATAATTTGCAACTGTGTTTAAGGAATAATAAATATCACTCAGGGATGGATTTCCCTTGTGGTTCAGCTGGTAAAGAATTAACCTGTAATGCGGGACAGCTGGGTTCAGTTCCTGGGTTGGGAAGATCCCCTGGGGAAGGGAAAGGCTACCCACTCCAGTATTCTAGCCTGGAGAATTCCATGGACAGTATAGTCATGGGGTCGCAAAGGGTCAGACATGACTGAGCGACTTTCACTTCACTTCACTTCAGGGATGGCTTTGGTAATTGATGGTACTTTGGGTACCTGTTTGAGGAGCAGAGATTGGGGACATCTTTGTATGAAGAATGGCCATTATTATATTGAAAGAATATTAGAAAGAACCATGTTGTATTTAGCATTGCTGCAGGGTGAAATTTTAAATATTAGCCAAACTGGTATATATTCTGCTACCTATTATTTCTTTGGGTGCCGAGTATTTGTTCTCAAGCTCTGTGCACTTCCTTCTATCACAATAGATAAAAGCAGGTAATTAGATTTTTCAGACTCCCTTATATTCTAGTTTCCGTAGGATTCTGTATTTTGATTTGAATTTAAAGATGGGCTACAGTCCTATTATTATCTTACATATGCTGCATTTTACTTACATATGCTTAGTCTCCCGCACTAGGATGGCATTTGTACAAGAGCAAGGGCGTTTTGTCAGTATCTTTCACCATTACACTTTCAGTGCCTACAGCAATATCTGGCTCATATTAGGGGCTCAATAATATTTGCTAATTGAATGATTAATAAATGAATGAACATTAAAGCTAAAAGGAACTTAAGAGCAATGATTTTTTTTTGTCAGTTTGCACACTGAAATGTTTTATTCTTTTTTTTAATTTCTTTTTTTTTTCATTTATTTTTATTAGTTGGAGGCTAATTACTTCACAACATTGCAGTGGGTTTTGTCATACATTGACATGAATCGGCCATGTGAAATGTTTTGAATAGACGAGAACCATCTCTATCTTTTGGTTGCTAGCATACACTGAGACATGGGCATGGCTAATTTTTCAGCTCATAATTTTACAAGAATATTCAAATTATATCAAGATATACAGCATTCAAAAATAAAAGTACAAGAAAGAAAAGGAACACTGAGATCTCAGGTGAATCTAAAAATAAAATCTCTTAAATATATGAAAAAAACAGTAAGGAAATGAAGCATATGAGTAGAAAAATGGACATTGGTTGCATCATTGAATGAAATTATTTATTACACAGGTTAAATGAAATGTCTAGTACCTATAGTAAAGAAAAATGATAGTGTAATTCATTCCCTGCAATTTTCTTATCCTAAACACTGGATGTTATCTTACTTTGTCCTTCTACCTACATCAAAGACATTCCCAAACTACTGGTATTTATGTCTGTTTCTCCAAAGGAATTATCAGCCACTGGAGGGCACAGTCCATGTATTGCTTATCTTTGTATTTCTCTGAATATACCATAGCTCTTCTTGCAGAAGAGGAAAAGTACATTTTATTGAATCAAATTGAAAGGAAACATTTGATGTGGCTGAATAGCTAGCTAGAAATCCTCTGTACTTACAGAGTTCAATTTCATATATGCTAATAGCACATTGACTAAGGCTATATAAATCTAGCACAAACTTAAGCAAAAGTGCAAGCTTTCAATACAAAATCATAATTAATGGATTGATAAATGGATTCTACCCTACAGAGGATATTTAATACTAGTTGGTATTCTCTTTAAACCAAGCACATACTTGAAAAATAAACATCATAATCACTTCTTTCAAATTATTTAAATAATTTTAAATAATTTAAATCTTGCATTGTTAATCATTTGAAAATTCCAATATATCAAAGTGAATATTTACCATTTCAACAAAAATTAATCCCAAAACTGTCACCTAAACTTTATATAACCTTCTTTATTTGGCCTTGAGAAAGGAAAAAAGTACACACACATCTAATCTTATTATTCAGCTTTTGACCTTATTTTATTTAATTATTTATTTTATGTTTATAATGAATCTCTTTTAATGTAGATGAGTCTCTTTTCCCGTGTAGTGGCTCATTGAACTGATAGTTTTGACATTTCTTCCTCAAAAACATGCATAAAGTGTCATCATAAAATCTAATTTACAACTGTCCTACATTTCAATACAACTGTTTCTATACACTCGATTTAGTTATACCACTTGTTAAATAAATTTGCATGTCATATGTAAGATTTTTGATGATGAAATGTATTCTATGAGAGACTCAATTGTTAAAGTGTTGTGTTCATCAACTTGATATTTCAAAAGCAAAAATCAACTTCCTCTTTCACTTCATTTTTTCTGAAGAACAATTTTTGAATAATGATTGTTAGATAGCAAGGATTATACTCCTCATTTCAGAAAAAAAAAAGTGTTAGTAAAATGGTGTGTTTTCGGTATTAGGCTAAATGTTGTTTATGTTTAGAAATGAACTCTGAATATTATCTCTCTCTCAAATGCATACAGTAGATACCTGTAATGCTAAAATGCCAGATATTATTAAATCATTATAAACCTTATTAAATGGCACAAATTTCACTTAAAATATTCTACCACTTGGAAAATCTGTTACCAAGAGGTTTGAAATGACTGTTGGATGATTTTGTAAACTGTGCTTTAGTTACTTCTGATATATTAGAAGTACCACCAAAGTTCTGGTCATTCTAGAAAGACAGAGAAAAAAGAATGCTTGCCTGGGAGCAGAACTGGCTTCTAACAATGGATCCATTTCTAATGATTTACTTGCCTGAAAAATGTAGAGTATAACATTTGTCACTTGAGGTAAGTAGCGTTTAAGGTTCACAAAAATGCTTTCATGTTGTGAGGTGCCCAAAATGTGTAAAGTAGCAGTGCTAGATATTGTGTATGTATGGAGGACAGAGCAGGTCCAGGTTCGAAGCCATGCAATGGAACTCTGTGAAGACAAAGGGTAGAGAAGGCTTTGGACAGCTGGAGAAGACAGCCTGAAATTGGGATTCAGAGAGGAACTGGAAAGATTGAACTTAGTGTGACCTCCAGGTGAATTTTCTTTCTTTTTCTTATGCGTATATACTTGTCACCTATGCTGTACCTAAACTTCCACTTCCACTTGGAGGTCTCAAGTCAGAAATCTCTGGACATTTCACAGCATTTACCTTTATTTCTTTCAGTTCAGTTCAGTTTAGTCTCTCAGTCGTGTCGAACTCTTTGAGACCCCACGGAC
Organism: Dama dama; assembly: GCF_033118175.1. Lineage (NCBI taxonomy): Eukaryota > Metazoa > Chordata > Mammalia > Artiodactyla > Cervidae > Dama > Dama dama. Next base: position 49,612,605 of record NC_083685.1, on the reverse strand, counting down.
TACAGTACGCCAGGCCTCCCTGTCCATCACCAGCTCCGCGAGTTGACTCAAACTCATGTCCATAGAGTCAGTGATGCCATCCAACCATCTCATCCTCTGTCGTCTCCTTCTCTTCCCGCCTTCAATCTTTCCCAGCATCAGGGTCTTCTCAAATGAGTCAGTTCATCACATCAGGTGGCCATAGTATTGGAGTTTCAGAACAGCATCAGTTCTTCCAAAGAATATTCAGGACTGATTGCCTTTAGGATGGATTGGTTGGATCTCATTGCAGTCCAATGGACTCTCAAGAGTCTTCTCCAACACCTAAGTTCAAAAGCATCAATTCTTCAGCACTCAGCCTTCTTCACAGTCCAACTCTCACATCCATACATGACTACTGCAAAAACCATAGCCTTGACTAGATGTACCTTTGTTGGCAAAGTAATGGCTTTGCTTTTTACTATGCTGTCTAAGTTGGTCATAACTTTCCTTCCAAGGAGTAAGCATCTTTTACTTTCATGGCTGCAGTCACCATCTGCAGTGATTTTTGGAGTCCAAAAAAATTAAGTCTGCCACTGTCTCCACTGTTTCCCCATGTATTTTCCTTGAAGTGATGGGACCAGATGCCATGATCTTAGTTTTCTGAATGTTAAGCTTTAAGCCAACTTTTTCACTCTCCTCTTTCACTTTCATGACAAGGCTCTTTAGTTCTTCACTTTCTGCCATAAGGGTTGTTGTCATCTGCATATCTAAGGTCATTGATATTTCTCCCAACAATCTTCATTCCAGCTTGTGCTTCAACCAGCCCAGCGTTTCTCATGATGTGCACTGCATATACGTTTAAAAAGAGGGGAACAATATACAGCCTTGATGTACTCCTTTCCCTATTTGGAACCAGTCTATTGTTCCATGTCCAGTTCTAATCCTTCCTGACCTGCATGCAGATTTCTCAGGAGGCAGCTCAGGTGGTCTGGTATTCCCATCTCTTTAAGAATTTTCCACATTTTTTGTGATCCACACAGTCAAATGCTATGATATATTCAATAAAGCAAAAGTAGATGTTTTTCTGGAACTCTCTTGCTTTTTTTGATGTTCCAATGGATATTGGAAATTGCATCTCTGGTTCCTCTGCCTTTTCTAAATCCAGCTTGAACATTTGGAAGTTCACTGTTCAAGTACTGTTGAAGCCTGGCTTGGAGAATTTTGAGTATTACTTTGCTAGCGTGTGAGATGAGTGCAACTGTGTGGTAGTTTGAGCATTCTTTGGCATTGCCTTTCTTTGGGATTGGAATGAAAATTGACCTTTTCCAGTCTTGTGGCCATGGCTGAGATTTTCAAATTTGCTGGCATATTGAGTGCACCACTTTCACAGCATCATCTTTTAGGATTTGAAACAGCTCAACTGAAATTCTATCACCTCCACTAGCTTTTTTCATAGTGATGCTTCCTATGGCCCACTTGACTTCACATTCCAGGATGACTGGCTCTAGGTGAGTGATCACACCATCATGATTATCTGGGTCGTGAAGATCTTTTTTGTATAGTTCTTCTTGTATTCTTGCTACCTCTTCTTAATATCTTCTGCTTCTGTTAGATCCATACCATTTCTGTCCTTTATTGTGCCCGTCTTTGTGTGAAATGTTCTCTCGGTATGTCTAATTTTCTTGAAGAGATCTCTAGTCTTTTCCATTCTATTGTTTTCTTCTTCTTTTTTATTTTTGGCACTGATCACTGAGGAAGGCTTTCTTATCTCTCCTTGCTATTCTTTGGAACTCTGCATTCAAGTGGGTATATCTTTCCTTTTCTCCTTTTTCTTTCACTTCTCCTTTTTTCATAGCCATTTGTTAGGTCTCCTCAGACAACCATTTTGCTATTTTGCATTTCTTTTTCTTAGGGTTGATCTTAATCACTGCCTCTTGTACAATGCCAGGAACCTCCATCCATAGTTCTTCAGGCACTCTGTCTATCAGATCTAATCCCTTGAATCTATTTATCACTTCCACTGTATAATCATAAGGGATTTGATTTAGGTCATACCTGAATGGTCTAGTGATTTTCCCTACTTTCTTCAATTTAAGTTTGAATTTGGCAATTAGGAGTTCATGGTCTGTGTTACATTCAGCTTCCAGTCTTCTTTTTGCTGATTGTATATAACTTTTCCATCTTTGGCTGCAAGGAATAGAATCAATCTCATTTTGGTATTGACCATCTGGTGATATCTATGTGTCGAGTCTTCTCTTATGTTGTTGGAAGAGGGTGTTTGCTATGACCAGTGCATTCTCTTGGCAAAACTCTATTATCCTCTGCCCTGCTACATTCTGTACTCCAAGGCCAAATTTGCCTCTTACTCCAGGTGTTTCCTGACTTCCCACTTTTGCATTCCAGTCACCTATAATGAAAAGGACATCTTTTTGGGGTTTCCTTCTAGAAGGTCTTGTAGGTCTTCATAGAACCATTCAACTTCAGCTTCTTCAGCATTACTGGTTGGGGCATAGACTTGGATTACCATGATATTGAATGGTTTTCCTTGAAAACGAACAGAAATCATTCTGTCGTTTTTGAGATTGCATTCAAGTACTGCATTTTGGACCCTTTTGTTGACCATGATGGCTATTCCATTTCTTCAAAGGGATCCTTCCCCACAGTAGTAGATATAATGGTTATCTGAGTTAAATTCACCCATTCCAGTCCATTTTAATTTGCTGATTCCTAAAATGTCGATGTTTATTCTTGCCATCTCCTGTTTGACCACTTCCAATTTGCCTTGATTCAGGGACCTAACATTTCAGGCTCCTATGCAATATTGCTCTTTACAACATTGGACTTTAGTTTCATCACCAGTCACATCCACAACTGGGTGTTGTTTTTGCTTTGGCTCCATCTCTTCATTCTTTCTGGAGTTATCTCTCCACTCATCTCCAGTAGCATATTGGGCACCTACTGGCCTGGGAAGTTCATCTTTCCATGTCCTATCATTTTGCCTTTTCATACTATTCATGGGGTTCTCAACGCAAGAGTACTGAAGTAGTTTGCCATTCCTTTCTCCATGGACCACATTTTGTCAGAACTCTCCACCATGACACGGCCATCTTGGATGGCCCTACTTGGCATGGCTCATAGTGTCATTGAGTTAGAGAAGGCTGTGGCCTGTGTGATCAAATTGGTTAGTTTTCTGTGATTGTGGGTTTCAGTGTATCTGCCCTTCTGATGGAGAAGAGTAAGAGGCTTATGGAAGCTTCCTGATGGGAGAGACTGATTGAAGGGGAAACTAGGTCTTGTTTTGATGGGTGGTGCCATGCTCAGTAAATCTTAAATCCAATTTTCTGTTGAAGGGCAGGACTGTGTTCCCTCCCTGTTATTTGACCCGAGGCCAAACTATATTGGAGGAAATGAAGATAATGGTAACCTCCTTCAAAAGGTCCCATGCAAGCTCTGCTACACTCAGTGACCCCAACCCTGCAACAGGCCACCGCTGACCAATGCCTCCACCAGACACTCCTGGACACTCACGGGCAAGTGTGGCTCAGTCTCTTGTGTGGTCACTGCTCCTTTCTCCTGGGTCCTGGTGCACAGAAGGTTCTGTTTGTGCCCTCCAAGAGTCTGTTTCCCCAGTCCTGTGTAAGTTCTGGGGGCTCTGTGTTGGGGTTAATGGTGACCTCCTCCAATAGCGCTTATATCTTACCCAGGTCTACTGCACCCAGAGCCCCTGCCCCTGCAGCAGTCCACTGCTGACCTGTACCTCCTCAGGAGACACCCAAACACAGTTCTATCTCTGTCTCTGTGGGGTGCTGGGTCCTGGTGCACACAGATATGTTTGAACCCTCCGGTGTGTTTGATTCTGAACACGATTTTGCCCCTCCTACCATCTCCCAGGGCTTATCCTTTGCGCTTGGCCCTGGGTTATCTCCTCAAAGTCACTCCACGGTGGCACAGCCGCCTCTGCAGTGCCTACCGTCTAGCTGGGACTTCTCTGTGGGGTATATCCTCACAGTCACCCCAGCACTGCACAGCCGTTGAAGCATTTACCAAGTCCTATCAATTTTATCTCTGGAAAGTTTTTTTTTTTAAGTACAAAATACATGTAAAGCTTTTATGACATTTATTGTTTTATATTATTATTTAACATGATGTTAATTTCATCGTGTATATAAGTGTAGCATGATATTTTTGGAGTCCATTTATCTCTGATTTCTCCCCTAAACTCCTAGGTCAAAAAATTAGTCCTGCTATGAAAGTCAGTAATCATTCTTTTCCACAATCCAATGTTGTCAGGTACATTATGAAAAAGAGAGAAAATAGAAGACAAAGTAGTTTGAAATAGAAACAGCACTTTGTAAAACGCCATTTTTCTTAACAGAAAATATTTTGCACTGTCAAGGGGATGAAATAGATGAATTAATGTGCTTTTGCATGTTTAATTTCTGTGATCCTATGAGGCCTGACAGTTATTAAACCAGTAATTAAAAGGCATTACACAATTATGTTAACTTACACTCATATATGACATTTAGTTTTAAAATGTAAATGTATCATGATTTTCATGATAGACATGTAGAGGCAAATTTCAGGAAATAGTGATTATGTGAACTTAATATATGACAATTAAAAAAATTTTATTTGAGTACACATGACAATTTTTAGATAGCTTTTTCAAACATAAAAACTAAATATATTTATACTGTAGTAAAAGCGTTTTTTACCCCAAAGTGCAAAAGTGTGTTAGTTGCTCAGTTATGTCTTATGACATATGACTTATGCCTTTCGTTAGCTGCTCAGTGATCCTGTGGACTGTAGTCCACCTAGTTCCTCTGTCGTTGAATTCTCCAGGCAGGAATGCCAGCATGGGTAGCCATTCCTGATGAATCTGCTACTATCTGAGCCACTAGGGCATGGCTTCCCTGGTGACTCAAATGGTAAAGAATTCACCTGCAGTGCAGGGAGACACGCATTCAATCCATAGGTTAGGAAGATCCCCTGGAAAAGGGAATGGCTATCCATTCCAGTATTCTTGCCTGGAGAATTACACGGACAGAGGAGTCTCGTGGGCTATAGTCTATGGGGTCACAAAGAGTCGGACATGACTGAGCGACTAACACTTTCACTTTCAAGACCTTTATAGCATTTTTTCCTAAATCAATTCATTAATTAGTCTAAATTTATGATAAAAAATATTTTAAATTTTGAATTTTCAAGCCCTTAATAACCTTACAGAGAAATGAACTTGGTGCCTTAAAGTGTTGTCTATTGAAGCTAATGGAACATAGTGTAACATATTCTGTTCATTTAGCTTGTTTTCATGATAAAAGCATTTAACTCTATTGTGAGTTCTTGATGTTAGGAATCAACTCAAAACAACTGAAAATATTCACAGTGCAATGATCTGGTTTAAAACGGTCACTTATACTTCAAGTGTTATTTTTGAATTTGTTGCTTTTACAATTTTTGTGGTGCATCCAGTATCAGTCAATTGTAGTAGCAGGTTTTAATAATGTAGTTTATATTAGGTGTTAAACTGAGAGAGAATTACAAGAGAAGTGCCCATGCTGTTTCATAAAGCCCTTCCTCTATATTCTTCAATTCTGTCACAGAAACTTAAATTTTGAGGGTATCCTTTGCATGCCTCATTTGATTTTATATCGGGAATATGTCTTGTGTCTGTTTTGAAATTTCCCTCTCCTTTAATTTGGATCTCATTGCTTCTCAGTTTTACTCTTGTAGGAGCTTCAAAGCTTCTTTTCTTCAAGCCCTCCTTCCTCTGCCACTTTCTTATTAGAGCTTCAATACTCTTATGTCAGTCTTTTGCTCAAAATCTCTTTTAAGCTTTCCCCAACCTTACTAAAAAAAAAGAAAAAAAAAATTAAAGCTCGTAGTCTAACCCAAAAGCTCTCCCACTCCTATACACACACACACACCCCCACACACACATGAGTGTGGACTCAATACATCTATATTTCTTCTACTCTAGGGATATTAGCATGGTGGTGGTTTAGTCACTAAGTCATATCTTACTGTTTTGACACCATGGACTGTAGCCTGCCAGGCTTCTCTGTCCATGGGATTCTCTAGGCAAGAGTAGTGGAGTGGGTTGCCATTTCCTTCTCCAGGGGGTCTTCCTGATCCAGGAATTGAACCCAGGTCTCCTGCATTGCAGGCAGATTCTTTACTGACTGAGCTATGAGGGAAACCCAATATTAGCATAGTGGCCAATTAGAACAGATATTACAATTTCTCCAAGGCTCTGTTTTACTACCAGAGTCCTAATACTGAAATACATTCTTCCTTCTCTCCCTCTGCCCATCTCAGTCTGTTCAGTTTCTAGGTAAGGTTAGTGGACTTGCTGATTGTCTCCATAGAACATCTCCTTTCTCTGTTAGAAATTAATTTTTATCTAATGTGTACTCTTTCTGGCATAAAACTAAGCCTGTTGTACCTGAATTAGCATTATTACAGTCCAGCAGCAGTTTCTCTGCCATATGTGAGTACCCATCAGCACAGAAAATTTCATATTCATTTCATCTCTGCTTTCTTAATGCTCACAAGAAGAGTTTTCATGGAGTTTAATATCAATAAACATGTATTGAAGGAAGAAATAAAAGAATGAAGGGAGAAAGGAAATAAGCGTTCCTTACTTTCCTATGCTCAGTAGTTCCTTTCTGGATTAACAGATACACTTTCATGTTCAGATAGTTTATATGTCCATTACATATACATCATATTTCAATAATGAATTTATAAGGAACCACATGGCTGGGCTTCACTCATACTCCTTGTTCTTTGGAAGTTTGAACTTGTGGGCAAGGCTTGTTTATTTGATCCCACCTACTTGTTTGTCATGGATTGAATCATAAGCTGATAACCATTATCCTTAACACTCTGATCTAAACTAATTTTGCAGAAATCCCTCAACTTGTTGTGCACAATGTTCAATCCAAGGCCCACTTTTATCTAAAGAACCAATAAAAGCATTCCTTATTCTATCATGCATAAGTTTCCAATTTAATCTTGACTCAAACATTTTTCTACTAGAATTACTTTGTTAATTACAGAAATATTCTGAAAATCACTCTCTCACATGTTACTTTCAGATGATTCTTAAGTTTTTTTCCAAGATAAATATGACTTTTCCACATAATAAGAGTTAAAGCATTTTTCCCCCTTCCATATTTACTTTAGCATATATGAAAATGAATGAAAATAAGGTAGCAATTTAATAAATGCTTATTATTCTCCAAAATTCAGCTAACCCTTGCAAATTTATGCAGAGATATAAATGAATTGCTTGATGCATGTAAGATTCTAACTTCATTTTTTTGCTGTAATTATAGAACCAATTAATTTTTTAAACTCACTCTATTAAAAACCATATCTTAAGAAATACAGTAGTTAGTTCTCTTCTTTCCTTTTGTTAAGAATTCCCCCACTTAACCTGAAAAAAGCTGTTGGTGACCCCAGTTAGTAAGAATTCCAGCAATAATTGCATGAATTGGGTAATTACTGACATGAGCAGCTTATAGTTCTCACACTCACTTCAAATGTTTCTTCTTTTAGTATTGCCAGGGTAATTACATGTGCTGGTAGAATTCTAATATGGGTTTTAAAATTTAAAAAAAAATAGTTCTGCTAGGTGATATCAGAAAAGGGAACTATTTCAGTCAGAAAAAAAATCACAGAATTTAAAATAGCTGAATCAAAAAAATAATATAATAAAATGACTGCATCATTGGTGGCAAAGAATGACTCAATGACGAGGCAGCTGTGACAGAGTAAAACTGCAAAGAGATAAAGAGATAGTGGCGTTTTGTCTGCCTGGATTGGAACCTTTGATAAGCCAAACTCACTGTGTGATGTTGGCGAAGCACTTGTCAACGTATGTGACCTTCTGATTATCTGTCTTCTAAAATGTGAAGATACCTCATGAGATTGCTGATAGCGCTACATAAAGTAATGTAAGTGAAAGCCCCTAGGACAATAGCTGGCATTTTACAGCAATAATTACAGAATAATGAGTGCTTTCTCTGCACTGTTTGCTCTTCTGAGAATTTTGTGTGTATCTTCTCATAGATTTGCAAACTTCCTTTTTCAATATTTTGCTATATTAATGACGTATCTGTCATTTGCTTGATTCCTTTTATAATGAACTCATTTTTTTCTTTCTTTGTGAAATTATGGGTCTCCTAATTATACATTTTCCCATCATATACATACAAATATTTGTATTCAGATATGCCACTATTATCAGTTCGGTTCAGTTCAGTCACTCAGTCGTGTCCAACTCTTTGCAACCCCATGAACCGCAGCATGCCAGGCCTTCCTGTCCATCATCAACTCCCAGAGTTCACTCAAACTCATGTCCTTTGAGTCGGTGGTGCCATCAAACCATCTCATCCTCTGTCGCCCCCTTATCCTTCTGCCCCCAATCCCTCCCAGCATCAGGGTCTTTTCAAATGAGTCAGCTCTTCGCATCAGGTGGCCAAAGTTTTGGAGTTTCAGCTTCAACATCAGTCCTTCCAATGAACAACCAAGACTGATCTCCTTTAGGATGGACTGGTTGGATCTCCTTGCAGTCCAAGGGACTCTCAAGAGTCTTCTCCAACACCACAGTTCAAAAGCATCAATTCTTCGGTGCTCAGCTTTCTTTATAGTTCAACTCTCACATCCGTATATGACCACTGGAAAAAACATGGCCTTGACTAGATGGACCTTTGTTGACAGAGTGATGTCTCTGCTTTTTAATATGCTGTCTAGTTTGGTCATAACTTTCCTTCCAAGGAGTAAGCGAAGCGTCTTCTAATTTCATGGCTGCAATCACCATCCACAGTGATTTTGGAACCCAGAAAAATAAAGTCAGCCACTGTTTCCACTGTTTCCCCATCTATTTGCCATGAAATGATGGGACTGGATGCCATGGTCTTAGTTTTCTGAATGTTGAGTAAGCCAACTTTTTCACTCTCCTCTTTCACTTTCATCAAGAGGCCCTTTACTTCTTCACTTTCTGCCATGAGGGTGGTATTACTAATACTTTTGCAGTCCCAGCTTAATGCACCTAATATACCACTGGTGTTACCCATTTCTACTTTAAGAAATGCTGCCCAGGGTATTGTAATTCTTATCACAGCTCACAACCTCAGAGGAGAAGGAGTAGATATTATCACTCCCCCCCCCCCCCAAATAGAAAAAAACAAAGTAAAGAAAATGTAACCAGTTTTTTCAAAGTAACATCAAGATTTAATGTGACAGAGCCAAGTTCCAATCCCAGATCTGACTAACCTCCAATTTTGTGGTCTTAACAACTCTACCATGGCATATTTCGTATGAGTAAATTAATGAATGACAGTTGCTACAGCAATTATGATTCTTTTTGAAAAATTTTAAGCTCATGCAATTCAGATATATATTTAATTCATATTAATGTATACTTCAATAATTGAAAGCATTGCCCAGTCCAACATGTGATTAATAAAGATGTACAGGAAGTAGTGATTTAGCATCTTTGCATTGTCAACCAGAACATTTTCCTTTTGACACGAGCCCCAGTATCAAGAAAGGGCAAAACCAAGTTCAGTTATTTTAAGTAACCCAAAATCTTTTCTCAGATTTCCTACCACCACCAAATAAAGGTAATTACTCTAAGGAGGACTTGGTAAATTTCCAAGTAAGAAAACTAGACTGGGATACCTCAGGAGAATCTTGGGTATAGCTTTATCTGCCAGGCTGTTTCTGATGTTTTAACCTTGGCCTATAAACAGATGCTGTAACTTCATATAGAACATTTTATCATCTCTCTTCTCCACTTCTTAATATCCATGACCCCTTAGGAGCAGCTAAGGAAAAACTCACAAACAGGTTCAGTTTTTTAATCTCAAATTCTACTCTAAAGAAGCCCAATAATGAGTTTTCCTAACCAAAAGTTTATCTGACACAATCCCTCTTCTCTAAAGTTTGGAAATTCTGTGACCATTTGCTTTTTTTTTTTTTTTTACATGTTTTACACTTCCCATTTTGTTATATTGATATATTATTACCTCATAGAATTCTTAACTGAGCACATTGTGAAAACAGTAAGAAAATGTGTAGGAAGGACTATACATTTTCAAATGCACTTTGGAATGACAGCTATATACATAAATTAGGCAAACAGCATCAAAGCTTGATTCTGAAATCAATCTTTACTCTTCACATTGAAGAATTAGTAATGAGATAATTTATTTGATTAAGAAAATAATGACGGTCTAGTCTAGGTTCTTGGTTTTGTCTAACTTTTCTCTGTCTCATGTAATTTTCTACATTCTGAGATTTATGCTTCTTGCTTCAGGGCCCTTATTGCCAATTTTTTGATAAAGAGGCCTCATGATCAAGGTACTCAATCTTTGAATCTTTGCAGTTGCAAGGTTGCAAAAGAAATAAAATAATTTTATAATGTGACATTATTTATTAATGGTACCAAAATATCTCCTAGGATTAGCTCCTTTTCAAACATCCATACCTTCACCCCAACACACTAATACACATGAAATGTAGGCATTTATTTTTAGAAGTATTTTGCCAATTTTTGGATGCTATAAGCATTTCACAAAAGAATGAAAATTTAAAAAGAGTGTGATAACAAGGTGCATTTGCATTTATCTTGTCAAAGATGCAGAACTTCACTGCTCAGTAAAGTGAGATGTTGAGCAAAATTGTGCTGTGCTTAATCGCTCAGTTGTGTCCGACTCTTTGTGACCACATGAACTGTGGCCCTTCAGGCTCTGTCCATGGGGATTCTCCAGGCAAGAATACTGGATCTTCCCAACCCAGGGATCGAACCCAGGTCTCCCTCATTGCAGACAGATTCTTTACCATCTGAGCCACCAGGGAAGCAAAATTATTTACCACTTAAAGCCATTGAAAAATATGCATATGGCAGGCTTCATACGTTTATAATTGAAAGGACCATTGACAAATATGACGATAAAGATCTTATGAAAGAGAATGATTTAAATATCAAGTGATGATGAGAAATCTGTGAAATACCAATAGAAGTCTTCAATTATTTTATTAATAACTGTTTTTAGAAATCTTTCTTTAAGTCAAATGTGAAATGAAGCATATCACATGGTGCCATGGCATAAAATAATAATAGCTTAAATAAAATATATTGTGGGCCAGTTTTCAGCTACTGATCCAATTTTTCATACAATAATGTGGAGAGGCAATGGCAAGCTAAAGAAATGAAGGATAAGGAAGGAAGGAAACCAGGAAGACAGGACTTAAAACTAACATGACACTAGACTTAGCTATTCAGATTACAGATTTTCATAAATAGTTTCAGAATTCACTGCCTGTAGCAGCAAGTTCTATGATTAGGCAAATATTAGGTATTAAAATTGTAGGTAGAAGTACCTGACCTCTATGTAGTGTTTCCACCTTGTAGAAAACATGCATAATATTAGTAAAACTGTTACCTTTGTTACTTGGAAAAGATTGTTACAACACTATTAAATTTATTCAAGAAGATATTATAGGAAAGTTACTAGGTGACATGCCTGACTCCTAGTAGGAATTGGAAATCTTAGTTCACTATCCCTTGAAGATAGCAGAAATCTTGATAATAAGATTTGTTTGTTTCCACTAATTAGTAGATTGAGTACATGGGTCAAATTTAGGCTCTTGACTGTTATGGGGGAGAAGTTACTCCAATTGTTACTTCATTTCTTTCCATTTCTTTATCCTTCTTTCAGTCTTCAGGGGAGGAAATCTTAAGGTGTAATTGCAAAGTTATACCTCAATGATATCTCATCATTACTTTTCAACTTTGACCTTTAATTTCACTTGCACATATGATTTCTACTTCTTTCTAATGCAAATAGTTAAAGCCATGTATGTATATCCTTTTATACTATATTTATTTCTATATGACACAATTTCATTTAAAGAGAAGTGAAACATTGATTCCTTTATTTAAACAATCACTTTGACATGTAAGATTAGACAAGTATGAGATTGGAAACTAAAGCATTCACTCAGTGAAATAAGGGGCTTCCTGGTGGCTCAGATGGTAAAGAATCTGCTTGCTATGCAGGAGATCCCTGGGTCAGGACGATCTCTTGGAGAAGGGAACAGCAACCCACTCCAGAATTCTTGTTTGGAGAATCCCATTGACAGAGGAGCCTGGAGGGCTACAGTCTGTGGGTCACAAAGAGTCACTTTCAATGAAATAACTGTAATGATTTTTTCTTGAAATATATATTCATACTCTAAAGAACAGTATTTTGCAAGGAAATAAGAAACATTCAAAATTATATGTGGTATGAACATGCATGTAATTTTCTTTTATACGATTTATTTTTCAAAAAGAATGAAATAAGAAAAAAAAAAAACTTATATTCATTTCTCCTCACACAGTTATTTTTAACCAGGTGTCACAAAAAGCATTGCTATCAGAGTGCTGAGTGTGTAGAAAGTAGAAAATGCTTCTTTCAGACACAAGTAATATACAGTGAATCTTCCTGATAAACATGAGTGCCTAGTCAAAAATTGCATTTTGCCAGAAAGTAACTGTATTTAATATGGCTACTCAAATGTAAACATTTACAGACTGCATCAAGGAAAATTATAAATATCTGACATCATTTGGGATGCAGTTGATTGTGTTTTGGGCAGCATTTTTATGGAATTTATATTGCATCAAAAATGCTGACAAAATCACCATTTTATGTTATTAAAAATATTATAAGACTGTTCCATGACAAAGTATGATTGATGAATACATTTATTTAGTATATGTTTGCTAGTCAAAGAGTTCCTTTTGAAATTGCATAGCTATATCCTGATTTCAGTTATTCTTAATAATGTTAAGCCAAAGTCATTTTTGACTTTGATGGAGGAAAAAGTGATTTTGAGAACTATTTCCAGTCAAATTATTTTAGCTAGATATATAAAACTCTATTTCTGTAAGTCTCAGATGGTCAAACTTTTTTTCCCTCCTATTTCATTTGAAGAAGTGAAATAGAGTGAGTGCTGTTATTTTCATTTGTCTACCTTGAAAGCTTAGGTGAAAAGTTCTTCAGTTTTCCCTTGATATCTATTTATCCTGAATTTTGTAATGATAAATTCTAGGACAATGAATAACTCTCTTCAATAGTGGTCTCTTGATAGATGTTGACGTCTTTATTCTTGGCTCTAGTGTTTCAGAATGGCTCCAGGTATATCTGAGTGCTCATCATCCCTACCCCTGTGGGCCACTTTGCACATACCAGATACTATACTGAAGTAGAAGCATTTCTACTAAAGTGACTCAATAAACTCAAGAAGCACTCTATTCATTTTCTTTCTCTTTCCTTTCTTTAGCCTGAAAATCAAAGAATTTTTTCACTGCTTCTTCACAATTTTTTTTTTAGTTTCATGAATTCTTAAACAGTAAAAGAATTTGGGCTGAGCACTTAGAAATCTGTGGTCCATTATGGTTTTTTTATCAGGAGAAAAATGTTAAGAACAAGGTCGGTTCCTATCAAGATATTTTGTGATAGTCAAAAATTCCATTGCAATAACTTATTATCTGGATTACTGGGTGGGGGTAGGGTGGGGGGTGGAGGGAATTTATGTTTGATCTACAATTTCTGATGTCAGAGAAGACAAAGAATTTTAGCTCAGACAGTACCACTCTCATCACACACAGGATAATTTTATCTGATTCACAAATTCTGTTTACATAACAGAATTTTATATAACATAAATATTGTTTACAATGTCTTTTTTGTTCCTATTTTCTTTAAAATTCCTCCTTCCCAGACTCACCATTTTTACACAAATACACCACACTTCTATTTTTTTTTTTTTTTTCTAAAAGGGGATCCTTAAATATATACCTAAAGTAGATACATTCCAAATGATTCATATACAAGTTATTTTTTTCCTTGCCCATTACACTTTTATAGGTAGGAAATATTTTTGTTGTGAAATAATAAAATTAGCCTGTTGATATGAAATATCTTGGTCATGCTTCCCACATATAACAATTATTACATGGTTAATCACAAAATACTTAAAAACCTGTGTGTGGTTAACAGTGTTTGTGTGCTCAGCCACTCAGTTTTGTCCAACTCTTTGTGACCCCACTGTAACCCACTAGGCTTCTCTGTCCATGAAATTTTCCATGCAAGAATGCTGGAGGGTGTTGCCATTTTCTTCTCCAGGGGAACCTTCCCAACCCAGGGATTGAACTCACATCTTCTGTGGCTCCTGAATTGCAGGGAGATTCTTTACCACTGAGCCACCAGTAGGACTGTCTAAAAGTGGGCAAAAATTCAGGAAATTAGATGCTGGAAACAATGGATCTAATTGTTCATAACTTTTCTGGCTGAGGATAAACCTTAAGCTCCTAGGTACAGCACAGCAAAGTAAGTAAGTAGACTTAATTACTTGTGGTGTCAGAATACAGAACTCAAAGATGATAGAGTGGATTATAAAAACAAAAACTAGATTAGCAAAAGTCCAGATGAAAGAGTCATAGAGGAATTGAGCTCTAAAATGTCTTTGTAAATTTTGCCTAGATCATTGCTTAATCACTGAATTATGCACATGGCAAGGAGACTGCAGGATTTCCATAAGACCAGCAGACAGAATCTGACAGAATTGAGTGAAAATTTCTGCTGCATTCCACTCCATAGAAAACAGTTCGGAATCTGTTGCAAAGATAAGTTAATTACCTCCCAGAACAAAAATCAACCCTCTTCAAATCAATATAACTAAACTTCGAGTGTCTGTGAAACTGTTAGTCAGTCATGTCTGACTCTTTGCAACCCCATGGACTCTAACCTGCCAGGCTCCTCTGTCCATGGAATTTTACAGGCAAGAGTACTGGAGTGAGTAGCCATTCCCTTCTCCAGGGAATCCTCCCAACCTAGAGATCAAACCCAAGTATCCTGCATTGGCAGGCAGATTCTTTACCATCTGAGCCACCAGGGAAGCCCTCCTTGGGATGTCTACAATATGCTATTCAAAATGTCAATTTTAAGGCAAAAAGTTATCAGGCATTATAAGGAATAGAAAAACATAACACATACTCAAGAAATAAATCATGAATTGTTCAACAGAAGTGGATTCCAGATGCCCTAGAAGTTGGAAGAAGCAGTAAAGAGCTTTCAGTTTAGTTCAGTTCAGTTCAGTCACTCAGTCATGTCTCTTTGTGACCCCATTGACTGCAGCACACCAGGCTTCCCACTCCATCACCAACTCCTAGAGTTTGCTCAAACTCATGTCCATTGAGTTGTTGATGCCATCCAACCATCCTCTGTCGCCCCCTTCTCATCCTGCCTTCAAACTTCCCAGCATCAGGGTCTTTTCCAGTGAGTCAGCTCTTTGCATCAGGTGGCCAAAGTATGGAGCTTCAGCATCAGTCATTTCAATGAATATTCAGGACTGATTTTCTTTAGGATTGACTGTTTTGAACTCCTTGCTGGCCAAAGGACTCTCAAGAGTCTTCTCCAACACCACAGTTCCAAAAGCATCAATTCTTCGGTGAACTGAGAAGAGGAAAGCTATACCCATCTGAATGCAGAGTTCCAAAGAATAGCAAGGAGAGATAAGAAAGCCTTTCTAAGTGATCAGTGCAAAGAAATAAAGGAAAACAATAGAATGGGAAAGACCAGAGATATCTTCAAGAAAATTAAAGATACCAAGGGAACATTTCCTGCAAAGAACTTTAAAGGAGCTATTTTACATATATTCAAGAACCTGAAGGAACAAATTTAAGGGTCTAGCATCCATGTAATTTTTAACCTTAAAGATGAAAAGACAATAAAACAGAAAAGGTACTTGAAAAAAATTATAGTAGAAAACTCTAATTACATGTGAGATTGAGTGATTATATTCTATCAGACTATGCAGCCTTCAATACTGTTAGCAGAAATAAAGAGGGAAGTATAAATGTTAGTAAGGGCCAACCAACCACTAAGATAAAACAATTATAAGTGTGTATGGATCTAACAGATTTTCAGAATACACAAAGCAGAAAGTGAACAAAATCAAAGGAATAATAGATAAAAACACAATTATAGATGGAAATTTTAACACAAGTCTACTAGCAATTAATAAAACTCTATATGAAAAATATCAGTAGGATTCAGAAAATTTGAACAGAACAATCAACAACCTTGACATAAGTGAAATTTACACAATATTATGCCCAACAGTTACAGAATACATATTTTATCAAGTGTACATAAAACATTTATCAAGATAAACTAAAAGTCTGAATAAATATCAAAAGAATAAAATATTTGAGAATGTATCTTCTGACAACATTAGAATTGAATCAGAATCAATAATACTTTATCTAGAAAAAGATCAAATACTCAGAAATTAAACAGTACCACTAAAGCGATGCTTACAGGGAAAATTAAAGCATCAAATGCTTATATCCAAAAACAAAGCTTTACAACATTGATCTAAAATTCCTTTCTTAGAAATCAAGAAAAAAAGGTAAACACAAAGAAAGTTAGAAATTAAAGAGAAGAAATCAATTTTACAAGAACAATGCACAAAATTATCTAAACCAAAAGCTAATGCTTAAAAATTTAACAAATTTGAAAAAGCTTCACTATAATGGATAAAGAAAAAAGAGATAAATTACTGATATCAGAAATGAAAGAAATTATAACAATTAGCACCTATTTGCGACCCCATGGACTCCAGGCCAGAATCCTGGAGGGGGTAGCCTTTCCTTTATTCAGGGATCTTCCCAACCCAGGGGTCAAACCCAGGTCTCCCACATTGCAGGCAGATTCTTTATCAGCTGAGCCACAGGGGAAGCTGATAGATATCAGAGTAATAGCAAAAATTATAAACAACTTTATACTGATAAACTCTACACATTTAAATGAATTGAAAAAATCTGAAAAAAAAATCAGATCTACCAAAATTGATACACTCACTTGGTTATTAAATATTTGCAACAAAGAAACCTCCAGTCTTCTTTCATATAGATATTACATATAATGTTTAAAAAGAAATCATGTCAAACTTATACATACTGTTAATAATAGAAGGGAAGAAATAGAATAATAGAAGGGGAGAAATACTTCCCAAGCGATTTTCCTAAGGTAACATATTTTTCATTCTAAAATTTATTAGAGATATCAAAAAATAAGAATATTACTGACCATAGCTCCTCATAAGCCTAAATACAAAAATACTTAAGAAAATATTAGAAAGTTGAGCCTACCACTATAAAAAAAATACGAAGAATGTTGAATAAAAAGTATATATTTTGGAAAGTTGGTGTTTTAAGATTATTTAAACAAAATTGGCTACTTTTTAAAGATGCAGAAAAAATTCAAAGCAAAGTGACAATTTAATATTAACATATACAACACATTGACTACAAATGATTATGGATCGTGGATTGGATTCTCTATGTAACTAGCATTCAGGATTACTTACAACAGTGTTACTTCCTGAGAAAACCAAACTGAAAATTTTCAGATATGTAGACAGTGCTTTGAAAAGTGCAAAGGAAATGAATACTAGGAAAAATAAGACTGGAGTCAAACATAAATTGGTAAGTCTATGAAAATGGTGCTTGAATGTCAAGTACCCATCCCTGAAGCTCTCCCTCTAACTTGTGATGTTATTAGTAGAGTTCCCAGACTCCTGAATACTGAGATTAAAATGCACAGCCTGAATTCCATATATATGTGTTAGTATACTGTATTGGTCTTTATCTTTCTGGCTTACTTCACTCTCTATAATGGCTGATTCATGTCAATGTATGACAAAAACCACTACAATATTGTAAAGTAATTAGCCTCCAACTAATAAAAATAAATGGGAAAAAAAAATAAAATCTCCTCCCAAATAAAACAAGAAAAAAGAAAAAAAAAAATAATAAAATGCACAGCCTGAGCTAAGGTATAAAGTCTTTGATGTAGTAAAAGTAAAAGCCAAAGTCACAATTCTAAATTAGCTTTAAGAGGGTAGATTATGTGCTTTTGTAAAGAAAAAGCAAGAAAGAAAAGCTAAACATTTCCTGATATTGGTTGTCCTTTGTGATCATATAGTGGACAACTCTTTTTTAATGAATGTTAAACTGAGTTGTTTCAAAACCAATAACTCGTTCATTTGAATTTACTTCTTATAAGTCAGTGGAATCTGTCACAGTTTGTCCTGAGATATATGAGTATTTTTGGACTTCCCAGGTGACTCAGTGGCAAAGAATCCACCTGCCAAGCAGGAGACTTGAGTTCAGTCCCTGGGTCTGGAAGATCCTCTGGAGAAGAAATAGAAACCCACTGCAGTATTCTTGCCTGGGGAATTCCATGGACAGAGGAGGCTGGCGAACTAGAGTCCATGGGATTGCAAAGAGTCACACATGACTTAATGACTTAACAACAACCATATGAGTATTTTTAAGTTGAGGGGCTTAGGCAGAGTCAGCCAGTAGTTTGTTTCAATACTTCAGTTCCTCTTGCTTGCCATCCCAGACATATTCAGTAGATGTTACTAGTGGTTCCCCATATTTCCCTTTAGGAATGGAACTCTGGTCAGAAACACTCCATGGATTGTTTGATCTTAAAGTTCAAAAAAAAATTTTTTTTTTGTTTTGTTTTGTTATTTTTTGGCCATGCTAGGTCTTTGTTACTGTGTGGGCTTTTCTCTAGCTGTATTGAGTGGGAGCTGCTTTCTAGTTGTGGTGCACAGGTTTCTGATTGCCGCGGCTTCTCTTGTGGAGCACAGGCCTAGGACACACAGGTTTCCGTAGCTGTGGCTCCCAGGTGCTACTGTACAGACTTAATAGTTGTGGCTCATGGGATTGAACTCATATCTCCTGCACTGGCAGGTGGATTCTTTACCACTGAGCTACCAGGGAAAACCACAATTCTTAATATGGCATTCATTAACCTATGTAACCAAACTTACTTTTTTTTATTTACTTCCTGCCAGTTTTCTCCTGGGTCCTCTGGGAGTCAATTTACAATCTGATAATTCCTGAAAATGTTTACATGATGTTTTTCTACATGCTGCAGTCATAATTTTTCCCCCAGAATTTAAAATCTGTGGGTCTTCTCTCTACCTTGTGTGTAGGGGGATCTAATCAAACTCAGCTCAAATCCAATCTCCTTATAATGACATTCTCAGCATCACAGATCTCCAAATGAAATATATATTCTCTCTGCTTGGTGTTGAAATTTAAAGACATACTTAAATCTTTAAATTAATGATACTTTTCTCAGTCTAAAGTTTAGATTTAAGAATCAATAGCCACTAGAGTTTTTAAAATGTATATAAAAATGTCAGCATTACTACTAATAAGAGTCTGGGTCTCCAGGTCTGTTGGTCAAGTAGACTCAATTATGGAATAAAAACACTGAATCACCCAGACACTAGTGTCATCGTATGCGTCTTATTGTTTGGTTAATAATGCTAAATGGTTTCTTTAGTTTTCCAAGGATAGTTCCTCATTGTTTAATATCTTTTATGTTATAAAGCAACATAAATAGTCATCATGATCTTAATAATCAATATTTAAATATATCATTCTTTTGGAATACAGCCTTAAGTGAAAAAAAAAAAGTTAAAGTGATATAATTCAATTTCAGAATATAACCAGTGTTCTATCCTTCTCTTTCCATGAGAGTCAGCCCTTTAGTACTTCTGACAGAGGATGTTAGACTTCTGTTTCAAGTCTTCCACTCTGTCTTTCTTGTCTATGAAGAGGAGTTGAATGAGGTATAAACTATCTGGAAAAACAAATCACCTTATTATAACTATATATGTACTTATTAATTGAATCATTAGGACCCAGACAATCTCCTGTGTCTTTAAAAGCAAAATTATAAACAAGGTAGACATAATATGTCTAGCAGAAATGAAAGACCAATATAAAACAGACATGTAAAGAACAAGATGGTGGAGGAGTAGGTGTATGTGGAGTACATCTCTCTTCGCAGATACATCAGGAATACACCTTCGGACACAAAAGTGCATGCAGAACGTCAGCTGAGAGCAGGGTACCTGACCAGTGAAAAAGAATATATAGAACCATGCAAAACTCGGTAGACGAAGGAACTAGGGGAAAAAACAGGAGTGTTAGTGGGACTGAACCTGCCTTCGGCAGGTGGGGGAACTGAAGCAGGGGCCCCATCCCCATACAGGGGCAATTGTCTGAATCAGAGGAGAAACATTTAAGGCCGAGAGTGAAACAGCTGATCCGTGGCAGCCTAAATGGAATGAGAATCAGACAGACCTTGCAACAGCCATACATACCCCGGACAGAGATGCTGGTCTCCTGGAAGGGGCAGCAGCCGGGAGCTAAGGGATTGTGGAGCAATCCCAGGGCGAGGGCTGCTGTTGACTGCGGAGAGACAGATCGAGGGGATGTGAGGGAGGAGATCGTGGTGGGAAATGCCAGTGGAGGAAAGCCAGGCAGCCATGGAAGCAAGGCGATGCTGCAGAGTCAGGTATAGGGGTTGGAGCCGTCACCATAGATTCTCTCGCCCCGCTTACCAGCACTGGCAGCTGAACAATGGAGAGGCTGGCCCATCAAATTCCTGACGCACTGAACTACAGAGTAGGACCCTATCCAGGAGCCCCTTGAAGTGCTTAATGTGCCAAACAATAGAGGAGGACCCCAGGCAAGGGAGCCCTCTAAGTGTCTGAACAGGCAGAGCTACAGAGAAAGACTGGCCAAGAAGACCTTCTGTTTGCCAGCTACAAGAGCCTCGAGAAAAGACTCTGATAGGGCCATAACTCCTGCGGCAGAGGCAGTCCGAGCTCCTGCACGCTTGGCACCACCAGGGTCCCCACAAGCCATGACTTGTTCTGTAGATACTTTCGGACTTTTTTTTCCATTTTTTTTTCCTTCCCCACCCCCATTGTAGTTGTTGATTTTATAGACACTAAGAAATTCAATTAAGCTACCTTTTTTTTTTTCTTCCTCAGTCACATTTATTATTATTGTCATAAACCTACGTTGGGCTTTTGCAGTACTGTGGAGTTTTCCTCTTTTTTCTTCTTTTCTCTTTTTAATTTTAATTTTTAAACCTATTTTTTCCCCTTTAGTTAACCTTTAACATATACATATATCTTCTTTACCTAATTCTATTTAACTTTGCATATCTATTCTTTCTTTCTCTCCTTTCCTCTCAACATATTTGTTAATTTTATTTTCATTGCTTTATCCTCCAGTGGCACCTTGCTTTAGTTTTGTTTTCCAGTTTGTGCTTTAATTAGTTTTGTTCTGTAATTTTTGGTTTCCTTTATTTGATGGGTCAATCTATTGCACTTTATTTTTGTTGGACTGTTTTTACTTTGCTCATGGGTGTATATGTATATGTGTAAATTCCATTATTTTAATTATTATTTGCCTGATTTTGTAACTGCCTTTTGTCTGGGGTTCATCCTTTGGGGGCTTCCTTGCTGGCTCAGACAGTAAAGCGTCTGCCTGCAGTGCAGGAGACCAGAGTTCAATCCTTGGTTTGGGAAGATGCCCTGGAGAAGGAAATGGCAACCCACTCCAGTATTCTTGCCTGGAAAACCCCATGGACGGAGGAGCCTGGTAGACTACAGTCCATGGGGACACAAAGAGTCCGACATGACTGAGCAACTTCACTTTCATTTTCATCCTTGGTTTCTTGTTTTTGGATATTTGTTTTAATCTCACGTAGTACCATAACAAACCACTTGTGGAATCTTCCTTCCTGACCAGCGATCAAGCCCTGAGCCTTTGGAGTTGGAGAACTCACTCCGAGACCCTAGACTACCTGAGAACTAACCCCAGGGAGTATCAAATAGAGAGAAATCATACAAAGGAAACCACTTGAATACAAGACCCGGCATCACCCAACCACCAGTAGCATCCTGTGCAGGACACCTCATCTAAACAACAAACAAAACAAAAGTACAAACCCAATCATCAGCGGACAGAATTACCACCTCACTGAGTCTTGCCCATCAGAGGAAAAACAAACAAACAAACAAAAACTCAGCACAAATCTCACCCTCTATGAAGCTCACACAAACCAGTAGACCAACCTTGGGAGGGCAGAAACCAAAAGGAAGAAAGAATTCAACCTTCTTCAAGGAAAGAATTCAACTTTCCTTGAAGCCTGGGAACAGGAAACTTCCAACACAATAACTTTAAAAAAAAAAGAAAGAAAAGAAAAGGCAGAGAAATACTGCGCAAGTGAAGGAACAAACTAGAAACACAGAAGTCCAAATAATTGAAGAGGAAATAGGAAAATTACCTGAAAAAGAATTCAGAATAACGATAGTAAAGTTGATCAAAAACCTTGAAAACAAAATGGAGAAAATGCAAGAAGCAATTAACAAATACCTAGAACAATTAAAGAATAAACATACAGAGACAAACTACACAGTTCCTGACATTAAAAATACTCTAGAAGGAATCAATAGCAGAATATCTGACGCAGAAGAACAAATCAGTGAGCTAGAAGATAAAATGGTGGAAATAAATTCTGAAGAGCAGAATAAAGTAAAAAGAATGAAAAGAGCTGAGGACAGTCTCAGAGCCCTCTAGGACCATATCAAACACCCCAGTATTCGGATTATGGGGGTCCCAGAAGAAGAAGAGAAAAAGAAATAGTATGAGAAAATTTTTGAAGAGATTATAGTTTACAATTTCCCCAGCATGGAAAAGGAAATAGTCAATCAAGTCCAATAGGCACAAAAAGTCCCATACAGGATAAACCCAAGGAAAAACATGCCAAGACACATACTAATCAATGTAACAAAGACTAAACACCAAGAAAGAATATTAAAAGCAGCAAGGGAAAAGCAACAAGTAACATACAAGGGAAACTCCATATGCTTAACAGCTGATCATTCAGCAGAAACTCTGCAGGCCAGAAGGGAATGGCAGGATATATTTAAAGTACTGCAAGGGAACAATCTACAATCAGGATTACTGTCCTTAGCAAGGATCTCATTCAAAATTGATGGAGAAATAAACAACTTTTTAGACAAGCAAAAGAGAATTCAGTACCACCAAACCAGCTTTACAACAAATGTGAAATGGACTTGTATAATCAAGAAAAACAACAGAAGAAAAAAGATCTACAGAATCAACCCCAAATGTAACACCAATGGGGATTTACTGTATGACTCAGGAAACTTAACAGGGGCTCTATTTGAGGGGTGGGTGGGGAGGGAGATGGGAGAGAGGTTCAAAAGGGAGGGGATACATGTATACCTATGGCTGATTTATGTTGAGGTTTGACAGAAAACTGCAAAATTCTATAAAGCAACTGTCCTTCAATAAAATGTGTATATATATATATATATAATATATATATATATATATATATATGAAAACAGGCAGCTATTGTATTGCAAATGTAAATGATAAATTAAGTGAACTATAGGGTGTAATGTGATTATATACAAGAAGCTTCCTGTATCAGTCCTTAAAGCGATGTATTTCTTCTTCATATAAGTTTATTCTCACCATTCATTTATTGGCATCACTTGGAATCAGAGGTTTCCTGAATTAGGTTTACTTATTTTCTAAGTCTATGCTCTTTCAACCACGGGAATATTCTTTTCTTAGTGGATCACTTGTACAGTACTTAGTTAGACTTTAAAGATTCATTTAAAACTATATCCCCTAGCAAATATGCTATGAACCACTTTGCCACTCAGTTCAGTTCAGTTCAGTCACTCACTGGTGTCCAACTCTTTGCGACCCCATGAATTGCAGCATGCCAGGTCTCCCTGTCCATCACCAACTCTGCGAGTTGACTCAAACTCATGTCCATCAAGTCAGTGATGCCATCCAGCCATCTCATCCATGTCACACCCTTCTCCTCCTGCGCTCAGTCCCTCCCAGCATCAGGGTCTTTTCCAATGAGTCAACTCTTCACATAAAGTGGCCAAAGTATTGGAGTTTCAGCTTCAGCATCAGTCCTTCCAATGAACACCCAGGACTGATCTCCTTCAGGATGGACTGGTTGGATCTCCTTGCAGTCCAAGGGACTCTCAAGAGTCTTCTCCAACACGATAGTTCAAAAGCATCAATTCTTCAGGACTCAGCTTTCTTCATAGTCCGACTGTCACATCCATACATGACCACTGGAAAAACCATAGCCTTGACCAGATGGACCTTTTTTGGCAAAGTAATGTCTTTGCTTTTTAATATGCTATCTAGGTTCGTCATAACTTTCCTTCCAAGTAGTAAGCGTCTTTTAATTTCATGGCTGCAGTCACCATCTGCAGTGATTTTGGAGCCCAGAAAAATAAAGTCTGACACTGCTTCTACTGTTTCCCCATCTATTTCCCGTGAAGTGATGGGACCAGATGCCATGATCTTAGTTTTCTGAATGTTGAGCTTTAAGCCAACTTTTTCACTCTCCTCTTTCACTTTCATCAAGAGGCTCTTTAGTTCTTCTTTGCTTTCTGCCATACAGGTGGTGTCATCTGCATATCTGAGGTTATTGATATTTCTCCTGGCAATCTTGATTCCAGCTTGTGCTTCTTCCAGCCCAGCGTTTCTCATGATGTACTCTGCATATAAGTTAAATAAACAGGGTGACAATATACAGCCTTGACATACTCCTTTTCCTATTTGGAACCAGTCTGTTGTTACATGTCCAGTTCTAACTGTTGCTTCCTGACCTACATATAAGTTTCTCAAGAGGCAGGTCAGGTGGTCTGGTGCACCCATCTCTTTCAGAATTTTCCAAAGTTTATTGTGATCCACACAGTTGAAGGCTTTGTCATAGTCAATAAAGCAGAAATAGATGTTTATTTCTGGAACTCTCTTGCTTTTTTGATGATCCAGCAGATGCTGGCAATTTGATTTCTGGTTCCTCTGCCTTTTCTAAAACCAGCTTGAACATCTGGAAGTTCACGGCTCACGTATTGCTGAAGCCTGGCTTAGAGAATTTTGAGCATTACTTCACTAGCGTGTGAGATGAGTGCAATTGTGCGGTAGTCTGAGCATTCTTTGGCATTGCCTTTCTTTGGGATTGGAATGAAAACTGACCTTTTCCAGTCCTGTGGCCACTGCTGAGTTTTCCAAATTTGCTGGCATATTGCGTACAGCAATTTCACAGCATCATCTTTTAGGACTTGAAATAGCTCAACTGGAATTCCATCACCTCCACTAGCTTTGTTCGTAGTGATGCTTTCTAAGGCCCACTTGACTTCACATTCCTGGATGTCTGGCTCTAGGTCTGTGATCACACCATCGTGATTATTTGGGTCGTGAAGATCTTTTTTGTACAGTTCTTCTGTGTATTCTTGCCACCTCTTCTTAATATCTTCTGCTATTGTTAGGTCCATACCATTTCTGTCCTTTATCGAACCCATCTTTGCATGGAATGTTCCCTTGGTATCTCTAATTTTCTTGAAGAGATCTCTAGTCCTTTGCATTCTATTGTTTTCCTCTATTTCTTTGCATTAATAATTGAGGAAGCCTTTCTCATCTCTCCTTGCTATTCTTTGGAACTCTGCACTCAAATGGGAATTTCTTTCCTTTTCTCCTTTGCTTTTCGCTTCTCCTCTTTTCACAGCTATTTGTAAGGCCTCATCAGGCAACCATTTTGCCTTTTTGCATTTCTTTTCCGTGGGGATGGTCTTGATCCCTGTCTCCTGTACAATGTCATGAGCCTCCATCCATAGTTCATCAGGCACTCTATCAGATCTAATCCCTGAAATCGATATCTCACTTCCACTGTATAGTCATAAGGGATTTGATTTAGGTCATACCTGAATGGTCTAGTGGTTTTCCCCACTTTCTTCAATTTAAGTCTGAATTTTGCAATAAGGAGTTCATGATCTGAGCCACAGTCAGCTCCCGGTCTTGTTTTTGCTGACTGTATAGAGCTTCTCCATCTTTGGCTGCAAAGAATATAATCAATCTGATTTCAGTGTTGACCATCTGGTGATGTTCATGTGTAGAGTTTTCTCTTGTGTTGTTGGAGGAGGGTGTTTGCTATGACCAGTGCGTTCTTTTCACAAAACTCTTAGCCTTTGCCCAGCTTTATTCAGTACTCCAAGATCAAATTTGCCTGTTATTCCAGGTGTTTCTTGACTTCCTACTTTTGCATTCCAGTCCCCTATAAGGAAAAGGATATCTTTTTTGGGTGTTAGTTCTAAAAGGTCTTGTAGGTCTTCACAGAACCATTCAACTTCAGCTTCTTCAGCGTTACTGGTTGGGGCATAGGCTTGGATTACTGTGATATTGAATGGTTTGCCTTGGAAACGATCAGAGATCATTCTGTCGTTTTTGAGATTGCATCCAAGTACTGCATTTCGGACTCCTTTGTTGACCATGATGGCTACTCCATTTCTTCTAAGGGATTCCTGCCCACAGTAGTAGATATAATGGTCATCTGAGTTAAATTCACCCATTCCAGTCCTTTTAGTTCGCTGATTCCTAGAATGTCGACATTCACTCTCGCCATCTCCTGTTTGACCACTTCCAATTTGCCTTGATTCAGGGACCTAACATTTCAGGCTCCTATGCAATATTGCTCTTTACAACATCGTACTTTACTTTCATCACCAGTCACATCCACAACTGGGTGTTGTTTTTGCTTTGGCTCCATCCCTTCATTCTTTCTGGAGTTATCTCTCCACTGATCTCCAGTAGCATATTGGGCACCTACTGACCTGGGGAGTTCCTCTTTCAGTATCCTATCATTTTGCCTTTTCATACTGCTCATGGGGTTCTCAAGGCTTTGCCACTAACCTCATATAAAACAGGTGTTGTTTAGTTGCTAAGTCATATCCAACCCTTTTGTAGCCCCATGGACTGTAGCCCATCAGTCTGTCATGAGATTTCTGAGGCAAGAATACTGGAATGGATTGCCATTTCTTTTTCCAAATGCAACATTTCCTTCCTGACCCAGGGATCAAACCTGCGACTCTTGCATCAGTAGGCAGATTCTTTACCACTAAGCCAAACTGGGAAGCTGCCATATAAAACAGACCCTATGCTAAATTGGCATATGCTATTTGGGACACCACTTATCTTGTACTTCTTTCTGTTTCTTAATATATAGTACTCGATGTTACACGTTGTGTAGCTTACAGATTGAAAACACGGACTTAACCTTTTGATGAATGAGAGCTAGTGTGCGATTGGGTTTGAATCCCAATTCTGTCATTAACTACCTTCACTTCAGGCAAGTTTTAGTTTAAAAAAGCTTTCTGAACACTCATTAGCCAGAAATTATAATAAAAGTGTATGTTTTTGGACCTTCCTGGTGGTCCAGTGATTAAGATTCCACACTTCCAATGCAGGGGTACTGGTCTGATCCCTTGTAGGAGAATTAAGATCCTTCATGTCAGTTGGTATGGCCCAAAATAAACAAATAATTAATTAAAAAATAATAAAAGGATATGTTTCCACAAAACACTAGACTTTTTTTTTTTTTGCAATTTTAAGCTCTTAAGGATCTTAGATTCCAAAACTTTTAAGTTAATATAATTCTTCACATATATTTTGCTTCCTACCTGCTATTGTCACCAGAGTTAAGCCTGCCTGAACAAAATATTTTTGTGCTTCAAAATAGAAAATCCTGTCTCTCAAAGTGGACAGACAATTGTTTTATGTTAAACTCAGTACAAGGGGAAAGAATGAGGATGAATGGACCACCAGATGAAATTCCTTGATCCTTTACATGTCACATGCAGGAGACCCTGGTTCGATTCCTGAGTCAGAAAGATCCACTGGAGAAGGGATAGGCTACCCACTCCAGTATTCTTGGGCTTTCCTTGTGGCTCAGCTGGTAAAGAATTCACCTGCAATGTGGGACACCTGGGTTCGATCCCTGGGTTTGGAAGAGCCCCTGGAGAAGGGAAAGGCTACCCACTCCAGTATTCTGGCCTGGAGAATTCCATAGACCGTATAGTTCATGGGGTCACAAAGAGTTGGACTCGACTGAGTGACTTTCACTTCACTTATATGTCACATGGTGCTCTTTCTCTTGCTCATGGCACTTGCCATGGCACTTAAAGCTGTGGCATTCCCAGAAAGATGAACTCTAACCAAGCTACATAGTCCTGAAGATCCCAAGGCCATGGCTGCTAACCCCATCAGCAAAGTCAGAATCCATTGGATCAATACCCACAGTCATCACAGATATGATCCTCACCAAGGTACCTGATACATTGAGCAGATTCAGGCTGAAAATACTAGAAAATCTAGACTCAAATAACATAACATTAAGATAATTTATTACAGAATGTAGAGATAAAGTCATTTTCACTTTGGTCAATTCAGTATCATCATTAGGGGTGCAAGCACTTTCCATTTTTTTCTGCTTACTCATTCTCAGTGTATTAGTTATCTTCTCTTCAGCTGAAAGATGCCTGCAAAAACTCCAGGCATCATATTTCTACACACCAATGTCTGGAGGCAGAACGAGGATCATGTTTTCCTTAAGTCTTGTTTATGACCTAGTTAATCTTTCCATTACCAAAAATCTTCTAACTTCTTATCGGCTAGATGGCTGAAATTGGGGCACAATGACCCACCTAAGGCAATCACTGCAAAAAGAAAATAATTACATATTTTATCATTAGAGAAATGCCAAATTGAAAATGTTAAACATTTATATGGCCATCAGTATTTTGTGACTGAGACAAAATTTATTACTGAAAATAATAATTTCATTTGCATGAAACTTTCAAGAACCATTTGTAATCAACCAAGAAATTGTCTGTTTTGTCATTCACAATTTCTGCTATGTTTATTATTACTATTTTACAATTTATTCCTCTGGCATTTTAAATTTTTCATAATTGCTAAGGGCATTTATAATTTCATGGGCATTTATAGTTTCTTAAGAATTTAACTTCTCCATATTTAAGTAAATTTCCAAAACCTGTGCTGCCTTTACAGATAACTGAGGCCAGAGGAAAGGAAAAAGCAAAGGAAACATCCCTCTAATACTTCTCATTGACAATATGGCTAATAAATTATTTATCAGATTTAAAGAAAAGCATGGCAGATAGATAGAGGGTCATAGTCCAGTTTAATACCATAGTAAGTTTCACTTTGGTTGGATCAATTATAATTATTTGTGTCACAGTAATGTGGTCACTCAGAGGACAGATGAGTTAAACATGTTATAGGTATTAACTTCTATTGGACAGTGGAAGGAAATGACAGTTTAAAAGAGCATCTAGGTTATATACCAGGTCTTGTTTTAATTAACATTGAAGAGTATGACTTTCATTATTCATATTTGTATACTATCTAGAAGAACTTCTTACTGATAGAAAATTGGTTATGTTTTGGAATGCTTCATGTCTACAGCCAGCTTTGAAGTAAATGCCCTTGAATGTGGCTGTTAAACTTAGAGAAAATAGTTGATATTTTTAGAGAAGCTCACCGGTTTCAGCCACAGATCCATGCCTTCATTATTGATGAATATAGCTTTACAGTAGGTTAGTAGAGGAGCTTTATGTATCATTATTTTAATAGCATCACTTTTCTAAAGAAGTTACATTTAGCAATCTGAAGTGTTAGTGATCATGGGTCTCCTCTTTATTGAGGATGGAAAAGTTATCTTCTTTCATCCGAGACATGGAAAGCACTTAAAAGACATTATCTCATTATCTCTATAACATCCTCTGACAGAATTGGCTTGTAGTATAATTCCCATTTTATTGGTAGATAAAGTCATGCACATTATGGTTTTATAATTTAGCTAGGCAGCTGGCCTGCCCTGGCAAAAGAGCTTTCAGCTTTACTTCATCCTAGAAATTTGTCTCATTTATGTCTTCACATTTCTAGTGCAGACATGACCTTAATGTTCCCAGAAATCAAGAATTTAAGTGGTCATTTGTCCAATGACTTTTTTTCCTGAAGAAACGTTTCTGAATTACACTTGATTTCATTTTGACATGAAAAGGAAATGAATAATATTTTGGATAACTGATAGAAATTGAATTGGGTCATTGTCTAGACTTGAATGAATAGTAGAACTCTTATGTAATATTTTTTGTTACTATTAAATGGTTTTAGTTACATTTAATAGTTACTTATGATATTTAAATACATAACTTTTAAAAATTAATCACACTCAACTCTTTATCAGACATATGCAAATTAAGTCCATGACACACTTCTCAACACAGGAATATGCTAGGATTTAAGGAAAATGATGTTAAATTTAGCCTAAGATAAACAGACTAAAACCATGACGACATTAAGAGCTTTAATTAGGAGAAACATGTCTATTTAGTGAAAACCATTTAATTGACTCAAGCAGAGGATTGCATTATCCTTTATCAAGTTTTACAATTTTCTGTCTTTTTTTAAAAACTAGAAGTAAAAGGTAGGCAAATCCAAAATATGTCTTTGCAGTGGTTTCACAGATTTACTCATGGAAATCAGAATCATATTTTATTCTGGAAAGATTTAATCGATTCTATGGACTTCCCAGGTGGCACTAGTGGTAAAGATCGTGCTTGCTATCTCTGGGTTGGGAAGAGCCCCTGGAGGATGGCATGGCAACCCTCTCTAGTTTTCTTGCCTGAAGAATCCCACGAACAGAGGAGGGCCACAGTCCATAGAGTCCCAAAGAGTAGGACACGTCTGAAGCAACTTAACACGCATGCAAGCGTAGTTCATAATGGATAAAAATATTAATCAGTATTAATATCAGTGTATAGTGCAGGAAGCACAAGGGAAAATACAGACAGAAGAAAGAAACAGGGAGCTGTAGTCATTATTCTATGCCTCTTCCCTCTCAGTGTTCTAGGGAAGATTTTATTAAGTACATATTTGTAAATGAGGTATACCTCAGAAACCAGGTACATATAAATATATTTCAAACATGAATGTGTCCTTCAAAGAGTTATGTACATAAATTACCATAAAATTAAAACCAAGGACTAGTAAACACAGTGAAAAGAAAGCAGAGATCAGCATATACATTTTTATACTTAAATTTTTTTCTGGATATTAGAAATCTCACACATCTATTATGACCCCAAAGGAGTTGTTACATGCTCTAATATGATAGAAAAATGTGGAATAAAAAGAAGTAAGGCTTTTTCAGCTTTAAAAGTAAAGTTAGAATATATACTTTATGATGAAAGCTTTTATGCATTTAATGAAAGCTCTGGACTTCACAAATGTAATAGAAAATACTAAAAGGATTTTTAACAGATGTTTAATTTTGACAGATAAATTATGATTGAGTTCTAAAAACTTGGAACTTTGGGCTATTATTAGAAAAAATGTATTAATGTTTTCATTTCAGGACTGTAAGATTATAATAGATTCCTTTTCCATTTCAAAGAGCCATCCAATTAAAGTTTTTCTCTCAAAGATAATACATAATATTTTGACTTAGATTCAGAATATATATATACAATCTTTTAAATTTTTATTTTAAATTTGAAATCTAAATACATTTCCCCATTCTCATATTATAAAGGTAGAAACTGATCTTGTCTTTTTTGGAAATAAACCAAAATCAGACTTTGATACAACCCCAAATTAACATAAAAATAAATAGAACCATGCTAGTATATTAATTTGACCCAGTCTGTGCTTGGGTTTTAGGATAAGTCATATACCTGTAGTGAAAGAATTGCTTTTGAGTCAGAAAAATGCTGATGATTATTACTTCTGTGTTTAAAAGATTATCCTGTTCTATAATGACACACAGTATCAACAGAATCAAATATAATATTCCTTTAAATATTCAAGTAATAAAGATCAGTTGCCAAGGAAATGAATTAAAGATACATCATGCTGTATGTGGTTTCTATGTCTTAAACTAAACCAACTTGAAAGAAATGTTTGTTTAATGCCCTGAAGGTCAAAACTGCTGGGATCTCTGTTCAGACAAGGGCAGGCAGGGGATTCCAAAGATGACTCTAGAGCTCCACAGTGTAAAGCTGGGAGCACTTTGACAGAAGTGTGTCAGTTCTGACCTTAACTCCCGCTGAATGCCTTGTTCCTGTGAGAGAAAACCTCTCTTCGGCTGAACTGTTCAAAATTCGTCTCCCACGTACATTTGCTCTGCTCCACTCTGTCTGAAAATATATGCAGACAAAGTTGATTGACAGCCCTCTAGTTACCATAACATGAAGGCTGAAACTAGAAAGGCTACACCTCTAATTCACTGACAACTGAAAGCTACAGAACCTCCTTTCTTAGATTCATTCTTATATCTCTTCTCATTGTCCCAAGAGGAAAGCAAACAATGGTGGATTACGTAAGACTAATGGGCTCTATATAGGATAAGGGTGTAATATGGAAATCACAATCATAAATTCTCTGCTCTTCTGAGAAGAAATCACAGTTATTCAAGTAATTCTCACAAAGAAGACTGATGAAATAATTTAATTTACCAAGAAATTTCTTTTCCAAGGAGGAAAATACATAGGGTACACCTTCCTAACAATTAGTAAAATGTAAAAATTTTTCTACAATAAAATATTAAAATTCTAGCACGAACTACCAACTAACTCATCAAATGTTCAGCCCTAACAGTTTTCTCTTTTTATCTCTGAAATTCAGGCTGCACAAACTAGATTCTTGACTTCCCTCTCTTTCTTGCATCTAGTATAATTCTATGGAAGAGTTCTGGTTAATGAGTTATACTCTGAAGTTAACTCCTACTTTCCTTCTCTTTTCCACCTTCTTCTAACATAAACAGCAATGTGACAATAAAATGCAATAGCCATCTTACAGTTATGAGGCAGCCCCCCACCAAATGATCGGGATCGATTTGAATATTTTTGATCCTCTATATTCCTTTCTCCCAATTTCTTATTATAATAGAAAAATAAACTCATTTAAGCCTGTATGGTATAATGAACAATTGCCCTCTGCCTAAAGATTCTTTCATTGTAATCCTCAGGAGCTATGACTATAATACTTTCATGGCAAAATTAACTTTGCAGATGCAATTTAGTTAAGCATTTTGAGATGGGGCTTTAGATTACTGGGGTGAGCCTAATGTAATCAAATGTTTTTTGTTGTTGTTGTTGTTTTTAATGAGAACAGTATGCAGGAGAGAGACAGAGATTTAAAGATGCCACATTGCAGACCTTGAAGATGGAGGAAGGGTCCATGAGCCAAGGAATAGGCACATCCTCTAGGAATTAGAAAAGGCAAGAAAACAGCCTCTCCTAGAAGGAAACAGGCTTGCTGACCCACTTGAGACTTCTGAAGTCTAGAACTGTAAATTATGAAATTTGTGTTTTATTAAGCCACTATGTCACCAGTAATTTGTTAACAACAGTTATCAGAAACTAATCTAGGCCTAATTTCTATTATTTGCAATATAACTCAGTTGAAACAGTTGCATAAAAGTTCTTAGATCTCAAAGAAACATTCCAGGAAAAGCTTCCAGGGAAAACTGTACAGTGAATTAAATTTACTCCGGTGGTAAATGGCTCTTCTTTTGTTTAAGGATTCATGCTTTAACATTTACTTAATATGGAGATTAAAAAAAAACTGCTTTCTAAGAATGATCTAACTTACTCAACAATTTCAGGTTTTTGTTTGTTTGTTTCGTTCAAGAATGGTATGATCACAGTGAACACACTTTACTGAGAATGATTGATCCTTTGGTAACATCCTTCAAAGGTTAACCATTTACTCAAAGTGGATGTTATGTCATATGTAAATGCTCATTTAGTAATGTCTTAAGCACAATGGTGTATGTGCCTGTGTGAATAACACACACACAATTCTGAGTTAGCAGAGAGCCTAGCAGGTGTGTCAGATCCTTCAGAGGCTCCCACAGTTCTGCCTCCTGGCATACATTGCCTTGTGTGTGGGCATAATTTGTGATTTGCTTCTGACTAACAGAATGTAGCAAAGGTGATGAGATGTACATGATTGCTTTATATAAGATTGCAACTTTGGTCTTATTAGGGTGTCTCTCTTTCCTTGCTGGCTTTAATGAGACTCATGTGGTGAAGAATTGAGGATGCCTCTAGGAGCTGAGTGTGACCTCCAACTGAGAGCTGGCAAGAAAGAGATTCCTCAGGGATCAAAGTGTAGAAAGTACTGCAGTGAAGAGCCTTCAGCCTCTGGGAATTGTGGGGGGTTTTACATTTTTGTTAGTTGAACAGCAGTACTCTTATTTCAAGATCCAATCTTAGTTAAAAAAAATAAAAGCAGCCCTGACTTATGTCCAGCCTGGATCCATCCATCCAGTTGTATATTAGTCCATCCATTAATCCATTGATCTGTTCATACAAAGGGAAGATGACTTTAGGGTGAATTGTCTTCCAGGTTCCATAGCAGGAATTCTTGATGGTACAGAATGAACAAGAGAGATTGGCCTCATTAATTGCATATTATCTGCCTTACTCCAAAGTTCCAGGACCAAACTAGACCTATTTTGAGGGCATAAAGATCAATTCTAAACCTGCATTATGTCACTCAGAAGCCATTTACTCTGTGGCTAAAATTAGCTCTAATACATTCATAGAGTCTGATTCACTCACTTAGAAAGTAAGTTCTTTTAAGAGCATAACATAGCACTTAAAATTATGAGGATGTGGTGTTGACTAAGAACTACCTGCTTCAAATTTCAGCTATACTATTAATCGTTTCTTGGAGAAGGCAATATCACCCCACTCCAGTACTCTTGCCTGGAAAATCCCATGGACGGAGGAGCCTGGTGGGCTGCAGTCCATGGGGTCACTGAGAGTCGGACACAACTGAGCGACTTCATTTTCACTTTTCACTTTCTTGCATTGGAGAAGGAAATGGCAACCCACTCCAGTGTTCTTGCCTGGAGAATCCCAGGGATAGGGGAGCCTGGTGGGCTGACATCTATGGGGTCGCACAGAGTCGGACACGACTGAAGTGACTTAGCAGCAGCAGCAGCAGAAAAGCAAGTGTGTATTCTTCTTGATCTAGGCCCACCTCTCTCATATCTCTTGGGGATCTGGCTGTTCCCTGGAAGTGCCTTTCCTGTTCCAATGTTTTATGCCAAGACTTTACAAGGAAAATGTTCCTTTGGAGGAAGATCAGCTTTTTCTAGCTATGTAGCCATTTTCTAGCTACATGTTATAGGATCAGTCAGTTTAGTCGCTCAGTCATGTCTGACTCTGCTGACCCCATGAATCGCAGCACACCAGGTGTCCCTGTCCATCACCAGCTCCCGGAGTTTACACAAACTCATGTCCATCGAGTCGGTGATGCCATCCAGCCATCTCCTCCTCTGTCGTCCCCTTCTCCTCCTGCCCCCAATCCCTCCCAGCATCAGGGTATTTTCCAATGAGTCAACTCCACATGAGGTGGCCAAAGTATTGGAGTTTCAGCTTCAGCATTGGTCCTTCCAATGAACACCCAGTGTTACAGGATAAGTTTACCTAATACTGTTTCAATTTTAAGAATATATGTGATTTTAATGAATGGCCATAATGCATATTTTTTTAATAGGAATTAATTTCAGAAAAAGAGTATCAGTCAGAAGATGATTTGGGGTATGATACATGGGGAGAAATCATATATTTTTATGTTCTACCATTTGTCTCAGTAAAATTTAGACAGATGTAGTCTCAGAGAAATAGCCTCACAATTCTTAGATAATACTTGGTAAATATCCTTCATGTGTATTATAAAGATCCTATGTGATAATTTTCCCTATATTAGTTTATAGTTAATATAAAAAACTAGATTACATATAATTAATGACTCTTCTCAGTAAATTGGAAATTGAAAAAAATTACTAATTTTTGTCCAAATCTATTTATTACATACTAATATTTCAACTATTAAATTATATAATTTTGATTATATTATTTTAAAATGGTTCTTAAATATTGTCATGTTCCACGACTGATTGTGTAAGTGGCATTCTTTTGAAAAGCAACTGATGACAGGTTATGTCTTCAAATATTTATATACTTAACCAAATATCTTCTGTACTCTATTCTAAAGAAATAGAATAATATTTCATCACATATATATTTGTTAAAACAATAAAAATTGAAAGAAACTTTAACAGTTAATGATAGTGAAAGGCTTAATAATCTTTGCTGTAGCCATAGCTTTTAGTACATAAGTATCACAGTTAATGGCTATAAATTCTAGGTAATGGCAAGGATAAACAAATATGTGATAAGCTTAAGTCAAAAGCAAACTTTATAAAATATGTGGAGAGTATTATAACAGTAATGTTAAAACAAAATAGATACCAACATAATAGCAACAACTTAACAAAAAGAATTCAACTAGGAAGGAAACTCCAATACAAAATAAGGATTATTGCAAGATAGAGATTTTCAGGCTGTTTCCCAAACCTCTCTCACTTTTGTTGTATTTTCTATTTTCTAAATAGCTACTTTGTTTTGTAATTACTTTTTTAAAAAGTTATTACTTTTTTATTAGGGAAACATTTTCCTATTTTACTTGTTTGTTTAAAAACTCGTTAAAGACTGAATTTGCTGGTCAACAGTTTGCTTGGAATTAGAACATAAATCCAGCTTATTGCTATGATAAACTTTTTGTCCCTAGTTAGTGGGGATTAAAAATCTCCTTAGTATATTTAGAATATTTAATGCAATGTCTCTGCTTTAATTTTGGAGTAGCAGGGTTTCCTTATGCAATCCTGTGTGTCAGCAAGATGAGGCTGTGAATTCAGGTAGGTTGTTCAGGTGGTATCAGGCAACACCCCACCTGCAGTGCCCACCTCCAGCACCAATACTCATTCTCGTATCTAGCTGCACCTTCTTTTTGCCCAGCATTTGGACTCTAAATGTGGCTGGGACTCAGATATGTACAGGGGAGTCTGGTGAGCCCATCTTGGAGGGGCACAAGATGCCTGGGAGAAGGAATTCGGCACAGTTCACTGCATTGCACACAGGACCTGAAATGGAGCTCAGCTGTGGACAGCTTGGCGTCCTGAGAAGAAATAACTGCTCATTAGGCAAAAGCGTTTTAAGATCTGGGTCTTTAAGCAACTTGTTGGTGGGTCGTCCTAAAATGTTCACAGATGGAAAAGTGGGAACCTTTCCTAATAGCAGGGAGAAATGGGAACTTTGTCCATGTTCTGCAATACAACCCAACAAACTGGTAGATGCGGCAGCAGGGCCTCAGGGAAGGTAGGCAGACAGACATCCAGGGTAGACGGCTGAAGTAATCAGGGCGTGGCTAGCACACTCCCCCATCCCTCATGCAAGTGGGTGTGGCCTATGAAGTTCCTAGATGACAGGAGTGGTCAGGGGTAGAGCAGAGTTTCCAGCAACTGGGGGAACTTGTGCACAAGCCCGAGGACTGTACCCCAGGGGCTTAATCAACAAGTTCCCAGAGTGACTTGAATACTCTGGGAACTCCAAACAATAAATAGATAAATAAACAAGAGATGGAAGACAACCTCAAAAATGAAAATGGCATGCTGCATTTCTGCAGTTAGGATATCATCCATCTAGCACACCATGAATCTGACTTTTAATGTGATTTAATTAGGCTTGTTTGTTTTGAGGACATTCAAGTAAGACTTTTTTTCTGTTTCATCTCTCAAAATGGAAGTGAAGATGTATGTGTTACAGCTATATGATGTTTTTACAAAATTATAGTTAAGTAATGCTCAATGCACTTGCAACTACAATACATTAAAATAGTCTGTTTCATATGCTGATACAAACCTGACCCAATGTACTTGTTACAAATTGCATTTATGTTTTCAAATAATATTTTAAGAAAGATTAGAGAATGTGATAGTGTCCCTTGAAATAATTCACCATTCTCTTGGTTGTCAAAAAATAAAATTTGGAATTACAGAGCACATGTGAGCCCTGAATCAGAGCTGGAGGATACCTTAGAGACAATGCACTTCAAGGCTCTCATCTTATATGCAATAGATAGGCAAAAACCAGTGTAGAAAATTAATTGACTTGCCCAAATCACAAAGCTAGTTAATAACATGCCTGAAGTCACATAGTTAGGCAATGGTGGCAGCAGTCTTGAATCCATGTCTTCACTACAAAGCACTGCTAGCTCCTGTTTTGTTTCTACTCTCTGATAATTCAGAGAGTTTTTCGCTAAAAATGAAAAGTGGAAATTGACCTGAGACTGTGAAGAAAAAAATAGACCAGTTAATACTTCACTGGATCAATTATGTGAATGTAGTCTTAACCAATGAAAGGAGTGTATCACTGTGGTAGTCAAACTTCTCTTAGAAGTATTTCTGTACAAATCAGGCCAATAGGCAATTAGTGAATTTCATGTATTTCATTTCAATTTCCCTTTGTTGTATTTTGAAAAAGTAGTTCCTATTAAGAAATTAGTTATCATTTGTAGTCTTAGATTTTGATTGCAGGAAACTTGCCCATACCTTTGATGGGTCACAAGCTAGGTTTCCCCAAAATGTGCTTCAACAGCATATTAATTATTTTTTAAGTAATGTTACTTAAGAAATGGCCAATGCAAGGGGGACACCCTGACCTTCATATCTCCCTGAAAGTAGGAAATACATCTCTCATGTGAAAAATGTACTCTTTGCATCTGGAGATGGGAGTACACCTTATCACCAAAGATAGGGAATTTAGGCCTAGATGCCTATGTTAAAAAAAAAATCCTGGAGGATACCTGAGAGATAACATGCATGCTTCAAGGCTCTCATCTTATGCCCAATAGATATGCAAAAGCCAATGCGGAGAATTAACTCACTTGCCAAATCACATAGCTAGTTAATAACATGTCTGAAGTCATGTTATTTTATCTCTTTGCAGGCTTACCTACATGGTTTAAGAATAGGATCCTGCCATAGTTCCTTAGATTTCTATCACAGTTTCAGGTTGCAAATAGAATAAGCGTCATATCTTCCACTTGCATGTGCAGAGTCTCTCTACATTCGCTTTCTCCCTGCTCTCTGTCTAGGAGGCAGAGCCATATGGCCATCATCAGCAGGACTCTCATACCTTTCAGCCTTCAGCTGCACTTGGCCAAAGCGAAGCATCAGACAATTTTAAAGGACTGGTATTTGGAGGAACTATGTCTTATGGCAGAGAAGTCCTGAGAGAGACCAGCAGTTGGCTCCTTGCTTCTGGAAGCATCTAGTATCAGTAGGCATTCTGAATAGGCCATGGTTATGATCCTGATCCTTAGAAATTCGAGCCTGAGCTCTGTGCTGTTTCCGTGTTCACCAGGGGACAGAAGACTGCTTTCAACTAAAAGGCCTGAATTGAGTAATGTTTATGTAGAATTTCAGGACTATGGTCAGCAGGTAGTTCTGCTTCTGCAACCCAGAATCCCAAAAGAAAATCAAGTATTAATTACTCTAAAGTTGAACAGAGGAAAAACACTAATTTTATGTCTAAAAAAAAAGACCTCTAGGCAAATTGGGATAGTGTCTTCCTAAATTCAAGTGCAATTTAATTGCTTTATTTTTACAGGAATAGCTGGAAGCATCTTGTTGTAGCTGAGAAATATATTACAGAATAACACATATAGACCTATGTTTACAATACTGTAGCCACTAGCCACAAGCAGCTAATTAAATTAATCAAGAGTAAATTAATGACCAACCTAGACAGCATATTAAAAAGCAGAGACTACTTTGCCAACAGAGGTCCTTCTAGTCAAAGCTGTGGTTTTTCCACTAGCCTTGTATGGGTGTGAGAGTTGGACCTTAAAGAAAGCTGAGTGCTGAAGAGTTAATGCTTTTGAACTGTGGTGTTGGAGAAGACTTGAGAGTCCCTTGGACTGCAAGGAGATCAAACCAGTCAATCATAGAGGAAATCATTCCTGATATTCATTTGAAGCATCATGAAGCTGAAACTCCAATACTTTGGCCAGCTGATGCGAAGAGCTGACTCATTGGAAAAAACCCTGATGCTGGAAAAGTTTGAAGGCAGAAGGAGAAGGGGACGACAGAGGATGAGATGGTTGGATGGCATCACCGACTCTATGGAAATGAGTTTGAGCAAGCTTCAGGAGTTGGTGATGGACAGGGAAGCTTGGTGTGCTGCAGTCCATGTAGTCACAAAGAGTAGGACACGGTTGAGCTTCTGAACTGAACTGAAATATAATTCAAAATATAGTTTCTTGGTTGCACTAATCACTTGGCTACTGGTGGCTAAATTGGATAGCATAGATTAAAGAATCTTTCCATCATTGCAGAAAGCTCTGTTGCAGCACTATATAGTTACCACTATGGAGACAGAATTATTCAAGACATATTTAGGGTCAATAAACAGGTTTTAGGTCGATTCTCTAAGTATTCTGGAACTTGTTCAAGTTAGTAAAGCAAACAAAGAAATAAATGTGACATTTATTGCATATCAACAAAGTGCCCGACTCTGTGTTATGTTCTTCTCATGGATTAGCTTATTTAATCCTCAAAAAATCCGTATTACTTGCCTATTATTAGTATCCCACCTACTAATATTTTTATGGTTAGTAATTGCTGCAGGCAAAATTAGAATTCAGCTAATCTGATTCTAATACCTAGGTCTTAACTCTACCGCCTACCTAATAATTGAAGGCATACTGAATTTTTTGAACTTTTTTTTTTTCTGTGAATGAGAAAAACCAGGTAATCATTGTCAGGTAAAATAAGATATTATTTAATACCTTGCATGTATACAATATTTCTCAAAAATTTTTTTTCAAATTCCTTTATCATATGAACTAAATACCATTGTTAATGAAATATTAATCAATAGTCAAAGAAAGAAATGGAAAACTTTATTTGAGCCAACCTTAGGGTTATAACCCAGGAAATAGTCTCTCAGAGAGCTTTAAAAACTGCTTTGAAGAGGTAAGAGGGTAGGAGAGTATATAGGTGATTTTGATGAAGAGGTGCATGCAATCAACACATCTCAGTAGAAGGCTGCTGCTAGCTATGAGGAGCAAGCATCTTAGTTAATGGTGTATTGCTTTTCTAAGTATGGGGAAATGCAAGAAACTGGGGTCACAGAATTTTCTCCCCAAAATATTTAACTATCTGAGGACCTGTTCTGTCAGTTTTCCCAGAGCACAAAATGCCTCATCCTTATCTTCACTCTGGTTCCTCTTAGGGTATATTGCATGTCACTGCAGTGACTAGTGACTTGATTTTTGTAGAACTGAATGGCAGACAACATTCTCTATTTTTGCAATCCTTTTTCTTTGAGTCTTAATTTCCACCAAAGTCTGGGAGGTATTTTGTGACCAATTTATCCCTTGGCACTGGAAATGCTTATTCCAAGGTCAGGTGAGGATTTTGTTGATAAGCCACTCAATATGCTGTTACTGGGCCAGGCCCTGTTAACGGTAACCAAAAGCTCCTGGACCACCTATCTTATGAGTCTGTTATGATCCAGGAGAAATGGTTCCCTCTTGTTTATGCTTTTTTCATCTCATGTTTAGAGTTATACTGTTATAATCATTTATCTTATAGAAATATATTTTTGATCAGTTGTTTCAAATTGCCTAATCATCATTAATTTTATCTGAGGCTCAGTCACACATTTGGTATTGCAAGAAACAATAATCTTGTAAAATAGGCAGAATACAAGTAATATAGCTGGTAACATTAATAAGGTCATAAGTAGGTATTTAAGCTAAGAACTTCTATTAGGTGTGGCCCAGTATCTCCCAGGCTCTCTGATCAGTCAGTTCTGCAGCAGTCACTGTCTTTAAGAGAAATTATATATTGGCATTGTTCATAAAGTTTACCAATGATGCCTATACATATAAGGCAAATGATACTTCATCATGACCCCTTACAGGATTGAGAGCGAGAAAGGAACGTTATCTTCTAAAGAGTTACATGGCTGGTGTCAGAAGAAGAAAAATTGATCCTTATGGTTAAGCAGGTATTTCTGCCTTTGGGGAGGTCTGATTAACATATAAGACAGATACATGATGCATACTAGACAATCGGGAGGAGGACAAGGGCAAAGTTTTATGTTTAAATATTTATTGTCTTGCCTTAAAGTATGTACTTTTATTTCATTACCATATGCTTCTTTTATGTTAAAAACATGCAGTATATTAATTCTACTTCATTTAAAAAAGCTTTGTTGTTATTGTTGTTTTTCCATCACTAAGTTGTGTCTGACTCTTTGCAACCCCTTGGACTGCAGCATGCCAGGCTCTTCTGTCCTCCACTATCTTCCGCGGTTTGCTCAAATTCATGTCCATTGAGTCAGAGATGCTATCTAACCATCTCATCCTCTGCTGCCCTCTTCTCATTTTGCCTTCACTTTTTCCCAGCATCAGGATCTTGTCCAGTGAGTTGCCTCTTCATGTCAGGTGGCCAGAGTATGAGGGCTTCAGTTTTAGCATCCGTCATTACAATGAGTATTCAGGGCTGACTTCCTTTAGGATTGACTGGTCTGGTCTCCTTGCTGTCCAAGGAACCCTTAAGAATCTTCTCCAGCACCACAATTCAAAAGCATCAATTCTTCAGTACTCAACTTTCCTTATGGTCCAGTGCTCCCATCCAACTTGGCTATTGTTAAAAATATACT
Source organism: Dama dama (assembly GCF_033118175.1). NCBI lineage: Eukaryota > Metazoa > Chordata > Mammalia > Artiodactyla > Cervidae > Dama > Dama dama. The sequence goes on along the minus strand of NC_083685.1, from coordinate 49,570,239 downwards.
GTTAATTTTAGACAGAATTTCCTTCTTTTTAATAAGTTAGCCACTCTTACAACCATCTCATTATTATAAAGTAAGAAAATAAATTGAAGTAACAGTTGATAATTTAGTTCCTGTATTCAGTCAAGACCTTAATTAGCATAAGGTTAAAGTACATAAGGAAAAAATTATGGCTAGTATATTTACATAGCTATGATTAAGAAATGAATATTTTGCTAATGGGTTGCACTGTTAGCACTATTATTAATTATATTCAAATACATGACTTGATCTTTAAAAAAATATTTTTTATCTCATTTATGTCTTTGGAGCACTACAATACTCCCACTATTTACACAGTATAAAAACATAAAAGAAAAGTAAATTCCGTAATTTAATGTCTTATTATACCAGTAATGTATAGATTGTACAACTAAAATTCATTTTATTTGCATACTTGAAAAGATATCTTAAAAAAATGAAATATCTTTTGATTATAAAAGTGTCTTTTTGCAAATAGAAAACTCTATTTTTTTCTTATTGGCAGCATTTTAGTTTTGCATGAGTTAGTATTTCCTGCTGTGCTAAACATTAATTCAGAAAGGAAGATTGACAGCAACTTAAGTATTCAAAGGCCAAGTTGCATAGATCAGGCCAGATTAGCTTCCTTACTTCTCAATATTCAAATAGGATATTTTTCTGATACCCTCAAGAGGTTTCTGGAGATTGCAGTACATCATTGTGTCTTCTAATTGCACATCATGTTTCTCAATTTGTACAGAAAATGACAAGTGAGATTTTTCCACAATATGCCTCTTCTACCATTGGGGGAATTTTATGTATTTTTTTTTTTAAGCACAACAGTAGACTATCATTCACTATTGTTTTGAAATTTGAAATATTTTCCTGGCCATATTTTCAAATATTATTTATTCATTTATTTGGGACATTAAAAGTAAGAAGCAAAAAAAAAAAGTAAGAAGCATAACCACTGGACCACCAGGGAAGTCACAAGATTTTCACTTTTTAAATATTAGATATAGATAGGGTATATTCTAAATTACATTGGTATTTTCTTACACAATGTTGTAACACACATCCATGATAGACACTATTAAGTAGTTTATGTGAATTATACTTATATTAAGGAAATCTATGTCTTTCAGTATTATTTTCAATATATTTTCTTCTTTAATTCTGATCTTCTTTCTGTTTACCACTTTAAATCTCAAATATGCAATCACCAGTAAGCTATTTTAAAGTTTAACATAAAATTTAAAACTTGACATAATATAAACCATTTTACTGATGCAGAGCTTAATGATTATTTGTTTTATTCATGTTCAGCTAGGAATATATTGTGTGATGAAGATGGAATTTCAATTATGTGATGAAAAGGTGAATTAGAAGTAAGAAACAATGTTGAAAAATAAACAATTATTTGTTGGGAAAAAGGAAAACCTAAAAATATTATATCTTACTAGTACAGAAATATAATCAAGATGGACTAATACACATATTTTATGCACATCATACACTCATGTATGTGTATGTGGGTGTATGTGCATGCTAGGTCTCTTCAGTTGTGTCTGACTCTGCGACCCTGTGGATAGTAGCCCACCAGGTTCCTCTGCCCATGGGATTCTCTAGGCAAGAATACTGGAGGGGGTTGCCATACCCTCCTCCAGAGGATCTTCTTGACCCAAGGATTGAACTTGTATCCCTTATGTCCTCTGCATTGGCAGACAGGTTCTTTGCCACTAGCACCATGTGGGAAGCCCATATGCATATATACATACACACAAATATATATTCATATATACAAGAAAATTAGAAACATTTTACTAACTTTAAGTATAAAGTAGCTTCTAAATCAAATAGTAATGTTAATGGTGAAGAATGATGATCTGATCCTGCAACATTAAAAGTATTTATGAAACCAAGCTGGATCCCACAGGGTCTTCCCAGATCAAAGCCTCTCTGTGTCTCCTTTTTTGGCCTTCCTCAAGTTCCAAGGGGCAGACAAGCAGTTAATTAGAGTCATAGGATTCTTAGTTCCTCCTGAAAGGGTATAGGAAATAATCTAACATATCTTTGAGTTGTCCTGAAGAAACTAAGACCCTGCCCAGTAGAGGATGGTGGCTGCATGCTGACAACAAGCACAAGATGTCAGACTGGTTCCATCCAGTCAGTGAATAATTAGGTTTCCTGAAACATCACCGTGTTTCCTCATCACCAGCTAATCAGAAAAATGTTCATGAGTGGATCACACATTCTGTGACTCACACCCTTGATGTTGACTTTAAAAGCCCTTGCCTGAAAGTCAACAGGGAGTTTGGGCTTTTGAGCACTAGCTGCCCATTCTCCTTCAGTTCAGTTCAGTTTAGTTCATTTCAGTCGCTCAGTAGTGTCCAACTCTTTGCGACCCCATGAACCGTAGCATGCCAGGCCTCCCTGTCCATCACCAACTCCCAGAATTTACTCAGACCCATGTCTATTGAATCGGTGATGCCATCCAGCCATCTCATCCTCTCTTGTCCCCTTCTCCTCCTGCCCCCAGTCCCTCCCAGCATCAGGGTCTTTTCAAATGAGTCAACTCTTTGCATGAGGTGGCCAAAGTATTGGGAGTTTCAGCTTCAGCATCAATCCTTCCAATGAACACCCAGGACTGATCTCCTTTAGGATGGACTGGTTGGATCTCCTTGCAGTCCAAGGGACTCTCAAGTGTCTTCTCCAACACCACAGTTCAAAAGCATCAATTCTTCAGGACTCAGCTTTCTTCACAGTCCAACTCTCACATCCATACATCACCAATGGAAAAACCATAGCCTTGACTAGATGGACCTTTGTTGGCAGAGTAATGTCTCTGCTTTTTAAAATGCCATTCTCCTTGGTGTCCTGCAATAAATATCATACTTCTTTCCCCACAACTCAGAGTCAGTAGATTGGCTTTTTTGTGTATCAGGTGAGTGGATGTGAGTTCAATTTGTTTGGTAACATTTATAGTAACAAGACCATGAAACAGAACTCAGTTGATAGCCTAGACCAAAAACATTCACAATGTATGCAACAACAACAAGTAAACTATAAAGAGATCTTACTTAAAAAAAAAAATGGACAAAATTTATAAATAGACATTTCACAAAAAGTAAACATTAATAGCCAATAAATGGTAGGAAAGTTGCTTAATATATAGCTGTAAATATGAAACTTTAAAAATGTATTTTTTTCTAGTAAAGCAGATCATTTGACAGTTTTTTCTTTAGATTTTTATTGTTAAGAGCAGTTTTAGGTTCAAAGCAATATTGAGCAGGAAGTACAAGAGATTTTCCTGTACTGTACTATATCCCCTGCCACCATACATGCACAACTTCTACTGTCATCAACATCCTCCCAAAAGTCATCTACTTGTTACAATTGGTGGGCCTACAATGATATACCATAATTACCTGAAGTACATAACTTACCTTGGTACATACTTCAGTAGGTACCTGTGAGCTGGACTTAATATCATACAGAATATTTTTACTGGCATATAAATCCTCTGTGATCAGCTTATTCATCTGCTCCCTCGCCCCCAGGCCCTAGCAACCACAGATCTTTTTACTCTCTCCGTAATTTTGTCTTTTGCAGAATGTCATATACTTGGAATTTTACAACATGTGACCTTTACAGACTGGCTTCTTTCATTTAGTAATATGCATTTAAAATTCTCCGTGTGTCTTTTCTTTGCTTGATAGCCCATTTCTTTTTCTTTTCTTTCTTTTTTTTTTTTTTTTTTCAGTGAATATTATCCCATTGTCTGGATGTACCAGTTTATTTATGTTTATTTATGTTTATTATGTTCAGTCACCTATTGAAGGACAACTTGATTGCTTCCAATTTTTTGGCAAATATGAGTGAAGCTGCTATTAATGTTTATGTGTTTTTGTGTGAAGATAAGTTTTCAGATCCTTTAGATAAATACCAAGGAACATGATTTCTGTATGTTACAGTGTCAGTATGCTTCCTCCAACAAACTGTCCTCCAAAGTTGTGCCATTTTGCATTCTCATCAGCAATGAATGAGAATTCCTGTTGCTCTATATCTTTATTAGCTGGTGTTCTAGTCTTTTGAATTTTGGGCATTCGAAGGACTGATGTTGGAACTGAAACTCCAACACTTTTGCCACCTGATGCGAAGAGCTGACTCATTTGAAAAGACCCTGATGCTGGAAAATATTGAAGGCAGGAGGAGAAGGGGATGACAGAGGATGAGATGGTTGGATGTCATCACCAACTCGATGGACATGAATTTGGGTAGACTCTGGGAATTGGTGATGGATAGGGAGGCCTGGCATGCTATGGCCCATGGGATTGCAAAGAGTTGGACACGACTGAGTGACTGAACTGAACTGAACTGAATAGGTGTGCAGCAGCATCTCATTTTTGTTTTAATTTGCATCTTCCTGATGACATAAGATGTGAAGCATTTAGCATTTTTTCATATGGTGATTTGTTAGCTGTTTAGATTCTTTGGTGAGGTATCTGCTGTGGTCTTTGGCTGATGTTTCTCCTTGGGTTATTTGTCTTCTAATTATTGAATTTTTAAAGTTTTGGTTTTTTTTTTCTTTTTTTTTCTTTTTGTATATTTTGAATAGCTGTCCTTTACCAGCTGTGTCTTTTGCAAACATTTTCCTGCAGTCAGTGGCTTGTTTTCTTATTCCCTTAACAATGCTTTACACAGAGCACAAGTTTCGAATTTTAATGAGGTTAACCTTACCAATTGTTTCCTTCATGGAGCATACCTTTATAGTTGTATTTAAAAAGCCATTGTTATACCCAAGTCATCTAAGTTTTCTTCTATGTTATCTTCCAGGAGTTTTATTGTTTTGTATTTCATGTTTAGGTCTATGGTGCATTTTTTTTGTTGTTGCTGTTTGGTATTTATTTTTATTTATTTGGATACACCAGGTCTTTGTTGTGGCGCTTCGGATCTTTGATCCTCGTTACAGCATGAGAACTCTTAGTTGTGGCATATGGGATCTAGTTCCCTGACCAGGGATCACACACTGGCTCCCTGCATTGGAAGCCAAAATCTTAGCCACTGGACCACCAGGGAAGGCCCTTATGATGCAATTTTAGTTAATTCTTGTGAGGATTACTAGGTTTGTGTCCAGATTCATTTTTTTCTTGTGGATGTTCCAGAACCATTTGTTGAAAACACTTATCTTTGTCTCATTGTTTTGCCTTTTTTCCTTTTTTCAAAAAATCAGTTGACCACATGTATGTGGGCCTACTTCTGGGCTCTCTGTTCTGCTATTTTGCCAAGACTGTCTTTTATTAGTGTAGGTTTTTAGTAAGTGTTTAAGTTGTGTAGCATATACTTTTGTTCTTCTCCTTCAATGTGGTGTTGGCTATCCTGGATCTTATGTCTCTCCATATAAACTTTAGAATAACTTTGCCAATATGCACAATATAACTTGCTGAAATTTTGTCTGAGATTGCATTGAATCTATAGATCAAAGTATTGACAGGAAAGGATTGACATCTTGACATACTGAGTCTTCTTTTCTATAAACGGAAATATCTCTCCATTTAGTTATTTTTAAAATGTTTTTCCATTCCTCTGTATAAACCATGTATATATTTTGTTGGGAAAATAATTAGTTAAACTTCATTTTTGGGTGCTAATGTAAATGGCATTGTATTTAGTAATGGACTAAATTTGTTCATTGCTAGAATACAGGAAAGTGATGGACTTTCAATTTTGCTATAGTTTCTTATTAGTTCCAAGAGTTTTGTGTGTGTGTGTGTGTGTTTGTGTGTGTGTGGGTTACTTTTTGTCCTTCCAGAAGTTTTTCATCATTCTTTCACCATCTCCCCCAGGTTTTAAGTCTCAAAATTGTCCACACTGAACCTTTGATGATTGATGAATTACAGTTTAGATCTTCTTACCATAGCATTAGGGCTTCCCTGGTGGCTCAGATGGTAAACCGTCTGCCTACAATGTGGGAGACCCGGGTTTGATCCCTGGGCTGGGAAGATCCCCTGGAGAAGGAAATGGCAACCCACTCCAATACTCTTGCCTGGAAAATCCCATGGGCAGAGGAGCCTGGTGGGCTGCAGTCCATGGGGTCGCGAAGAGTCAGACAGGACTGAGCGACTTCACTTTCACTTTCACCATGGCATTGGTTCCTATGGAGATTTCTACTAATGAATTTCTGCTGTGGTGAACTGTGATTCCCAGTATTCACCTGTTTGTCTCTCCAACCCATGGATCTGAGAAGCATTGTTGATTTTTTAGTCTGTTCAGCTTTTACTTGTTCTTAGGATGGAACAGCATTTTCTACGTTTCTTATATGCAGAATAAGAAACCAGAAGTTCAAAACGTTATTTTTTTTCAATCTTAGAATATAACCCATTGTATACTACCATCTGTGTGAAGGAAGATATGCAGGTGTACATGCGTGTGTCCCTTCATACTAAGTCACTTCAGTCACATCCAGCTCTTTGTGACCCTATGGACTGTAGCCCACCAGGCTCCTCTGTCCATGGGATTCTCCAGGCAAGAATACTGGAGTGGACTGCCATTTCCTTCTCAGGTGATCTTCCCAACCCAGGGATTGAACCTGCGTCTCTTATGTCTCCTACATTGGCAGGCAGTTTCTTCACCACTGGCACTGCCTGGGAAGCACACATGCATGTATATATGCACATAAATACATAGAAAACCAAATTAAACAGAATCAGACTTCCCTTGTGGCTCTGCTGGTAAAGAATCCACCTGCAACATGGGAGACCTGGGTTTGACCGCTGAGTTGGGAAGATCCCCTGGAGAAGGGCTACCCACTGCAGTATGCTGGTTTAGAGAATTCATGGACTATATAGTCCATGGGGTCACAAAGAGTCGGACATGACTAAGCAACTTTCACTTTTTCATACCACGTAATTAAAATAATGATTATGCCTGGAAGGGTCAAAAACAAAGGGATGGGAGTTATGGCCATGCCAGGTAGGCAGGATAGGGAGTTAAGATACTTTAACATTTACTTTATATATTTCTTTAATGTTTAGATATATTATAGTAATTTTATATTTATGCATTTAAAATTTTTTTCAATTTGAATGTAGTTTGTAATTAAAATGTCTATTTCATGACAGCCTTAAATAGATCAACTTGAATTAGAACTTAAAAAATGCAATAATAATTTTCTTTTACCTGCAGGTGAGAAAACAAATTCCAGACAAATTCAGATACAGATACAGAAACAAAGATGGTATTGATCCAAGAATAAGATTTTTACATTACGTTTCTCACCTAAAATTCAATTCACTGATTCATGTATTCTATTGATTATCAGCAGGATATAATGTTTCTAACCTCAAGAAGACAGCTATTTTATGATTGGTAGATGTTTTTGTGCTTTCTTAAATTTTATGAAGCACAAATTGCAGCACATGGCACAAAGCTTCATAATATATGTCTTCTATTATTTCATGATCTATCAACTCTTGTTTTATTATTTAAATACTTTTGTAGCAGTACACTCCACCCCCATTACACATAAGCACACAACAATGCATCTTATCTTGTGAAATAGGAAATTGAAGGTTACAATTCAGATCTTTGTAATTTTCTGAAACTCATATAACAACTACTATAAAACTAGAATTAGCATTGTATGCTTGACTCTCAGTCCAGTACATTTTCTAACACAAACATCATAGTTCTAAAGTGCTACAGATATCCTCACTTGTTGGCACTAAACATTTAGTGCTTGTGAAGCACTGAATTAGTCTTGCTAATAGAAATAAGAGTTCACTTAAAAGAAGAAAAAATCTACAGCTTTGCTGCCTTTTAGGTATACTGTCTGTCCTTTTGGAAAACTTCTATGATACATCAAAATTAAAGAAGATAATACTTATTACAACATTTACTACATATTAGACACAGTTCTTAGTGCCTGGCATTTCTTAAGTAATTTAATTCTCACAACAAACCTGTAAGGTAGACATCCTTCTTATCATTCCCCTTTTATACATAAGGGTGAAGCAATGAGATGCCAAATGGCTTGCCTAAGGTGATAGTGGAAGTAATGACTAAGCCAAGATATAAACCTAAGCAGTGTGATTTGAGTGACCTTGTTCTTAACCCTTATTCACTCTGCCTTTTGGATGGTAGAAATCTCTTTGAACTATGTGTTTCATAAAATTCTATTTTATGACATCACGGTATGCTTAACAGTGCTAGTTGCATAGTAAGAACTCAGTTTTTAAAACTCATTACTTTTTGTTTATTTTTTAATTTGTTTTCTTTGTTTTTTTTTTTAAGTATGGTTGATGTATAAGTTACAGATGTACTATATAGTGATTCTCAATTTTTAAAGGTTGTACTCCACTTGTCATTATTATAAAATGTTGGTTATATTCCATATGTTGTACAATATATCTTCATAGCTTATTTTATACATGATAGTGTGTACCCCTTAATCCCTTACCCCTATATTCTCCCTCCCACTTCCATCTCCTCACTGATAACCTATCTCATCATATTCTTTTGAACTTGTTCTGGTCTGTAGTCTTATATTCTCTGCTAGACAGCAGACCCCAATAAAGGTGGGATCACAAGTCTTATTTTTCTTTGGGTCTCCTATTGGGTTCAGAATTGTGCTTTACCTGAAGTAAGTGCTTTTTTAAGCATTTGTTAAATAAAGAATGAGTAAATTAAGGTCTAAAGATGAAATAAATTGCCAAATAATTGAATGAATAAATGAAGGAAATTTTTTTTTTTTAGAAAATACTTGATTCAATATTAGAAGACAATATCTTAAGATATCACTAAAGATTTCCTTTGAGAAAATAATGTAATTTAGTTTTTTCATTCCTGCTAAGTGTGCATGTATAAGTGTGTATATGTCTTAAAGGAACTTAGGATGCTGTATCAGTGCTCAGTGTGATTGTGGCTGCTTCAAGATTATTATATTCAGGAGAGCTTAGTTAGACTAATTTCCTCCTGAATTTAAATGTGGATGCCTCCTTTAGGTATTATAAGTGAGGTTAATGAAACGTTAACTTTCAATTCTAGTTGGGACCATTTATATGCTAATTATTAAGCAGAGACAGTCTGAAAAACAAATACACAACTGTACTCAAGACACCTTAAAAAAACACTCTCCTTATGGTCACTGCTATTTCTTAGCTAGTGTAGAATGACTTCTTTTATACAGTTATTCCCTATGTAATTTTTCTCAACTTAGTTTATATTAGAAAGTCCTTCTCTGACTTTATACCATTCACTCCAGAGTACCCCACATTTTGTATGACACAAAATAAATACCTGCTGCATAATGTTCTAAAAATTGGTGCATAAGTAACGTTAAATAAACAAACACTCTAGTTTGAGACTTTATGATAATCATAATCGCATTATGGTCATAATCCGTTTACTTTTTAGCAGGCAGTTTTATTTAACATCTGTAAGTACCTGTGAAAAGCAAAATGCAAATACACTGCAAGTATCTCTTGAAAGATATATGGTATTAAATCATTGTTACTATTGGATTTTACTTTTGAAATATTTTTTCTCATTAATTTAGTTTCATAGTGTCTGTGGTAAGAGAGCCACTGAAATGGAATTACTGAACACAATGCAGTCATGGGCAGGAACAGAACATCACTCTGGTTAAGAAAGACCTGTTTCATCTGGAGTTTTTGCTTAAAAGTTGTTTTTAACCTGCCCCATGAACAAGAAATTGTTGATTTCAAGACAGATTAACTCCTTTCTAAAACTTGCCTCTTCTCTTTAGTCAGAAAGCTTAGAAGTGAGTTTGTCACTTCTTGTCCATAGCAATTGGAATAGATTTTTTTCCTTAAGATGCGAGGGCCATTGATAAGCTGGTAACACAAGCTGCCTCCTGTTTATTCATTCACTCAGCAGTCCTTTATTGAGCAGTGACCATGTGACTGCTTCTTAAGCAGAGTTCTACTTTACCAGGGCTAACAACGTTACCAACAGAGCGTAAGGGAGAATTCCTGCAGGAAGTAACTATTCTATTAAAATTTTCCTATCAAAATATATTTAAAGTATTTTATCTATTTTTGAATAGCTAATGCATGCATAGAATACAATTTAAAAGGTGCACATAGATGCCCCTTTCAAAAGTAAATCTGCTTCCCACTCCTATCTTTTTCTTCCTTACATACAAACACAGCTGCTAGTATGATGGGTAGGCTGTATGTAGAAGAATTTGATTGCAGAAGGGCATTCCTGAGGTGAGCGCAAGGGGAGCAGGGATAACATGTACAAACACAGGGCCATGAAAAGTGAAAATTTGAGGAATTACTGAAAAATATTTCAGCACATCTAGGGCAGAAAAGTGGCTTATTAGGTAGAGGAGAGAAAAGCTGGTACAAGAGCAGGCTACAGGCAAAGAACTGTAGTCTGCTTTTGAAGCCAAAGCACTTCCTTTTTTACAATATTTTTAACAGCCATCATCATACATATATTAATATAATGTCCACTGAATATAACAAGATTTAACTTACATTTATTGACTATCTAATAAGTACTAGGCATATATAGACTCTGCCTTTTAGGCATTCTCTATCTGTTGAGGTAAACAAACAAACAAAGACACTACTTGGGGATAAATACTTAAAAGCAAAATCTCCTCCCTACCCAGGAAACCTCTCCTCAAAGATAGAAGAGAAAGAAAGCAGTTTTACTATTGAATAAATATGAAAACAGAATGTGATACCTATCACAGGAAATCCATCAAGAAACTGCAAAGAGAGAAAGAAATCTAACTTTTTTATATAATCAGGTAGATACAGTCATCACATAAATGTTCCCAAGATAAACGATACATAGTCCTCACCAAGAGGACTTAACGGCACGTCTTTCACATATAGTTCATCCTAAATTTACTTGGTAATTGGGATGGCCTTCTGCATTATCCAAAGGAAAAATAAGTTCTCATATCTTTATGACATGTGGCAGTTTGCAACTTAGAGTGCATCTCCTAAATTCCCAGGGCTGCTGTCTTCCTTGATGATTACATTTTAAGGACTCAGTAGTTCCCAGGTCCTTGAGTTAGACTCTTGTGGGCCATAAATTTAGCAAGAGGCTTATTTAGCCTTTAAAATCATTTACATACATGTTAAAGGGAGATAAGACTTTGAATGATCAGTTTTCTAAAATAAATGTTTTAAGAAAAAGGAGAAAATGGAAGTTTTCCCTTATTTTCAACATAGAGAATTGTCTCTCTCTCTTTTTTTTTTTCTTTTTCAGTTTGTATTTGCCATTGCAGCCCTCCCTTCAGTACTGCAGTACAGTGACACCACAAATTTCTAACTCCATTGCTGTATTCACCTTTCTCTGAACAAGTTGTCACACTCTAAATAATGGGCAAGTCTGTAGTAAAATACAACATAAAGTAATTGTCAGGTTGATCAAATAACAAATTTATTAAATTTCACAAAATCTATACAGTGTTTGTCTGGAGCAATAATTCTAACCATATCATACAAATAGTAAATGGTTAAATCAAATTCTTGATTATCAATACACAAAAGTTTCTGTTTTAGTCATATATTAATTTTACAAATATTTGTGATGTCTTTATACTTGCATTTTCAAATGAATTAGTAGCTCAAATGAATAACTGTTAGTTCCTTATAAAATCTTACCCAATCTAAGCCTAAATAATGTCTTAGCACTGAAGCCTGATAATCTAAAACTTTAATTAAGAGTTTTGCTTATAAGGCCCAGTATATTTCTCCTGAATTCCAGTCAATCACAGAAATACCATAACTTTTGTACAACAATTTAGGCCAATTAGTTATTGTTCTGTCTTCCCATGATTGTTCCCAGATGTGAAAGACACTTGTAGTAGCCATCATCTAGGATCAGAGTCTTATTATGAGGCACTCATTGAAAGGTAGAGATTGAAAGTCCAGTATTTAATGTATATGGCTTTGCTTTTGAAGAGAAATACACCCCATGGGTCACTTTTTTTTTTTTTCCCTGCACTGTATCTAAATCGGTAGTCATACAGTTATGATAGGCAGCTCATGTAAAATCTCTGTGACTAACAGGGACAAAAGTCCAACACTTTTGTGACCCAATAGCTTATAGCCAACCAGGCTTCTCTGTCCATGGGATTTCCCAGGCAAGAAAACTGGAGTGGGTTGCCATTTTCCTCTACAACCCAGGGATTGAACTTAGGCATCCTGCATTGAAGGTGGATTCTTTACCGTCTGAGCAGCCAGGGGGGTGAATCTGTATATAAGTACCAAATTTCTGTTTGTCTGTTACTAAGGTTTTCTCTTTTGTTACTTCATCCTTTAGGTATACCAGTGAACAAAACATTTTTGTGTCAAATTTAGAACTTGAGTACCTGGATGCATATTAGTTAGCTTTGCTTTCTTATTATCAAAAGTTACTAAGGAAGATAATCCATTTTTACTCCAACAATAGTCAGATAGTTTAACTTAAAAATCCAGACCTTGTTGATGCTGTAAGTACAATTTGGAACATTGGGAATGAGATTATGGGAACTATTTCTAAGAGTGCAGAAAGTAAAAGTAATGTAATAAATGATATGTTTATTTTCTAGTAAAATGTGTTTCTTAAAGAGATAATGAAACAACTGTGAATAGAACAGCAATACATCTATGAGAACACTAATAAGTTTGCTAGAATACCTACATTCAGCTACATTCAGTACCAATATTAGTAACTCTGGAAAAATTAAGCTTTCTTTTGTGGGAACCATAGTCTAATCATCTTAAGAGGCTAGCTCCCCATGGGAAGCATGACTCCATCTTGTTTTTTGTTTGTCTTTCACACAGATAGCAACAATATGAACAATATGAAGGTGTCTCTCCCAGTATGATGACAACTTGTCTTTCCTATACAACATTTCTATGTACACAAAATTTGGTGAGTAGGAATGGCAGATTTCTTCCAAGTCCTTCTAGATCATTATGACTAGGTCTCAAGGTTTCTAAGGAAAGAAAACTTGTTAAGTATTGTACATAATTATGACAGAATTCAATCAAATCATATATACAATATGGTCTCAGGCCTAAATTTATAGGCTTAATACATACATAAATTTAAGGAAAATGATTCTGTGTTTACTGGTAAGAATCAATCTAATTTTTGACAGGGTTAGTGGTAAAGCTGAAGACCATCTTGACATAGCAGATTTCAGAATCTTAGCTAATGAGTTTTATACAGTTTGATTTATTCACTGTATTTTCTAGGGCACTAAGGACTTTAGGAATTTGTAAATATTTGCATAATTACTTGATAAAAATAAAATTGCTTCCTCTGTCTGATTTAAATGCTCTAATAACCCACAAGTAGAAATTATGTTTATTATGAGTCTTTACCATCACCTGAAAATTGTTTTCTTTTGATGAAAGAAAGATTTTATTTATCATACACACCATAACTAGACAAAAATCTCTTAACCTTTTACAATATTGGTTTTATGAAACCCAGGTGCCACCTGGTTTTTGATGAAGTCAGGAAGAACATCCTGTGCTTATATTGGGAGTAGCCTATAAAGAATTATGTTGACAAAGAGCACATTTTAAAAATATGTTTTTGATAATTTTATCAAAATTATCAATGTATGCATTGTAAGAGTCTAGTGTCTCTAAAATCCCTGTTTTATTCAGATGATTCTATTGATGGCACATGGCACAGATCAAGCATTTGGAAACTTTGGTACAGGAATTATTTTGTTAAGTAATTCCCATACTCCAGTCAAATTTCTTTTAGCCAGTCCCTTTTATCATCCATCTACTTTTTTTTTTTTAGCATGTATTTTTTTAAACGAACAAACATTTCTTATTGTATGAAAAGGGAGATTCTAAGTTTGGAATTTGCCATATTTTAACAGCAACTTTGGCAGCTCGATCAACAAAATGAATCACTGCTACCTGAGCAGGCAGTTTTAAGTCTCTACCAAATCAGCTATCACTTTTCTATGAGATATTTTTAGTACCTACAGTTGTAAAAAATCCTCCATTTAAAAAAAAAAAAATTGCTTTGTTGTATGACAGATGCCAAATATATATTTATCATTAGTATGTATGGTCTGTATATTCATTTAAAATCCAGAACCAAGAAATGCATCTCTAACAGCTGTCCACTTGATCTGCTTGTGCAGACCTATTTCTGTAGACTGGATGGAGTGTCTGTGGAGATCCCTTCAGAGGCTGACCAGAACGGGTTATTCTCTTCTGTAAAGAATGCTAATGGAGCAGCCAACTCAACTGTCTTTAATCTTTTTGCTTCTTTGCCTAGATCTACATTGTGCGCAACTGAGTAGTTGCTGCTAAAATTTGAGTAATAGTCTCTCCTTGCCTTCCTATCACCTTTTCCCTAAATGTGGGCTTTGATATCTAGTAAGACAGCCAAGACAAACCTGAGTCAGAAATTTTGATCTGCCCTTGGATCCATGCCAGTAATTTCTGAGAAAATCTCAACAAACTACTGATTAAATCGTTTCACCTCTCTTTTGGGTACACCACTGTAGCTTCTCTCAGCAGACCTTTAGCATAAGGCTTCAGTACTGCCATTGTCAACCCCTTTTAGGTCTCTATTGCCCTCAGACTTTTCATGGTTGTGGGCAGAGGCATATAGTTGGCTTCCCTTGCCCACCATACCCTTTATTGTGGTGATCTCCTGGACTCTGATGTACTTGCTCCATCTAAGGAGCTAAGTCCATGCAGTACCAGTGAATGTCTCCAGCCATGGAGCTTTAAACTAATAACATGCTGTGCTGAATATTTCTGGAGTCACAGAGAAAATAAGCCTTACAAGAATAATATCAACTGCTGAGAAAGGCACACTGATTACCCAGGAGTCGTGGGTAGTTTCTCAATGGGTTCAGCTTTACTGGCACCAAATAGGAAGGGCTGATTCTCCTTCATATATGAGGCATTTTGGTTTCCCTCCCTGTGTTGACATTTATCTGCTTAACACCTTTTGTGTCTGCCTTTTTCAGACTGTCTATATGGAAGCACAGTCTTTTATGCAGGTTCTCAATTATTTTCAAGTCGGGTCTCTTGATCATGTCTGTTTTCCTAGTTACATAATGTGTGGAAAAGAAGGTACTCATAAAGGTGAATCTGACTAAAGACATGAAGTGGACACAGGACTAGACCACAAGACAGGCAAACCTATGTCCTCAAACAGGACAAATATAATGGTTAAAGAAGTTGTACCTCTGTTCTTTTGTGAAGGAAATTAACTAAAGAAACTGTCCATCACGTCCCCTCTCAGTCATCGCATCTCAACCCCTGAGTCAGTTTGAGTCAGGGAGAGATGAAGAGACACAAGAGAAACAGAGGGAGTAGCAAAAGAAAAGAATGCAGGAGAATTCTGTGAGAGAAAAGGTGCCCAGGGAGGGCCATCTCCAAATATGCTTCAATGGCATATTAATTATTTTAAAAGTTACTTGAGTGTCTACTAAAGGAAAATGCACAACCTAGAAATTACAAGTTAAGTTTTACTCAGAGATCTTACTAAGGACTATAGGTGGGGACACAGCCTCCCAGATAGCTTTGAAGAATGCTTGGAAGAGTTAAGGGAGAGGCCAGGATATGTAGGAGTTTTTGCTGGGCCAGGGCGGGAGAAGGGGGAAAGCATGTAGTTGAATATCAAAAGATTAGGGCTAATCACAAAAACAGACTTGTTGAGTTAATGATTTTAGAGTGTTGTTTAGTCTCTGAACTGTGTCCTACTCTTGGTGACCCTATGGACTGCAGCATGCCAGGCTTCCCTGTCCTTTACTATCTCTTGCAGATTGCTCAAGTTCATGTCCATTGGTTCAGTGATACCATCCAACCATCTGATCCTCTGTTGCCCTCTTGCCCTTAATCTTTCCCAGCATCAGGGTCTTTTCCAATGAGTAGGCTCTTTGCACCAGGTGAGAATATGCAAGAATCTGGGCTTACTGAAATTATTCCTTAGAATTGCCTCTTGACTATCTAAGAAAATTGTAAGAAGCACAGAATGTTTTCTGTTTTTCTCCATCCTGAATTCCCCTCAGGGTACACTGTCTGGGGGCAACTGCAGTGGCTGATATCTTATGGTGGGTATATTTGTTCTTTACTGGAATGATAGGCAACATTCTTTGTCCACATAAGAAACAATTTACATAACAGGTGAAACCAAGCAGGACCCTGTGGGGCTTCTGAGCATGGAAGCATTTCTCTCCCCCATTACTTACTTGTAGGGAACAGCCTTCAGCTTCCATGAACTTTCCTGAGACCCACAGGACAGATTCAAAGAGTAACAGGGGAAGGGAGGGGATGAAGAGACAAGGGATGAGTAATCAAGAAACCGCCTGAGGCAAGATTAAAGGAACCAGAGAAACTCATCAAGATTGGGAGATTAGGAGACTACCTGAGAGGGTATTAAAGCAGCACAGGCCTTTCCTACACCCTGATCTTATCAGCAACCCCACTTTTAAACCGTGGCTATAATAATTCCTCACCAGTTTTTCCCAATTTAGGACACATAATTTTGAGGCCAAAGGTTTACTGTGTCCTCCTTCACCTGGCAAACCAATAGAGCTCTTCTTTTCTACTTCACCCAAAACTCTGTCTACAAGATTCAATTCAGTACTAGTGTATAGAGGTTAACCTTTTGGCAACAGAGGGACATTTTGACTTCTTTGTCTTCCTGAAAGCAGGAAATAAATGTCTCATGTGAAAGGCGCACTTCCTGCCTCTGGAAGTAGCAGGGTACACTTACACCAAAAATAGGAAATTTGGGGCCAAGAATACTGTATGTGTAAACAAATCATGTTACTTCTTTAACATCCTAGGCCCAAACTTTGTTTAGATTCTGCACTAACTGAGCTAATTAATTAATTAAGCTAAGTTTCTTTGTCCTGTTGTTGAGGAGAAAGAAATTTTCTTATACACTTCTAGGTTCCTCTGGCTAGTCTAAGAATTAAAGTGACATGAGATACTTTAGCAACAGAAAATCAAACAAATGTTTAATAGCATGTATACATGGGAGAATCAGTACGAGCATCACTAGGAAAAAGCTAGTGGAGGCAATGGAATTCCAGTTGAGCTGTTTCAAATCCAAAGTGCTGCACTCAGTATGCCAGCAAATTTGGAAAACTCAGCAGTGGCCACAGGACTGGAACAGGTCAATTTTCATTCAAATCCCAAAGGAAGGCAATGCTGGAGAATGTTCAAACTACCGCACAATTGCACTCATCTCACATGCTAGCAAAGGAATGCTCAAAATTCTCCAAGCCAGGCTTCAGCAGTGCATGAACCCTGAACTTCCAGATGTTCAAGCTGGTTTTAGAAAAGGCAGAGGCACCAGAGATCAAATTGCCAACATCTGTTGGATCATTGAAAAAGCAAGAGAGTTCCAGAAAACCATCTATTTCTGCTTTATTGACTATGCCAAAGCCTTTGACTGTGTGGATCACAAGAGACTGTGGAAAATTCTTAAAGAGATGGGAATACCAGACCTGACCTGGCTCCTGAGAAATTTATATCCAGGTCAAGAAGCAACAGTTAGAACTGTACATGGAAGAACAGACTGCTCCAAATTGGGGAAGGAGTATCTCAAGGCTGTATATTGTCACCCTGCTTATTTAATTTATATGCAGAGTACATCATGCAAAATGCCAGGCTGAATGAAGCATAGCTGGAATCAAGATTGCCAGGAAAAATATCAATAACCTCAGATATGCAGATGACACCACCCTTATGGCAGAAAGTGAAGAAGAACTAAAGAGTCTCTTGATGTAAGTGAAAGTTGAGAGTGAAAAATTTAGCTTAAAACTCAACGTTCAGAAAAAATAAGATCATGGCATCCAGTCCCATACTTCATGGCAAATAGATGGGGAAACATTGGAAAGAGTGAGAGACTATTTTCTTGGGCTCCAAAGTCACTGCAGATGGTGACTGTAGCCATGAAATTAAAAGACGCTTGCTCCTTGGAAGAAAAGCGATGACCAACCTAGACAGTATATTAAGAAGAAAAGACATTACTTTGCCAACAAATATCCATCTAGTCAAAGCTATGGTTTCTCTAGTACCCATGTATGGATGTGAGAGTTGGACTATAAAGAAAGCTGAGTGCCAAAGAATGGATGCCTTTGAACTGTGGTGTTGGAAAAGACTCTTGAGAGTCTCTTGGACTTCAAGGAGATCCAACCAGTCCATCGTAAAGGAAATCAGTCCTGGATATTCATTGGAAAGACTGATGTTTAAGCTGAAACTCCGATAGTTTGGCCACCTGATGTGAAGAACTGACTTACTGGAAAAGATTCTGATGCTGGGAAAGATTGAAGGCAGGAGAAGAAGGGGACAACAGAGGATGAGATGGTTGGATGGCATCACCGACTTAATGGACATGAGTTTAAGTAAGCTCTGGGACTTGATGATGGACAGGGAAACCTGGCGTGCTCCAGTCCATGGACTCACAAAGATTCGAACATGACTGACTAACTGAACTGAACTGATACATGGGAAATACCCAGGAAAACTGTACAAATCTCCAAAATGAGTGAAGCCCTCAACTTAAGAGGATGTCAGGGGTGGTGGTTCAGTACTTCAAAGTGTTGTTGTTGTTCAGTCACTAAGTCATGTCCAGCTCTGTGTGACCCCATGAAGTGCAGCACACCAGGTTTCACAGTTCTTCAGTATATCCTGGAGTTTGCTCAAACTCAGGCCCACTGAGTCTGTGATGCCATCCAACCATCTCATCTTCTGTCGCCTGGTTCTCCTACTTCCCTCAATCTTTCCCAGCATGAGAGTCTTTTCCAGTGAATTGGTATTCTCATCAGCTGGCCAAACTACTGGAGCTTCAGCCTCAGCATCAGTCCTTCCAATGATATTCAAGGTTGATTTCCTTTACGATTGACTGGTTTGATATCCATGCTGTCCAAGGGACTCTCAAGAGTCTTCTCTAGCACCACAATTCAAAAACATCAATTTGTTGGCGCTCAGCCTTCTTTATGGTCCAGCTTTCACATCCATACATGACTACTGGAAAAACCATTGCTTAGCCTATACAGACCTTTGTTGGCTAAGTGATGTCTCTGCTCTTTAATACACTGTCTAGGTTGGTCATAGCTTTTCTTCAAGGAGCAAGCGTCTTTTAATTTCATAGCTGCAATCACCATCTGCAATAATTTTGGAGACCAAGAAAATAAAATCTGTCAATGTTTCCCCATTTTCCCCTTCTATTTGCCATGAAGTGATGGGACTGGATGCCATGATATTAAGGTTGTTTTTTTTTTAAATGTTAAGTTTTAAGCCAATTTTTCACTCTCCTCTTTAATCTTCATCAAGAGGCTCTTTAGTTCCTCTTCACTGTCTACCATTAGAGTAGTATCATCTGGATATCTGTGGATGTTAATATTTCTTCAGCAATTGTGATTCCAACTTGTGATTAATCCAGCCTGGCATTTCACATGATATATTCTGCATAGAAGTTAGATAAGCAGGGTGATAACATATAGCTTTGATGTACTCCATTCCAAATTTTGAATGAGCCCATTGTTTGATGTCTGGTTCTAACGGTTGCTTCTTATCCTGCATATAGATTTCTCAGGAGGTGATAATGTGATCTGGTAGTCCCATCTCTTTAAGAATTGTCCACTATTTGTTGTGATCTAGTCCACATAGTCAAAGGCTTCAGTGTGGTCATTGAAGCAGAAGTAGATGATTTTCTGGAATTCCCTTGATTTTTGATCCAGTGGATGTGGGCAATTTGATCTCTGGTTCCTCTGCCTTTTCTGAATCCAGCATGTACATCTTGAATTTCTCAGTTCACATACTGCTAAGCCTATCTTGAAGGATTTTGTGCATTATGTTGCAAGTATGTGAAATGAGTGCAATTGTATGGTAGTTTGAACATTCTTTGGCATTGCCTTCCTTTGGGATTGTAATGAAAACTGACCTTTTCCAGTCCTGTGGCCACTACTGAGTTTTCCAAATTTGCTGGCATATTGAGTGCACCACTTTCACAGCATCATCTATTAGGATTTGAAATAGCTCAACTGGAATTCCATCATCTCCACTAGCTTTGTTCATAGTGATGCTTCCTAAGGCCCACTTGACTTCACACTCCAGGATGCCTGACTCCCGATGAGAGACCACATCATCATGGTTATACAGGCCTTTTTTGTATAGTCTTCTGTGTATTCTTGCTACCTCGTCTTAATCTCATCTGCTTCTGTTGGGTCCTTGTCAGTTCTGTCATTTACTGTGCTGTCTTTGCTTGAAATATTCCCTCAGTATCTCCAGTTTTCTTGAAGAACTCTCTATTCTTTCCCGTTCTATTGTTTTCTTCTATTTCTTTGCACTGTCCACTCAAGAAGGGTTTCTTGTCTCTTCTTGCTCTTCTCTGGAACTCTGCATTTAGATGTGTATACCTTTCCCTTTCTCCTTTGCCTTTCACTTTCTTTTCTAGTTATTTGTAAGCCCTCCTTAGACAGCCACTTTGCTTTCTTGCATTTCTTTTAGGGGGCATGACTTTGGTCACCACCTCCTGTATAATATTACAAACCTTCATCCATGGTTCTTCAGGCATCCTGTCTACCAGAGCTCATTCCTTAAATCTATTAATCACCTCCACTGTATAATCATAAGGGATTTGATTTAGATCATACCTGAATGGTGGAGTGGTTTTTACTACTTTCTTCTGTTAAAGCCTGAATTTTGCTATAAAGAGCTGATGATCTGAGTGACAGTCAGCTCCAGGACTCACTTTGGCTGACTGTATAGAGCTTTTCCATCTTCAGCTGCAAAGAATATGATCAATCTGATTTCAGTATTGACCATCCAGTGATATCCATGTATAGAGTCATCTCTTGTGTTGTTGGAAGAGGATATTTGCTATGACCAGTGCGTTCTCTTGGCAAAACTTTGTGAACCTTTGCCCTGATTGATTTTGTTCTCCAAGGCCAAACTTGTCTGTTACTCCACATATTTCTTGACTTCCTCCTTTTACATTCCAATCCCCTATGGTGAAAAGGACATCTTTTTTTGGTGTTAGTTCTAGAAGTCTTATAGGTAGAAAGGTATTTTACATGGAATGGAAAAACAAATATTTTGTGAACAAATGTTTGCTGGGTCATGCAGAGACAGTGGGACACAGAGAAGAATTTAACAGATTTTGCCAAGTTCCTTCATGTCTACAACACCTAGTTCATACTATAGTTATCAATGGTGAAAGTTGCCTTCCTGGAATAGGTCTTCTGTCTGCATTCTTGTAGGCTAAATTAGGTGGAAAGTCAAAGTTTCTTCCTTAGTATTTTGGCCCTTGACCGTTTTCAGCTAGAAAACAGTCCCTTACCTGTCCATTTCTCATAAATGTATTTTTCTTTTGTCTAAAACATATAAAATTTGCTACTTTTCTGACCCCAGTTCTCTGAGACCATGCACATGAATTAAAATTTGTTTCTTTTTCTCTTGCTATTTTGTCTTGTGTTGATATTATTATTAGTTCAACTATATGAACTCCAAAAAGGTAATGAGAAAATACTCCTTCCAAACACATTCATCTTCATAGTTCTTCCATTTTTCTTTTTCTTTTCATATAGTCACGCAAGTCTTTTCTCATTTTCTTCTTAGATGATATATGCCAGTATTTCATTTGCTTGGAATGAGGCTTGCCTAAGAGATTCCAGAAATACATTAATTCATCTAAATCAAAGGAAGCAGCCTTAGACAACTGAAAGACCAGATTCTCATCTATTCATTTCCCATGGGACTCAAATATAAACTTTGTAAGACAAAGATCTATAAGCAGCATTCCTCGCTTCCCATATTTTCCAACCATATGGTGATTCTATGGAATTTTAAAACCTGTATCACCCATGCTTATTTTATAGTAAAATCTTGAATTTAGAAAAGGTGGTCTGTCAAACTAGTATTTCGACAAAACAGGCAAATAGGAGGGAGACATTTTATGGACTGTTGTCAGGCCCCAGGCTTTAAACTCCTCCTAAATTCCTAAATTCAGTTCAGGAATTATCAGGTATTCCCTCCTCATCACCAGAATTCTTGAGGAAATAGAATTAAAAAGTAAAATCTCCTCCCAAACCAGAAAACCTCTCCATAAAAGCAGAAGAAAAAGAAACCAGTTTTATTATTGATTAAGCATGAAAGAAAAATGAGATGCACATCAGAGGCAATCTGCTTAGAAACTGCAAAGACTGAAAGGAATTTCACCTTTTTACATAGCCAGGCAGATGAGTCTGTCCTAAGTTGCTTCAGTGGTGTCCAACTCTGCAACACTATGGGCCATAGACCATCAGACTACTGTGTCCAAGGGATTTCCCAGGCAAGAATACTGGAGTTGATTGCCATTTCCTTCTCCAGGGGATCTTCCCAACACAGGGATAGAACCTGTGTCTCTTACGTATCATACACTGGCAGGTGGGTTCTTTACCGTTAGTGCCATAGACAGATGAGGAGAAGGTCAGAGTTTCTTTCTTTCCTTCTTGATTGTTTTCAGTTCAAAATATTCTGCATGCTGAGTAGGAATTCTGAGGTGTTTGTTCCTGTACATTATCTATACTAAATTCCTTAGTGTGGGCATGCATGCTAAGTCGCTTCAGTCATGTCCGACTCTTTGTGACCCTGTGGACTATAGACCACCAGGCTCCTCTGTCCATGGGATTCTCCAGGCAAGAATAGTGGAGTGAGTTGCCATGCCCTCTTCCAGGGGACTTTCTTGACCCAGGGATCAAACCTGTGTCTCTTTACCTCTCCTGTATTGGACAGAACGAACTGTATAGATAAAAGGAACCTAGCAAAGTCTGTTTATCAAAATTCCTGTCTGGGTCCCAGTGACTCTGCATTGCCCAGCAAATGTTTGTTCACAAAATATTTGCTTTTCCTTCTCCATGTAAATTGCCTTTCTCCCCTTTGACATTCCAAACCACCACTCCCAACATCTTAAGCTGAGGGCTTTGACCATTTTGGCTTCAGTAAGTGTAGTTTGGTGACTTAGATATTGATTGGACAAGGTCAAATAAAAATAGACAACGAGAAAAAAAGGTCAAGATGTATGGAACTCCTTTGAGAATTTATGAAAAAATTTAAAAAGAAAAAATGGTAGAGAAACTCTGTGAAAGTGATTTTTAGAGAGAAAGAATATCTAACTTGGAGCCTCAAGGAAAGGATGATAAAACCTGGTGCCACATGTGAGGGAAGAGAGCATTTCTGGAGCAATATTTCTGAACTGATGAAAAGAGATGCAATAAAATACACAAATGGCTGATTGACGCTTGCTAGGGGCAGAGATAACCTATACTAAGAGACAAATTATGCAGACAAAACACAAGGAGATATGTAGGTACAGTGATGGGAAATCAAGAATTTTTTCTCAACATGAATCACTCATGTTGAGGTTTGACAGAAAACAGCAAAATTCTGTAAAGCAAGTATCCTTCAATAAAAAATAAATAAATTTTAAAAAAAGAATGTTTTTCTTTTAATCACTTCTATTGTTTCATTGAAAACAAAAGCAAGGTTATCAGCTGAGAATTAAGAAAAGGAAGGATGTTTTCTAGGTTTAAATGGGAAAGCAAGCTATGATAATTAAATAAGAGAATATCCGTAAATTTAGGAGTGACATTATAACTGTTCAGTTTAGTAATGACTGATGTAAAATAAAAACAATCAGCATGATTTTGTGTTTTTCTCCAGTCATATTCAGCTAATCAGTTGCAGGCATTCAGTGGATAAAGCTTTGACATGATCAGAACAGTATTTTAGCTGAAAAAGTTTTATTAAATAGATAACCAGAAGAATTGAAGATTTGTTTGAGGCAATGATTTTAATAGCTGACCATGAAATTTAAGCTAGAAAAGAAAGAAAGATAAGAAATAAGGTATGTAGGGACACAGAAAAAGTAGTGGAATCAATGAATTGTGGGATCTCAAAATTAATGGAATTGGGAAACTAGAGAAAATTAACTGTTAGTATACTTGCTTCTCCTATACTTCCTTGAATCTACTTTTCTATGTCTACTTTATTTTAAATAAGTATTATGTTTGTTATGTGCTTCTTCCATCTCTATAATTTTATTTATATAGCATTTCCATTTTGAAATATAAAATTTGGTCCTGCAATTTATATTTTCCAGTAAATATTAATGTCTAGTTTTTTTCTCTTGTGAAGAAAATGTCTTCAGAGCAGAGAATATGTCTGTCTATTTCACTGTTGAAAATTTAATTTCAATTTAATTCAAAACAAACTCATACACATGCAACAGTTCACTAGATGCATTCACTCTCAGGTTTTATTGGTTTACAAGGAAATTACTCCTTTTCTCTTAAGAAGTTTGACACTACTTTAGCGAAGAAAGAATGTATTATGAGGAAAGAATAGTCAAGAAATTATTATTTAATTTTAAACAGTTTGTTGAATTGCCTGAGGCAAGCAAAATGAGGGGTTGAAAATATAGGAGAGGTATGATAAGCTATTTCTCAGGGACCCTGAAGACTTGGGAAAGGATGAAGTCACATTACTTTTAACATTCCTCTTTAAATTGGTAGAAAAGGGAATATTTGAATGTAAATGAAATACAATTTTCTTTTATGAGTCTAATAGAGTGAGAACATGCCAGATAACTTGAGTGTTGTCTATAAAATAAAAGATGATTTCAACATCTAAGAAAAGAGTTAGCTGGAAAAGATAAGGTTTTAAGGAGAGTGAAGAAAACTTTAAGTAGGAAAAGTAGAGAATAGATGATTGAATCAGAAAGCATAGCTAGATATATGGGTAGAGTGAAAAGCAGACTGCAGGTTTGTGGTCATGGATGTGTATTGAGTCCAGTCCAGCAGTTGTGTTAGTTATACCCAAGCAGCGTTCTGCAGGCCAGGGGGAGTAATAGGGCATAGGGTAAATCCATTTGGGTATTTAGGATGTACTTGATTGGGTGAGAAAAAAGGATGATACAATGAGGGAATTGAGAATATTAGCAAGAGAGAAAAAGTGGAGCACTCTGGAGATGGATAAAAAGGTGAAGGTCAAAATAGAAATGGAGTTTGATAAATTAGATGAAAAGAAAGAACCAAGGAATAAAGGTCTCAGTTGATAGAAAACAAGGAAGTAGAGGCAGCATCTGGAAGAGGAAATAAGGAAAGTAGACGATTGTTGTTAAAGTGGAAATTTTGACTTTAAACTCATAAATGGAAGCATTGTGAAAATGATAAAATTTAATGTGTTGCCATGTCTGAGGAAGTTAGCAACAAAATTCACATAAAAACATATTTTTTAATATCTGCTTATGTTCATTGATTGTTCATAAGCTAATGTTTAGCAGACAGTAATTCCAAGTTAAATGACTAATGCTTCAAAATGTTAATTCAGTCTCTAGTTAAATCTAGATACATAAATATCTGAGATTCAGGTTTGTTTTTCATTCTTCTGCTCATATTTTCTACAGTTTCTTATTGATATTCTATAAGCACTAGTCTCTGAAATAAAAGGCATGAATTTTGCCTTTGTTAGCCACAGTTACCAACAGTAAAATGGCAAAAAGTGAACAAGTAAAAGTGTTAGTGGCTCAGTTGTGTGTGTCCAACTCTTTGTGACTCCAGGGACTGTAGCCTGCCAGGCTCCTCTATCTATGGAATTCTCTAGGCAAGAGTACTGGAGTGGGTAACAATTTCCTTCTCAAGGCCATCTTTCTGATCAAACCTGTGTTTCCTGCACTACAGGCAGATTCTTTACCATCTGAGCCACCAGGGAAGCCCAAATGGCAAAAACCCATTCTAAAACTTTCAAGACATCTAATCATCTGAAATTATATATGAAGCATTTAATAATTCAGATTATATGCATGTGAATAAGAAAACAACTCTTGGAGTTATTCAAATACTTCAGAAAAAGAAAACTATGGGAAATGGACTTCTTAGTTTGATTGTACCTAATATAATAAATATTATAAATTATATTTCTATAATAATATAGAAATACATATTAATATTAGGTATATAATTAAATAAATATAATTTTATTTCCAATAAGAAAATTAAGAAATGATTCCTGCTTCTGTCATTTTCACTTATCTTTAGACTCAGTCTTCAAATTTAACATTTAGAAGTGCACTGTGTTGTCAGTTTTACTGAACTGAAAAATGTTGATTTGCCCCAACTTTTTCTGCTCAGTTTATGAAATTGCTTTCAGTTTAAATTACTAATATTTACTTGGAAGAAGATAATGGTAGGGACACACTGCTTTGAAGATTTCATTATGGTGACATAAAGTTAATCAACTTTTATCCAAATAGACACTATATTTAAAAGAATAAAAAGAGACATATAAATATTAGATTGACTTTGTTGAGGAGGAATTCCTCTTGAATTCTTTTGGCTAGTCTAATTTAATTTACACAAGACAGATTAACAGAAGAAAAAACATTAATTTGTACCTATGGCAATCTCATAGAAGTAGGACCCAAGAAGTAACTAAAGTGGACAGGTTTAATATATTGTATACAAAGGACCAATACATTTGTAAGGAATTGACAGGACATAGAAACTTAAATTTTGAGTGCTTAGTTAGTGAATAATCCAAACAGAGTTTGGGATTAGTAAAAAAAAATGTAACTTTATTTACATAGCCTGTAAGGCCCTGGGTTTCCTTATCGCTGGTGATAAGAATGTCTGTCCACTTCTTGGTATGGAGAGGGTACCCTTGGTATTGGAGATATTTTCAGAGAGATGGGGAGAGGGTCAGAGTGTGTTTTTTGCACCAGTTGTTTTTTTCAAGTAACTTTAATTTAAAAAAATCAATATTCCATTTTGTCATATTTTAGGGTGGCCTGTCCTGAGCCCCAATTGTTTAGAAATCAGACTAATATTTGCTAGTTTTTGGTCATACAGATGAACTTAATGGCATAATATGTTGATTGCTAATAAAGTCATTTAATATTCTACACATCTGCATATTTATCAGCTCTAAGTGTAGTCTTGCAATCAGCAATTTCCCCATGATAACTCTCCTGTGGTGCTTGGCAAGATAACATAATGCCTGATGAGAAGTAAGGCACTCTTGAACCAAGAGGTAGTCAGCTTTCAATTTTGGTACAAAGGAAGTGAGCTCACTCTGCTGCCCCAGGCATCAGAGTCAGCACTGAGCAGGGCACCCCCTGAGCAAGGAAAACCCAAGCAAGGCTAATCATTTAAAAGAGATTTGCAACATTTTCAAAATATTTTTAAAAGATGAAACAGATTGTTATGCACCCATTAGTAATATAATACTTAGCATTAAAAATCCCTTTCAGTGAAAGTCTTGTAATTTTGAAAAGTAGAGTCCTTATTAGGTGTCATATGCATATTAAAACATTGTAATAAATAGCTATTCCCAAAGAATTGCAGCAGCTCACAGACTGTTCTTGGTACATGATGATGCTTTAAAGAGGTTGTACATTTCTTGCCATTATTAGCACTAAGGTAGCTACACTTGTGTACATATTTCACTGTCTATAATGCAATGTGCTGGAATAAGACCCAGCTATATTTGCTTTTCTATTACTAAGTCAAGAACTACAATGCAAAATACTTTGGGGAAAGTTGAAGTGCAATATGATTCTATCCCTAACCATACTTTGCTGTAAGTACCTTTCTAATTACATTCCCTCAGGATATGAAAAAGTGCAAATTGTTCACCTTCTATCATGAACTATATTGGGACTTGGTATATTTTAGATAACTAAATTGTTACCAAACTATTACCAAGCCAGGTTCAGCAAAAAATCAGTAATCAAAAGGCAAGTATCAGTGGAAAGAAGGGATGCTTTAATCAGAAAAGCCAGCAATCTGGGGAGAAGATGGACTCATATCCTGAGATCAACTCTGAAGATTCTGCTAAGCCATAAGTTTTTAAAGGAAAAAAAGATGGGGGAGAGGGGAGAGAATCTCAGTGAATCATCAAAGCAGAAGGTTGGATTCTGCATCCCTTTCTTGAGTGCAGACTGTCTGACTTTCTCTTCATAGCTTATCTTGCCCATGTGATCTGTCTTCAGGATTGCTAAAGGGGCTGTTGGGGTAGAGAGCTAGTCATTTTTAATGACCTCATTCTTCATTCTTACTTCTTTGTATCTAGGAAAAGAATTGGCGGGTCAGGCCAGGTGTGCAGTCAGGATCATTTAGTAATCGCATTCTTTTTATTTATTTACTTATTAGCTATGCCAGGTCTTCATTGCTGCATGGGCTTTTCTCTAGTTGCAGTGAGTGGGACTACTCTCTAGTCGCCGTGGACTGGCTTCTCATTGCAGGGTCTTCCCTTGTTGCTGAGTACAGCCTGTAGGGCCAGTAGGCTTCAGTGGTTGTGGTTCCTGGGCTCTAGAGCACAGATTCAATAGCTGTGGCATGTGAGCTCCATGGAGTGTGGGATCTTCCTGGACCACAGGATTGAAAGCATGTCTCCTGCATTGGCAGGCAGATTCTTTACCACTGAGCCACCAGGGAAACCCAATGATCTCAGTCTTATAATTAGGTTCTTTCAAGGTTAGAGAATGACAGAAAAGAGCAAACAGGAGAGGAGCAGAAGAGCAGCTTTCAAAATATGTTAAATAATAGTGAGTGGTACATTCTAGATTCTTCTTAAATTGCTCTTTTCTTTTGGAACAAAGTAACTACTATTTAATAATCTATTGTCCATATATATCTTACTGAATATATATATATAAAACAAAGAAAAATATGCAAGATGATTTCTTTCATGAAAACACTTGAACAGATTTACTCCCTATGTATTTATCAAATGCCTACTTTGTGCCTCATCTTTGGATAAATCAGTGGAAACCAAAAAACAAAAATCCTTGGTGTCATGGAACTTATGCTTTCATGGACAGGGAGAGACAGTAATTATAATTAATGGGTAATATTAAATTATGCTCTATTAAAGGTAGTTAAATTTTGTAACAGTAAAAAAGAAAAAGTAGGGCAGGATAAGGGAAATCCAGAATGCTACTTTAGATGGAGAGGTGTGTAGCTATGTTAGAGAAGATGGCCAGGGGAAAACCGCACTAAGAAGAGGACAATTTAAGCAAAAACATATAAAAGGTGAACCGTGTACATATGAGAAGGGCAGAACACCGAAGAAAGAAAATTTAGCCAGTGAAAAGGTGCTAAGGGAAGAATATATTTGCTGAACTAGAGGAGCAAGAAAGACAATGTTGCTGGAACATTGTAGGAAGAAGTAGAAAAGTAGGTCAGAGAGGCAATGGGGGACCAGATCAAGTAGAGCCTTGCAAGCCTTTGCTAAGAGCTTTGGATTTTAACTCTGAACCAAATGCGGAGCTACTGGAGAGTTTTGAGTAAATAAGCTGAGTTATTTTAGAAAGATCTCCCTGGCTTCTTTGTTAGCTATTGAACTTGGGAAATAAGAGTGAAAATAGGTAGAGCCTACCTCAGAACTATAAGGGTGGAAACACTTTCTCTTCTTCCTTTTTAGATTCTTTAGTCTAATAATTAAATTGATACAAGATAAATTAACAGGAGAAAAACAAAATTGCCTATGTATGGGGGCGGGGTGTCTTCCCAGATGGCTCAGTGATAAAGAATCGCCTACCAAGGTAGGAAATGTGGGCTCAGTCCCTGGGTTGGCTAGATACCCTGGAGGAGGAAATGGCATGCATTCCAGTAGTTTTCTTGGAAAATCCATGGACAGGGGAGCCTGGTGGATTATAGTTCTTAGGGTTGCAAAGAATCGGACACGACCGAGCACACACACACACACACACGCATGCACACATTTGGGAGCCTCATGGAGACTCAAAAGGCAATCAAAAAATTGAAGCTTATATACCATCCTAAGCTAAGGAAAGGGGTAGAGATCTGGGGATGCAAAGGGGAAGAAGACCATTCACAGGAAAGTGAAAGAAGATGGTTAGAAAACACAGGTTGGCCTGTTATGCAGATAAGTTTTCTTGGTAAAATATATCTCTGGTAATGGCTCTTTTTCTGGATCAGAAAAAAAAAAATTCTTATCTCTTGACATTTACCTATAAGTAAGGTACAAATATAGTGAGCAAAATAAACTAGTAAAATATTAGAGAAGTTATGTAGTGATAAGTGCTTAGAAGAAAAACACATACACATATATCAGAGAATGGGAATATAAAATGACTGGACAAGAAGGAGTTGAAACTTTTAAAAAGAATGGCCAGAACAAGTTCCACTGGTAAATGATCTTTGAGCAAAGACATTTAAGAAGCTATGGTCTACCCTGGCAGGGCAGTGGTTAGGACTCCGTGCTTCCACTGCAGGGGGTGTGATCGCCGGTCCTCAGAAAACTAAAATCACACAATCTTCGTGGTAGTCAAAAAAGAAAAAAGTGGAAAAGAATGAACTGTGAAGACCTTCTCATTTAGACAGTCAGCAAAGTTGTAATATTGCCTAATGAAAAACAGGTCTTCCCTTGTAGCTCAGCTGGTAAAGAATCTGCCCACAATGTGGGAGACATGGGTTCAATCCCTGGGTTAGGAAGATCGCCTGGAGAAGGGAAAGGCTACCCACTCCAGTATTCTGGAGTATATTGTCAACCTGTTTGTTTAACTTATATGCAGAGTACATGATGAGAAATGCTGGACTGGATGAAGCACAAGCTGAAATCAAGATTGCGGAGAGAAATATCAACAACCTCAGAGATGCAGATGATACTACTCTAATGGCAGAAAGTGAAGAAGAACTAAAAAGCCTCTTGATGAGAGTAAAAGAAGACAGTGAAAAAGCTAGCTTAAAACTCAACATTCAAAAAACTAAGATCTTGGCATCCAGTCCCATCACTGCATGGCAAATAGAAGGGGGAAAAATGGAAGCAGTGACAGATCTTTTTTTCGTGGATTCCAAAATCACTGCAAATGCTGACTGGAGTCATGAAATTAAAAGATGCTTCTTCCTTGGAAGGAAAGCCATGACAAACCTACTGAAAAAAAAAAAAAAGGTGCAAGTGTTAGTTGATCAGTCATATCCAACTCTTTGTGACCCCATGGACTCTAGTCTGCCAGGCTCCTCTGACCAGGGAATTCTCCAGGCAAGAGTACTACAGTGGGTTGCATTCCCTTCTCCAGGGGATCTTCCTGACCCAGGGATGGAACCCAGGTCTCCTGTGTTGCAGGCAGATTCTTTACTGTCTAAGCCACCAGAGAAGCTCCCATGACAAAACTAGACAGTATATTAAAAGCAGAGACATCAGTTTGCCGACAGATGTCCATATGGTTTTTCCAGTAGTTATGTATGGATGTGAGAGTTGGACCATAAAGAAGGCTGAGCACCAAAGAATAGATGCTTTTGAATAGTGGTATTGGAGAAACCTCTTGAGAGTCCCTTGAACTGCAAGGAGATCAAACCAGTCGATCCTAAAGGAAATCAACCCTGAATATTCACTGGAAGGACTGATGCTGAAACTGAAGCTCCAATACTTTGGCCGCCTGATGGGAAGAGCAGATTCATTGGAAAAGACCCTGATGCTGGGAAAGATTGAGGGCAGGAGGAGAAGAAGATGACAGAGCTTAAGACGGTTGGTTGGCATCACCATCTCAATGGTCGTGAGTTAAAGCAAACCCTGGGAGACAGTGGAGGACAGATAAGCCTGGCGTGCTGCAGTTCATCGGGTTGCAATGAGTTGGACATAACTGAGCGACTAAATAACAACAATAACAAGTGTAAAATCTGATACTGCTCTTGGATACCCCCACATCAGCCCCCCATGGTTAATTTCTTTACTGATGGTTTAAGACTAACCTAACTGGTTAGATAAACCTGGCTTTCTTTTATGAATATAGGGATTTATAAAAGCACTTCATTTGAAGTTCCACACATTGATAACTGTCCCAAAATGGAGACTCCTTGCACAGATCTTTGTAGTTCAAGGTACAGTAAGCATGTTTCATTTAAACAACTTGGTTCATAGGCATCTTGTACTGGGGGATGCTTCTTGGACATATGATGCATACAAGCTTTCTCTTTCTCTCCCTGCATGTATCATTTCCTTTCAAATAAAAGCCCTGTATGAGTTGCAGAGGAGTAAAATTTACCACGCTAAAATGTCTCTTTGACACGTGTTATTATTTTGAACTAAAAACAAGACTCAGGAAGAAACTGTAAAGTTTCCCCCTAACTGTCTAAAAGAATTGTATATAGAGGACCTGTTCGAGGAAGAGAGTTTTCATCATAGAAAACTATAGTCTGAACGGGGTCCATAGGCAAGAAGGAGCCTAGCAAAGGTTGATTGTAAAAACTCTGCTCTGTGTTTCATTCTCTCTGCCTGGCCAGCAAAAATTTGCTGGCTAAACATTTGCTTTTCCATTTCCATGTGAACTGCACACCTCACCTAGTAGTCCCAAACCACAACCCCGGTATCCTTTTTTGTCTGTAGTTGAAGATAGTATTTAAGAAGAGGGTTTTGACTATTTTGGTGAGTTACTGTTTTCCTGAATCTCTCCCATGTGTGCATATTAGTAAACTTTTGTTTGAGACCCTCTTTGACAGAATATATATAATCTGTGGAGTCTCCTAAGTCATTTCAAATATTCCAACTGGATAAAACAACACAGGTGCCAGTGTTAGAAAAAGAACTAACATGACCAAGGTTGATAGTATGTGCACTTAGATAGATCTGGGGAGACAGAGATGTATATCTAGCTCTCTCCCAGCATAGAAAGCAGATCCCTCTACTCATTCCAGAAGATATCCAAGTTTAGGTAATATCACAGACTTACCATCTTCATTGTCAGTTGATACACAGTATAATATAAACTTAAATATGGAAGTTTACCAAAAAAAACAAAAATAAAAAAACCCTCAACATTCAAAACCTAAGATCATGGCATCCAGTCCCATCACTCTGTGGCAAATAAATGGGGAGAAAAATGGAAACAGTGAAAGACGATTTTGGTGGGCTCCAAAATCACTGCTGATGGTGACTGCAGTCAGTCACGAAGTTAAAAGACACTTGCTCTTAGAAGAAAAGCGATGATCAACCTAGACAACCTATTAAAAAGGAGAGACATCACTTTGCTGAGAAAGGTCTGTCTAGTCAAAACTATGGGTTTTTCCAGTAGTCATTTATAGATGTGACAGCTGCATCATAAAAAAGGCTGAGTACCGAAGAACTGATGCTCTCAAATAGTGGTGCTGGAAAAGACTCTTCACAGTCCCTTGGACTGGAGGATCTAACCAGTCAACCCTGAAGGGAAGCAACCCTGAATATTCATTGGAAGAACTGATGCCGAAGCTAAAGTTCCAATACTCTGGCCACTTACTGTGAAGAGCTGACTCATTGTAAAAGATCCTAATGCTGGGAAAGATTGAGCGAAAGAGGAAAAGTGGGCAACAGGGGATGAGATGGTTGGATGGCATCACCGACTCAATGGACATGAGTTTGAGCAAGCTCTAGGAAATAGTGAAGGACAGAGAAGCCTGGCATGCTGTAGTCCATGAGGTCACAAAAAATCAGACAAGACTGAACAGCCGCATAGCAACAACCAAAAAACTAAGTGCCTACAATTTTTAGTAGATGTTCAGGGTATTGGTAATTAACTGATTGTGAAATAAATACCATCAAATGAATTCTGGAAAAGCTTCAATGCCAACAGCATGTCTCTTTATTAAGAATAAAATAAGGGAATTTTATTTTGCTCAGTGGGGATTCCCTAGGCACTTATAATAGTGGCTGATACATCAAAGACATTTAACAAATACTTGTTGAGAGGATAAGTCACAGTACTGAATTTGAATACTAGTACTTTATCACATATCATGCCAATTGATAGGTGGATAAGAGCATTTAAATTATTTCTCAGTGATATACAAAACATCAGGATGGAGAAATGAGAAAAGGAAAATGTAACCAAACCCAGGTTTGACTGTTCACCTCTCAAAAGCCAATAATTTAAGAGATAAGGTGACAGTAGAGAGGGAAGATGCTTTATTCAATAAAGCCAGCAGTCTGGGCAGAAGATGGACTCATGTCCTGAGACCAACTCCAAAGATTCTGCTCAGCCACGACAGTTTTTAAAGGAAAAAATGGCAGGAGGGGGAAGAATCTCAGTGAATCATTGAGGCAGGAGGTCAGGTTCTGCATCATTCTCCATTGAGTGCACACTAGCTGACTCTTTCTTCAGATGTTATCTTGCCTACATGATTTGTTTTCTGAATTGCTAAGGGGGGGCTTTTGAGGGTAGAAAGATAGTCATTTTATTAACTGCTTAATTGTTCATTCTTCTTTTTATCTAGGAAAAGAATGCTAGACAAGGCATGGTGTGCATTCAGGAAAGCATAAGTCAGGAGTTAGTTTTAATTGCTTAGTGATCTCATTCCTATAATTAGGTTCCTTTCAGTTTAGAGGGAAATAAGAAAAGGGCAAAGAAGTTGCTTTCATATGTATTTCTTCTTCATATCCAGTTTAGGCAGAAAGCCTCTAAAACACTTGGAATTTCCTAAGTGATAAAGAATAACAACTATGTCTTAACATTTATAACAAATCCTATTCAGCTACATATGAGCTTATTTTATAAAATGGCTTTGGGAAAGCATCTAAAAATAGGGGCTAGTTGCCAAGGGAAAGAAGCACATGAAGAAGGTTCAAAGGTTCAGCCTTTTCTGGGATTCTTTAATAAAGCCTACATTAAAAAGAAATAGAAATAGATTTAAGGGACTAGATCTGATAGACAGAGTGCCTGATGAATTATGGACAGAGGTTCGTGACATTGTACAGGTGACAGGAAGCAAGACCATCCTCAAGATAAAGAAATGCAAAAAAGCAAAATGGCTGTCTGAAGAAATAGCTAAGAAAAGAAGAGAAGTGAAAAGCAAGGGAGAAAAGGAAAGATATACCCATTTGAATGCCGAGTTCCAAAGAGTAGCAAGGAGAGATAAGAAAGCCTTCCTCAGTGACCAATGCAAAGAAATAGAGGAAAACAACAGAATGGGAAAGACTAGGGATCTCTTCAAGAAAATTAGAGATACCAAGGAAACATTTCATGCAAAGATGGGCTCAATAAAGGATAGAAATGGTATGGACCTAAAAGAAGCAGAAGATATTAAGAAGAGGTGGCAAGAATACGCAGAAGAATTGTACAAAAAAGATCTTCATGACCCAGATAATCACGATGGTGTGATCACTCACCTAGAGCCAGACATCCTGGAGTGTGAAGTCAAGTGGGCCTTAGAAAGCATCACTATGAACAAAGCTAGTGGAGGTGATGAAATTCCAGTTGAGCTATTTCAAATCCTGAAAGATGATGCTATGAAAGTGGCACACTCAATATGCCAGCAAATTTGGAAAACTCAGCAGTGGCCACAGGACTGGAAAAGGTCAGTTTTCATTCCAATCCCAAAGAAAGGCATTCCCAAAGAATGCTGAAACTACTGTACAATTGCACTCATCTCACATGCTAGCAAAGTAATACTCAAAATTCTCCAAGCCAGGCTTCAACAATATGTGAACCGTGGACTTCCAGATGTTCAGGCTGGATTTAGAAAAGGCAGAGGAACCAGAGATCAAATTGCCAACATCCGCTGGATCACTGAAAGAGCAGGAGAGTTCCAGAAACATATCTATTTCTGCTTTATTGACTATGCCAAATCCTTTGACTCTGTGGATCACAATAAACTGTGGAAAATTCAAAAAGAGATGGGCATACCAGACCCCCTGACCTGCCTCTTGAGAAACCTGTATGCAGGTCAGGAAGCAGCAGTTAGAACTGGACATGGAACAACAGACTGGTTCCAAATAGGAAAAGGAGTACATCAAGGCTGTATATTGTCCCCCTGCTTATTTAACTTATATGCAGAGTACATCATGAGAAAGGCTGGGCTGGAGGAAGCACAACCTGGAATCAAGATTGCCAGGAGAAATATCAATAACCTCAGATATGCAGATGACACCACCCTTATGGCAGAAAGCGAAGAAGAACTAAAGAGCCTCTTGATGAAAGTGAAAGAGGAGAGCGAAAAAGTTGGCTTAAAGCTCAACATTCTGAAAACTAAGATCATGGCATCTGGTCCCATCACTTCATGGCAAATGGATGGGGAAACAGTGGAAACAGTGGCAGATTTTAATTGTTTGGGTTCCAAAATCACTGCAGATGGTGACTGCAGACATGAAATAAAAAGACGCTTACTCCTTGGAAGAAGAGCTATAACCAACCTAGACAGCATATTAAAAAGCAGAGACATTACTTTGCCAACAAAGGTCCATCAAGGCAAGGCTATGGTTTTTCCAGTGGTCATGTATGGTTGTGGGAGCTGGTCTCTGAAGAAGCCTGAATGCCAAAGAATTGATGCTTTTGAACTGTGGTGTTGGAGAAGACTCTTCAGAGTCCCTTGGACTGCAAGGAGATCCAGCCAGTTCATCCTAAAGATCAGTCCTGGATGTTCATTGGAAGGACTGATGCTGAAGCTGAAACACCAATACTTTGGCCACCTGATGCGAAGAACTGACTTATTTGAGAAGACCCTGATGCTGGGAAACATTGAAGGTGAGAGGAGAAGGGGACAACAGAGGATGAGGTGGTTGGATGGTGTCACTGACTCAATGGACATGAGTCTGAGTAAACTCTGGGAGTTGGTAATGAACAGGGAGGCCTGGCGTGCTGCAGTCCATGGGGTCACAAAGAGTCTGACATGACAGAGCGGCTGAACTGACTGACTGACATTAAAAAGAAAAAAAAAGGGAAGGACTTCAGAGAACTTCCAGGCTGATGAATACCTGGAGATTTGGGGAGAGCGCTACACCCATTCCCACATTCTTTGCCCTAAGCATCTCTTTGATCTGGCTGTTCCTAAGTTACATCTTTTTACAATTGACAGTTGTCTAGTAAGAAAATTGTGCCTCTGAGTTCTGTGAGCCACTCGAAAATGTATTCAACCCAAGGAGGGATCCTGGGAACTTTTGAGTTATAGCTGGTCAATCTGAGGCACAGATGACAACCTGGACTTTTGATTAATGTTAAATGAGGGGCTTCAATCTTCTGGGGCTGAGCCCTTGCCAGCTGGGATCTGACACTATCTCCAGGTTGTATCAGATTTTAGTTAAATCTGTGGGACGCTTGATCAATGTTGCTTTAGAATTAGAGAATAGCTTGGTATGGGAAAAATCTCCACATACCTGGTTCAGAAATATGAGTGTGAGAGTAAAAAAGAAAGACAGAGGAAGACTGAGTCTTTTCCAACCCATTAGATACACACACACATAGATACAGATATAGATACAGGTTAGATACCCATAGATATTTAACTAAAATATAGATATTGTTATTTGCTGACAGTTGAGATTCATTCAGATACTAAATATGATTTCCTTTAAGTTACAGAAAAATTAATTGCTTTCAAAGTTGTTTCTAATCCTTCTCCCAATTTTTGTATTTCTCAATTCTTTTCACCCATTTGAAAGATTATATGGCATATATGTCTTTGTAAGTCAATATTTTCAACTCGTACACTATACTTTTCAATAATTTAGCAAGTATCAAAAATAATCTTGAGGAACAATTTAAAAATTTATCCTCCCACTCTCAGGTTTTTGAGTTCAAATTTCTACAAAACCAAAACAAAAAAGAATTTTCTAATATTTAGGGAACACACAGGTTGCTCAGTGATAAAGAACCTGCCTGCCAAGAGGAGCCTGGTGATTCCATGAGGTTGCAAAGATTTGGACATGACTTAGTGACTAAACCACCATCACCATAGCACATTATGAAATTGATACGATTGGGGGATATAGAATATGACCTTATTTTTGTCACAAGATTTCATCACACTTCACTATTTTAGCTGGGCTTCCCTGGTGGCTCAGATGCTAAAGAATCTGCCTACAATGCAGGAGACCCAGGTTCAATCCCTGGGTCAGGAAAATCCCCTGGAGAAGGGAATGGCAACCCACTCCAATATTCTTGCCTGGAGAATTCTATGAGCAGAGGAGTCTGGCAGACTGAGTGACTAGCACTTATTTACTAAGGGACTATCTTTTAGCAGTTTCTAGAATCACCACCACCCCAAACTGCACAGTGCATTCAGATCTGACATATCACATAGAATAGTGCTTTTACTTCAGTCACCATCAACACTGCCCAAATATAGACTTGCTGTGTACAAAATCTGTTTTCCTGTGCTGGTCCAAACTGATTGTACAAGGCCTAAGGATCTAATATAAAGAAGTGAATCCATAAACCATTTTAATTGCTTAAAATTATGATAAATTTGGCCTAAATAAGATTGAGCTTCTCTATCATTTTCTCTCTTAAGAATATGATTTGGGAAAAATGAAGAGAATATGAAAGTTGTGAGGATGAAGAGGGTCCATGTAGAAACCAAAGTAATGGGAAGCCAAATCATGAATACCCCTGGAGGAGGAGATGGCAACCCACTCTAGTAGTCTTGCCTGGAGAATCCCATAGACAGAAGAGTCTGGTGGGTTATAGTCCATGGGGTCATAAAGAGTCAGACATGACTGAGCAAACTTG
Source organism: Dama dama (assembly GCF_033118175.1). NCBI lineage: Eukaryota > Metazoa > Chordata > Mammalia > Artiodactyla > Cervidae > Dama > Dama dama. The sequence continues at coordinate 49,531,794 of NC_083685.1, read as the reverse complement.
CAAATTGCTAGTACACTGAATATACAAGTACAAAAATTGCTGTTACTCTGTGTGAAGTTCTAGAAACAGCTACTTAGTTGTGTATGAGGAATTTGGCTGAAAGGGTCAGAAGGGCTGAAGTAGAGTAAAATAATAATCAAGTCATGTAAAAGCAAAGCTTGTGAGTTAACATCCACAGACACTTAATGATGGGGTGTTGTGCCAGTTATCAATGTATTTCCTCTTAGTTCACCCTTGTTTACCTATTCTGAAATAATGGTAACTGACTCTGCAATATTTTGTCAGCTGTCACAATGTTAAGCTTTGTCAGTAGACGGCGCTGAAAGAGGAACAGTTTTCTTTTCCTCACGTGCTCCTTTTACCATTACCAGGCTCCTCTGAGGTGGGGGAGGTGGGGGAAATGGCGTTTCCGACACCAGGCTCCTGCATGCATAGAGGGCAGCTGCCTCCTCCATACTTCCTCAGGCATCTTCAGAATGATGCAGGTGAATCACTCAGATGGCTTCCTATCAGGAACCAAGTTATGGCCCTTCTCCGTAGATGGCTTCCCTGGTATCTTAGAGGGTAGAGTTCTGCCAGCACGACCCTGGAATCTTCTCCACCACCCCCTGTTCTCTGGCTGTCCCTTCTCCAGTGAGGTCTTTATCTCAGTCCTGGGGTTAGTGGCTACCCCTCATATCTGCGATTTCTATTTTTTTTTTATTGTTCCTTTTACCTTTTTTTTTTTTTTTTTTTGGAGTAGAATTTCTGTGCAATGTTGTGTTAATTTCTGTTGTACAACAAAGTGAATTAGTTTTATGTATACATAATCCCCTCCTTCTTGGACCTCCCTCCCTCCCCTCAGCCCCACCCATCGAGGTCAGCAGGGAGCACTGAGCTGAGCTCCCTGTGTTCCCAGCATGTTCTCACTAACCATCTCTTTTACACATGGTAGTGAACATATGTCAATATTAGTCTCTCAATTTGCCCGACCCGCCACTTCCCCTGCTATGTCCACATGTCTTTTCTCTACATCTGTGTTTCTATAGTCGAATTTCCATTACTCAAATTTCCTGTTAAAGTAAATAATTATTTATATTAAGCTTTCCCTGTCCAAATTACTATTTGCATTGCTTCCTGATTTGTATCTAACTGATACAAATAGCAGCAAAATAGCTTCGTTGTCCTCAGTAAGGTCTGCTTCTGGGATAAAATTTGATACATTCAAGAGAGTCTTATGTATTTATTATTACTCTTATAATTCTGGGAAAGGTCATATGACTCGTATGCTCTATGAAATTATATTTTTATTTATTCATATCTTTCAAAAGGTGGGAGGAAGCTAGAAAGCATCAGAGTTGAAATTGGAGTGAAAGAGAAATTACAAACACTCTCACATTGTTTTATTAAAAAATACTATTTTTATCATCACTTTTCTTGTTATCATCAGTGATTGAGAACTCTAATTTACAACTGAAGATCTTCAAACTTCTCTTCTAATTTAGTTGGAAGTGTATCCAGTTCTTTTCTAATTTCTCAGTGGTTGCTACTATGTCAAATTTGACTAGGACTATGAGGGTCCTTTTTTCCAATCTTGAGTCTGGATATTTGCAACTTCTTAGAGAATGAACATAAATATCTGCATTCATTCCCTCTTCTGGAAAGTGACAGTTTGTGAAAACTAGATGGATGGTGGTGTACAACAGTCAGCTACTCTTTGCTAAAACAAAGTCAAAGCCAGATCTCTTCTCTCCTCCAAATATGGAGATATTCTATGGATGGTCATTATATTCCCAACTTCCAAATGGAATTTATTACTATGCACTTGGTTTCTTTATTTGATGCTTTGATTCAGTTCCAAAATTCTTAGTTTTATCTTTATCACTTAGACTCTCCCAGTCTGCCCCTGACTTTGGGGTATGAACTTCATTACATTGTCTCATGCCTGGACATAGTTGTTACTATAGTTGTCCTCTTTTACTCTTACAACTAAGTTCTCCAACAGAAAGATTTAGAAAAGATCTGGGTTGTGTTTACATCCCCTATCATTAATTGTTCCTACATATTTGTTCACACTTTTCTGATCTTTCAATCCGAGTTTATCAACACCTGACAGACAGTTTAGTCCTTGTGTAACATGTACACTGTTGCTCTGATTGATGACCTATAATCTTAAATTATAATCCCATTCAGTATCCACCCCGGCTTAAATATATTTCATGGCAGTGATTCATGACTGCAGAGATATTAGTTCATAAAGCTCTGGGTCTGGGAACAGATTCTGGTACCACATAACATGTTCACCTTTTAAAATGGCTCATTCCTGATTATGACATATTCTTACTGTAGTTCAAAATTCTTTCCTTTAGTCACTGACAATATAATTATTGAAAAAAGTACCAATTTATTCATTGCAATTAGGCTTCACCAGCAGCTCTAAAACCTGAAAGATAATAAGCATTTGGTCTGATAATAAGTATTTGTGGAGTCAGTCAGAGCTTTGAATTAATTTAACCAATCCTGATATTGACATCTTCTCGTTATCTCCAAATCATCACTATTTTCAAATAAATTAAAGGTCCTTGGAAGTTGGACATAACAGCTAATTTTCACTTTAACACTTCCAGCAGGATCGTTTTAGGTGTTCAAAATTTAGTGTTGTACATAATTTTCTAGTGAGTGTATATAGTCTCTGTCAATTATTCCCACACTTGCAGCTCCAACTTCAGAATATTTTCTCTACTATCTTTTTTACTTGTTTTGTTCAAGAACCATCTTTTCATGTTATTCAAGAATGATTTTTAACTTATTTATTTTTAATTGGAGGATAATTGTCTTACAAGAGTATGTTGGTTTCTGCCATTCATGAATCAGCCATAGATATACATATGTCCCCTCCCTCTTCAACTTCTCTTGCACCTCCTGCCCCATAAGAATGAGTTTCAGAAATGGTACTGGTGAAAATGTCTTAGGTCCCCAAAGCTGGATGACAGCAGATGGAAATTGTTGCTAATGGAACCATTACTAGTGTAGGGGTTTTATCCTGTGGATTAGTTTCCTCATGGATTTCCATTAACTGTCAAAATACTTTAAATGGTATTTCATTTGTATTTAGTTTCTCAAAGAATATTAACCCTATTCATCATACCAACAACATTCCTCAAAAATCTCTCCCATTCCCAATTTGCATTTCTTCTGTAGTTATTCCAAGCCTCTCACTTGCCAAATCCTTACATCCTTTTTGCTATAGCCTTATATGTCTTTTGTCATCTCTTCACTGTTATCCATATTTATTTAGCAACTAGCCTAAAAATTTTCCCATGGGCAGGATTTAGTAGGAAGGATGTGAATATTCATACCCTGACATTTTTGCCCTGTTTCAAAATAATTCTCCATTATTTTGAATAGCCTGCTTTTTTTTATTGCTGTAAAATATGGTAACTGTATTTCATCATTGTGTGTAATGACCAACGAGTCACACACATGAATACCCATTCTGAAAAGGAGTTGCTTATAAGAAGTCCCAACATATGAAGTAAATATTTTTTTTTTACTATACCACTGAAGTAACTTCCATTTCACCATCAAATTTTAAATGCATATTTTTCTTGGTGTTCTGCTTTGTAAGTCAGATTTCCTATTCATCTGAGAAATGAAATACAGGAATTTCCACTAATGCATATGTGAAACAGCTATTTTGAGAATATATGCAGTTCATATGCTAATGTGATCAGTTGTCGCTCAGTTGTGTCCAACTCTTTGCGACCCCGTGTACTGAAGCCCACCAGGCTTCTCTGTGCATGCATGGGATTTTCCAGCAAGAATACTGGAGTGGGTTGCCATTTCCTACATCAGGGGATCTTCCCCACTCAGGAACAGAAACTTCATCTCTTGTGTCTTCTGCTTTAGCAGGTGGATTCTTTATCACTACACCACATGGAAGTTCCTAGGGCACTTGTTTTATATTAATTTGCAACTTTCCAGGGAAAATAGTGGAATCCTAGCTGATAAGATTTCTGTCTTACCTGTGAGCTACTCTTTTTCCAGTGAAATAAAACCTTATACTAAATTTGTCTAAAGATTTTTTTTATAGACTTAGTGTTTGTGTCCTTCCAGTTCACATGTTAAAGCCCTGTCCCCCAGTGTGATAGTATTTGGAGGTAAGGCCTTTGGGAAGTCATTAGGATTAGATGAGATCATGCAGGTGGGAACTTCATAATGGTATTAGGATCCTTCAAAGAACAGGAAGAGAAACCAGAGCACTCTCTCTTTCTCTACCACATAAGGACAAAGTGAGAAGGTAGTATATGTAACAAGAAGTATGTTCTCACCAGGGAACTTAATTGTGGACTTCTCAGCATCCAGAAACATGAGAAATAAATATCTGTTGATTAAGCCACCTAGTCTGTGGTATTTTCTATAGTAGCCCAAACTGAGTAGGACAATATTCTGTGTTGCTTACACTAGTCATGGTTGGCAAAAGTGATTTATGTTTGCTCAAATTTTATATTTAACAACATAATTATGTTTTAATTTGGGGAGATTGAGAAGGCTTCCCTGGTGGCTCATACGTTAAGGAATCTGCCTGCAATGCAAGAGACCTGGATTTGATCCCTGGGTCAAGAAGATCCTCTGGAGAAGAGAATGGTTACCCACTCTAGTATTCTTGCCTGGAGAATTCCATGGACAGAGGAGCCCGGCGGGTTACGGTCCATGGGGGTCACAAAGAGTCAGACACGACTGAGCAACTAACACTAACACTTGGAGAGATTGAAGAGTGTTCTATGATTCTGAAATATATTATTTAATATTTAAAGAACGGTCATTCAGCACTTTAATCCAATTCTAATGCACCTTATAAGAAAGTAAGTTTCATTTTTATTTTATTAAATATATGTACTTATTGTGTAATACATGTATATATCTATAAATTATATTAAATATATAATATATACTTACATATAAGTATCTAGCATATAATATATAATAAATATATAATATATAAATCCATATATTGCATTATATATGTATAGTATATTATGGAATTATTATTAATATATTATGTATTATGTAGTATTTATGGATATACATGTATTATATGATGTGTGTATATATGTACATGTACTTATTATATATGCATATATATATGTATATGTTACTTCAGAATAAGGAATTGAGTATTTCTATAAGACTAGATTAATAATTATCCTTAAAAGTTTTAAGTAAATCAAAGAAAAAAAGGAACTGAGGTCATTTGGGGAGAGCTTTCTAGGACAGAAGAGAGGTTATAAGATTCTCTCCAACAAGGGCTTTTGGCAAATATGGTTGCCACAGTTCACTGGCATTTAGGGAGCTGTTTTTCATTCTTAACCAAGAGAATTCTAAGAATTGATTTGAAAATATTTCCTCTCTCTGCTCACAAATATGTATGATTGATATAAAATATTTTACTCCTATGAATAATCACTTCACTTTACTGAATGTCTACAGCCAATAGTATTAATGAATAGAAATAAAGATAGAAATGCACACAATTAGTTATTAATAAAATAGTTAAGACCTGCAAAAGTATATAGGGGAGTAGATTACTTACTTACTTATTTTTAAAATTACATGCAAAGCAAGTAAGAATAATTATCAAACCACCACTCTACAATTAATCAAAACATATTGAAAGACTTCAAGTTAGGTCTTATTGCTGTACTTTTATTTGTATTTTCTAAGTTCCTAATATTGAGCCAATATTACTTATTTTTTAACTTACTTAAAAATCTAGAAGTCTGTTGGAAATACTTGAATTTATATACTTAGAAATTTTTACTTCACTTTTATTGAGCTAGCTGTTGCATAATTAACTCTAAGTAAAATACTATTCAGCATGAGAGTGATTCACTCTCATGAATGATACAGTTACTACTTTTCAACTTGATTAAGTCTATCTTATCTATAACCAGAAAAGATAGATTTATAATCCTGAAATTTTCTTTGGAGTGTTCTTTTGGTCATATATCTTTAATTGTGAAAGGTTAATACAGTCAGATAGCTAAGAGAGATACATTAGCCATACATTTTCACATTAAAATTTCAGCCATATTGACCATCCTAATTCTCCATATACTGGCTGCTTTTGTTTTTCTTGTTTCAGTCTCCCGTCGGTTCCGACTCTTTGCGACCCCATGGACAGCAGCACTTTACACTGCAGATTTACATTATGCTTATTGATAAAGTGGAAAACTTCTAATGAAGTATTTATAATTGGTAGAGGTTGACATAAATCAAAGCACTTCATATTTAGAGCAACTACTCCCTGGGTTGGGAAGATCCCCTGGAGGATGGCATGGGAACCCACTCCGCTATTCTTGCCTGGAGAATCCAGTGAACCGAGGAGCCTGGCAGGCTACAGTCCAAAGGGTCGCACAGAATCTGACACAGCTGAAGTGACTTAACACGCACTCCATGTAACAGTTCAGCATAGGGCATATAGAATTTAATGTCATGTATTACTTTTGCCAACTGTACTTGGAGCAAAATTTTATTAGAGTGCATGTTAACCTTAGCTGCTTGTACTCTTCTCAAGTAATTGCTGTGCTGTGCTTAGTCACTCAGATGTGTCTGACTTTTTAGGACCCCATGCACTGTAGCCTGCCAGGTTCCTCTGTCCATGGGGATTCTCCAGGCAAGAATACTGGAGTGAGTTACCATGCCCCCCTCCAGGGGATCTTCCCAACCCAGGGAGCAAACCCAGGTCTCCAGCGTTGCAGGAAGGTTCTTTACCGTCTGAGACACCAGGGAAGCCCTCCAAGTAATTAGACCTGTGGAAAAGAACCTTACAGAACAGTCAAAGGCTTTACATACTGTAGTGTAAAAGACAGGAATTCATTCGGTGGGGTCAGAAAACATTGTTTTCCCACTAAGTGAGCTTGCTAAAATATTTTTAAAAATCTATTAGGGATAAGAACAATAAACTTATTTTGCTTTAAAGTGAAAAAAGTCAGAGAGAGCTAATTTTGATTTCTTATTTTTTTATGTAACTTACTTATTGCCCTGGAGGAGGAAATGGCATCCCACTCCAGTAATTTTGCCTGAAGAATCCTATGGACAAAGGAGCCTTGCAGGCTATAGTCCGTAGTGTCATAGAGAGTCAGACACAACTGGGCAAGCAACTAAGCATTCAGGCATGTAACATATTGATCCTTATGTTTTCAACCAATCATTTTAAATATGCTACTGCATATTGGATTTTTTTTTCCATGTGATTGCTATTCCACCGTTAATGATTTTAAACAAGGAGCTTTGTCCTCCTGAAGAGGATGGTAAATTAATGAACCTGATGCAAACAATTTGGTTCTAAAAGATGATGCTTTAAATTATACCCTCTGGCTAAAAGAAGTTAAAAATTTTAAAAGGGCAAACTTGACCCAAATGCAGTCTTAACAATTTGTGAGAAAAGAAGTAATCTTGTCCCCTATCACACTTCCTTCCACTATGATAGAATTGATTTGATAAAAATAAAATCTAGTTTTGTCCCAGATTTAAGTTTCCAAGTCCCCCAAGTGATTCCCAAAACCCTGATGAAATTTTTACTTGTCTTTAGACAGAAGAGAACAAAAAGGACAATGTCATAAGTTGTGCATGAAACTGATTATGTTCAATTCATAAAACAACTCTGTATTTTGATGTTATTTTCCACTTTTATGATTTTAAAATGGTGTTTTAGTTTTGAAATAATGGAGTAATAAAAATGTTGTTATTTCCTAATCTTACCTGAAAAACTACAAAACTGATAATAGTATGGGTCACTTTCATCTTCTTTTCATTCTAGTTTTTTTCTTTGCTCTTTTTTTTCTTAGTTTCTTTTCTTTTACTTTACCTCTCTTTGAATTCAAATGGTTATAGTAACTGACCTAGAAGTTATTAACTGGCCAGTGAAGTTAAAAATTCCCAACATGACACCAACATGATGTTCAAGGCCTTATTTTTCCAGACCCATCTCTCATAATCTCTAAACAAATGTGTGCTATTCAACCATATCCAATTCTTACTGTTCTATGCCCTTGCATTTGCTATTGCTTTTTCTGAAGATGCTTTCCTCCTATCTCCTTTCCATGCATTTAAATTTTTTTAAAAAGATGTAAATCATACTTCAAGACCCTAAAATCTCTAAACAACCTTCCTTTCTAGTCTCTTGGAATAGCCTGTGATTGCACTTACACATTGCTTTTTTATTTTTTGCGTTGCAGTACTTCTGTGATTGCACTTACACTTTGCATTATAATTTTTTAATGTGTTTGGCTTTCATAACACGATCTTCTTGAGAATTGGAACCATGCCTAATTCATTATTGTATTTCCATTTCCAGGAATATAATGTATGCAACAGTCATTTAATTACAATTTCATGCATGAATTCCTGATTAAATGAATGAATGAATGAGTGAATGACTCATCATAGCTGCCACTGGCACTGACAAAATTACAATGAATGTAGCTTATTTGCTAATTGTACAAATATGGGATTTAAATGTTTACATTATTTGGTCCGGAGATTTTCAGTTCTGTCTGTGCTTCATCACTTGCAGAGCTTTATAAAATCTGTTTTGGTCCTTGGTGTTAGACAGCCTGATCTGTTGTTTTGGGGTGGGTTCTGGTAATTACATATTTGTTCCTTAGTTTTAATTTTAACTCATGATTCTGTGTGCAGTCAGATTGAGAACAAGGTGGATCAATAATTTTGAAGGCAAGTCTTACAGTGTAATTGGCTCAATATTAGGAACTTAGAAAATACAAATAAAAGTATAGCAATAAGACCTAACTTGAAGTCTTTCAATATGTTTTGATTAATTGTAGAGTGGTGGTTTGATAATTATTCTTACTTACTTTGCATGTAATTTTATTTCAGTTAAATCATACCTGCAAAACTTAATCTCAGATGGACTTTAGAATATTTGCCAACATTGAGGACATTATTAAATACTTTACTGACCTTGAAAACTAGCTAGTAATGGACAAGATGACTGGCGCCTATGATGGGGTTGGTGTCTACAATTATAAATAAATTCTGCTTTGATGTTTGTGCTACAGGATCCGTCTTGTGATTTAGTGAGGTTTTGATATCTTTAGTTGAATAGGGAGTATGGCTGTGACTTGATTAATCTAGTGCCAGTTTGTGGTTTCACTTTTTGAGAAGGACAGTAAAATAAGATTTAGTTGTAATGATATGTACAGTATAGAGTTTCATAAAACCTTATCTCATAAAATGCCTGAATAACTTTCCAAGTGGTAAGATAGAAGGAAAAAAAATAAGAATTTATGACAAAAATAATAAAGGAGGTTCTGCTATTGAAGACTCGCCTGTACTGCTGGAATGCCAATAGCATGCATTAAAATGGAAACAATCTTGATGAAACTGCCTATCTAATATTACTGTTCTTTCCTTTTACTTGATTTGTGGAACAGCATCCATACAGATGTGAGTTTCCCCACAGGATCTTCAACATGATTTTACATTTCTTGGCTCTAAATCATTATGGATAGTTACTGGACAATTCATAGAATAGATTATTTTACACATAAAGTTTATTTGATTTTATTTATATTTTAGCACTTAAAATGATGTACTCAAATATCAAACATATATGCTGAAACAAAGCTACAATAGTTAACATGAATTATATTGAGAAATAGAAATATGATGATAAGTAATGATATTATTCCATGTGGGTTTACAATAAAATTTCTCAACCTAGTTGCCTGGTTTAGGTGAGATATGGTTGTGGGTAGTGTGAATGATCATAATTCAAAAAAGAAATGTTTTTGTACTTTGTGCAAGATCTTAGTGCTCACAGTGATGGAGCAGCCCCATTATCAGGTTTCAGAGTTTTTCTCCACTCCCAGATAGCAGTGTACAAAAACACTGTGCTATTTGGCTGTCCTCATTCTCAGTTTGGAGGCCATGTAGGCAAATCTGTTTACACTCTACCTTTGAAATCATTTACCCTAACCTCCTGTTAGGTAGCACCCACTGATTTAGGAAAATCACGAGAGCAAACATACTATCCCAGCGTAAAAGAAGGTCAGAGGGAAAGTCTAATTCAAAAGAATTTCTATATGTTGCAACTGGCTACTCACTTTCATACTCTGTTCTTGTTGTGACTGTTGCATAATGTGGATTGTGTAGGTTAGAAATGAAGTGTGTTGTGAGGTTTTCATATTTTATCTTTTGAAATTTTCTTTTATGATACACTTCTGTTTCATATCTCATTAGCCTTTTTTTTTTTAAAATAAAGTTGTCTGAGTGTTAAGTGCAATGGTTTCTGAAGATGAGGTGTCAAAGAAAGAGCCAGTGAACAGCTCCAAAAAGATTATAATGGTCAATTATAATCTTTTGGATCATTTCAGAAATATAACAAAAACACACGCACAAGGAAAAAAACAAAACAAGACAAAAAAACTGCTGTTACAATGAAAGTTTATTATCCTTTGGCTTCTCCTGCGCAACAATCCATGTCTCCTGTTTCACTGTGTGGCAATTGATCTAAAAATTCAGAAATGACTCCAGCAAAATTGAAAAAATACTTCATTACAAGGTACAGCCTTCTGACACTTAAAGGTGCTGATTATTTTAAACAGATATTAGCATCTCAAACTGAAGTTTTCATTTTAAAAAGTCACATTAGTGAAAACTCTCAGGAAGCAAGTAATTTAGTAACCAAACATATTGCCCAGAGAAGGAAAAGCCAAACAATTGGTGAGAATCTAATAATGTCAGCATGTAAAATGAGAGAGATTAAAATGCTAGGACAAGATGCAGTATGAGGTTTTGGAAAGGTTCCACTTTGAAACAGTAAAATAGACATGTTAGTATCATATCACATCACGCCGAAGAAGTTTTGTGTAATAATATGAAAAACAACAGCTCCTTTACGAGGTTGACGAGTCTTGAGATTTCCCCAGTAAATGTCATGCTGTAGCATTTGTAAGATTTGTGAATGATGGTGAGATTCAAGAAATTTTTTTTTTCCTACTGCAAAGAGCAGACTGAAACAAGCAAAGGCCAAGATGTTTTTAATGTTTTCCCTCTAAACTGCAAACAAAGAATCTGTTTTGGAAGAACTGTGTTGACATTTGCACTGATGGTGCTCCTCAATGCTTGGCTCCACTAGAGGTTTTATATATCTTTAAATGAAAGAAAATCTCGAGGTAATCACAACAATGCTTTCTTCATTGAGAAGTGCTGGTGACAAAAGTTCTTGAAGGTGAAATCTTTAAAGAGAAGTTTTGAACGATGCTACAAAAATCCTTTATTAAACAGACATCAGTTTTACTTGAGACTTTTAAAATGTGTGTACAAATGGGTGTCAAGGAGTACATAAATTTGCTACACACAGGAACCCAGTGGGTTAGCAGAGGAACAATGCTCAACAGGGTGTTTCAGCCAAGAGGTGAACTAGAAGATGCATTCAAGAATATAGTACATTTGATTCAGTGGAAAATCTCAAGGTAAACTATGGCTGCAAAACTGTCCTACATAGCAGATATGTTTCCACACTGCCTAACAGGTCTTTGTGAGGTCTTGCAGAAAGCGTTCTATAAGGAAACAGAATCTTTTAAAAAATGAGCTGCAAAAGGATATTAAAATATTTCTACTCCCACTTGGACTTGAGTATATGAAACAGAATCCGTCAAGTGTCAGGAGTTGTTGAAAACCACCTACAGGACCTATAGGAAAGAATTGAACAGGGTGTGCCCTCTCTTTAAATACAGAGATATGAATGGGGGAGGACCCTTTTTCTGAATTTTCTGCTCAGACTGAGATCTAGACTCAGATAACAGGAAGAATTTCGTGAGGTGCAGTCTGATCATACATTTAAAATTAGATTTGCTAACCTGCCCCTATTCAAGTTCTGGAACTCCGAAGAAGAAGGATATTCAGGAATGAAAAAAATATATTGCTGTAGTTTTCAACATCTTACATAGGTGAACAGGCATTTTCTTGCTTAACAAGCATCAAGAATAGGGAGAAAACTGACTTTCTTTCAGTTTCTGTGCTTAAATTCGATCTAGAATTGGTTATTTGTGCAAAAAAAAAGAAGAGCGAGAAGACAGTTTTCATAGTAAAAAGGTAAATTTCATTTTAAAAGAACACTTTATATATATATATATACATATATATATATGGGTCTATTAAGAGACTATGAAACTAACTTATATGCAGAGTAATTTAGTAGCTGCTATAGTTATATTTGAAACTGATCATGTTCCTTAGTAAGGAAATGTTTTTTCAATGTCTTATATAAAATTATGTCCTAGGCTGTATTTCTATTGATATTGCCTTCTCTTTTTTGTTGTTGTAGTTTTACTGCTTAACATGTAAATAAAACTCATGTTGTAAATAAAATTGAAATAAATTCCAGGCTATATTTAAATGAAACCTATGAAGTCTACATTTAGAAAAATATAAATCCTATTTTGGTATTTTATAGAAATTTATTACATTTCCATGAGTTTTTAAAATTTATTAAAAAGAAAGTAGTTTAAAGAAAAGTAAGTTAATCTTAATTACTTTTTTTCTATAAAGGTTGGCGAATTTTTTAGTTATTCAGTTGCTTCAGGGAACTGCTGATGACAATTGAGAGAGTCTGGTTTATGCCTCTCTCCTTGCTTCTGGTGATAACCCAAAATCCTTGGTGTTCAGTTACTCAGTCGTGTCTGACTCTTTGTGACCCCATGGACTGCAGCATGCCAGGCTTCCCTGTCCTTCACCACCTCCAAGAGCTTGCTCAAATTCATGTCCATTGAGTCAATGTTGCCTTCTAACCATCTCATCCTCTGCCAGCCCCTTTTCCTCCTGCCTTCAATCTTTCCCCGCATCAGGGTATTTTCTAATGAGTCAGCTCCTTGCATCAGGTGGCCAAAGTATTTTCAGTTATAAGAAGAGGAAAATAGTCTACCACATACTGTATACAACATGTCCCATGTCACATGTCATATTTCTACAACATCAAAATTTTATATAGTAGGAATTTGTGACAGTACTTTAAGCCTTACTTGGATAAGTTTTTTTTTTTTTTTTAAAGGAATTCAAGTAGGAAATTATAAGGAAAAAAAGTTGAAACTGAAGTTTTATTTCATGGCAACAGCTATATATATTGTGGGAAAGAATAACCAAAGAGATGAGTCTAAATCACTGAACAAAATTGTATTTATTTTCTACTGTGGGGTAACACATGACTACAGACTTAGTGGTTTAAAAATAATTTATAACCTCATTGTTCCTTAAGTCATAAGTTTACTATGGTGGGGCTGGATTTTCTACTCAGGGTCTGACAAGGCCAAAATCAAAGTGTCTGTGAGGCTCTTTTCTATAGGTTCTGGAGAAGAATCTTCTTCTAGCTTCATTCTTGTTGGGATAATTCATTTCTGTAAAGTTTGTGTGTCTGAGGTTTTTATTCCTTGCTAGCTGTTACCCCATCGGCATGTAGAGACAGATCTCCAGTTCTTGCATGTGGCCCTGCCATCTCCAGAGTCAACAATAGTGCATTGACTCCCCCACGTGCTTTTGAAATCTAACTCCCTCTTCTGCTTGTATATGGAGCAAATTCTTTGCTTTTAAAGGATTCATCTGATTGGGCTAGATCCACCCAGATAGTCTCTATATTTAAAGTCAAGTGATTTAAGACTTGAATTCCATCTGCAAATTTCTTCCATACCAGTATCTTGATTAGTGTTTGACTGAAAAATCACAGGATGGGAATCTAAAATGTTATATATTGAGTAATAGGTACAAACTTTTGCTTTAAATGTGACTGATTTGCTATCTGGGCTAAAATGAGGTCATATTGGCATAGAGAGGACATAATACTATATGACCGATATCCTTATAAAAGTGAAATTCAGATAAACAGACACAAAGGAGAGATGCCCATGTGAACACCAAGGATTTTGGATTATCACCAGAAGCAAGGAGAGAGGCATACACAAGACTCTCTCAGAACTCTCAGAAAGAATGAACCCCATTGACACCTTGATTTTGAACTTCTGGCTTTCGGAACTGTGAAAGAATATATTTCTATTCTTTTAAACTACACAGTTTTGATATTTTTGTTTCAGCGGCTCTGGAAAACTGATACAAATTCAAAACAAGCCCACACTTTTTATGAGGAGCTCTATGAATTGACCTTCCCTTGTCTTGAGCTTCCCTGGTGGCTCAGATAGCATAGAATCCGCCTACAATGCAGGAGACCTGAGTTCTATCCCTGGGTTGGGAAGATCCCCTGGAGAAGGAAATGGCAACCATTCCAGTATCCTTGCCTAGAGAATGCCATTTACACAGGAGCCTAGAGGGCTACAGTCCATGGGGTTGCAAAGAGTCAGACACAACTGAGTGATAAGACCACCTTGTCTTACTTTGGCTTTCAAATAAACCCAGCCATTTTTCTGCCTGAAGGCTGATGGTACTCTTTTTACTCTACCTAGGAAGTTATTTTTCTCACACTCCAAATAACTAACTTTTACTCATGGATTTTATCAATTACTACAATATTAATCTTATTTCAAAGTAATAAAATATCAGATCCTGTGTAGGATGAAAATTATTTTGGCTCATGCCAGAGGTCTATTGTTGAAAATTTTGAACATTAAACAGATTTTTAGGAGGTATAAAGATTATGGAATAATTTAGAGGAAGGATAAATCTTGAAGGGTAAATGTAATTTAGCTTGAGAGCATTTCCTATTTTATTATATGCTCTAATAAATAAACTTTCTACCCATTCAAATACAAAGTCTTTAAGAAAAAACTGTTTTTTCTTCCCTAGTATGTATGCATATATGATATACTATGCATGTATGCTATATCTACAGCATACATGATATTCCCATATGTGAGATCTTCAACAAAGATTTGTAAAATGAAAATTGAATACATGAATAAATTAATGTGATGCTGCCTTCTATATATGCATGCTTTTGCTTGTCACTAAGAAATAGCATCATTATTAATTGTGAATAAATATTAATTTGAATGATATGATTATTTTCATTAGAGACACATAAAAATGCCTCAGTCACATGACCAAAAAGTTTTATTAAAATGTATATTTAATAAGCAAAAACATATTTGAATGTTTATTAAATGCTCACTTATTTGGGGGCTTAGGAAATATAAGTATTATATTAAATGTTATATTAATAACTTTGTCAAGTATTATGAATAGTATTCAAATATTCAAACTCTTTCCCCATGCTACAAATGTTGAAATATAAAACATGAAAAAGCTATAATTGACCTAGTGATTTTCTGCTTCATGTTTCTTTCCCATGGGTTTAGAATGAAGTTTGATAATATTTGGAAAAGTGGCAGTTTCCAACAGATCACAAGTAATTGAATGATTCTATATATTTTAAAAATTATTTTCCTATTCTTGCAGTTTTTCTATCACTTGAACTTGCTAAACTTTGCCTAGATATCTGTACTCACCAGCAATTTTTTTCAAAATTGTTATCATATCTTTGGACAGATCCATCTTTGCTAACTGATGGAACACTAGGTTCTGAAATTTCCAATTATCATATAAAAATTGAAGCTAATCTTAACATCTCCTGAAGCATATAGTAGTTTGGCAGCCAGTCAATGTCCTGTATATTGACAAATTGACTAAGGACCACTCTGTACTAAGCTTAACTGTTTATTTACATTCTGCTTTGTTAGAAATAACCTGAATAATAATTACAAATAATTACTTTTAATTACAGATATTAATTGAATTCAAGATACCTCTTTGACTCTCTATATTTCATAATTCATGGACATTTTAGTAAAGCAACTTCTATCACAACAGTATTTCTGTTAGTTTTATTGTTACATATATTACTTTTTATAGAGATGAAAACTGCATTAAATATTTACAAAAATTGCATTGTACTTTAAATTTAGTGTAAAATTGACTTGAAATATGTCAATGTATTAAGATACATTTGGCAAACTTTAAAGTACTTTAAAGCTTTAAAGGTACTTTGAAGTACCTAGAATGGTCAAAAGAAAACTAGTTTGGAGGCTTTATACTATCTGATTTAAGACTTTGTTAAAAAAGCTATAGCAATCAAAATGATATGATACTGACTTAAGAATATAAAAAATTAATAAAACAATGGAAAATATGAAAAAAGACTAATACGTACATGATCAAGGGATTTTTCAACAAAAGCACCAAAGTACTTATGTGAAGGACACATTCTTTTCAAGAAGTTGTGCTAGAAAAATGAATATATCAATGAGGAAAGATAGGAAAAAGAGACTGATTTCTGTCTTACACTGCAAATGAAACTTTATTTCAAGACTGCTTAAGATTAATCATATATGTAAACAAAAAGTAAGAATCTCTAAAACATGAAAGTGAAAGTCGCTCAGTCATGTCTGACTCTTTGCGACCCCATGGACTGAAGATCATGGAATTCTACAGGCCAGAATACTGGAGTGGGTAGCCTTTCCCATTTCCAAGGGATCTTCCCAGCCCAGGGATGGAACCCAGGTCTCCCACATTGCAGGTGGATTCTTTACCAGCTGAGTCACAAGGGAAACCCTCTAAAACATGGGAGAATACCACATGGGTAAGCCTCTTGTGTTTTGAAAGAAGTATTTCCTAGACTGGGACACAAAAAGCATGAAGCGAAAATGGAGATGTTAAGTTTCTGCCCAGTATATTAAAAGAAAATCTCAATGTCTCTTACCCAGTGAAATTAAATATTATTGCCAATCTTGGTGTAATCTTTGAGGAATATTGAGTTTATTTTCATCATTATTTTCAATTAGCCATAATATTTTAATTCTGTTTCAATCTGTTTACTCTCTCTGGGCTGACTCAATTTGTTGAAGCAGACAGACAGCTATGTGGTATATTTTGCATGGGTTTTCACAGCCTCTTCTACTCAAAAAAATATTCCTATTATTTGCCATAGGAATTCACATTTCTAAACTTTGTCTACAATTTCTATTATTAATGTGCTATACATAAATTAAGTTAGAAGCTAAAGAATTGTTCTGGGAGAGGCTGGATCACTTCACTTGAGAAAAGATAAAGGAACCTATACAAGGAAGGGAGGGACTTCCCTGGTGGCTCAGATGGTAAAGAATCTGCCTGTCAAGCAGGAGATGCGGGTTCAGTCCCTGGGTGGAGAAGATCCCCTTCAGAAGGATATGGCAACCCACTTTAGCATTCTTTCCTAGGAAATGCTTTGGGCTGAGGAGCTGGGCAGGCTACAGCTCATGGGGTCACAGAAGAGTCAAGCACGACTGAGGGGCTTAGCAGACACGCAGGGCAGGGAAGGAACCACGGGCAAGCCACAGGTAGTTAATGTTGGCGTTCAGTCGCTACTATGGGAAGAGGTAAATTCCCTACTTCTATTTGCATTTGAGTTGTTTGTTTCTGCTGTATTATTTTTATTGATATATTTGAGAAGGATTATTAGTTTAGCAAGGTGAGTTCATTTTGTCATTACAAAATTAGAGACTCTGGATGAAATAAAGAGGAATATAATCAAAGTGTGGGATGAGAATTAGGTGCCTTATGGGACCAAGCAGAAACAAAACAAATTTAAAAAGTGAATAAAAAAAAAGTGAATCAGACAGAAGAAAAAAGAAAAACTAAAGAGCTGGAGGACAAAGTAAACTGGAGAAGCACAGACTCTACCCAAGATGGAGATGATTGTTTCTCTTGTTTTTTAGCATGCCAAAAGAACTTATAAATCTACAATATTTTAGCTGAATAAATTGAATTTTTGAAAATTAACTCAATTTTTTAAAATTCAGCATAATCTAAAGGAAATATTTCTTGGTGCCTGATCATCTGGCCACATTTGGTCTAAATGAAGCCAAAAGAGCACAAAGCATTATTTCTGTTGAATAAATAACACAGTTGTGTGTATTGCAGTTTTTTCAAATGTTTACAGAATCTATTGGATTTAACCAAGAAAAAAAAAAAAAGGATTAAATGTATTATTGAATGCATAGGAGCTCTTGTCAGTGAGGATCAATCAACTTCCAAGTGCAAGTTTCTTATTTTAGTGTAAAAGAAGGGAGAATTCTTATATTCAACAGGATTCTGTTAATTTATGTTATTAGTTGCTAAGTCATATACAACTCTTTGTGACCACATGGACTGTAGCCCACCAGGCTCCTCTGTCTATGGATTCTCCAGGCAAGAATACTACAGTGGGTAGCCATTCTCTTCTCCAGGGTATCTTCCCAACCCAGAGATCAACGTAGGTGTCCTGCATTGCAGGCAGGTTTTTCGCTATCTGAGCCACCAGGGAAGCCCCTGTTAATATATATAAACATGTATGTGTGGGGAGGGTGTCAACAGTTCAGTTGTGTCTGACTCTTTGTGAATGCCTGGACTGTAGCCTGCCAGGCTACTCTGTTCATGGATTCTCTGGGCAAAAATACTGGAATGGGTTGCCATGCCCTTCTACAGGGAATCTTCCTAACCAGGGATGGAACCTGGGTCTCCTGCTCAGTCGGCAGATTCTTTAACCTCTGAGCCATTTGGTAAGCCCCTGTTAATATATATATATATATATATATATATATATAACTTTATATAGATATGTAAAATATATGCCTTTAGAACTGGAAACATTCATACACTGATCTCACATCAGAGAAGATTGAGGCCTGTTAAAATTCATAGGATCAAAGACCCAAATGAGGTAATTTTACAGAAATGGGATTAGAAACTGACTTTTCCAGCACTTTAGTAAAGGCAGTTTCTTTTGTCTCACCAGACTTTTCACTGAGTGATAAAAGAAGCATATTATAAGCCAACATACGATTTATGTGTAGAGTAGTTATTTCATATGGTCTGTGTATTGTCATAAATTTTTAAAGCAAAAAAAAAAAAAAGAGAGAAAAATGCTTCCTAGTGTCTGTGTATTATTTAGATAAGTAAGAATTATTATTTATTTGAGTTATTTGTAGCAATTTCAGGATTACTATTCATAATTAATGCTAAAAATTAAAGAGTGATGAGAATAAAGGAAAAATGCTTATTGTTATGTTTTGATCCTATTATTCCAATTTATTATGGGACATGTACATGCTAGTTTTCCTCTACATAGTGAGGACAGGGAGAGTTTTTCTTCCTTTAAGTTCAAATTATCATATAGTTTTTACCCTGGGTAGATATTATGCACTGCATTTTAGCCAATATTAAGGAAAAAATTGCCATTACACATTTACAAAGCATTTAAATAAGTACTGTTTTAATAACGTTATTCTCAGAAAACCAGAATTTACCCTAATTCATTTCCCATTGTTATTCATCATGAATCTTTTACTATGAATATTTAAATAATCTTACAAAGTCATTTTTAGCATTGTCTAGCTTGAGTTTTAACCGTTTTGTGCATTTATCACTCTCTGTTGAAAGTAGTGCTTTCTTATCCTTATGCTAACTACACGTGTTCAACAACTACAATGATATAACTAAAATTTATTTTCCTCTTTGCCATTGCAAAGTGATTTCACCTCATTTTCTCATTTAAGCCTCATTACCACCTGTGAGAAAGAGATTTTTTTATCTCTGTTTAATAGATAAAAATGTGTTCCTAAGTTTCAGTTAATTGACAAGATCTCATTGGTATTAATGCAGAAGTTGAAATGGAAACAAAATCCTCCTCTTTAGTGGAACATTACACTGCAGGTGTGTTACACCCATTCAAAATATTTTAACAGCAGAAAATTTAGTTGTCATTTTGTATAAAATTCACATCTTTACTGTCTGCTTAACTTTTGAATTGTTAAAACTGCTGCTATAATCTGAAATGCAGTCCATATAATATCACTATTATCATCCTAAATACTTTAGACAAGTCATTTCAACTTTGATGTTCACTTTCTTCCCTTGATAAATAATTTGGGCTTACTCCAAAAGGTGGTAAAGGAGACTAACATTTAAACATACTCAGAAGAAACATATTCAAACCCTGCTAAATACTGATATTGTCTCATGCATTTCAATGAAAAACCTACAGATAATGCAAAGGAAGCAAATGAAACTACATAATGTCTATGCATTAATCTACTTCCGAAAAGCTACTCTTTAAATTAATCAACTAACATTTTCTGTGGCAAGATTAGTCTAATAGAAGCAATATTCTATATGCAATGTGAAGAAGGGAGCAAGAAATCTCTTGTTCTAAAGGGAATAGTTTTTCAGCACCTCCAAAGGCAGATTGTCATAATGCCACTTACAGTGTTGGCTGACAAACTCTGAATTCCCACAATGCCTAATCTATACCAATTAAAAGGTAAAGATAAACATAACAGATATTTCCTTAGGCCACCAGCCTAAAGGTACAGTTAGGGTGCAAAGAAATAGCATAGCTATTATTCTTCCATCAATCACCCAAATTCTTCATTTCAGCATTGAAAAGTGAAAGCAGCTGCTGTTAAGGCATATTTTGACTAGGTTCCCCACCTGCTCCTCCCCATAATCCGTGCAGATATTTCTATTTCCAAATAGCCGCATTGATTCTAGATTGATTTTACTGATGTCATTCAGAGAACCAACATACGTCCCAGACAACTATGGGAAGAATCTGTGCATCCATGCATTACTACCATATCTATATTCAAGAAGACCACTGGCCAGAGTTCCTCTTTCAACTCTAGCCAAGGACCGTGGCATAAGGAAAGAGTCATAATAAATCAGTAAAAGCATTTCAGTTCAGTCACTCAGTCATGTCCAACTCTTCGCCATCCCATGGACTGCAGCACACCAGTCCTCCCTGTCCATCACTAACTCCCGGAGTTTACACAAACTCATGTCCATTGAGTCGGTGATGCCATCCAACCATCTCATACTCTGTCGTCCCCTTCTTCTCCTGCCTTCAATCTTTCCCAACATCAGGGTCTTTTCCAATGAGTCAGCCTTCACATCAGATGGCCAAGGTATTGGAGTTTCAGCTTTAGCATCAGTCCTTCCAAAGAATATTCAGGACCGATTTCCTTTAGGATGGACTGGTTGGATCTCCTTGCAATCCAAGGGACTCTCAAGAGTGTTCTCCAATACCACAGTTCAAAAGCATCAATTCTTCAGCGCTCAGATTTCTTTATAGCCCAACTTTCACATCCATACATGACTATCGGAAAAACCAAAGCTTTGACTAGATGGACTTTGTTGGCAAAGTAATGTCTCTACTTTTCAATATGCTCTCTAGGCTGGTCATAACTTTTCTTCCAAGGAGCAGTCACCATCTGCAGTGATTTTGGAGACCAAAAAAATAACGTCTGTCACCGTTTCCACTGTTTCTGCATCTATTTGCCATGAAGTGATGGGACCAGATGCCATGATCTTAGTTTTCTGAATGTTGAGCTTTAAGCCAACTTTTTCACTCTCCTCTTTCACTTTCATCAAGAGGCTCCTTAGTTCTTCTTTACTTTCTGCCATAAGGGTGGTGTCATCTGCATATCTGAGGTTATTGATATTTCTCCTGGCAATCTTGATTCCAGCTTGTGCTTCATCCAGCCCAGCATTTCTCATGATGTTTTCTGCATATAAGTTAAATAAGCAGGATGGCAATATACAGCCTTGATGTACTCCTTTTCCTATTTGGAACCAGTCTGTTGTTCCATGTCCAGTTTTAACTGTTGCTTCCTGACCTGCATATGGATTTCTCAAGAGGCAGGTCAAGTGGTCTGGTATTCCCATCTCTAAGAATTTTCCACAGTTTGTGGTGATCCACACAGTCAAAGGCTTTAGCATAGTCAATAAAGCATAAATAGATGTTTTTCTGGAACTCTCTTGCTTTTTCAATGATCCAGCGGATGTTGGCAATTTGATCTCTGGTTCCTCTGCCTTTTCTAAAACCAGCTTGAACATCTGGAAGTTCATGGTTCACATACTGTTGAAGCCTGACTTGGAGAATTTTGAGCATTACTTTACTGGTGTGTGAGATGAGTGCAATTGTGTGGTAGTTTGAGCATTCTTTGGAATTGGAATGAAAACTGACCTTTTCCAGTCCTGTGGCCACTGCTGAGTTTTCCAAATTTGCTGGCATATTGAGTGCAGCACTTTCACAGCATCATCTTTTAGGATTTGAAATAGCTCAACTGGAATTCCATCACCTCCACTAGCTTTGTTCATAGTGCTGCTTCCTAAAGCCCACTTGACTTTACATTCCAAAATGTCTGGTTCTCGGTGAGTGATAACACCATCGTGATTACCTGGGTCATGAAGATCTTTTTTGTACAGTTTTTCTGTGTATTCTTGCCACCTCTTCTGAATATCTTCTACTTCTGTTAGGTCCATACCGTTCTGTCCTTTATTGTGCCCATCTTTGCATGAAATGTTCCCTTGGCATCTCTAATTTTCTTGAAGAGATCTCTAGTCTTTCCCATTCTGTTGTTTTCCTCTATTTCTTTGCATTGACCACTGAGGAAGGCTTTCTTATCTCTCCTTGCTATTCTTTGGAACTCTGTATTCAAATGGGTATATCTTTCCTTTTCTCCTTTGCTTTTCACTTCTCTTCTTTTCTCAGCTATTTGTAAGGCCTCCTCAGACAGTCGTTTTGCTTTTTTCCATATCTTTTTCTTAGGGATGGTCTTGCTCCCTGTCTCCTGTACAACGTCATGAACCTCCATCCATAGTTCTTAAGGGACTCTGTGCATCGATCTAATCCCTTGAATCTATTTCTCAATTCCACTGTATAATCGTAAGGGGTTTGATTTAGGTCATATTGAATGGTGTAGTGGTTTTCCCTACTTTCTTCAATTTAAGTCTGAAGTTTGCAATAAGGAGTTCATGACCTGAGCCATAGTCAACTCCCAGACTTGTTTTTTTCTGACAGTATAGAGCTTCTTCATTTTTGGCTGCAAAGAATATATTCAGTCTGATTTCGATATTGACCATCTGGTGACATCCATGTGTAGAGTCTCCTCTTGTGTTGTTGGAAGAGGGTGTTTGCTGTGACCAGTGTATTCTTTTGACAAAACTCTATTATCCTTTGCCCTGCTTCGTTCTGTACTCCAAGGCCAAATTTGCCTGTTACTCCAAGTGTTTCTTGATTCCTACTTTTACATTCCAGCCCCCTGTAATGAAAAGGACATCTGTTTTTGGCTAACCCGGGAGCCTCTGCTAGTTCCTCTCAGTCCCTGACTTTGTATCATTGAAGCCTTTTCGTGGCAAAACTTCTTCTTGAAACTGTAACTGTTTTTCTGTGCTAGACACTAATGTGATTTAAGATTTCTTTTTCCCCTCCATTCTCTTACCAGGCATCAGGATCTAAGTACAATACAGGGTCAAAAATTCTACTGCCTATCTTGGATTTTTTATTTATTACTGACATATAGTTGTATAATATTATATGAATTACAGATGTATAGTATTGTGATTCACAATTTTTAAAGTTTCTACTCTATAACTTTATAGTAGTTATTACAAATATTTGCTATATTCCTTGTATTGTACAGTGTATCCTCTTAGATTATTTTATACTTAATAACTTGAACCTTTTAATCCCTTTCTCCTATATTGCCCCTCTTACACTGGTAAGAGGTATTTTATTTTTTAAAATACCTTATCATTGAATTGCTTTGTCTGAGAGTTAACCTCTAAGCAACTTCTGAAAACTTATCCCATTTTTGTCAAAGAGAATGAAAATTTTCTGTGTTAGTTTGCCATATATATTTTATTTTTGAAGTTGTTTATGTATGAATGTGGGCTTCCCAGGTGATGCCAGTGGTAAAGAAGCTTCCTGCCAATGCAGGAGACGTAGAACTGTGGGTTCAATCCCTGGGTCAGGGAGATCCCCTGGAGGAGGTCACTGCACCCTACTCTAGTATTCTTACCTAGGAAGTCCCATGGACAGAGGAGCCTGGAGGGCTGTCGTCCATAGGGTAGCAAAAAAGTTGGACACAACTGAAGTGACTTAGCACGCATGCAAGCATGCATGTATAAACATGTTTGTATGTGTTTTTGAGTAACGTGTTATGTGAAAAATATTTTAAGGTAACTAACAGTAAATTTTAAAACAGGATTTCAAGCTATATTTCTACTAAAATTAATTTTTCTTTATTTGAAAAATATAGGGAATATAAATTATTGCCTTATTTTTTATTCACTACTACTGTTTATCTGTTTCCTGGTGGTTCCACTGAAAGAATCCACCTGCCAATGCAGGAGACACAGGAGATGCTGGTTCAATCCCTGGGTCGGGGAGATCCCTGAAGGAGGAAATAGTAACCCACTGCAGAATTCTTGCCCGGGAAGTCTCATGTGGCCTTGTGGGCTGCAGTCCATAGGGCCCCAAGAAGTGAACGTGACAGAGCAAGTGAACATGCTCACATGCACGTTCAGCTACGGGTATACCTGTGCTTCTAGGGAAGGCAAGGTAGAGGGGCAGATGCAACGGATACAGGGCCTATTTTCCTTCTGACTGTACAGTGCAGCAATGGAGAAAATGAACAGATTAAAAGTTGTTTGAGATTAATATCAACAGCATATACACACACATGCCAAATAAACTTACTGCAGGAGGCAGATAGCTGAAGCTAGGCAGGGCATTGACAGTGTCTCTGAAGTCCCCTGCGAAGAAAGGCATGCAGACAGCAGGAAGAAGTCAATTTCTCTTAGAAGAAAGTATTTGAGTTTAGTTGAAGCCAGGAAAACACTTGCTTTAGTATCTTCCTCAACCAGTAATTAGGGGACAGGATAAGGCAGTAAGTTTAAGGGAAAGAGATGAAAGGGGCCTTTGTAAGTTTAGATGAAAAGAATGAGCATTAAAATAACAGAGAGGGAGACTTGAGTAAATGAATATATTGAAAGAGCTTTTTGAGGAAAAAAAAAAGTTTAACCTTATTTGTGTGTAAGGTGCATTGAGTATGAATTCACTAGTGTCTGGAAAGAGCAAGAAAATGACTGCAGTAAATGAAGTGTGAGGATGAGAGCTCTGGAAAAGGAGAGAGAGTGTGGATATAAAACTTTTCAGAGAAGCAAATAGCAAAGCTTGAGATATAAAATGGAGATAGTTTTAGGGGATCAGTGAGTCTAGGAATTGAAAGCAAAATGTTGTATGTATGTGCATATATTCCCATATACATATTTCTATGGGATGAAGATCACTGGATTTTTATCAGGCTCTCAAAGGGATTCAGCCCTTTACTACTGAATATAAAGAGCAGAAGTCAAAAAAGGAAACACTAGAGAAAGCTGGTAACATTGAAAGTAAAGTATGGGAAAGTATGAATTAGGGGTAAAGTTAATTGAGTTTATCTTTGATATCTTATATGTCGTTAAATCCTTTGGCAAACTAACTAAGGAAAAGAGGTGGAGGCAATTCTGAGAATATATGAAAATTTTGTAATATAATAGATACATTATTTTAGCTATTGTTATATAGTAAAAGCTTCACCATTTCAATTCAATCATATTCACAGAAGCATCATAAATATCCTTTTTTTAATCATAAGCTTTTATATTCACCCCACCTATTTAAATGACCTTTTTAAACAAGGCTTTGCATATGGAATTTATTTTTATAAATATATAGTATTTGAGTAACTAGCAAATTTTGGTGTATATGGGGAGATAATGGGGTATGGAAAATTCAATCTAATGAGAGGGTAACAGGCAGGAAGGCCAGGGGTCTCCAAAGGGAGGAAATAGGCTGCAGGTGTCAGAGGTTTTTTTCTCTCTCTCTTAAGTGAGGGGAGGAAACAAACTAGTGTTACATTTTTTCCCCTTCTCTATACAAATTAAGCTATTTGTGGTTCAGGAATGAGGAGGTAACTGACCATTTCAAGAGAGATTCAGAAGCCAATCATTCTTTGATTGATTCATCAAATTGTAGATTCGGAAAAAATAATTTATCAATTTAATCACCATATTCAAAGGCCCTAATAATGAAACAGGAATGATAATTAATTGACGTACCTAAAATACACCTGGCATAATAATTGAAATTACTTTTCTAAAGCGGATAAACGTGTAAAACTTGTTTAAGAGATCAGTTTATAGGCCAAAAGTAATTAGGTGGATGTATTAGAATTCTAAGATTTCCCCAAAGGCCTCCTTCTCTTTCTGGTGTATGTCCTGAATAACCCCTTAGCTGAATATGATGGGTTTTGCTCCCAGGATTAGGTTATGTTCTAGTGACACAGTTGACTTTAAGATAGATTTTTCTGGATAGGCCTGATCTGGTCACTGTTGTTGTTGTTGTTTAGTCCCTAAGTAGGGTCCGACTATTTGTGACATCACGGACTGTAGTCCGCCAATCCATGGGATTTCCCAGGCAAGAATACTGGAATGGATTGCCATTTCCTCTTCCAGGGGATCTTCCTGACCCAGGGATCGAACCCACAGCTTGTGCATTGCAGGAAGTGTCCTCCATTGCTGGTGGGTTCTTTTCTGCTGAGCCACCAGGGAAGCCAGCTTACTTCTGATATGGTCAAAGGAGAGTTTTTCTTGGGATAGTTGCTGAAGAGCAAGTCAGAGATTTGAAGCACAGCATGAGAGCCACTGCTGGCTTACAACCAGAAGGGATCATGAGAAAAGGAACTTAAACTTGAGGGGCTAGAAGCTGAGAATGACCTCCAACCTTCAGGCAGCAGGAAGACAGGATTTGCATTTTATAATCACAAAGAAGTGAATTCTGCCAACGTACAGGAACAATTGGTGAGCAGATTTTCCCCAGAAAACCCCAGAGGCAAAAGCCTGGCCAACACTTTACTTTGATTTCAGTCGTGTTATTCTAAGCACAATGGCGAACTAGACTTTCGACTAACTTCAGAAGAGTGAGGAGTTAAAAACTAAGACTGCTGTCCCCAAAGGGAGTCACATAAGCCCTACATCACCAAAGTGACAGTGAAAGTTGCTTAGTCGTGTCCGACTCTGTGACTGCATGGACTGTAGTCCATGGAATTCTCTAGGCCAGAATACTGGAGTGGGTAGTCTTTCCCTCCTCCAGGGAATCTTCCTGACCCAGGGATCGAACCCAGGTCTCCTGAATTGCAGGCAGGTTCTTTACCAGCTGAGCCACAAGGGAAGTCAAACTGAGATTTAACTTAATTACAGTTTCAGCTTTCCCAGAAATGGTATCTTAAAACAGTCAGTCAGGAATTGCCTGCTCAGCACTAGTTAGATAATTTGCCTGATAGACTCCTGCCATTCCCTAAAGAAAACTAACCTCACAATAACCAACCCCTCCTTTTTTTTTTTGCAACTCATTCCTCATTCCCTCTTCCTTTTGCTTATAAAAGTCCTTCATTTTGTATAGCTCTTCAAATTTCTTTCCTGTCTGCTAGCTTGGATGCTGCCCGACAGGAATCAATTTTTGCTCAAACTCTTGAAAATTTTAATATGCCTTAGTTTATCTTTAAACAAAAATAGCAAATAGTTGTTTTTTTTTAGGCTACAAACTTACTAGTGAGAAAGTGGACATAGAATCAGGGTAAATAGGTTCTTTTCTTTAAATGTTAACATCATTTCATTCAGTGAGTATTTGCAGAGTTTAATGACAAACATCAAATTTTCACTACATCTGCATCTTTTGGAAAGCAAGGCAAGTTTTGTTTGGGAAATTATATTTTCTTTCCATTTAAAGATACTTTAATTTGCCTTAAACTGATCAAACCCCAGCTCTAAGAGTGGACGCATAATAAATATAGTTGATGTTACTCTTATCCAATGCAATTATTCCAGATTGCACATGTCCTAGGTTAATCTCAAGGCAATCATCAGGACTCTTCCTGAAGGTCTTTGAAAACAAATGACCCCTTTTTAGCTATACATGAACACAGAAGCATATTGCCTTATTGGCAGCTCATAGCCTTTTAAGTAATAGGAGCAAAGATCTTGTCCAGTGGAAGTAAACCCAGGAAGTAGGGGAAGTAAATGGAGGATAAGTAAAAATTTTTGAATCACAGGCAAACCTTTGCCAAGAACACTGCTAGGCAATTACAGTAGCCAATAATTTCCTTGATTATTTAAGTCCACTTGGTTCTTCTTTCTGCTCTTTGCAACCCAAATCGTCCTACAGTAGTCAATGATGTTCACTTTAACACTCTAATTTACAATGCATACTCCTGTGAATTTTCCCTAAAATACCACTGATGTTTTTCCTTTCGTTTCCTCTTTCTTGGTTTCAGTCACCAAAAGCTTCTGTCATTCAGCATTACCTCATCTTAAAACTGAGAATATGAGTTTGTTTTTCAGTAACAGCACTTCAGATTGATTTCTTCCTGATGAATCAAGAAGAGACATGTCATCATCAATATATTTTAGTGTGTCCTAGAGGGGACACTAGAAAAGTCCCGACAGATGGCAGTTTCTTTCATTTATTCTTACTGTTGGAATCCCAGGCACAAAATATTTTGTCACAAATATTCTGAAAAATCTCTGCTTGAACTGTGGACCATTGTCTCCTAGGATATGTCGCAAATAATGTTAGTTTGAAAAGTACGGAATATTCAGTGTGCTTAGTCACTTAGTCATGTCCGAATCTTTGCGACCCCAAGTACTATACAGTCCATGGAATTCTCTAGGCCAGCATATTGGAGTGGGTAGCCTTTCCCTTCCCCAGGGGAATCTTTCCAACCCAGGGATTGAACCCAGGTCTCCTGTATTGCAGGCAGATTCTTTACCAGCTGAGTCACAAAGGAAGCCCACAGAACTGTCTAGGTGCACAATTATATCGTTGTTTGAGGTTGCAGTGAATCCCTTTACTATCAACTGGGATTGAGGAAAATCTCCAAATAAATGTAATTTATTTCAATATTCTGATTTATTGTTTTTCATGCACCTATTTTTTTAAAACTTGTCTTGCTATTTTTTTTTATTTTGTCTTGTTTGTAGATCATGCCAGAGAGAATGGCAAAACCTTTGCTCCTTACTGATACCTGGAAAATAACCCCCCCCCCAAAAAAAATAAGCTTTATAAAATATTTAGAATATACTTATTTAAGCAAAGATAACTTGGAAAGCTGATTGACTTATAATGGACAGTTTAAGGACCATGAACCTGAAAAAGGAAGGTCTTGAGCAGACTGTGTATTATTTGCTTACCTACACTTAGAACATTGTATTGCATTTGCTTTTCTGAATTTGCAGCGAAGTTAAATAGGAAGGATTTTCCTATTTTCTGAACTCTAGTCAAATGAAAAATTATCTCTATGATTCTGAGTGAAAATGATAAATCAATTGCATGTATCCCTTGCAATATTATTTATAAAATTAAGTGAAATCCATGAAAACCTGCAAGTATTTGAGCCAAATAACATTGGAAAGGGTACAATTTTACCTTTGCCTCTATTACAAATCTACCCTCATACTATATGAGATGCTGGATTGAGATGAAGAGGATATATGCCCCAAAGCTTAGATCACCTCTTGATATGTGGCTTGCTTATCTGGCAAAGACTCTGGATAGTATACTGCATCCTGAAACTCACTTGTCAGTTGCAGAAGCACTTTCACCTAATAGGCAAGTTTTGAAAACATAAATTGCTCCTATAGATATGCTCCCCATTAACCCCTGAAGAAGCCTTTAGCCATTTATGCTGATAGCAATAGACATTGCTTCATCCATTCCTGCTATGTATTTATACTGCCAACATAAAATAGTGGGAATATATTTGAAAAAAAAATAAAACTTTAACTGAGGTTTTATCTTCTTCACTTGCCTTAAAATTCTCAGCTAAACCAGTTACAGGAAACATATTTATTAGTATCTACTACATTTAGGATGTAGTATATTTTTACAATTAAAAAATTAGTAGTATTGATCAACACAAGTTCACACATGTTCTGGTAGTTTCTGTACTGAACATTTGGTAAGGCTATTGTCTGCTCGCTGGCTTTTTTTTTTTTTTCCCCGCTGGCTTTTATGTGCATAGTCTAGCATATGTCTGGGAGAATTTTTACCAAAGGCAGGAAATCAAATTATCTTAATTTTTTTATGTTCTACTGGTAAACCCAAAGCCATGTAATATGGTTATCTGTTTCCTGGATTTGTTATGTTAATCTCTTTAATTAAACCTTAAAGCCACAATATGCTGGCATTTTAAAAGCTGCTAACTGAATCAAAGCCAAAGAATTTACAGATAACAGATGATACTTTTCCCTCCTGGCCAGTCTCAATATGCTAACCTCAGTTTTGAGAGGCCAAGGCAACTAAAGTGGTTAGCAGGCCCCTTTCTCTAGGAGCTCAACGCTGCCAGGCATTGACTGGCCCGCTGGGGGATCTCTCCATTTAACAATGCTTCCTGCTGACCCTGGGAGGCAAAGACCAGCAAAGTTGGGTTGCTATTCTCTATGACATACTGGGATACTTGGACATGGATATAATCTTGTTTTTAGCTAATATGTGCATACATTAAAAAAAAATTAAATATAGTTGATACAGTATTAGTTTCAGGTATACTATATAATTATTTGACATTTGCATATAATATAAAATAATCATCCTAAGTCTAGTAGCCATGTGTCTCATACAAAGTTATTACATTATTATTGACAATGTTCTTAATGCTATCAGTTCAGTTCAGTTGCTCAGTCATGTCCGACTCTTTGCAACCCCATGGATTGCAGCACACCAGCCTTCCCTGTCCATCACTAACTCCTGGAGATTGCTCAAATCATGCCATCCAACCATCTCATCCTCTGTCGTCCCCTTCGCCTCCTGCCTTCAATCATTCCCAGCATCAGGGTCTTTTCTAATGAGTCAGTTCTTCCCATCAGGTTGCCAAAGTACTGGAGCTTCAATATCAATCTTTCAAGTGAATATTTAGGACTGATTTCCTTTAGGATTGACTGGTTTGATCTCCTTGCAGTCTAAGGGACTCTCAAGAGTCTTCTCCAACACCACAGTTCAAAAGCATCAATTCTTCGGTGCTCGGCCTTCTGTAGGGTCCAACTCTCGCATCCATACATAACTACTGGAAAAACTATAGCTTTGATTAGATGGACCTTTGTTGGCAAAGTAATGTCTCTGCTTTTTAATATGCTCTCCAGGTTTGTCATAGCTTTTCTTCCAAGGAGCTAGCGTCTTTTAATTTCATGGCTGAAGTTAACCATCTACAGTGATTTTGGAGCCAAAGAAAATAAAGTCTGTCACAGTTTCCATTGTTTCCCCATCTATTTGTCATGAAGTGATGGGACCGGATGCTATGATCTTTGTTTTTTGACTGTTGAGTTTTAAGCCAGCTTTTTCACTGTCTTTTTTCATTTTCATCAAGAGGCTCTTTAGTTCCTCTTCACTTTCTGCCATAAGGGTGGTATCATCTGCATATCTGAGGTGATCTTTATGCTAAATATATATATACAGGCTTCCCTGGTGATTCAGATAGTAAAGAATCCACCTGCAATGCAAGAGACCTGGGTTTGATCCCTGGGTTGGGAAGATCCCCTGAAGAAGGGAATGGCAACTCACTCCAGTATTCTTGCCTGGAGAATTCCATGGACAAAGGAGCCTGGTGGGCTACAGATCATGGGATTGCAGAGTCAGACACGACTGAGAGACTAACACTTCACCTGTAGTCGCTCAGTCATGTCCCACTCTTCAAAATCCCATGGACTATAGCCCACCAGCCCCTATATCCCTATATATATATATATATATATATATATATATATATACACTTATGACATTTATTATGTATTTATTATGTAACTGAAGGTTTTTACCTCCTAATCTCCTTCACCTTTTATACCTATCTCTGTCACCCATTATGCATGCCTCTGTCACCTAATCTTTGTCAGCTTGTATGCCTACCCTCCTCAAACCTCCTCTCTTCTGGCAACCACTGATGTGTTCTCTGTATCTATTAGCCTATCTTCATTTTGTTTTGTTTTGTTCCTTAGATTTAACATGCAAGTGAAATCATGTGATACTTGTCTTTGTATAATTTCACAAAGCATAATACCCTCCAGATCCATCCATGCTGTCACAAATGGCAAGATTTCATTTTTTTAATGGCTGAGTAAAATTCCTTTGTGTATATGTATGTATATACACACACATTTGTATATACCTGCCGCATCTTTTTTATCCATTTGTCTATTGATGGAAACTTCTGTTGCTTTTATATCTTGGCTATTGTAAATAATGCTACAATAAAAAATGGAAAACATATATAGACAGATAAATATTGAGAAATACAATTGCTGGATCATATGGTAATTTTCTTTTTCATATTTTGAGGAACCTTCATACTCCATAGAGGCTGCACCAGTTATGTTCCCACTGACAGTGCAGGAGTGCTGCCCTTTCTCGACATCCTTGCCAATGCTTATTTGTCATCTCTTTGATGGTAGCCATTCTGACAGGTGTGAGGTGGTGTGTGAGGTGGTATCTCAATGAAATTTTGATTTGCTTTTTCCTGAATTTTAGTGCTCAGAAAGCTGAGTATCATTTCATGTGCCTGTTGAGCATCTGTAAGTTGTTCTTGAGAAAGTATTCAGTCCCTCTCCCCATTTTTTAACTGGGTTCTTTGTTTTTATGATGTTCAAATGTATGACTTATTTGTATGTATTGGACGTGCTGGGCTAAGTCACTTCAGTTGTGTCCAGCTCTTTGTGATGCCATGGACTGTAGCCTGCCAGGTTCCTCTGCCCAGGCGATTCTCCAGCAAGAGTACTGGAGTGGGTTGCCATGTCCTTCTCCAGGGATGTATTGGATCCTAAGCTTTTATTGACTATATAATTTGCAAATATATTCTCCTGTTCAGTTAGCTGATTTTTCATCTGTTGTAGTTTTCTTTGTTGTGCAAAAGTTTTGTTAGTTTGATGTAATCCCATTGGTTTATACTTTTTTTGTTTTCATTGCTCATGTATCACAACACAACATGAGTTGTGTCCGACTCTTTGCAGTCCCATGAACTGTAGCCCACCAGGCTCCTCTGTCCATGGAAATTTCCAGGCAAGAATACTGGACTGGGTTGCCATTTCCTCCTCCGGGAGATCTTCCTAACCCAGAGATCGAATCCACATCTCCTGTATCTCCTGCATTGCAGGCAGATTCTTTACAATTAGACACCTGGGAAGAAACATAGCCAAAAATATATTGCTAAGATATGCCAGCAAATTTGGAAAAGTCAGCAGTGGCCACAGGACTGGAAAAGGTCAGTTTATTCCAATCCCAAAGAATGGCAATGCCAAAGAATGCTCAAAATACCACACAATTGCACTCATCTCACACACCAGTAAAGTAATGCTCAAAATTCTCCAAACCAGGCTTCAACAGTACATGAACCATGAACTTACAGATGCTCAAGTTGGCTTTAGAAAAGACAGAGGAACCAGAGATCAAATTGCCAAATCCGTTGGATCATTGAAAAAGCAAGAGAGTTCCAGAAAAACATCTATTTCTGCTTTATTGACTATGCCAAAGCCTTTGACTATGTGGATCACCACAAACTGTGGAAAATTCTTAAAGACATGGGAATACCAGCCCACCTGACCTGCCTCTTGTGAAATCTGTATGCAGGTCAGGAAGCAACAGTTAGAACTGGACATGGAACAACAGACTGGTTCCAAATCAGGAAAGGAGTACATCAAGGCTGTATATTGTCACCCTGCTTATTTAACTTATATGCAGAGTACATCATGAGAAACGCTGGGCTGGAGGAATCATAAGCTGGAATTAAGATTGCTGGGAGAAATATCAATAACCTGAGACGTGCTGATGATACCACCCTTATGCCAGAAAGCGAAGAAGAATTAAAGAGGGTTTTGTTGAAAGTGAAAGAGGAAAGTGAAAAATTTGGCTTAAAGTTCAACATTCAGAAAACTAAAATCATGGCATCTGGTCCAATCAGTTCAGTTCAGTCACTCAGTCGTGTTCGACTCTTGGCGACCCCATGAATCGCAGCACGCCAGGCCTCCCTGTCCATCACCAGCTCCCAGAGTCTACCCAAACCCATGTCCATCGAGTCAGTGATGCCATCCAGCCATCTCATCCTCTGTCATCCCCTTCTCCTTCTGCCCACAATCGTTCCCAGTATTAGAGTCTTTTCCAATGAGTCAACTCTCCACATGAGGTGGCCAAAGTATTGGAGTTTCAGCTTCAACATCAGTCCTTCCCGTGAACACCCAGGACTGATCTCCTTTAGGATGGACTGGTTGAATCTCCTTGCAGTCCAAGGGACTCTCGAGTCTTCTCCAACACCACAGTTCAAAAGCATCAATTCTTCGGCACTCAGCTTTCTTTATAGTCCAACTCTCACATCCATACATGACTACTGGAAAAACCATAGCCTTGACTAGACAGACCTTTGTTGGCAAAGTAATGTCTCTGCTTTTAAATATGCTATCCAGGTTGGTCATAACTTTCCTTCCAAGGAGTAAACTTCTTTTAATTTCATGGCTGCAATCACCATCTACAGTGATTTTTGAGCCCAGAAAAATAAAGTCTGACACTGTTTCCACTGTTTCCCCTTCTATTTCCCATGAAGTGATGGGACCAGATGCCATGATCTTAGGTTTCTGAGTGTTGAGCTTTAAGCCCTCTTTTTCACTCTCCTCCTTCACTTTCATCAAGAGGCTCTTTAGTTCCTCTTCACTTTCTGCCATAAGGGTGGTGTCGTCTGCATTTCTGAGGTTATTGATGTTTCTCCCGGCAATCTTGATTCTAGCTTGTGCTTCCTCCAGCCCAGTATTTCTCATGATGTACTCTGCACATCTGGTTGCCTCACTTCATGGCAAATAGTTGAGGAAAGTGGAAACAGTGACAGTCTTTATTTTTGGGGGCTCCGAAATCACTGCAGATGGTGACTGCAGCCATGAAATTAAAAGACGCTTACTCCTTGGAAGAAAAGTTATGACCAACCTAGGCAGCATATTAAAAAGCAGTGACATTATTTTGCCAACAAGGGTCTATCTAGTCAAGGCTATGGTTTTCCAGTGGTTATGTATGGATGTGAGAGTTGGACTGTAAAGAAAGCTGAGTGCCGAAGAATTGATGCTTTTGAACTGTGGTGTTGGAGAAGACTCTTGGGAATCCCTTGGACTGCAAGGAGACCCAACCTGTCCATCCTAAAGGAAATCAGTCCTGAATATTATTTGGAAGGACTGATGCTGAAGGTGAATTTGGCCACCTGATGCGAAGAAATGATTCATTGGAAAAGACCCTGATGATGGGAAAGGTTGAAGGTAGGACGAGAATGGGATGACAGAGGATGAGATGGTTGGATGAGTTTGAGTAAACTCTGGGAGTTGGTGATGGACAGGGAGGCCTGGCATGCTGCAATCCATGGGGTTGCAGAGTCAGACGCAACTGAGCAACTGAACTGAACTGAACTGAAGACTGATGTCAAAGAGCATCAGTCTAAATACTGTTTTCATTACACTTTTTATGGTTTCAGATCTTACACTTAAGTCTTTAATCCATTTTGAGTTTGAAGGTGTGAGAAAGTAGTCCAGGTTAATTCTTCTGCATGTAACTCACAAGTTATTCCAATACTGTTTACTAAAAATACTCTTTCCCCCATTGTATATTCTTGCCTCCTTTGTCATAGATTAATTGAACATATACCTGTGAGTTTTTTTCTGAGCTCTCTATTCTGTTCTCTTGATCTAGTGTGTCTGTTTTTTTGTGCCAGTACCAAAGTATTTTATTTATTTTTTTTACCATACTATTTTGATTACTATAACTTCATAGTATTGTTTGAAATCAAAGTGTGATACCTTCAACTTTGTTCTTCTCTCTCAAGATAATGTGGCTATTTGGGTACTTCTATGTTTCCATTCGGGCTTCCCTTGTAGCTCAGTCGGTAAAGCCTGCAGTGCAGGAGACCTGGGTTCAATCCCTGGGTTGGGAAGATCCCCTGGAGAAGGAAATGGCAACACACTCCAGTAGCCTTGCCTGGAAAATCTCATGGACAGAGGAGCCTGGTGGGCTGCAGTCCATGGGATCACAAAGAGTCGGCATGACTGAATGACTAACACTATATGTTTTCATACAAATTTTAGAATTATTTGTTCTGGTTCTGTGAAAAAAATATATTGGTATTTTGATAGTGATCTCTTTGAATATTTATATTGCCTCAGGTATTATGGTCATTTTAACAATATTAATTCTTCTAATCCATGAGCATAGTATCAGTCTTTCCATTTGTTTGTGTTATCTTCAGTTTCTGTCATCAGTGTCATAGTTTTCTGAGTCCAGGTCTTCACCTATTTGCTTAGATTTATGTATGTTTTAGTCACACAGTCATGTCCAACTCCTTGCGACCCCAAGGACTGTAGCCTGCCAGGCTTCTCTGAGCATTAAATTCTATAGGCAAGTATACTGAAGTGGGTTGCCATCCCCTTCTCCAGGGGATCTTCCCAACTCAGGGATCAAACCCATGTCTCCTTGTTTAGATTTACTCCTAGGTATTTTATTCTTTTTGATGTAATTGTAAATGAGATTATTTTCTTAGTTCTCTTCCCGATTATTATTAATGTATAAAGAATCAACACATTTCTGTATATTAATTTTTTTATCCTGCAGTGTTACTGAATTCATATTTTAGTTCTAATAGTTTCTTTGGTGTCTTATTGAGGATTTTCTCTATATAAGTTTATGTCATTTGACCTACAGAGACATGTTTACTTCCTCCTTTCCATTTGGAGTTTTTGAATTTATTTTTATTATCTGCTTGTGTGGCTGGGACTTTTAATACTACATTGAATAGAAGTGGTGCATTTGGACATCCTTGTCTTGTTCTTGCTCTGTCCCTTTCTCTCTTTTCCTTCTCATATTATCCCTACAATGTGAATGCTAATATACGTGATGTCCCAGAAGTCTCTTAAAGCAACCACACCTTAAAAAATGTTTTCTCTTTTCTGTTCGACTTGAGTGACTTCAACTACTCTGACATTCAGCTCTCTGGTCTATTCCTCTGTATTATCAAATCAACTGTTGATTCATTCTACTATAATATTAATTTTAGTTATAAATGTGTATTCTTCAGCTGCTTGGTTCTTCTTTATGTTTTCTAATTCTTTGTGAAAATCCTCACTGTTTTCATCCATTTTTCTCCTGAGGTCATTGAGCACCTTTATGATCATTACCTTGAACTTTTTATTGGCTAGATTGTTTCGATCCACTTAGTTTTGTTATTTTCCTGAGGATTTTTTTTCTTGTTCTTTTGTTTGGAACATAGTCCTCTGTCTCTTCCTCTTTCCTAATTCTCTGTATTTGCTTTTATATATTAGGCAGGTTGGTTGTGTTTCCCAGTCTCAGAGAAGTGGCATTATGTAGGAGGTGTCCTATGGGTCCTAGCAACTCATTCCCTCTGACTACCAGAGCTGTTTTAGCAGTTCCTCCTGTGGGAGCTATGTCAGCCTTTATATTGCTGTGGGGCCAACAACTGTGGGTATCCTGGTAGACAGGGCAGACGCCTGGCCCGGTGTGATGCCTGGCCCAATCATGTGGAGAGGCTGCTGACGAACTGGAGAGTGGGGCTGGACCCTGGAGCAGATGACTGCAAAGCCAAGGGAGCCCTGAGGCTGGTACAGGCCCTCTGTTGAGCCACGTCCTGTGATTGCTGGCTATGGGACTCATGAAGACCCCAAGGCTGGTGCTGGTTCTTTGGTGAGCAGGTAAACCCTTGATGCTAATACCCTAAAGGGAGGGCCCTCAAATGGCATTTGTGGCATTTGCCAGAACTAATTTTGTTTTGTTTTTTTGGTAAATTCAGCTTCCAAAAATGGCTGCCATCAGTATCTTTGTGCCCCAGGGGAGACTTAGTTGCCTACTGCCTCTCCAGAAGACTCTAAAAGATCAGTGCGTTGAGTCTGAATCTGGCTTTCATATACAGCCGCTGCATGCATCCTTTAAAAGAAGAGTCTCTGTTTCCTACAGTCCCCTGGCTTTCTCATATACATGCTTCTCTGCCATGGCACTTTCAACGCCAGATGTTCTGGTGGCCTGCCTTCCTCGTGCAAGATCCCCAAGCTGGGAAGCCCAGTTTGATGAGGGGCGGATCCTTTGCTTCTTAGAGAGAACCTCTACAATTGTGATTATCTTCCTGTTTGTGGGCCACTTCTATGGGAGTGTGGGTCTTAATTACAC
The DNA here is from genome assembly GCF_033118175.1 of Dama dama. Lineage (NCBI taxonomy): Eukaryota > Metazoa > Chordata > Mammalia > Artiodactyla > Cervidae > Dama > Dama dama. The sequence goes on along the minus strand of NC_083685.1, from coordinate 49,493,768 downwards.
TGTCCACACCTCTCCTACTCATAGTTTGTAGTCCCTTGTTTAAATCTTTAATTGTAGAACATCTTTTTTTGCTGGTCTTCAGGGCATTCTCATAGGTAGTTGCTCTGTAAATAGTTGAATTTCGGTGTGCCCAGTGGAGGAGGTGAGCTCAGGCCCTTTCTTCTCTACAGCCTTGGTCATATCCTCCATCGATTTTTATTTGCTCATCTCAAATAGAGAGCCAAAGAATTCTAAGTAGGATGAAAAACTTTCCTGTACACACACACACACACACACACACACATACACATGTTGCTATAGAAAGAATTGTGGTGTATCCCCCCCAAATTCCTATGTTGGAGCCGTAACACCCAAAATTTGGAGATTGGGCCTTTGGGAGATAATTAGGTTTAGCTGAGGTCATGAAGCCTTGATAGTATTAGGGCTTTTATAAGAAAAGACACCAGGCAACTTGCTTTCTCTGCTTTGTTTTTTCATGAGTCAGACTAGTGAAATTAATGGCTGGGGACCACCACACTACATCCTTTATATTTATAGGGATATCCCTAATTTTTGCCATTTATCCCAGGATGTAATAGTGTTTTCTATTTATGACCTCAGCCAGGGAATATATCTGCCAGAGGTTTCCATTTTGCCTTCCATACTATGATTTCTCTTACCTCACAGGCCAAGGTCCTAACGAACAGACCTTACTTTTAGGCAAACGTTTCCAGGTTCAAAACTGGGTCTTACCTGGAAACTTGGCAAGAAATCATGATTGTGTTTTGATAACCTCATTCAACTTGCTGAGGATCTATTCTTAATTTCCTTTGTGCAGAATAAATGCTTTTGCTGGCTGCTTCTTTACTCTGTTCCTAATGTCATCATGGTATGTTAACCTCATACGTCTTAGCAGGTCAAGTTTGTCCTGACTGCCTCTCTGATCTCACTATACCTCACAATATTTATATTCCCTTGGCTTTCAAGGACCTTTGTTTTTATCAATTTCTATTATCATGGCTACTGTCAGTGAGCCTAGTTCTTTAATACCATCTTCTGGAGTATTGGCCTGTTAGACCTTTCATGATCACTCTCTTACATTAGTAGCAATCTCATGTTTTTTTAATCCCCAAAATGTATTTTCTTCATTAATTATGTCCATAATTTATAGTTCTCTGAATATGATGATTAAATTTCTTCTCATATGGCATACCCTTTATCTATACTGTTATTACACTGTAAATAAAAAGCCAAATTCTAAACCTTTTTATAACATGCCTTCTTTTGAAAACCTATTGTTGGTACCTCACTCTAAATACTTTTATACCATCACTCTTCCTTTTGGGGTTAGATGACTTTTCTATGAATTCCCATAGTTTTGTGACATTATGATCTCATGATTATTTACTTGTCTTCTTCTCTATATGTTTACTGTCCTAGAATTAGAGACTGAGCTATGTCTGACCTTGTACCTTGTAACTTGTGGAGTGACCTAGCACATGTTTCTTGAATAAAAGACAATAACTATAATAATTAAAAATAATGTACCAGCCATTGACTTAACAAATAACCTTATTCAGAAGCCTAAAGATTTGATTGAATTATATTCCAATATTTTAGTTCTGTGTGGAACAAAATTAGGGAAACTTTATCATTAAGAATACTGCACTTCTTTATGTGTATAACACTGACTACATTTTATGCCAGAAATAGCTTTCAAATGCAGGGACACAGTCTGAGAAGATTGTTCAGACATGCATTAGCTTGTTAGTAAGCTTGTTCTAGATCATGGTTTGTCTAGATCTTTGACACTACTGACGTTTTGGCTTGGTAATTCTTAGTGGGAAATCTGTCCTGTTCATTATAGGATGCTTTGTAGCATCCCTAAACTCTGCCCACTAGTTGCCAGTGTCACTGCTTCATTTATGACAACCTAGTAAAGGAGATCAGTCCTGGGTGTTCATTGGAAGGACTGATGCTGAAGCTGAAACTCCAATACTTTGGCCACCTCATACGAAGAGTTGACTCATTGGAAAAGACCCTGATGCTGGGAGGGATTGGGGGCAGGAGGAGAAGGGGATGACAGAGGATGAGATGGCTGGATGGCATCACTGACTCAATGGACATGAGCTTGAGTAAACTCCAGGAGTTGGTGATGGACAGGGAGGCCTGGTGTGCTGCGATTCATGGGGTCGCAAAGAGTTGGACACGACTGAGCGACTGAACTGAACTGAAGGGAAGTGAAACTCGTGTCCAACTCGTGTCCAACCTTCAAAACTGTCCTAAAATATCTTACTAAAAAATGGCAAAGGCTGGTGTGTTGGTTCTTGTCCTCTAAGTAGCGTTTCCCCAGATGGGACTATATATGCAAGAGCTTTGTAGGATGAAATACCTGTGTAGGAAAAAGCGGAGGGAGATGGAATTTTAGAAGAGAATCAGAAGACTAAGATGCAACTCTAAATACTGTGAAAGGGAGAAGACCTAAAAGCTAATTGACAGGCAGATTCTCAAACAGTGGCATAGCCCTACGAAGGTTTCTGCCAGATCAAGTTTCTCCTCGAGTCAAAGTCATCCTTCAGAGCCACCCTGCATCCTCCAGGAATGGACCGGCCTCAATATTGCTGCTACGTGCATTCACTGAGTGCACTCAGCAGAACCTGGCGGTGGATTCAGAATGAGGCCCCTGGTGCCATTGTCTCTTATGGTCACGACAGCAGCTGTACCTCCAGCTGTTGGTCAGCTTTTCTCTTAAGCTCCTCAAAGCAGGAGATCTGAGTATTACATCTTTCCTGCCAAAGTCTGTATCTTTGTTTTGAGCGCAAAGAGAAACAGAAGAGTTGAGGAACTAAATATGTATTTTATTATTACATAGGTAAAGGGCTTCCCAGGTGGTGCTCGTGACAAAGAGTCCACTTGCCAGTGCAGGAAACGTGAGAGACTTGGGTTCAGTCCCTGGGTCTGGAAGATCCCCTGGAGAAGGAAATAGCAACCCACTGCAGTGTTCTTGCCTGGAGAATTCCTTGGACAGAGGAGCCTGGAGGGCTACAGTCCATGGGGTTGCAAAGAGTCAGACACGACCTAGTTTGCAGAACAGGGCATCACACAGGTAAATAACTCCAGTTATACTGTCCAATGCATTAGACACTAGTGATATGAAGTAATTTAAATTACTTAGAATTAAATATGATTAATAATGCAGTTCTGTAGTTGCAGTAGCCATATATCAAGTGATGAGTAGCTGCATGTGGCTAGTGGACACCGTATTGGAAAGTGATGATTTATAATATTTCCACCATGGTACAGTGTTCTATTAAAATAACAATGGTATAGAGAAATGGAAACGAAAATAGATGAGTTCCTTGTATAGCTTCTTAGGCCTTCTCTTTATAAAAATAAAAATTCATTAAAAGTCAGCATAAATTAGTATAGATTTGAAATTGCCAGTAGACATTTAAATGTGAATTATTCATTGTAACTTTGGGGAAAATCTCTCTAAAAGCCATAATGTAAGACTCATATTTGTTTACTAACAGTTTAAATATCTTTTTACCTTGCTAATATAAAAGTAATGTTCAAAAACAGGATTTCAAAAATTCTGTACAATAATATACACTAAAACATATTAGATAGAAGATGAGATACTTATAGAAATAATTTAGAAAGGTCATCCATTTGCCCCAATTATTATATAGCTTAAAGGAAATTATTAATTGTACATAAGAATTTTCAAGTGTTCTATTTTCTAATTTATTTGTCTTCAGGGAAAGTGTAACATTTGTTGAGAAAAAAATTGTGTGTTTTCACATTATGTATGAGATGCCCGTGGAGGAATTCTGTCCTGTAATTATAGCATTTACCAACCACAGTATGATATGTTATCTATATTTTGCTGTCTTCTACACCTCAATGCAGTAACCCTTGAGTAGAATGCAGATCTTCTCACAGTGCCAGCCAGGCACATAATAAACAAGATGCAAATATTTATTGACCATAGTTGAACTAAGCAAGTGAAATACTTGTGATTTCCAGTTGTACATTAGTAGAACCTTTCTCAGTTGTCTTTTCACATCAGAATTATTTATCCTTCTCTTACTCTAGTTTGCTATCTAGTCAAAACCAGAAATCTGAACTGATTCTTGAACATTCAAAATATACTGAAGCTCCATATGATTTTTAGAGATCTATATCTATTTTAAAACTATCTATTCATCCATCTTTCTGTGTTTATCTCCAATCTTTTGAGTTCTCTGAGATTAGATTTCAGAATTGGATACATTGGAAATCTGCATTAATGTGTTATTCACATACTGCATATTGGGGATCAAGTAATAAAGCTACCTACCAGTTCAAACTCTGATACTTAAACTGTGGAGTTTCATTTAAGACTGTATGACCCAAATTCACTTCTGTTTTAAATATGGTAACAGACACCTCTGATGGAAGCTGCAGAGAGATGTCGTTTAGGCAAAAACAGACAAAATAGTTCTTTTCAGACAAAGCAGATGAGGAAACTTTCATAACTGAATGAACCGTTAAAATGCAAACATCCTCCTAGTATACTGTGTAATTAAATTCATCTCAACTAAATATATATGGAATAGAATTGGATAGAATAAGCTTGACTTAAAAATATTTGTGGCATAATAGAATATTCAGATGTCAAATAACAATGGCCTTTAAAGTCAAATTAAATTTTTCACATAATAAAGAGACAGTAAAATTTCTTTCACAAACAGTTTATTAAGTATTGTAGAGTATATAATTATGGAGACATCTACTTTTTAATTTAATTTCACCTGCTGTCACTGATAGCATGAATTTTTCAACATCATTGTAAAGGGATACAGGTCCTGGAAATTTACAGAATAAAAATTTGGGACATGAATATTGAGTGTTACACTACCCGAAAGGTTGTCACGTTTTACTAGGACAATGAAATGAGATGAACGCAACAGAGATAGACACGATGAGAACAGAAGCATGACGTTCTGACCACTGAATGAAAAAATAAGATCAAGAGTAAAGAGAGTGGTAAACTAGACATGACTTTAAAATGAGAATAAATGATAATGAAATCAGATTTAGAAAAAGAGCACAGAAAATATTAAAGTACAGAGAAATAATGTAAATAATGTGTGAAATATAAGGATTTATTTTAAAATTCCAAAGCAATAATTAATATGGATGAATTGTTTTCACTTTTTGTCAGAATAGTAGGGAACATAAAGGGGAAAAATCAGAATTTACTACTTCATTGGAGGAATTTGCTGTGGGAAAGACCCATTCAAGTTCTTTAGAGAGAACAATAAAACATCCATTGAAGAAAAATATCTTCAAGAAGGAAAGTTGCATAATTATTTTGGTTTAACAACAAAAAAGACCTGTAAATAACATAGTTTTCTTTCTCAAACTTTATATTTGTCCAGAAATTAGAAAAAAATGGTCCTTATAAAAATGTGTTTACAAATAATATATCTTTGACTTTAAAATACATGGAAATTTTACATTTATGACTGCATTTAAAATGCTTAAGAAAAATGTAGGGAATAAATAAATGAAATAATTTATTTTTTAAATTACAAATTGTTAAGCTCCCAGTAAGGCAAAACTTTAAATTAGGAATTTGTGGTACATGTTGAAATAATTAAACCTTAGGCCTTGGCCTCAAGTAATGTGAGAACCCATAATTACAAAATAAAGTGAAATAAATGCTGTTTAACTTCTGGAAGCCTTTCATGGTGAGAAAGGAAAGATTATGGATAGATTAATTTTATTTATTTTTAATTGAATTATAATTAACATATAATATTATATTAACTTAAAGTGTACAGTAGAGTGGCTAGATATTTTATACGTTATGAATTAACAATTACAGTAAGTCTACTTACCATCTGTCACCTAAGTTGTTAAAATATTGTTGACTATATTTCCTATGTTTATTATATTCCCATAACTTATTTATTTTTTAGCTGGAAGTTTGTATTTCTTTTTTTATATTAAAATTTATTTACTTATTTATTTACTTACTTTTGGCTGCACTGAGTCTTTACTGCATGTGGGCTTTCTCAAGTTGTGGCAAGAGTGATTACTCTCTAGTTGTGGAACATGGACTTCTCATTCCAGTGGCTTCTTTGTTGCAGAGCATCGGCTCTAGGGCACGTAGGCTTCAGTAGTTGCAGCGTGCAGGCTTCAGTAGTTGCAGCACATGGGCTTGGTAGCTGCATCTGGCAGGCTCTAGAGTGCAGGCTTAGTAGTTGTGGTCCACAGGCTCAGTTACCTTGTGGCATATGTAATCTTCCTGAACCAGGGATCAAACTTGTGTCCCCTGCACTGGCAGGCAAACTCCTAACCACTGGACCACCAAGAAAGTTCTGACAGTTTATATTTCTTAATCTCCTTCACTTATTTTATCTGTCTCCTCACCCCCTCACTTCTGTCAAGCGTGAAATCACTCAGTATTTCTGTTTCTCTGTCTGACTTATTTCACATAGCATAATATGTTCCATGCATGCATGCTAAGTCACTCTAGCCATGTCCAACTCTTTGCAACCCCATGGACTATAGCCCACCAGGCTCTGCTGTCCATAGCATTCTCTAGGCAAAAATAGTGGAGTGGGTTGCCATGCCCTCCTCCAGGGGATCTTCCCGACCTAGGGACTGAACCTGAGTCTCTTATGTCTCCAGCATCAGCAACTGAGTTCTTTACCTCTTGCACCACCTGGGAAGTATAATGTGTTCCAGGTTCATCCATGTTGTCACAAATGGCAAGATTTGATTCTTTTTTATGGATGAGAAATAATCAGTTGTCCACATCTTCTTTATCGATACATCTGTTAATGAATGATTAGATTGCTTCCGTATTTTGGCAGTTGTAAATAATGCTGCTATGAATATTGAGGTGTATGTATCTTTTCAATTTAGTGTTTTGTTATTTTCAGATAAATACCCAGAAGTGGAATTTCTGGATTGTATGGTAGTTCTGTATTTGGTTTTTGAAGAACCTCCATACTGTTTTCCTTACTGGCTGTACCAATTTACAGTCCCAATAATTGTGCACTAGGTTTCTCCTTTCTCCACATCCTTCCTAACACTTGTAGTTTCTTGGCTTCTTTGATATTAGCCATTCAGATATGAGGTGAAATCTTCCTGAGATTTTGATTCGCATTTCCCTAATGATTCGTGATGATGAGCATCTCTTCATGTGCTGTGGCCATCTTCTTTGGAAAAATGTCTTTTCAGTTCCTCCCCCCTTTAATCACGTTGTTTCTATTTCTGGTATTGAGTGGTATGAGTTGTTTTATATCTTTTCTATGTGTTGTTCTGGTTGTATGATTTTCACTATTCTAGTTTCCAGATCACTTATCTGTTCTTCTGCATAATTTAATCTGCTATCAATTTCCTTTAGCGTATTTTTCATTTCAGTTATTTTATTCTTCAGCTCTGATTGGTTCTTTCTTACATTTTCTATTTGTTGAAGTTCTTGCTGAGTTTATCCATTCTTCTCCCAAGTTCAGTGAGCATATTTATTACCATTATTTTGAATTCTCTATTGTATAAATTACTTATCTCAATTTGATTAGGATTTTTTTCCTGGTGTTTTATCTTGTTCTTCATTTAGAACATATTCCTCTGTTTCTTCATTTTGTTTGATTTGTGTTTGTTTCTGTAAGTTAGGCAAAAAGCTATTTCTCTCCATCTTAAAGGAGTGATGTGTGTAAACATTCCCAGTATAGGCTTTTGTAGGTGGCTTTTTCCTAGGTGGCTTTGGTAGGCCCGCTGGAAAGGAGCAGGCATGACCAGGAGGAGTTCTAAGATCCTCCTCACCAGGGCCACCTTGGTAGTATGCTGAAATTGGAGCTGACTCAGGCAAGGTAGAGTCCTGGGGCCGACTGTATCCAAGATAACCTTGGTCTATCGGCTGGAGACTGGAGTGGGTACAAGCTGGGGAGAGTCCCAGGGGGAGTCATAGGTTTTTTAATTAGTTGATGAATAAAATCCAGAAATGGGAACTTTTTAATGAAAAAAAAAAATAGAATATATGGCAACGGTTAATGAATTTTAACATGGCAAAAGTTAGCTATAGTGAAGCTGTCACTAGTACACTTAAGTGAGGCATGTTCTTGCCAATTTGTCCTGATGCCTCCACTAGCTGTTGTCTCATAACACCAACAAACCACCTGCTCTGCACAGCGATGTTAATGTCCTCACTCTGTGCACTTATTGCCAATCAGAAAGAGATATATTTTATTAACTTAACTGAAATTTTCTTGTTCAGATTTTTTGACATCATAAACAAAAATACCCAAAGAGTTTTCATAAAAATCATTTCTTCTCATAAAACATTTACAAAAATATATCAACAAAAATGAAATAATATAAATTTAATCCATGCTATAACCTAGAAATATAATAGACATCAAAGAGAATTCTGGATCTACCAGTTCCTACTTTTGTAACCACAGGTAATTTAATTTACTTTTCTTACTTTTTATTCCCTCAACTACAAAAGGATTCATCAATAATATCAACTTCATGCATTTGTTCTCTATATTAAATGAAAGAAGTGCTTAGCTTCTTGCCTGGCAAACATTAAACGTTTGTATTACAGTATTATTAAGTAACTCTTAAAAAATGGTTCTGTTAAATTGTATTTTGTATTTCTAAGAACTTTAGGAGTCAATTGAAAACAGTTAGGGCAGCCCTGACTGTTAATGCTGTCCTACCCCTAGGGATGTTTTCTCATCCTCTTCAAAGAGCTGAAGCACATGTTACTCAGCATGAGACCATTGACATTCCACACTTGTTAAATAAAGGCAGAAGGACATTCCAATGAGCAAATGTTTCACTCTGAAAAGAAAAACAAAGGCCATTCTCTTTGCTCTTTTTAAGGGCATTTCAGGAGGAAATAAGTCGATTTCCTGATAGAAGGGAAAATGTCAAACATTTAGATCATAAAGAGATTATTTAGAGTCTCTCTTATATACAACCCAAGAGAATCTCAAGTATGAAGACCTAGGACCTAGTGGCAGAAAGTACAGGAGAGGTTCTATGGGATTTCTGTTCACTAGAATTGTTGCAGGAATGGGGACCCCTTCCAGGGCCCGAAACTGGGCTCTTGTCTAACACTCGGAAATGAATTGTCTGAGAAGACACAGGTGCTGACAAAGCAAGAGATTTTATTAGAAAGGGCACCCAGGTGGAGAGCAGGAGGGTAAGGGAACCCAGGAGAACTGCTCTGCCGCATGGCTCATGGTCTCGGGTTTTATGGTGGTGGGATTAGTTTCCAGGTGGTCTTTGGCCAATCAATCTAATTTAGAGTCTTTCCTGGTGGTTCACGCATCGCTCAGTCAAGATGGATGCTAGCGAGAGGGATTCTGGGAAGTGGACGGACAGGCGGTGTCTCCTTTCCACCTTTCCCGAACTCTTCCGGTTGGTGGTGGCTTATTAGTTCCATATTCCTTATCAGGATCTCCTGTCATAAAACAACTCATGCAAATGGTTACTATGGTTCCTGGCCAGGGTGGGCGGTTTCAATCAGTGTGCTTCCCCTAACAGAATTGGTCAGTAAATTCATTACTATGTGAAACAGACCACCTCTGTGAATTTAATATGTCAAATTCTGAGATTATTCACAAAGGGGAGAAGCTTTGATAGCTCTGGTTATCTGGCAACACAGGGTCTTGCCAGTGCTTCACTAAGCTCATGCAGGAATGAAAACATACACAAACCAAGCAAAACTATTATTTTTGAAGAAAAACATTGGTGCACTGGGAAGACCCAGAGGAATCGGGTGGAGAGGGAGGTGGGAGGGGGGATCGGGATTGGGAATACATGTAAATCCATGGCTGATTCATATCAATGTATGACAAAACCCACTGGAAAAAAAAAAAAAATAATAATAATAATAAAAAAAAAGAAACATAAGCAGTAAATGTTTACTCCAGCAAAGAACTTTGGACTTCTTTGTCCTAGTTTTGGAGTTAATCTTATTTTTTAATTATGTGGAAGGAACAGAGCATTAGAATGCTTTCAGTTTTGTATCCAGCCCTCTTTTGTCCCTGGATATAACAATTCTCTGACTTTTTAAGTCTTAGCCTCTATCTTCACCTTACTACTCTCAGATCTCTCCAGGACTTTATGTGAACAACCTCAATTTCAATATGTCTTCCAGTTTGAGCATATTTATTTACTACATCAACTGAAGCTGCTTCTGATTTCCACCAGAGATCTTTGCCTATTCAACTAGAGTAGAATAGACTAATTTTACTTCCTATTTTTTTCTGTCACCTGTCTTCGTAAGTGAGTCATTGGGAAACCATTCCACTATTTTCAGTTCAGTTCAGTCGCTCAGTCATGTCCAACTCTTTGCAACCCCACGAATCGCAGCACATCAGGCCTCCCTGTCCATCACCAACTCCTGGAGTTTACTCAAACTCATGCCCATCGAGTCAGTGATGCCATCCAGCCATCTCATCCTCTGTCATCCCCTTCTCCTCATGACCCCAATCCCTCCCAGCATCAGGGTTTTTACAATGAATCAACTTTTCGCATGAGGTAGTCAAACTATTGAAGTTTCAACTTCAGCATCAGTCCTTCCAATGAACACCCAGGACTTATCTCCTTCAGGATGGACGGGTTGGATCTCCCTGCAGTCCAAGGGACTCTCAAGAACTCTTTTCTCCAACACCATAGTTCAAAAGCATCAATTCTTCGGTGCTCAGCTTTCTTTATAGTCCAACTCTCACATCCATACATAAGCACTGGAAAAACCATAGCCTTGACAAGATGGCCCTTTGTTGGCAAAGTAATATCTCTGCTTTTCAATATGCTATCTAGGTTGGTCATAACTTTCCTTCCAAGGAGTAAGCATCTTTTAATTTCATGGCTGCAATCACCATCTGCAGTGATTTTGGAGCCCCTAAAAATAAAGTCTGACACTGTTTCCACTGTCTCCCCATCTATTTCCCATGAGGTGATGGGACCAGATGCCATGATCTTAGTTTTCTGAATGTTGAGCTTTAAGCCAACTTTTTCACTCTCCTCTTTCACTTTGATCAAGAGGCTTTTTAGTTCCTCTTCACTTTCTGTATATCTGAGGTTATTGATATTTCTTCTGGCAATCTTGATTCCAGCTTGTGCTTCTTCCAGCCCAGCGTTTCTCATGATGTACTCTGCATATAAGTTAAATAAGCAGGGTGACAATATACAGCCTTGACAAACACCTTTTCCTATTTGGAACCAGTCTGTTGTTCCATGTCCAGTTCTAACTGTTGCTTCCTGACCTGCATACAGGTTTCTAAAGAGGCAGGTCAGGTGGTCTGGTATTCCCATCTCTTTCAGAATTTTCCACAGTTTATTGTGATCCACACAGTCGAAGGCTTTGGCATAGTCTATAAAGCAGAAATAGATGTTTTTCTTGAACTCTCTTGCTTTTTTGATGATCCAGGGGATATTGGCAATTTGATCTCTGGTAACTCTGCCTTTCTAAAACCAGCTTGAGCATCTGGAAGTTCTCAGTTCACGTATTGCTGAAGCCTGGCTTGGAGAATTTTGAGCATTACTTTACTAGCATGTGAGATGAGTGCAACTGTGAGGTAGTTTGAGCATTCTTTGGGATTGCCTTTCTTAGGGATTGGAATGAAAACAGACCTTTTCCAGTCCTGTGGCCACTGCTGAGTTTTCCAAATTTGCTGGCATATGGAGTGCAGCACTTTCACAGCATCAACTTTCAGGATTTGGAATAGCTCAACTGGAATTCCATCACATCCACTAGCTTTGTTCGTAGTGATGCTTTCTAAGGCCCACTTGACTTCACATCCCAGGATGTCTGGCTCTAGGTGAGTGATCACACCATTGTGATTATCTGGGTCGTGAAGATGTTTTTTGTACAGTTCTTCTGTGTATTCTTGCCACCTCTTCTTAATATCTTCTGCTTCTGTTAGGTCCATACAATTTCTATCTTTTACTGAGCCCATTTTTGCATGACATGTTCCCTTGGTATCTCTAATTTTCTTGAAGAGATCTCTACTCTTTCCCATTCTGTTGTTTTCCTCTATTTCTTTGCACTGATCACTGAGGAAGGCTTTCTTATCTCTCGTGGCTATTCTTTGGAACTCTGCATTCAAATGGGAATATCTTTCCTTTTCTCCTTTGCTTTTACCTTCTCTTCTTTTCACAGCTATTTGTAAGGCCTTCTCAGACAGCCAATTTGCCTTTTTGCATTTCTTTTCCATGGGGATGGTCTTGATTCCTGTCTTCTGTACCATGTCACGAACCTCCATCCATAGTTCTTCAGGCTTTCTGTCTATCAGATCTAGTCCCTTAAATCTATTTCTCACTTCCACTGTATAATCACAAGAGATTTGATTTAGGTCATACCTGAATGGTCTAGTGGTTATCCCTACTTTCTTCAGTTTAAGTCTGAATTTGGCAATAAGGAGTTCATGATGTGAGCTACAGTCAGCCCCCAGTCTTGTTTTTGCTGACTGTATAGAGCTTCTCCATCTTTGGCTGCAAAGAATATAATCAATCTGATTTTGGTGTTGACCATCTGGTGATGTCCATGTGTAGAGTCTTCTCTTGTGTTGTTGGAAGGGGGTGCTTGCTATGACCAGTATGTTCTCTTGGTAAAACTCTATTAGCCTTTCCCCTGCTTCATTCCGTACTCCAAGGCCAGATTTGCCTGTTACTCCAGGTGTTTCTTGACTTCCTACTTTTCCATTCCAGTACCCTGTAATGAAAAGGATATCTTTTTGGGGTGTTAGTTCTAAAAGGTCTTGTAGGTGTTCATAGAAGCATTCAACTTCAGCTTCTTCAGCATTACTGTTTGGGGCATAGGCTTGGATTACCGTGACATTGAATGGTTTGCCTTGGAAATGAACAGAGATCATTCTATCATTTTTGAGATTGCATCCAGGTACTGCATTTCGGACTCTTTGTTGACCATGATGGCTATTCCATTTCTTCTTAGGGATTCTTGCCCACAGTAGTAGATATAATGGTCATCTGAGTTAAATTCACCCATTCCAGTCCATTTTAGTTCACTGATTCCTAGAATGTCGACATTCACTCTTGCCATCTTCTGTTTGACCACTTCCAATTTGCCTTGATTCATGGATCTAACATTCCAGGTTCCTATGCAATATTGCTCTTTACAGCATCAGACCTTGCTTCTATCACCAGTCCCATCCACAACTGCATATTGTTTTTGCTTTGGCTCCATCCCTTCATTCTTTCTGGAGTTATTTTCCACTGATCTCCAGTAGCATATTGGGCACCTACCGACCTGGGGAGTTCCTCTTTCAGTATCCTATCATTTTGCCTTTTCATACTGTTCATGGGGTTCTCAAGGCAAGAATACTGAAGTGGTTTGCCATTCCCTTCTCCAGTGGACCACATTCTCTCAGACCTCTCCACCATGACCCGACTCTCTTGGGTGGCCCCACATGGCATGGCTTAGTTTCATTGAGTTAGGCAAGGCTGTGGTCCTGTGATCAGATTGGCTAGTTTTCTGTGATTATGGTTTTAGTGTGTTTGCCCTCTGATGCCCTCTCGGAACACCTACTGTCTTACTTGGGTTTCTCTTACTTGGATGTGGGGTATCTCTTCACAGCTGCTCCAGAAAAACGCAGCTGCTGTTCCTTACCTTGGACGAGGGGTATCTTCTCACGGACGCTCCTCCTGACCTTGAAGGTGGAGTGGCTCCTCTCGGCCCTCCTTGGCCTGTGCAGCAGCCTCTCCTTGGAGGAGGGGTAGCTCCTCTCGGGCGGGGCCCCTGACCTCTGGGGTGGGGTAGTTCCTCTAGGCCGCTGCTCCTGACCTCAGGCGTGTGGTAGTTCTTCTCGCCTGCAGCCCCTTACCTCGGACTTGGGGAAGCTCCTCTTGGCCGCTGCGCCTGTGCTGTCGCATCCTGCTCTTGTTCGCTACCCCTGACCTTGAGCAAGGGGTAGCTCCTCACAGCCCCGCTTCTGCGCGGTCCGTTGCAGCCAACGCACTTCTTTTACTTGGGAAAAACTTCTGGATAATGGAGTATATGATAAGATCATGAAAACCCAATAAGTACAATGCCAGATTTTTCATTCTTTTGCAGTGAAACAAACTCCTTCTGCAAAGTAGCCATGTGTATGATAATAAACACAATAATGAATAAGAAGCTAAGAATGTTAAGGTCAGTAGGAGTTCTATAAGCAAGGGAAATAAGTTTATATATAGAAAAGTGGTCCATTTCATTCCATGGATACCCACAAAATGGGCCATCTTGCCCATATGATTATTGAGAGACTCCTCTCAATTGGAAGAACTTTTGTGAGTATTTATATGGAACAGAAAAAATTCTTATAATCCATGCACATTTTAAGAAGTCTGTCCATATCTTTCTTCCTCAAGCATATGTTGTCATCATTAATTTGAATATTTTCTGCTTCTCAGGTGGCACTATTGGTAAAGAACCCACCTGCCAATGCAGGAGATGTAAGAGACATGAGTTCAATCCCTGGGTGGGAAAAATCACCTGAGGAGAAAATGGCAACCCACTCCAGTATTCTTGTCTTGAGAATCCCATGGACAGAGGAGTCTGACAGTTTGACAGTCTGACTCCATTGTCCATGGAGTTGCAAAGAATCAGATATGACTGAAGTGACATAGCAACAGCAAACTCTTACTTCAAGCCATAAATCAGGGTACATTGTGTCATAGGCCATCACCTCTTCCAGGAAAAGTAAATATCAAATAGTCAAATAGAAGTTCAGCCCAGTGTGAAGATTTTCAAAGTTTTCCTTCAAAATCCTGGAGCAAGACATTGTAATTTCCCTATTTTGCTAAAGGTTCCAAAAGGCCTCTTTACATGCCACAAATATGTTAGTCATCAGCTGATACACAAGAGCTAAGTGTCAGAGTGACTTGAACTTTAGCTAAACTACAACGTAGCCTTGTATTTGTGAATCCTGATGAAAGTTAGCAGCTTCCCATTTTCTCAATCAATGGATTTAGAGGCAACTTTTACCACCAAATACAAAGATGCATCACACTTTTGACTTCATTCTTATTGATAGACTATACAATGGGTAACAGACTTTCCTGGTGGCTCCGACAGTAAAGAATCTGCCTGTAATTCAGGAGACCCAAGATTGAGCCGTACATCAGGGAGATCTCCTGGAGAAGGGAATGGCAACTCATTCCAGTATACTTGCCTGGAGAATTTCATGGACAGAGGAGCCTGGAGTGCTACAGTCCATGGGGTCACAAAGAGTTGGACACGACTGAAGTGACTGAGCATGCAAGGGGTAGTCATTTACCTTTGTGTGCCCCAAACCACTGAACACTTTCAATATCGCAGACCTTGATTTTTTTTCAGACATTTTTACTCACATTCTATCATGTATATGTTTGTCTGCTGAGTTATCTAAAATATGTGCTGCTTTTTCCCCTCTAAGTTATTAAGCTTGATATCATTAAGATGAACCAAAATGATGTGGTTTGTAATTCAAAACTATCCATGTCCCTGGGTACTATATTATAATAGACAGCTGAAAGTTGCCATATAACTTAGTTAAGTCTGTGATCTGTACTGCTACACTGCAAGGTAAAGATGAACTCCTTGTTACTTTTCCTGAAAGTGAAAGTCGTTGCGACATGTCCTGCTCTTTCCGATCCCATGGACTATACAGTCCATAGAATTCTTCAGGCCAGAATACTGGAGTGGGTAGCCTTTCCCTTTTCCAGAGAATCTTCCCAACCCAGGAATCAAACTGGGGTCTCCTGCATCAGGTGGATTCTTTACCAACTGAGCTATCAGGGAAGCACTTAGTAAAAAGATTTAGCAGTTTCCAGATCAATAGCTCCATATCAGATAACACAAGAGTACAGAGGTTTGCTCCAAAATATCTGTTTTGGGAAATACAGTTCAGTTATCATCTGATGTTGTTCTTGTTTAGTCACTAAGTCGTGTCTGACTCTTTGCGACTCCATGGACTGTAGCCTGCCAGGCTCCTCTGTCCATGAGATTTCCCAGGCAAGAATACTGGAGTGGGTTGCCATTGCCCTCTCTAGGGGATCTTACTGACCCAGGGATCAAACCCACATTTCCTGTATTGGCAAGCAGATTTTTTGTTTTACTGCTGAGCCACCAAGGAATCCCATTATCCAATAGCATTTATGAAAATCCACAATCATTTTTCAAGAGTGTCTGGGTTTTGCACAAAGAAAACTTTCAAGGTAAATAACCATGTAATAGAAATCACCACTCCCTACCTTGCTTAAGTATTTGAGGGTAATAGTAATCTCTTCAATTCCTACAGGGATCAAAGTTTTGATATTTCTTCTGCTTTATAAAATTTCATTGTCAAAGCAGTCATAAAACTTTCATTTGTCCATTTTCATCATTGTAACCTTTACCACACAAGTCAGGAGCCAATTCAAGAATTCTGCCAGTTGCCAAGTATTGATTATAATTATATATTTTGAAATTGGTTAAGACCAATTACACTCAAGGTAAAACCACGGATACACTGATCTCAGTGTATAACAGACTTTGGAATAATCTTTATTTAACACTTGAAGACTCATAATCCTCATTCCTTACTCAAGGGCAGCAGTGCTGAATTGGACCTCCAGAGATTATCTTTAAAACATTAACACTATCTAATAGTCGCTGGACTATCATAATATTTTCCTTGCCATAGAGCACAGTCACGCTGGTAAGTGGCCTCAAGTTCCACTTGAGAAGGGTTATAGGATGACTTACAGTTTATATTTGAGGCATTATTAAAGGCTATTTATTCAAGGGAATCCAGTCTCCTCAAGCAAGAGGCTCTGACTATGAAGTGTGTCTTGGATTTGAGTTTGCACTTTCACATTATGAAGACTTAAGCTAAGTTTCTTCTCAATAATATACAGTTTTTCCAATTATATAGATCAAATAATATTTCACTAGCCTAACAATTATGTTACATATATTTACTCTAAATATAGAGTAATCAATTACTATTAAAGATGTTTGACTGTCAACACATCCTATTTGTCAATCCACACCAGCTGCTGAATTGACAAGCACTTTTATTTTGATGATTAAATTTTAGTACCTGGTCTTTGTCACCCAGGATCCCATCAGTCCCATGGAAATCAGTTAACTTATTTCAATGAAGACATTTCCCAACGTTAACCACCCCAGAGATTCAGAGATGCTGGTGTCCCCCTCTTTAAGGAAGTTAATGATGCTTTTGTTCAGTATAGTTCAGTTCAGTCTCTCAGTCATGTCCAACTCTTTGCAACTCCATGGACTGCAGCATGCCAGGCTTCCCTGTCCATCACCAACTCCTGGAGCTTGCTCAGACTCATGTCCATCGGGTCAGTGATGCTGTCCAACCATCTCATCCTCTGTCATCCCCTTTTCCTCCTGCCTTCAATCTTTCCCATCATCAGGGTCTTTTCCAATGAGTCAGTTCTTCACATCAGGTAGCCAAAGTATTGGTGTTTCAGCTTAAGCATCAGTCCTTCCAATGAACATTCAGGACTGATTTCCCTTAGGATTGACTGGTTTGATCTCCTTGCAGTCCAAGGGACTCTTAAGAGTCTTCTCCAACACCATAGTCAAAAGCATCAATTCTTCAGTGCTCAGCTTTCTTTATAGTCCAACTCTCACATCCATACATGACTACTGGAAAAACCATAGCTTTGACTAGATAAAGGACTAGCTTTTCCTTTGGTAAAGGAACTATAATTTGCATCTTCCTCGTGTAGCTAGGGTTACCCGTCATAAATCTGTTCTAACATTTATATTTTCTAAATCTCTGGATTCCTTCTTCCTGCCCCTGCCAGGCACCTTGGTTGGGTGTCATCCACTTTTGTGTGTAGCTTTTAGTGAACTAATCAAACAGTTTCTAAGCCACTTCCAGCTGCTAAAAACTAGAACGTTGAAGTAAAATCTTAAGAAAATAAGCACATATGGGTAAATTTGACTCAATCCATGTTCCCAGGTGGTACTAGTGGTAACCAGCCTGAAAATGTAGGAGACATAAGAGACGCAGGTTTGATCCCTGGGTCGGGAAGATCCCTGGAGGAGGGAATACTCCAGTATTCTTGCCTGGAGAGTGCCCATGGACAGAGGAGCCTGGCAGGCTATAGTCCATAGGGTGCAAAGTGTTGGACTTAGCACACACATTTTACAGAGTACATGGTACACTGAAAATTTATTTCTACTTATGTCCCTCTGGTTCCTTCCAAAATGAATGACCACACTTTGCAATTCTTTCTGTGTATATGACATCTGTATATACGGTTCTTTCTGTGTAGATGACACCACCCTTATGGCAGAAAGTGAAGAACTAAAGAGTCTCTTGATGAAAGTGAAAGTGGAGAGTGAGAATGCTGGCTTAAAGCTCAACATTTAAAAAACAAAGATCATAGCATCTGGTCCCATCACTTCATTGCAAATAGATGGGGAGACAATAAAAAAAGTGTTAGACTTTATTTTCTTGGGCTCCAAAATCACTGCAGATGGTGACTGCAGCCATGAAATCAAAAGACACTTGCTCCTTGAAAGAAAGTTATGACCAACCTAGACAGCATATTAAAAAGCAGAGACATTATTGTGGCAACAAAGGTCCATCTAGTCAAAGCTATGGTTTTTCCAGTAGTCATGTATGGATGTGAGAGTTGGACTATAAAGAAAGCTGAGTGCTGAAGAATTGATACTTTTGAACTGTGGTGTTGGAAAAGACTCTTGAGAATCCCTTGGACTACATGGAGATCAAACCAGTCCATCCTGAAGGAGATCAGTCCTGAATAGTCATTGAAAGGACTGATGTTGAAGCTGAAACTCCAATACTTAGGCCACCTGATGTGAAGCACTAATTCATTGGAAAAGACCCTGATGATGGGAAAGATTGAAGTCAAGAGGAGAAGGGGATGAAAGAGGATGAGATGGTTGGATGGCATCACTGACTTAATGGACATGAGTTTGAGCAAGCTTCGGGAATTGGTGATGTACAGGGAAGCCTGGTGTGCTGTAGTCCATGGGGTTGCGAAGTCGGACAGGACTGAGCTACTGAACTGAACTGATATGACAACTGACCTTGGATCAGATTTTTCCTTATTTCCCAGAGACATGCTGAGATATTTCCTGTATGGACCTGGGGGCAAACAGTAGTGTTAAGGGTAGGTCTTGAGAAGGATATCCCACCACAGCAAAGTAACATTATTACAGGGGCTTTAAGAAGAAAGAAAAAAGGAAGGAAGTTACTTCTTCCATTGGTAACAGAGGAAGGCTCAGGGGAACTTAATGACTGAAGTTTCTCAGATTCTTCTGACTTCAATTAAAAACCTCCAGTCCAATCTTAGGAACTCACTCTTCAGTGTTCCAATCTTTATTTTAAAAAACTCAGTAAAGTTTTTTCTATTCAGTTTGCATTATTATTTCCCAACTGGCCTGATTAATTTTGTTCTAATGTGGACCCTGTGCCTGTAAGAAATAAGAAGTTATTTCCGAGGTTCAATAGAAGATTTCTCTCTTATACTCTTTCTGAACTGCAAGTTTTCATGCAAGATTTTATCACTTTCTTTTCCAGTATAGCCTAAAGTGGCCAGCTCATGCTATGAACTTTGTAGTCATCATTTCTACCAGGATGTTGAAGGGCAACAGCAATTTTATCTTCAAAAATCTTGATTACAAATAACCAGTACTGGTGCCAATTTAAGTAATAATGATATAATTTTATGCTATGACAGTGTATTAAAAAACAGAGATATTAGTTTGCCAACAAAGGTCTGTATAGTCAAAGCTGTGGTTTTTCTAGTAGTCATGTATGGATGTGAGAGTTGGGCCATGAGAAGGCTGAGCACCAAAGAAGTAATGCTTTCGAATTCTGGTGCTAGAGAAGACTCTTGAGAGTCCCTTGGACAGCAAGGAGATCAAACCAGTTAATCCTAAAGGAAATCAACCCTGAATATTCTTTGGAAGGACTGATGCTAAAGCTGAAGCTTTGATATTTTGGCCACCTGATGCAAAGAGCGACTCATTGGAAAAGACCCTGATGTTGGGAAAGATTGAGGGCAGGAGCAGAAGGGGATAGCAGAGGATGAGATGGTTGAATGGCATCACTGACTCAAAGAACATGAGTTTTAGCAAGCTCCAAAAGTTGGTGACGGACAGATAAGCCTGGTGTGCTGCAGTCCTTGGGGTCGCAAAGAGTCGGACACAACTTAGCAACTTCACAGTAACAATGGGTATTTAGTTTCCCTTTATCCACTGGCAGCGAAATCACCACTATATTTTAGCTCAAATAAGTGTGTGATCTGATTCCAAGATTCCAATGTAAGTTCTGTTTTTTGAGACCACTTTCACTAACAAGAACTGTATTTAGTCAGATTCATGTTAGGGAAATAGAATCTATACTAAATAATTCAATATAGTGAGTGTAGTGTAGGGAACTAGTTATAGGGGTACACAAAGAGCTGAGAAAAGGCAAGTATGAGGCAACTAGAAAGCCCCTCACTGCAGGAGGGATTGGAGAAAACGGTGATGTTACAAGGGTACAGGAGCCATGAACACCAGGAAAGAAATGAACCCATAAGGCTGAAAAGTCTTCACAGACCTCTCTATAGGAGCTGGGACATGGAAGCAGGAGGAACTGTGAGGTAAAAGCTGAACTTTGAGCCTGTGCTGGAGGTGATCACTGGAGGTGATCACTGGAGGCTGGGAAGGAGTTGCCCTTGCTTTTCTTTTCTTCCTGCTCACTAGTATCCCATGAGACCACCCCAACTGATTGCACCTAATTGAAACCAGTGGGTACAGAGCATGAGGGATATCCTTTGCAGATGTCAGCCCCCTAAGGAGTAGGAGTGGATCTGAGGGCAAACAAGGAAATGACTGGCATAGCATTTCAATGCATTCACATCCAAAATAGCTCCTGGTTTCTAAATGGAAAACAAATTTTAATTTCTAATAGTTATATTTATGCTACCTACCTAATATTTGGAAAGGATAAGAAAGAGGCATTCTTTTTCCCAGATTATTTACCAAGTTAGATAAAGAGACTCCAGCATAACAAAAAGCACACATTCTTTTTTTAATCTTCTATTGCTGCTCTAAGAAATTAGCACAAATTTAGCATGTACAATGCACATGTAACCCTGGGTGAGGCTAATTTTCTATTTTTTTACCCTTGTCTCCCTATTTTACTGTCAATTGTGTCATACGATATAGCATAATCAAAAAGTGACATCTTATTATAGTCAAAGATTTCAGAAATTACGTGAGACATGATGGGGGATGGTGGGTGGTGATTGCAGCAATTCTACCTGGCCCCAAGGCATGCCACAATAAAGGGTAGTGAGTAAGAGCATTGTTACATCAGCATCTGCTCTGTGCCTCAGGATTAACAGGCTTGATTACCTTTAACATCCGATAATCACAAAATAAATATTTAAAAATAATATGGCAATTTTTATTTGATGACATTTTAAATTAATTCCTAAAATAGAAAAACTGACATTTGTGAACATATAAGAATAGTAAACAAAACATTTCCTCTTTTTGAACAAAGATGATTTTTTGAAACTCTATAAAAAATAGAAATAGGATTATAAAAATATCTAAGTGTCAAGGGTCCAGTAGACTTTTGTTAGGTGTGTAACTTTCTGGATAATTTCCTTGTTCCCAAGACTGGAGCTGTTTGAGAATCATGCAACTTTCCACCACTAATTCTCTTGTAGATGAAATTGTCCCCTCTGTGTATCCTCTACACTGTATTCAGAGTGACCATATTCACATATTAAGGTAGCAGACCCAGCATTTACCTATAAATTTAGAGCCCTTCTTACTGTGAAAATATAAAGCACTAATAGAAAATATCTAGGAATCATTATGAGTTGCCTGAGATGCTTCCCCCATAAATTTTTTAATATTACTTAATTTTTATATTTTTTCTTTAAAAATAGATTCTCTGTTGATTTTATAAGAAACCATAAATTCTTAAGGAGTGATCAGTTAACTATTAGATTTGCACTATTTCAAGCAAATGACAATATTATATGATAATAAGGTAGTGAACTCCTTAATTTAGACATGTGCATTAAGACAACCCTTCCTGGTTGGAGACCCAAGTGATTGTCATTAGCCACCTTAGTATCACAGCAGGTTACACAAATTATTATTATACTTAATTAGCATTCTGACAAGCTGAGGAATTCTTTACCTGCATTCAGATTACACGCAGAAAATGATCTGAAGGTATTTCCTGCCTTAAAAACACCAAAGCAAATCAAAGAAATCAGATCCAATCGTATCTTTATTATCAAATATTTGGGGATCATTAAACCAAATGACAGAGGAAGAAATACCAATTATAAATGTTGTTTTTAGGTGACATTTGATTTTTCATGTAAGGAAATTATAATCAGAATGATACAATTCAACAAAACTATTTTACTGTGATATAATGCTAATGCTACCATTGCTCACCTCCTTTTTGTAATAAAAGAAATGGTATAAAATATAATATCATTTAATATTTAGAGAATTATTTAATTTCTATTTAATTCTACTCTCATTGTAATACATGTTAAAAATTAATTTTGAATTATTGACTATCATGTTAAAATTTCTAGCAAAAATAAGTTTCAGTGGCAGAAGAATGTATAGATTTATGAACCTGAAAAAGTTTCTGTGCTAAAATAGAATGCTCTCAGACAAAAAGACTAATAAAAAATGGTTGTTGTTTTTCAGTCGCTAAGTCTTGTCTGACTCTTTGCTATGCTTGTCCTCCATTATCTCCCAGAATTTACTCAAATTCATGTCTGTTGAGTCGGTGATGCTAACAAACCATCTCATCCACTGCTTCCCTCTTCTCCTTTTGCCTTCAATCTTTCCAGCATCAGGGTCTGTTCCAATCAGTCGGCTCTTCGCATCAGGTGGCCAAAGTATTGGAGCTTCCACCTTGGCATCAGCCCTTCTCATGAATATTCAGGGTTCATTTCCTTTAGGATTGACTGGTTTGATCTCTTTGACTCTCAAGAGTCTTCTCCAGTACCACAATTCAAAATCATCAATTCTTCTACACTCAGCCTTCTTTATGGTCCAACTCTCACATCCATACATGACTTCTGGAAAAACCACAGTTTTGTTTAAATGAACCTTTGCTGACAAATTGATATCTTTGCTTTTTAATACACTCTCTAGGTTTGTCATAGCTTTTCTTTCAGGGAGCAAATGTCTTCTAATTTCATGGCTGCAGTCCACAGTGATTTTGGAACCTGAGAACAGAAAATCTGTCAGTGTTTCCACTTTTTCCACTTCTATTTTCCCCAAAATGATGGACCAGATGCCATGATCTTATTCTTTCTTTAAGGTTGAGCTTTAAGCCAGCTTTTTGACTTTCTTCTTTCACCCTCATCAACAGGCTGTTTAGTTCCTCTTCCTTTTCTGCTGTAAAGATGGTATCATCTGCGTGTCTGAGGTTGTTGATATTTCTCCTGGCAATCTTGATTCCAGCTTGTGATTCTTTCAGCCTGGCATTTCACATGATGTACCTTGCAAATAAGTTAAATAAAAATGGTAAGAATATGAAAACAAATTTAATGTAACACTAAATAAAATTAGTTTCATAATTTGAAATATTTAAAAAATGATGCTATTTGTTAATGATGATTTACTAATGATATTTAGGAGAAATTTTATCACACTCAGCTAGTTTCTTGGTGCAAAATCTCTAATGTAATGAAAAGAGTAATACTTGAATGAGAATATATTCATTTCAAAATCTTCTCATTATGTGTCCATACAGTAAGTGTAGTTTTAGTTCCCATAAAAATATCATTTCAAATATGAATGGTTCCCAGAAAAACTACAGGAATAATAAATAGATAAGCCTATAACAGGGCTCCCCTGTTGGTTCAGCAGTAAAGAATCTGCCTGCAATGCAAGAGACCTGGGTTCGATCCCTGGGTAGGGAAGATCCTCTGGAAGAGGGCATGGCAACCCACTCTAGTACTCTTGCCTAGAGAATCTCAAGGACAATGGAGCCTGGCAGGCTGCAGTCCATATGGTTTCACAGAGTTGGACACGACTGAAGCATCCAAGCAGCAGCAAAAGCAAGCCTGTAAAAATGGAAACTGTTACTTAGACAGATCAAAGATTCAGTATAGTTTTAGACATGTTGAAATTCACAGTAGATATTCTTTTCTAGTGGAATGATGTAAGACAACTTTTTTTTTTTGACAACGAATTTATTCTTTATTATGCCTACCTAATATTCAGTTATGAAACATGATTTATTTATCAAGATCCTTACTGGTGAACATTTCACTTGTTTACATTCTTTTGGTATTAACAACTATGGTACAATAATTTATCATGGGAAAGTATAATTTCACACACTTGTAAATAGCGATATTTTTGTAGAACAGTTTTCTGAATTGCAGTTTCAAGGTCAAATGGTATAAGCACTTTATTTATTTATTTATTTTGCTTTTTTTTAATTTAATTTTTTTTCACTTATTTTTATTAGTTGGAGGCTAAGTACTTTACAATATTGTGGTTTTTGCCATACATTGACATGAATCAGCCATGGATTTACATGTGTTCCCCATCCCGATGCCCCCTCCAGCCTCCCTCCCCATCCCATCCTTCTGGGTCTTCCCAGTGCACCAGCCCTGAGCACTTGTCTCATGCATCCAATCTGGGATGGTGATCTGTTTCACCCTTGATAGTATACTTGTTTCAATGCTATTCTCTTAGAACATCCCACCCTCGCCTTCTCCCACAGAGTCCAAAAGTCTGTTCTGTATATCTGTGTCTCTTTTTCTGTTTTGCATATAGGGTTATCGTTACCATCTTTCTAAATTCCATATATATGCGTTAGTATGCTGTAATGTTCTTTTTTTTTTTTTTCTTTTTTTCTTTTTTTTTTTTTTATTATTTTTCTTTTTTTTTTCCAGTGGGTTTTGTCATACATTGATATGAATCAGCCATGGATTTACATGTATTCCCAATCCCGATCCCCGCTCCCACCTCCCTCTCCACCCGATTCCTCTGGGTCTTCCCAGTGCACCAGGCCGGAGCACTTGTCTCGTGCATCCCACCTGGGCTGGTGATCTGTTTCACCATAGATAGCATACATGCTGTTCTTTTGAAATATCCCACCCTCACATTCTCCCACAAAGTTCAAAAGTCTGTTCTGTATTTCTGTGTCTCTTTTTCTGTTCTGCATATAGGGTTATCGTTATCACCTTTCTAAATTCCATATACATGTGTCAGTATGCTGTAATGTTCTTTAGTCATCAAGACAGTATGGTACTGGCACAAAGACAGAAATATAGATCAATGGAACAGAATTGAAAGCCCAGAGATAAATCCACGAACCTATGGACACCTTATCTTTGACAAAGGAGGCAAGGATATACAATGGAAAAAAGACAACCTCTTTAACAAGTGGTGCTGGGAAAACTGGTCAACCACTTGTAAAAGAATGAAACTAGAACACTTTCTAACACCATACACCAAAATAAACTCAAAATGGATTAAAGATCTAAATGTAAGACCAGAAACTATAAAACTCCTAGAGGAGAACATAGGCAAAACACTCTCCGACATAAATCAAAGCAAGATCCTCTATGACCCACCTCCCAGAATATTGAAAATAAAAGCAAAACTAAACAAATGGGACCTAATGAAACTTAAAAGCTTTTGCACTACAAAGGAAACTATAAGTAAGGTGAAAAGACAGCCCTCAGATTGGGAGAAAATAATTGCTGTAATGTTCTTTATCTTTCTGGCTTACTTCACTCTGTATAATGGGCTCCAGTTTCATCCATCTCATTAGAACTGATTCAAATGAATTCTTTTTAACGGCTGAGTAATATTCCATTGTGCATATGTACCATAGCTTCCTTATCCACTTGTCTGCTGATGGGCATCTAGGTTGCTTCCATGTCCTGGCTATTATAAACAGTGCTGCAATGAACATTGGGGTGCACATGTCTCTTTCAGATCTAGTTTCCTCGGTGTGTATGCCCAGAAGTGGGATTGCTGGGTCATGTGGCAGTTCTAATTCCAGTTTTTTAAGAAATCTCCACACTGTTCTCCATAGCGGCTGTACTAGATTGCATTCCCACCAACAGTGTAAGAGGGTTCTCTTTTCCCCACACCCTCTCCAGCGTTTATTGCTTGTAGACTTTTGGATAGCAGCCATCCTGACTGGCATGTAATGGTACCTCGTTGTGGTTTTGATTTGCATTTCTCTGATAATGAGTGATGTTGAGCATCTTTTCATGTGTTTGTTAGCCATCTGTATATCTTCTTTGGAGAAATGTCTGTTTAGTTCTTTGGCCCAATTTTTGATTGGGTCATTTATTTTTCTGGAGTTGAACTGCAGGAGCTGCTTGTATATTTTTGAGCTTAATCCTTTGTCTGTTCCTTCATTTGCTATTTTTTTCTCCCATTCTGAGGGCTATCTTTTCACCTTGCTTATAGTTTCCTTTGTTGTGCAAAAGCTTTTAAGTTTAATTAGGTCCCATTAGTGTTTTTTTTGCTTTTATTTCCAATATTCTGGGAGGTGGGTCATAGAGGATCCTGCTGTGATTTATGTTGGAGAGTGTTTTGCCTATGTTCTCCTCTAGGAGTTTTATAGTTTCTGGTCTTACATTTAGATCTTTAATCCATTTTGAGTTTATTTTTGTGTATGGTGTTAGAAGGTGTTCTAGTTTCATCCTTTTACAAGTGGTTGACCAGTTTTCCCAGCACCACTTGTTAAAGAGGTTGTCTTTTTTCCATTGTATATCCTTGCCTCCTTTGTTGAAGATAAGGTGTCCATAGGTACGTGGATTTATCTGGGCTTTCAATTCTGTTCCATTGATCTATATTTCTGTCTTTGTGCCAGTACCATACTGGTAAGACAACTTTTTTCTACTCCTTACTTAAAGTTATGTGTGTAAATAGTACTGATGATTTCCCATGTTGTGGGGAGAAATAGGAACTGTTACTAAGAAATCCAGAACATTGTATTTAGTATTAGAAAATCTCATTTAACTCATCACAACTGGTATTACGTCTTCATATGATTACAAACTTCTATTAAAAGGAATTGTTTTTCTTTTATGAGTGAGAAAAATACCCGAACTAAGGAGATTTTTATATAAGGAAAAGTCCACTGAACATTAAACTCTAAAATCCCTACTAATCATGATGACTTTTAAATTTCTTATCTAGCTTATATAAATACAAATGTTATTTACTGGACAATCCATATTTTTTTTCTTATATTATCTTGAATCTATACCTACTAGTTAATATACAGAGGGTGTAGTCAGTCACTTAGGTACAAATTCTTCTATATGAAAGTTAAGTGCTATTGGGCAACTTAATTGAGCTCATTGTGACCAAGTTTGCCCATCTCTAAAGTTGGGCTTCCCTTATGGCTCAGCTGGTAAAGAATCCACCTGCAATGCTGGAGACCTGGGTTCAATCCCTGGGTTGGGTAGACCCCCTAGAGAAGGGAAAGGCTACCCACTCCAGTATTCTGGCCTGGAGAATTCCATGGACTCTATAGTCCATTGGGTTGCAAAGAGTTGGACACGACTGAGCAACTTTCACTTCACTTCTTCAAAGTAGGGATAAATAGTAGTATTTACATCATTAATTGTTTTGAGGATCAGATTAATAGTACAAATAATACATGCATGCTTAGTCAATCAGTCATGTCCATCTCTTTGCAACCCCATGGACTGCAGCCTTCTAGGCTCTTCTGTCCATGAGGATTCTCCAGGTAAGAATACTAGAGTGGGTTGCCATGCCCTCCTCCAGGGTATCTTCCCAACCCAGGGATCAAACCCAAGTATCCAACATTGCAGGTGGATTATTTACCATCTGAGCTACCGGGAAAGCCCCAAAAATGATACCTCATGAAACAAACCCTCAATAAAGGTAAAAGTTGTGAGTGAATCACATAGATTAAGCCAAATAAAATTCTCAAATACCTTTCCTGTATTTTCAGTTTGTAGAATATAGGCATTTGTTCACATTAAGTAAGTGATCAACAGTAGGAACATGGTAGCAACCTAGAAAAAATTCCTTTCAGTTTTCCTTATAATACTCATATAAACAATTAGAAGGATAATCAAAACCTGCCATATTTTATACCTTTAGCCACCTGAAGACAGACAAAACTGCAATGTTCAAAATAACCTGTACGTAATAGAGGGAAAATGCACAGAATAAAAGCAAAATATTTGCAGGATCATGCCAGGTGCTAAATAACAATTGAGAAGGCCAAGGAGTCAGACCTGTGATTGACCAACACCAGGAAAAATAGCAACAGTAAAGTGTTAGAAGGTATTTACTCCAGAAGGCAAGAGGCTTTACCTTATGTGTAAACTTGTGATTTCTGATAATAAATAGTTCAGGACACTGTGCTCCCCAGCACATGGAAGTAGATCATAGGCAGTACAAGGGAATCGAAGTGACAGAACTCTATTTTAGAGAAACTTCTCAACTTTGTGGCAAGAAGAGAGAACCTTTGAATGGAGAAATCAGGAAAACTACCCTTATACTTCCACATTTTCTCCATCAGATTGTTCTTTTAGCTGGACCAGGAATTTTCCATCCATTCAATATGAATAATAAGAAAAGACAATAGCATGTCAATAAAATGAGATTATAATTGAAGCACAGACTGGAACATACACAGGAAACCAGCCAAAGGGCTGGAGAAAGGATATGAAGTACAAAACAGAAATCAGGAAATAATGGAAGAAAAAATAATTTCAGAAACTCAGACTAATTTACAAATAGCAAAAGGGAGAAAAGAGACCAGAGAAAACAAAGAAAGTAGCAGACATAGGGGATAAAATTAAAAAAAAAAAGAAAAAGAAATGAGATTTTAACAGAAATAGAAAAATAAATGAAAGTATTAGAAAGGAATATTGAGGACATGTAAAGAACAGACTAGCATACCTATAATCAGAGGCCCAAAAGAAGAAACATGAGTTAGTAAACATTTAAAAAAAAAAGAACCAAAAACTAACAGAAGCTGAGAAAATAATACATGATATATGCAATTCTAATTATTTTAGATGTAGTAATGATATTTTGGCTATCTATGAAAATGATCTTATTTTTTAAAGATGAGTGTTAAAGTTTCAGGTATATAATTTTCCAAAGTCTATAATATAAAACTGCTATTAAGACATCAAACATTATTATTCTCCTACTTATTAATCCATATGTATAGCTAGGCTACTTCATTGCTATAAAAATTTAGCAGTATTACTGAACCCTAGGTTATATATCTCAATCAAAATTTTATTTTATATATTATGGTGAAAACATACACACATATCAAAATATCTGGCACCTAGTAACTTAAAAGTGATCTCTATTATTATGCATTTCAAGGACTGTCCACAACCTACAATTTGGAAATCCCTAAACCATTAATTTGAATCTAGAGAAGAAAATAGAAATATATGTTAATTGATTAGTAATCAGTACAAAAAACAGAGTTTCCTGCCTCACCTCCTTCCCTATAAAATAACTAGTTGTTATAAATTTCCTTTTTTAGTATTAAAATTTTCTGATTCAAATTCCTGTGTTTGACCATATTCAAATCAACATGAAGAATCTGGTCGTAAGCAATAATCTCTCTTCACTGATAAATTCTGACATTCTTTTCTGTTATTAGAATCATCTCAGATTTGTCTGAGTATTCATGAATTCACATAACTTTCCAGATCTGTAATGATTCCTCTGTAACTGCAGGTTTGTTAACGAAAGTGGGGGTCTTGACTGCTCATTGCTCAAAAACCAGTAAAGAAGCAAGGTTGCTGGGAAGTTTGCTTGCATTTGGATTTTGGCAACTGGGGACAGGGAGTGAGGGGTGGACTTCTGTCCAAAGGCTTATTTTCCTTCACTGACAATCAATGGGCAAAAGCTTTTGTGGGTAAAGACAGGGACTGCATGCAGAAACGCCACTGTCAGCTCTGATAGCCATCTTTAAATTGGTCATACAGTGGTCATCAGTGCCACCTTGATTGTTTTAAGGATAGTTAATCTTCAGTTCCAGGGTCGGTTTGTTTCCATTTCCTTGAGGCCAGTTCTCAGAACTGTGGCAGCTTATGTTGTGGCTGTAGTCTGGCCATCAATTTCTTCTGCCTGGTGGGTATGTCAGTATCTTTAAGAGAGCTCACAGGATATGGCTCAGTATATTATCAAAAGCCTTGAGAAGGAACTAAAGGTCCTTGATTTTGCTAACTGACTACTATGGTTTTGTCCTGTTTGCTTTTCTTTGTTTCTCACTTCTCTGATTAAACTTATTCCTTGGCTAAAATTTTTCCAAACAAAAGGCAGGCTGAGGACATGGAGGGCAAGGTCCTGCTCCATTTCAGAATCTGCTCCAACTGGTAATTATCAAAAACAAGATACTGAGTGGTTTTTCAGAAACAATAGAACAAAACATGAGGCAGGCACCAAGGAGAAAATTTCAATCTCAGATAACACCTGGAACAAAAGTTTATAGCCCCATGTAACCAAAGGACAAGGGAATGACTGAAACCTGAACACAGGAAACCCTTTCAGAAGTCCAGGGGAAATATTGGGCACTGAAGCCCTCTTTACCATACTTTACCATAAACGGGCCAAGTTCCAAAGCCCTTCCATTAAATCAAAACCTGCTCCACCAGCCCCTCTTCTGCATACCAACCCTTCTTTCCTAAATCATAATAGTTTGACTCAACTGCAGGTTGGAGATAGATCAGAGTCCTGCCTCCAGTTTCCTAGACAGTCAACCTCACTAGCTTTACTCAAAACCAGTGCTATAGTATTGGCTTCTATGCACATCAGGCAGCCAGCCCTTATGTGGTAATACCTACACATGCTTGTTTCCCCCAAGTTCCCATTGAGACTTTACAAAATGCTTTGTGGAATTTAAATTGATATTTTACCCAAGTTTCTTGCACTTTATTTATTCACTAGCTTTATTTTTTTTAATTTTGTCAATTTAATTTTTGTTTTTGTTGTTCATACGAAGAGACTTCAATTAACTTTGAAGGAAGAGCAGGAATTTGAATTAGGGCTCTTGCTTTCAGTACTTTTTCTGAGCCTTTATTTCCTTATATATAAATTAAATAGTGATTGAAAATAACATCAAGCAGTGTCGATCATGTGCTTATTTTGTGGTGGACACAGTGTATTAACAACTTTACAGATAATGTAGGGCCTTGTTGGTCATTGTTAGGATTTTCACTTTTACTCTGGTTGACATGGGAACCCCTTAAATGACTTTAAACAGTTGTTGTTCAGTTGCTATGTCATGCTTGACTCTGCCACCCCATGGACTGCAGCACACCATGCTTCCTTGTCCCTTTCTATCTCCCAGAGTGCTCAAATTCATGTCCATTGAGTTGGTAATGCTATCTAACCATCTCATCCTCAGTCGCCCCCTTCTCCTGCCCTCAAACTTTCCCACCATCAGGGAACACCGTAATAACTGGGGAGCAAATTGACTAAAGGAGTCAAAATTAAAAGCAGAAAGACCTTTAAAGTAGAAGGTAATTTTAGAAAACCTGTGAGTGAAGATGGTAGTTTGGACCTGGGGTTGGCAGTGAAGACAGGGAGAATAGTTCAGATTTTGGATATAATCTGAAGATATGGACTTTGGTATTTGATCATAGATTGAATATATCATATTAAAGAGTATGAAATTAGTGAAGGGTTCTGTCATTTTGAAATGAAGTATAGTAAGAATAAACTTACTTATTGTGATGGGTGATTTTAAAGGAAATTCTTTTAGGTGAAAATACAAGGAGTTTGGGTATTGTGTTACTTTTAAAGATCTATTAGAATATAAGTGTGTAAATATAAATGTATACCCCATATATGTATATATATATACACTTTTTAAAAAACTTATTCTATAGTTAAGTAAATGCCAAGTTAATGTGTAAGACTGGAAAACCAAACTCTAAATACTTCAATAAGTTGATAAATGGAGAGTTTTCAGCATATACAGAGATTGCTTAAAGGAATAAAAATGGTTATTCATTGCAACGAAGTAAGTGGAGTGTAAAGGTCTTTTATTAAAGAAATGCCACTCTTATGGGCGTATTCAACCAAGAAAGCTTTGCTAAAAGTCAAGAAAATCTATAAAGCCTGTTCCATAGAAATGATGCATAGAAAAGACATATTTTACCAGATATTTTTTCAGAAAATTTATTTTCTATAAATTATGAATCTGCAGAGAGGCACCTTGAAGCTGAACTAGCTGGAGGTCTAGAAAGAAGTATTTTAAAGGATAAGATTTGAGCAGCTGCAGATAGAATATGAGAATATAACACTATAATTATTTAACCATATTAGTAAGGCCTCTGACATTTTAAGTGTAAAGTAGCCCAATTCAGGCTAGCTGAAGAAACCATCTAGTTTATAAAGAAGATTCACAGTGATTTATGAAGCCAAGAGAAAGATGGGAGCTTTATTTCAGGAGGCACTAGAGCTTCTCTTGGTGCATTTACTTCATTCTTAGCTCCCAAAAGACATTTTATTCTTCTCTTTCTTCTTCATGAAATAATAGGGTTCTGTGATTTCATAGTTTCATTCCATATGAAGATTGATCCTGTCTCTGTCCTAACAACAAATTATTTAAGACAGAGGCAATAATCAGCTATACTTCAGACAAGTATCCATTCACTTGTACAGATTAGGAGGAATATAGTACAAACACAACTGCCAGGGCTGTTCACCAAGCCTTATGTCCAAGTCATTCACAGAGAAAGGCTAACCATGCACTTATAAGAAGGATGGACAAGGATGGTGAGGACCTGGTATGAAATGAAACTGCAGTGAAAAGGGAAGTAAATCAGCAGATGGTGTAGAAGCAAGATTTATTGTTGTTGTTCAGTTCAATCATGTCCAACTCTTTGCGACCCCATAGACTGCAGCAAGCCAGGCTTCCTTGTCCTTTACCATCTCCTGGTGATTACTCAAGCTCATGTCCATTGAGTCAGTGATGCCATCCAACCATTTCATCCTCTGTTGTCCCCTTCTCCTCCTGCCTTCAACCTTTCCCAGCATGAGGGTCTTTTCCGATGGGTCGGTTCTCCTTATCAGGTGGCCAAAATATTGGAGCTTCAGCTTTAGCATCAGTCCTTCCAATGAATATTCAGGACTGATTTCCTTTAGGATTGACTGATTTGATCTCCTTGCAATCGAAGGGACTCTCAAGAGTCTTCTCCAACACCACAGTGTGAAACCATCAATTCTCTGATGTTCAGCATTCTTGATGGTCCAACTCTCACATCCACACATGACTACTGGAAAAACCATAGCTCTGACTTAGGGACTGGTGTCAGCAAAGTAATTTCTCTGCTTTATAAGGCACTGTCAGGTTTATCATGGTTTTTCTGCCAGGGAGCATGAATCATTTAATTTCATGGCTACAGTCCCAATTCACAGTGATTCTGGAGCTCAAGAAAATAAAGTCTGTCACTGTTTCCATTGTTCCCCATCTATTTGCCATGAAGTGATGAGACCGGATGCTGTGATCCTAGTTTTCTGACGGTTGAGTTTTTTTTTTTCCCATTTATTTTTATTAGTTGGAGGCTAATTACTTTACAATATTGTAGTGGGTTTTGTCATACATTGACATGAATCAGCCATGGAGTTACATGTACTCCCCATCCCGATCCCCCCTCCCACCTCCCTCTCTACCCAATCCCTCTGGGTCTTCCCAGTGCACCAGGCCCAAGCACTTGTCTCATGCGTCCAACCTGGGCTGGTGATCTGTTTCACCATAGATAATATACATGTTTCGATGCTGTTCTCTCGAAACATCCCACCCTCGCCTTCTCCCACAGAGTCCAAAAGTCTGTTCTGTACATCTGTGTCTCTTTTTCTGTTTTGCATATTGGGTTATCATTACCATCTTTCTAAATTCCATATATATGTGTTAGTATGCTGTAATGTTCTTTATCTTTCTGGCTTACTTCACTCTGTATAATGGGCTCCAGTTTCATCCATCTCATTAGAACTGATTCAAATGAATTCTTTTTAATGGCTGAGTAATATTCCATGGTGTATATGTACCACAGCTTCCTTATCCATTCATCTGCTGATGGGCATCTAGGTTGCTTCCATGTCCTGGCTATTATAAACAGTGCTGTGATGAACATTGGGGTGCACGTGTCTCTTTCAGATCTAGTTTCCTCGGTGTGTATGCCCAGAAGTGGGATTGCTGGGTCATATGGCAGTTCTAATTCCAGTTTTTTAAGAAATCTCCGCACTGTTCTCCATAGCGGCTGTACTAGTTTGCATTCCCACCAACAGTGTAAGAGGGTTCCCTTTTCTCCACACCCTCTCCAGCATTTATTTCTTGTAGACTTTTGGATAGCAGCCATCCTGACTGGCATGTAATGGTACCTCGTTGTGGTTTTGATTTGCATTTCTCTGATAATGAGTGATGTTGAGCATCTTTTCATGTGTTTGTTAGCCATCTGTATGTCTTCTTTGGAGGACGGTTGAGTTTTAACTCAACTCTTCTTATCTGAGGTTATTGATATTTCTCCCTGATTCCAGATTGTGTTTCATCCAGCCTGGCATTTTGCATGATGTATTCTGCATATAAGTTAAATAATCAGGGTAATAATGTACAGCCTTGACATACTCCTTTCCCAATTTGGAACCAGTCTGTTGTTCCATGTCTGGTACTAACTGTTCATTCTTGACCTGCATATAGGTTTCTCAGGAGGAGTCTGGTAGTCTCATTTCTTAAAGAATTTTCCAGTCTGTTGTGATCCACACAGTCAAAGGATTAAGCATAGGCAAGGAAGCTGAAGTAAATGTTTTTCTGGAATCCTATTGCTTTTTCTATGGTACAGTGGATGTTGACATTTTGATCTCTGGTTCCTCTGCCTTTTCTATATACAGCTCATGCATTCCAAAGTTCTGTTAATGTACTGTTGAAGCATGGTGGTGGTTTAGTCACTAAGTTGTGTCTGACTCTTGTGATCCCATGGACTGTAGCCTCTCAGGTTCCTCTGTCCATGGGATTCTCCAAGAAAGAATGCTGGAGTGGGTTGCCATTTCCTTCTGCAACTAGCTTGGAGGATTTTGAGCATGTCCTTGGTAGTATGTGAAATCAGTGCAATTGTGCAGTAGCTTGAACATTGTTTGGTATTGCCCTTCTTTGCGATTAGAAAGAAAACTGACCTTTTCCTGTGGCCACTGCTGAGTTTTCCAAATTTCCTGGTATAGTGAGTGCAGCACTTTAACAGCATCATATTTTAGGATTTAAATAGCTCAGCTGGAATTCCATCACCTCCAATAGCTTTGTTCATAATGATGCTTCACCCTGCTTATTTAACTTATATGCAGAGTACATCATGAGAAACACTGGGCTGGATGAAGCACAAGCTGGAATCAAGATTTCCAAGAGAAACATCAATAACCTCAGACATGCAGATGACACCACCCTTATGGCAGAAAGCGACGAGGAACTAAAGAGCCTCTTGATGAAAGTGAAAGAGGAGAGTGAGAAAGTTAGTTTAAAGCTCAACATTGAGAAAACTAAAATCATGGCATCTGGTTCCATTGCTTCCTGGAAAATAGATGGGGAAACAGTGGAAACAGTGCTGACTTTATTTTTCTGGGCTTCAAAATCACTGCACATGGTGATGGCAACCATGAAATTAAAAGATGCTTACTCCTTGGAAGGAAAGTTATGACCAACCTAAACAGCGTATTAAGTAGCAGAGACATTACTTTACCAACAGAGGTCCATCTAGTCAAGACTATGGTTTTTCCAGTTGTCATGTATGGATGTGAGTTGGACTATAAAGAAAGCTGAGCGCTGAAGAATTGATGCTTTTGAACTGTGGTGTTGGATTAGACTCTCGAGAGTCCCTTGGACTGCAAGGTGATCCAGCCAGTCCATCCTAAAGGAGATCAGTCCTGGGTGTTCACTGGAAGGACTGATGCTGAAGCTGAAACTCCAATACTCTGGCCACCTCATGCGAAGAGCTGACTCCTTTGAAAAGACCCTGAAGCTGGGAAAGACTGAGGGCAGGAGGAGAAGGGGACCACAGAGGATGAGAGGGTGGATGGCATCACCAACTCAATGGACATGAGTTTGGGTGAATTCTGGGAGCTGGTGAAACCTGGCGTGCTGCAGTCCATCGGGATGCAAAGAGTCGGACACAACTGAGTGACTAAACTGAACTGAACTGAACTGAAGGCTTTGCACTCAGGATCTCTGACCCTAGGTGAGTGATCGCACCATTGTAGTTATCGAGGTCAGTAAGATCTTTTGTGTATCGTTCTTCTGTGCATTCTTGTCACCTCTTCTTAATATCTTCTGCTTCTGTTAGGTTCATACTGTTTCTGTCCATTATTGTGCCCATCTTTACATGAAATGTTCCCTTCAGTTCAGTGACTCACTTGTGTCTAACTTTTTGTGAACCCATAAACTGCAGCTTGCCAGGCTTTCCTGTCCATCACGAACTCCTGGAGCTTGCTAAAACTCATGTCCATCGAGTTGGTGATGCCATCCAACCATCTCATCGTCTGTTGTCCCTGTCTTCTCCTGCCTTCATTCTTTCCAAGCATCAGAGTCTTTTCCAATGAGTCAGCTCTTCACATCAGGTGGCTATAGTATTAGAGTTTCAGCTTCAGCACCAGTCCTTCCAATGCATTTTCAGGACGGATTTCCTTTATGATGGACTAATTGGAACTCCTTGCAGTCCAAAGGACTCTCAAGAATCTTCTCCGACACCATCAATTCTTTGGCACCCAGCTTTCTTTATAGTACAACTGTCACACACATGACTACTGGGAAAACCATAGCTTTGACTAGATGGACATTTGTTGGCAAAGTAATGTCTCTGCTTTTTAATATGCTTTTAGGTTTGTCATAGCTTTTCTTCCAAGGAGCAAGTGTCTATTAATATCATGGCTGCAGTCACCATCTGCAGTGATTGTGGAGCCCAGAAAAGTATTCTATCATGTTTCCATTGTTTCCCTATCTATTTACCATGAAGTCATGGGACTAGTGGCTATGATCTTAGTTTTTTGAATGTTGAGTTTTAAGCCAACTTTTTCACTCTCCTCTTTCACTTTCTCTAGAGGCCCTGTTGTTCTTCCTCACTTTCTGCCATAAGGGTGGTGTCATCTGTGTATCCAAGGTTATTGATATTTCTCCCAGCAATCTTGATTACAGATTTTGTTTCATCCAGATGGGCAATTTGCATGGTATACTCTGCATATAAGTTAGATAAGCAGGGTGACAATATACATCCTTGATGTACTCCTTTCCCTATTTGGAACCAGTGTGTTGTTCCATGTCCAGCTCTAACTGTTGCTTCCTGACCTGCATACAGATTTCTCAGGAGAGAGGCAAGGTGGTCTGTTATTCCCATCTCTTTAAGAATTTCCAGTTTGATGTTATTCACATTATCAAAGGCTTTGGCATAGTCAATAAAGCAGAAGTAAATGTTTTTCTGCAACTCTCTTGCTTTTTCAATGATCCCATGGATTTTGGTAATTTGATTTCTGGTTCCTCTGCCTTTTCTAAATCCAGCTTGACATCTGGAAGTTAATGGTTCATGGACTGTTGAAGCATGACTTGGAGAATTTTGAGTATTACTTTGCAAGTGTGTGATTTGAATGCAATTATGAGGTAGTTTGAACATTCATTGACATTGCTTTTCTTTGGGATTGGAATGAAAACAGACCTTTTCCAGTCCTCTGGCCACTGCTGACTTTTCCAAATTTGCTAGCATATTGAGTGCAGCACTTTCACAGCATCATCTTTCAGGATTTGAAATAGCTTGACTGGAATTTCATCACTAGCTTTGTTCACAGTTATGCTTCCTAAGATCCACTTGACTTCACATTCCACAATGTCTGGTTCTAGGTGAGTGATCACACCATGGTGGTTTTGGGTCATGAAGTTCTTTCTTGCACAGTTCTTCTCTGTATTCTTGTCACCTCTTCTTAATATATTCTACCTCTGTTAGGTTCATACCATTTCTATCCTTTATTGTGCCCATCTTTGCATGAAATGTTCCCTTGGTGTGTCTGATTTTCTTGAAGAGATCTCTACTCTTTCCCATTATATTGTTTTCCTCTATTTCTTTGCACTGATCACTGAGGAAGACTCTCTTATCTCTCCATGCTATTCTTTGGAACTCTTCATTCAGATGGGTATATCTTTCCTTTTCTCCTTTTCCTTTAGCTTCTCTTCTTTTCTCAACTATTTCTAAGGCCTTGTCATACAACCATTATGCCCTTTTGCATTTCTTTTTCTTGGGGATGGACTTGATCACTGCCTCCTGTACAATGTCATGAACCTCTCTGTCCACAGTTCTTCAGGCACTCTGTCTATCAGATCTAATCCTTTGAATCTATTTGCTACTTCCATTGTATTATCGTAAGAGATTTGATTAGATCATACTGAATGGTCCCGTGATTTCCCACACTTTCTTCAATTTATGTCTCAATTTTGCAATAAGGAGTTCATGATCTGAGCCACAGTCAGTTCCCAGTCTTGTTTTTGCTGACTGTATAGAGCTTCTCCATCTTTGATTGCAAAGAATATAATCAATCTGATTTTTATATTAACCATCTGGTGATGTCCATGTTTAGAGTTATCTCTTGTGTTGTTGGAAGAGGGTGTTTCCTATGACCAATGCATTCTCTTGGCAAAACTCTGTTAGTTTTTGCCCTGCTTAATTTTGTACTACAAGGTAAAGTTTGCATGTTACTGCAGGTATCTCTTCTCACGGCCACCTCTCCTACCTTGAACATGGAGTAGCTGCTCTCGGCCCTCCTGTGCCCACACAGCGGCCATGAGAAGATACCCCTCGTCCAAGGTAAGGAGCAGTGGCTGCGCTTTGCTGGAGCAGCTGTGAAGAGATACCCCACATCCAAGTAAGAGAAACCCAAGTAAGACAGTAGGTGTTCCGAGAGGGCATCAGAGGGCAAACACATTAAAACCATAATCACAGAAAACTAGCCAATCTGATCACAGGACCACTGTCTTGTCTAACTCAATGAAACTAAGCCATGCCATGTGGGGCCACTCAAGATGGTCAGGTCATGGTGGAGAGGTCTGACAGAATGTGGTCCACTGGAGAAGGGAATGGCAAACCACTTCAGTATTCTTGCCTTGAGAACCCCATGAACACTATGAGAAGGCAAAATGATAGGATACTGAAAGAGGAACTCCCCAGGTTGGAATGTGCCCAATATGCTACTGGAGATCAGTGGAAAATAACTCCAGAAAGAATGAAGGGATGGAGCCAAAGCAAAAACAATATGCAGTTGTGGATGGGACTGGTGATAGAAGCAAGGTCCGATGCTGTAAAAAGGAATATTGCATAGGAACCTGGAATGTTAGATCCATGAATCAAGGCAAATTGGAAGTGGTCAAACAGAAGATGGCAAGAGTGAATGTCGACATTCTAGGAATCAGTGAACTAAAATGGACTGGAATGGGTGAATTTAACTCAGATGACCATTATATCTACTACTGTGGGCAAGAATCCCTTAGAAGAAATGGAGTAGCCATCATCGTCAACAAAAGAGTTCGAAATGCAGTACTTGGATGCAATCTCAAAAATGACAGAATGATCTCTGTTCATTTCCAAGGCAAACCATTCAATGTCACGGTAATCCAAGCCTATGCCCCAACCAGTAATGCTGAAGAAGCTGAAGTTGAATGGTTCTATGAAGACCTACAAGACCTTTTAGAACTAATACCCAAAAAAGATATCCTTTTCTTTATAGGGGACTGGAATGCAAAAGTAGGAAGTCAAGAAACACCTGGAGTAACAGGCAAATCTGGCCTTGGAATACGGAATGAAGCAGGGCAAAGGCTAATAGAGTTTTGCCAAAAGAACGCACTGGTCATAGCAAACACCCTCTTCCAACAACACAAGAGAAGACTCTACACATGGACATCACCAGATGGTCAACACCAAAATCAGATTGATTATATTCTTTGCAGCCAAAGATGGAGAAGCTCTATACAGTCAGCAAAAACAAGACCGGGGGCTGACTGTGGCTCAGATCATGAACTCCTTATTGCCAAATTCAGACTTAAACTGAAGAAAGTAGGGATAACCATTAGACCATTCAGGTATGACCTAAATTAAATTTCTTATGACTATACAGTGGAAGTGAGAAATCAATTTAAGGGACTAGATCTGATAGACAGACAGCCTGATGAACCATGGACAGAGGTTTGTGACATTGTACAGGAGGCAGGAATCAAGACCTTCCCCATGGAAAAGAAATGCAAAAAGGCAAGTTGGCTGTCTGAGGAGGCCTTACAAATAGCTGTGAAACAAAGAGAAGCTAAAAGCAAAGGAGAAAAGGAAAGATATTCCCATTTGAATGCAGAGTTCCAAAGAATAGCCACGAGAGATAAGAAAGCCTTCCTCAGTGATCAGTGCAAAGAAATAGAGGAAAACAACAGAATGGGAAAGAGTAGAGATCTCTTCAAGAAAATTAGAGATACCAAGGGAACATTTCATGCAAAAATGGACTCAATAAAGGACAGAAATGGTATGGACCTAACAGAAGCAGAAGATATTAAGAAGAGATGGCAAGAATACACAGGAGAGCTGTACAAAAAAGATCTTCACGACCCAGATAAACACCATGGTGTGATCACTCGCCTAGAGCCAGACATCCTGGGATGTGAAGTCAAGTGGGCCTTAGAAAGCATCACTACGAACAAAGTTAGTGGAGATGATGGCATTCCAGTTGAGCTATTTCAAATCCTGAAAGATGATGCTGTGAAAGTGCTGCACTCCATATGCCAGCAAATTTGAAAAACTCAGCAGTGGCCACAGGACTGGAAAAGGTCCATTTTCATTCCAATCCCTAAAAAAGTCAATCCCAAAGAATGCTCAAACTACTGCACAATTGCACTCATCTCACATGCTAGTAAAGTAATGCTCAAAATTCTCCAAGCCAGTCTTCAGCAATACGTGAACCGAGAACTTACAGATGTTCAAGCTGGTTTTAGCAAAGGCAGAGGAACCAGAAATCAAATTGCCAATGTCTGCTGGATTATCGAAAAAGCAAGAGAGTTCCAGAAAAACATCTATTTCTGCTTTATTGACTACGCCAAAGCCTTCGACTGTGTGGATCACAATAAACTGTGGACAATTCTGAAGAAGATGAGAATACCAGACCACCTGACCTGCCTCTTGAGAAACCTGTATGCAGGTCAGGAAGCAACAGTTAGAACTGGACATGGAACAACAGACTGGTTCCAAATAGGAAAAAGGAGTACATCAAGGCTGTATATTGTCACCCTGCTTATTTAACTTCTATGCAGAATACATCATAAGAAATGCTGGGCTGGATGCAGCCCAAGCTGGAATCAAGATTGCCAGGAGAAATACCAATAACCTCAGATATGCAGACAACATCACCCTTATGGCAGAAAGTGAAGAGGAACTAAAAAGCCTCTTGATCAAAGTGAAAGAGGAGAGTGAAACAGTTGCCTTAAAGCTTAAGATTCAGAAAACTAATATTATGGCATCTGGTCCCATCACCTCATGGTAAATGGATGGGGAGACAGTGGAAACAGTGTCAGACTTTATTTTGGGGGGCTCCAAAATCACTGCAGATGGTGATTGCAGCCATGAAATTAAAAGACGCTTACTCCTTGGAAGGAAAGTTATGACCAACCTAGATAGCATATTAAAAAGCAGAGACATTACATTGCCAACAAAGGTCTGTCTGGTCAAGGCTATTGTTTTTCCAGTGATCATGTATGAATGTGAGATTGGACTGTCAAGAAAGCTTAGCGCCTATAAATTGATGCTTTTGAACTGTGGTGTTCAAGAAGACTCTTAAGAGTCCCTTGGACTGCAAGGAGATCCAACCCGTCCATCCTGAAGGAGATAAGTCCTGGGTGTTCATTGGAAGGACTGATGCTGAAGCTGAAACTCCAATACTTTGGCCACCTGATGCGAAGAGTTGACTCATTGGAAAAGACCCTGATGCTGGGAGGGATTGGGGGCAGGAGGAGATGGGGACGACAGAGGATGAGATGGCTGGATTGCATCACTGACTCCATGGGCATGAGTTTGAGTAAACTTCGGGAATTTGTGATGGACAGGGAGGCCTGGCGTGCTGAGATTCGTGGGGTCGCAAAGAGTCGGACACGACTGAGCGACTGGACTGACTGCCTGCAGGTATCTCTTGACTTCCTACTTTTGCATTACAGTCGCCTATAATGAATAGGACATCTCTTTTGGGTGTTAGTCCTTCTTGATGAGATCTCTAGTCTTTCCCATTCTGGGTTTTTGGTTTTTTTCCCCTCTATTTCTTTACATTATTCACTTCGAAAGGCTTTCTTATCTCTCTTTCCTATTCTTTGAAACTCTGCATTCAAATTAAGAGGCAAGATTAAGAGAAGAAAACAGAGTCTCTCCAATATTAAAATATAGGCATTTGGCACTAAAATTTGGAAGTACACTGTAACTTTCTCCATATATCATTTTTAGATTGAAACCTATATATTCTTATAAACATGTATCCTTTAATTCATTCATATACATAATATGTTTGTTTACCTAGCTCTCTTTTCTATAGGTATACATATAAAAATATAGACAAATTTAAATAAAGTGTTTTCAGGAAATATCAATTGTCATGCTAAAATATCTGAATTGTAGCTGTTTAGAGTGAATATCTTAGCCCAGTGAAATTAAGCAATTTGAGAAGTCAAAAGCTTAATGCCCAGAGTTTTGAACAGATAAGATAAGCACCATTATTTGCATAATAGGGACTAATCAGGTCTTATTTTACTTGATAATGACTATCCACAAGATTTATATTTCCTTTTATCAAGTAGCTCCTGGTGGGCATGAATAACATTTCCACAGTAAGAATATATTTGGTGGAGTTAAATTTTTTTGAATCCTGTTCCAGGAGACAGAAAATCACATCCGATTTCTTACTCATTGATACTATCACATAATCTTTTCCACAGGTTTCTCTAATTTTATTTTTTTTTTAACCTACTTTGTGTCTTTAATTAGCAGGAAATTTAGAGGCTGAAAAAAAAAACAAAAAAAACTAGGGCTCATGAATGATAACCTGCACTCAAGATTTACTGAAATACAACATATTCAGAGTTTACAAGTTTGAATAAGTGACAAAAGAAATATCATTTTATTGTCATATATATTTTATTAGAATATTTAAAACCTGTCCTATTACACTTAGAAAACGTAAGTATTTTATTAATTGCATTTTTAAATAGGCATCTGAAGTAAACACATGCTAAATGTTTACTCTGTCATATAGACAACAGTGGTGAAAATTTTGCATTGATGGTGGTAAAACATATTTGACAGTTAAACCCTTTTGTCTCTAAGTACTATAAATGAATGTGTTATTGCTCACTGTGACTTATGTGTTTGGATAAAGTGAACAGGGAAACAGAATAAGAGAAATCAATTTTTGAGAAATAAAAAGGCTCTTATTTTGTTAAAAATAAATTATATGCTATTCAGGATTGGATCTGCATATTAACAGCTTTCATTATTATTGCCATTCAGGCCTTATGTACTATTCATTGCCAACTGCCTACAGCCTTTTCTTGATCTAAAAAATGCAAAACTACTTTTGAGATTCTCTGTGTGTCTGATTGCCTTGAAAACTATGAGGGATTCTTTAGAATGTAAGACCTGAATCATTAAAGGGTTTATTTTGCATGTTATGCATTCAAAAGGTTTGGAATTCATTTCAAAATACTGCAATGCAAACTAACATCTCATGGGTTTTTACTTCCCTTATTCACATTCTCAATGAGTGATTTTTTAGTCACAACACTCTACCTGGGCATGAAGTATACAAAATAAAGGACGAGCAAATTCCCTTTAAATAACTTTAAATTACATTAGGGAAGAAGTCAATATTCATGTTTAAAAAATGAATTCAGAAGTTTATAGATATATGCTTCAAAAGAGAATATGTTAACTTAGCTCCTGATCTGGTATCAAGTCTTACCTTAATTTTCCCCCATATTGCTTTAAGTCTAGAAAAATATCTTGTAGACTTGTGCATGATAATTAATTTTTAAAATTTATACTAGTGTACTGAATCACAAGCTTCTGGAAGTCAGAATAATTTGTTGTTTATTAAAATTATTTCACAAAGACCAAATAGCGTGTAAGGCTCATGATAGAAAAAAACAAC
The DNA here is from genome assembly GCF_033118175.1 of Dama dama. Taxonomy (NCBI): domain Eukaryota; kingdom Metazoa; phylum Chordata; class Mammalia; order Artiodactyla; family Cervidae; genus Dama; species Dama dama. The sequence continues at coordinate 49,449,589 of NC_083685.1, read as the reverse complement.
TTCTTGTTTTAGTCATTGAAATAATGGTTATTTGAAGTGTGTCTTGTAATTTGTGATTCTAAGTTCAAATTATTCCACTTGAGTTTTGTCTTGGAAAATGTCAAACTAACTAAAAATCAAAAACAGTCCTATTATCAATTTATTTATATAAACTTTATTTGTAAGTTTATATAAAGTTTGCTGAATATTTACTTTATAAACTTTTCCATAATGCTTCTAACAGTAGTATCATTACTCTGTTGAATATGCAAGTAGTTTCTTTTTTCACTTACAAGTGAAATAAGAAAATAACCACATTTGGAAAACAATTGCTGCAAACTAAATGATAAGTTAATGTACTGACACACAATAAAAACAGTTAAATTCAAGTTAGAAATATTAATACTGATGTAAACGGAGTATGTGACCATCAGGTTGGATGAAGTCTTTTCAATTCTCCTTTAAAATTCCAATGGAAAAATAAGAAAAGATGACAATTGAAAACATGAGAGAAAATGAAGATAGATCCAGCCCCATGGAAGAAGGGATTCCTAGTTCCTGTAAGTCCCGTGGAGCTGAACTATAAAAATCCCAGTCAATGGCAAGAAGCATGCTATACATGCTGTGCATGTTGTAACCAGCTATAGAGATATACTGAATTAGGGAAAGGCAGCCTTGCAAGAATGTAATCCAGTGAAATTAACAACTCAGATTTGGACACAGAGAGAGGAAGAATCAAGGGTGAGGAGCCAGAAGTGGGGCAAATTCTGGGCACCGATGCTGTTGCTGCTGTTTTTCACTAACTTTCCTTTTGTACGAAAAAGAAAGGAATTTGACTGATACACAAAGTACAGGTAAAAGAATGCTATGCACTGTGTTGTGTATCAGGAACTAACCTAGTGTTGAGGGAAATTATGCTTCCAAAATAGACAAGCTCAGAAAAAGAGACCAGATTTGTTGTTACCTGAGTTGGGAGGTTGGAGGAAGGGGAATTGGATTAAAGTAGAGAAATTAAAAAAAGAAAAAGAAAGAACCTTACACACAGAGAGATTAGTTGGCAAGGTTTAATTTTCGTTATATATGTGCTTCTTAGAAAATGACTAATGAGGAAGAAAATAAAGTTGGACCCATGGAAATATACTACAGTCTGATAAAAAGGAAACTCTCTCTTGAAAATGAAAGGAAAAGAGTACTTTTTAAAAGTGATTTATTGTAGTAATATTTTAGAAATCTGTTATGTATTTTAATAAGATTCAAGAAGGCTTTTATTAAATAATACCACAGAGAAATAAGGGAAGAACAATGTGTAATAGTAATAATAAAAAGACCACAGACTTTGTAAGTACAGAAACTAGTAAAAGAAAGAGGTTTGGTTTTACTGTAGGCTGCAAAACAAGGTGTCCAAGGAGAAGCTCTATGTGAACAAACAAACAAAAATATTCCCAAGAGGGAGCAAATCACAGCAGCAGGATTTTGGGACCTTGTCTTTAGGTCTATTCTATGAATATGATTCAGTCACTCAGTCTCTAGTTCTGAAGTTCGTGTCCTGAATCAATAACTAGATGAACTCCTTCAAGTCTATGATTTTTATCTCCCTTTTGGTACATGATCTCTCTGATTCTATCGGTTATGCCTGAGGTGAATGTGACCCTGTGGGTTGCCAAAAAGTGGAGATACTAACAAATACTCTTGGAAGATGTTGACTAAAAGGAAAGAGCAATTGTCCCAGAACCTCCCCAACTCCTTGGAAACAAGACTAAATGTGGACAGCAAAGAGAAAAATTAGTCATGTAGACTCCAGAGGAGTGATGTACTGTGATGGAAGGACATAATGTTTTTAAAAGATGAAAATAATAAAAGACCATGAAAAATGTGATAGAGGTCTACCCAAAGAATGTATGTATTTCTGAGAAAGAATAATTAATTAGAACAGTAGCAATAATAAAATGCATGCCTAAAGAAACTTCTACTAAGCTTAAATTAAAAATACACACACACACAACATAGAATCCAATGAATTCATCATATTATAGGCAAAATTAATGAAAATATATTTTTTTTATCCAGAAACAATTGGGTATTTTTTTAATGTTAAGGAAAAGGAATAAAATAACACCTATGTAAATCTAGGCAGGAAGGAGAGATAACCTAAAAAGGAATAAAAAGCCACTAACATCTTTCTTCTTCAATGCAATTTTAATAGCCTGACCTCAAGAGAGAAAAAAAGTTATGTGATTTTTGAAAGACAAAGTCCTTAACTCTAGACTAATGGCCAACAACTAGTCTTGTTTGCCAAGTTCACATTGCACAGATACATAAAAAAGGAAGCATACGTTGCAAAAATTATAAAATAATATGACAGATGTAAAACCAAAATATCTGTTCTGGCAATGAATATAAATGTTTTAGCTTTTTTACTGAAAGGCAAAGATTCCCAGGTTGTATTAAAATAGCCAAACACTAAACAAATAAAGCAAAATAATTTGAAGTATAGATGTGGTATGAGCTGCAAGTTGCCTACTCCATCACTAATCATGTCTGGATAATTTTAACTGGCAAATAAACCAGAAGGAAGAACTCTTTACTCTGTTACATGTAGTAAAATCACTTCTGAAAAATTATCATGCTCCTTCTTAACACCTTTACCAGTCTGATTTAGATTTATGTTTAACATCTTTAGTTTTACATGGCGTCTTCTTTTGGATTTATCACAAATAGCACTTCATTCGCTTTTGTAGTGACCATCTGTAGCATCTTTCATCTCTGTGATTATAAAAGTGTTTTCAACAGCAGCTTTACTCATAAAGTAAGACCAGTCTCTTCGTCATGATTGAAGATACTTTGCTGAAAACACTAGTTTGGAAGCAGGGAAATATATAGCTTCTTAGGAAAGTTGAATCTGTGAGAACCTTGGTGGCTATTTCTGTCTTCTTAATGCCCAGGTGGTGCCAGAGGTAAAAGAACCTGCCTGCCAATGAAGGAAACATAGGACACGCTGGTTCCATTCTTAGGTCTGGAAGATCCCCTAGAGGAGAGCATGGCAACCCATACCAGTGTTCTTGCCTGCAGAATCCCATGGACAGAGGAGCCTGGCAGGCTGTAGTTCATGGGGTCACAGAGTCGGATGCAACTGAAGCAACCTAGAACAGGCACACACAAAATGAACTGAGGAGGGTGAGTTAACAAATCTGGAAAGAGACAAAGAGAAACAGAGGGATGATGAGGGGATTTGAATCATGCTATCTGTTTCTCATCTCCCATCTGACTCAACTGACTCATTGCTTTTGGGTTTTATGAGACCCACTTCTTCCTTGTAAAAAATCCCACTGTTTACTTAGGTATTTAAGAATTTTGTTTCTTAAGTAACCATTATGTTGAGTTAATCAAATTCTGGATTATTTTTTTTATAATATATAGATAGTTTTGCATCTGCTGTTTCTTCAAATCAGTTCTTGGAGCTTTGTCTTTACCCTGCAAATGAAATCTAGAGCTACTGTCATCACTCCCAGTTACTCTTAGATACTAAAAAGTCATATGACTACTTTAAGTAATAAAATTTGTTTTCAGTTATGTTACTTAAAATACCCAGTCCCATAAAACATTAAAACATCCACAGTTACTATAAATGTGAGGCTTGCTCCTCCAACAGCCGCATCTTGTTTTAGGCAGAAACCCACAGTTGTGGAGTGAAATAACTATAGTCAACTTTTTCTCTTTTCACCTGAAATCTTTCTTTCTCCTCCTTCAGTTAAGCACAATTGTGACTGTTCCAGAATGGAGGAGAGAACTGTGAACAGAAACATTGTTTTCATGAGTCCAGCATGGCTAACTGTGATACTAATTGAAACCAGCAGATACTTAAAGATGTTGGCCTATGAAGTCTACCATGAGTTATTTATAGATTTACCTATTTTTGAATTTTTCATCAGTAGTTCCCAATGTAAAGCCACACAATCCTTTATTCACCTCAGTGATACCTCATATTCTTTATTCTGAGTTCTAGATATTTTTCTGGGCAGCTCTCTTGAAGATGACCTTAGAGACTCCAAGTCAGCTTTCTTTTGTATGTCATTCATGTGTTGATCATAGGAAATATACAAACATCTTCTGCCTAGACAAATATTAATATGTAAACTGATTCCAACAAAGTCATCTGCCTCCAGTTTCACTGTCAATTCAGACAGTCAGACAATACCTACCTCTTTAAACTTTCTGAGCTGGTACACCCTGTCTTCCAAATGTTGGAAACATGATATTGTTAAGTTCCAGCCAAATTCCTTGTACTTAGCTTGACATAGAAACAGGCATATAGTTGGAGAACCCACCCTTGCTCTGTGTGGTTGGGGGAAGGAGGTATGATACAAACATAGCTTGTTCCATAAAAATCCTCCTCCAAAATCTCTGTCCAATTTCTCATGCTTTTTTTGAAATCAAGGGGGATGAGTGATTTAATACTCACAAATAGTTTGCCCTATCCTTCCATTTTTTGCAACTCCAACATGGAAGGATGTGGTACCTAATTTTGGAATGTAGGCCTAAATATTCAAAAATGTATTTGAAAATCTGAACACTTTAAAACAAATGTAACTTTAACCAAAATTTATTTCCAATATATATTCTTCATTATTCATAATAAGGGCAAGATCCACATCTTTGGGTTAACTTGTGAATTCTCAGCACTTAGTAGCATGCCTTGTACCTATATGAGCTAAATAAATAGACTTTTAAAAATAATGATTAAGGTCAAGTGAAATTTTAATTTTAAAAAGTATCCAAATGATGGAATAATGGTTGACTTTGAGAACTGGATTATATAAGATTGTCAGAAGAAAATCCATTCATGCTTGGGGATGATAGTTTAGAGGACAGATTTCAAGAAAGATTCCTAGGTGACCAAAGGAAAAGCGACTCCCAATTTTGAATCATCTTTGAAAGATACTGTTCTTCAGTGAATCACTTGTGGACTTTTGAGAAACAACTGAAAAAAATTATACAAAGAGCTACTGACTTCAGAACAAGTAATATTAATTGTATTCATTTACTTAAATGTAAATGATGCTAATAGCAAGATTGTAACATTCGGTGGAGCATAGTAAGAGAGGAAGTTTCTCAAAAAGAGAAAGAATATATTTGTAGACAGTAAAGTCATACTAGTGAACACAGATTTTTGTTTTTCCTTTTTCTTAAAACTTGCATGTTCATAGCATATTTATCTAATAGGTTTAGGCTCAAGATTTCAGACCTTCATAACTGGTCTTACAGTTTTATTTTGCATTTTTTTTCCTTGAAAGAACATAGGTTTTTATATAAGAACTGTATCTGCTAACACCAAGCTATGGGATTTTTGAATTGAGGTGTTGCCTCATTTCTCTCTGTTAGTTTTTTTTCAGATAAATTTTAGAAGTACGAGAAAATCCTTGTTAAAGCTCTGTATTGTTTCAAAAATACTTTCCTTAGCACTTCTCTTTTGACCTGTGTTTTGAGTGCTATATCGCTCTGACACTCTAGACAAATGAAAAATACCTTACTGACAGATTAGATTGCTGTCTTTTTTCTATGAAATTCGTGTAAAATTTGGTACATAATTTAAGAGCAGATGACTGATGCAGAAACAACTTTCCATGAACATTTTGCTTCTTGCCAGTTTAGAAGCAGTCTACTCCATTTTTAGTGATATACTTAAATAGATAATATAAGCAGTATAGAAACAAACCTCAAGCAAAATATAAAGTGTTATAAACTACACTAGAGAATAAATGGTGGTTTGGAAAAACAATTATTTTCTATGCTTTGCTCTTATGCCACATACAAAACTTGGTAAGATTATTTCCATTAAACTCCCTAAGAACTGTGAATTAGGCACTATACATATATTTGAGAGAGAACATTGAGCTTAGAGTGTTAAAATTGTACACTACACATCTTTCTACTAATAAGTAATATGCTCAAAACTCAAACCAGTATTTCTTTAATTGTACAGTGCATGAGTTTGCCTCTTTGATAAGAAAATTAAATAAATTTCTTTCAAGCTACATTTTTCTAAATATGCCAATTTCACAAGGATATTTTCTTGTTTGTAGACATCTAGAAGAGCCTCAAAGGAGATATGTGATACATAATATAATTCACTGGTTTTAACTTTTATTTAAATACTATAGGTATTAAAATCAAATAAGTAAATAAAATGGCTGTTATTTAAATGAAGTATAAAAACTAAAGCATGTCTGAGAAGTGGTAATTACCAAGACTTAAACTTTTTGATGTCACTTATAATTGGATTGCTTATTTCTCTGTTAAAAATGATGAGAAAATGCATACAATTTTCATTTGGTAGTATTGCTCAAATTACTATTTCTTTATTTCATTAGTTGAATGAACTGTATTAACCAAGCATATTTCATTAATCTACTTCTTAGAAATGTCTTGATTGCTAGACTTTAAAAGTATTAACTTCTAAACAGACACCATTGACTATAGCTAAGTTATGTATTTTTGACAATATTTTAGAGCATTGATTATTATATGTTTAAATATTATTAAAGAACCAACTGCTCAGAATGAACCATCCAAGATTATCACTTAAAAATAATTATTGTATATCCATATGTTAGATTTATTCTTTCTTCCATTAAATTTTCACATATGTATATTGAATAGTTCCATTTTGAACTTTCTATACTAGATGCTAGAATACAATGGAGAGTGAGATAAAGTGATGCATCCATTGTCCTTAGGTGGCTTATGTTCTAACTGTGTTGTTGTTTAGTTGCTAAGTCATGTCCAGCTCTTTGAGATCCCATGACTGCAGGTCTGTAGCATGCCAGGCTCCTCTGTCCACAGGGATTTTCAGGCAAGAATACTGGAGTGGGTTGCCATTTCATTCTCCAGGGGAAATCTTCCCAGACCAGGGATTGAACCCATGTTTCCTGCATTGGCAGGTGAATTTTTTACCACTGAGCCACCAAGGAAGCCAGATGTTCTAAGACAGGAAGGTAAAATTGAAGAATTACACTAAATGGCTATAGAGAATGCTCTCTGAGGGCATAACAAAGAGGAATCTGATCAAGATTTTAGACGACTTTCTTGAGTAAGTGATGATTGAGTTAAGGTCTAAAGGATGGCTATATTGTGTATCTGTTAAGAAAGAGGTTGTAAAAACAGACCATTTTCAAGACTGAGGGAATGGATGAGAGGAAGTTGTCCGTCCATTCCTCTGGAGAGACTGTTGTGAGCCAGAGGAAGGGAAGAAAAGTGAACTGATGAAATACAGAGAAAAGTGGACTAGCTTCCCTATAAGGCTGGAGAAGATATCTCGCAGACTAGTAGGCCTTGGATGTCATATGAAGGGTTTTATTCTCACAAGCAATGGGAAGTTCTTGGAGAGTGTGCCAAGAGTCTTCCAAGAGGAAGACAATTAGCAGGCTGATTTAGTAGACAAGGACAAAGATGAAGTTAGTATTGACAAAGTTAATGGGAGTAGGGATGGAGGGTTGTGGACAGATTTAAGAAATATTTAACATGTGAACTTGATAAATTTTTTTTTTTTTTTTTAGAGTAAAGCATTTAACGAGCTACAAGGAATAGAAAAATGCAAATAGAAAATATAAAAAAAATAATACGCAGTTTTAGCACCTTTAGCATGTTAAATTTAACATGATGCATTTTAGATCATTAGACATTCACTTAAAAATCAATGTAGCCATACAAAAGTCTAGTGGGTCCATGAAAAGTGTTCAACAGCATTAGTTATTTACTTCTCCTAATCTTGAGATACTTGGGATCTGAAAGAAGAAACATTCTTCTTTTAAAATAGTTGCAAAGGAGAGGAAATATCTTTGTAGAAAGACCACACTTAAGATAGAAGGAACATTGGAAGAAATATTTGAGATAGGTTCTTAATCATGGAACATGGTTTCAGATTTTGCAGTGAGAAAAATGTGAAAAATGGTATTGAAACAAAAATTGAGGATATGATTGATTATTACAATGGTGCTTACATGAGGTGTTAAAATTCCTCTTCTTGGGCTCTAAAATCGCTGTAGATGGTGACTGCAGCCATGAAATCAGAAGATGATTGCTTCTCAGCAGGAAAGCTATGACAAACCTAGACAGTGTACTGAAAAGCAGAGACATTACTCTGCTGATGAATTTGCGTTTAGTCAAGGCTATGGTCTTCCCAGTGCTCATATAGTGTTGTGAGAGCTGGGCTGTAAAAAAGGCGGAGCACCAAAGAATTGATGTCTTCAAGCTGTTGTGCTAGAGAAGACTACTGAGAGTCCCTCAGACTGCAAGGACATCAGACCAGCCCGTCTTAAGGGAAATCAACTCTGAATACTCATTGAAAGGACTGATACTGAAGCTGAAGTTCCAGCATTTTGGTCACCTGATGTGAAGAGCCGACCCATTGGAATGTCCCTGATGCTGGGAAAGATTGAGGGCAGAAGGAGAAGAGGGCTTCAGAGGACGAGATGGCTGGATGGCATTACCAGTGCAGTGGACATGAACTTGGGCAAAATTCAGCAGATGGTGAGGGACAGGGAGGCCTGTCTTGCTGTAGTCCAAGGAGTGGCAAGGAGTCAGACACAACTATACAGCTGAACGATAACAGCAACAATGTGGATTAAGTCCCATTAGTCACTAGGGTAAGGATGTTCATGCCCTTGAACCTAATAGCACCCAAGGCAGAACTGTATCCTGTAAGTAAGGCTCAAAGTCTTTGCATTAAGTAGTTAATCCATTACTTTATTTTTAGTTGGTGTTGGGAAGTGAAGGAAGTTCAGCAGTACTTTGAGTCACAGAGAAAACAAGTTGGAGCAACATGACCTCATAGTAGGATATTTTCTGTGATCTGAGGCATGTCTGTGTTATGTATTAATTTGGAATGACTATTAATTTTTTGGTTCCTCCATTGTCTGACAATACCTTGAGGGGGTTCTCCTTTTATATTCACCTCTTCTTTTTCCTAGTTAAGAGGATTAATAAGAACTGTCTATCAAATATTGGTTTATAAAGCAAGACCAAGTTAGTGTTAGAGTTAGGATTTTGTTGCTTGTGGCATTGCTACACGGTTGTGAACCATCAAATGGTGACTTTTTCTTCCTTCTGAGACCCACCTTCTCAATTCAGCTGCTGAATGAAATGCCACGTTGGCCACAAGAATAAGAACTAGAATTACTGAACTCATTCTTTAATTTGATATTTGAAAATTAAAAGCCGAAATAAGAACCTTGCAGCTGTATATCAAAGGTAAAAATATTTTCTTTGATTTTTTCTTTTATGCACTTATATATTTATTTATTTTATAGGATATAAATATTTATGGAGCAGAATGCGGAATTTATAAGACATGACACTTCATGTACATTTTGTGCTTGAAATAGAGTGCTTTCATTATCCAATGCTGTTTTGGACATTTCACTGCTAAAATATGTAGTAGGATTATATAATAGATGGAATTATTATAAATATAACTTCATGTCTTTTGGACTAGTCTGGTCCAGTAATAGTTGATATTTTTCATTTAAATTTACCTAAATGGTGTTTTAATGGTCTATCTCCTTATCTTATCTTCCTTTATTGTTCCAGAATTTACAAACATATCCAAGGAAATAAAGGTAAAGAAATGAAGAGGAAGATAGCAGTCATATAGATAAGACAGAAGGATAAAATTCATCCTGTAAGATAGCAAGTCTAAACAGGGGTATGATAAATCTATTCCATTTCTATGCAGGCAGAAAACACCAGGAGTATCTTTAACTGGGGTATTCAGTAGTTCAGTTCGGTTCAGTTGCTCAGTCATGTCCCACTCTTTGCAACCTCATGGACTGCAGCAAGGCAGGCTTCCTTGTCCATCACCCAACTCCCAGAGCTTGCTCAAACTCATGTCCATTGAGTCGGTGATGCCATCCAACCATCTCGTCTTCTGTCGTCCCCTTCATCTTTTCCAGCATCGGGATCTTTTCCACTGAATCAGCTCTTCTCATCAGGTGGCCAAAGTATTGGAGTTTCAGCTTCAGCATCAGTTCTTCCAATAAATATTCAGAACTGATTTCCTTTAGGATGAACTGGTTTGATCTCCTTGCAATCCAAGGGACTCTCAAGAGTCTTTTCCAACACCACAGTTCAAAAGCATCAGTTCTTCAGCATTCTACTTTCTTTATGGTCCAACTCTCACATTCATATATGACTACTGGAAAAACCATAGCTTTGACTAAATGGACTTTTTTTGGCAAAGTAATGTCTTGGCTTTTCAATATGCTGTCTAGGTTGGTCATAGTTTTTCTTCCAAGGAGCAAGTGTCTTAATTTCATAGCTGCAGTCACCAACTACAGTGATTTTGGAGCCCAAGAAAATAAAGGCTGTCACTGTTTGCATTTTTCCCCATCTATTTGCCATAAAGTGATAGGACCAGATGCCATGGTCTTCGTTATTTTGAATGTTGAGTTTTAAGCCAGTTATTTCACTTTTCTCTTTTATCAAGAGGGTCTAGTTCCTTTCACTTTCTGCCTTAAGGGTGGTGTCATCTGCATATCTGAGGTCACTGATATTTCTCGCAGCAATCTTCATTGCAATTTGTGCTTCACTCTACCCAGCATTTCGCATGATGCACTCTGCATATAAATTAAATAAACTAGGTGACCATACACAACCTCAATATACTCCTTTCTCAGTTTGGAATCAATCCATTGTTCCATGTCCGGTTCTAACTGTTGCATGTTGACCTGCTTACAGATTTCTCAGGAGGCAGGTAAGGTGTTCTGGAATTTCCATCTCTTTAAAAATTTTCCACAGGTGTTGTGATCCACACAGTCAAAGGCTTTAGAATAGTCAATAAAACAGAAGTAGATGTTTTTCTAGAATCCTCTTGCTTTTTTGAAGATCCAGCAAATATTAACAGTTTGATCTCTGGTTCCTCTGCCTGTTCTAAATCCAGCTTGAACATCTGGAAGTTGTCAGTTCACATACTGTTGAAGCCTAGTTGGAGAATTTTGAGCATTACCTCACTAGCTATGAGATGAGTGCAATTGTGCAGTAGTTTGAATATTCTTTGGCATTGCCCTTCATTGGGATTGGAATGAAAAAGGACCTTTTACAGTTCTGTGGCCACTGCTGAGTTTTCCAAATTTGCTGGCATATTGAGTGCAGCACTTTTGCAGCATCATCTTTTAGTATTTGAAATAGCTCAGTTGGAATTCCATCACCTCCAGTAGCTTTGTTCATAGTGATGCTTCCTAAAGGCCACTTGACTTTGCACTCCAGGATGTCTGGCTCTAGGTGAGTGATCACACCATCATGGTTATCTGGGTCATGAAGATCTTTTTTGTATAGTTCTTCTGTGTATTCTTGCCATCTCTTCTTAATGTCTTCTGCTTCTGTTAAGTCAATACCATTTCTGTCCTTTATTGTGCCTATCTTTGTTTGCATGAAATGTTCCCTTGGTATCTCTAAATTTCTTGAAGAGCTCTGTAGTCTTTCCCATTCTACTGTTTTCCTCTATTTCTTTGCATTGATCACTTAGGAAGGATTTCTTATCTCTCCTTGCTGTTCTTTGGAACTCTGCATTCGGATGGGTATATCTTCCTTTTCTCCTTTGCATTTCACTTCTCTTCTTTTCCCAGCTATTTGTAAGGCCTCCTCAGACAACCATATTGGATTTTTGCATTTCTTTTTCTTAGGGTGGTTTTGATCACTGCTTCCTGTACAATGTTAAGAACCTCTGTCCATAGTTCTTCAGGCACTCTATCAGATCTAATCTCTTAAATCTATCAGATCCACTGTATAATCGTAAGGGATTTGATTTAGGTCATACCAGAATGGTTCCTTTGTTTTCCCTACTTTCTTCAGCTTAAGTCAGAATTTTGCAATAAGGGGTTCACAATCGGAGCCATTTAGTAGTAGTGCAATCTAATTATCTTTGATGTTCCACCAAATTCTGGAATATCTTTTAGAACCCAATTTAAAGCATGATATTTGGGGAAAGGAGGGAATGTTTCCCTTCCCAGAGGCTTGTCTTCACTGTACACTAAATTCAACCTGTCTGGTTGTCTGCCCAGTGATGCGAGGTGATGCAGTGAACAACTGAATAGTCAATCTGTGACACTGACTTCTTTCTTAATCTGGTCCCTCGAGTGCGTTTCTGAAAGATGGCTGTATTTTTATTTACATCCTGCAGGTATTGTTGAAACAAAATGCATGTAATTTGACGTAAGTTTCTTTGCTGATCTGCTCTTGCACCATTCTGATGCCATACCTAGTCACAATTCCATGACAGAGTTAGAAAAGTGTCTCCAGTCCTCTTGTGTCTACACAGAAACACAACTTTTCTACTCTACAACTACCATTGAATGACAGCCAGAGTCTTCTTTATTAATCTTGCTTGTTTCCTGTATTTCAGCTAGTATCTAAGCATGGGCTCTGACAACTGTAATTCTTTAAAAAGTGGAATAAGCTTTCTCCCCAAGATTTATTTTTTAGGAAGTGAGAGAAGGGTGCAGTGTCCTCTCTGATAGGAAACATTCCTCTTTCCTTGATTTCCGAAGTCTTTGTTATTTGTAGTTCTGCGGGTCTTACTGCATCTAGGAAAAGAGAGAGCAGCAATTTTAGTAATAACTTTCACAATTTGGTTAATTTCTTAGATTTATGAGACTTAAATCTAGATCCATAGATTTTTCACCCAAAAGTTAAATATGTCTCACATATGTTCTCAAGTCCCTCTCTGAGAGCTGCCATTAGTTCACGCCTCATGACAAAAATGAAAAGTGATAGACAGGAGAGTGATATTGGAGAACAGAATGCTTCAGTTAACACATCACCATATTTAAATATCCTAACATGTATTTATTTATGTATTTTTTTCTTTATAAGATACAACATGTGGAAAGCCATAAAATCATAAGCTGTGTTTTCTGAAAATTATTGATGTAGTAAAGAGAATTATTAATAAAACTTACCAAAAGACCACCCCATTTTGAACATTTTGAAGCTATGGGGAGCAGCATTTCAGTTTCTCTGGTAAGATTTTCAATGGCATTCTGCTAACTTCTTGTGGCAAAAACGCTTTTGGAAGAAAAAGAATGTCCCAAGGGAAAGGAGGATTTGTGTGCCTGTGGGTACCCAGCAGGAAGTTATGCATAAGCAATTTGAGGGCTGATCAGCATCTCTGAGAACAGATCTAGCTGGAGAGTAAGATCAGAGAAGAAAGGAATGATCAAGGTCTCTCCCTAGATTTCCCAGATTTCAAGCCTAGAAGACACTCCCAGGCCTCTCAGTATCAAGAGCACAGATTTTGAAATGTATCCCCTTAACATGTTCAATCGTTTTAACTCTAAGCACACAAAGGTATGCCTGTGTTATGCTTCAGAACTTGTAGTACTCTTTTCTTTCTTTAGTCCAGTTAGCATTTTATGCCCTAGTTTATTCTCTTATTTGAATTCATTAATTTTTTTGCATATTCATCTTTTCCTTTTAATCTTTGAGTCCGTTTGTTTTTATAATCTCACAGTTTAATTGTTCTTAGTTGATTTATCTTTTCTTACTTTTTGTAAGACTTTCTTTTATCTCATGTTTACTTTGTTCTTATGCTACTTATTTACCTAGTTTCTTCTTATTGCCTTTAGGCTTTGTTTTAATTATTTCCCTTTTGTGTTATCTATTTTTCACTGCAGTTTTACATTTTTTATTATCTTCTTTTCCCTTTCTTATCTTTATTTTAGTTTATCTTAATATAGCAAGCAGAGAGCACTAAAACACTTGAAGAAAGAAGTGAGTAGAGTCCACTCTGTGTCCAAAGCAAGGGAGATCGCCCCCTTTTCCCCTGTCCCTTTGGTTGGTCCTGTCTTTTCCAGGCAATGAGCATCTATTCTCAAACTTTCTATCTCCAAAGCCTTACTTTAAGAAAGGCAGGATTGTACAGTCGTTAAAGTCACAGTCTTGGGAATAAAGCAGAACTTGATTCACAGTAGAACTCTGCTCTCAAGAATATCACCTAGCCTCTACCACTTGAGGTTTTCTCTTTTGTGGTTGTAACCATTTGTAATTTACAAATGGTGTGTGGATTAGTTCTCTTGAAGCATATTTTCTAATTTCTAAATTCCCTCTTCCACTAATAAAAAGACCAGGATATGAATAACACTTAATCATGTTGCGATAAGGGCAGCAACCACAGTTTGTACTTATATTACCCCTTAAAAACATAAATCTGCCTTCTGTTAAGCAACTGATACTGATCTCAGTGTCTGTCATTTCTGGGCCGAATAGACTATCGTGGATGGTTTCCTTCTTTCATTAACCTTCTGTTTTTTTTTTTTTTTTTTTCCTCTGACTCCCTTTTCCCTTTGACAAGGAAGAGAATTGTCCTTTAAATAAGGTCTAAAACTCTGAATTTCTGTTAAAATAGCCTAAAACAGCCAAAATGCTACCTAACGGCTGGTACCCTTATTCTCGTAATACTTGTCCATTTAGTTTGTTCACTGATTCCAATTAGTGCTTGTCGAGAGCCACATTCCACTGACAGATTTTAACAACATCTTGCATTAACTGACTGTGCCTTGTACTTGTTCTCAAATTTCTCTGCTGGAAAGCTGTGGAGTAAAATATTGAGGCAAGTCTCTGACCTATATTATAAGTTAATGTCCAGAGTTTACCTTTTGGCAATATAATTGTTAGGATAGCAGATAATATTGTGTGTGAGTTTAACTTGCTTTCCCATGGAAAATGGAGCTTGCATGGGCTTCACTGGTGTCTATTTCAGCGTGCCAATTCTCAAAGTAAAAATATGGCTTATATAAATATAGATTGAGCAAATTAATATCAATTATTTTTAGATCATTTAGTCCCAATATGAGCTTGTTTCAACATATGTTTCTCATCTCCATTAAAATAGAAGTTATATCTTAATGTCTTTTACTTCAAGATGCCTTCATTTTACCTAAGATGTGATCCTTTGGAAAAGGTATTAGGCCATATTAACCATAGCTTAGGAAAGTCTATCTCTTACACAACTCAACAGATAATTTGCTTTCACAGGTCACATGCATTTTTAATTAATATATTCTAAACTGCGCTGTTATGTTTTATTAAACTGAAGCTTTTTTCCCCTTTTGCTAAACAATTCTTAAGAAGAGTAGAGATATTTTGCATACAATTATATTTGTAATTGTAAACTAGTGTTTGAATTTTTCACATAATCAATGATATTCAGTTGGTTTTCCTCCAGATGCTGAGATATGAGAACAATAATGTTTGAATATCAAGTTATCTGATTCATAAACAAGGCACATTCTTCTATGACTCATGATCAGGTTTCTCACATGAACTGGAACTTATGATTTTAGATGTCACAATCAAATCCAGCTCTTATATCTTAGTGCTTAGTCTCAGATATCAAATAAAATTTCTAATAGCCAAGTGACATAGATACTTTTTGCTAACTGCCTTCCAAAACATTTGTCATTCTTCATTAGATTTTTTAAAAATTATTTTAACATATTATCCTCTTTGTCCTTTGACTTCTTAACATTCAAAACAATTCAAAACAATTATTTCTGCATCAGGAGCACTATTTGTCACATCAACTGTCTTGTCATTTACAACCTACTATATATGACAACTTTTCAAGGATACATCCTGACACATTTTTGAGACCTTAGAATTAAAGCTTTCAAATTAATATTTTCTTCTAGAAAAAACTATTCTCTAAATACAATAGGAGAACATAATTTTCCATTTCCATAAACTTAATTCCAGATATAAACTATATTAAAATGTTTTCTTTTAATCACATATAGTATACCATGTTTTACATATGTATATCATGCATACATACATATGTATAATATACCATATGTATATTATATATAATGCATATTATACATTATATATATAATTATATATTATGCATTATAATATATATATATGTATAATGCTGCCATGATGAATTAACATTTTTGAGCTTTTTTTTATTGTAAGTATATTTCTTATACTTAATATGCTCCTTTCAGTTGATTAAATAAGTATGAGGTAGAAAAAATATAAAAAGCATTTCTAAGACACAATTCTGCTTAATGAGGTTGAGCACTATAATGGTCCAACATTTGAGCAACTTTGAAATTTTTGTATATTTTGGATCCTTATGGAAACTTTTGGATCTTTTACAGCAATTGTAAAACCACTTTGTTAATTCTTGAATTAGCTTTGTAGGAGGTAGATAATACTTGGAAAAATCTGTATTACAGTGATGTTTTGCATTAATGGCTAGCATTTTTTAACATATAGTTGACTAAAAAGTTAGATTAATTTAGCTTACTTTTAAATTTGCAAACATGGCAAAAATAGATCAAACTCATTAGCATTTTCAAATTATTAACAGTATTGTTCATATTTAGTATTTCAAACTTCAGTAATACCCACATTTGATAATGCAACTTGATTAAATAATTGTTTTCTCTTTACACTTAATTCCATATCAAAATTTGAAATGAGAAAGACACCATTCAGTAAGATATAATGCTCATTAAGCTTTATTTGTTCATAAAATCATGTACCTTTCTTATTTGCTTTCAGCTAGAAGGTTCATGGTTATTGTGTTGAACATCATAAATTTATGAGTAATATCTCATTGTCTTTATTTAGGCAGATCCTGACCACAGACCTATTCAACAAAATTATTTAAATTTGAATGACAAAACTTTTCAGCTGCAATTCTTTCAGAAATTTTGAGACATAAATAAAGCAGCTGGTTATTGTTCTCTTTACAAAGAAACCTTAGATTAGCCAAGGCAGTATCAACATGGTGCAGTAGGAAGACCCCGAGCTCACCTCCTCCCATGAACGCATCAAGACTACAACTGCATATAAACCAACTCTTGCTGAGAATGACCTGACAACTAACAGCGTGATTCTTCTACAATCAAAGTTGTGGAGGGGGAAAAAGAGCCATGCAGAGTCTGGAAGGGGAGAGAAGTGATCTAGTTCAGACGTGCACATTTAGCAGGTGACCCAGAAGGTGAGTGAAATATCACCAATTTGGGAATCCTTCCTAAGGAGTGATGGGTTCAAGCGTTATAACAGGCACCCCAGTCCTGGGGTCCAGTACCAGGAAGATGAGCCCCCTTTGTTGGTTTGAAAACAAGTGGGGCTTCCCAGAGGGCTGTAAGATACAGAGATTCTGCTCTTGAAGAGCATGCGTGAAGACTGGTTTGCTCCCACTCCCAGATTAGAGGCAGCAGATTGAAAACCACCTGGTGCCAGCACTGCCCAGGCAGAGTTGCTAGCCTTCACCATGTCCCTGTGCCAGCCCGCTGTGCTCCAGGATTGCTCTTGGCTTAAGGCCAAGACTGCCATTGCAGTCATGTGCACTCACACACTGATAAAAAGTGGGCCAACTCAAAATTGCAGTTCAAACCCCTTGGGCCTTGGCCCTGCCGGTAACCAAAGCTGAGGCCACCATTGCCATCACATGCATGCACTGGGGGAAAGAGGAGGCAACTCAGAAGTCTAACTCCAAACTCTCAGGCCACCAATGCTATCTCTGACCAAGGTGGAAACCACTGCCACCATTGCATGCACGTAGTCACAACAAGGATAAAGTGGAACCAGCTTATTTATGCAGCCCCAACCCCTCAGGCTGCAACACTGCCTCTGACTGAATTAGAGACCAGCATTGCCTTTGCACATGTGCTTCACTGGGAAAAATCCAGATCACAAGTGCTGCTCCAGCTACTGGAGCATAGATTGAGAAGTCAGGCATGTGCCCAAGGAGTCCTTGGAGAAGAAGCATTGCTTGTCATGGGTATCAGATAATCATGAACTAGTGAGGTGGTGGCCCTGATGGTGATCAAACGTAACAGTTAATTGTTGGAATCACAGTACCTGTCTTCTCAATCTTGAATGCTCTACTCTACTTGTTAAAAAAAAAAAAATTATCTTAGAATAAATAAACAAAAAAAATGAGAGGATTACATAATATTCATTGCATCAGTGTTGTGTTCATAAAAACAGCCTCCTTTCCTAGTTTAATCACAGACTTGGAGGAATTAGATTTCTTGTGATTTTACAGCAAATGACATTTCAACACAGATGTTGAAGTCCAGGTCCCATAATAGATTCAGACTAGTATCTTCAATATTTGCAAAACTGACTAATAAATTGGTATTTCACACAGGTGAAGTCTATATAATATATGCTTTTTTGTTATTCTTATCTTATTTTTACCAAATTAGATTTTTTTTAGCTTAGATTATAATAAAATTTACTTTGGAAAACTATGCTATTTTTATCTTTCACATGTTGTTCTAAAAAATTGTCTTACATAATCATTTTCTGTTGATCTCTCCTTGAAGACAATTAAGGTATGAGAATTGAGACATTTTAGGATTCCAAGAACCTTAAGTGAAATCCGTATTGAGAAAGGAGTTGGTTCCAGATTTTATGCTATTGATCATAGGAAAGTCAGAAATGCCCCATCTAGGGCTGAAAGTCCACCAAGAATCAACACAGTCAAAAAAGGGCCCATCCAAATAGGTCAGGCCAAAAGGAAAAACCCAGGTATGATGGATGAACCTAGAAGATGAAAGAATCTAGTTTAAGAGAAAAATAAGCTAGGTATCATGAAATACTAGAATATGAAGGGAGATGTGATTTTATAAGTAAATTGAGGTCTCCCTTATGAGAGAAATGATGCAATTGTTCATCACAGGCCAGCTTGGTAAATTATTGAATTATATGTAAAAAATATTTTTTAGGTTTATGACAACTACTATTTGACTAAAAAGCAAAATTTATCCATCAGTATTTACTCGCATGCATTCTGCCTGCTAAATCGCTTCAATCATGTCCAACTCTTTGCAACTCTATTGATCATAACCCACCAGGCTCCTCTGTTCATGGGATTCTCCAGGCAAAAATACTGGAGTGGGTTTCCATGCCCTCCTCCAGGGGATTTTCCCAGCCCAGGAATCAAACCTGCATCTCTTATGTCTTCTGCATTGGCGGGCAGGTTCCTTACCACTAGTGCCCCCTGGAAAGCCCACTGAGTACAGAAAACCACATTACTTCTCAAAGCAGTTCATCGAGGTGGAAGTCAAGGTGGGAAATCACTCCTTTGACAATCTTAATGTTTTGATATTAATATTAACTTAAACCTTTGATAAAAGTAAATTTTAAATAAACTTAAGTAGTGCACCCTTTCATTAGTGAAAAATCACTAAATTACTCCAATAAAATGAAATAACTGAGAAAGAATGTTTATAATAAATTAATTCTTAAAAATGAAGAAGTTTGATTATAACTGATAAATAATCTTTTTTTCTCATTAGATTTTGATCACCATCAAGTATCCTGACAATAAGATTTTATTTACTCAAACATTTCCTGTTTTATTAATGAAAATATTAACTATTAAAAAGAATATGAGATAAAATAGGAATAGGAAATCTAGACCAGAGAAAACAGAAGTACATTTATGTTCCCAGCAAGACCATCATGATATATTTAAGTTGAAGTTTAAATTGATCTCAACTGAACAGCAAGTCTTTAGGGACTAATAATCTCTTCCCTATTTCAAAGTATCTGAAATAAAGAGATATTATCTATTCTCTGGGGCAAGGAAGAATCTTGTCCCAAAGTTACATTTTAAAATAAATATATTCTAGGTTATATATATGTGTACTGTGTAGAGAGCAATATCCTCAACATTTGTATAGTAAAACAAGAAAATATAAGAAAGGATCAGAAGTAGAAATTCTTGTAGTCAAAACATTATTATGAGGGCTATGGGATGTTAAGATGAGTGTAAAGGGTATGACAAGTTGAAGAAAGACTATCTTTCCTAGATTTTTCAATCATAAATGACCTCATAAAATTTCAATCATTATCATAGTTCTCTAAATAGCAAGAAAATTGTGTAAATTGTTATTACTAAGTATAAACATTGCACATTTCTATGTTTTAAAATCCTATTTTGCCATTTTAAAAGATATGGACCTTTCTCCACCTAGACTTGAATCTCCATCTCGAGATTCAAATATGTGCTAAGTAATTTTGCTCTGTTCTAGGTGTACAACTTATTTTATTTTGTTCAAAGTAGATCTAGAAGGAATTAAACTTAATAAATATTAATTAATAACTATTGCAAAAAAAAGGCACCTGAAATATTTGGCTTTCTTGTCATGAGTCAAAATAATGTCATATTGAAATATCCATATAGTCCATTACAAAACTACAAAGTACACAAAATTCCCAAGGTCTTGGGAATCTATGGAAGTAAATATACCTTACTGATTTTCAGCATTCAAGGACCAACCTTAGACAAAACATTTAAAATTCTTAAGTGATATCATGCTTAATCATTAGGAATTCTGGTTTCTATTTTTTATTAATGACATAGCTTTCTAAGTATATCATAATTTGCAAATCCAATGAACTTTTTTCTAGTATATCTTAAACCCACTGAAGTATTTAAAATGTTCAGTGATACATTTATTATCCTAATATATTTTTCTTTATCATAAAAGATAATTTTATCTCCTAATTATCCTTATTTTACTTAGACTACATTTTTGCCTGTCCCACTATGGATATGGAAATCCAAATTTCTGTTCTGCACCCTGTTTCTTCTATCTCTACAGTTAATTCTATCTTTTCTGTATTTCACACAGATGGAGATTGCCCTTCTCATAAAGTTTGAAAATCCTTCCATCATCTACAAGTTACTCAAAGACCTGGCACCTGCTGTCTCCTCTGGCTGCATCTCCGCTGAACCACTCCCTTTCAGTCATTATGTATGCCCCAGATACTCTGGATTCATTCTTTCTGAAAATGCCAATATTATTCCTATCACAGAACCTCTGAATTACTTTCCTCTGCCTGGGTTTCTCTACCTGCAGAACTTGTTAGCACCACAATTTTTTTGTCTTTGTTTTTCTTTGTTTTTAAGGTGAATTCTGGCTTTATTTTAAAATAATTTTGTATTGGATGGTATTTGATTTACAATGTTATGTTAGCTTCTGCTGTACAGCAAAGTCAATCAGTTATACATATAATATATCCAATCTTTTGTAGATTCTTTCCCCATATAAGTGGTTGCAGAGTACTGAGTTGAGTTCCCTGTGCTAAGCAGTAGGCTCTTATTTATCTATTTTCTATATCCTTGCCTGCTCAGTTGCTTCAGTCATGTCCAACTCTTTGCGACCCTATGAGCTGTAGCCTGTCAAGCTCCACTCTTCATGGGATTTTACAGGTAAGAATACTGCAATGGGTTGCCATGCCCTCCTCCAGGGGATCTTCCTCATGCAGGAATCAAACCCACATCTTCTGTATCTCCTGCATTGCAGGGATTCTTTACCCAGCAAGTCACCTGTGAAGCCCATTTCATATATAGTAGTAATAAGGGAAAGTCACTTAGTCGTATCCAACTCTTCATGACCCCATGGACTGTAGCCTGCCAGGCTCCTGTCTATGGAATTCTCCAGGCCAGAATACTGGAGTGGGTAGCCATTCCCTTCTCCAGGGGGTTTTCCCAACCCAGGGATCTAACTCAGGTCTCCCGCATAGAAGGTAGATTCTTTACCATCTGAGCCACCGGGGAAACCTACATACAGTAGTGTGTACATGTCAATCCCAACCTCCCAGTTTGTCCCTTTCCCTTTTCTCCCTTGGTAACCATAAGTTTCTTTTCTACCTCTGAGACTCTCTTTCTGTTGTATAAAGTTCACTTCTACCATTTTTTAAAGATTTAACATATAAGTGATATTATATGATGTTTGTCTTTCTCTGTTTGACTTACTTCACTTACTATGGCATTCTCTAGGTCCATCCATGTCACTGCAAGTGGCATTATTTGGTTCTTCTTATGGCTGGGTATATATATGCCACACCTTTATACATTCATCTGTCAATGGATATTTAAGTTGCTCCGTGTCCTGGCTATTGTAAATGGTGCTGCAACGAACACTAGGATACAAGTACTTTTTTGAATTACGGATTTTTCCATATATATGCCCAGCAGTGGGGTCTTATGGTACATTTATTTTTAGCTTTTTAAAGAACTTCCATACTGTTCTCCATAGTGGCTATACCAATTTACATTCCCACCCACAGTGTAGAAGAACCAGAGTGTCTTAATTGTCAGAGATCTTTAATAATTGAATGTATGAGATGAAGAAACCCATATCATTTCTTTTCCAAAGGATCTAGGTAAATGTCATTGATTTTTTACTACTGGAGCCATAGAATCACCTTGTCTTCTTCCCAGCAATAGAAATAAGAACAAGTTATATTGTTTATTATTTTTAAGGGGTGCACATAAATGTTAGGTCCATGAATCAAGGCAAATTGGAAGTAGTCAAACAGGAGATGGCAAGAGTGAACATCGACATTTTAGGAACCAGTGAACTAAAATGGACTGGAATGGGTGAATTTAATTCAGATGACCATTATATCTACTACTGTGGGCAAGAAGCCCTTAGAGGAAATGGAGTAGCCATCATAGTCAGCAAAAGAAATGCAGTACTTGGTTGCAATCTCAAAAAAGACAGATGATCTTTGTTTGTTTCCAAGGCAACCCATTCAATATCACAGTAACCCATGTCTATGTCCTAGACAGTAATGCTGAAGAAGCTGAACAGTTCTATGAAGACCTTCTAGAACTAACACCCAAAAAAGATGTCCTTTTCATTATAGGGAATTCGAATGCAAAACTAGGAAGTCAAGAAATACCTGGAGTAACAGGCAAATTTGGCCTTGGAGTACAGAATGAAGCAGGGCAAAATCTAACAGAGTTTTGCCAAGAAAATGTGCTGGTATAGCAAGCACCCCCTTCTCACAACAAAGAGAAGACTCTACAAATGGACATCACCAGATGGTCAATACTGAAATCAGATTGATTATATTCTTTGCAATTAAAGATGGAGAAGCTCTATACAGCCAGCAAAAACAAGACCAGGAGCTGACTGTGGCTCAGATCATGAACTCCTTATTGCCAAATTCAGACTTAAATTGAAGAAAGTAGGGAAAACCACTAGACCATTCAGGTGTGACCTAAATCAAATCCCTTACGATTATACAGTGGAAGGGACAAATAAATTCAAGGGATTTGATTTGATAGAGTGACTGAAGAACTGTGGACAAAGGCTTGTGACATTATACAGGAGGCAGTGATCAAGACCATCACCAAAAAAAGAAGTGCAAAAAGGCAAAATGATTGTCTGACAAGGCCTTACAAATAGCTGAGAAAAGAAGAGAAGTGAAAGGCAAAGGAGAAAAGGGAAGATATACACATTTGAATGCAGAGTTTCAAAGATTAGCAGGGAGAGATAAGAAAGCCTTCCTCAGTGATCAATGCAAAGAAATACAGGAAAACAATAGAATGGGAAAGATTAGAGATCTCTTCAAGAAAATTAGAGATACCAAGGGAACATTTCATGCAAAGATGGGCACAATAAAGGACAGGAATGGTATGGACATAACAGAAGCAGAAGATATTAAGAAGAGGTGGCAAGAATACACAGAACTATACAGAAAAGATCTTCATGACCCAGAAAACCACGATGGTGTGATCATTCACCTAGAACCAGACATCCTGGAATGTGAAGTGAAGTGGACCTTAGGAAGCATCACTATAAATAAAGCTGGTGGAGCTGATGGAATTCCAGTCAAGCTATTTCAAATCCTAAAAGATGATGCTGTGAAGGTGGTGCACTCAAATATGCCAGCAAATTTGGAAAACTCAGCAGTGGCCACGGGACTGGAAAAGGTCAGTTTTCATTCCAATTCCAAAGAATGCTCAAACTACCACACAATTGCACTCATCTCACACGTTAGTAAAGTAATGCTCAAAATTCTCCAAGCCAGGCTTCAACAGTATGTGAACCATGAACTTCCAGATGTTCAAGCTGGATTTAGAAAAGGCAGAGGAACTGGAGATCAAATTGCCAACATCTGCTGGATAATCGTAAAAACAAGAAAGTTCCTGAAAGACATCTGCTTTATTGACTATACCAAAGCCTTTGACTGTGTGGATCACCACAAACTGTGGAAAATTCTTAAATAGATGGGAATACCTGACCACCTTACCTGCCTCCTGAGAAATCTGTATGCAGGTCAAGAAGCTAACAGTTAGAACCAGACATGGAACAACAGACTGGTTCCAAAACGGGAAAGGAGTAGGTCAACGCTGTATACTGTCACCCTGCTTATTTAACTTATATGCAGAGTACATCATGAGAAATACTGGACTGGATGAAACACAAGCTGGAATCAAGACTACCAGGAGAAATATCAATAACCTCAGAGAAACAGATGACAGCACCCTTATGGCAGAAAGCAAAGAAGAACTAAAGAGCCTCTTGATGAAAGTGAAAGAGGAGAGTGAAAAAGTTGGCTTAAAGCTCAACATTCAGAAAACTAAAATCATGGCATCTGGTCCCATCACTTCATGGCAAATAGATGGGGAAACAGTGGAAACAGTCACAGACTTTATTTTTCTGGGCTCCAAAATCACTGCAGATGGTGATTGCATCCATGACATTAAAAGGCACTTGCTCCTTGTAAGAAAAGTTATCACCAACTTAGACGGAATATTAAAAGCAGAGACATTACTTTTTCAACAAAGATCAGTCTGGTCAAAGCTATGGTTTTTCCAGTAGTCATGTATGAATGTGAGAGTTGGACTATAAAGAAACCTGGCGCCGAAGAATTGATGCTTTTGAACTGTGGTGTTGGAGAAGACTCTTGAGAGTCCCTTGGACTGCAAGGAGCTCCAACCAGGCCATCCTAAAGGAGGTCAGTCCTGAAAATTTATTGTAAGGACTGATGCCGGAACTGAAACTCCAATGCTGTGGCCACCTGATGTGAAAGAGCTGACTCATTTGAAAAGACCCTGATGCTGGGAAAGATTGAAGATGGGAGGAGAAGTGGGCAACAGAGGATGAGTTGGTTGGATGGCATTATGAACTCAATGGACATGAATCTGAGTCAGCTCCATGAGTTGGTGATGGTCAGGGAAGCCTGGCATGCTGCAGTCCATGGGATTGCAAAGAGTTGGACACGACTGAGAGACTGAACTGAACTTCACTGAACATTAATGTTGTGAGAGAATATATTAATCTAGGTAGAAATGGCATCTTTACAAAGATAAGAGGCCTTCCCATCATTCAAACTGTCTGGAATGTGTGTGTGTGTCTTCCTCAATAGTATTTTAACATTTTCTCTAAGTAGATTGCATGTATTTCTAAAGATAATTTCTAGGTTATTTATCTTTTCTTGTCCATGGTTGCTGCTGCTGTTGTAATTTTTTTCCTGTGGAATATAAATGTCTCGATTTCATAAAGAATATTTTTATGTTTGTGCTCAGTCATTCAGTCATGTCCAACTCTTTGCAACCTCAGGCCCTGAAACTCACCAGGCTCCTCTGTCAGTGGAATTTTACAGGCAAGAATACTGGAGCAGGTTGCTATTTCCTACTCCAGGGCATCTATCTGACCCAGGGATCAAAACTGCGTCTCCTGTGTCTCCTGCTTTGGCAGGCAGATTCTTTAACACTGAACCACCAGTGTTTACATGGAATTTTTTTGAAGTTATGCTTCTCCCTAAAATAGTACTCTCACCAATGAACTGAGTTGGTCTAACTTATTTTTGTATTCTTTTCCACAATGTTGTTTTTCTTCTTACACCACTTCAGTGCCTTAACTTATTTAATTCTCACAAACTCTATGAGACAGGCAATAGTACTATCCGTTATTTGTAGATGGAGTGAGGAAACAGTCAGAGAAAGGGTACATATATTTTCAAGCCTACCCAGCTATATAGGATTCCAGTTTGGTCAATTCGTTCCAGAAACAACCCTGCAACTCTAGATAGTATTTTATAAGTATTTCTTTTCATGTAAGTAGCTTTCCCTCATATATTGTGAAGTTGATAAAAATGTCGAGTATTTGGGCAGAATATTTCAATGAACTATTTCTTTTATTGTCTATCTAGTACCAAATCACCAAGGAGTATTTAGAGTAGGGGAAATCCACAACCAAAATATAAATGACTTTTAAAAAAAGCATATCCACTCCTCTAATAGCTTAAATTCTCAGAAAATAAATGTAATATCCTTTGAGGTAATGAAAAATAATATTTCTACCTGGGGATAAACTGCAGGGAGTCCTTGGAGATCGGGTAGAATGAATTAGGAAGAAAGTATGGAGCCAACAATTGCGATAGTTCTGTGTACAGAATTCCAAGTACTTCCACTTCTACTTGTATTTTTATCCTTCCTTGTTCAACCTTCATCAAACTAATGGATTCTAAACTTGACACCTTCATAGTGTTACATGTAGTATTTTTGCTGTTACTGAACTATCTTGTTTACTTATTCATTATTTTGCCTGCTTCACAGTTAAAATCTACTTTTTCATATTCTTCTTACATTCATGATTTTATGTCAGATCTTTTAATCCTATTTTACATGATGAGAATTTTTTTCTATAGGTAAATCTTCATTGCAGTTTGGGTGTTTCACTACATGAATATTAAAATAATTTTGTATTCATGACTGATTTTTCTTTTATTTTTCTTCCATCAGATACTAATATTTCCACACTATTTGATTTGTTGGTGGTTATTTTGTTTTGCTCTTTCCATCATATGTTTCCTGATCTCTTTAATCATTTTCAGTCATTTGTCTTACAGATGTGTGAATCCTATTAATTATAATCTGCTTTGGCTTGAGTTTGAGATCATTCTTCTTCAAATTGAAGAGTTCTTTATCCTTCTGTTAGTCTCTCATTTTATTTTTCTTATGTTTTCACCAGAAAAAAACCCTTAAGCGGTGTTTTTGCACATGTGATTTGTAAAATTAGGCATTCTGTTTTTAAAAAATTTATATTGATTTAGGCATTATAAATGGGTGTTCATTGGAAAGACTGATGTTGAAGCTGAAACTCCAATACTTTGGCCACCTGATGAGAAGAACTGACTCATTTGAAAAGACCCTGATGCTGGGAAAGATTGAGGGCAGGAGGACAAGGGGATGACAGAGGATGAGACAGTTGGATGGCATCACCGACTCAATGGACATGGGTTTGGGTGGACTCTGGCAGTTGTTGATGGACAGGGAGGCCTGGAGTGCTGCAATTCATGGAGTTGCAAAGAGTTGGATAGGACTGAGTGACTGAACTGAACTGAAACATTATAAAACAATAATTCTGCTTAGTTTGGTTACTCTTACAAAAGACATGTAAATAATGTACATTAAAGATGTTTCTCAAAAATATCAAGTTTTGGTCTTCTCTTAGTGAAAATATGATAATTTAGATACCTAATTACTGTTCATTACCAAAGCTTTCTTTTTTGATTATTATTGTTGAAATTCTCTTTTTTTCTCATCTTGATAGATTGTTAGTAGTAAATAAATTTATATTTCTTGTTATTGATTATATTTCATTTTAAACTTTTTGAGTAGATGAAATACTTATTTTTATAGTTTCAGTGCTCACTTTATTTCTTTCACAGTCATCTAGCCGCCCCCCGCCCCTCCGCCCAGTTCATGTTTGGCTCTATTATATAATATATGATGTTAACTAAATGAAATACATAATATATATGTATTCGCATACAAACTTTCCTACTACATTCTACTTTAATTGGTCCACAGTCACCTCAATCACAGCAGATTCTTGATGGAATTCCAGGTCTTATGCATAAATCTGCTTTTTGTTTTTTTATTCATTCTGTGTCCGTTAATAATGCACAGAGCACCTGCTGTGCCCAACTTGATAACTCTGATCTCCATTCTACTATCCCAGTAGACTGGTCATAAAGTCCATTGATTCCGTCTGTAAAATATCTCTGAATTCTATCTTTTTTCTGTAAACCCGCTACCACTTCTTTGAGCAAAGACTTTATTTTCTCTCCTTGAACATTTATTAGTTACCTAACTGATACTCCCAATCATGTTTTTTTTTGTTTCCTTCCTCAGATGTTTTAACTATCAGCAGAAGCTCTTTCTGACTTTATTGGTTCATTATACAACTTCCTCTCTGCATTTCTTCAATAATCTGTCACATCAAGAAAAGAAAACAAACAAAAAATAATTCTACTGAAGTATAGATGCTCTTTGTGCCCAAATGTATGTTTAACTTTATTTACAGTCTCACTGGTTGCCATCTCTCCATAGATCCTGCCTGCAATACACAGTCTCTATGCCAGCCACATGCAATAGTGCTGTTCTACACTTTTATTCCTTCCTATATATTCTCTTGCCTAAGATAGTGGGATGTGAATTGCCCTTAAAGACTGAAGATACTGAATCTAATTCTTCATATTTTAACATATATAAATTTTAATTTTTCTTAAATAATTTATGGACTTAAAGATAATAACATCTGTCTTTCAGCCCTATCATCATCATTGATGAAATTGCAATTAAATATCACCAAGTGCATTTACTAATTCACAGTAGTATTTGTTGGTCTGTATTTTCTTTTTTTCTGCATGAGAAACATTGCCTACTAAGTGAAAAGTCTCCTTTGTTTACCCCCGTCCTTTTGACACCGTCATTCCACACCATGTGCTTCCATATCCCTTGCACACATCAGAGAGCACCCATTGCTCCTGATTACAATTATTTGATTAAGCATTGGTCTCTGTCACTAAGTTGTCCCTTCTCCAAATACAATCTTGCTTTTGGCACGTGTTGTCTTTCTTTATCATGTAGTAAAAATGCCTGGCAATAAAAAAGGCACTTAACAAATTTTTTATTTTTTTCCCTGAAAAAAAATCACACTAAGAAAATAAATATATTTGTATGTTTGTTACATAATCTTTAAATTACTGGCTAATTGAGATCACCGTGAGTTGTGTTTACTTCCATATTTAAGTGGTGTTTTCTTGCTGACATTTGATAAGTCATTTATTAACAATTATTTAGTAGTACAGGAATGGTGTTGAATAATTCATCTTGCCCTATTCACCTCTCAAAAGGTAATGACCTAGTTTCATGATCTTTGTGTGTTTTTCTATTTGATTTCATAGGCAATTCAACAAATTCTTGGTGAGTGGCCACTACGTGTAAGGTAATGTTGTTATTAATTAAAATTAATTTTTAGCTTACACTAATTGTATTTTCAAAATGATGGCAGAAAAAAAGGAAATCCTTGTACCAGGTTATTATGCACAGGTCCAATTCAATAAATACTAAGCATCCACGATCTGGCTGTAAATATCCTATGTGATAGAAATATAATAATTGAATGTAACTTTATCTATGCCCTTGCAGAAATTACAGTGCTTTATGGAGGCTGTATTTTCACTTAGCTAAGTGTTTTTTTTTTTAAATATTCAGTTGTAAAACATGCTATATTGTTTATGTTACATAATTTCTAATGTTAAATTTCATTTCATTAAAATTTTATTTTATAATTATGTAGAAACAGTTTATAAATTGTTTCAAAAGAATGGGAGAATAAGAATGATAAGTAGAACTTATTTAGCACTTACCATGTGCTAAATACTTTGCTCTGTAGTTTGGTATATTTTCACATTTAAGTCTTAAAACAATCCTTATGATATAGATACTATTGCTTGCCACTGTCCTAACTCCCGTGACAAGAAGTCTTGGGCTTAAACAGATTTGGAAACTTGTCCAACATTTCAAAGAAGTATTTGGGAAAATACAGATTTAAACACATTCTGCCTGACCATGACCTCAGATAGTTATTGTCACCACACTGAACACCCTCAATGGAAATATCTTGCATTAATGGTTTGTTACATAATAGTACTGGTAACGACCACAAAACCTTAGTGGCAAATGAAAATCAACATATATTTTTGGCCCTTTTAAAATTTCCTCTCAATTTAGCTGATCAGCATTGGGCCAGGTATTGTTTTGTTCATCTCTTTCTTGTAGTAACTCTTGCACAATAAATAAGAACTGCTGAAACTTTCATCATTCTGCCTGGAAATCTCATAACTCAAGATCCAATTTAACGGTTATTTCTCTTATTGGCTCTGAATTATGTCATGTTAACATAGATCTTTTCCACTCTTGGCTTATTAGGACATGCTTCTATGTTGTCTTCTAGTATTGGTATGGTCTTATTTTTTGCATTAAAATATTTCACGAACTTGGCACTATTTTTTAGTGTATCTCATTTTTTCCGAAGATAACTACAATGGTCAGAATAGCATTTCTTGAATAGTCCATTTTTTCCCCCCTGATTTGAGGGGGTTCCTTTACAACAACTAAAAACTCATGACCATTCAGTGTTTCTAGACTTTCTCTCATATTCTATTCATCTGTCTTTCTATGCATTTACAATAGTAAACTGCTTTATTGTTGACACTTTATGATATGGTTAGTGTCTAGCAGGGCTAGTACATATTCTGGATTAGAGTTTTCTTCTTTATACTTTTTTGATCATTTCTCATGTGAACTTTTATAATAATAGCATTATTCTAATAAGTTCACTTGGCAAAAGATTAAAGTCATTATATTATCCAAGAACATGATATATTAGGTTGGTACAAAAGTAACTGTGGTTTCAGACAATTAATTTTAAATCATTATAACTGGGCTCAAGCACGTCTTTATTCATCAAAATAGGAACCATTACAATCAACACAGCTTTGACAATGAGAAATAAGTTTGTTTATTCGTATAGCATAAAAATCTGTGCTTCAGAATGTGAGGAACTCTTGGAAAGCATTTTCTGCCTCCTGCTGGTTGTGGAAGCATTTTCCTTGCAAAAAGTTATCAAGATGCCTGAAGAAGTGGTAGTTGGTTGGCGAGACGTCACATGAATATGGCAAATGAGGCCACATTTGTTCAACTTTGGAAATATGCGTTGTGCGCCATGGGGTCGGGCATTGTCCTGAAGAAGACCTGGGTCCTTTCTGTTGAACAGTGAACTGCAGGTGTTGCAGCTTTCAGCGCATGTCATCGATCTGCTGAGAATACTTCTCAGATGGAATGGTTTCTCTGGAATTCAGAAAGCGGCAGTGGATCAAATTGACAGCATAACATCCAGCTGTGATCATGACATTTTTTGGTGCAAGTTTGGCTTTGGGAAATGATTTGGAACTTCTTCTCAGTCCAGCCACTGAGCTGGTCATTGCTGGCTGTCGTATAAAGTCCACTTTTTGTCGAACATCCCAATCCGATTGAGAAACTGTTCATTCTTGTTGCGTATAATAAGAGAAGATTACAGTACAAAATGACGATTAAAAAAAAAAAATTAGTCGGCTCACGAGCCCCCCACTTATCGAACTTTTTCACCTTTTCCAATTTGCTTCATGCTGAATGATCATAGAATGGTCAGTATTGAGTTTTTCAGCAACTTCTTGTGAAGTTGTAAGAGGATCAGCTTCAGTGATCTTTTAAGTTGGTCTTTGTCAGCTTCTGATGGCCAGTCACTGTACTCTTCATCTTCAAGGCTCTTGTCTCCTTTGCAAAATTTCGTAAACCACCACTGCTCTGTATGTTTATTAACAGTTTCTGGATGTTGTTGGAAATTTTCTGTTTCTGGAAACTTGTTGATGTTTCAAGTTGTCTCTGCTGCTTTACGACCTATTCTGAACTTGAATAAAAAATTGCTCGAATTTGCTTTTTGTCTAGCATCATTTCTATAGTCTAAACTAAATGTAAACATCAAGTAATAAGTCACTGGCAAAAAAAAAATAAATAAAGTGAGAAATGCACATTAAAATGGTGTATAACATAACCACATTTAAGAATGTATTCCAGTATCAAATGGCAAAGCTCAGCAATGCAAAACTACAATTACTTTTGCACCAACCTAATAATTTTCATTTGTAAGAGCATCATTTGCTTCCTTCAGTAGATTCTTAAATGTTTCTTCATGTTTCCCTTACATAATTAGAGATTCTAAATTGTAATTGACCATATGGGCTTCCCTGATGGCTCAGTGGTAAAACACCTGCCTAAAATGCAGGAAATGTGGGAGAAACAGGTTAGGTCCTTGGGTCAAGAAGATCCACTGGATGAGGAAATGGCAACCCACTCCAGTATTCTTGCCTGGAAAATCTCAGAAACAAAGAAGGCTGGCTGACTGCAGTCCTTAATAGAGTTGCAAAAAGTTGGACATGACTGAGCACACACACGTGCACACACAATTGACCATATAATGACTACTGATAATTTCTACTTACACATTTGATAGTTTAAAATACTTCTGATTTATCTCAGTGTTTGGAATTGTTTTTAGTTGATTGTCTTACATTGTACAGACATGCAGTTTTATCATTTACAAACACATAATTCTATTTTTGTTGTTTCCTCAACATCTTATACTCCTTGCAATTTACTTACCTTTTTTAATCATTTTGGATTGGAATTCAAGTACAAAGCCTAACCTGTTAAGTGGAAAATTAAGGTTGTGATAGAATTCTTTTATCATTCTAAGAAAATATTCATTATTTCTTATTTTCTTGAATTTTTATTTTCTAAAACTTTTATTCTAATACTTTTTATTACATATGAAAAAATTCTCTGATGTTTTTCTAGGAGTATTGATTTAATAAATTATATCAATCAATTTTAAAGTGTTAAAACATTCTTAAATTCCTGGAATGGACCCCATTAACTCATGTCACATTTATTTCTTTGTAGTTTTGACATTTAGGTCAATAATCATAAATGCTATTATTATGGTTTTATTTTATGTAAAATTGCTATCATACATTAGTGTTAAATAGGGCTTCCCTTGTAGCTCAGTTGGTAAAGAATCTGCCTGCAGTGCAGGAGACCTGGGTTCGATCCCTGCATTGGGGAGATCCCCTGGAGAAGGAAATGGCAACCCACTCCAGTATCCTTGCCTGGAAAATCTCACCAACAGAGGAGCCTTGGTGGGCTGCAGTCCATGGGGTCGCAAAGAGTTGGCTATGACTGAGCAACTAACAGTTAAACTTATTAGTGTTAATAAGTACTCAATTCATAATATGAATTTGGAAGCTCTCTTCTTTTTATGTACTCTGAAAATATTGTCATAGCATTTCAGTTATCTGCTTTTTTAAAATTACCCCAGAAAACTCTCTGATCCCCTGAGGTTTGATTCAGTTTGTTTCATTTAGTTTTTGTATTAATGTTATTTCATTGTTTTGGATCAGTATTCTCTATAGGAATCACCATGTATACACTTTATTTTCTTCTTGGGTTAGGTTTTGGAAATTTATTTTCTTAGAATTTATCTATCTTAAATAGGTTTTCAAGTTGATTTGCATATTTGAAAGCAAATCTGGTTTGTCTAGTTCTTAAAATTTCTTGTGTCCTTTTTCCTATTATTTCCAATGTAGCTCCCCCTTTTGTTTTCTTGATTAGATGAGTTAGGAGTTTGTTCTGGCTGGTTGATGTTTGTCAAAGAACAGTCTTTGTCACTGATTCATTAATTAAAATTCCATGTTTCAATCTGCTGATAAATTTTTAGAATATTTCTATGTTTGTCAGTTATTTCTGCTTTACCAATATTGCTGCTGTGCCACACTATATAAAGGTAGGCATGACTGTTTATCTTCTGTGTGAATTGCAGATTTTAGCATCACAAAGCACTCTTATCTCATTTTGTGGACATTGGCCTGAATCCTACCTTATGTGATACTAAAGTTATAATCCTACTTTTGCTTCTGCCTACACTTACACGATGCCCATTTTTCAGCTTTATGAATCACTTTTTACATATCTCTTCTATGAAGCATGAGTTTGTGTTTGCTTAGATCTCAAGTCAAACTACTTTTTTAAGATGGGTTAATTCTAATAGCTTTTATTGATATTACATTATTGTTATGAAGTTTTGTCTTAATTTTATTATTTTTATGTTAACATGCTTTAATCTCTCCTATGCAATCTGTTTTTGTTGTTGTTCTTGTTGTTCCTTTGCTGTTGTTGTTTTTTCTGGTATCTCAGGCTCTGCAGTGTCTGCCTGTCTGCATTTAGAGAATTAAATCTGTTTCCTTTACTCATTTAAAATGGAGAATATCTGTGTGAATTCAGAATGAGGATTGGAATTTTCTTCTTGCCAGAATTCCCCAATAATTCTTGAAAGTAGACAGGGCAAGTTCTTTTATCTTATTATTACAAGGAAGCATCAGATTAAAATGTCTGGCTGACCAGGGTTACATGGCTACCATACTGGAGAGCTAGGACTTGACCAGTGCTTTTTCTCTTTATCCTAAGAAGCTGTTCTGAAAGGTGCTTCACTTACATAAGATTCTCTCTCAGTTGTGCCTGTAGAAACTTACATTCTTTTATTATTCATAGCAAAATAAGTATTTATAACAATTATCAATAATATGATGTCTAGCCATGTCTGTGAATTGACTAATAGTTAAGATTTTCTTGATTAAATTAACTTGTCTAAAACTAGTGTACATCTTTAATTTTTCCCTTTTTTTGTTAGTTCAGGGTAAGCCAAAACCCTGCTTAGTTTCTTTACACATATATTCAGTTGATTACCTCTTAAATACATATTTATAATAATGTATTAATTGTATACCACAGTCTACATGGAATGTGAACTCCTTCTTCACATTTTGAGTAACTACAAGTATCTTCAAGGGTTTTGCAGAAAAAGACGGTACAAAAAAGAATGCTCAAAAATGTAGTGTGGTTTGGGGTTTAGGCATAGTGGCACTTTGTGTGCTGCAGGTATTCTGATGACCTTCTGGTGGGGTTGGCAAAATAGATCTCACATGGACGACTCTGACACTCAGGGGATGCGGTGTTCAGGCAAATAGACACCTGCAGGGAAACAAGTTTCTGCTTTGAGAAGCTCATATCGCCACTTCACAGCTGGTAAGTGATGATCTGTTTAGTGGAACAACTCCAAAACCAAACAGGCAAGGGATGGGCACATTCTATGCTTACGTATCATATGTTTCTCTATGCATTTCTATGTTTTGACATAACAGGAAAAATTTTAAAATATAAACTCTTTTAACTTTATCAAAAGTTTTCTGCTTGGAATGAAATCACACATATGGCACACTTTTTTGAAGATTCTGGAATAAAGCCATTAACATTTGACTTTGAATCACTGAACAGACTGCATTAAGGCACCTGAGAATGTACATAAGAAATTTCTAGAATGATATTAACAAGGAATTGAATTTAAGTAGCATGTATGCTTAAAAATAAAAGAAATGTGCTGTTTTGTCCACAGGCTGATTAATAATTTTGCAGTTCATATTTTCACATAAATTACTTAATTTGTGTCTAAAATTCATATATTGTCTATTATCGTAAGTTGCAGATCACTGACTTAAAATTAGAATGTGACATTTTAAATAATGTCTCAAAATGTTATAGTAAGTAAACTAATATGTCTTTATTAGTCCTTGAGAATCAATTTCAAAAGCTTTTAGATTCTGATGAAAATTATGCAAATTCCAGCATACTATCATCCTTATAGTTTATGTTAATTTGACATTAATGTTAGCTGCCTATCTCACTAACAATAATCCATCTGAACTAGCAGGCTGGAATACCAATTACCGAAATGAGTGGGGCTCATCCTTGAAGTTTCTTTTCTCTGTTGCAAGTAGACATATGTCAGCACACAGGGAATAGCGCAGATGTATCAAAGCCTTTCAAGTAACCAGGCATCTTTGTGTAATGGAGCAGGCTGTGGCTGACATACTAAATCTTAAAAAGGAAAAGAAGTCACTTTGTATTGAGAACAAAAAGAGCTGGAAAAGAGAAAAATTGATGTGAAGATACTCATATACTTAGAGTCATTATTAGAGAATGTTGACCAAGTAGGATTTCTTTTTTACAGTGGATAAGTATGTATTTTGTTGAATTTCTTTGTGTAGAGTATAGGATACTAATTGATTTATTAAATGAGTGTCCCCCCCCCCACCCTTGATTCTGGCTGCTAAGCATAAATTACTTCAATTTGGCTTATAATGAAAGTAAAAGTTTTAAAATGGAAAGTGACTTTTCATCATTCAAAACACATTGATATTTGTCTTCAAAGGAAGAGTTAGCTGGAATCTATGAATTTTTGTGAATGTCTTTTCTTATAGTGTCTTTTCTTATAGATGGTATTTTTTTATGTTAAAATAAATTGAATGACTTGGAAACTTCTTTAATATTTCCCCAAGCTTTCTTCCTCCATACCTTTGGGGAATACTAATACAATTGATTCAAACAATATATGCCAAATATGAAATCTCTTTGTAATCATTATGCTGCTTATTTTATGACAAAGAGGTTACTTAAACATTATCCATTTGATATATTTACATATTGCATTGAATCATTAGCTAAGTTTTTATGTGTATATATATGTGCAATTTCTTTATTTCTCCAAATCGATTATAAGATTCTTCATATTTAAGACAAAGTTTAATTCTCTTTATTCCTTGCTCTGTGCTTGAGGCAATAAAAATTTAAATATTTCCTATATGGTGTGCCACATTATATGATTGGGTAGGGAACAGTTAAATACACCCACCCCAAAAGTGCAGAAACACATAGATAGCCATTCTCACAACTGTATAGAAGGAATAGATGGTTATGACAGAGAAAAGAAAGAGTATAATGACAATTTAGAGGATACAGTTCAAGTATCTGGACTGGAAAATTGATCTTGCTATAAATAAAGATTAAAAAGAAGCTACTAATTAGGAAGCGATCTACCAAATGGTAAAAAGACTTCTGGGATAAGGAATGTTCTTGCCAGCACACACATTTTTTCTCTCCATTAATTGAATTTTACAGAGATGCTCAGTGACTGCAGAAGAATGGGGATTGATTTCAAATTTATATTATGAATTATTTTGTATATACAGAATAGAGAGAATCATTAGTGAATAAGCATATACCTTCCACCTAGCTACACAACTGTCGACATTTGCCAAACTGGTCAAGTTTTATTTTTAGAGAAGTATCTTAACAAATGACAGACATGATAATTTATTTGTGAATATTTCAGTATGCATCTCTAAAATTAAGGACATTTTCTTGTATAATGACAAGCCCACTTGCACAGTAGCAAAATTAATAATGATTCTCTATTTTATCTAATAGTCCACCTATATCCAAGTTTCAGAATGGGTATTTTAGTGCCATTGCATCGTGATGTGTACTATGGAAAGTTGTGTTCAACCATCTTTCTTTCCATTATGCGAAGAGCAAGCCTCTGTTTCTTTTCTTTTTAATTTTTCGGTCACACTGCATGTGGGATCTTGGTTCCCCAACCAGGGATTGAACCCATGCTCCCTGTATTGGAAGCATAGAGTCTTAACCACTGGACCTCCAGGGAAGTTGCAGCAAGCCTGTGTTTCGATGGATGGCGCTGATAGTGCTTTCTTAAAGAGGTGACTTTCTGTATCATGCACTTGAAAACTGCTAAGAGAGCAGATCATAAATGTTCTTACCACAAAAAAAGAGATAATAATTATGTGACATGATAGAGGTATCACCCTGCTGTGATAGTAGCCATATTGCTATATATCTATCTGTGTGTATGTGTGTGAATGCATGTGAATGTGTCATTTTAATAGTACACCTTAAATTTACATATTATATGTCAACTGTATTTCACTAAGGCTGGAGGAAAAAGAGCTGACTTAGCTGGAGGGTTGAAAGTCCTTAAGATGAAGCCAGTGACGATATGAATGCACCCGCCCCTTCAATAAATGATCCCAGAAAGCAGGCTGTAGTCTCAATGGCCCAGTTTTGGAACTTCCAACTTGAGCAGGTGATCCCTGCTGACATTCATTCCCCTTACAAATTTACAAAGTGGCAGAAAATTACATTCCTCTTCCTGAAAATAAAGCCAAGCTACCTCTTTATAGGATAATGAGAGACAAGAAACTTGGGACAACTTGTCTTTACCAAACTTCTGCCTTGTTTCCCTAATGCATCTGCTTTGAATATGCATCTTCTACCCTACTTTTGCTCAAAAATTAAATACCAATATGAGTAGAGATGGGGAATATAGAGAATAACACACCAGCTGTTATCAAAGATATTTCTAGGGGTTATGCCAGTAATTTCAGAAATGGGAAAGTTATTGCTATTCCTACAGATACTTTTAAAGATAAGACAGAGATTAGTGGATTCTTTCCATCTTAAAATTATTTCCAAATGAAAATACAAGAAAAAAGCAGTATTTACAAGTTCTGAGATCCTTTCTAGATATACTAGGTACAAAGTAATGCTGAAATATTACATAATAAAAACCATTACAAAAGGGATGTATAGGAATTAGTGTGTCATTGGTTGTCATTTTTCCTTTGTGAAACAAAGAATGTTTTAAGGATAGTATTTGCTTTTGTTCACTCTGAGTAAACATAAATTCCTTAAAGAAAAGATACAACTCCCATGAACATGTTATCCTTTGTTGTTTGTATAAGCCAGTATCATTTTCCAAGTTCCTGAAAAGGATGCATGGGAAAGGAAAAGGATATGAACATCAATCTTCTATGTAGCATTATTTAAATGGCATCCTTTCTGGGGAAGAGAGAAGGAAGTGTTGAAAACTGTCCCAAGGTTTGTTAGCTGCCCTATTTGAGCTAAGCAGTAATTACAAGTACTTTGCTCCTTCCTATCTGAGGTTCAGTGAGATATGCTTAAGAGGAGCATTGCAGTATATCCAAATTATACAGGTATAAGTAGTCTTAGAATTAGGAACATTTTCTTATATTGCTCTAATTCTTGCTGTCTGGTTATTTAGCACTCATCAATCCCCTCCACCACAACCACTTTCATTTTTTCAGCTCTTAGGAAGGTTGGTGGCTGATGGCTCAAAGCCAATAGACTGAGTGTTTATGTCCCATTCTAAAATTCACATGTTGAAACCCAACTCTCCAGTGTGATGATACTATGAGTGGGGCTTTTGAGAGGTAATTAGGATTGGATGAGGTCATGAGAATGGCCTCCATAAATGGGATTAGTGCCCTTATGAGAGTCCTCAGAAAGCTTGATTTCCCTCTCTACTTTCCACCGTGGTAGGATACAATGATAAGTTGGCACTGTTAAACACAAATAGGGTTCTCACCCTGATGTCAGATGTCCTTCCTCCAAAATTATAAGCAATAAATTTCTACTCTTCATAAACTACCCAGTCGATGGTACTTTGTTAGATCAGCTCAAAATGACTAAGATACACTACAGAAATTAATTTTGCCCACAGGAATATGACTTGACCCTCCCTGGGGGATTACCCACATCCAATGTTTGGTTGATATGGGGTTCAAAAGTGTAGCCCCTGTCTCAGTTAAGAAAGCTCTGTAAAAGCATCTTAGTTTCAAAGTTTCCTATGGCGTTGACTTCCTTTGGCACTAAATGGGAGATCAATTTTATTTCTGCCCAGTCCTTCCTTTCTCCCTCAAGTTGTTGCTTGTGAGGGCACTTCCCAATAACTTCCTCTACCTGAACACCTTTTTCAGAATTTGTTTCCAGGGAACACAGACTAAGACATCTCAGATAGAGAAATGAAGATTATGATTTTTTTCAGTTTATTTCATTTGGTGTCAAGTCTATAATAGACTTAATAGAAACTCTCACACACATATACACATATGCACACACATGCATAAACAAATATATACCTTCTTAAAACTCTGAGAGCAAGTAGTGTCTCTAAGCATTTTGAGTATTTCAGAGAAAGTTAAATATCCTCTGTATCATTTCATGCCTTCCTTCTTTTGGAAACAGAACCCCTATGTGTTAGCATAGTACATGGCCATACAAATATGGTTAACATTTCTCTATCTCCCATGCAGCTGGATGCAGCCATGTGGCTAATTTGTCAAAAAAGGAATATGAGCAGAAGTGATGCATGTTGTTAACATGCCACATGCTTGAAAGGAAATTGCTTATTCCTCAATTACTTTCTTTGCCCCTTCTGTTACCTGAAAATTGTGATGGATGGAATACACTCAAAAGTTATGTATAGAGGACAGCCATGCCACTCTGCCAACCTGGACCACTCATGTTGAGCCTATTACTTGAGAGAATAATAAATTTCTATCATATTAAAGCCACTGTATTTTGGGGGTCTTTTGACAGCAAGTTTCCCTGAACTTTTTACAACAGTATAGATTTGGGAGGAAGCTTGTGTCTTTTATGCTTTAGTTTAATAGATCTTAATGAATGGAATTCTGCCAAGTATGTAATTTGCCTGTATATAATTCCTATCCTGAACAACTGGTCTGGAAATAAGATCTAACGACTTACCAAGTCAGTATTTTCTAGTTATCTACAAAAATTTCAGTATTTCTCTTGAAATTAAATGTAAACAAACAAACAAACAAGGGACCTACTACTGTACATGTTCTGACACACACAATTAGGCCTGTATACAGGATGGTACCACGTTCTTGCTCTGCTAATGTGGGTGTTTATTAACATATACTCCTTTCCATGCCCGTGGGTTATATTAAGACTAGTGGGGAATAGTCACTGTGGAGGAAAGACCTGTCTTGAAATGTTTGTGGAGAAAGTAAAAGACTTCATTGAAATGTGGATCCTAATAATATGAAAAGCAGATAATAGATTGACAGGTTTGACCTAACAATAAGAAAGGATGTCAGAAGCTTTAGAAGGTGATATTAGCAGGGAATTTTATGCAATTCTGGAACATTTGCAAATAGCAGAGTTCCTGTGTTTTGTTGTTGTTTTTTCTGTAATGAAAACCTCTGCGCTCTACTTGGTGTTATAGTTGCTTCTGAATTCCATGCTTGTGCGTGTGTGTGTGTGTGTGTGTGTGTGTGTGTGTGTGTGTGTGAATGTATTTAGAGGAAGGATCAGGAAAACTCTGGCATCTCTGTTTTATTCCACAGCTGCAATTGGTAATATAGGAATTCCCAACAAGAAAATAAACTCAGCATCATTGTAAAGGAAGATAAAGTAGAGTGAAACATTGGAGATCCTAAAATAAATGTGAACAGTTTAATCATATATCCAGCCTAGCAAGGTTGCATTGATTGTGGGATTTAGATGATAGGAATTTACTTCCTTCATAACTACATGATATTAAGTATGATTTTGCTGAAAATTTTTCTAGTTATTGCTTGTTTCAAGTGATCCACTGGGAATTCAGTAGTAAATGAAAGATTTTTCCCCTAGTGTGATAATGATACTTTCAGCTGATTTGAATTTTTCCAGAAAAGACCTCCTACTCATGTGAGAAAACCATCTCAGTTAGCTCAACAGGTCAGGGAGAGAAGGGAAAAGCAAAGATAACACTCATGGCTGGACCAATCCTAGCTAATAAAACTGGATATGATCCTAAATGATCACCTAATTCACTTAATATTGGTGATTTCCCACTTTTCTTTTTCCTCTCCTTGAAAAAAGTAAGACCCTAAGTACAGTGTGGTGAGAGAAATAATTTTATTCCATTCTCAGCTCTATTGCTGAGAAGAATTGACTTCTATAACCCAGGCTTTGTTTCACATTAAATCACTTGTTTTATATTGAGATCATTTGATGGCTGATTAAGATTTAAGCAAATAGAGAGTATAAACCAATTGCTGGAATTCACATAAATCAAACGTGCCAAAGATGATTTTTTTTTTTTTTCCCAAAGATGAATTTTAAAACCAGATCTTCCAGATTCTAACACCTTACCCTTCATTTGTTATCACAACATATTACATCATAAACAATTGCTATTTGGGTAATTGATTAATTATGACCAGTATTAACATTATGTCATGCCAAAACTGAATTGGAGAAAATATTCCACACTTTTCTCTGGGAAAATTCCAATTATGCTGTTTATTTTATTTTTTGTTAAATTATAATTAACATACAATGTGATGTTCATTTCAGGTATAAAACAGTGATTCAGTATTTAAGTATACTATGAAAGAATCACCATGATAAGTCTAGTTACCATCTGTCACTGCACAAGTTATTACAATATTATTGACTATATTCCTATGCTGTACATGATATCCCTATGACATTTATTTTATAACTGCCTTTATTTTATTTCTGCCTTTAATTTCCTTCATATATTTCATCCATTGCATCCCCATATAATGTCAATGGATACTTAGGTTGCTTCCATATCTGCTGCTGCTGCTGCTGCTAAGTCGCATCAGTCGTTTCTGACTCTGTGCGACCCCATAGACGTCAGCTCACCAGGCTCCCCCATCCCTGGGATTCTCCAGGCAAGAACACTGGAGTGGGTTGCCATTTCCTTCTCCAATGCATGCAAGTGAAAAGTGAAAGTGAAGTCACTCAGTCGTGTCCGACTCTTCGGGACCCCATGGACTGCAGCCCACCAGGCTCCTCCGTCCATGAAATTTTCCAGGCAAGAGTACTGGAGTGGGGTGCCATTGCCTTCTCCGGGGCTTCTGTATCTAGACTATCTTAAATAACGTTGCTGCAATGAACATAGGAGTACATATATCTTTTAAAACTGGTGTGTTTTGTTTTCTTTGGATAAATAATGCTGTTTTTAAAACTCTTTATCCTTATTATTTACCATTTTAATTATAAGCTGTCTCAGTGTGTTTCTGTTTGGGTTCATCTTATTTGGAACTTTCTGGGCCCCTTGGACCTGAGTGTCTGTTTCCTTACCCAGAGTATGGAATGTTTCTGTCATTTTATTCTCAAATAATTTTTCTGACCGTTTTCTTTCTTCTTCTTCTGGGACCCCTATTATCCTAATGCTATTGTACCTGATGTTATCACAAAGGTCCCTCAAGGTATTTTCACTTATTTTAATTCTTTTTTATTTAGCTTCTATGTCTGGTTATTTTCCATTACCTTGTCTTCCAGCTCAGGGATTCATGCTTCCATTTCATTTACTCTGTTGTTGAACGCTTCTAGGGTATTTTTCAGTTATAACTTCTGTTTGGTATTTATATTTTCTACTTTTACTAAAGTTCTTGGTGTGTTCATCCATTTTTCTCCCCAGATTGGTGAGCATCTTTATGACCATTACTTTGAATTTTTAATCATGTAAGTTGCTCATTTCCATTTTATTAAGGTTTTTTTCAGAGGTTTGCCCTATTCTTTAGTTTGGAACATATTCATCTATATGTCATCCATCCCTCCACATGTTTGTCTACCTATGCTAGGTGAAATGTCTCTCGCTCATTCTTAAATGAGCATTCTTGGTAGATGTTGTTCCGTGTAGCACAGAAGTACAATTTTCCCTGACGACCAGTCAGGCACTCTAAGGATGGCCTTTGGGTAGGACGCAGGCGCCTGCCAGCTCTAACAGGACCACAGCTGCTGCAGAGGGAGGACACGGCTCAAGGGACTCGCCTGTGTCAGCGGCAGCTTGTCCAGTGCGGGGAGGCGGGGCCTGGGACGCCGCCTGGGCCAGCTGCCCTCCAGTGCGGCTGGGGGTCGCTGTGGGCAGGATGCTCACTCTGGCCCAGTAACAATACGGGGTGGGTAGAGCCTGACCTCCGGTACTAGCAAGCTAGGAAAAGGGCACCAAAAGTGGCACCCCACAGCACTTTCACATGCAGGTTA
Organism: Dama dama; assembly: GCF_033118175.1. Taxonomy (NCBI): domain Eukaryota; kingdom Metazoa; phylum Chordata; class Mammalia; order Artiodactyla; family Cervidae; genus Dama; species Dama dama. The sequence goes on along the minus strand of NC_083685.1, from coordinate 49,406,163 downwards.
AGATTGTTGGTCCTTTAATGGACCGGAACCTGGTGGTCCGGAGAGTAAGAGAGAGAAAGAGGCTGGTTTACGCGGAAAGCCAGTATAGGCACCGGGCGCCCTCTGGAGTGGGTGAAGGCACAGTGCGCCTTCTCGAGAGGGTCTTAGAAGCCCGGGCAAGGGAGTGAGCTCAGCGGGCCTCCACGGTCCGAAGAGAGGGAGAGAGAGAGAAAGAAAGAAAGACATGGGGACCAAAGCTCTGATGGAGCAAAGGTGTTTTAACCAACATGGTATGGGCGTATTATACTGTCTTACAAGGTGGTTATTCTCAGCAAAGATAAAGATTAACATTCCAGACTTACAAAACATGAGACGATCCCTATCAAAGAGAGAGTTGCAAACAATCACCTTTTACCGTTTGACTCATAAAAAGGAAGAGGGTACTTATCACCACAATGAGAAATGCCTGGATTCCTCAGCCCCAGGAAAGGTGTGCCTCTCCTCTTCATTCCTGAACATTCAGGAATCAATAAGGGCCAGAGGGTTCCTGACAGATCCAAAACAGCACACAGGAAGCCTCTTGTTAAATGCTTCCTGACAAAGATGAGGCTGCAAAAATGTCTTCACCAACACTTCCATCTCCAGGTAAAGTCCCGGCAGCTTCCTGCCTCTCTGGCAGAAGCTTTAAAACTGGGAAGTGTGTCTTCCTCACTCATTGCCTAGGCATTTTTCAGTTTGTTGCTTTTGCGCTAGCTCTCAGGGCACTTGGTTTTGCCCTAGATTTCAGGGAAAGGGAAAAAGCAGGATCTCCATTTCTTCCATTTCTATGATTCTTCTGGCTTTAATCCCCTTTGATTTTCAGCACCAGAAGTATTGGGGTCGTGTCTTTCTGCTGCCAGCTCCCAATAGTGGGGTGCCTAATATGAGGCTCAGTCCTTTCACCCCTCAAGGGGGAGTTCTATATTTTGGACTCCCTCCCAACTGTGTGGCCGCCGAGTCTGAAGTGGTGTCCCGGGCAAGGCCATATTTCTGACTCTTCTACCCTCCTCAATGCATCTCTCTGTATTTTGTTGTAGAGGTACAGTTCATCTAATTCTCAGGCCCTTTCTAGAAGAAAATTACTCCATATGTAGCTGCAAATTTGTGGCGTCCATGCAAGGAGGTGAGTTCAGGGTCTTCCTTTGCTGCAATCGAGAACACCCCTCTCTCCAGTTATGCTCTTTTAGTGAGCTTTGTATTAGATAGTAATTATTTCTCAGAGCTTAAAGTAGTGATTTTGAAGCATATCTATAATACTTCAATGAGAGTAAACTCCTCAAAACTTATATGTGAAATAACCAGAGTTTCTGTTCCCATGATAAGGTCACTTAGTTATCAAAGAATTAACATATTTATGGAAGTTGCTTATTAAAAGTCAGTTTCACTCCAAGTAAAATATGGTGAAATGGTTGAAACAATTCCATTTAGTTATAAATGTTTTCTCTCAGCTCTAATTCACAATTATAAAAAACAACAACTTTTAATATCTGAAAATAAAGCTAAGAATTTCAATTCTACTGCTAACAGAGTGGTACCTGGTTGATAAATAAGCTGAGATTTTCAGCATCTAAAATTTCACATCTCACATTACACTTCTCTCTGTCTTTACATCAAGTTCAAACAACTTTTATTTTTAAAATATCCTCTACTTTTTCCCTCCTACAATTCTTCTCACATTTCAGCCCACTCTTTACCTCATCCCCTCTACTTTATGAAAGTAAATTTTTTTCGTTGTGTTTTTCCTTGGTTAAAAGTAAACATTCTCACTTCATTAACTCATCTTCACTGACATTTCATTTACATGTTTGCCCCAGTAACTCCTTTTGTCTGTAAACCTCTCATCAAATGTCTGAATTATTGTGACATTTTGGACTAATCCTAAACATTAGGATGCTTTAGAGTGACCCTCAATTGCACCTAATATTAAACTTCTTTTAAAAATTGAATATAACATGGTCTTAATAACAATGTTTAGTGAGTGAATAATTATAAAAAGTGTGATCAGTGTTTATTAAAGTCTCTGTAATTTGCTTATGTAAAATAGATGTTAAATCATCAACCTTGATGTTGACTTCAAGATTGTAAATGGACTTGCTTAGGTTGTGAAGAGAATCAAATGAGATAATGTAGATAAAGGTTATTTGTATAATTTTATATGTATGGTGTTAATAATAGTCTAAAATATTTAATCAGATTTTCTAAAGGAAAAATAGCTCTCCATATAGTAAAGAATTCAAAAAGGAAAGCTATTACCAGTTTCATCATAGCTGTGAATTTGCTTGCTTATTCTGAGTAGCCTTTTTAAAAACTAAAAAGGAAATTTGTAAGGACTTCTTTTTCTACTCATAGACTCAAGGAACACTCCTGTTCATTTTCCAGAATGATCTTGCTACTTACTACCTGCACAAATGAGTCCTGCTTCAGTGAACTAGTTACATATTTCTTGCAGTTTGCCTTTATATATAAATATGAGAGGGGCTTTCCAGATGGTGCTAGCAGTAAAGAACCCACCTGCCAATGCAGGAGACATAAGAGATTCAGGTTTGATCCCTGGGTCAGGAAGATCCCCTGGAAGAGGACATGGCAACTCATCCCCGTATGCTTGCCTGGAGAATCACATGGACAGAGGGGACGGGCAGGCTAAAGTCCACAGGGTCACAAAGAGTTGGACCCAACTGAAGTGACTTAGCACACATGCATAAATAAAGGTATTTGGACCTAACTGCGATTGTAAACTTGCATCACTTACATTCCACTAATTAACTAATGCCCTAATCATGATTTTATACAATGATCTTTTTAAATTTGCATTTTGAGTATAAAAGAATTTTGTTGGCTGATCTTTAAGTCAGATACATTCAGAAGGCACCTTGCTTGAAATCAAGTCAGGTTTTTCCTCTAACCTGACTTTCTTACAAGTGTCCAAATCTTTGATAGAGAACCAATGTAATTTTGTTAAATAGGCATATAATCATGTTGAAAAAATTTAACGAATTTGTAGTTTATTAAGGATATATTCTAAGGTAAGAACTGTGTGGAAACTCTTCTATAGAAAAGACTTTTTCAATTATTTTAACTATATTAACTGGCATTTTGATAAAAATTTATAGCATTTTTATCAGACCATCATTTGAGCTTTTTACTACTTTCCTTGAAATTGAAAGTAGAATGGTAATATATCGATTTAAACTTCACATAAATGCTTATTTTTCATTTTGTATTGTTTTAGAAACATATTGTGGCAGTTATTATTAGATTTGCCTAATATTTGCACATTTTAAAACCAGGTCTGGACAGTAGTACCAATGACTGAATTATTTTCATTCTTTGATTTTGACTTGGTTTACTGTGGGTCAAGAGTACTTTAATTTGGCTAAGATACCCTTTCAGAGTGTTCTACCAAGAGGTTAAAAAGCCTCTAGCATAGTACAGTATAAATAAGTTACACTATCCAATATCACAGTTCTTTGAAAAGTGCATGTGATTTATTCACGCAATAAGAATTTCTTAGCACCTTTTATTCATAAGGTATTGTGCTAGGCAATAATAAAATGGTGGGCTGCATAATATTCATCTCTTTATTTCTCATATTTATTATAGTGTCTAACATTCAATAAATGCTTGAATGAGAAAAGTACAATTTAAGAAATGAAACACTAAATAAATAAAATATTAACTATTAAAATGTACTTCAACTTCTCATCATGATTTTAGCATATAGACTAGAAGAAATTCATTTAAACAAATAATTTCACTTCAGGGAGATACATTGTAATAAGTGAATGGGTAAATGATAGTAGGAATGTTAAGTAGCTCAATCCAACAATTGAATTTTAATATTAAGTTCTGTTGCAGGTAACGGAAGCCCCAAATTATTAGAGTATTACTTGATACAGATATTTATTGTTTGTCTTACATTAAAAGTCTGGAGATAGATAGTCCAGGGTTAGCATGTTGGCTGTGTCTCCCTCAGAGGCCTGGACTCATTCCATCTCTTCACGGCAAGGCACAGTACCGTCCTTCACCCCCTGTCTTTACTAGAGTACCCATTCTTGTTGCCAACATCATACCAATGTTCCAGCTATCAAAGAAGGCAGAAGGGCCAAAGATAGTGCATCAATCATCTTTTTAGAAAGGCTCCCTTGAGCTTTTAAATGACTGTTTAGCCTATATCTCATTGCCCCAAACTTCATCTATAAACTACTAGCTTCAAATATGTTTGGTAGTAAATATGGTGTCTATATCAAGCTGGTATGTGCCTGGCTTAAAAAAAAAAAAAAAAGATTGCACTTCTATGAAAGAAGAAAATGACTACAAGTCACTGCCAAATGAACAAAAATAAACCAAGAAATTTTTCTATCATGTAACATCTGACCTGAATTTTCAAGCAACACAAACTCAGGCAGTCCATCGCTGGGATGGTACAAAGAGAAGACAGAATAATCTAATACAGAATTTGCAGAGGTAGAGCAGTGAGACACTGTGCTATGCTACATTGTATTAAACTTCATCTGTGCTATATTAATTTGAACTTTTAGTGAAAATTTGGAAATACTTATGGATTTTACAACTAACTTACATTTCTTTTGAGCAGAAAAGTAATAAAGACAGAATAGTGAATTAGAATGAAGAGACTACAGATGAAATCACTGAGATACCATTATAATAATTTAGTTATAAAAATATTGCCAATTATAATTAGGAGCTAAATATCTGAAAATGATATAGAGATATGTATAGAAGGGATTGGATAACAGATTGGGTGTGGGACTGAAGGGAGAGAAGTGTCAAGCATTAGTCAGGAGTTTCTAACTTGGGTACCCAGGAAGAATAACAGATCAGAAATGCAATGCAATATGATAAGTAGGTTTCATATAAAAAAATACATCAATTTTGGAGTTTTAAGTATAAACTGTCTATGAAGCACATATATTTGTGAATAAGTGTAAAGTTTAACAGAAATACATAAACTGATGATACTGTTTACATAAATATAAAGAATCAAAGTAGTCCACTATTATTGAAAATCTCATTTGTACTGTGATCTTCTTAAAATTACATACTTCACTACCTCAAATATAGGAAGCTAAGTATAAAATTCTTCTTTTGTGTGAGAGGTGGATACTCTACCTTTTATAGAAATGAAGTATATGAAATAAAAGGTATACGATAACATTGAAATACTGTGTACTCTAATGTTAGAGGTTCAAACATATTTTTAGTTACCATTATTTGATATTTTAAATGGTAAAGAGAGAAAGGATTCAATTATGGCATTATCTAGGAATAATGATGAATGAATATACACATATATCTAAAACACATCAATTAAAAACACTCTGATAGATATAGACAGATTCTCTTCAGGGGACTAATAGCTGGTTTAAGAAAAAGTATTGAACCCTCTCTATGAACTATTAGTTCTTAGTTATGTATTTTTCTCTTGACTTCCTACTTTTGCATTTCAATCCCCTGTGATTAACAGAATATATATATATATATATATATATATATATATATATATATATATATATATATATATATATGATCAACTTCAGTTTATTCAGCATTGGTGTTTGTGACATAGACTTGAATTACTGTGATTTTGAATGGTTTGCCTTGAAGACTAACCGAGATCATTCTGTCACTTTTGAGATTGCACCCAGGTACTGCATTTTGGACTCTTTTGTTGACTGTGAGGGCTACTCCATTTCTTGGAAGGGATTCTTGCCCACAGAAGTAGATATAATGGTCATCTGAATCAACTTCACCTATCCCTGTCCATTTTAGTTCACTGATTCCTAAGATATTGATGTTTACTCTTGCCATCTCCTGCTTAACCACATTCAATTTACCTTGATTCATGGGCCTAAAATTCCAGGTTCCTATGCAATGCTGTTCTTTACAGCACCAGGTCTTACTTTCATCACCAGACACATCCACAAGTGAGAATTGTTTCTGCTTTAGCCCAGTCACTTCATTCTTTCTGGAGCAAATAGCAGCTGTCCTTTGCTCTTCCCCAGTAACATATTGGATCCCTTCTGACCTGGGGGACTCATCTTTTGGTGTCATATCTTTTTTCCTTTTTATACAGTTCATGGGGTTCTCATGGCAAGTATACTGGGGTGGTTTGTCATTCCCTCCTCCAGTGGATCATGTATATGCAGAGCACATCATACAAAATGTCAGGCTGGATGAGTTACAAGCTGAAATCAATATTGTCAGGAGGAATAGCAACAACCTCAGATATGCAGATGATACTACCCTAATGGCAGAAAGCAAAAAGGAACTTAATAGTCTCTTAAAACTGAAAGTGGAGTCTCAGACATGTCCAGATCTTTGTGACTCCATGGACGGTAGCCTGCCAGGCTCTTCCATCCATGGCATTTTCAAGGTAAGAATACTGGAGGACTTCCCTGGTGGCTCAGACGGTAAAGCGTCTGCCTACAATGCAGGAGACCCAGGTTCCATCACTGGGTTGGGAGGATCTACTGGAGAAGGAAATGGCAACCCACTCCAGTATTCTTGCTTGGAAAATCCCATGAACGGAGGAACATAGTAGGCTACAGTCCGTGGGGTTACAAAGAGTCGGACACAACTGAGTGACTTCACCTCACTTCACTTCTTCTCCAGGGAATCTTCCCAAGCCAGGGATTGAACCTGGGTCTCCCACATTGCTGACAGACTCCTTACCATATGAGCCACCAGGGAAACCCAAAGAATCTCTTGATGAGGGTGAAAGATGAGAATAAAAAGCTGGCTTAAAGCTCAACATCCCCAAAACTAAGATGATGGCATCTGGTCCCATCACTTCATGGCAAATAGGAGACAGTGTGGAAGCAATGACAGATTTCCTCTTCTTGGGCTCTGAAATCACTATGGATGGTGACTGCTGTCATGAAATTAGAAGATGATTGCTTCTTGGTAGGAATGCTATGACAGCCTAGACAATGTGTTAAAAAGCAAAGACATCACTTTGCCAACAAAGGTCCAAATAGTCAAGGCAGTAGTCTTTCCAGTAGTCATGTACTGATGTGAGATCTGGACCATAAAGAAGGCAAAATGCTGAAGAATTAATGCTTTTGAACTGTGATGCTGGAGAAGACTCTTGAGAGTCCCTTGGACAGTCAGTAGATTAAACCAGTCAATCTTAAAGGAAGTCAACTGTGAATACTCATAGAAGGACTGATGCTGAAACTGAAGCTCTAATACTTTGGTCACCTGATATGAAGAGATGACTCACTGGAAAAGTCCCTGATGCTGGGAAAGATTGAAGGCAGAAGACAGTGACAGAGGATGAGATGGTTGAAATGCGTTACCGATTCAATGGACATGAACTTGGGCAAACTCCGGGAGATGGTGAGGGAAAGTGAAGCCTGATATGCTGCAATACATGGGATTACAAAGAGTCAGACAGAACTTGGCAACAGAACACCAACAACACGCACTTGTCTCACGGTCAAAATATATCAACTGAAGAGAATCTTGTAAGGGAAATTGAGGGGAGATGCTGAGAAATATATCACCCTATTCATTAAAGAGTTTGTTAAGTAAGAATAAAAAGGTCAAACAAAAGCTATCAAATAAAATTAATGTAAATATTATTTTAGTAAAGAATTAGTAAATCATATAGCCAAATTATAGAACAGATGTCATTTAAACAGCTTCTTTAAAATCATCTGACTTAAGACCCTGTTTATGCCATATGACCCAGCAATACCACTCCTGGGCATACACACCAAGGAAACTAGATCTGAAAGAGACACGTGCACCCCGGTGTTCATCGCAGCACTGTTTATAATAGCCAGGACATGGAAGCAACCTAGATGCCCATCAGCAGATGAATGGATAAGGAAGCTGTGGTACATATGCACAATGGAATATTACTCAGCCATTAAAAAGAATTCATTTGAATCCGTTCTAATGAGATGGATGAAACTGGAGCCCATTATACAGAGTGAAGTAAGCCAGAAAGATAAAGAACATTACAGTATACTAACACATATATATGGAATTTAAAAAGATGGTAACAATAACCCTATATGCAAAACAAAAAAAGAGACAGATGTACAGAACAGACTTTGAGACTCTGTGGGAGAAGGCGAGGGTGGGATGTTCTGAGAGAACAGCGTTGAAACAAGTATACTATCAAGAGTGAAACAGATCACCAGCCCAGGTGGGATGCATGAGACAAGTGCTCAGGGCTGGTGCACTGGGAAGACCCAGAGGGATGGGATGGGGAGGGAGGCGGGAGGGGGGATCGGGATGGGGAACACATGTAAACCCATGGCTGATTCATGTCAATGTATGGCAAAAACCACTATAATATTTTAAAGTAATTAGCCTCCAACTAATAAAAATAAATGAAAAAAAAAAGACCCTATTTAATGTCTATTTCTAAAATATCTAACTTCTTAGATTTCAAGCTCCTAATGAGAGTTAGATGATTTACAGACACTTATTAAACATAAGTAAAATTCCTCATTTTTCAATTTTAATTAAAATCTTAAAAATGTAAATTTTTTTAACTTATAGTAAGTTCTCTTTGCTTCTACTATTCCTTTGGTTAAAAAACATTACATTTTTGACCTTGCTGTTTCCCTGTTAGCTAGTGGAAGGTATATTCTGTAAAAACAAAGTTATTTACTTAAAGTTGTTCAGCAAATCTGAGAGAATAAGTGTGATAAATCATATTTTCATAAATAGAAACAATTCAATTCATAACAAAATGGCTCTGAATATCTAATAAGTTTATATTTGAGGTTTTTGTAACCTATATAATTTCTTATTTGATATGCAGATGTATAAGAACCTGCTTCAGTATTAAAATCTTCATTTTCTACTCTTCTTAGGACACTTTCACTTCATTCCCAGAAGAAAGAAAAATGAAGATTTAATATACAGGTATATTTTGTTTTATTGCTCTTGGCTTTATTGTGCTTCACAAATACTGTGTTTTTTATAAATTAGAGATTTGTGACAACCCTTTCTCAAGCAAGTCTATTGGCACCGTTTTTTCAATAGCATTTGCTCACTTCATATCTCTGTCACAGTTTGATAGTTCTCACAGTATTTCAGGCTTTTTCATTATTATTGTATTTATCATGGTGATCTTTAATATACATATTGTACTGTAATTTTTGACTTTTTTTAGCAATAGAGTATTTTTAAAGTAAATGCATTATTTTTAAGGCATAATATTACTGTATAATAGATTACATTATAGTGTGTACATAACTGTTCACTAAGAAACCAAAAAACTTTCTGTAACTCACTTTATTTTTATATTCACTTTATTACGTTGTCCTGGAGCCAAACTTGGAGTATCATCAACATATGTCTGTATTGGCAAATGTTTGTCATTTTTCAAAAAATGGCAAAATGAAAATTGTAGAAACAAGTTATCTCTTGAGCAGGCTCCTCTTATTAACAATAAGTAAATCAATATAAGGAATGAATGATCTCTTATGAAATTATCAGTTTACTTTAAAAAAGTAAGACAAATTTTTATTTTGTTGTTATTTTTGTGACGATGTATATAAATGTGTTTTATTTTTACTAACTGATAGCTGTGAAATCAACTCAGTAGCCTTCTTTATACACTTGTAAACTTACTATTAGATTTAATAGGAGTAAAAGCTGAAGAAATCCCCATAAATGCAAGGAACATTTTAAGAAATATACTAAGCTTTATGTTCAACTGTTTTCAGGATAATGTTCACAATAAAACTGGAAGAAGAGAGTATGGATATCCCTAAACATAAAGATTGTGTCAGTATTCCCATAATGTTAATAATTTTTAAATTAAATTAATACAATGTGACATATATTGAGTACAGGAGAAACCTTAAGAAATCCATTAAAATTAAAACCAGTTTTGTAAAAATGTGTTCTCTCTTAAAGTTTAAAATATCTGTCTCTTAAAGACTATTAAAACTTTTTCTTCTTGGTATTTAAGTTATAGAGACACATAAAGTTGTTATTTGGCTTTCTGCTCAGAGTGGTAACTGAATGCATTTCTATAGATCTCCTCCTTTCAAAATTATATTGATATGATTAAATTAATATTCAAATAAAATAGCTCCCTGACACCTTCGGGACACAGAAAAGTTTCATAGACTAGAAACACTTAGGAATTTTGTAACATGGAAAAGATAGATTGGAGGGATTGAGAAGTGGAATTCCATACCTCCATTTCACTATGAACTTTCCATAGTTAGTCTCTTCGTCAACGTTGTGGTAATTTCTTTTGATTTTTCAGTTTTGTTCGTGTTCCTCTTTTGGAAACTGCTGGCATTTCCCTGTGCCTTCTTCTGTTTCCTTAGACAGTAACTTTAAAACATAGGTTAATTTTAGTTGGCTTGGCAAGTACAGGGGGGAGCGAATATAAAGGGCAGATAATAGGTGTTGCATTGGGAATAAATACATTAGATCAGTTAGCATTAGCCTATCGTTTCTTATTTTTTAAAAAAAAGAAAGGAAAAACCTGACATAATAAAAACAGATCTATATACATAACACAAAAACAATCACCTCATTCCTGCTGCTCTAAATCATCTTGATCACTGATCAGGCTATTCTAGCTTTTTAAAAATGAAAATTGTCATAGATTTTAATAACATTTTTATCTAATCCTTAAAGATTGCATATATTTTTGTTATTAAGACTTTGTATTCATTATTCTTTAGGCATAGTTGAAAGCACCTTCAGAATTTTCTTCAAGGCTGTTGTCCTAATCATAATTTCTAATCTTCCTTATTATCTTGTTAATTAATACAATTTTACTAAGACATCTATTTTATCAAATATCCAATTGAATTTATTGTTTCTCCTTATTAGTGCAACAAATGCTTTGGAGATTATCTTATTTTATTGGCTTTTTGAAAAATAAAGTGCTAATTTGCAGCTTCTTAACTTCTAAATATTTCTTTAGTACCATGAGTTCTCTGTTCTTAGAATCTTTATTCCCAATCATTTTACCCTGTTGCATTAGCTAATTCTACAAGTAATTGTTTTCAAAAGTTTATATGCTCTTGCGTCTATTGTTACAGTTTTGAGTTGGAAAGTAATCACTTAACTGAATGGTAGTTTGGCTGATGGAGATTTATAGAACCATAATCTTTCCCTATTTCAAACAGCATCTCTTACATTTAGTTTTGTAGATAAGTGTGATTTTATTGCATTTTTTGGCTGTTAAAAAAAAAGGGTCCATTTCAGTTCAGTTCAGTTGCTCAGTCATGTCTGACTCTTTGCAACCCCATGGACTGCAGCATGCCAGGCTTCTCTGTACATCACCAACTCTCGAAGCTTGCTCAAACTCATGTCCATTGAGTCAGTGATGCCATCCAACCAACTCTTCTGTCGTCCTCTTCTCCTCCTGCCTTCAATCTTTCCCAGCATCAGAGTCTTTTCCAATGAGTCAGTTCTTCACATCAGGTGGCCGAAGTATTGGAGTTTCAACTTCATCATCAATCCTTCCAATGAATATTCAGGACTGATTTCCTTTAGGATTGACTGGTTTGATCCCCTTGCAGGCCAAGAGACTCTGAAGAGTGTTCTCCAACACCACTTTGAGTTTTCTCAAAAGCATCAGTTCCTTAGCCCTCAGTTTTCTTTATGGTCCAATTCTCACATCCATACATGGCTACTGGAAAAACCATAGCTTTGACTAGATGGACCTTTGTTGGTAATGTAATGTCTCTGCTTTTAAATATGCTGTCTAGGTTGGTCATAGCTTTTCTTCCAAGGAGCAACCGTCTTTTAATTTCATGGCTGCAATTACCATCTGCAGTGATTTTGGAGCCCCCCAAAATAAAATCTGTCACTGTTTCCATTTTTTCCCCATATATTTGCCATGAAGTGATGGGACCAGATGCTATGATCTTCATTTTCTGAATGTTGAGTTTTAAGCCAACTTTTTTACTCTCCTATTTCACTTTTATCAAGAGGCTCTTTAGTTCTTCACTTTCTGCCATAAGGGTGGTGTCATCTGCACCTCTGGGTTTATTGATACTTCTCCCTGTTTCTAGGTTGTGTTTCATCCAGTCCAGCATTTCACATGATGCACTCTGCATATAAGTTAAATAAGCAGGGTGACAATATATAGCTGTGATGTAGTCCTTTCCTGATTTGGAACCAGTCTGTTGTTCCATGTCCAGTTCTAACTGCTTCTTCTTGACCTGAATATAGATTTCTGAGGAGATTGGTAAGGTGGTCTGGTATTCCCATCTCTTGAAGCATTTTTCATAGTTTGTTGTGATCCACACAGTCAAAGGCTTTGGCATAGTCAATAAAGCAGAAGTAGATGTCTTTCTGGAACTCTCTTGCTTTTTCGATGATCCAACGGATGTTGGCATTTTGATCTCTGGTTCCTCTGTCTTTTCTAAATCCAGCTTGAACATCTGGAAGTTCACAGTTCATGGACTGTTGAAGCCTGGCTTGGAGAATTTTGAACATTACTTTGCTGGTGTGTGAGATGAGTGCAATTGTGCGGTAGTTTGAAAATTCTTCGTCATTGCCTTTCTTAGGGATTGGGGAAAGAACAGCCCTTTTTGAGTCCCGTGGCCACTGCTGAGTTTTCCAAATTTGCTGACATATTGAGTGTAGCACTTTCACAGCATCATCTTTCAGGATTTGAAATAGCTCAACTGGAACTCCATCACATCCAGTAGCTTTGCTCAGAGTGATGATTCCTAAGGCTCACTTGACTTCACATTCCAGGATGTCTGGCTCTAAGTGAGTGATCACACCATCGTGGTTATCTGGGTCATGAAGATCTTTTTTGTACAGTTGTTCTGTGTATTCTTGCCACCTCTTCTGAATATCTTCTGCTTCTGTTTGGCTCATACTATTTCTGTCCTTTATTGTGTCTTTCTTTGCATGAAATGTTCCCTTGGTATCTCTAATTTTCTTGAGGAGATCTCTAGTCTTTCCCATTCTATTGTTTTCCTCTATCTCTTTGTACTCATCACTGAGGAAGGCTTTCTTATCTCTCCTTGCTATACTTTGAAACTCTGTATTCAAATGGGTATATCTTTCTGTTTCTCCTTGCCTTTAGCTTGTCTTCTTTTCTCAGCTATTTGTAAGGCCTCCTCAGGCAACCATTTTGCCTTTTTGCATTTCTTTTTCCTGGGGATGGTCTTGATCCCTGTCTCCTGTACAATATCACAAACCTCCATCCATAGTTCTTCAGGTACTCTCTGTATGATATATAATCACTTGAATCTAATTTTCCCTTCCATTATATAATCATAAGGGATTTAATTTAGGTCATACCTGGATGGTCTAGTGGTTTTCCCTATTTTCTTCAATTTAAATCTGAATTTGTCAATAAGGAGTTCATGATCTGAGCCACAGTCAGCTTCTGGTCTTGTTTTTTCTGACTATATAGAGCTTCTCTATCTTAGGCTGCAAAGAATATAATCAATCTGATTTCAATATTGACCATCTGATGATGTCCATGTGTAGAGTCTTCTTTTCTGTTGTTGAAAGAGGGTGTTTTCTGTGACCAGTGCATTCTCTTGGCAAAACTCTGTTAACCTTTGCCCTGTTTCATTCTGTACTTGAAGGCCAAATTTGCCTGTCACTCCAGGTGTCTCTTGACTTCATACTTTTGCGTTCCAGTCCAAAAATCTGTCCAGAATTCTGCAAAACTTAGAAATATAACTTTGAAATAAAACTCTTTGTCTGAATTTGTTTTGTTAATTTTCATTCAAAAATTCTTTTTGAAACTCAGTGGTCCCATTAAATATGCATATTCTAGTGGATTCTTTAATGAAGTGAAAATTTCTAGTATTACTTCTTGGATTATTGCTTCTTCATCCATGTTGTTGTTACTTTCTGGAGTTTCTTCATGCACGGTGTATACTATACCACAAGTCATGTGGGATATTGGTTCCCCTACCAGGGATCCAACCTGTCCCCTCTCCAGTGGAAACACAGATTGTTAACCACTGGGCCACCAGGAGTCCCAGCTGGAAGTGTTCTGATCGCCTTATTTCTTTTCATAGGTACTTATCCCTTTTAAATATCTTCTCTGCTTGGAAAAATTTCTTTAACTTAGTTTTCCAAAATGCCATAGTTAAGTATTTGTTTCATTTGCCTAAATATTTGCCTGGAATCTTTGTGCTAAACCAAATATTTACTTTGGACTGGATATTAGAGCATTTTTGTATCCTCTGTAGCTGTTTTTCCTTCATACTCATCATCTTATCATCCTGGATCCATCAGATTAAAATGCTGAGCAAACTATATTTCTTTCCATTCACAGGATTGCAGGGCAATTGGTTGGAGGGTAGTGTGTGAAAGAAAGTATTCTTATTTGCTTTAAAGTTGCCCTGAGCAAATACTGCACAGTGAGCCAGTCTGTGTTTCCACTCTGCTTGTACCTACAGCCTTTACAGTCAGAAGTCTTCATTGGACCACGTGTGTGGGTTGGGGTCATTCTCTAACATCCAATGCTATTACAGACTGTTTTCCTAATATATTAATATATATATACAATTGTGTATAATATGTGTGCTAAGTCGCTTCAGTCATGTCCAACTCTCTTGAATTTATGGATTGTAGCCTGCCAGGCTTCTCTGTACATGGGATTCTCCAGGCAAGAATACTGGAGTGGCTTGCCATGCCCTCCTCCAGGGGATCTTCCTGACCCAAAGATTGAACATGCATCTATAATGTATCCTGAATTGGCAGGAGGGTTCTTTACCACTAGTGCCAACTGGGAAGATATATAATATACTGCTTATCATATAAAATACATATAATATATAAATGTATATACATATTTAGTAAAAATGGAGTGTTCAAATGTCTATTATGTTTTTTCCTATCTAAACAAACTTCCAGACAAAAGAAAATATTGCAATATTTGCTGTTATATTGTAGTCACAATGTCATGTCAGACTCTTTCGCAACCCTATGGACTATAGCCCCACCAGGCTCCTCTGCCCATAGGATTTCCCAGGCAAGATGCTGGAGTGGGTTGCCTTTTTCTTTTCTAGAGGGTCTTCCTGACCTAATGGTTGAACTCGTGCCTTCTGTATTAGCAGATGAATCCTTTACCACAGCTGCTGCTGCTGCTGCTAAGTCGCTTCAGTTGTGTCGGACTCTATGCAACCCCATGGACGGCAGCCCACCAGGCTCCCCTGTCCCTGGGATTCTCCAGACAAGAACACTGGAGTGGGTTGCCATTTCCTTCTCCAATGCATGAAAGTGAAAATTGAAAGTGAAGTCGCTCAGTCGTGTCTGACTCTTTGCGACCCCATGGACTGTAGCCTACAGGCTCCTCCGTCCATGGGATTTTCCAGGCAAGAGTACTGCAGTGGGGTGCCATTGCCTTCTCCGCTTTACCACTGATTCACCAGGAAAGCCCTATTGCAGTATTAGTCTGAACTAAATTATTTTCATGTATTTTTTTTATATGATAAATACCCTGCTTTGGGCAAGCAGCCCTTCCCATGTCTTTGTGAGGGGTATACTGCAAAGATGGGATGGACCTCTATTCAAAATTTGTTCAAATGTTGAGACTGATGACAGCACACATACTAAGACATAAAAAAGTTCTCACTTGCACTAAGGGCCTTCTCTGGGTATGGAGAGAATATCTCTAAACTGGGCTTCAAATGGCTTGAAAGAGTAGGAAAAGGAGGCTGGCTTGGCGTTTTTATTGTGGTGAAAGGGTGGGACTGGTGTGAAGCTCTCACACTTGAATTTAGAAGCATGCACATGTAGGGCCTTGTACACTTGGAATCTTCCACTGGCACCAAAGTAGGAAGCACCTACGTTTTCTTTCAGTTTGCTCAGATATGAGGCAGAAGGCAAAGATAGCAGGGTGTCCCTTAAGAGCTGTCAGCAAGAGTCAAAATACTAAGTGAGACTCCTTGTTACACCCTGTCTATGGCTGTTTCTGTTTATTCTGTAACAGTGCATCTGCCTCATGAAACTGTTGCTATTTATTTGTTTATTTGCCCCTAACTCTCTACATATTCTGTGTTTCTGGATAAAAGGGACTCTGCCCTGTTTACCATTTTAAACCCTGGACCTATCACAGTTCTCCACATCTCACCTTACTGTAAAAATAGAATTATTCTTAAGTATACTTTTAGTAGTTATTAAAATTGGCTGAATTACCTTTTGCTAAAATAACAATCAGTGAATACATAAGAATTTGGTTGTATTCCTTATTTAAATTGTCCTCTGATTTTGTTTTTAATATCCTTATTTTATGAATTGGCAATGAAATAATGTTTTGGGGAGGATTGACATAATTGGGTCAAATGAATTTTCAGTTAGGCAGATCAAATCATGTTTTTATAGGTTTTAATAAACAACTTGACTCTCTTTTTTCCTTCCTTCCTTCCTTTCTTCTTATATTCATTATTTCCTTTACTTCCCTATGACATATATTTATTAATTTATTGTAGGCATTTTGAGAGCAATGTTTTGATAATCTACACAGCAGTATTTTATACCCCAGTAATTTCACTTATCATGGGATATGGCAAACTCAGCGGAGAGACAATGCAGTATAATGGTAATAGTGATAGTTATAACAACAGCAACAGATTTTTATAGTCAGATTTGGGATTAAATGCCAGGAGTACTAGCCTCAGCCATATGAATCTGGGTTAGTAAGCCATGGTTTTCTCATTATCAAATGAAAAAAACACCATCTTATTGGATTCTATAATTAATTATTAATATATAGAATACTGTATAAACCAATCAATATTATGCCTGAAATGGCATCTGGCAAAAACCAGTGAGCAGGTGTATAAAGATGTATACACTTTGGAGAACATAGCTATTCCTTTATTTCTTTGGTATTTTTGGACTCAGTATTTTTTAAATGAAAGAGACTTTCATGGTCATATGGGATACATCCAGGAATCTGTATTTTGTAAAGCTTTTCACATAATAGTGAAGCATACCTGATTTGAGGAACCACTGATCTTTATACAGCCTGATTATTTTATACCTGAGGAACTGAGGGCCGGAGGGCTATTTCTCTGTGCTAGAGAGCTGATTGGTGGCTGAGCTCATGTTTGCCAGTTCAGATCTTTGTCTTCCATGACACTCCCATACTCTGTGTGAAGTTTAAAGGAGTGTATCTGTGGAGAAGCAGTTCCTAAGAGAGCTTTGGTGACTAGATGGTAGCTGTGTGCTCGTGGCCAAGGAGGAGTGTCTAAAGCAAAAATAATGTGCTTGGGTCTGTGTATCAGAGTCCCGGGGCCATTGAGACTTTAACCCATTTTGCAGTCTAGTCCTTTTTCAACAAGGATGATATTTAGGGGAAGAAAATGGATTGTTGTCTTGGATTTATCACTAAGAAATATAACTGCTCTATGCTTAATTTTAAAGGTAAGATCATACTGAGAAAAGCCCATTGAATATAGATCTTTGTTTGAACTACAGAGCACTATTATTTTACTCTGGAGACACTCTGAGGCATTTTTTATGAGTGAAAAATAATAATCACTATTTTATAAGCTTTGTAATTTAATATATGATCATCTTAGTCCTATCCACATTCTTAGACTTGACCTTACTCTTTTTATTCAAGTGCACTAACTGCATTTGGCTGAAAGTTATAATCTTAGGATCATTTTTTCTTCTCATGTCTTCCCTTGATGTTAGAGTCTGGATTCTTTGGGGCTTCTCATTGTTGATTTTGCTTGATAATGACAGACCTCTCACTTAAAACAGAAGTAGAATTACAGTGGAAGTATTAAGGAATTATAAACCTAGAAATCTGATGACTAAAACATAAAATGATCTGCATTTAATTTCCCTCTCAACGCCTTTACCAGAAACACATACAACAGTTTTCTTGGGATACAGAGATGCTGTTGGCAGTTAAAGTTGCTGCTTCAATTTTGAAATAAGCATACCATTTTCAGAACAACACATGACAACTGAATCTAGAGTATAGATAAAGTAAGAATTCATTGAAGGCAAAGATATTTTGGATCAGATTTGGATGATGACCTTTTGATAGAAAATACTCACACAACATATATAATATCTCCAGATAGTAAGACACAGTTTTCATAAATTCTAAGGCAGCTCATGTTCTTTTATAAATCTTAGGAGAAGAAACCTTCTTGACAGATTCTTGTTTCTGATAGCCTGTCTAGCATTCAAATACAAAATTACACAAGCTACCATTTATAGAGAAGGCTTCTTTTTCCTCTCTTTATTTTCATTTTAAAAAGTAGAGCATTAAAAAAATTTTTTAGGATGTTTACAGGAGCTTTTGTAAATGTTCCTATGCTAATAGATATTATTAATACTTAATAGCTATATAATGCTTTCATCTACAAATCCCAAAGGGATTTTTGAGTGTTACAGTCTTCATTTTCTAAAAGACAAAAAAGAATTCTGAGATGACAAAAGTGTAGTTACCCAAAACTTTCTGAACACATAACTAATAATACAATGGAATTAGAATGCTTGGAAAGAAAATTGTGTACTTAGGTCAAGAATTTGTTTTTTTAAGAAGAATTGTCCCATTTGGTTCTAAAGAAGTTTGTCTTACAGTGACTATTCAGTGCTGATTTTATTTTGGTCTAGTTTTATTCCTTTCTTACCACTCCTCTTTCAGACACATTCTAACTCTATTTTAATTATTTTTTTTTTCCTTTGGTGGCTCTCCTTAACCTATGAGATATTAGAGCTCACTTTCCAAAAAAGATGGTCATGAAATGATTATATCTATTATTTACTGGTCAAATAAACATAAAACCCTACCTACGTGGCTCAATGGTAAAGTATCTGCCTGCCAATTCAAGAGACAAAGGAGACGTGATTCGATCCCTGGGTCAGGAAGATTCCTTAGAGAAGGAAATGGCAGCCCACTTCAGTATTCTTGCCTGGGAAATCCCAAGAACAGAAGAGCCTGGTGAGCTATAGTCCATAGGGTTGCAAAGAGTCAGACAGAACTTAGTGACTAAATAACAGCAAATCACTGTGCTATGAACATTAATGATTATATCCAGGTTTAAACAATTTCAAGAATTGAAACAATTTCCAGCAGCAGACACTGGATCAGAAAATACTTTTGAGCTAAAAGCTTTTTCCTTCATCTGTGAATTGTCTGTATCTTACTGGTGAAAGCAACATTCATTAAGAAGATTGTCCATGCACGTCAGTCCAGAGACTCTATTTTCTTTATTTCTCTCCATTATATTGAAACAGTCCTGCCATTATCTCTACCATTTACTGTGTTATTCTTTTTAAAGGACAACATGATTTGAGATGAATAAAAGATAGATGGCAAGACAAGTTACTGAGTTATTAACTATCTTTACTCTGTCCTTACTGTGGTAGAAGGCTTACAAAATGGAGAGGTATTTTTATTTCTCCAATCTCTGTAATTCTGATTTGGGACTCACATCTTCAGGCAACCTTTAACATCTGTCATGTTTCAGAGCAAAAAATGAGAAGTCAAAAGGCACTTCAGAGACGCTCTATCCTACTGAGACTGCTGTTGGGTTTAGAAGATAAACGCACTAGAAAGAAAGGGCAGAGAGGAGCCTCGAGAACCGGGGGTTTTGAGGGCTAATCCAAAATGAGAGAGTTTACTGAGGCTGAGAATGAGTGGGTTTTAGGATTGTTTTCCTTGCTTGTGTCCTTGTCTGTTTAACAGAGTAGCAAATGGATATCTGACTTATCCTGTTGTGCTAATGGCCTGAAGCATGTCTGTATACATAAGAACCAGAGAAATTGAAGAGAGAACCTGTGGGGCATCTCCTGTCAGTCAGGAGACTGTTGTGACCACCTCTCTGAGCTCATCCAGAGGATCTGCGGGCCCAGGATGAAAAGGGCTCCACTAGGTCGCAGCACTGTGTGGGACCCTGATCACCAAGGCAGGAGGGCCTGGGCCTACAGGATTCTGACAGTGCATAAACCCTCCAATTCTTCCTCTGATCCTGAGAGGGGGAGGAGACCCCAATACATCAAGGAAATTGAGTTTTTAACCAGTATCAAGTTGAGTTGGACCAAGTTAAGAACTTGAACTAGGCAAAAGAACGTGAAGTTTATGCAGAAAAGGCATGCGGGAAAAGGTGTAATTATTAAAAATATAGGCATTTTGGAATTCAGGTGTATTTGAAGCCCAGACTTACAGTTCTGAGAGAGAACGGCTTATCTAAATTACTTACTTAAGTGGAAACTCTTTTAGCATGGTTTCTTGCTCTTAGTTTACCTTTCATATTCCAGAGATTAACCATTCCTTACTACACATTTATATTTATTTATTTATTTATTTTTTAACACATTTATATTTAAAGAGGTACAGTTGAGATTTTCTTTTCAGTTAAGTAATAATAAGAACTCCTGCTACATAAGAATCAGTAATATTTTTGGATTTCTGTAACAAAAGTGTTTACAATATCCAAATACATGTTCTTGGTGTTCTTAGTTTAGCTAGAGAAGGTCCAGGTCTCCAAAATAATTGAAAAGTAAATAAACAAATAATTTTTACTAATGCCTGACATGCTTTTAATGAAATAGAAGTCACTTTACATCTAAAAATACGTGTTAAATTGTACATAGCATTAAATATATATATATATATATATAAAAGCATGCATGCTCAGTTGCTCAGTCATATCTGACTCTTTTGCAACCCCATGGACTATAGCCCTCCAGGCTCCTCTGTTCATGGGATTCTCCAGGCAAGAATACTGGAGTGGATAGCCATTTCCTTCTCCAGAGGATCTTCCTTACCCAGGGATCGAAACCAAGTCTCCTGCATTGACAGGCAGATTCTTTACCACTGAACCAGGACACAAACAAGGAAAACAATCCTAAAACCCATTCATTTCTCAGTCTCAGTAAACTCTCTCATTTTGGATTAGTCCTCTACAACCGCCTTTTCTTAAGGAACTTCTCTGCCCTTTTTGCCTAGTGTCTTTATCTTCTAAACCCAACAGCAGTCTCAGTAGGATAGAGCGTCTCTGAAGTGCCTTTTGACTTCTCATTTTTTGCTCTGAAACATGACAGATGTTAAAGGTTGCCTGAAGATGTGAGTCCCAAATCAGAATTGTAGAGATTTGGGGAAGTAAAAATACCTCTCCATTTTGCAAGCCTTCTACCACAGTAAGGACAGAGTAAAAATAGTTAATAACTCAGTAACTTGTCTTGCCATCTATCTTTTATTCATCTCAAATCATGTTGTCCTTTAAAAAGAATAACACAGTAAATGGTAGAGATAATGGCAGGACTGTTTCAATATAATAGAAAATAGAGTCTCTGGATTGACTTGTATGGACAGTTTTCTTAATGAATATTGCTTTCACCAGAAAGATAAAGAATTCACAGATGAAATAAAAAGCATTCAGCTCAAATATTTTCTAATCCAGTGTCTGCTGCTGGAAATTATTTCAATTCTTGAAACTGTTTAAACCTGGGATATAACCATTAATGTCTACAGCTCAGTGACTACAGGTAACATGCTGTTGTTGTTTAATCACTAAATTGTGTCTGACTCTTGACCCTATTGGCTGTAGCCCACAAAGCTCCATATACTGGAGTGGGTTGCCATTTCCTTCTCCAGGGGATTTTCCTGACCCAGGGATTGAACCCATGTTTCCTCTGTCTCCTGCACTGGCAGGCAGATTCTTACCACTGAGACACCTGGGAAGCCCAAATATATCTATATGTATATGCAAATATATGTGTGTGTGTGTCTGTTTCTGTGTGTAAATGATATTTGCCTTAATCCACAAAATCCTGAAAATCACAAAGCCATTTTCACCTCGAGAACTCAGTTAAATGGGAGAAAGGAGTTGGGAGGAAAATGTAAATTTAACATGAAAGTATATAGCTACCTGTTCAGTTCAGTTTAATCGTTCAGTCGTGTCTGACTATTTGCAACCACATGAACCACAGCACGCTAGGCCTCCCTGTCCATCACCAATTCCTGGAATTTGCTCAAACTCGTGTCCATTGAGTCGGTGATACCATCGAACCATCTCATCCTCTGTGGTCCCCTTCTCCTCCTGCCCCTAATCCCTCCCAGCATCAGGGTTTTTCAAATAAGTCAGCTCTTCGTATCAGGTGGCCAAAGTATTGGAGTTTCAGCTTCAACATCAGTCCTTTCAATGAACACCCAGGACTGATCTCCTTTAGATGGACTGGTTGGATCTCCTTGCAGTGCAAGGGACTCTCAAGAGTCTTCTCCAACACCACAGTTCAAAAGCCTCAATTCTTCACCACTCAGCTCTCTTTCTAGTCCAACTCTCACATCCATACATGACTACTGGAAAAACCATAACCTTGACTAGACGGACCTTTTTTGACAAAGTAATGTCTCTGCTTTTTAATATGCTGCCTAGGTTGGTCATAACTTTCCTTCCAAGGAGTAAGTATCTTTTAATTTCATGGCTGCAGTCACCATCTGCAGTAATTTTGGAGCCCAAAAAAATAAAAGTCAGCCACTGTTTCCACTGTTTCCCCATCTATTTGCCATAAAGTGATGGGACTGGATGCCATGATCTTAGTTTTCTGAAGGTTGAGCTTTAAGCCAACTTTTTCACTCTCCTCTTTCACTTTGACCAAGAGGCTCTTTAGTTCCTCTTCACTTTCTGACCTAAGGGTGGTGTCATCTGCATATCTGAGATTATTGATATTTCTCCCGGCAATCTTGATTCCAACTTGTGCTTCCTCCAGCCCAGCATTTCTCATGATGTACTCTGCATATAAGTTAAATAAGCAGGGTGACAATGTACAGCCTTGATGTACTCCTTTTCCTATTTGGAGCCAGTCTGTTGTTCCATGTCCAGTTCTAACTGTTGCTTCCTGACCTGCATACAGGTTTTTCAAGAGGCAGGTCAGGTGGTCTGGTATTTCCATCTCTTCCAGAATTTTCCACAGTTTGTTGTGGTCCACACAGTCAAAGGCTTTGGCATAGTCAATAAAGCAGAAATAGATGTTTTTCTGGAACTCTCTTGCTTTTTTGATGATCCAGCAGATGTTGGCAACTTGATCTCTGGTTCCTCTGCCTTTTCTAAGCCAGCTTGAACATCTGGAAGTTCATGGTTTATATATTGCTGAAGCCTGGCTTGGAGAATTTTGAACATTACTTTACTAGCATGTGAGATGTGTACAATTGTGCGATAGTTTGAGCATTCTTTGTCATTGCCTTTCTTTGGGATTAGAATTAAAACTGACCTTTTCCAGTCCTGTGGCCACTCCTGAGTTTTCCAAATTTGTTGACATATTGAGTGCAGCACTTTCACAGCATCATCTTTTAGGATTTGAAATAGCTCAACTGGAATTCCATCACCTCCACTAGCTTTGCTTGTAGTGATGCTTCCTAAGGCCCGCTTGACTTCACATTCCAGGGTGTCTGGCTCTATATGAGTGATCACACCATCATGATTATCTGGGTTGTGAAGATCTTTTTTGTACTGCTTGTTATCTTATCTTAAATCATTCTATTGCATTAAAATATGTCTTTCTTAAGGTTCTGAAATCAATGTTTTCACTTAAAATTGTATTTTAATAGTGGAATCCCAAAATCATATTCAGTAATCTTTGCCTCTGCAGGATATGTACAAGCCACTATGTTGCATAACAGCAGCTTTGCCTTATCCATATTTAGCAGAATGGACTAAAGTAACATTTTGCTTGGTAGATTGAAGTGAAAGGAAATAATCTTTTAAAAATTGATATAAACAATTGTTTTCTTTGTGACTACTGCTTACTAATCTATTTTCTGTTAATGAGGAAAGCTACCAGAGTAAAAATAGAATAGAAAGTTATATTATGCTATAGGTAATTTCTAATAAATAATGGTATTTATTCAATGTTTACTATAGGCCAGACTTTATTCCAGATAGTTACAATCTCATGTAATACTGACAGTAACTCTTAGATATAATTGTGATGGTTATTCTAGTTTTTCCATCTGAAGAAACAGAGATTCTCAATTAACTGGCTGGAGATCACACATCTGGCACAAGGTAGATCAGGAATCAAATTCAAGGTAACTCATCTACAGAGCATATTCTCCTAAGCCTATGCCACAGGGCTCTACTAAGTTAGAAATTGCTTAATGAGGGCTCTTGATGTACTCGACAATTTGCTGTGCCCTTTAAATCATTACACCATTTACTACTGAAAATACAACTTTGAGAAATAACCATTATGATTCAATTTTCTGATATTAGAAAAAAAATTAAAGACAATAAGTAACTCATCTAAGTAAGTATGAAAATAAATATGGATGAGGAATGTAAACTCAGTGTTTTCCCAGAACCTGAGGTGCTCCACATGTCTTTGGAAGCACTGTCGCACAGAAATGTGCATGTAACATTTTAATCACTCTTTTATTGCCAAGGACTTTAAGCAATAATTTCTGTACTTCTAACTCATTTTAAGTGGCCTGAATCATTAAATATCTATTTTTGTAACTAGAGAAAAAAGCATCCTTAGCATCAAAAATATTTAAGTGTTTGTATCAATTGACCTAGTTATTTTTGAATTGGAAATCTGATTGTAAACACAGAAATGGTTTTATAAATGAAATCTATTTATTGCATAAATATATAGCAATACAAGCAAAAATTAATAACAACATAAATACTAAGCATTAAGTAAAGAGTTGGTAAACTGAAATATTTATTCTTGGTGGGAAATCTTGCATTCATTAAAGTATTTTCTAAGAATAGGCAAGAACATGGTAAAGAATTATGGAAATACATTCAAAATAAAATTTGATTATAAACATTAATATGGTAATTTAAAAATTATATTTAGTGATTTTTCTTGCTCTCTCACTCCTTTTTTTAACTCTATGATTTTCTTTTTTCTTTTTAAATATTTTTGTGGGAAGTAGGAAAAGACCTGAGGAAATGAGATGGTATGACCATAGTGTCAGTGACAGTTATTCATTTCATTGTGCTTAAGAATTGATCTGAAATTAGAAGCATGTGCGTTGTTTGGCTTATGTCGTGTTCAAATAATTTCCAAAGCTATGCCATTAAAAATCATTTAGTAAAGGGAGTTGAGGGTATTAGCAGAAAGCAGTAGTGTTATTTACATAAGAAAGAGATCGCCTAAATACAGAATGTATAGAATATTTAACTGCAGACATCATTACTGACATGTACTTTTCTCACCTGATTATAGAGAAAGAAGATAAAAAATTAATAAAGATTAATTTGATTAATCTAGGCATTCCAGCGGATATGCTGGACCCATAATCCATTTGCTTTGGGTGTCAGTATGATGGGGCCTCCCAGGTAGAGCTCAGTGGTAAATAATCAGTCTGCCAATGCAAGAGACAGGAATGTGATCCCTGGGTTGGGAAGATCCCCTGGAGAAAGAAATGGCAACCCATTCCAGTATTCTTGCCTGGGAAATCCCATGGACAGAGGAGCCTGGCAGGCTACAGTCCATGGGGTTGCAAAGAATGGGACATGAATGGGCATCGATGCACGATCAATATGATAGCTTTTCATGGAGAGTATGACACCAGGCTATAAACTAAAAATGTGTAAGAATATGTAGGGCAAGTCAAACCCAGATGGAAAGCTCAAGAATAAATGGAATTTGGATTCTAGGTGTAAGTTTCCAGATCAACTTGCATATGGCGTTTTTGGGGTAATTAGCCTTTGGCACACAAAACACTATTTGCAGTGTTTAGGCTAAACAATTAGTGTCCTCAGTAAGTCTGTACAAGGAGTGCGGCGGGGG
This sequence comes from Dama dama, assembly GCF_033118175.1. Classification (NCBI taxonomy): domain Eukaryota; kingdom Metazoa; phylum Chordata; class Mammalia; order Artiodactyla; family Cervidae; genus Dama; species Dama dama. The sequence goes on along the minus strand of NC_083685.1, from coordinate 49,380,438 downwards.
GGCGGGGGGGGTACCTGCAAACATGGGAGACTGAGCCAGAGTAACACAGGGTCACATCCTGAGTACCCTACTTATTATCTGTGCAATCTTGAGAAATCTGTATCCAGGTCAAGACGCAACAGTTAGAACCATACATGGAACAACAGACTAGTTCCAAGTTGGGAAAGGAGTACATCAAGGCTGTATATTGTCACCCTGCTTATTTAACTTATATGCAGAGTACACCATGAGAAATGCCAGGCTGGATGAAGCACAAGCTGGATTCAAGATTGCTGGGAGAAATATCAGTAACCTCAGATACACAGATGACACCACCCTTATGGCAGAAAGCGAAGAAGAACTAAAGAGCTTTTTGATCAAAGTGAAAGAGGAGAGTGAAAAAGTTGGCTTAAAACTCAACATTCAGAAAACTAAGATCATGGCCTCTGGTCCCATCACTTCATTGCAAATAGATGGGGAAACAATGAAAACAATGAGAGACTTTATTTTGGGGGGCTCCAAAATCACTTCAGATGGTGACTGCAGCCATGAAATTAAAAGACACTTGATCCTTGGAAGAAAAGCTATAACTAACCTAGACAGCATATTAAAAAGCAGAGACATCACTTTGCCAACCAAGGTCTGTCTAGTCAAAGCTTTGGTTTTTCCAGTAGTCTTATATGGATGTGAGAGTTGGACTATAAAGAAAGCTGTGTGCCAAAGAATCGATGCTTTTGAACTGTGGTGTTAGAGAAGACTCTTGAGAGTCCCTTGAACTGCAAGGAGAGCCAACCAGTCCATCCTAAAGGAAATCAGTCCTGAATATTCATTGGAAGGACTGATGCTGAAGCTGAAACTCCAATAATTTGGTCACCTGGTGCAAAGAACTTTCTCATTGGAAAAGACCCTGATCCTGGGAACGATTGAACGTGGGAGGAAAAGGGGATGACAGAGGATAAGACGTTTGGATGGCATCATTGACTCTATGGACATGAGTTTGAGTAAGCTCCAGGAGTTGGTGATGGACAGGGAAGCCTGGTATGCTGCAGTCCATGGGGTTGCAAAGAGTCTGACACGAGTGAGCAACTGAACTGAACACTAAATTCCAGTTTTCTCATCTATTAAACTGAGTTAATCAACAAGCCTAGTTCATGAAAGTGCTGGGAGGATAAATTGACTTTGGACTTTCTGCACAGTGTTCCACATGCACTATATTATTACCATTATTAGTAGTAATGTCAAAACCAAAACTCCATAGGGTAAGACATGAGTGCTGAACAATGACTGCAAACACTTACTATATAGAGAGAAAAGTTCGAGTCATCTCCAGTGTAGGAACTTTCTGTTTTGAAAGAGTATAGCTGACAGTAGGAGGCTTGAAGACAGAATGAAGAATTAAGGACAATTCTAGAAGAATTCAGAAAAAGGACTTTTCTTGATACATGAAGTCTTCTGTGCGGCTAACAGCTTGCTCACAGAAAAAAAGGAAAATCCCAGTTTGCACTTAAGATTCTCTATCTGAAGGGTGAATGATATGGAGGACTTCCTCAGACTGCAGCAAACACCAAGGAAACTAATTTAGAGGAAGAACTTTAATCAGAAGGGAATTACGGACTGTAAAGTTCAGATGTGGAGATAAAGGAGAAGAAGCAGTTTAGTAGTTTAGAGGATAGTTTAGAGAAGAAGTAGTTTAGAGGATAAATTGGAAATTAAAATGGAAGAAAGTATGCCAGGGATTGGAGATAAAAATTTAAGAAGCAAAAAGAGCTGGAAAGTTACCATACACCAGAAGCCTATGAACTGACTCCTCTGATGTACTATTATTTCTGTTAATATACTTGTGGACATTTTTTCCTTAAAATTACTTAATAATTTTAAGTAGTAGTTTTCCTCCCTTGCACAGTGTTTTTTCATCTACATGAATTAAGAAAATATTAGCTAAAACTAGATAGTATAGTTTGAAAAATTGGTGATTAATTTAAACCAATTGATGAAGTGGAAATCAAACTTTCATTGTGTAAAACTTGGTGTGGGGAGGGAGTTAATGGCTTCAGTCGATTCCTAGACTCTCTAAACACTTGCGGGTACCTACTTTCCCCTCTCCCCTTGACACAACAGGGCCCCCAGCTCAGGCCCATCAAATTGTAAATGTCCTTTAGCCATTGCTAGTCTATGCTTCATGTTCCATATTAGACACAGGACTCCCCAGTGAGGCGTGTAGAGCCCTGATCTACCACCTGGGGAGAAGGCCCCTATCTCTTTTCTTTTATCATCCATCCTTCCACCGCATCCTCAAATATTTGTTCTTATATTGACTTTAGGTGTACAGCTTGGACATCCTCACTTCGCATATGATAATAGCATCTAAGTTCTCACTATATCATGTCCATTCTGTATTTGCCTTCCTCTGGCAACATTTCACTTTATTGTGATATTAGGATCAATCATGGTTTCAGGTAATGTCAGTATATTCATTATTAAAAAGTCCATCATCAGAATTTTGCTTAATGATTTTACTAGCTGTTTAAGGTCACTATCTAGATCCATTATTTCATTGTATTATAACAGTTTTGATAGCAGTAAAATATATTTTATTTCCTTTTACTAGGAGGTTTGTACTCCTTTTATTCAATTATTTTTATTTTTTATTTCCCCGTGGTACTATATTTAAGTGCTAAAGTCAACAGAAATTGCTTTTACTTTTCTATTTTGGAGCCATTTCGCTTTCTATAAAACCTTGAATTTGTGTATTGCTGTGATTTCCTGGTCCTCTAAACCATATCTTCAGGGATATAGACATTATCATCTTATATTTAGAAAATTTATTTAATGAGCATGTACTACTTACAGACTAAGGGAAAGAAGTATTTTTAGAAACTGGGTAACAGAAGCAGAATACATCTAGTGCAAACTACTACTGGTAAATAATTAAATACGTCTCCCCTATGAATTCTGAAGAGACCCTTTACTTACAATGATAGTTTGGGGACACACTGATGTATTTTGTGTAAGTTAGCCTACTTACTAGTACTCTTATGATGAAAGATGTTTTATGCTATCTTAAAGCAAAAGAGATGGCCCACAGGAGAAATACACTATAATTCCTATAGCCCCAAATATAGCATAATGAAATATTATTATCCCTATTTCAATTACGGTAAAGGTTTTCAATAAACTTTTGACATTTTTGAAGGCATGATTCTCAATAACATCATTATAGAGCAATTCAAATTATGAATCCTCTGTGAAAACTTTGTCTCTCACGGTGTGTAGCCTCAACCTCCAAACCCAAAATGCCATTTTGTGGGTTATTTTTAGAGGGCACATTTTACTTCACTGAAATATTCATAGTACAGACCTCTAATAGCCCTTCTAGGGACCTACATCTAATATTTACCAAGGATCCGTGAAAGGGTAACACTGTGATCATATTGTTTATGTTACAGAAAGTAAAGGGTGATCTCCAACACAAATGCTAACTTAACACAAGTGGGCATTCTTGGCGCTGGTTTTCAAAAAAAGAGAAAATATCCATGTTAGATTATCTTCTGATAAATGCAGACTAGTAAATATTTGCTTCATAGAGTTAATTTCTTGGTTTGCAATTGTTATGAACAGGTTGTGTTTATTCCACGATAAGAACAAAAGTTTAAATTCCCATAGAATTGAATATAGGAATTGCCACAGCAGCACAAAATGCCTGAAATCAAGTGATCCTAAATATTCTCTTGATAGACTATGGAACCAAATCGTCATTTAAATTTTCATAGCTAGTTGCCCCAGGATAGAGCAATATTTGAAATATTACTTTCACAATGTCATAACTAAAAACTTCAATGCAATTCTGCAAATATCTGCTAGTAATTCTACGTGCTGAAAAGTGGAAGAGCATGAATAACACAAATTATCATTTTATTGATAGTAAATAAAACTTTGTGCTTTGTTACAACTGAAAAATTCAAACATGCCCTAGGGATAAGGAAGTAAAAGAAAACCACAAAGGTCTCTGAACATAAGTGGTGGCATCATTTAGAAGGAACATATTGGCAACCTAGGAAAACACTGATCATTTCTAAGGGGTTGGAAGGAGAGGGGCAATTGCTTGTCTACTCTGATGAGTTGTTGTATACAACAAAGCAGGGCCTGCAACCCCAGCATTATGAGATCTCATTGTTCAATGGTATTTAAATACTTGTTTTTAGATAAATTAGTGACTCTTTTTTTAAAAACCTCTATTCTAGCCAAACAAAATACTTAAAAAAAATTTTTTTAAACAACCTAACTTTTAAATTTATTTATTTATTTTATTTTTGGCTTCCCTGGGTCTTCATATCTGTATGCAGGCTTTTTCTAGCTGCGTCGAGCAGAGCTACTCGCTGGTTGTGGCGCGTGAGCTTCTCACTGTGGTGCTTCCTCTTGTTATGCATCATGGGCTCTAGCGTGAGCAGGCTTCAGTAGTTGAGGCACATGGGAACTTCCTGAACCAGGGATCAAACTTACATCCCCTGCATTGGAAGGTGGATTCTTAACCACTGGACCACCAAGGAAGTCTCCAAAATACTTTTTTAGACCATCTGCACTATATTCCTAGATACATATGCGATAGCTACTTCATATTCTTTGATGGGTTTTCCAGTTGGTGCTAGTGGTAAGGAACATTCCTGCCAATGCAGAGGAGACATAAGATGTGGGTTCCATCCCTGGGTTGGAAAGATCCCCCAAAGAAGGGCATGGCCACCCACTCCAGTATTCTTGCCTGAAGAATAGGAGCCTGGCAAGCTATGGTCCACAGGGTCATAAAGAGTCAGTCACGACTGAAGCGACTTAGCACACGCACAATTCTTTGATATACCAGTTTCCCCAATTATGGGAAAAGGAAGCAAATGCCTATTATTATATTACTTAGTTTAAACAATTGTATTAGAATGTAAGTTTCTTGTCTAGGAAATGAAAATATAAAATGGTTAGTATCCCTGACCATCCCCTTCACCTCCGCATACTAAGCACCCAAGGTCTTCAGAACACTTTTACACCCATCCTGCCTCAACCCATTTTGGTTTTTGCTAAGAGTATATGGAATTTTACTTTCATATTGTTATTTTCATTACTAAGAATATTTGCTTTTTATATTTCAAAATTAATTCTAATGATAGCATTAAATCTCAGTAAACAATATCAAAACCCTATTATAATTAATTTGTGTTTTATTTCTTATCATTGTTTCCTGAAGACTACAACTTTCCCTTTCTATGTCCCTGCCTTAAAAAAATAAAAATCAGTTCTTTCCTTCTCCTTGGTGGTAGTTTAATCACTAAGTCATGTCTGAATCTTTGTGCCCGCATGGACTATAACCCACCAGGTTCCTCTGTCCATGGGATTTCCCAGGCAAAAATACTGGAGTGAGTTGCCCTTCCCTTCTTCAGAGGATCTTCCCAAACCAGGGATCGAATCTGCATCTCCTGCATTGGCAGATAGATTCTTCTACCACTGAGTCACCAGGGATCAGTTTGTGTTTTATTTCTCGCCTTTGTTTCCTGAAGGCTACAACTTTCCCTTTCTATGTCCCTGCCTTTAAAAAAAAAAAAAATATATATATATATATATATATATATACATATATACAGTTATTTCCTTTTCCTTAAAGGAGAAAAATATTAATTTGAATTATTCAAAATCCTGTTAACTCCGGCAGTCATGGACTTTCATTAGAGTGACTAGTTGAAAGAGTGATGCAAATCCACAGCTCCAATAGTATCAGTGTGTTAACAATTATAACTTTTAGTTTCAGTTCTGTGCTTAGATCTGATGTACTTGGGTCTTTTTCTTATCCCTTGCCTAATTTAAGTCAACAATAGAAGGTATTGAGAAATAGTTCCACTTGGTAGAAGACTTTACTCACTTTTGAATTTTGAGTTTGAATTTCCTTTCTTCAGAATAGGAGTCTTCCACATGAAAAACAAACCCATCAAAAGAATGGACGATTGAACGTCATTCCCTTCCCTGCTTTGCAATGAATACAAACTGACTCTGTTTCAGTTTATGCACCTACTCATTTTCTACTTTAGAGCAGCTTTTATGCTAAGAAAATGTCTGAAGAACTTCTATCTCCTGGGAAGAAAAATGTGTTATATGTCAAAGCTGCAATTGTTAAAAGACTGTAATATTTTCAAAGGCTGGAAATCAAGGTCAAATCAAAAGGCTAAGTGCCTTAACTTTCTTGCATATATTGTTTCTGTTTCTCTTTTCTCTTTTATAATCATGTCTGTTTGCTAAAAGGTTATGCAAAATAAATTAGGCTTTCAGAGCACTGACAGCTCAGCCATAGAGAAATCCTTTCCTCTATTTTTTTTGCACTTTATACGTGAACACCTGCTACACTTTTAATGAGCTTTAAATTATACTTTACACCCATGTAACAAGAATGGATATTGCTCTTTAGTTATAATCAAAGAAAATATCAGGATGACTTGTTGCTAAGAGCAACAGCTTGTCAAAAAAATGATACCTCTCCCAGTAACAATATAGATAGATAGGTCCAGGTTGATAGATGGAAAATATGATTCATACTACATTGAGACTTATCAATCTTTTAAATTCTCTTGTCTTCTGTGATTTAGGAGGAATTTGTCATTGCTCTGTGGCTATGCCTAGATTATTTTCTTTTGTTCTTATCTTTGTTCTTTCAGTCTCCTTGCTTCTTATAGGCCAAAGGGAAAAATAAAAAAATTTCCTTTGTGCTTTTATTTTCTTCTGACACATTAAAATGGATAGACTTTAAATAAGATTCCAAGAACTTTGAAATACCAAAATATAATGATATGTATTTATTTGAATTCTATTTTTCCCTATGATTTGATTCACTTTTAAATACTTAACCCTATTTCATCATTGTCAGATTTTCTTTTTAAAGGAGTTTAATGTATGACAGAAAAGCAAGCGTTAAAATGAATGTTAGCAATTTAGCTCTATACCATCTTCACATGAGAGATCTTAGACTTCATGGCCAACCAGAATTAATTTCTCTTCCACAGTAGTACCAATCCAATGCCACCAACAGAGAAATGAGATGGATGAGTGAAAGAGAGGACTATTGTGAAGTAAACAAGATATATTATGGTAAAGACAGAAAACAGGGCCATGGCAGAGAGATTCTGGCATGAAGATTTTGTCAGAGGTCTCAGGCAAGCACTGAGAAAGGCAGGATAATACAATGTAAGAATTGTGGCCACGGGGGTAACCACTAGTCTGTCAAGGATGAGGAGGTTCTTCTCTGTTGGAATGAACACGTACCTGTTTCTTGCCATTAGGTTGAGTCATGAGTGATGTGTCCATAACATTTCCTTGATAGGTACAACTAGATTCATTGTTTTGTAAATTTTCCCCTCTACACGGAGATGCAGGGATGACCTCCACGTGACTATTTTCGTATTTAAAATGCTTTTTTCATATGGAGTTGCAGTGTACCACACACACACACAAAGAAAGATGAGGAGAAAACAATAGAATGGAATGGGGAAAGAGACTATGGAAATTAGTGAAGAAAAATAAAGAGGAGAAAACAAAGAAACAAGATAGGAATATTTTAGCATATTTTCCCATGCTGTTTTATAATCCCCATAAGATTTGGAAAGCAATGCACTGCTTAATTGGAGATATAGTCAACAAATAAACCTCCATAACTTCAACTTTCAGTTTTCATTTAAATATTCTTTTAAAATTTTGAGCTAAAGTGAATAAAAATGCAATAAATATGCTTTCTTTCTCATGTGTTCCCTAAAATAGTATACCTTTGTCTGTAAGAGCATATATTACTATACTCTCCTGTTCAAAAAGAAATTTAAATGTCTCATTAAAAAGCTGAAGAAGAAACATACTTTTACTTCTTATCACCAGTAACAAAAAACTTCAAAAAAATGTTTGGTTCCAAAGCTTCTCAATATGCAAGCTATCTATTTATACTAATTATTCAAGCCTTGAGAGACTGAAAACTAGAGATAGAATTCTCATGAGAAAAAACAAACTCTGTATATTACATATGAGATTTCCTAAAATTCACTGCTTCCATTCAGAGTAGCTTCAGAAAGAATATCATGTCTGTATTTTAATTCAGTTAATAACAATGATAGCCATTTAAAATACAGTAATAGCAATAATAGTGTATTTACAGAGATATTTCTTTAAGTAGGCTATAATTACTTTATTGTTCTTGTTTAGTTGCCAAATCATGTCCAAGTCTTTGTGATTCCTTAGAGTATAGCCCACCAGGCTCCTCTGTCCATGGGGTTTCCCAGGCTAGAATACTGGAATGGGTTGCCATTTCCTTCTCCAATTACATTATTAAATATGCAAAAAATGTCCTTCAAGCATCCTTGCTCATTTTCTCAGAAAGTAAAATATAATACAAAATACTGGAACTAATATCAAAAGTGTTTGAGTTTTCACGTGACTTTGAAAAAAACCACAGATAAAATATATAAATCCAGTGAACATGCTCTGCTATATTCTGTAAGATATTTTCCAATTCAGACAAGTTTTTATGATGTTATCTTACCTTGCTTCTTCCCATTATATCTGTCTCCATGTCCCGTACTCAATTTTCCCAAAGTGTTAGTTAAATCAGCAGTTTCAAATACAATTCTTTATCAAGTATCCACTTATGTTTGTGTCTATATAAAATTTGAAATCCCACATAATTTGACTCTAGGTCTTGTCTTAGTTAAAATATACTAATGTTAGACTTCATTCAGTTATTTAATTGAATCCTTACTATGTGCCAGATTAAAAAAAAATTCTTTATATTTTTAAAACTGTAAACTTTAGTAGTCATCAAACAATTACATTTGGAAAATAATCTTTGTATATAATTAGAATTATCTCTTTTCATGTCATGTATGAGGAATTCACTTATTTAAAAAGTTTATTAAACGTTGGGCATGATCGCATGTATCTCTGTGTTAGGAGACGGCATTTTAAGTGGAAGTAAAAGTATACGGCGACTAGAAAGTAAGAGGCCATCATTTCATGTTATTGGAACTTATCAAACAAATGGCAGAGTTACAAGACTCAGCAGACTGGAATTGGGCAGAAAGTGTTGAGAATGAGAGAAGGGAATGCCTGTTTTGATTTCTATTGAAACCCCAGTTCCAGAAGACAGCCGAAACATTGGATATGACTTACACGTGCTTGCTGAATTACTAAACGGAGGTAAATGATTGAAGAAGAGCAGCGTCCGTTGCCCTGCCTAGTTTCTCTGCTAACTCCAAGCTGTGAAGGCCTGAGTGATGCTGTGCTAAAGTTTTCACATTTCTAAGCTCTTGGTGCAAGTGCTGCAGTGTTCTAACTTTACTTTTTTTCACTCCTTAAACACAAACTAATTCTCAGTACTGGAGAAGCCTACTCTTAACAACAGCTTCTCTCTCCTTTCCCACTCTTCCACCCAACTTACTTCCCCAATTGCATCTTTTTAAAAATTGGAGGATACTTGCTTTATAATGTTGTGGGGGTCTAGCTATCCATCAATGTGAATCAGCCATAATTATATATGTATCCCTCCCTCTTGAGCCTCCCCCCTCATTCTACCATCTTAAGTGAGATAGGCCCACATAGCATATATAGGCCCACAAAATAATAATTGTGAGGCTTAGCTCCAGTATCCTTGTATTTTTCTGAGCAGTATTCATTAATAGAATTAACACATGTACATGAAACTCCGCTCGGTATTGAGGCCTGGATGATGTTGCAGAAAAAGAGAGACAAAGACTATGCCAGGCTGACTTAGAATTGATCACCTTAAAACCTCCTTCACCTAAAAATGAACTTGTAAATTTGTCTGAACTAATGAACCCAGATTACTACTGACTGTTTTTATTTAACAAATGGATCCTGGCAGAAATACCTATATAGGTAGGTCTAGGGAACCCAAAAATGTATATAATGATTTGTAAAACAAAGGAACAAAGTGGAGAAGCATTAGTAGAGACACTTCATTGAAGTGTTTTGCTTTTTGGATGCTTCTCAATAGCAAAATGTCACATTAGATATAGTTTTACTTATTTTTTAATTACCTTCAACCTTTTAATACAGTTGGGTTAACTCATATATGTCTGTATGGTTTTGAAAATTAGAGCAATGGAGTCAGCATATAGAATTATTATCCTTCATTCATTCCCTCAACTTGTCCATGTACCATATGGTAATATTTTGGCATCCAAATAGATTCACATTACCGTATTTTCTTTTGCACAGTAGCTGTCATCTTGCTCCCACATTCCTCTCATTTCTTAACACATTTCAGTCAGTAGATGGAGACTCCCATGTTCTTTGTGTCAAGAGTAGAGCATCCCAGAAGAATGAGGGGAAAACGAGAAGTATTTTCTTTGCTTTTGGACTTTGATAGTGTAGAGCCTCTGGGAGAAACAAAGTTTTCATCGCCACAAAGATTCAGGAGAATTTAAGGGAGGTGTGAGCAGAGTTTCTCACTTCTAACCCCTCTCTATGTGGGGGATTAGAAGCTCAGAGAAGAAGAAAGAGCTACAATGCCGATGGCACCCCTGACTGGAGCCCTGAACTCTGATTTCACATACATCATCGTGGGAAATAGAATAACAAAATTCCCATAAAGATTTGGGGAATTCATGTTAATATATGGCAGAGACCAACAAAATATTGTAAAGCAATTGTCCTTCCATTAACAATAAATAAATTTAAATTAAAAAAAAAAAGATTTGGGGGAATCTGAATTCAAGACCTTAAATTCCTTTTCCTGGTAAATTTCAAGGAGGTCCAGAACAGCTTCCTAATAGAAATGATTGCAAGATGTGTTTAGTTGACAGGCTGTAGGACTCTTGGCGGAGAGGCAATGGCCCCCCACTCCAGTACTCTTGCCTGGAAAATCCCATAGACGGGGGAGCCTGGTAGGCTGCAGTCCATGGGGTCGCTACGAGTCAGACACGACTGAGCGACTTCACTTTCCCTTTTCACTTGCATGCATTGGAGAAGGAAATGGCAACCCACTCCAATGTTCTTGCCTGGAGAATCCTAGGGATGGGGGAGCCTGGTGGGCTGCCATCTATGGGGTCGCACAGAGTCAGACACAACTGAAGCGACTTAGCAGCAGCAGCAGCAGCAAGACTCTTGGAGAGCAACCCCATGCCCTGTTGACAGAGAGCAGTAGAACAATTCTGATGGCACCCAGAACAGTCTGGAACTGGTGAAGCACCATAGCTGTCGCCATGCATTTCTCACACTGCCATCATGATGAATAAGTAACAGAATGATCATATGCACTAAAGAGCCCAATACAATTTGACATAATAAGAGTCAAACACAGAGGCAAGAGTGATCACTGGTGGCTTCCTTGGCAGGTTTCAGATTACCGCTAGTACCAAGGCATATTGTTAATGACTTAGATCAGGTGGCAACACTTAATCCCTTCAGGGGAATACTGGTCCTAGAGTAATGAGAGAAACTTAAACTGAGATTAGTTTTCCTTTACCCTGTAGAATGGATGCTCATATTAGAAATCCGGTTGGGTTATAGAAAATATAAAATTATCTTTTATTATAGAAAATATTAAATTACTTTTTTGCACTCCTGAACTTGGTGATTAAATTAAGACTCTGAATCCACAGCTTTACAGACTCTCATTTTCCCCAAGATGGCACAGAGAAGAGGTGAGTCCTTGGAGGAGTGGGTGTAACTGGAAAAATGTGGGATGCACCAAGCAGCTTCCAGGTGGATGACTCAGAAAGACCTCAGAGTAGGCCCCAAATTTCAATCCATTCAATAGGAAGGAGAATTTCTGAAGATCTCCTTTAAACCTTTCAGAAGGGTGGTTGGTGGAGGGGGGCTAAATGCTTAACATTACCAACAACACCTTTTAACTTTAAAAAAAAAAAAGCACATTTATAATGTTAATAGTTAAAAGAGAAGGTATATGTAAAGTTCACTATTGTGAATGTTTAACCTATGTTTAAACTTAACTGGACTGTGGGATGCCAGATAGCTATAAAATGTTATTTCTGGGTGTGACTTTGAGGGCATTTCTGGAAGAAATTAGCATTTGATTTAGTAGACTGAGTAAAGAGATCTGCCCTCACCAATATGAGCGAGCCTCATCTACTCCTTTGAGGACCCAGATAGAACAAAAGGCAAAGGAAAGATGAATTCTCTCTTTTCTTGAGCTAGAATGCCCTTGGACATCAGAGCTCTAGGTTCTTGGGCCTTCAAACTCAGAATTTTATACCATCAGCTTTTGTTGGTATAAAACCACCAGGTGCTGCAACTTGCAGAAGGCAGATTGTGAGACTTCTGGTCCTCCGCAATCATGTACGCCATTTCCTATAATACATATATGAGGAAGGCAGAGAGAATGTATTGGTTCTGTTTCTTAGGAAACCCTGCCGAATACTCTTGCATATAAGCAAGCATATACTTTCTGTTAGTTTCCCTTGTAATTTCCCTTAGAGATGGCTCTAGAGTAGAGCAAAAAACTTTGTATGTTTGTTTTCTTTTGGTAGTGGGAAGGAAAATGAGAAAAGGCAATTGAGGAATCAGTAAGTCAACCTAAGAATTTTAATTTTAAAGTGCTAACTTTAAAAAATAGCTTAAAAGCCAGAATCCATTAAAGAAAACCAACGAAATGTGTGTGAAATGCATATATACTTTACTTTACATATTTCTATTTTTCTGTAAGAGGATGTGTTTTTCTAATCATTCTCATTTGCCTGCTCATTGAGCTGTTCATTCATTTTAAACTGTTCTGCATTTCCCTCTGCAAGAAATTCTGAATGGGTAATTTTGATTAGTAGCTCTTTCTACATACACATCTTTTTGTTCTTATTTTCAACCATTATAGTTATACTTTTTATTTTAATATGGCTTTTCATTTTATGACTTGTGATTTAGACTAATGTCTTTGATGTGAATAATTAATGCAGAGATTTGATCATTTTACATTGGCAAAGGTATGAAAATACATTCATTTATTCCTTTAATAAGAAATGTCATACCATAGGGATTTAATAAGTAATCATACAAGAGAAAATGAAGGTATGTCAGTGTCTTTGTTAAGTAAAAGCAGCAAGTTGGGTAATTTGTATCTTTGTGGTGATATAGCTCTTCTTGGAGATAACAGTGTAAGAAACACTAGGAATAGAAGATTTTAAAGAAAGTGATAGGTAAAGTGAATAGTCTCTGGCATGAAGTAAGGCTCCACTCTAGAACTTGGCAATCTCTCTCACCTCCACAGTGGACAGGTAGGGAAAACAACCATGGGCTGACTCAAGTGTTGCTGGACTGTGCCATGATCTCCCTGGAATATGGTGCAATGGAGGCAGTCACAAGGCCATTTCTTGGTTGCCTCCAGTTCCAGGAGTCTGTTAGGAAGCAGTTTTTCATCTGCCTCCTTAACTCCAACAGAACTGAGAAGTTCTAGCTCACCCACATTTCAGTACAGCTGCAGACTGTAAAACTGCTTGACTGTGGCTCAGAGTTGGCTCCCTGAAGACAGGGCCCCCACGCTTAAGTTTCCTGTCATCGGGCTCCTTCTGTCTCATGTGGGCTTTAGAACTCGGGATGTGAGAAACTGATGCCACTGACCATGGTTTTGCTTGTCTGTGAAAGGAATAAACTTTCCAACTGCATTTGGACTTCTTTTTGCCATTTCAGGCAAATCTCTGTAAGTGCCTCAAGCCAGCCTGACAGCAGACAACAGGCTTCTGCTTACAGACTGATGGATCACCTTGACTGGCACAGAGTTGTAACTAAGAATTTGCTATCCTGTGTAGATCGTAGGGCCCCTCTCTGTTGCTTCATAATAATAATCTTTAGCTATTTTCATATGTTTCTCTGTGTCTTCCTTTTTTGTTCAGGCACGTGATGTTTTATTTTGTTTTCCCAGATGGATTAAGGTTTCTTCCTTTGTCTCCTTATTGCATTTGGACACGTATACAGTTATGGATATTTATCAAAATGGTAAATGCAGTATGACTATTCCATGCAGTAAGAGGAGGAACTACAAAATATTGCTTTTTTTTTTTAAAAAACAAAAGGTGATTCTCTTTATTTCTCTATCCTCTACTAATATTCTCTAACATAGATTAAAAGGGAAAACAAACATGCTTGTTTTCCCTTTTAATCTATATTAGAAAAGGATCAGCTATAATTTCCCTTCTCCTTTCACCAGTAAACTCGTTCTCTTCTTAAGCTGATCACTGTGCTTTTATTCTTGTGTCATTTTCGTTCCCTGTGTCAGGACAATCAGACTTTTAAAGTCTTGCGTTATCTTTGGTTTTCAATATTTCCCTTCTCCTAGGTGTTTTGGACATTGTATAATGATGGTCAAGGGCCATTTTTATAATAAATAAAACATTTATCAAACTGGAAAAATCACTCAGCTTGAATCCAACGCCTGCCTTTTCTTTCACTATCAAACTTCTTAAAGGAAAAATGTATCCTACACTCATTGGTCCCTGGTGTTTGCCTCCCACTCATTTCTCAACCCACTATAATCTGGTGTGTACTCTATGCACTGTACTGAAATATTGAATATGCTACAAATGACTAATCACAAATTTCTGAGCCTTCTTAACACATGGATTTACTTATTGTAGATTTTTATCTTACTGTACATTTACTGTTTCTAAATATACTCTTGTAACTTCTTTTCCTTTGACTTTCCCTAAATACAGAACTTTTTCAATTTCTCTACTTTTTAAAATTCATTTTCCTTTCTTGAAGATATCTAGTTTGCTTGCTTTAATAATTACATTTAAGTATTTGATTATTAAATTTGTATTTACAGCCCATATATTCCACTGAGTGAGACTTCTAGGTATCTATAGGAAAATTTTATCAGGTACCTTAGTAGCTCCTTAAAATTAATTATACCTAAACACTGCTCAACATCTTCAATCCTCATCTGTCTCTCTGATGCATTCATTATCTCTACAATAAATATGTCTATTTTTTCCAGTCCTTCTGGAATCATCATACAAGCCATTTTTACTCTCAATTACCAACTATTCTCCCATCCATTTGACACACTCTTTTTTTTACATTCCCAATGTCCCTTGAAGCAATCTCATCTTTTCATTCTTCACTGTTACTCTCCTAATTTAGGCTTTCATGACAACTCTTAAAATAGACCCTTTATCGACCAGCTTATTGCCAATATCCCTTCCTCCCTTAAGTCTCACACATATCTATGTCAGATATGTTTGTATACACACAACCATCACCTTCCTCTCTACGGGGGAAGCCCTGGTGATACTTTGGTGTTAATAAGCCCTGGTGCCTTGTCCCTAAAAATAATAACTTCCTGCAGTCCCTTTGGGTTCATCACAATTGATCCAAGGTGGTCATGGTTGTTTTATTTCCTTGACATGATTGTTTTTGTCATGGCCTATGACTCATTCTTAGCAAATTGTACCTGGTGGGAAATCTTTAGGCTTCTAGGAGAGGTTTCTACTTACAAATTAAAAGAGATTCAAGGTTGAAAATGCTCCTGTTTTTAACAGGATGTCAGCTTTCTGCATGTGAAGCTTAGAACTGGGGCAGTTACTTTTCAACATGAGGGGAAACGTCATCAGTACGTGGGAATGATGAGGCAGACTGATAGAAAGTCTCTGATCTCTAATAAGAAGACTGAGCTATTGGATTTGCTAACCCTCTACTATGCTTCCTCTAGTTACTCTTTTCTTCCCTCCATGTGTATCATTTGTTCTGCATTAATCTTGTAAACTGCATAGCTATAGGCTTACTTATTTATTACTGAGGTAACATCAGTTTATAACATTATATAAGTTTCATATGTACAATATTATTTTTGACTTCTGTCTACACAGCAGCGAGCTCACCACCATGCATCTGGTTGCTGTCCATCACCATAAAGTTGACCCCTTCTACTCATTTCACCATCCTCCCAACTCCCTTCTCCTCTGGAAAACACTACTCTGTTTTCTGTAGCCACCTGTATGTTTTTGTTCTGTTTGCTTTGATCATTTATTTTATTTTCTACATATGACTAAAATCATACAGTCTGGTAACACATAATGAATTGCTTACATTTAAAGACTTTTAAAATGTTAAGTTGGCTTATATGGGGCTTTTAGAGCAGAAGTGTTTGTTACAACTCAAATCACTTTACTCTATTGCTTTGATTGTTCTCTATTCCCTCCAGAATAAATTATAATACCCTTAGCATTGTACTTAAGGATCTGTATGAACTGGTTGCAGCATATATTTTCAGTTTTATCTTTCAAAACTGCTCTTCACTACTTTTATGCTCCATCCAAAGCAATCTATTAATTCACTGTTCTTGAACATACTTCAGAATTTTTCCCTCATTTGCCTTCTAGCAGTTTTTCTTCCATTTGTAATAGTTTTCCCCACCTTCAAAGCTTATTTTTCCATTGAAATCACTATGTTCTTCTAAGGTTGAGTTCAAGGACCACAATACTCATAAAGTCACCCTCTTCCCGTGGGTTGAAATTTAGAATCTCTCCATCTGTTGGGTATCTGTGTCAGGTGGTAATTTTATTCCAGCACCTGTCACAATCTCTCTGGTAACATGAATCTTTGTGCCTTGTGCCCCTCTTCTCATTGTAATTTCAATTATACTTAGCAGTACGCTTACCTTTAGGAAGTTGTCAGTGGAAAGTATGCTCTGTACCTGAAACAGGGCAAGTTTTAAAATGAACCAAAACTTTGAAAACTTAGCCCAGAGAAAAGGAAAGGACACTTGCTGAAACTTAATCCTACTTTGGGGCCTAGAGACTGTGAATTTTGGATTTATCTCAGGGAAAGTTTATACTGTGTACCAGAACACATTTATTTCAGCATTGTTTACAATATGAAAAAATTAAAATGACCTAAATGTCCATCTATAGAAGGATGAGAAAACTTTTAATTCATAAAATTATTAATGTGTTGGTGAGGGGAAATTTTAAAAATCTTAACAAAGATATGTAGAGAAAATTGCATAACATAAACTATAATTTAGAAATTTCAATATTAAGAAAATAACCAGTGTCAGGAAGGAGACTTGTAACAACCACCTTGACTTCAAAGAAAGAAAGACTTCACAGCTATTAACTAGAAAGAAACACAGCTGTAAACTAGAAACAGCTCTTTTCTTAGGACAGCAAAGTAAAAGAATGCCTCTGGACGTTTGTGTGATATCATGCTATCTACAGAGCATGAATATTGTGCATCATTATTCCCAGCTCCCTTTGTATGATGGAGATTGTCTACTAGCCACTCATCACTATAGTCTTCCTTCCTGTCTCAGAAAGAGAAGTTTATTCTCTGTATTTAGGCCTAACTGTCCTCCCTGTGCCCCAAGTTATCATTCAACAGGGTCTTGGGACTTTCTCTCTACACTTATTTATTCACCCTTTATATTGTTTCAATTTCCTCTTAGTAAACTCTTTTCTGTTTGTTATAAACACTTAGCTCTTTCCCTCCCACGTTCTCTCTCTCTCTCTCTCTTTTTTTTTCTTTCCAGTTTAACAAAGAAATTAGTTTCAGGAGATATTTTATACATGCTGCTTTCATTGTCTAAATTAACATTTACTCCCAAGTTCATAGCTTTATTCTTTCTTTTCACTAACATTCATCTGGCTATTCTAGCATCTCCCCAGAAATCCTATTAACCAAATCAAGTAAATGCTCTTTTCAGTTCTTGCTCTTTGGTCACTATTTTTTTCAATTGACCATTCTTATAACTAAAACCCTGTTCTCACTTGCTTTTTATTTTACATTTGCATAAAAATTGAAAGGATAGTACAGAGGGTTCTCATATGCCTCACACTCAGTTTTCAATTAATTCGTATGGTTCACTAGTCACAATTACTGAAACAATATTGATGTATCATTATTAAATAAAATCCATTCTGTGCCAGGATCCCATCCAGCATACCACACCACATCTAGCT
Organism: Dama dama; assembly: GCF_033118175.1. Classification (NCBI taxonomy): domain Eukaryota; kingdom Metazoa; phylum Chordata; class Mammalia; order Artiodactyla; family Cervidae; genus Dama; species Dama dama. Next base: position 49,362,523 of record NC_083685.1, on the reverse strand, counting down.
GGCACGGTTCCTTAGGCTTCTCTCTCTCTCTTTTTTCTTTTTTTTTGTTGGCTGCACTTCATGGCTTGTGGGATCTTAGTTCCCTAAACTAGGATTGAAACCAGGACCCAGGCATTGGAAAAAAAGAGTCCCACCCACCAGACCACCAGAGAATTCCTCAGGCGTCTCTTGGCTGTGTCAGTCTCTCAGACTTTCCTTGTTTTTGAGACCTTAGCAGTTTTGAGAAGTGCTGCTTTGGTATTTTGTAAAATGTTCTTCAATTGGGATTGGTCTGATGTTTTGCTTATGACTGTTCTGTGCTTAGTCGCTCAGTTGTGTCTGAATCCTTGTGACCCCACAGACCGTAGCCCGCCAGGCTCCTCTGTCCCTGGGGATTCTCTAGGCAAGAATACTGGAGTAGGTTGCCATGCCCTCCTCCAGGGGATCTTCCCAACCCAAGGATTGAACCCAGATGTCCCGCATTGCAGATGGATTCTTTATCATCTGAGCCACCAGGAATTAGATTAAGGCTATAGGTTTTTGGAGGAAGACCACAGAGTTAAAGCACCATCCCCATCACATTATATCAAGTGTGCACACTAGCAACATAATTTATCACTGTTGATGTTAATGGTGATCAAAGTTAACATCATTGTAAAGTCACTCCTCCTCCACCTAATTTTCATACCATAGTCTTTGGGAGGAAGTCACTACTCACAGCCCACACTTAGAGCGGGGAGTTGTGTTCCACCTCCTGAGGACAGAGTATCTACATGAATTATTTGTAATTCTGCACAGGGAAGTTGTATATTTCCCTATTTATTTATATAATGATGTATTTATCTCATTATGGACTCATGGATATTTGTTTTATATTTTGAATTATATTCCAATTCAGTTTCTTTATTTTGTTCCTTAAATTGTTCCCACTTTGGACCTTCAGAGTTCTTTCAGTAGACTCCTCTGTCCCTTTGGCATATCCCCATTATTGTAGGAATTTCCCTTCCTCTTTTTTGAGCACTCCCTCACTTTGTTTGGAACATCACTACAACGATGTTCCAAATTCATCTTGTATCTTTCCTGTTCCAATAAAGGGCCCCAGGTCCCAGCCTGGGAGCCTCAAAGCAAATGAGACACTCAGTCAGCTCCAACTTCTCTTATACTCTGACACATATACTAAGTTAGAGTTATCTCAAAACATGCACATTTCATAAAATGAATTATGCTTATCTTGCCTCAGTGCTTTTTGACATAGTATTTCCTTTGCCTGAAATGGTCTTCCTTCTCTATGTCTTTGCTAATTTTCCTTTTATTTCTGGTTCACTCACTCATGTATTAAGACTTAGTTCTTTAGACAGACCCACCTAACTGTAAAGTTTGAGGGAATGAACACTTTCTCTGGGCCTCCAGAGTTCACAGCATGTGCCTAATGATATTACAGCTCTCCTCGATTTAGACAAGCTGCATTTATTATCTATGTATTAATTAAGGGAAGACAATGCAGTTAATTCTAGAACTAAGCACAAAGTTCATGTTTTTTATGATTGATAAATGTTTGCTGAGTAAATGAACTAACAGTGCTAGAGGGTCTGAAGCTATTGGTCAAACTAATTGCCAAGGAGATTATGGAGGAAGTACACACAGTGCTCATACCAAGGGGCACTTTATTAAGCTCCATTCCATTCTTTAATCAACAACTTTTTTCCTTCTTAATTGACTACCTTAAAAACAGTCTTCTAGCCACCAACTATGTCTTCCCCCAAGTCAATTGCTACCCCCAAACTCCTCTGTATCAGTTATGGGGATTCAGACTTACAGTAATTTTAAAAAATCCCAATTCAAATCGGTTTACAAGTGTAACCACATCGGACTCCATGGGACCTTCCCAGGATACTGGCACAGATCTTCCCCTGCTCCTCCAGTTATATCATCTGCCTAACCCTTATTTGTAGAAAAACAGCCTCCTAGGCCTTGCCTTTGAGTGTTTGAGTGTCTCATGCAGAGGTACTGGTCAGCAGTGGCCTGCCGCGGGGTCAGGAGCTCTGAGTGCAGCAGTCCTGGGTGTGGCATAAGCCCTCTGAGAGGAGGTCACCATTAACCCCACCATAGAGCTGCTGAGCAGACGACCCACAAACTGCAGAACAATTATACCAAATAAATTCTTGCACTGTTAAGAAAGTTCTAGGACCCACAACAAATTTCCCAACCTGGGGATTTGGCCAAAGGAGTGAGAACCCCCAGGGAATTTGGCGGCCAGTGGGATTTGATTACAGAATTTATACAGACTGGGGAGACAGACTTTTGGAGGGCACAAATAAAACCTTGTGTACACCAGGACCCAGGAGAATAGAGCAGTTACCTCACCAGAGATTGATCCAGACTTGCCTGTTGAGTGTTCAGGAATCTCCGGAGAAGGCGTGGGTCAGCGGTGGCCTGCTACAGGGGCGGGGGCCCTGAGTGAGGCAATGCATGCCAGGACCTTTTGAAGGAGGTCACCATTATCTTCATTACCTCCACCAGTAGTTTGGTCTCAGGACAAACAACAGGGAGAGAATGCAGCCCTGCCCATCAAACAGAAAATCGGATTAAAGATTTACCAAGTATGGCCCCCCATCAGAACAAAACCTGGTTTTTCCAGCAGTCTCTCCCATCAGGAAGCTTCCATAAGCCTCTCATCCTTCTCCCTCAGAGGGCAGAAAGCATGAAAACCACAATCACAGAAAAGTAATCAAACTGATCACTTGAACCACAGTCTTGTCTAACTCAATGAAACTATGAGCCATGCCGCGTAGGGCCCCAAAACGAATGGGTCATGGTGGAGAGCTCTGACAAAACATGGTCCACTGGAGAAGGGAATGGCAAACCACTTCAGTATTCTTGCCTTGAGAACCCCATGAACAGCATGAAAAGTCAAAAATATAGGGCACTGAAAGGTGAAAGACTTTATTTTCTTGGGCTCCAAAATCACTGCAGATGGTAACTGCAGCCATGATATTAAAGGACGCTTGCTCTTTGGAAGAAAAGCTATGACCAACCTAGACTGCATATTAAAAAGCAGAGACATTACTTTGCCAACCAAAGTCCACCTAGTTAAAGCTATGATTTTTCCAGTAGTCATGTATGGATGTGAGAGTTGGACTATAAAGAAAGCTGGGTGTCAAAGAATTGATGCTTTTGAACTGTGGTGTTGGAGAAGACTCTTGAGAGCCCCTTGAACTGCAAGGGGATCAGACCAGTCCATCCTAAAGGAAATCAGTCCTGAATAATCTTTGGAAGGACTGATGCCCTGAAGCTGAGACTCCAATACTTCAGCCACCTGATGTGACGAACTGACTCATTGAAAAAGACTCTGATGCTGGGAAAAGTTGAAGGCAGGAGGAGAAGGGAATGACAGAGGATGAGATGGTTGGATGGCATCACCGACTCAATGGACATGAGTTTGAGCAAGTTCTGGGAGTTGGTGTTGGACAGGGAAGCCTGGCGTGCTGCAGTCCATTGGGTCGCAAAGAGTCGGACACAACTGAGCGACTGAACTGAACTGCACTGAGGCCTTCCCTGAGCTCCAAAGAGCAAATTTATCTAGAGAAGTGAGAAAATGCAGAAACAAAGGAAAACAGTCAAGCAAGACAAAATAATAATAGTTTAGCCATTTAACAAAGTCAACAAGCTTTAGTCTATTTGTGTAAACAAAATCCCTGTGGGATGCATCTTCCAGGTCAATCAAGGGAATTGCACAGCTCCCAGGACCCATGTTTAGACATACCATGGTCCTCAGAAAAAATGCACACTTGTTCCACCTTTTTTATATAGAAAGATGAAAACTTTCCTTGTGGCTGCTTCCATTTCTATCATCTCAATACACATTTGCAAACTTTAGGTAATTTGTGTATCTTAATTTACATCTCTTCAAATACTGACCCTGAAAAAATAATTTAAATGAAATAATTGATCTGGGAAGCACCATGGAAAATGGTAGGAACCTAGCATAAGGAGGAAAACAGAGAGTGACTTACACTCTGGATAAAAGAGTTCCATCCTGCCAGGGATCCTTTCGGAGACTTCAGAACACAGTGAAAGCTAGGAGATTGCACTAGCCTTCACTCCAGTCTTATCCTTCTTTAGGTGATAGTACTCCCTGGTACTTCCATCAGCCTTGCAACTGCTCAAGAACCTCATGTTGGCCAGAGAAACCTGCAGGCAGTTAGATGCAGGAGATTCAGGTAGGAAGTTGATGATAGATAAAGAAACTATTCACTGAAGTTCCAGGTGATATTTTGGGTGGGCCAACTAGGACAGGACACCAATAGTGTCTGATACAAAGTCCATTCCCAAATAATTCACCATCAGGGTTAATTTGAAAATAATATTTAGCTTAGGCTTTTTAGTTTTGCTGAATAAATACTGGAGTGTCAACCTTCGTGGCCACTATTGTCTCTATAAAGGACTTTTGGGTTTATACTGAAGAAATGAGACAAAGCTAAGTAGATACAGTTGATTTTCATTACTATCTATCACTTTAACTTTCCAGGGTAGTGAAGTTTAAAAAAAAGATAAAATATAGATAAATCTGGTATTCTAATTGGAGAAGGTAATGGTAATCCACTCCAGTATTCTTGCTGGAAAATTCCATGAACAGAGGAACCTGACAGGCTACAGTCCATGGGGCTGCAAACAGTCAGACATGACTGAGTGACTTAGCACATACACACAGTATTCTAATACCTGATTGATTTTTCCATCTTCACTATTATCTCCCATCACCGTGCTTCACTCCTCTCAAATTTGATTTTTACTATTCTTATTTTTCTTGTTAAACTCACTTGCCTCTACAATACAGATATAATGATATAAGGATATAATGTGACTCTTAACCACTAATATTTTTTTTAAGTGGCTTAAACACAAAATAAAATATTTAATAATTTTAACAATTTTATTTGCTTTACTCATCTATCTATATCCATATATGATTTATCTATGAATCTATTCATCTCTCTCTTTATATTATTTGCCAGATCAAGTGAAAGTAAGTTATAAACATCATGACTTTTCACTCCTAAATAATGCAGCATTCATTTTTAAAAAACTCATGCAATCCTCTTTACAATCAAAATAATATTATCAAACTCAATATGTTTAACTTTGTGAAAGAATGCTATATAACATAATAATCTTATATAAGATCCTTATTGAAACTTTCCATATTTTCACAATAATACCTTTTGTGACTCTTAGACTGTTTTTTTAATTTAGGATAAACATAATTATGCGTTATAATTAATTGTCAATTATGATAGCAACTCTTTAGATTCCTTAACGTGTTTCCCTCACTTATTTTTTTCTTGGTTAATCATGGAGGTAAGGCTTAGGCCATATTTAAAACAAAGCAAAAACCTGAAAACTTCATTTTGTGATAATTTTAGATTTACAGAAAAGTTGCAGCTACATCCAGAGAGACTGCTTACATTGCCCTTTGCCCCCATTTTTAACATCTTATATTACATGATGCATTTTTCAAAACTGAATAATCAGCATAGATGCATTACTCTGCTTATCTGAGTTTCTTCAATTTTGAGGTTAGGTCCTCTTTCTGTTTCTCAATTTTATCCAGTTGCCACATGTAATTATTTGTCTTGTCTGTCAAGTCTCCTCTGTCTTGAGGAATACTGAACAGGTATTCTGTAGAATGTTCCCAATTTGAGTTTAGCCTTTTTTTTTCAGTTAGGCTAGGGCAATGGGTTTTTGAAAAGAATACCAGATGTGAAAAACCTTTCTCATTGCATCTATCACAGATCTTTATATCCACATGATCTCATTTTTGAGGTTAACAGTCACCATTTGGTTAAGGTAATGTTTGCCAGATTTCTTCATTGTAATGTTAGTATTTTCTCCTTCTTTATCCTGTTTTTAGAGGTAAGTCACTAAGTGTAGAACACTCTGAGGCATGGAGGGGTAGAGGGTAGGGTGGATAGAGTCATGGAGGGCCTGGTGACTGGAATTAAATTCCACCTCCTATAAGGTACAATATCTATATATACTGTTTGTAATTCTTCTGTGTAGGGGCTTTGTCCACCAGTTTATGTATATAATCATTAATTAATAGCAGTATAGACTTGTGTAAATTTCTTTTATACTTTGGGTTATAATCCAGATTTACCTTATTAATTTTGTAGCTTCTATTGTCCTAGCTTTAGCCATTGGGAGCTCTTTCAGCTGGCCAGTTTCTTTGACAGTCATATTTTATATTCCCCTTGATCTTCATTCTGCCTTTTCCTCAAATCTCATTTCTATACTATATCATAGGATAGAAATTCAACTCAAACCATTAACTTTCAGTATGACATAGAACCAAGAAGAATACTGTTCAGTTCTATGTTTATAATTTTATAAATCTGCTTTCCATCATTTGATTTCTCCAACAAATTATTTTGACATATGAGACATTATTAAAATCTATTTACTATGGTGAAAATTAGAACACATAGAATATAAAAAATAAACTATCAAGCCATCTGTTGGAGAAATCTTGATGCTTAAAAGGACTTTCCTTTCCCTGACACTTGTACTTTTCTCCCACCTCTCATATGCTGCTCTAAATATGACAGCTGCCATGGGTGATTAGATTCTTCACCTGCAAAATGTAAATTTCACATACTTAGTATATCATCTTATCTAAAATAATATAGTCATAGGAAGGCTACCTATATTTTAATTGGATATACTTGTATGTTGGCAACATACTTGCCACTACAGTGCAGAGGAAGCCTCAATATGTCAATTGCATTTAATGGAGGACTTACTTATTGCTTTAATTTCTCAAAAGGGGCGTGGATATTTTTAAATACTTTTGTCTTATTTTGAGTTGCCTACTCAGTGTCAAGTGGCTTGTTAAAAAACAAGTTGATTTATAAAAAATGTTTAATATGATGTATGTTGATTGGAATTTAGCAAAGAACATGTAACAAAAGCAAGGTTGAATCTACTCCATAACTTATCTGCTTTCTAAATGGCTTTGCATGTAGCCTTTGTCTATTACATATAAAGAATATAGATATAAAGTGATAGAATGAAATGGTACAAAGTTTAGAATCTATCTCCACTACTTAATATTTCCCATCAGTATAGAGTAGAGAAAATAATAATCTTTTTAAGGTCATTATAGTAATCAAATAAATTTAAGTGAATACTTAGTATTTTTATTTAGTAGTCTGTCAAGCAGTGGTAGTCATATTTAAACTTTTGTATATTAATACACATACGTTTGTTTTCTCTAAATATTAAAAAAGTTATGGTCACGTTAATGCTGCTGCTGCTGCTAAGTCACCTCAGTCGTGTCCGACTCTGTGTGACCCGATAGACGGCAGCCCACCAGGCTCTCCCATCCCTGGGATTCTCCAGGCAAGAACACTGGAGTGGGTTGTCATTTCCTTCTCCAATGCATGAAAGTGAAAAGTGAAAGTGAAGCTGCTCAGTTGTGTCCGATTCTTAGTGACCCCATGGACTGCAGCCTACCAGGCTCCTCAGTCCACGGGACTTCCCAGGCAAGAGTACTGGAGTGGGTTGCCTTCTCCTGGTCATTTTAATAAGTACTTTGTAATTTTTCCAATGGTGAATCAAACCATGAATGATCATTCATTGAAAAAAATCCTCCTGGGCAAGAATGCCCTTTGCCCGGTGGTTGAGGATTGTCCTAGCCTTGAACCCACTTGTCTGTTGACGTCTCCCTGTCCTTTTCCAGAGGGATTAGCGCGTGTCCTCTCAGGGTTGTTATTGGGAGAGAGTGAGGGAGGTGAGGGCTTCCCTGGTGGCTCAAATGGTAAAGAATCTGCCGGCAATGTGGGACACCTGAGTTTGATCCCTGGGTTGGTAAGATTTCCTGGAGAAGGGAATGGCCACCCACTCCAGTATTCTTTTTTTTTTTTTTTTCCTTTATTTATTTATTTATTTTTTCAGTGGGTTTTGTCATACCTTGATATGAATCAGCCATAGATTTACACGTATTCCCCATCCCGATCCCCCCTCCCACCTCTCTCTCCACCCGATTCCTCTGGGTCTTCCCAGTGCACCAGGCCCGAGCACTTGTCTCATGCATCCCACCTGGGCTGGTGATCTGTTTCACCATAGATAATATACATGCTGTTCTTTCGAAACATCCCACCCTCACCTTCTCCCACAGAGTCCAAAAGTCTGTTCTGTACTTCTGTGTCTCTTTTTCTGTTTTGCATATAGGGTTGTCATTACCATCTTTCTAAATTCCATATATATGTGTTAGTATGCTGTAATGTTCTTTATCTTTCTGGCTTACTTCACTGTGTATAATGGGCTCCAGTTTCATCCATCTCATTAAAACTGATTCAAATGAATTCTTTTTAACGGCTGAGTAATATTCCATGGTGTATATGTTCCACAGCTTCCTTATCCATTCATCTGCTGATGGGCATCTAGGTTGCTTCCATGTCCTGGCTATTATAAACAGTGCTGCGATGAACACTGGGGTGCACATGTCTCTTTCAGATCTGGTTTCCTCAGTGTGTATGCCCAGAAGTGGGATCGCTGGGTCATATGGCAGTTCCATTTCCAGTTTCTCAAGAAATCTCCACACCGCTCTCCACAGCAGCTGCACTAGTTTGCATTCCCACCAACAGTGTAAGAGGGTTCCCTTTTCTCCACACCCTCTCCAGCATTTATTGCTTGTAGACTTTTGGATAGCAGCCATCCTGACTGGCGTGTAATGGTACCTCATTGTGGTTTTGATTTGCATTTCTCTGATAATGCCACTCCAGTATTCTGACCTGGAGAATTCCATGGACAGAGGAGCCTGGCAGTCTACATTCCATGGGGTCACAAAGAGTTGGATATTACTGAGCAACTTTCACTTTCAGGGGGAGGTGAAGAAGAAATACAAAATAAAACAGGGACATTTACAACCATATTCATTTCTTAATCCTTCCTAATAAAGTCAAACACATTTTTAGTAGGGGAGACTGAAGCCCTTCTGGAGCACACTTATGCTACAACTTTGCTAATTTTTTTCCCAGTTATGGCTTATCTTGAAATTCATTTTCATTTGATGTTGCTTCCAGAAAGTGATAGGGAGACTATGGAGACCATAGTGAACTCATGTTCTGTGATTTTAAATCCCTAGGTGTGAACTTTTGTTTTTCTTGGTGTTCTATGCTTGTAAGTTGCATCATTGGAAGCTATATGATTTTATTAGAGTTAATGGAATATAATAGGTACAAAGTTACCTTGCAATGAATCTAATCATATCAGTGTCTTAGAAAGATAAGTATTGTTTCCATAAGTGTGTAAAATTACTGAGGGCTATTCTAAACAGTGTGAAACTGCAAAATCATCATAATAGCACCTACAGTTGCCCACACACATTTGCTATATTATTTTCTGAACCTTATGAATATGTATATATATTTTGCATATCATATGTCTAGTCTACTTAAAATACTTTTTAAGTTATTGAAGAGTGTCTAATATTGTGTATAAAAACAATTTACTACCAGAGACATGATTGAAGCACTGTAGCAAATACGTACTTACCTACTCCAAATTAAAGGAAATACTCTAAGCTATCAGACTGGTAAGAACTATATGGTTATACTTAAAAATGAATCCTGAGTATAAGAAAGGTAATATGCATGAGCTAAATTATAAAATATCAACACATTCCCCTTTGCTTTATGATATATGGCATATTTTGTTTTGAATATTAAATATTCTAAGAGTCTGTTCCCCAATTTTTTTTTAATTGTATTTATTTACTTTTGCCTGTTCTCAGTCTTTAATGCTATGTGGGCTATTCTCTAGTTGAGGCGTGGTGGTGGAGGTTGTTTAATTGCTAATTCATGTCCAACTCTTGCAATCTCATCAACTGTAGCCCACCAGGCTTCTCTGTCCGTGGAATTTTCCAGCCAAGAATACTGGAGTGGGTTACCATTCCCTCTCCAGGGGATCTTCCTGACTCAGGGAACAAACCCAGGTCTCCTGTATTGCTGGTGGATTCTTTACAGATTGAGCCAGCAGGCCCAATGCAGAGGCTTCTCTTGTTGTGGAACATGGGCTCTAAGGAACATGGGCTTCAGTAGGTGCAGCTCCCGGGCTCTAGCACAGGCTCGGTAGTTGTGGCACATGGACTTTACTTCCTGGCATGTGGGATCATCCAAGCCCAATGATCAAACCATGTCTCCTGCATTGATGGGTAGATTCCTCTGAGCCACCAGGGAAGCCCAACTTTCCCCAGATTTTTTTGTGTATGTGTAGACAATGTGACTGCAAGGAGATCCAGCCAGTCCATCCTGGAGGAGATCAGTCCTGGGTGTTCATTGGAAGGACTGATGCTGAAGCTGAAACTCTAAAACTTTGGCCACCTCATGTGAAGAGTTCATGCATTGGAAAAGACCCTGATGCTGGGAAGGATTAGGGGCAGGAGAAGGGGCGGCAGAGGATGAGATGGCTGGATGGCATCACCGACTCGATGGACATGAGTTGAGTAAACTCCGGGAGTTGGTGATGGACAGGGAGGCCGGCGTGCTGCGATTCATGGGGTCGCAAAGAGTCGGACACAACTGAGCGACTGAACTGAACTGAGACAATGTGAAAAAGAAAAACAGACATCACAGCTAATCGTCACATGTTCTGATAATTTAGTTAAGTATACTTCTACCGAGATCATACTCTGCATGTAAGCTTGTTAGCTTCTTTGGCTTTATTCACAATTTTGTGTGGAGAGAGAAGATTCTTTCAATAAAATTGAAACTATTACAAACAGTTTATAAATAGCAATACACAAAATCTCATTTCCATTTCTCTGCTCATAAACTATATAACAATAAATGTAATCTCATGATAGTTCACATATTTTATAAAACCTTATATATTATTAAACACATCAAAAAGTAGTAAAGAAAACAGAACCCACTTCTATACTCAATATATTAGAATGCAGTTCAAGCTAGATTGTTAAAATAAGTAAACCAAAGTATATACTACCCACTTTATTCAAATTGTGTGGAAAACACAAATTATACACCTTTTTAAAAAAGACAATTGTTACACTGACTATATATCTAAATATAAGATTAATATTGATCTTCATTTGATCTTTAGTTATTTTCCTCCATGTATGAATAGGAAAGCTAATACTTTTTATAAATCCATAGATTTTTTGTTTAGTTTTGAAAACTTGTTATCATAAAACCAAAACAAAAGAAATAAGCAAAGAGATTCACAGCTACCCTCTCCCATATCACTTTAAATTTATACTAGCATGTGATTATAATAGAAAGTTTTGTTATAGTCTTCCTCTAAAAGACTTGACCATTTCTCAGCGAAATGAAAACAAATTCATAACATGACCTATAGTTATGCTAAAGATGTGTATCATCCATCAGCAGATAATCTAAGAAGGTCAGACAGAAAGTGATAGATGTAGTCTTGTACTAGGGGCAGAAAAGTAAGACCATCCAGGGTAAAAAAGGATCACTGCTGGTCAGTAAACTGAAATGAGTTAGAATCGGGGAGACGTAGCCACATTACATTTGACCTGAAGTAGTATATTGGAACAGTGATACACTTGAATATTTAATTTACCAATGTGAGCAAAAAGACTAAAGCCTACTTAGATATGAAAAACTAACTTAGATCTGACTTTTCCAAGAAGTTAAATTTATTTTAGAAAGGTAGTCTAAATGATTTCCAATGCCTAAAAATAATTAAAAGCCTAAGCTATAAGCATTTAGAAAACTTTTCTATAGATTTTTACTAATGTTTTTCCAGAGCTACATTTTACAAACAGTTTTAGAACAGCTATAAAATAAAACTTGCAATAAAAAAACAGTAAAAAATTAAAAGTTAAAAGCATTAAGTAAGGTTTTTACATTAGTAAAATTTCATTTGATAGAAGTAGATCCCTAAAGGACTTCTCTGGCTGTACAATGGTTAACATTCCACACTTCTACTGCAGGGTACATGGGTTCAATCCCTAATCCAGGAATTAAGATCCCCATGCTACATACCTGCTATGTGGCAAAAAAGAAAAATAAAATGTTACTAAAAATTTGTTCTCTGGCTTTTTAAACACTTTAAAATTTAAAAAATGCTAATATCCAAAAAAATTCTGCAAAAAGATTGTTTCTCTGCTGTCTATATTAAAGTTCTCTCACTTTGCTTTAACGTAGCCCTAATTGGAAAACATATTTCTGTGATATAAATGCCAGAAATAAAATAACTCTGTATTTTAGGTATTAATTTAAAGAAAAGATCTTAAATCTCATGACAACTGGAGAGCTATTTAATAAAAGATAAATTAGATTTTTTCTTCCCACTCCGGATGAATTCCAAATTGATTAGAGAATAAAATGTAAAAAATGAAACTATATATGAACCAGAAGAAAATTGGTGTGAATGGAAGAATATTGTAGAAAGAAACACAATAAGCTAAGTCAAAACCAAACAGCAAACTGAAAAATAATATTCCAATTTATAAGAAACTAAGTTTATATCCTTATTCATCAGGAGTTCTTAAATATCAAGGAATAAAGAACAACCTGTAGCATAATGAATAAATGACATAAACCACACCTTCACTGAAAAAAAAAGCCTCCTTAAACATAAGAAAAATTACTTTCTCACTTATAGTAAGAGAAAGATGAATAAATGTTTTATTTCATCATTTTGGTAAAATTCCAAAAGCATGACAAAATATTTTGTTAATAAAGCTGTGAAGAAATTTATAGTCTCATACACTGCTGATGAGGTTGGGGGAAGAAAGGCATTACATAAATGGAGGAATAGTTGGCAACATTAGTAAACTTTACACAGTGCAAATTCCCCTTGATTTCACTTCTAGGAATCCACCACCAAGATACATTGGCAAAAATATAAAATGACTTATAATCATTTTGATACTCTTCTTAAAAACAAATGACTGAAAAAAACTTAGGATCTTTCAATAAGGAACCCAGTGATTAAATCCTGTATATAATGCAGAAGGATATACTGTAGCCGTGAGAAAGAATGAATATTACCTTTAGAGAGTGATAAAATGTGGTTTCTATTATGTATAGGCATACCTCATTTTACTGCACTTTAGAAATACTGCATTCTTTTCTAAATTGAAGGTTTGTGGCAACCTTGCATCAAGCAAATAAATTGGTGCCAGTTTTTTCCAAAAGTCCTTGCTCACTTTGAGTCTCTGTGTCACATTTTGGTAATTCTTGCCATATTTCAAGCTTCTTCATTATTATTATATTTGTAAAGGTGATTTGTGTTCAGGGACCTCTGGTGTTCCTACTACAACTCACTGAAGGCTCAGATGATGGTTAGCACTTTTTTAGCTACAATCTTAATAATTATGTGAGGTTAAAGAGTACTGTAAACAGTGTTGAATAAATTTATTTCATTGTTGTCTGATTTGTTATTTTGAATAAACTCAGTGGCAAAGAAAAAAAGCTTTTGAAAAAATGGCTTTTACTTTTTTAGTTCCAGTGGGCAAATATACTTTTAAGTAATTTCTTAAATTGGCCTATTTGTGATAATTTTATTTATATAAGAATATATGGAATAATCAATTTAGGAATGTGTTTTTGAGCAACATATTTCCTTACAAAGATATTTCACAAGAGACTTTATGTATATACTTGGATGTTTTAGTAGGAAGGTGATGATATATTATTTTTTTTTTACTTTTCTGAATTTATGTAATAATAATGAAATACAACTTGGGTTTATATTGTATTCTTATCGGACTTTGACAAACATAATTTATGATAATAAATTATAACATAACCAGGAAAATAATATTATCTTAAAATGCTTATTTTTCTGTATTCATGCAAACACAATGAATCAGATAGAAATGAGGCCACTTGAACACATGAATTTAATTATCTATCATTATTACTACAATCACCTAATGCAAAATTCCCATATGCCATGCCTACTTATCCCGAAGGAAAGTGTTCCTACTTCTAATTTGTAACGTTTTTGTCTGATTAACATTTGCTTCCTTTGAATTATAAACAAATTTTAATAATAACCTTATGATTAGTGAATGACTTTTCCTAACTCTAAATGAAAATGAAAAAGAATGTAGATGTCAAATACATTGGAATATGACCTCTAGCTAATTAAATTAAATTAGCTAACACTTGTGAGCAAATTTACAGAGAACTTTCATATACTTTATCTCCTATGATAGCTGCAGAAACCCTGTGAAAATCTCACCTCCATTTTACAGATGGGAAAAGTTAATTTCTGAGAGTACATGAACTGTCCACGGTCATGTAATAATTACTTGGATTCAGACTAAGTTTTAAGTTTCCATATCTAGTTATTTCCTGTTGTTCTACTGAAGCTCCTCACCATAAGTAAATGTTTTATTATTGGAAAAATATACGCTTGATCCTATTTAGATAGCACTCTCAGTTTAACACTGTGCCTTCAAAGATAGATATGATGTTTGTTGATAAAAAATGGCACTATTTAAGTGTGTTATTGAATTTTTAAGCAGAATAACCAATCAGTTTTCTTGTACCAAGTACATTATTTAGACTGTTCCTCCAGTGTCACTCCAAATCTCTGTAACTGCTGATATATATTTTACATTTAGGTAGATAGAAAGTATATATATACAAGTAAATTAGTGAACATATAAATTATATATAAATAAGACATATCTATTATACATGATTTACATATATAGATTTGTTATATACAATTTATTTATGAACCCTTTAAGTTAGGATTTACTTTATACAAATGAGATGCTGTAGAGGACAAGTGATATTTAAGATTCAGCACTTCCCATATTTCTTTTTATCAGTTCTAACACTTTAACAGAAGACTTTGTCATTCCTGCAAATGAACAAAGCAAAAGAACTACCTAGAGCTAGTAGTAATTAACTAGTGCAGCTAAACTGGAGAACAACTGATATGCAAGCGTTGGCAGATATTTTAACTAATTGTATCTCACCTTCCTTTAAATCCCATATAAGCAACAGGAAAAATACCCTGCTGGAGAAACAGTACACAACTGCCAATGCCTGATGTCCAAGAGAAGCTCAATGCAGATTAAAATGACTGGGAACTATAATAACCACATGCAAGCATCCTCATTCTGTCATTTATACATGTAACATGATCTGGAATAGCAAAGGTGATATAAAAAAGTTGTGTTTTATACAGAAAATCAAATATAAAATAAATCTGAGTGCTTTAAATCCCTGGGTAAGTTTGAAGTCCGATGTGAAAAAAAAAATGTCATCAAAACAGGGATTTGTTATTTGGGATGATTTCCTGATAACATATTATTTGCTTTATAGAGTCATAAGGAACATTCCTGATCCAAGTGGCAATGGAAGGCAGTAATGATGAGCCATGCACTCTGGAAGGCTGCACCTAACTTGTGAATTATTTCTCTTCATATGAGTTTTGGAGAATAGATATCTTTGAAGTATATATTGTCACCTACTAATAAAATTCAAAACAAGTCATAGCAAAAGAGTTGCTTTATGTATTTCATGAAAATTCTTAGGATAAAAAGAAAGGCAGAGTATTTAATTCATGATAGTCAACAGGGGTTATTTTTATTTATTAAATTCAATTTTATTATTTCTGTTATTGATGTAAAACTTACGGATAGTGAAAGTCAAATGATACAGAAAACATGCATAAAGAAGCAGCATCACATATCCTTTCTGAGTCACATATCCTTTCTACCCCTCTGTAGACACAATGATTTTCTCAATGTGTGAATTTCTGGTTCTCTGCGTATCTCCATAATACTAAGTCATTTTTAATATTAGCATTTCTTGAAATATGAGTGCTAGTTAACATTTTTGTTACTACTTTCTATAATAGATAAAACTATTTTTTAAGAAAAAATAGATAAAACTCTTTTATAACAGATAAAACTAACATAGAACACATATAGTTCAAGTCATCTCTTTCACTTTAATGTCAGGTTATATAAGCTGACTTTAGTCATTTTTATAATCAAATAATATTCTGGAAACTTTATCTCATGAATTCATGCTTTTGTTTACTCAGCATATAAACATTCATATATAAAAAATCAGAGCAAAATGATACATATTCATAAACATCATGTTGCTATTCAGTCACTAAGTTGTATCCAACTCTTTGTGGCCCCACGCCAGGCTGACCCCACTGCAGCATGCCAGGCTTTCCTGTCCTTCACTGTCCCTCGGAGTTTGCCCAAACTAATGTCTGTTGAGTCGGTGATGTCATCCAACCATCTCATTCTCTGTCACCTCCTTCTCTTCCTGCTCTCAATCTTTCCCAGCTTCAGGGTCTTTTCCAAAGAGTAGGGTCTTTTCCAATGAGTCAGCTCTTTGCATCAGGTGGTCAAACAATTGGAGCTTCAGCTCCAGCATCAATCGTTCCAATGAATATTCAGGGTTGAATATTCCATATTTCCTTTAGGATTGACTGGTTGGATCTCCTTGCAGTCCAAGGGACTCTCAAGAGTCTTCTCCAGCACCATAGATCAAAAGCATCAGTTCTTTGGTGCTCAGCTTACTTTATAGTCCAAGTCTCACATACATACATGACTACTGGAAAAACCATCGCTTTGACTATATGGACCTTTGTTGGCAAAGTAATGTCTCTTCTTTTTAATAGGCTTTCCAGGAAGGCTGGAGAAGGGATAGGCTACCCACTCCAGTATTCTTGGGCTTCCTTTGTGGCTCAGCTGGTAAAGAATTCGCTTGCAATGCAGGAGACCTGGGAAGATCTCCAGTTTGGGAAGATCTCCTGGAGAAGGGAAGGGCTACCCACTCCAGTATTCTGGCCTGGAGAATTCCATGGACTATACAGTTCATGGGGTCACAAAGAGTCGGAATGAGTGACTTTCACTTACTCCAGGTTTGTCATAGCTTTCCTTCCAAGGAGCAAGAATTTCGTGGCTGCAGTCACGATCCACGGTGATAAAGGCTTAGCTAATATATTTTTATATACATTCTATTTCTGTTTATATAATTGAGGTTGAATTATCTTAATTGCCAGCATCATATTTCTGGATATAAGGATATGTGTAAAGTATTGGCAGGTGGTAAAGAATGCACCTGCCAATGCATAAGAGGCAAGATTCACAGGTTCATTCCCTGGGTCTTTAAGTCCCCTGGAGAAGGAAATGGCAACCCACATCAGTATGCTTGCCTGGAAAATTCTATACACACTGAAGTCTGGTGGGCTACAGTGACATGAGTGAGCAAGCGTGGATGCACGCCCACTTACACACACTCATACACACACATACACATCTTTCTTAAAATTGCCATATTTTCTTACATAACCAGAATAGTATTTTTATATTTGAGAAAATGATTTTTTATATAATTCCTAGTTTCATATTTAAATGTGTTCAATTGCCATCAACTTTAGATTTCTTTTTTCTTTCTTCTTTTTTAAAATATGGCCAGCCTGCAGGCCCTCCCAGCTCAAAGGCGTGGCATTTAGGAGCAGCACCCGGTTGGCCAGGAAGCTGTGGAAGGCGGTGCTTCTGTAGCTTCGTCAGCAGCCCGACTGCGCATGCCCAGCACCTGAGCTCACTTGCTTCCAGCCCAAGGCGGTCCCGCGGTTCGCCTGCCGACTCGCTCTTCCCGGGCCTAAATGTCACCTTCGGTATCTCTTTATGCCCGTTACATAAGGTAAGAATATTAGCACACCTTCTTCCTTCCCCCTCTTTTACTAACTTTTTCTCTCCTTCCATCTACTCTTTTAGAGTGCAAGTTAAAGAGAAATTATGGTAAAGAAACAGTGGCATGGGGCAAATGAAGGTCTGTAGCCCACTCTTGTCCCAGGTCCAATTTGGAAACGGGCCGAGGTTCGTTTTGAGAGTCTGTCGTCTTGGGAGAAGTGGCTCGGGGTCACACATGGAGGAAGGTCGTAGGATTGGGCAGAAGGGGTGGTTGAAGAGCCAGGAAATCACAGGCCTCAGCTGGGCCTTCGAGGGCCACGAGCCGGCCGGACGCGCCCAGGTGCTGTTCATCGTGGTGGTGAGGCGCTGCGGGGAAAGGCGGGACTTGCCGCCCGGCTTGTTCTGTTACCGCAGGCTCGCTGGGTGTGTTCGCGGCTGTGCACTCAGGCCGTGGCAGCTTCCTGAGGCTGTGAGAAATTTCTGGAAGCCACTCAACTGAAAACTCAGAAGCCAAGGCCGTTGGAAGGCCAGGGCAAATGCCTGGGGTCCTGGGGGTGGTCTGCGCCGTAGATCGCAGCAACTGCCATGTCACGAGCTGAGCTGAATTGGAGAGAGCTGTGAAATGGTGAAGCCAAAAGGAAGGTAACGGTGGAGCCCTTAATTCAGTAAACACAAATATGAGGCTAAACAGGGGAAAATGTCACTTCTCCAAATCTTCCATTTTCCCGCATGGGACAAGGAGGGGGTGGAGTCAGCATCTTATAAAGTGTCTTCAGGGCCCCTGCCCCCGTAAGGCCTCAGCTGAGCTCATCTCCGCCAGGGCGGCCTTCACTTGGAGGAACTGAATGCAGGGAAGAACAAGACATGGGTGGCCAGGATGACTGGTCTGTCCTTGATTGTTACTCCCTTTGGAGCCCTCGATTCCTTGACCAGTGTCTTAAGTCTGGTGTGGGGAGTGTGGCTCCGCCGCTCCCCCCGCCCCCCCCACACTGGCATGAGTTTTTGTCCAACAGCCAGACTCCTCACACTACAGCTGATTCTCCACTGTTACCAACACTAAACCCCTGCCTCTCCAGTTTTGCAATCTATTGGAAGATTCAGGTGACTGGGTCTGAATTAATTCTTTGGCCTCTGTGGAGGCTGGCCCAAGAAAATTGATGTGTTTCTCAGCTGTGGGTGAGGCAAAATGTTTGGAGTCCATTGTCAGGGAATCTTTTGAAGATCACAAAGGGTGCAGCTCTTGAGAAAAATGTGACTTTCAGAACTCTGGGGACTGGTGTGGGAAGGTTTAACGTCAGCCCCATGGATGTCCTTGATGTTCTAAATACTTTAGCTAGGGGCTGCCACTGCAGCCTTATAACTGGTCCACTGGTGGATAGATGGCTATTCCTTTTCACTTGGGGGACTGTGTGTAGTATTCTGGAGACTGTAAGATTCAGTGCTTATAGAACAGGTGACAGTCACAGTAAAGATGCTGGAAGAGACTGATAATTTGAACAGAAAAAAATGAATTTTAACAGTTAAGAAAATCCTGATACTTCGCCACACATTAATACACTCACACACGCATATAGTTAAGCAAGGAAAACAAATCTGAATTCTGAATAACAGTGAAATATTCCTCTTATATATCAATAGTTAGATGGTAGGATTGTCTTTTGAGGCCTAAATTAGTGACCTGGAAAACAAATTGGAAGAAATTTTTTTAAGTGTATGTGAACAGTATAAAAAGAGGGAGAAGCTCACGTGTGATACATTTATATTAATTTTAAGGAAGAAAATGAGCATAGAATACAAGCAATGAATAAATAAAATAGACCTGTGTGTTCAGACAAAAAGAGCTTATCAAAACCCAGGGAGTAAAGAGAGACTCGAAACACAGCTGGTTCTAGGCATTTAATTTGTATTTGTGTATTATAATATATGTCCTAATGCACTGTCATGAGAGCATGGGGGAATATGTATGAATACACCAGGTTATGAACAGGTTAAGTTAATAATGTAGCATAGGTGGGGGTGGATTATATGGGTGAGGATGAGGGGGAGAGGCAAAAGAGAGAGCCAGCCTAATAAGAAAAAAAGAATGGGGCTGCCTCTAAATAATCACGATTAACATGCTTTGCCTATTAAAATTAGCATTAATCTTCATCATTTATCTCAGTTGTTTTCAATTAAGTTGGTTAATTTTAAAAAATGCCTGTGGAATAATATTTTTGCCAAAGACATAAAAACAGTCATTAAAAGCTCAACTTTTAGAGCCTACCTCACTACATTAAATCAATCACTACATTGATCCAGCACTTACTAAGGAGTATAACTTTGAACAAAGTACATATACTCTCTGTTCTTTAGTTTCTTTACCTGTAAAATATGAAATAGGACCTGCTTCCTAGGACTATATTGAGAATCAAATGATTCACAACATGAAAAGATTATAGAATAGTAGTGTCTGGTTAATAGTTTTCCATAAATGAGAGTTGCTATTATTATTGCAGTTGTTTTTACATATCCAATGTCAGAACTGTTGTGCCACTGAAAACAGACCGTTCGTAGTATGGCAGTGTTTTTGTTTTGCTCTGTTTCAATGTGCTTCAAAATAGTTGCTTGGCTTTGTTACACAGTGTGTAAGTTATGTTTTGTTTTGGAGCTTATAATTTCTTTTTATGTGTTTGGAAAAGCAAGAAAATGCTTTCTTTCAGTGTCACAACAAATGCTAGCTTCCTTATTCGGTTTATATATGGGATGAAGATTTTGAGCACATTCTCAAATTCCACTAACAGAGAATTCTCATCTGGAGTCTTTTATTAAAAGGACTGCAGACTATCTCTCATACCTGCAGGATTCTTCCCTCTTTCCTTCCTCCTTTCCCTCCCTCTCACCTTCCTTCCTCTACCTCTCTGTTTTCTTTTCTCCTTTCTCTTCCTTTCATCTTTTCATCTTGAGAAAAGTTCTCAAATTTCATTTATCTCCCTGTTTTTCATCATCATTTTTCTGAAGTATGTCTTTTCAAGATTGAGCTCAGTGATAGAATTTGATTACATCATGTCTGTATGATACATAATGATTTCATTTGCAAACTAGCTGGATGCTGGTCTGAATTAGATTGAATATCATTTTTTTTCTGAAAACTTTAATATCATCACTTCTTGTTTTATAACATCAGGAGTCATCAGTGGGAAGTCTTGGGGAGGTCTAATTCTTTGCTTTGTAGGAGGCCTGTTTTCAGAAATTTCCAAAGAATGTTACTAGGTCCCCCCCACCTTTTTTAAAAATGAGTCCTGCTTGATGCTGCATGAACATTCTCTGTGTGATAGCTACATAGCTCTCTGATTTGCTTATGATCTTCTACTCCTGAGCTAATTCTCATCTTTTTGTTCTCTCTTTCCCTTAATACTACTCGTGACATATTGGACCGGCACAGCTAATCTTTTTGTCGTGTATTTTCTCCTTTTATTTTTATTATAATTTTAAAGAAATTGAAATATAACACATAGCCCCAAAAGGTACAGACATAAGGGTAAAGCACAGTAATTATTACAAAGTGAACACACAGGGAAATAAATAGCACAAGCTCCCATCACATTTCTTCCCCAAAATTATGATCCCTACTCCCCATTGGTAACTATTGTTATAACTTTATATTATATCATATCAAATAATGTAATTTATCTGTACCTGTGTTTGAAGTAGATATGTAAGTTAAAATCAAGTAGTGTGTGTTCTTTGCGTCTGACCTCTTTTCCTAAACATACTTGTGACATTATTATAGAAAGTGTAGATGTAGTTTTAAAATTTTTTCAGTATTATGTCAGTTAAATAGATATACCACAGTTTATCCATTCTGTCATCAAAATTTTGTGTCTGTGTGTAAGTGCTGGGAATGATGATGCTACATTTTTCCTGGTGCCAAAGCACATACATTTTATTTGGATATATATCAAGGAGTTGAATTTCTGCCTGATAGTTTACGTATATATTCAAACATATATGCCAAACAGTATATAATGCCACACATTAATTCCAGAGTGTTTGTACAGATATCCAGATCTTCTTGACCTGTGATAGGGTTATATTCTGATATACCCATCATAAACTGAAACTATAAGTCAAAAATACATTTAATACCCTGACCTTAGCCTCACCTATCATAAATGTTCTTAGAACACTTATATTACCCTACAGTTGGGCAGAATCATCTAGCACAAGGCCCGTTTTGTAACAGAATGTCAAATATACCATGTGATTTATTGAATACTGTACTGAAAGTTATAAAAGGAATGGTTGTATCAGTACTGAATGGTTATGAGTGTCTTGGTTGTGTGCCCTCATAATTGTGTGGCTACTTGGGAGTTTTTGTTGCCCAGCATCGGGAGTGGGTATTGTACTGTGCATGACTAGCCCAGGAAAAGATCAAAATTAAAATTCTGTGTAAGGTTTCTACTGAATCACATCTCTTTGATGCTTTTGTAAAGTAAAAAAAACCTTAATTAAGCCATCATAAATCAGAGACTGTCCATATATTCCCTCTAGTAGTGTGTTGGATTACCTGCTCTTCTATATGTTTAAACACTTGAAATTGGGGTCTGTGTAATGCTATCTAAGTTTTAATTTTCATTTCCCTGTCTACTAATAAAATTGAGCAGTTTTCTATACATTTATTGGTCATTTGATGACTAACTCATTTGCATTTCAAAAACCATTGAATACTTTTTTTTCAGAGTCAACTGCTAGGTATTGAGTCGACCCTTTTTCACTTGTATAAGTATCTCCCATCTACAGCTTCCCCTTTCATACTCTTAATGGTATATTTTGATGAAAAGGAATTATGTATAACATATTCAAATTTATCAAGGCTTTCCTTCCTCTTTCGTTCTGATGAAACCTTTTTCTCTTTTCATATCATGAAAACATTCCATATTATTTTAGAAGCATTATTTACTTAACCACTTTACAGATCATCAAAATGTTTGTGCATGACATAAAGTATATATTTTGTTCTTATATGGATTGACTCATCCAATTGACAGATCACGTTTTGGGAAAGATCTTCTTTTCTACACTGCCCTGTGGTACCACCTTTATGATAAATCCAATGTTTCCATAAGTATGGGTTTATTACTGGATCATCTTTTCAGTACCAGATGCTTCTGTCTTTAACTGTGCATCAGTGGTATATTATGTTGATCATTACAGTTTTATAAGGTCTTCATAATGTTACTATGTAAGTCCTTTTGTCTTACAGAGCTGCTTTTTTTTTTTTCTTGATCATCTGCATTGCATACATATTTTTATAAAAAGATTTTATAAAAAGATAAAAAGATTTTGCTTTTGGGGTTGCTCTGAATCTATAAAATACATTGACGAGAACTAGAAACACAAGTATATGAATATCCCTACATTTATTTAGACCCTTTCTAGACTTTCACAATCATTTTATAGTTTTCTATGTATACAGTTTTTGGAATATCTACTTGTAGGAATTTGATTTATTACTAGATGTTTTGAATCTGGATATTTGTATTTTTTAAATTAATGTATGTTCTACTCAACTGTTGTTAGTATAGAGAGATGAATTAATTTTAAATTACAGATCCAGTTACTTTTCTTGACACAGGGCATTTCAGTTTTTATGCCTATACTTGTGTCTACATTGTTAAATTTTTGTCTTATTTTTCTGTTTATTTAGTCTAGGGTTTTTTTGTTGGCATAAAATTTGTTTAGTTTTTAACCATATTATGAATTTTTAAAGTTGATACAGTCCATAAACTATTGTCTCTCCCAGTAGTAATATTTGTAAATGTTTCTGTGTGAATCTTCCCATGAACTAATACATTTTACTTGCATTTAGTTATAATAGTTATTAGTTAACATAGACTGACTGTTGATCTCTATTGTAGTCTAATTTCCTGTTTTATTATTTTATGCTGTTAATTTATTTTTTATGTGGTGAAAGAAACAGCAGTGTTTATTACAAGGTGCTACACAGGGAGAAGGGGCTTCCCTGGTGGCTCAGCTGGTAAAGAACCCATCTGTCAGTGCAGGAGACATGCGAGATGTGGGTTTGTTCTCTGGGTGGGAAAGCTCCCCTGGAGAAGGAAATGGCAGCCCACTCCAGTATTCTTGCCTGAAAAATTGCAGGAGAGAGCAGCCTGACAGACTGTCGTCCTTGGGGTCACAAAGGCGCGACCGAGTGCACATGCACATACAGGGAGAATAGGGCGGCTCATACTTAAAACCCCGGACTTCTTCTCTTAATTGAAAAAGATATTTTCCAGGCAAGCCTTTATTGGGGCTCCTGCTTCAGAGTGGGGAGCAAGAACAAACAGGTTCCCTTGTTTGCTTGCTCCCTGGATCAGGGAGGGAGTTAGTCGTGTTCCTTACATGGGGTGAGGTTGGGATGGATGGGTCCAGGTGTCAGGCCGGAGGGGTAGCTTAGGTGGTTTGCCCACCTCTTAGGTGGTGGTGTGTGCAGAGGGCATGTGCAGTACTCTGCCTTTGCTCTGGGTTCTAAAGAAGTGGTAGTTGGGCTTTCTGGCCTTTTTGTATCTTTTGTCTAGAATTTACCCTGACTGTGCATGCGTGCAGTTATTTTTGGTCCTGTATAGTTTCTTTCCTATTCTGTTACTCAAGAAGAGGCATGTCCAGGTGCAAACACTGCAGCACTGCAGCAAAGGGTCCCAGGTCCCAAGCCTGTCTCTTTCCCCCCGGAGACTCATCACCCTTGTTTTTAAGGGGTTAGGGAGTCGAAGGTGTCTTCTTCCTGCTGAACAGACTGCAGACCCTTGCCTACCCTAAAGGTGTAGAATTCCCTTGCCAACTGTTGGAAGGAACTGTGGGGACCGGGGTCCCCTTCTGGAATGGGCTGATTTCCTTGGGCTGTCATGAGTCTTACTTCAAACTCTTGGAGTCGAAAAGACGCAAACTTAACCAAAAGGCTAAACAAACAAGGGCCAAAAAGGAGAAAAGCAATAATAGCCTTTAAATGGTTCAGAAAGGATTCCTTTACTGTTGACCAGACAAAGGAGGCGACATCACCCCTGCCAAAATTATGACTCCATTCTGCCTGGGCATATATTTCATTAGTATTAACTTTTACATTTCCTGTTGCATTGATCCCAGTTGCAGCAGGAAGTATTAGTTATCACACAAACTCTACATTGTTCTGCCAAGAGGTACTCAGGAGCCAGACAATTATCAAGAACTATATCAGCCAAGGAAACAAGAGAGGTCCCAAGTGCCATTAATTCTTCAAATAGGAGCCAACCCACTACAACATTTTACTTATCTGTTGATGGTGTCTGTCTTTGGAATACGTATCTCAGATATTTTGCTGGATCACAGGTATGTTGTTCTTCTATTGTGACCTGTGAGGTATCTGGAGGTAAAAGCTTTACTTTGGACCAATGTCCCCAATTAGATATGTCTTGCAGTTTGACCACAGTAGATGTGGTTCAGTACAGTTCAGTTGCTCAGTCATGTCTGACTCTTTGCAACCCCATGGACTGCAGCAGGCCAGGCCTTACCTGTCCATCACCAACTCCCAGAGTTTACTCAGACTCATGTCCATTGAGTCAGTGATGCCATCCAACCATCTCATCCTCTGTCATTTCCTTCTCCTCCTGCCTTCAATCTTC
Organism: Dama dama; assembly: GCF_033118175.1. Lineage (NCBI taxonomy): Eukaryota > Metazoa > Chordata > Mammalia > Artiodactyla > Cervidae > Dama > Dama dama. The sequence continues at coordinate 49,337,236 of NC_083685.1, read as the reverse complement.
CCCAGCATCAGGGTCTTTTCCAATGAGTTAGTTCTTTGCATCAGGTGGCCAAAGTATTGGAGTTTAAGCTTCAGCATCCGTCCTTCCAATGAATATACAGGACTTATTTCCTTTAGGATGGACTGGTTGGATCTCCTTGCAGTCCAAGGGACTCCCAAGAGTCTTCTAAAACACCATAGTTCAAAAGCATCAATTCTTTGGCACTCAGCTTTCTTATTAGTCCAACTCTCACATCCATACATGACAACTGGAAAAATCATAGCCTTGACTAGATGGACCTTGGTTGGCAAAGTAATGTCTCTGCTTTTTAATATGCTGTCTAGGTTGGTCATAACTTTCCTTCCAAGGAGTAAGCATCTTTTAATTTCATGACTGCAGTCACCATCTGCAGTGATTTTGGAGCCCAGAAAATTAAAGTCTGCCACTGTTTCCACTGTTTCAAAGGAGCAAGCTTCTTTTAATTTCATGGCTGCAGTTACCATCTGCAATGATTTTGGAGCCCTAAAAAATAAAGTCTGTCACTGTTTCCATTGCTTCCCCATCTATTTGCCATGAAGTGATGGGACCAGATGCTATGATCTTAGTTTTCTGAATGTTGAGTTTTAAGCCAAATTTTTCACTCTCCTCTTTCACTTTCATCAAGAGGCTCTTTTGTTCTTCTTCACTTTCTGCCATAACAGTACTCTTATCTGCATATCTGAGGTTATTGATATTTCTCCTGACAGTTTTGATGCCAGCTTATGTTTCATCCAGTCCAGCATTTCTCATGATGTACTCTGCATATAAGTTAAATAATTAGGATGACAGTATACAGCCTTGACGTACTCCTTTCCTGATTTGGAACCAGTCTATTGTTCCATGTCCAGTTCTGACTGTTGCTTCCTGACCTGCATACAGATTTCTCAGGTTGCAGGTCAGGTGTTCTCATATTCCCATCTTTTGAAGAATTTTCAGTTTGTTGTTATCCACACAAAGGCTTTGGCATAGTCAGTAAAGCAGAAGCAGATGTTTTTCTCAAGTCTTGCCACCTCTTCTGCTTCCTTTCTCATAGCCTCATTTTCAGCATTTTCTTGTTCCTATGGGGAATACTGGGGAAGACCAGGGAATTCAGGGAGGCCAATCAGTAGAGCCATAGGTTCCTGGATTCAAGATGCATTGTTTAGGTTCCTGCATTTGAGATGCATGCTTTGCAGTTTGATCAGCTTTGCTGTTCCCTTGTCTCAAAAAATTTCCATTCCTCTGATGGCCCCTACAGTGGATTACTGCTACCTGGGTTGGAAGCTGCACTGCTTCTAAAAGAGCCAGAGTCAAATCTTTATGTTTTAGGCGGGGATTTCTAGCAATTAACATTCTTCTTTCCAAATGACAGCATGAGCATGTAGCACATGGAAACCCCATTTTGAGTCAGTAAAAATACTTAATTTCTTATCCTTCTTTAATGGCAAAGCTGTCATTAATGCAGTTAGTTCAGTCTTCTGGGATGATGTCTGGGGTGGCAGGGCCGTCGCTTCTGTGACCTTCATCTGGACTAACATGGCATACCCTTACCTTTTGGGTTCCCATTCTGCATAACTGCTTCCATAAGTAAACCATTTGACCTTTGGGCTGTCAAGGGGCTCATCTAGAGGATCAGATTGTTGGACTAAGTTTATTCCAGGGTCTCAATACACCAATGCTGTAAGTATTCACTCTTGACCACTGGCAGCAGAATTTCTGCTTGTCATGCCTTTAAGGTAACTTAGACAGTGTCCATTAAGAGGGCCTGATATCTTATTAACCTTCCTCCAGTCAACCGTTTATATCCTTTGACTTCAGGACAGATTGTACGAGATGAAGAGTTAATACATCTAGAGGTTTCCCCAGAGTGAGCTTGGAAACTTCACCAGCCCACAGGACTGTGGCTGTTGCTGCTCATGGGCAGCTTGGCCATCCTAGAGCCACTGAGCCCAGCTGTTTTGAAAAGTAAGCCACTGGTCTCTGAGTAGGTCCCAACTTTTGGATCAGGAGTCCTAGCGCTGTCCCAGACTTCTTGTGAACGTATAGGGTAAAGGACTTGTCCAAACTTGGAAACCCCAGTGCTGGTGGTCTACTCAACTCAGTCTTAAAAGTCTCAGTCAAAGTCCCACTAGTGGTCCTTTTTCCATTGAAAGGCTTCCGTGTGTCCCCTCCTCATCTGTAAGGCCATAACTTGGAATTCAGATACAAAAGAAACGAGCCATCCTGAGAAAATTTTGGGGTTGCCTCTTTGTGATTGAGATGGTAATGTGCTAATTGCTGGGTTTTAATCTACGGTCAGGCCAGGGCTTGTGCCTCTGGGGTCGAAACAAATCCTAAATATTGAACCTGTTACTGTGAGATCTGGGCCTTGGTGGGTGAGACTTTATACCCCCTTTTTGCCAGAAAATGTAGGACCCCTAATGGTATTTTGATCTGAACCTTGTTTGGTCTCACTAGTGTGTGTTAGTCAGGCACAACTCTTTGCAACTCCATGGACTATAGCTCACCAGCCTCCTCTATCCATGGGATTTCCCAGGCAAGAGTCCTTTAGTAGCTTGCCATTCCCTCCTCCAGGGGATCTCCCCAACCCAGTAATTGAACCCAGGTCTCCTGCATTGGTCTCACTACTTATCAATAAATTATCAACATATTGTAGCAGAGTTCCCTTCTCAGGGAACAATTCCTTCAGTCCCCTTGCTTACCTAACACATTTCCAAAAAGAAAAGGGCTATCCCTAAAGCCCTGGGGAAGCACTGTCCAGGTATATTGGATAGCCTCCAGGGTGTCAGGGCCCCTCCATTCAAAGTTAAAAAGATATTGAAAGTCTGGATACTAGAGTGGGTTACCATTTCCTTCTGCAGGGGATCTTCCTGACCCAGGGATCAAACTCTCATTCCCTGTATTGGCAGGTGGATTCTTTACCACTCCACCACCTGGGCAGCCCCATTCCTTGAGCTAAGGTGGAAAAAAAAACCAAGAGTAAATATAGGTTACTCACTAAAGGCACAGGAGTGTAAACAATGTGTTATCAAAAGCAGCATTCCAGGATAACTTGGTTCTCTTCTGAGAGTTTTGCATCAGCCTACTGTTAATAAAATCCATTTACCTAATTAAATTTAATCCTACCTTAGAAAATCTTGACCACATACAAAATTCCTTTCTCAAAATGCCCCTCTATACAAAGAAGTGAGTTAGCTATATGTATACATATAGCCCCTTCCCCTTGAGCCTCCCTCCCACCCTCTCCTCATCCCACCCGTCAAGGTCATCACAGCACCAAGCTGAGCTCCCTGTAGCAGGTTCCCACTAGTTGTCTGTCTCACTCAAGATAATGCATTCACGTGAAACCTAATCTCCCAGTCATCTTGCTTTCTTCACCCCCCGGCACCTCCCCTCTCCATGACCACACATCCCTTCTCTATGTCTGTAAGTCTGTAGGAACAGTATCTGTTTTTCTGATTGACTTCACTGTGTATGACAGTCTCTCTTCAAATGACCTAATTTAGTTCCTTTCTATAGCTCAGTAATTAGCTCAACTGGTGAAGAATCTGCTTGCAATGCAGGAGACCCCAGTTCAATTTCTGGTTCTGGAAGATTCCTTGGAGAAGGGATCAGCTACCCACTCCAGTATTCTTGGACTTCCCTGGTGGCTCAGACGGTGAAGAATCTGCCTGCGCTGTGGGAGACCTTGGTTTGATCCCTGGGTTGGGAACATCCCCTGAAGGCCAGCATGGCAACCTACTCCAGTATTCTGGTCTGGAGAATCCCCATGGACAGAGGAGCCTGGTGGGCTATAGTCTGGGGGGTCACAAAGAGTTGGACACATGAGCGACTAAACACAGCACAGCACAATATCCCCTTGTGTATGTATATACATACACACAGCATCTTTATCCATTCATCTGTTGGTGGACACTTAAGTTGTTTCCGTGTCCTGGCTGTTGTAAATAGTGCTTCAGTGAACATTGGGTACATGTGTCTTTTTGAATTACGGTTTTCTCAGGGCTTATGCCCAGTAGTAGGTCATATGATAGTGCTATTTTTAGTTTTTTTAAGGAACCGCCATACTGTTCTCCATAGTGGCTATATCACTTTACATTCCCACCAATAGTGCAAGAAGGTTCCCTTTTTGCCACATCTTCCCCAGAATTTACTGTTTGTAGACTTTTTGATGATGGCCATTCTGACCAGTATGAGGTGATACCTCATGGTATTAATAGTTTTGATTTGCGTTTTTCTAATAATTAGTGATGTTGAGCATCTTTTCATGTACCTCTTGTCCATCTGTATGTCTCTGGAGAAATTTCTGTTTAGACATGTCTGTTTAGAAATGTCTGTCACCCTTTATTTTTGTTGGGTTGCTTGTTTTTATACTGAGCTGCATGAGCTGTTTGTGTATTTTGGAGATTAATCCCTTGCTTCATTTGCAAATATTTTCTCCCATTCTGAGTTGTCTTTTCATCCTCTTTATGGTTTCCTTTGATGACAAAATCTTTAAGTTTAATCAGGTCCCATTTGTTTGTTTTTATTTTGATTATTCTAGGAGGCTGGTCAAGAAAGATCTTACAGTGATTTATGTTAAAGAGTGTTTTTCCAGTGTTTAAGTCTTTAATCCATTTTGAGTTTATTCTTGTGTTAGGTGTTAGGTAGGGTTCTGAATTTCATTCTTGTTCATGTAGTTGTCCAGTTTTTCCAGCACCACTTACTGAAGGCACTGTCTTTTATCCATTGTATGGTATTGCCTCCTTTGTCATAGATTAGGTGATGATGGGTGCATGGGTTTACCTCTGGACTTTTTATTCCTGTACCACTGATCTAATATTTCGTGTGCCCGTGTGATACTGTCTTGATTATTGTAGCTTTGTAGTATAGTCTGAAGTTGGAGAGCCTGATTCCTCCAGCTCCGTTTTTCTTTCTCAAAATTCCTCTGGTTATTTGGGGTCTTTTATGTTCCCATACAAACTGTAAAGTTTTTTGTTCTAATTCTGTGAAAAATGCAATTGGTAATGTGTTAGTGGTTTACATTTGTTAGGTAGGAAGTTAGGCATGAGCAATGAGGGATGGCCTAGCCAAAAAGGATGCAAGCTAATCTTTAAACCCACAGTGAAAGTCACTCAGTCATGTCTCTGCATCCCCATGGACTATACAGTCCATGGAATTCTCCAGGCCAGAATACTGGAGTGGGTAGCCTTTCCCTTCTAAAGGGAATCTTCCCAACCCAGGGATCAAACCTAGGTCTCCCACATTGCAGGCGGATTCTTTACCAGCTGATCTAGAAGGGAAGCCTGAGAATACTGAAGTGGATAGCCTATCCTTTCTTCAGCAGCTCTTCCTGACCCAGGAATCAAACAAGAGTCTCCTGCACTGCAGGTGGATTCTTTACCAACTGAGCTGTCAGGGAGTTTTTCAAATCCCGCACATGCACCCTCAGCACACAGTAGATACAAACTAACCACAGGGGCTTCCTCAAGTAACCTTAGGAGCTAAGAGCTCATTAAGCATTCGTAAATATTCTGCACATATATACATCTGATTATAACAAACTAAATTATGGAAAGACATACACTACAGGGCCTGTTGTTATGTAACTTGCAACTGTCAGTTTGTCTTAAGCATATGCCTGCTTGCATTCCCTCTCTTGATTGGTGGTGGGTACAAGCCCTGTTTTTGCACAGGGCACAGCCAAAAGGAGGAGATGGGAAGTATGAAAAGGGGGAAGCCAAGAGAAATCTTTTCGATGACTCTTGGGGTCAGTCTGGTCCCATGTCTTGGGAGTGTCTAATAATAAAGATCTGTCTGCTTGAGCTGAACTGAGTTGTAACTTGTCTGTTGTTTTAAACCTTTTAGTCCATCATTCCAAATTTCTGTCGTGACAAGAACTGAGGGAGAGAAATAAATCAACCTGATGTTTGGTGCCGTGACACAGATTGCTGACTGCCTCCAGATAAGGTAAGGATCCTTGCCCTATGGCTCGAAGGACCTTGATTTCTGCTGAACTGATCTGACACATTGAATCTGTAGATTGCTTTGTAGTAAAGTCATTTTCACAATATTGATTCTTCCCATCTAAGAACATGGTATACCTCTCCATTTGTTTGCATCATCTCTGATTTCTTTTATCAGTGTTTTATAGTTTTCTGAGTATAGGTCTTTTGCCTCCTTAGTTAGGTTTATTCGTAGGTATTTTATTCTTTTTCTTGAGATGATAAACAGGATTGTTAACTTAATTTCTCTTTCTTATCTTTTATTGTTAGTGTATAAGAATACAGGACACTTCTGTATATTAATTTTGTGTCCTAAAAATTTATTAAATTCATTGTTTAGCTATAGTAGTTTTCTGGTGGCATCTTTAGAGTTTTCTGTGTATAGTATCTTGTCATCTGCAAACAGTGATAGTTTTACTTCTTTTCCAATTTGAATTCATTTTGTTTCTTTTTTTCTTTGATTGCTGTGGTTAGGACTTTTACAGTGGAGAGAGTGGACATCCTTGTCTTGTTCCTGACCTTAGAGGAAATGCTTTCAGTTTTTCACTGTTGAGAATGATGTTAGCTGTAGGTTCGTCATATATGGCTTTTATTATGTTGAGTTAGGTTCTCTTTATGCTCACTTTCTGGGGAGTTTTTATCATAAATGGGTGTTAAGTTTTTTCATAACATTTTCTGCATCTATTGAGATGGTCGTACTTTTTTTTTGTTGTTTAATTTGATAATATGGTGTATCACATTGATTGATTTCTGTGTATTGAAGAATCCTTGCATCCCTGGTATAAATCCCACTTAGTCATGGTGTACAGTCCTTTTAGTGTGCTGTTGGTTTCTGTTTGCTAGCATTTTTTTGAGGATTTTTGCATCTATGTTCATTGGTGATATCAGTCAGTAATTTTATTTGTGGTATCTCTGGGCAATGGTGGCCTCATAGAGCAAGTTTGTGAGTGGCCCTCCCTCTGAAATGTTTTTGGAAGAGTTTTGAGAGGATGGGTGTTAGCTTTTCTCTAAATGCTTGATAGAATTCACCCGTGAAGTCATCTAGTCCTAGACTTTTGTTTGTGGGAAGATTTTTATTTTTTAATTTTATTTATTTGCCTTTGGCTGATGTGGGTCTTCATTGCTACATTGGGTTTGTCTCTAGTTGTAGCTGGTGGGGGCTATTTAGTTGTGATGCACAGGCTTCTCATTGTGGTGGCTTCTTTTGTCGGGGAGCACAGGCTCTAGGCATGCACGTTTCAGTAGTGCTCCTGGGCTCTAGAGCACAGGCTCAGTAGTTATGCCTGGAATTAGTTGCTCCACCTGCAATTAGTTGCAGGTGAGACCTTCCTGGATCAGGAATCGAACCTGTGTCTCCTGCATTGGCAGGTGGTTTCTTTACCACTTAGCCCCCAGGGTAGCCCCAATTTTTTATGTTTATTTCAAGATTAAACAAACCAGAATGCATGCATGCATGTTCAGTCAATTCAGTCATGTTTCTGTGGGAAGATTTTTAATTTCAATTTCATAACTGTGATTAGTCTGTTTATATTTTCTGTTTCTTTCTGATTTAGTCTTTGAAAATTATACCTTTCTAAGAATTTGTCCATTTCTTCCAGATTGTCCATTTTATTGGTGTATAGTTGCTTTTAGTAATCTTTTATGCTCCTTTGTCTTTCTGTGGTGTCAGTTGTAATTTCTCCTTTTTCATTTCTAATTTTATTGATCTGAGTTCTCGTCCCCTCTCTTTTTTTTCTTTATGAGTCTGGCTAAAGGGTTATCAATTTTGTTTATCTTCTCAAAGAACCAACTTTTTTTTTATAGATCTTTTTTATTGTTTTTTTCATTTCTGTTTCATTTATTTCTGCTCTGATCTTTATGATTTCTTTCCTTCTAACTTTATTGTTGTTCTTTTTCTTCTTTCTCTAGTTGCTTTAGGTGTAAGGTTAGATTGCTTATTTGAGGTTTTTCGTGTTTCATGAGGTGAGGTTGAGCTGCTATAAACTTCCTTCTGAGAACTGCTTTTTGTTGCATCCTTTATGTTTTGGGTCATTGTTTTCATTTTTATTTGTTCTGATGTATTTTTTTATTTCCTTTTTTACTTCTTCAGTGATCTCTTGGTTATTCAGAATGCACGGTTTAGCCTCCATATATTTGTGTTCTTTACAGTTTTTCTTTTCTTTTCCCTGTAATTGATTTCTAATCTCATAGTGTTGTAGTCAGAAAAGATGTTTGATATGATTTCAGTTTTCTTAAACTTACCAAGGCTTGATTTGTTACTCAAGATGTGATTCTGGAGGACGTTCCCTGTGTACTTGAGAAGAAAGTATATTCTGGTTTTGAGTGGAGTGTTCTATAAATATCAATTAAATATATGTAATCTGTTGTGCCATTTAAAGCTCTTATTTCTTTATTTAATTTCTGCCTTGGTGATCTGTCCATTGGTATAAGTGGGGTGTTAAAGTCCCCCACTATTACAGTGTTACTGTTGGGTTCCCCTTATTGGCTGTTATTATTTGACTTATGTGTGGAGGTGGTCCTGTGTTGACTGCAGAAGTATTTCACTGATGTAGTTTCTTCCTGGATTGATCTCTTGATCATTATGTAGTGACCTTTATCTCTTGTAACAGTCTTAATTTTAAAGTCTATTTTGTCTGATATGAGTATTGCTATTCCAGCTTTCTTTTGCTTTCCATTGACATGGAATATCTTTTTCTGTGCCCTTGCTTTCAGTCTGTATGTGTCCATAGCTCTGAAAGGGGTCTCTTATTTCCATTCAGCCAGTCTGTGTCTTTTGGTTGGAGTACTTAATCCATTTAAATTCAATGTAATTATAAATATTTATGGTTCTATTACCATTTTCTAAATTGCTTTGGATTTGTTTTTTGGGTCTTTCTTTTGTTTTTCCTGCCTAGAGAAGCTCTTTTAGCATTTTTTTTTTTTCCGACTGGTTTGGTGGTGCTGAATTCTCTTAGCTTTTTGCTTGTTTGTAAAGATTTTTATTTTCTGTCCATTCTGAATGAGAGCCTTGCTGAGTAGAGTCATCTTGGTTGTAGCTTTTTCCGTTTCATCACTTTAAATATATCCTGCCACTCCTTCTGGCTGGCAGAGTTTCCACTGAAAAATCAGCTGATAACTGCATGGAGATTCCCTGGTATGTTATTTGTTGCTTCTAATATTATTTCTTTGAACTTAATTTTTGTTTGATTCATTTGTTGTCTTGGCATTTTTCTCCTAGGGTTTATCCTGTGTGGGACTCTCTGCAGTTCCTGAACTTGCTTGTTTTTTTTTTTCCTTTCCCATTTTAGGAAAGATTTTGACTCTGATCTCTTCATATATTTTCTCTAAACTTTTCTGTTTTTTTTTTCCTGGGACCCCTGAAATTCAAATGTTGGTGTGTTTAATGTTGTCCCAGATGTCTCTGAGAGTGTCCTCAATTCTTTTAATTCTTTTTTCATTTTTCTGCTCCACAGCAGTCATTTCCACCATTCCATTTGGCAGCTCACATACTCATTCTCCTGCTTCAGTTATTTTGCTATTGATTACTTCCAGTGTGTTTTTCATTTCAGTTATTGTGATTTTCATCACTGTTTGTTCTCGAGTTCTTCTAAACTTTGTGCTTAGCTGTGTCCGACTCTATGCAACCCTATGGACTGTAGTCCACCAGGCTTCTCTGTCCATGGGATTTTTCTAAAGAAGAGTACTGGTGTGGGTTGCCAGTGTTCTTTCAGCAGAGGATCTTCTGCCAGAGGATCTTCCTAACCCAGGGAATCAAACCCCCCAGTGTCTTGTGTCTGCTGCATGGGCAGGCAGATTCTTTATCACTAGTACCACCTGGGAAGCCCTTGCTAGTTCTTCTAGGTCCTTGATAAACATTTCTTGTATTTTTTCCATCTGAGCCTCCACCCTTTCCAGGATTTTGAATTATCTTTACCATAATTATTCTGAATTCTTTTTCATGTGGGTTGCCTATTTCCTTTTCATTTATTTGGTCTTGTAGGTTTTTACCTTGATCCTTTGTAAACATTTTTTTTGTCATTTCATTTTGTTTGATGGGGGCGGGGGGAGGGTGGGTCTGTGTTCCTGTCTTGCTGCTTGTATGGCCTGAGGGATTCAGCACTGAAGTTTGCAGGTGGTTGGGTAGAGCCGGATCTTGGTGCTGAGATGGGGCCCTCCAGGAGACTTCACTCTGATTAGCATTCCCTGACATGTGAGGTTCTCTGTTTGTCCAGTGGGCTGAGTGTGGCACTCCCGCCACAGGAGCTCAGCCCTGACCACTGGCCTGGGAATCAAGATTCCACAAGCTATGTGGTACGCAAGGGAAAAACAAGGCAGAGCAATAGCAAAAGAATAGGAACTAAAATAAAATTAGAAAACTTAAAAATATATTAGAAAAAATAAAAATATAAATGAAACAACAAGAGAAAACAACCAGAACAGCAAAAAACAAAAAAACAGGCCAGAAAAGGCCTTGGCTGTAGGGAACAGGGGCTTAGGGGGGAGTGGGACCCTAGGCTCAGGACCAGAGTGACCAGAAGAGGCCCTTCTTGGGAGAGTGTGTGGGGGCAGGTCTTAGACTCGGTGTGCCCAGAGGGGTCCTCAGAGGGCTGAGGTTTAGGCCTGGGACCCTAGCAGCCTCACCAGGCCTGAGCTGACAAGGAAAATGCTGGCCACACTCCCCTCCAGTCCTCCAACCCCCTGAAGGTGTTTTCCATCCCCAGTGGTCTGCTTACTATGAGTGAGTCCCTCTGATCTGGGGAAGCCCTCCCATCCTCTAACTGCCTCTCATGGCACCAGTCCCATCTTGCTTTTACTTTTCTCCCACACTCCCAGGGCCGTTAAATCTGGAGGGGGCCTCAGAGGGCAGAGGTTCAGGCCCAGCACCCCAGAAGGGTCTCCCCAAGGCCCAAGTGGAGGAGGGAGATGGGGTCCCTGTTCCCTTCTGATCTTCCATTCTCCTGTAGGGCTGGCCCCATCCTAGCTGAGTCCCTTGCAGTAAGTGGACCCCCCTGAGTGTGGGAGCCCCTCCCCTCCCCCACTGCCCATCAGGGCCCCTGGTCCCATCCCAGCTCCACATCTCCCCCACTGCCATGTCCTGCCTGGAGGTGTGGAGGCACGTCCCGTCCCCTTAGGTGTCTGAGGGCCCCTCCCTGCTCCTGTAAGTGCCCTGGTTATGAGGAGACGGGTACTGCACAGCCTCTTTTTCTGCCTTCTTGACTTTGCCCCCATTGGAGAGACTGTTTTAAATAGATGTTTCTAAAACATAAAATAATTCTTATAGTTTACCAAAAAGTTCTTATCCCAGTTACATTTACTTAAAAATTTAATATCAGGTTATTTTCCCTGTTGACAGACATTATGACTGAAAAAAATATGCACTTATAGACTACCAGTAACTCCAGGTATAATGAAAGTATACTTAACATTGATGGCCCTAAAGACAGATCTGTATTAATTAAACCCATAAGTTTAAGCTAGGCAAGTTAATTTCTGTAGAACCAGAGGTCTTATAGGTTTATGTCTGAATTTAAAATGTCCTTCTTTTTTTTCCTTTAGTCTGGGGGGACTGCAGATGAATCATTTAGTTCCTGAGAGCCCAGGCAGAATAGTTACATTCTGGAGGCAGAGGAGGGAAAAATGCAAGGGCCTATCATTTCTTTTCCCTCTTTAAAATCCCACCAAGAAACCCAAGGCTGGAGTCTCAGGCAGTCTGGGCTGTGTTTGTATTTCAAGGCTAAAGTGTTCCACCATGCTCACAATGTCAGCAGAGGATTGCAGGAGAAGTTGGACAGACGGAAAACTGCAACAGAAACAAATACACCAATTATAAAACTTAAAGACACAGCAAAATGTTTTTAGGTCAAAGGGGACAGGAGTGCAGTCATGAGGACCAAGAGAGAGATAAAAGGAGAAGAGGAGAAATTGTCATGTCAACCTACCCCCCATAGGTGTCTATTCTGGGACCAACCTGCATGCTTCCAGAAAGGGCCAGAGAAGGAGAGAGCACCCTGCCCTCTGCCCACCAGGGTAATCAAGCCCAGAAACTGGCCAGTTGTATGTCGTCTATGGGACGCTCACCCACTCATACACCAGTATATAGATATATGCTGCTTTAGCCTGTTCCTCATGCAGCTTTTCTTGGTGGCAGGAAAGTAAAAGTGAGAATATCGGAACAATTGGATTTCCAACCACTACATGATATGAGGTTTAAACTTCTATCGCTCTCATATGTTTCCAGTCAGGCGAGCCCACTGGATCGAGGTCTGCATAGTGTGAAGCAAACGTCTCTCACTTCTGCTTGTGACCCATCAAGGCGAGCCATTTGCAGGCCAAAAGAAGCAGGTCTCACAAGCTGAGAGGAGTGATACTGTAGCTGCCCGATATCCACACTCTCAGAAGGATAGGACAGGAGTAGGAGAGGACAGAGAGAGAAGTAGAGAAATTTCAGGAAAGGGAAAGGGAAAATGGTGAGAGATAAAGAACAGGCGGGAGGGGAAAAGCGTTGCCTGAATGAGAGTACTGAGGCCCCCAGGGGCCAGGAGGCATACTCACCAAACGTGGTGGTGCCAACAAGAGATGCAGGTCCCTGCTTGCCACCCCCAGGACGCTGCATTCAGTGGTCCAAGAGGTGCCCAGACTCTCTCCCCAGAAGGGGATAAGCCCCACATTGGGTGCCACAAAATATGTTACTGACCACGGTTCTTGGCCTCCTTAATCAATAGAAATTGATCAGAGGCCAGACAAGAAATTAAGGCAAGGCTTTTTTGGGGCCCCAGCTGCAGCAGAGGTGGAGAAAGTGTGAGAACAACAGGTCCCCTTGCTTGCTTGCCCACTCACTTCTTAGGGTGTAACTTACTGCTCGTTTTCAAACTTCATGAAATGGAAGTTTAGATCCTTGATTTTCAGCCTGTCTTGTTTAATAATTATATTAAAATCTATTAAAAAAATTACATGTAAGCGTGGTTCAGCTGTATCACACAAGTTTTGATATAACATACTTTCATTATTCAGTTAAATATTTTCCTATTTTTAATTGTAGTATTTTCTTTTGTTAGGTACTTAGAATAGAAAAAAGGAGTCCAGAATAGCAGTGGCTAAAAGACAAGGAAGGAAAAGCCTACAAAAATAGAACAAAGGAAGGTCTGAGGACTGGAGTGAGGACCTCAGGTAGAACAAAGAGCATTCCTGGATAGCCCAGTTTACACAGAGCAGGCCTGGGGGAGGAGAAACACCATAAAAAGAGGAGCCAAAGCTGGGCTGGGGGCCTCTCTTCTCTTCACGTCTTTTGGGTCGGCATGCCTCGAGGATGTATTTTCCTTTACTTTACAAATAAAACTGAGCTGTAACACTGGTCTGTCTGAAGGTTGTAATGCTGGTTGGTCTGTCACTTCGGATTTTTGTTGAGAGGAAATTACAAACTCCCCCGACACTTTGATCTACTTGTTTTTGAAACACATGTTGCTGAATTTCTAAATGCATGGGAATTTTTCTTTTTTATTATTTCATATTTACATTATACTATGAGAATCTACTCTGTGTAACTTTAACCCTTTATCATTTTTAAAATTTACCCTCTTTTATGTCCTAGTATACACTGAAATTTTGGAAATATCCTGTGAATATTTGAAGAGTGTGCATTCTGTGGTCTTCTATTGAGGTATCCACAAATGCCAAGTAGACATATGACATGACTAAAAGTCAGTTTTGTTTATTGTATTGAGTAAATCTTCTTGTCTTTGTTTTTGTCAGCTTGTCCAGTCAGTTACTGGGAAATAATAAGTTTAAAAATCTCCTCCCATAAAGATGATTTTTCTTAATTCTCTTTTTGTTGCAGTTTTTGCTTTAGGTATTTTGATGCTGCTGTATGCATATTATGCTAGGTTATATTATCAAGTGCATAGAAATTTTAAATTATATATTTCCAGTAATTTTAACATTGATCACTATAAAGAATCTTATTTTTGCTTTAGAACCTGTTTTGTATTATCTATTATTAAAACAGCACTAGCAGCTTTCTTTTGGGAAAAGTTTCTGTCATATCTTTTTCCCTTCTTTTGCGTTCAACCTTCCTACATCCTTATATTTTTAAAAATACATTCATTCAGTGTTTTTAAGATTGATAATCTTCTAAATGAAGCATTAGCTCATTCATATTGTGAAGTTGTTATATAATTATTTGGGTTTAAGTCTATTCCTTTTAATGCTTTTCCTTTTAATGTATTCTCTTTTGAAACATTACAATATTTTTACTTATCTTCCCCTGTTAACCACCTTATTAAATATTCACTTTTCTGTTATCCAGTTAGCAGTTATCCTGGAATTTACAAAGTCATACTGGATCTGTCAGCCTTAATGTAAGGTAGTACTTTACCTCTTCCCAGAAAAAAGCATGGATATTTAAACCACTTTGCCTGTCTTTAATTGGCCCAGTGGGTAGAGAATCCTCCTGCATTGCTGGAGACGTTGGAGATGCAGGTTTGATCCCTGCATCTTGTGGTCGGGAAGATCCCTTGGAGGGGGAAATTGGCAGCCCACTCCAGTGTTCTTGCCTGAGAAGTCCCATGAAGAGAGGAGCCTGGCAGGTTGCAGTCCACGGGGTCACAAAGCATGGGGCGCAACTGATCATGTGGCACACGCTCGTGACATATTTTTCTTAGTTTTCATTCTCTGAAAATGATTTCATTTTACTTTTGCTTTGGAAAGTTATTTTCTCTGGTTATTGAATTCTAGATCGGCAGCTTTTTTTCCTTCTAACATTTAGAGGGATCTTTTTCTATCATCTTTTGATTTTTTTCAATTTTGTTATGAATCAGCTCTCAGTCTTAGTATTGCTCCTTTGAAGATAATATGACTTTATTTTTCTTGCTGCTTTTATTATCTAATCTTTATTTTTGTTTTCAGTAGATTTATTCTGGTATATCTAGGCATGGTTTTTTTGTTGCTGTTTTGTTTGTTTGAACTTGCTTAGAAATTACTGTGCTTCATTTGCTACTTAAGAAAAGACCTAGCAAATACGACTTTATATATGTTTCCTATATGATGCACTTTTTTTATTCCTGGGAGTCAAATTAAATGCATTTATTATCTCACATTTGTGTGTTTTCTCCTTATTTCTAATTTTACATCTCTGATTTTCATTTTGCATATTTTCTTCTTTTTTTTTTTTTCCAGTTTACTCTTTCAACTTATCAGTATATAACCAGACATTAACCAACCCCCCCCCCCCACATCTATTGAGTTTTTAATTTTTAGTATTTATATTTAAAATTCCATTTGGCTTTTTAGAAACAATTTATGTTTATGAATGTAGTCTTTTGAATTACTGAAAAGTCTGTGTCTCATCAGTGTGTTATATGGATATTCTGTGGATTATGTATTTTCCATTGATTCTTTTCCTTTTCAGACATGTCATTATTTTGTTTGGTTATTTTTGACTGAATAAAAAAACTGTTCCTCAAATAAAGTAGGCCTCTTTTTATTTATACAAGGAAAATATAACCTTATTCATAGTATCAAAATGCTTGTGTGTAGTGGTGTGATCTGAGACACACTTAAAGCGTATCAATTCCCTAAATATGCGCGCTCTATCACAAAGCTGACACGCTCATTTCCTAAAAAAATTATCATCCCTTAAGTCTCTTAGGCAGTACTTATCTTCTGTTGATTACATTTTGCATTGGGGTGATATTAATATAATAGCAAGTGTCTTACTCCCTTTTAAGCTTGATCCCTTTATTACCAGCTAGACTCCAGTCAAGCTATATTACTTACTTCTCAAACATAGATGAAAGTTTCTTCTTCCCAGCTTAATTTTTATATAAATATTGAGAGCTTTTAACATATATTCATCCATCCATAGTCAACAAATTTTATTGAGTCATTATTATGCAAATAGTTTGATTGCTGCTGGGAAGACAAAGATTTAAAAAACACAGTGTCCATTCCCTGGAGCTTAAAGTATCTAATTCTGCTTGTCCTCTATATAGCTACTCAAATATCTATGGCCATTTTTCAAGGTTAGTCATTGATTTTAAGGACTCGAGTATATAAAGTTTCATGTAATTTTAAGATATAAAACTATTGGTAGTTTTGATGTGATAACGATTATTTGCTCTGTAGCTTCACTTGCTTTGCTTCAATTCTTTCTCCAGTGCTTCAGCTGTCCTGTACCCATTACCAATACCCTCACTTGCCAAGTTCCCTTCTTTCATCTTATTGTACAACCCTTTATACTATTACACCTTTTCTTCCAAGGAAAATGCTGAACAAAGATGAGTTGTATGTAGTTTTCTGAAGCTCAACTTATCTTTTGGAGGAGTTGAACAGACGTGAACGTAGATAGAATCATCCTACTTGGTCTATCTGAAAAGGAAGCACAAACGGGCAGAGATGAGGAACTGCCCAGAAGCAAGATCCTGAATGCTCCACTTAAGGTGGTTAAACACTGGAAGAAAATACTAGAACAGATATAGTTATAATCCAGCTTCTACAGGCCCACGGTCTAAGATGAACTGAAGTTCAAAAAAAAGCAGCAAGATCAGTGAAAACTAATAATTTACATATTGATAAATATGTAGTTTATATTCTGTACAGAGGTTTCTTCACAGTTCTTCAGTTTCCACCAATAGTCTATTTATGGTTTTTACAACCTTCGTCTACCTCACAGTCCCAAAGCCAGTAGTAAAGGCCTTAGGTTCTTGTTACAGAAACACTCCAGATTCAAGAAGTTGGGATAGAGACTGATGCCGGGAGACCTAAAGTCTCATTCATAGGGATGCGTGTCAGGGAAAGTTTTGTCTAGAGCAACTCAACTGGAAGAGTTCTGTGATAACTTGATAGGAATCAGTTTTCATGAAATGTTTAAGTAGAGAACTGGTGTTAGCAAAAAAAGAAGAGAGAGAGAGAGGAGAATTGGAGTTAGCAAAAGCAGACTAGACTGCTCACCGACAGAATTAATAAAGAACTGTGAAGCTAGCTAGACAATTAATTGAGGGCAAGAAAAGGGTTTCTTTTGTTTTGCTTTTTGTTTAACAGGGAAAATAACAGTGTATTTGCAAACTCATGGAACTAATACAGCAGAAAAGGAAAACAATCTGATGCAAAAAGAAAACCTGCCCAAGTAACATGAGTATAAGAATATGTCATGCAGTGTACACAAGTGGATGCTTAACCAAAGTCAAGAAGAGAGACACTTCTTTTGTGGTGAAAGAAAAAAAGTGGAGTATTTAGGCATGGATGCCATACAGGTAACATAATGTGGTTATGAGAGGTTGATTTGAGATTGCTAATATTTTTTTGAAATAGGAAGTAAAATTATCAACTGAGGGTAAGAATTAGGTAGAAGATATTGGAGGTTTGAAGAGAGTGGAAAGAGTGTTCACCTGGGAGCATAAGTTAATAACTGGTATAATTTTGGCACAGTAGACATACTTAAAGTTGGTAAATACTAATCTTATGTGAGTTAATCAACTGGTTATAGTTTTCAGTCACATTTAACTCTACAGAAAATAGGAGAGGGGTTAAAAAATTAATCAAGGTTATGATTTAGACAAGCGAGCCAAATTATGGGAGGGGGGACATTGGTGAAAAGGGTGAGAAAGTGATGCTTATTACTGACTATGAAATTAAACTAGAAGTGACAACCTGATAGGATAGAATACATTGGAAAATTGAAAGAAACTAAATTCTGTAGATTACACTGATGTGAGGGAATTGATGGAGTTAAATTTCTAGAGCAAGAGCTGGAAAAATGAGAGTTGGTGGACTAAAGAGTAGAATTTGAAACTAAGATTTTTCAGGAATTGTAGTTACTAGTAAAGACAAGATCTACAATGTGATCAGGGGAATAAATGGAATGGAGATCAAGAAAGAGAAGAGGCCAAGAAGCTATTAAGTCAGGTTATTGGGAAAATAATCTACTAGAGTCTAATAGTAGTATATTGAAATAACCAGGAATAGTGATAGGATTAGTGGTGGAGAGAGTGACAATGAGCCCTGTAATAAAATGCCCAAGTTTCAGTAACCGGCTGCAAAGGAATGGGTTGGTAGAGTTTTATGGTTAGAATCAAAGTTGGTTATTCTCACAGAAAAAGGGGTGAATGATTTAAATGATTTAGCAGTTGAAATAAGAAGAGAACACACCTCAGTGTGATCTGCATATGAGAAGTCAGCACAAGAAGAACTATTGTAAGGAAAATTAGTTTTCAGATTGAGCAAGAAGCAAAGGGCATGTTCTCAGAAGTGCCTGGTGTTATAAGAGATTTGCTGATGACAGGCAGTGAGTTCCTAAATTCAGTCTAAAAGAATTTTCGGTTTTTTGTAAGGAAATGGGAGATTGATAAGAAATGTAATCAGAGGAGTGATCACCAGAGTGATCCCTAGAGTTGTAAGTGGATCAGAACCAGGGTATAATAGGTGGTAAGAGAATTCTGAGCTGCTTTTACTATCAGATAAACAGAAATAAAAGCCATGATGCAATTGGTCCTAATGGTCCCATGGTAGATTGGTGGCAAGCTGTGAATGTTGTGGAGAGTAAGAAGTGGGAATGTCGCCAGGCACTCTTAGTTTCTGCTGAGGGAAATAAGAAAGAAAAACAACAACAACAAAAAATTGAAACAGAGCATGCATCCTCTCAAAACACTGAAATAATTCGGGGCGGGGGGAAAGGGAAAATTTTAAAGCACTCCTATTAGTATGCTTAAAGTGTTTTAAAATTTTTTTGCATCTATATGAAAATATAATTGGGTACTATAAAAGAAAGGGCTTCCCTTGTGGAATCCGCCTGCAATGATGTGGGAGACCTGGGTTCTATCCTGGGTTGGGAAGATCCCCTGGAGAAGGGAAAGGTTACCCACTCCAGTATTCTGGCCTGGAGAATTCCATGGACTGTATAGTCCATGGGGTCTCAAAGGGTTGGACACGATTGAGCAACTTTCACTTTCATAAAAAGGAGACAACCCATCAAGCAAAAGAGTTCTTAGGTATTACAAATGATTTAAGGACTGACAGCCTAGAAGATGTAATTGGAGGAAACTACAGAATATAGAGCAAAAAAGAATAGAGTAAGCAAAATAGAAAATCAACTGAAAATTCAACTAAAAGACAAAAAATAAGGAAGCTGAAACACCAGAGGAGAATTATATCCTGCCCGGGGGGTGGGAGTGGGATGGAGATGAAATGCTAACCATAATTTTGAGTCAGTAATTTTACCATAGAAGAAAACCAGCAGATTGCAAAGAATCTGATGAAAGGTAGAATAGCTGCAGCTTCTGAGACCTTCCCTGGTCTCTAGAAATTAGGATGCAGTTTGCAGAGCCTTTTAAAACAAACAAACCCTGTTTAACATCCCATACTTTGGAGTAAGACATTCAAAAGCACCCCTGAATAAAAAGTGGATGTAAAATATATTAGTTCTCACAGTACTAGAATCTGATTTCACAATGTCTTTCTCTTGAAAATGGATTAAAGTAATCTAGTATTCCTATGTCTTTGCTTGCCAGAGCAAATATGAATTCTCCCTCTTTTAAGGTAATATCATTGTAGAGCTCAAATCTACATTTCTTTCCAATAGTGTCCAAAATTCTAAATACATTCATAGAAAGCAAATGGAAATCTATTTTCTGGGATCTTTGTTAATCCATATTCCAAACTATTTGGGATATATCTGAACAGGTGTTTTGATTTAACTAGCATATCTACCAACATTGATTTAACTAGCATATCTACCAACATGTAATATAGTGTCTTATTCTGGTTAGGAACAAATTATTTAGTAAACTCGGATAGTGCCTTCAGAAATAGTCATTGTCTGTTGATCAAAAAAAAGCTTCCTTTTCATTGTAGGATGCTGACACACCGAGGAAGAGGGAATTTTGGAACTAGATGGCACAGCTGCACACGGCATTAAGAGCAACAGCAAGAGACTGGAGGGGCAGGTGCAGCTGGCTCGGAATTGGGAAAGGCATGCTGTGCTATTTGTAGAGAAGAGTTCAATCCATACCCTTACCCATCCTGGAGACAAACTAGATTTGCTGCAAATTAATAGACAAAGCCTAGAAATTGGATATAGTTCAGAAAAGGTTGGAGAAACAGTGAGTTCAAAAATCAAGCGAGGGACTGGAAGTTACTGGGAAGCCAAGCTGAGTTTCTGTAGGTTTTGAGTGGAGAATTAGGTGTTTGTCACTTGCTATATTGTGTCTCCTGTAAGAAAGTTTCAGCTGTGCAAAGACATTAAATCCATATTAAGAAAGATGCGTTGCTTTTCTTCTATATTTAACATCTTATCTGTAAACCTGAGTTGAACATATCATTAAAAAGAGTTATTAATCTCAGAAATATTCTAAATAGAATATTACAGTTCTTGGGAACAGAAAGAAGGAGGGTAGGAAGGAAGGAGAGACAGAAAAAAAATTAGTTCTTTAGGATTTTGTTGTCGGCTTAGTCACTAAGTTATCTCTGACTCTCTTGAGACCTCATGGACTGTATCCCGCCAAGTCCTCTGTCTATGGGATTTCCCAGGCAAGAAGACTGGAGTGGGTTGCCATTTCCTCTTCCAAGGCATCTTCCTGACGCAGGGGTCAAACACGTCTCCTGCATTGGCAGGCAGATTTTTACCACTGAGCCATCAGGGAAACCTTTTTAGTATTTCAGGCCAGCGTATTCTTCCCTACTGATGCAAGTAATGATAATATTGCTTTGACTCTTGAATTCCCCGATTTTTATTCTCTTCAAGTACAGTAATTATTTTTATGTAACTATATGTTTATGTGTAAGAGTGAGAGGGGAAAATGATTATTTTTGAAACAGCATCTAATGTTGAGAATGAAAATGAAAACTGAAAGGAACTTTAGCTTGTCAATATTTTAAGTATTTGAAATGAATACTGTTATACAGGGTTGATTTATAGAGTTTTATTTTGGGATATTTCACTGTGATAATTTATTAGAAACTCTTATACACTGGAATAGTTTAAGAAGCATATTGATTACTTGTCAGTTAAATGTATGTAAAAGATCTTGAGTATCATTTGAAATTATATGGGTGATACATTATTGGGTAGCCTTTACTATATCATACATATTTATGTGCAATATTTATTGATCTTCCTTCCTTTTTTCTATGAGTTACTCTCTCTCATTTCCCATGTCTTCTTAGAGAATCTCAACGTATATATAGCCTTTTTGGAACCCACGCACTGTTGGTTAACATATCGTGGAATTCTTGAGAATAGAAAAATTAGTTTCAGTTACTTTGATGAGTATTTTGGAGGCATGTTAAACCAAGAGTGTATCAGTAAATGTTTAGAATCTATTTTTAACATAGTTTACTCTTAAGGGAAAGGTGAGTCACTGGCTTTACATGCCTTTAAAGCAGAAATTTTAAAATATCTCTGTAGGTGGATTCTCTTTAAAGTAATGACCTGTGTTCTGTTGGTCCTTGGGGAAGTTTCACTTGAGTGAAACTTCCTTTCTTATAGGAAGTTTCACTCAAGTTTCACTTGAGTATATATGGGAATATATATGTACATGTGTATGAGTTGTGTTTAAGCAAGGGTCAGTCTGCATTATACATACCTCTCAGCTTCTAAAATGCTCTCCTGCTTACAAATTTCTCATAGGTCCCCAGGCGATGACGATGTGTTTAGGATATGACAGGAGAAAAAGTGAGTGAGAGGCCAGGATGCTTTCAGGCTGGGGCTCACAGATGCATCTGAATTAAGGTCACTGTCAGTCCAGAGAGAATCCTAGCCCTAGTTCAGATTCAGTCCCTGCAACTAAGAGGGGATAATGAATGGAGCTGTCACTCTGAACGCTTTTGAATCTCATTAGGGCTTTCTTTGTGGCTCAGCTGGTAAAGAATCTGCCTGCAATGCAGGAAATCTGGGTTTGATCCCTGGGTTGGGAAGATCCCCTGGAGAAGGGAAAGGCTACCCACTCCAGTATTCTGGCCTGGAGAATTCCATGGACTGTATAGTCCATGAGGTGGCAAAGAGTCAGACAGGACTGAGTGACTTTCACTTTCACTTTTCTGTAGTTATAAAGTAAGCAGAATTATACCCCTAGATTGTTGTTATGCTAAAATGAGAAAACATTAAAGTGCAATTCCTGGTACTAAGTTCATGCTTAATAAATGTTAGTGGAAACAGAAATATATATATATATATATCTTCATGTGTAAACAGTGTCAGTTATATTTCCTTACCCCATAAAGATAGGAGTGACTGGTGAAAGCTAGAACTGACCCCCACACACATATATTTCTGTGGTTTTTGTTGGTTCATTAATTGGTTGCTATTTTAACATTTCATCTTTAAGTGATAGTTGTTTCCTCTGGGGATAGCTTTCATTGGTAGGGAAAGACTTAAGTTTAACTTCTGAGTAAAAGAGAAAATTAGAAGAAAGCCAGTTTACTCCTCAAAATGGTAAGCTTGGTTTCTTTGCCCCAAAACCCTCTATTAGAGGAAGCACTTGAGAACACTCTTCGGAGTCTGTACACATCAGCCTAGACTGTGGCTGGTGGGCATCTAGAGGGACACAGGCAGCCGTTTGGTGAAGCGGGCTCAGTGCCTGGTATAGCGACAGCGTTTCCGTCTGCCTCCAGAAGGCACTGTCCCCGCGCCCCGCGCAGCCTGCTTGATGGTTCCCAAGGAATTGGAGCACTTACTTCCAGCAAACTGAGGAGCATAACTCCAGGTAACGAGACTCAAAGAATGCTCAAGGATTTCTTAAAGCACAGCTTCATATAGTGCTGCACGACTGCCAATTACTGGGAAACCATAAGAGGAGAAAACCAGATGCTCAGCAAGCACATTGAGTAGGTAATTTAGACTTTGGGCAAGGAATCCTTGTTGACTCAATTTCATTTCATTCAAAACTGTGAATTTGTTTGAATTGGTATCTCATATCCTCCTCTATCACTACCACATGATTTACACTGTATTTAACACAGTGCCCACTATAGAACATTTTGTTTAAAATGAGCATGTTGAGTAAATTTCCTAGGAAATGTGTCTATAATGATAATGATTGCTTAAAATTTGTCCTTTCTACCTATCTTTACCTGAGAACAATAGAATACCAACAGTAAACTTAATCTTTTTAAAATTTGTCGCCTGGCTTTGTCAAAGCAAACAGCATTGACACAATGCTTAATACTTATTCTGATCACTGTTTACTTTACACTGTCAAACAAGATTAGCTCTATAACTACATCACTTACTAGTATGTCCTGTTGTTTAGTGTTCATATTTAAATATTGTATTTATAATGCTTTCTGTATCCAGTCTCTGAGCTCTTTCATTTCTAGTCCTGAAATTAGAAGCTTGAATTTATCCTTGATCCTTCTGTCACCCTCAGTTCACAATCACTATTCATAAAATTGTCTATTCCACTCTACCATTTTAGTATCACTGGAGATAGTTCTAGAATAAATTCTCATGAAGACTAATTTGCCTTTATAGTAGAGTCCTCTAATTCCTTTTAATTGTATATTCCTCAAATCTAGCTCTCACACCTACACTAGAGCAGTTGATTTAAAAAAAAATCAAGTACCATTTGTTTAGTCATTCTGTGATTCATGATGTAATTATTGACCTCTTATTTTGTGATTTTTAAGAAATATAATTCATTTATCAGGAGGAGGGAGAGGTCCATAATTTAACAAACAAAAGTGAAAGTCTCTCGGTTATGTCCGACTCTTTGCAACCCCATAGACTATATAGTCCAGGGAATTTTCTTGGCCAGAATACTGGAGTGCATAGCCTTTCCCTTTTCCAGGGGATTTTCCCAGCCCAGGCTTTGAACACAGGTCTCCCACATTGCAGGTGGATTCTTTACCAGCTGAGCCACAAGAGAAGCCCCAAAATACTGGAGTGGATAGCCTATCCCTTCTCTAGGGGATCTTCCCAACTCAGGAATCTAACTGGGGTCTTCTGCATTGCAGGCAGATTCTTTACCAACTGAGCTATAAATCAGATTTGATTAAGGCTGTTCATAGTATAAAATTCTATTGAGTCAAATTTGCTCATCTCTTTCTCTCTTTGATTTCGTCTTTGAAATCTCTCCAACTCTTTTCACCACCACTGATTTTAGCACACACATAACTAGCAACCGATGCCAGAAAATACATGTACCAAAAGTGCTGATCTGCTTTATTTCTCTGAGCACATCTTGTTATTTGTATATACCGTAGTCCTTTTCTCACTGTTGCCTCAGTCTGTAATTCTTCCACTGTTCTCCCTTTCTCAATTAATCCTTCTTGACTCCTTAGATTCAAATAGATATTCTTTAATCCAAAAAGCTTTCCTTAACCATTTGAAAGCAATTATCATTAAGAATGAGATAAAAATAGAAAACTTTCTTCCTGTGTATAAATAATTATTAGGGCATGGTCTGTTACTGCATTTGCCATAAGGTATGATAGTTAGAGTCCTCCTGACTGATTTGCTCTAACTACAAGCTTTTTGAATATAAAAATTTATATTCATCTTTTTTCTTACACTTAGCCCTGTGTTTGGCATATGGTAGGGATTGAATGAAGTTGCTCAGTTGTGTCTGACTCTCTGCATCCCCATGGACTGTAGCCTACCAGGCTCCTCCATCCATGGGATTTTCCAGCCAAGAGTACTGGAGTGGGCTGCCACTTCCTTCTCCAGGGGATCTTCCTGACCCAGAGATCGAACCCAGATCTGCTGAGTTTCAGGCAGGTGCTTTACCCTCTGAGCCACCAGGGCTCAGTGGAGAGGGATTGAATAAAGTTCCTCAATTGATAGATGGGGAGAGGAAAAAAAAATTAACAGTATGTTCTGCTTTTCAGGTCATTTAATTGATGAATTTGGGGATAGTATTACCCAGTAAAAGAGTAAGAGTGGCTTCCTAGGTGGCTCAGGGGTAAAGAATATGCCTAGCAAGCAGGAGTCACAGGTTTGATCTCTGGGTCAAGAAGATCCCCTGGGAAAGGAAATGGCAGCTCACTCCAGTATTCTGGCTCGGGAAATCTCATGGACAAAGGAGCCTGGCAGGCTACAGTCCATGGTGTCATAAAAGAGTCAGACACGACTTAGCAACTAAACAACAACGAAAGAATAAGGGCATGTAGTTGGCCATACATATGAGTCTTTATATAATATATATACACACACACACATATATGGTCAGTTCAATTCAGTTCAGTCGCTCAGTCATGTCTGACTCTCTGGGACCCCATGAATCGCAGCACGCCAGGCCTCCCTGTCCATCACCAGCTCCCAGAGCCTACCAAAACTCATGTCCGTTGAGTTGGTGATGCCATCCAACCATCTCATCCTCTGTCCTCCCCTTCTCCTCCTTCCCTCAATCTTTCCCAGCATCAGGGTCTTTTCAAATGAGTCAGCTCTTTGCATCAAGTGGCCAAAGTATTGGAGTTTCAGCTTCAACATCAGTCCTTCCATGAACACCCAGGACCGATCTCCTTTAGGATAGACTGGTTGGATCTCCTTGCAGCCCAAGGGACTCTCAAGAGTCTTCTCCAACACCACAGTTCAAAACATCAATTCTTCGGCACTCCGCTTTCTTCATAGTCCAACTCTCACATCCATACATGACTACTAGAAATACCATAGCCTTGACTAGATGGTCCTTTGTTGGCAAAGTAATGTCTCTGCTTTTTAATATGCTGTCTAGGTTGGTCATAACTTTCCTTCCAAGGAGTAAGTGTCTTTTAATTTCATGACTGCAGTCACCATCTGCAGTAATTTTGGAGCCCAGAAAAATAAAGTCAGCCACTGTTTCCACTGTTTCCCCATCTGTTTCCCATGAAGTGGTAGGACCGGATGCCATGATCTTAGTTTTCTGAATGTTGAGTTTTAAGCCAACTTTTTCACTCTCCTCTTTCACTTTCATCAAGAGACTCTTTAGTTCACCTTCACTTTCTGCCATAAGGGTGGTGTCATCTGCATATCTGAGGTTATTGATATTTCTCTCAGCAATCTTGATTCCAGCTTATGCTTTATCTAGCCCAGCATTTCTCCTGATGTACTCTGCATAGAAGTTAAATAAGCAGGGTGACAATATACAGCCTTGACGTACTCCTTTTCCTATTTGGAACCAGTCTGTTGTTCCATGTCCAGTTCTAACTGTTGTTTCCTGACCTGCATACAGGTTTCTCAAGAGGCACGTCAGGTGGTTTGGTATTCCCATCTCCAACTCCAACTCTTTCAAACCCATGGACTGTATCCCTCCAAGCTCCTCTGTCCATAGGATTTCCAGGCAAGAATACTGGAGTGGGTTACCATATCCTTCTCCAGGGAATCTTCCTGACCCAGAGATTGAACCCGTGTCTCCTTCATTGGCAGGCAGACTATTTACCACTGAGGCACCAGGGAAGGCCCTTTGATTCTGTGGATTCCAAAAACTGTAGGAAATTATTAGGAGTACCAGACCACCTTACCTGTCTCCTGAGAAACCTGTATGTGAGTCAAGAAACAAGTTAGAATCAGATATGGAACCAGACATGGAACAAACTTGGGAAAGGAGTACAACTAGGCTGTATATTGTCACCCTGCTTATTTAGTTTATTTGCAGAGTACATCATGTCAAATGCCAGGCTGGATGGATCACAAACTAGAATCAAGATAGCCAGGAGAAATATCAACAACCTCAGATATGCAGATGATACCACTCTAAAGGCAGAAAATGAAGAGGTACTAAAGAACCTCTTGATAAGGGTGAAAGTGAATAAGCTGGCTTAAAACTTCACCATTAGAAACACAAAGATCATTGCATCCAGTCCCATCACTTCATGGCAAATAGAAGGGGAAACAATGCAATCAGTGACATATTTTATTTTCTTGGACTCCAAGATCACTATATATAGTGACTGCAGCCTTGAAATTGAGACACTTGCTCCTTGGAAGGAATGCTATGACAAATTCAGAATATTAAAAGCAGAGACATCACTTTGCTGACAAAGATCCATATAGTCAAAGCTATGGTTTTTCCTATAGTCATGTACGAGTGTGAGAGTTGGATCCTAAAAAAAGATTTAAGTGCCAAAGAATTGATGCTTTCGAATTGTGGTGCTGGAGAAGACTCTTGAGAATCCCTTGGACAGCCAGGAGATCAAAGCAGTCAATTCTAAAGGAAATCAACCCCGAGTATTCATTGAAAGTGATGTGGCTGAAGCACCCATACTTTGGCCATGTGATGCAAAGAGCTGACCCATTGGAAATGACCCCGATTCTGGGAAGGATTGAAAAGTGTGGCAGAAGATGAGATGGTTAGATAGCATCACCAGTTCAATGGACATGAATTTGGGCAAACTCCAGGAGATAGCAGGGGACAGAGAATATTGGCATGCTGCAGTCCTTGCAGTCACAAAGAGTTGGACAGGACTTAGTGATTGAACAACAACAACCATATTTTGATTGGATTGTTTGCTTCTTCTGTATTCAGCTGCATGAGCTGTTGTGTATTTTGGAGATTAATCCCTTGTCAGTTGCATTGTTTGCAAATATTTTCTCTTAACCTGTGGCTTTGTCCTTTTGCTTTGTTTTGCTGTCTAATAGCGTTAAAGTTTAACTAGTTCCCATTTGCTTTTGTCTTTATTTTCATTATTCTAGAAGGTGAATCAAAGCTGATCGTGTCAGAGTGCTCTGCCTATATTTTCCTATAAGGGTATCTGGACTTACGTTTTGGTCTTTAATCCATTTGGTTTTTATTCTTGTGTATGGTATTAGAGAATTTTCTAATTTCATTCTTTTCCATGTAGCTGTGCAGTTTTCCCAGCACCACTTATTGAAGAGATTTTTTTCTCCATTCTATTTTCTTGCCTGCTTTGTCATAAATTAATTGACCATAGGTGTGTGAGTTTATTTCTGGGCTTTCTATCTCATTTCACTGATCTGTAAGTCTGACTTTGTGCCAGTACATACTGTTTTGATTACTATAGCTTTATACTATGATCTGAAGTCATGGAGCCTCATTCTTCCACCTCTGTTGTTTCGTTTCCTTAAGATTTCTTTGGATATTTGGGATATTTTGTATTTCCATACAGATTTTAAGATGTTTTTTTGTTTTGTTTTAGATCTGGAAAAAAAATACTATTTATAATTTGATGGGGATTGCATTGAGTCTGTACACTATGTTGGGTATAGTAGAGTCATATTAACAACATTGATTCTTCCATTCCAAGAACATGGTATATCTTTCCATCTCTTTGTGTCAACTTCAGTTTCTTTCATCAGTGTCTTAGTTTTCAGAGTACAGGTCTTTTGCCTCCTTCAGTTCAGTTCAGTCACTCAGTCATGTCTGATTCTCTGGGACCCCATGAATCGCAGCATGCCAGGCCTCCCTGTCCATCACCAGCTCCCAGAGTCTACCAAAACTCATGTCCGTTGAGTTGGTGATACCATCCAACCATCTCATCCTCTGTCCTCCCCTTCTCCTCCTTCCCTCAATCTTTCCCAGCATCAGGGTCTTTTCAAATGAGTCAGCTCTTTGCATCAAGTGGCCAAAGTATTGGAGTTTCAGCTTCAACATTAGTCCTTCCAATGAACACCCAGGACTGATCTCCTTTAGGATGGACTGGTTGGACCTCCTTGCAGTCCAGGGGACTCTCAAGAGTCTTCTCTAACACCACAGTTTTAAAGCATCAATTCTTCGGCGCTCAGCTTTCTTTATAGTCCAACTCTCACATCCATACGTGACCACTGGAAAAACCATAGCCTTGACTAGACGGACCTTTGTTGGCCACGTGATGTCTCTTCTTTTTAATATGCTGTCTAGTTTGGTCATAACTTTCCTTCCAAGGAGTAAGTGTCTTTTAATTTCATGGCTGCAGTCACCATCTACAGTGATTTTGGAGCCCCCAAAAATAAAGTCTGACACTGTTTCCACTGTTTCCCATCTGTTTCCCATGAAGTGATGAGACTAGATGCCATGATCTTAGTTTTCTGAATGTTGAGCTTTAAGCCAACTTTTTCACTCTCCTCTTCACTTTCATCAAGAGGCTCTTTAGTTCACCTTCACTTTCTGCCATAAGGGTGGTGTCATCTGCATATCTGAGGTTATCGATATTTCTCCCGGCAATCTTGATTCCAGCTTGTGCTTCTTCCAACCCAGTGTTTCTCATGATGTCCTCTGCATAGAAGTTAAATAAGCAGGGTAAAAAAACAAACAAACAAACAAAAAAAATAAGCAGGGTGACAATATACAGCCTTGATGTGCTCCTTTTCCTATTTGGAACCAGTCTGTTGTTCCATGTCCAGTTCTAACTGTTGCCTCCTTAGGTTGGCTTATTCCTAGGTATTTTATTCTTTTTTATATGATTTTCAATGGGACTGTTTCTTTAATTTCTCCTTCTGGTCTTCAGTTGTTAGTGTATAGAAGTACAGCAAATTTCTGTGTGTTAATTTGTATCCTGCAACTTTACCAGTTTCATTGATGAACTCTATTAGTTTTCTGGTAGCATCTCTAGGATATTCTATATATAGTATTATGTCATCTCCACTCAGTGGCAGTTTTACTTTTTTTTTCCAATCTGAATTTCTTTTACCTCTTTTACTTCTCTGATTGCTATGGCTAGGATTTCCAAAATTGTGATTAACAGAAGTGTCAAGAGTGGGCACCCTTGTCTTATTTTTGATGTAGTCTCTAAAATCCTCTAACTAACATTTAGAGGAAATTCTTTCAGCATTTCACCATTGAGTATGACATTAGCTGTGTGTTTGTCATATGTGGTCTTTATTATATTGACGTAGATTCTCACATCCTAGTAGTATCAAATTCAAGTTTACTTACACTTGTAGATATGATTTGTGTTTTTTTCTTTTCAGTTATGCAGCATTTATTATGTTTCTGATTTATGCTGTCCTTTTAAAGCCATGATTATTTTGTTAAACCTTTAATTTACTTTGAAAAATTAAGACTATACATTTTTTGTTTTGTTAGTGGATTTTAATGATGTGTTCATCTTCAGCCATTATTTATCTCATAACTTTTTGTGTCATAATTGCTGTGAGATTAAACAAAACCCTATTTCCCATATTTAAATAAGGTATATATCTCCAAACTATTAGAAGGAGTGGTGGTAATAGCATCATCTTTGTTTTCTAAGAGGTCCTTCCTCTATTTTGGGATTTTTGTTTAATTGTACCCTATAATGATTCTATATCTGTATATGTTGCAAAATGATAACAGTAAATCCAGATAATATCTGTTGCCATTTTTTATAGTGATATAAATTATACATTTTTCTTTGTAATGAGGGCTTTGATATTTACTCTCAAGCTACTTCTATATATGCAATATAGTATTCTTAACTATAAACATCAGGCTATACATTACAGTTCCATGATTTATTCATTTTATAAAACAGCCTGTACCTTTTCATACCCTTCACCTATTCTACCCATTCCTGCCAGGCAATGACCAAACTGTTCTCTATATTCATGAGCTCAGGCTTTTTTTTTTTAATCATTTGTTTATTAGATTCCACCTACGAGTAAAATCATTTGGTGCCGTCCTCCTCTTCTGTTTGGAATGTATGAACTGTGTTCTTGCTATGGTGCTACTTTTCTCTTTGACTTAGGGGAGATCCCAACCTCCCTATTTGTTGCTCAGTCACTAAGTTGTATCCTGTTCTTTGCAACCCCATGAACTGCAGCATGCCAGGCTTCTTAGTCTTTCGCTATCTTCCTGAGTTTGTTCAGACTCATGTCCACTGAGGCAGTGATGCCTTCCAACCATCTCATCCTCTGTCAATCCTTTCCTCTTGCCCTCAATCTTCCCCAGCATCAGGGTCTTTTCCAACGGGTCAGCTCTTCGAATTGGGTGACCAGAGTATTGGAGCTTCAGCTTCAGCACCTGTCCTTCCAATGAATATTCAAGACTGATTTCCTTTAGTGTTGACTGGTTTGATTTTCTTGCAGTCCAAGGGACTCTCAAGAGTCTTCTCCAACACCACAGTTCGAAAGCATCAATTCTTCGGTGCTCAGCCTTCTTTATGTCCAACTCTCACATCCACACATGACTACTGGAAAAAACATAGCTTTGACTAGAGGGACCTTTGTTGGCAAAATGATGTCTCTGCTTTTTAATATGCTCTCTAGGTTTGTCATAGCTTTTCTCCCAAGGAGCAAGTGTCTTTTAATTTTGTGGCTGCAGTCACCATGTGCATTGATTTTGGAGCCCAAGAAAATTTAATATTTTACACTGTTTCCACATTTTCCCCATCTGTTTGCCATGAAGTGATAGGACCTGATGCCATATTCTTTTTTTGAATGTTGAGCTTTAAGCTAGCTTTTTCACTCACCTCTTTCACATTCATCAAGAGCCTCTTTAGTTCCTCTTCACTTTCTGCCATTAAAGTGGTATCATCTACATATCTGAGGTTATTGATATTTCTCCCTGAAATCTTGATTTTAGCTTGTGATTCATCCTGCCTGGGATTTCATGTGATGTAGTATAAGTTGAAAAGGCAGGGTGACAATATACAGCCTTGATGTACTCCTTTCCCGATTTGGAACCAGTCTGTTGTTCCATGTCTGATTCTAACTGTTGCTTCTTGACCTGCATACAGATTTTGCAGGAGGCAGGTCAAGTGTTCTGGTATTCCCATCTCTCAGAATTTTCCACATTTGTCATGATCCACACAGTCAAAGGCTTTAGTGTAGTCGATGAAGCAGAAGTAGATGGTTTTGTTTTTGTTTTTTTTAATTCCCTTGCTTTTTCTATGACCCAGTGTATGTTGGTGATTTGATCTCTGGTTCCTCTCCTCTGCCTTTTCTAAACCCAGCTTGTATGTCTGAAAGTTCTCAGTTCATGTACTGCTGATGCCCAGCTTGAAGGGTTTTGAGCATAATCTTGCTGGCATGTGAAATGAAGTCAGTTCTACAGTAACTTGAACATTCTTTGGCATTGCCTTTCTTTGGGATTGGAATGAAAATTGACCTTTTCCAGTCCTGTGGCCACTGATGAGTTTTCCAAATTTGTTGGCATAGTGGGTGCTGTGCTTTATTAGCATCATCTTTTAGGATTTGAAATAGCTCAGCTGGAATTCCATCACATCCACTCGCTTTGTTCATAGTATGCTTCCTAAGGCCCAGTTGACTTCGCACTCCAAAATGTCTGGCTGTAGGTAAGTGATCACATCGTGGTTATCTGGGTCATTAAGAGCTTTTTCTTGTTCAGTTCTATGTATTCTTGCCACCTTTTCTTCATATCTTCTACTTCTGTTAGGCCCTTTCTGGTTTTGTCCTTTATTGTGTCTACTTTGCAGGAAATGTTCTTTAGATACCTCCAATTTTCTTAAAGAGATCTCTAGTCTTTCCCATTTTATTGTTTTCCTCTATTTCTTTGAATTGTTTACTCCTTGTTCTTCTCTGGAACTCTGCATTCAGTTGGGCATATCTTTCCCTTTATCCTTTGCCTTTTGCTTCTCCTCTTTTCTCGGCTATTTGTAAGCCCTCTTCAGACAACCACTTTGCCCTCTTGCATCTCTTTTTCTTTGGGATGGTTTTGGCCACTACCTCCATTATAGTGTTATGAACATCCATCCACAGTTCTTCAGACACTCTTGTCTACCAGATCTAGTCCCTTGAATCTGTTAATCACCTCCATTGTATAATCATAAGGGATTTGATTTAGGTCATACCTTAATTGCCTAGTGGTTTTCCCTACTTTCTTCAATTTGAGCCTGAATTTTGCAATAAGGAGCTGATGATCTGAGCCACAGTCAGCTCCAGGTCTTGTTTTTGCTGACTTATATAGAGCTTCTCCATCTTCAGCCGCAAAGAATATAATCAGTCTGATTTCAGTACTGACCATCTGGTGATGTCCATGTATAGGGTCATCTCTTGTGTTGTTGGACGTGGTTGATTGCTGTGACCAGTGCTTCACGTTGTACTCCAAGGCCAAACTTGCCTATTATTCTAGGTATGATTTAACTTCCTACTTTTGCATTCCAGTCCCCTATGATGAAAAGAATGGATTTTTTTTTTTTTTGTATTAAATCTAGGAGGTCTTTTAAGTCTTCATAGAATAGTTCATCTTCACCTTCTTCGGCATTAGTGGTTGAGGCATAGACCTGGAGTACTGTGATATTGAATGGTTTGCCTTATAAACGAACCAAGATCATTCTATCATTTTTGAGATTGCACCCAAGTACTGCATTTGCGACTCTTGTTAACTATGAGGGCTACTCCATTTCTTCTAAGGGATTTTTGCTCACAGTAGTAGATATAATGGTCATTTGAGTTAAATTTGCCCATTCCCATCCATTTTAGTTCACTGATTCCTGAATTGCCAGTGTTCATGCTGGCCATCTCCTGTATGACCACATCCAAATTACCTTAGTTCTTAAACCTCATAATCCAGGTTCCTATGCAATATTGTTCTTTACAGCATTGGACTTTAATTTCACTACGTTACAACCTCCCCACTGCACTCCTGTTTTATGGCTCCACAGGATTTGCCTTTCATGGTAGCACTCTCAATGTTACATATGTTTGCTGAAAAAATACTTTCTGAAATAATTTTTCCTGTGGGCTCTACTGTCCAATGTCAGAATCCTTTTATTTTTCTATCCCAGTGTTCCTTCCTTGTTTGCCTTATTTTTTTCTGTTTATGTTAATTTCCTTCAGACGTAGGCATTCCATTCTATAAGAATTTACATGCTGTGTATTTCTGAAGTTCTCAGAAGCTTAGATTGTCAAAATTATGCTTTATTTTTCCACAAAACATACTTTTCCCCCCCTCTTTTGTGTTTAGGCATCACTTGAAGCTTGTCAAGACTTTACTGGGTCTCTAATCAGAATTTGCTTTGTTGTTGTTGTTGTTTTTTTAATTTTTTTACTTGTGTGTGTGTTTTGTTCTGTTTTTGGTTCCCTGGACTGTTGAGTACATCAGTGGTCTCCTTTTACTCCTGTATTTGGATTAAGAATTTATATTTTATAATGACAGGGTATTACACTTATCACCACATGTGGTATCAGAGGAACTCAGGGATGAAATATCTACTTAGATCCGCAAGCTTAGTTTTATGCCTTTAAAGTTGCAACATGGGTAGCATGATATCCTGATGTTGAGAACAGAACAAGTGTAATATGCATTGGGTAAATATGTTTCTTAAACTGATGCTACTACACAATATCACTGATGTCATCAGTAGAGATAGACTGTATTTTACATCTGATAAAGTAAAATAGTAATCTGCCTTGTATTTGTTCAAGTGTGTGAGTTGCAGAGAAGTAAGTAGTGCTGCATTTTATTAGGGTAAAGCATTGCTTTAAAAAAATGTGTTCTGTGAAATATCAGTTCAGTGCATACCACTCAAAATATAAAGTATTCCTTCAAATTCAGGGACTGGACAAGATGTTTCCTGTCACTGATTATATTCAGAATCATACAGTGAAGTTAGAAACCAGTACTAGAAGAATAATTCAGAACACTGAAGAATGGAAAGAAAGAACGTTGTGATTTCCAGAGGACATTAGTGCATTTATAGGAAATTCATCTGTGAAATAAATGATTTAGCAAGTTTGTTGGACCTAAAATGAATGAAAAAGCATTAATTGCTCAGTCATGTGCAAATCCATGGACTGTAGTCCACCAGCTCCTATGTCCATGAAATTCTCCAGACAAGAATACTAGAGTATATGTTAATAGTTTCCTTTATAGTTATAAAAATTAGACATATAGTACTAATATGAATATCCCATTTTTAAGAGAAATGAAAAGCCATAAAAATAATAACGAACCATAGATAGGATGTTAGTACGGCCGTAGGGAAATCCATTACTTTTCCTAAAGGGAAAAAAAAAAATCTATGTGAAGGTATATATCATGTATAAGTAGAGGAAAGTTGAATGTCATGAAAATGCCATTTTTTACATTAATCTATTAAATATAATGCAATTCCAATTTCATAAAAATGAATTTTTATAATGATTTTCAAGCTATTCTTGAATTGAGAAGAAGATCAATAATCCCTAAGACAATTTTGAAAATAAATTAAGGAAGTTTAGCCTGCCCTAATCGTCCATATACTAAAGTTTCAGTTCAGTTCAGTTAGTTGCTCAGTCGTGTCCGACTCTTTGCCACCCCATGGACTGCAGCATGCCAGGCCTCCCTGTCCATCACCAATCCCCAGAGTTTACTCAAATTTGATGTCAATTGAGTCGGTGATGCCATCCAACCATCTCATCCTCTGTCGTCCCCTTCTCCTCCTGGCTTCAATCTTTCCCAGGATCAGGGTCTTTGCAAATGAGTCAGTTCTTCGCATCAGGTAGCCAAAGTATTGGAGTTTCAGCTTCAGCATCAGTCCTTCCAATGAATAATCAGGACTGAGTTCCTTAAGGATGGACTGGTTGGATCTCCTTGCAGTCCAAGGGACTCTCAAGAGTCTTCTCCAACACCACAGTTCAAAAGCATCAATTCTTCGGTGCTTAGCTTTTTTTATAGTCCAACTATCACATCCATATATGACTACCGGAAAAACCATAGCTTTGACTAGACAGACCTTTGTTGGCAAAGTAGTCTCTGCTTTTTAATATGCTGTCTAATTTGGTCATAACTTTGCTTCCAAGGAGTAAGTGTCTTTTGATTTCATGGCTGCAGTCACCATCTGCAGTGAATTTGGAGCCCAAAAAGATAAAGTCTCTCACTGTTTCCACGGTTTCCCCATCTATTTTCCATGAAGTGATGGGACCAGATACCATGATCTGAGTTTTCTGAACGTTGAGCTTTAAGCCAACTTTTTCACTCTCCTCTTTCACTTTCATCAAGAGACTCTTTAGTTCTTCTTCACTTTCTGCCATGAGGGTGGTGTCATCTGCATATCTGGGGTTATTGATATTTTTCCTGGCAATCTTGATTCCAGCTTGTGCTTCTTCCAGCCCAGCGTTTCTCGTGATGTACTCTGCTTAGAAGTTAAATAAGCAGGGTGACAATATATAGCCTTGACGTACTCCTTTTCCTATTTGGAACCAGTCTGTTGTTCCATGTCCAGTTCTAACTATTGCTTCCTGACCTGCATACAGATTTCTCAAGAGGCAGGTCAGGGGGTCTGGTATTCCCATCTCTTTCAGAATTTTTCACAGTTGTGGTCCACACAGTCAAAGGCTTTGGCATAGTTAGTAAAGCAGAAATAGATGTCCTTTTGGAACTCCCTTGCAATTTTGATGATCCAGCGGATGTTGGCAATTTGATCTCTGGTTCCTCTGCCTTTTTAAATCCAGCTTGAACATCTGGAATTTCACAGTTCACGTATTGTTGAAGCCTGGCTTGGAGAATTTTGAGCATTAGTTTACTAGTGAGTGAGACGAGTGCAATTGTGTGGTAGCTTGAGCATTCTTTGGCATTTCCTTTCTTGGGATTGGAATAAAAACTGACCTTTTCCAGTCCTATGGCCACTGCTGAGTTTTCCAAATTTGCTGGCATATTGAGTGCAGCACTTTCATAGCATCTTCTTTTAGGACTTGAAATAGCTCAACTGGAATTTCATCACCTCCACTAGCTTTGTTCGTAGTGATGCTTCCTGAGGCCCACTTCAGTTTGCATTCCAGGATGTCTGGCTCTAGTTAAGTGATCATACCATCATGATTATCTGGGTTGTGAAGATCTTTTTTGTACAGTTCTTCTGTGTATTCTTGCCACCTCTTTTTAATATCTTCTGCTTCTGTTAGGTCCATAACATTTCTGTCCCATGTTCCCTTGGTATCAGTAGTTTTCTTGATGAATCCTCCAGTCTTTCCCATTCTGTTGTTTTTCTTTATTTCTTTGCACTGATCACATAGGAATGCATTCTTATCTCTCCTTGCTATGCTTTGGAATTCTGCATTCAAATGGGTGTATCTTTCCTTTTCTCTTTTGCCTTTCTCTTGTCTTCTATTCATAACTATTTGTAAGGCCTCCTCAGACAACCATTTGGCCTAATAGTTGTCTGAGGCCTATGAAAAGTCAGTTTGGGCAAATTGAAGTAAGACTCCTGGAAAGGTAAAATCCAGAATACTGCTGAAACCGCTAGTTGGTATTTTACAGGGCCTCCAAAGAGCTCTGGTCCTTTATGTTTCAAAGCAGAAAGAATTAAGTGAGAGGCAGAGAGATGGTTAAGAATTGATTTATTAGAACGGGATGCTTGTGATGCTTTCAAGCGAGTGGGTGAGGGTGCTGCACCTAAAAAACTTAGTTGGCTGCAATTTTATAATCAAAGGAAAAGTAGAGAGGTGGAGAAGACCACATTGTTCCTCATTCTTGAGTTTCATACTCCCACCATCAACTCCTCCTCCAGGTTGGGCAGGGATTTTTTGTCCCTACATGATCAAGCCAGGACTGTAATGGTACTATGGAAAAATTATTTTAGTTTTCAATACAATGAGTGTCTTTCACTTTGAAATGTCACATTTTCATAAATTATTGTTTTTATGTGTGCAGAAAGCATGTCCTAGGGGTCTTTAACTTACTGAACTGACGTGGGTCTCCTGCACCATTGTTTTATTGTTTGGTGGCATGTCTTCTGTTCCTGTGTGTGGTTTTGTTGCAAAATAAGCCTCATTGGTTTTGTGGTTACACCTGCATTCTTGAATAATCATTAACTTACAGGGATCTGCCATATTTTTTTCAACTTACAATCCCGTAGTGAGATTAACTATTTAAGCACCTACTTTGTCTCTTTACTCTGTCCCTATCACTGTGATGATGACCTTTAGAATAAACAGCACTTTCCCCAGGGGTAGGAGGAGAGATAGTTAGAGTGATGTAACAGTTGAATAATCTTGTGTAACAGGCAGCTTACAGTAGTATATATTTACTGCTCAGTCTCAGATCTGTTGGGAGGCTGTGTCTATACCATGCGCTTCTGGGATCGGTTGGTCTTTAGGCTATAGGTTGAATTCGTGTCTGCTCCGGTTGTCTCCTGGTAGCTATTTAGGAAATTTTGTATGGATACTAACGGAATGGCTGACGTTCAAGAGACAAAGGGAAACAATGTACAATACTTAAAAGTTTCTGCTTACATTGTTATTGTTTAGTAGCTAAGTCATGTCCAGCTCTTTGAGACCCCATGGGCTGTCACCTTCCAGGTTCTTTCAGAGGGATTTTCCAGGCAAGAATACTGGAGTGGGTTGCCATTTAGTTTCTGCTTACATAAATTAGCTAAGTCACTTTGGCAAAAATCAAGTCACATACCTGAGCCCAAAGTAATGCCTTAGGGAATGATAGTCTTTGTAGTCTACAAGGATGGGCTGCAAAGTCAGAAATGTATCAGAAAGTTGGATTTATTCTACTGCAACAGGTTCAAAGGAAAGAATAGAATCAATAATGTAATTTACCATGATTATGTACGAACTATTTTGACTCCCTAGGTAAGGAACAAGAAGCTGAGTCCTCTTCATTATCTGTGCAAGGTATAGGATAAGATTGTCTGTATTCCATAGAAGTAGGTAATGAAAATGAAGAAAATGGTGAAGGTTTTTAATATATGCTAAAAGGAATAGAAATGTGAGCTGAAAAATGATTCCCAAGCAATTTTAAGGACTTCACAGAGGTTGATGACCATGCATTTGATAGTGCCAGCAAGTCAACAAGTTTTAGGCCATGGTTATGAGAGCTGTTGCTAAAGGACATCAGAGTTTTTGATGACTGGATAAAAGAATGAAATTAGGGTATTGATGTCAGTGCATATTAAAATTGTTGTTTATTGATGATAGTATTTTGATGGGTAAATAGGTTATGAGCCAGGAATCAACATTGCTAATATTATAAAATAATAATATCAGTGGATTAAAAAAAAGTCTTGACAGCATCAGTATTAATTGATGATTTTTATGAATTTGTCCTTTGAACAAACACTCAACCTTCTCCAGTGGTTGAGTATTTTCTATTTTGTGTGATCAGTCTACTAGTTATTTTTTATCAGACAGTGGGGAAATAATGGTTTGGAGCTAGAAGAATGCATTACACCTTCAACTCTGTCCTCCATTTATAATTATATGAAGTTGGTGGGAAATAGGGGAGAGTGAAAATAAAGACTCAAAAGAAATGATCCTTGAGAGAATTACAGACCTCAAATAAGTAAGCTGCTAGATTCATCCTATGGTAGAAACAGTTCCGTAAGTGATTTGTAATTTCCCATCTAATAAAATCTAAGGTTGTTGGTTTGAGATGTAACTGTACTCAGAAGGTGATATGTCCCTAATTTGCATGTAAAGTCTCATCATATGCTTCAGATAATTTGAAAACCATGCTGTAGAGCCTTGGGAATGGGAATCCTACATTATCTCTGTGCATACTCCATGATTCACCATAGTTTGTTTTTGTTTCATATTTATTGAATTAATGAATGAATGAATTATAATTTAAATTGGTGAGCATGACCTTGAGGGAACTGTTCCAGCAAAGATACTTTTTATGGAACTTTTTTTAAGGGATAGATTTGAAATAGACACACCTATATGGTCAATAAAGTGCGAGAATAGGCCTTGAGATGCCACCCATGGTTTCTGCTGTTTTATTTTCTACTTAATATTATGTAAATACAGGGTCTACGTAGTGCCACTCTGACAGTAATGTGTGTGTGTTAGTTGTTCAGTCGTGTCTGATCTGTGACCCCATGGACTGTAGCCACCAGCCTCCTGTGTTCATGGGATTTCCCAGGCAAGAACACTGGAGTGGGTTGCCATTTCCTTCTCCATAGGATCCTCTTCAATCAGGGATCTAACCTGCGTCTCCTACATTGTAGGCGCAAGCTAAATACTAGTGAGAAAGCACATTCCTAATATTTCTTACTACGTATTTGTAGAGGAAGAAAAGTAATTTTCTTTCACCTTTCTAAGTTCTCTCTAGGGTCCCTGTAACAAAATACAGACTAATAAGATAAATATTTGCAAGTTCATTAACATGTGTACCTCATACATAAATGGGAGACATCCAGGGACAAATGAGTAATGCAGAGTGATGGCTTAGAACTGTGGTTCATATAACATCTTCAACAAAAAATAATATATTTGTGCTCAATTACATATCAATTCATTCAAAAGCATGTATTTGCATTTATAAGGTATTTTTAATAAGTCAAAGACTGAGTTTTTTTTTTTTTTTTTTTTTTTTATTAGTTGGAGGCTAATTACTTTACAATATTATAGTGGGTTTTGTCATACATTAACATGAATCAGCCATGGAGTTACATGTATTTCCCATCCCGATCCCCACTCCCACCTCCCTCTCCACCCGATTCCTCTGGGTCTTCCCAGTGCACCAGGCCCAAGCACTTGTCTCATGCATCCCACCTGGGCTGGTGATCTGTTTCACCCTAGATAATATACATGTTTCGATGCTGTTCTCTTGAATCATCCCACCCTCGCCTTCTCCCACAGAGTGCAAAAGTCTGTTCTGTACATCTGTGTCTCTTTTTCTGTTTTGCATATAGGGTTATCATTACCATCTTTCTAAATTCCATATATATGTGTTAGTATGCTGTAATGTTCTTTATCTTTCTGGCTTACTTCACTCTGTATAATGGGCTCCAGTTTCATCCATCTCATTAGAACTGATTCAAATGAATTCTTTTTAATGGCTGAGTAATATTCCATGGTGTATATGTACCACAGCTTCCTTATCCACTCGTCTGCTGATGGGCATCTAGGGTGCTTCCATGTCCTGGCTATTATAAACAGTGCTGTGATGAACATTGGGGTGCACGTGTCTCTTTCAGATCTGGTTTCCTTGGTGTGTATGCGCAGAAGTGGGATTGCTGGGTCATATGGCAGTTCTAATTCCAGTTTTTTAAGAAATCTCCACACTGTTCTCCATAGTGGCTGTACTAGTTTGCATTCCCACCAACAGTGTAAGAGGGTTCCCTTTTCTCCACACCCTCTCCAGCATTTATTGCTTGTAGACTTTTGGATAGCAGCCATCCTGACTGGCGTGTAATGGTACCTCATTGTGGTTTTGATTTGCATTTCTCCGATAATGAGTGATGTTGAGCATCTTTTCATGTGTTTGTTAGCCATCTGTATGTCTTCTTTGGAGAAATGTCTGTTTAGTTCTTTGGCCCATTTTTTGATTGGGTCATTTATTTTTCTGGAATTGAGCTTCAGGAGTTGCTTGTATATTTTTGAGATTAATCCTTTGTCTGTTGCTTCATTTGCTATTATTTTCTGCCAATCTGAGGGCTGTCTTTTCACCTTGCTTAACTGAACATTTATGAAGTAGAATTTGATACTTTATGTGATATAATCCCAAATACAAAGCAATTGCATGGTTTATACATATATTTAAATGTTAATTTCATATTTCTAATGTCTTTAGCTAGTTTAAAGTTTGCAGTATCTTTTCTCCTGTTAATATATTTGACTGATATTTTTAAAACTTCAAAATTACATTTTTTTTGATATTTGTAGAGCATTACAAATTGTAGTATGATATTTAATGATGGATTTAGACTGATTCTTGACATATTTATAACTCCATTCAGCTTAAATTTTATCTGCTCCTCTGGAATAAAGCCATTTAGTTACAAAAGATTCAAGCGGCTTGAAGATTATCAAACAGTGTGTGTTCTTTTAATAACATAGCTTAAAAATGTTCTTATTTTGGGGAGAAAACCCTTGAGGTGCAGCAAGCCATCAAATAAAATCCATGAAATGCCTCAAAATGTCTTAGATTCATTTATTTTGCCTGTGTTTTCTTTATATTTTATTATATTCGTTAGCTTTAATAAGGTTAATTTTAGGAGAAAAAACAATAAAAGTTACTTGAATCAGGATCTTATCAGTCTCATGATTTCTGAACATTCTGTTAAATATGCTGTATAATTTCCAAGATTTTCAAATTGAATAAGGTATTCAAAGAATAGAAGTGAGAGATCTGGGTATTTGAAGGGGTTACTTTTCGTGCAAATCATTCTTTGTAAAAACAGCTTGTATTAACACAGGCAAATCATATTCTTAAAGTTGTATTAAAAATTAAGAGGATAGTATCCTTTTTTTACATACTGATATTCTTCGCACCTTCTGAAAATTAGAATTGTATGTTATGAAGGAGAGGGAGAAAGGAAGATCAAGGGAGATTGTGGGTGCATCATTTTGTCTAGTGTAACTTGATTCAGGTTATTTGAGGTCTTCAAATTCATTTTCAAGATTGACTATTAGAGAACAGCATGAGAAAAGTCAGATTTGGAAATTCAGGCTTGGAAAAGTAAATGGTTTGTTAAAAAAAAAATTGAAATGTACAAAATTAATTTTATTCCCAAATTCATATACTTTTTATGGCTCTTTTTTTTTTCTTTTTTAAAAGAATTTTCTAGTTTATCAGTTATGCTGCAGTGACACAACGAAGACTTGCTTTTTTTGGTTCTGCCACATGTTGTTTGAAGGCAGCAGGAGGTGCCACTCTGCTCCATCCCCAATATGTAAAACAGCGTGGTGAGGCACATGCTGTTTTCTCAAAATGTCAATCCAGAAGTGACCCAAGCCTCTCTTGTTCACATTTCATTGCCCAAAATGAGTCATATGAATACATTCAATTTCAAATTCAAGGAATGTGAAGTGATGTGGCAGGATTGATGTGGAATACTTGTGAAAAAACATCATCTGTTCAATATAAAAATGTGGAAATATATGAAAAAATAAATGTCAGTGGTAAAGGGATCCATGAGGAATGTCCAAAAAGTAAACATGGGATAGACTCTCAGACATGTATTTCACCCACCATAAAGATCGCTTCAAACTATGGAAAACTGTCAGAATAAAATTTTGTCTTATGTATACATGGTTTGCATTGAGCTTATAGATTTTGGTTAATACAGTTGTCATGTGAAAATATTTTCAGCAAAATTAAAGGTGAAAAATCTCTGTAAGTTGATATGCCACTAAGTTATCGTTTGAATATACACTCTCTTTTAAAAGTTCAGAAATAGAAGGGGAGATTTTGGTTTTTAGGCTTAATATTGATATTTATAAAAAGGTATAGGTCATGGAATCTAGATTTATCCTTTAAATGTAGACCATTGGAGTTGGCAAAATGGTATTGTCTCTTAGACAATAACAGATACTTGCTATCTCTTGCATCTCCAACACTCTCTGAATCTGGCACTCCAAAATACATACTGCCTGTGGCCTCAGAAGCCGTATTATGTAATCAGGACACAATAAAACTAGATGTATTTTGACTTCTGAATATACTGTATGGTAAGGTCTGGCATGAAGTATTGAAAAAACTATCTTCTCTAGCATCAATAAAGAAAACAATACCAGTATCTTAGTGAAACTCATACTTAATTTTGTAATTGTTTAGCATAAATAGAAAAATGCATTTGATCATTTTTAAACAAATGCATTTATTTTTTAATACTTAATTTAGGAAAATTATGCAGTACTTATCTTGTATGTAGATACAGGAAATTTCCCTAATCGAATGTGTAAAAATAATTTTTGAATATTTTAAACCAGTGATTTATAAAGATTATATCCCATTTTAATCTTCCTTATAAAAGCACAAATGTATAAGCAGTTCTACATAAAACTGTTTTCTTGAGTTCCTGAGTGAAAATTATAAAAGAAGGTAGAAACAAAATTTTTTTGAGATTTGTTTTTAAACTAAGTCCTGTATATATTTAGAGATCAGAAGGTATTTCATTATGAATATTATTTTTGTCTGAAAAGAGCAAGTAGTTTCCCCTCTTTTAGAAATAGATATGGTTTGGAAATAGCTTCACAGGCTTGGCAGGCATAAATTATGTTATTTTCCCCAAAAGTAAACTTTTCTTGGATGTCACTGTGTAGAATTTTGAGCACAGTTGTTCATGCTGAGTTTTCTAAGCTGAAAGATGTCACTGCCGAGTCTTAAACACATGGGGCAGAGTGCCAGTGAGAACAACTTGCCCAGTATCTGTCAAGCCAGGCCGAGCATGGGGCAGTGCCCAGAATCCATGAAGAATACTTTGAAGGTCAGGACATCAGCTAACTGCAAAGAACTCAAAGTGAACTTTGAAAGAGTGTAACGTACCCTTTTCACTTTTAACATAAAGATAATGCATCAGGGTTTTTCATCTATTTTCCTTCAATAAAAATATAAATTAATTAAAAAAAGAAATTTAAATAGATATTGATGGCTTGGTTAGTGACACACTTTAGGGTATTATGGCTCAGTAACAATGCTACCATAATTAAAGAGATGTTATGATCAATTTCTGCTTTAAAGCTCCTGGACAATTATTCAGACAAAACCTAGAAAAAGCATATTTAATTAAAAATTCATTGTAGGATATTGAATATAGTTCCCTGTGCCATACAGAAGATGAAGAACAGTTATTGCTTATTTTTTTATGTATAATAGTTTGTTTAATCTTGTACTCTAATTTATCCCTCCCCATCTCCTTTTCCCCTTTGGGAACCATAAGTTTGTTTTCTATGACTGTGGTTCTGTTTCTATAATGTATATAGATTCATTTCTATTACCTATAGTACAGAAATTGTGGAAGATCTGAAAAAAAAAATACAATTGATTCATTTTGCTCTATACCAGAAACTAGCACAATACTTCAGTTTTTAAAATACACAGCAAATGAATCTTAACATATTGAATACATGAGAAATTATTTATCTAGCATTATAATCAATAGAGAACAGTTATCCTGTGATTCAAAGTAAGATTTTGTGTCACTGTTTAGAAAAAGGGGAAAAGATGTAGTTATCACATTCTTTTGCCCTGCTGCATAAGCAAGGACT
Source organism: Dama dama (assembly GCF_033118175.1). NCBI lineage: Eukaryota > Metazoa > Chordata > Mammalia > Artiodactyla > Cervidae > Dama > Dama dama. The sequence goes on along the minus strand of NC_083685.1, from coordinate 49,292,578 downwards.
AAATGACAGATATTTTTAAGCTACATATTTAAAGTGAAAGTAACAGACATGATCAAAGTATTCTTTTTGTGTAGGTGTTTCTCAACTGTACTAGCAAACAAGATAGGAAAATAACTAACATAGAAAAAATATGCAGGGCGCAGTGAGGGAATAGTGGGTGAAAGAATCTTAAATATTATCAACTGAAACCAAATGAAAGAAGCCTTCATATAACAAGACATTGGGATTTTATTTCATTTCTTAATTTTCAGTGGTTTTAAGTAACTTGTTATTCATATACATTGAGTACTTGAAACCTTTTTTTTTTTTTTAATGTTTTGTACATACCCTCCAACTGCTTTTACATTTTTAATACCTATCATTTGATCTATCTTCATTTTTTGGGAGCGACAATAAAGGTTGCAATAAAGGTTGTCTATTGAGTTTGCTAATAACATGTTCTTAAAATTGACCTAGAGCACAGACCATTCATATGACACTTTTTAAATAATATACTGAATAGGCATAAAATCAGAATGATGAAATTTGGAGATTGTATTTCTTAATTAAAAAGGGCATATATGGGTTTTTTTCCGATATGTGTTTTATATTTATTCTTACTTGATTTTCTGGCAGTTACTAAAGTTAAAAAATAACTATCATGAGAGAAATAAGAATTTTAAAAATTGATAGCAGGAAAAAAGTATTAAGTGGCAATTTTAGTTAATTTTTAAGTACATTTAAAATGTTAGCAAATTCAAAACAGCTTAATGTTTTTCATTAAGGAAAAGGACTCTCTTATCTAGAGAACGTTTGAAACTATAACTTGATTCTTAGGGAAGTCTTAAGGTAATTTCTTTGTAAGTTTCTTGTTAATTAACTATAGTTCTAATAAATAAATCATGTGTTATAGCTCTCTATGTACAAGATATATTTAGTATAGTATAGTAAATGTGTAGTAAATGATTAAGTGATTCACAAACTATTTCCTAATTAAGCATTTAAAAATTCTAATGCTAATTCTGGTGTTAAAAATTTTTCAAATCTCTATAAATCTGGTTTTGAGAGAGTTGATAGTATTTGACTTTCTCTGTTAGAACCAGTTGCCAAGTAATAAAATTGACTTTTGAAAATAAAAAAAAATTAAAATTTGTGAATGTGGATAGTAATTGGCTTCAAAGTTTAAACCAATTTGATATTTAAAATTTTAAAGAACAATTTAAACAATGTGACATTAAAGATTTGTCCCAATAAAGGAAGAAATGGGTGAACTGTTTTATTTTAGTTTAAATTGAATTTAAAAAGAAAAGAAAAAATTGCCTTAAAATGGCTTATCCTGTATTTTTAAATAGTTTTAGTTATGCTGAATTACAATATTTTCAAAAACATGGGGATGTTCTGATTAATGTTTTCTGTTTGATTGTAAGTATGTATTTATTTGCTTGTGACTTCCTCATATTGGCAAGTATGGATTTATTAATGGACAAGTATGCATTTATTAATTGCCAAAGCACTATTGAACAGGTGCAATCTGAAAATGTTCAGAGAACTACAGTATGTAAGAAAAAGGACTTTTCAAGCAATAGCTTTTATTTTGATCTCTTGTTGTTGTTGTTTTCCCATATTGTAAATAGTGATATAAACTCAGAAGCCCCTTCATGGATCAGAGATGCCCAGAATAATAGGCAAGTTTGGCTTTGGAGTACAAAATGAAGCAGGGCAAAGGCTAACAGAGTTTTGTCAAGAGAATACAGTGGTCATACTAAACACCCTTTTCCAACAATGCAACAGACTCTACTCATGGACATCACCAGAAATCTGATGGATTATATTCTTTGCAACCAAAGATGGAGAAGCTCTATTCCTCAGCAAAAACAAGACCTGGAGATGACTTGAGCTCAGATCATGAGCTCCTTATTGCAAAATTCATGCTCAAATTGAAGAAAGTAGGGAAAAACCACTAGGCCATTCGGGTATGACATAAATCAGCTCCCTAATGATTATACAGTGGAGGTGACAAATAGATTCAAGGGAGTACTAGGGACAGAGTTTCTTAACATTGCACACAAAGCAGTGACCAAAACCATTCTAAAGAAAAAGAAATGCAAGAAGGCAGCGTGGTTTTCTGAGGAGGCTTTACAAATAGCTGAAGAAAGACGAGAAGCAAAAAGCAAGGGCAAAAGGGAAAAGATATACCCACCTGAATGCACAGTTCCAGAGAATAGTAAGGTGAGATAAGAAGGCCTTCTTAAGTGAGCAATGCAAGGAAATAGAGGAAAACAATAAAATGGGTAAGACTAGAAATCTGTTAAAAAAAAAAATTGCAGATATCAAGGGACAATTTCATGAAAGGATGGGCATGATAAAGTCCAGAAATGGTAAGGACCTAAGAGAAATGGAAGAGATTAAGAAGAGGTGGCAAGAATACACAGAAGAACTATACAAAAACGATCTTAATGACTCAGATAACTATGATGGTGAGGTCACTCATCTAGAGCCAGACATCCTGGAGTATGAGGTCAAATGGGCCTTAGGAAGCATTACTACAAAGTTAATGGAGGTGACAGAATTCCAGCTGAGGTATTTCAAATCCTTAAAGATACTATTGTTAAAGTGCTGCACTTTATATGCCAGCTAATTTTGAAAACTCAGCAGTGGCCACAGAAATGAAAAAGGTCAATTTCCATTCCAGTCCTAAAGAAGGGCATTTCCAAAGAATGGTCAAACTACCATACAGTTGCACTCATTTCACATACTAGCAAGGTAATGCTCAAAATCCTTCAAGCTAGACTTTGCAGTACCTGAACTGAGAACTTCCAAATGTACAAGGTGAATTTAGAAAAGCCAGAGGTACCAGAAATCAAATTGCCAACATCTGCTGGCTCATAGAAAAAGCAAGAGAATTCCAGAAAAACATCTGTTTCTGCTTCATTGACTACACTAAAGCCTTTGACTGTGTGTATCACAACAAACTGTCAAAAATTCTTCAAGAGATGGGAATACCAGAGCACCTTACCTGCCTCCTGAAAACCTGTGTGCAGGTCAAGAAGCAGCAGGTTAGAATTGGACATGGAACAACTGACTGATTCAAAATTGGGAAAGGAGTATGTCAAGGCTATATATTATCACCCTGCTTATTTAACTTAAATGCAGAGTACATCATGTGAAATGCCAGGTTGCAAGAATCATAAGCTGGAATCAAGACTGCTGAGAGAAATATCAGCAACTTGAAATATGCAGATGATGCCACTCCAATGGCAGAAGGCTGACCCCTGAAGAACTGATGCTTTTGAATTTGAATTGTGCTGAAGAAGACTCTTGAGAGTCCCTTGGACAGCAGGGAGATCAAACCAGTCAATCCTAAAGGAAATCAACCCTGAATATTCATTGGAAGGACTGATGCTGAAACTGAAGCCCCAATACTTTGGCCAGCTGATGAAAAGGGCTGACTTTTGGGGAAGACCCTGATGCTGGGAAGGACTGAAGGCAAAAGGAGAAGGGATCACAGAGAAAGAGATGGTAAACCAATAGTATCACCAACTCAATGGACACAAATTTGAGCAAACTCTGCAAAACAGTGGCGGACCAAGGAGCCTGGCATGCTTTATTTCATGGGGTCCCAAATAATTGGACACAACTTAGGGACTAAACAGCAATAATAATAACAGCAGTCTCAGAAGGAAATTTACAGTAATGGTAACAGGATCCTTTTATATGCCTGACTTAAAACAGCAACACAATGTGGAAATATGTTTCAGGATGGAAAAGTTAAAATATTTTCCTTTATTTCTTTCCCTTTATTGTCAATGCACTGAGTGGAAGGGCACTTCAGTACATTTGGCCAAGTTCCTTACCATGGAAACACAAATTCGTTTTTAGAATATATCACTTAAAATATGGACTGTATATGTCTTACAGCTTGCAGAAAGAACATGCATCAGATGTTATAGTTATATCCAGTAATGTAAGTAAAGGAACACAGAGCAAAATTGTAGAGGATGAAACCTCAGATTTCTTTTTTCTGTCTTTCTTACACCCCCACCCTACAAAAGAATTCTCATGTTTTTAATATCTTTAAAAGAAAAAAAAAAGATTAAAGTAAAAATAATAAAAATGCCATTTGGACTTTTACATATTTCAAAATAATGCTTTTTAAAAAGCTGTCTTTGGCACTGCAGGTTTGTAAGCAAAGGTGTGACAGGTGCAGAGCTGATGTACAGGATCCTTCTGCTCCAGCACACAGGATGGACTGTGTGTAAAAGAAGGTAGGCAGGGAACCTATGAGAAGACCATTGCAACAGTCCAATGGGGACAGCCTGAACTAGGGAGATATGAGAAGGGAAGAGTCTGGATAGGCATTCCAGGAGCTGACATCCCATCAGCTGGCAGGAATTTTCCACCTGTGCAGGGGACATATCACTGACCGTGACCTTACGTAACTGAGGCAGAACCAGCAGTTCAGCCTCTCTTCCTGCCATCTCCTGTCTTGTGCTAAATTCTTCCCACCTAGGGGCTCCCTCATGTTGTAGCTGTTGAATACAAACAATTTTCAGAAAAACAGAATAGGTTTAACTTGCTCATGACAAATTGTTGCCATCTTCCTTTACCTGCAGCCCATGTCCAGGACTCATATTTTAAAGGACATGATAACACTTTTAAAAAAAGTATCTCATAAGTAAGGAGTCAGGAATCCCAGTAGACAACGCAAATAATCTTAAGATGAAGTGCAGTGGCTTGCATGAGCCTGGACTCATTCTGGGGATTAGAATTGGAAAGGCAGTGAGATATATGACCTGGGGATGGCCAGACATATAGAACACTGCTGATCTGAGAGATGGGAGGGGTATTCCAGGCTATGAGCAAAAAGGACAATAATAGCAACCCATTGCCAAGGCTGGGAATGGTAAGGGGTTTAGGTACATTGGTCAGGAACTGAATTCAAACTGACTTAAGCAGGAGAGGCAGGCAGACACCACACTTGTTCATTAAAATAAGCTTTATTGTATCTAGCTTTAGGTAGGTCTATGATCTGAACAGAGTTTCCTGGTGGCTAGTTGGTAAAGAATCTGCCTGCAATACAGGAGACCACCTGTAATGCAGGAGACCCGGGTTCCATCCCTGAGTCAAGAAGATCCCCTGAAGAAGGAAATGGCAACCCACTCCAGTATTTTTGCTTGGGAAATCCCATGGACAGAGGAGCCTGACTAGCTACAGCTGGTGGGGTTGCAAGAATCAGACATGATGTAGCAAGTCTACTACTACTACTACTGTGCTCTCAAGTGATGCTGCTAAGACTTTCTCACCTTCGGTGTCCCTGTGCTCCTCTCTTCTGCCAGCCTCATAATGAGCTAGGCTCGTCCCCATGGTGGTAACCAAAAAAAAAAAAATTCTGTGAGAGCCGTGCCTGAATCATGATAAACAGACATTGGCTGCAAGACACTGTTTCTATAAACAGACTTGAATAGCTTTAAAATTACCTTTTTTTATTTTTTTTCAGATCTCATGAGTATTCTTTTCAGTTTACAAAAAAAGTTACTGTGTTTGGAATTTCACTGGAACAAGATTAATAAGCTTGTATCATGTAGCTTTCTAGTAAATGTTTACACAAATTTCCAGAGCAGTGGATAGGTATGCTAATAGTGGGGAATAAACTGGACTGACTGAAAATATTCAAAAAACACCATTTTTTCAAGACTCAAAGTAATCAGGCAGAATTAATGTAACTGTACTAATTTCTAAATTAAGTTAATTTTAAAAATTGCATTGACTAATTGACCTATCTCTTGGTAAATTTGTTAGATTTTAAACCCCAAAATAACCTTAAAAAATCCTTGTTACTATGACTTAGTTCTCTTCAGTTATACTTCCAATTATGTTAATAAATATGGTGAACTTCCTAAATTAATGCAGCTAAGAAAAAACATTCAGAAACATATTGATAATTCTGAGTAGTTAATTTTAAATGAAAAGAAATATGTTAATTAAAAATGATAGATTAAGCTTTTTTTTTAATTTTTTATTAGTTGGAGGCTAATTACTTCACAACATTTCAGTGGGTTTTGTCATACATTGACATGAATCAGCCATAGATTTACACGTATTCCCCATCCCGATCCCCCCTCCCACCTCCCTCTCCACCCGATTCCTCTGGGTCTTCCCAGTGCACCAGGCCGGAGCACTTGTCTCGTGCATCCCACCTGGGCTGGTGATCTGTTTCACCATAGATAGTATACATGCTGTTCTTTTGAAATATCCCACCCTCACCTTCTCCCACAGAGTGCAAAAGTCTGTTCTGTACATCTGTGTCTCTTTTTCTGTTTTGTATATAGGGTTATCGTTGCCATCTTTCTAAATTCCATATATATGTGTTAGTATGCTGTAATGTTCTTTATCTTTCTGGCTTACTTCACTCTGTATAATGGGCTCCAGTTTCATCCATCTCATTAGGACTGATTCAAATGAATTCTTTTTCATGGCTGAGTAATATTCCATGGTGTATATGTACCACAGCTTCCTTATCCATTCATCTGCTGATGGGCATCTAGGTTGCTTCCATGTCCTGGCTATTATAAACAGTGCCACGATGAACATTGGGGTGCACGTGTCTTTGACAAAATTCAACACTCATTTATGATTAAAACTCTCCAGAAAGCAGGAATAGAAGGAACATACCTCAACATAATAAAAGCTATATATGACAAACCCACAGCAAGCATCACCCTCAATGGTGAAAAATTGAAAGCATTTCCCCTGAAATCAGGAACAAGACAAGGGTGCTCACTCTCACCACTACTATTCAACATAGTGTTGGAAGTTTTGGCCACAGCGATCAGAGCAGAAAAAGAAGTAAAAGGAATCCAGATAGGAAAAGAAGAAGTGAAACTCTCACTGTTTGCAGATGACATGATCCTCTACATAGAAAACCCTAAAGTCTCTACTAGATTAAGCTTTTGAAGAGGTAATGCATATATATTTAGAAGGACCAAATAGAACTTTTATTTCTTGTTCTTCTATGTTTACATGTCAGTATCAAACCATTAGTCTTTTTTTCTAACAATTTTGGTCAAAAGTATTAGACTATTTTTCAAAGGATGTCATAATTCAATTTCAGCTAATTGAATGACAAAACTAATTACGTGATTTTAACTTTTTCAAAGTATGGTTTTCTCCAGGTATATGCCTAAGTGTGGGATTCCTGGATTATATGATAGGTGTATTTTTAGTTTCAAGGACCCACCATACTGTTCTCCAAAGTGATTGTACCAGTTTACATTCCAAGCAACAACGTAGGAATATTCCCTTTTCTCCACACCCTCTCTAGCGTTTACTGATTGTAGACTTTCTGATGATGACCATTCTGACTGAATGATGTTATTATATTCATTGTAGTTTTCATTTGTATTTCTCTAATATTTAGCTATGTTGAGCATCTTTTCATGTTCCTCTTGGACATCTTTATGTCTTCTTTGGAGAAATATCTGTTTAGGTCCTCTGCCTGGTTTTTCATTGAACGTTTGATTTTGATACTGCGCTGCATGAGCTGTTTGTAAATTTTGCAGATCAATCCTTTGTCAGTCACATTGCTTGCCAGTGTTTTCTCCGTTTCTGTCAGTTCTTTTCATTTTGTTTATGGTTTCCTTTGCTGTGCAAAAGCTTTTAAGTTTAATTGGGTCCCATTTGTTTATTTTTGTTTTTATTTCCATTACTCTAGGAGACGGATCAAAGAAAATACTGCCACAATTTATGTCAGAGTGTTCTGCCTATGTTTTCCTCTAGGGGTATCCAGTCTTACATTTAAGTCTTTGATCCATTTTGAGTCTATTTTTGTATATGGTGTTAGAAAATGTTCTAATTTTATTCTTTTACATGTATCTGTCCAGTTTTCCCAGCAACATTTATTGAAGAGACTGTCTTCTCTCCACTGTATATTCTTGCCTCTTCCTTTTTTGTAGATTAATAATTGACATAGGTACATAGGTTTATTTCTGGACTTTCCTGTTGCATTGGTCTATATTTCTGTTTTTGTGCCAGTATCATACTGTTTTTGACTGTAGCATGGTCGATAATCTGCAGTCAGGGAGCCCAGTTCCTCCAGTTCCGTTTTTCTTTCTCAGTCTTGCTTTGGCTATTCGAGGTATTCTGTGCCTCCCTACAAATTTTAAATATGTCTTCTAGTTCTGTGAAAAATGCTATTTGTAATTTGATGACAACTGCACTGAATCTGTGGACTGCCTCTGGTAGTATAGTCACTTTGACAATATTGATTCCTTCAGTCCAAGAACATTGTATATCTTTCCATCTGTATGTGTCGTCTTCTATTTTTCTCATCAGCATCTTATAATTTCTCGAGTATGGGTCTTTTGCCTCCTTAGGTAGGTTTATCCCTAGGTATTTTACTCTTTTTTTCTTAATATATATTTTATTGAAGTGTAGTTGACCTGTTTTAGGTGCACAGCAAGGTGATTCAGTTATACATATACACATATTTTTGAAGTTATTTTCTATTATAGGTTATCACAAGATATTGAGTCTAGTTCCCTGTGCTATACAGTAAACCTTTGTTGCTTGTTGCTTATGTGTTTTTTGAAATTAGAAATATAGCATTCTATTCATACTGAGTCAAACTAGTGGAATCAAAATGTCATATTGTTTTTTAGTTATGCAAAAATTCATGTTTTCTAGAAAATATATATTATATATACAATTTATATATATGTATACAAAAGCTTTTATACAATGCTTGATAAAAACTTGAGAAGGGATATGAAAAAAAGTGATGGAGAAATTGGAAAACATAAATGGGCACACTGAATATGAAATAGGAAAAAGTGAAACAAACTAGATAAAAGATCGTCATATAGTCCAGTTGTTTTTAAACACGACTGCTCATTAGAAGCATATCAAGAGCTCTGGAAAAAAAAAGCAATACCTGGGCATTTGTATTTTTCAAAAAATTTCAAGATGATTCTGATATGCATCTGGATTTTAAAAACTGATACAAGTTTTTCTATTAAATTGTAGTTTTGGTGATGTACAGCTCTATTATTTTTCTCCTGACCAATCATGATACAATGGTATTAACTGAGTAATAGTTATGTAATCACAATTGTAAAATATGTGCATCAGGTTTCACAATCAATACCCAGACAAGAAATAAAAAATAACTATTGGAAACATAATGGGAACATGATAAACTTAATATAAAAACACTTACATACGATGCGGAGGGGTCAAGCAGAGTGATGTGGTATGTGGAAATGCATACATGCATATGTTGTATATGTTTTCATCTGCCCAGCAAGTCTACGTCTTTTGCTTGGTACATTTCATCCATTTACATTTAAGGTTATTATCCATATGTATGATCCTGTTACCATTTTCTTAATTGTTTTGGGTTTATTCTCTGTAGGTCTTTTCCTTGTCTTGTTTTTCCTGCCTTGAAAAGTTTCTTTTACATTTGCTGTAAAGCTGGTTTGGTGTGCTGAATTCTCTCATTAATTTTTGCTTGTCTGGAAAGCTTTTGATTTCTTCACCAAATTTGAATGAGTCTTGCTGGGTTGAGTATTCTTGGTTGTAGGTTCTGCCCTTTCGTCACTTTAAATATATCGTGCCATTCCTTCTGGCTTGTAGAGTTTCTGTTGAGAAATCAGCTGATAGCCTGATGGGAGTTCCCTTGTATGTTACTTGTCCTTTTTACCTTGTTGCTTTTAATATTTTATATTTGTCTTTAATTTCTGTTAGTTTGATTACTGTGTGTCTTGATGTGTTCCTTCTTGGGTTTATCCTGTCTGGGACTCTTTCTGAACTTGGTTGACTGTTTCCTTTCCCATGTTAGGGACGTTTTCAACTATTATCTCTTCAAATATTTTCTCAGGTCCTTTCTCTCTCTCTTCTGCTTCTGGGACCCTTGTAATGCAAATGTTGGTGCATTTAATGTTGTCCCAGAGATTTCTTTTCTTTTTATTCTTTTTTCTATATTTTGTTCTGGAGCAGTGATTTCCACCATTCTGTCCTCCAGGTCATTTATCCATTCTTCTGCCTCAGTTATTCTGCTGTTGATTCCTTCTAGTGTATTATTCATCTCTGTTTGTTTTTAGTTCCTAAAGATCTTTGGTAAACATTTCTTGCATGTTCTTCATTGTTTTCCCAAGATCCTGGATCATCTTCATCATCATCATTCTGAATTCTTTTTCTGGAAGGTTGCCTGTTTCCATGTCATTTAGTTGTTTTTCTGGGGTTTTATCTTGTCCCTTCATCTGGAACATGACTTTCTGCTTTTTCATCATTATTTATTTTCTGTAACATGGTCTTTGTTTTAGCCATTGTGGGACTGTGCTTCTTCTATCTGCCCTCTGATGGATGAGGGTAAGAGGCTTTTGTAAGCTTCCTAATAGGAGGAAGTGGCAATGGGAGCAGTTGGGTCTTGCTGTGGTGGGCAGGGTCTTGCTCTTTAGTATAGTGTAATCCAAAAGTGAAAACAACGCCCAGTTGTGGATGTGACTGGTGATGGAAGTACAGTAAAGAACAACATTGCATAAGAACCTGGAATGTTAGGTCCATGAATCAAGATAAATTGGGAGTAGTCAAACAGGAGGTGGCAGGAGTGAAGGTCAGTATTTTAGGAATCAGTGAAATAAAGTGAACTGGAATGGGGAAATTTAATTCAGATGACCCTTATATCTACTACTGTGAGCAAGGATCACTTAGAAGAAATGGAGTAGCCCTCATAGTTAACAAAAGAGTCCCAAATGTAGTACTTGGCTGCAATCTCAAAAAAATTGCCTTCCTATATAACGTCACGAACCTCCATCCATAGTTCTTCAGGCACTCTGTCTATCAGATCTAATCCCTTGAATCTATTTGTCATTTCCACTGTATAATGATAAGGCATTTAGAAATGAACAGAGATCATTCTGTTGTTTTTCTTTGGCATGAGTGGTTGGAGCAGAGACTTGGATTACTTCTATCACCAGTCACATCCACAACTGGGCATTGTTTTTGCTTTGGCTCTTTCTCTTCATTCCTTCTGGAGTTTTTTCTCCACTCTTCTCCAGTAGCATATTGGGTACCTACTGACCTGCAGAGTTCATCTTTCAGTGTCATAACTTTTTGCCTTTTCATGCTGTTCATGGGGTTCTCAAGGCAAGAATGCTGACGTGGTTTGCCATTCCCTTCTCCAGTGGACCACGTTTTGTCAGAAATCTCCGCCTTGACCCGTCCTTCTTGGGTGGCCCTATGTGGCATGGCTCATAGATTCCTTGAGTTAGACAAGGCTGTGGTTCATGGGATCAGTTTGATTAGTTTTCTGTGATTGTGGTTTTCATTTTCTCTGCCCTCTGACAGATCAGGATAAGAGGCTTATGGAAGCTTCCTGATAGGAGAGACTGACTGTGGGGGAAACTGGGTCTTGTTCTGATGGGCAGGGCCGTGCTCAGTAAATCTTTAATCCAATTTTCTGTTGATGGGCAGGGCTGTGATCCCTCCCTGTTGTTTGACCTGAGACCAAACAATGGTATAATGAAGATAATGAAGGGTAATGAAGATAATGACCTCCTTCAAAAGGTCTTGCACATGTACTGTTGTATTTAGTGCCCCTGACCCTGTAGCAGGCCACTGTTGATCCACCCCTCTGCCAGAGACTCCTGGACACTCACAGTCAAGTCGGGGTCAGTATCTTGTGGAGTCACTGCTCCTTTCTCCTGGGTCCTGGTGCACACAAGATTGTTTTCACCCTCCAAGAGTCTGTTTCCCCAGTCCTATGTAAATTCTGTAATCAAATCCCACTGGCCTCCAAAGTCAAATTCCCTGGGGGTTCTCAGTCCCTTTGCTAGATCCCCAGGTTGGGATAGCAGTTGTGGGTTCTAGAACTTTCTTAGCAGTGTGAGAATTTATTTGGTTTAACTTTTCTGCAGTTTGTGGGTCGTCTGCTTGGCAGCTCTATGGTGAGCTTAATGGCAACATCCTCCAAAGGGCGTATGCCACATGTTGTATAACCCAGTTCTGCTGCACCCAGAGCCCCTGCCCCTGCTGACCTGTGGAGACACTCAAACACAGTTCTGTGTCAGTTTCTGTGGGGTCTCTGGGTCCTGGTGCCCACAAGGTTTTGTTTGAGCCCTCCAAGCGTCTCTGGCAGGTATGGTGTTTGATTCTAAATGTGATTTCGCCCCTCTTACTGTCTTGCTGGGGCTTCTCCTTTGCTCTTGGATGTGGAGTATCTTTTTTGGGGATCCAACATTCTCCTGTCAGTGGTTGTTCAGCAGCGAGTTGTGAATATGGAGTTCTCACAGGAGAAGATGGGCACACATCCTTCTACTCCACCATCTTGTGTTTTTTGGAAGAGTTTTAGAAGGATAAGTGTTCTTCTTAGCTCTTCTCTAAACATTTGATAATGCTCAAAATTCTCCAAGCCAGACTTCAACAGTTCATGAACCATGAACTTCCAGATGTTCAAGCTGGTTTTAGAAAAGGCAGAAGAAAGAGAGATCAAATTGCCAACATCTGCTGGATCATTGAAAAAGAAAAAGAGTTCCAGAAAAACATCTACTTTTGCTTTATCGACTATGCCAAAGCCTTTGACTGTGTAGATCACAACAAACTGTGAAAAATTCTGAAAGAGATGGGCATACCAGACCACCTGACCTGCCTCTTGAGAAATCCATATGCAGGTCAGGAGGCAACAGTTAGAACTGGACATGGAACAACAGACTGGTTCCAAATAGGAAAAGGAGTACGTCAAGGCTGTATATTGTCACCCTGCTTATTTAATTTCTGTGCAAAGTACATCATGAGAAATGCTGGTTGGGCTGGATGAAGCACAAACTGGAATCAAGATTGCCAAGAGAAATATCAATAACCTCAGATATGCAGATGACACCACCCTTACGGCAGAAAGTGAAGAAGAACTAAAGAGCCTCTTGATGAAAGTGAAAGAGGAGAGTGAAAAGGTTTGCTTAAAGCTCAGCATTCAGAAAACTAAGATCATGGCATCTGGTCCCATCACTTCATGGCAAATAGATGGGGAGACAGTGGAAACAGTGGCAGACTTTATTTTCTGGGCTCTAAAATCACTGCAGATGGTGACTGCAGCCATGAAATTAAAAGATGGTTTCTCCTTGGATGAAAAGCTATGACAAACCTAGACAGCATATTAAAAAGTAGAGACATTACTTTGCCAACAAATGCCCATCTACTCAAGGCTGTGGTTTTTCCAGTAGTCAAGTGTAGATGTGAGTTGGACTATCAAGAAAGCTGGGCACTGAAGAATTAATGCTTTTGAATTGTGGTGTTGGAGAAGACTCTTGAGAGTCCCTTGGACTGCAGGGAGATCCAACCAGTCCATCCTAAAGGAAATCAGTCCTTCAGGACTGATGATGAAGCTGAAACTCCAATACTTTGGCCACCTGATGTGAAGAACTGACATTTGAAAAGACCCTGATGCTGGGAAAGATTGAAGGTGGGAGGAGAAGGGGAAGTCAGAGGATGAGATGGTTGGATGGCATCACCAACTCCATGGACATGAGTTTGAGTGAAATCCTGGAGTTGGGGATGGACAGGGAGGCCCAGTGTGCTGCAGTCCATGGGGTCACAAATACTCGGACATGACTGAGTGGCTGAACTGACTGACTGAAACATTTGATAGAATTCGCCTGTGAAACCATCTGGTGGTGGACTTTTGCTTGTTGGAATATTGTTAATTACAGTTTCTTTCATTATTTGTGATTGTTCTATTCTTATTTTCTATTCATTGTTCAGTCTTTGAAGGTTATATTTTTTAAATAATTTTCCTATTTCTTCCAGACTTTCCATTTTATTGGCTTATACTTGCTTCAAGTAGTGTCTTATGATCCTTTCTATTTCCATGGTGTCAGTTATGACTTCTTTTTCATTTTTAATTTTATTGATGAGTCTTAACTAAAAGTTTGTCAATTTTATCTTCTTCAAAAACCAACTTTTAGTTTTATTGATCCTGCTATTATTTTCTTCATTTCTATTAAATTTGTTTCTGCTCTGATCTTTTTGGTTTCTTTACTTCTATTAAACTTCGGATTTATTTTTTTTGTTGTTGTTGTTCTTTCTCTTGTTGCTTTAGATGTAAGGTTTTGTTGAGATTTTTTTTTCTTGAGCTGAGATTGAATTGCTGTAAACTTCCCACTTCGAACTGCTCTTGCAGCATCACATAGGTTTTGTATGTGTTTAGCGGACAGCTGTGGGCTCAGGAAGACTTTTGGCAGCCTGTCTGCTGATGTCTGGGGCTGTGTTCTATTCCTGCTCTCTTGGTTATTTGCCTGAAGCCTCCCAGATCTGGAGCCTACAGGCTGCTGGGTGGGGCCAGGTCTTTGAGAAAATGGCAGCCTTCTGGAGGGCTTATGCCAATGAGTACTCCCCAGAACCACTGTCAGCAGTGTCTTTGTCCCTGCAGTGAGTCATCACTGCCCCCTGCTCTGCAGGAGGCCCACCCAATTCCAGCAGGTATGTCTGGCCCAGACTGTTAGGAGTCCACGTTTTAGTCCCTCTGTCCTGGTGCACGTGACCTCATGTACTCCCTCCAAGAGTGGTTTCTGTTTCCTCCAGTCCTCTGGAATTCCTGTGATCTAACCCTGCTGAACTTCAAATCCAGATAGCCTGGGGGGCTCTTCCTCCTGATGCCAGACCCTGGTTGTGGCACCTGATGTGGGACTCAGAACCTTTACTTCTGTGGGGGAAGCTCTGCAATACAATTATTTTCCAGGTTGTGGGTCACCCACACAGGCAGCAGGTATGGGATTTAATTTTATCATGACTCTGCCCCTGCTACCATCTCATTGTGGTTTCCTCTTTGTCTTTGGATGTAGGATATCTTCTTTGGGAGTTTCCAGCAAGTTGGTTTTTTTGTTGTTGTTTTTTTTTTTTGTGTGTGTGTGTGTGTGTATGTGACTGATTACCAGTTCATTTTGATTTTGGTGTTTTCGTGAGAAAGGTTGAGCTCAACATCCATCTTCTCTGCCGTCTTGTCTCCATCCCTTAATTTTAGTATTTTTCCTCACACACTAGTAAAGTAATGCTTAAAATTCTCCAAGCCAGGCTTTAGCAATATGTGAGCCATGAACTTCCAGATGTTCAAGCTGGTTTTAGAAAAGGCAGAAGAAAGAGAGATCAAACTGCCAACATCTGCTGGATAATCAAAATAGAAAGAGAGTTCCAGAAAAACATCTATTTCTGCTTTATTGACTATGCCAAAGCCTTTGACTATGTGGATCACAATAAACTGTGGAAAATTCTGAAAGAGATGGGAATACCAGACCACCTGACCTGCCTCTTGAGAAACCTGTTTTCAGGTCAGGAAGCAACAGTTAGAACTGGACATGGAACAACAGACTAGTTCCAGATAGGAAGAGGAGTACATCAAGGTTGTATATTGTCACCCTGCTTATTTAACTTATATGCAGAGTACATCATGAGAAAGGCTGGGCTGGAGGAAGCACAAGCTGGAATCAAGATTGCCAGGAGAAATATCAATAACCTCAGATGTGCAGATGACACCACCCTTATGGCAGAAAGTGAAGAAGAACTGAAGAGCCTCTTGATGAAAGTGAAAGAGGAGAGTGAAAAGGTTTGCTTAAAGCTCAGCATTCAGAAAACTAAGATCATGGCATCTGGTCCCATCACTTTATGGCAAATAGATGCAGAAACAGTGACTGACTTTATTTTTCTGATCTCCAAAATCACTGCAGATGGTGATTGCAGCCATGAAATTAAAAGATGGTTTCTCCTTGGAAGGAAAGTTATGACCAATCTAGACAGGATATTAAAAAGCAGAGACATTACTTTGCCAACAAAGGTCCCTCTAGTCAAGACTATGGTTTTTCCAGTGGTCATGTATGGATGTGAGAGTTGGACTATAAAGAAAGCTAAGTGCTGAAGAATTGATGCTTTTGAACTGTGGTGTTGGAGAAGACTTGTGAGAGTCCCTTGGACTGCAGGGAGATCAAACCTAAAGGAGATCAGTCCTGGGTGTTCATTGGAAGGACTGATGTTGAAGCTGAAACTCCAATACTTTGGCCACCTGATGTGAAGAGCTGACTTATTTGAAAAGACCCTGATGCTGGGAAAGATTGAGGTCAGGAGGAGAAGGGCATGACAGAGGATGAAATGGTTGGATGGCATCACTGACACAATGGACATGGGTTTTGGTGGACTTCAGGAGTTGGTGATGGACAGGGAGCCCTGGCATACTGCGATTCATGGGGTTGCAAAGAGTCAGACACGACTGAGTGACTGAACTGAACTGATGTTTATTTTCACCAAGCAACTGATATTTCAAAAATATTATATGTATATGTGCAGGTAACCCACTCCAATATTCTTGCCTGGAGAATCCCAGGGACCGGGGAGCCTGGTGGGCTGCCGTCTATGGGGTCGCACAGAGTCAGACACGACTGAAGTGACTTAGCAGCAGCAGCAAGCAGTACATATTCACATTCTTCTCATCATAAAGAAATGTTACTATTGACTGAAACTTTTGTGTGAAGAGGTGATTCTTTATGGATGACTACCTATGGATGACTAAGTCCTTTCCACAGTGAGTCCATATGTAGATAATGCTTCAGTCTATAGCTGTTAACAGAGTTGTCACTGAGAATTTGCCCCTTAAAGTCATTGTTCGCCCCAGAAGTCACTTTCAGAAGTGCTGTTCTGATTTCTCCTGACTTTACGCCCTCTTGTGTTCTTTCTGCTTATCTTTCCCATCTCAGAGTTTTCCAGCTACAGGACAGGGTTGGGAAATTCCCCTCAGTGCACACCTACAGAATGCATCAGCTTCTTGTTGAGTTTCTGCTCACCTGGCTTGGTTGAGCTAGGGAATGATATCACTGCTCATGTGTTCTCTATATATACATCATTGGTTCTCCTATAATTTACTCTTTCAACGTACATGTAAGAAAACTGCTCTAGAAGCAAAACGTCAACTCCATTTCAGGTGTGATTTAAGATTGGCAGTACAATATCATCATCATCTCACCAACTTCCAAATAATTCTTGGACAAATATTTGTTTAAACTTATTCCAATTGTTTAAATGATTATGGACACATTTTTTCTTAAGTAAAATTAAACTTTGTATAGAGAAGCTGTTAATGGGCTTAAAACAATCATATTGAAACCACGTCTATATATCTTCCAAATAAAAATAGAACTTCACCATGATGTTTTTGTGTTTCTGGGAAAGGAAGGTACGTTTAAAGTAGCAGTTTTCATAGCTCCCTGAAAAGAAAAATGGAGGTATCATACAAAGGATATAAGGGAGAATTGATGTGTCCCATGGTGTAAGTGAGGAGTGTACAGAAAGATTTAATACTTTCTAACAAGATGATTTGTGAAGTTTTCAAAATTTGAGTAGTTGTGAAAAAAATATATTTAGAACATGGGTTCTGCATCTTAATCTAAATTTGTGAAACATCCAAGGTGGTATAATCAGTTACCATCTCGAGGACATATATACCTGGCTTAGGCTGTGTGAACTAGTCATGTCTATTGAGAGTAGAAAAGAAAGTGAAAGTGAAGTCACTCAGTCGTGTCTGACTCCTTGCGACCCCATGGACTGTAGCCCACCATTCTCCTCTGTCCATGGGATTCTCCAGGCAAGAATTCTGGAGTGGGTTGCCATGTCCTTCTCCAGGGGATCTTCCCAACCCATGATCGAACCCAGGTCTCCTGCAGTGGAGGCAGACGCTTTACTGTCTGAGCCACCGGGGAATCCCTGTTGAGAAGAGAATCTGCACTTAAAAGGACATGGAGAAGAGTGAGACATTTGTATGTGTTATAGCTATTGCTTGTGTTTTATAACCTAAAGGAAATATTACTTCTGTCGCCTTTTATTTGTGCAAGAGACTGAAAGCAAAGCAATAATTCTTTATTATTGTTACATAAAGGTAATGTCATTGACACAGACTCTTCTGGATATATTCTTTCTTCCCCTTCAGATCCTCTCTCCATTCTTCTCTACTCCTCTGTGGCCTGGAGCACTGGTCTCCAGCGCACTACTCCATCAGGCTTGAGTCTATTCTATGGGGTGTAGTAGCCAACCAGAGATCTTCTCCTGGAGAGTAGAACAGTGAAGTCCGTCTTTCTTCCCCTTCCACCCTCCGTCTGCTACATCCTCCCTAGACCCAGCACAGTGGCAGACACCACCCATACCCACCATGGCTACCTGACCTGAGATGTGCAGAATTCATCCTTTTTTTCTTTCAGCACTTTTTCTTTCAGTGAAAGTGAAAGTCACTCAGTCATGTCTGACTCTTTGCAACCCCATGGACTATACAGTCCATGGAATTCTCCAGGCCAATATACTGGAGTGGGTAGCGTATCCCTTCTCCAGGGGATCTTCCCAACCCAGGAATCAAACCAGTGCCTCCTGCATTGCAGGCGGATTCTTTACCAACTGAACTGATCAGGGAAACCATCCCACTCTAGTGAGACGTAGCTGTCCTGCATGAAGTCTGAATATTGAGCTAAATTTAATATCTGCAGGACAAAATCATAAAATAGAAAACAATTTCAAGCTATTGATAAGATAAAGCTTTCTTTGTGAATTAGTTTATAAGTAAAACTATAAAATATAGTTCTTTTTAAAATAATGAATATATGTAAATAGCTAACATTAACATATTTTTAAATAAAATAATCAAATATACTTAAACATGATAATCCTTTGTTTTAGAAAGTGTTGCATGAAAAAGCATCATGCTTGAAGTACATTTGTTTCAAGTGTCTATTCTCCAATAATAGTGTGCTATTAATAAAACGATTTGCATGACTTTAAAAAAATAATTGATTCACAGAATTTGCATGTATGAATAATGCTCTTTATTTTCACCCTTTAGTATATTCGTTAATTGTAACACTCCATAAAACTCAGTATACACAGGGTTTTTGTTGTTGTCTGTCAGTAAAGGCACTTTATATATGTGTTGAAGATACTGAGATGAGCTAATTTCCTCCATCAAAAAACTCAGAGGCAAATGTGCTAAGGAGGGAAGCACATGAAATATACTTAAACTCAGGGACAGAGGTGCTGATTAGACATGAATGTACATGTGTTGTAGCATCACAGCCCAGGAGTGGCAACAATAACAGCACCATCTGTTACTGCTTCTGTCTCTGGTTCTTAGATCCTTGAAAAAGCTGCAGTGATCTATTCCCCCCACAATCACTCTTCAGCTGCTCTGCTTGTTTCTCTTGCTTGACAGCAGTTCATATTTATACCATCTTAAACAACGTCAGTTTGGAATCTATTAAAATTTTACCTCATAACTTCGTCACAACAGGCATGAATGTGTACTAAAATTCTTAGAATATGTAAAAATAAATGACCAAAGAGAACAACCAGAAGGATTATTAAATGGCCACTTATCTATCAAAATTGCAAGTCATGTTTCCAAAAGCTACTATTAATAGTGATTTACATTCAGTAGTACTTTGTTGTCATGTTTGAAATTACATTACTTTCTAAAATCACTATTAATGATAAACATGAAGCTTTCTAGTGTAAAAATTTCCTATGATTCATATCAATGTATGACAAAACCCACTGAAATGTTGTGAAGTAATTAGCCTCCAACTAATAAAAAAATTAAAAAAAAAAAATTTCCTATGTAGAGTTTGTATTAATATTCTAAATCAACCTTTGGAATACAGAGCTATGCTTTAAATAAAATGTTGAAATACAATTTAAAAAGTACTTTAATTGTTCATGATTTAGGGATATGCTTGGATTTATGAGTTTATACCAATATCACCAGTCATTAGGTTATTACTTAACTAAATTTAATGAACTCTCTGAAACCAAATTAAGTATTATAAACATGTTGAATAAAGAGGATTAGGAGAAGATTAATAACAGAGCTTTTAATAATTGACATTTTCCTCTCATCTTTAACTGGATGGGGAGTGCTGGCTTTTATTTGGATGCACAGTAAGTGGACAGCGACAAATTTGGGAGTATGGAATGATGAATTCAATTTGGTCATGGAAACCATATAGTATGTGGAGGCTTTCTGGGAAAATGTCAAACAGGCAGTTGAGGACAGGTTTCTTCATCTGGGAGGAAACACTCCTAACTATCCTTGTGCTGGAGAGTTTTGTTTTCACTGTGGCTCTTGTGTACATCTCCTTTAACCATGTTTAATCCCCAAATAAAGAGAATAACACAGCCATATTTTAGCCTAATATGATACAACTATCTTGAGTACAACAAACACATCACTGGGTGATGTTTCAGTTCAGTTCAGTCGCGTCCAATTCTTTGCGACCCCATGAATCGCAGCACTCCAGGCCTCCCTGTCCATCACCAACTCCTGGAGATTACTCAAACTCATGTCCATCGAGTCAGTGATGCCATCCAGCCATCTCATCCTCTGTCATCCCCTTCTCCTCCTGCCCCCAATCCCTCCCAGCATCAGGGTCTTTTCAAATGAGTCAGCTCTTTGCATGAGGTGGCCAAAGTATTGGAGTTTCAGCTTCAGCATCACTCCTTCCAATGAACACCCAGGACTGATCTCCTTTAGGATGGACTGGTTGGATCTCCTTGCAGTCCAAAGGTGATGTTTACTCCCCTTGATAACCTGTAACTTAAATATTACGATGTAAAGTAGACATATCTTATGTATCATGGTAGAATTAGGACCTTGTCTTTTTGTTTAATACAAATTTATTTATTGGAGGCTAATTACTTTACAATATTGTAGTGGTTTTTGCCATACATTGACATGAATCCACCACGGGTGTACATGTGTCCCCCATCCTGAAACCCCCTCCCACCTCCCTCCCCATCCCATCCTCTGGGTCATCCCAGTGCACCAGCCCCGAGCACCCTGTCTCATGCATCCAACCTGGACTGGTGATTCGTTTCACATATGATAAGTCACATGTTTCAATGCCATTCTCCTAAATCATCCCACCCTTGCCCTCTCCCATAGAGTCCAAAAGACTGTTCTGTATATCTGTGTCTCTTTTGCTGTCTCGCATATAGGGTTATTGTTACCCTATATGTTATTGTTATCTTTTGAAATTCCACATATATGTGTTAGTATACTCTATTGGTCTTTATCTTTCTGGCTTACTTCACTCTGTATAATGGGCTCCAGTTTCATCCACCTCATTAGAACTGATTCAAATGAATTCTATTTAATGACTGAGTAATATTCCATTTTGTATATGTACCACAGCTTTCTTATTCATATGTCTGCTGATGGACATCTAGGTTGCTTCCATGTCATGGCTATTATAAACAGTGCTGAGAAGAACATTGGGGTGCACGTGTCTCTTTCAGTTCTGGTTTCCTTGGTGTGTATGTCCAGTAGTGGGATTGCTGGCATATGGCAGTTCTATTGTCAGATTTTTAAGGAATCTCCATACTGTTCTCCATAGTGGCTCTACTAGTTTGCATTCCCACCAACAGTGTAAGAGGGTTCCCTTTTCTCCAC
Organism: Dama dama; assembly: GCF_033118175.1. Classification (NCBI taxonomy): domain Eukaryota; kingdom Metazoa; phylum Chordata; class Mammalia; order Artiodactyla; family Cervidae; genus Dama; species Dama dama. The sequence goes on along the minus strand of NC_083685.1, from coordinate 49,271,142 downwards.
ACCCTCTCCAGCATTTATTGCTTGTAGACTTTTGGATAGCAGGCATTCTGACTGGCGTGAAATGGTACCTCACTGTGGTTTTGATTTGCATTTCTCTTATAATGAGTGATGTTGTTGCATTTCTCTGATAATGAGTGATGTTGAGCATCTTTTCATGTGTTTGTTAGCCATCTGTATGTCTTCTTTGGAGAAATGTCTGTTAAGTTCTTTGGCCCATTTTTTGATTGGGTCATTTATTTTTCTGGAATTGAGCTGCCGGAGTTGCTTGTATATTTTTTAGATTAATTCTTTGTCATTTGCTTCGATTGCTGTTAGTTTCTCCCATTCTGAAGGTTGTCTTTTTACCTTGCTTATAGTTTCCTTTGTTGTACAAAAGCTTTTAAGTTTCATTAGGTCCCATTTGTTTATTCTTGCTTTTATTTCCAATGTCCTGGAAGGTGGGTCATAGAGGATCCTGCTGTGGTTTATGTTGGAGAGTGTTTTGCCTATGTTTTCCTCTAGGAATTTTATAGTTTCTGGTCTTACATTTAGATATTTAATCCATTTCTAGTTTATTTTTGTGTATGTTGTTAGGAAGTGTTCTAGTTTCATTCTTTCATAAGTGGTTGAGCAGTTTTCCCAGCACCCCTTGTTAAAGAGGTTGTCTTTTCTCCATTGTATATTCTTGCCTCCTTTGTCGAAGATAAGGTGTCCATAGGTGCATGGATTTATCTCTGGGCTTTCTATTTTGTTCCATTGATCTATATTTCTGTCTTTGTGCCAGTACCATACTGTCTTGATGACTATGGCTTTGTAGTAGAGCCTGAAGTCAGGCAGGTTGAGTCCTCCAATTCCATTCTTCTTTCTCAAGATTACTTTGGCTATTTGAGGTTTTTTGTATTTCCATACAAATTGTGAAATTATTTGTTCTAGTTCTGTGAAAAATACCGTTGGTAGCTTGATAGGGATTGCATTGAATCTATAGAGTGCTTTATGTAGTATACTCATTTTCACTCTATTGATTCTTCCAATCCATGAATACAGTATATTTCTCCATCTATTTGTGTCCTCTTTGATTTATTTCACCAGTGTTTTGTAGTTTTCTATATGTAGGTGTTTTGTTTCTTTAGGTAAATATATTCCTAAATATTTTATTCTTTTCATTGCAATGGTGAATGGAATTGTTTCCTTAATTTCTCTTTCTGTTTTCTTGTTGTTAGTGTATAGGAATGCAAGGGATTTCTGCGTGTTAATTTTATATCCTGCAACTTTACTATATTCATTGATTAGCTCTAGTAATTTTCTGGTAGAGTCTTTAGGGTTTTCTATGTAGAGGATCATGTCATCTGCAAACAGTGAGAGTTTTACTCCTTCTTTTCCTATCTGGATTCCTTTTATTTCTTTTTCTGCTCTGATTGCTGTGGCCAAAACTTCCAAACTATATTGAATAATAGTGGTGAGAGTGGACAGCCTTGTCTTGTTCCTGACTTTAAGGGAAATGCTTTCAATTTTTTACCATTGAGGATAATGTTTGCTGTGGGTTTGTCATATATAGCTTTTATTGTGTTGAGGTATGTTCCTTCTGTTCCTGCTTTCTGGAGGGTTTGTATCATAAATGGATGTTAAATTTTGTCAAAGGCTTTCTCTGCATCTATTGAGATAATCATATGGTTTTTATCTTTCAGTTTGTTAATGTGGTATATTACATTGATTGGTTTGTGGATATTGAAGAATCCTTGCATCCCACTTGGTCATGATGTATGATCTTTTTAATATGTTGTTGGATTCTGTTTGCTAGAATTTTGTTAAGGATTTTTGCGTCTATGTTCATCAGTGATATTGGCCTGTAGTTTTCTTTTTTTTTGTGGCATCTTTGTCTGGTTTTGGTGTTAGGGTGATGGTGGCCTCATGGAATGAGTTTGGAAGTGTACCTTCCTCTGCAATTTTCCGGAAGAGTTTGAGTAGGATAGGTGTTAGCTCTTCTCTAAATTTTTGGTAGAATTCAGCTGTGAAGCTGTCTGGTCCTGGACTTTTGTTTGCTGGAAGATTTCTGATTACAGTTTCAATTTCTGTGCTTGTGATGGGTCTGTTAAGATTTTCTATTTCTTCCTGGTTCAGTTTTTGAAAGTTGTAGTTTTCTAAGAATTTGTCCATTTCTTCCAAGTTGTCTGTTTTATTTGCATATGGTTGTTGATAATAGTCTTTTATGATCCTTTGTATTCTGTGTTGTCTGTTGTGATCTCTCCATTTTCATTTCCAGTTTTGTTGATTTCATTTTTTTCCCTTTGTTTCTTGATGAGTCTGGCTAATGGTTTGTATATTTTTATCTATCTTCTTAAAGAACCAGGTTTTGTCTTTGTTGATTTTTGCTATGGTCTCTTTTGTTTCCTTTGCATTTATTTCTGCCCTAATTTTTAAGATTTCTTTCCTTCTGCTAACCCTGGGGTTCTTCATTTCTTCCTTTTCTAGTTTCTTTAGGTGTAGAGTTAGGTTATTTATTTTTCTTGTTTCTTGAAGTAAGCCTGTATTGCTATGAATCTTCCCCTTGGCACTGCTTTTACAGTGTCCCATTGATTTTGGGTTGTTGGATTTTCATTTTCATTCATTTCTATGCATATTTTGATTTCTTCTGTGATTTGTTGGTTATTCAGCAGCGTGTTGTTCAGCCTCCATATGTTGGAATTCTTAGATGTCAACTACAGGAGAAAAACTATTAATCTTACTGCATTGTGGTCAGAAAAGATGCTTGGAATGATTTCAGTTTCTTTCAATTCATCAAGGCTAGTTTTGTGGCCCAGGATGTGATCTATCCTGGAGAAGGTTCCATGTACACTTGAGAAAAAGGTGAAATTCATTGTTTTGGGGTGAAACATCCTATAGATATCAATTAGGTCTAACTGGTCTATTGTATCATTTAAAGTTTGTGTTTCCTTGTTAATTTTCTGTTTAGTTGATCTATCCATAGGTGTGAGTGGGGTATTAAAGTCTCCCATTATTATTGTGTTATTGGTAGTTTCCCCTTTCATACTTGTTAGCATTTGTCTTACATATTGTGGTGCTACTATGTTGGGTGCATATATATTTATAATTGTTCTATCTTCTTGGGTTGATTCTTTGATCATTATGTAGTGTCCTTCTTTGTTTCTTTTCACAGCCTTTATTTTAAAGTTTATTTTATCTGATATGAGTATTTTGACTCCTGCTTTCTTTTGGTCTCTATTTGCATGGAATATCTTTTTCCAGCCCGTCACTTTCATTCTGTATGTGTCCCTTGTTTTGAGGTGGGTCTCTTGTAGACAGCATATAGGGGTCTTGTTTTTGTATCAGTCTTTGTCTTTTGGATGGGGCATTCAACCCATTTACGTTTAAGGTAATTATTGATAAGTATGATTCCGTTGCCATTTACTTTGTTGTTTTGGGTTCGAGTTTATACACCCTTTCTGTGTTTCCTGTATGGAGAAGATCCTTTAGCATTTGTTGAGGAGCTGGTTTGGTGGTGTTGAATTCTCTCAACTTTTGCTTGTCTATAAAGTTTTTGATTTCTCCTTCATATCTGAATGAGATCCTTGCTGGGTACAGTAATCTGTGCTGTAGGTTTTTTTCTTTCATCACTTTAAGTATGCTGTGGCATTCCCTTCTGGCCTGAAGAGTTTCTATTGAAAGATCAGCTGTTTTCCTTATGGGAATCCCCTTGTGTGTTATTTGTTGTTTTTCCCTAGCTACTTTTAATATTTGATCTTTGTTAATTTAATTTGTGTCTTGGGGTGTTTTGCCTTGGGTTTATCCTGTTTGGGATTCTCTGGGTTTCTTGGACTTGGGTGACTATTTCCTTCCCCATTTTAGGGACATTTTCAACTATTATCTCCTCAAGTATTTTCTCATGGTCTTTCTTTTTGTCTTCTTCTTCTGGGACTCCTATAATTGGAATGTTGGGGTGTTTAACATTGTCCCAGAGGTCTCTGAGGTTGTCCTCATTTCTTTTAATTCTTTTTTCTTTTGTCCTCTGTTTCATTTATTTCTACCAATCTATCTTCTACCTCACTTATCCTATCTTCTGTCTCCATTATTCTACTGTTGTTCCCTCCAGAGTGTTTTTGATCTCATTTATTGCTTTATTCATTATATATTGACTCTTTTTTATTTCTTCTAGGTCCTTATTAAACATTTCTTGCATCTTCTCGATCCTTGTCTCCAGGCAACTTATCTGTAACTCCAATTTGCTTTCAGGCTTTTGGATCATTTTCACTATCATTATTCAGAATTCTTTATCAGGTAGATTCCCTATCTCCTCCTCTTTTGTTTGGTTTGGTGGGCATTTTTCATGTTCCTTTACCTGTTGGGTATTTCTCTGCCTTTTCATCTTGTTTATGTTGCTGCGTTTGGGACAGCCTTTCTGTATTCTGGCAGTTGGTGGTTCCTCTTTATTGTGGAGGTTTCTTGCTGTGGGTGGGGTTGGACGGGTGGCTTGTCAAGGTTTTCTGGTTAGGGAAGCTTGTGTCGGTGTTCTGGTGGGTGGAGCTGGATTTCTTCTCTGTGGAGTGAGATGAAGTGTCCAGTAGTGAGTTTTGAGATGTCAGTGGGTTTGGTGTGACTTTGGTCAGCCTGCCTATTGGAGCTCAGGGCTATGTTCCTGTGTTGCTGGAGAATTTGCGTGGTATGTCTTGCTCTGGAGCTTGTTGGTCCTTGGGTGGTGCTAGGTTTCAGTGTAGGTATGGAGGCGTTTGATGAGCTCCTGTTGTTTAATGTTCCCTGGATTCAGGAGTTCTCTGGTGTTCTCAGGCTTTGGACTTAAGCCTCCTGCTTCTGGTTTTCAGTTTTATTCTTACAGTAGCCTCAAGACTTCTCCATCTGTACACACCGATGATAAAACATCTAGGTTAATGATGAAAAGTTTCTCCACAGTGAGGGACACCCAGAGAGGTACACAGAGTTACATGGAGAAGAGAAGAGGGAGGAGGGAGTTAGAGGTGACCAGGAGGAGGAGATGGGGAATCAAAAGGGGTGAGAGCAAGCTAGTCAGTGATCACTTCCCTACGTGTTCTCCACAGTCTGGAGTCCTCAGAGGTGTTTACGGGGTTACACAGGGAGGAGCAGAGGGAGGAAGGAGACAGAGGCGGGCAGGAGGATAAAAGGGGGAATCAAAAGCAGGGAGACAGATCCAGCCAGTAATCAGCTCCCTAAGTGTTCTCCACAGCCCGGAACACACAGAGAGATTCACAGAGTTGGGTAGAGAAGAGAAGGGGGAGGGAGGAGACAGAGGCGACCTGGTGGAGAAAAAGGAGAGTCAAAAGGAGGGAGAGAGCAATCAGGCCAGTAATCTCACTCCCAAGTAAAATGGGTACCGAAGATTGGGTTCTTAAAGGTACAAAATTGATAACAAATACCAAAAAGCAAAGATTAAAAATCTAGAGTAGAGGTTAGATTCTCAAAAATACAATATTAAAAAAACAAAACAAAGTCACAAAAATTATAAAATCTATATATCTGAAGTTTGCTATAAAAATAGGGTCTATTTCTTTTACAAGGTAATACTAGGTTATAAAAATGAAAATTAAAGGAGTAATAGAGGACTTAAAAATTTAAAAAATGATAATAGTAAAAATATATCTAGGTCTTTCTCTGGAGCTATTGTGGACAGTGTGGTGTCAGTTCATTTTCAGATAGTTCCTTGATCCAGCTTATACTTCTCAAGCACTATAGGCCCTTTCCTATGTAGTCGGTGCTAAGTAACTACAGGGTTTTAATCTATTGCACCTGTCACTACCAAGTGGTTCCCTCCATTTATTTTAGCTTAGTTTGCTGGTCTCTTTGGTGTCTAATTTCTGCCCTGACATAAGGGGGCGGTGGTGGTCCTTTTTTTTAGGCTCACTTGTTCAGTCGTGCTGTGGGGAGGGGGAACACTGGGAACAAATATCACTGGCGTGTGCTTTCCCCATCTACACTGCTCAGACTCTAGGTGGCTCTGCCGGGAACTGTCTGATGGGGGACCTAGTTTCCATACACGTCCCAGGTCTAAGCCGTTCAGGTTCAGGTTCTCGGGTACTCCACAAAGGTGCAGACTTGGTTGGGCCTGCGTTTTGCACCTGTCCCAGGCCCCAGCAGCTCAGATGACCAGGCACTTGGTGAACTCGGTCGCCCCCAGGTGGGGGATGCATCTTATCCCCTCCCGCGTCCCAGCCACTCGGTTTTCTGGGTGTACAACTGGTGTGCCTTCTCAGGTGTGCCGTGTGGGGAGCTGATCTCTGGCTGCAACCCTCCTGGCAGATGTTGACCGTCCAGAATCCCAAGAAGTCTTGGTTAGCAATGAAGCCTGCTTGCAGTTTGGTATTGGATGCCTCTCTGGGGCTGAGATTGCCCCCCTCTGGCTTTGCCTGCCCCTGCCTGCCTGTCTCCGGCGGAGGATGGGCCGGTCTGCAGCCGGCTAGCTCTGCTCAGTCCTTTGTTCTGTGAGCGGGTCTGGCGGTGTCTTAGATTAGGGCTTTTCGCGGGATAGCTATCCCACAGTCTGGGTTGCTATCTCAAGTTAGTTCCCTCAGATTGCCCTCAGGGCATTCAGGCCAGGTCCTTACCCTAAGCAATGCAACCCGTTCCTCCCTGTCCAGTCCCGGCTTGCAAGTGTCTGAGCTGCTTCTCCACTGGGAGTTGCCGTTAGGCACGTAATCTGTGGGTTTTATTTATTTATCCTCCCAGTTTTGTTGCCCTCTGAGATTCCAAGGCTCTCCACAGACCCACCGGTGAGAGTGTTTCCTGGTGTTTGGAAACTTCTCTCTTTTTTAAGACTCCCTTCCCGGGATGGATCTCCATCCTTACCTCTTTTGTCTCTATATTTTATATTTTGTCCTACCTCCTCTTGAAGATAATGGGCTGCCTTTCTTGGTGCCTGATGTCCTTTGCCAGCATTCAGAAGTTGTTTTGTGGAATTTGCTTAGCGTTCAAATGTTCTTTCGATGAATTTGTGGGGGAGAAGGTGGTCTCCCTGTCCTATTTCTCTGCCATCTTATGACCACCCCCTGACCTTGTCTTTATTTGGGAATTATATATGGCTTAGGGAGACGTTTATGGGTGATAAATTAACAAAGGGTACAGCTTGCAATGGTGAATTTTGTGTGTCAACTTGGCAAGCCATGGCACCAAGATATTTGGTCTACATGTTCTATGAAAGTGAGATTAACATTTGAATTAGTAGTTTTGAGCAAAGTAAATTACCTTCCATAATGTGGGTAGACCTTATCCCATTCATTGAAGTCCTTAAGAGAAAAAAAAACAAAACAGCTAAGTCTCCCCTTCTCTTTTTCTCCATACACATACTCACTCTCTCTCTCTCTCTCCATCGTTTTCATTCTTTTTCTCTGAAGAAGCCTAATATAATCCTTTTCTTGTGCAGTCTCATGGCCATTCTATTTCATGTACCATAGGTATTTGGAGGAGTATGAATTCTAAGTTCCATTCCATCTAGCCAGTTTTAACTACTGTGTCTTGATATTAAACCTTCTTTTTCAAAACTTCTATGGCTATTTTTACTTTTACAACTCCATTAGGATTATAGTATCAGCCTGTCAAATTATGCTGAAATTCCTGGGGCAATTTTGATTAGAATGCCAATGGATTTTTTTTACTGGGAGAGAAAACTCTCCCATTTCCTCCACCTGTTACTTTTTCCTCATTGAAGGTCTCCTCCTATGGTTTGTAAACATTGACTGTGAACTCATCCTCAGTGTGGTTTTCGTGATGGTCCCATGTGTCTTGGGCTTGGGAGAAATCTCTAAAGGAAGCTTTATCTTTTTCTCTGAATGGGACCACTTGCTCTCAGTTTCCAAAATTTTTAGGCCCTCACACTCACTGAGACTTACACATATTAGAGTGGTGTGAATTTGGTACATCTGTTTGAGGATCCTGACTTCTCAAGGATGTTTCTTATTAAGCCCAGCCCCTGAAGCAGTGCCAAGCTTCCTTGGTAGTTCCTTTATACACACACTCTATGACTTCTGATTTCCTCAAGATAGCTTGGCCTCAGGTTACATTTTTGTCTCCTGCTTCCTAAAATCCTTGTTCCATGTGAATATCAAAACCATAACTTCATGCCTTCACCTGATTCGGATAGCCCCCCCAGTACATTTATACCTCACCTCCTATGTACTAGACTTTATTTTTCCTTTGATTTAATGGATTGTAATTGCTAAAGATATACTTACCTTTTATAGTTTTGATTTTGATTTTCCAAAACAAGTCAGTTCTTGAATTAATGCTCAATACCAAGGCTTTTGGAGTGGTAACTTGGCATGGAAATTTAGAAGATGGCTGTGAAATGACCATGTGGACTACATAAAATAATCAGTATTCTAGTTAAAAAAACAAAAAACTGTTGTCTCCTTGACCTCCATTTTCTACCTATGAAATAGAAATAATGCAATAATAAAAGTAACAAGGATTGTTTTAGATACCATTTGTGGCACCTCACAAGTATATTAGAACATACTATACTTAACACGAAGCAATATAGTCTTCTTACTTTAACCATCTGTGCATGAAGAAGAGGAGAGAACAGTTGGGAATTTAAAAAAAAATATTGATTAGTTAGTTTTGGTGATGTTTCCATCATAGAGTCCATTCTCAAGAATGTGCTTGAGATAGGGGATGTGAATAATTAGGCTTATATAAAATAAATACGCAAATAGAGAAGTAAAGGGTGTAAGAAAATGGCTTCTAGAAACAGTTAATATATATTTTTTCCCTTATCCTCAACTGAGAAAACTGAGTTGTTACAATCAGAAGGGACCACTGAAAACTACTGTCAGCAAATCACTGCGGGAAGCTCAGGTGTGGGAACGTGTTTGATATTTTCTCTTTATAGCCATGACGACAGAGAATGCTATTCTGTTTATCAAAAAGCCAAAACCAAGCTCCTGTTTAACCTCCAAGCATCAGTTCCTTCTGAAAAGTGAAATATTGATGAATAATTATAGAGATGCTCAAATTAGGTATTATTAAAGTTAGCTTCTCTCATCTTCATAAATGACTAAGGTTAGAATTTTATGCAATCAAGAATTTCTTTTCCTCCCTCGTTCCTTGTCACTGTCTACTTATGTAGACACACTTCATTTATAATTTTTTAATTTAACACTCCAATTTGTTGAGTTTAAATCTTACATCACTTTTTTGTCCTTTTCCCCTTTAAAATATAAGCATAAACTAATGAATATATCAGCTGTATTATATAGTTTGTAAATTTATAATTTTATACCATGTGTTTTGTTAATATAATTAATTTTGACATTGATCACAAATTATGTTTTTAAAAAATTTCATTTTGTTAATTTCTAAGTATTTCTGATAATTTCTTTTTATTAAGGAATCTATTTCTTTTCACAATTTCACATCAAGAAAAAACTATTTTGTCTGTGCCACCCTTTTAAAAACTAGTTTTTGAAGTGTTCTATAAACTTGTAAAATCATAAGTTATATTTTCTTTGCAGTGTTCAATTTTCAATGTATTAGTAAAACCAGTCTTATGATACTGTTGCCAGCCTTTCTCTGTTCCCGACAGTGTGCTTCATGGATCTAAAGTGGTTGTTAGAAGTGGACATTGCTGCTACCTCTTCTGTTTCTACTGATTCAAAATCCATGGATGTATCATGAATCATTATCATTATCCACATTCCTAAATAATTTCCATGGAAACTGAAGTTTGAAATTTGTGGTTCTCTGTATCTTTTATATTTCACAGTTTGTTGTATAAACCCTAACACTTAAACCAGAACAAGCAGTAGTAGTAGGCACATTAAGGTATATTTTATTTAATCCACAATAACCTTATTGTGGTATTGTTATTAAGAAATGGAGTGCTGAAGCCGTTTATGCATGCTCATGCTGTGCTGTGTTTAGTTGCTCAGTCATGTCCAACTCTTTGTGACCCCATGGGCCGTAGCCTGCCAGGCTCCTCTGTCCATGGGGATTCTCCAAGCAAGAATACTGGAGTGAGTAGCAATGCCCTCCTCCAGGGTATCTTCGCAACCCATGGATAGAACCCAGGTCTCCTGCATTGCAGGTGGGTTCTTTACCAGCTGAGCCACCAGGGAAGCCCATACATGCTCATGCCTTTAGCAAACTGAAGGTTCATTCCAGTCTCAGGTCGTATGGCTTCAGTTTCCTTGATCTTAATCACCGTACACATATGGCTCTCATTTGAATAGATGCTGAAAACCGTGCGTCAAGTAGAATCACTGTAATGTCTGACTCTGTCAAGGTGTTCCTGACTTTAAAATAGTAATTAATATTTTGTAGACAAGCCTGGTTTTAAGTGTATGCTTAATTAAAATAATACATGGTCTTTGCCCCATTTTATGCATTTCACACTGCTGTTAAATTGCTAGGTTGTCTGACTCTCTTCCTACTGCTGTAGGAGGTACTTATATCACAGTGTCTGCAGTTTTCATTTGCTTTTGACTGATCTCTATTTTTTCAAGCTATATTTGGTCATTTTGATTTCTCTTTCTTTATAAACAGCATAGGCCAGACTGGGTTCTCTACCTCTAGTTTGCAAAAACTAAAAAAAAAAAAAAAAAAAAATACTGTCAGCTGAAAAAAATGTACCACCTGAAAGTTAGGAATAATGTTTTATTTGATTCACAAAACTCAGGTCTTAAGCATGGGACAGAGCATCTCAGATAATTTTGAAAGACTGCTCTGAAGAGGCAAGCTGGGGAGCCAGGAGTTTTTGCAACAAAGACCAGGCAGTCAGAACATCAAAAGGTTACTCTTAAAGAAAGCTAGATACCTCAGTTAAGTTATCTAGCACTTTTCTATGTTTGGGAAGATGCACGAGTCTGGGCTCACAGAAATCATCCCTCTGATCTGTACCTCAGCTGTCTGAGGCCGGTATCCGGAGTCTCTTCAGGGTGTGCTCTCCAGGGGGCTGCAGTGTCTGATGAGCACTGTGGTTACGAGTCTCTCAGGGCTCACTCGGGGGCTGCGATGTGACGACTTGGTGGGGGCACCATTCTGTTTACTGATAAGAGCAGGCTGTGTTTTCCATTCGGAATACTTTTGTGTTTTACGTCTAGAGATTGGATTGGTGGGGAAAATGGACATACTTTAGTTTGTTTCCTATGGAGTTTTGCCGTAGAGGCTTGGGTATTAATACACTTTAAGTGTGTTTTCTTGCATCCAGGATGATTGCCTAGTCACTTTTGTTAATGGTTGTCTTGAGATGCTGCCTCTCTCTACGTTTTGGATTTCATGAGTATTTTAACCAGACTATGACAGGGAAGTAAAAAATCACAAATAGTTTAATACTAACAGTAAACTAGTATAGAATTAGTTCAGTTTTGATCTTTTAAAATAGGAAATATGACAGAAACGGAAATAATACATTTCTATCTCAAAAGAAGTTTAATTTTGAATATAAGAGAGGGAAGGAGTAGCTATTTCTAATTCTTAAACAAACACAGACAGTATATGAAAGGGGAAGTAAAACAATCACAAGTCTCATCTTTATAGTATAAGGGGAAGCAGATTTCACTTCATAGATGCACCCTGGTTTTCATCATCCCTGAAAAGTTAAGCAAATTGACTGCTGAGGCTCTCTATTTATTTGGAGAACCCCTTCGCTGATGATGAAAGACCCAATGTCTTGTTAAAGAGCCTTTTGAAGTATAGATATTTGCACAACAGGGGGCTTATTCCTTTTCCTTAAGGGTTTAGATAATGAAAATAAGAAACACTTCATGGGCTAATTTTTATCTACACCACTGAAGGTCATATATACCTTTTGTTACCTACCAAATATAAATGGCAGGGTTTTATTTTGAATGTATAGCTTTCAAGTTAGAAAATGCATCAACACAGCTGGATTTGAAATCTAAAATCAGTTTTAAACAGTTGACTCAAATCAACTGCACACTAGTAAACAAGTGTTCCACAGATATATCTAATTCTTACAATTGGAACAAATTCTTCCTTTTCAGTTTTTATAGCCATGTCCTTCAGCCTCCCCATCTGATATCAGGAAAGTGAAAGTGAAGTCGCTTAGTCATGTCTGACTCTTTGTGACCCCATGGACTGTAGTCTACCATGCTCCTCCGTCCATGGGATTCTTCAGGCAAGAGTACTGGAGTGAGTTGCCTTTTCCTTCTCTGCTGATATCAGGAAGGCCAGCATAAATACCACTCTATAACTTAGCTTTTAAAAGAGCTACAAAGTGATATATCTGTTATTTCATTATGCATCTATCATATCCATTTTATTCAAGAGGTAAGAATTCAGGTCTGTCACGTAATGGATACCTGAAAAATGATTTTATTCCGTAACAGTGTCTCACTATTTCTTTAATCTAACTATCTTCTTCACATCTGTGAATCCTCAGACAACTAAATAAGGCAACGAGATTGTCCCACCTTTATAGTTTGTGCTATTTATACATAAGAGAACATGTTTTCTTTAGTACAGGAGCAAACTAATATTAACCTGCCATTTGGAAGTATGGTGAGCAGTCCGGGAAACAACCACCTAACATCTTAGATTGGGTCCTAATCTTTTCACTCTGATGAAGTGAAGATCTATTAAAAATAATGATACTGTGATAACATTTATTTGGCTTGTACTGCTGTCCCAGATCAGAGCTCTAGCTAGCAGCAGCTGTACGTATTTTATTGAAAGCCAAAGTATATTGGGGCAGTTCCCCTAGCAGTATAAATTAGTCAGAACCTTGGGGACATAAGTGTATTTTAGGAACACAGTACTGAGTTCTTTTTCTAGGAATTATGTCACCTTAATTCAGTAATTTGGTATGCCTCAGGGTTTGCATGTATTTTAGAGATACTGTAATGAAGCGTGTGAGTATTCATTTAAACACAGAGGTCCCCCAAGAATAAAAGGCATGCCTAATTCACTGGAAATGCTATCATTCTCAGAATGTTTCCAGGAGTAATGCAAACTTGTACTAGCTAGGTTAGATAAGTTATTAGGAGCATATGGGGATGAAATAGGTAAATATGCTTGAGAGATCATTGAAAATTAGGTCATTCTCAAATGAACTAATAAAAGCTAGAGTTTACAAACTGAGAGACTGCACAGTGGTTTGGGTCCCTATGCTTTTCCATTCTGGTCTCTGGCTTGGATGGAATTACCACACTACCACACTGTTTGAAAGTTTTCAAACCCCAAATGTTTTTAGTGATCTGATTTAAATGCTATGCATGAAAATGGGATTTTGCACATTTGAGTAACTTTGTCTCATATACTGGTCTGAGAATCACTGAAGTATTTGTTCACTGTTGAAGAAAATAGTGATACTGATATGGAGTAAAACCTTTTTGTGTGTGTGAAACTACAGTTTAGTAAAATATAATGCCAAATATGTTTTAAATACTCCATAAAGTGTTTGCTTAAGCTACCTTTTTTCCTTGTTAAACTGTTTCAATCTAAGAAACGCTTCCTTTTATCCTGCACCTGACCCATAAACAACTCTGCTTTTACTATAATTGTATATGTTATTTAATAAAAAGGAGAAAAATACAAAATTTTAAACTAACAAAAAGAATTGTAATATAATCAAGTAGCATAGGTTTTGGAGTTAATGCTTTTATATTGAAACCTTAATCTTCTCTTGCAGTGTTAACCAGGGTATTTTTCCTTAACTACATGAAGCTTATTTTCTCCTTTCAGAAATGGACATTACATGTATGTGCTGAGAAAATTGGGTTGTAATGTTTTTATTACTATATACTTTCAAAGTTCAAAATAAAATTCCCTCTTCTAATTATGGGAGGGAGAGCATAATTAATGAGAAGAAAAGTCTTTGTCCCATTTTCACTATTTCTATTTATATTAAAAGCATATGTTCCTATTTTATAAACGATGCATACCTTTCACCACCCTACTAAAAATGCTTTTATGAGAAGTTTAAACATAACATTATCAAATAGATATTAATATAATATTCTTATATATGCTTTTAAATTTCTGTTCAAGATGTTTCAACCTTTTATGGTTTTAGAAAATAAAGATGAAAAAGACACCAGCAGTGGGCAAGTCTGTCACATTTACAACATCAAGGACTTGCATCAGTGCCAGAATGCTCCCTGATAGGTTGATGTTTATGCTGGAAAGAAATGTATAATGCTGCTGACAAAAAATCTTCAGACTAGGTCCAAATGATACGAACATTTATGTAGTTAAAATGCAAGAATACAAACCTGGTATTTTGATTTCTATTTAAGCATCTAGATAGCCGATTAGTATATTTTCACTAATGTCATTGCAGTTTGTGTCATGTAGACACAGCCCGTGTTAGGCCAGGAAAGAAACTGTCAGAAGTGTTACAGTTGAAGCTTTTTCATCTATTTTAATTTTAGCCTAGCTCCCAGTAACCCAAGCTGGAAAAATTGAGCAACAAATTGAAGTAGTATAGGATTTTAACCCAAAATATAAAATAAATATCTGTGATACTGACACAAATAATTATTTGAATAAATAAATAAAGGAGAATATACATATCTCCCATGGAGAATAATTCTAAGTCATTTATACAAATACTCTGATTAAAGGGATGGAGTATAAAATGCCCTCTCCTTAAGCACAGGTGGCATGTATTAATATTATTCCAAATAATACAATATGGAAGAGACAAAGCAGAGTACGATTACAGTGAAGTCATCTTTCAAACACTACATCAGAAAAGTGATCATAGCCTACGTCAGCACTGCAACTCATGTTGCCAGAACTTACAAGTGGTATGAGACAATGACACCAAAAAATAAGAACTTTACTTCTGTGGTCTACCTCCCCAAATACCCATATTTAATCAGGAGGAAAAGAAACAAGATCAGATAAATCCAAATGTCTGTTTTTCTACAAAATACCTGACCAGTTCCCCTCAAAACTGGCAAGGTCATTCATAGCAAGGAAACTTTGAGAAACTGCCATAGCCAAGAAGAGCCCAAAGAGACACGATGGCCAAACATCATATGGTAACCTATTCAGAACAGTGAAAGGACACAGATGAAATGTAAGAAAACCTCAGTTAATGGTAAATATTGATACTGGTTCATTAATTATAACAAATGTGTTGTATAATTTAAGACATTAATAACAGGAAATTGAATTTGGGGGTTTGGGGAACTCCATTAAATCCTTGAAATTTTTCTGTTAATGTAAAACTGTTCTAAAATAGAAATTATATTTTAAAAATCTAGTCTATCCTTTTGTTCAATGTGCATATTAACAATGAAATAGGCTGAGCAGACAAATATGTGGATGCTTTTAATAATATGATATAAGTAAAATTTAATGTGCAACTTTTTCTTCAGTTTCTTTACTTTCCTTTTTTATACAGGCCTAAAATGTGGTCAGTTGACCTAATTACTGCTAGAAGTGGAAGCAGCTTTTACGCAGTGGTAAGTTCATTTCCCTTCAAGGAAAAAAGCTTTAAGAGGAGCTCATTAACAATTTCATTTCACCAAGTTTGTAGCTCATATGTAAGTTTCTCTTCCTTGAATTTGCCTAACCATTAGAGAGGTTAAAAAAAAGGAAGAAAAGATTGTGACAGTACTGTTTATCAACTCTGATATGACAACATCCTGCCACCTGAGGCAAGATAGTAGTTAAAGACATGATTCTGTGGCAGTGAGATTGGGTCATTACTTTAATAAAATTTATTAGGTACCTAAAAGTTACCTTCTGTGTGTTCTGCTTCTTAGAAGAGTAACCTAACTGAAAATACACATTTCAGGTATTTCCCACAAGAGAAGTATGAATATTTTCAATAAATTCAGCACATTAATTGATGCCTCATGTGTGCCAGGCAATTCTAGCCCTAGGAATGCTTCAGTGAGCAGAAGAGATGAAAACCATTGTGTTTGTGACTCATATCACTGTGTGTTTTTTATTCTAGTCTATTTTATATATGGCTTTTGGAAGCAAGAAGTTAGGGAAAACAATAGAAATTTAGGTTTCTTTGATTCCTAACAGTAAGGAAAATAAGTAAAACTTTTCCTTTTAGAATGTAATGTGTTTTACCAAAAAAAAAAAAAAAAACTTTACAAAAGTTAAGAATTCAAAAACGAGAAAAAGTACCAACAGGCTTATTCCATGGTCTGTAGAAAATAATTTTTTAAAGAGAGAGAAAAGAACATTTTTGCCTCCTCCCTCATTCTTCTCTTCAGGTTTGGTAACATTTTTTAAAAATTCTTTAAACAAATATTTATTGAATACCAATATCATATAATTTGTGCACTGAACACTAGGACTAAAAGGCTAAAGATACTGTTTGTACATCAGATATTTTAATTACATTGTAGATTAAAAATGCAATATGGTAAAAATGTTAAATATTAGTCGCTCAGTTGTGTCTGGCTCTTTGTGACACCATGGACTGCAGCCTGCCAGGCTCCTGTGTCCATGGAATTCTCCAGGCAATCATATGGAAGTGGGTAGCCATGCCTTTCTCCATGGAATGCAATAAATATTATTAAAGTCCATTCTAAATATTTTGGGGGCCAAGGAAAAGAAGATAAATGAAATCCAACATATCACATGCCTAAAATGTTATACTTTGCTTTTGTTAATAATTTAATTAATTGGAAAGCTTTATGCCTTTATAAGAAGCTGAAAAATATTTTTCTATGGATTGATTTGTTTCTGCTCCCCAAAATAGACATATTAAAGTCCTAACCGGTAGTACCTATGAACTTTATTTGGAAATAGGGTCTTTGAGCACATACACAAGGAGACCTCCATGTAAAGACACGGAAACACACAAAGATAGAAGATGACCATAAGAGAATGGGTGATGAGTGGAGTTATGCTGTTTGCAAGTCAAGGAACAACTAGAGCTACTAGAAGTTAGAAGAGGCCAGGGAGAGTCTTGTCTCCTAGACACTTGTGATGGAGCATAGTCTGCTGACATCTTGATTTCAGACTTCTAGCCCCTAGAACTGTGAGAATAAATTTCTGTTGTTTTACACATCTAGCTTGTGGTATTTTGTAACAGCCATTCTAGGAACTTAATGAATATATAACTATATTTTTTTGTTAAATATCAAAAATTTAGCAACAAATCAAGGAAAATATAATGTTATTGTATGTGCTAAGCTGTTCTGTTAATGCATGGATGGTATTTGGATACAAATGAGAATTACAACTTTAATAATTAAAAAATCAACATTTTTCAAGTTATATATTATTACAATATAGTTCTCTTGCCTTTATTTTGACAAAAGTCACTTTATAATCAAGATTTACTTAATTTGTACTCTATTAGCAATAGTTACTGCCATGTCCTTTAAAAATGACTAAAAAATCTTTAAAAATTTAGGTGCAAGTGACTATGAATATGAATATATTTCAGATTACAAAATTTGAAGTTCTATAAAGTATGTAAATCAAGTATAAATATTAAAAATTACTAATGCTTTTCAAAAACATTACTATTCTTTAAATATTCAAAAATTATAAAAATTTTTAAATGGATATAATTAATGACTTTTAAAATTTAAGTAAAAATTACCTAGATAAACATGAAATGTATATTCCATTTCTGAAAGAAATATTTCATAAAAATAAACTTATTTTTAATTCTGCTATTCAAGGAGAACCTAGTGTGCTCATAAAGAATCTGTTCTTCATAAATGTGAAACAGACGGCTCAGCATATTTGAATAAACATTTGTTTACTCTTGGACTGGGATTCAGATGGTATCACCCAACAGAAGCTCTGTGTATGACTGTGCATCAGAGAAATGATTGGATTATGTGTCAGGTGACCCGGCAAGTGGATTCACAGAGGAGTCAAGGGACTACACACTAGTTTCCCTTTTCCAGTCCCTTTTACACAGTCTTCTACAATGATTATCTGGGCTTACCTCTTATAATTTTCATCATTTCCATGATGTATAATATGCTGGAAACTATTTACGATTCATCAACTTTGATCCTCTATACACAGTGTAATGGCGTTTCATAGCACTTAAAAATTTCATGGTTTTATGTTGGGATAAACCAATAAATTTCCAAATAGCATTCCTTAACAATAAAAAAATCCCATGTGACATAGAAAACAATATACTGTATAGGAAACTACCGATATTTCCTTTAAACAGGGATTTGTAAATAGTTATGATAATTCAAATAAGAGGATTGCTTTTTAAAGCAAATGTTTAATCATAAAAAACTAATTGAAAGCAAGTTAAATTTCATAAATTGGAGCATTTTACAATATATACAATTTTACAGTGCAGCATTGTTCTAAATCCATATCACATAAAAAAGGAAAAAAAAATACATTGGTTGGAGAAAAAGAAAATGTCTAACAATAAAAAAAATTCTGTCTGCTCAACTTTTGTCTCTTTCAGAGCAACAAATAGTTGGCAGTGATGTTAAATCTTTAATTTGCAAGTCTCCAATGGCCCCATTTATACATTTCAAAATACATACCAAACTCCTATAATACAGAAGGAATTTCCATTCTATACCTAGTACACTGTGATAAATTTCTTGAAACTGTTTCTTCTATTTTAGCTGTTTCTTATTTTGTTTTCAAATTCATTCTGTAAGTCTTAAATATAAGAAAACAACAGCAGTAACTACTCTGTAGCTTGAAATGTTTTTACTTAAATCTAGACAGGTAAAGCTAGCTAGCAAGATTAAAATGAGAGAGATGTCTTTATGACCACATTTTGGAGTGGTCATATTTTTTCTGAAGTATTTTGGCAAATTGTTAATTAAAACAATTGACACTATTCATTTTAACTGACACTACTAGAGATTTTCTGATAATAGCAATGCGTTCTTACCTTAGAATATGTTGAGACAAAAGTAGAGAAGAATGGATAAGCCAATCTGCCATGGTATACATTTAAAACTATGGAATGGCACCTGGAGAAAAGTACTATTTATAATGAAATGAACAAATGTTTCCATTATGTTTACTGCAGCTACATATAACATCTGCCACATAGTTCTTTAATTCCTATTCTTAAAGTTATAATGATTCTAAGAATTGATTTTGTTGAACAGTTTGTTTATGGAAGTGGTAGTGTCTGCCAAATTAAACCATTTCTAAGACAAGCGCTCATTTGTCTTCCTTGGATTTCAACCAGACACATTTCAGAGACAATAACATAATGTATCTACAAAAGTTTAACTTGACTGGCATAAGGTTTAAGTAGAAATATTCCATCTATATATTCATACTAAATCCATATCTACTAGGCATGCTGCCCATTAAAGACTCTCAATGCCTTTGGATAGTGGATCTCAACTTTGTCTGCATACTGGAATCATTTAGGGAGCATAAAAAGACACTGATATCTGGGTTCCAACATCAGAAATTCAAATTGAATTGGTTATAGGCATTGACTCATGGATATTGAAATTCTTAAAAGCTCTCTTGGTATTTCTAATGCCCAATGAAATAACAGAACCACTATCTTAGGATTTTAAGAAGGTTTGACATATCTTAGATTTTATAAAATTTCAAAGAATTTCATTTCTTTGAAATGACTGTGTCTGAACACAAAATGCTGCCTTTTTTGAACATGTCCTAAAACAGCTGATTTGATGATACAAGTGTATTATTTAGTTATTACAAGTCCAAAATTAAAATATGATTTAAAGTTGTCACTAATATTATTTTGGTTCCTAATCCATAAAGCTGTTGTTACTTGAAATTTTTCTACCAGTTTATAATATATTATTTGTAGTATTGCTAAAGAGGAATATTTATTAATGCAGATTGAATTCAGTGACAAATAATAACCAGATCTTTAAGGACAAAATGGCCCTGATTTGTAGTATTTTCTGATTTCCATGATGTACACCTTCAAGCTGCAATGTGATGTCAACCAGTTCACAAGATTTCTGAAAATTTAGTAGGTGTTGCAACCTTGGAGCTGTCTCCAGAATACCACCACAGCATATTAGTTGCATATGTCTAGACATTTGTAGAACACTAAATAATCTTATGTAAATATGTCAATTAATCCTCAGATCCACACAATGATAGATTTGCAATGCAATTAGTTCCAATTCAAGGAAATAAATAAGAAGCTTAAAGGAGATTTAAGCTTCTCAAGTCAAGTCAGACAGCAGCCACTGGCATGTAATTTTGAACACCTACTATGAATCAGGTGCTCTCCTTCCAGATGTAAATTCATCACAGTAACTCTGCTCTCAAAGAGCCCAACTTAACTGTGGGATGCCAGAAAAAAAAATCAGACAGTAAATAAATAGAATAAGTTTACTATTTTGGTTGGACTGTTTAAAGGTTTTTTAAGGAGGCATCACTTGAATTTGAGCAAACTCTGGGAGCTAGTGAAGGGCAGGGAAGCCTGGCGTGCTGCAGTCCAACAAAGAGTTGGAGATGACTTCGAGTGACTCAACAACAACATCACTTGAATATATGAAATACACAGTGTAGTGAAGCTGTGGGTAGAATGTTCTAAGGAAAAGAACAGCTGAAAATGGGCCTAACCAATATTAACCAAGGGATTTCTGAGGTGCAACTAAGGATGTAGCAGTGTAGATGAGAAGCCGGGGAGAGTTGGCAGAAGACAAACCTTATAGTGGGTCTTGCAGTTTGGATTTTATTCCACCCATAACAGAAAGCCACTTGAGGCTTTTTTAGATCTGCAGTGAAGGAGACTGAAGCATGATTCAAATGATAACCTCAGTTCTTCTGACCAAGGGAATTAGAGGGGGCAGGAGAGCATTTAGAAGGCTCTTGACATACATAATTGAAAATGATAGCTTAGATCAGGGCAGAATATCTCAGGTTATATGCAAAGGTATCAGTCCTCTGAGCCTTTGAGGGCAATTTGATGCATCTAGATGTCTCCTGTCCCCGGTGGCCTATCACTTCAGCTGAGAACAGCCTTGTCCTTTTACCTCAGTGTTGATAAAAGTACCATCAATAACCTATTCCATGGCATAAAAGAGGAAGCACTGGAAAATGGTTAGCAGTGAATAAGATTAAGATGATGGATAAAATTTGAGAGTAGAAATGTCTGCATTTGTTGGTCCTTTCAGTGTGGGGCTTAAAGAAAAAGGGAAATCAAGGTTTTGGAATTAGATAGGAAACAGATTAAATATTCAGAAGTGATGGACTGTTTCCTATTTACAAAGCTCTGGAAAATTTAAAATGATACCAAAAGGAATCATTAATTTCCTGGAACACTCAGCAGTAGGAAGCTTTTACCAACCATAGCTCTAAAAGTGAAATAGAGTAATAATTTTCACTTTAACTATTTAGGGAAGTTATAGAAAATTCCAAACGAAAATATGTAATGACCAAAATGCTTTGGATCTGATAGACAGGGAAATGAAGTAATATTATTACTTCATAATACAGTTTTCTTCCTCTTTTCTTCATCCTCTTTCTAGTGGATGAGATACTTTGGCAAAACATACATCGATGTGCTTATAGGAAAAGTAATTCATATTAGCAAGAGAAAACTTGTAGATACTCTCAAAAGTGTCTCAAAAGCCCAAGTCCACTTCTAGAAGTAGCTTAAATCTCCGTTCTTCCCTTCCAGTACAGGCTTAAAGTTTCAGTATCCTGAAAATTCTCCATTTCTTCTTAATGCAGTCTTTGGACTCTATTTGTTAATAACCCAGGCCAAGGTCTTACCAAATCTATATCTGGCCATGATGTTCTGTTCATTTACCTGATCATTACTGAAACTTCTTCCTTCTCCAAATCTCTCTTAAAAAAGAGGTCTATGTAAAGAGGCTGAGCTAACCTGAAATTACAGCCTAGTTGGAGATCAATGGATTCCTCACTATTATGAAAATTATCATATTTTTCAATCCAAGGGTTACAGTAAGAAGACTTTGAAGATCTTTATTTTTCTGATTCTGTTACTTTTCAGTTTATGGTATTTCCCACCTTTCAATTTGTGATTGAACTATTATTCACTAAACTAAATTTAGCTGTAAGTGTATCAATATAGTATCTTAGATATCTCAAAATATTTGAGATTTCCTTGTGTGTTTTTATGGTTTGTTGTTGCCCATCAAGATAGATCAATATATTCATATCAGTGTAAAACCACATATACATACACACATATTGCTATCTGAAAGGAATGTACATTGTGTCAGGTGTTAAGAAAAATCCAAATGTTGCAGATTTACAAATGTTAGCATCAGATTATACTGATTTCACAGGCGAAGAGCTAAATACAGGACAAGATAGATGGTGGTGAGGGAGAGGAAGAGAGGTAGAAAAAGAAAATCTCTTGAGTTACCTCCAGAATGGAAATAGCAATAATAATCCAAATTTGAATGGGTATACCACAAGTTGAAGCTCCTAGGTTTGTTATTTGGTCATAATACTTAAAACCTTTTTCTTGGGTATCAATTGTTGTTAACTGTGGAGTCCAAGCTTATGGCCGTCTGACTGTAATGTGTGTTACATGAACGGTTCTTGAGTTTACCATATTAACATTGTCATACCTGAGACTGACATACAGATACATTGTCTTAGGCCTTTGCTATAAAACATATATTCAAAACAAATAGTTGCTAGGCTGGCTACAGAATAAATTGATAGTATCCAGTTCTTTTAAGATAATTTTGAAAATTGTTGACAATTTAATTATACTTATCTGTTTTATCAGCTTTTCTTAGACTGTCTGACAAGAATAAGATCACAATAGACTTAAAAGTTGGACAGTTAAATTGCTTACAAATTAAAATATTGCTTTTAATTCTGATTATTAATTATTTGTAAAGATAAACCCATTGCAAGAAGCCTCAGGGTACATGCCAATTAAGTATTTTTAAGCCATAAAATTAAAAATAGCTGCAGCATGAGAATTTTAATTATCAATTGATGTCTCTTTGTCTGAAAAGTTAAATTTTATAATATGCCCTCAAGGTCATAAAAATAATGTCTCTGTAGAAAAAGTAGACAGGTAGTCAACAGCACTTATTGATCTCTCCTTCTGGGTAGAAGCTGTAGCCATGAACCTGGTAGCTTTTGAATCCTGAAAATGCAGTTTCTAGTTCTTAAACCTTACATGGAATGGATGTTTGAGAGTCATACAGGAGAACTGCCAGAAATGTGGCATGTTCCTGTACAGACAGGCAAAGTTTTCCTCCCTACTAAGTTTTACAAAATTTTTTTTGGCCTGCTTGGATGATACCTGCTACCACAATCCTAGTTATTAACTTATTTTTTAAGTATTTGCCAAAAAGACCAGTTGATCATAGTTGCTGAAGTGGTATACATTTTAACTGCAAATGTGGATCTAATGCCTTATATTTTCTCTGGATGGCCTAGCTAGGGGGGATTTACATGGTGTTTGAGTTAGTTTCCTCAGAAAGGAGCAAAAGATTCTGAATCTAATTTAAGCAAAAATCAATACAAAAGTGAAATATATAATTGGATGCATACTGTTCACTATATCAAAGGAAGTCTTAAAAACTAGGCTTTGGGTTGGAAAAAAACCAAGTGAGATCATCAATCTCAGCTATAAAACATAGCGCTGCTTTTCAGGGCATTGACATCATAATTAAATAGTTAGTTGTTTGTGACATTCTGTCCTTGTTTTAGTCCGTGTAAGACTTTAATGCCCAGGGCTATAGTTTGATTAGCTTGGTTGGTGCACAGGCAAACATTTAGTTGGGGCATGGCTTTGGAGCAGGTACGCTGATGCCACTCCTACAGAACTATGTGCAGTGGCAAATTGGTAGTGTAAACTTTACCAAGCAAAATCAGTGCTGCTACTAAAATATATTAGAAGAAAAAATTCAGAAATTTAGATAACCTCCAGATATATCTTTTTCTCAATATTTCTTTTCCATGAAAAGCTGGACTGAGCTATAATATTCCTCTCAAGAAAAAATGTTCCATTTACTATGAGCTGGGAGCCCATGTAGAGCACTTTAGAAGTGTGCTTTATAGGAGTAGAAAAAAATAAAAGTACTAATTCCATCCTTCTGGATAAGTATGGATAATTCTTAATATTAAATTATATTTACAGTATTTTCAGCTGACATTTGTATAATGATTAACCTAAGCCAATGAAGCAGAGACTTAACTTTTTCCTAGGCCTAAAGCTGGACTATATTTCCTAGCCTCAACCTCCTTTGCAGTCAGGTAGGCCATGGGTGGAAAGTGAAGATGAACTAAAAAGCCTCTTGATGAAAGTGAAAGAAGAGAGTGAAAAAGTTGGCTTAAAGCTTAACATTCAGAAAACTAATCATGGCATCTGGTCCCATCACTTCATGGGAAATAGATGGGGAGACAGTGAAAACAGTGTCAGACTTTTATTTTTTTTTTGGGCTCCAAAATCACTTCAGATGGTGATTGCAGCCATGAAATTAAAAGACGCTAACTCCTTGGAAGGAAAGTTAGGACCAACCTAGATAGCATATTAAAAAGCAGAGACATTACTTTGCCAACAAAGGTCCATCCAGTCAAGGCTATGGTTTTCCCAGTGGTCATGTATGGATGTGAGAGTTGGACTGTGAAGAAAGCTGAGTGCCGAAGAATTGATGCTTTTGAACTATGGTGTTGGAGAAGACTCTTGAGAGTCCCTTGGACAGCAAGGAGATCCAACCAGTCCATCCTGAAGGAGATCAGTCCTGGGTGTTCATTGGAAGGACTGATGCTGAAGCTGAAACTCCAGTACTTTGGCCACCTCATGTGAAGAGTTGACTCATTGGAAAAGACCCTGATGCTGGGAAAGATTGAGGGCAGGAGGAGAGGGGGACAACAGAGGATGAGATGGCTGGATGGCATAACCAACTTGATGGACATAGATTTGAGTAAACTCCGGGAGTTGGTGATGAACAGGGAGGCCTGGCGTGCTGCGATTCATGGGGTTGCAAAGAGTTGGACACGAACTGAGTGACTGAACTGAACTGAGGCCATGTGACTGCCTTTCAGTCAATGGAACTTGAGTCAAAGTGGTGGGAGCCACTTCCAAACTGGCCTGTTTAAATGCACCATATCTGTTCATCAGTGCATTTCCCTCTCCTGCCATCAATGAAGGCAACCCCCAGAGAAGTTTTGGAAACTACATGTTGAAGAGAGCAGCCCTGCCCATCACCAGGATCCTTTACTGACCACACTGAGCAACAGATAATCCTCTTTCGCCAGCTCCTTAGGTTAATATGTGAACAAGAAACTGAATATTTTTGTGAATAATTTTAGGCCTATTTGTTTCAGCAGCAATAGTTAACCTACTTAATAGTCCTCATACAATTTTACACTGTGAATTTAACTTTTTTCTAAACACTGATCTTACTGTCATTATACGTCTAAGAACTTTGTGAGTTATGAGACTAACCCCGCCGAAGCTAACTGCCAAACAATAGTGTCCAGACAGTGCTTCATGAAGGTGGCTTCCTGAATGATGCCCATACTTGTGAGTGATGTAATACACACAAGAGGATGGGTCAATTTGTTATGAGCACCTTTTATTTGAAAGGTTCCAGAACCTACTCTGTAGTCAGCAGCATCAGTCCACTAATGTTAGACTTACTTATGTTTCATAAGTAGCATTCATTCATAAGGTAGAAAACAAGAGTAAAGGGGACAGACAGCTACACTGTATCTTGCCAACAAGTAATTGAGTCTGTCACCCTTTTGCAAAACCCTTGCCACCCTGCATCATTTTCTTGACAAAGGAAAATACCCCCTTAGAAACAGTACTTAGCTAAAATTGCAGGGCAATATTATAAAGACTAAATATACTAATTCTTAACATTCCTTCTTCCTTCCTATCTCTACCACTAGCCCAACTGGTGTTGATAACAAAATGAGCAGACCACATGTGAAACCTCAGAGGATGATACAGGAGTTTGCACATAATTTTTTTGAAGAAAAACAGACTAAAATATTACTTATTTTAATATTTAGTATACATAGTGTTCCTGAATAGTCATTTTTCATTATTTTATTTGAAGAGCTAATTTTACTGGGAGAAATATTTTGAGGGAAAAAATCCCCCTTTTTTCTATCTCTTGTCTTCTCTGGGTTAAGATGATAGTATTTTTAACATCAAAACTAGAGAGAGCATTTGAGGCAGGAGGCTTCATTTGAATCCCCTGAAGCACAGGACTTGGCTCTGAGTTGCGGACTAGAACAGGATCTCCCAGTAACCAGCAGTGGTTCAGCACAGAGATGCTTGAGAAAAAGCTGTACCTGCCAGCTCACAGAGAGACAGTGGGCAGTTAAGAGATTGTCTTCTGCTTGGTCAGAGGCAAAGAAAAAGCTGTGCCTTCTGGTGAGTATCCCTTTGTCCGATCCAGGCTGACCATTTAATCTGATCACCAAGAGTGTGAAAGGGGATAATTTTTTGAAAGCTTCGTATGCTTGAGAGCACAAGGAACCACAGAAAGGAATAACAGACAGAACCCAGAGATCAGGTTGCTCACGCTAAAACAGTCATTGGAGCTGGCGCACAACAACCTTAACAACATGATAATATGAGCCCTCGAGGAGCACCAGTTAAGTTATTAAAATCATGGTATTAACATTTTGAGAACTGATTAAAGCATTTGGAAAACCAGGTCATCAGTATTCAGCACAATGTTACTGGCTTGGCAGATCATGTGAAATTAATACCACAGAACCCACAGGGCAAGATGGAGAAGGCATGTAATGGAAACAATAAGAAAGGCATAGAACAGCTGCCAGGCATAGAATACAAAAAATAATATGTGTTTCAGAAAAAGAAAAGGAATAGATAATATAAAAGAAATGATTACATAAATCAAAGAGGACAGAGAAAGAATCTAATCCAAAGAAAGATTCAAAAATCTCATCACATTAAGGCAAGACTAATTAAAAAATGCCTTCACTAGCCTAGTGAATATCTTAAATTCCAAGCATACAGTATTCCACAGTTGTCAGTAACTTACAAGTTACTTATAGAAGAAACAGCATTAGATAACAACAGCTTCTACCTGGTAGAAGTCAGTGGGATGGAGAAAAACAGAAAACAGTATACTCACACAAAAATTTTTTTTTTAGAGCAAAAGGAAAATATTTTAGGACAGGAAATTCTTTCATAGAGTTTATTATTCACTAGAGGAATACAGCTGAAAACCAGAAAACAGGGAAAAATAAATTTTGACACAATGCACTTACCTTAGTAGATGTTAATGAAAGCATGCTTGGTTGTTTAAATACACACTGCAGTGCCATGAGTGAGTACTTTAGGGGAAAAATCTAATGAACTGTAGTAAGATTATTAACGATAACACCAAGGAGCTGGATGGGGAGAATGGGGTGGAGAAATGAAGAGTCTTTACAGGTTCACTGTGAAAAGTGGGCTCAAGACTAGGTCAAAAAACCACAAGCAAACAGAAGAGTTAATGGAGATAGATGTAACAAAGTTGCCACTTTTTACATTGAGAGTAATATTAAAGGAAAATATTATTTAACGATAAGGGGATCTTGGAGAAAGTGGCTTTCATTACCATTAAAGATAGAAAATACCATATAATATAGGCAAGTAGGCTAATCATAGCAATTACACTTTAAAATCTTCATATTTTAGGATCAGGATTTTTTTGGGCTACCTATTCTATAAAAGTGGAAGTCCAAGAAGTAAAATGCAAAAGTGAGAATTTTTATTTCAGCTGTGTTCGTAGGAACAAATAAAACCTGGAAATATAAATGTCCATGAAGAGGGGGGGGTGGCTAAAATCATTGTGAAATCACCATATTTAAGATTCATATGAAGCTCCTAAAATAAACTATAAACATTTTATTTTTACTTAAAGATACATGTCAGATAAAGGTATGTACATACACTCTTGTTTCAAGGATTAAACAGAACCCAAAATGTATAGAGTTTGTGTATTATGAATTTTGTTTTAAAGGGATCTGGAATGACCCAGATAACCACAATAGTGTGATCACTCACCTATAGCCAGACATCTTGGAGTGCAAAGTCAAGTGGGCCTGAGGAAGAATCACTACAAAGCTAGTGGAGGTGATGAAATTCCAGTTGAGCTATTTCATATCCTAAAAGATGATGCTGTGAAAGTGCTGCACTCAGTATGCCAACAAATTTGGCAAACTCAGCAGTGGCCACAGGACTGGAAAAGGTCAGTTTTCATCCCAGTCCCAAAGAAGGGCATTGCCAAAGAATGTTCAAACTACCACACAATTGCACTCATTTCACATGCTAGTAAAGTAATGCTCAAAATTCTCCAAAGTAATGCTAAAAATAGCATGAATCGAGAGCTTCTAGATGTTTAAGCTGGATTTAGAAAAGGCAGAGGAACCAGAGATCAAACTGCCAACATCGACTGGATCATAGAAAAAGCAAGAGAATTGCAGAAAAAAACATCTACTTCTGCTTCATTGACTGTGCAATAGCATTTGACTATGTGGATCACAACAAACTGTGGAAAATTCTTAAAGAGATGGGAATACCAGACCACCTTACCCTGACTCCTGTGAAACCCATATGCAGGTCAAGAAACAACAGAACTGGACATGGAACAACAGGTTCCAAATTGGGAAAGGAGTATGTCAAGGCTGTATATTATCACCCAGCTTATTTAACTTCTGTGCAGAGTACATCATGTGAAATGCTGGGCTGGATGAAGCACAAGCTGGAATCAAGATTGCAGGGAGAAATATCAATAACGTCAGATATGCAGATGACACCACCCTTATGGCAGAAAGCGAGGAGGAACTAAAGAGCCTCTTGATGAAAGTGAAAGAGGAAAGTGAAAAAGTTGGCTTGAAACTCAACATTCATAAAACTAAGATGATGGCAGATGATGGCATCCGGTCCCTATTCATGGCAAATAGATAGGGAAACAACAGAAACAATGACAGACTTTATTTTCTTGGGCTCCAAAATCACTACAGATGGTGATTGCAACCATTAAATTAAAAGATGCTTGCTCCTTGGAAGAAAAGCTATGACAAACCTAGACAGCATATTAAAAAGCAGACACATTACTTTGCCAACAAAGGTCTGTCTAGTCAAAACAATGGTTTTCCCCGTAGTTATGTATGGATGTGAGAGTTGGACCATAAAGAAGAATTGATGAGCACTGAAGAATTGATGCCTTCAAACTGTGGTGTTGGAGAAGACTCTTGAGAGTCCCTTGGACTGCAAGGAGATCAAACCAGTCAATCCTAAAGGAAGTCAGTCCTGAGTGTTCATTGAAAGGACTGATGCTGAGGCTGAAGTTCCAATACTTTGGGCATCTGATGTGAAGAGCTGACTTTGGAAAAGACCCTGACATAGGGAGTGACTGAAGGCAGGAGGAGAAGGGGACGGCAGAGGATGAGATGGTTGGATGGCATCACTGCCTCAGTGGACGTGAAATTGAGCAAGCTCTGGGAGATGGTGATGGACTGGGAAGCCTGGCATGCTGCAGTCCATGAGGTTGCAAAGTTGTACAAAATGAGCAATTGAACAACAACAAGTTCTGGAGGAATGTTTTTCTGGCTTAAAACATGTTTCCAGAATTTTCTAAAGCATCATTCTGCTGCATTTCTACACAGACTTAGCACTGATAATGTGAAAAAAAGGTATTTTTAGATGGTTTTACATTATCAGATTTTCAACTCAATTCTTCCATATTTGTTACTGGTTTGTTAAATGTATGTGTGTGTGTATGTCTGTTTCCAATTTACACAAAACCACATTTTACTACTATTTGGAGTGACCTAAATTCATGTATTGGTATTTACTAGAACAGTATTTACCAGGGCTTCCCTGGTGGCTCAGATGGTAAAGAATCTGCCTGGAATGCAGGAGACCTGGGCTCAATCCCTATGTTGGGAAGAACCCCTGAAGAAGGCAACGGCAACCCACTCCAGTATTCTTGCCTGGAGAATTCCATGGCAGAGGGGCCTGGCAGGCTATGGTCCATGGGGTCACAAAGAGTTGGACATGACTGAGCAACTAAACAGACACCAGAACTGAAGAGTGTGTTTGTGTGTGCTGTATACACAAGTGTGTATATATATATATATATATATATATATATATATATATAATTGCAAAAACAGCTAAATATTGTCCTGTGTGTTAGTTGCTGAGTCATGTCGAACTCTTTTGCAAGCCCATGGACTATAGCCTGCCAGGCTCCTCTCTCCATGGAATTCTCCAGACAAGAATACTAGAGTGGGTAGCTGTTCATTTCTCCAGGGATCTTTCTGACCCAAGGATTCAACCCAGGTCTTCTGTGTTGCAGGCAGATTCTTTACCATCTGAGCCACAAAGGAATCCCAGGTATTGTCATAGTAGTGCTGCAAAACTGGATTAGACTCAAAATCTCAGATAAATTCAAATAACAAAGAATTCCTGAAATTGGCAGGGAATTATCTGATTGTGGTTTTTTCCTTTACTTGTATATTTTTCACCTACTTAAAATTTCCAGGAGGTTAAAAAGACAGTAATGTTATTTGAGGTTAACCAAATGATCTGGTTTCCAGGTGGATGGATAATTGATTAAAATCTATGTTTCAGTTAATAAACTATAATTGAATTCTACATAATTCTACTTTCTGTGGATAAGTGACTCAAGGTAACTATTTCTAATTTTTGATAACAATGAAGCATGGTTCAACATATTCAGTCAAATTGATTGAGAAAGCAAGTCACTTTTATGAAGTAATGTGCACCAGATTCAGTAAAATTAGTTGTTATAAACTTTTCTCACAGGAAGTATCGGCTTCCTTAAACTCTATTTTACTGTCTCAGATTTATTCAGATTTTCCCACAAATCTTTCAGAGTTTCTCTGTTTCTCCCTTTCATTCCAGAACTGTCTCATTAGATTTTTACAAATGAGTGAGCCAGTGATCAAGTGAACTGAAATAAATGTGATTTGTT
Organism: Dama dama; assembly: GCF_033118175.1. NCBI lineage: Eukaryota > Metazoa > Chordata > Mammalia > Artiodactyla > Cervidae > Dama > Dama dama. Next base: position 49,240,348 of record NC_083685.1, on the reverse strand, counting down.
TCAGTACTTCTCTTTCATTAGGCTAACATGCATTAGATTACTTCTGTTAATCCAAGTGTATAGAATTAAAGAAAGAAAAGACTTCTCTTTTAAAAAACTTGTGAAACTAAAAGTAGATTTGAACCAAACATCTATTATTATTCAAAGCACTGATGCAAATATGAAAGTGATATTTTCCCCCAATGTACTGTAACATATATGGTGATATCCAGTATTTAAACTTCATTTGCTAATGTTTGGATGCATATTAGTAAAAAATGTCTAAATCAAATCACTTATTAGCATAACAATTTTAGCATGTTAACTCAGTTGCTGCAATAAGTGACTATTTTAAGGCAAATGTGAATATGTTTAGATATAATTAGAAACAAGTAATCTTTTGAAAGGGCAAAAACTATAAAAGATAATACCTTTTACAAATTTTAAATATGGTTTAGCTCTCTTATTCAGATGATCTCAAAATTAATTGAAGAAATTTTATTTTTATCAATTTAGTAAAATTTTTTCTGCTTTTCTGTTATTGCCCTAAATATTTTAATGTTTGTGAATCATATCAGAAGGGTAGATGATGTGTTTCTAGAACTCTCTGGCCTTTAAATGAACAGATACTCATTGCTTTTGTTCCTTTTACTTTGAGAGGCCATTATAAATGTCAATGCATAATTTTATATAAATTTCTTATGAGATGCATATTTTTAATTTCAGTTTGTTTCATTTTCCATCATTATATCTCCAAAAGTAGTCCATGTTGGCAATTCAGTTTTAGAATAATGTAATTTTATTTAAGCCCATGGAATTATATAAAAACTTTCATAATTGATATTTATATTATTATAATAGGTTCACTTACCTGATTTTAGGGCTGACTTTTTTGCTTTTTCTTTACAAAAATAATACCTCACAAATATATATGCAAATATCAACTTTCTTTTATGAACTGGAAGTAAAAAACTGTACCTATCAATCATAGTTTACAATGGATACATGGTATTCCATGGCATGGATGGACTTTGATTTATATATTTTATTGATTATACATTTATCTTTGTTCTCTTACGAGCAAACATCCTTACATAAATGTCCCTGCATACTACATTTTTTTCTGAGTCATGAGTTTTTAATTTCTTAATTACAGGTAATAATCCTTAGTATTCTTAATTTAATATTGCCAGATAACATCCAAGATGGCTATCGCATTTTACATTACCCTCTGCTATAAGTGAGTATTCCCTTCTCCTTCAATCCCTGAGAGCAGTAGATGTTATAACTCATTCACTTTTGCCTTTCTGATGGGTGCTGAGTGATGTGTCCTGTACGTAATGTGTCATCATCAAATAGTCATTCTTTGGCTAACTGTGAGTTTGAATGTTTTAGGCATTTATTAGTTTGATACTTGCTCATCTGTGAATGCTTAGTTAACTTTTTTTTTGTATTGAGTTATTTTCCCATTCAGTTTGTATTAGTTCTGGGATTATTACCCATGTTACCCCTTTTTTCTCCCATATACACTGCAATTATTTAAATAATTTTTGACTACTTACTTCAGTAAGCAAAATGAAGAAACAATACAGTACTGGCACAAAAGCAGAAATACAGATTAAAGGAAGAGAATAGAAAGTCCAGCAATAAACCCATACACCAGTGGTCATCTAATCTCTGACGGAGAAGGAAGAATATATAATGGAGGAAACACAGATTCTTCCATAAGTGGTTCTGGGAAAATTGGACAGCTACATATAAAAAAATGAAATTAGAACACTCCATAACATCATACAAAAAAAATAGACTCAAAATAGACTAAAGGCCTAAATGTAAAGTTGGACACTATAAAAGTCTTGGAAGAAAACAAAGGGAGAAACTGACATAAACTGCAGCAAAGTCTCTCTGGACCCACCTCCTAGAGTAATGAAAATAAAAACAAAAATAATAAAATCGTACCTAGTTAAAAGATTTTGTTCAGCAAAGGAAACCCTAAACAAAACAAGACAACCTTCAGAATGTGAGCAAATATATGCAAATATTTGTAGCAACATGAAATAGACTCAGAATGTGTTATGCCAAGTTAAATAAGTCAAACAAATACCATATATCACTTATGTGTGGAATCTAAAAAATACAACAAACCAGTGAATAAAAGAAAAAAAGAGGCGGACTCACACATAAAGAGAAGAAACTAGCAGTTACCACTGAGGGTAGCTAATAAAGGAATTGGAAAACAGGATGTACAAACTATTGGGTGTAAGACCCAAGGATATACTGTACAACATGAGGAATATAGTCAGTATTTTGTAACAACTAAATGGAGTGTAATCTTTATAGAAAGATACATTTATGAGCATGAATATACCACTTTAAGTTTGTATGCTCCAGGTTAAAATGCAATATTCAATAAAAATTATTCAAATTTTATTTTAAAAAATAGTATTCCACATACTTATCTCCAAAAACATTTTTCAGAATATGAGTTTGAATAGATTAAGCATTCAGAAAAGTTTATACATTTTTAAATCATGTAGTTCAAAGTCAAAAGGTAGTAAGTGAAAGGTAAGCAAAAGTAGGAAGTCAAGAAACACCTGGAGTAACAGGCAAATTTGGCCGTGGAGTAAAGAATGAAGCAGGGCAAAGGCTAACAGAATTCTGCCAAGAGAACGCACTGGTCATAGCAAACACCCTCTTCCAACAACACAAGAGAAGACTCTGCACATGGACGTCACCAGATGGTCAACACCGAAATCAGACTGATTATATCTTTTGCAGCCAAAGATGGAGAAGCTCTATACAGTCAGCAAAAACAAGATGGGGAGCTGACTGTGGCTCAGATCATGAACTCCTTATTGCCAAATTCAGACTTAAACTGAAGAAAGTAGGCGAAATCACTAGACCATTCAGGTATGACCTAAATCAAATCCCTTATGACTATACAGTGGAAGTGAGAAATAGATTTAAGGGACTAGATCTGATAGACAGAGTGCCTGAGGAACTATGGACGGAGGTTCATGACACTGTACAGGAGACAGGGAGCAAGATCATCCCCAAGAAAAAGAAATGCAAAAAAGCAAAATGGCTGTCTGAGGAGGCCTTACAAATAGCTGTGAAAAGAAGAGACGCGAAAAGCAAAGGAGAAAAGGAAAGATATTCCCGTTTGAATGCAGAGTTCCAAAGAATTGTAAGGAGAGATAAGAAAGCCTTCCTCAGTGATCAATGCAAAGAAATAGAGGAAAACAACAGAATGGGAAAGACTAGAGATCTCTTCAAGGAAATTACAGATACCAAGGGAACATTTCATGCAAAGATGGACTCAATAAAGGACAGAAATGGTATGGACCTAACAATAGCAGAAGATATTAAGAAGAGGTGGCAAGAATACACAGAAGAACTGTTCAAAAAAAGATCTTCACGACCCAGATAATCACAAAGGTGTGATCACTCACCTAGAGCCAGACATCCTGGAATGTGAAGTCAGGTGGGCCTCAGGAAGCATCACTACAAACAAAGCTAGTGGAGGTGATGGAATTCCAGTTGAGCTGTTTCAAATCCTAAAAGATGATGCTGTGAAAGTGATGCCGTCAGTATGTCTGCAAATTTGGAAAACTCAGCAGTGGCCACAGGACTGGAAATGGTCAGTTTTCATTCCAATCCCAAAGAAAGGTAATGCCAAAGAAAGCTCAAGCTACCACACAACTGCACTCATCTCACACGCTAGTAAAGCAATGCTCAAAATTCTCCAAGCCAGGCTTCAGCAATATGTCAACCGTGAACTTCCAGCTGTTCAAGTTGGTTTTAGAAAAGACAGAAAAACCAGAGATCAAATTGCCAACATCTGCTGGATCATCAAAAAAGCAAGAGAGTTCCAGAAAAAAAGTCTATTTCTGCTTTATTGACTATCCCAAAACCTTTGACTGTGTGGATCACAATAAAATGTGGAAAATTCCGAAAGAGATGGGAATACCAGACCACCTGACCTGCCTCTTGAGAAACCTGTACGTAGGTCAGGAAGCAACAGTTAGAACTGGACATGGAACAACAGACTGGTTCCAAATAGGAAAAGGAGTACATGAAGGCTGTATATTGTCACGCTGCTTATTTAACTTATATGCAGAATACATCATGAGAAAGGTTGGGCTGGAGGAAGCACAAGCTGGAATCAAGATTGCCGGGAGAAATGTCAATAACCTCGATATACAGAGGATACCACCCTTATGGCAGAAAGTGAAGAAGAACTAAAGAGCCTCTTGATGAAAGTGAAAGAGGAGAGAGAAAAAGTTGGCTTAAAGCTTAACATTCAGAAAACTAAGATCATGGCATTGGGTCCCATCACTTCATGGGAAATAGATGGGGAGACAGTGGGAACAGTGGCAGACTTCATTTTTGGGGGCTCCAAAATCACTGCTGATGGTGATTGCAGCCATGAGGTTAAAAGATGCTTGCTCCTTGGAAGAAAAGTTATGACCAACCTAGACTGCATATTAAGGACCAGAGACATTACTTTGCCAACAAAGGTCTGTCTAGTCAAGGCTGTGGTTTTTCCAGTAGTCACGTATGGATGTGAAAGTTGGACTATAAAGAAAGCTGAGTGCCAAAGAATTGATGCTTTTGAATTGTGTTGGAGAAGACTCTTGAGAGTCCCTTGGACTGCAAGGAGATCCAGCCAGTCCATCCTAAAGGAGATCAGTCCTGGGTTTTCATTGGAGGGACTGATGTTGATGCTGAAACTCCAATACTTTGGCTGCCTCATGTGAAGAACTGACTCATTTGAAAAGACCCTGATGCTGGGAAAGTTGAGGGCAGGAGGAGAAGGGGACGACAGAGGATGAGATGGTTGGATGGCATCACCGACTCTATGGACATGGGTTTGAATGAACTCTGGGAGTTGGTGATGGACAGGGAGGCCTGGCGTGCTGTGGTTCATGGATTCGCAAGGAGTTGGACACAACTGAGCGACTGAACTGAAGTGAAGTAAAAGGAATGCATCTCTAGTATTGCATGCTCACTCACTTCAGTCGTGTCCGACTCTTTGCAACCCTATAGACTGTATCCCCTCTCCATGGGATTCTGCAGGCAAGAATCCTGTTGTGGGTTGGTATTCCGCTCTCCAAAGAATCTTCCCAACCCAGGGATCAAACCCACATTCTCTTATGTCTCCTGCATTGGCAGGTTGGTTCTTTACCACTAGCACCACCTGGGAAGCCCGTATTCTTTTTTTAATACTTTTAAAATATTACTGTGAAAGTGAAGTTGCTCAATCGTGTCTGCCTCTTTGCAACCCCTACACTGTAGCCTGCCAGGATTCTCCGTCTTTGGGATTTACCAGGCAAGAATACTGGAGTGGATTGCCTTTCCTTCTCCAGGAGATCTTCTTGACCCAGGGATTGAACCCTGGGTTCTCCTACTCTGCAGGGATGGGCTTAGGCAAATAGATATGTTATAGGAAAAATACTGTGATAAATTTAATAATCATATTGGAAGAAGCAATGTGTTCAATTTTAAACATCACGGTAATTAAACTTTCCATTTATTGCTGTGGAATTTTAAACTGTTGAGCTTACTATAATTATAGTGAAAAATTGAACACAATTATATGTACTTTAATAATTGATATCAGTGTATCCTCTTAACTCTATGGAATGTTGAGGCAGTTAGAAGAAAAAGTTCGTATTGGGAGCTTTGTGCTTATAAATCTATATAAAAGATAAAATTTCAGGACAGTTGTTATTTGACCTTGAATACTAATAGTGAGAGTATTTTATGCCGATTTTACTTACTGGAGAAAAACTTTCAAGTTCTTAGAAGTTGATGCAGTTCATTTTAGTAGTATTTAGTGACACTTTGCTACGGCCTGAATCTCCCAAGAACATCTACCTCAAATTTTGAGCAGTATTTTATTGATCCAATCTTCAAAATAAGAAACATCATTTAGTAACAAAAAGTATTTCAAAGAACACTATGTTTCTTGATATTTCTAGATGATATATAAATACAGTGATTTATTTGACACAAAAGAAGGCATCAGTAACAAGTTGACTTAGAGTCCAGGTGAATAGAAACACAAAGTGGTGAACATCATGGCAACATTTCTAAAATTATTCATAGCATTGTTCACACATCTGCTCAAAGGAAACATTTTTTAGACTTGACTAAGATTGAAGACAGGCTTTCCAGGTGGCAATGCAGAAGACTTAAGAGACCTGAGTTCGATCCTTGGATCAGGAAGATCCCCTGGAGCAGGGGGTGGCAACCCACTCCTGTATTCTTGCCTGGAGAATCCCATGGACAGAGGGACCTGACAGGCTTCAGTCCACAGGGTCGCAAAGAGTCAAACACTACTGAAGCAACTTAGCAAGCATGCATGAATGCACCTAATTAAGATTGAAGAAATAATCATTTTTATAAGGACAAGAAAAGTCCCAATGACCAGTGGAATCACTAGTAAAATGCAACACATTGCCATCAATACTCTAAGTTATTATTTTATTCAAAATTTTATATAGATGTTCACATATATGTGTATAAAGAAATTCATGGTATCCTTGTTTCTAATAGCAAAAGTAAAAATTAAACAAACTATACTATATCCATGAAATAAAACTTTACACATCTGTAATATTAAAATGAAAAAAAGGTGCACCTAAAGAGAAAAATATGGACATACAAAAGGTATTAAATGCTTAGGATGTCTGGGTATGTAAGGAAGATGATGAATGGCAGAGAAGCCTTATGTTAATTTTCCTGATTCATGATTTGTATTACTTTGGAATTTAAAGAACGAGTTGGCCACAATTTTATATGTGTGTATGTATATATACATTATATATATATGTATGTATCTGGCTATGAGAATGCAGACATTTTGTTGATTATTTTGTTCCCTAATATTAAGAGCTGTAATCTGTATGTTAATGGTATTTTAATAAAGTATGGAGTATGGACTACTCTGCAGATATATTCCTTTACCAGAGACTAAAACATAAATCATCACTCTGCTCATCATGACCTATGGGTTTTAGTGGGTCACAGTATAAATAGAATTTGTGAAAAGTATAGATGTCACAACAATATAAATGACAGACACAGACAACAGAATTATGGGTTACAAAGAAAAGGTTTACATTTTCCCCTAAACTCGAGGTGACTACAAATGCCCACTATGATCTATACTTAGCTCCCATTGCCATTTCATCCATAAGCTTTAGTGATAAACAGTTTTCTATTCCTCAACACAATATGACCACATTTTATATCTTTGACCTAAGTTGCCTATGCTAACATTTCAGAAAATCTCCTCCTCCTCCTACTTCATACTGAAGTTGAGTGTTCTCTTTTCTCTGAACTCTACTCTGATTCCAAGATAGAAATACTTGCCTAGGCAGGACGCTCCCTCCCATCCCACCCTGTGCATACATGCACACTGTTGTAATTATCTGTAACTGATTTAGCAGTTACTTAGGGACAGAAGTGATCTTTCAGTTTATTGCTTCTCAGAAAACGTCACAGTACCTAATACATACTTTTCATTCATAAAATCAAACAAATCAAGTAGACTGAATGAATAAATGAACATTATTACTGGTTACCATCTTCTCAATGTTCACAATTTTGGTTGTATTTGAGCTACATGGCTATTAGCATAGAATCCCTTTCTTGTTTACTGATACATGAATATATACTATCTCCTTTTTGTCCAGATCAAAAATGTGTTTAAGGAGATGAAAAAAAAAGAGCAATTTGTACAAGATCACAGTTTGATGCCAGAATTAGGTGTTCCTTTTAGTACGTTTTAAGTATTCTACCAAATATCTGCCTTTATTTCTAGTTAGTAAGAATTTTAAATTTATACAGAATTAGAATAACACCTTTCCTTTACTAATATGCATTATATCCAATATAGGTTCTGGTAGCTTTTATAACTAACTGAACTAGTTATTCAGAATCATAAGTTTAATATAAAATATATCCCATGATTTAATTTTTTGCAGAGAAAATTGCACAATTTCAGGTATAGTTTCTAGAAAAATGTTAATTTCTAAGAATGTTACAAATAGTATTGCCATGTTATAAAGCTGGTAACTTTTGAAATTAATAAACCATGATATTGCAGTGGCTTAACAATATGTATTTACCCTGTGTACATGTGTGTGAGAGAGAGAGTGTGTGTGTGTGTGTACTGTAGGTTTTTCTTATAAGCTTTAACTTTCCTTATCTGTTTGACTTTACTCTGTATGATGTTTTAGAAACTAGACTCATTTCTTCTAGTGGGTTCTATAAACACTTAATATTCCTAGTTTTAATTTTCAGAAGTGAGACAAACATAATAATAACAAACACTACTCATTGCTTTTACTTCATTTACTGATCTTTTCTTCTGCAATACTGTTTTTTATCTCAGTATATTTTTCATCTCAGGCATTATTATTTTCATGTCAAGAATTTCCATTTGGATTTTTTTTGACATCTTACATGGCTCTACTTACATCTTAAAATACATGGAGTGCAATCTAATACTTGTCTTAATGCCCACCCCTGCTGGTTTTAACTGTTTGCCTTTTCTCATCATACATCATATTTTCCTATGCCTGGTAATTTTTTACTGGGTCCCAGTCATTATATTTTGCCTTGTTTGTGTTGGATATTTTTGTATTTCTATGTTTTGAAGCCTTGTTCTGATATACAGTTAAACTACTTGGAAACAGTTTGAACATTTCAGATCTTGCTTTTCAAGATGCATTAGGCAAGTCAACAACAACATTTAATGCAGAGCTGATTATTCCTCCATGACCTCGGTAAGACTCTTCAATGTATTCTACTCACATTCCCTTGACTTACAAGGTCTTCCAGCCTGACAGGTAGGAGCAGGCACTGGCCCTATGTCATGCCACATGCTTTTCCTCTAATGCTTTGGATGGTTCTTCAACCACAGACAGTTTCCCCACAGGCATATTCTGATGACTTTATGATAAAAACTTGAGTGGAGACCCTGTACACATCTTGAATACCACTGTTTATAAACTAAAATCATGGCATCCGGTCCTATCACTTCATGGCAAATAGATGGGGAAACAGTGGAAGTGCTGGTTGACTTTATTTTTCTGGGCTCCAAAATCACTGCAGATGGTGATTGCAGCCATGAAATTAAAAGACAGTTACTCCTTGGAAGGAAAGTTATGACCAACCGAGACAGCATATTGAAAAGTAGAGACGTTGCTTTGCCAACAAAGGTCCTTCTAGTCAAGGCTATGGTTTTTCCAGTGGTCATGTATGGATGTGAGAGTTAGACTATAAAGAAAGCTGAGTGTAGAAGAATTGATGCTTTTGAACTGTGGTGTTGGAGAAGACTCGAGAGTCCCTTGGACTGCAAGGAGATCCAGCCAGTCTATCCTAAAGGAGATCAGTCCTGGGTGTTCATTGGAAGGACTGATGTTGAAGCTGAAACTCCAATACTCTGGCCACCTGATACGAAGAGCTGACATTTGAAAAGACCCTGATGCTGGGAAAGATTGAGGGCAGGAGGAAAAGGGGACGACAGAGGATGAGATGGTTGGATGGCATCCCCGACTCAATGGACATGGGTTTGGGTGGACTCCGGGAGTTGGTGATGGACAGGGAGGCCTGGCAATGCTGTGGTTCATGAGGTCACAAAGATTCGAACATGACTGTGACTGAACTATTTTATCTGTTTTTTTTATTTTTTTATTTTTTTTATTTCAGGTTTAGGACAGTTGTTTTCTCAGCACAGTATATCCACTCCTTAATGCTCCACTTTTGGCTGGTGGCCCAGATAAAACTGAAGTGCTAGAGTATCTATAGTTGCTAAAAAACATCTACATCAGAGATCTCTTACAATAACAGATAGGTACCTTGGTGGTATCTCTTTTCAGGGAAGCTGGCTGAGCTGTGTCTGGTGGAAGGAAGGCCATCACCATGGTGCCATGTGGTCAGTTTCCTGACCGCAATCAACTCAACTGTTAGAAATAATGTTTTTAAGAATGTCATCTGTGAGATCTAAATAACATATAGCTCTTAAAATATTAGACAGACAGACTGGTAGAGCAAAGACTAAACCAAATCTATCTTCTACTTTTTTGGTTCAAAGATGTATAATTTTGCTTCTTTGGTCATTGGCTTTCTCATATGTAAATATGGGAGGTTGAATTTTGTGATCTGAGATTTCATATTAGTTTTAAATATTTTACTAATTCTGACAGTTTTCCAAAGCATGTGGTTGCAATATCTAAAGTAATTCTACTTCGGAAATGTAGCACTTTTAAAAATTTGCTGTAAATGCTATATTTTCAGTAATAATCCTATTATTGAAAGGCAGTATCTATGTCTCCTGCCATTGTGTGTGAATGTACTTACAACCTTCTCAAGCAGTAGAATGTGACAGAAGTTACACTGTGTAATTTTTAAGACCAGGTCATAAAAGGCCACGCACATGCAGCTCCCGTGTTATTTGTGGTAACATTTATGCTGTAGCCCTCAGCTGCTATGTAAGACATTTACATAGAGGGCTCCAAACCACATAGCAAAGTCTTGTATAGATAGTCTTATTGAGAATTTTAGCATAGTTAAACCTTTGTATTATTCTAGCCTGGGCACTAAACATGTGAATGAAGTTAATTCCAGATGATTTCAGATTTCATATATGCCCAGTTGAGGTTCCAGACACAGTAGGGAGTAAACAGGTTTCATTGGTTTCCTGTCCAAATCCCAGACCCACAGAATTTATGAGAATAAAACTTCATGCCAGAAATTTATGGGTCTTTTGCTATACAATAGTAACTGGAAGAACAGTTATGAAAGAAATTAGAATTATCACTTTACTGAATTGATACATTATATAGAGTTAAATTTAAAGTAAAATTTCTCCTTTCAACTGCAACCTACAAATTTTTATATAATTAAGATAACCTTAGGGATAGCCCTTAAGGGCTTTAAATTGCAAGATTTAAATGTTCACTTTTAAAGTTAGATTAAAAATAATAGCATAATGAAAGGGAAATAGCTTACAGGCTGTGTAAGCATTTTTTATCCTCATAAAGTTGCAAGACATGATATGACTATTAAATAGAATATTGTGTTGAGCTAGAAAGTACAATATACATTGTGGCTATCCTGAAAGTTTGAGTGGATTACAGCTGGAAACTCGTTAGGAAAAACCAAGTGACATAGTATATCATTACATGTATTACTAGGAACTGATAAACAGCCGGTGCTTCATTTTAAAAAAAATAACATAGTATAAAAATAACAGGAACCACATCAAGGCAATGAGAAAACATGTGCATAGTTACTGCAGTACAGCCAACTGAAGAGAGATTTTATATCAGGAGTTTTTTATTCATCTCTTAGGGGTTTTTGAAATTTAAAAAATGTTTCTCAATAATTTCCCTAATAACTTTACATGGAAATTTAAATTGAGATGTTTAACTCAATGAATTTCTTTTGCACATATGACTCACAAAATTTACAAGTAAATGTAGAGTCACTTAAAATCTCAATATGGTTATAGATGAAGGGCTGAAAAATAAATAGAAACCTTTCATGAAATAGTGTTCATTACCAGATAACACTGACTTTTGCTAAATCATGTATGTCAGGCTTTGAAAGTATCAATACCAAGGAATATTTTTTGAGGCTGTTGGAGACCCCTTATTTGTACACATTTTCACTTTGGCAAGCTTTTTATTTTATTATATTGACTATCTTATAGGGTATGAAATGTTTACTATCTTATTTAGTTTCTAGTTCTTTACCTCACTACAGCATGTTAACTTGCAGTCATACAGTTTCTATTAATTCCACATATACTATATTTAGACCTAAAGTACACCATTAGATTTTGAGACATTCATGGGCACAGCCTGTCTCATGCCTCTTTTGGATCCCATAGAATAAAAAGACATTGTGTCTTCCCCATTTAGGCACTAAAAAATAAGTATTGGGATGAAGGAAGGAGTATATAAATTCAAAATGTGTTACATTATTTTTTAACCACATTTTTAGTTGATGTATAATTTACAATGTTGTGCTAGTTTCAGGTGTATAGCAAAGTGATTCGATTTATGTATGTGTGTGTGTGTGTATATACACAGACACATATATATTTTAAATTCTTTTCCATTACAGGTATTACAAGATACTGAGTATAGCTCCCTGTTATACAGTAGGTCTTTGTTGTTTATTCCGTATATAGCAGTGTGCATACGTTAACCCCAAATGCCTAATTTATGCCCCCGCCTGCTGCTGTCCCCTTTGGTAAACATAAGTGTGTCTTCTATGTCTGTAAGTCTATTTGTTTTGTAAATAAATTCATCTATCATTTTTTTTTAGATTCCATTTGTAAGTGGTATCATATCATATCTGTCTTTCTGTGTATAACTTACTTCACTTATTATAGTCATCTCTACATCCATCCATGTTTGCTGCAAATGGCATTATTTCACACTTTTTTATTTCGGCTGAGCATTTATTCCCACCACCTGTTTTTATATTTGAATATTTCTTTGATGTATGTTATGTTTTATAATGTAATGTAAATGTTTATAACATAATATTAAATGTGAACCTATGAAAGCCAGCTCTATAATACCCAGATTAGAGACTGAGAAAAATGGGCTATATCTGGGAGGCAGTAGGAATTTAGAGAGAAGCCAGAAGAATTTATTTTTCCCCGCATGAGTATATATGCTGCTCAGCATACTTCCCAAAAGAGAGGTTAAATTTATGTTAAATCACATGTACCCATTCTTTTGATCTCACTTATAATTAAGAAAGAAGATGTCTAACAGTTGTAAACTTGGAAAATAAAATGCCTTAGCATCCAAGGCTTTTGCTGTCTTCCTATTGCCAGCCAATGACTTATGTTAAATTGCAACAAGGTTGAAAGAGAAGTCACAGTACTATTATGTATTATGTATTAGTCATAATACTGTCATTGAAAAGTTATTTAAAATAACTGAAAAAATACAGTCAGCAAAAATAAGTCCTGGAGCTAACTATGGTTCAGATCATGAGCTCCTTATTGCAAAATTCAGAATTAAATTGAAGAAAGTAGGGAAAATCAATAGGCCATTCGGATATGACCTTAATCAAATCCTTTATGATTATACAGTGGTGGTGACTGATAGATTCAAGAGATTGGATCTGGCATAAAGAGTGTATGAAGAACTACGGATGGAGGTTCGTAACACTGTATGGGAGGTAGTGACCAAAATGATTCCAAAGGAAAAGAAATACCAAAGGCAAAGTGGTTGTCTGAGGAGGCTTTACAAATAGCTGAGGAGAGACGCACAACTGAACGCAGAGTTCCAGAGAATAGCAAGGAGATAAGAAAGCCTTCTTAAGTGAACAATGCAAAGATAGAGGAACATAGCAAAATGGGAAAGACTAGAGATTGCCTTAAGAAAACTGGAGATATCAGAGGAACATTTCATGAAAGGATGGGCACAATAAAGGACAGAAACAGTAAGGACCTAACAGAAGCAGAGCTTAAGAAGAGATGGCAAGAATGCACAGAAGAACTAAACAAAAAAGGTCTTCATGACCTAGATAACCACAATAGTGTGGTCACTCACCTAGAGCCAGACATCCTGGAACATGAAGCCAACTGGGTCTTAGGAAGTGTTATTACAACCATAGCTAGTGGAGGTGACAGAATTTCAGCTGAAGTATTTAAAATCCTAAAAGATGATGCTGTTAAAGTGCTGCACTCAATATGTCAGAAAAACTGGAAAACTCAGCAGGGCCCAAGGACTGGAAAAGGTCAGTTTTCATTCTAAACCCAAAGAAAGATAGTACCAAAGAATGTTCAAAATACTGTACAGATGCACTCATTTCACATGCTGGCAAGGTAATGTTCAAAAGCCCTCAAACTAGGCTTCAACAGTACATGAACTGAGAACTCCCATATGTACAAGCTAGATTTAGAAAAGGCAGAAGAACCAGAGATCAAATTGCCACATTCACTGGATCATAGAAAAAATAAGAGAATTCCAGAAAAACATCTACTTCTGCTTCACTGACTATGCGAAAGCCTTTGACTGTGTGGATCACAAAAAACTAGAAAATTCTGAAAGAGATGGGAATACCAGACCACCTGACCTGCCTCTTCTGAAACCTATATTCAGGTCAGGAAGCAACAGTTAGAACTGGACATGGAACAACAGCCTGGTTCCAAATAGGAAAAGGAATACGTCAAGTCTGTATATTGTCACCATGCTTATTTAACTTATATGCAGAATACATCATGAGAAATGCTGGGCTGGAATCAAGATTGCTGGGAGAAATATCAATAACCTAAGATATGCAGATGACACAATCCTTATGGCAGAAAGTGAAGAGGAACTAAAAAGCCTCTTGATGAAAGTGAAAGAGAGTGAAAAAGTTGGCTTAAAGCTCAACATTCAGAAAACTAAGTTCATGGCATCTGGTCCCATCACTTCATGGGAAATAGATGGGGAAACAGTGGAAACAGTGTCAGACTTTATATTTTGGGGCTCCAAAATCACTGCAGATGGTGATTGCAGCTTTGAAATTAAAAGATGCTTACTCCTTGGAAGGAAAGTTATGACCAACCTGGATAGCATATTAAAAAGCAGAGACAACCCTTGGCCAACAAAGGTCTGTCTAGTCAAGGCTATGGTTTTTCCAGTGGTCATGTATGGATGTAAGAGTTGGACTGTGAAGAAAGCTGAGTGCCGAAGAATTGATGCTTTTGAACTGTGGTGTTGGAGAAGACTCTTGAGAGTCTCTTAGACTGCAAGGAGATCCACCCAGTCCATCCTAAAGGAGACCAGTCCTGGGTGTTCATTGGAAGGACTGATGCTGAAGCTGAAACTCCAATACTTTGGCCACCTGATGCGAAGAGTTGACTCATTGGAAAAGACCCTGATGCTGGGAGGGATTGGGGGCAGGAGGAGAAGGGGACGACAGAGGATGAGATGGCTGGATGGCATCACTGACTCGATGGACATGTGTTTGAGTAAACTCCAGGAGTTGGTGATGGACAGGGAGGCCTGGTGTGCTGCAGTTCATGGGGTCACAAAGAGTCGGACACGACTGAACAACTGAAGTGAACTGAATCATCTCCTTCACTGGGCAAAAGGAAAACAACACGAGACTTCCTCTTGATGGTGGTGGCAGGCCAGCCTGTGTTTTTGCTTCCAAGTTTAAATTCCTTTGCCATACTCCTTTATGGTCTATATAAATTCAGGCTTTTAGCATTTCTACACATGTTATGGAACATGTAGACTCTTTAAAGGAAATGCTGAATTTTTATTTACCCTTTCATATGTTGACAAGTGTCTGTGAGTTTAGTATATAGAAGGATCCTGAACCCACAGGCCATGGACTGGTACCCACCTGGGGGGAAGTAGTGGGTAAGCGAGCAAAGCTTCATCTGCATTTACAGCCCTTCCCATCGCTCACATTACAGCCTGAGCTCTGCCTCCTGTCAGCATAGGAGTATGAACTGTAGCCCTAAAATCAAGGAAGGATATCCTGATATTGTCACAAAATAGAAATAAGGTACACAATAAATGAAATGTTCTCAAATCATCCTGAAACTATCCTCCCTGCCCCCGTACATGGAAAAACTGTCTTCCACAAAACCACACCCTGGTCCCAAAAAGGTTTATTCCTGCAATGATGCATTAGGAATAGAAAACCAGTATCTTACAGTCTAACTAAAGAGATGGTCATTTGATATCTATTAAGAGCAAGGACTCTGAATTCAAACTACCTGGGTTGATATAGAAACATTTCCTTCCCTTTTGATCTAGCAAAATTTATTCCAGAGCCTCACTTTATAACTAGTATCTGGTCATAAGTTAGTTCTTACCTACTCAAGGTGGCTAGGAAATTTTTCTATAGTATAACTGAAATAATGTCAAAAGAATGCCAAAACACTTGTTAGGAAGAAGGCATGTAGAAGATTGTCCCAGGAAGAGGATGTGTATAATTGCTGTGGTGCAAAAGAAGGCCAGAAAGGCTGGAGAGGAGATGGGCATGGCGCAACTGGGGTTAGTATGGATAAGTCACGAAGAACATGCTAGGCTTTTTGGTCAGATCAAGATGTTTGAGTCTATCTTGAGAGAAATGAAAGGACATTTAAGGGCTCTACAGAGAGGAAATTTACATTTCAAAATATCTTCTTACTTTGTATTGATGGATTCAGGTAGGTCATTTTGTGGGAATTGGCACAACTGCAGCTCATCAAATTTACCTGGTTTTTTAAGTAAAGCTTTACTGGTATACATACATGGCTTTGTTTATTTATATACTTGTTGTCTGTGACTGCTTTTGTGTTACAACAGTCGTGACAATGACAATCTGACCAAATAGCTAAATATATTTACTGTCTGGCTCTTTACAGAAAAAGTTCTGTACAATTTTAATGGTACAGGTAAGTTACAATGGTTGTTGGGGTTGAGGGGAAAAATAATTCAATTTATGTGGTATTTAAATGGTAAAGAGTACATGATGAACAGATTGAACATGGAGGATAATAGTGACCACAGTGTCATAGTTTATTCCTACCTTTCAGGCTTACATAATTAGATGGATCATGGAATTAATGTTTGAGACAGGTGGACACTGAAATAGGACCTGATCTATTACATGGGTCAGTGTTCAAATATTTAAGCTTTACAAAAGGAAAAACAGAAAGTTTACACTCCAACTTCCCCATGTGGTGTCTATTGAGAAAAATGATAAAGGTATCATTAGGCCATTAGCCATCATGGGTCTTTGCAATATTGTTGACTGACTTTATTTTCAACATTTATTGTAAAAACCAAAAATAAGATTGGAGAATAACCACTCCTTTAATCCTATCAATGTTGTTACATTTAAAGTGTTTCTCTTATGATTGTATACAATTGTGGGGCACATTTCTTTGTGTTTTGGTTGGAACGTTTAATCCATTTGTATTTAATGAAATTATTCCTATGTTTGTGTTTAAGCATTCTTATTATGCTATTATTTTTCTTTTTGTCTCATCTGATTGTTTCCTTTTCCTACCCCTTTCCAGCCTTATTTTGGGTTAACTGAATATTTTTATATATCCTTTTAACTCCTCTAATTGCTTTTTAGCTCTATCTCTTTGTACTGTTTACTTAAGCATTTGCTCTAGGGATTACATTGTGCATTATTAACATCTGAATCTATTTAGACTTATAATTGTTCTCTACTTCATGTAAAATATAAGAACCTTAAATGATATAATTTTACTTACTGTTCTTGTTATTTATGATATGCTTGTCATAAATTTTATGTGTACTGTGTTCATTATACATTATAGAATACCATGTAATTATTTTTGCTTCATTTAGCTGGTGTTTTACATTTGTTTTTGCAACCCATATTTTTATTTCATTCTAAAATTCTTTTAAGCATGTCTATGTTATAGATCTACTACAGTTAAATTCTCTCAGCTTTATTAATAAAAATTTTAGTTTAGAAGCTGTTGAAAGAAATTGAGGAAGATATAAATAAAAAGAAAGATATTCTGCACTCATGAAAAATTAATATTGTTAAAATGCCCATACTACCCAAAGTAATCTACAGATTCAATGCTATTCCTATCTAAATTCCAATGACGTATTTCACAGAAACAGAACAAACTATACCCAAATTTCTACAGCACCACAAAGCTCTGGCATAGCCAAAGCAATCTTGAGAAAGTAATTAGCCTCCAACTAATAAAAACAAATGAAAAAAAAAAAAAAAGAAACAAGGCCAGAGGCATCACACATACTAATTTCAAACTGTATTACAGAACTGTTGCAGTCAAAACAATATGGTACTGACATAAAAACAGACACATATTATCAATGAAACAGAATACAGAGCCCAGATATAAACACACACATATATGGCCAAGTAACTTATAAGAAAGGAGCCAAGAATATACAATGAGGAAAGGACAGTCTCTATAACAATTGGTGTTGTGAAAACTGGATAGCCACATGCAAAAGACAGAAACAGAACTAGTATCTATACCATATACAAAATCAACCTCAAAATGGATGAAAAGCCTAAACATAAGATCTGAAACCATAAAACACCCAGAAGAAAACATATTATTGGCAATAATTTTGTGGATTTGATCCCAACAGCAATGACAACAAAAGCAAAAGTGGTAAAACAACAAATTAAATAGCTCTCCACAACAAATAAACCAACCAACCAACAAACAAAGAAAACCTATAGGAGAAAATATTTGCAAACCATTTATCTGATAAGGGGTTAATACCTTAAGTATTAAAGAACTCATACAACTCAGTTTAAAAAATTAAAAATAGCCAAAGGATCTGAAGGGACATATTTTCAGAGAAGACATACAGAGGCCAGCAAGTACCAATCCTGAGGGAAATGCAAATCACCTTACACCTGTTAGAATTTTTGTTGTTGTTCAGTCGCTCAGTCGTATCTAACTCTTTGCAACCCCATGGACTGTAGCACACCAGGCTTTCCTGTCCTTATCCATCAGTCTCCTATGTCCATGAGATTTCCCAAGCCAAGAATACTGGAGTGGGTTGGCTTCTCCAGGGGATCTTCCTGATCCAGGGATCAAACCCAGGTCTCCTGCATTGTGGGTGGATTCTTTACTGACTGAGCCACCAGTGAAGCCTGCAACACTTAACTAAATTTATTTATTTATTTTTTTAGATGATACACAAGTTTTTTATTTTTTAAAAATATACTTCCTGCCCCTATACATGTATAGCTTCTACTATTATCAACATCCTCCAGCAGAGTGGTACATTTGTTACAATGGATAAACTTACTCTAACACATTACAATCATTATACAATTAGAATGCTGTAACATTCTAGGGGTTTGGACAGATATATAATGATACATATTCATCATTATAATATCATTTTATTGCCGTGAAATTCCTCTGTGCTCCGCCTACTCATCTTCCTGCCTTCAACCTCTGGCAACCACTGATCTTTTTACTGTTTCCCTGTTTTTGCTTTTTCCACAATTTCATACAATTGGGATAAAAAAGTATGTCGCCTTTTCAGATTGGCTTCATTCACTTAGTAATATGCACTCAAGTTTTCCTCCATGTCATTTTATGGTTTGACAGCTTATTTTTAAATTTGTAGGATAATATTTCACAGCCTGGAAGTAGCACAGTTTATTGATTCTTTTACCTACCGAAGGACATCTTGGTTGCCTCCAAGATTTGGCAATTTCTAATAAATGTACTATAAACATCCACATGT
Source organism: Dama dama (assembly GCF_033118175.1). Taxonomy (NCBI): domain Eukaryota; kingdom Metazoa; phylum Chordata; class Mammalia; order Artiodactyla; family Cervidae; genus Dama; species Dama dama. The sequence continues at coordinate 49,221,116 of NC_083685.1, read as the reverse complement.
AGGTTTTTGTGTAGATATGTCTGTTTTTAGCTTCTTTGGGTAAATGCACAAGGAGTGCAAGTACTGATTTGTATGGTAAGAAAATGTTCAGTTGTATAAGAAACTTTCAAACTATATTCCACTTTGGTTGTACCATTGTACATTCGCATCAGCAATGAATGAGAGTTCTGGTTGCTCCATATCCTTACCAGCATTTGATGTTATTTGTGCTCCAGATCTTGGCCATTCTAATAGGCATATAGTGATATCTTATTGTTGCTTTAATTTGTGTTTCATTGGTGACGTATGATATAGAGTGTCTTTCCAGATGCTTGATGCCTGCATCTCTTCTTTTGTGAGATGTTTAAGATTTTGGCTCATTTTAAAAATACTTCTATTTGTTAATGTATCACATTGATTGATTTCTGTATATTGAACTGTCCTTTCATCCCAAGGATAAATCCTACTTGATCATGCATGGTTTATGATCCTTTTAATGTATTGTTGAATTTGGCTTGCTAATATTTTGCTGAGGATTTTGCATCTATGTTCCATGATAATATTGAATTTTCTTTCTTTCTTCCCTTTTTTTTTATTATTATTATTATTTTTTTTTTCCAGTGGGTTTTGTCATACATTGATATGAATCAGCCATGGATTTACATGTATTCCCAATCCCGATCCCCCCTCCCGCCTCCCTCTCCACCCGATTCCTCTGGGTCTTCCCAGTGCACCAGGCCCGAGCACTTGTCTCATGAAAAGATGCTCAACATCACTCATTATTAGAGAAATGCAAATCAAAACCACAATGAGGTACCATTACACGCGAGTCAGGATGGCTGCTATCCAAAAGTCTACAAGCAATAAATGCTGGAGAGGGTGTGGAGAAAAGGGAACCCTCTTACACTGTTGGTGGGAATGCAAACTAGTGCAGCTGCTGTGGAGAGCGGTGTGGAGATTTCTTGAGAAACTGGAAATGGAACTGCCATATGACCCAGCGATCCCACTTCTGGGCATACACACTGAGGAAACCAGATCTGAAAGAGACACGTGCACCCCAATGTTCATCGCAGCACTGTTTATAATAGCCAGGACATGGAAGCAACCTAGATGCCCATCAGCAGATGAATGGATAAGGAAGCTGTGGTACATATACACCATGGAATATTACTCAGCCATTAAAAAGAATTCATTTGAACCAGTCCTAATGAGGTGGATGAAGCTGGAGCCCATTATACAGAGTGAAGTAAGCCAGAAAGATAAAGAACATTACAGCATACTAACACATATATATGGAATTTAGAAAGGTGATAACGATAACCCTATATGCAAAACAGAAAAAGAGACACAGAAATACAGAACAGACTTTTGAACTTTGTGGGAGAATGTGAGGGTGGGATATTTCAAAAGAACTAAATTTATTTATTTATTATTGTTAACTAAATTTATTATAACTTCACAATATTCACATATATTAAATCACTACTTGTGCACTAAATCTACTGTGATTATATATCAGTTATATCTCAAAATATAATTTTTTTTAACTAATTTTGGAATGATATTTTTGCTGGATAGAGAATCCTAGTTTATGAGTTGTTTTTCTTTTAAGCGTATTAAATATATCATTGCACTGTTTTTGGCCTTTGTTTCTGAAGAGAATGTCTGCCTTTATTGATATTTTTCTTCTGCTGAATACCGTTTTTGTCTTATTTCAAGATATTTTTTCTTTGATTTTCATCAATTTGGTCTGCACTGATGTGCTTTTTTTTAAAAAATGCTTTTCGACTTTTCTTGGTTTTCTTGATTTTTTAAATTGGTGTTTTTTAATCAAATTCATCAAACCTTAGAAATGGTTATTCAAGTATTATTTCATCTTATTCTCTTTTTGTTTGGGTAAAAAGGCGGTTACTTATGTTAGTCTGTTTGATGTTTAATCAGAAGTCACTGCAGTGTATTCTTTTCACCCCAAATTTTTCTCTAATCTTTTCATTTTTGAAGAGGATCTTGAACTGAATAAGGTCCATATTTACTCACCATTTATTCTACTCTGCTCATTTTTCATTATGACTATCTAGTAAATTTTTCATTTCACATGTTATACTTTTTATTTCTATAAATTCAAATCTTTTGGTTTCTACTTCTCTAATGAGATAGAGAATATCTACTCATTCATTTTTATCATTTAAGTTCTTTAACCTATTCAATATATGGAATTAATATGGCAGAGTAGTAGGACTTGGAACTCACTTCTTCCCACAAATATATCAAGACTATATCTACAACTGGAACAACCCTCACGGAACACAAGCAGAAGACCTCAAACACCTGAAAGGACAAGAAAGCTCTAAACATAACAATGTAGGATGAAAGAAAACCATTTTCAAAAAGAGAGAAGAAGCAAAACAAGACCTGCATCCCTGGGAGGGAGCTGAAGAAAGGAGAGCTTCTGCACCCTGAGAAGGTCCTCATTGGTAGGGAGATCAGCTGGGACAGAAGAAGAGCTTCAGAGGCTCAGAGAGGAGCACAGCAACTGGCTGGTGGCAGGCAGAACAGAACGAGCCCTAAAGAGAAGGTCTGTGCCATTGCCCTGTGCGCCCCAGCCTGGAATGTGCATCTGCTGGTACGGGCAGGAGCCGTTTGCTGGAATGCAGGCTTAGAGAACAGACTCTTGAAGAGAGGTCTGCTGTGGCTGCACAGACAGCCTTAAGGCTGGAGTATAGGGCAGCACAAATGGGAGCATTCTCAGAAGCCTAAGTCACCACAGAAGTGAAGCACCATTGTTAAGTGGTGTGAAAAGCAGGAGTGGGGCCACTGTTGCATCTCTTTCCACATGTGCCAGCCCCTGCCTCTGCAGGCTCCAGGAAAGTCACCTACCTGGGCAAACTTGCCCACCCCGGCCACTGCCTTGGCAGCCGTGGTAGCACCAATGAGTTGCCTACATGCAAGGGTAGGGCTGATATTACAGTTGAGCCTCAGGGGCTCTACAATGTAGAAAGCAGAGGTGAAATCTTTCCCTATAGCTGCATGAACCACAGGTTTACACCTCTGCTGTCGGAGCTGTAAATTTAGCACCCACAGAACATCCAAACAGACGATGTGTGCTTTGGCAGCTGGGACAGTCTGACCATAGCAACTTTGGGCTTAGTGGATGAATACATGTTGGGGCGCTGGGCCAGGTCAGTGTCAGTTGCTTCCATAGCTTCCCACAGTGGGTCCAGATGCACAACTACTACAGTCCTGGGACCCGATTTCAACAGATCTGTCCTGGTGGCCTGATAAAAACAATGTCTGAGAGATACCAGGGTCAACTGCCAGCATACCTATGATTGAGGTGGGGCTGAGGGCTGTGCCAACAACATGTACTTTGTGAGGCCACACAGCAGGTGAGAGAACACTGAGACGTGAATAGCTCCAGCAGAGGGATACTCAGATGCTCCTCTCCCACTGGGAGCCCTACAATACTAGCTACGTCACACTGCAATTAGAAATGCAGCTCAGAAAAAAAATCTTTGGATTTATACTCCAACAACTATGGAGCAGACCCTGCCCCTGACAGGGAAGTGACAAACAGAGCAAAAAAGGAGGCCTTGTTCAATATCCGGGGCAGTCTCTGGTCACTGCGACAACAGTCACACCTCCTATCAAGGCAATAATGGCCAATGTTTACTGAGGACAGAGGTGGATAGACATCCATACTAAAAACAGCCCTTACACAAAAAAGATTACACCCATGCAGGCTAAACAGAGACGTTCCCATGTAAAAATAACCCTGTACAACCACAGTAGGTAATTGTTTCTCCTAAACTCATAAAGCAAGAGAAATACAAGTAAAATGAAGAAGCAAGGAACCACTCACAATTAAAAGATCGAGAGAATTCCCCTTAAAGAACAATGAAACAGATCTCTTCAGTCTAACAGACACTGAGTTCAAAAAGAGATAATGAAACTACTGAAGGAATTAAGAAAAACTCTGAATAGAAAAACACATGACTGTAAAAAGGAACTGGAAACTAGAAGGGGGAGACAAAAAACTTAGAGAATTCATTTGAAGAGATGAAAGTTGAATGAAAGGCTATGATTATCAGCATGAGTAATGGAGAATAACAAATACTTGTTTGGAAGCCAAAATAATGGAAACTACCCAATCAGAACAGCAGGTCATGCAAGCTTAGCCGCTTCAGTCATGTCCGACTTTATGCAACTCTATGGACTGTAACCTGCTAGGCTCCTCTGTACTAGGGATTCTCCAGGCAAGAATACTGGAGTGGGTTGCCATGCTCTCCTCTAGGGGATCTTCCATACCCAGGAATCAAGTCTGTGTCTCCTGCATTACAGGAGGATTCTTTACCCACTGAGTCACCTGGGAAGCCCAGAACAGCAGATAGAAACTCAAATTTTTTTTAAAAAATGAAAGCAATATAAGAGACCTATGGGACGATATAAAGCATGCCAATCTGTGGATAACAGGGATCCTGGAAACAGAAGAAAGAGAAAAGGGAACTGAAAATGTATTTTAAGAAATTATAGCTAAAAATTTTCCAAAGTTAAAGAAGAAAACAGATATCCAGATATAGGAAACACAGAGGACTCCAAACAAGATAAACCCAAACAGACCTACACTGAACCATATAATAAAGATGGCAAAAAGTAAAGGTAAAGAGAGAATTCTAAAGGCATCAAAAGAAAAACAGAGTTAATTACAAGAGAACCCCATAAGGCTGTCAGCTAATTTTCTACAGAAATGCTGCAGGCCAGAAGGGAGTGGCAAGATACAGTCAAAGTCCAGAAAGGGAAGAATCTGCAACTTAGGGTACTCTGAAGATAGTCATTTTGAATATAAAGAGAAAGAACTTCTCAGATAAGCAAAAGCTAAATACAGCAGTATACCAAACCTATCCTAAAGGAAATATTTAAAGATCTTCTCTAGAGAGAAATGAAGTAAGAATATATATGAAAGAGAAAATCAAAATTGGAGAGTAAATCACTTAAATAAGCCAGACACAGATTTTTAAACATTTAAAAATGTATGTGGAAGCAATGGTAGTCACCATGAACACCAAAATGAACATGAAGATGCAGAAGAGGACATCAAAATCATAAATGTGGGGGAGCAAAGACAACAGTTTTTTTTTTTTTTTTTTTTTTTTGTAGAATGTGTTTGAGCCTATATGACTACAGGTCTAAAACAAGTAGATATAGGAAGGTGTTAACATACTTGAAAAAACTGCAAACACAAAGCAAAAACATACAATATATTCACAAAAACCAAGAAGAGAACATCAGTATCATACATGAAAAAGTCATCAAACCACAAAAAGAAAACCAAAAAGAAAGGGACAAAAGAAATATAAAATCAATGGGAAAACAAGGTTTAACGTGGCAATACATATGTATCAATAATTACCTTAAATGTCTATGGACTAAATGCTTCAATCAAAAGACAGAGTGGCTGTTTGGGCAAAAAACCAATAGTCTACAATATTCTGCCTACAAGAGGCCTGTTTTAGGGCAAAGGACATAAATAGATTGAAAGTAACGGGATGGAAAAAATATTTCATGCAAATGGAAATGACAAAAAAAATCAAGAGCAGTAATATTCACATCAGACAAAATAGACTACAAAATAAAATACACAAAGATAAAAAAAAAAAAAACTACATAAAGGTAAAAGGATCAATATAAAAAGAGGATATTACATTTGTCAACATATACACACTCAACATAGGAGTACTCAAATATATAAAAGAAACACTAACAAGCATAAAGGGAGAAACTGACAGGAATACAATAATACTAGGAGACTTAAACACCCCCCCCAACATTAACAGATATATCTGTAAGACAGAAAATCAATAAGTCAGCAGTGATCCTAAGTGAAACAAGACATTTAGACTTAATTGATATTTTCAGGAGTTAACATCCAATGAATCAGAATATACATTCTTTTTAAATGCACATGGAACATTCTCTAGGACTGATCACATACTAGGACAGAACACAAGCTTAAACAAATTTAAGGGTAGAGAAATTATTTCAAGCATCTTTTCTGACTGAAAGTCATTAAACTAGAAATAAACCATAGAAAATCAAAGATAAAACATTACATGGAGACTAAACAACATGCTACTAAAAAACCAATGGGCCAATGATGAGATTAAAAAAATGTTTAAAAATACCTTGAGCAAATGACAAAACAACAATGGAAAATCTATGGGATGCAGCAAAAGCGGTCCTTAGAGGGAAGTTCATAGGAATACAAAAATCTCAAATAAACAACTTAACCCATCACCTAAAAGAATTAGAGAAAGAAGAACAAACAAAACTTAAAGCTAGCAGAAAGAAGATTATAATAAAGATGAGAGGAAATAAAATACAGATTAAAACAACAGAAAAAAAATCAATAAAACCAAGAGCACGTTCTCTGAAAGATGAGTAAACAAAATTGACAAACCTCTGGCCAGGTTCACCGAGAAGAAAAGAGAGAAGACTAAAAATAAGAAATGAAAGAGGAGAAATCAGAACTGATACCAAAGAAATAGAATATTATGAACAATTATATGCCCACAAATTTGACAACCTAGAAGAAATGGCAACTTTCAAGAAACATACAACCCACCAAAACTGAATCAACAAAAAATAGATAACTTGATCAGACCAATCACTAGAAATGAAATAAAATCTGTTAAAAAGAAAAAAAAAAAAAAGACTTCCTATGAACAAAAGTTCAGGACCAGATGGCTTCACTAGGGAAATCTATGAAACATAAAAAGACGAAATTATACCAATCCTTCTCAAACTCTTCCAAAACACTGAAGAGGAAAGAACACTCCTAAAAACATCCTATGAAGCAAACATCACCCTGACACCAAAACCAGACAAATGCACCAGCGAAAAACAAAATTATAGGTCAATATCTATGATGAATGTAGACATAAAAATTCTTAACAAAGTATTAGCAAACTGAATCCAACAACACATAAAAAAGGTCACATACCACAACCAAGTAAGATTCACCCTAGGTCACAAGGATGGTTCAACATAGCAAATCAATGTGATATACTACATTAACAAAGTAAAGGACAAAAAAAAAAACCATGATCATCTCAATAGATTCATTTGATAAAATTAAACAACCATTCATGATAAAAAAAAATCCTTACAAAAATGGGTATAGAAGGAACATATCTCAAAAATAATAAAAGCTATTTATGACAATTCCACAGCCAATATGGGATTTCCAGATGGCACTAGTGCTCAAGAACCTGCCTGCCAATCTAGGAGACATAAGAGATGTGAGTTCAATCCCTGGGTCAGGAAGATCCCCTGGAAGAGGGCATGACAACCTGCTTCAGTGTTCTTGCCTGGAGAACTCTATAGACAGAGGACCCTGGCAACTACAATCCACAGGGTCACAAAGAGTCAGAAATGACTAAGTCTGAAGCAACTTAGTATGCACAGCCAATATAATACTCAATGGTGAAAAGCTGAAAGTCTTTCTGCTAAAATCTGGAACAAATCAAGGATACCCCACCTTCACCACATCTCTTCAATACAGGAAGTCCTAACCACAGCAGTCAGACATGAGGTAGAAATAAATGGTATTCAAATGGATAGGGAAGTGGTAAAACTGTCATTATACACAGATGGCATGATACTATAATATATATAGAAAACCCAAAAGACTCACCAAGGTAGCAGGATATAAGATTAACAGAAATTGGTTGCATTTCTTTATACTAATGGAATAACAGAAAGGGGAAGTAAAAAAATAAAACAAAACATTTAAAATAGCATCATAAAAAGAAAATACTTAGGAATAAATCACCAAGGTGGTGAAAGACTTTTATGCTGAGAACTACAAAATACTGATAAAGGAAACTGAAGACAATTCAAAGAAATGGGAAGATATCCTGGACTCCTGGATTGGAAGAACTATTATTCTTAAAATGGCAATAATTCCCAAGGCAATCTACAGATTTAATGTGAGCCCTCTCAAATTACCTGTAACATTTTTCACAGAACGAGAACAAATAATCCTAAGTATAGATATATCTATAGATAAATAGAATCATAATAAATGCAGAATTGCCAAAGCAATCTTGAGGAAAAAGAACAAAGCAGGAGGCATTAACCTCCCTAGACTTCATTCAATACTGCAAAGTGACAGTAATCAAACAGTGTGGTATTTGAACAAAAACAGTCATACAGATCAATGTAACAGAATAGACAGCCCAGAGCAAACTTCACACACCAATGGTCAATTAAGCATCAATACAAGAGGTGAGAATACACACTGGGAAAGAGACAGTCTCTTCAGTACACGGCGCTGGCAAAGTTGGACAGCTGCATGTAAATTGAAGAAGTTAGAACACACCTTCACACCAAATAATCTCAAAATGGCTTAAAGATGAAACATAAGCTTATATAACAGCATAAAACTCTTAGATGAGATCATAAGCAAAACATTCTCTGAAATAAATTGCACCAATGCTTTCTTAGGTCAGTCTTCCAAGGTAACATAAATAAAAATAAACAAAGAGGACCTAAGCTCTTTGCACGCTTGCACGCTTTTGCATAGCAAAGGACATCTTAAACAAAATGAAAGGCTACCTATGGAATGGGAGAAATTTTTGCAAATGATGAAGCTGACAGTGACTTAATTTCCAAAATATACAAATAGCTCCAGGTGGCACTAGTGGTAAAGAATTCACCTGCCAATGCAGGAGACACAAGAGACATGAATTTGACCCCCGGGTCTGGAAGATCCCCTGGAATAGGAAACGGCAGCTCACTTCAGTATTCTTACCTAAAAAATCCCATGGACAGAGGAACCTGGTGGGCTACAGTCCATCGGGTCTCAAAGAGTCAGACATGACTGACCACACAGACACACAATAAACCCAATCAAAAAATGGGCAGAAGACCTAAACAGACATTTCTCCAAAGAAGACAAAGATGGCCAATAGACACATGAAAAGATGCTCAACATTACTATTAGAGAAACAAAAATCAAAGTTAATCCAATGAGGTACTACCACACATAGATCTGAATAGCCATCATCAAAAAATCTACAAATAACAAATGCTGGATAAGGAGTAGAGAAAAGGGAACCTCTTACACTGTTGGTGGGAATGTAAATCAGTGCAACCACTCTGGAACACATATGGAGGTTCCTCAATAAACTGAAAATAGAGTTGTCATATGATACAGCAATCCTGCTCCCAGAGAAATGTATAATTCAAAAAGATATATGCACCACTGTGTTTATAGCAGCAGTATTCACAACAGCCAAGACACAGAAACAGTAAAATGTCTGACAAAGGAATGGATAAAGATGTGGTATGTGTGTGTATGTATGTGTGCTATGTATGTATATATATACATGCACACAATGGAATCTTACTCAGCCATAAGAAGAATGAAATAGTGCCATCTGTAGCAACATGGATAGATCTAGAGATTATCATACTCAGTGAAGTTAGAGAAAGGCAAATATCATATGATAGCACTTATATGTGGAATCTATTAATAAAATACCATACAAACAAATGTATCTAAGAAACAAAATCAAAACAGACTCACAGATACTGAGAACAGATGTAGTTGCCAAGAGGGAAGGGGAATAGGAGAGGAAAGGAATGGAAGTTTGGAATTAGCAGAGACAAATTATTATGTAAGGGATGGATAAACAAAAGGTCTTACTGTATAGGGAACTATATCCAATATTCTATGTCAAACCATAATGATGGAAAAGAATATAAAAATTATATATATATATATATATATATATATATATATACACATATATGACTGAGTCACTTTGCTGTACAGAAGAAATTAACACACTTTTGCAAATCAACTATACTTCAATGACAATTAAAAATACATATATAGACATACATATATACATATATTCATTATACCTGCTTTAAAAGTCCTAGTCTATTAATTCTAATTTCTTTATTCTCTTGGGGTTGATTTGTATTGAGTAACCCTCATGCTTCATTGTATATCATACTTTCCTGTTTCTTCACCTGACTACCAATTTTTATGTTATATTGAACATTCTGCTTGATGTATGGCATCATGATTATACCACCATCGTTGAATGCTGTAGAATTTTGTTCCATCATGCAGTTAACTCACTGGCACCTCCCTTTAACTCTCTGGCTTGGTTTTATTCTTTCATGAGTTAGTTCTATTTCACTTTGTGTCCGTCTACCCCAGAGTGGCTGGGTTCTGACAGGACTCACAGAATCTTCATCCTGCATATAGACAGCGCAAACCTTAACCAAAGACTCAGTGTAGATGCCCATTCAGATTCCTAGGGATCCTCTCTGTTCAAGCAGAATCCTGTCAGGCCCCCAAGTGTAAAGACTCCCTCCTCACATCCCCCGTCTCTTGTCTGAAAAAAACAAAACAAAAACTGAAGTCTCCCAGGCCTCACTGAGCCACAAAAGAACAGTGTCAAGCAGTTAATGATTCAGACAACAGAGACACAGAGTCAGTGTCTGATGAACATTCTTGAGTTTTTTACAGAAACTATAACTCCTATTAGACATCAAAACCTTAACTGCATGATGAGTCAAAAGCTAACTGCATGATGACCGGACTGTGGCCATGCCATAAGCTGCTCCATCGTGAGCAGCACTGAATATAGAGCTAGCACAAGTCCAAGAACTGGCTTCAAGAGAATGGGATTGACACTTTTACTCATAATAATCTATATCCTCATGGCATCAAAATAATCACAGCTCGCTCTTCCCACATTATGTAAGCAGGGAAATAAAAATTTCAAAGAGATGTTATATACCCATGTCAACATTTTCCACTCTGAGAATACAGTGCCCTATGTCAGAATGAAGTTAAGAGAAGACAGATCTTCACGCCTAATTCCACAGGAATGAAATGATGTTTGACAGTGGGGAACTAAAAGCAGCTCTTTTGCCCTTTTGCTGTTTTCTCATTTCTTTTCCCCTCTAGCCTTAAAAGAACCTAGTTATAGGAATGAGCTCACTAGACAACTTAACATAACTCCTGACTTAAACTCTCCTGAATGCACACTATGCCTTGCCGAAACTGTTAATTTTTCATCCTCTTTCTCTAGGAAAAGAATCAAGTAGTTAGAAAATGACTAGCTGTCTACCCCAACAGCTCTATTAGCAATCCTGTAGACAGATCACATGGGCAAGGTAACATTCAAAAAAAGAGTCAGCCTGTCTGCATGCAATGGAAAATGATGCAGAATCCAGCCTCCTACCTCGATGATCCCTGAGATTCTTTTCCCATTTCCCTTTAAAAACTGTCATGATTGAGCAGGATCTTCAGAGTTTGCCCAGGACATGAGTTCACCTTCTCCCTGAATGGCTACTTTTCTGATTAAAGTGCTTTTCCTTTTTACAGACACTTGCCTCACAATTATTGGCTTTTTAGTGGTGAGCAGCTGAACATTAGTTCAGTAATATTCACTTTCCTGTTTGAGGATCGAGCAGCATGAATTCTAGTCTCTTCAAAAGCTCTGATTTTTCATTCCTGTCACAATAGGGTATATACCCTCAATAAGAGAGTTGGATAAGTTACAGGTCTTCCTCATGGACTTTTCACTTTCTAGGAACCACAGTGACATTCTGCCTGTTTTTTTGTTTTTTAAGGTCCAAAACCATTATCTCATATTTTGTCTAGTCTCATAATTGTTTAAAGTGAGAAAGAAAGTCAAGAACTACATACTCTATCTTAATTGAAAGTGGAAGAATAAATGCTTTTTAAAAACTTGATTTACCTAGATTTCTCATGATTATATTTTAGGATATAATTTACAAATAGTTTATGTCACAGTCTATTAATTTTGGAGACGAAAGCTAAAGTTTTCTCTTCTTTGTATTTTAAATTGTTTCAAATGATTTTAGAGAAGTTGCAAAAATACTACATAAAATTCTCCTATATCCCTATTTTCTCTAATGTTGACATCATATGTAACCATATTATAATTATCAAGAATAGGAAATCTATATTGGTATTGAAAAATAAAAGAGTGTACCATCCCAAAATGTACCTTTTTGGAATAAGGATTGTTTTGAGACGCTGCAGACACAGGAGAATCCCTGAAAACAGAGTAGGAATTACCCTTTTGTGGGCGAAATTTACTTTTAACAGGGAAATCTCCTTTGTATTAGAGTCCTTTTCCATATCAGAGATGAAATAACTCTATTTCCAGAAACTCGTCAATGGCAAATTAATCGTCTTCAACCTGCAAAATAAACCTTATTCATATTAATCATGCTTATCCTGGTATCCCTCCATAACTGGCCTCCAACCAATTTAAAATCTTTTGTTTTTAGCTAAAGATGATATTTAAGATTGGGAGGGAGTTTTAGTCAGTTTTCCTAGGTATCTTCCATGTATACATGAGGTTCAGTTCAGTTCAGTCGCTCAGTCGTGTCTGACTCTTTGCGACCCCATGAATCACAGCATGCCAGGCCTCCCTGTCCATCACCAACTCCCGGAGTTTACTCAAATTCATGCCCATGGAGTCGGTGATGCCATCCAGCCATCTCATTCTCTGTCGTCCCCTTCTCCTCCTGCCCCCAGTCTCTCCCAGCATCAGGGTCTTTTGCAACGAGCCAACTCTTCCCATGAGGTGGCCAAAGTATTGGAGTTTCAGCTTCAGCATCAGTCCTTCCAATGAACACCCAGGACTGATCTCCTTTAGGATGGACTGGTTGGATATCCTTGCAGTCTAAGGGACTCTCAAGAGTCTTCTCCAACACCATAGCTCAAAAGCATCAATTTTTCGGCACTCAGCTTTCTTCACAGTCCAACTCTCACATCCATACATGACCACTGGAAAACCCATAGCCTTGATCAGATGGACCTTTGTTGGCAAAGTAATGTCTCTGCTTTTTAACATGCTATCTAGGTTGGTCATAACTTTGCTTCCGAGAAGTAAGCGTCATTTAATTTCATGGCTGCAGTCACCATCAGCAGTGATTTTGGAGCCCCTAAAAATAAAGTCTGACACTGTTTCCACTGTCTCCCCATCTATTTCCCATGAGGTGACGGGACCAGATGCCATGATCTTAGTTTTCTGAATGTTAAGCTTTAAGCCAACTTTTTCTCTCTCCTCTTTCACTTTCATCAAGAGGCTTTTCAGTTCCTCTTCACTCTCTGCCATAAGTGTGATGTCATCTGCATATCTGAGGTTATTGATATTTCTCCCAGTAATCTTGATTCCAGCTTGTGCTTCTTCCAGCCCAGCGTTTCTCATGATGTACTCTGCATATAAGTTAAATAAGCAGGGTGACAATATACAGCCTTGATGTATTCCTTTTCCTATTTGAAACCAGTCTGTTGTTCCATGTCCAGTTCTAACTGTTGCTTCCTGACCTGCATACAGGTTTCTCAAGAGGTAGGTCAGGTGGTCTGGTATTCCGATCTCTTTCAGAGTTTTCCACAGTTTATTGTGATCCACACAGTCGAAGGCTTTGGTGTAGTCAATAAAGCAGAAATAGATGTTTTTCTCGAACTCTCTTGCTTTTTCGATGATTCAGTGGATATTGGCAATTTCATCTCTGGTTCCTCTGCCTTTTCTAAAAGCAGCTTGAACATCTGGAAGTTCTCAGTTCACGTATTGCTGAAGCCTGGCTTGGAGAATTTTGAGCATTACTTTACTAGCATGTGAGATGAGTACAATTGTGCGGTAGTTTGAGCATTCTTTGGGATTGCCTTTCTTAGGGATTGGAATGAAAACGGACCTTCTCCAGTCCTGTGGCCACTGCTGAGTTTTCCAAATTTGCTGGCATATGGCGTTCAGCACTTTCACAGAATCATCTTTCAGGATTTGAAATAGCTCAACTGGAATGCCATCACCTCCACTAGCTTTGTTCGTAGTGATGCCTTCTAAGGCCCACTTGACTTCACATTCCAGGATGTCTGGACGCTCTAGGTGAGTGTTCACAACATCGTGATTATCTGGGTCATGAAGATCTTTTTTGTACAGTTCTTCTGTGTATTCTTGCCACCTCTTCTTAATATCTTCTGCTTCTGTTAGGTCCATACCATTTCTGTCCTTTATCGAACCCATCTTTGCCTGAAATGTTCCCTTGGTATCTCTAATTTTCTTGAAGAGATCTCTAGTCTTTCCCAATCTGTTTTTTTCCTCTATTTCTTTGCACTGATCACTGAGGAAGGCTTTCTTATCTCTCCTGGCTATTCCTTGGAACTCTGCATTCAAACGGGAATATCTTTCCTTTTCTCTTTTGCTTTTTGCTTCTCTTCTTTTCACAGCTATTTGTAAGGCCTCCTCAGACAACCATTTTGCCTTTTTGCATTTCTTTTCCATGGGGATGCTCTTGATCCCTGTCTCCTGTACAATGTCGCGAACCTCCGTCCATAGTTCATCAGGTTCTCTGTCTATCAGATCTAGCCCCTTAAATCGATTTCTCACTTCCACTGTATAGTCATAAGGGATGTGATTTAGGTCATACCTGAATGGTCTAGTGGTTATCCCTACTTTCTTCAGTTTAAGTCTGAATTTGGCAATAAGGAGTTCATGATCTGAGCCACAGTCAGCTCCTGGTCTTGTTTTTGCTGACTGTATTGAGCTTCTCTGTCTTTGGCTGAGAAGATTATAATGAATCTGATTTCGGTGTTGACCATCTAGTGATGTCCATTTGTAGAGTCTTCTCTTGTGTTGTTGGAAGAGGGTGTTTGCTATGACCAGTGCGTTCCCTTGGCAAAACTCTATTAGCCTTTGCCCTGCTTCATTCTGTACTCCAAGGCCAAATTTGCCTGTCACTCCAGGTGTTTCTTGACTTCCTACTTTTGCATTCCAGTCCCCTATAATGAAAAGGACATCTTTTTTGGGTGTCAGTTCTAAAAGGTTTTGTAGGTCTTCATAGAACCGTTCAACTTCAGCTTCTTCAGTGTTACTAGTTGTGGCATAGCCTTGGTTTACCATGATATTGAATGGTTTGCCTTGGAAACGAACAGGGATCATCCTCTCGTTTTTGAGATTGCATCCAAGTACTGCATTTTGGACTCTTTGTTGACTATGATGGCTACTCCATTTCTTCTAAGGGATTCTTGCCTACAGTAGTAGATGTAATGGTCATCTGAGTTAAATTCACCCATTCCAGTCCATTTTAGTTCGCTGATTCCTGAAATGTCGACATTCACTCTTACATCTCCTATTTGACCACTTCCAATTTGCCTTGATTCATGGACCTAACATCCCAGGTTCATATGCATTATTGCTCTTTACAGCATCAGACCTTGCTTCTATCACCAGTCCCATCCACAACTGGGTGTTGTTTTTGCTTTGGCTCCATCCCTTCATTCTTTCTGGAGTTATTCCTCTACTGTTCTCCAGTAGCATATTGGGCACCTACTGACCTGGGGAGTTCCTCTTTCAGTATCCTATCATTTTGCCTTCTCAGACTGTTCATGGATTTCTCCAGGCAAGAATACTGAAGTGGTTTGCCATTCCCTTCTCCAGTGGACCACACTCTATCAGACCTCTCCACCATGGCCCGACCGCCTTGGTGGCTCCACAAGGCATGGCTTAGTTTCATTGAGTTAGGCAAGGCTGTGGTCCTGTGATCAGATTGGCTAGTTTTCTGTGAGTTTTAGTGTCTCTGCCCTCTGATGCCCTCTAGCAACACCTACTATCAAGCAATGTTAATTTAACTTCTGTTTGCTTTTTTCTTATTAATCTATCTTTTATAACAAGGTTATCTCAGCCATGGAATCTAGATGGGTAGAGGAAAAGCTGTTTCTCCTCCCCCAGCACAGATTATTTTTAACCAGAGAAAAGATCTTATAAATCATTCTCCACAGGAAAATAACACCAGCTCTATATGTGAAAATAGTACAGTCTTAGATATTGTTACTTAAGTATTTCCTGTTAAAATCTCTGTAGTTGTCCAGAACTACATACAAAAATTTCACTAAGGAAAGTATATTTCAAATCAAATTTTGCTACTGTTAGAGTTTGATTTGCTGCAGAGGTAATCTTTTAACAAATGAAACTGGTTAGAGAAATACATTTTACAAATATTTTAGTTAACACATTTAAATATACCTTATATTTAAACATACCTTAATATACCATAATACTTTTAATAGTTTTGAATATACACCATTTTCATAAAGGATGAGAGCTAGTTTTTGCAAAATAATATTTCAAAGAGGCATACTGTTTGAACTGATCTGTTTAGTTCTGGAAAAAGGAAGTCTCCAGCTGATCCCTTTTATTTCCCTAGCTAGTTTGATTACCCTCATATGGATAATGCAAAAACCATATGGGGGAATTTTCTCCTTTTGAATTTTCAACTAAAACCTGCTGGGATACTTAGATCTTACAGCCTATAAGCAAACAAGGGGGAAAGACATATAATTTCTATTTCAAGGCAAGGAATGAACTATGTAAAACTCAAAGCGAGAGGAAGAGCATTTAGGGAACACAGAAAATGTTTTTATTCAAAAATATTTGGCTTTTCTTGTTTGATTGTATTAATTTGGATTCTCGGTGTACAGAATAAATAACTTCTCATCCTTCATTTAAAATTTCTTCCCAAGGCTAATGGGACCTTGTAACATATATGCTTGTATTTTAATACATTAATTATATCCCATGTGACCAATGATAAAAGAAATAGCAACATAATAGTCCATTGTCAGATAGCAGTTACACATTCATTCATATATTAATTTGCAAATTTTATTGCCTGCCTAATATATGCAAAGTACTGTTTCTGGTTTCAGGGATTCTACAATGAACATGACAGAAATGCCACTTGTTATCATGGGTCTGTGGGAAGCAAAGGACTTCTGTTGCAGAATGTACGTTCCTGTGCCCAATGCACAGGGGCACCAAACAAAGCAAACTGTTTAACTCTGGAGTAGAGAAAAGCTTTTTCCAGGGCTATGCAATGAAAATGGGAAGCTCATTCCCCAAAACCCAAACTCCCTGATGGGTTTTCAGGGAAGAGTTCTCATAGGAAAAATTTGGGAGGTCTGCAGGGTGTGTGACCTTCCTCTGATTGGTTTCTAGTGAGTTAACAGGGTGGTGTTCCCAGAATCTCAATAATCACCTTCTGGTTCCAACCAGTCTTGGGTCCCTGTGCTTGTGTTCAGCCTGAAGTTACCATCTGCCACCTGGGTAGGGGCCTTAGTTTCTCTAGAACAACTCAGATGTATATATATATATATATATATAGTAATCTACATCTGCTGAGGAGGAACCAGGACCCTGCCCCATCACTGCACTATGGTTTCTTGACTACTGCTCCTCTGTGTCTGCACTTGCTTCCTCCCCTAATTAGTAACTGTTTGACTCTGTCCTTCATAACTCCGGGAATGTCTAGGAGGCTGAAGCCTTTTTCCTACAAACAAGAAACAGGGACACATAGAAAGTCTTCTGCAATGGGGAGAGCCCCACAAGGTCCTGCTCAGTTTTAATCTCCCCTCTTCTTTGATGCTCCTCAATACTGAGGATAACAGAAATTGGACAAGAAAGAGAATAACATTTTGGATGGAGAGGTTAATTGTAAATGAGAGGACAGAGAAATATGTTCCAGACAAAGAACATTATAAAAACCAATAAGAACAACAAAATGAAGTGGAGATAGGCAATCTACCTAGGATTAGGAGACAGGAGATCTACCTAAAAAATAATTTTGAGTTATGATGGTAAAGATGACCCAAGACACAGGAAAAATAATGGAGGCATAGTCCAAAAAGACAAAATAAATGTTTAACAAAGAGCTAGAAGGTTGAAAGGACAGAGTTAAACAATACAATAACTGAATGAAAAATACACTAAAAGAATCAATAGCAGAATCAATGAGGAAGAAGAATGAATAAATGAGCTAGAAGAGAGTGGTAGAAATCATTACCATGAAACAGGTAAAGAAACAATAATAAAAGAAGGACAGTAACAGAGACCTCTGGGGCAACTTTAAAAGCACATTCACATTATAGAGGCCCAGAAAGTGAGGAGAGAAGAGACAGAAGGGGCCTAAGAAAGTATTTGACGAGATTACTGCTGAAAGCATCACTAACACGAGAAAGAAAACAGTCACTTAAGGAAGCACAGAGTCCCATACAGGATGAACCCGAGGAGAAACAAGGTGAGACACACATTAATCAAACTGACAAAAATTAAAGACAAAAATACTAAAAGCAACAAGGGAAAAGCAACAAATAACATACAAGGAATCCCCATAAGGTTATAAGCATAATTTTTTAGCAGAAATTCTGCAGGCCAGAAGGAAGTGGCACGATGCACTTAAAGTGAGGAAAGGGAAAAACCTACAACCAATACTCAGCGAGGCTTTCATTCAGATTTGATGGAGAAACCAAAAGCTTCACAGAGGAGCAAAAGCTAAGATGATTCAGGACCACCAAACCAGCTTTATATCAAATGCTAAAGGAGCTTCTTTAGATAAAAGGCCACAAGTAGAAATAAGAAATTTCCAAATGGGAAATCTCACCAGTAAAGGAAAACAGAAAGTAAAAGTAGGAATCATCCACACACAAATACAGTATCAAAACCAGCAACTGTGAGAAGACAGCACATATATAGGATATTTGAAATGCACCTGAAATTGAGACTAACAACTGAAAACAATTTTGCATGTATATAGACTACTATATCAAACCTGCAAAAATCCACAATGGATACATACACAATAAGAAAAAGCAATACAACCACAACACTAAATATAGTCATCATATCATGAGAGGAAAAAAAAAAAAAGACAAACACAAATTCAAAACAAGTAACAAAATGACAATAAGAACATACATATTGATAGTTACCTTAAACATGAATAGGTTAAATGCTCCAATAAGAAGATATAGACTGGCTGACTGGATACAAAAAAACAAGATGTATATATGTTATATATGAGACCCAGTTCAGACCTAGGGATCTATACAGACTGAAAGTGAGGGAATGGAAATGATACTCCATGACAATGGAAAGCAAAAGAAAGCTGCAGTAGCAGTACTCATATCAGACAAAGTAGCCTAAATCTTGTAAAGATTGTTACAAGAGACAAAAAAGGACACTATGGAATGATTAAGGGATCAATCTAAGAAGATATAAAAATTTTAAGTATATATGCACCCAACACAGAAACACCTCAACATGTAAAGCAAGTACTAAAAGCCATAAACAGAGAAATAGTAACAATAATTGTGGGGGATTATAAAACCCCACTTACATCAATGGGCAGACCATCTTGACAGAAAGTCAATGAAGAAACATAAGCCTTAACTGACATATAGCACAATGACTAATATTTATAGAACATTTCATCTGAAAGCAGCAAAATAAACTTTCTTCTTAAGTGCACATGGTCAGTAAAGTTAAGAAAATTTAAATCATATCAGTCATCTTTTCCAAACCACAATGCTGTGAGATTAGAAATCAATGATAGAAAGAAAACTGTAAAACACACAAACATATGGAGGCTAAACATTTTACCAACCAATCAACGGATCACTGAAGAAATTAAAAAAAAAAAAAAAGAGATTAGAAAATACATAGACAAATGACAATGAAAATATAGTGATCCAAAATGTCTTTGGCTGTGGGACAAACCAAAAGGAGTTTTAACAGTAAAGTTTATAGCACAAAAATCTTAACTCGGGAACAAGAAAAATTTCAAACAACCTAACCTTACACCTAAAGCAACTAGAGAAAGAAGAACAAAGAAAACCCAGTGTCAACAGAAGGAAAGAAATAATAAAGATCAGAGCAGAAATAAATGAAATAGAGACAAAGAAAATAATAGCAAAGATCAATGTAACTAAAACCTGGATCTTTGGAAAGATAACCAAAGTTGATCAACCTTTAACCAGAATTAAAGAAAAAGTGGAGATGGCTCTAATCAATAAAAGTGAAAACAAAGTTACAACTGACACCACAGAAATAAAAAAAGGATCATAAAAGAATACTACAAACAACTATATGCCAATAACATGAGCAACTGAAAAAACAAAATGGATAAATTCTTAGAAAAGTACAATCTTCCAATACTGAGCCAGGAAGAAATAGAAAATATCCACGAACTACGCACATGTACTGAAATTGAAACAGTGATTAAAAAACTTCCAACAAATGAAAGTCCAGGACCAGATGGCTTCACAGGTGAATTCTATCAAACATTTAGTGACGAGCTAAGACCTATCCTTCTGAAACTTTTCCAAAGATTTGCAGAGGAAGGTATACTCCCAAACTCATCTATGAGGCCACCATCACCCTGACACCAAAACCAAAGTACTGCAAACACAGAAAATTATAGGTCAATGTCACTGATGAACATAGATGCAATACTCAACAAAATACTTGCAAACCAAATTCAACAACATATTAAAAGGATCATATGATAGAGTCAAAAGGGATTTATCTCAGGGATGCAAGGATTTTTCAATATCCACAAATCAATCGGTGTGATATACACCACAACAGCAAACTGAAATATAAAAATCACACAATGATCTCAATAGATAGAGAAAAGGCCTTTGACAAAATTCAACACCCATTTATGATGAAAACTCTTCAGAAAGTGGGCACAGAGGGAACTTCCTCAACATAATACAGGCAATGTATAACAAACACACAGCTAACATTATTTTCAATGGTGAAAAGCTGAAAGCATTCCCTCTAAGATCAGTAATAAGACAAGGATGTCCACTATAGCCACTTTTATTCTACATAGTTTGGAAGTCCCAGCCATGGCAACTGTAGACAAAAAGAAGTAAAAGGAATCCAATTTGGAAAAGAAGTAAGACTGTGACTGTCTGCAGATGACATGACACTATGCATAGAAAATCCCAAAGATGCTACCAGAAAACTACTAGAGCTCATCAATTTGGTAAAGTTTCAAAATACAAAGTGAATACAGAGAAATCTCTTGCATTCCTGTACACTAACAATGAAAGATCAGAAAGAGAAATTAAGGAAATAATCACATTCAGCATCCCATCAAAATTAATAAAATAGCTAGGAATACACCTACCTAAGGAGGAAAAAACCTGTACTCTGAAAACTATAAAACAGTGATGAAGGAAATCAAAGATGACATGAACACATGGAAAGATATACCATATTCTTGATTGGAAGACTCAATATTGTTAAAATGACTATAATACTCAAGGTAATCTACAAATTCAGTGCAATCCATATCAAATTACAAATGGCATTTTTCACAGAACTAGAAAAAAAATTCTTAAAATTCATATGTAAACAAAAAAACCATGAGTAATCAAAGCAATCTTAAGAAAGAAAAACAGAGCTGGAGGAATCAGGCTCCCTGCCTTCAAATTATACTAAGAAGCAACTGTTATCAAAACAGTTAAGGTACTAGTACAAAAACATAAATACAGATAAATGGAACAAGATAGAAAGTCCAGAGATAAACCCACATAGATGGTCAATCAGTCCACAACAAAGTAGGCAACAGTATACAATAGAGAAAAGACAGTCTGTTCAATAAAAATGGTGTTTGGAAAATGAACAGTTATGTGTAAAAGAATGAAATTACAACATTCTCTAATGCCATACAAAAAAATTTACTCAACATGAATTAAAGACCTAACTAACTGTAAGGCCATATACTACAAAACTCTTAAGAGTAAAGCACATGGTGTATATGTACCACAGCTTCCTTATCCATTCGTCTGCTGATGGGCATCTAGGTTGCTTCCATGTCCTGGCTATTATAAACAGTGCTGTGATGAACATTGGGGTGCACATGTCTCTTTCAGATCTGGTTTCCTCGGTGTGTATGCCCAGAAGTGGGATTGCTGGGTCATATGGCAGTTCTAATTCCAGTTTTTTAAGAAATCTCCACACTGTTCTCCATAGCGGCTGTACTAGTTTGCATTCCCACCAACACTGTAAGAGGGTTCCCTTTTCTCCACACCCTCTCCAGCATTTATTGCTTGTAGACTTTTGGATAGCAGCCATCCTGACTGAAATGCAAATCAAAACCTCATTGTGGTTTTGATTTGCATTTCTCTGGTTGGATGCATGAGACAAGTGCTCTGGCCTGGTGCGCTGGGAAGACCCAGAGGGATCGGGTAGAGAGGGAGGTGGGAGGGGGGATCGGGATGGGGAATACATGTAAATCCATGGCTGATTCATGTCAATGTATGACAGAAACCACTACAATGTTGTAAAGTAATTAGCCTCCAACTAATAAAAATAAATGGAAAAAAAAAAAGAGTAAAACACAGGCAGAACACTCTGACATAAATGGCAGTAGCACCTTTTTGGATTCACCTCCTAGAGTAATAAAATAAAAATTAAAAAATGGGACCTTATTAAACTTAAAAGCTTTTGCATACCAAAGGAGACCATAAGCAGAATGAAAAGACAATGCACAGAATGTAAGAAAATATTTGCAAATGAAGCAACTGACAAGGGATCAATCACCAAAATTTAAAAAGAGCACATGTGGCTCAATATATTTAAAAAAGAGGGGTGGGGGGAAGATATACACATTTCTACAAAGAAGATACATAGCTGTCCAAAATCACGTGAAAATATTCTCAACATCGCTAATCATTAGAGAAACGCAAATCAACACTACCACAAGGTTTCACCTCATACCAGTCAGAATGGACATCATCAAAAAGTCTACAAATAATAAATACTGGAGAGGGTGTGGAAAAAAGGGAACCCCCCCCCCCACACACACACACACTGCTGGTGGGAATGTAAGTTGGTATAGCCACTGTGGAGCACAGTATGGAGGTTCCTTAAAGACCTAAAATGGAGCTACCATTCGATGCAGCAACCCCACTCCTGGGCATACATCTGTAGAAAACCATACTTTGAAAATATGCATGAATCCCAAGGTACAATGCAGCATTATTCACAATAGCTAAGAAATAGGAGCAACATAAATGTCCACTGACTGATAAATGGCTAAAGATGTGGTATATACAATGAAATATTTCTCAGCCACCAAAAGGAATAAAATAATGCCATTTGTAGCAACAAGAATGGACCTAGAGATTGTCACATTGAGTGAAGTAAGTCAGACATCGAAAGACAAATATATGGTATCACTTATAAGTAGAATCTGGGGTGTCCCAGGTGGCACAGTGGTAAAGAATCTGCCTGCCAATGCAGATTGGATCCCTGGGTCAGAAGAACCTCTGGAGTAAAAAATGACAACCCACTCTAATATTCACGCCTGGAAAATTCCATGGACAGAGGAGCCTTGTAGGCTATAGTTAATGGGGTCACCAAGAGTCAGACACAACTGAACTTGCACACACATATATGTAGAATCTAAAAAAAAAAAAAAGGATACACATGAACTTATCTATAAAGCAGAAACAGAGTTACAGATGTAGAAAATTTATGGTTACCAGAAGGTAAGACGGGTGGAGAGATAAATTGAGAGACTGGGATATAGATATACACACTACCACAGATAAAACAGATATCTAACAGGGACCTACTGTATAGCATAAGGAACTCCACTCAATATCTGTAAAGGCCTATATGGGAAAACAACTGAAAACAGTGGATATATATGCAACTGGTTCACTTTACACCTGAAACTGGCAATATTGTAAATTAAAGAAAAAAAATTAAACAAGTGAACTTATTCATAAAACAGAAACAGATTCACAGACTTCAAAAACAATGTAACAATTATCAAAGGGAAAACAGGGGCATAAGGGATAAATTAGGAGTTTGGAATTAACAAACGTACACGGCTATATATATTACTATATATAGCCGTGTATGTTTATTTAGATATATATAAAGTGTGTTTATATATATCAAGTTATATACATATATATATATGTTTATATATATATACACATATATATATATAACTTGTACATATATCAAGTTATATAACCAACAAGGACCTATTGTGTAGCACATGTAACTACTCAATATTCTTTAATAACCTATATGGGTAAAGAATCTCAAAATAGAATATATATGTATAACTGAAACACTTTCTGTATACCTGGAACTAACACAACACTGTAAATTAAGTATATTCCAAAAGTAATAATAAAAATACAATAGAAAATAAAGTCAGCCTAGTAATATGGTTTTAGGTGAACTTGGTTTCACTTTTACTATAATTCTAGGTAAAGATATGTACTTCAGAGAAAACAAAACAGATTAAAAGGAATATATAATGAACACATCTGTGATTTTGACACCAATGAGTTATCTATTAGTTTAAATAATATTGACACTATTTTGAGTTAATGCATCCCAAGTTATGAACTCAGTCGCAGAAGCCTGCCCTCACTTCAGACCCTAATCTCAAGTCCAAGGTAACCTGTACTTCTGCCCAACTGGCTATAAATGAGGAATTTTCACAACCCCCTCCTTGGGTTCAATAATTTGCTAGAATGACTCACAGAATTCAAGAAAACAATAATCTTATGTTTACTAGCTTATCATAAATGATAATTAATACAACTCAGAACCCCGGCATCGGAGTAGAGCCCAGGGCAAGGTATGGGCAGTTTACCCAGAGCGTCCATGCTCTCTTCAGGCCTCTGCCCTTTCTGCAAACTCAGCAGGTTCATCCACATTGAAACTTCCTGAATCCTGAAGTACAGGCGCTTTTAGGGAAGTTTCATTACATTGGCATGATTCATTGAATTCAATGACCAATTGCTGGTGACTTAATCTCTATTGCCTCTCCCCTCCTGGTGGGTTGGGGTTGAGGTTGAACATTCCAACCCTGGAATCCTGGTTTAGTCTTTCTGGATCCCAGCCCCAAGACTGAGGCTGTCTGGAGGCTCCCACCATCTCTGCAGCAACCAAAGACACCCATTATCCAGGAGCCCTTGTGGGGTGCATTAGCCCTGGGCCAGGAAATGGGGACAAAGACCAAATATTTATTTTTCATTAAAACGCAATACGCTAGAAGATGCAATTTTTCATAGGGTGACCAGTAAAGTTCTTTCTCTCTCAAAATTAGGTTTGAGTAGATACTGGAATAAATGATTAACATATCTGATGCCTTCACAAAGTGTTTTTAAATAGATGGGACAAGGGCAGTATAGGCATGTCTAGAGGAAAGACTAAGTGAAAGAAGAGTGGAGAGAGCTGAGTTCATATAATCATCAAGAATGTTATGCAAGTTCAGCTTTATGAATCATAGTATGAAAGCCAGACCTTTTAAGCAAAAGAATGGCTTACTTAGAATGACATTTTGAAAAGATTACTCAGGACTGCTCTGTAGAAATGGGCTGCAAGGGGCACAGTGTAGAAGCTGTGAAATCATTCTTTTTTATCAATATTAAACTTATGGACACATAGATTTACCATTTGGGGAGATCTGAATAATGGAAACAAAACTTTTAGCTGAAATGATAGTTCCTCTGGGAATCTACCCTGAATTATTATGCAGAGTTAAGTGGTTTCTTCTCTGGGTCCACAGAACATCATTTTCAAATGTCTACTAAAAATAGAACCTACTGCATTTTTATGGTTATTTGATTATCTGTCTACAACCACCATTAGTAGATGATAAGCCCCCAGAGAACTGATTCCGAGTTTGTACATCTTTCTGCCTGGTGGTTACTATATTGTAAGTAATCAATAAATTTTATTAAATGTGTGAATTGACCCAAGTTCATAAATATGTTTCTTTTGAGACTTCAATATCCAGCCTTACTGCTTGCTTTATTATGATTTTTTTTTGCATAAGGAAAGCATCTTTTAAAAATATTTTAAATCTATTTATTTAGTGCACATATTGAAATGTATATCATTATATTTGCAAGATGACTTACACAGTAACAACTTCTTTTTCTGTGTTGTACATTACAATTTTATGACCTTTATAGCCAAGTTTCCTTTTCTTATGGCTTTAATACAACATATTGTAGCATGCTGAAATGAAATCTTTATTTTACACCATATGGTAGTCTTCCAATAGCAGTCAACAACTAGTAAAATTCTGAGGAGGAAAAAATTAACATATTCCATTCCACACAGTATTATGCTGCTAAGCACTTGCTGAGAGATAAACAAACTTAAATAGAGATCAAGCACAATCAACAGAGAGTGCAGAAAACAAATACTCTTTTGTACTTGTGTTTCATAATCCCATACAACTAGAAGGTTTTTCAATACTAAAATGTACAGTACTGTGTAACCTTCTAGAAAAGTAGTAATAAAAAAAAAAAACCTTTTACTGATAACATGAAATAGGTGATTATATATTATAACAGTTATATTCCAGTGGTTCATGTAAATATTTGTTTATGCACATATCCAATTGTAACATCTCAATCTTCTCTACTGGCACTTCTCATCTGTTTCTAAATAATTGAAACAAGAAGAATAAAAACCATCTACCCATTAATTTTAAATTACCCATTTACATATTTTCCTAATGTGTAGTTGTGATACTTAAGGTCAAATTAGAAGCAATTTCTATTTTAAGATCCTGTTACTTTTTTTGTTTGTAAAATAAACAAACAAAAAGATTTACAACAGACTAAATTTTACTTTTCAAAGACAAGACTGATGTAACACTTTCAGTGTCCCTAATACTCATAACTCTATTTTATAGTGTATAGTTAGAACGCCTGTGATGAATTTTTAATAATCTGGGTAAAAAAGGAATATATTTTAAGAAGCATTTAAAATATTGAATTAGGATGTTTATACAAAGAGTAGTCTTGACTTAGACCACTTGCAATTATTATTATAGCTCAATAGCAGGTATAGTTTCTGCTAGTCTATATAATTTATGTAACATCCTGAGTTTGGAACAAACAGCATTTAAGCAGGCATGTATTTTTACGTAACAAAGATCAAGTCAGAAGGGAAACTATCACTAATAAAGGAAATTTAGAGCATCAATCTATTTACATAAATTCCTCGCCTCAGTTTTTATTCATTTCTTAGCAGGAAGTTGGACAGGGAAGCCTGTTGTGCTGCAGTCCATGGGGGTCACAAAGAGTTGGACACGAGTGAGCGACTGAACTGAACTGAAAGTTAAATGCAAGAGTTATAATCTTCCAGGCACCAGAATACAACTGGGTGATAATTTTACATTTTCCTATAGCTTCGAGTAAGTAAATGTCACTGTGCGCTTTTGAAATATGTGATCACTACTAGTCAGTTATCACATTTATTTGATGTTATATTAAATTAAAGAGAAAATATTAGATCTATTTGATTGTTTTTAGCAGAGAAACCTTTAGGCAGAATTATAAATTAAACCATTGCTTTCTTTAGAAGGACATTCATTTCTTGAGGCTTATCGACATTGGTCTAATTTAGTTTTAATGCAGTGGGGTCACTCGAGTTGAAATCACATGGTTCGCTTTTGCGTCTTGTTCTGCAGGAGTTTACCACCTGAGATTAAGAAATCAATGCTTCTACTAGGTATTCAGTTTATTCTCTCCCTTGAGTCCAGGAAAGCTTATACATTTCTACTTAGTGAAGCCTGCTGAGAGGGCGCGAGTAGTTACCTCTACTTCAAAGTAATCAGAAGTATCCCTCTGAAGCAGTTCTTCCCTAGGGCACAATTAAGATGATTCTTCCCCTTTGCACAGAACTGTTTTTAATCACTTAAGTGATTAAAAGTAGCAGTAATTATTTCTATCTGACCATTGTTGGGCCTGGATGCACAAAGGTTACAAGCAGTGCCTCAATATTCTCTTCCAACCCATGTTAAACACCAAGTGATAGACTCATAATATCATGTTCTCTATTTCAGTGGCGGTGGGGGTGGGTAGGGGGTAAGGCAGGCGGCAGAAGATAACCATGGCCTTCTGGGCAACAAAGGGATAGAGTTGACTCAGGCTATATAATTCTCTGAACCTTACGTGAGATTCAGCAAAATCACCATAAATAAATAAACAAACCTGCCTAAACAATACACCAACCTCACTTTCAAAAAAAAGTCTATTAATAAACAAACATCGATGGTTTACTTTTAATGCCAAATTTTAGTACAATTTTTTTTTTTTTTTATATATTGGCCTAGAAAAATATTTTTAACACTTAGAAGTGAAGGTCTATCTTTAATGTAATTAATAGGTCAAAATAACCATGAAATGCCATTATAGTTTTAAAAAGGCTTAAAAATACTTTCAATGAATTCCTTCCACATTTTTCCTTGGAATCTTATTTACAAGCTTGTATGTGTGCTAAATCACTTCAGTCATGTCTAGCTCTTTGCAGCCCCAAGGACTGTAGCCCACCAGGCTCCTCTGTGCATGGAATTCTCCAAGCAAGAATACTGGAGTGGGTTGCCATGCCCTTCTCCAGAAGATCTTCCTGACCCAGGGATCAAACCTGCATCTCTTATGTCTCCTGCATTGGCAGGTGGGTTTTTATGCAATCTGGCATAAAATTGTCCTTTGATTCAGTGAATGGAGTGTACAACCTAAGTCACATATATAATGGTTTACACAGCAAGAGAGTGCTTCGATTTTATTTTCTGTCTATATCAACAATTTAAGGTTTAACTGATGTTTCTGTTTAATGTCAGAGTTATGCATTTGATTATACTAGAAAAAATACATACAGCCAAATGAGACTATGTATAATTCACAGTCTTATAATTTGTATTCATGTAGTAATCTTTAGTGTCTTTCATAACATTTGCCTGTTCTCATCCTGTCAACATGGTTGAGAAAGCATCTTTGAAATAAGGTCAACAGCATCTACTACATTACTAAAACCAGTGGTCAGCCTGAAACCTTCCTTGTACATAGCTTAACAGCACTGGACAGAGTTGACAATTCTGGTTCTTTTGAAATATTTTTCAAGGATAAAAAAAATACCGTAAATACCTGGCTTTTTTGCCCCGAACCCTCCTGGTTGCTCTTAGTTTTCTTCGATTCCTTTCCATTTCTCTAATTCCTTAATAACTGTCATGCCCTCTGGATTCCTTCCTTGATTCCTGTAATTATTCTGGAGTAATGTTGTTGTTCAGTCACCAAGTCATGTCTGACTTTTTGCAAACCCATGGACTGCAGCATGCCAGGCTTCCTTGTCCCTCACCATTTCCCAGAGCTTGCCCAAGTTCACATCCATTGAATCAGTGATGCCATTCAACCATCTCATCTGGAGTAATAAGCTATCCCAAAATTCAGTGGCTTAAAACAATACTTATTACTGCCCAAGAATCCATATGTCCTCTGAGTGGTTCTGCTGACCTGGGACAGGCTCTGTTGATTTTACTGTTTATTCATACTCATGTGTTCAGCTGGTGTGTTGTCTGATATATGGTTGGTTCGAATAGCCTCGCTCACATTTCTGGCTGGCTGGCTAGTTGGCCTGGACAATAGAGGTGACCAAGCCACGTGACTTTCCACACCTAGCAGGCTAGCCTAGGCTTGTTCATGTGACACTGGCAAACTTCAGAAAGAGAAATCAGAAGCACATGAGGTTTTCTAGAGGCCTAGTCTGACATTTCCACTGCAATCTATTGGCCAAAGCATGCCACAAGAGTGACCTAGATTCAAAGGGGTTTGAGTAGAAGCTACTTCTTGAAGAACTAAGAAGTCACATTGGGAAGGATGTGAATCAAAGGAGAGTAAAGAATTGGGGACACATTTTTAAACAACATTCCCCAACTACTACTTACCTTTGTTTGTTTATCCTCAGTGATCTTACCCAGTTACAAAGATGGTTTTGAAGTACCACCCACATCCTGATAATTTCCAAATTTACATGTATAACTAGTACGTCTCCCTGAAACCCCAGACTTATATAATCAATTTCTTATTTCATATTTTTAACTGGATGCCAAATAATCATCTTGTTCAACCTACTATCCTGCTTCTGCAAAATTCTTCCATATCTCAGGTATTGACATCTGCATACTTCAGTTTACCAGGCCAAAAAACTTAATGTTAAAGCCTTCTTTCCCCTCCCCATATCCCACATCCAATCCATCAATATACTTCCTCTATCTGTGAAGTGTCCAGGAGAAAAAAAAAATATGTTCTCTACCCATCTTAGGTTCTCATCTGGGGTTTTGCACCAAAAGACAGAATAACAATGATGAAGACAATAAGTTTATTAACATGTATATCTCATATATTGGAGAAGGGAATGGCAATGCACTCCAATATTCTTGCCTGGAGAATTCCATGGACAGACGAAGCTGGTGAGCTACAGTCCATGGGATCGCAAAGAGTCGGACATGACTGAGCAACTAACCGCCCCCACACACATATCTCATGTATACATGGAAGAAAGTCAGGAATGAGTAACTCAAATGGTGGCTTAGAACTCACGTTTACAAAGAATCCTTAACAACAGCAAAAAGACATTTGTAAAGAAACAACATTTTAGACTTCCAAGGTCTACAAGAACGTAAATATGTGGGGGAAAACTAAGGGCAGTTAAAGGCTAGTTTGTGAAGTTTGTTACATGGGTTCCTCTGTTGCTATCTTTGGATTGATATGGGTCTAAAGTTGCACTCATCTCACACGCTAGTAGAGTGACGCTCAAAATTCTCCAAGCCAGACTTCAGCAATAAGTGAACCGTGAACTTCCAGATGTTCAAGCTGGTTTTAGAAAAGGCAGCGGAACTAGAGATCAAATGACCAACATCTGCTGGATCATCGAAAAAGCAAGTGAGTTCCAGAAAAACATCTATTTCTGCTTTATTGACTACGCCAAAGCCTTTGACTGTGTGCATCACAATAAACTGTGGAAAATTCTGAAAGAGATGGGAATACCAGACCACCTGACCTGCCTCTTGAGAAACCTGTCTGCAGGTCAGGAAGCAACAGTTAGAACTGGACATGGAACAACAGACAGGTTCCAAATAGGAAAAGGAGTACGTCAAGGCAATATATTGTCACCCTTCTTCTTTAACTTCTATGCAGAGTACATCATGAGAAACGCTGGACTGGAAGAAACACAAGCTGGAATCAAGATTGCCGGGAGAAATATCAATAACCTCAGATATGCAGATGACACCACCCTTATGGCAGAAAGTGAAGAGGAACTAAAAAGCCTCTTGAAGAAAGTGAAAGTGTTGGCTTAAAGCTTAACATTCAGAAAACTAAGATCATGGCATCTGGCCCCATCACTTCATGGCAAATAGATGGGGAGACAGTGAAAACAGTGGCTGACTTTATTTTTCTGGGCTCCAAAATCACTGCAGATGGTGATTGCAGCCATGAAACTGAAAGACACTTACTCCTTGGAAGGAAAGTTATGACCAACTTAGATAGCATATTAAAAAGCAGAGACATTACTTTGCCAAAAAAGGTCCATTTAGTCAAGGCTATGGTTTTTCCAGTGGTCATGTATGGATGTGAGAGTCGGACTCTGAGGAAGCTGAGCACCGAAGAATTGAAGCTTTTGAACTGTGGTGTTGGAGAAGACTCTTGAGAGTCCCTTGGACTGCAAGGAGATCCAACCAGTTCATCCTAAAGGAGACCAGTCCTGGGTGTTCATTGGAAGGACTGATGCTGAAGCTGAAACTCCAATACTTTGGCCACCTCATGCAAAGAGTTGACTCATTGGAAAAGACCCTGATGCTGGGAGGGATTGGGGGCAGGAGGAGAAAGGGGTGACAGAGGATGAGATGGCTGGATGGCATCACCGACTCGATGGATATGAGTTTGAGTAAACTCCGGAGCTGGTGATGGACAGGGAGGCCTGGCGTGCTGCAGTCCATGGGATCGCAGAGAGTCGGACATGACTGAGCGACTGAACTGAACTGAAAGTTGTCTCTGGTGATTAACTCTTGTTCTTCATTATAGAGAGGAGTGAAGGGACACAGTTGCAAATTTATGTCCTACTTTAGGAAAATAGGGGAAGGTAGAAAGCTATTCTTGTAGTTGCTCTCAATTACTTTCAGTTGAAAATAATCCTCACAGGAGTGGCATATTCTGGGTGGCAAATGTTACTATGCTACCAAAGCTTATCCTGTGTCTGATAACTTCTCACCAGCTTCATCACCTCCACATTCAAACTGCCATTATCTCCCAATTGTATTATTACCATAGTTTCTGTTTTCTTAATTCTTCCCTAGTTCTCCTAAAATTTTTTTTACCTCAGCAGCCAGAGTAATTCTGTTAAAACTTAAATAAATGTTATCAGTATTCTACTCAAAATCTTTATATAGCTCTCTGACTCTTACAGTTTAAAAACCAATATTTCCAATGAGTCCTTCCCCACATCTTGTTGGATTCTTCACGTTGTGTTATCTCTCATTGAAGTAATCATATCCAACCTACTAAATTTATACTTTCTCCTCAGATTATCTGAATTTAAAGAAAATATTCTATTATTTTATCAATTTATTATTGTTCGTTTGCAATGTTGGGAAGTAAGTTTACGTCAACCAGAGCCAAAAAGTATCTTCAGTATTTTTTACACACAATTTTCACAAAGTTATCAAAATCCTCATGCATAGAAGACCTGATTTTTAATAAAAGATAAAGGAACCAAGAGAAAGATACTCATAGGAGATCCACATAAGGGACTTAACCAGCTATGAGCATTAAAATAATAATACTTAGTACCCAATGAAATAGAAGATGAGATTGGGAAAATTTCCAAAGTAGTAGAAACTTTAAAATAACTACAAGGAAAGTCTAGTACTAGAAACATAAGAGCTAAATTAGCAAAATCAGAAGCTATTTTTAAAAACAGAAAAGACTTAGAGGTGGGCCAGGAGAAAAGACCCGGACTGAAGTAGGGAAGACAAAACGATAAAATGCAACAAAGTATATTAAAAGACATACGACAGGTAATAAAAAGTTGTAAAAATGGATTGCCAGCAGATGAGAGAAGTAATATCCAAAGACATAATGGAACGTATTTTTTCTAAAACTTGAAAGGCACCAAACCACAGATCAAGAAATCTGATAAACTCCAAGCAGGAAAAATAGAAGAAAATCACACGAAGTCACAACATGCTATCATTGTTGAAAACCAATAACTAATGCCAATAGCCGTCTGAAAAATAGACCAGTGTTTTTAAATGAACAACAAGACACACCAGGAGCTGGCAACAGCAATAAACAAGGAAGGACAGAATAAACATGGAAGGCCAGAAAATAAGGAATCACATATTCAAATTGCTGGGGGGAAAAAATGCCAACCTACAAGTCTATATCCAATAAAAATAGCCTTCAAAAGTAATAGTGAAATAAATGCTAGTCAGGAAAAGAAAAGAAAGACTATTAGTGAACTAAAGGAAATCTAAAGAGTGTTCTTTAGGGCAAGGGAAAAATAAGACGGTCCTAAGAAACTCCAGTACTTTGGCCACCTCATGAGAAGAGTTGACTCATTGGAAAAGACCCTGATGCTGGGAGGGATTGGGGGCAGGAGGAGAAGGGGACGACAGAGGATGAGATGGCTGGATGGCATCACCGACTCGATGGGCATGAGTTTGAGTGAACTCCGGGAGTTGGTGATAGACAGGGAGGCCTGGTGTGCTGCGGTTCATGGGGTTACAAAGACTCGGATGCGACTGAGCGACTGAACTGAACTGAACTATCTAGGAGAAACATTTATCAAAATTGCCACAAAACATATCTAAAATGCTAGTCATATATATACATATATGCATATAGGCATGTGTATTCATAAACTCACATGATATTATAAGAAACAAAACCTACAGAATATAAATGCAGAAATTCTACTAAAATATTTACAAACATATTGGAGCAATACATAAAAATAAAAAAAAATTACAAACTCTGGGTTTATTCTAGAAATACAATACTAGCTTAACAATGTATTTCATCACTTTAACAAATGACAAAACAAAAAAGCATATGTTTAACTCAATATACAAAGAGAAGGTAGTGAATACAACTCAATATTAATTCATGTTGAAAGAACCTCACATTTCTTAAGAAATGGAAATATTATTTTAAAGTTTGCAGTTAAGAAAATCTATAGATCATATGGAGGTACCATACTTGATAGTAAAAATATTGAAATAATTTCTTCTGAAGAATGCCTGCCATCATTTCTGTGTAACATTTTACAGAAATCTCATCCATTGCAATACAGTAAAATAATATTAAAAACAATATGTATAAGAAATGATTTGTAGCCACATCATGGCATACCTAGGAAACTCCAAAGAATCTAAAGGTAAGCTGCTAAAATTTAAAGCTAATATTAACAATTTTACAACACAGAGGAACACTATATAAATACAAACACACACAAGCAAAAATACATTTCTACAAAGTATATAATTTACCATAACTCCAGAATACTAGGACATGTTATCTTGCTGAGTTATTAAAAAGTTATTTTTTGTATTTACTTTTTTAAGTATGTCACCTCTAAAAATCACTGAACATGTTTGCCCTTCCTTGTCACTATGCTGCTTGACCAATGACTATATAGAGTCTTCTTTCAATAATGCACTTTTCTTTTACTGTGTGAGATACAGATAGCAGAAGTTATACTGCTAGTAAAAAAAAAACAGATGAGAAAAGTCACTAATAACCTGTTCAGTTATTATATATTACATAAAGACATGTTCATTTTCCTTTGTTCTTTGTTTCAACAGCAAATTCACTGAACTTATCAGGTTATTGTTGCTTTTTCTGTCAAGTCCTTTGTTACTTCCACAGATGTAGCCTGGCTTCTTCATGTCCCCTCTACATATTTGAGTTGACAAAAATTACACTAGTCAGAGAAACTAATTTGTATATCATCATATTTTATTAATGCTTGGGTTAATACTTTCTACATCCACATTTGGTTTGGATATACCTTCAGTAATGAAGAGCCATACAGTCTGTTGTAAATATTGCATTCTATTATTCTTTGAAGAGTTACTTCTTGAGTGACTGTGCATTCTCTAACAGATACAGATAGTAACTGTGGACTACATTAACAAAATATATAATAGTAGATATAATAAGATGTAGTTTATAGTCAAGAGCCAAAAAATGCCTTGGAAGTTAAAATGGCTTCATAATTTCAATGGACATTATAAGACCTTATCTATATGTGTACTTTTTATGCCATGTATTAATAATTACTTTCAAGATCAAATTATTTTATGGCAGCCTCCTTATTTCACACAGTTCCTTCTTAGAGTTATGATAACCTTTACCAATAGTGTATTATTTTCAACCACATAGGGTCATAAAATATTTATGAGAAGATAATAAAATGTTCACTTTGTATTCCACTTCAAATATACCTAGCTATTTTAACAGCCTATTTACATAATCATGCCCATATTTTACCACTGTGCAAAAATAATTTGTAAAACTGAGGAGACAAAGGACCTCAACAAGTTTTCTATTCATTTCCCAGTTTTCTACCAGTGATTATATCTAAATCATAGAAAGGGAAATAGAATATCAGTCTTCACTTCTGTTTTCTCTGAAGAAATGATAAAGCCTCAAACAGCCATCTATTTTAATAACTATTACTGATACTTCCAAAAATGTCTTTTAGTTTTGGTAACTCTAGATTATTCTTTCTGCAGTTTAAGTGTGAGACTTAATTTTTCAAGCTTTGGACGGGGAAGGGTGAATGGGAGACAGAGTGCTGTGGGTGAGGGATTAAGAACAACAATGAAGGAAAGAGGGGTAGCAAGAGTGGGGGAAAGAGGAAAGCCTCTTGTTTGTCTCCTTTTTACATAAATTGTTTTAAATATATCACTACTTATCTTCTTTCTGGCTCTTCTTTTAATCTACTGAGATTTCACTTAATTAAGTGTTCTCTTCTAACCTCAACCACCTAACTCCAGTATATCACAAAGTTTTTTTTTTAAACAGTAGAAACAAACTCATCACTACAGAAAACTGGATGCATATTCCATATTACAAACTGATAAGTTGCATCTTCATGTTCAGTTTTAAAATATATAATGGTTTTATCATCATAATGTCTTGAATATGAAAGCAAGCTTTGTTACTGCCCCCCCCCCCCCCCCGCCGCCGGCTTTTTTTTTTTTTTTTCTCCCAGAATTGCCAGTGTGAGGAATATAGAAACTGTTTACCTCATCTTTCTGACAGCAGTGCCGCCAGTAAATCAGCCATTATCTGTGACTAGATATAGCAGCTGACTCTTCACTGGGTAGATTTTTTTCTCTGACATGTAAACAACTTTCTGGAGCCTTTTAAGGACTGGAATATATTAACATATGTGTGTTGCTGAACTGTTTGGCCCATGTCACTTTAATCCTCCTTCTGTACTTGAAACAAAGTGTCCTATCTCTTTGATTTTCCCATGTGTTGAATTTAGCTGGGAGACTTTTCTCACAAGCTCTATTTTCAACCATGACAGCATAGTTCAGCAGATTGGGACTCAGTAGGACATTTCTCCAAAGCATTATTTTTTTATTGAATGCAAAGTTATATGCTCAAATTACTCCAATTTTTAATTGTTATTGGACAGATAGAATCTGCCTTAAGTGCGTGTCCTCATTCTTAATCAGATTGACAGAAATTATTCCTCCTGAACAAAGACAAAACAGATTTCAATTTAATATTTACACATTTGAATGTTTAAGAACTTTAAAGGGTTAAAGAAGCAATGATAATTATTTAGCTACATAGTTGAAAATTCTGTATCTTTTTCCATGCAGAATTTGTATGGAATTCTGCTGAAGATAGTTCCTTTACAAAAAAAATGAAGGCAATTTTAGACTACTCTAGGATGTAATTATGCAATGTCATATGATTTTCTTTTACTTTTAATGTTTGCCTCCATGACTAGACTGTAATGACAATGACAATGAAAGCATTTTGTATGCTTAAGTTCTCCTGCAGTTTCCAAAATGGTGTTTGTTCTTATTTTCATGTTAGAAATTTAATAAATACTGACTGATTCACTCATCGAATACTGTGGCTTACCTGTCTTAGAAGATAGCAGAAAATCTGTTTTATGTTTTTGTTTTGTTTTTAACACAAATTTACTACTGTCAGCATATCACATGGTTAAGTCATCATGAATTCCAACCATACACTGAGCTAGGCTTATATAAGATAATATTAGGTGTATTGAAAGGTTAAAATAATTTTGTTGGGTTAAATTTGAATTGGATGTAAATTAAGTGAATTTGAGATGTATAAATCAACACCTACAAATGCCTATTCATTGCAGAAAATGTCACCCATGGTAAAACAGATGGAAGATATTTGAGGATGACCTTGGATAACTAACAACCTTCACATTCAAAATATCAGAATCTTGTAATAGTCATGCTTATATATACAAAGTTCTGAAAAAGTGAAGTTAACAAATCACTATGTTAAATAATTCTGAATATAATTTTAAACTCACCAGCATCATCTTCCTAAAATGGTATTTTTCTTAAATATCTCATTATGTCATAAGAGATCAGGTTGTTTTAAAAAAGTAATTAAGGACAAAAGTGATTGAGCCTCCCTTAAGGCTGTCCTATCTGTCAAGGTAATAAGATGTCTCAATCTATGAAACAGATGGTATTTTAGTTTGACTATAAGCCAAGTTTGAGTGGTATATTAAAGCGAAGAAAACATTTACAAAGTTTTCAATTAAAACTGCTTCATTTTTTGAGATCTGTGAAGGCTTGTTGAATAGCTATTAAAAGAAAGTAAATAACTATTTACTACTCACAACATTTCTGACACTATGTATGTAGGTTTTCACCTCACATTAAGTAATTTTGATACTGAATGCCCTGATTTAGTGCCAACCCCACAGGTTAAGGGCTCAGTCCCCCAAGACTGCTCTCTACCTCAGATTCCAAGCACAATTAGTGGGTCCCAGGCTTCCCCATACTTCTGAGTAACTTGGCTACAAATCAAGGATTCCAAAGACCCCCTCCTTAAGTTCAATAATTTGCTACCACAGCACAAAGAATTCAGAGAAAGACTTTATTGGTGTAGTATAAAGAATACAATCTGGAAAAACCACATGGAAGAGAGACACAGTGAATTCTGAGATAAGGGTGCAGATTTCCCATAGCATTTCTAAGCATACCACCTTCCCAGAACCTGATGTGTTCACTAACTCAGCAGCTCTCCAAACCCTGTCATTTATGAATTCCATGAACGCTTTATTATACAGGCATAATTGACAAAAATCATTGCCCAATGGAGATTAAATCAATATCCAGCAACCCTTCTTTCCCAGAGGTTGGGGGTGGGCCTGAAAATTCTAATGATTGACTAGAGGTAGTCAATCATTCCAATAGTAGGAGGTTGCCATGTCTTCTTCCAGGGGATCATCCCAACCAGGGATGGAATCCAGATCTCACACACTGCAGGCTAACTCTTTATGAATAACTAAAGACCTGTCATTCAGCAAATTCCAAAAGTTTTAGTAGCTCTGTGCCAGGAATTTGGAAAATATATTGTCTTTAATGCATAAATATACGTACTTTTATGATGATGTCATATTACAGTTAAATAGCAAGATTTTTATTCCTGATTTTTATAATTATATATTTAATAAATATGCATGCTTAGTCGGTCAGTTGTGGCTGAGTCTTTGCAACCCCATGGACTGCAGTTCTTCAGGCTTCTCTGTCCATGGGATTTCCCAGGCAAGACTACTGGAATGGGGTGCCATTTCCTTCTCCAGGGATCTTTCTGATCCAAGGATTGAACCTTGCATTTCCTATGCCGGCAGACAGATTCTTTACTACTGAGCCACCTGGAAAGCCTCATTTAATAGTTGTAGTAATTATATATACATACTAAGTCATAGTTATAACAATTAGATAATTCAAACAGTTATTTAGATAAAGCTCAGGTTTTCAAATTTTCTCTCATATTGGGTGTTTAAATCATGAAATATTAATTGTAATCATATCCAATAGCTATGGTATTAATAAGCTTTGGAGAAACCCCTGAAATTAATGAGTAAGAATTGAAAATTAGGTAATTGATATCTTTTCTGTATAAAATCACATAAATCAATTTCTTGATTGGCCTATAATCGCACCTCAAGGTCTCAACATCTCTATATTTTGATAATTCAGTGAAATGGACTTTACTTGCATTACACATGACAATATTCACATATCTTTAAGACTTTAGATAAGTAATTTTAAAATTGGACCTCATTTTAACATCTTATTTTGGAATGAAAATTTGATGATGTGAAGGAAAACCACTGACAAAACAATAGACAACCTATAGAGTGGGAAAAATATGTGAAAATGATATGATCAACAGAGATTAATATCTAAAATATATGAAAAGCTAATGCAACTCAATACCAAAAGAAAAAGAATAAAATAAAAAATAGGCATAAGCCCTAATAGACATTTTTATAGAGAAGACATATGGAAGGGTAACAAGCACATGAAAAGGCTCTCAAAATCACTAATTAGAGAAGTGTGAATCACAACAGGAAGAAGGAACATCTCCCACCTGTCAGAATGGCCATCAACAAAAGGTATACAAATAACAAATGTTGGTGAAGATATGGAGAAAAGGGAACCCTTGAACACTGTTAGTAGGAAAGTAAACTGACGCAACCACTATAAAAAACAGTATGAGGTTCCTTAAAAAACTAAAAGTAGAACTTACATACAATCTATCAATTCCACTCCTAGGTATACATGTGGAAAAAAACAAAAATAGTAATTCAAAAAGATACATTCACCCCATGGTCATAGCAGTGCTATTTACAATAGTTAAGATATGGAAGCAACCTAAGTATCCATCAGCAAACTAATGGATAAAGAACATATACAATGGAATATTAGTCACAAAAAGGAATAAAATTCTGCCATTTGCAGCAACATGGATAGACCTAGAGAATATTATGTATGCTTAGGGAAATAAGTCACACAAAAAGACAAATACTGTATGATATAACTTATATATAGAATCTGGAAAACATAAATAAATTTATACACAAAACAGAAAACAGATACAGAAAACAAACCAGTGGTTACCAGATGGGAGAGGGAAAAGAGAGGGGCAAGTTAGGGGTATAGGATTAATAAATACAAACCACTATATAAAATAGATTAATAATGAAGATGTATTATATAACACATGGAAATACAGCCTTTACATGTAATAATTTTAATATAGTATAATCCATAAAAATACTGAATCACTATGCTATACACTTGAAAACTAATGTAATATAACAACTATGTTTCATTTAAATAAATACAAATAAGTAACATTTTTAAAAAGACTTGAAAAAAACTTTGATGGTGTTGATTGAAAATATATTTATTTATAGTTTAACATTACTGTGATAATATACCACTGCCTTGATGACTTAAAGCCCTTTCAATTCAATACACATACTAAAGTACAGCATATATGTCTTTATGTGACTGTGAGACAAATCTCATATATCATATATCTTAAATGATATGTTAAAAATGTTACTGAGAACTAGGCCATTCAGGATACGAATTCCAATAGTAATTATTTTGTTAACAACATGTGAAGACTGTTATTAATATTAAAAGTATATGCTTTTAATTTGGTGATGAGATACCATTTTCTAATCTTCTGCATAAAGTTATGCTTATGGATCAAATTTATAAATTGATGATTCACAAAATGAGCATTATGTTCCCTTTACACTTAGTAGATTTATCAATATTTGTATACAAATGAGTTGTTTGTATGACTACAAAGATTGGTTATCTAAGTTTGGCAATGTTCCTAGATAAGCGTCTACCTAAAAGATCTGATTCACAGATCCAAATGATGGACAGTTCCAGGCAATTAGTATATATATATATTTTTTTTATCTACAGACACATGTATGCTTGGCAACCATCCATATAGCATTGCTGATCGTTGTGCTGCTATACATGGAAAATCTCCATCTGTATTTCCCTTTCCTTTTAACATAATGGTTAATGGTCTCTCTAGTTTGTTAATACTATCACTGGTTTTCTAAGTGGGCATTGCAATAGCCTGACAGAAAAATGTCCTGCATTACAATTCAGTAGAACAAATTTGTTTTCTAGAATTTGACTGGTTACTTAGGATTTATTCTTAATAATTCTGAGTATTAGGTTGGGCAAAACATCATCTGGGACTCAGGGGCTGTCATGGGTTGAAATGTGTCCTCTAAAATGACATGTTAACATCCTAAATCCTGTACCTCTGAATGTGATTAAGTTTGTAAACAGAATCTTTACAGAGGTAATCAAGTCAAGATGAGGTCACTGGCGTGGACCCTAACCCACTATAACTGGTTTACTTGTAAGAAGAGGAGAATAACATAGTATGATGACAGATTAGGGAGATGCAGATGGAAGCCAGAGATTCCTGGTCACAATGAGAAGCTAGGAGGAGGCAAGGAAGGATCCTACCCAGAGTCTCAAAAGGAACCCAGCTCTGCAGACACCTGATTGTATGTGTCTAGCCTCCAGAACTGTGAAAACATAAACTTGGATATTTTAAGCCACCCAGTTGGTATTACCTTGTTATAGCAGCCCTAGGAAATTAATACAGGTGCAAAGTGTATTAGCATCATTAAATTCAAATCAATGACATGAGGAGCTTAAACTGACTGGAGACAATAAAACCCTAGGTGTTAAGTTTCTC
Source organism: Dama dama (assembly GCF_033118175.1). Classification (NCBI taxonomy): domain Eukaryota; kingdom Metazoa; phylum Chordata; class Mammalia; order Artiodactyla; family Cervidae; genus Dama; species Dama dama. The sequence goes on along the minus strand of NC_083685.1, from coordinate 49,179,631 downwards.
AAATTATGTACCAAGTTAACTTTCCAGAATAAACTGAGGTTAACACACACTTACTATATATTTACTATGTGCACAGGTTTACTCTTATGCTAGGGGACAGAAAGAGGTGAGGAGAGCAAAAGGAATACAAGCGAAAAGATTTATTCATTCTCTTAATGAGCTAAGGACTTAAAGGGATATTAGATATCCAAAGTTTTAAATACTGTATATTTCAGAAGTACACAGTCTCTAAATAACACTTAGATGAGGAGTTTAATTTAAAATGGTTGTTGGAGTATCAGAAAGATTTCAAAAGACAAAAGAGTGGTCATAAACTTGTGCAAATTAGTGGAAAACATGACTACAAGCTAAAGGAACACATTTTGAAAATAAATGGAATTTTTTGGCAATGGTGAGACTACTACTATGTTTCATACATACAAAGATATGTGTATTTGTGGTTTATTTTCTCTAAAGAATTAGATCTCTAATAACACATATAGTCATAAATGAGAACTATGTGCCAAAATGTTAATTCAGAAGCATAAAAAGAGAAATGAAACAAATACCATTGGTATATATCCATGTATACTGCTCTGGGTAAGGACACCTTTGGGGCTTCCCAGGTGACTCAGTGGTAAAGAATTCACCTGCCAAGCAGGAAATGCGGGTTCAATCTCTGGATTGGGAAGATTCCCCTGGAGGAAGAAATGGCAACCCACTCCAGTATTCTTGCCTGGGAAATCCCATGAATAGAGGAGCCTGGTGGGCTACAGTCCATGGGGTCACACAACTTGATGACTAAACCACAGCAACAAGGACATCTTAAGCCAGTATAGTCCAAAAGCATATGCAGAGCCACTGTCATATTTTTGAGACAGATGCAAGAGCATGTGCTCAAAAGCATGCTTGTCTTAACTGGAGTCTTTAGAACAGTGTAACCTGATTCTGCTTAATAATGTATCAGTTAACTATCAAATATTACCACAATCATGCTGCTCAGTGGCATATGACAGTAAGAGTTTATGCTCTTGTATCTGATAATCTTGGCTGGACTTGCTCACAAGTCCTGGGATTAGTGATATGTCGGTTGACCTAGGCTGGCCTCAGGTTTCATCTACAGTCACTCATCTTCTGGCTGGCTAGGCCCTCCCCAATTCTATTATCCCAGTGAAGGTGGAGGCACAGACGAAAACCACATACAGTTTCTTGAAGCCTGGCCTTGGGACAAGTGTACCATTGCTTTTACTTCAATCACTTATCCAAGGCAAATTGAAAGAGTACCACCAACACAAGCCTTAGGGATAAAAACACTACCTTCCTGTGAGAAACTATAATACAACATGACGAAGGGCAGATAAAGGTGAAAATTTAAAAATGAGGTCACCATTGCAATCTAACACAAACGTTCAATTAACTTCTAGAGTTGCCCCTTGGTATTTCTACTGCAACCTTATTTTGTTTCCATGTAATTTATATATGATTTTAGGGATCTAAATCTATGACAACAATTCCTAGATACAATCTAGTAAATAGCCAGTTACACTGCACAGATCAGTCTTATGAGTTTAGTTAACATGAATCTTCTGAGAGATAGACTTTGTATTTGGATATTGAAAAAAAAATTAGCTGTCTATTTTTGAAAGGCTGAGGGAAGAAACTATCTTTACAAGATAGTGTTTACAACACAAGGTGATTAATGTGGCCTTGGGAGGCTGTTGGGGTTGGCTAGCTGGTCTCTCAGACAAACACATCCCACTCTACCAAGGCTTTTGAATGACTGAAAGTAAATTTACCCGTATAAAATTTCAACATGCTTCTGAAATTTAATTAAGATTATTTTGACTACTGAGTATTTTGTGAAAAATTTGGCACCATTATGTATTAGCTTGACTTATGAAATAACAATCACAAATGAAAATTTTTTTAAAAAAGCTATGATAATCTGCAACTTTAGTGAGTCTGTTTTTACCACTCATCTCTTATTTGATTCATCATCTTTTCCTGGTCTCTTTACCAATGTGCCTTTTCTTAAACTCATGCTAGTTTTACAAATGGCTCATTAGAAAGATCTTTCTAAGATCATAGTGACATTTTTCTAAATAATGTCTATTTGATAAAAATTCTTTCTAACAATTGAAGTTTTATTACAATGGGGGATTTTTTAGGTTTATAACAAAAAAAATTTATTGAAGTTTAGTTGATTTATTAGCTTCAAGTGTACAGCATAAAGATTCAGTATTTTTACAGATTATACATTAAAAGTTATTACATGGTAATGTCTATAACTCTCTATGCTAAAGAATATATCCTTCTTGCTTATATATTTTATACATAATAGTTTGTATGTCTTAATCTCATACCCTAACTTGCCCTTCCATTTCCCCTCTGGTAGCCATAGTTTGTTTTCTGTATCCATTAACCCGTTTCTGTCTTACACATACATTCATTTTTATTTTTTAGATTCCATGTATAAGGGATGTCAGGTAGTATTTTTCTGTCTTTCTGTCTGACTTACTGTCCTAAGCATAATATTCTATTGGTCCACCCACGTTGCTGCAAACAGCAAAATTTCATTCTTTTTTATGGTTGAGTAATATTTTATTGTATATATTGTTTACATTTGTCTTTTGATAAACAGGGGGGTTGCTTCCATAACTTGGCTATTGTAAATAGTGCTGCTACGAATATGGGAGTGCATGCATCTTTTTGAACTAGTTTTCTTGTTCTTTTCCAGATATATTCTAAGCACTGGAATTGCTGGATTATATGGCAGTTCTATTTTTGGTTTTTTTTTTTTTTTTTTGAGGGACCTCCATACTGTTTTCTATAGTGACTGCATCAATTTACATTCCCACCAACAGAATATAGGCTCCCCTCTTCTTCATTTGTTATTTGTAGACTTTCTGATGATCAATATTCTGACAGGTGTGATGGGATTTTCTCATTGCTGTGATTTGCATTTTGCTAATAGATAGTGATGCTGAGTATCATTTCATGTGGTCCCTTAGCCAACCATCTCTATGTCTTCTTTGGAGAAACATCTACTCAAGTCTTCTGCCCATTTTTTGATTGGTTTGTTTCTTTAATATTGAGTTATAATAAGCTGTTCATATAGTTGAGGCATTATCCCCTGTTAATCATAATATTTGCAAATATTTTCTCCCATTCAGTAGGTTGTCTTTTCATTTTGTCAATGGTTTCCACTGTTTAAAATATTTAAATTTTAATTGGGTCCTATTCATTCATATTTGTTTTTTTTTTCCTTTGGCCTTAGGAGGTAGACCTAAAAAAGCATTGTTAGGATTTATGTCAAAGAGTATTCTAAGCTCTCTTCTAGGGGATTTATGCTTTCAGTTATAACATTTAGGGCTTCAATATCTTTTAAATTTACTTTTGTGTATGGTATGAAGAAATGTTCTAGTCTCATTTTTTCACATGTAATGGTCCATTTTTCCCAGCGGCACTTATTGAAGAGACTAGACCGTCTTTCCTCCATTGTATACTTTTGCTTTTGTCATAGATTAACCGACCACAGTTGCATGGGTTTCTTTCTAGGCTCTCTGCTCTGTTTCATTGATCTATATGTCTATTTTTGTGCCAATATCATGCTGTTTTAATTACTGTAGCTTTGTAGTATAGCTTGAAGTATGGGAGGATGACACCTCTAGGTTTGTTCTTTTTGCTCAAGATTGATTTGGAAATTTGGGATCTCTTGTGGTTCAATATGAATTATAGATTTGTCCAAGTGATGTGAAAATGTCACTAGTATTTTGATAGAAATTGTGTTAATCTGTAGATTGCTCTGGATAGTACAGCCATTTTAATAATATTAATTCTTCCAATCTGAGACCATAGCATATCTTTCCATTTCTTTATATTATCTTCAATTTTCTTCATCAATATTTTATAGTTTATCAGAGTATAGCTATGTCACCTCCTTGGTTAAGTTTACTTTTAGCTATTTTATTCTTTTTAATGTGATTTTAAATGAGACTCAAAATTTTTTCTCTTTCTGATAGTTCATTATTAGTGTATAGAAAAACAACAGATTTCTGTACATTAACCTTGTATTTTACCTTACTGAATTTACTTATTAGTTCTAAGAGTTTTTAGGTGGAAACTTTAGCATGTTCTATACAGAGTATCATGTTATTTGCAAATAGTTTTACCTCTTCTCTTTCAATTTGGGTTTCTTTTTTCTTGTCTGATTGCTGTGGCTAGGAATTCCAATACAGTGTTAAATAGCAGCACTGAGAGTGGTCATTCTTGTCCTGCTCCTGAATTAAGCAGGAAGGATTTAAACTTTTCACCATTCAGTAGTATGTTGGCTATGGGTTTGTCATAAATGGCCTTTATTTTATTGAAATATGTTCCCACTGTGATGAAAGTTTTTATCAAGAATGAATGTTGAATTTTCTCAAGGGCTCTTTCTGCATCTATTGAGATGATCATGTGATTTTTATCCTTAATTTTTTAAATGTGGTGTATCACACTGATTTTTGAATGATGAACCATTCTTATGCCTCTGGAATAAATCCAGTTGGATCACTGGATTTGGGTCCTTTTAATATATTGTTGAATTCAGTTTGCTAATATTTGTTGAGTATCTTTGCATGTATATTCAAAGATATTGACCTGTCATTTTCTGTTTTTTTGTGGTGTGTTTGTCTGGTTTAGATATCAGGGTAATGGTGCACAGGTACAATGAATCTAGAAGTGTTCTTTTCTCTTCAGCTTTTTTGGAATAGTTTTCAAGGGATGGATGTTAGTTCTTTATATGTTTTAACTCTTTTTAAAATAATTTTAATTTCCTTACTAGTGATCAGCCTGCTTAAATTGTCTGTTTCTTCTTGATTCAATCTTCCCAGATTGTATGTTTCTAGAAATACGTCCATTTCTTGTTAAGTTGCCTACATTGTTGGCATGTAACTGTTCAGAGTAGTCTTATGAGTTTTTGCATTTCTGTGACAGCAGTTGTTATTTCTCTGCTATTATTTCTTATTTTGTTTATTTGGGTCATCTCTGTTTTCATCTTGGTGAGCCTGGCTAAAGGTGGATCATTTTTGTTTATTTTTTCAAAAGCCAGCTCATTGTTTCATGGATCTTCTCTCATATTCTTTTTAATCTCTATTTCCTCTCTGGTATTTACTATTTCCTTCATTCTGCTGACTTTGAGTTTTGTTTTTTTCCATCCTTTTCTAAGTTATTTGATATTTTTCTTGTTTCTTAAGGAAGGCCTGTATCACGCTAAACATCCTTAGAAGTATTTTTGCAGCATCTCATAGATTTTGCTTTTCCATTTTCATTTGTATCGAGGTATTTTCTGAATTTCTTGTTGATTTCTTCAGTGATCCACTGGTTTTACCAGGTTGTTCAGTTTCCATGAGTATGTTCTTTCCCGTTTTTCTTTTTGTGACTGATTTTCAGTTTTATTCCACTGTGGTTCAAAAAGCTTGATGTAATCTCTATCCTCTTAAATTTATTGAGAGTATTTTTTGGGCTAGTATGTGATCTGATCTACCACTGGTATTCATAAGTCCATTTTTGTAAAAGGAAAAGAAATGTGTATATTATATTCAACTTTATATCATGTTGACTAACTCAATTAATATTTCTGATTAAAGCATATTTGGCTGGTTGTAGAACCAGCAATTGATAAGGGGAACAGGAGAAATAAGAAAGCCTTCTTAAGCAATGCAAAGAAACAGAGGAAGACAATAGAATGGGAAAGACTAGAGATCTCAAGAAAATCACAGACAGCAAGGGAATATTTCATGCAAAGATGGGCACAATAAAGGACAGAAACAGTATGGACCTAAAGGAAGCAGAAGTTATTAAGAAGAGGTGGCAAGAATATACAGAAGAACTATACAAAAAAGATCTTAATGGTCCAGATAACCACGATGGTGAAATCACTCACTTAGAGCTGGAAACCCTGCAATGTGAAGCCAAGTGGTCCTTAGGAAGCATCACTGTCAACAAAGCTAGTGGAGGTGATGGAATTCCAGCTGAGCTATTTCAAATCCTAAAAGATGATGTTGTGAAAATGCTGCACTCAATAATGCCAGCAAATTTGGAAAACTCAGCACTATCCACAGGACTGGTAAAGGTCAGTTTTCATTCCAATCCCAAAGAAAGGCAATCCCAAAGAATGCTCAAACAACCACACAATTGCGCTCATCTCAGGGCGAGTAAAGTAATGGTCAAATTTCTCCAAGTGAGGCTTCAACAGTACATGAACTGAGAATCTCCAGATGTTCAAGTCGGATTTAGAAAAAGCAGAAGAACCAGAGATCAAATTGCCAACATCTGTTGGATCATAGAAAAATTCCAGAAAAACATCTACTTTTATTTATCGACTACAGCAAATCCTTTGACTTTGCAGATCACAACAAACTGAAAATTCTTAAGAGATGGGAATACTAGACCACCTTACCTGCTTCCTGTGAAACCTGTATGCAGGTCAAGAAGCAACAGTTAGAACTGGATATGGACCAATAGACTGGTTCCAAATTGGGAAAGGAGTATGTCAAGGCTGTATATTGTTACCCTGCTTGTTAACTTATATGCAGGGTACATCAAGCGAAATGCCAGGCTGGATGAAGCACAAGCTGGAATGAAGATTTCCAAGAGAAATATCAATAACCTCAGATATGCAGATGACACCACCCTTATGGCAGAAAGTGAAGAGGAACTAAAAAGCCTCTTGATAAAAGTGAAAGAGGAGAGTGAAAAAGTTGGCTTAAAGCTCAACATTCAGAAAACTAAGATTATGGCATCTGGTCCCAACACTTCATGGCAAATAGATGGGGAAATAATGGTAACAATGGCACACTTTATTTTTCTGGGCTCCAAAATCACTGTAGATGGTGACTGCAGCCATAAAATTAAAAGATGGTTGCTCCTTGGCAGAAAAGCTATGACAAACCTAGACATTATATAAAAATCAGAGACATTAATTTACCGACAAAGGTCTACCTAGTCAAAGCTATGGTTTTTCCAGTAGTCATGTCTGGATGTGAGAGTTGGACATGAGAGTTGACTGCTGAAGAGTTGGACATGAGAGTTGACTGCTGAAGAATTGATGCTTTTGAACTATGGTGTTGGAGAAGACTCTTCAGAGTTCCCTGGACTGCAAGGAGATCAAACCAGTCAATTTTAAAGGAAATCAGTCCTGAATATTCACTGGAAAGACTGATGCTAAAGCTGAAGCTTCAATAATTTGACCTGATGTGAAGAACTGATTCATTGGAAAAGCCCCTGATGCTGGGAAAGATTGAAGGCAGGAGGAGAAGGGGATGACAGAGGATAAGATGGCTGGATAGCATCATCAACCCGATGGACATGAACCTAAGCAGGCTCCGGGAGCTGGTGATGGACAGGGAAGGCTGGCATGCTGTAGTCCCTACGGTTGCAAAGAGTCAGACACGACTGAGTGACTAAACTGAACTGATCCAGAAATACTAAACATTTTTCCCTAACTAAAAAAAAATACAAAATGAAGGTTAAAAATTTTTTCCCAATGTAAATCCCTTCTACTCCCAACTCTTTAAAAATAATTCTTTAAAGCATCATTCATTCACTTATTAGAACAATACTTTGAGATCTCATTATATGCCATGCACTTCATAGGTGCTCAATAATTGTAGGCATAAGCAAATTTCAATTCTATTTTTGTGCTCTGCATACAGTTTCAGAAATATCCAGTCCAGTTTTTGAAGTTGCTGCTTGTAACCTCTGGATCAACGACTTCCCTTTTCTAAAAGTTTTCTGCTCTTTTTGTATAAAGCACATAAAAATATTTAACTGTTCATTTATCTCATCTGTTCAGAGTGCAGTGCCCAGAACACAGTGGGTATCCAGTAAACAATAAATAAATGAGAAGCTGAACTGTGTTTATAAGTAACTGTTTACATGCTGCTCTTCTCCCTGATGGCTTAGCGGTAAAGAATACGCACGCAATGCAGGACATACGGGAAATGTGGGTTCAATCCTTGGGTCTGGAAGATCCCCTGGAGGAGGGGATAGACTGAGGAGCCTGGTGGGCTACAGTCCATAGGGTCACAAAGAGTCGGACACAACTGAAGAGATTGAGCACTCACACATGCACATCTCCACTATATTAGAGCTGAAAGCAGAAGCTTCGTCTTTCAATTTTGTATGAAGTTTTCCATTGCCAGTTCAGTATCTCACACATAGTTATAATTTAACAAACGATTGATAAGTAACTGGATAAATATAAGAATTTCGCACAAGCAGAAGAAATTAGATGGATTTATTTAGTTGTATTTTTTTTATTTTAAAAGCTGTACTTCCTCAAAGAAAACATTAAAAACAAAAAAGTTACACCTTTCCCTGAAGTCCACAGCATACTGTGATTGAGATCAGAGATTCTGGGATCAAACTGCATAGATTTTATATGGTACTTTCTCATTTTATTCATACACTTAATTTTTTAAAAATTATTTGAGTACTGACTCATTGCATCACTTTCAGGCACTAAGATATACCAATGGAACAATGAAAAAAGAAAAAAATTATTTTTATCTTCCTAAAGATTCTATGGGACATAAAACATTATCTCATCGGTCTTTTTTGCTAGTATGATGTTTATTAATATACCTGGAAGATTAGGTTTTTTATTATTATTATTACCTAGAATTTGCATTTAGCATTTTCCTCACATATATCTCATAACATCCCTCAAAGGTAGGTATAATTTAAAATTTTTTTTTAATTAGGCAATAAGTTAAAAAAAATTAAAATTTCCATCCAAGGTAATCTGCTATACAACAGACCTGAAATTTATAAAGCCTGACCTTATCTTTTCAAAGCTTGCCTTATATAACATTCCTCATTGGTTTCTCCACATTTTGTCTTGCTATCTTCTCACATGGGCTCAAATTGTTTATTTAAAGCTCAAAGAAGATCTGAATGAAAGAAACTTGTTTACTTTTAATAAACTCAGTGTTTCCTAAATCTATTTGACCTTTCATCCTCTGATATCTCCTCACATAGTTTACAGCACCTAAAGGCATCTTTCTATACCAAGTTTCTCACAATAGGATGAAACCTTCCACCCCGAAATTCAAAAATTCCCCTTCTCCAGCATTTCCTGGAGCACCACCTCATCTTTATTGTTTGTACTAAGTAATGGAAACAATCTTTAAAAAACCAAATTGTTGCATTAAAACAAATTTGTTGCATTTTTCCTAAATGATATTTTATTTGTTCAAATAGCTTAATTATATGCAAGAAAATAAAAAGCTGAACTGCTATTACCAAATGAACATGAAAATGAAATAATAAAAATAAAATTGAATACATTTTTTATGTTGATTCTCCCTCCCCCCACCCTTTTTCTTTTTTTTAGTTGTGGAATCCAAGTACATCTTATCTGTGACAATGAAGTTAACAGCTACTACATGATGAGTAGATGAATACAGTAACAGCCTCGTCACTAACAAATGTACTAAGTGATTCCCTGGAAGGATGTACAATAGTATATGCTATTTAGAAGTAAGAGTCAGATATATCTCCCTCTTGACATTCTTTTGTGTTTTGCCTAGCATTCTCTCTTTTATCTATCTATGAGTGAGCCATTATCACTTTAAATCTGAAAATCAGAATTAGAAAAGTACAAAAGACTTACTCTTTCTCCCTCATTATAAAGTAGAGATATTCTAAGTTCTTTCCTGATCATAAGTCAAAGAATGGAGGGAATTACACATCTGTGTGAAAAATATCAAATATGAAATTTTATCTTTTAGATTATACTTTAATAGCATTATACCTGATGGCAACAAATAGTTACATGTGCAGATTGACCTGTTCTGCCTTTGAGCCTGGATGTCAATTATGTAACAAAAACATGTCAAATATTGTCCCATTACTAAAATAAATTTGCAAGATAAGAGGATGACAACCATCATCCATCAAGTCATTCTGTACTAAGAAAAACCATGAGCAGTTAATGTATCACCAACTAGTACAAGGAATGCATATCTACCTATTAAAGTTCATTGCTTATGATAAGCTAAAAGAGTTTGAGATTCAGTTATATTCTTAGGCAGCAATAAGGACTAGAATTTATTGTAGAAATTAGCTGAGATTATTGATGATAGATTAATTAGAGGAACTGAAATGGATTAGTTGGAGTTGAAATTTCAATTCCCAACTTTGGTGGTCACTTCAGATGGTCAGGAGGAGTAAAAATACATATATTACTCCAGTACCTGCAGACAATCTCCATTGGCTGCACTATGTCCAAAATACAGGGAGCGGCTGAAAGACACTGCAACATAGTTTGCCATGGAACGCCCAGTTTTACATCTATCCCTGTTTACTTTCTGAAAGAGCAGTCATTTAGGTCACTTGATACCATGCTACTTTTGTTTTGTACAGCCCTGTAATTTGCAACGTTAATTTAGGACTCTATAAATACCTCAAAGATTTTGCTTTCATAGGATCGACTTTTATGTTTGTTTGGTTTGCAATGAAAGGTAAATAGTGCATTATGTTAATTAAACTCAACAAAACTCCATTTGAGTTAATATACAAAACCTTTTGCTGTCTTTGTCCGAAGAGGATACCTGATGAAAGCATCCATTTTTACACACTGTAGAAAAAATTTGTCCTGTAATTAAAGATGATATGGCTCAATTATGTTGATATGGACATTGAGAGAAGAAGAAAGAAAATTATAATATTTCGTTCATGTGAAAAAATATGTTTCTCATGTAACGGAAACTTATGTAAAGCTAAATCCAAAGTATTCACAAATAGCTATCTGGGGTGACTTCAGTTTACAATTAAATATCAGATGGCGGTGCTTTGTTAGAGCTACTCAGCAAGGAACTATATTTTTAGTAGTTAGAAATATTCCCTTAACTAAGTCACATATTGGAAAATAAAAGGATGGTTAGTACAAGGGAAATTCTGCATCCTTACTAATTTTAATGACACAGTCAAAAATGTTTGAAGACAATAAATTGTTCCTCTCAGTTTTGGTCCTTTAGTTCCCTCTATGCACTTTCCAAGTTCTCTTCTGAAGAAACTGACTGTTCCTATGGCTTTATAGACTATGAAGCTTGTTATGATTTATTCACTTTTAATGTTCTGACAGTTTAATAACTAGGTGGCACTTCTTCTTGGTTATATAATGTTGAACAATAACTACCGTTGAACATTTGCATTTGAGACAGTGTATTAAAAGAAAAGATATGCCTTAGGGCAATTTGTAATAATGCCAGAGTCAAAGGCAGAAATCAGAGAGTAAGAATTGATTTGACACCTTTTCATTTCAGGTGGAAAACTAAATATATTCATGTTACTTCAGTGATAAGGTAGATCCAATTTAGGATCAAATCATATAGCGTGTATAATGTAGGTTTTTAGTAACTGCTGTGCTTGTGGTACCAGCGTGGAGACATGCTTTGAGAAAGGGTAAGAAAGGTCCCTGGAGACAGTCATATTGTTGGAAAGAAAACACTTTAACATGTTGTGAGATTTGATCTTTACGTTGTACATGTATATGTTGTGTATGTACTTGTTTCTTAGACTTTTGCCAGTTTTGTGAAACCTTAGTGAACTCACTAGAAATAATGATATTTTACCAAACTGGTAATTTTTGTTTTGCTTTGCAGAAAATAATATAATGTTTTTCCTATCTCCTTCTCGTTAATAAAGCATGTATAGGAAAATATTGGCATAGAGACTTGGTTATAAATAAAAAAAGAATTCTATAATATGGAAGGCCTTATTTAAAACTCATGAAAATATTTGCTAATTGTTGGTGGGGAGTCCATTCTGCATTACTTTCAGGGTTTTACTTTTTCCCTAGAGTTGCTGAGTCACCACAATGATTTAGCATGAACTGTGTAGTCTAAAACAAGAACCATAGAACAAGTGTTTCCCCATCAACACATCCAATGAGTACATTAAATGCTTTTTATCCCCTACTAAATATTTAAGATAATTTTAATGTAAATGTTATATAAACATTTGCATATGGCATTTTCCTCACATGCTGCCTATAAGATGTCTTCTCTGTCCTGGAAAAGTATAACTTTGTGATTTCTCACAGTTAATTTAATCAAACAGTGTCTTACCAACACCAACTGGTGAGAATAAAAATTAGAGCCATAACGAATCCTAACTTTAATGTTTAACATATTTAACATATTTAATGTAAAGATTCAAAAATGACATGTTACTCTAAAACTGCCAGACTCTGTTGCATTTAACTTTCTCTTTTTTTAGGTAATGTCATTGAAAAAGCTCTGTGTGCAAAAGAACCTCCTTAATAAGCTACCTTTTATGAAAGAAAGGAAAAGATGTAAGAAAGTGTTGAATAAATAATAATATTGAATATGCTGTAAAATACACTAAAAGAAAAATAACTGCAAGTTTTGTACTCTACTTTGTAAGTGTTTTTCACAGTTTTAGGATACCAGTTCTGACACTGCTTTAACTTGGGCTGCAGAAATCAGTAAATATATTGTAGACAATAATATTCAGCTTGCTATTGTCACAGAAAGGAATTGCAAATAAAGGGTGAATGGCCTGAGAGAACTCTATGGTGTTGGAGATACCAGTATGAATGAATGGGGTTTGATCAATATACAGACTGCAATTAAAACAGATATGGATACACATGTGTGTGTGTCTACATATATTTCATATATTTCCTAGCTCTGTACATTGAAAAGGCTTAGGTGCAATGGACACCCCAGTAGAATAAGCATACCTTTGCTTGGTATATGTTTTCTCCAATAAAAGAAATCAGGGATTCTTAGGGAAATAATTTATTCACAGTTATTATTGTACTTAGACAAATTACTCTAATATGCCTATGGGAACTAAAAGGACCATAGAACACCACAAGGTTTCTGCAAATGAGAACAACTTAGATATCAAGAAATTATAAACTGAAATAAGACAGCCTATATTTATATTGACAATAAATAGATGAATAAAATAGAGAGTAAAGGAAAAGAATACATATATATATACATGTACATGTAAACACACATACATATACACAGGCATTTTTACAAGCATATATATGTGAATGTGTATATATGTATGTATACATACATTTATCTGGTATATATCTGGTATTACCTGCCAGCAGGGAACAACTAATCTAATCTACATAATCTTTACACATGAACACAGACCATCTTATTAATTTGAAAATTAATTTATAGCCCAAACATTTATTGAAACACACACCATGGGAACTGTAATTGAGATACAAAAAAATAGTTTCTATTGTGGGCTAATTATGGGCTAAACGCACATCAAAAGCATTTTCAGTGTAGCCTACTATTAGAAGATGCATATGTGGTTTGATGGGCTCAATTAAGGACAGAAATGGTATGGACCTAACAGAAGCAGAAGATATTAAGAAGAGGTGGCAAGAATATACAGAAGAACTATACAATAAAAGATCTTCATGACCCAGATAATCATGATGGTGTGATCTCTCACATAGATCCAGACATCCTGGAATGTGAAGTCAAGTGGGCCTTAGGAAGTATCACTACAACAAAGCTAGTGAAGGTGATGGAATTCCAGTTGAGCTATTTCAAATCCTAAAAGACGATGCTGTGAAAGTGCTGCACTCAATATGTCAGCAAATGTGGAAAACTCAGCAGTGGCCACAGGACTAGAAAAGGTCAGTTTTCATTCCAATCCCAAAGAAAGGCAATCCCGAAGAATGCTCAAACTACCACACAATTGCATTCATCTCACACGCTAGTAAAGTAATGCTCAAAATTCTCCACGCCAGACTTCAGGAATATGTGAACCGTGAACTTCCAGATACTCAAGCTGATTTTAGAAATGGCAGGGGAACCAGAGATCAAATTGCCAACATCCACTGGATCATGGAAGAAGCAAGAGTTCAAGGAAAACATCTTTTTCTGCCTTATTGACTATGCGAAAGCCTTCGACTGCATGGATCACAATAAACTGGAAAATTCAGAAGGAGATGGGAATACCAGACCACCTGACCTGCATCTTGAGAAATCTGTATGCAGGTCAGGAAGCAACAGTTAGAACTGGACATGGAACAACAGACTGGTTCCAAATAGGAAAAGGAGTACATCAAGGCTATATATTGTCACCTTGCTTATTCAACTTATATGCAGAGTACATCATGAGAAATGCTGGGCTGGATGAAGCACAAGTTGGAATCACAATTGCTGGGAGAAATATCAATAACCTCAGAGATGCAGATGACACCACCCTTATTGCAGAACATGAAGAGGAACTAAAAAGCCTCTTGATGAAAGTGAAAGAGAGTGAAAAAGTTGGCTTAAAGCTCAACATTCAGAAAACTAAGATCATGACATTCAGTCCCATCACTTCATGGCAGATAGATGGGGAAACAGTGTCATACTTTATTTTGGGGGGCCCCAAAATCATTGCAGATGGTGATTGCAGCCATGAAATTAAAAGACGCTTACTCCTTGGAAGGAAAGTTATGACCAAGCTAGACAACATATTAAAAAGCAGAGACATTACTTTGCTAACAAAGGTCCGTCTAGTCAAGGCTATGGTTTTTCCAGTGGTCATGTATGGATGTGAGAGTTGGACTGTAAAGAAAGCTGAGCACTGAAGAACTGATGCTTTTGAACTGTGGTGTAGGAGAAGACTCCTGAGAGTCTCTTGGACTGCAAAGAGATCCAACCAGTCCATCCTAAAAGAAATCAGTCCTGGGTGTTCATTGGTGTTCATACTCCAATATTTTGGCCACCTGATGCGAAGAGCTTACTCATTTGAAAAGACCCTGGTGGTGGGAAAGATTGAGGACAGGAGGAGAAGGGGACAACAGAGGATGAGATGGTTAGATGGCATCACCAACTCAATGGACATGAGTTTGGGTAAACTCTGGGAGTTGGTGATGGACAGGGAGGCCTGGCATGCTGCGCTTAATGGGGTCGCAAAGAGACACAACTGAGCGACTGAACTAAACTGATGTGGTTTGAGACTTAACCAAGTATATGCAAGTGAAATATATTATCAGATTCATAATGTCAAAAATCAAAAGAGTTCCAGGCACCAGTTTTAGTAAACAAACTAGACTTGTGGTATATGAAACAAAAAAGGAATTGCATTTACAAAGCACCTCCTTTTAACCACCCTTTCCTGGAGATATATCAAACGAATCCTGCAGCACTTTTATTTACTTTTGCATTGTACAGTCTAATTATTCCAGTTTATTTTTTTTAAATAACAACAGAATATGGTCAAATCTAAACACGCCATACTGTGTGATAAAAACTAGAATTTCTGCCTAATTTCCATAATCTCATAACCCTTCCATGAGAAAGGTCGGGCAGTGGTAAATAAGGCCAAGCGGTTTTTATTGGTCAGCCAGTTTTGGCATTTGTTTTACTCTTCCTCCTTGATTCTGACTTTTCTTCCTCAGCCCCCATCATTTTGTATACTTCTTGCTTCTTTACGCTTTTGAAAATGGGAGGCTAAATGGGCTAGGTAACAAAGTTGGACAGGTCTTCCATGGTTGATGATGTTAATTGCTTCATTTACATGTAGTTATTTCGTTGTGACTGTTTTGTAAGGACTTCACCCATCTCTGTTCTGCATTTTCCAGTTTAGGTCATAGAACTGCTAAGTGGCAGCTTACACCTCCGCTATCAGTCCCTGACTTCCAGGGATCCACTTCATGTTGCTTCTTTCTAAGTAACTTTGACCTTCCAATCTGGCCTCGTGACCACAGTTCTTTCCAAAGGACTCAAGTCCTGGCCTCTTTCCACTAGATATGCATGTTGTCAACAGGACCAAACAGCTTTCCCCGCCACTTGTGTGACTGTAGCTTGCTCAAACCCTGTGCCGTTCTGTGCATTTAGCCATTGCAGACAGCTAGTCATTGTTGTGCCTTTGGAATTTTCACAGGAAAGACAGACTTTCTCATGAAGCTTTTTCATCTCTAAAACCTCCAGGAGACATAAGTCATGTCTCTCAACGTATTTTCTACTCCTTTCTTCTGGAAGCACCAGAGCTAGACTAATAATGTGTGCTGTGCAAATAAAACTTAAGGGTTGAGAAGTCAATGTCGACTCCCTACAGGCAGTCCCATGCCCTACACGTGCTTTTCTTGGAAACAAACCAGCTAAAAGGACGATCCTACTTTCCATCACATTATTTATACAAAGGTATTTCACTATTATTAGCTTAGTAATGGGAACTTGAAGATTTTGAACAGAATAGTGACATAACCAGCAGAAGGCCTTTAAGAACAGTATTAAGCACCTATGCTATTCTTACACATTTATGGATCAGAAAGCTCAATCTGTTTTTTACTGAAGAGTAGCAGTTTGTCATTTTCAGTCAGTTGTTGGGTTATAGTGAACTCTGAGGTGTAAGAATATCAGAAGCTGTGCAACACAAGAGAGAAATCTAAGACTGGTTATCTTGTTTTCTGAGGAGGACCAAATATTTTTTATTTTCATATATAATTCCTGGTTCAATACAGCTGCAGTAATCTAAATGATGCAACTTGATACATATTTTCCTTTTATAGATCCACTGGATTTTGCAAGTTTTTATTTGCCAGAGGTTAGACTTTTAATGTTTTAATTATATTTGCTAAAATATTCTAATTCATATGAACATTACTGAATTGACTGGTTTTATAAGATTATTAGCTTAGTCTATAATCCTACATTAAAGCTTTTCGATTTTAATCTCCAGAAGGCTTGAAAAATAATCAATAAAAGCAAGAACTCTTATGGCTCGGGTTTAAATCCTTTTTATTATAATTGAATTAGTTCCCCTATCTTGGCCCAGAGAAGCCTTTGTAATTTTCTGTTAAGCTTTCAGAAGTGGCTTGCATTATGTATCAGATAAGAAATAAAATAGACCCTTTGCTTAACAATATTATTTTTAAAAAGCACCACTGATTTAGTCTATAACACACTGTTGACAAAATAAATTAATCACAATGAAAAACACTAGTTTGAAAGGAGTGATTGCTGAGCTTTCATTTAAAGTTAAATTTAGACAAAAATAGCTAAAGTAGTCTAGTTGCCTAAAATTACCTTGTTCAAATCTTTCCCATTAGAAAGAATGATATTTGCAAATCAAACAAATTAGTCTGCAGCACACATAGATGAGTCCTCTTCTTTGAAAATTTCCCATTATTTTAAAAATATGATACTCTATTTAAACACAGCAATGGAATTCCACTTTGCATCCTGTTCTTTACTTGATGAAGGAGATTTTACTGTAACATGCTTTTCAGACTTCAAAAGTTGGTAGGAAGACTAAATTAGCCTAAGGAGAATCAGGTTAAAAGTGGCATTTTTTGGTTATTTCTGTGCCCAATGAAAACTATGTCCAGTTGGACTTAAACTGGACATTGTAATTCCTACAGAGTTTCTTCAAATTCTCAATTTCCTGATCAACCTCACAGTTAGAGGACTGAGCCAGGCATTTACACAGTCTTGGAGGAATTTCTACTTGCAAATGCATAAAGATGCACAAATATGAATATTTTGTGACCCAAGGACATGATGGACACATACAGTGATCCCAAGTTCTCACAGATATTTTAGTGGGGAAAAATGTCACCACTTTTCCAATATATTTGATAAGTAAAAAAGGCCTTAGCAAAATACCTGGATTCCAGTTAATATAATTTGTTAACCCTCTTGTATGGACCAGACCCCTATGTTTATTAAAAACCCAAAGGCAGCGAGGTGTTAATACTTGATAAGTATCAAAATGGGTTAAAGTAGTCAGAGAAACTAATTTCATAAAACAGAACTGAACTAAGCATCAAAGGAAAGAAGGCTATGTCAAAGAGCCAGACTAGAGGAGTATAGCTGGCCCCACTTGGCTGTCTCTTCAATCTGCCATCAGAGGCAGCCAAAGCCTCTATAGGAATGTGCAAGCAGACTTATGTGGGGATTGGATGACATGTTTAGAAAAACAATGAAAAAGTTACATTTCACGGAAAAGTGTGCATACTAGGGAAGTTATCAGTTCAATTCAGTCGCTCAGTTCAGTTCAGATCAGTCATAGTTGTGTCTGACTCTTTGTGACCCCATGAACCACAGCACGCCAGGCCTCCCTGTCTATCACCAGCTCCAGGAGTTTACTCAAACTCATGTCCATCAAGTCAGTGATGCCATTCAGCCATCTCATCCTCTGTCATTCCCCTCTCCTCCTGTCCTCAATCTTTCCCAGCATCAGGGTCTTTTCAAATGAGTCAGCTCTTTGCATCAGGTGGCCAAAGTACTGGAATATCAGCTTCAACATCAGTCCTTCCAATGAACACCAAGGACTGATTTCCTTTAGGATGGACTGGTCTGATCCCCTTGCAGTCCAAGGGACTCTCAAGAGTCTTCTCCAACACCACAGTTGAAAAGCATCAATTCTTCTTCACTCAGCTTTCTTTGTAGTCCAACTCTCACATCCATACATGACTACTGGAAAAACCATAGCCTTGACTAGATGGATTTTTGCTTACAAAGTAATGTCTCTGCTTTTTAATATGCTGTCTAGGTTGGTCAAATTTTCCTTCCAAGGAGTAAGTGTCTTTTAATTTCATAGCTGCAGTCTATGGCCATACACCCTGAACGCGCCCAATCTCATCTAATTTCATGGCTGCAATCACCATGTGCATTTTGCTCTGATTTTGGAGCCCCAAAAACTAAAGTCTGACACTGTTCCCACTGTTTCCCCATCTATTTGCCATGAAGTGCTGAGACCGGATGCCATGATCTTAGTTTTCTGAATGTTAAGCTTTAAGCCAACTTTTTCACTCTTCTCTGTCACTTCCATATAGAGGCTTTTTAGTTCCTCTTCATGTTCTGCAATAAGGGTGGTGTCATCTGCATATCTGAGGTTATTGATATTTCTCCTGGCAATCTTGATTCCAGTTTGTGCTTCCTCCGGCCCAGCATTTCTCATGATGTACTCTGCATGTAAGTTAAATAAACAGGGTGACACTATACAGCCTTGACATACTTGTTTTCCAATTTGGAACCAGTCTGTTGGTCCATATCCAGTTCTAACTGTTGCTTCCTGACCTGTATACAGGTTTCACAAGAGGCAGGTCAGGTGGTCTGGTATTCCCATCTCTTTCAGAATTTTCCACAGTTTATTGGGATCCTAAGTCGTGTCCAACTCTTTGTGACCCCATGGCCTGCAGCATGCCAGGCCTCCCTGTCCATCACCAACTCCCAGAGTTTACTCAAACTCAGGTCCATTGAGTCAGTGATGCCATCCAACCATCCCATCCTCTCTCGGCCCCTTCTCCTCCTGCCTTCCATCTTTCCCAGCATCAGGGTCTTTTAAAATGAGTCAGCTCATCACATCAGGTGGCCAAAGTATTGGAGTTTCAGCTTCAGCATCAGTTCTTCCAGTGAATGTTTAGGACTTATTTCATTTAGGATGAACTGATTGGATCTCCTTGCTGTCCCAGGGACTCTCAAGAGTCTTCTCCAACACCACAGTTCAAAAGCATCAATTTTTCAGCAGTCAGCTTTCCTTATAGTCCAACTCTCACATCCATACATGAGTACTGGGCTCCCCTTGTGGCTCAGCTGGTAAAGAATTGCCTGCAATGTATTAGACCTGAGTTTCATCCCTGGTTTGGGAAAGGCTACCCACTCCAATATTCTGGCCTGGAGAATTCCATGGACTGTATAGTTCATGGGGTCGCAGAGTCAGACACGACTGACTGACTTTCACTTTAGGAAAGTATAGAGACTGGTTAAATGGATCAAGTGGGAGAAAAACTTCAGGAGGCTCTGAAGTCAGGTATGATACAGAAGGATGAATACAAGCACCAACATCAATGTCAACACAGATTGAGGCTCTACAATGGATCCAATAGTATGTGTGTGGCTCACTTCCTTCAGTCGTGTCCAACTCTTTGCAACCCTATGGACTGTAGCCCACCAGGCTCCTCTGTCCACAGGATTCTCCAGGCAAGAATACTGGAGTGGGTTGCCATTGCCTGCTCCAGTCAATACTATACTAAGATTGAATATAAATTATATAGTTTCATTTCCCACTACCTAAGAGAATAAGAATTGTTACAATCTCATTTTATTACTGAAGAAAAAGAATCTGGAGGTGGTTAAATATTTTCCAAGGATAAAATGCTAATATATGGTCAGTATGACCTCAAGAGGAGGTCATGAATTCCAGTTAAGGTATTTAACAGCATCATCTTTAGGATTTTAAAGTGCTGCATTCAATATGTCAGCAAATTTGAAAAACTGAGCAGTGGCCACAGGACTAGAAAAGGTCAGTTTTCATTCCAATCCCAAAGAAGGGCAATGTCAAAAAAATGTTCAAACAACTGCAATACTGTGCTCATTTCATATGCTAGAAAGGTTATGCTCAAAATCCTTCAAGCTAGGCTTCAGGAGTACATGAACCAAGAACATCTATATGTACAAACTGGATTTTGAAAAGGCAGAAGAACCAGAGATCAAATTGCCAACACTCACTGAAGCATAGAGAAAGCAGAGGAATTCCAGAAAAACACCTAGTTCTGCTTCATTGTCTATGTGGATCATGACAAACTGGAAAATTCTTATAGAGACAGGAGTACCAGACCACTTCACCCATCTTCCAAAAAACCTGAATGCAGGTCAAGAAGCAACTGTTACAACGGGACATTGAACAACGGGCTCAAAACTGGGCAAAGAACACAACAAGGCTGAATGTTGTCACCTGGCTTATTTAACTTATATCAGAGCACATCATGTGAAATGACAGGCTGGATGAATCACAAGTTGGAATCGAACACTGGGAGAAAAATCAACAACCTCAGATATGCAGATAATGCTACTCTAATGACAAAGTGAAGAGGAACTAAAGAACCTCTTGATGAGGGTGAAAAAGCTGCCTTGACACTGAACATTCAAAAAACTAAGATCATGATATCCAGTCCCATTACTTCATGGCAAATAGAAGGGGAAAAAGTGCAATCCGTGACAGATTTTATTTTCCTAGGCTCCAAAATCAACTGCAGATGGTGACTGCAGCCATGAAATTAAAAGACACTTGCCCCTTGGAAGAAAAGCTATGACAAACCTTGACAGCATATTAAAAAGCAGAGATAACACTTTGCTGACAAAGATTTGCAAAGTCAAAGCTGTGGTTTTTCCAGTAGTCATGTACAGATGTATGAACTGGACCATTAAAAAAGAATTTATGTTTTTGAACTGTGGCGCTAGAGAAGACTCTTGAGTGTCCTTTGGACAGCAAGGAGATCAAACCAGTCAATCCTAAAAGAAACCAACTCTGAATATTCACTGGAAGGACTGATGCTGAAGCTTCAATACTTTGGTCACCTGATGTGAGGAGCCAATTCATTGGAAAAGACCCTGATGCTGGGAAAGATGGAAGACAGAGGAGGAGATGGCGGCAGAGATGAGACAGATAGAACTCACCAACTCAATGGAGATGAATCTGAGCAAACTCCAGGAGATGGTGAAGGACAGGGAAGCCTTGTGTGCTGCAGTCCATGGGGTCACAAAGAACCCAACTTAGCAACTGAACAATAACAATGAGCTCAAGATCTTGTCTGACTAACCACTTAGGGTTACTTTTGATAGCTTTTGGCACACGGTAGACCCTCCATATAAACAGTAGTTCTATTGTTATAATTAATGCTGTTATCATTATTACTCCATTGCTAATGTGATACTTAATGGCAAAACCAAAAATAGAACCTTCAATCTGATATCATCTCCAGTGACTACATTTTCACCTAACAATAAAGACAGTTCCCTACAATGAAGACTGCTTCTATTATACAAAACTACTATAATTTTAATGTATTTTGATTCACCTACTAAAGGTGAATCTATGCAATCTACACATTGCATAGATTTTATTATTTAAAATGTAATTATCACAGCAACTATGTTAGGTTATTACCTCTGTTAAAAAGAAAGAGAAAAATATAAACTTTATTGAGCACTTATCAAGTACAAGGCACTACAATAATCAGTTCATATTAATTTTTAGCCTCCAAATAACACTGTATCCCATTTTTATGACATGGCGACTAAGGAGGATTTAAATTCTCCCCAAGTTATACTGCTAATCAATGATTAAACTGAAGCTTAGTGAATTACATATATGGCTTAACGTAACATAGCTATTAAGTGAATTAGGATACTGAAGTATAGAGATGGAATGACATCCCCAAGGTGGAGAAAGGCAACAGAAAATCAAGCCAGAATTCAAATTGTCAATTAACAGGGAGATTTCATGGTGAGAATAACAACAAAAATGATCAAATTAATGGTTTCATAGTCCTGAAATTTACAGCTAAGTAGTGGGGACAATCTCAAATTCAATAATCATACAAATAACTATAAAATTACATCACTATAGCAGAAAAAAACGACCCATGGTTCTGTGAAATGTCTGAGTGGAGGTGTACACCTAATCATAAAGGTCAGGGGAGAAGATTTCCATGAGGAAAGGGTGAGTAAGCGTTGACAGAACAAGTGAAATAGGCAAGAGGTGGGCTGGAGGAGATTTGATGTCTAAAGTTTTCAATTTAGGAACAAAATCAGAAGAACTTAGAGAATGTGTAACTGTTTTGTCCCACTCTGCCATTATTTGAGTTAAAAAGAACTCATGTTGTTCTAGAAACAGGATAAGCAGGTGGCAGTTGAAACCTGGGGAGCATTTCTTCCTTCAATACAACCTAACGTGTTATTGGCCCCAGGTAAGTTCCTATTCAACAGAAAACAAATTTGTCAGATTATAACAAATTTGTCAAAATATGTATTAAAACAGCTGTGTCAAGAAAATATGTCTCTACCTTCAGGGTTGGACAGGGAATTTCTTCAAACTGATTTGCAGGGGGCATTTAACCAAGTACTAGTCAGGGACTATTCAGAATACTATGAAGCTACTCTTGACATTTCATGCACAGAAATTTAATGCAATGAGTTGGGTGGCAAAATTATCAGAAAAGTTAGAGGGAAGGGTTAAAAAAGGACCTGGGGTAGTCTTATTTAAAGATCAGAAAATATAAGAAAGAAGGTCGTTCTACTGTTTCAGGAGGCCATAGCCATCTGTATCGAAGGTGCTCTTGGCCTTTGCAAGAGTATCATGGTTTTTCTCGCTGTCACTGAAGGAGTGAATCAACGCATGTCAGGGCCTGACACTGCACTCAGTGAAGGAGTCAGAAGTGGAATGGGGCTGTCTTGTCCCAGCCCTCCAACACTGCACTAGTGGCTCTCACTGGCAGAGCCAACAGGACGCTGCTGGCAAAGGATCATATCCTTTTCCATGTCCTTGATAGTTAAGTCAGCAACAGCACTGACAGCCAACAATTTCCAGGGGAAACACCAATAGTCCAAAAGCAGAAATGTTCTTTAGGAACAGCAACTGCTACTTACCACAAAACTAAAGTGTCACGTGATTCCAATATTCTTTATGTTGTTGTTTAGTTGCTCAGTTGTGTCTGACTCTTTACCACCTCCATGGACTGTAGCCAGCCAGGCTCCTCTGTCCATGGAATTTCCCCAGGCAAGAATACTGGAGTGGGTTGCTGTTTCCTTCTCCAGGGAATCTTCCTGACCCAGGGATCGAACCCACGTCCCCTGCATTGGCAGGTAGATTCTCTACCACTGAGCCACCGGGGAAGAATATTCTATGAGTTAGCAATGAGTAAGATTTTATGGGACATAATGATACTTAAAACAAGATTTATATGCATATATTTACTCATGATACTCTCAATTGGACTGAGCTCAGATTGGAAGGTTTATGCTCAACTTGCTCGCTCAGCTGCAGGCCCCTGATGTACTGACTTATGCTGCATGGTCTAAGGTAGTCATGCACACGCCTGGCAGCTAACTGGGGCAGTTGGTGGGGACTTGTTCTCCATGTGGTTTCTACCACTCAATAACCCTGGAACCTTCATATTTTGCAGGTAAGGACAGAAAAATGAAGCAGCCACTTTGGAAAAGAAAGTTTGACAGTTTCTTTTAAAAAATACACAGACATTTACTATACAACAAAGCAATTCCATCTTTAGGATCCACCCAGAAAAAATCAAAACGTATGTCCACACAAATATATTTACAGGAATGTTTTTAGCAGAATTACTCATAAAATCCAAAAAACCAGGAATAAGTCAGATGTCCATCTATTGAACAGATAAACCAGTATTGGTATTTCCAAGCAATGAAATACTATTCAACAATAAAGATCAAAAAAAGCACATCTATAACACAGATCTTAAAAACATAATGCTTATGGAAGAAATCTGACACAAAACTCCACATATTGTATGACTGCATTTATATGAAAAAGCATATCTCTAGATATATAAAATATTAATAGGTTAGTAGTTGCCTGCAGCCAAGGTAGAGACAAACAGTAACTGCAAACAGGCACAAATGATATTTTTTAAATGATGGAAGTATTTAAAATTGGACTGTCATACTGATTGCACAACACTACATTTATTTAAAATCACTGAATTATACACATAAAACAGTGAATTTGATTGATTGTTGTTGTTTAATTGCTCAGTTGTGTCTGATTCTTTGCAACCCTATGGACTGTAGCCCACCAGGCTCTTCTGTCCATGAGATTTCCCTGGGAAGAATGCTGGAGTGGGTTGCCATTTCCTCCTCAAGAGGATCTTCCCAACCCAGGGGTCAAACCCATGTCTTCTGCATTGGCAGATGAATTCTTTACCACTGAGCCACCAGGAAAGCCCTTTTATTGTATGTAAATTGTACCTAAATAAAACTGTCTAAAATATCACTTTTTAAAAGCTAAACCTTGAAAAAAAATCAAGGTTCACTATTAGAAGATTTAAATAACTTGATTAATTAAACATTTAAAAGAATTCAGTTAGGCCATTTAGATATTGTAAAAACTGAAAAAAAATTAACTTTAATCCTTACTACTGTACAAAGCAAGTGAATGTATAAAGTTTTGTGACTATAACAGCCAGATAGGCCCCATCTTTTAGCACAAGAATTCACTGCTGCAGGGGTCCACTTAATGGCATTTCACAGGAAATGTCAAGGTTCCTATGATGTGTGAACAGTCGGAAAGCTTCTTCTCTACTTGGATTTAAATCACTCTTACCACTACAATGTAATCAGAGTCCTGGCATTGTTAGAGAAAGCAGCCATCCAGAGACTGAGGTGAGAGAGCGTGAACAGCATTAATTGGTCCATTTTATTGGCCTGAATCAGAGCAACCATCTATGATCAAAGCTCCAAACATATGTGGGATAAAAGCAAAATGAGATTCTGAAAGGAATATTTAGGCTGGCTTGTTACGATGATCTTAAATTGCATGGATTAAAGGCTATACTATACACACACACGATGTGTGCATGCACACTCATAAAAGCAATATATATTGTTTTGGAAGGAAATTCCTTCAATATTTTAATAAAGCACTAATTTAGAAAGTAGTCTAAAGACATTGTTACATACTCCCCTGGACCAGGTAAACTCTTAAATTGTGGTGTCAAGACTCAAGAAAATTGAAGAAAGCAAGCACCATTATCCAATTTTGTCTTATACAGCCCCATTTCTCACATATTTTACTAATAGGGAGCGAAAGTATTCAGAGGTTGCACCATAAACACTCATTTTAGGTTGGTGCCTGTGCTGTGTAAAATTTCAGGAGTACAGACAGTATACCCAGTGTGTTTCTTCTTTTATTACCAAGACATTTATGCCTTTCTTATATTTTTCATCTGAAATAACAAATTGCTACCTCATCAATTTAGTGAAAATAATCTGTAGATCACACTCTCACAGGTAAGTATTGAATTGCAGTAAGATTATTTCAATAATGTTTTGTCAAACTACCCAAAGATAAGTCAGCTAGAGCTTACACATAACATATAAAATGTTCCAAATTTTCAACAGAAATATTTTAAATAAAAATAACCTAGTTTTCTTCAAAAAACAAAAAAAGTATTTTGTGACAGTTGAAACTACCAGTCTCACATATAAAGGTAAATCATATTTCATTTTATGAAAAAATGATTAAAAAATTTTTTTGGCCATACCACGGGGCCTGTGGGATCTTTTTTCACTGACCAGGGATCAAAACCGTGCCCCCTACACTGGAAGCATGGAGTGTTAACTATAGGACGACCAGGGAAGTTCTTAATTATTTTTACAATTGCTATTTTTCTTTCATATGAGTAAAAACAAAGGAATACAATTTTAGACCATGTGATAGACAATAACAGCATAAGAATATTTGCATGTCTCTTCATAATTATTATAGACATGCAAATCAAAACTACAATGAGGTTACCACCTCACACTAGTCAGAATGGCCTATAATAAAAAAAAAAAAAAATCTACAAACAATAAGTGCTGGAAAGGGTGTGGAGAAAAGGGAACCCTCATGTACTGTTGGTGGGAAAGTAAATTGATACAGGGACTATGGAGAACAGTATTGAGGTTCCTTAAAAAAATAAAAATAGAACTAACATATGACCCAGTAATCCCACTACTGGGCATATACCCAGAGAAAACCACAATTCAAAAAGATGCATGCACCCCAATGTTTATAGGATCACTATTTACAATAGCCAGATCTAAACATCCAGTAGTAGTGGAATGGATGAAGATGTGATACATGTGTATACAATGGAGTATTATTCAGTCATTAAAAGGAACAATACTGGGTCATTTGCAGAGACATGGGTGGATCTAAAGAGTGTCATATAGAGTGAAGTAAGTCACAAAGAGAAAAACATGTATCGTATATTAATGTATATATGTGGAATCTAGAAAAATGGATACAAATCAGATAATGGATACCCAGGGGGAGAGGGGTGGTGAAAGGCACTGATAGATTCAGACTGACGCGTTCACACTACTGGTGCCATGTATAACTAGACCACAGATGACAGCAGACTGTGGGGCAGAGGGCACGCTGCTCCCTGCACTGTGGGGGCCTGAATGCGGAGGAGAGCCGGGGGAGGGGAAACACGTGCGTGGAGAGTTGATTCCTTTTGCTGTACAACAGAAACACATCATTGTGAAGCAGCTATGCGCCAATAAAAATTAAGTTTAAAGAAACAGTAGCATATGCAATGTGAAATACAAAGCAAAGGAAATTTTGGAAAACTAGAATTCAAAATGTTATTTTAGAAAAAAGACAGAAATATAATAGCGATGAGGGTATTGAATTAGACTCATCGTGGGGAGCTTTGCAAAAATACTGAGCCTCAGTTCATATACAAGACTATTTTAAGAAGATTCCTTAAGTGTGACCTCAGTGATAGAATATTATAAATATTCCCAGAATGATTAAGATGTTAACTGTGTTCAGACTCACTTTTTAATCTAGATCATACAGTATACAACAACTTGGAATGATATAGCAAAATAGATTTACTTTACCTAAGGTGCATTTTATTATATAAATCTTACTATGTTTACTTTTCTGCAAACTTTGTTACATTACATTGCCTTTTATATGTAATAGTTGGCTATTTTCATGATGGGGATTTTGAGATATCGCCCTACTTAAACTTTAAATGAGATGATATGATGCTGATGATATATGTATGTCATTGGTCTTTCAAAAATGTAAGTTTAAATTAGATGAAATTAACAGCAGTAATTCAATTTTATGAAAAAAAAAAAATATAACTTGGGAAATAGTCCTTACTTCATTCAAAACCATTTTAGAACACTTAGTTCTACTTGCAGAGACAGAGATGAATGAGACGCATTCCCACATCTGCTTTTCACTGTTGATATGATGATAGACAATAAACAAGTACATAAATATTTTAGGTTGTAATAAGTGCTGTGAAAAAATTTAAGTAGCATAAAGGTGACAGGCAAACTTAGAAATGTTAAAAGATACTGGAGCATATTAAAAATTTTAAAGAGTTATGGGATTTTTGCTTTTGCTTTTTAGTAAAAACAGATTAAAATTGGGTAGTCCCAAACCAGAAATGGTAGGAGAATCCCACCAGGCCAGAGGTCAGGGAATGAGAGAAATGGTCAAAGCAAGAAAATCATTTGATTGGCTGTGGCTTAAGCTCTTGTAGTTTTGGGGAGAGTCGAGCTGACTATTTGTTACCATTTGTCAGGTTTTGATTTCTTAACCTTGAGGCATTTACTAGCTTAGGTTTTGCTCATGAAAGCTACAAAGACTTTAAACCATGCCAACCTGAAGGCCTCCTTGGTTCCACAGGTGGCTCAGTGGTAAAGAATCTGCTTGTCAATGCAGGAGATGCCAGAAATGAAGGTTCAATCCCTAGGTCAGGAAGATCCCTTAGAGAAGGAAATAGCTACTCACTCCAGTATTCTTGCCTGGAGAATCCCATGAACAGAGGAGGCTGGCAGGCTACTGTCCATGGGGTTGCAAAGAGTCAGACACAACTGAGCGAGCGTGCGCGCGCACACACACACACACACACACACACACACACGGTTAGGGAAGGCCCATCTGAACAGGTCACATTAGATCAGAGTGGGTAACTGTTCCAGTTCAAAAAATTACTATTCAAAACAACCTTTCCAGAAAATTCTAAGCCTTTCTGTGCAGTTTCAAGAACCCATTGATGGGTCAACCTGTATTCATATGTTATCATTAATGATCGTAATAATATACTTTGATTGCCACTGTCTGAGTCAAAATAATGGCAATATTTCAGAAAATGAACTTCACTATGATTTAAAAACTTATTTCTAAAATCAAGACAATGCTATTTTGATGGATTTTAAAGAACATGGTAAGATGAAGTTAGGCCCTCTGTGTTGATCTGAAATTCTATCTTTTGGTAACTTTCAATTTGCCTTCCAGGCCTTCAGTTCTACTGTAAAGTGTAAAGGCATTAGCCCAGTTTCCTTATGCCTTTTCAATGGGCAGCTTTTCAGGGGAAGGTATAAAACAAGAATATTGGAGAAAGGATGAAGTGAAAGCTGAAACACAGTCATTAATATTTAAATAATTCTATTCCAAGACAATCTCACCCTAAGAATATGTAGTCTATGCTATTCTTGCGTAGGTGGTATAGTTTGAGTTGAAAATAAAATGGAAAATAATTGTGCTGTCATAATAATGTGCTTACATTATTAAAAACTACATTAATTAAATTAATGTATACAAATCCATTCAATTTGAATGATACAAGGGATGCAGCATGATCAATCTAATTCAAAATGTATAGATTAATTACATTTTCTTCCTATTTTCCAAATGATTTATTTTCAAATAAAATGTATTTGGTATTCTGGTATCTTTTCTTATAAATTACAGAGATAAATCCGATAACTTTGAAAATTCAGCAAATTTAACATTTCAGCTTAAGGTTAACGGCAATAATTTATTCTTTAAGCAAGTAGTGGTGGTGGTTGGTGGTTTAGTTGCTGAGTCATGTCCAACTCTTGCAACCCCATGGACTGTAGCCCACCAGGCTCCTCTGTCCATGGAATTTTCCAGGCAAGAATACTGGAGTGGGTTGCCATTTCCTTCTTCAGGGGATCTTCCAGACCCAGGGATCAAACTCAGGTCTGTAGATGGTCTCCCACATTGTAGGCAGATTCTTTACTGACTGAGCCACCAGGGAAGCCTTTAAGCAAGTAATGTGGTGTTAAAAAGTGCAGTCTTCAAAACGAAATGAAAATTTTTTAGAATAATTAAATATGAGATAAGAACCACAATAACTTTTAATTGCTAACTTTATTTGAGGTTGAAATTTTTGAATAAACAGAACTGGTAATGATTAGATAATGGCAGTGAAAAATATAAGTATACATAAATAGCCATGAAATGTTTTTAGCAAGATGTGCACGCATACTTAGTTGCTCTGTCAGGTCTGAATCTGTGACCCAGTGGACTGTAGGCCGTGAGGCCTCTGTCCATGGGATTACTCAGGCAAGAATACTGGAGTGGGTAGCCATTTCCTCTTCCAGAGGATTTTCCTGACTTAGGGATCAAGTACACTTCTCCTGTGTTTTGTCAGGACACTTTAAAAAAATATATAGTGGAATGAAATGAAATTGGCAATCTGAAGAGCAAGCTGATTTAGAAATGTGGAAGAGGGAAGGAAAGTTAGTTCCCAGTTTGGATGTATTCCATGTTGAATGATTCTGGCTTCAATTATGGTACAAATGAACAAGGCAGAAAGAAATCCATACTGAAATTTGAAGGTGATGTGATATTTTGTGATTTAAACATGTGAGTTAATCTTAAAGACAAAGATGAAGTCAGCAGTCTACAAGATGGAACAGACATTGAGGATGATGTGCCTCTCATAATTAGGGAATGGGAGAAATAAGGACTTCTTGAAGAAAACAGAGAACAGTCTGAGACTGTGGAGAACCAGGATAATTTGCTGCTGGGAAAACTGAGAAGGAAAGGGTCTCATGAACTTTGTGGCAAATAGTTACAAATTCACCAAACTGCAACTAGATGATTGATTTTCATCTGAAAAAATGCCTATCGCTTAGAAAATTTCTGAAGTTATCATTTATATATGTTGCTATCTTCCTTTTAAGAAAAGCAAAATTAATTTTTTATAGTAAATTTAGCCTGTTTTCTTATTCTTAATATTTTATCTCAAATAACTATAAATATAAAATTATCAATAGGATAACCCATAATTCATATTATAGCATGACCCATGATAGTCTGATTATTCCTTATCAAACACATTTCTAAGAAATTACTAGATTAACAAAACATTTGCAAGAAAAGAAAAACATCAAGGTACGGTAAAAAGGGAGAGGAAAGTATATTCATAATTTTGTTTTCACATCCTGTTTCCTGAAACACTGCAAAGTATATTAACTATGTTTCTGCAAATTAAATAATCAAGATTTATGTAATGTTCACTACTGCATTTGAATGACCAGCAGTTTTTACACAGTAAAGAATATAATTAAATATGAAAATAAATAGTTAAGAATTGTGTCACTATCTTACAAGATTTTTGATCTAATTAAAGAAACTTGCTGTCAGAATTTGGAAAAAGTCCCTGTATTTATGATCTGGGGAAATGGAGCCTCAGAAAAGGCCTGAACTTTTATTGCCAAGGATAAAATGCCTATTTTATCTGCTATGTCAATTATTAATGGCACAATATAATATTAAATGAATTTCTCCTCTTTGCACCACTGCCTTTGGCTTGCATATAGATATGAATTACCTATAAACTAGAGTGAAGCTACAATTTAAATTCCCATTTTAGTAGTTGTAAGGTTGTTCCCAAATAATAACCCCTATCTACCAAAGAATTGCCAGTTAACATGCTAGAAAACCACTGTATAATTATGTTTGCAACTTTAATCTAATTTAATTGCACTGGTGACAGCCATACTAGCAAAGAACTTCACTACATGATTTATTTCTAGGAGAATTTCAGTGGTGGCAATTCACTCTCATTCTTTCAGTGACAAATGTAAACACTGGGTTCTGATTTACTTTTTAAATTTAAAAAGTAATATTTAACTGAAAATAAATATGAAAAAAGCCATTCATTTGAATATTTTAGTCTATGTTTCATGAAGTGTTACAGTCTTGAAGGATAAGTAATGAGGAAATAAACACTTTCAGAATCTCCATGTCCAAGAAGCCTGACATATAATGCATTTGTTACATGCAACTCCACTCAAAGACTATGACTGGCCACTTGAATGCAAATTTTGAGGCAAAATTTGGACAATATTTAGTTACAAGTCTTCAACCCTTTCATGGATGTTGGGACACAGAGCCTTTATGCTAAGCAACCCAAATCGATATAAAATCCTTGGTGAGTTTTCTAAGGAATAAATGTACAGTGGATACTGGGGTCAATGGGCAATTTCTACTTTGTTATCTAATGTGAACTGCATTTGAAGATTATTGGACCCAAGAGAAAAAAGAATCAGGAAAAGAAGAGCCATTGATTATTTAGAAATTCTTTTGATCTTTATGACATTTGATTTTATATCCAGAATGATACTAGATGTCCTGAGAAAACACTGACTTTAACTTTCTTTCCTGAGAATCTACTTAACCTAGTGCCACAGAACCTAGAGGACTCTCTTGCCAATTCTGCAGATTTCTGGTGGTATCACCTGAGTTACTTACCTGAGTTACTTAATAAAAATAATTCACAAACTTTATCCCCAACTGTGGAACTACTAAAATAGAATCCTTCAGGACAGGGCAAGCTGTCAAGGTGACGCTTACATATATTTATTTTAGATTAAAGGAATATCAAAATCAGATTGATTATATTCTTTGCAGATAAAGATGGAGATGCTCTATACAGTCAGCAAAACAAGACCAGGAGCTGACTGTGGCATACCATGATCTCCTTACTGCCAAATTCAGACTTAAATTGAATAAAGTAGGGAAAACCACGGGACTATTCAAGTATGACCTAAATCACCTCCCTTACGATTATACAGTGGAAGTGAGAAATAGATTCAAGGGACCAAATATGATAGACAGAGTACCTGATGAACTATGGACAGAGGTTCATGATATTATACAGGAGGCAGGGATCAAGAATATCCCCAAGGAAAAGAAATGTAAAAAGGCAAAATGTTTGTCTGAGGAGGATTTATAAATAGCTGTGAATAGAAGACAAGCAAAAGGCAAAGGAGAAAAGGGAAGATATACACATTTGAATGCAGAGTTCCAAAAAATAGCAAGGAGAGATAAGAAAGCCTTCCTCAGTGATCAATGCATAGAAATAGAGGAAAAAAATAGAATGGGAAAGTCTAGAGACGTCTTCAAGAAAATTAGATATGCCAAGGGAACATTTCATGCAAAGATGAGCAAAATAAAGGACAGAAATGGTATGGACCTAACAGAAACAGAGGATATTAAGAAGTGGCAAGAATACACAAAAGAACTATACAAAAAAGATCAACATAATCCAGATAATCACGAGGGTGTGATCACCAACCTAGAGCCAGACATCCTGGAATGAGAAGTCAAGTGGGCCTCAGGAAGCATCACTGCTAACAAAGCTAATGGAGGTGATGGAATTCCAGTTGAGCTATTTCAAATCCTAAAAGACAATGCTGTGAAAGTGTTGCACTCAATATGTCAGCAAATGTGGAAAACTCAGCAGTGGCCACAGGACTGGAAAAGGTCAGTTTTCATCCCAATCCCAAAGAAAGGCAATGCCAAAGAATGCTCAAACCACCACACAATTGCACTCATCTCACATGCAAGTAAAGCAATGCTCAAAATTCTCCAAGTAGGCTTCAACAATATGTGAACAGTGAACTTCCAGATGTTCAAGCTGGTTTTAGAAAAGGCAGAGGAACCAGAAATCAAACTGCCAATATCCGTTGGATCATCAAAAAAGCAAGAGAATTCCAGAAAAACATCTACCTCTGCTTTATTGACTATGCCAAAGCCTTTGACTGTGTGGATCACACCAAACTTTGGAAAATTCTTAAAGAGATGGAAATACCAGACCACCTGACCTAACTCTTGAGAAATCTATATGCAGGTCAGGAAGCAACAGTTAGAACTGGACATGGAACAACAGACTGGTTCCAAATAGGAAAAGGAGTGCGTTGAGGCTGTATATTGTCACCCTGCTTATTTAACTTACATGCACAGTAAATCATGAGAAACGCTGGGCTGAATGAAGCACAAGCTGGAATCAAGATTGCCGGGAAAAATATCAATAACCTCAGAGATGCAGATGACACCACCTTTAAGGCAGAAAGCAAATTAGAACTAAAGAGCCTCTTGTTGAAAGTGAAAGAGGAGACTGAAAAAGCTGGCTTAAAGCTCAACATTAAGAAAATGAAGTGAAGTGAAGTGGAAGTCTCTCTGTCATGTCAGTCTCTTTGAGACCTCATGGACTATACAGTCTGTGGAATTCTCTAGGCCAGAATACTGGAGTGGGTAGCTTTTCCCTTCTCGAGGGGATCTTTCCCACCCAAGGATCAAACCTAGGTCTCCCACACTGCAGGCAGATTCTTCCCCTGATTAGCCACAAGGGAAGCCAATATGAAAATTAAGATCATGGCATTTGGTCCCATCACTTCATAGCAAATGATGGGGAAACAGTGGAAACAGTGGCTGGACTCTATTTTTTTTGGTTCCAACATCACTGCAGATGGTGACTGCAACCATGAAATTAACAGACGCTTGCTCCTTGGAAGAAAAGTTATGACCAACCTAGACAGCATATTGAAAAGCAGAAACATTAATTTGCCAACAAAGATCCATCTAGTCAAAGCTATGGTTTTTACATTAGTCATGTATAGAGTGAGAGTTGGACTATAAAGAAAGCGGAGTGCCAAAGAATTGATGCTTTTGAACTGTGGTGTTGGTGAAGACTCTTGAGAGTCCCCTGGACTGCAAGGAGATCCAACCAGTCCATCCAAAAGGAAATCAATCCTGAATGTTCAATGGAAGGACTGATGCTAAAGCTGAAACTCCAATACTTTGGCCACCTGATGAAAATAATTCACTCGTTGGAAAAGACCCTAATGCTGGGAAAAATTGAAGGCAGGAGGAGAAAGGAATGACAGAGGATGAGATAACTGGATGGCATCACCGACTCAGTGACATGAGTCTGAGTTAACTCTGGGAGTTGGTGATGGACAGGGAGGCCTGGTGTGCTGTAGTCAATGGGGTCGCAAAGAGTCAGACATGACTAAGCGACTGAACTGAAGGGAATTTTAGACAAGCTAGGTATGAAAAGCCTGGATTCCAGAATTTTACTTAATTATACACAATTACTATATTAAACTTAAATAATTATATTAATTATATTCCATAAGCAAATCACTGAATTTCATTCACTGCTTCATAATCTGGCTTTGGAGATATATCCTTATTCTCTGGACATAACATATGTGTTCATATCTCTAGCAATCTCTTTTGTTCTAAGGGAAAACATATTCAACAATTTCAATTTCCTGAAATATGAAAAGATGTTTACATTTTAAAATAAGGATATGTTAATGATAACTCATTTATTAAAAATGGAAGTGGCTAGTTCATGATATAGAACATAAATTTATCAGTTTTCCATTTGCCTTTATTAAAATCTAAGGTCTAAATAATTCTCAACATGTATATCTCACCTCTCACCATGAGCTTATAATAGAAATGAGCAATAAAGGTTATACCCAAAGGTTCTGAGAATACTGGATAATTGGATTCTTAGATATCAAGCCCTTCACCTCCATATTTGGACTCACCTAGGTTTCTGTAAAATGGTACCTTTCTAAGCTGTACATTTGTCTTGAAATGTTTCATTGCTGGAACATGACTGCCTTTTAAGATAAGGCCAAACTGGACACCTTGAAGCTGCTGGTGCCAGCAACAGGAACATTCTAATTGAAAGTCTTTGTTCCCTTTTCCCAATGAAACAGGTGAGGTTTTGTTCATTTATATATGCATGTAAAGTCATTTGTCCTCATTTATAGCAATTGTTAGAGGCAGCTATTTGTGAAATACTGTTGATAAAATTTAAATAAAATTTATCTCTTGCTACAGATGACCACAATTCTGGTGAAATCCTTTTATTCATTACATTATGATTTAGCTTTTTATTCATTTTCATTCCTTTAGCTAGACTAGATTTCTTGACAGTCATTTCAAATTCCATTTAGGGCATAACACCCGGGGGCATGACCAAGGTGAATAAGACTTCCCATTTGTACTCTGAAGGGCCTGTATTCTGTAGCTTTGAAAGGAAGAACAGATTTCCAGAAAGTTACTAAGTCACAGGGTACATTTAACTATACCATAAAGTTCTTGAGAAAAGTACAATCAAATATTAAAAATTTTAAACTATTACTAATTTGAACTTGATTTATTTTTCTTTCAAGGGAATAATGGTCCCCTATATGCAGGGAATAAAATATCACCTTTATTCTATACATCTGCTCCCTTGCCTTATAACTGGATGAAGAGAGTAAGTGAAAATTCTACAGAAAATATATTTCTAACACCACCAGCATACTAGCTAGATCTTACATTTTGTGAAAGTACAGTCAGAAACCAACAGTATCATCAGGGAAACACTGAATAAATAACTTCAGCTTCACCATACTGTGTCTTCCACTGGTGCTTTATTCAGAAAACTTAATGCCAAAAAAGGGATAGTTGTTTATTTCTCCTCCCTGAATCAAGCACCTTCTGAGGGCACCTAACTCATGTTATTTTTCATCTAGACATATGCCCATCAAAAATATGTTAGAATATAGGATAGTCAGAAAAAGAAAAATCGATTATATTATACAGGAAAAAAGAATTCCAATCTTAATGAAAATGCACATAAATTGTCTTCCATGGTATTATTATGAAAGAATTCAACTCACTATATATCACACAGAATTTTTTTTAAAGGTAAGTAAGTGTTAGTCGCCCAGTCATGCCCAACTCTTTGCGACCCCATGGACTGCAGCCCACCAGGCTCTTCTGTCCATAAGATTTTCCAGGAAAGGATACTGGAGTGGGTTGCCATTACTAATGCTTAAACAGATTACTTAAAAGTTTTCAGTAAGTTTCCACTGATTGTATGGAAGTACCTCACCTCTTTACAAAAGGATATATACACATAATAGGCAAACAGGAGATTCAGAGGTGAGAGAACTAAGCCATTTCTTGAAAACGACTTTGAATAATTTAAATTTCAGTTAATCATTGCAGAGATATTACCTCCCTCATTAACCTGAACAATCAGTAAATTGTTTAATTTACAATCAGTAATTGTTTAATGGTCCCTAGAGCAAAAGGATCAGCAAAATCCCACAAAGAACATCCTTAAGTGATACATTAAGTACCTTACATAAAAAATTGTAAAAAAAAAATAAAAATTGTGCCACTTATTCTGTACAGAAGTAGGTGTTCGCTCTCTTAAAAAATAAAAGTCCTCCAAATGAGTCACGTGTGCAAAGCCCCATGTCAGCAAACCAAGACCTAATTAACGGCAGTTTCAGCCTCTGCCAGGAATGTGACTTTTAACCAGTTAGTCTGGGATTATCTGGTCATCCCCAGCAAGGCAGTCCATTGAATAGACCCCAGTTGTTCCCCTAGCAAGATGGTTTTGTCTGAAACAATCCACTCTTTGTTAGGGACTTCCTTTTCCCCTCTTTCTGATTATAAAAGCCTTCTACTTTGTATAGCTCCTTAGAGCTTCTTTCTATCTGCTAGATGGGATGCTGCCCGATTCACGAATCATTGAATAAAGCCAATTTCATTT
Organism: Dama dama; assembly: GCF_033118175.1. Taxonomy (NCBI): domain Eukaryota; kingdom Metazoa; phylum Chordata; class Mammalia; order Artiodactyla; family Cervidae; genus Dama; species Dama dama. The sequence goes on along the minus strand of NC_083685.1, from coordinate 49,142,448 downwards.
TTAAATTTACTCAGCTGAATTTTATTTGTTAACACCTCAAAGTACCAATATTTGTGGCATTTCTCATGTTACTATTATTGTATAGGTGTCTATCTCTTCTAAATAGACTAAATTTTCTTGAGGAATAAAGATCAAATTGGATAATTTTTTTCCATTCCTCAACTATTCTTGTTACATACTGAATACAAGAGAAATGTAAAACATTTTCTTGAATTAAATTCATTAAGATAATCCAAACTTGAAGTAATAAAAATGTTGTTTGAAAGCTTAACTTCTTATATGTAAATAAATGTGAAACTTCTTGATTCACTGTTCATTCACTTTAATTATTATGTTTTCAGTAACTGGGATTAACCTTTTATCAGCACAAGTAAGTTGTAGAATACTACATAATTATTCCATGAATTTTTTTCAATTTCAAAATAAATCTATTCATGGTGTACTAATGTGTCCAGAAACATACTTTCAAAACTAAATTCTGGATTTTTATTGGGGATGTGATAAATAAATAAATGTACACTTCCTATAGGAATAGTTTTTTTTTTAAAGTATAATAATAATTTTACCATTATAAATCAGCTGCTATGTGTCAGGCATACTTCTAAATCCTTCATAAATATAATAATCTCAGGTCACAGACTTCTCTGGCCTACTCTCTTGAGGTTATCTTTCAAACTAGAAAGGAATAGATGTGTTTTTAAAAATTATAACAGAATTACCTATTCTGTCACCAGAACATCTGGTATCTAAACCATATGGATTATTTTAAACAAACAACCAAAACATTTGCATTTCAGACATGCAAAGCATTTAATTATGGATTAATTATAATAAAGACTTTTGTAAACCTCACTTAGACAAAGAATCTGTAACCATTTACCTGGCTATTTATTCTTGATATTTTCCAATCCACGTACCTAGAACAAGTTAGCATCTCTTATAGGCTTAGCTACATCCAAGATCCTGAAACAAATCCCTTTCTTAATCCTGGGAGATTTAATTTGTTCTACTTCAGATGACTGACATTCTAGCATTTGTAACTTGTGTTCTAATTTGTTACTATATTAAGATTTTAAGAACAACAACAAGAATCATTTTAGTTCTCTGTAGAAATACTTTTGGGGGGCTTCCCTGGTAGCTCAGCTGGTAAAGAATCTGCCTGCAATGCAGTAAAAAGAAATACTATTTTATTTACTCAGTTGAATTTATCTTACATCTTCAATCTACAAACTTATACTAAAGAAAATATCTAATCATTTTATGCGTGTATGCTCAGTCATGTCCAACTCTCTTGTAACCCCATGGACTGTAGCCTGCCAGGCTCCTCTGTCCGTGGAATTTCCCAGGCAAGAATACTGAAGTGGGTTGCCATTTCCTTCTTCAGGGGATCTAACTGAACCAGGGATCGAACTTGGGACTCCTGCACTGACAGGCAGATTCTTTACCACTGAGCCACCAGGGAAGCCCCAGTCCCAGTCCATGAAAAACTGTCTCCCATGAAACCAGTCCCTGCTCCCAAAAAGGTTGGGGCCACTGAGTTAAATGTCAATAGTTAGCATAGCAGGAGGGTGAGATGGCTACTTGAACTAGCACGATGCCAGTGGAAAGAAAATAAAGTTGTTTTTTAGTGGGATTTTGGAGATAGTCAGGACTTATTGGTAAAAGAATGTAATATGTGAGGGTGAGTACATGTGACTTCTCAGTATCCGTCACATTCATAAAGATGAAGAATGGTATCGGTCACTGAGATACCAACACTGGAAGAGATACAGTCCATTTTCTTGCTAGGGGAGGAAAAGGGGAAGAGATTATAAATTTGGAATATGTTCAATTTGAGGCAACTTTTGGCCTTTATTAAACATATTTTTATTACTCTACTTTGTGCCAAGAAAAGCTTTAGTTTTTTAGGTATTATGTGGACAATTAGAGATATGAGTCTGGAGCTCAATGAAGAAGTTTAAATATAAATTTGCAAAGAACTGGTATATAGATGATGCATAGATGACAATGGAAGCTTTTAACACAAATAAAGTGAGGGTAAGAAGAGAAAAGATAACACCACTAAGTCTTGAGGAACTCTAGTGTTGTAAGGGAGAGAGGTGGCAATCTAGAAAAAAAGATTGAGGAACAAGGGCCAGGTATAGCAGAATGAGATAAATAAAGCTTGAGTGGCAAAAGCCAAGAGAAATGTTTTTAAAAGGAAGTAATTCACCAGTCAATTAAGAAACGTAAAAATATGCTTCCAAATTAACCTGCAGAAGGTCCTGAGTAATTACAGTAACTGTTGTTTTGATGGAGTGATTGGAGCAGCTGAAAGGGTCTGAGGTGTGAAAAAAGAAGTGAGGAAGTAGACGCAGCACATGTCAACCACTCTAAAGAAACATCATTGTGAACGGGCTTCACTGGTGGCTCAGATGGTAAAGAATCTGCTTGCAATGTGGGAGGCCTGGGTTCGATCCCTGGGTTAGAAGGATAACCTGGAAGAAGGCATGGTAACCTATTCCAGTATTCTTGCCCAGAGAATCCCTATGGACAGAGGATCCTGGTGGGCTACAGTCCATGGGGTCGCAAAGAGTCGGACACGACTGAGCGACTAAGCAGACTATGGTCTAATAGACAATTTTAAAAATAATTTGATCAGCTTCATTGACCATTGAAAGGTTTTATTATAAAGTTAGTAGTTGACAAAATAGGTTATGTAGGATTCCTAAAAAGGAGGGTGGAGATGACATTGTTGAGGTTCTGAAAAGTATGTATAGTGCTAATGCACAAATATGTTGAGTGCTGTCTCTCCAGTGGTACCTATGACCTTGTTTGGAATGTAGGAAAAAAAAAGATGATTATGATTTAGAATTTTCCCTGTGTGTGCAATGAGAATTAAAAAAATGAATGAGGATTACAGTGTTGGCATGAGAGTTATTAAAATAATGAAATAGGGAGCAAAGATTGAATATGGAGGGGTAAATGATGAGGGCAAGAAATGGAAATATAGGAAAGTAGGATCGAAAGAATGTATGGATGGAAGTAATTCACAAGTGAGCTGACAAGGCAGGTATCAAGAGCAAAGGTGGGTGGTAGGAAGACTAATGGGTGAAATAAGATCTAACTTATGATGTAGGATTATGTGGCTGAGGAAGGAGAAGGAAAAAATCATTGGAGATAAAGATATTAAAAAACAGAGAGACTGAGTGTTGAGATGGTATTCTATATGGAAAGTGTGGTCACCCAGAATATTGGCAATAAATAGGATGGAGAGGAATACTTAAGTGAGATGCCTACATGTTATAGATCATAACAAGAAGAGGAAATGTTGGATAATATAGGGTAAAGGCACATGCCTGAAAGTGCAGAATATCTAACAGATTAATGAGTATAGATCTGGACCTTATAACAAGGAACAAACAACATCAAGCACAGCAAACAAAGTGCATAAGCGGTGAGTGAATAGTCACCAGGGGGTAGGGTTACAGATACAGTAATTCTCAAGGCAGGAGATATGCTTCAGTTAAGGCATGAAACACTTACGAACACATAGATACTGCTCAATGCATATAGTTCTAAAAGGTAGAATGGACAGCATATAACATATGTGTGACCCCTGCACTGTAGCCCAGCAGGCTCCTCTGTCCACGGGATTCTCAAAGGAAGAATACTGGAGTGGGTCACTAAATCTTACTGAGATGAAGGAAGCTGCAGTAGATGATAGATTACAAGGGTAAAATATGGGGAGGGTATGAGGAAGACAGGACACTATGATTTTCAGTGCAGACTCTTTTGGTAGTGTGCATAAAATTTAAATAAGAGGTTACTACCTTTTTACATTCCATTCTGTGGTTCAAAATCATATAAGGGCAATAGGCTAATACTCCCTGATACTCTCTTAACTCCTACCTACTCCCTTAACTCTGACAAAATATCAACTATAATGACCAGTTTTTTTTCTTTTGGTTTCTGTTTTTCTTTCTTAAGCTAACGGAGGTGAGGATAATTGATCAACATGGTAGCAATCTGTATCTACTGCCTGCAAATATAATTCCTCTTTCATTATTCCAAAACTTGTTGATTATTTTATGAATATATCAGATAATATGCTTGGGTACTGTAAGATTGGAGCAAGCTAAAACACAGATGGAATGATTTGTGCATATTCATGATCATTTCTCATTACTGGAGGCTGCCCATCATTGTATTTTCAAACACATCAGTTCGAAACATTTGGTATTTGCATAAATACTGTTCATCATGAAAGCATTAACATTGTGTTAGAAGGTGAAGTAAGTGCAATAAATGCATCTGTTTTAACATTATGATCCTTCAATTTATGTTAATTTCAGAAGACATAAAACAGTATCTTATGTATCTGAAAAATCTGTATGAGGTTGTAATTTTAATTTATCTGTGAGTGTTTCTACATTAATTAAAATGCACAGGTTTTTAAAATAGGGATTAAAATATGAAAGAGATCAAGCTATTTACAATCTAATTAGCTCAAAATTGGATGAGTAATATAAATGCATAATTAATCTGGTTTGACTATGACAAACTTGAAAGGGAGATTATGGAATTAATAACAGAAAAAAGTATCTAAAAAAAACTTTGTATTCAAAGTAAGAGGAATTTCCTGACATCTTTAAAATAATTCTTCCATACTCTTATTTTCTGAAAAGTATCCTCTATTGGGTGAATAAATAGAGTGAAACATGGAAAATATTTTACTTTCTCCAGAATTCCTAAAAACACATCTTTTGTTGCAAAATACTTACAAAGTAGATAAGTAAGAATTTTTATATAAACTTACTTCATTTTTCTTTTATTCATGCTCTTTCTCTTCCTGTCTTTTTCTTTCACTCGAACAGAGTAAGCTGTATATGTCATCTCCCTTTATCCCTAACACTTCAGTATGTATTTTCTAAAAATAAGGATATTCTTTTATATAACCACAGTGAATTTATGAACATGTAATAGTGACTTTTATCTAAAGTGCTCTCCATATTCCAGTTTGTTGATTGCTGCAATAATCCACTGTATAGCATTTTTTTCCTCTAGTAAAGAAACCAGTCTAGCTTATGAAAGGACTTAAAGGTGACACAAAGAGATGGAAAAACATACCATCATGTTCTTGGGCTGATATTGTCAAAATGACCACACTACTCAGAGAAATCTACAAATTCAAGGCAATCCCTATTAAACTACTAATGGCATTTTTCACAAAGCTAAAAATTAATTTTTTAATTTGTATAGAAATATTAAAGACCCCAAATAGCCAACACAATCCTGAAAAAGAAATGGGAGCTGGAGAAATCAGGTTCCCTAACCTCAGAATAAAGCTACAGCAATCCAAACAGTATAGCGGTACTGTTGTTTAGGCACTAAGTCATGTCCAACTCTTTGAAACCCCATGGACTGTAGCCTGCCAGGCTCCTCTGTCCATGGAATTCTCCAGGCAAGAATACTGGAGTGGGTTGCCATGCCTTCTTCCAGGGGATCTTCCCAACCCAGAGATCAAATTCACGTGTCCTGCATTGGTAGGGGGATTCTTTACCACTGAGCCACCAGGGACGCCCAATTCAAACAGTGGGGTACTAGCACAAAAACAGAAATATCAATCAGTGGAACAGGAGAGAAAGCTCAAAAATAAGGCTTGACCATGTATTTATGGTCTATTAATCTGTGACAAAGGAGGCAAGAATATACAGTGAAGACAAGACAGTCTCTTCAACAAACATTGCTGGGAAAACTGGATAGCTTCATTTGAAAGAATGAAATTAGAACATCCTCTAATAACATACACAAAAATAAAGTCAAAACGGATTAAACACCCAAATGTAAGACTGTATACTGTAAAACTTTTGGAGGAAAACAGAGGCAGAATGCTCTTTGATATAAATTATAGCAAAATCCTTTTGGATCCATCTCCCTAGGTAATGGAAATAAAAACTAAATAAACAAATGGGACCTGATTAAACTAAAAACTTCTGCAGAGCAAAAGAAACCTAAATAAAATGAAAAGACAACCTACAGTATGGAAGAAAATATTTGCAAATGAAGCAAGTGACAAGATTAACCTCCAAAATATACAAACAGTTCACACTTCAATGTTAAAAAAAAAAAAAAAAAAAAAAAGATAACCCAATCACAAAACAGGCAGAGGCTCTATAAAGACATTTCTCCAAAGAAGATATGGCCAAAAATCACATGAAAAGATGTTCAACACCCACTAATTGTTAGACAAATGCAAATCATAACTACAATGAGGTATCACCTCATGCCAGTCAGGATGGCCATCATCAAAAAGTCTACAAATAATAAATGCTGGAGAGCGTGTAGAAAAAAAGGAACCCTTCTACATTGTTGGTGGGAATGTAAATTGCTATAGTCTTTATGGAGAACAGCATGGAGGTTCCTTAAAAAAACAAGATCAGAGATACCATATGATACTGCAATCCTACTCCTGGGCATGTACCCAGAGAAAACCATAATTCAAAAATACACACACACTCCAATGTTCACTGTAGCACTATTTACAATAGCCAAGACATGGAAGCAACCTAAATGTCCATGGACGAACGAATGGATAAAGAAGTGGTATATCTATATAATGGAATATTACTCAGCCATAAAAAGAATGAAATAGTGCCATTTGCAGCAACATGGATGGACCTAGAAATTATCATACTACTTAAGCCAAATGGATATAAATATTATATGTTGCTTATGTGTGGATTTAAAAAAAAAGGTACAAATGAACTTATTTCCAAAAGAGAAAGGACCCACTATATGGCACAAGAACTATATTCATTAGTTTTTTATAACCTATAAGGGAAAAGAATCTGAAGAAATATGTAACTGAACCACTGTGCTATATACTTGAAACTAATGATATCATAAATCAACTATATTTCAATTAAAAAAATAGTTTGTAACTATATATGGTGCCAGATGTTAACTATACTCATTGTGATGATCATTTTACAATATGTATAAATATCAAATAATCATCATGTACACCTGAAGCTAATATACTATCAATTATACTTCAAAAAACACCCAAAATTTTATAGAAAAAAATTAAAAGAGAAATTCAGTCTAGGATCAGGTATTATATTGAGTTGTCATTTGTCTTCAGTGTCCCTGGACCTAGAAAAAATTTTCAGCTTTTATTTAACTTTTATTTAAAAACAAAACTTTTTGAGTTTGTCTTGTTTTCTTATGATTAGATTCAGGTTTTATATTCCTAGTTTGAATATTCTGTATTTTGCCCCTTTCAATGTATAGGTATCATATCCGAGGCACAAAATGTCTACCTGCCCCTTGTTAATAATGTTAATTTTTATCATAATGTCAAAGCGTTATCTGATATGTTTTATAAACAGGGTCCTCTCCCTAGGGTCCCATGATGAACACACAGGGTGACCAAGGGTAATTTTAATTTTTGAAGGAACCACAGTAACACATGTTATCTGCCAGTAACTGCATAAACTATTAGCTTGAGGTCAGTTCACAGTTAGATCACCCTATGTTCTTCCCAAGATGTCATAATATTGCAAACCCTGGTATTCAATGTGATGAAAAGAAGAACACAGAAAAGCAATGCAATGCTCCGTGTCTAATCTGACTTCAAATCTGAGAATTTGTTCAGTGTCCAAAATGTCCACAACATCCCATTAGGAATTTATTTAGGAAAGAAAGGAAATGGTTTTATGTTTCTTTCCTCAGTTTGCATATATTTTAAATGGTTATTAAGCCTTCATATATAACTATTATTAAATTGCATGAATTTCCTTATTAAATAGAGCTGTTTGGTATTTATTTTAGACCAGTAGAATTATTTTAAAAATTATTCAGATATTGTACTAAGGGTTAAGGTTGTATTGTAAGTAACTATACAGCAGAGAACCTATTATTTTCCATTGTAATTAAAAGGCAAATTATGCTGAGACACTAAGATACTCATTTTACCTTCAATATTTAATCTATGATGGAATCTATGTGATCTTAAAATCTATAACTTTAAGAACCTTACCGACATTTACCAGTGATGATTATAACATGATTATTTCTATCTCTGTCATTTCCTCCAAAATTAGTGGTCCACATTCGGCCTTTTTACTGAATGAAGTCTACTTTTTCCTTCTTAACCATCCAACTGACCAGCGTTTGTTACAGGTGTGGTCTCATGAATTACATCTTATTTCAAAATGTATAATTCATCACCCTCCTTAATTATTTTGTAGATTAAATTGTCCCAGATTTGACCAGTGGAAGCCTATTCAGGTGGCAAGCTTGCCTATATGGGTGCATGCTCAGTCGTGTCTGAATCTTTGCGACTCCATGGAACTATAGCCTGCCCGCCAGGCTCCTTTGTCCATGGAATTTTCCAGGCAACAAAATGGAGTGGGTTGCCATTTCCTTCTCCAGGGGATCTTCCCAACCCAGGATTGAACCCAGATCTCTTGTGTCTCCTGCATTGTCAGGCGGATTCTTAACCACTGTGCAACCAGGGAAGCCCATTCAAGTAGTATCTGTGTCCTTATCACATGCACTCTTTTTTTTAAAGGCTTCTTTACTTTCTGGCCTGGCAATATGTTCCATTCTCATCTTGTACTTCCCTGAACCAGTCATACAATTAGCTATTTCTCCAAGGATATAGAGATACATTATTTTAGAAATGATCAGTCCACATGAACACCTTCAGTTCAACCTGGCCAATAATTTTCTTTCTTTACCCGTTTGAATATTTGCTATTTTTCTTCCAAAGTGAGGTTTCTGGCTTCTGATACATTAAAATATTCACTAATTTTCTAAATAAAAATACTGTATTCATATTCAATTAATTATTTCAATTTGGGTATCATTCATTTGAATACAGTTGGGTTAATTTGGTTCTGTTTTCATTTTTAGTTTATTCTTTCCATTTTACTGCAACCATAAAAAATATAAATAGTATTCACATGCTTGCAGAAATCAGCATTTTACAAATATTATTTATAGAAATATCACTTGCACTTATCCACTTTCTCAACCCCAGCTCTTGTTGGTGACATCATTTTGTGTGCTTTATTATTTTTGCATTTCTTTTCAGAGACAAGCAAAAATATGGTTATTATTTACAGTTTCTCCTTTCTTATACCAAATGTGGCATAATACATATTCTATTTTTCAATTGCTTCTTCATATAAAAATAACTGAGAAATTTTTCTGTTTCAGTTCACTGCTCTCTTCCTTATTCTTTTTTACAGTTGTATAAACACTCGAGTACATTTACGTATCATGGTTTATTATTTCTTATGTTTGACATACAAGTAATTCTCAATGCTGCAATTAATCAGTTTCTACATATGTGTTTTTGTATTATTGGAGGCATATATTTAGGATATCTTCCTAATAGTAAGATTGGTTGCTTGAAGGGTGGATTCATATTTTTGTAAAATATTGCCCCCAATATACTGTTAGGTACATTCATTTTACATTACCAAAATACGAGATTGTTTCTCCTCACCTCAGCAAGTGACTAATTTTTTCTGCCAACTTCCTGTTTTGTGTGGTCTACATTTTAATTCTTAGTCATTTTATTAACTTTTTAAATAAGTGTTCTTTGTGTAGAGCATAGAATTAGTTTTGCATTATGTTGTAATTTGAAATACCTTTCTTTTAATAGGTGAATTAACTTCAATCTTCTATTAAAGCTTTCATTTTCAGTAGATTCTATTTAATATTGGAGGGTTCTGTGTCATTTGGTTCACAGTCATTCACAAATGATGTATCTTCATCTTGAAATGTAACTTTTAGCATTATAAGTTATCCCTCTTTGTCTAGTTTATTGCTGTGGTCCTGAATTTGATTTTATCTGCTATCAGGATTGCAACCTCAGGTTCTTCATTGTAAACTTTTCAGTGTTTGCCTCAATTCTCTATTATGCCTTTCACAGAGATAAATATACTAAAGATACTGATTATAAAACTAAATACACATGGTAAAAATTACAAGTAATGATTAAAGTAAGAGAAATAAAGATCAGGTTTTCGAAAACAGAAGAAGAAATGTAAAAAACAGAAGGGATGTAAACAGAAATTCTCAATAAACCTAAAAGTTGTTAAGAAAAAGTGAAAGCCAGAGAATATGAGAAAATAAAAGCAAAAACACAACAGGAGAAGTAAAACTCGATCTATAAATAATCACAATAAATTTAAATGTATTTAGTTCCAGTTAAATACAAGCAATATCATATCTCCATGTATCTCTAGTTCCTCCCCATGCTCTCCAATCTTTTCCTCTAACATCAGTAACCAAGCAAGGATGCCTGCTTTCACAATTTCTATTCAACATATTATTGGAAGTCCTAGACAGAGCAATCAGGAAAAAAATAAAAGGCACCCAGCTAGCCAAGCAGAAAAGGAAGGAAACTTATGCTTGCAATGTGCACATGCACACAAAACACCTGCTAGAACTAATAAACCAATTAAGTAAAGTTGCAGGATACCAAATTAATGTATAAAAATCAGAGGCATTTATAAAATAACAATTCACAATCAAAAAAAGGAAACTAAGAAAACAATTCCATTTACAAAATTATAAATGTAACCAAGAAAGTGAAAGACTTGTACATGGAAAACTATAAATCACAGCTGAAAGAAATCTAAGAAAGTACAAGTAAATATAAGACATCCAGTGTACAGTTAAAAGATTTAACATTAAGATATCTGTACTATCCAAAACAACCTACAGATTTAACAGAATCCCAATCACAACTCCAATATCATTTTTCACAATAGAAAAATTCATCTCAGAGTTTATGTAGAACTTTGAAAGACCCTTTACAGTTAAAAAACTGTAAAAAAAGAACAAATTTGGAGGACTCACTTCATGATTTAAAAACATTACAAAGCTACAGAAATCAAAACAATTTGGCGTTGCCATGAAGACAGATCATTAAAACAGTGCAATGAAATAGAGTCCAGAAATAAAGTTTTGTGTATATTAGCAAATGATATTCAATAAGGATGCAACACCATCTAATGGGGAAAGCACAGTTTCTTCAACAAATGGTGCTGGGGAAACTGGATATTCACATGCAAAAAATGAAGTTAGACCCTTATAGTACACTATATCCAAAACTGAACTCAATATAAAAACATAAATGTATGACCTAAAACTGTGAAATTCCTAGAAGGATATCGAGGGAAATTTCATGACAATGGTTTTGGCAATGATTTCTTGGATATATCTGACACCAAAAGCACATGCAACAAAAGCAGATATAGATGATGGAACTACATCAAACTTAAAAAACTTTTGTTCAAATGACACAATCATTGATTGAATGGCTACTTAGAGGATGTGAGAAAATATATGCAATGTATATCTGCTGCCGCTGCTAAGTTGCTAAAGTATACCTGTTAAAGGACTAATATCTAGAATCCATAAAGAACTCTTGAAACCCAGCAGGAAATTAAATAAGCCTATCTAAAAATGAGCAAAAGATTTGGATATTCCTCTAAAGATGATATACAAATTGCCAATGAAGCAAATGGAAAGATGCCCAACATCACTTATTATCTGAAAAATGCACATCCAACCCACAAAGAGATATTACCTGGTACCCATTAGGATGACTACTATAAAAAAAAAAAAAAAATAAGTGTTGGTCAGGACATGGAGAAACTGGAACCCTTATGCATCTTTGGTAATACTGTAAAATGATGTAACCACTATGAAAAATAACAGTTCTCTCAAAAATCTAAAAATAGCATTACCATATTATCCAGCAATCATACACCTGGGCATATATACCTGGTGAAAACCATAATTCTAAAATATCCATGTACCCAAATGTTCATTTTAGCACTTTTTTCAATAGCCAAGACATGAAAGTGAAGAAGGAATTCATAGGGCCTGAACTCCATCTCAGGCCTGTCCGTGCTGGCTGTGCTCGACTGCCTCTCCAGTGGACTCTGAACTCTCTGCTTAGTGCCTGTGAGGACGACAATGGAAGGATAAGACCCCCTCCAGACAGAGGAATCTTGAAGATCACATCCAGGCTACTCATTGCCTAAGAGGAAGCATACCGTAATCACACCTGTCTCCGGACAGGTCATAAACTTTTTTCGTATCTATCAGGATGTAATCACAGGCTTATCGATTATTAACTGGTTGGAATGTAACTGCAGGCTTATTGACTATTGACTGTTTAGACACGTACACATGGGGTAGGTGGTGGGTTTAGACACGTACACATGGGGTAGGTGGTGGGTTTAGACACGTACACATGGGGTAGGTGGTGGGTTTAGACACGTACACATGGGGTAGGTGGTGGGTTTAGACACGTACACATGGGGTAGGTGGTGGGTTTAGACACGTACATATGGGGTAGGTGGTGGGTTTAGACACGTACACATGGGGTAGGTGGTGGGTCTGGACACGTACGCATGGGTTATAAAAGATTTTCACAAATGCTGGACGGGGTCCTTGGCTAAGAGGAGACTCTGCCTTGGGCCCGCCGGCGTAATAAACTGCACTCCACTATCTGCATTGTCCTTCTGAGTGAGTCTGTTTCCCGGAAAGCGTGGCTATAACATTTGGTGCATGGGCCGGGAAACTCCTCACTTTGAGGAGACAGGTCTCATTTGAGGCCACCCCGAGGCTTTGTGGCTTGAATCTCCTAGAAGGGGGAAGGCGCCTCGCCCCTCTGGAAGGATTCGGCCTTTCAAAGCCCGGTTTCTTCGCTTTGGCAGGTAGTGAACGGCAGCAGGGGAACTGAGCGCTCAGGTGAGGAGGCGCCCACCCAGCAGGGTGGAAGAGGGGGCCTGATCACCCCCCTGGGAGGGATTAGAAGGAGCGGGGACCCACAGGAGCCTGGAATAGGCAGGTGGCGATTGCTTGGTACACAGGTCAATGAGCGTGCTAGGGTTTAGGAAGGAAATTTGTGAAGGACATTTAGGAAGTGTGTCCACGCCGTCTCGGGGAAAATTATTACCAAGCGATCGCCAGGGGATTCTTAGGATAGGAAACTGGTCCTGTATGCTCGTATTCTGCCCTCCCCCAGGAGGTGTCCCGTCTGCTGTGAAATTCTTGACCCCCTCGGAATTGTTAGGCTAGAAGGAGGGGGAAACAGAAGTGAGTATGAATTGGCTTTTCCGGAGATGGCCTGGGACATGAGATATTTAACCCATCTGTGTTTTCATCCGCACCTGATCAAGCCCACCAAGGCAGAATGGACTTTAAGGGAGAAACAGTCTCGGACCATGTGATGTTCTGGTTCAGCTATGCTGACTGGCAGGTGAAGACACGCTGATCCCCCTTCTCCCTCTGGGATATGGCAGGTAAGGCTCTTCTCACCCCAGTTAAGAAGGAGGCAAAATGGCAATTTAAGTGTCACTGAGTGGAAATATCAGAAGTACATAGGGTACTGAGAACTTCGTAGACAGAACGAAAAGGAAATGTAGAAGAAGGTCCGAGAAGGTAAGCAAGATGAGGGGCAGTGAATCTAAGGCAACTGTATTGGAGTGAAAATTTTAAAGAAGGGATTAGGAGGAGACTATGGGGTGAAGATGAAGCCTAACCGCCTCCACATACTCTGTGAGGTCAAATGGACCCCTATGGGAGCAGGATGGCCACCAGAGAACACCGTGAACTTAAAAATAGTGGAAGCAGTCTATACAGTAGTCACAGGAGAGCCAGGACACCTGGATCAATATCCATCTATTGACTCATGGCTAGGGTTAGCTTGAGACCCTCCTACTTGGACAAGGTTCTGTATCCAGAAGGGAAAGGGAAAAATATTAAGGGCACAAAAATTGACTGATGATAAAAAAGGAAATTCTACAGGATTTGGACGGGGATGACCTGACCCCTCCCCCATGCTGGATAATGACACGCCTGCCTCCCAGTGCTTCACCAGGACCGGAGGCCGCCTTAATGCCCGATCCAGGGCCAGGTGAAGTTTCTGCAACAGCCACTGCTCCTCTGCCAGCTTTCCTGGAGTTCGTAGAGCCGCCGTTTGGGCAGGCTCCGATCCCGGTGACAGAAGCCTCTGGCCAACACTTCCAGGATCCGGCTCCACCCGAACCGCCCAAGCTATACCGCCTCTCCCGGTGAGTACTGACAAGAAGGGGAGGGAGAAGTTAGAATTAAGCAGAGACCGCGCTCTGCCAGAGAGCCGGAGGGAATAAAAGAGAACAGACAAGAGACTTACAGTGCAAGCTGCTGCTCTGGGAAAGTCTAACTCGGGCCCTCCAGAAAACCTCATCTGCCCCAGGGACAGGACAGTCCTTCAGCCGGTCCCAAGGGAGGCCCTGGGCCCCTTACAGCCAAACCAGTGTGCCCGGTGCCGAGCTTTTGGCCACTGGAAGAATGAATGCCCTAAGGCAAGGAAGGAAGAGGAAGCTCCCGCAGTTGTGGGGCTTGCTGACCTGGAAATTAACTAGGGCTGCCAGGGCTCAGAGATATCAGGTCCCTGAGAGCCCATGGTAACCGTAAAAGTGGGGGACCAAAACATTGACTTCATGGTGGATACAGGAGCAGAACTGTCGGTAGTAACAAAACCTGTGGCACCACTGTTCAAAAAGACTACCACTGTTACTGGGGTATCGGGAGAAGAGATGACTAAATCGTTTTGCCAGCCCAGAAAATGTCAGATGGAGTGGGGGGGCACCAAGTGATTCATGAATTCCTCTACATTCCTGAGTGCCCAGTACCCCTGTTGAAAAGAGACTTGCTCTCCAAACTAGGAGCACAAGTGACTTTCTCCCCTGAGAGAGGCCCACCTTCTGGACGGACTCTATTACTTATTTGCCCTCTCTCTCAATACCAACCCAAGATGAGTGGAGGTTGCATGAGCCTCTGAAGGCAAAACCAGGTGGGCCAGAAGAGCATGAGGGAGCTAACTCAATTATTCCCTGAGGTCTGGGTGGAAGACAACCCCCTCTCCCCCCAGGCTAGCCAAATATCACGCCCCAGTGATAATGGAACTCAAACCAGGTACCATCCCGGTTAGAGAGCGCCAGTACCCGCTACGGATGGAGCCTGAGCCGGCATATTGCCCGACATCAATAGATTGAAACAAGCAGGCATCCTACTAGAGTGCCAGTCGGCTTGGAATACGCCAATCCTGCCAGTCAAAAGGGAAGGAGGACAGGACTATAGGCCTGTACAAGATCTCAGGCTAGTCAACCAGGCTACTGTGACTGTACACCCCACTGTTCCAAACCCCTATACCTTGCTTAGCCTCCTCCCACCGAGGACTAAAGTTTACACTTGCCTAGATCTCAAGGATGCCTTCTTCTGCATATGCCTCGCCCCAGCGTCACAGCCCATCTTTGCCTTTGAATGGGAAGATCCAGTCGGGAGCACCAAACAACAGCTCATCTAGACTCCCCCACAAGGGTTTAAAAACTTCCCAGCCATCTTTGGGGAAGCCTTGGCTTCTGATCTGGACTCATTCCATCTAGAAGAGTATGGATGTCAGCTCCTACAATACGGGGATGACCTGCTGCTGGCTGCCTGAGACCAAGGAAAAATGCTGGAAAGGGACAAATGCACTGCTCCAGCTGTTGATGGAAGCAGATTACCGGGTGTTGAAAAAGAAGGCACAATCTACAAAGAGGAGGTAAGGTATCTGGGGTTTGTTTTAAAGAAGGGCTCAAGGTTCCAGACCCTAATTGGGTCCTATATACTGATGGCACTAGCCTGATAAAACAAGGACAACAGCTGTTGGGTTAGCCAGAGCAGAAGGGGCCATCAAGACTGAAAAGAGATGGTGGGAATTGTCAAGTGACAAATTATTGGTACTGGAGGAGCTGGCACACACTCTGGTAAGCCAAACACACCAAGCGACCCACCTAGGCCATGCTGCCTGCTCTCAGGTTAATGCTGCCTCTCGGGTATTCAGACAAAATCCTCTGGGTATTCAGCTGAAAGGCACACTGCCCCTTGAACACCTGGGAGTGGACTTCACTGAAATGAAACCTCACCAACACTACCATTACCTGCTGGTCATGATATGTGCATTCTTGAGATAGGTAAAAGCTTTTCCTACCTGGACTGAAAGAGCATCAGAAGTAGCCCGGTGCCTGCTTAGGGAAATGGTTCCCAGATTTGGATTTCCTACCAGCATTGGATCAGGCCTGGCTTTTGTAGCTGATTTAGTATAACAAGTAAGCAAAACTTTAAACTGCACACTGCATATAGGCCCAGAGTTCTGAGATGGTAGAATGAACCAACTGGACACTTAAAGAGACTCTCCAAGTGGATCAGAGAGACTGACTGCTCCTGAGTGGACTTGCTTCTGATGGCTCTGCTCAGACTCAGGATGACCCCACAGTCCCAAGGCTATTCTCCATACGAAATTGTGTATGGGAGGCCTCCTCCCATAATAAAACAGGTATCAACAAATTTGCCTCAGGTAAGGGGGGGATAGGATTTCACAGCAGATGGAACTGGGTAAGGTAATAAATCGGATAACTAAGTTTGTACAAGAAAGGGTGCCGTTCCCCCTTGGGGAACAGATTCATGAGTTTACACTTGGTGACCAAGTATGGGTCAAAGACTAGAAACATGATTTGCTAGCCCTTTGGTGAAAGGGCCCTTATGTTATTCTAACTACCCCTACTGCAGTTAAAGTTGCAGGCATTGCCCCTTGGATCCATCACACCAGAGCGAAGAAGGCATACAACACTGACCTGGAAGACGCTGAGTGGACCACCCAGAAGGACCCCACTGACCCACGGGGAACCAAGATCATTCTGAAGAGGAAGAAGAGAACAAGATCCCGGACGAGCCCGCTACAGGATGGAGCTGGGTAAACGACTCCTGCTGCTCGGCCTCAACGCAATTCTGAACCTGACCAGTGTTACTGCACAGGACAACGTCTTCATCTCGTGGGCACCTTCTTACGCGAACTTCCACAACTCCTCCAACTGTTGGGTATGTGGGGCCATGCCCCTGTCAGTAATGGACGGACTCCCCTGGTGGGTATCGCCACTCTATTATGGGGACTTTATACCACTGTGTTCCTTCTTAGAGCAACAGAAAGGAACTTTTCTCTCTCTCACCAACCATAACCTTTCTTTGCTCTCCTGGTGTAAGAAGAAGCCATCAATGGGCCAGGGACATAGGGTTACATTTTAACATGAACACCAGCCTTATGGAGATAACAAAGGCTTATACCTCATATATGAAAATTAAAGAGGAAAAGGGCTCCCTTAACAAAAGGGGGATAGGCCTCCTGGTACCTTGAGCAATACTACCAGGTCTGGGATGAATATTTCTGGATGACTTCTGAGAAAGGACAGTTGATTACCCCTGCTACTATTTGCTGGGAACAAAAAGAACAGAAAGTTGGATTTGGAGACCACCCCCTTGACCCAAAAGAATTAAAACATATGGGTTATTTGCCCCCTGAACAATGTAAACAAATCTTGGAAATTACCTATCACCCCAATCAGTCTGTTCAGTGGCCCGGTTCCGACTGGAAATATAATCCTGGAATCCACTGGGTAGCCCCCAATGGGACCCAGTGGCTCTGTGGGCTTAACTTATGGCCATGGTTACCAGTTGGCTGGGTGGGGCATTGCACATTAGAATTTGCTTTCGCCCATGGCAGTATTAAGCCTGGCCTACACCAACCTCCAGTAAACCTGCCTTATCTGCATGCAAGATGGACACGATCTGTGTTCCAATGGTATGACTATCTTGCTGCCTTTTTTGTACCCTCTGTAGGGACAACAGATATCATGGTTAAGGTAGAGGCCTTAACTAATTTCACTAAACAGGCTCTCTTAGACAGTACAAAAGCCATTCAAGCTTTGAACGAAGAACAAATTCAGATGAGGAAGACAGTAATTCAAAATAGGATGGTATTAGACATACTCACAGCAGCCCAAGGAGGGACTTGCGCCATAATTAAAGTCGAATGTTGTGTGTACATCCCTGACCTGTCTGGAAATGTATCTACTGCCTTGAAGGATATGCAAAATCAAGTGAAAGCCATGTCTAATGAAAATATTCCCTTTTGGACTTCAGTTCTCTCCTGGGTAAAGGGAGACTGGTGGAAAACCATTGTAACTGTTGTTATAGTAATCTTAATCATACTGCTCTGTGGGCCCTGCTTCCTACAATGTCTTGTGAATTTTGTAACCCAGAGGTTGATAGCATTCTCTCATGTGGGTGACAGGAGGGCTAAGGTACAATATATCTCAATGAGTGATGCTCGTTATGGAAACTAAGAGCATCAAGAGCGGGGAATGAAGAAGGAATTCATAGGGCCTGAACTCCATCTCAGGCCTGTCCGTGCTGGCTGTGCTCGACTGCCTCTCCAGTGGACTCTGAACTCTCTGCTTAGTGCCTGTGAGGACGACAATGGAAGGATAAGACCCCCTCCAGACAGAGGAATCTTGAAGATCACATCCAGGCTACTCATTGCCTAAGAGGAAGCATACCGTAATCACACCTGTCTCCGGACAGGTCATAAACTTTTTTCGTATCTATCAGGATGTAATCACAGGCTTATCGATTATTAACTGGTTGGAATGTAACTGCGGGCTTATTGACTATTGACTGTTTAGACACGTACACATGGGGTAGGTGGTGGGTTTAGACACGTACACATGGGGTAGGTGGTGGGTTTAGACACGTACACATGGGGTAGGTGGTGGGTTTAGACACGTACACATGGGGTAGGTGGTGGGTTTAGACACGTACACATGGGGTAGGTGGTGGGTTTAGACACGTACACATGGGGTAGGTGGTGGGTTTAGACACGTACACATGGGGTAGGTGGTGGGTTTAGACACGTACACATGGGGTAGGTGGTGGGTTTAGACACGTACACATGGGGTATAAAAGATTTTCACAAATGCTGGACGGGGTCCTTGGCTAAGAGGAGACTCTGCCTTGGGCCCGCTGGCGTAATAAACTGCACTCCACTATCTGCATTGTCCTTCTGAGTGAGCCTGTTTCCCGGAAAGCGTGGCTATAACAAAAGCAACCTAAATGTTCATTGACAGAGTAATGGATAAGGTTGTGGTGCACATACACATTGGAATATTACTCAGCTATAAAAAGAATGAAATAATAGCATTTGCAGCAACATGGATAGCCCTAGAGATTATTTTACAGTACTAAGTGAAATAAGCCACAGAAAAACAAATACCATGATATAACTCTTATGGAATCTAATTTTTTTTTAAATGATATAAACAAACATTTCCAAAACAGAAACAGACTCAGAAAACAAGCTTATGGTTACCAAATGGGAAACAGTGGGAGGATCATTTAGGAAGTTGAGATGAACAGACACACACTGCCTGCATGCGTACTAAGTCACCTCAGTCATGCTTGACTCCTTGCAACTCTATGGACTGTAGCCCGCCAGGCTCCTCTGCCCATGGGATTCTCCAGGCAAGAATACTGGAGGGAGTTACCATGCCCTCCTCCAGGGGATCGTCCCAACCCAGAGACTGAACCTGCATCTCTTACATCTCCTGCATTGGCAGGCAGGTTCTTTACCACTAGCACCACCTTGGAAACCCCCAACATCCACACACTACTATATATAAAATAGTACTGTGTAGCACAGGGAACTCTACACAATATTCTGTGATAGCCTGTATAGGAAAAGAATCTTAAAAAGAATGAACATATTTATAACTGGATCACCTCGCGGTTTACCTGAAACCAACACAACACTGTAAAGCAAATACGCTGCAATAAAATCTTAAAAAAGATCTGAAAGCAGAGTTTGGGAGACATATTTGTACATTCATGTTCAGAGCAGCACTATTCACAATAGCTAAGAGATGGAATCAAAATGTCCATTGATGGAAGAATGACTGAAACGTGGTATATACAAGCAGTGGAATAATATTCTTGATCATATGCTACAACTTGGATAAGCCTCAAGGACAGTAGGATAACTGAAATAAGCCAGTTATAAAAGTACTATATTCTACTTTGATGAGGTATGTAAAGTAGCCAAGTTCATATAAACAGAAAATAGAATTATGATTACCAGGAACTGTGGGGAAAGGACAAAAAAGAATAATCACTTAATATACATTTTTTTTTTTTTTAAGATGAGAAAGTTCTAGTTCTTTTTAACAAGGTGAATATATTTAACACTACTGAACTGCACACTTAAGAGATTAAAACTGGACTTCCATGATGGTCCAGTGGTCTCCATGCTTCCAATGCAGGGGGCGGTTCAATCCCTGATTGGAGAAGTTCTGCATGCCACACAGCATGGACAAAAAAGAAAAAAATTAGTATAAAAAATGGTGGAAATGTTACATCAAGAAAATCTTTAAGAATCGATATTATACAAATAATACTCTAATTAAATATGTATTATTAGAGGCAAAGGAATATATCCAAAATAGCTGAAAATATGCACTCAAGTAAATATATGTGCAAATTCATTATTCCAGCATTATTCATAATATCTAAGACATGCAAAGAGCCCAAATGTGCATCACCCGATGAATGGATAAACAAACTGTGCTATATACATACAATAGAACATTCAGCCATACTAAATGCAGAAATGGTATGATACATGCTACCACATGCATAAACCTCCAAATTATTATGCTAAGTGAAATAAGTCAGACACAAGAGGTGAGCATTCTATGATTCCACTTATATGAAGTACACTGAATAGATTAAATCCATAGACATAGAACAGATTGGTGGTTGCTTGTGTTAGGGGGAAGGAAAAATGGAAAGAAACTTTCCCATAGGTAAGAAATTTTACTTTGCAGTGCCTGAAATAGCTTTGATCTATATAGAGTTGGTGGCTGCCCAACACTGTGAATTAATTAATGCCACTTGTTAATTTTATGCCATGTGAACTTTATCTAAATAAACTTCATAAATGGAAACAACCAATAAAACATTGAATACATAAATGTTTTACAGGATTTTCTACCAAATTAGAAAGAAACAGGTAAGTTCAAACTTGTGGGAAATACTCCCTAGGATAGTTTTTATAAGGGCAATATTCTTGGAAAGCAGGTGAAAGGAGAAACACATATTAGGAAGCTAATGTAAGCTTTTATAAGACCTACAGTAGCAGAAAAAGGAATGCCACTACAAGAAGATATAATTGATTGCATGAAATAGATGAATAAAATAGCTTTCAAGCTTATCTCTTGCTTTTTAATGTGTATCAACTTTTGGGTGAGATTGACAAAATTCAGAGAAAACCCTTTGAATTGACATTTTAAAAACTAACTTAATAGCTACACCTTCCCTCTTGAACTAGTCTAACACGCTGACAACAGGAACTTTGATGCTACACAGAGGTGTAGCATTTCCCTTTAGAACAAACACAATTTAAGGTCTAGAAGCCTGGAATACAATGGTCCATTTTACCTGGAATACAATGGTCCATTTAGAAGAATTTTAGTCATTGAGAAAGAAAATACAGGAAATACCTCAAAATTGAAGAGAAATATAAACATTTTTCTTATAAGTGTTGGCCTTTGACAGTTGAAATTTGCTGATAACATACAGTTTTTTTTTTAATTCTTTTTTTTTGATAACATACAGTTTTAATAATTCTAGTTAATATTTGCTAAGGAGAAACAGACCAGTCTTGATTAGTGTTTTTAGTTTCCTAGATGTGTCCAACTAATAAAGGGACTTATTAGAGTAGCACATGAACAAACACTCTATCCATAATAGTGTGAAAAGGAATCAAAAGTTCATAAAAACCCTCAAAATAATCTTATTTAAATTGACATTATATATATCTAGCCACAGAGTTGCGGTGATAAACTAAATGTCCCACCTAGCTGTATCTTGGTAGGTTATCTTAATGAATACATAGATCAATATTTTTATCTTTTGGTATCCATACTACCAGGAGAAATATCAACAACCTCAGATAGGTAGATGTTACCACTCAAATGGCAGAAAGTGAAGAGGAACTAAAGAGCCTCTTGATGAGGGTGAAAAATTAAGAGTGGAAAAGTTGACTTAAAACTTAATATTAACACCAGCCCAGGAGGGATGCACGAGACAAGTGCTCCGGCCTGGTGCACTGGGAAGACCCAGAGGAATCGGGTGGAGAGGGAGGTGGGAGGGGGGATCGGGATTGGGAATACATGTAAATACATGGCTGATTCATATCAATGTATGACAAAACCCACTGGAAAAAAAAAAAAATAATAATAATAAAAAATTAAAAAAAAAAAACTTAATATTAAAAAAAAACTAAGATCATAGCATCTGGTCTCATCACTTCATGGCAAACAGACTGAGGAAAAAGTGGAAACAGTGAAATATTTTACTTTCTTGGGCTCCAAAAATCACTGCAGACAGTGACTACAGCCATGAAATTTAGAAATGCTTGCTCCTTGGAAGAAACGCTATGACAAACTTAGTGTATTAAAAACCAGAGACATCACTTTGCCACAAAGGTCCATATAGTCAAAGCTTTGGTTTTTCCAGTAGTCATGTATGGATGGATATGAGAGTTAGACCATAAAGAAGGCTGAGCACGAAAGAATTGTTGCTTTTGAACTGTGGTACTGGAGGAGACTCGAGTCCCTTGAACTGCAAGGAGATCAAACCAGTCAACCCCAAAGCAAATCAACCCTGAATATTCACTGGAAGGACTGATGCTAAAGCTCCAATATTTTGGCCACCTGATGCGAAGAGCCAACTCATTGGCCAAGGCCTTGATGCTGGGAAAGACAGAGCAGAAAGAGAATGGGGCAAGAGGATGAGATGGTTGGATGGCATCACCAGTTT
This sequence comes from Dama dama, assembly GCF_033118175.1. NCBI lineage: Eukaryota > Metazoa > Chordata > Mammalia > Artiodactyla > Cervidae > Dama > Dama dama. The sequence goes on along the minus strand of NC_083685.1, from coordinate 49,119,699 downwards.
AATGGACATGAGTCTGGACAAACTCTGTGAGACAGTGATGGACAGGGAAGCCTGGCATGCTGAGGCCTATGGAGTCACAAAGTCAGACACAACTTTACAAGTGAACAACAACCTATGCTGCAATTACAGATGTTCAGGAGTGGTTCCTGTATAGAAATTTTTATTATAAGTTAAATATATTTATCAATATACTTTGCATGCTTTATTTTTAAAAAATCATGTAATTAAAATAAAAATAACATCTTTAGTAGCTTAACTTCCCTGATGGTCTTAATGAGATAAACTCATGTATTCGTCCATGCCAAAACAAGTACTGTGTTCTAACATCAAAGTTCAATATGAATAAGCAGGTGAAGTGTTGTGGTTTGTAACTTTTCTTTTAATCACTCAAAAACTGGGCAAACCATCCAAGGCAGCTGGTAGTAATAACACTTAATTTTCATCGCAGGAGCTATCTTTCCGTCCTCTGCTCTTTGTGCTATGATGAAAAGGAGACGTGATTTTTGAGTTAAATTTCTTTTTTGAGTTGAATTTCACACCTCTGGTAAAGAATACACAAGCACACATATTCCCCTCCCCTAGTAAATATTCATCTGTTTCTACATAATGTTTGTGTTTTCTTTATCTCCCTGTGCTCCACCCGCCATTCCTGTTGGGAAATACATTTGGGGCTTAGAATTTATTACAAGTAATTAATCTTTTTCTCTCTTGCTCTCTCCCTCTCTTTCAGAGTCCATTCAAGTTGGAAAAGCTGAAACAAATAGCAACAATTGGTCTTCCACAGCAGCTGCTCCATCATTACAGAGCAGGAACTGCTGCTTTTTGTCTGAGGGATTGGTGGGCTTCACTCTATCACACATGCAAAACTGTGTGATCTACAGTGGCCTATTCTCAAAGCACAGAGAATGTAGCAACATCTTTTTCTTTTTGTAGTCAATATGTTTATTCTATATTGAAATATAACTAATTAACAATACTGTGTTAGTTTTGGGTGCAGAGCAAAGTGATTCAGTTATATATATACTTATATCCTTTTTCAAAAAAATTTTTCCCTTTTAGGTATTCGAGAATATGAGCAGAGTTCTTTGTACTGTAATCGTAGGTCCTTGTTGGTTATCTATTTGAACTATAAGCAGTGTGTATGTCAACCCCAAATTCTCAGTCTATGCCCCCACAACTCTTCCCACTCGTAACCATAAATTCATTCTTTATGTTTGTTAGTCTGTTTCTGTTTGAAAGCAAGTTCATTTGTATCTTTTTTTTTTAGATCCCACATATCATTCTTTATTGAAATGATCACACTGTTCGGCCTTGATCTAAGTGTTTATATGTATAACAATCTAAAACTAGTTTTTGCTGTTTTTATAATAAAGTAACTCAGGATTTAAAAAACAGAGCAAATCTTATCTATCAATACTAAATACAATCTACAATACATTTATGAATATTTAAATTCAAAGCCTGGGTTATTACTATCTGGTGGAATGAACAGGTGAAAGCCTTAATATTGTGAAACTTCACTGCATCAGGCAGACTTGTCTGAGTGTTTTACTTACAGCTCCTGAAAGTATTTTTCAATAGTGAATGATAGGGAACTACATAGTCCATGGTCGGTTGAATCCACAGATGTAGAGCAACTGAGCATTTTGAGGGCCGATTTAACTTATATGTGGACTAACCAGCCCCCACTTTGTTCAAGGGTCAATTGTACATGAAATGAGAATATTACTAACCCCAGCTTGCTACTTTCTAAGTAATCATACACACATTAATATATCAATATATTTTCTTTTTTTTAAAATATATTTTCCATTAATATATACATTTGATGTATAATATACTATATTTATGATATTGATTTATCATACAATATACTAATATTATATAAAATATTTATTAGGCCAAATTCTTTAATGTCCAAAAGCAGCTTTAGAACCCATTTCCTGTAATGATGTACAGAGTAACTTTGATTTGTGCCTACTTTAAGCCTTTAGGATTCCTTAAAACAGATTCAGTGAGCAGCTTGTACAGACTCATACTTATATAATAAGTGAAATCAAGTTATGATATTGTGTGGAAACATCTTTTAAGCAGTACTGATGACAAAATAGGATTTATTTTAATCAATATGTATATGATACTACTATTAATAATCTATATGTCCTTGTTTCAATAAGCAACAATTAAACTTACTTATAGCTTTGTAAAAACTTCAGAGGAAAACAAAATTGCAGATGATTCATTAAAACTCCAAAAAGGCAAGCATACTTCAGAATAAACAAAGGTTTGTTTTTTCAAAAAAAAAAAAAAGCAAGAAGCGCAACACAAAAAAGGAATAGCAATATCTCCGTGGTGAAAAATGAGGAATATTATTTAGAGGCGAACTGGAAAACCAAAATACTGACACTTATGCCAGCACTTGTAGGAAAGGTTACATGTTGTTAAAAGTTTCAGATAAAATATGGTTGTGTATATTCAGATTTATTTCACTGCGGGTTTGGCTGGCATGGTGACTGACCAAGAAAGGCTTTGTGAAGAGGGTGGTCACTGAGTATTCACTCATACCCAGATTTGAGAAAGGACATTTAGGCGGAGGGTATAACGGGAGCAAAGTCATGGAAACAGAAACTTCAGAGCATATACAGAGAAAAGTAAAGTCATTCAGTTACTCCATTTATGACACATTTGAGAATGTGGGTGGGGCACAGGTTAGTAAAAGTATACAAGAATCATATGTTGAATACTTTGCAAAATAAAACTCCACTCCTTATCTCCTTTCTCCACTCATTCCCCCTCCTCTCCTTCCTACTCTAATATTTTCCACATATCTGATTATTTAAAAGATTATCACAGTATTCCACAATAGGTATAATGTTTAATGATGCTGTTTTCCTGTAATTAGAGTTCTTTCCTAATTGCCTTATAAGTACTTCCTTATAAGTGATTATGAATGCATTTTCCAGGGTAAACAAATAAGTTCATGGGTTTATTTTACACTCCTGTGAATCGAGCAGAAACTTAAATCAAATTAAGGATGATCTATACTGCCAGGCACCCATGCCCCAGTCTAAAATTAATCAGAGGTTCTTTTATCAGGGGAATCTAAGGCACAAGGACTATATTTATGCTAATTTTTGTTAATATGGCTGGAAGGCATCAGAGCATAGAGGAATACAGAGAAGCTTTGGAGTCCTGAGAATAGAATTCATTTTACCAAATGATGACTTCACCAAAGATCATTCATAGTATATAAAACTAAAAAATTACTTTGTCACTTAACAATGCATTGTAAACATCTCTGTGGGTCAGCAATTATATTCAACTTGTTCATTTCAAAATCTGCCTTGGATTTAACTGTGTATTGGCACAGGGTATACAAAACATACTTTCTGTTTGTCTGCCTCTATATACATAAATTGATTTTATTGTTATATACTGTACTTTTCCTGGAAGGGGAAATGTCAACCCATTCCAGTATTCTTGCCTAGATAATCCCATGGATAGAGGAGCCTGCTGGGCTATGGTACAAAGGGTCACGAAGAGTCAGACATGACTGAAGCTACTTAGCACGCATGCACACATACTGTACTATTAAAAATCAAAACATAATGAGCATCTGTTGATGTGTTCACTTGAACATATATCTGAGTATATATGCATGAACATTTAAATTTTTATTGACATTTAAATTATACTGAAATAAGTTGTATCAACTTGTTATCCTAACAAAGACTTGGAAAGTTGTACCAATATTAACTTTTCTTCTACTTTTATTACCCTTCCATGGTCCTCAGTCAAAAGCTACCTTGGGTCATTTATTGAGGAAAGGTGATTAGAGCAAGACCGCCTGTAACATAACTAACATACCCATTAAAATCTACAAAATAAATGTGTGCCTTTTTTTGTTGTGGGTGCATACAGTTTATAATTCCACCAGTAAGTGTTTGTGTATAGCATTACATTAGTTTACCATAAGCTGTTAAAATATCCTACAAAATTGGGGTATTGAAGTTATATCTAATTTCATGTATATCAATATTAAGAGAAATATGTTTGGAACAAAGGTGTCATTATGTGTCTATTCTGTGGTGCAAGTATTTTAGAACAGTTCAAGAATAATATTCAGCCATAAAAAAGAATGAAATCTTGTCATTTGTGCTACCATGTGTGGACTTTGAGGGCAGTATGCTAAGTGAAATAAATCAGATAGAAAGACAAATACCCTATGATTAATTTCAGTTAATGTGAAATCTAAAAATAAAACATAGCAACACCCCCCAAACCAAAAAACTACACACAAGCTCATAGACACAGATAATAGACTGATAGCTGATGGAGGAGGTGGGGGTTAAATGGTAGGCAAAATGGGTGAAAGTAGTCAAGGTACAAACTTTCAGTTAGTATAAATAAGTCATGGGGATGTAATGCACAGCATGGCCACCATAGCTAATACTGTATTGCATATTTGAAAGTTGCTAAGAGAGTAAATCTTAAAAGTTCTTACCACAAAAAATTCTGTAATTAGGTATGGTGATGGATGTCAACTAGACTTATTCTGATCATTTTTTGATATATACAAATATAGAATCATCATGTTGTATATCTGAAACTAACAATATTGAATGTCAATACCTCAAAAATTGCAATAACCATTAGTATTTTAAATACACAGTTCCTTCACAAAGTCATATATAATCAGATAATATTTCTGATGCATTATTTTTTTCAATTTTGAGGCAACTGACAACAAAAATGTTGTATTTTAATCTTCACAATACATCTATAAAAAGCTAATACAAAACTGTTTTGTGAAGGGAAGAAGCATGTTATCTTTCAGTACAAAAGTATGTCCCAGTCAGAAAGATCAGCATTACCATCTGCCAATTCACTTAAGTCAAAAAAAATGGAATACACATTGTCAACCTCTCCCACTTATTCATAATGATAATGAGCCAGCTGATAATGAGCCAGGGCCAGCAGTATTGTAAAGTTGCTCCTATCTATTCTTATTGATTTGACATTCAATCTAATTGTTACTTATGTCATATTTATTCTTTGAATACTAATGAATATTATATCTGATTACATTTCACACCACATCTAATCAGTCTCCAAGACATAATTTCCACCTCTTAAGGCTTCTTGCATTATATCAATTTCTCTCCACCTTCACATGAAGATTCATGTAAATATTCTAAAGCAGGACAATATCCTCTCTATGAACACTAAAATAAATTCCAAACTCCTAAATCAAAGCTCTTACAAATATCTGACAGCTTCAACAGTTCTTAAGGCGAAGTCCAAACCCATTTACATTACACAAAGCATTTTTTTTCTTACATGGTGAAGCGGAGCCAATGTACCTAGGTTGAAATTTTGGCTCCAAGATTCTAAATTTTTGGCTTGGGCAAAGGATATAATAGCTCTTGAAGTTTCTACATGAAATAGGTATTACCACGCTACTATCGCGTAAAGACTAAAACAATTCTGGCACATCAGTTTCTCAGTAAAAGTTAGCCTTTCTCCATCAGTCATCATAATCAAATGCCATATTACAAATAGGTCCCTGCCCAACTGTACTTTCATCTAGTGTTAATCTACAAATTTAAATATTGATATTAGTATTTATATTTCAACACTCAGATAATCTCTCATTCTAAGTGTCCAACTCTCAGAAAATCCAGTTTACTTGCAACTCTACCTCTCTCTTGACATTTTGTGCCTGATTTTCAAAACAGTCTGCTCTGTAGTTATAGGAAACAAACATATCTGCCATGCAAGCCCTCCTGTTTTCAAAGCATGCCGTATAAGATAAGTTGCTAACTTGAGCATGTAATTATCCATTTGAGTTCTAACTTAGATCAGTCAGATGTACACAGTCCTTAAATATTACTTTCATGCCATTCAAGTTCCAGAGCTTCTGTAGAAGTCAGTGCTTCCCTTTCAGTATGTGGTTCATTCGAATCCACGGCAGGAAACACACTGCACTGTAGGAGTTCTCACCACCTCCCTGACACAGCTCTTGTTTCAACCTGATTAATGAAAGACTCATTCACTATTTAAGAGTCCCCTGCTTTTCTTAAGATAATAATTTCATTTCTATTTTGTGGATGAGGAAAATTGAGCTCGAAATGGCAACATCTGATTAGTTTATAAAGTTGCAGAGCCTGGAATAGGACACAGTCTCCTTCTCCCTGGTATTGGTTATGGTTTTCAGTTTTCAAACCTTGGAGGCTGGAGTTTCTATCCCCAGAGAAAAGGGATAGCAAACAGACATCTAGACACAGGTGTGAGTGCTTCCTCACATGCTCTTCATGACGTTATTGTTCAATCACCCAGTCGTGTCTGACTGTTTGTGACCCATGGACTGCAGCACGCCAGGCCTCTCTGTCTCTCACCATCTCCCAAAGTTTGCCCAAGTTCGTGTCCATTGCATTGGTGATGCTGTCCAGCCATCTCATCCTCTGACGTCCTCTTCTCCTTCTGCCCTCAGGCTTTCCCATATCAGCATCAGGGACTTTTCCAATGAGTCAGCTGTTCCCATCAGATAACCAAAACACTGGAGTTTCAGCTTCAGCAACAGTCCTTCCAACGAGTATTCAGGGTTGATTTCCCTTAAGATTGACTAGTTTTTTGTGTGTTTTTTTGTGTGTGTTTTTAAATTTATTTTCATTAGCTGGAGGCCTGTTTGATCTCCTTGCTATCCAAGGGACTCTCAGGAGTCTTCTCCAGCACCAGTTCGAAGGCATCAATTCTTCAGTGCTCCACCTTCTTTACAGTCCAATTCTCACAACTGTACGTGACCACTGGGAAGACCATAGCCTTGACTATACAGACCTTTGTTGGCAGAGTAACATTTCTGCTTTTCAACACACTGTCTATGTTTGTCATAGCTTTCCTGCCAAGAAGCAAATGTCTTCTGATTTCATGGCTGCAGTTACCACCCACAGTGATTTTAGAACCTAAGAGGAAACCCGTTACCACTTCCACCTTTCCCCTCTATTTGCCATGAAGTGATGGGCCACATGCCATGATTTTAGTTTTTTAAATATTTAGTTTTAAGCCAGCTCTTCATTATATGTACCTTCATTTGAAGGATTTATAGGGAAGGAAATTACATATAGTGTAGAGGTGAGACCATATTCAGAACATGGTGTGGGGTGAAATTAAAAAGTGTCAGCTTCAATAAGATTTGGATTAATATGAGCATCTTAGGAATTTGGGAAAGATAGGCCTATAAAGAAATATAATGAGCATACTGTTAAAAGAGAATGAATGCAAAAGTTCATATTATTGAGTAAATGATAGCTTGAGAGCATCTTATTGGTTGTGTCTAGTGGCCAAACTAAAACAGAAGGTGAAGCTTGCCTTTGTATTGATAAAATTCTCAGCACACACATTCTACATGCCTTTTTGCTAAGATTACAGAGACTGCAAATGTTATTGATGAGTTCTTAAAAGCATAAAAAATAGGGGGGAAAGATGAAAAAACTATAGTCACTTAATATTTAGCCAAAATATTATCTTTATACACACATTTTGTGGGGAACACCAAGAGCACTTTTCAGTTCATACACAGGAAAATATATTAAGAGGAAAGTACAAAGATTTCCCATACACAGTTGGCCCCCACATATGGATGATGGTTTGTTGACAGATTTGGTGGTGGAAGAAAAGTGAGGGTTACTCTCTCAGTCCTGTCTGATTCTTTGTGACCCCAAGGACTGTTGTCTGCCAGGCTCTTCTATCCATGGAATTCTCCAGACAAGTATACTGGAGTGGGTTGCCATTCCCTTCTCCAGGGGATCTTCCCAACCCAGGGATTGAAACTGGGTCTCCTGCATTGCATGAAGATTTGGTGGAAAGATAGATGATTATATAATTCTTGCTTATATAGTCTCAGTTAATTATGAGGCAAAAGCATCAGGTTAGAGTAAGCAGAGTTCAAGGTTGTGTTGGAGTATTGAAGACAGAGGTGTATAACAGTCACTTGGGACAGTGGGAAAGTGGGAAGTGAATACACTAGGAAGTTAAATAGTTTTGCCAAGAATATATTGTAGAATGGATATCCTAGTGAATGGATATCTCATAGTCCATGTTTTAAGATGGGATCTATCAGTGCCATCAACTTCAAAAACAAACCAGAGTTTCTGGAGATGCATCAAAAATATTTATAAGCAATTCATGAAATCATGAAAATGTTGGTTATGTGTGAAAGGGGAAGGGACAGAGAAAGTATGGATAATAATCTTGAGGGCATATTGAAATATAAGATTCCCTTGACTGGTAGAATTTAGAAGTAAGCATTACTTTATTATTTATCTACTTCTGGATTCCTTCAATATTTGAAAATAAGAAGCACTTTATAATAAAAATGGGTGCGAGAGTGAGAGAGAGATTTCTCAATGTTTCTGTGTATTCTTTTGTAGCAGCAAAATGAAATCATACCCATTTCCCTTCCTGAGATACAAATTGTGCTGTCAAATTATTTTAAGATTTTTTAACAGCAATGGGATGAAGTCCAATCTACTATAGTAACAGTGCTCAGTCACTTGTTCATCTGGACTTGAAAATCTCATTATACTACCTTTATGTAGCTGTTTTTAGCTTAAGGCAGGATTTTATGGTGACACCTAGGGTGTATATAATTTTTTTTCTAACTTGTACTGTGGAAGTTACTTTATGAAATAGTTTTCCAATATTCCATACTTCCACACACAAAGAATATTAGGTATTTTGTTTCTTCTTTTCATTCATTTTATATCTACTGTATTGCTTTTCCTGAGAATTATTTTTATATTCTTTTATGTTAATAACATTTGTTAGTTTACATAAATTTATTACTTTAAAATAGTATCTTTGAAATAGCCATTATTTTACAGATTTTTTTCATAAGTAAACCTAAAGTTATATAAAGAGGCCAGCAATATTTTGGATCTCAGATGAAAAATACTAAAACAAATAATTTTATATAATATAATGGCAGTAACAAATCACTGTATATTATATATGTACATAGATATATTCTTCTTCACACCCTTTCTTATTTTACCTCCATACAGAATAAGCTTATATTGATTTCTAATATTTAATTTTTATATTAACAATGCATTTTAGGAAATCAACAGGAGCCAAAAATCTCTTAAGAGATTTGTTTGAATAAACATTATTGTTAAAGAGTTGGAACACAGGAGTACAAGAAAACGTGATCTATTTTAGTAACTAGCAGTTTAATTTCCCAATCTATTCGATTCGTCCCTTTCTTTATCCCCCACTGTACTACTCACTTCACTTTAAAATATCCTGAACTAATTTAGAGCATAATCTTATTGTTTTGATGTTAATTATTCAGTGCATATTTTCATTACCATTACTACTAAAATCTAGAAGAAATCTGCACTCAATTGAATTCAGTAGGCAGCACTTCAAAGTGGCAAAGAATTAATGAGGAAGTTTGTTTGAAGAAGAATATTCAAATAAGGAGGTAAAAGAGAGAGATATCTTCCTGTTATTTAAAATATTGTTAGTTGGTCCTATCAGGTCATTAAAATGTACTTTACTCAAGTTGAAAGTTCTTTTTAAAAGCATTATTTTAACATACAAAAACTATCTCTTCATAAACTTGTACAATGATCTTTGTCTGTCTGTCAGCATAAATGACAAAGTCAAGTGAATAATGTAAGAAAAAGTCTCTATTGATTGGTATCCAGGACAGCCAGACTATTATTGGAATCTATATAAATCATCTCCTCCTAAACTAATGTATGTCTTGGAGCTATAGTCAACTTGATAAAAGCTAATTTGGAGAAAAGGCATTTTCTATGTGTCCTTGATGGTATAACTGTTTAGTCTATTCATCACAAAGTAACAATGACAAGTGTTTTGAATACGTAAAAATCTATGAATAATGATTTGGGTCTTAGCTTTTTATAGTCTCCTAAAAATAGAAACATTTACTTTCTTTTTCCTGATCTTACTTGAGGACTTTTCCTTATGGAGTATATGGTTTACCTAGTCCATATATCACATGCTTTAAAATATTATATTTGTACCTTTTAAATAATTTACTAATGAGAGTTAATTATTCAAAATTCTCCCTTTATATTTTTTATACTTTATATTCACTATAAAATTAACCACTATAAAGGCAAAAATTTTAGCTCTTTCTCAAAAATGTAAAATACTCATTCATTTTTCTGACAAAGTGGTTATGTAGCTCAGTGACTGTCAGTGAGTCCCCAAGAGGAAGTTTTATGGAAATTAAGTGGTTTATGAGGTATATTTAGTTTCCTGGTAACAGAGCCAGATACATAAAAATATTCTATTTCCAAGCCTTTTCACCTATTCTTCCTTATTATTTTCTGAAAATATGTTGCTTTTTCTTGAGATGGGCAACCCAAAAGATAAAGACAATATAGACAGGTGAGTGAAATTAAGAAAATTAGGTTTTTTAGCATCATTGTGGCATTGTGCCAAGTTTTAAGATTTCCTACCTCTGCTCTCTAATTATGTAAAACAACTAAATGCATGTACTAACTACAATGATAAGTACTCTGCCGATTTCCAACCCAAATAATTCCTAACTGGTATATTCCAATATTTGACTTCTCAACAATAGATAAACATTTTATCCATAATCCAAATGGATCATTCTGCAGGATTGGCACTGGAGGATTTACAATGGTCAAGTAGGAGGTCAAACAATTTTTGAGCAAGCTATCAAGTTTTTGTGAGTTCCACATTCTCTCATAAGCAAGAGTATGGGAACTGCTCCTACTGATTAGCTGTGTGCTATTGATTAAGAGGTGGCCTACACTTACCTCTCATCAGGTTCAAGGTTGCCTAAAGTAATGATGAAAACTCAGGAGATAAAAGATGTGAGAGCAATGCTGCATACCCAAGAAACTCAATGACCAAGCAAGTGAAAAGCATTCAAGCATAATATGGATGGGACAGAGAGTGAGTTTTCCTGGGATGGACAGGTTATTTTCTCACAAATCCATGAAATGAATCCCAACAGCACTCCAATGCCAAGTCAAGCTGACCACAGGAATCCAATAGGATCTTTCCTGAACTTTATTTCACTCTTTCCCACATCAATTTTAGATGATCTATTACATGACGTAGTACATTAGTTTTCTAATGCGGCTGCAACAAGTTACTACAAATTAAGAAGCTTAAAATGACACAAACTTATCATCTTATTGTTTGCAGGTCAGAAGGTTGATTTGATGAAAGTGAAAGAGGAGAGTGAAAAAACTGGCTTAAAGCTCAACATTCAGAAAACTAAGATCATGGCATCTGGTCCCATCACTTCACGGGAAATAGATGAGGAAACAGTGGAAATAGTGTCAGACTTTATTTTTTTGGGCTCCAAAATCACTGCAGATGGTGACTGCAGCCATGAAAGTAAAAGACACTTACTCCTTGGAAGGAAAGTTATGACCAACCTAGATAGCATGTTAAAGAGCAGAAACATTACATTGCCAACAAAGGTCCGTCTAGTCAAGGCTATGGTTTTTCCAGTGGTCATGTATGGATGTGAGAGTTGTCCTGTGAAAAAAGCTGAGCACCGAAAAATTGATGCTTTTGAACTGTGGTGTTAGAGAAGACTCTTGAGAGTCCCTTGGACTGCAAAGAGATCCAACCCCTCCATCCTAAAGGAGATCAGTCCTGGGTATTCATTGGAAGGACTGATGCTGAAGCTGAAACTCCAATACTTGGCCACCTCATGCGAAGAGTTGACTCATTGGAAAAGTCCCTGACGCTGGGAGGGATTGGGGGCAGGAGGAGAAGGGGACAACAGGGGATGAGATGGCTGGATGGCATCACCAACTCGATGGACATGAGTTTGAGTAAACTCTGGGAGTTGGTGATGGAAAGGAGGCCTGGCGTGCTGCGATTCATGGGGTCGCAAAGACTCGGACACGACTGAGCGACTGAACTAAATATTTTTTTTTTAATATTGTAGTGGTTTTTGCCATACATTGACATGAGTCAGCCATGGATTTACATGTGTTCCCCATCTCGATCCCCCCTCCTGCCTCCCTCTCCATCCCATCCCTCTGGGTCTTCCCAGTGCACCAGCCCTGAGCACTTGTCTCATGCATCCAACCTGGGCTGGTGATCTGTTTCACCCTTGATAGACTTGTTTCAATGCTATCCTCTCAGAACATCCCAGCCTTGCCTTCTCCCACAGAGTCTAAAATTCTGTTCTGTACATCTGTGTGTCTTTTTCTGTTTTGCATATAGGGTTATCATTACCATCTTTTTAAAAATCATATATATGCGTTAGTATATACTGTATTGGTCTTTATCTTTCTGGCTTACTTCACTCTGTATAATGGGCTCCAGTTTCATCCATCTCATTAGAACTGATTCAAATGAATTCTTTTTAATGGTTGAGTAATATTCCATAGTGTATATGTGCTAATATATATGAGCTAAAATTACAGTGTTGTCAGGAATGTATTTCTTTCTGTCAGGATCATGTTTCTTTCTGGGAGAATTTGTTTCTCAGCATGTTCCAGCCTCTAGAGTTCTACTGCATTCCTTGGCTCATGACCTCTCTTCCGTCTTCCAAACCAGCAATATTGCCTCCTTGACCCCTCCTCCACAGCTCAGCGCCCCCACCACCGGCCACCAACACACATATACACCAGTGTGCAAATTTCCACTTCTGAGATTATTACAATGCAATTATGGCTTCCCTGATGGCTCAGTGGTAAAGAATCCATCTGCAGTGCAGGAGACCCTGATTTGATCCCTGGGCCAGGAAGATCACCTAGAGAAGGGAATGGCAACCCATTCCAGTTTTCTTGCCTGAAGAATCCCATAGACACAGGAGCCTGGCGAGCTACAGTCCATAGGGTCGCAAAGAGTTGGACATGACTGGGGCGACTGAGCACACATAGACACAATTACAATTTAACTTCATAAAATATAAACTAAGACAACAAATTAAATCTTGGAAAAAATGTTAAGGCCTACATGGTTGATATTTTTGATAAATGTATTTAACTCTATTATTAAATGAACTTTAAGTCTCATATTAATTAGCTGCTGGTCTCAATTTTGTATATATTTATACAAGTACTCTATTCATATAAAGACATTCATAGCCTAAAGATCTCAAACATTTCCTTTCACAGATACTAAGGATCTAGTTTTGTGGCATAATAAATGCTATTTGGGGGTAAAAAGGTTTATACTATGTGCCTGCTAAGTCACTTCAATAGTGTCCAACTCTTTGTGACCCCATGGACTATAGCCACCAGGCTCGAATACTGGAGTGGGCTGGCTGCCATTTTTTTCTTAATTATACTATGTGAGGAGGTTAAAATAAGGGAAAATGGGTTTGGGATATATGGAAACTCTTTTCAAAACCATCTGAAATCTAAAACTGTACTAAAATTTAAAAGTTTATTAAAAGATAAAAAGAAAATAAATATGCAAGTACTTATACAAAAGGGTTTAATAAAATATTAAGCAAAATTTGGTATAAAATAATTTCTGACTTAGTATTCAAGTACATATCAAAGTGTGTCTTAAATGCAATTTCTTAAATCAATTCAAAAAATAATGACTCACTGTTTGAAAGAAACCGAATTTCCTTAGATTATTTTAATGCTTTGTTGTAACTTTCCACTGGTCTCTAGAGCATTTGATATTTAAATTTTAGTGTAATGTACAAAGTTCAGTGAGCTGAAAGAATGGAAATATCTAGTGACAGTAATCATGACTTTTTTCCTATTCACAAATGATGGTTATATGGATGTCTCTAAATAAGTGACTGAAAATAATAAACATGTAATGATTTAGAACATGATATGAATCTTATAAGTACACTCTTCAAAATTAGATTTCTTTTTTCCTGAACTGACTTTGATCTTAACAGTGAAACTGAATTATGTATACAGACACAGATTTTTTTCATGAAACAATATTTGTATAATTTCACTACATAATTAACCAATGATTATCAATTAATTATTGGCTAATAAATGGTGCTGAGCACTATACCAGTTATATTTTAGGAAAGTATGATATTTAATGAAAAGTATGCATTTCTTGCTCTCTACAAGTCACATTCTTCTGCAGAAGAGACTAACAACAACTGCAAGTATGCTTAATTAGATCACTCATTAGAAACTATGAACTAGAGAATGAGGTGGTACTCTAGCAAGGGAGCAGGGACATATGTTGAATAGGATAACTGGGGAAAGATTCATAGAACAGCTAATAGTTTAGAAAAATCATGAAAGAAAATATTAGAAAAAATAAAAAGAGGGAAAGAATAATGAGTGGCGAGAGAATGTAGTATATGTAACAAAGGTAGAAAACAGAAATAATAAGAATGTATTTGTATTTAAAGCAATAGTGCTCAGGATTGTTAGTTATACTGACCCTATTACAGCTATTTTGATCTTACATATTGTTATTTTCATCTTATTTTTATCCCTTCCTGTCTGTTGTGAACTGAAAGGTGAATTAAAGTCATTCAATGTGAAAAAAAAAAGAAAGAATGTATTTGTATTAGGAAAAATACATTTTGAGTAAAGTAATGAATATAGAGAGAACAACTGAAAGAAACAAGAACCATTAGCTAGTATGAGGCCACCTAACAGTTTTGAGTTGATTCAGCAAATAAAGTTGTTGATAAGAGCAACAGGCTTTATTATACAGAGTGAAGTAAGTAAGAAAGAGAAAGACAAATTTCATACACTAACGGATATATATATATATATATATTCCATATATATATATATTTCCTATATATATTCCTACATATATTCCATATATATATTCCATATATATATATATATATATGGAATCTAGAAAGATGATACTGATGATCCTATTTGCAGAGCAGCAAAGGAGACACAGACAAAGAGAAGAGACTTTTGGACACAGTGGGAGAAGTAGAGGGTGGGATGATGTGAAAGAGTAGTATTGAAACATATACATTAACATATGTAAAATAGAGAGCCAGTGGGAATTGTCTGTATGACTCAGGGAAGCCAAAGCCAGTGCTGTGTGACAATGTAGAGGGGTGGGATGGGAAGGGAGGTTCTAGAGGGAGGGAACATATATATATATATATATATATATATATATACACACACACACACACACCTATGTATGATTCATATTGACGAATGGCAGAAACCACCACAATATTGTAATTATCCTCCAATTAAAAATAAAATTTAAAAAACAAAAAAGAATTAGTCTGGAGTATGGAAAACAAAAACAATAAATCGTAATTATTGCTAAAAAGGACAGCAATAGGCTTAATGAAAATACTGTATAAGAAGTGCTATGGTGGATTCTGTACATCAAGTGTGCAAAATACTAGCTTTCATTGTAAAAAGTTGGTCATTTTATAACACATCAGAAGAGAAATCCGGTATTTCAGCTAAGCCGTATCATTTCAAATGAAAAAGTTTTGTACAAATCTTATGAAGTAAAAATTGCAATGTTGACTGTAAGAATATTTTCTCCTTTAGTTCTTCAACTGAATAGAACTTGATGTTTGTGATTCTTCTGATTTATGTTTCCATAGCATGTTGTTTTGCATAAAAGTTAATCACATTAACTCTTATGTATTTAAAAAATTCCCTATTAGATAATAAAACTAGTGTCAAATTATTGTAAGTACTAAAATTGCCATGGATTATTTGGTAATTTACTGATTTATAAACAGACCTAAAGTCACTTTAGCAAGAATTCCAAATGAAATCCTAATTTAGCTCAAAAGCCTTTCAAGAGGGTGGGGCAGGGGATTAAAATACCTAAGGCAGTTTATGTCTAGGATACAGAAAATTGGAAAGAATACAGCTCCCCAATTTGAAACAAAATAGAGCAGGGTAACATAAAAAATTAGTACTTTTCTTGAAATCATCAGAATGTCGGGGTGCCAGGACAGTTTCCTGAATTCCAAGAAGAAAGAACCTTGCAAGTGGAGACAGTTCACCTATACAGAACATGGTAGACAGTGGTGAAAGCCACTGTCTAGGTGGGCGAGGAGAAACCAGTTTAAACAAAATGCTAAAGGCATTTTGTCACGGAGGGACAGGGTGACATGATGGGACCTCAGCGAATCCCACACAAAAGGACTGTCTTCACAGATGCTTTGTGGTATTCAGGAGAAAGTCAGGGGGAAGAGCAGGTAACCAGAGATCCTGCCTCCGTAGGGCATGAATATGGGGGTGACTGGATGCAATATCGGAAAGGCACATGGCCTTAGCCCAGCCTGGATACCTCCTCATAGGACAAGGGAAGAAACCAAACAGCTCCATCTTTGCAGCTGGGGCAAACAGTCCTACACCCAGGATCCTAGGACAACATTACAAGCCTTCTGTAGGTTGCCTGAAAGTGAAAGCATTAGTCACTCAGTCATACCCGACTCTTTGTGACCCCACTCTTTGTGACCTGGTGGACTGTAGCCCACCAGGCTCCTCTGTCCATGGAATTCTCCAGGCAAGAATACTGGAGTGGGTTGCCATTTCCCTCTCCAGGGACTCTTCCCAAGTCAGGGATCAAACATGGTTCTCCTGCAATGCAGGCAGACTCTTTACCCACTAAGCCATCAGGGCAAGCATACTGCAGGTGACCTAGGTAAAACTAAAACCAAATCCAGCTCAGTATCCATTTAGATTGACTCAAATCCATCTGCTTCTCACTTCACGGTCTGACAGGTCAAAGCCAGGTCCTGGCTGTGTTTGATGACAAAAAAATGAATATTGATAAATATACTATAATCAGAAATTCACTGTAATTATTTATATTTCAGTTGAAGAAGTAGTTTAGACAGCTGAATATCTATTTGAATTATGTCCCTTTGCACTTATTACAGAGTCTGGATTCTCAGCAAAACCTTTTGTCATCTTCATTTATTAATATCTTTAAAGAATCACTCCAGGGATTCCTATATATAGATATCTAATCTAAATCATATTGGCCAGCCTAGCTAGTAGATTCTAGACAGACTGAGAACAATCTGGTAATATACTACAGTGCACTTAGAAAATTTCTTCTAAATGGGATCATATTCTTGGTATGTACCTCAGGTTAAATTTTTGTCAGATGTGTGTGAGGAGTGGAGGGTTGTGAGTAGAGCAAAGTGGGTTAGGAAGACAACTAGTGAGAAATTTTAAAAACTTCAGTCTACTAACTTGATACTAAAAAAAAAAAGTAGCTATTTTGTTTTGATTTTTAAAAATATTTAAGTACACTTAAATAAAAGTTGTGTTCTCATGGGTTTTAAGGCAGCCATATGAATAACACTGTGCCTCATGTATTTACAAAACCAATTCTGTAGCAAATGTCCAATAAATTATATCGCCTATCTACACTGACACACAGTGGAACTCCCTTCAATATACACAACTAAGTTATTTGGTGCATTACTTCAGATGTTTACTAAAAAATGCATAATATTTACACAGCAACTTTGATATCAGAGATGCATCAGTTCTCTGTATTTCTAAGGTGGGGGGAAACACTGGAATGAGAGGCCCTAGGCAGGTGTGATAGGTTATCTGCTCTAATTACAATCAGTTGTTAGCAGTTTTCACTTAACAATAGGTACAGTGACTAATTTATTGGCAAGAAAGTAGGTGCTAATCTTGCTTGTAAATGAAAAGAACAAGTGTTTTTGAATTAAATCAAGCAGCTGCTTCACAGTAATATTAATAGCACCAACAAAACTCCAAACCATCACTCAAAATTGTTTAATGAACTGCTCTGCTTGGTAGGAGCCTGGTAGGCTGCCGTCTCTGAGGTCGCACAGAGTTGGACACTACTGAAGCAACTTAGCAGCAGCAGCAAACTATAATCCTGATAAAATGCTGGGCTGGGGCTTAGTGATTCAACTTTGACCTTCCAGTGGCTCCCCTACATTTACTACAGTAAGGTGGAGCCAAGCTTTAACACCAACCTTGCACAGAGAGTTAAATACCAGTTTATTTAAAAATCTCCATGCTAAGTATATCTGTGATTGGCATTCATATTTACAATCTTTTATGTATTTTCCGGTATTTTCTGCTCTTCTATTTATCATGATTTTTTAGCTGCATGTTTTAATTATAAAGGACACTGTAGCATACTCATTTCTATCTATTCATGGTTACCCACATTCTATCATCAGTTAATAAAAATGATACACAATGATAGAAAACAGCAAATATCATCTCAATTTTCACAGGTAATTGGACACTTTACACCTTTGAAACTAAACAGAACCCTTTTAAAAAATTTTATAGTTTGTAAAATGTTGAAAAGTTTGATGTAAGCCTATGTTTTGGTATTAGGAGGCTTTTATTCTTTTTAAAAGAATATTAAGAACCATCTACAGAATCTAAAATATCTAGATTACCTTTCAAAATCTTGTGTTATTATCAGAACTATTAACCACCCAGACTATTACTTTCAAACATCAATTTGAAAATTCCAATTTCAAATAGGAACTCAAAAATACTCTGAATACATAGACACAAAATATGATAGCATCTCTCAAATCACAACTGTGTTTGGGATTTTTCCAATGAAATTTGGAAACTATCTTTTGTGCGCCTTCCATAATAAAAGTCTGAAACTTTCTATGTGGCATTCATGATGAAACAATATCTAAAATTATATCTGGAAAAAATAAATAGCTAAATAGTCATAAAACTGAGTACCACCAAATAAAATTTTATCTACAACACATGCAGAATTTTTGATGACATTAGCAGCTAAACACAAGAAATACAGACTTCATAGTAAGTGTGAAGTTTTTTACTATTTTTTTCTGTTCATAATTTACAAAGTAAAAGAATTACAGACATAAATATATTTTAGTTTCTGACCAAAAAGAGTCACCTGAAAAGTATTCCTGAAAATTTATCAGAAAAGATCGAAACAGGCATTCTTACCAGCCATCAGGTGATTTTAATTACGTAGAAAAACGCGACAACTTAGAACTGTTTTGGTTTCTCTTCCAGGAGTTACAAAGGAAAATGGCTAAAAGCAATGCAATATTTATAATAACCTTTAGAAGTGTACACGACGAGATTGGTAGTTCTGACTAATATACAGTGTAATATGTAACTAAAGTAGTGTTCAAGTGTACAAAGATTTTTGCTAAACCAGCACACATTCTTTAAAATTTATGTGAGTTACTTGAAAGCATATTGTTCATGTGGAAAATGGCATTACTTCATAGATGGAACATTTAGAGATTTTTCTACTGCTTGGTAACAAATTATCATAAATTTAACAGCTTAAAATAACAAAAATTCGTATCTCACCATTTCCTCAGGTCCTAAAAGTCTGGCACCATATGGTTGGGATACCTGCTCAAGAAAACACAAAGCTGACGCCAAGGCGTTGGATGAGGATGGGTTCTTACCTGGAGGCTCCAGACAAAGTCCGCTTCTAAGTTCAATTCTAAAGCACGTAAGTTCCCAGAAAAGCTCAGGGTTTTCTTGCAACTGTAGAACAGAGGTCACTGTTTCCTTTCTGGCTGACTGTCTTCTGAAGCTGCTCCCAGGTGCCACATCCTGCCCGCATCACTTGCGAAGAGGTCGCCTTCACCTCCAGCCAGAACGGTGCCTCGGCCCTGGACCTGGATTTAAAGACTTTTTGTGATTGGTCGGGCCCACTAATCTCGCCTCTGTTAGGTCAGCTGATTTGGTAACTGCAGAATTCCTCCTGGAAGATAGCTCGAAGGCTGTTTAATTGATAATTGGGAGAAGATGTGTGCTTAAGAGGGCTCTGGGGAATACTGTGTTTCAGACCATCTTAGAAATCTGTGTGTAACAAGAGCAGCTCTGTTTATCCCAGAATGAATTTTTTCTTTGGGGGGAATATCTAAGTAAACCGACTTAAGAAAGTGTTCTGATATCACAGAAAAAAGATAAGGAATAAAACCAACCATGTGGAACCTATATTTCTATTTCTTGGAATGTAATTAGAAACCCCATGAACTGATGGGAACCGAAGAAGAAGTGAATAGAAGAGGAAAGTGGTTCCTACCTAACCGTCTTAGTTAGTGTTTGTGAAATTAAAAAATGCTTGCTCCTTGGAAGAAAAGCTATGACCAACCTAAACGGCATATTAAAAAGCAAAGACATTACTTTGCCAACAAAGGTCCATTTCTTCAAAGCTATGGCTTTTCCAGTAGTCATGTATGGATGTGAGAGTTGGACTAGAAAGAAAGCTGAGTGCCAAAGAATTGATGCTTTTGAACTGTGGTGTTGGAGAAGACTCTTGAGAGCCCCTTGGACTGCAAGGAGATTAAATCAGTCAACCCTAAAGGAAATCAGTCCTGAATATTCTTTGGAAGGACTGATGCTGAAGCTGAAGCTCTGATACTTTGGCCACCTGATGTGAAGAACTGACTCATTGGAAGAGACCCTGATGCTGGGAAAGATTGAAGGCAGGAGGAGAAGGGGATGACAGGATAAGATGGTTGGATGGCATCACTGGCTGGATGGACATGTTTGGGCAAGCCCCAGGAGCTGGTGATGGACTGGGAAGCCTGGCTTGCTACAGTCCATGGGGTCGCTGAGTCAGACACAGCTGAGCAACTGAACTGAACCAGTGTTTGTGAGGTATTCAAATTAAAAAATGGAATTTATTTTTAATTACTTCAAGCTTCTGGAATGTGTCAGTATGAAGATGTAGTCTCTTCACTGAGTAGGCTATATGTGTAATGAACACGACCACTTCAACTGGAAATTTTCTCTCAATGTATCAGATAGGAGGAGAGAAACTAATTAGGTTACCATGAATCTGTGACCCACACATCCTTGTTAGAAGTGGTTGTTTATGCATAGTTTGATTTGTTGATTTAAAATAATTTTTTAATTTTTACAAAAGCTTACTTTCCTTTCACAATTATTACAAATATTCTCCATGTTGTATAACACATCCTTGAGCCTATCTTACAGCCAACAGTTTGTCCCTCCTCCTCTCCCATCTTGGGCTTCCCAGGTGGCACAGTGGTAAAGAATCCACTTGTCAATGCAGGAGACGACACAGGAGACCCGGGTTCTATCCCTGGGTCTGGAAGATCCCCTGGAGTAGGAAAAGGCAACCCACTCCAATATTCTTGCCTGAGAAATCCCATGGACAGAGGAGGTTGGTGGGCTACAGCTGGTTGCAAAGAGCTGCATACGACTAAATGTGCACACAAGCTCCCCCAGGGCTTCCCAAGTAGCTCAAATGGTAAGGAACCTGTCTGCAATGCCAGAGACCTGGGTTCAATCCATGGGTCAGGAAGATCCCCTGGAGAAGGGTATCCTGCCTGGAGAATCCCATGGACAGAGGAGCCTGGCAGGATACAGTCCATGGGGTCCCAAAGAGTCAGCCACGACTGAGCCACTAACACACACATACTCCCATGTCCCTAGCTTACTCCCTCCCCTTTCCCTCTCCCTACTGGTGACCACAGTTTGTTCTCTCTATCTGTGAGTCTGGTTTTTTTGTTTGTTTGTTTGTTTGTTTTATTTACTAGTTGGCTGTATTTTTATTTATTTATTTATTTTTTATTTTTCCAATTATTTTTATTAGTTGGAGGCTAATTACTTTACAAATATGGAATTTAGAAAGATGGTAACGATAACCCTATATGCAAGACAGAAAAAGCGACACAGATGTATTTTTTTTAGATTCCACATGTAAGTGATATCGTACGGTGTTTGTCTTCCTCTCTGTGACTTATTTTATTTAACATAAAGACATCCAAGTTCATACATGTTGCTGCAAATGTCAAAATTTCATTCTTTTATATAGCTGAGTGATATTTGATTGTGTGTGTATATATATATATATATATATATGTATATATATATATATATACACACATACATACACACACCCCACATATTTATCCATTTCTCTCTGTATGGACACAGGTTGTTTCCATGTTTTGGCTATTGTAAATAATGCTACTATGAACACTAGGGTGCATGTAGCTCTTCAAATTAGTGTTTTTATTTTTTTTCAGCTAAATATCCAGGAGTGGAATTGGTGGGTCATGTGGTAGTTCAATTTTTAGTTTCTATGCATAGTTTTAAGCACATTTCTATGGATTATCTCAGGTTTTCTCCTATCTGGAACTCTGTGGTCTCATATCTTTTATTTCAAAGTTATGCAGTATAAATATGTGCATATGTGCATGCTAAGTCGTGACCCTGTGGACCGTAGCCTGCCAGGCTCCTCTGTCCATGGAATTCTGCTAGCAAGAATACTGGAGTGGATTGACATTTCATCCTCTAGGGGACTTTCCTGGACCAGGGATTGAACCTGCATCTCTTATGTCTCCTGCCTTGGCAGGCGAGTTGTTTACTACTAGCACTACCTAGGAAGCCCAATATATATATATATTTACCTAAATTGAGTTTAAGTGACTTGTGAACAGTTTCACTTGAGACTGTTGATTCATAGTAAAAATGGCTGAAAGTATAATGAAGCTGATTTGCAAAGGCAGAGAGAATGAGCATGAACTTTGCTAAATTTATATTAAATTTATATTTGAAATTAGAGTCTTCTAAGACTTTATACTTGGCTGAGAGTCCAGAGTAACATTCTTCTAATAACATATATTAGGGTGATTCTTTCCAGGGATATTAACTAGAGTTATCTGGAATTGATTATGTTAAAATTGATTATCCTGATAAATTATGAGTTCACAAAATGAATGTAAAAATGATTAATTCAGGTGTACCCTCAAGAAAATTGAAGAAGGAAAATAGAAAAATTGGTGATAAATAACTATTTCTACATTCCATACAAAAGAAGAGAAAATATATTCTTAGACATGAAAAACACAGTTTTGTATATTTGCACTTGTCTTAATCTCCACAACAACTTTGGCTTTCTAAAGGATTGCCAGAGCCAAACAAATTTCTACCAAGCAAGGCATTTAGAATCCAATTTTATATATTTTAAAATATATACATTTCATATATATGAAATAATATACATATATTCATATATAATTTCATTTTTGATGGGGTTCTGATATTTAAAAGGAATTATTTAATTTTTAATTAATCAATCCAGTCAATCCCAAAGGAAATCAGTCCTGAAAATTCTTTGGAAGGACTAATACTGAAGTTGAAACTCCAATACTTTGGTCACCTGATGTGAAGAATTGACTCATTGGAAAAGAACCTGATGCTGGGGAAGATTGAAGGCAG
This sequence comes from Dama dama, assembly GCF_033118175.1. NCBI lineage: Eukaryota > Metazoa > Chordata > Mammalia > Artiodactyla > Cervidae > Dama > Dama dama. The sequence continues at coordinate 49,096,510 of NC_083685.1, read as the reverse complement.
GAGGAGAAGGGGACGACAGAGGATAAGATGGTTGGATGACATCTCTGACTTGAGAGACATGAGTTTGAGCAAGTTCCAGGAATTGGTGATGGACAGGGAAGCCTGGCATGCTGCAGTCCATTGGGTCACAAAGAGTAGGACACAACTGAGTGACTGACCTGATTTAATTTTTAACATATGCCAAAGTATACAAGTATTTTTCTTAAAATATGGGCAGATGAATAAATTAATGAAAAGTTGATTATCTCAGAGAATATTTTGCAGTTTTAACTATTACTGAATATTACTCACATATTTGACCAAGATAACTTTCTCCAGGCCTATATCTTTTAAGTACCATTTAAAAAATAATCATCTAGAATTAGTATTTTTGTTTTCTTTGGATAAGTCCAGGAATAGAATAGCTAGGTCATGTTACATTTCTATTTTTAGTTTTTTGAAAGAACCTCCATACTGTTTCTCACCTGGCTGTACCGACTTGCATTCACACCAACAGTATGCAAGTGTTCCCTTTTGTGTCTGCCTTTTATCATAAACGTAATGCTTTTCAAGTACAACTACCCTTGTTTTCCTGGGACTGTGCTTGTTTTAGAACCTTAGTCCCAAGCAAACTGGGACTGTTGGGCATCCTAATGTCTTTTAGTTTGTTCCTTTAGTTGTTGAGTTACTTGTTGCATTCATTTTCCTGTTGTCATCTGTATTTTTTTTCTTTTCACAACTGTGAATAAATTGCTGAAGACATTCTTGTACAAATGATTTGTGGATGAAAATTCTTTATTTCCATCGAAAAATACCTAGATAGAGGTGAAATTTCTGAGTCAAATTATAGATACTCTTTAACTTTGTTTAAAAAAAAACAACCAGAATTTGTTTCAAATGGTAGTACCATTTTATAGTCTACCAGTATTATATGAATGTTCTAGGTGTGCCACATTCTTATAAAAATTTGGTGCTATTCAGAACTTTTTAAAAAATTTCAGGGATTCTAGTGGGTATACCAGTGGAACCTATGTGGTTTCAATTTACATTTTCCTAATGACCGACTGTATAAAACACCTTTTCATATCATTATTGGACATTTATAGATCATCTTTTGAGACCTGTCCAAGTCTTTGTATACTTTTTAAAATAATTAAAAAAATTTTTTTATTATTGGTTTATAAGAGCTTTTCATGTATTCTTAATATGCTTTACCAAATAGGATTTGCTTACAGTTCCCCCATATTGATTTGCCTAGCAAGTGTCTTAATGATGTGTTTTGATGAACAAAACTTATATTTTATTTTGATAAATTATATTTTGTCTTGCTTTAATTATATGGTTATTTCTTTCTGTGGCCTAAGAAAGATTTGCACTTTTGGGGACTTCCCTCTTGGTGCAGTGGTTAGGACTCTGAGCTTTCCAGGTGTGGCCAAATTAAAAAAAAAAGAAGATCTGCACTTTCTATCCTCTTTTCAACATTAAATAATATTCCTCTCCTCATATTTATTTCACAGTCCCATGCCCATCTCTCTAACAGTGCTCTGGGATGATCAATACAATTTCTATAAAGAATATCAACTTTCAAAAATGTCCCCCAAATGATTATCTTTAGGTAGTTTCTGATCTTAAACACGCCAGAATTACCAAGGGATAAACTTATGATCATACCAACATTTGGAAAAGGGAGAGGAAGGGAGTATCTATAAGAAAAATAACATATTAGTATCTCAACAATTATCCTGGCCTGCTATTCCCCTGGAACTAATTTGCATGTAGGGAAGAAAATTCCCGTCCTTCCATTCTGATGTTTCTTTCCCCCCCAGTATGCCGCTGGCTTCCCTGATGGCTCAGATGGTAAAGAATCCCCCTGCAATATGGGAGACTTGGGTTCAGTCCCTGGGTTGGGACGGTCCCCTGGAGAAGGGAACGGCTACCCACTCCATTATTCTGGCCTAGAGAATTACATAGACAAAGGAGCCTGGCAGGCTACAGTCCATGGGGTCTCAAAGAGTTGCGGATGACTGAAGGACTTTTACAATATGCCACCGTGTTGATAGGGTCTACATGGGGGCTCATTGTTAAAACGGCTCATTACGTTGAACTTGCAAACAAAGAGACTGACCTTGAGACTGACCAAATTGCCCAAATGACATTCTGTTTTCTCACTGGTGCCTACCTTCTCAAAGCTACAAGACCACCAGATTCCAGACCTCTGGCTACGTGACCACAGGACTCAACTACAGGTTAAAAATTAACCATCCCTTCAGAGAATTTTTCATTGGGGGGTATAAGAAAGACCCCATCAGGAAGGGAGGATACTGGTTCTCCTTAAGGGCCAATCACCCTCTCAATTCCCTCTAATAAATTTCCCTTTTGCTTAACTGCCCGGCTCACTCTCTTTTTTCTCTGCACTTGCCTTACACACGACATGAAGTCACTGTGTCTCAGTCTTCTATTGTTGGTCAGGCTTGCCAGAATAAGGTGACCAGGTGTTGTGCTTTGCCTAGATTGATCCTTGTTTTTACCTTTTGCTATATCAAGTCTATATGGATTAGTTTTCTGTTACTATTTTAAACCTTTAAATTTTAATTATTAATATTAAATAATCTAGGATAAATTTGGTAGATTGTTGCTTTGTCCATCCAAGTTCTTCCATGGTCTCAGCTGGTAACATGTGAAATGACTATACCCTGTGCCAAGTTCTCATTTTAGTATGCTGCCAAGTATGGATAACTACCAGCAATATGCCCTCTTTTCCCCCAATTCTTTGCAGAATTATCTAGCCCTTCTCTTCAAGGTCAGCATGGCAAAGACTAGCTGATAAAATTAATTACAAGGAGCATGTGTGAGTAGGGTTAATGAACTATTTCTGGTTATGGCAGGAGTCTGGAGAAGAAAATGGCAACCCACTCCAGTATTCTTGCCTGGATAATCCCATGGACAGAGGAGCCTGGTGGGCTACAGTCCTTGGGTCACAAGGAGTCGGACACAACTTAGAGACTAAACAACAACAATGGCAGGAGTAGTACTAGATAGGATTGTTGCAATCTGCAATTTGTTAAAATAGCTCAGAGAGCCATGGTTTAGGATGAGGTTTTTAACATGCAAGGTGCAGACAGGCTATCAGCCAATGGTGTCAATGAAAAACACAGCAAAATAATAAAATCATTTGTAAATTACACATAGAAAATCGAGGCTGATCAGAGTATAGAGAATAGCTTAAGTACTCTTGTTACAGTGTTTTTAATTTTTATTGGTATAGTCTCATCTTTTGGTACTTTTTTTGCTTTGTAACACATTAAAAATTTTAAGTATAGTCATTTTAAAATACTAATCTTAAAAGAGTAAGTGTTTAATAAGTACTGTATTTCCATTTCTTAGGAATATTAATGTTTGATGATGTATGTGTAATCTGCAAAATGAATGGAAAGCAAGCCTTCATCATTGATTATGTGAAAACCAGAAGAAACAAATTTTAGGAGATGCAGCCACCATTACTTGAAAGTAATCTTTATTTTAGAGATCCTTTACCTAATGAAGATAATTTAACGTGTTTGGCTGCAGAACTTGCGTTTACTTATTACTTGATAAAACTTGGCCTTTATTTTAGGTCAAATTATTTCTCCAAAGTAATGTTACTCATTTTCAAGTCCAAGTTTTCTCCTGCAAATACTAAATGTGAAGCAATATCTTCATTATGTCAAGAGAAGACAAAATAGGCAAAAGTTAAATAAATGAAGTTCAATTTATGCCAGAGTCATCAGATACTTCAAATAGAGGATGGGTTAGTTTCAATCATGATTTTAGTTATTCACCTATCTCACAGAATCAAGGTAAACTGTTCAGTGGTACATTCTATTGATATGTACCATATGAAATTATTCAAATGTGATTGCAAATTTTGTTAAGACATTCTAGTTACAAGATGAAATGACCTACTTTTGCACTATAATATAAATAATATATTTATGGTAAAATATACATGGAGCAAAACTGTACTTGGAATTGGTGGTGGTGTATACAAAATTCCTATTATTCCTAAATATTTGGATCAACTTGTTTTTTCTCTTGTGGGAAAGAAAATTTTTGTGGGATTCAGTTCCCCAATCAGGGATCAAACCCAGGCCCTTGGCAATGAAAGTAGGGAGTCCTAACTACTGGACTGCCAGGGAATTCAAAAGTTCATGAACTAACGTACAGCATTAGTCATGTACAATAATACCTCAGATAAGAGCTATTATTATCAAACATATATGTAAAATATATAAACAGAATAGCTCAACTACAATTTTGTGTGAAATATGGTATCAAATGTGAAATGTATGTTTCAGCATGATAATAAATGTTTCCTGTTTTTGTGGCCAATCATTAATTTTGAAGGGTTTGAATCTTTATAATAAATAAATAATTAGTCTTACCCTCTTTGTCATTTGCATTTTGAAAACAATTCCAATAAATTTTGGCTTTATTTTCTTCAAAACTGTTTCAAAACCTTTCATATAATATTCAAATAATGGAATAACACAATAATTTCAATTTTGAAGGATTTGTTAATGTGCAATTATTAAAAGCAAAGATATGGGAATATGTTAATATTAAAATACACATCTGAAAGTTCAAGGAAGGAAGGAAATAAATAATTTGAGATAAAAATATATGCTGAAGTTTTTTTTTTAATTTGGGATTCTATAAGTTCACCTTGGTAAATAACTTGTACCAAAGTTATTTTTGAAGAAGTTTCTATATTTAATTAATAATTTTATTATAGAATAAAATAAAAATTAAAAAATGAAATATAAAATTTGGAAAGTTTTTGGTTGTATAATCAAAATTTGATAAAATATTCTAAAGATTCATAGCCATGTAATATTATTAATTTCATTGTAACACTGTTTGTCCAAGAAAGCTATTGTGACATGATGCAAAAATAAATTTATATGTGAAAGTAATTTGAAATATACATAAATTTCAATGTAGAAATGAAATTGAAAATATCTTTTATTTTCACAATTTCCTTAAGCTTACCAGATACTTCAGCTACTATAGAGTGATATTCCAATTAAAATAGTATTAGGGCATAGAGTGGGTTTATTAAATGGTCCAGGATGTTGAATTCATTATTCATTAAATATAAATTTGGAGAAATAGTAGGTAACTTTGGCAAAATTTAAAAAATAAAACTATACAAAAATATAAGTTCTAGGGAAAAGTATAAATACTGATATTAAAAGTAGATATGGTGAAGAAGTGGTTTCCAGTATAGGAGTATATATCAGGAAAATTTTCCTAGTAAGTTATTTTAAATGGAAAAAAATGTTTTCATATATATTTTGTATATTGACAAATCATTTTATTTGTAAAAATAATTTAAATAAAGCTATTCAATAAGTCAATGAAATAAAACCTACTTATTAGCCAATAAATATTATACTTCAAAAATTAGTTATTAGTTATTCTTAGTATACTCTTTCCATCTCAGATGCATCCAAACTTGTTTACAGGTATCTCATACAAAGTTTTTGGGGCAATAGTTTCTTCATGCTCTCCAAAAAGGAAAAAGTGAACACTTTTTTTAATTTTGAGAGACTAGCTTTCTTAGAGTGTATTTTTCCACCAGAAATAAGCTCAGCCATCCAAGGTTGTAAACATTGGACAGACTTCTCTCTGGGTTTACAGAGATGTTATATGCACTTATAAACTGTGAAATGAGCCTGAGGGCAATGAGCCCTGTGGAAGGTCCATGTGGGTGAGTGATGTCGGCTGGCTTTGCAACCCAGTTCCATAGTGTTCTTTGGTGCCTCAAGTTAGGATTTCTCCTGTCTCAGGTTCTCACCGGGGGCGTTTCTGGCCCTGCCCGTATTCTCAGGGCCAGCAATATTAAAGAAAAAATTATTAACACTTGTTAATTAAAACAGTAGGGGAAGACTTTATTCAGAACTGTCGTGAGGGACTTCCCTGGTGATCCAGTGGCTAAGACTCCATGCTCCCAGTGCAGAGGGCCTGGGTTTGATCCCTGGTCAGGAAACTAGATCCCACATGCCCCAACTAACAGTTTGCTTTTTGCAACTAAGACCCAGAACAGCCAGTTAAATAAACTTTGTTGTTCAGCCACTAAGCTGTGTCCAGCTCTTTGTGACCCCATGGACTGCAGCACATCAGGTTCCTCTGTCCTCCACTATCTCCTGGCGTCTACTCAAATTCATCTCCATTGAGGTGGTGATGCCATAAAAACCATCTCACTCTCTGTCGCCACCTTCTACTCCTGTCCTCAATCTCTCCCAGCACCAGTGTCTTTTCCAGTGAGTCAGCTCTCCATATCAGGTGGCCCTTTGGAGCTTCAGCTTCAATGTTAGTCCTTCCAATGAATATTAAGTGTTGACTGCCTTTAGGATTGACTGGTTTGATCTCCTTGCAGTCCAAGGGACTCTCAAGAGTCTTACCCAGCACCACAGTTCAAAAGCATCAATTCTTCAGCCCTCAGCCTTCTTTATGGTCCAACTCTCACTAAAACTGTTGTGAAATGTACCAAGACTCTCACAGTAGGAAAAGAGATAAGGCTCTACTTTGGGTAGAACAAAGACAAGTAGAATTTAGAGCCAAGTAGGATTTAGATTTAGATTTAGGATTTTGAGGCTTCCCAATAGCTCAGATGGTAAAGAATCTGCCTGTAATGCAGGAGACCCAGGTTCAATTCCTGGGTCAGGAAGATCCCCTGAATAAGGGAATGGCAACCCACTCCAGTACTCTTGCCTGGATAATCTCATGCACAAAGGAGCCTGGAGGACTACAGTCCATGGTCACAAAGAGTCAGACATGACGGAGTGACTAACACTACTACTAGGATTTAGAACCAGTTAGCCCAGTGAGAGGATCAAGGGCATGGAACATTAGATATCAAAGATAGGGAGGACTCTTGCTAAATCAACTGAACTAAGGACTTGTATATCAAGTAGGAGATGAAGAATTTGATGAGTGATCAAGGATGATCAGACATCAAAGGTGGGATTCTCTCTGAAAGTAACTTAGGATAATTATTGCTAAAATTGGGCCAGGCAAGCCAAAGGCAGGATGGGGGCTAAGGCTGGCGCTTAGCTAAGAAGTAAGCTCAAAGGACCTTGCTTCACTCTAGGATCCTGTCTGCCTGGTGAGATGACAAAATGGGAGGCCATAGAGTCAAGTTTATTCACTAGTTGAAGCTTCTCTGGTTTCCTAACACCACCTTCAGGTCTCCAATTAGACTACCTTAGCTTAGTGTCTGAGGCTGTTCAAGTTGACCTTCTTTCTAAAATGTTGACTTTTCTTAAGAGAAACGAAAAAGAGGCAGCTCTACTTCTGTAATCTCTCCTTGAGAGTCTCAGCACACTCACCCGCTTTTCTGGTGCCTTTCTCCAAAGTTCGTTTACTGGGTGTGCTTGAGGATACTCCATCAATAGTATGTCAAGGACAGACCTTAAATTGGGGTGGGCATAGGAGACCTTCAGGGTAGCCTGCAGTGGCAGGGTCATAAAAGCAGGTCTGACACCTTGATTTTCGAAAGTCTCCAAATGGCACACTGGGATATCCATGGTTTACTAGAACCCACTATGGGTTCTCTCGCCATATGGCCTAACCTGATGCCTAAATGACCTGTTTTTTCATAACTGTCCTCATTGCATTGAGGAAACAGCCATTTTCTTCCATGCCTTTCTTTTTAATTAAAATTTTACAGATTAATTAGAAGAATAGAAATAAGGACAGTCTTTTGTGCATGAATTAGAATATATTAATTCCTATTTTAATGGGGAAAATTATAATTTAATAATTGCAAATTCCTTAGTCAAATGCTATAATATATCAAAATCTATAACTACATTTTGAAATGCCAGAGCTTCCTAACCAATCTTCTGTTGATCTCTGTCAGTTCTGGTTGCTGCATCACTTAGGATACTCCTAGATACAACAAATAACAGTAAATCCAAATGAAAAAGTTTTCTATGTGAAATAAGTCAAAGAAAGACAAATACTGTATGATATCACTTAAATGTGAAATCTAAAAAATAAAACAAACTAGTGAATATAACAAAAAAAGAAATAGACTCACAGATATAGAGAACAAACTAGTTGTTACTAGTCAGGAAGAGGGAAAGGAGAGGGGCAGTATGGTGTAGGAGAACAAGAGGTACAAACTACTAGGTATAAAATAATCTACAAGGATGTATTGTACAACATGGGGAATATACCCAATTTTCTAATAACTATAAATGGACTATAAACCACAAATTATGAATCACTATACTGTATGCCTGTAACTTATATAATATTGAACAGCAACTAGATTCTCCAAGTATTTACTTTATCACAGATTAAAAAAAAAAAAAAAACAGTTCAGGTGTAAGATAGCATGACAGACAGACTCTGCAGTGGCCTCCATGGTCCCCGCCACCTAGTTTTTATACCCTGCATTAACCCTGCCCTGACTATGAACAGGAACTGTGACTTATTTCTAATCAATAAAACTAGGCAAAGGTGATAGATGCATGTAACTATCTGCACATGATTATATAACATCAGACTGTACGTCATATAGGCAGAAGATTGTCTCCTTGATGGCTTTAAGGAGGCAAGTGGTCATGTAGGTAATGCCAGTGTACCAAGGATATGCGGGTGGCCTCCAGCTAATAGCCAGCAAGAGACCCTCATGCTGATAGCCCCAAAGGAACTTAATTCCTCCAAAAACTGCATGTGCTTGAAAGCAGGTCCTATCCATCAAGGATCTATGGGACTACAGTCCTTCCCCTCAGATTGGTTGCAGCCTTATGAGACCTGGAAACCGAGGACCCAGCTACGCTGTGCACAGATTCCTGACCCACAGAAACTGTGGTAAAGTAAATGTATGTGGAATATTTAAGGTGCTAAGTTCTTATTACACAGCAATATAGAACTAGCACAGATAGTTTGAAAGTTATCTAACGCACAAACATTGTTCTAGGTCTATGTTGAATTTACTGCTGCAAAACCAATCACCCCAGATTTTGTGGCTTAAGACCACAATAATTTTATTATGTTTATTATCTGTGAGTCAGGAATTCTGGCAAGGCTCAACAGGGTGATCCTTTTGATCCATATTTTGTGGTGGTATTTAGCTCATTACTGGTTGGTCTGAAAGAATCAAAAAGCCTTTCTCAGGGGGCACTGTCCATCCCCCTTCTGATGTCTATGTCAGAAGCTTTCTCTGTCCCATTTACACTTTAATAAAACTCTGCTACACAAAAGCTCCTGAGTGGTCAGACCTGGTCCCTGGCCCCAAAGCGAAATCTTCTTTGGAGATCATGAATCTGACATCCCTCCCCAGAAGCTATCATCTTGGTGGCTCATCTTAAAGACAAGGTAAGAACGCTCAGAGCTCTAGCCTCTCTGCTTTCTCAGTATACATGTTTTCTGCTTTACTTTACTAACTCTAGGTGGTGTGTCTGTCTGTGTGGATGTAGAATGAAAGAGATGTACAGAAATGAGTATGAAGTGAGCGCTGAGCCCTGCTCTGCAGTTTAGCCATGCCTCATAATGACTGAAAGCAGCCCCCAAAAGGGGAGCCTTGTCAGGGGTTTATACTACCTGCCAATGTCAAGAGACACCCACCATCCCTGCGAGGGGAGTGGCCAGAAGCGGGCAAAGGGTGTAGACTGAATTTTCCTTTCTCGGTCAAATGTTCCTGGTCTCTTTGACCATTTTGTAATTGTGTGAGGAATTAGAAATACTAACCTAATTTGTCAGATCATAGACTTCCAAGGGACTTGTGATCCATGCTATTACTGTGTACTTTTACTTACACCCCAAGCTTGGTAGTCATGAGACACCCAGCCTTGCTGGGAGTATGTTCGGGAATGAGGTGGAATTCTAGCTCCAACAGCGTGCTCAGGAACTAGATGGAACTTTAGCTTCAGCAGCATCTCTCTCAGAGGCTGCTTCCATGTGAGGCCGGAAGTCCCTGTCATAGCTGTGCCTCCAAACTACATGGATGGAAGCCCTGCTATCAAGCATGAGGTTTCCAAGAACATAAGTTGGGAATCACAGGTTGGAAGTACAGTGGGTTTCTTCCTTTGGTAGTGCTAGCTCTTAGCAGACCAGAGAAAGCTCCCCAGTGGCTTCCGTCTCACACCCTTAGAAAGCTAGCCAGGGGCTTCTGTCTCAACTCCCTAGACATTCCTTTTGTGAAATCTGTGGATATGAACTGGAAGGATTGGCCCTAGTAGCTTGAGGATATAAATCACTTTTTCCTCACTGGCCGACCCTCCATCACCTCTTTTGCTATCACACATACTGGCGTTGTGACGCTCAGACAGGCTGTCTTTGTTGTTCTTCATCCCTTTATGACTCACCACTTCTACTGTGGTCAGGACTGTACTCAGGAATGTGCATGGGCACATGGAAGATGGTTGCTTCCCCTAGCAGTCCTAGCTTGGGAAACATTCTGGGAAACTACTCTGCTCCACCCCAGGTGGCATCAGAGGAAAAGGGCAAATCAAACAAAGGTCTTGGTGGCAAGAAACTAGAAATCAGTCTGGGATGCTGTCAGGTCTACACCTGGTGCATCTCCACCCTACCTCAGTGGTAGAACCAGGAGGGACGAGCAAGGCGCCTACGTCGGTAAGGGACAGACCAAGTCCTATCCGGGAAGGAAAGTGTCAGTGGGAAGTCTGTCTCCATCCCCAACTAGAGCAGGGAGGCATACCTCCATTGGAAAAAAAGCCATGGCTGACACTTTTTTCTCTCTTACAGATGGGAAATAGCAGTTCCAGAACCACTCCTTTAAAGTATATTAAAAAACAAACAAACAAACAAACAAAAAACTGAGACAAGTTTGATCCCCAGAGTTTAAAAAAGACATGCCTGATCTTCTGTGATACTGAATGGCCACAGTATCTTTTGGAAGACAGGGAATGCAGGCCAGTTGAAGGATCTCTTAATTATAATACTGTTTTACAATTATAAAACAAGGAAAATGGGTAGAAGTGCCATATATGTTGCTTTTTATCTCTCTGCGAGAGATGCTACACTTATGTCCTAAGGGTACAGATTTGGGTGTGAAACCTTCATCTGCCTCCTCTCCTCTTACTTTGTCCCTGTATCCGGGGCTCCTAACTGAACAGGCTGAGAATCAGGGCACCTTTCCAGGAGGGGTTGCCTCAGTGTCAGTAGAAATTCAAACAGTCCCAGCTGTGGTTGAGACTATTTAGAGGATCCAAAATGTACGTCAAAGTCTTTATGGGACTAACTTTACTTTATGAGCTTAACTTGGAGAGATGTAATGTATGTCTTGGGACAGAAGCTGACTCCTGCCTGACTTGATAGCTTGAGTTTTGAGAGAAGCTACTACTTTTGGAGATCAACGGCTTGAAGGCCTGGCCTTTAATGAGGGCTCGAACTGCCCTCCGCCCCCGCCAAAAAAAAAAAAAAAAAAAAAAAGGGATTATGTCTCTATGGCAGACTGTTTTTGTGCACAAATATTGTTATAGATCCTGAAACCTTAGAATTAACTTTGTGACTCAGCTTTCAGCTTTTCAACAGACATTATGAAAACTCCAGGAGGTAGCTCCTGACCCAGCCTCTGACTCAGATAAGCCAGACAAACCTCTGTTCAAGCCAGGAACAGAAGTCCTGATAAAGACATTAGAGTCTGGAGGACAATCTCTAGAGCCCTTCTGGGAAGGCCCTTACCAGATAAGTCTGACAAGCTATATGGGCTTGCTTCTGTGGACTCCAAAAGTCCTGAGTCTCCTCTTTGACCGTAAGACAATGCCTTCTTGTCCTAAGCTCATTCCTATGCTGAATTCCACTATCAATCTAATTGCTGGGTCTGCGGAGTGCTCCCCCTCCTTATCAATAGAAGACTTCCCTTGATGGGTTTCTCTGCTTCAGGAAAAGGACTTTCTTCAACTCTGCAAATCTGATGACATCTAACAATCCTAAAATGGACTGGTATAACATATTGTACCTTAACTATGGAAATAATGTGACTTTTTAATTATGTTTCAATTTGGTTTAATGACTATTTTGTGCACATAAGAAGGTAAATGGGTCTAGATCTGGTTGTTTTCTACCCGATGTATATCAAATATGGGATGAAGTTATATGGCTAACTCCTGTAAAGGGATGCCTACTATCTAATGCTCCCATTTGCTGGGAGCAAATAGAGCCATCCCCAGAAATTAGCTGACAACTTATTTATAATGATTGGAAACAATTGGGATTTTCGCCTCAAGAAATATACAATGTAATATTTCCTGTGTTTTCCAACCCCAGTCCAGGTCCTCCTTTTGCCTGGCCAGGCACTGATTGGGACTGGGTCCCTCAGTCACACTGGTTTGCTCCAAACCAGACCTACTGGATATGTGGCTCTTACCTATGGGTGTGGCTTCCCCTGGCTGGATAGGGAGATGCACCCTAGGTCTAACTTTTACTCATGGCTTGGTATTTTCAGAGCTTCTAGCGAAGCCTGCTAATCTGCTACATCTGAAAACTTGTTGGGCAAGGTCTGTTTTTTTACTGGTATGATTATCTGGCTACAATATTTGTTGTAGGAACTATTTGTTCTCTTTGGGAACTACAGATGTTATGCTATGAGTTGATGCTCTGACTAACTTAACAATAGGCTTTACATTCTCAAAAAGCTATTTCAGCATTTAATGCTGAGATACAAATTAGAAAGCTGGTTTTACAAAACAGATTGGCCTTAGATATCCTAAAGGCTGCACAAGGAGGAATTTGTGCCATTATTCATACCCAATGTTGTATATATATATACCAGATATGAGCATCAATGTTCCTCACTTTACTAAACACATGAACAAGATGATTCAGGCTATGGGTACTCCTAAAGCCTCAGTCACTTCACTTTGGGAAGCATTAACTAGCTCCCCATGGTGGAAAACTATTTTAATCATAATAATTCTAATTGTTCTATTTTTACTGTTTGCTCCCTTCATCTGTAACTGTGTAAACTGGATTTGTTTCTGTCTAAAGGCTTTTAAGTTACAAATGATTGTCCAGGCTCCTATGAGAGCCACAGCCTCTTCCAACTATTACTTGAGACCCCTGGATCAGAGACCCTCAACATGAGGATTAGGAGAATACGTTGCCTCTAAAATTTAGCGATGGCGCCCTTCAACAGCAGGAAGCAGTTATAGAATGAAAAGGATGCCCTTCTCCCTTGGCAACCTAATTCTCATAAAAGAAAAGGGGGGAATGAGAGTCAATTCTTAGGTAGGCTAATAAGAAGTCCAGGGACCCCAAGGAAGAGAAAGGACATTTTATTTTTCCTACATTGCGTTGTCTTAGTCAATATAACAGTGTATCTTGCTCAAGGACATGTTTCTCCTTAACAAGAACCTTCTGATTAATCTTATTATCTGAAGACATATGTTGTGGGAGTGGGTCTGGTAAGACCTTTCTGTTGTTAGTTCTAATCTTGCTAATTTAAGATGTATATTGTGGGAGTGGGTCTGGGAAAAGTATATAAGGCCTTGAGAAGACTAGCTATTGGGGCACTCTCCATCCCCCCTTTTGTGTCTATGTCAGAAGCTTTCTCTGTCCCTTTTACACTTTAATAAAACTCTGCTACACACACACACACACACACACACACACACAAAGTCTTCTCTTAAATGTCTGATATGTTGGCAAGGATGACCGAAGACTGGGGCTAGCTAGGACATTCCCCTTTTCCCTGTCCAGTTTTTGCAAGTTCTCTTCATATGGTGTCCCCAGCAGGTCATTGGTTTTCTCACATTGCAGCTAAATGCTTTTAGAGCAATGGGTTCAAGAAACAAGAAGCGGGAGCTGCCAGTCTCTGAAAAGCTCAGTCTATTGGTGAAAGCAATTAGAGAGCCCACATAAGTCCAAAGAGAGGTGATCAGAGACTCCACCCTTGTTATGGACTTACTGTTTTTGTCTCTCCAAGATTCACATTTTGAAATTCTATCCTTTGGTGTGATGATGATAATAGGAAATGGGCATTTGAAAGGTAATTAGGTCATGAGGGTGGAGTCCTTGTGAAAGGGTTAGTATCCTTATCTAAGAGTATAGTATAGTATAGGTAGTATCCCATCTAAGAAGAGACACAGAAGAGCTTGATTCCTTTTGCTCTCTCCTCCATGTGAGGGTACAGCTGTGTTCAACAGCTAGAAGGTAGCTATCTAAAAGCCAGGGAGTGGGCTCTCAGCAGAACTCAGTCATGCTGGTACCCCAATCTTGGACTTCTAGTCTCTAGAACTACACGCATTGCAGAAAAGTATACCCTGATTTGTTGTCTACTAAGTTATATGATATGCTCAGACCTATAGCCATCAGTGGAAATGGTTGGCTTAGAAAAGCTAATATACGTGTCATATGTGAATATCACTTAATTTTCATGAAAACTGAGCTAGGTACCATTATCCTACTAATGTTACAATTTTGCTTCTATTAAGTTTGCTGATTCCTAAAAGTCTATGATAAATACTTTATTTGTGATCTCTGTCAATATTACAGTTAAGCTTTGTCTCAAATGATGGAAATGTATAATGAAACATACATTGCTCTCACATAGCTCATGTCCTTGTAGTAGGATATAAATAATCAACATGTAAGTAAATATATTATTAAATGTTTGATACTGTGGAAAAAACAAAGAGGCAAACAACACAATAAATAACAGATCATACATGTTATTGATGCTTGCCAGAGCCAAAGACAAAACAGTTACAAATCAATTAATTTTAAAATAGAAAATTACCTTTAGGATACCTTATTAAATGTAGATATAACATAATAAGTAGTATATTCTCCTTTCCTAAGAAGTGATGCATTTGAAAAATTAAGTATCTCAAATTATCAGGTTTATGATTCAGAAATATTTTCAAATCTATCATTATGATAGGTGCAATAAATATGATTGTTCTATTTCTAATTAAAGCTCTAAATGATTCTGTGCTGATGACCATATTTTTCAAAATCATATGCAAAAAAAAATTGTGTATTTTGCAGTGCCCAAAATATAAATCAGTGAAAGAACATCATTTTCATAGTTTACTACATCATAGTTTACTAAAATGGTAAACTAATATTTACTTTAAATATTGAGACCAGTGTGCTTTTTATGGAAGGATTTGAGCATTTTAAATTGGAGGGGTGAGTGAAAGAAAGTGAAAGTGAAGTCGCTCAATCGTGTCCGACTCTTTGCGCCCCGTGGACTGTAGCCCACCAGGCTCCTCCATCCATGGGATTTTCCAGCCAAGAATACTGGAGTGGTTGCCATTTCCTTCTCCAGGGGATTTTCCTGACCCAGGGATCGAACCCAGGTCTCCTGCATTGTGGGCAGACGCTTTAACCTCCGAGCCACCAGGGAAGCCCAAGGAGGGTTGACAGACCTTCAGTATTACCAATCTTCTCTAGGCATAAGAACTTTAGCATCATCTTGACATGCCCTCAATCTGCCTCCATGCAGTAGACTACATTTGCAACATGCCATTTGATAACGGTTGAGATAAGGACATAAGACAGGCATGGAAAATAATTGTTCACGCTACTCCTGCATCAGTTTCGTGGAAAACAATTGCCTAGGTCAATATTTCATGGTATGAAGTATTCTAGTGTTGCTTTCTTTCTCCCTGTCCCCTGCATTGTTTTTTTTTTTTTGATTGTTCTATAGCTTTTCATTATGGGAAAACACATATCTATAATGTTAATATATCTCCCATAGTTTTCCCTCTCTCACATATGTGCCTTTCTTCCTTGCAGGTGTGCTTAAAATATTAATCAACATAATTTACGACTTCAACAGAATATTACAAATGTGACAGACAAGATTACTTTGTGAAGGAAAAACTCAATCTCCTTTGAAAGTGATATCCACTCATGATTTAGGAGATTAGCATTTACAATTTCCAGAGGTTTCACCCAAGGAAAGCACATAAACTGGAGAACAAAGAACCCTGAAACCAATAATGGCTATTATTACTTTCAGTCTTCACAGTATCTAAATGCAAATCTGCTCTTCACAAAGAGTTTATAAATTCACTTACATTAAGATATGAATGACTGATCAGTCTAACTTTTTACTATTAACCAAAGTAACTACATTCAATGAGCCCAAAATTCTATCCAAAAATTAATCTTAGAACATGAGGCTTTGATGAACAGGGTGAATAGATTTATGGTGTTTTCTTGTGGATTGCAGATAGGAGTCTTTTGGGGGCTTCTGAAATAACATTATGCACATAGTTATCTATTCATAATATTGACAGTGTCTAGAAATGTAACAATTGCTCTCCTAATGGAATTGGTATTGAGAAATACATTCCATATTATATTTGTCTTTTATGTCACTATATAATATTTTCCAGGTAACCATATTTCTAATATTTGTATTTCCTTTTTTGCAAAAATGAATTTTCTTTTGGTATTTGTGTCATATGTAATAATCAAAGAGAAATAAATTCTTAAATGTTAATAAATTTATGCTTTCTATAGATATTGATATTTCTAGCATTCAGTTGCATAACTGGATGCTAATAACCAATAAGTGCATGAAGCAATGCAACAAAAATTATCTTGCTAATATTATCAGTTACTACCATAAGGGGTAAATTAGTTTATCCTATGAAAATTGAGAAAATATTTCCATTTGATTCATTTTTCACTTCTTTTAGTTAACTTGTTAGCTAATATGAATATTTATTAAGTAAAAACCTATTCTGTGTGACCACTTTATACTGTCTAACTTCTGTGGAGTAATGCAAGATAAAAATTTGAAGATATTTCAGCCTCGTTACTTCTATTATTTCACTATTATTTTGGGAAATTTGATGATTTCTATCTTCCTTCAGGACTTAAATGTCTCTGTAAGACTTCACCCAAGGGCATAAATCTTTTAACAAATGTAATTTTAAAGCAAGCAATCATGCCCTTTTTCTCTGACAATTATGAATTTTCACATCTCAGATATGACCACAAATCAATATTTCCAACTTGCAAATCCATATCAGTAAGAGGCCTTATTGTTCTAACACAGGAAGTTCTGCTACCTCATAATAGGAAGTCAGCAGGAATGACCACTGCGTGCTGCTGGGAGGCTTGAGTCAAGATAATGGAGTGCTGCCACATCATACTTCATTGTGATTTTGAAATTAAAAGAAAGAGGGTTGGTGTGGGTCCCGGGTTAGTTAGGTGATGAGAAGATCTGAGAGACAGCAAATGACACGGACACCTCCTGGGTATTTGACTGATTATAACGCCAAGGTCGGGCTTCCCTGGTGGTTCAGATGGTGAAGAATCCACCTGCAATGTGGGAGACCTGGGTTCCATCCATGGGTTGGGAAGATCCCCAGGAGAAGGGAACAGCTACGTACTCCAGTATTCTGGCCTTGAGAATTCCATGGACAGAGGAGCCTAGCAGGCTACAGTCCATGGGGTCGCAAAGAGTAGGACATGACTGAGCGACTTTCACTTTCCCTTTCAACACCAAAGTCTGTCTCCCTGTGTTAGAGAGGAAATGGACACTAGATTTCACCTCTTTCCTAAGTGATTCAGGGATGCTTTCTTCTTCCTCCTTTCTATCTATTTATTTCTACCTATGCTGACACATTGCCTGTGCTACTGGCAACGATAAACACAGTGGAGCATTTGTTTAAAGGGTGAGAAACAGATTTTATTCAGTAAGTCCTGACAGTAAGAGAAAGAGCTGAGCTCCATTTCAATTCTGGAAAGGTGATTGGGAACTTTAAGGAAGAAAGAGGGAGGGCAAGTTTGGGGCTCAGTGGAATTAGAGAGGTGAAAATGTACAAAGGGTGGTCAGTGTAAATGTGACAGGCCAGTTAGGTTTGCAGGCTGGCAGTTATCCAGTTAGAATTTTATCTTCCCACAGAGACAGGGAGGCTGAGACTGTCTTCTTAATGATTTCATGTCAGAGGAATAGTTCCCAGACCCTGGAGAGAGATGCTTCTGTTATAAGGGGCACATATCCAAATTTTCAGGTCCTTCTCAGTAAACAATCTAAGAAAAGGAGGTCATAAGAGCCGACTAGAACAAATAGTAAAATATTTTCCTGGCAACGTTGAGCTTTCCCAGGCAGGCATTTTAATGATAGGGAGTTGGGTGTGGGGTTGGGAGTGGGGTGAGGGGTTGGCCTGCAGTCATTCTAAAGACCTAGCTTTCTGCTGCCAGAAGCTGTGCTAGAGTTTGGTCAAGTGTCTCAGGGGGAAAGTTTGGGCAGAGTTGTTATGTACACAGAGTTTGGCCGTTTTTAATCGTTCTGATGCCCTCATTCCTAACAGAGTGTAGCAAATAACCTAATTTCTTCCTTCCTCAATGCAAATGTAACAAAGGAAAAGTGTTGATTGGAATTTTGGTAAGAAGTCATAAGGAAATTCTATTGTCAGTAAGCTTATCTGAAATTAGGTCCCTTTATAATCACACATTTTCTGGAATATCCAAGTCTGACTCTTACTGTGATTAAACCTAGAAATCAATGAAGTCAGATACTTGTTCAGTTGCTAAGACATGTCTGACTCTTTGCAACCCTATGGACTGTAGCCTGCCAGGCTCTTCTGTCCATGAGATTCTTCAGGCAAGAATACTGGAGTGGGTTGCCATTCCTTTCTCCAGAGGATCTTCCAGACCCAGAGATTGAAACTGCATCTTTTAAAGATAATCAATTCAGTCACTTTAATTGTCTACTCTAAAATTTAACTTTTGAAATATAAATGGAATGAGTGCATTGATCAGTCAAATCAGTTTTTATATGGGAAAAATTCACTTATCATTTTGATATTTTGCAATATTGACCTATGATGTTCATCTCAGGGGAAAACATTGTATAGTTAGAGTGGATAACATGAAAAAGAAGTTTAATATCTAAAAATTAACTGGTGCCAACGGTGAGTTTTGGATCAGATAGAGAACAAGCTCTCATTTATTAAGTGGACCTTCCATCTGGAAGCTTTTGCTTGCCTTGGCTGGCTAGACTAGCTCTCAGTCTTCCTTAGTTTAGTACATTTACTCTCTTCCAGATGCTATCACAAATCTGGTGCTGTTTCATATTTTGCCTTGACACTATTTTCCATTTCTCACTTATCAATCAACCTGTTCTAGATCTAGTCAGCAAATCCATCTTTGTCTTTCATCTGTTTTTCATATGTTCACCACTTTATTCACTAATTATTTACTCTATGAAATACCATTGCTCTGACCTGATGAGTGTGGCATTATTATGCAATTTTAATATAAGGATTATCCTATGGGATTTCCATGCAAATCATTTAATAATGCATGCTATTTTCCAGTTGCATTCCTCACTGAAAAATTAATCCATCGCTTTTAAAGCCTGATGACAAATTTCTTTTGTTTTTTGGCAGGCTAGCAGGCAGTGAAAATAATGTGAGTCAGCATTATATGTAGTGCCTCTGATTCACTGAAATTTAACACTATAAGGTGTATGTCTGTAAATGCTCTATGTTGCTGTTTTATCATAGCTTATTACATCTGACAGTTTTACAAACTCATCTTTAATGTTATGCCAAGGAATAAGTATAAAGTGCACCAATATTGCATGGTGTTACAAAAACAGGGATTAGTGTTTTATGGTAAGGCAGTTAACTAGAGAGTTTGTTTTATAATCTAGATGATGTCATTTAAACCACTGTATCAATTTGCAAAGCCAAAAGAACAATGCTGTTTTCTAGTTTAGGTAAATCTTATATTCAGCTAAATATCATCCTAGTTTAAATAAAAGTCATACCATTAATTAAAACATTCACTGTATTTTTCATCATTGTTCACTTGACAATATTTCAGTGTTATATCTTTGTGTAAGCAGTTATACATGGTTATATATCTAATGGATATAACAGATATAGTATACTCATGACTATACTTTTTATCTCACATATGAGCATTAGGTACAAACATACCACATGCAATATACAGACTGAACTGGGTTGTCAAGGGCTTGCCATAGGTGTGTTAATCATGCTTTATAGTAGTGGTTCTCACAGTATTTTCTGAGGTTCTATAGGATTTTGAAACCCTTTTGTGTCTTAGTGAGGTCAAAACTATTCATTTCTTTATAGTACCATGATATTATTTGCCTTTTTTCACTCTCGTTCTCTTACAACTATCCATTTCCAGATATGATTGGAATGTAAAAGTAGAGATGAGAATTCAGTTGATTTCTCTTAGGTCAGACATCAAAGACGATTAGCAAAAATATGAAATCATACCACTTTTCTCATCCTTTTAATTCTCTAGGGCTTTATAGTTATTTTTTTCATCAACTTGCAAGAGGTTTATTCTTGTAGCTTTCAATGGATTAATAAATAAATGGTTTTAAATTTCAGGGTTTTAATTTCTAGTGTAGTAAATATTAGCCACATAAGGAAAAGCTCCTTGGTACCCTCAATAGATTCTAATAGGGAAAAGGCCTTTTAAGACTGAAAAGCTGATCTAGAAGACAACCATGGAAACTGATTTTTTCATGTTTCAATTTTCTTTCACTACCCAAAATACTATTATAAAACTAATGTGCATGAATACTCGGTTGTGTCTGACTCTTTGAAATTGCAAGGACTGCAGCCCTCCAGGTTCCTCTGTCCATGAGATTTCCAAGGCAAGAATATTGGAGTGGGTTGCCATATCCTTCTCCAGCAGATCTTTCAGACCCAGGGATCAAACCTGTGGCTCCTGCATTGGCAGGCAGATTCTTTATCACTGAGCCACCAGGGATGCCCTACTCGTACTAATACTAACCATAAAAAACCTCCAGATCTTTATGCTTAATTTATTCAACCACTTATTTCTTTCATCTCATTAAATTTTTCTTTTACAATAACTATCGTGAGAAATACTCATTTTGCAACTTTTGCATATGATTTAATTTGGAGTTTACAATTTTATTTTCTTCCTTATTATAATATAAATGGCATATTCCCAGGTTCTTGAATTTTCCTTTTTTTCTGATTAAAAGCATTATAAAGTCATTAAATAAGCAATTTATTCTTCTGACAACCTCCTCTGGAATTTTATCTCTTACTGGCCCTTTCAGATTCTAATAGTAAGTGATTCAAGAGTAATTGCTTATGAGAGATGTAGTATATTTTTCTTTATGCATTTGTAATTTAAATTAAAATAGAGTTTATGGTCTTTTAAAATGTTTAACATTAAAAAAAAATCCTATGGAAACAAAGAAGACAGTTGGTATATGATTAAATAGTGAGAAGAGTAGGTATAGGGGACATCTGGAATTAGTAAGTGATGGATGAATTCTTTTTTGTGACATCCGCCACTGCCACTCTGGGAATTCAGGGAAGTGTTGAATACTACTGGAAAAATTTTTTTAAAAGCAACAAAAATTGGATTTTATGTGACTAGTTCATTTGCTCACAGTTTGATATTGATTCCTATAATGTAGGAGTTTTGCTTGAGATAAAGAATGCTGGCTGATACAAATGAAATATAAATAAGCATTTTGTAAATATTTATTAATTAGCTAAGTAAAAGTTATGTTTAACATATCACAAAGTAATATTTATCAAGATAAAGCATATACATGTACCTATTTTTTAATGTGCATCTATATAAAGATGCACATTAAAACTGAATTCCAGTGTGGTTATCTTTAAAGACTTGATCATATTTCATTTTTTTTTCCTGTCTTAACTATGTAAAGTACTTAAATGTGATAAAAATAACATAAACTCTCTTATGTAACTATCAATATTTCACTTTTCTTTCTAGCACCCATGCCTTATATTTGAAAAAATAAGTATACTGATAAGCTTTCTTGTAAGGCCCTTTTGGTTTTCCTCATTCCAGCCACAGTAGCTATATATTCTCCCATAAGTGAAAGAATAAACAGAGAAAGAAATTATAAAATACATCCATTTCTATCATCTGTCTGGTATTGTGCCTGGTAATTCTCTTCTAAGTAAATCAGATTATGGAAATTACATTTACATGTGGATCAGAAAAGAGATACAAACTTCTGACTTTACAGATGGCTGTTTTTCTTAATTATATGAATAACAGTTTAGAAATAACTAATTGGTCATGCCTGACAAGTAATAGCAGTTTTTCCAAGATAAACAAATGTTCACATTTTTCATACTTAATCAGAGACTTTATGTGCAAAAATGACCAAATGTATCATCTATTCTGAGCCTCCTGTGTTGTTTTGTAATAAACGACCATCTGTACTTTTGATTTGACTGAGTTTGTCTGTGTGTGATGACCAGAGAATTTGATTACATGGCAGATGGTTTTGGGAGAAGAATTTGTCTTTTTAGAACTAAGCAGACAAGCACCTCTCAATATTTTGTCCCTACTCTCCCAACTGGCATCTGCTAATTTTGACAGAAAGGTAAGTTCCAAGATACAAGTACCTTGATGTCATTCTCTTCGCTCTCCTATATCATAAAGAAATGTGAGGAGTTTGTACACAGCATAGTTACTGTCATGGGCATGCACATATCAGAATGTGCTTATTGACAGCAGAAATGAAAGTGTGTGTCCATGTTCATGGGCCTGAAATTATTAATGTGGGAACCTATGCTGATTCTACCTCTCAGTCACCAGGTAATACTTCACATTCTCTTAAGTTTCTACATTGTTATTGCTTCAGACCCTCTTGTTGTTAGCCAGGCTGCAATGCAAGAGTAGATCAGGATCAGAAATTTAGTCAGCTAAAAATATATTCATTTAATAAAGTCATATACACTTTTTCACAATATCTTGACATATTTAAACCTGATTTATGTAATTTTTTTCCTTTGAGCTTCTTAGTTATCTTATGCAAGAAGTACATCACTACAATTCACTACATTGTATAAGAAGCTGAGGCTTTGAGAGATTGAGTTACTTCCCCAAAGCCATCATTTATTAACTAGCAGAGCCGTAGCTACAGTTCAGGATGAATTACCTGGTATGTGACTTCTGTTAATTTCAGTTACAAAAGCAAAAAGTAAAACCCCAAAGTTTTACTGATTTTCAAAAGTCATATTTTTAGGTCCTAAAATAAAATTTCAGACTGCTGTGGATATTTCTGGATGATGTCCTCATGGAAAATCTGCTGGTCTAAGAGAATATATTCCTTCCTGTGAGTTGTACCCTAAATCTTGAAAGACCAACATCGAGGCTCTGACTTAATTATGAGAATATTTTCCCAGTCAATAATCAAGTTAAAGGAACAGCACTATGAACCAGTTGATTTAATGCCAAGTATGAGAAAACAAAGCTTTATAGACGTTAGAATATTAGTGAATTTATATATACCCTTAGATAATTGTTAAAATATCCAGTTTATTAGGGATCTTAATTAACAGTCTAGATAGTGTAAAAAGTATCTGAATGTATAACATTTTAACGTATGTTAACGGTTATTGGAGATAGATGATTAAGACTTCATGTCAAAAGGTGAGTTCTGAATTTATATATTATCCTCCCCACCAATATAATCAGAGACACTTGAAAAAAATGAAAATATAAATTAACCCATACAATCACTAGAAACAAGTAATCATGTCAAAGATAATAAAAATGTTAAGCAAATTTACAAGTTTTAAAGCAGAAAACGATCAACAAAATAGAGCAAATATACAACAGAGGAGAGAGGTAAGCTGTTTGAGGTGGTTATTGATTGATTTTCCCTTAAGAACACCAAAAATAAATGAAAAGCAAACCCAAAACAAAGTAAACTCCCAGCAAGTTACAGAGTACTTACTGGAGTGATTAAAGTGGGTAAAGAACCACCCTGGGTTTACCTGTGCTCAAGATACAAACAGCTTTTACTCCAAAGTGCTAGGTGCAACTGCCTCTGCACATTGGTATCTGCCATATAAGTGCCTAACACAGATATTTCGGTGATAAAAAGTCAGAAAAGATCTCAGGCAGCTCCATCTCATCATAGTAGACAGAGGTAGAAAAACAGATTCTAGATATTCTGGATAGAGTAGAAAATTTCCTCAATTCTTCTATCAGGATTATATTAATGTTTTGTTTCCTCAACTAAATGCTGTTCTCACTGTCAATCTATGCCCTCCATGGTCAGTTTGCGGAGCCCGCCCTGGGATGCACCGGCAGTCTCAGGTAGCTTCTTGCTGTTCTTGGTTTCATTGAGCAAACATAAAGATCTAAGTCATAAGATAGAATTGAGAAAGTATTCAATAGGAATTTTAGAAAAATTTAACACGTAAACGAGAAAAAAGGGCCATCAAAGAAACAAGGGCAATTTCTCTGAGCTGAAGAGAATTTTACTTGGGTCAAAATGCTCTACTCAGTGTCAAGCAAGAATATTAAAGAAGAAGGGGAGAAAAAGAGACAGATAGATACATAAAAATAAGATCACTTGAATATGTTCTTTTGGCAATATGACCATAACAAGAATTACAAAGAAAATAGCTATATTAATGGAACTATTATGTTTTATATATATAGCACTTGTGTTAACAAAAGAATTGACAGACTGTAATATGCATGCCAATGAACTCCAATATATTAATCCTAATTAATCTGACTCAGTTTGAAGGATATTATGTTCAATTACATACTTATTAATTTTGAAATCTAGATGGAATAGAGTTTTGAGGAAATAAATGAATTATGCAAATATATATAGCATTATCATAGAAAGGCTAAATTTACCAATACATGTAAAATAGAAAAAATAAAACCTAAACAAACAAAAAAAACTAAAATTCCCAAGCCCACCCACAAAGTCTTTTAACCCACAAAGGTACCTGAACAAAGAATTTTTATAAAAACTGAAGTAAAATCAAGCACAAAATTATTTCTTTGCCTTCAAGCATTTCCAAAGCAGAAGTAAAAGTTATAAAACTTCTAAGTCCATTTTATCTTAGTATTATATAAAGAGATAGTTTATATACGGTGCAAATCTTGAACCAATCTTATCAGTATGGAAACAATAATTCTAAACAAAATAAATATGAATCCCCTGATGTGGGGAAAATTGAAGGCAGGAGGAGAAGGGGACAACAGAGGATGAGATGGTTGGATAGCATCACCAGCTTGATGGAAATGAGTCTGAGCAAGCTCCGGGAGTTGGTGATGGACAGGGAAGCCTGGTGTGCTGCAGTCCATGGGGTCACAAAGAGTCGGACATGACTGAGTGACTGAACTGAACTGAGGACATGCAATAATTAATATAGTAAGATTTTAGATTTAATTACTGATTCAACACTGCATTTTCTTTTTCCTATATCTTTCTTAGCCACTTGGGTCAATTCTATTCTATCTTTCCTCCCACTTCTCAAGTATAGTATATATCAATATTCAATCATTAGAGTTTTTTCCTAGGTTGATCTATATTTTTTCTAGGGTGTTAAAATCTAACGTCTTGATTTTGAATATTTATCTCCAGAGTTGCTACAACTTTTAAAATTCATTCTCTAATATTGAATTTGATCCTGACTCCTTCCCCCATGCAAACTCCATTTGACATACTGCAAACAGATCAGTCATTTTAGAAAATTTCTTTGCTCATGGTAGCTCTCTACATCAAAAAATTTTTAAATCTTCTGTTTGTTTGAAAAACAAAAATAAAAACAAAATTCAGGCTCCTTAGTTTGACAATCAAGACCTTTTTTAATGTGGCCATCATTAGTAAACTTATCTTTCCATATGCTTTTGCAAAAAAATATTTATTCATCCAAGCTGACATTCCTGATCCTAATATGTATCTCACTCATATGACACTCTCCTCCTTTGCTTATACTTTCCTTTTCACTTGACATCTGCCCTTTTTGCATTTACATTTTATAACCTCAAATTCAAGGTTGAGCTCATAGCTGATCTCTCTAAAATCTTCCCAAGTTACTAAATTCTTTATGACATTCTTTTATTTCTTTCATAATTAATATGCAAATGCAGATAACTTTGAATCATAAAATAGGTATAATTAGTTATTGAGTGTATGCACACAAGATTTTGAAGGTATAAAATTAATTTCCATCCACAAAATGACTTAAGCAAAAGTAAAGAAAAATCATAAGCAAAGGGAGGGTGTGTAGAGATGTTTTAGTTTCACAGCAATATTACCTAGGAAGCAATGGCCTATGAAATACTTTTTAGTAGATCAGAAAGGAAAATAAATAGAGGGGTAAAATAAAGATAAATTAAAAATAACAGCAGAATAAGAATTTCCTCCAAGAATGGAGGAAATTTTTATAATGCACTTGACTGCCATTTAGACCTTACAAGGCAAAACTGAATATAGCATTCTGTCATTAATAGTTAGTAATTCTCAGGTATTGGAATTTATATCAATTATCAGGAGAAGGAAATGGCAACCCACTCCAGTGTTCTTGCCTGGAGAATCCCAGGGACAGAGGCGCCTGGCGGGCTGCCGTCTATGGGGTCGCACAGAGTTGTATATGACTGAAGTGACTTAGCAGCAGCAGCAGCAGCAGCAGCAGCATCTTTGTTTCAGCCATTTAAAGAAATTATCCCAGAATTGTTGATATTTTGGATGTATAATTCTTTGTTGGTAGGACTTTCTGTGACCTGTGTGTGCCTTCCATGGCCTCTACCCACTAGATGTCAACAGTCATTTTTGCCCAATTTCACCACAGTTCTGACACGCAAACATGTCTCCTGAGACTGCCAGTGTTCTGTGGAGAAAAAAACAATGACCATGCTTGAAAACGACTGTTTTGAAGACTCTTTAGGAGTAAGATACACAAAGAGGATTATTTTGTTTCATTTGCTTGAAAAGCAAAATGAAAGTGATAGTTGTTCAGTCGTGTCTGACTCTGCAACTACATGGACTGTAGCCCACCAGGCTCTTCTGTCCATGGAATTCTCCAGGCCAAAATACTGCAGTGGATTCCCATTTCCTACTCCAGGTGATCTTCCCGACCCAGGGATTGAACCCAGGTCTCCTACATTGCAGGCAAATTTGTCAGTCTGAGCCACCAGGGAAGTCTATTCGCTTAGGTAATAACTATTACGGGAATAAAATGGTATAGGACATTCCTCAGTACTTTTCATCACTTAAAAAGAAGAATAAATTTAAACTATCAAAAATTAAACAGCAAAATTTTATGTCATATTTAAGTCCCATATAGATCTTGTGGTTTCTACAAACATTGGAAGAAATATTTTTCTACATTTTTAAAGCCATATTCATGATTTGATATTGAGTAGCAATGACCTAATTTTAATTTTTCACTGCTCTGTCTTATAAACCCCTTTTCTGGTATGCTTTCAACTAAAATCTAGATTGGTATTTCTGAGACTCAGTTCTTTTACAAAATGTAGAGAACTGCATGTTGTATCGTCTCACGGGGAGAAAATTATTACAAAAGGTAGGAATAGCATTTGCTAGGCTTAACAGAGCAAATCTCCCTTCAACACAAAACTCAAAGGAAACTCTTTTCTCTTCTTATTTTCTAAGAATACAGCTATTTTAGGTGACATCAAAAAGATTTACTATTGACAAGTGGAAATGTTTAGCCTTTTGGGGGTAATTTGGGTTAAATTAAGGTACACTGACTTCCACTGAGAGTCCCATTTCTTCTTGTGTCAAAAAACAGTGTTAAGAAGAAATTATTTATATTTATACCACAGGTGACTAAGAAATATAATCTGGAGAAAAGTCTCTTGTTTTATGACTCCATATTAATTTGACATACCGAATCTCACACTGCTAGCATAGGACATAGCTAACCTCTGGGTTAAAGCAATGCCCTTCACTTCTGTGCTATTTCATGTCCAATTATGTGCAAAAGATCCAATTTGCAATTATAGCAACATTCCTACAAGCTTAAAAAGAATCTCTTATCAATATAAAAAATTTAAAAAGGCTAAAGCATGTGTTTTCTCTCCTTTTATAATTTTCTTTTACTTTTTGACTATACTTATAACTGCCACTCTGCTTTTTCCCTTCTACTTCCAGTAACCCAGTTTTCTAGTATGTTTTTTTCTACTGGAAAACTGTCTAGAATTTTATGTCACTATTCTTGACAAGCTTAAATTCTTTCTCCTCCTAGTGTCTTGATGTAATACATATTCATTGGTGTATCAAAATAAACATTTTATAAATAATAAACGGTAAATATGGTGAAACCAGGATGGGAGTTAAATTTAGCCTGATAAAAAAGAGATGAAAATGTAGGCTAAACTGGACTTATAAAAGTTACCTCAGATGGTTGGTAATTACACTTGCTCTTTTGTATGCTATTGCATGTCATGTGTAAGTTCTGAAGTGATACAGAGCTAGGTAAGATTTAAAGATCACATACACAGGGCCTTATCTTATAAATTAGGAAAAAAATCTACAGAGATACCTAAGTTATTGTGCAAAGTTTACACTGACTATCAGCTGTGTGTGTCAACTTGAATAGGCCAGAGTTTTCCAGTATTCAATTAAACACTAATCTATGTGCTGTTGTGAAGATATTTTTCTAGATTTTATTGAAGTTCATAATCAATTGACTTTAAGTAAAGGAGATTGTCCTAGATAATACGAGTGGCTCTTATCCAATCAATTTGAAAGTCCTTAAGAACAGAATAGTGGCCTCAACTCATGCTGAGAATTTCATCTTGCCTTTCCTGATGGCCTACTCTGTGGATTTTGGACTTGCTTTCACAACCACAGAAACCAATTCCCCCCAATACATCACTTTGCATGTAATGGGCGGGAAATAAACACAGGGCCCTTCTACCTTTGTTAACTTTTTATAAGTTGAGCAGTATGAGCATGTTAGATATCCTTTCTAAGGCAAAAGATAAGTCGTTGCATTTGGACCAACCGAAAAAGAGTCAGTGCTTAGAGTGCTGGGAGTCAACGTATTCCTCCTTTAAGTATGTCACGCCAGTGCATTACCAAGTGGCCTGAACCAATTCTACTTCAGAGTTCAGAAGAAAGGAAGACTCTGTGACAGTGGCAAGCTTCCATGGATCTGCCACTTGGGTCATATGATCCAGCAGATGGCAAGGGTGTGAGTGGCAGATGGAGATGCCGCATTGAGCCTTTGACAGGTACCTACAGATGAATCACAAAGAATATCTTAGGGTTTTGCAGAATACTGCGGTCACCCTCTGCAGGTAACTACTCTCCTTTTGAGAAAGTTCTTGGCCTGCTGTTGGGCCTTAGAGACTGAGTGCCTAAGGTTTAGTCATCAAGTTACAATGCAACCTGAGCAGCCCATCATGAACTGAGTGTTTTCTAAGCCATCAAACCATTAAGATGGGGATTCTTAGCAGCAGTTTAGTTTCAAATAAAAGTGATATCCATAATATTGAACAAACTCTGAAGACACAAGCAAGTTATAAGAGGGAGTACAATCCATGTATCCCACTCCTGCTTCATTACCTCTCTTAGCCCATACCTATGGCCTGGGTAGTTTCCTATAATTAGTTGATTGAGCAAGAGAAAACTCTGGAATGTTTTACACAGGCTCCTGCATGGCATGCTGGCACCATCTGAAGGTGGGCAGCTACAGGACCTCAGGCCCTTCCTGAGACACTGCTGAAGGACAGCGGTGAAGGGAAATCTTCCCAGTTGGCAGAACTTCCAGAAGTGCACCTGGTTGTGCATTTTGCTTGGAAGGAACAAGTGCCAAAGGTACAAGTATATACTGATCTTTGGGCAGTGGCCAAAGATCTGGCTAGATGGTTAAAGACTATAAGGAATGTAACAGGAAAATTGGTGATGGTAAGGGGCTGGGAAGAGATATTTGGATGGACTTGCTGAAAGGGCAAAGACTGTGAACATATTTGTGTCCCATGTGAATGCTCATGAAAAAGTGATCTCTGTAGAGGATGATTTTAAAAATCAAGTGGTTGGGATGACATATCAATGGATACCAGTTGGCCTCTTTTCTCAGCAACTCCTGCTATTGCTCAGTAAATTCATGAACAAAGTGGGCATGGTGGCAGGGTTGGCAGTAATTCATGGGTTCAGCAACACAGACTTCAATTCACCAAGGAGAGCTGGCTGTAGCTACCTCTGGGTGCCCAGTGCCAGAAATACAGACCAATAGTAATTTTCTAATATGGCCCCGTTTCCCAAAGTTATCAGTCAGTTCCCTTTTGGCTGACTGATTACATTGAACCATTTCTCTCATGGATGGGGCAGCACTGTGTTCTGTGTGACACTTATTCTGAATATGGATTTACCTGTCTTGCACACAATGCTTCTGTTGAAACTACTTGTGGACTGATATCAAGTGCTTATTCACCACAGTAGTGTTCCAAATAGCACTGCTTCTGATCAATGAAGTAATGATTACTTCTTAAACAGCGAATTGAGTTTAGCAATGGATTCATGTTCATTGAATGTGCCAGTTGCACCATGTTCCCCATCACCTAGTATCAACTGACTTGACAAAACAGAACGATGGCCTTTTGAAGATTCAGTTACAGTGTCAGACAGGTGGTAATACCTTGTGGGGTCATGGCAATCTCCTCCATGAGGCTGTATATGCTCTAAATTAATGATCAATATATAATGCTGTTTTTTTCTGTAGCCAGTATTCATGTCTAAGATTCAAGGTGTGGAAATGACAGTGGCACCACTCACTACTGCTACTAGCAAAATTTTTACTTTCTGCCCCTGTGACTTTATGCGCTGCTGGTTTAGCTGTCTTAATCCAAAGGGAGAAATGCTTCCTCCAGGAGGCACAAGAATGACCCCATTGAACTAGAAGTTAAATGTTACTGTCCATTTTGGTCTCCTCATATCTCCGAATCAAAAGGCAAAGAAAAGAGTTTTATACTGAATATGGTGAATGATCCTGAACACCAAGGGGAAATTGTTTTGCACAATTTTTAATTTCCACCATTCAACAGAGGTGGGGCTTTCTTGGTGGTTCAAGCAGTAAAGAATCTCCCTGCAATGCAGGAGACCAGAATTTGATCCCTGGGTTGGGAAGATCTCCTGGAGAAAATGACTACCTGCTCCAGTAGTCTTGCCTGGAAAATCCCATGGGCAGAGAAGCCTGGAGGGTTACAGTTCATGGGGCTGCAGAGAGACACTACGGAGGGACTAACACTTGCACTTTCTTTCACTTTCATACAATGGAGGTAAGAAAGAATATGGCTGGAATACAGGAGATCACTAACTTATTTTCTAGCATTGCCTGCCATGTGATTAAATTAATGGAAAATTATGAAGCCAATTAAGGTAGGACTGCTCATGGCCCAGATACTTCAGAAATTAATACTTAGGTCACTCAGCAGGCAAAGAAGCATGGCAAGCTGAGGTGCTGGAATGATAATAGAAATGTGGTTTTAAATATTAGTTGTAACCTATGACGAGTTTCAGAAATGAGGACTGTAATATCTTTAATCAATTATTCCTTATTTTGTTATGGGTATGCTTGTAGATAAATTGATAGATATATTAAGCATTTTTTCTTTTTCTTTCTATTCTTTTTATCATCTAGCATAAGATGTATTAGTAATAGCTAACTTTACATCATAGTATTTAAGATACACGATATCAAAGAGAAGAGTAAAACTTATATACATTGACTGTGCATCCTCCTCCAGGGAAATGGTTAGTGCATTTTTGAAGAGAGCTGTATCATGTTACCTGGAAAAATAGAACTTTGTTATTATTTTTATTTGGAGTGTAAATATACTTTAAAGAGATTTTATTGGTCAGTTTTATGTTTTAATTTGCCTAAGGTATAGTAATCAGTCAAACTAATTAATCAAGATGCTGTGAAGATATTTGTAGGTGTGGTTAACATTTATAATCAGTTGATTTTAAGCAAAGGAGATTATTTTAGATAATATGGGTGGACCTGAATTAATCAGTTGAAAACCCTTAGAACAGAATTGAGGTTTTCTGGAAGAAATTCTGAGTCCTGTGTTTGTCCCTGGAGGAGGTCTTGGCAACCGATTCCCATATTCTTGCCTGGAGAATTCCATGAACAGAGGAGGCTGGAGGGATACGTGACTGAAGCAACTTAGCACACACACACACACTGTATTTGTAACTCTGCCTGAGAGTTCCACTCACCCCTTCTTGATAGCCTACCCTAAAGATTCTGGACTTGCCTAGGCAGGCCTCACAAACATGTAAACTAATTCCTCGCAACCACATAAACTAAACCTTTTTCACATATTTTTTCTACAGATTCTGTTTCTCTGATTGAATCTTAGCTAAAAAGTTTCTTAAATATTTGGTGGTACATCCAGGACTAAAATAATAACAGGGCTTCCTTCCTTGGTGGCTCAGTGTTAAAGAATCCACCTGCCAATGCAGGGGATACCAGTTCAGTCCCTGATCTGGGAAGGCCCCACATATAGTAGAGTTATTAAGCCCGTGGACCACAACTATTGAGCCTGTGCGGTAGAGCCTGAGAGCCACAACCGCTGAGCCCACATGCTGCAGCTACTGAAGCCCGCCTGCCCTAAAGCCTGTGCCCCACGACAAGAGAAACCACCAAATGAGAAGTCCACTTACCACCACTAGAGAAAAGCCCAAGTGGTAACAAAGACCCAACACGATCAAACATAAAATAAATACAATTATAAAAAGTCTATTAAAAATTAATAACAGAGAAATTCACCAAAATAATATTTCATAGACTAAATATCAGAATGAGTTTATGGACAGATTTTCTGTGTGTGTGCTCAGTTGCTTAGTCATGTCCCACTCTTTGTGACCCCGTGGACTGTAGCCCACCAGGCGCCTCTGTCCATGGGATTTCCCAGACAGGAATACTGGAGTGGATTGCCATTTCCTCCTCCAGGGGGATCTTTCCGACCCAGCGATCAAACTTACTCTCCTGCCTGCGTCTCCTGCATTGCAGGCGGATTCTCTACCACTTGAACCACCTGGGAAGCAGATTTTCTGTAGGTCTGGTCATTTAAGCTCATTTTGCAACTATTTTATACTAGAAAATAAAACACCAACTCATAGATCAAAACAAATAAATAAATAAATAAACCTGACATAATCAAGTTGCTTAAAAAAAAGCTTTCTAGGAAGGTGTCTCATGTTATCAAATTATGGCAACTGAGGGATATTTGGAAAAGATCCATGGAATCGAAGTGATGGTCAATCTTCAGTGGTTGGGCAAAATCTGGCACACACAATAGTAAAAGTGATAATTATATAATACCACTTCTGAAGTTAAAAAAAAAAAAAAGATATAGCCAGAGAATAAAAATTAGAACCGAAAAGAAGAATAACACAAACAACGTTGTGAATATCTATGATAGTTGCATTCATAAAAGAACTGCTGGGCTAAAATATGCATGCTCACGTGCCCCATCTATTGATGCCATTAATCTCACTCAGTGTGAAGGATATCAAACCAAGAACATCTCGAGAAAGAAATGCTAATCTCCTGACA
The DNA here is from genome assembly GCF_033118175.1 of Dama dama. Taxonomy (NCBI): domain Eukaryota; kingdom Metazoa; phylum Chordata; class Mammalia; order Artiodactyla; family Cervidae; genus Dama; species Dama dama. The sequence continues at coordinate 49,063,196 of NC_083685.1, read as the reverse complement.
GTTTCTACATTTCCTGAAATTTATATATGAATCAACAGAGGATCCTGCAAAATGCAATTCCATTTGCTCTTCTGATCACAATTCAATACGGATATAAAAGAGAAAAAAGAATATAAGGAAATTGAACTGGAATAATAAATAGAAAGAAAGCAGGTATCATCCCCAGAAACAATAAATACATCTTGAAAAGAAATGTGCTGATTCTTTGTATACAATGCACCTTTTTTTCCTTAAGAACTGTGAAAGCCAAACCAAATGGTTTGCTTTATGCACCTGGCACCAGATACAATTAGTCATTTCTGAGTATCCTTGGGAAACCACAGCTTTTCTCATGGATGTAAATGCTTTCAGCATCTTTCAATAAAAGGCACTTCTGTCCTGTACTGTCCCTTTTTGAGACAGTGGATTTGGAGCACTTAGATAAAACTAAACTCCCTATGCTCAGAATGTGATTACAGCCATTGTGTGGGCAGCAAGCAGAGAACTCAGGGGCCCTAGACATCAATCTGAGCCTTGTGATATACTTCCAGTTAACAAGCGGAAGCCCAGGTGATGCCTCTCGATTTCACAAGCCAGTTGGTAGAGATGGGAATCACTCAGCAATTTGGGCTGCCTTCATTCTCGAAGTCAATTCCAACATTAGCATTAGGTTGCAGACCCAACTATACTGAATTACTGATTAAGTTATTAGCAAATGGAATTTTCAGAAACCTCAGTATATGGACTAAAATAGAAAAATCTTATGAAAGCCCAGGAGCATTTTTGTTTCTCACAAAATGATGAAATTAGATTTTTTCTATCTCTGCCTGCCTCTGAATTATGAAAAAGCATTCCCAGTTTCACACATCATCTTTTTAGCGACCACGAACAATGTGGCACATTTAACTCAAGTTCCTTGTCACTAATACCACCTTGAAACAACTTGAAATTTTGGTTGTTTTGCTTTTTTATTGTGTTTACTTAAAAGGTAACAATCTTCAGAGGCAAGCATTCTTTGAAATCTAAGATCTTATTCAAATAGACAAGCTGTTTCTACTTTTTCCACAGTTAAGTATAATGTTACAATCAAGAAAACAACGGGTTAGTGTCTGATTACCATAGGAAAAGGGATATGTTGGCTGCCATATCTCACAAAATAAATCTCATAACAGTTACTTTATTAATCTAAGCAAAACAAAGGAGGGTGGAAGTTATTATGTAAAGCAGTCATGGAGCAGAAAAAAAGTGAAAAGTGAGTGGGTTGAAATATTTGAAATTCAGAGGTATCAGATCTCCCCAAACTGTATTCTCATAATTACACTAAAATTTATACTTTACTCTTTTTCCTGGCTTTCCCCCAAATGGACCAGTAGACATTTACCAGGGTGATTGTGCACTGGAGGAAGGAAAATAATCAGATTCTTTGGGGATCCTTTCTTTTTACAAATAAAAGAAACATTCACATTCACCCTCTTGGAGATTCACAGTGTCTAGTGGCTTATTAAAGGCTCTGATATGTCCTGCAATGTAAAAATATAAAATAAAACCAACCATCAACCAAACTCTGTTTCAGTTTGGTTAAGTCAGTGAAACTCGAACTTATGTAACACCTTTTTTATGAAAATGTACTTCATCAAATAAAAATAGTATTCTGAGCATTTGGGGTGGGAGGGATTGCGCTAGATTATTTACTTCACACTCCGGATTTATTGGGCTTCCCTGATGGCTCAGTTGGTAAAGAATCTGCCTGCAATGCAGAAGATGCAGGAGATGTGGGTTTGGTCCCTGGGTCAGGAAGATCCCCTGGAAGAAGAAATGGCAACCCATTCCAGTATTCTTGCCTGAAAAACCCCATGGGCAGAGGGGCCTGGTGGGTTACAGTCCATGGGGTCATGGAGAGTTGGACACGACTGAGCATGTTCATTGGCTGTCTCGGATTTATTTGGAAGAAAATCAGTTCTTTGAAAAATTAGCTTTTTAAAGGATTATTATGATGTTTGTTTGGATACTTCTCAAATCCAATATAATTGTCACTGTCACTATTTTACAGATTCTACTCCTTAACCACCCAGATTGATTTCTGTAGAAATTCACATTTCTATAGTCACAGTACTCATTATTTTTCAAAAAACTATACTATTTACATCACACCTCTCTGTACTCTCTCAATGCTGATGACTGATTTCTTCTTTCACTGAGAAAATAGGAGACATAAAAATTGACCTATTATTTCCACTGACAAATCTATTAGTCTATCTGTATTCAATATCCTGATTTCCCAAGTGGTGGTATTTAATTGCTAAGTCATGTCTGACTCTTTTCTAACCCCATGAACTGTAGCCCTTCAGGCTCCTCTATCCATGGGATTTCCCAGGCAAGAATACTGGAGTGGGATACCATTCCCTTTTCAAAGGATTCTTCCTGATCCAGGGATTTAACCCGTGTCTCCTGCATTGGCAGGCAGGTTCTTTAACACTGAGCCACCAGGGAAGGCCTTATGTTTCAAAACGTGTTTCAAAATTAAATCGCAAAAATGTTTCCAATTTAAAAACAAACAAGTCTCTTTGATTCCCTGAGCATACTCAGTTGTTACCACATTCATATTTATCTGTCCTTTATCACCACAGTTAAATACTAATTTTGACTAAGTTGTTTAATAATACTAAGAAATTACTATTGCTGATGTTAACCAAAACTTTCCCTAGCCAACCCCAATGATCAATTTTAACCACCATCATACTGGAAATTAAGGACCACTTTATACAAAATCCATTCCTTCTTTCAGGAAAACTTTTCTTTGTGGATTTTCAAATAAAAATCTCTACCAGATTTCTTTCTTCTTAATGAATCCTATTTAGTCTAATTAATGACCCCTCCTCTAATTCCTAAAGTCTATTTGCTCATTCAAAGATCTTTTCTTCTCTCTGTTGAGTTAATTACACACATTCCTGTGGATTTGCATTCATTTTACACACTGGTAATCCTAAAATGTATATCCTGAGTTCATAACCTGGTGTTTCTGCTTCTAAACGTATTCATTTAAATATTAACTTGGTTTGTAAAACTTAACATAGTCAAAATGGATTTCCTAGCTCAAAATCCTGCTCCTCCAATATTCCTTTTATCAGTGGGTGACACCAAAACCACAGCATTGATCCTTTTTCTCTTATTCCTGCAGAGCGTACATGCAGGCTGGCTGTTCAGCCATTGGTAAGCTGGTCACTTACTGTCGATAAGCATAAGCATTAGCTTTCAAATATGACTTCTTCTAATTACTTACATGGCTAGAAGTCCAAACCATCATCATCTTTTTTCCAAATTACTTTAAAAACCTATTAACAAAGTGGTCTCTAGGATTTCACCCGATTTACTACCTATATTCTACACAGAATCCAAAGTAATCTTTTGAAAACATAAATCAAATCATATCTCTAGCTTGCTCAAAACCTTCTAGTGGCTTTCTGTCACTGCATAAATTTCAAATTCTCTGGTTTGCAAGGCTCTACTTACGATGACCCCTGCCCCGGTCTCTGGCCCTGTCTCCTACCTTTTGTTCCCCTACTCTTCTGTTCAGCCCTCTGGCCTTGCTACCCTTGAACATATTAGGTCGTTTCTGTCCACAGGCCTTCTTTTATGATCTTTTCCATCAGAGATATCTTTCCCAAAATCTCTATTTGGCTGTTTTCTTCCTTATTCTTTTCTTATCTACTTTGTTATCATCTCAGAAAGGTGACATCTTCTCCCCAGCTATTAACCTCCTTCTTTCTCTCACTTTTTATTCTTACATCCTGCTTTAATTTTTTTAATGTCATTTCCCAAAACTATAACTTGGACTTAGGTGTGTATTTATTTCTTGTATCTTTCACTAGGATGTAAACTGTAAACAGGAAGATATGAATCTGACCTTTTGTTTCTCTTCCTCTAACTTTGGATAACACCTGTCACTAAACAGATTCTCAAAATATTTGCTGAGTCAAATGCTTCCTGTGTCATATGCATTATGCTATATATTTATGCTATAAGTGAATGAAATATGGTCCCTGAGGAGTTAACACATAGCAGGATATCCTGGTGTTGAAACAATTAATCGTACAGTTTTCCCTTTTTATTGTACTTAAAATTTTAGGTTAGTAAAGCATTGTTAAGTTGTGTTGATTTTTACTTTAAAAGTTTTAAAGCTTTACTTGGTACATAGTGAATTATGAGGTCAAATAGGATTAGGATAATTGCCAACAGTTGTAACTTATTTGTTTAGTATAATTATGATTATTTTTAATTGTCTTCAATATTCTTATTCAAGGTTCTTCTCTGTTCCAAGACCTCTGCTTCATGGTGTTACCAAAATATTAGAAAGATGCACTGAATTCATGTTTTATGAAGAAAAAATACATTTATAACACTTGCATAAAGTACCATATTCTATAATACATTTTGGTTAATGTTATATAACATAAGAAGGCAAATAATAATTAAATGCTGCCTATGGAAGTGAAGATGAATTTCACCTATTAGATACTGGGGCTCTTGAAAGTGGTTATGAGTTAGTGTTACAGATGTGGTGACTGCATAGTAGCAAATATCCTTCGTGCTTGATCAGTATCTGTGCGGTACTGGTGGTTGCGTATGTCTAATATATAGCCTCCTTATAGGATATGTATAAATATTTCCAAATACACTAGGAATGATAAACATGGTGCAGGTAAATAGGCCTAGACTTATCTGTATCATATGGATCTAGAGAAGAAGTATTAACCTCTGAATTCAGATACTAAAGCCCGCAATTCTGCAGCATCTGGTGAAACATTTCTGTCCTTCAGTTCAGTTCAGTTGCTCAGTTGTGTCCGACTCTTTGCAACCCCATGAATCGCAACACTCCAGGCCTCCCTGTCCATCACCAACTCCCGGAGTTTACTCAAACTAATGCCCATCGGGTCGGTGATGCCATCCAGCCATCTCATCCTCTGCCGTCTCCTTCTCCTACTGCCCCCAATCCTTCCCAGCATCAGGGTCTTTTCCAATGAGTCAACTCTTCTCATGAGGTGGCCAAAGTATTGGAGTTTCAGCTTCAGCATCACTCCTTTCAGTGAACATCCAGGACTGATCTCCTTCAGGATGGACTGGTTGGATCTCTTTGCAATCCAAGGGACTCTCAAGAGTCTTCTCCAACAACATAGCTCAAAAGCATCAATTTTTCAGTGCTCAGCTTTCTTCACAGTCCAACTCTCACATCCATACATGACCACTGGAAAAATCATAGCCTTGACCAGATGGACCTTTGTTGGCAAAGTAAGGTCTCTGCTTTTTAATATGCTATCTAGGTTGGTCCTAACTTTCCTTCCAAGGAGTAAGTGTCTTTTAATTTCATGGCTGCGATCACCATCTGCAGTGATTATGGAGCCCAAAAAAATAAAGTCTGACACTGTTTCCACTGTCTCCCCATCTATTTCCCATGAGGTGATGGGACCAGATGCCATGATCTTAGTTTTCTGAATGTTGAGCTTAAGCCAACTTTTTCACTTTCCTCTTTCACTTTCATCAAGAGGCTTTTCAGTTCCTCTTCACTTTCTGCCATAAGGGTGATGTTGTCCACATATCTGAGGTTATTGATATTTCTCCTGGCAATCTTGATTCCAGATTGTGCTTGATCCAGCCCAGCGTTTCTCATGATGTACTCTGCATATAAGTTAAATAAGCAGGGTGACAACATACAGCCTTGACGTACTCCTTTTCCTATTTGGAACCAGTCTGTTGTTCCATGTCCAGTTCTAACTGTTGCTTCCTGACCTGCAAACAGGTTTCTCAAGAGGCAGGTCAGGTGTTCTGGTATTCCCATCTCCTTCAGAGTTTTCCACAGTTTATTGTGATCCACACAGTTGAAGGCTTTGGCATACTCAATAAAGCAGAAATAGATGTTTTTCTGGAACTCTCTTGCTTTTTCTATGATCCAGCGGATATTGGCAATTTGATCCCTGGTTCCTCTGCCTTTTCTAAAACCCACTTGAACATCTGGAAGTTCTCGGTTCACATATTGCTGAAGCCTGGCTTGGAGAATTTTGAGCATTACTTCACTAGCGTGTAAGATGAGTGCAATTGTGCGGTAGTTTGAGCATTCTTTGGGATTGCATTTCTTAGGGATTGGAATGAAAACAGACCTTTTCCAGTCCTGTGACCATGGCTGTGTTTTCCAAATTTGCTGGCATATTGAGTGCAGCACTTTCACAGCATCATCTTTCAAGATTTGAAATAGCTCAACTGGAATTCCATCACCTCCACTAGCTTTGTTTGTAGTGATGCTTTCTAAGGCCCACTTGACTTCACACTCCAGGATGTCTGGCTCTAGGTGAGTGATCACACCATCATCATTATCTGGGTCGTGAAGATCTTTTTGTACAGTTCTTCTGTGTATTCTTGCCACCTCTTCTTAATATCTTCTGCTTTTGTTAGCTCCATACCATTTCTGTCCTTTATTGAGCCCATTTTTGCATGAAATGTTCCCTTGGTATCTCTAATTTTCTTGAAGAGATCTCTAGTCTTTCCCATTCTGTTATTTTCCTCTATTTCTTTGCATTGATCGCCGAGGAAGGCTTTCTTATCTCTCCTTGCTATTCTTTGGAACTCTGCATTCAAATGGGTATATCTTTCCTTTTCTCCTCTGCTTTTCACTTCTCTTCTTTTCACAGCTATTTGTAAGGCCTCCTAAGACAATCATTTTGCCTTTTTGCATTTCTTTTCCATGGGGATGGTCTTGATCCCTGTCTCCTGTACAATGTCACGAACCTCTGTCCATAGTTCATCAGGCACTCTGTCTATCAGATCTAGTCCCTTAAATCTATTTCTCACTTCCACTGTATAGTCATAAGGGATTTGATTTAGGTCATACCTGAATTGTCTAGTGGTTATCCCTACTCTCTTCAGTTTAAGTCTGAATTTTGCAATACAGAGTTCATGATCTGAGCCACAGTCAGCTCCAGGTCTTGTTTTTGCTGACTGTATAGAGCTTCTCCATCTTTGGCTAAGAAGAATATAATCAATCTCATTTCAGTGTTGACCATCTGGTGATGTCCTTTTGTAGAGTCTTCTCTTGTGTTGTTGGAAGAGGGTGTTTGCTATGACCAGTGTGTTCTCTTGGCAAAACGCTATTAGCCTTTGCCCTGCTTCATTCCGTATTCCAAGGCCAAATTTGCCTGTTACTCCAGGTGTTTCTTGACTTCCTACTTTTGCATTCCAGTCCCCTATAATGAAAAGGACATCTTTTTTGAGTGTTAGTTCTGAAAGGTCTTGTAGGTCTTCATAGAACCGTTCAACTTCAGCTTCTTCAGCATTACTGGTTGGGGCATAGGCTTGGATTACCGTGATATTGAATGGTTTGCCTTTTCTGTCCTTAGACCTCTATCACCTCCCTCAGTCATCTCATCTAATATCATGGCTTTAAATGTCACCTACCTGCTGCTGATTTTTCTATTTGTATCTCCACTGCAGGCATCTCCCCTGCAGTCTCCAGCTTGTATGTTCAGTGGTTTATTTGAACTCTCCACCTGAATGTCTAAAACTTAGTAAATGTAATTCTAAGTCCCCTCCAAATTCTGCTCAATCTTCAGTCTCCTTGATTTCAAGGAGACTGGAAATTCCTTCTTTCTAGTTGTCTATCCCACAAAGCCATCAGTCATCTCTTCTCTTTCTTTTATACTTAATATCCATTTGTCAGGAAATATTGCTGGCTACATATTACAAAAATATCCAAATCCAGTGACTTCTCAACACCTCCTCCACACTCCTCCATGTCCAAGACACCATCACCTCTTTGTGTTTTTGTAAGATTTCCTATAATATTTTTCTTTCCTTCTAGGCTCATGATAGGTTTGCTTCTTTCTCTTTTCTTTGAGATTAGACAAGATTGTGTGAAGTGCTTTGGCTAATAAACTGTAAATGGCTGTGACACCAGATGCTTTAAGAGCCAATATGTGTTTTGTCATGCCCCCTGTCCTCCTTTATATATTGGTGATGAAACAAGACAGAGCTTCGGGCTGTTTGAGCTCCTTAATGATCATGATGAGCAGAGAACCCCTGTAAACCTCAGTTGAACATGTAGGCATGAGAAGCAAAATTTACCATGGTAATTTACTATGGTGATGGGATTGTTTGGTACAGCAGTATACATAACTACTATAACTAGTATAGTTATACCATTCTTATAACTTTTATCCAAAACACATGCCTCCACCCAGTCTTCTCTTAGAAGTGCAGATGGGGTACACATACACAGTGGGATATCACTTAGCCACTAGAAAGATGGAAATAATGCCATTTACAGTAACATGGATGGACCTAGAGATTATTACGTTAAGTAAAATAAGTCAGACAAAGACAAATATCATATGATATCATTCACAAGTGGCATCTAAAAAATGATACAAATGAACTTATTTACAAAACAGAAACAGACTCATAGAAAACAAACTTATGGTTACCAAAGGGGAAAGGGAAGAGGAGGGGATAAATTAGGAGTTTGGGATCAAAATATACACTATTATGAATAAATAGATTACCAACAGAGACTTACTGTATAGGGAAATTATACTCAATATCTTGCAGTACTCTATAATGGAAAACATCTAAAGGAGACAAGAGTTCAATCCCTGGGTTGGGAAGATCCCCTGGAGGAGGAAACAGCAACCCACTCTAGTTTTCTTGCCTGGAGAATTCCATGGACAGAGGATCCTGGTGGGCTACAATCCTTGGGGTTGCAAAAGAATCAGACACAACTGAGCGACTAAACGCTACATGTGTATGAGTCACTTTGCTGTACACCTAAAACGAATACAGCATTGTAAGTTGACTATAATTCAATAAAAACGAGAAAAAAAAGTGCAGCCAGGGTAACCCTGTTACAACAAAAGCTGTCTTGTCACTCCTCTGCTTAAAACCCACCCATGATTCCTTATTTTTCTTCAAATGAAGAGTAAATTTCTTACTGTGACACACATGGTCAAAGGTCACCTGACCCACATTTTCTCTTGGATATTATTTCCTTCTTCTATTTCCCCAGCTCGCTGTCCTCCAGCTACAGTCATCTCCTTTTTGTTGTTGTTGTAACGTGGCAGGCAAGCTCCTCATTCTGCGGCTTTGCCCTGGCTTGTTCCTCTTCCGGAAGTGCTCTTCTATCAGACACTCTGATTGATTGTTCTCACTGCTCCTTCAAACCTTTTCCTAAATGTCAACTTCTCCATGAGGCCTTTTCCGTCTAACTCTTTTCCAGTTGCAGTCTCTCTAGAATTTACCACACCCATAAATCTAGTTTACCTGGCATGATCACTTTAACACATAATCTGTTAATTTATTTTGTTTATGTTTCTCTGTTTGACATTCTACACTAGAATGTGAGCTTCACAGGGGCAAGGAGTATTTTGTCTGTTTTGTTCAATGGTGTATCACCAGGGCCAGAACAGAGCTTGACACCACAGAATGGACTACTGGTTAAATAATGAGTGAATATAATTGTGGAATAATTTATTATGAGATTTTAAAAAACTCAGTCTATTTTACATGTCCCATTGAATATCTTTTAAGTGCAATATTGTTGCAACATTAATAAAGTTCTGATTCTCAAACAGGAAAAATAATGTAAGCATCTCTGTGTATATGAATGTTTGCTTATTAAAGAAAAATATTAAAAGTTAAACTTTATAAAATATATCTTTGCCCATATTGAGTGATACTAAAAATCAGGGCCTCACTGTGGGAGTGTCACAAGATGTTAATATGCATAGTTTAAGAAAACAATTGAGAAAAAGTAGTGTTGAAAAGATGGGGTAAAGAGTAAAGGCTGACACACAATAGAATATGTAGAATAAGTATAATCTACCTTGTCAATTATGAATCTGTCTTATTAATCAATATTAACTATGTTTAATCATAGCTAAAATTAGTCATTTCTAATTCTACACAGCTATATTACTTCTAGATAATTTGTCCCTGCTGACTGTACCCTTGTTACAGTATTTAGATGTTTATGTGATCTTTCTTCCAAATTCTTTCAGTTCAGTTCAGTTCAGTCACTCAGTCATGTCTGACTCTTTGTGACCCCATGGACTGCAGCCCGCCAGGCCTCCTTGTCTATCTTTAGTATCTCCAATTTCTCGTTTCTTTTGAGAGGAAGTTTAGAGTTACTGGAAAAGCTGCTGGCAAATGTATCAGATGGTAAGTGGAAATAATAACCCATCCTTAGGTGGAACATGTCTTTCAATCTTTATGTGTCTGTAGGTATTTCTCAGACTAGGGAAGATATAATGAGTCCAGGAAAAAAATGGTATATTTCTCTTTTCATTCATAAAGTTGTAAAATCATTTCAGAAACATTTATGACACTATTTGAACTGAATGTTTGTGTGCCCCCCAAATTCATATGTTGACTTCTAACCTCTAATGTCATGGTATTAAAAGATGTGAAATCACTAAATTGAGTTGCTAGCCCTCAGGAATGGATTACTGTCCTTATAAAAGACAACCTCCCTTCATGGATCACAGCTTTGTGGTGAAAAGGCTTGTATAATTCAATGAAGCTATGAGCCATGGCGTGCAGGGACACCCAAGACAGATGGGTCACAGTGAAGAGTTCAGACAAAACATGGTCCACTGGAGGAGGGAAAAGGCAAACCACTCCAGCATTCTTGCCTTGAGAATACCATGGACAGTATGAAAAGGCAAGACGATATGTCATCAGAAGATGAGTCCCCCAGGTCAGAAGGTATTCAATATGTTACTGGGCAAGACTGGAGGGTAATGACTAATAGAAAGAATGAAGCAGCTGGACCAAAGTAGAAACAATTCTTGGTTGTGGATGTGGCTGGTGGTGAAAGTAAAGTCCGATGCTGTAAAGAACAATAATGCATAGGAACCTGGAATGTTAGGTCCATGAATCAAGGTAAATTAGACGTGGTCAAGTAGGAGATGGCAAGATCGAACATCGACATCTTAGAAATCAGTGAACTAAAATGGACAGGAACAGAATTTAACTCAGATGACCATCATATCTACTACTGTGGGCAAGAAACTCTTAAAAGAAATAAAGTAGCCCTCATAGTCAACAAAAGAGTCTGAAATGCAATACTTGGGTACAATCTCAAAAATGACAGAATAATCTTGGTTCATTGCCAAGGCAACCATTCAACCTTACAATAATCCAAGTCTATGCCCCAACCACTGATGCCAAACCAACTGAAGTCAATCAGCTCTATAAGACTTACAACAACTTCTAGAACACCAAAAAAAGATGCCTTTTCATCATAGACAATTGGAATGTAAAAGTACAAAATCAAGTGATATGCAGAATAACAGGCAAGCTTGGCCTTGAAATACAAAATGAAGCAGGGCAAATGCTAACACAGTTTGTGAAGAGGACACACTGATCATAGCAAACACCCTTTTCCAACGGCACAAGAGACAACTCTACACATGGACATCACCAGATGGTCAATCCCCAAAATGAGAGTGATTATGTTCTTTGCAACCAAAGATGGAGAAGCTCTATACATTCAGTAAAAACAAGACCTGCAGCTGACCATGGCTCCGGTCATGAGCTCCTTATTGCAAAACTCAGGCTTAAATTGAAGAAGGTAGGGAAAACCACTAGGCCATTCAGGTATGACTTAAATCAAATCCCTTATGAGTATACAGTGGAGGTGATGAATAAATTCAAGGGATTAGATCTAGTAGACAGAATGCATAGGCCTGAAGACCTATGGATGGATGTCCATAACACTGTATAGGAGGCAGTGACCAAAACCATCCCAAAGAAAGAGAATTGTAAGAAGGCAAAGAAGTGGTCTGAGGAGGCTTTTTGAAGAAAGAAAAGAAGCAAAAGGCAAGGGAGAAAGGGAAACAAGTACCTAACTAAATGCAGAGTTCCAGAGACTAGCATGGAGAGATAAGAAGGCCTTCTTAAATGAACAATGCAAAGAAATAGAGGAAAACAATAAAACAGTAGAATGGGAAAGGCTATGGATCTCTTCAAGGAAATTGGAGATCCCAAGGAAACATTTCATGCAAGGATCGGCAAAATAAAGAACAGAAATTGTAAGGACCTAATAGAAACAGAAGAGATTAAGAAGAGGTGGCAAAAATATACCAAAAAACTATACAAAAAAGGTCTTAATGACCCAGATCACCAGGATAGTGTGGTCACTCACCTAGAGCTAGACATCCTGGAGCATATATCAAATGGGCCTTAGGAAGTCTCTTGATGGGGGTGAAAGAGGAGAGTGAAAAAGCTGACTTTGTACATAAAAAAGAAACTCAGCATAATAAAAACTAAGATCATGGTATCTGATCCCATTGGTCAAGCCAAGTGAAGTCACTCAGTCATGTCTGACTCTTTGCAACCCCACGGACTGTAGCCCACCGTATTCCTCTGTCCATGGAATTTTCCAGGCAAGGGTACAGACTGGGCTGCCATTTCCTTCTCCAGGCAATCTTTCAGACCCAGGGATCGAACCCCGGTCTCCTGCACTACTTCATGGCAAATAGAAGGGGAAGTGAATGCAGTGACAGATTTTCTTTACTTGGGCTCCCAAATCACTATGGGCAGTGACTTCAACCATGAATTTAAAAGACGTTCGCTTCTTGGAAGAAAAGCTATGACAAACCTAGATAGTGTATAAAAAAGTATAGACATCACTTTGCCAAAGAGGGTCTGCATACTCAAAGCTATGGTTTTCTTAGTATTCATGTATGGATGTGAAAACTGGACCACAAAGAATTCTAAGCACCAAAGAATTGATATTTTTGAATTGTGGTGCTGGAGAAGACTCTTGAGAGCCCCTTGGACAGCAAGGAGATCAAACCAGTCAATTCTAAAGGAAAATCAACCCTGAATATTCATTGGAAAGACTGCAGCTGAAACTCCAATACTTTTGCCACCTGATACAAAGAGGTGACACTGGAAAAGGGAAAGATCAAAGGCAAAAGGAAAAGGGGGCAGCAAAGGATGAGATGGTTAGGGAGCATTACCAACTGGATGGACTTGAATTTGAGCATACTCTGGGAAATAGGGTGGAACAGAGGAGTTGGCTGTGCTACAGTCCATGAACCTGGAAAGAGCTGGACATGACTTAGTGACTGACCAATAAAAGATACCCCGTGGAGCTCTCTCACCCCTTGCATCATTGAGGACACAGTGAAAAAATGGCCATCTCTGAACCAGGAGGGAGTTTCTCCCTAGACAATCTGCCAATGCCTTGATCTTGGGTTTTTCATCCTCCAAAATAGTGAGAAGTAAAATTATACAATTGCCAAAGGCTATGATTTGATTTGAAAATTTATCACTAAAGCATGAAAAATGACATATTTATTTTATTTTTATGGTTAATTATTACAATTTTAGTTAAAGCTGTTACAGATAAGGGAGTAACTAAGATCCAATTTTGTCTGTTTTGAAGATGTAAGTAGAATTAAACCATAGTTACTTGAGAAAAAATTTTAAATCATGATGCATCTGTAAATTTGACTAATATGATTTAAATGATTGGATCTGGTGGATTATTTTGCATTCTTTGCTTGTTTATATTAATTATATATAGAGAAATATGCTTATAGATAAATATGCCAGTAATAATATTTCAAAATAACATAACTTTCATGCAGTTAAACAGAACCATGGTGAAGAAAAACTTTTTCTTTCATGTAAACTGATCCAAAATAGAAAAATTTCAAGATAATAAAAGTAAATGTTAGTTTGTGATAGTTTATGAATTTCCTTTTAGCAAGAGAAATTGAGAGATTAAAAAGAAAGTTCTAGAGATATATCCTTATTCTGTATACTTTTACATGTGCAATCTCTTTCATAAAATTTAGAGGTAAATTTTCTTCCTAATTTGACTATGTATTTGCCTATTACCCAGTTTCTCAGAGCTGCCACCCAAGAATTCATGACTGTTACCCAAATTTCAATATTATCCACAAAATACTCTCCTATGTGTTAATTAGGGCAACTTACAATTGAATCAGAAATCTTCCTCATAATAATAGTTACAAAATAGTCACGACCATATATTTAATAAAGAGAATGGAGTACTACTCTAATGGATTTCTTCCCTCCCCAGCAACTCCTGAGAATTTTACTCTCACAGAAAAGACAAGAAAAAAAAGAACACTTTTTTTTTTCTATTCATTGCCTCTATTATTATTATTATTTTGTCCTCTATTCTGTTGTTTTCCTCTTTGGTTTTAACTGAGCATTTCATACGGTTCCATTTTTTCCTCTTATCTTTTCTACTTAAAAAAAAAATTCATGATTGCTCTAACATCTACAATAAACATTTTGATTAATCCAAATCCACTTTTCAAATAACATTGTACTACTTCACAAGTAGGTCAAGTGCTTTATAAGAATATTTCAAATTCATCATTTCCACCCCTAACAAACTTGTCATTTATTTCACTTATCCATAATAAGTTATAATCACTACATATATAATTGCTATTATTATTTTTAATCAGTTTTATCTCATATTAATTATCAGAAAAAATAAGATACTTCATTTCACCTTTATTTATTCCACTCTAGAGCTTTTCCTTTCTTAATGCAGACCTGAGTTTCAGACCTTTATCATTTCCCTTCTCTCTGTAGAACTCTAAAGATTTCTTGCAAAGCAGTTCTCCTGGTAACAAATTCCGTCCATTTTTGTTCGACTAAAATAGTCTTTACTTCTTCAGTTTTGAAAGATAACCTTGCTGGATAAAGAGTCCTAAGTCCTTCAGAACTGCTGCGCCTTTGAGGACACAGACGCTTCCGAAACGGTCAAGCAGCTCTTTCTGGGAACAGCGGGGGCACCTGGGGTGAAAACGATTTCAAGACGGGATTTTTAACCCCGAGGACTTTGAAAAGCGATGCTTGGAGCATGTCACGCAGGAAAGCAAGTTCTTCCAGCTGTACCTCAAGAGTTTCCCTCGCTAGGAGCCAACAGCAGCGGCCCGAGGTGTACCTGCGGCCCGAGGTGTACCTGCGGCTGACGACATCTGATCTGTTAGTCAGGAAATTAGCCTTGAGCTACAGAGAGCACCCTGAAGACTGAAAGTCCAATAACCGCCTCATACCCCCAAGCTATTTACTAACCACACCCCAAACAGTCGCCATCTGTACTCCAAGATGGTCAGGTGAGAGGAAAACTCCCGCACTGGCCCCCTGGCAGGCTTGACCTTACTCTGGCACATGCGCACACCGCACGCACAGCCCACGCGCACATTCCGTGCACACCCCAGGCACACCTCATGCACTCATATGACCTGTGTCGTCCATTGGGCTTATTAAATATTCATAAATATTCTACGAATGCATATATCTAATTGTCACAGAAGGAATTCTGGAAGGGACATGAGCAGTAGAGCCTCTTGTTATAGAACCTGCGGCTGTCAAGTAAGACTGTCAATCAACGATCTTCTGGATTACTCAAAAACTTTGCCTTAAAAACTCTACACCCCAGCCCTCTGGGGTCCTTGCCTTCTTCGGCCTGGCTCACTTCTCTCTTGAGCTATCCTCTCTGTTCTCTTCTTATCTTCAATTAATTCTCCTGCAGTGGGTAAGACCTCAGATTCTTCTTTGCCTTCTTAGCAAGAACCAAGGCCGACAGTAGGAGCGATCCCGACTCTTTTGCTGACCACGGACCTTCCTCACCCAGTTTAGTTCCGGGGTGGCGGGTGGACAGGCGTTTCCCTAGTGGCGCTTCTACTAAAGACTTTGGCTAACATGACCAAAAAAAAAAAAAAAAAATTCTCTTTGTCTTTGATTTTTTGCCTAGCTGTGTTTAAATATATTCCTAGCTGCAGGTATTATGGTAGCTATGCTTCTTAGTGCTCTCTGAGATTCCTAATTCTGTGGTTTGATGTCGATTACATTCCTGTCTCTCTTCTTTTTCAGGTATTCTCATCTTCCATATTGTACCCTTTATGTAATTTCCCCACAGCTCTTCAATATTAAATTATATATCTTTCATTTTTTGGCTCTTTGCATTTCAGTTTTGGAAGTGTCAAGTAATGTATCTTAAAGCTCACTGATTCTTTTTTCTGCCATGTTCAGTGTTACTGTTTACTCAACAGAGGCATTCTTCATTCTTATTGCAGTGTTATTGATTTCTAGTATCTACTTTTCTTTTTATATTCCCATCCCTCTGCTTAGACCTCCCTTTTATTCTTGCATGTTATCCACTTAATCCATTAGAGCTATTAGAATATGAATCAATAGTTATTTTAAATTCTCCGACTGATAATTCCAAATTACTTTGGCGTCTGAGTCTGGTTTGGATGCTTAGTTTGTCTCTTTAGACTTTGATTACTGCCTTTTATCATGACTTATAACTTTTTGTTGAAAACCAGACACATATCAGGTAAAAAAAAAATCAAGGTAGATAAGCCTTTATTGTGAGGTTGTATGGTTATCTGGATAGAAATTAGGCTGTGGTTACTGTTTGCTATAGCTCTGGTTTCAAATGCTAAAATTTTCTCTAGTGTCCTCCATTGTTCTTAAATATGCTTTAAATGAGATTTGAGGCTAGAATTTCTTTTAGGTTTTGTTCCTTTTATTATACAGGAAAACTTGTGGTAGTAAAATGTGAGGAGGGAGCAGATAGGCAGGAGTCTCTCTAATCCTGTGAATAAGGCTTAGTCTTTTTTCCCTTTATAATTCTATTTATTTATTTATTTTCTTTTTGGCTGTGTTGGGGCTTCATTGCACCTTCCCTCTAGATGTCATGAGCCAGGGCTACTCTTTACTGCTGTGTGTGGGCTTCTCACTGCAGTGTCTTCTGTTGTGGCGCACAGGCCTTAGGGCTCTCAGGCTGCAGCAGTTGCAGCACGTGGGCTCAATAGTTGCGGCTCCCAGGCTCCAGAGCACAGGCTTAATAGTAGTGGCACATGGGCTTAGTTGCTCTGCTGCTTATGGGGTCTTCCTGGACCAGGGATCCAACCTGCATCTTCCAACGGCATTGGCAGGTGGATTATTTGTCACTGAGCCTCCAAGGCCCAGGCCTTAATCTTGCAGTAAGTTTGAGTTGGGTATTCCCATGTGAGTTAGGTTTTGTTAAAATCCCAGTTTGTTCATTCCTTTGAGGGTGTATTTTAAAACGGTTCCTTTTCCCTTCCTTCTGCTGGAAGTGTGACGGTATTTTTTTTCCAGTCTTCAAAATGAGAACCAGATAGATATCCTGGAGGATGAACTAATGAAAGTATGCAAGCTCCCCAGAGAATGGGTCCCTTTGGAGTTTTAAACTCTAAAATTAGTCCAATCTGAACTCAGAGCAATTAATACAGTTTACAGTCTTCCTTTAATACTGACTTCCTTGAATACTTCATTCTGTATGGTTTCAAATGTGGGCTTCCACTTCTGGCCTTCTGTTCCATTTAAGCTGTGATTTTCCTATAACTACCTGTCTGTCTCTGGTTTAGGAAGCAGTGCATTTGCCCTGCGACCAAGTTCTCTGATGGATATAAGAGTTGTTATTTTTCAGTTTGCTCAGCTTTTTTCTTGCTGTGAGGACTGGAGGGATGCCTCCCAAGCCCTTTACATGTCTCACTGGAAACTGGAAATCTTTAACACTATTTTGATAATTCTTTGAGCAGAAACTGTTCATAAATTTATGGAGATAGAGGGAAGAAAATACATTTGAGAAAGAAGAAAACTGTCTCAGTTGACTAGAGCTGTGGTCAGAATATGGTGTGTTAACTCAGGAAAGTAAGTGCATATACAGGACCTTCATTTAAACACAAAAACGTCACACTATATAGATTTTATATTATTCTGAAGGCCATAGGGAACCACTGAAGAGTCTTTAGGAGTGTAGTAAAATAATTCAAATGCCCTTGTTATGAAAATCACTTTGCAAACCATGTAGAACATTAATTCCTAAATGTTCTTTGGAAGTTTATGATGATGCTAACTGGAAAAGAATCATCTGGGGAATTTCTTAAAAAAGGCGGGGGGGAATTATGTGGTCCCAAACCTTTTGACTTTGCGTGTTATATATCTATAATTTAAATGGAACTTTCCAATGAGTATAGTTTTTCCTGTACCATCTGTGTTGAAAACATTATTTGCATGTTTATTTTCCCCATCCTACCTAATATGTTCTTAGGAAATATTAAAAATATCACCCCTCTTTCTTCAGCACATAGATTTTTATATTTTTCTGCATATCAGTTCTAAGAGTATTTATAAGTTAACATGAATGGTAATTAGTAGCTTTTGCTGTCTTGTCCAGTAAACATCTGCTGCTGCTGCTGCTGCTAAGTCGCTTCAGTCGTGTCCAACTCTGTGCGACCCCATAGATGGCAGCCCATCAGGCTCCCCCATCCCTGGGATTCTCCAGGCAAGAACACTGGAATGGGTTGCCATTTCCTTTTCCAATGCATGAAAGTGAAAAGTGAAAGTGAAGTCGCTTAGTCGTGTCCGACTTTTAGCGACCCCATGGACTGCAGCCGACCAGGCTTCTCCGTCCATGGGATTTTCCAGGCAAGAGTACTGGAGTGGGGTGCCATTGTCTGCTCTGAGTAAAACATCTAGGAACTTGGTATTTTGGAGTTCAGTGAATGTGGGAGTTGTCCTGAGGTAGAACAAGAAAGAATGTTTATCCAGAAAAACCAGCATAATGGAAAACAGATCATACAATCTTCTGACCAGAGGATGTAAGTGGAATCGATAATGGATGAGTCTCAAACTATTGTCATTTTCTTCCTTTCAAATATCTCCATCACTGGGGTAATGGGAATATCCTCACTGCCCCATCCAGGTAGCAGATGGTCAGGGTGTCCTTCTCTGGGGTCTCCTATTTCCATTCATAAATAACTGAGTACTTATGATTCTATCCAGTACATCTCACATAATCTCCCCTTTAAAAATGCTTAGAATTTAGCATTAGTATTCTGAGAGACTTATTGAGGGGTATTTTACTTTAAGATCACTTAATGAAAATTGGTTAGAGATTTTAGGGATTCTTTCAACCATTAGGCTTTTGTAACCTCTTACACTTGAAATTTATATCATTGCTATGGTCTGAATGTTTATGTCTCCCCAAAAGTCATATGTTGAAATCCTAATCTTCTAAGTTAGGGTTGTTAGAATATGGGGCTTTCAGGAGACACTTAAGTCACTGATGAATGGTATTAGTGCCTTATAAAAGATGCTCCAGAGAGATTCCTAACCTCTTCTGCCATGTGAAGATACAGTGAGAAGTCTGTGACTCAGAAGTCTGTGACCTGCATCAACAATGCTAGTATCCTGATCTTAGACTTCCAGCTTTCAGAACTGTGAGCAATAAATTTTTATTAGTTTGCAAAAGACCCAGCTACAGTATTTTGCTATAGTAGCCCAAATGTAATAAGACATCACACTTTGTGTTTCTCAGCCATAGTTAAATGCCTCTAATGTTATTGGAGTATTATAGATGAATAAAAACTCAACATCTATTAATGGCTTGCTTCAATAAGAAGAAGAAATAATTTTCCTGAGGGCATACACTAGTGATGGGATGTACTTTCTGAGCTAGCTAAGTTTCCTGACTGAGGCTGACAACACTACTAAATATGTTAATTAGTTATAAAATATATGAAAGCATTGCTTTTGAAGATTGCAATAACATTCTAAGTCAAAAATAATGCATTTAGAGAGTATTAGAATGTTCTGACTCTTGATGCAAATAGCTTTATTGTATCAAGAATGTTGCATTACAAATGATAAATTGAGCCAAGTGAAATTGTCAAAAATGGGAGTGATGGTTGAGTGAAAAAATAAGTAAAATATTTATATATTTTAATCCATCATAAATAAATCCATACATTTTTATCCATTGTAAATGAGTCTGAGATTAGGATTCAGAGAATGTGAATCAGAGTTATGTTCTAATGCTGAATGGAATCATATTTATTGACAATAAAATACTTATAAAGTAAATTTCTTAGATTTCCCTCTAAACTAATTGAGGAATCAAACACAATTACAATCTTAAATGTAAATACATGTTTTGGCCTACCTCTAGACTTTCTACTATTTTATATCAGTTTGAATTATTTAATAATTAGAGTTTTGATAAAAATTATATTGATCTAATGATGAGAAAGCATCTTCTTCTGATTTCTGTGATTTTCCATAGAAGAATCAAAATAAGCTATTCTATTTTTAGTATAAATACAACTGCAATAAGTTTTTATTTTTTTTTTAGTTTCTAAAATACATAGCATGTAGTTACTTTTTATTCAATTATTACTTTGAACAGATTGTGTTGAGAATTAATGCCTCATATTTACACAACCATCAACTGAGATTTTAGACCAAGAGTAAGGATACTGTTTTTAATAAAAATCTTAGAATAAGGTTTTTTTTTTTTAATGTTGTATTTATTTCTTTTATCTCCTGAAAGTGTGAGCAAACAGACTGCAATACAGACTGCAACACTGGAAAAGCTCCAAGAATATTCAAAGTAAACATTTTTTTCAGGGCAGGGTTGTAATTAGCTAACACTCTAAAGAATTCCTCCTAAAAGCATCTTGCATAACTTAAGAGAATTTCTCTTAAAGCATACTCATGCCTGCAGGTAGAGATTTGCCTATAGGTGTTTATCTGCCTGTCTTCAGTAAAAATGAAAGAGAATTAAGGCATTTTTAAGTAGCATATATTAACTTTCTGTCACCTGAAAGAAAGAAGTCTTAAAGCATATGTACCTGCAGATGGGAATGTGTTGGCAAAATTTTTCTGCTGAAGACCAGTATCAGTAAAATAGACTAGACTGTGTTTAAGTTAGAATAATCAGGGGAAAAATAGCAATATTATGTACAAATTAATAGTATTGGTACTTAGCACAAAAAGTTAGAGAAGTGGTTTTTACTTGCTTCTTTATTCTTGTTTCCTTGTTCTGGCGTTGGCCTTTAGGAGTATTAGTTACATTTTTAGTGTTGAATGACTGCTGCATTACTGATTTTCCCCTCAAAACAACACTCAATTCTCTAAAACAGAACTCTTCCTCAGGTACTTGAAGTATTAGTTTATAAGAAAAGTAAAGACAAGAACTAAATAGCAGCTGTTCTGCTAAGATGTAGGTGGGGATGGCAAGAATTCTCCTCATTGATTTTAGAATTGACAACTGGTTAAAAAGTGGAGGATCTGATCTCCATGAGATATTTTCTTAAGACAAAGTCTTTATGTTCATACAACCCCAAACCTATAATATCTAAGTAAGTAAATCTGTGATAAAATCCTCATCCCACATCATACTCTTGTATTCCATGTGCTTAAATTACCCACATATAATCTACATGTATGTCCATAGCCAGAAAATCCATGCACATCCTCACTGTATTTGTATATGCATTTCTTTAGAGTTTAAGGAAATAAACTCTCATCTTGTTTACCTCTTAGAACAAACCTATGAAGAGAGTTTACTGTACTCAGTTCAGAGATATGGAAACTGTATTTTACAGAAGATGAAAATTGCAGAATTAGTGTTCATGTTAAATAGCAGAGCTCTGATTTCTAAATCAGCTAGCAATACTGGAGTCTCCATTGTTCACTCTTACTCATAAAACCTTTGGACACAAAAGTTTGCCCTTCAAAATTGTGTTGTAAATTACTTAGGAGAGAAAGTGTTTTATTGATTTTACTGTTGGAATACCAGTATATCAATATAAAATGTTAGGATTAGTTAAGTGGTGATGGAGTTTGCCCCAAAGGTGAGGCAGGAGCCAGTAGACAAGAATGAGGCAGGTAGGCAAATTGGATAAAAGGTGCATAGAATTTGGTTCTATGGGATACTCTACTTTTCTGCTTTGGCTGAAGGTCCCCTTTTTTCACTTATTTCCTTTTCTCTGCAAGTCATCTGTATATCCATGTCACAGTCAGCTGGACTGAAGTTTGGCTGAGGCAACTCTGATTCTTTTTTCTAATACTAGTAAGCTTTTAAATATATGTGCCTCCATGGAGAGGTCTGAAATGCAAGAAAGAAAACTCTACCACACAAATACCTTTCAATGAATTATGAGTGCCTAGTATCACATCTCTATGTGATGTCACAATCCACTGGCTAAAATCAAGTTGCATGTGTATATGTGTATATATATATATATATATATATATATATATATATATATATGCATATACATATACATATATGTGTGTGTGGGGGGAGTGTTGTGTCTCTGTCTCAGTTTCTGTCTTTCTCTCATATATAAGAATGACAGACACAGAGTACAAAAATTCACTTCACAGCGATAGACATCTTGGTTGTTCAGAGAATTTTACTACAACATACAATATATTTGCATTCTGTGTACATCTCCTAGGACTATCTGCCAAATTTAGGGGGCCCAGTGCAAAATGAAAGTGCAGAGCCCCTTGTCCAAAAAATATGAAGAATTACACAATGATGACAGATTGTTTTGACAATAAAACAAAATGTTGAGCCCCTATAAGCACAGAGCACAATGTGTCTGCATGGGTTGTACACCCATGATGCTGGCCCTGTTACTGGGACAGCTATGCAAAACATTTCATTGTATTAATCTAGAAATGAAACAGATGGTTGAACAACTCTGACTTACTTAGATAATGCCAAAATATTTTCAAAGTGATAATAAAAATATACATGCCTCTATGCAATATATGGGGCTTCCCAGGTGATGTTAGTGGTAAAGAACATGCCTTTCAATGCAGGAAACATAAGAGAGACAGGTTCAGTGCCGGGGTTGGGAAGATCCCCTGGATAAGGGCATGGCAACCCACTCCAGTATTCTTGCCTGGAGAATCTCATTGTCAGAGGAGTCTGGTGGGTTACAGTCTAGGAGGTCGCAATGAATTGGACATGATTTAGTGACTAAACAATGACAACAAATGCAATATATAAGATTTTCTGTGCTAACCCTTTGTACTATTAGAGTTTTAAATAAGAAAGCCTTCTGATGGGACCAAATCTAGGAATTCCTAATGCTGTGACCAAAGATTGAGGTCTCCATCAGATGTAATAGTCACTTGCTATTGCTATGTTTTCCTGATGGTGATTCAAGTCACTCATATCCATGATTGGTGATGTGGGAAGTAAAAATAAGTGTAAATATCTTCAAAGTTAAAAAAAAAGAAAAAATGTGGCCAACTAGAAGAATGGTCAATCTGCTTCTTTTCAAGTCTTTCTAATTTTTCTAAATGATATTTTTACCCTTCCAATTACAATCTTTGCTGTATCATTTCCAATAGTGTTTTCCTTAGTTGAATAAATTCAGCCACTATGGAAAACAATGTGGAGGTGGCTTTAAATGAAAAATAGAACTACCATAAGACCAAGCAATTTGCCACTTGAGTCTTTATTGAAGGAAAACAAAAACAACCATTAAACATATATATGCACCACATCTATGTTCATTGCAACATTATTTACAATAGCCAAGATGTGGAAGCAAATTAAATGCCCACTATTAGATGAATAGGTAGAGATGTGGTACATATATTAGTGGTGTATATATGTCTATTAGTATACATATGAATTAGTTCAGCTCAGTTCAGTCGCTCAGTCATATCTTTGCAACCCCATGGGCGGCAGCACACCAGGCCTCCCTGTCCATTACCGACTCCCGTAGTTTACCCAAATTCATGTCCCATTGAGTCGGTGATGCCACCAGCCATCTCATCCTCTGTCATCCATTTCTTCTCCAGCCTTCAATCTTTCCCAGCATCAGGGTCTTTTCAAATGAGTCAGCTCTTCACATCAGGTGGCCAAAGTATAGGGGTTTAAGCTTCAACATCAGTCCTTCCAGTGAACACTCAGGACTGATTTCCTTTAGGATAGACTGGTTGGATCTCCTTGCAGTCCAAGGGACTCTCAAGAGTCTTCTCCAACACCACAGTTCAAAAGCATCAATTCTTCAGCTCTCAGCTTTCTTAATAGTCCAACTCTCACAGCCATACATGACTACTGGAAAAACCACAGCCTTGACTAGACGGACGTTAGTTGGCAAAGTAATGTCTCTGCTTTTTAATATGCTGTCTAGGTTGGTCATAAATTTCTTTCCAAGAAGTAAGTGTCTTTTAATTTCATGGCTGCAGTCACCATCTGCAGTGATTTTGGATGCCCCCAAAATAAAGTCTGTCACTGTTTCCCCATCTATTTGCCATGAAGTGATGGGACTGATGCCATGATCTTAGTTTTCTGAATGTTGAGCTTTAAGTCAACATTTTCACTCTCCTCTTTCACTTTCATCATGAGGCTCTTTAGTTATTCTTCACTTTCTGCCATAAGGGTGGTGTCATCTGCATATCTGAGGTTACTGATATTTCTCCTGGCAATCTTGATTCCAACTTGTGCTTCATCCAGCCCAGCGTTTCTCATGATGTACTCTGCATATAAGTTGAATAAACAGGGTGACAATATACATCCTCGACGTACTTCTTTTACTATTTGGAACCAGTCTGTTCTACGTCCAGTTCTAATTGTTGCTTCCTGACCTGCATACAGATTTCTCAAGAGGAAGGTCAGGTGGTCTGGTATTCTCATCTCTTTCAGAATTTTCCACAGTTTATTGTGATCCACATAGTCAAAGGTTTTGGCATAGTCAATAAAACAGAAATAGATGTTTTTCTGTATCTCTCTTGCTTTTTTGATGATCCTGCAGATGCTGGCAATTTGATACCCAGTTTATCTCCCTTTTCTAAAATCAGCTTGAATATCTGGAAGTTCATGGTTCATGTATTGTTGAAGCCTGGCTTGGAGAATTTTGAGCGTTAGTTTATTAGCATGTGAGGTGAGTGCAGTTGTGTGGTAGTTTGAGTATTTTTGACATTACCTTTCATAGGGATTGGAATGAAAACTGACCTTTTTAAAATTCAAGTCTGAATTTTGCAATAAGGAGTTCATGATCTGAGCCACAGTCAGCTCCAGGTCTTGTTTTTGCTGACTGATTTGAGCTTCTCCATCTTTGGCTGAGAAGAATATAATGAATCTGATTTTGGTGTTGACCATCTGGTGATGTCCATGTGTAGAGTCTTCTCTTCTGTTGTTGGAAGAGGATGTTTGCTATGACCAGTGCGTTCTCTTGGCAAAACTCTATTAGCCTTTGCCCTGCTTCATTCCGTACTCCAAGGCCAAACTTGCCTGTTACTCCAGGTGTTTCTTGACTTCCTACTTTTGCATTCCAGTCCCTATAATGAAAAGGATATCTTTTTTGGGTGTTAGTTCTAAAATGTCTTGTAGGTCTTCATTGAACCATTCAACTTCAGCTTCTTCAGCATTGCTGGTTGGGGCATAGACTTGGATTACCGTGATATTGAATGGTTTGCCTTGGAAATGAACAGAGATTATTCTGTTGTTTCTGAGATTGCATCCAAGTACTGCATTTCAGACTCTTGTTGACTATGATGGTTACTCCATTTCTTCTAATGGATTCTTGCCAACAGTAGTAGATATAATGGTCATCTGAGTTAAATTCACCCATTCCAGTCCATTTTAGTTCGTTGATTCCTAAAATGTCGACTTTCACTCTTGCCATCTCCTGTTTGACCACTTCCAATTTGCCTTGATTCATGGACCTAACATTCCAGGTTCCTATGCAATATTGCTCTTTACAACATTGGACCTTGCTTCCATCACCAGTCACATCCACCTCTGGGTGTTGTTTTTGCTTTGGCTCCATCTCTTCATTCTTTCTCCACTGATCTCCAGTAGCATATTGGGCACCTACCCACCTGGGGAGTTCATCTTTCAGTGTCCTATCTTTTTGCCTTTTCACACTGTAAGTACGTTCTTAAGACAAGAATACTGAAGTGGTTTGCCAGTCCCTTCTCCAATGGACCACATTTTTTCAGAACTCTCCAGCATGACCCATCCATCTTGCATGGCCCTGCACAGCATGGCTCACAGTTTCATTGAGTTAGACAAGGCTGTGGTCCATGTGATTAGATTGGTTAGTTTCTGTGATTGTGGTTTTCAGTCTGTCTGCCTTTCATAAGAGGCTTATGGAAGATTCCTGATGGGAGAGACTGACTGAGGGGGAAACTGGGTCTTGTTCTAATGGGCAGGGCCATGCTCAGTCAGTCAATTAGTGCAGTCGCTCAGTCGTGTCCGACTCTTTGTGACCCCATGAATCACAGCACGCCAGGCCTCCCTGTCCATCACCAACTCCCAGAGTTTACTCAAACTCATGCCCATCAAGTCGGTGATGCCATCCAACCATCTCATCCTCTGTCGTCCCCTTCTCCTCCTGCCCTCAATCCCTCCCAGCATCAGGGTGTTTTCCAATGAGTCAACTCTTCGCATGAGGTGGCCAACGTATTGGAGTTTCAGCCTCAGCATCAGTCCTTCCAATGAACACAGGACTGATCTCCTTTAGGATGGACTGGTTGGACCCCCTTGCAGTCCAAGAGACTCTCAAGAGTCTTCTCCAACACCACAGTTCAAAAGCATTAATTTTTCAGCGCTCAGCTTTCTTCACAGTCCAACTCTTACATCCATACATGACCACTGAAAAACTATAGCCGTGACCAGACAGAACTTTGTTGACAAAGTAATGTCTCTGCTTTTTAATATGCTATCTAGGTTGGTCATAACTTTCCTTCCAAGGAGTAAGCGTCTTTTAATTTCATGGCTGCAGTCACCATATGCAGTGATTTTGGAGCTCAAAAAAATAAAGTCTGCCACTGTTTTCACTGTCTCTGCATCTATTTTCCATGAAGTGATTGGGATGGGATACCATGATCTTAGTTTTCTGAATGTTGAGTTTTAAGCCAACATTTTCACTCTCCTCTTTCAATTTCATCAAGAGGCTCTTTATTTCTTCTTCACTTTATGCCATAAGGGTGGTGTCATCTACATATCTGAGGTTATTGATATTTCTCCCGGCAATCTTGATTCCAGCTTGTGCTTCTTCCAGCCCAGCGTTTCTCATGATGTACTCTGCATATAAGTTAAATAAGCAGGGTGACAACATACAGCCTTGACGTACTCCTTTTCTATTTGAAACCAGTCTGTTGTTCCATGTCCAGTTCTAACTGTTGCTTCCTGACCTGCATACAGGTTTCTCAAGAGGCAGGTCAGGTGGTCTCGTATTTCCATCCCTTTCAGAGTTTTCCACAGTTTATTGTGATCCACACAGTCAAAGGCTTTGCATAGTCAATAAAGCAGAAATAGACGTTTTTCTGGAACTTTCTTGCTTTTTCCATGATCCAGCGGATATTGGCAATTTGATCTCTGGTTCCTCTGCCTTTTCTAAAACCAGCTTGAACATCTGGAAGTTCAAGGGCCATGCTCATTAAATCTTTAATCCAATGTTTTGTTGATGGGTAGAGCTGTGTTCCCTCCCTGTTATTTACCTGGGGCCAAACTACGAAGGAAGTAATGAAGATACCAGTGACCTCCTTCAAAAGATCCCATGTGTGTACTGCTACACTCAGTGCCCCCAAACATACATATGAACATATACTAATATAAAAGTCATAGAATGAATGAAATCTTGCCACTTGCAGCAACATAGATGGACCTAGAGAGTATTACGCTAAGTAAAATAAGTCAAAAAGAGAAAAATGAATACTATATAACTTCACTTATATATGGAGTCTAAAAGCACATAGTAAATAAACAGAAAACAGAAAAAAGCTTGACCACCTAATGCCAGCTGACTTACTGGAAAAGACTCAGATGCTGGGAAAGATTGATGGCAAGAGGAGAAGTGGGTGACAGAGAATGAGATGGTTGGTGCTGTCACTGACTCAATGGCCATGAATTTGAGCAAACTTTGGGAGATAGTGAGGGACAGGGAATGCTGGCATTCTGCAGATCATGGGGTTGCAAAGGGTCAGGCATGGATTGGTGACCAAACAACAATGTTGTAACTAGACTTACCATGGTGATAATTTTAAAATGTATAGAAACATGGAATCAATACGTTTTGTAACAGGAAAGAACACAGTGTTGTAGGTCAATTACATTTCAAAACCAACCAACCAACCAAACAAACTCATTAAAAAAGATTAGATTCTTGATTACTTTAGGTGAAAGCATGAAAGCAAAGGGACTTGGATGAAGGTAGTCAAAAGATATAATCTACCACTTATAAGATAAATAAGTACTAGGGGTATAATTTACAGGATATAATTAACCTGGCTGTAAATTATATATGAAAATTGTTAGAGTAAATTCTGAGTTTCCATCACAAAGGAAATTTTTTTATCAAATTTTGTACCAATATGAGATGATGGATATTCACTAAATTTGTTGTAATAATCATTTCATGAGGTTTGTAACTCAAATCATTATACTGTACACCTTTAGACTTATGTAGTACTGAATATCAATTATAACTTTATCTAAATAAAACTGGAAAGAGAAAACACTGGCATTATTTAAATTGCAATTCTCTTCCACAAACTTCTCATTCTAATTTATTTTTCTCATAGCACATTTTCTACCTTTATATATGCTAACACTTTACCTGTTTATTGACGGTGATAATGCTAATAAAATTTATGTACCATGATGATACTTTTTACTACTTTTTTGTTGCTATATATATATATATATATATATATATATATATATACAAATATATATAGTTCCTAGTAAGATGTTTAGTACTTGTTAGTAGCTCAATGAATGCTCATTGAGTGAATGAACAAATAGTGAAGCCCCAATACATATGCAGTTAGTTTAAAATACAGATACTTGAGAATATACATCTATGTAACATATATGGTGTGATGGAGTTCAGAAATGGCTCCGATAGTTCACCTTATTCACATCCTCTGCAGTGTAATTTTGTAATGTTTACAATTCTAACTCCAGTTTTAGATATGTATTTTCCTCTGGTTAATAGGATACTGGGATTCCCCGGTGGCTCAGATGGTAAAGAATTCGCCTGCAATGCATGAGACCTGGGTTCGATCCCTGGGTTGGGAAGATCCTCAGGAGAAGAGAATGGCTACCCACTCCAATATTCTAACCTGGAGAATTCTATGAACATAAGGGCCTGGTGGGCTATAGACCATGGGGACATGACTAATACACAATAGGACACTAGCAAATTTTTACATAAACAAGACTTAAAAAGTATTGATACTTCTGTGCTTGGATTTGCTTTCACTCATGCTGTCTTTTCCATGGTGACACATATGAACTACCTTTGCAAAATATGAAAACATGTGGAATAAACTGGGTGGTCCCATTTGTTCCAACTGAAGTCATTCTATGTTAATGAAGGGTTAGTTCGCCAAATTTCTGCTGCATGTGTACATTTTTCAATGTACACAAAGAATGGAAAACTTC
The DNA here is from genome assembly GCF_033118175.1 of Dama dama. Lineage (NCBI taxonomy): Eukaryota > Metazoa > Chordata > Mammalia > Artiodactyla > Cervidae > Dama > Dama dama. The sequence continues at coordinate 49,033,945 of NC_083685.1, read as the reverse complement.
ATCTACCATGCTTCACATGTACCAGTTCAATTTAGAGTCCCTTCCTCCCTCATCCCCACCTTAACACCTTTTCTCTTCACCATTTTAATACAACCTACAGCTGTGAGACCTTTGCTTTTCACCTGGGCCACTCTCATGTACCAAACCTTTGATACTCATTTCAAAAATGAAAGACAAGGATCAGCTTTCTATCCTAGATATATTATAATACCACATGAGTCAAAGTACAAAGAAATGATCCACCAAGATGCTAACCTCTCAGTTTCTTTTTCTTTTTAAATTTGGTCACTCTAGGTTTCTTATCACCTATGACCACATCTATTTCACTTTAGCTCCCACTATCTAGAGATATTCCATCTGTAAAATATTTATCATCCTGTCTTCCTAGAACACCTTCAAACATCTACATTTAATATTTTAGAGGCCAAATATTTCAGGATGATGGCATCATTTGCAGCTGTTAGCTCTAACACACACTCCAATGCTCTACCTTCTCCCTCATGAGGCCTTCACTCCAATGACCATTTTGTTGTTGGTGTTTAGTCCCTACGTTGTGTCTGATTCTTTGTGATCCCATGGACTGTAGCCCACCAGAATCCTCTGTCCGTGGGATTTCCCAGGCAAGAATACTGGAATGGATTGCCAGTTTTTTCTTTAGCCAACTACAGTTTACTTTCTCTGTATTCATCAGTCAATTCCTATACTCACTTTACTTAATGTTTAAATGTTATTAAATGGAAGTTTGGGTTAACCTTCCACCCTCTGACTGCTTTGTCCTTTTTGCATATCTGTCTTGTAGAATCTTAACTTCTGGTGAATTCAACTGTCTTCCTACCTACCTAGACAGATGACCCCTTTATTCCCCACAGTGGATTGGGACCATTGAGACCACTGCAATTGTATGGGCATTTTGTGTTCACCGTTTTCATATAGGACTTCAGTGCTACCCATCAATCATACTGTAACAATCATTCCATAGGGAAGGGATTAATCTCCCACTACCCCATCTAAAATTTGGTTTGGATATTGAGCCTAATAAGACTACATGAGTACCAAAAGGGTTTATTACTCAAAAAAATGGCCTTTTCTGGGAGATAGCAGAGCAGGCCTCTGAAGCTGGTCCAAAAATTGCTCAACAGATCAGGAAAGAAAACTGATTTGAGGGGATTCCTTGGTGGTTCAGTGGTTAGGACTCCCTGTTTCCACCGCTGGGTGCACAAGTTCAATCTCTGGTCCAGGAACTAAGGTCCCACAAGCTGTGCAACACCACCAAAAAAAAAAAAAAAAAGGAAAAGAAAACTGATTTGAGGTTTTATAGTGGTTAGAGGGTGGGTACAGGGTGATGATTCAGCTTGTACTTTGGGTGGTGCTTATATGATTAAACTTCCTCACAAAGTCAAAGGAGAAGGTACACAGGATTCCTTGTGAACTTGGCAGATGAGGGCAGAAGAGCATGAGGGAAGGTTGTGGTTTAAAAGCTGTCAGTCGTTTAATGTCACTGCCAGATTAGACTCCTCATCACATCTACTACTATTGCTTGCCACTATCTGCTTGGTTTTCTATTCCCCATAGTGATCAGAATGTTTCCATTTTTCCAAATGTCACTAGCCTTTATCAACTTTCAACTTATGCCTGATTTAGAGAAAAATGAAGTTATAACATGGGAACTCTTTAAAGATTTCGCTCCTTCTGCCTCCAAAATTACACCTACCTGCCTTCACGGCCAATGTTGCTTTTCCTTTCCTCTCTTATCCTTGCTCTGATTGCATCCTGCTTCACATTCTCAAAGAACTGGTTTGATTATCTCCTCTGTCCTGTCAGTAATTATAAAAAAAAAAAAGAAAAAAAAAAGAAAAAAAGATATTTAAACTCTCCTTCAATTGAAGCATAAAAAAACTAGAAAAGTACATAACAGACATTTGTAAACCACTGGGAATATCACATTCTCCTATGTTAACTTCATTTAGTTCTATTGTTCCCCTGACATTGATTTCAGTGTGTGCTGTGAAATTGGGTCAATTTTAAATGATAAACTCTTAGTTGTTACAAAAGACATAAACAGATTGGGAAAAAGGAAATGATTATTATAAAAAGGAATAAAGAGGTACAACAGGAAGGTAACTTTTGATTTAGATCATGATTCCTCTGGAAATAGACGGCAACAAATAAGGAAGGTCCCAGGAACTAGTAATAGCGAGAATCATTTCCCCAGCTCTATGTGCTACCAGAGGGAATGGTATTATTAGAAGAGATGGTCACAGAATGAATCTAAAGGGCAAATAACAGCACAGGTTGTAAAGGAAATAATAGGCAAAAGTGCAAAATTTGGGAGACATTTCTATATGGGAAAACTGAATGAACAAGATTTCTTGAAATAATATCAAATATAGTTAGTTGCATGAAATGACTGGTCTATTAAACAAAATCAAAATATGAATGTGGAAAAAACTATGTGAGGAGAATCCAGACAATGAAAGATAATTAAAGAAGAGCTTAAATATATAATCTAAATTATGTGTTTGATGTGTTGTAAAATAAAACATTTAATTGTATAAATCATATTTAAGGGATTCTGATTGGTATGGACCATGTTAGAAACATGAGCAGCAGACATACTAAAATCTACTCTAATGTTATTGTCCAAACATGAGAAGATTACTGGCTGTGAAGGATAATGCCTAAGAAATGGAAAGTAAATCTAGAAGAAATTGTAGAGGACAAAAGTACTTGGCATATTTGAAGCGTTAATGTGGTAGATAAAAAAGAGAAAGAAATAAATATTTTGGAGTGAAAATACCCAGTTTGTTTTTGGATAAGTCACGGAACTGAATATAAAATTGTGACAGGATGATAGCTGGGCTATAGACAGCTTTTGGAACTGTCTCTTGATAGATATGTAGTCAGAGTGCACAGACTCTCTAACGGCCTTATTACAAAGAAATATCAACAGAGGGCCAAAGACTGAATTTACTTAGGTGTTCTTAAAGCATGGAGTCCTGAATATCCAGTGAAATGATAGAGTAGTCAACATTAACAGATAATGTTGGAAACACATTTTAAAAATGAATGGAAAACTGTATAATTTTCAAAGTGCAATAATTAGTGACTTATTAAAATACATTCATAAATTAAAATGCTTGTATAAATTTTTTTAAAAGTATTGTTCTGGTTTAGCCCCTGCCCTCCTGGGACACATATATAATGACAGGAAGATGAATTTATATACAAATATCGTGAAACATTATCTTAGAGTATCTCATTATGCTTAGTATTGAAATTAATACATTGTCACTTTAACAAGAAATACTGAAGAGAAATCTATATAATTTTATTCTACTTTATTTGAAATTTACTCTTTCTGGTAACCAGTCTTATATTTGTTGTAGCTCTTTGTGATAATAAAATAAGACTGTGATAATAAAATTGAAGATTCACAGCTGACTTATGTAATTAGGAATAATTTTTCATTTATGAGGTTTCTGAGTAGGATTTTTAATATCTTACTATTTACTAGATGGGTAGTAAATCAAAGCAAATCTTATAGTTTTAAAAATAAAAGAGAATACTGATAATTTAAACCTTAAAAAAATTTGATAAAAAACAATTTATTATTGTGCTAGTCATCACTACAGTTATCTATAAACAAAGTTCTGCACACTGTGTGGTATCAATAGGCAGCAACTGTTACTTCAATGCATATCACAAATTATAAATCTCAATATAGAAGACTAATATTTTCATTCATTGCCCATTATTCCATTTTCAGCTAGGAACAGATGCTTTATTTTGATGGTAAAAAGCAAGAAGTGGGCTTTTGTCATTGTTGATTTTTAACTTAATAGTGTACACATACTTATGGTAATATAGTTTATAATTTAGAATTTTTATTAGGTAATAAATTGTACATATTTTAATGAAAAGATAGTAAAGACATTATATTACAAACTATGAATGATGGTAAATATATAATTTATTTTCTTAAAAAGTAAACCCCTGAATGTGGCATATTTTAGCCATCAGTTTATCTTTCTTAAATATACCTTATAATTAAGCTACATATTAAATATATTTATTTAAAATTACATTTTATTATCTTCTTTCCAATTTACTATTTATAAACCTTGAAATTATTAGAAGTAGAGAGAACTGAATCTTGACTATCCCTGGTAGTTAAGAAAATACATTTGTTTTGAAATAAAGAATAAAATACTTTTTAATACTTTAGTAGTACAAATATAGAAGTAAAAATAGAATACGGTTATTATTCATCTGTTTAGATAAGAATTGATGTTTAGATAAGAAAACAATTGATGAGGTTTTTCTAACTTCAGTTTCAATTTTTTGCCTATAGTACTAGTGGTAATTGCTTATTTATTTTTGCTATGTAGTTTAAGCATAGAGTGGGTAGGTTAAGTGAAATTTAGCAACACTATCTTGAAATATTTCATTAAAAGGATTTAGGAAAAGAAATGATTTATTCAGTCTTTAATTTTTTAATACAGATTCTTCAACACTCAACTATAATCTGTATCAATGTATGTACCTTTCCAGTTCCATTTTCTTCAAAGTATTATTTTAGAAATTACTTTTCTTGAAAAGTTTTTTCTTATGTATATTTCCTTTTGTCACCCTGACTTCTATTTTCTATGGTTTGCAAAATGTTATGCTGCCAAAGGAACCTGATGGTTTTAATAGCTTAAAACTGTCTTTCATTACTAAAATTATTTGTCACTGACTCTAAGGAAAGCATTTGCATAGGTAGTAAAAAATATGGGGAGTATATTAAAGTTAATTTCCCATCCAATTGTACTTGGGACAAGCTAAAAGTGAGAAAAAGACACATGCAAGAATCTGGGTTCAAGAATGATGGCTTGAAGTCAAAATGATGGTAAAGGGATTTATACATGTAGGAAATACAAAGGTTGGTTTGTGGAATTTTTTTTGCTTTCCTTTGTAAGAAATAGGTATTCTTCACCATACCTTAAACAGTATGTGTAAACTCTAACCATGTTCTCTTATATCAGTCCAGGTTTTACAGAAATCTGTGATTGTGTTTTTCATTGTAATTTGGTGTTATAATTTTTCTGTCTCTCTCTCTCATGTTCTTTTTTTTTTTCTCTCTCTCTCTTCATCTTTTTCTCTCTTTGCTACATTGTTGGTGATATTATAATTTGAAATAACCACTTTGTAACAACCCTTTGGAAATACATACTTTCAAAAATTAAAGATACTTTAAATGAACTAGTTAACTGATCTGCTTTTCTATATATAACATAAAATGAATGTGACTTAAATAAGGAAACTAATGTCTAACAAAAACTGTAGAAAATGTTCATAGATGATTAATTTAATGGGCAAAACCTAGAAACTACCAACATGCCTCAACATTAGACTGGGTACTTTTATTTTTTCACAGAGGAATACTACACAGCAATACTCAAACACATAAAAGTAAATAGGAAAATAGCATTCATAGTATTTTCTTTGGAGAAATCCAACACAAGGAAGTATTCTGTATGATTCTATCCATGCAGAACTAAAATTAGGCATTGCTAATCATTAATCTATGGGGTTAGCAGTCAGAAGAGTGGTTACTTTAGAGCTAATGCTAACATATGTCAAGGAGCCCTCCAAGGAGCCCTCCAAGGATTATCCTACATCTTGATCTGTCACATTAATCTGTATGCATGTGAAAGTTCAACAATTCACACACTAAAGATTTTTGGATTTTACTATAAATAAGATATACTTTTATAAAGTCTATCAAAACTGAACTTCTTTGGAACATAGCCTGGGAAAAATCACAGCCTCTTTAGATAAGTCAATACATATAACATTGTGTCAGAGTAAAATATTTAATATTTTGCATGTTTGCTTAATGTTTGTTTGTTAGAAATAAATTTATGAATGGATTTTTTATTATGTCATTTTTGAAAGCTATTTTTGCTGTGTGTAGAATTCAAGTCTGATTATTTTTCTTCCAGTATTTTACAGATATTGTACATCTGTTTTCTCACTTTCATTGTTTCCGATTAGTAATACACTGCTATTTTTCATTTGTTCCTGAATACAGGACTTCTTTTATTCTCTAGCTGCTCTTAGGACTTTCCATTTATCCCTAATTTGGGGAGCTTTGATAATGACATGATATGGCTTGATTTTGGGCTTCCCAGGTGCTGCTAGCAGTAAAGAATCCACCTGCAATGCAGGAGACATGGATTTGATCCCTGGGTTTGGAACATATGTGAGATTCCATGGTGGCTCAGATGGTAACAGATCTGGCCCTGGGTGGGGAAGATACCTTGTAGAAAGAAATGACAACCCACTCTAGTATTCTTGCCTGGAGAATCTCAGGACAGAGGATCCTGTTGGGCTATAGTCCATTGGTCACAAAGAGTAGGACACAACTGAGTGACTAACACATGTATATATATGTATATATATATATATATATATATATATAGATTGTGTGTATATATATATATTTGTGTGTGTGTAACATATATACATGTATATGTACATATATGGCTGCTTGAGTATTTCACGGTTCACTGAAGCTCTGTTAAAATTCTTTTTTTGAGGAGGTGTCATTTTTCTCCCTGTGTTTATTTTGGAGAGTTTCTTTGCTATGTCTTCAAGTATGCTCAGTTTTTAAGTCTTTAAGACCACTTGAAACTATCTCTGTTTCTTTCCATTTAATAACCTCAGGAAGCATAAGCAAGTAAAATTTAACAATCATATACTGTGATCAGAAAACTCATTCGCTTGATACTCTGAATGAACATGAGCAATGGAAATTTAAGTTGCATGAATACAAAAAATTCATTATATCATTTACATTTATTGTTTTCAATCATCTAGAAAGTCAGAATGACATATCATTGCAATATTGTAAAAATTAAACTAAATGCAGATTAAATACGGGATTGGTTTCCTAAAGTTATGTAAAATATAAACCCTTATATATATATATATAAAATATATATATATACTGATATATATATATATATCAGTAAATAATTTTGTTAGCAAAGAACTGCTAATATGCCAATCTAATTATTTCTTCCAGTTAACAAAAAGTGATAGATAAGAAATGTGTTCAGAAAACAAGATGAGGGAATTATTTGTCTTTTTTCTTTGATTCTGAGTAAATTGAAATATGCCTTCAGCCCTATTGAGCTTGTTTCCTTCAATAAATATAACTACATCATTTCCCCTGAGCCAGTTATGTGTGATTTCTGCTGTGGGAGGTACTCTCTCCACTATATGAAAAAAAAAAAAAAGAACTTTAAAAGGAATAGCATTTTCACAAGAGAAAGAACACCAAGCAAAATGCAGCTCATAGCATCATTACACTGGAAAATTTTTAACTTCCAGTGAAATTAAACCACTTCAAAAACCTGAATTTCTTTCATATCTTGAGGCATTAATTGTCAAAGTTAAATATCATGAATGAGCCCAAATAAACAAATATACTTCATTTCTGCAGGTGGCTAGTGGTCTTCTGAACATTGTTTTAACAATATTTAGGAGAAAATTTATTGATTTCATTTCCCCTTCTTTCAAAGACCTATACTGGTTATAATTCATAACAGTGAGTTGGGGGAGGTGTCTGTATGGAAGAGGCTTCTCAGTTTTTACAATTGCAGTCATTTAAAAAATAGTTTTGAAATATCTTGTTTTTTTTTTTTTTTTAACTGTTTTATTCTTGGTAAAAGCACCTGAAAATGTTTGGCTTCTCACTGGTAACCTTTAAAAAAAAAAAAACAGGTATTATGAATATAATAAAACATGCATTTTGCTTCAACCTAGAAAAGCTTTTTGTCATAACAAGAAAATGAGCATTATTATTAGGTACCGCAATAAAAGGATGATTTAAGGCACACTCTTGGTTTTAGTTATAAAATCCCATTTTAAGTACTGGTGCTGGAATCAGAATATAGAGTATAAGCAGGAAAGCCTGCAGTATTTACTAATAAAGAAGTTTTAGTTAACTTCTCAAATCATCTTGATATTAAAACATGAATCTTTCTGCTAGATGTTCCTAATCCATCTCTGACAAAGATCCTAAGATAAAGTACAGCAGTACCACATTATTTCTGCAGTGTAACTCAGTTTCCTTGGCATAAACAGCCTTTATGCCAAATATACCAGGGCAACAATGCTTATTAAAAAAAACAAAAACAAAAACAGAAAAGAGGCAAAGGTGTGTGGCAAACCTGTTTCAGAGTATATTTATATGGCCCCAAACTATATGTTTATTCTTATTTTTTCTTCTAAATAGAACTAAAGGTGGGATGTATGAAAATGTACTTGTTACCAAAATGATGTACTGTGATTGGTCAGTGCCCAGGTACCTAAGTATGACCCAATGTGAGAAAGGCAATCCATCATATTTCAGGGCACTGATAAGGCCAGAGATTGTAGCACAATTGACCAATGGCCTAGGGCTAGTAACAATATTCTCTTGGTATTCACACTGTTAGCAGATGGTAATGATTAAGGCACCTTCAAAAGCCATTAGCCTTGTATATCCATATGCCTAGAAGAATTGGCAAAGCATCATGTAATTACACGTAAGAACCAGAAGAGTTATTCATGAACCCAAAAGAGGTCAACCAAGGACTAGTATATATTATGGTTTAGACTTGGGAGCGCCAAATCAAGCAACTTATTCATAAGTTCCACAGACATTAGAACCTTTAAAACATTATTCGAAGCATTTCTTATGATGTTAACTTATATACATATATAGTATGTAAATTAATAAATATTAATTTACTATCTAGGACTCTGGGAAAAACTAATAAAGTTAACAAATCCAAAGAAGAAGTGATTTTAAGAGTCAATGATGTACTTAATAAATCAGATCTTTTTTTTCTCTTCTGTCATTTAATAAACTGTTATCATATATTTGTTCAGAGATAGGCACTAGGGGCTTCCCAGATGGTGCTAGTGGATGGGGGGACACATGTGCACCCATGGCTGTTTCATGTCAATGTGTGGCAAAAACCACCACCATATTATAAAGTAATTATCCTCCAATTAAAACAAATTAATTAATTAAAAATAAATAAGTCCATGGCAGGGGTGGGAGGTGGGAGGGAACCTCAGGTGGGAGGGGATATATGTACACCTATGGCTGATTCATGTTGATGTATGGCAGAAATCAACACAATATTGTAATTATCCTTCAATTAAAAATAAACTAAGAAACAAACAAACAAATAAAAGAACCCACCTGACAGTGCAGGAGACATAAGGGTTGGGAAGATCCCCTGGAGCAGGAAACGGCAACTCACTCCAGTATTCTTGCCTGGAGAATCCCGTAAATGGAGGAGCCTAGAGGGCTACAGTCCATAGGGTCGCAGTCAGACAGGACAGAAGCAACTTAGCACGCATGCATACAAAATGACAAATAAAACATGGATAATGTTATTGGGGAGATCATAGTCTAGTAAAGCAGCTGTAATGAAGTGTGCCATAATTGCTATAGAAATCGTCACTAGAGTACTTTTATTATCCAGTTACAAACAAAACTACAATAAAGCGTCACCTCACATAGGTCAGAATGACCTTGATAAAAAAATCTACAAATAATAAATGCATGAGAAGGTATGGAGAAAAAGGAACCTTCCTACAATATCAGTTGGAATGTAAATTAATACAGCACAATGAAGAACAGTTTATTGGTTCCTTAAAAAGAAATCAGCCCCGTAAATTACATGATGCCCTTTGATTAAGTCAGCTCCCTTAAATATCCTTAACCTGTTTAAATCAATTGTCCTTCTTAAACCTCTGATGTTCATTAAACTAACCTAACACCTTTGGTTTCCTGACTCCCATTAAATCAATATGCCTTCTTAAGTTTCCAGACACAATTTAAAACAATGGTTCACTTAATTAGGGTCACCATATTAAAAAAGGCATATTGAATCAATGGTTGTACTGTCCCTTAAAGGGCCCAGGCTTGGAGGGGTCCTGTCTCCCGTGGAGCTTGGAGAACAGTTTTTAGACTTGGTACCAAAAGGAAGATCCTTTAAATAACTCAATACATTGGGCCTTATTAAAAATCAAACAAAACTTTGTTCTGAAAAATATCCTGATAAGAGAAGCTATAGATTTGGAGAAATTATTTATAAAGCATGTATCTGATGAGGGACTCATACATCGAATACATAAAGAACTCTCAGAAGTCAAAAGTAAAAAATCAAACAGACAAAAAATCCATGTCAAAAAATGAACAAAGGACACAAAGAGACATTTTATTGAGGAGGATGGCAAATAAGCACATGAAAAGATGCTTGACATTACTATCCATTTTGGAAATGTAAAGCAAAACCAGAGGGAGACACCATACATACCTATTTCAACAGGTAAACAGACAGAAAACAGTGGCAATACCAAATTATGGCAAAAATGGAGAAATTGAATCTCTCATACATTGGTTTTGGGAATGTAAAGTGATATAGAAATTCTGAAAAAACTTCGCAGTTTCTTAAACAAACAAACAAACAAACAAAACACATACATATACCAATGCCCTGGCCATCTCTCTTTGGGACATTTATCCTAGAAAAATGAAGTTATATCCACACAAAAACTTACAAATGATTATTCATATAATTGTATTTGTAACAGCCAAAAACTGAAAACAATAAAAATGTCCAACTCTAGGCAAACTGTTAAATAACCTGAGTGACTTTCACTTTCATGAAATACTACTTAGCAGTAATGGGGAATACGTGTAAATCCATGGCTGATTCATATCAATGTATGACAAAACCCACTGAAATGTTGTGAAGTGATTGGCCTCCAACTAATAAAAAAAAAAAAAAAAGAAAGAAAACTGAAGTATTGATACACATAATCGCTTAAATGGATCTCAAGAGAAATATGTTGAGTATAAGCAACCAAACTCAAAAGTTTAAGTACCATGAAATTCCATTCTTGTAACATTTTCTAAAGGACAGTTTATAGAGATGGAGAACAAATCAGTCATTACAAGGATTTAGGGATGGTGCAGTAACAGGACAGATGTGACTATGAAGTATAGTCTGAGAGAGAGCCTTGTGATGATGAAATAATTCTCCATCTTGATGGCAGTGGTGGTAACATAAGTCTACACAATTATACAATGACTTGGAACTATTTATACACTGTACCAATGCCAATTTCCTGGTTTTGATATCATACTACAGTAAGATATAAACATTGGAGGAAACTAAGTGAAGAATACATGGAGGGTCTCTGAAACTTCCTATGTAGTTATAATTATTTCAAAATAAAAACTTAAAAAATTTTAAGTAATTAATATTAGTATTTTATTTAACCTAAAGTCCAATATGTTATTTCACTGTATAATCAAGACAAAAAGTATCAGTGGAAAAAATGTTACCACATTATATTTAAGTCTATTTTTGATGTATTCTATTCCTTTAGTCTATGTGTGGATCCTCTCACTAATACTACATTGTCTTGATTATTGTAGATTTATAGTATATCTTGAGATCAGGTAGTGATAGGTCTTCAACTATAGTTAGAACTTTTAATTCTGGGATCAGAAAACCTTAAAATATTCAAGAAGATTTATTATATCTACCCAAGCATAATCTATACAAAAAACTTCATTTACTTTCTTTTCTATTTTCTGTCTCTGATTTCATCTAGCCAAATTGTCCAAAACATGTCATTACAAGTTCTGTGATGAGGTTAAATGACACATTCACATATTTCAGTAGCAAAGTGCAAAAAAAGTTGATATTAAAAATATGACAATAAGCATATGCACCAAAATTTAAAATTATTTCTAATTATCAAATATACAAGAAAAATTTAATGCAGAAAAAAAGTTAAAGAGCTCTAAACCCATATAAACTTTCCTATTATGAGTCATATTTAAAGAAATGTGGGCAATGTAGCCACATGTGCCCCAGAACACCATTGTGATATTGCTCAGTACAAATTGAAATTTAGTATCTTATATATAAATCTTGAATTTTATCCAAGAGAGTGTAATCACTAAAATTCCAAAAGAATTCAATGTATTAGAGCTATAATGCATTTCCAAGAAGAAATTTAAAATAGATTTTTAACTTCTTTTGAATTTAATTTTACAAAATACAAGCTATGAGTAAATTAATCTGACTAAAATTTATGTGTGAATACAAAAATAATAGTAAGAAATAAAATTAGTTTGTTTTCTTCTCTGGCTATCTCCCTTGATTTTCAGCTTCCATTCTCTGAAGACCCATCTTAGTGATGGGACTATGATAGAATTTTCTGCACTTTGAGAATGTTCAGCACATAGGTATGGAAATTGGTAATTACATAACTTACATGGTTTGGTAACAACTATTTATATGACAGTGTTGTTAAAATTATAGTACTCTGTAAATATATTTGCCAACTTCTTTGATTCTTTCTTCTGAGGAAGCAGCGAACTGTAGGCACAGTAACTGCAACATGATATAGCTCAGTTCTCAGTAAAACCAAACAAATATGATAATGAACCCAATGGTCATGGAATACTAAACATTTGGGAAAGGGAGAGACTTCATATAACAGATTTTACAAATATTTGAATAAATATTCTATACTCTTATTAATACCCTTTTGTTATAAATCAGTGGAAAAGAGCCAACAAGTAAAACCTCGCAAATAAGCCCAACTAAATTTTAAGCCTAAATATTTTTAAAATTTACTTTTAATTGGAGGATAATTGCTTTACAACTTTGTGCTGACTTCTGCCATACAACAACATGAATCAGCCGTAAGTATACATATAGCCCCTCCCTGCTGAGCCTCCCTCCCACCCACTCCATTCCACCCCGGTGGTCATCACAGAGCACTGAGCTGAGCGCTCCGTTACACAGACGCTTCCCACTAGCTACCTATTTTACACTTGGTAGTGTATGTATGTCAGTGCTACTCTCTCCATTCATCCTACCATCTAACAAAGGTTCTAAAGCACAATTCAGTGAAAGAAGAAAACAGTTATCTCTGTAATTAGTGCTGTAGTAAATTAGATATCCATAGACAAAGAAACATGAAACAAATCAAAACTTTTGACCTAAATATCATACCTTATACAAGTATTGACTCAAAATGAATCATTGACTTAAATGTAAACTATAACACTACATCTTTTGGAAAAAACATAGAAAAACTTCTACCTGGGGCTAGGTGACTAGTTCTTAGAATTGGCATCAAAACATGACACATGCAAGAAAAAAAGATAAAACAAACAGGAAACATCAAGAACAACCATGTTAGAATTTAGCATGTCAGTAAAGAAAATGATAAATAATAAAAAAAGGTAAATTGGACCTATCAAAATTGAAATTTTTACCCTACCAAAGACCATCTAAAGAGATTGGAAGAAACTAGAGACTGGGAGAAAATATTCATAAGCACATAACTGACAATGGTCTTATATCTAGAATATATAAAGAGCTCTAAAAACTCAACAGTAAAAAAAGAGATACAATTAAAAATGGCAAAAGACATGAACATATATTTCAATGTAGAAAATATGCAGAAGGAAAGGAAAAGAGGTTCAACATCATTAACCATTTGAAAAATGCCAATTAGAACCTCAGTGAATGGCATAATTACATGACACAAAGGCAAAGAAAAAAAAAATGATGATAGTACAAAATGTTGGTGAGGATGCAGAAAAACTAGATTAAGTCACACATTGTGGGTGGGAGTGTTAAATGATGTGCAGCCACTATGGAGACATGTATGACAGATTCTTAGAAAAGTAGTCATGTGCCTCCAAAATGACTGAGAAATTACACCCTTGTACATTTTATCCCAGAGAAATAAAAACATATATCCGCTCCATACCTGTAAATGACTTAAATGTCCTTTAATTAGTAAATGTTGAACTACACATTCAAATCATGAAATGCTACTCAGTAAAATTTTTAAAAAAGAACTATTTATACATGCAACAGCTTGGATGACTCAGAATTAATTTAAGTCAAAAAAGTCAGTTTCAAAATGAAAAAGTGTAAGTGAAAGTGGTAGTCGCTCAGTCGTGTATGACTCTTTGTGACCCCATAGATTGTAGCCCACCAGGCTCCTCTATCCATGGGATTCTCCAGGCAAGAAGACTGGAGTGGGTTGCCATTTAATTCTCCAGGGCATCTTCCTGAGCCAGGGATCGAACCTGGGCCTCCCACAATGCAGGTAGATTCTCTACCATCTGAGCCACCAGGGAATATTTTGAAGTGAAGTTTCAAAATATTGCATACTAAATGATTTCATTTAACAACATTCTTGAAATGACACAAGTATAAGTTGGAGAACAGAATAAAGTGACTGGTGGAGAGGGGGAGGGTTTTGGCTCTGACTATAATACAGCACAAAGAATTCTTGCATTGGAACACTTCTGTATCCTGACTTTGGTGGTAATCATGAGAATGGACGTATATGGTGAGACTACATGAAACTAAACACACACATGTAAATACCCTCACACACACACACAAGGGAGTGCAGCTTAAATTAATGAAATCAAATGAGGTCTATGAATTATAGGTCAGTTTATTAGTTGTAAAATTATAATATAATTATGTAACAGGCCATCACTGGGGGAAACTGAGTGGAGTGAATATTTGATCTTTGTTATTTCCTATATGCAGATGATACCACTCTAATGGCAGAAAGTGAAGAGGAACTAAAGTGCCTCTTGATGAGGGAGAAAGAGGAGAGTGAAAAAGTTGACTTGAACCTCAATATTAAAAAAACTAAGATCATGGCATCTGCTCCCATCATGGCAGCAGTGACAGATTTTATTTATGCGGGGGCTTGGAAATCACTGTGAATGGTGACTTCAGCCACGAAATTAAAAGATGCTTGCTCCTTGGAAGGAAAGCTGTGACAAACCTAGACAGCATATCACAAGGCAGAGACATGACTTTGCTGACAAAGGTCTGTAGAGTCAATGCTATGGTTTTACCAGTAGTCATGTATGAATGTGAGAGTTGGTCCATAAAGAAGGCTGAGCACCAAAGAATTGATGCGTTCAAATTATAGCATTGGAGAAGACTCTTGAGAGTCCCTTGGACTGCAAGGAGATCAAACCAGTCAGTCCTAAAGGAAATCAACCCTGAATGTTCACTGGAAGGACTGATGCTGAAGCTCAATACTTTGGCCACCTGGTGCAAAGAGCCAGTTCTCATTGGAAAATACCCTGATGCTGGGAAAGACTGAGGGCAGGAGGAGAAAGTGGAGTCAGAGGATGAGATGGTTAGATAGCATCACCAACTCGATGGACATGAATTTCAGCAAACTCAAGGAGATATTGGAGGACAGAGGAGACTGGTGGACTACAGTCCATAGGATCACAAAGAGCTGGACATGACTTAGAGACTGAACAATAACACTTTCCTACAATTACATTTGAATCTAATGTCAACTCCGTGCAAAAAAGAACTAAAAATACATGGAAATTAAAATTATAGAAGTGAAAATCAGAGTACCTACTACATATATTATCATATGTCTGATATTTTCAAATGTTGAAAAAATGTTTTTAATGTAATTTCCCTTCAGTTTTAAGGTTAACAAAAATGTTTAATAAAAAAGCTATGTTTTTCAATGATAATGCTAGTGATAATGCTAGATAAAAACTTTAGTGATAATGCTAGATAAAAATCCCACTACTGGGCATATACCCCGAGGAAGCCATAATTGCAGAAGACATATGTACCCCAATGTTCAGTGCAGCATGATTTATAACAACTAGGGCATGGAAGTAACCTAGATGTCCACCCACAATGGAATATTACTCAGCTATGAAGAGGAATGAATTTGAGTCTGTTCTAATGAGTTGGACAAACCTAGAGCCTATTATACAAAGTAAATGAGTCAGAAGGAGAAAGACAAGTATTGTGTATTAACACATATATATGGAATCTATATATATGAAAGATGGTACTGATGAACCCATCTACAGGGCAGCAGTGGACATACAGACACAGAGAGCAGACATTTGGACACAGCAGAGGAGAGAGAAGGTGGGACGATTTGGGAAAGTAGCGTGGAAACATATACATTACGATATGTAAAGTAGATAGCCAGTGGGAATATGCTATACGACACAGGGAACCTAAAGCCAGTTCTCTGTGAAAACCTAGAAGGGTAGGATGGTGAGGGAGGTCGGAGGGAGGTTTAAGAAGGAGGCACCTATGTATACCTATGGCTGATTCATGTTGATGTATAGCAAAAACCATCACAATATTATAAAGTTGTTATTCTCCAATTAAAAATACAAAAAAATTCAGTCTAAGACACATATTTTTCCAACTGATCTTTTGAATTCTAAACATACTCCAGCATGTTTCCCACTAGTTTATATAATTACACCATGATATCATTTCCATTGCACAATGTTAAATGATATAGTTTAACATAGCAATATGGAAATTACATAAAGCATCAAAATATTAGGTTCCTATGCATAGCAACATTTTTCTGTTTGCAGTATCATTTCCTTTTTCAAAAGAAACTATTAAAATAACAAACTTGGCAACTTTAAAAAATTGAAAATATATTCTAAATTAACATAATATTGCTAATAATATTCAGAATTTTAATTGATATGAATTTCAACATGGAAATGGACATTATAACATGATCATTAAAAACTTTTGAATTATCAAGGGAATGCCCATAAATGAGCTTTTAAAAATGTGAATTTGCAATTAAATTATACCTTCCATTTGTCACTCTTTACACAAAGATTCTGCTTCCTTTTTTAAAAAATATTTATTTACTTTTGGTTGTGCTGGATTTTAGTTGCTGCATACCGTACCTTTAGTTGCAGGATGTGGGATCTGTTTCCTGACCAGGGATCAAACCCAGACTCCCTGCATTGGGAGCATGAAGTCTTAACAACTAAACTACCAGGGGGCTTTCAAGATGTTGCTTCTTAAAAGAGATGAAATTAGATGTTGAATTCTGAAAGGTAGGGCCTCTTTGCAACCCAATATCCAGGCCCTACTAAAAATCCTGCATGTGGTTGGCACACAATTAGTATTTATTGATGAATGAGCTGGCAGATGTACGTACTTAGGTTCATCATTATTGGACATTTGAGATCTTCTACTATCTTTCCAAAAACTTTCTCCAGTTTATTGAATGTGTTTTCAGCTATTCCTTGCCTTTCCATACATGAAATGTTCCTTTTACTTGAGGCTAAATTCAGTCTTATTTGTAAGCTGGTTATGTTTTGTCCTATAGGAGAGAGAGATGACTAAGCAATACTATGTGTATTTTGACTTACCATTTATCATCAATTAGATTGCTTTTAGTTACAACTAACAGGAAATCCAAGTAGATCATCTTAAACAAGAGAATTTATTGAGTTGTTCAACTGAAAGCGCTAGATGTAGTTCAGAAGACAGACACGGTTTGATCTGGAATCTTTTCCTCATGTATCTGCCCCCATGTGGATATTGGCTTCATGTTCAGTTTGGATCCTCATAGCTGAAGATGTCTGAAGAGAGCGTTTACCCTTAATACAATGGAACAAATTCCAAAGCTTGTGCTTATTGAGCCACTATTCATTCAGTGCTGTTATCTGTGAAATGATATGTAGCAATTAGATTGGTTCTGGTTGCTTTAAAAAACTGAAAGTTTCAAATCCTGAGTAATCAGAACCCCACATCATTCTTAAAAATGAATGTGTAATTAATTATGCCTAAATAACTGCATGTTGTTTTTATAAGGACAGAGTTTAGGAGTGAATGTTGTAAGGGTCTTTGATGGATATTTTGTATCCGTTTCTCAAACAGAGACAAAGTGAGGCATAAAGTTGGCACTGATTATTGGTCTAATTTGGTTGCACTATTATATCACTAATTCTTGAGCATTTGCTTGGATGATGGGGTTTTCTCTCTGAGCACTGGGAAGATATAGGTGAAAAAGAGAAAAGAAAATGATACGATTGAAAATACTGTGCATCTCAGTTGCTGGTGCTGTCAGGATTTTGTGAAGAGCATGTTACTTTTGTTTATGAATATTTGATATTTCATATGAAATAGTACACTGAGACTCTTAGAACAGATGAAGAGTGAACTTAACATAAAGTGAAAAAGAAATGTTCAGCTCATCAGGGCTTCAAAAATAAGCACACGAATTTCAATAAGATATCATATTCCTTCCTGACTCCAAATATTCTTTCACTAAGATATTTAGGTAAAAACAGTTTGCAATAAAAAATAAGGGTATATATTTTGGATAGATACAGAAACAGAAATGGCTTTGTAATGCTTATTATAAAATATGTAAATAATCAATCATATTAGAAAATATCATGGAGCTAGAGTAGGGTTTAAGAATCAAATTTAACATTTAAAAAGACAAGGGATTAGGGTCATTAATGTAAAATGGGGCTTAGGTGGTAAACCCAAAAATAATTCATTTTTTGTAATAAAGATGAAACAAGAATGAATGTGTGGGATCCAAAGAGGGAGAAAATTCAGAAGGCACAAAAGAGATCAGAGCAACCATAAGGGTAAAGAGACATTTGACTTAGAGAAATTCCAGAGACACAATTTATTTTTGACAGGTTTCAATGAAAAGACACAATGAGAGTAGTGACATCTGTTTGATTACACACACACACACACACACATATATATATGTGTTTGTGGGTGTATATATATGAATATATATATACATGTATGTGTGTGTGTATATATATATATATATATTTTTTTTTTTTTTTTAAATGAACTGAACCTGTGAAATTGAACCTCTCTAAATTTTTTTAGTTAGCCTGCCCCAGGAACAGATTGTTTCCTTCCATGTCCCAAAGTTCTCATCAAGGCTTTTCTTTTCTAGAAGTTGACAAATTTCTTCTAAAAAATGTAGGAATAGGATAGCTGAAAATTTTTGAAAAAAAAATAGAGTAGAATTTTTCTACTGGGTTTCGAGACTTTCTAAAAAGGTACAGTGTACTATTCTTGCCTGGAGAATCCCATGGACAGAGCCTAGAGGGCTAGAGTTCATAGGTTTGCAAAGAGTTAGGCATGATTGAAGTGACTTAGCACACACTAGTGGTGAAGGGACTGACAAATCAACTAATGGAATAGAAGGGGATCCAGAATAAACTCACATATGTTGGTAATTTTTTAAAACAAATGTGCTAAGCTAATTTAACGGGGAGAGATTAGACTTTCCATCAAGTGGTAATAGACAACCTGAATATCCAACATAAGTTAAAAAAAAAAAAAAAGAGGAAAGATGGACCAGTATCTCATATCACTCAAAAAATTAAGTTCAAATTTATTATGTTGCTAAATATATATTATGTATGGAAATTTCAGAAAAAAAATAAGGCAATATCTTAGGACACAGGTCTTCCCAGGTAGTGCCAGTGGTACAGAATTCACCTGCCAATGCAGCAGACTCAAGAGACTTGGATTTAATTCCCGGGTCAGGAAGATCCCTGGAGGAGGAAGTGGAGACAACTCCAATATTCTTGCCTGGGAAATTCCATGGACAGAGGAGACCACCTGGCTACAGTCCATGGAACTGCAAAAAAAGTCAGACATGACTGAGTGCACACTCACCAATCTTAGGATACAAGAAACACTAACATTAAAAGAAACAAGTATAAGGTACTGGGTCTCATCAAAACTAAAAACTTTGTTTCTCAAAAGACACTGTTAATAAAAACTAAAGAAAAGTCATGCACTATGGTAATATAGTATATTTGCCATATAAATATCTGATAAAAACCTATACACAGAATAATATATTAAGATACATAAAGATATGTATCTTGAAGATCACTAATAAAATGATGATCCAGTAAAAATACAGAATTGCTTGGGAAAAAGAAAAGATTTTAAAAAATAAAATGTATGAATGGCCAATGAAAAGGCACTTGATATAATTAGTTTCTAGGAAATGAAAACAAAAATTAAGACCACAAAGAGTTACAACTTCAGATTACAAGAATGTCTAAAACAATGCCAAGGATTTTAGAAGATGTAAGAGTATAAAGGGTTTCTCAGGTGGCTCAGTGGTAAAGAATCTGTCTGCTAATGAGGAGTTGCAGGAGATGTGAGTTTGATCTCTGAGTTGGGAAGATCCCTTGGAGGACAAAATGGCAACTCACTCCAGTATTCCTGCCTGAAAAACCCATGGACAGAGGAGCATGGCGCGCTACAGTCCACGGGGTTGAAAACAGTCAGACATGACTGAGTGAGCACATATGGGCAGGATAAGACAATTCCAAAGCCTGCACTCTTTCCATGAACCAGGGTGTTCAGCAGAGGCACAAGATAAAAGAGCATAAGATTATAAAAATTTGGAAAAAGAGTTTGACATTTTCTCTTAATGTTAAGTATATACCTAAAAAACTGACCCAGTAACTCCATTCCTAAGCATTTACCCCAAAGGAATGAAAATAATATGTTCAAAAATGTTCATAGCAACTTAAAGCATAATCATTAAAAATTGACAAAAGATTATCTTCAGGTAAACGGATGTATTTATACAATGGAATACCACCAAGCAACTCAAAGGAGCAAAATACTGCTTTTCTAAAAGCACTTATTTATCAAAGAACATAATTTGTTTGAGTGAAAGAAGCCTGAGACACAATAAAATGTACCCTTCAGGTTTTCCAGGTAACACTAAGCTCTGAACAGACAGATATAAGATCTGAGGAAAAATATCAAATTAGTGGTCATGTCAGGATGAGGCATAGAGAGACTTCAGTAAGAAATTTTTGAGGATAACAGAAAGTTTCTGTATCTTGATTGAGGTGGTAGCTAAATAAAGGCTTATATTTGTCAATACACATGGATCTGTACACTTAAAATCTATGAACTTTATTTTATGAAAACCATGACTCAATGAGTTGATTACAAGACAAAATGATTTTGTGAAACTTAGACTTTGTGAATTATAGGACTGTAATTCTAAAGTAGCCCAACAGGATCTTACAAAAATGAAACAAATTGGGAAGCTTTAAAACAATGAGAGTTAGAAGGAAAGCAAAAGATTTTACATACTTTATAGTTTATAAGCACTTTAAAAATATTTCAAATGTTTTATTTAATGAAAGAGTTTCAGGAGCTTATCAGATGTCATTGTTGGCAGATAAGTAGAAACAGAAGATAAAAGGAAAATGCATGAATAAATAGCTGTATTTTTTCTTTGCTTTATAAATAATTTGGGATTTGAAGACATACAAGTAACACTGATAAGAAGAATGACTAGGTCTGTTGAGTATTAAGATAAAGCCAGACAAATTTTTTTTCTTTAAAACATGTCATGCTTGACCAATGATAAGTGAACTCTCTAGGTAAAAGATCAAGTTTAGCTTGAAATTATAACCCTGTAACAATTAAAAATTCTGTAAAACATCTTCTGTCAGATAGATCCTTCTTTCTCCATCTTATACTCTCTCTCTTTCCCTTTTCCTCTTTTTTTTAAATAACATAAATTCTAATCCATAAATCTGTATTCCAGTTTTAATGCAATTTATGTGTAATACTTGCTATTCTTTTTTAAGTGAAATACCATCCATGGTTATAGAGTATACATTTTCTTGTTTCTTCTGTTGTTCAGTCATTCAATCGTGTCCACCTATTTGTGACCCCATGGAGTGCAGCATGCCAGGCTTCCCTGTCCTTCATCATCTCCTGGAGCTTGCTCAAACTCATGTCCATTGAGTCAGTAATGCCATCCAACCATCTCATCCTCTGTCGTCCCCTTCTCCTGCTTTTCAATATGCTATGTAGATTTGTCATAGATTTTCTTCCAAGGAGCAAGCCTCTTTTAATTTAATGGCTGCAGTCACCATATACAGTGATTTTGGAACCTGAGAAAGTAAAGTCTTTCACTGTTTCCCTTGTTTCCCCATCTATTCGCCATGAACTGATGAGACTGAATGCCATGATCTTCGTTTTTTGAATATTGAGTGTTAAGCCAGCTTTTTCACTCTCTTCTTTCACTTTCATCCAGAGGCTCTTCAGTTCCTCTTCAATCTCTGCCATAAAGATGGTGTCATCTGCCTATCTGAAGTTATTGATATTTCTCCTCGCAATCTTGATTCCAGCTTGTGCTTCTTCCAGCCCAGCGTTTCTCATGATGTACTCTGCATATAAGTTAAATAAGCAGGGTGACAATATACAGCCTTGACGTACTCCTTTTCCTATTTGGAACCAGTCTGTTGTTCCATGTCCAATTCTAACTGTTGCTTCTTGACCTGCAAACAGGTCCCTCAGGAGGCAGGTATGGTGGTCTGATATTACCATCTCTTGAAAAATTTTCCACAGTTGTTTGTGATCCACACAGTCAAAGACTTTAGTGTAGTCAATGAAGCAGAAGTAGATATTTTTCTGGAATGCTCTTGTTTTTTACTATGATCCAACAAGTGTTGGAAATTTGACCTCTGGTTCCTCTGCCTTTTCAATATCCAGCTTGAACATCTGGAAGTTCTCAGTTAACGAGAGTTGAAGCCTAGCTTGGAGAATTTTGTGCACTACTTTGCTGGCATGTGAAATGAATGCAGTTGAGCGGTACTTTAAACATTCTTTTGTATTGCCCTTCTTTGAGATTGGAATGGAATCTTACTTTTCCCATTCCCGTGGCCACTGCTGTGTTTCCCAAATTTGTTGGCACATTTAGTGCAGCAATTTAACAGTATCATCTTTTAGAATTTGAAATAGTTCAGCTGGAATTCCATCATCTCCACTAACTTTGTTAGTAGTAATATTTCCTAAAGCCCACTTGATTTTGCACTCCAAGATGTCTGGCTCTAGGTGAGTGATCACATCATTGTGGTTATCTGGGTTGTTAAAATCTTTTTTGTATACTTCTTCTGTGTATCCTTGCCATCTCTTTAATATATTCTGCTTGTGTTAAATTTATACTATTTCTGTCCTTTATTGTGCCCATCTTTGCATGAAATGTCCCCTTGGTATCTCGAGTTATCTTGATGAGATATCTAGTCTTTTCCATTTTTTGTTTTCCTCTATTTCTTTGCATTGCTCACTTAGGGAGGCTTTCTTATCTCTCAGTGCTCTTCTTTGGAACTGCATTTAGATGGATATATCTTTCCTTCTCTTCTTTGCCTTTCCTTTCTCTTCCTTCCTTAGCTATTTGTAAAGCTTCCTCCAACAACTGTTTTGCCTTTTTGCATTTCTTTTTCTTAGGGATGATTTTGATTACCGCCTCCTGTACAATGTTATGAACTTCTGTCCATAGTTCTTCAGGCACTCTATCAGATCTAACCCCTTGAATCTATTTGTCTCCTCCACTATGTAATTGTAAGGGGTTTGATTTATGTCATACCTGAATGGCCTAGTGGTTTTCCCTACTTTCTTCAATTTAAGTCTGAATTTGGCAATAAGGAGTTCATGATCAGAGCCACAATCAGTTCCTGGTCTTGTTTTTGCTGACTGTAAAGAGCTTCTCCATCTTAGGCTGCAAAGAATGGCCCTCGAAAATTAATTTTGTTGTAAAGATTTTGTCTTAATTTCCCCCCTGACATGGCAGGTCCTATAGGTGCAAGGACCTAAAAGCACATATATTGAGATAAGATCCTGCCTCTGGGCAAAGATCTCAGCAGCACTGCCCTGTATACAATAAGTGGGCCATATCATAAGGACCCATATGGTTGGACAGTAAAAACTAATGGGTGCACAAATGTTTGCAATATTTATGTAGAATTTTAGCCATGAGTATTAAGATTCTGGTCATCTGGGTACAACTTAGAAATATGTATATAGACCACTTTTGTAAACTTATTTTGCCTTTTTGATAGCTAGATTTGTTTTCAGAGGAAAGGTATTCAAATGTACACAGTCTGTTTCCCTTAAGCGCTACCTTACATGCAGTCCTGAGCAACAGATTCTAAACACTACAACATTTTGACTGATTGAAATTAAAAATAATTTTTAACATTATTTTGGTGCTGTATGTGTGTATTTGTGTGTGTGTGACACTTTAGAGTGTCATATTTTACCTGAGAATAACTTACCATTTTTATTGAAACAATTTGAAGTTAATGCTATTGTGAGAAACAGTGGCTATTACACAACTCCTATAGAGTGTGTTTTCTGTAACTGAATGAATAAACATGTAATGCCTTAAACTTATGGCATAAACAAACACTATGCTCTCTTATTTCATGCCATGAGGGGCATTTACTCTTAAGTCTGCTACTTTTGAATTTCACTGAATCTTAACAAAACAAAACCATTGAACAGATACTCTTTCTTCACAATTGTTAGTATCTGCTCAAAAGCTATGTCTTCCATCGTATTCAAACAAAACTGTCATTTTGCAAAATTAGATTATTAATTTTCACAAGGGATGAATCTGAACCTTCATGGTACTTTTTCAATATAATCATTAAGAGAAAGTTCATGAATACTTAATGAAAAAGAGGCATTTGCATCCTATAAATACCTTCAGTCTCCTGTTCTGTATGCAGTGGTTGCACTACCATCTGGCAAAGGTTTCAGTTGACTGAAGCTAAAGCAATAAATTAATACAGTAAAAGATGCTACCAACAGTTTTAAACCAATTAAAATGCTTGAAGCAGGCTCAATGCATATTAAAATATTATGTCTGCTGCTGCCAATAGCCATGTATAAAAGAAATATAATAAGCCAACCATGAATGAAGGAAAGCCAGCAGGAGTCAAGGGTGCCCTTCACTGTGGGCACTTATAGCCAAGGTTCACACAATTAAAAAGTAAATACAGGCCTGTGCCCACACTGCTCAGCACACCATCTTTACCTCTCAGCAAAACATGACACTTACTGTTTATTTTTATTGTACCTTTGTATTTCAAATAACAGAGTTTGATATTTTATGTCTCTGAGAAATCTCTCCTGAACAGAATCAATTAGTGAAAAAACTAACATTTCATTTCCAAAATTTCCATATATCACTACTGAATTAAAGAAAAGATAGAGATTGGCCCCCAAATAACTGTATAAAAAGTAGTTTTATCCAGCTTATTTATTGTAGTTGTATTTTAAAGCTACCTTCTATTTTTGAATGTATATATGGATAAAACAAAGCAAGTAAAGATAGGTGATTTCCACAAGATCATTTAAGGTTGGCAAAACAACAAATTTATTATGTTTCATATATGAGATAGTACATGTTATTTCTAATTACAATTTTCATTCTTCATAAATATGAGCAACTTTGTGAGTTCACACTTCTAAAGCTGGTATTGTATACCCTAAACTCTGATTATTAAATAAAATTGATCAGTCTTGGTGGTAGGAGTTTAGTTCTGTAGTATTCCTGAGAGGTGTGGTCCATTTGATGGCTATTTATCCTTATTATAATAATTTATAGTTAAATATAATTATTCTTAAAGCCCAGTTCTTTGATTCAGTCTTTTAATTGTATGGACTTTTATTTTATTAATTTTTTATTGAAATACAGTTGTCTTACAATATTGTGTTAGTTTCTGCTGTGTAGCAAAGTGAACCAGCTATATAGGTGTATAGATCTCTGTGTGTGTGTGTGTGTGTGTCCTCTGTCACTTCGGTCATGTCTGACTCTTTGTGACCCTATGGACTACAGCCTGCCAGGCTCCTTGGTCCATGGGATTCTCCAGGCAAGAATACTGGAGTGGGTCGTCTTGCCCTCCTTCAGGGGGTCGTCCTGACCCAGGGATTGAACCCATGTCTGCTGCATTGCAGGTGGATCTTTACTGCTGAGCCACCAGGGAGGCCTATTTAATACATATAATAATAATAATAATAAATATATATATATATGTATTATTAAATCATGTATATCTCCATCCTCTGTTTTTTTAAATTTCTGTCCCATTTAGGTCAGTACAGAGCACTGAGTAGAGTTCCTTGTGCTATACAGTAGGCTCTCATTAGTTATTTATTTCATACACAGTACTGTATATACATCAATCCTATTCTCCCAACTCATCTCACCCCCATTACCCACCAGTATCCATACATCTGTTCTCTGCCTCTGTGCCTTTATTTCTGCTTTGCAAGTAAGTTCATCTGTAGTGTTTTTCTAGATTCCACATATAAGCAATATTATATGATAATTGTTTTTCTCTTTTTGACTTTCTTCACTTGTATGAGTCTCTAGGTCTATTCACGTCTCTGCAAATGATCCAATTTTATTCCTTTTTATGACTAATATTATACCATATATTCCACATCTTCTTTGTCCAATCTTCTACTGATGGACATTTAGGTTGCTTCCATATCCTGGCAATTGTAAATAGTGCTGCAATAAACACTGGTGTACATGTATCTTTTGGAAATGGTTTTCTCTGAGTATATGCCCAGGGGTAGGGTTGCTGGATTATATGGTAGTTTTATTTTTTTTTGAGGAACCTCCAAACTGTTCTCCATAGAATTGGCTATGTGTGTGTGAAAGTCGCTCAGTTGTGTCTAAGTCTTGCAACCCCATGTACTATATAGTCCATGGGATTGTCCAGGCCAGAATACTGGAGTGGGTAGCCATTCTCTTCTCCTAAGAATTGCTATATCAATGTACATTCCCACCAACAGTGTAGAGGATTCTCTTTTCTCCACAACAACCTCTCCAGGATTCATTGTTTGTGAGTTTTTGATGAAGGCCATTCTGACTGGTGTGAGGTGATACTTCATTGTAGCTTTGATTTGAATTTCTCTAATAATTAGTGATGCTGAGTATTTTTTCATATTGGTCATTTGTATGCCTTCTTTGGAGAAATATTTATTTAGGTCTTCTGCCTGTATGGACAATCTTAGAGACACTAACATAAATCAAAAGAGTCAGCAGTTTCTAAGTACTATCTATCTATAATCTATCTCTCTCTCATCTATCAATTATCTATACAGGCATACCTCAGAGATATTGCAGGCTCTGTCCCAGAACCTGGAACAGAATAAAGCAAATATTGCAATAAAGTGTGTCACACAGATTTTTTGGTTTCCCAATACATGTAAAATTTATGTTTATACTACACTGAAATCTGTTAAGTGTACAATAGCTTTATGTCTAAAAAACCAATATACATACCTTAATTTTAAAAATACTTTATTGTTACAAAATGCTAACTATCATTTGCATTTTTTTTTCTAGTGGAGGATCTTGCCTCATGTATAGCTGCTGACTGATCAGGGTGGTTGTTGTTGAAAGTAGGGATGGCTTTGGCGGTTCCTTAAAAAAAAACATAATAATGAAATTTGCCACATTGATTGACTTTTCCTTTCACAAATGATTCCTCTGTATCATGCAATGCTGTTTGGTAGCATTTTACCCACAGTAGAATGTTTTACAAGATTCTCAAACTCTCCTGCTGCTTTACCAACTAACTTTATGTAATATATTAAATCTTTTCACGTCATTTCAACAATCTTTACAGCATCTTCATTAGAATCTATCTCAAGAAATTATTTTCTTTGCTCATCAGTAAGAAGCAACTCCTCATCCTTTAAAGTTTGATCATGAGAGTGAAGCAATTCAGTCATATCTTCACACTCCAGTTAAAATTTAAATTCTTTTGCTATTTCCACCATATCTGCAGTTACTTCCTCCACTGTATCTTGAAGCCCTAAACATTATCCAGAAGGACTGGAATCATCTTCTTCCACACTCTTGTTAATGTTGATATTTAGACCTCTTTCCATGAATCACAAATGTCCTTAATGGCATCTAGAATGCTTAATCCTTTTTGGAAGATTTTCAATTGACTGCCCAGATCCATGAGAGAAACCACTGTCTATGGGAGGTATAGCTTTATGAAATATATTTGTTAAGTACTAAGAGTTGAAAATTGAAATGACTCCTTGATTTATGGGCTGCAGTATGGATGGTGTATTAGTAGCAGTGACAAAAACAGCATTAATCCCTTTGAACATCTCCATCAGGATTCTTTGGTGACCAGGTGCACTGTCAACCAGCAGTTATATTTTGAAAGGAGTAAATTTCTTTCCTGAGCAGCAGACCTAAACACTGGGCTTAAAATATTCATTAATCCATGTTATAAACAGATGTGCCATCATCCAGGCTTTGTTGTTCAAGAGATAGGGCACCAGCAGAGATTTAGCATAATTCTTAAGAGTCCTAGAATTTTGAGGCAAGTGAACTTCGAGGCAAGCTGGCTTCATCAGCTGCATTAGCATCTAGCAAGAGAGTCAGCCTGTCCTTTGAAGCTTTGAAGTCACTCATTGACCTCTCCTTTCTACCTATGAAATTTCTAGTGGCATCTTCTTCCAATAGAAGGTTGTTTTGTCTACATTGAAAAATCTGTTGTTTAATGAAATTAATTATCTCAGTTAAATCTTTTGGATAACTTGCTGAAGCTTCACCATACCCACTTGCTGCTTCCCCTTGCACTTTTATAAAGATTTCTTCTGTCCTTAAATCTTGTGAATCAAACTCTGCTAGCTTTAAACTTTTCTTTTGTAGGTTCTTCACCTCTCTCAGCCTTCACAGCATTGAAGAGAGTTAGGGTCTTGCTCTGGATTAAGTTTTGATTTAAGGGAATGTTGTAATTGGTTTTATCTTCTATCCAGGTCACTAAAACTTTCTCCAAGTCCACAATTTAGCTTTCTTACCATTTGTATGTTTACAGGAATAGCATTTCAAATTTCCTTTAAGAATTTTTCCTCTGGATTCACAGCTTGGCTAACTGTTTGGTACAAAAGGCCAAGCTTTCAGCCTATCTCAGCTTTCAACAAGACTTCCTATGCTTAATCATTTCTAGTATTTCATTTAAAGTGATAGACATGTAACTATTCTTACTTGAACACTTAGAGTCCATTGCAGGGTTATTAACTGACCTAATTTCAATATTGTTGTGTCTTAGGGAATAGGGAGGCTGAGGAGAAGGAGAGAAGCTGGGGAATAGCTAGTCAGTGGAACACTCAGAATATGCACAACATTTATTAAGTTCACCATCTCATATGGGTGTGGCTTGTCCCAAACCAATTTCAATAGTAATGTCAGATATCACTGATCACAGATCACCATAACATAATAAAAGGGTTTGAAATATTGGGGGAATTACCAAACTATGATAAAGAGACACAAAATTAGCAAATGCTGCTGTAAAAATAGCCAATAGATTTGCTTTACATAGAGTTGCCACAAATCTTCAATTTTTGAAAAACAGAATATCTGCAAAGTGCAATAAAGTGAAGCACAATAAAATGATGGATACCTGCACCTACTTATCTTCCAAAGTGAAACTTATGAGTACCCTGATGATAATACAGATTGATTCAACTGTCCAGTGACTCTGAAAACCTGCTACCCTGTCTGAAGAGCCCCACAGAGCCAAAACCAGGGGTCAGTAGGGAAAACTCCATCAAAACATAGGAACAGTCTTACCTCCAAAATGGGGAAAGTTCATTCTGGGAAGACAAAACAATTAACATCTACAGCAACTTTAATTCGTAGTTTCTTTTCTGCTCACCTTGTTTCTAATTTCTTATCTCAGAGTATTATTATTTGGCCAAAAATCACAGTATTATGTGAGTGGGTGAAACAAACAGGATGATACCATACTCCTATGATTACTCCTTTGATGAACATCTGTACTGGGGCTGCACTGCTGACAATGCTTCTCTGATGTCAATTATAATCAAGATAACTGGCAAATATAATATCTACTATTTAGTGAGAGCTGTATTGCACACATGTTTCTAAACACTTTATTATTATTGGGGAGAAATTTTTATATTAATTAAGATCTCTGCAGAAAGAAAGACTTGTGTTTGAATGCTCCTCCTGATGGAAGCTTAACATCCTAAGCTTTTATTTTCATAGGGAGGCTGTAGCAGCACATATTTCATTGCCTTATGATGATATTTAAATGGAAAAAAGAATACATACGTATAGCATAATATATATTTATTGAGACCTCAGCATATACCAGATATGCATAATAATAAATGTTCATTATTCATTAGTGTCAGATAGGAAGCCGGATCTTGCATAATTATGTTACTTGTTTATTGTCACAAAGATAAAAGATAAAATGGCTTAAATCTTGTCTCTCTGACTTCAGAATCCTTATTGTGAAATATTGTGATTTTTTTGTAGTTCTGTTTATTAATACAGTGATTTTTCTATTATATATTAAAAGTCATAGTATGTGGAAAAGACAGTTGAATATACAGCTTAGATGCCTAGTTTATACATGATGCTATAGCCAGAGACTATTCTGCTCCATGTCAAATATCACAGAATTTGTCAATGGTCCAATTGAGACTAGAGTTAGTCCTCTTTATCCCCAAGCCAAAGCTTTAAAATGATGTTAAATGGAAAGAATCAGGAGAAAGTATTTAACATAAATGTAGTTTTTGAATCATCATAATTAAAATGAAAATGAATACCAATAACTCATTACCAAATTTTAGAAAAAGAATATGTTCAATAATATTGAAATTATCACCTCCTTCCATGAAAAAGGTCATCATTATTCTGAATTTTCCCAACTCTCTGTCTTAAAAAGCATTTATCATGTATAAATGATTCATCTACTTATTGTTTAGTTTTGCATGCTTTTGAACCTTATAAAATTTATCAAACTACTCAATATATTTACATGAGACCAGATATGTTACCCTTATTATAAAGAATATGAAATATATAGAGAAAAAAGTTTATTAAAGAAGCTCTCTGTAAGTGATGCTCCTTAGCTGGATTTGTCACTCCCTTAATGCCAGTAAAGTGCCTGAATCAGTCAGAAAGAGAAGATTGAGACAGAATATGTTTGTATAGCAAGGAAGATAAATGTAACTCCTTAGGTATGGCAGCCTACTTTATGGAAAGATACTACAGCTTATGGGAAATAATCATGAATACCAACTAAATGGCAAAAGGGCCCTTGAGTGAAAAGTGAAAGACTATAAAATAGTAGGCAGTATGAATGCTTTTATCTGGATTTTGATTTGATCAAGAAACATAGAGTATTAAAGCCATTAAAATCTCTGTGGTAATACACATGAGCAAGAGCAGAATCACACTTTCAGACAAAGTGTAACCCCCATGATATCTTCATTTTCCACTTAACCTTTAGATTCATTTATACACTCCATTATCAAATCCTTTGGTCTATCTCATACCAATTTTCATAATTTCTTTCTTTTGCCAACATTGTTTATTCATTTTATGAGATCAGTTAACAAAATAATATGAATATTTTCTATATCAAAGTCAAAACTGCAAAAGATATGCAAGAGTAGCATCACTATTAAAAACTTTCTTTCATCTCTTTGAACACCTTTAGCTTCACATAGAGGAAGCCCTCATCAGTGTCAACTGGATAACTTCATGAATACACACACATTACTCTCACGCCTACCTAGGCTACTTTACTTTCATTCACAAATGTTTTACTAATTATTCAAAACCTAAGTCCAAGCACCGCCTTCTCTGGAAAGCTCACCTGATCTCAAAATCAGAGAGAGAATCCCTTCCTCTGTGTATCCATAGCACCCATTCATGAGCTCTACTTATTTTGGACTGTAATTATAATAGAGTTGCCTACAATAGAGATGGGCACTGTGTCTTATTCATTCATTCTCAGCATGAGGCAAACCATTGGGTAGATGAAAACACAACTGAGGACTGAAGGAATGAACCAGTGGAAACAGTTTGTTAGGCATCACCAAGAGAGGAAATTCTGTAAATGCGACCATATATTTTCTTTTTCTTGTCTTTTCTAAAATTTGCTAATAATCCAAATGCTTCTTAGGAGTTTGGGTTATCAGCTTTTAAAAAATTAGGGCCTACTTCATGAATTTGCTTTGTGACCAATATCTTCAAATAGGACACATATTATGTGAGTATCCAAGGCTTTCTTTGAATTTAGCAACAATGCTTTTATGATATGAGCTATATTTCACTCATATTATCTTCTGTGACTATTAACTTATCTTGCTATCCTGTGCCCACGATTGGCATGACTCATGGACAATATGGCAAAAGTTTAACATAATTTGAATGGAAACAAAATCAATATAAAGGGACATGGGGGCTCTCCACTAAGAGACAATGATTGCATGACAGCATAAGCTTGATATTTTAAAGTTTGTGCATATTAAATTGGGAGGAGAAACTGCTATTGTATTCATTTTTACCCTGTCAGAATTTGACCTCTTTATACAAAACACAGCGTTGTGTTACCTACATTTCAAGTAAGTCTCCTTTTATAATCACATCCCTAACCTTAAATGTGTGAAACAATTATGCACATAAATGACTTTTATAAAGAATAAAAAATGCTTTACAGATCAGGAAATACAAGTTTAATCATAATCTTACTTATTTTGAAGTTAAAAAATATTATTTTAATTTAAAATAAAGGCATTCCATTGAATGCTAAATGATTGACATTATGCAAATTAGATCTAGACAAGTATAATAGTGCTTCACACAGGTGTGCTATATTTTAAAACTACCATCATAATAATCTGCTCAATTCATATTTGATGAGCATAGAAAACTGTATTGTAAGCTTGCCATGCTTCAAGATTTATCTCTAGAAAGCCGTCTTTAAAGCATTTCTGAGTTGCAAATTAATTATAATGAAAGCACCCATATGAAGTTGTTATTTTCAATGAATTTTATATGCTTTGCAGAGTGGTTTTTACAGAAATTTTTATGTAAAAATTTCATCACCAGACAGGTATTCTGATTGCCCAAGAATAAGTAAAACAAATAGTACAGTCAGTTATCTTTGGAATAGAATTGCAGTTAAATATAGACAAAATTGACATATAGTTCATAGTGCTTGTGGAGATTTTGCTAGTATAATAATATCCTTAATAATAATGATAACTAAAATATTGAAAGCCTACTGAATGTTATAGGCACTGTGATAAGACAAAATAGATCTGAATTTGCTTAGCTTTTTAAAATTTACTTAAAATCTATTTGTGTCTTTTTTCACTAATAATATACACCAACACTGTACATTTTGGAGATAGATGATAGATAGCCTCATTTTTTCCTTATGAAAACACTTAAATTTCTTAGGATGATAAACATACACTTATTCTAATGTACTGATCATCATTTTAACAAACATACTAGATATACATTATGGAAATGAATTGTTCTCATATAATTCATTTTACTCTGTTGTGTAGGTATAAATATACATGGAATATCTTCTTGCTAATGTATGGATATTAGGCATATTTCACTATGTTTTTAAAGTAAATATGTTAAAATGCTCATAAAATATATTATAAAAAAGTGCATAAAATTTTCATTTGTTTGACCATTACAGTAAGCCAATACTTTATATTAGGACACTAATAAGATTTCTTTATTAGTTGTATCATTTATATATTATTGCCTAATGAACCATTCCCACACTTAGTGACCTAAAAAGAAAACTTGTTTTTTTTTCTTTATCATAATTCTGTGGGTTAAGAATTTGGGCGGAGGTCAATAGAGATGGCTTATCTTTGCTCCAAGTAATGTGCACAAACATTTGCAGTCAGATGGCAGGTTGTTTGAATGCTGTCTGGTCTAGAATTTCTTATATTTGTGTGTGTTATTTGACTAAGATTGCCAACTGAAGTATCAATATAGTCTGCACATGGCCTCTCCAGCAACTAAGTTAGGATTCCTTATGTGGTCACTGAGTTACAAAAGGACAAGTGTCAGTGCATGAGGTAATCAAGTCTCTCTACCTCTGTCACATTTTCCAGTGTCCCTTTGGTCAAAACAAGCTAAATGACCAAGCTTCGATTCACTATGGGAAGAGTCTGCATAATGGTCAGGATAACCATGAGAGATAATTTTAATGGTGGTGGTTTAGTCACTAAGTCATGTCAGACTCTTGTTGACCCCATGGACTGCAGCCTGCCAGACTCCTCTGTCCATGGTATTCTCCAGGCAAGAATACTGGAGTGAGTTGCCATTTCCTTCTCCAAGTGATCTTCCCAACCCAGGAATCGAACCTGGGTCTCCTGCTTTTCAGACATATTCTTTACCCACTGAGCTATGAGAGAAGCCATTTTCATGGCTGGATAGTAGTGTAATAACCTACAATACAATGTGACTCTAACAATTCATATCCTTACTTCACTTAGCCCCTTCCAAGATATCCGAAACCTCAAATAGTAAGGCATATAGTCTAAATTCCATGATCTTGGGATTTGGACTATATTAGGATGCAGATGAAATTTCTTAATATAACTCCTTGAGTATTTCTCCTCTTTATACACAATCTTTAGAATTAAAACAAAAAGATGCTTGTTTCAGGCAAAGTTAAGATGAGGACAAGATAATTGCTTTTTATTTTTCTATTTTAAAACTGGAAGTTATGGAAAACACATAGGAACATGATTATAGCAATTTAAAAATTCAGCCAGGAGAGAACAATATGGCAAAAGAGTAGGTGGATGTGGAGTACATCTCTCTCCATGGATACATCAGGAATACACCTTCAGACACAGAAGTGCATGCAGAACACCAGCTGAGAGTGGACAGGAGTACATGACCAGTGGAAAAGAATATATAGACCCATGCAAAACTCAAGATCAAGCCCTGAGGCTATGGAGTTGGAGCACTGACTCCAAGAGCCTAGACTACCAGAGAACTAACCCTAGGGAGTATGAAATAGTGAGAACTCACACAAAGGAAACCACTTGAATACAAGACCCAGCATCACCCAACCACCAGTAGCACCCTGTGCAGGACACCTCATCTAAACAACAAACAAAACAAAAATACAAACCCAATTATCAACAGACAGGATTACCACATCACTCAGCCTTGCCCATCAGAGGAAAAACAAGCAAACGAAAACTCAGCACAAATCTCACCCTTTATGAAGCTCACCCAAATCACTGGACCAACTTTAGGAGGGCAGAAACCAAAGGGAAGAAAGAATTCAACCTTCTTCAAAGAAAGAATTCAACTTTGCTTGAAGCTTGGGAAAAAGAGACCTCAAACACAATAAGTTAAAGAAAAATAATGAAAAGGCAGGGAAATGCTGCACAAATGAAAGAACAAACTAGAAACACAGAAGTCCACATAAAAGAAGTGGAAATAGGCAATCTATCTGAAAAAGAATTCAGAATAATGATAGTAAAGATGATCAAAAACCTTGAAAACAATTTAAGAAAATTGAAATTGTACAAGCATCTTCTCTGACCACAATGCTAGAGACTAGATATCAACTACAGGAACAAAACTGTAAGAAACACAATCACATGGAGAATAAGCAACATGTTTTAAAATAACCAACAGGTTACTGAAGAAACCAAAAGAAAAATTTAAAAAATTTCTAGAAACAAAAGACAATGAGAACATGACAACTCAAAACCTATGGGATGCAGCAAAAGAAGTTCTAAGAGGGAAATTTATAGTAATACAATCCTACTTCAAGAAACAAGAAAAACATCGAAGAGACAACCTAATTTTACACCTAAAACAACTGGAAAAAGGGGAACAAACCCTCCCAAAAATTAGTAGAAGGAAAGAAATCATAAAGATCTGAGCAGAAAGAAATGAAAAAAAAACAATAGTGGAGATTAATAAAATTGAAAACTGGTTCTTTGAGATGACAAGCAAAATTGACAAACCTTTAGCCAGACTCATCAAGAAAAAAAAGAGAGAAGAATCAAATCAACAAAATTACAAATGACAAAGGAGGTTACAACAGACATTGCAGAAATACAAAGCATTGTGAGACTACAATGAACAACTATATGGCAAAAAAATGGATAACCTGGAAGAAATGCATAGATTCTTAGAAAAGTTCAATCTTCCAAGACTGAACCAGGAAGAAATAGAAATTATGAACCCAATTACAAGCACTGAAATTGAAGCTGTGATCAAAAATCTCCCAAAAAACAAAAGCCCAAGACCAGATAGCTTCACAGGAGAATTCTATCAAAGATTTAGAGAAGAGTTAGTGCCTAGCCTTCTAAAACTCTTTCAAAAAATTGCAAAGGAAAGAACACTTCTAAACTCATTCTACAAGGCCACCATGACCTGATGTCAAAACCAGACAAAGACAACACAAAGAAAGAAAACTACAGCCCAGTATCACTGATGAACATAGATGCAAAAATCCTCAACACAATTTTAGCAAACAGAATTCAGCAACACATCAAAAAGCTCATACACCACAGTCAGGTTGGGTTTACTCCAGGAATGCAAGGATTCTTCAATATACAAAAATCAATCAATGTGATATACCATGTTAACAAATTGAAAGATAAAAACAATATGATAATCTCAATAGATGCTGAAAAAGACTTTGACAAAATTCACCACCCATTTATGATTAAAATTCTTCAAAATATGGGCATAAAAGGAACCTACCTCAACATAGTAAAGGACATATATGATAAGCCTACAGCAAACATTATTGTCAATGGTGAAAAACTGAAAGTATTCCCCGAGATCAGGAACAAGACAAGGGTGTCCACTTTCACCACTATTATTCAACATACTTCTGAAAGTCTTATCTTCAGCAATCAGAGAAGAAAAAGAAAAGGAATCAAGATTGGAAAAGAAGGAGTAAAGCTCTCACTGTTTGCAGATGACATAACACTGTACATGGAAAACTCTAAAGATAGTATCATAAAGTTATGAGAGCTAATCAGTGAATTTAGCAAAGTTGCAGGAAACAAAATCAATACACAGAAATCACTTGCATTTCCATATACTATCAATGAAA
This sequence comes from Dama dama, assembly GCF_033118175.1. Taxonomy (NCBI): domain Eukaryota; kingdom Metazoa; phylum Chordata; class Mammalia; order Artiodactyla; family Cervidae; genus Dama; species Dama dama. Next base: position 48,997,266 of record NC_083685.1, on the reverse strand, counting down.
ACTCAGAAAGAGAAATTACCATTCACCATTGCAACAAAAAGAATTAAATATCTAGGAATAAACTTACCTAAGGAGACAAAAGAACTGTACAAAGAAGATTATAAGACATTGATGAAAGAAATTAAAGATGACACGAACAGATGGAGAGATATTCCATGCTCCTGGGTAGGAAGAATCAATATTGTGTAAATGAAACTATACTCCCAAATGCAAATCTACAGAGTCAATATGATCCCTATCATATTACCAATGGCATTTTTCACAGAACTAGAACAAAAATTTTCACAATTCATATGGAAACACAAAAGACACTGAATGGTCAAAGCAGTCTTGAGAAAGAAGAATGGAGCTGGAGGAATCAACCTTCCTGACTTCAGATTTTACTACAAAGCTACAGTCATCAAGACAGTATGATACTGGCAAAAAACCAGAAATATAGGTCAATGGAGCAAGACAGAAAGCCCAGAAATAAACCCACGCACCTATGGGTATCTTTTTGACAAAGGAGGCAAGAATATACAATGGGGCAAAGACATCCTCTTCAATAAATGGTGCTGGGGAAAACTGGATAGCTACGTGTAAAAGAATGAAATTAGAACATTTCCTAACACCATACACAAAGATAAACTCAAAATACTTTAAAGACCTAAATGTAAGGCCAGAAACTACAAAACTCATAGAGGAAAACATAGGCAGACCACTCAACGACTTAGATCAAAGCAAGATCTTCTATGACCCACCTCCTAGAGTAATGGATAAAGACAAAAGTAAACAAATGGGATCTGAATAAACTTAAAAGCTTTTGTAGAGCAAAGGAAACTACAAACAAAGTGAAAAGACAGCCATCAGAATGGGAGAAAATAATAGCAAATGAAACAACTGACAAAGGATTAATTTCCAAAATATACAAGCAGTTCATACAACTCAATACCAGAAAAACAAACAACCCAGTCAAAAAGTGGGAAAAAGAAGTAAACAGACTTTCTCCAAAGAAGACATACAGATGGCTAACGAAACACATGAAAAGGTACTCAACATCACTCATTAGAGAAAGGCAAATCAAAACCACAATGAGATATCACCTCACACTGGTAAGAATGGCCATCAAAAAGTCTACAGATAATAAATAATGGAGAGGGTGTAGAGAAAAGGGAACACTCTTGCACTGTTGGTGGGAATGTAAATTGATACAGTCACTATGGAAGACGGTATGGAGATTCCTAAAGAAAACTAGGAATAAAACCACCATATAACCCAGCAATCCCACTCCTAGAGATATGCCCTCAGGAAACCAAAATTGAAAGAGACACATGTATCCCATTTTTCACTGCAGCACTATTTACAATAGCTAGAACATGGAAGCAACCTAGATGTTCATTGACAGATGAATGGATAAAGAAGTTTTGATACACATACACAATGGAATATTACTCAGCCATAAAAAGGAACACATTTGGGTCAGTTCTATTATACACAGTGAAGTGAGTCAGAAAGAGAAAGATAAATATCATATTCTAATGCATATACACAGAATCTAAAAAAATGGTACTGAAGAATCTATTTACAGGGCAGCAGTGGAGAAGCGGACATAGAGAATAGACTTATGGACATGTGGAGAGGGGAGGAGAGGGTGAGATGTATGGAAAGAGTAACATGGAAACTTACATTACCGTATGTAAAATAGATAGCCAACGGGAATTTGCTGTGTGGCTCAGGAAACTCAAACAGGGGCTCTGTATCAACCTAGAGGGGTGGGATGGGAGGGAGATGGGAGGGAGGTTCAAAAGGGGAGGTGTGTATATATATATATATATATATATATATATATATATATATATATATAACTATGGCTGATTCATGTTGAGATTTGACAGAAAATAATAGAATTCCATAAAGCAATTGTTCTTCAATAAAGTAATAAATTTAAAGGAAAAAAATTCAGTTGGACACATATTTTAGCCTCCCATTCTAGGAAGGCTGGGTGCCAAAGACATGATGCTTTTGAACTGTGATGTTGGAAAAAAAATTCTTGAGAGTCCCTTGAATAGCAAGGGGATCAAACCAATCAATCCTAAAGGAAATCAACCCTGAATGTTCAATAGAAGGACTGATGATGAAGCTGAAGCTCCAATCCTTTAGCTACCTGATGAGAAGGGTTGACTCAGTGGAAAAGACCCTGATGCTGGAAAAGATTGAGGGAAGAGGAGAAGGGAGCAACAAAGGGTATGATGGCTGAATGGCATCGCTGACTCAATGGACATGTGTTTCATCAAACTCTGGGAGATAGGGAAGGACAGGGAAGCCTCGCATGCTGCAGTTCCTGAGGTTCCAAAGAGTCAGACACAACTTAGCAACCAAACAACAACTCTAGGAACAGAAAAATTTTTTTGATTAGGGCCCAACTCCAGTTCTTTGGTGAAACTCCCTATTCATTTATACTCCATGGTGCTTGGATCTGTCATCTGAGCTGTTGGTTCTGCCCTTTGAGAGATTGTCCCTTTTTCCATAAGTAATGGCTTGTGTTTCCCTGTGAACAACTTTTACAATGTTTCCTAATCAGAGAAAGTTGTAAAAGCAGAGGACTTTTTCACTTTGCATCATCTCAGTTTTTCACAGTTCAGTCTTTATGTACTCTTTTAAAATGAAGTTATGTTAAACTTTGTGCTATTACCCATGGATTTCATTGGTATTTACTCCATGATTCAAAGCCAAGGTCATGACTATTTTTAAGGCAATTATTTATCTAGTTTGTGTTTGTCAGGCTGCTGAGGGGCTGATATTTAGATTCTTATAAACACTTTTGTATAAACAAGAGGATCTTCAAACACTAACCCAAAAATTTCCCTCTTCCTATGAAAGCATTTACAGTGACAAGTTCAATTCACTTCAGTCGCTCAGTCGTGTCTGACTCTTTGTGACCCCATGGAATACAGCATGCCAGGCCTCCCTGTCCATCACCAACTCCCAGCATCATCTTTTAGGATTCGATATAGCTCAACTAGAATTACATCACCTCCACTAGCTTTGTTCATAGTGATGCTTCCTAAGGCTCACTTGACTTCACATTCCAGGATTTCTGGCTCTAGATTAGTGATCACACCATCGTAATTATCTGGGTCATTAAGATCTTTTTTGTACAGTTCTGTGTATTCTTGACATCTCTTCTTAATATCTTCTGCTTCTGCTAGGTCCATACTATTTCTGTCCTTTATTGTGCTCATCTTTGCCTGAAATGTTCCCCTGGTATCTCTAATTTTCTTGAAGAGATCTCTAGTCTTTCCCATTCTATTGTTTTCCTCTATTTCTTTGCATTGGTTGCTGAGGAAGGCTTTCTTATCTCTCCTTGCTATGCGTTGGAACTTTACATACAAATGAGTATATCTTTCCTTTTCTCCTTTGCTTTTTGCTTCTCTTCTTTTCACAGCTATTTGTAAGGCCTCCTCAGACAGCCATTTTGCTTTTTTGCATTTCTTTTTCTTGGGGATGGTTTTGATCCCTGTCTCCTGTACAATGTCATGAACCTACATCCACAGTTCTTCAGACACTCCTGTCTATCAGATTTAGTCTCTTAAATCTATTTGTCACTTCCACTGTATAATTGTAAAGGATTTTATTTAGGTCATGTCTGAATGGTCTAGTAGTTTTCCCTACTTTCTTCAATTTAAGCCTGAATTTGGGAATAAGGAGTTCATGATCTGAGCCACAGTCAGCTCCCAATCTTGCTTTTGCTGACTGTATAGAGCTTCTCCATCTTTGGCTGAGAAGAATATAATCAATCTGATTTCCGTGTTGGCCATCTGGTGACGCCCATGTGAAGAGTCTTCTCTCGTGTTGTTGGAAGAGGGTGTTTGCTATGACCAGTGCGTTCTCTTGGCAAAATTCTATTAGCCTTTGCCCTGCTTCATTCTGTACCCCAAGGCCAAATTTGCCTGTTACTCCAGGTGTTTCTTGACTTCCTACTTTTGCATTCCAGTCCCCTATAATGAAAAGGACATGTTTTATTAGTGTTAGTACTAGAAGGTCTTGTAGGTCTTCGTAGAACCATTCAAATTCAGCATTACTGGTTGGGGCATAGACTTGGAGTACCATATTGAATGGTTTTCCTTTAAAACGAATAGAGATCATTCTGTCGTTTTTGAGATTGCATCCAAGTATTGCATTTCGGACTCTTTTGTTGACTGTGATGGCTACTCCATTTCTTCTGGGGATTCTTGCCCCCAGTAGTAGACATAATGGTCATCTGAGTTAAAGTCACCCATTCCAGTCCATTTGTTTGCTGGTTCCTAAAATGTCGATGTTCACTCTTGCCATCTTCTGTTTGACCACTTCCAATTTGCCTTGATTCACGGACCTAACATTCCAGGTTTCTATGCAGTATTGATCTTTATTGAATTGGACCTTGCTTCTATCACCAGTCATATCCACAGCTGGGTGCTCTTTTTTCTTTGGTTCTGTCTCTTCATTCTGTCTGGAGTTATTTCTCCACTGATTTCCAGTAGCATATTCGGCACCTACTGACCTGGGGAGTTCATCTTTCAGTGTCCTAACTTTTTGCCTTTTCATACTGTTCATGGGGTTCTCAGGGCAAGAATACTGAAGTGGTTTGCCAGTCCCTTCTCCAGTGGACCACATTTTTTCAGAACTCTCCAGCATGACCCATTCATCTTGGGTGGCCCTACAGAGCATGGCTCACAGTTTCATTGAGTTAGACAAGGCTGCTCTGGTCTATGTGGTTAGCTTGGTTCATTTTCTGTGAATGTGGTTTTCAGTCTGTCTGCCCTCTGATGGAAAAGGATAAGAGGCTTATGGAAGCTTCCTGAGGGGAGAGACTGACTGAGGGGGAAACTGGGTCTTGTTCTGATGGGCGGGGCCATGTTCAGCAAATCTTTAATTCAATTTTTTGTCGATGGGTGGAGCTGTGTTCCCTCCCTATTATCTACCTGGGGCCAAACTATGGTGGAGGTAATGAAGATAACAGTGACCTCCTTCAAATGATCCCATGCATGTGCTGGTACACTCAGTGCCCAGCCTTGCAGCAGGCCACCACCGACCCACGCCTCTGCGGGGGACTCCTGCACACTCACAGGCCAGTCTGGGTCAGTCTCTTGTGGCGGCACTGCTCCTTTCTCCTGGGTCCTGGTGCACAAGGTTCTGTTTGTGTCCTCCAAGGGTCTATTTCACAGTCCTGTGTGTGTTCCTCAGGTTGTTTCTTATTAAAGAACACCCTGCCTAGCGGAGAAGCTGGGGAAGGGATTCACACAATTTTATACTCCAACCCACTATGTACTGAGTTAGATTTCCTTTAAATTTTCTTTATGCAGTGAATACTTACTTTTTAAAAAGAATTCTTAAATCAGTTACTATATTGTGCACAGCCAGAAATTCATAACTAAAATAGTCAACATTTTTCCTAGAAATTTACTTAGCCAGATCCACAATATTTGGGTTATTATTATTATTATTTTAATCTTCCTGGTTGCTGTCAGGTGATACTGCTTACCAATTTTTTGCCTCTATATGAGTCTTCTTTATATCAGCCTCTAAAATTAGTCTCATACCTTCTTTCTGGTTTTACCTAGAAATTACAAACTGCCTTTCTAAAACATTTTTGGTTAGTACTTGCCCCTAATATTGAAGAGATTATCTCATGTTTTATATTTTTGTTTCAGTAGGACCCCAAGCCCAGAGCCAGTTTCTGTGTTTATCATATACTGCTGCCAAAAAGAATTCTGTGGCTTGAAAAAGCAACCATTTATATGCTTGTTGCCCTGTCTATAGCTCAGTTGGTAAAGAATCCGCCTGCAACACAGGAGACCCTGATTCGATTCCAGGATTGGGAAGATCCTCTGGAGAGGGTTAGGCTACCCACTCCAGTATTCTGGCCTAGAGAATTCCATGGGCTGTGTAGTCTATGGGGTGGAAAAGACTCAGACACAACTGAGTGACTTTCAGTCAGTACATGAATTAAAATATGGGGTTTGCATACATCTGTAATCAGTTTCTGTTTGTAGATTATTTAATCCATCCATCCATTTTGCCTTCACCGGTGGCTGAGATGGTAAAGCATCTGCCTACAATGCAGGAGACCTGGGTTCAGTCCCTGGGTTGGGAAGATCTCCTGGAGAAAGAAATGGCACCCAACTCCAGTATTCTTGCCTGGAAAGTCCCATAGAAGGAGGAGCCCGGTAGGCTACAGTCTATGGGGTCGCAAAGAGTCGGACATGACTGAGCGACTTCACTTTCACTTTCACTTTACTCTATATAAGTTACCAACTTAGGCACTGAAACTGTTCTACTTTATGTGGTGTCAGTGATTCTCCCTCATGCTTTTGCTGTCTGTTGACACTTTGGTTGGGGACTGGTTGGGGACTAGTTGTTCCTGGATGATTGTCAGTTACCGGAATCTGTCAGTCACATTGCCTCAATTTTCCTACACAGGGCTTTCCTATAGGCTAGCTTGGGCTTCCTTAGTTTCTTAGTCTCCAAGAAGAGAAACCTCAATATATAAATATTTTAAAATTCTCTGTGACTATCCTATGGACTGATTCCATTGGCTAAAGTCAAGCTCAGTCATTGTGGGAAAAACTTCTTAAGTGCATAGCTACCAGGATAGAGCTCATTAATATAAACTATTTCCCACAGTGACTATATGTACCTTTTTTTTTCTCTAGGATTTTGATTACAAATCACAGCTGTCAAAGACTCCTGGAAAATAAAGGACCTGATAGTCTGGCTATAACAATTTGATAATAGATAAGCCAGAAAAAATTAATCCCAGGCCATCTTCTCTTGCAAGCTAAACTTGTTTTATATAGACATAACATATATTTAATGTATGTTTAATAATTATATACATTTAATATTATATAAATTATATATACATTTACTAGGTACATTACATGTATATGTAATTAACATATATTAAACATATTACACAAAATTGAAAATAATAATAATTAAAAGAAAGCAAACAAACATTAATGGAGATATAAATCAAACAAAACACAGTAGACTAAGGTATTAATATTATTTGTTGAGTCTGGATTCTAGAGGGAATGCTAACTCCATATTTCTCCTAATTTGCTCTCTTTCAAACCATCTTCTCTCCTTTGCAGCATGGTACTTCCCTTGATCATGTTGAGACTAAATATTTCAGTCAATAATAATTTTCAAAGGCTTCAGAGTTGTCTCCCAAGCAATATTGCAGATCTTCTCTTTAAACTGTCAATTTTATATAACTTTTTAAGAAGTATGACTTCAGTAGTTTGACTTCAAGCATAATCAAAATGAGTGATCAGATTTAAAGAACTTCTTTACATTTTATCCCATCCTTTTAATGTGTGATCAGCCTTTAACACTGATTTTCAGTGTTAACAACTAACTACTCAATCCATATCTGAAATGACAAGTACAGTAAAAATATAATGACCATAAAATAATGACCGTATATTTAAATCTCATGATGTTTGGTATGGCTGGAGGGCAGAGTATTGGGTGGGTGGACAAAGATTATAATATGGGAGAACTGGTATCATCTGCTTTAGAGTTTATCCTTTGTGACACTGTATATTATGTAGAGTTGGAAATTTTTATGAAAGATAAATCTGTGGAGGATGTATTTGCAAGATAGTAAAGTCTTCATTAAAAAGATCAAGGAATGTTTTTCTTTTATATCAGTAACATGTAATTAGTATATAAACTGAGGTAAAAGAATAGTTAAGAATCCATTCACAGTGCTGAATGATATGTATTTGGTAAGATGAAAGGGTAGGATTTATTGAGAGCTTGAATGTGGAAGAAGAGTGTAAGTTAAGTTGAAAAGCTTCTAGTTTTCTATGTTATTAATACACTGATGAATTTGTGGTGGATTTGTAGTAAGTCAGCTGAGCTAAGATGGATTCATATTTCTCAGAGCTTCCTTCCCTGGCTCCTTCTTGGTTGGCATAAGAGGTATTTTGCATAAAGTTTTGAAGGAATACATGAAGCAGTAGCTGCCTTCTTCTTCTTTTTTTTCCTGCTATTTAAACTTTTAAAAAATTTTTATTTATTTATTTTAATTGGAGGCTAATTACCTTACAATATTGTAGTGGTTTTTGCCATACATTGACATGAATCAGTCATGGGTGTACATGTGTTCCCCATCCTGAACCCCGCTCCTACATCTCTCCCCATCACTTCCCTCCGGGTCATCCCAGTGCACCAGCCCTGAGCTTCTTCTTGTGCTCAAAAACTTTGCAGTGAGTGAGTTGTGGCAGATCATGCATGTTGACATCTGTTGGCTCACCTGGTGGGCCTGGGTTAGTAGGTGGAAACGAAATAATTCCAACTCCTGCTGAAGCTCCTATGTTACCTTCTCTATGCCAGGTGTGCATTTAGCCACATGATGAAGGGTGATAGCTTCTCCTACAAGGCCACCCATCTCCCAGTTGGAGATTCAGAGATCATTAGAGAGGATACTGGGTTCTGCTGCATCCTCATGGTGCACAAGAACCATGGTGCAGTTCAGACTCAGGTTCCTGGAAACCTGGAAACATGGGTTCCAGTTAAGACTCAGGTTCCTGCTTGTCTTTGTTTTCTTCTTCATTTTACCTCCCCCCTTCTTATTGCTTGTCTTTCAGATGTCAGCCTCCGGCATCAGATAAAAACCAGCAGTCTCACATAGACTGTATGTTTCCATTATTATGTAAGGAAAAATCCTTATAATAAATTATAGATAAAACTTATGTAAATAAAGTTGCTCAGTCGTGTCTGACTCTTTGCGACCCCATGAATCGCAGCACACCAGACCGCCCTGTCCATCACAAACTCCCAGAGTTCACTCAAAACTCATGCCCATCGAGTTGGTGATGCCATCCAGCCATCTCATCCTCTGTCATCCCCTTCTCCTCCTGCTCCCAAGCCCTCCCAGCATCAGGGTCTTTTCCAATGAGTCAACTCTTCACATGAGGTGGCCAAAATATTAGAGTTTCAGCTTCAGCATCAGTCCTTCCAATGAACACCCAGGACTGATCTCCTTTAGGATGGACTGGTTGGATCTCCTTGCAGTTCAGGGGACTCTCAAGGGTCTTCTCCAACACCACAGTTCAAAAGCTTCAATTTTTCGGCGCTCAGCTTTCTTCACAGTCCAACTCTCAAATCCATACATGACCACTGGAAAAACCACAGCCTTGACTAGACGGACCTTTGCTGGCAAAGTAATGTCTTTGCTTTTTAATATGCTATCTAGGTTGGTCATAACTTTCCTTCCAGGGAGTAAGTGTCTTTTAATTTCATGGCTGCAGTCAGCATCTGCAGTGATTTTGGAGCCCAGAAAAATAAAGTCTGACACTGTTTCCACTGTCTCCCCATCTATTTCCCATGAGGTAATGGGACCAGATGCCATGATCTTAGTTTTCTGAATGTTAAGCTTTAGGCCAACTTTTCGCTCTCCTCTTTCACTTTCATCAAGAGGCTTTTTAATTTCTCTTCACTTTCTGCCATAAGGGTGGTGTAGCTTCAGTGAAATGGCAAGGTAAAAGTCCCAGTGGATTAGACCAAGTGATAAATGGGAATTTAGGAAAATGGAAATGACATGTGGAATCCTTGGAAGGATAAGAATGAAAGGAGAAAGAAAAACAATTCTTAGCTAAAGTGTATTTTGAGACCAGGGTTTTCATTTATTTGTTTATGTTCAAGATGAGATGGAATTAAAGGCAAAGCCTGAGTACATAGAGATGGTCAATGGGGGAAGAGAGAGGATGAGGATGGCTAAATCTGGTTTTAGATGCATGTCAACTTAGATCTAGGTTTTTTAATGAAACTTAGCAGGGGAAATATATACTGAGTTTTATTAAATTAATAAAAATATTAAGGATAGATGTGCTACAGATAGGTTTATAAGGATGAGAGAAAAAAACGGAGGAAAAAAATCGAGGAAGTTCATTGTAAATAAATTTATTCTTTGTAGTGGATAGAATAATGTCTCCTGAAAAGATAAGATCAAACTCTAAATCTTAGTCCCTGTGAATGTGCCCTTATTTGGAAATATGGTCTTGCATGTTATTGAGTTAACATGAAGTCACAAAGGGCTATGACATTAGAGAGTATATTTCTGAGTCTCTTTGTAGTTAGGTGTGAGCATGCTACTAATTGCAAACAGAATGAAAATGACCATGATATACATATTCCTTGAGTGTATATTTATAAGGATATTGTTTGCCTTCTACTTCCTTCCTTTCCTATAGCTTGGGATGTGAACATCATAGTGGCAGCAGCATCACCTGTTTACCTGAGGAAAACAGTATCTCCAGGGATAGGAGAGCAACAAGTTGGAAGGAAACAGGGTTCTTGTGTGACTGGTGATATAGAAGCATCTACCATGATACCAAATGCCACCATGATGTTTTCCATAAGAGACCAATAAAATTCTGCTGCATTTATGCCATTTCTTATATGATATTTTTGTGACAACAAAATGGTAACTCACTAAATAATGAACTATATAAACACTAAATTACATTTCTGGATAATATGTGAAACAATTTGTTCTGATCTCTTGAAAATTCAGGAAATTATGCTTACATTGGAAATTATTTCTAGTCAAATTTATTACTCTTTTTTTTTCCCCCAAGTAGCAGAAACACAGACAGTTGAAAGACTGGAAGTTGCAAACCTACTGAAAAGTTCATGTAGATGACTGCTTCAGACAATTTCTTAAACAAAAAGACATAGCTTCAAATTGGAGGATGGAGTTCTTGTAAGATATAAGAATCAGAGAAAGGCAAAGGGTTGTAATGATTTAAATAAGATGTGGTAGTATAGTGCTGCTGTGAAAAAGGTCAGTGTTACTCTCAAATGTACATATTGAGTAATTTCTTGTAAAGCAAGGGAGTTAGTATTTGAGAAAACAGGCTTGTTCCAAAGACATCAAAAGCTTACTATGATACATACATTATTTTTCTGTTTCAGTTCAGTTCAGTCACTCAGTTGTGTCTGACGTTTTGTGACCCCATGAAACACAGCGTGCCAGGCCTCCCTGTCCATCACAAACTCCCAGAGTTTACTCAAACTCATGTCCATCGAGTCAGTGATGCCATCAAGCCATCTCATCCTCTGTCGTCCCCTTCTCCTCCTGCCCCCAATCCCTCCCAGCATCAGGGTCTTTTCCAACGAGTCAACTCTTCGCATGAGGTGACCGGAGTATTGGAGTTTCAGCTTCAGCATCAGTCCTTCCAATGAACACCCAGGACTGATCTCCTTTAGGATGGACTGGTTGGATCTCCTTGCAGTCCAAGGGACTCAAGAGTCTTCTCCAACACCACAGTTCAAAAGCATCAATTTTTCGGTGCTCAGCTTTCTTCACAGTCCAACTCTCAGATCCATACATGACCACTGGAAAAACCATAGCCTTGACTAGATGGACGTTTGTTGGCAAAGTAATGTCTCTGCTTTTTAATATGCTGTCTAGGTTGGTCATAACTCTTTTTCCAAGGAGTAAACGTCTTTTAATTTCATGGCTGCAATCACCATCTGTTTAAGGAGACAAAATTAACCTCAGAAGAGGAATATAATTCTGAGCTTAGGATAACATACTTGCTATAGTCACAATGGGGCCATTATATATATTCAAACCCATCAAATATATTTTTACTTGCTTAAAATAACCCTTATTTCTTATTACATGTGTATATATTAATATTGAGTCAGTAAAACTTTGATTTTTAAGGAAAAATAGTATTAGTTTACTTGTGACATCAAAATTAGATACTTACTAGATGATCACCATATAATAATCAATGTGGTCAAATATGTAAATGGAATTAAGGATAAAAGATAATTTTAGTATTTTATACTATATAAAGGAAAAAATAATAGCATTACATGGAAACTGTTTAAAATGCTTATGATAAAATTAAGCATGAATACTTTTAGAGGAATTTGAATTGAACTCTAACTTAGGGCTTAGATCAGAGAAATCTTTTATAAGATTACTTGGATATATAACACATTGTGGAAGAAGACAGTTGGCTAATAATGTGTCCAACTGTCCCTCCTTCCTACACACACACACACACACACACACACACACACAGAAAGAGAGGGTACTCTTTTCCCACATCTATTAGATTTGTCATTGATCTTTCTCTTTCATGTGAAGTAAGCATTTGTTTAGATGACCTAATGCACAAAGGCAGGCAAGAAAAATCTCCCTCATCTATCTGTTCAGTCCCCCTGCTGAGAATCTGAACAAAACAACTGCTCTCTAGTTATCCTAATTTAGATTCCTTGTTAAAATATGTTGCCTCAGCTGGAAAACTGTCCAGTAATGCTTTTCTTCATTTTTAAACAAACAGTGTTTCCTGTAGTCAAGGTAGGTATATTCTCCAAGTCCAGAATCTTCTAAAGTCATAAGTGATGGCCAAAACTAATAGGGTTGGAGCAGCACTAGTTTCATTTCCCACGTGTGAAAGTGTTAGTTCAGTTGTGTCTGACCCTGTGAGACCCTGTGGACCGTGGCCTGCCAGGCTCCTTTGTCCATGGAATTCTCCAGGCAAGAAAACTGGAGAGGGTAGCCATTCCCTTCTCCAGAGGATCTTTCTGACCCTCAAATTGAGTCCAGGTCTCCTGCATTGCAGGAAGATTCTTTGTCATCTGAGCCACCAGGGAAGCCCTTCCTACATGTGCTCTGTTGGAATTTCCGTTGCTTTCAAAGAAGTTTTTTCCTTGAGCTGTTGTTATTTATTCTTTAAAGTAAATATAGTGACTTAAATTGAATGCGTCACTCACTTCACAGCCAAAATACTACCCTGTGCAGCCTAGAGAACTGTATTGTCTTTGTGCCCTTACCCAGAGGGTGGACTGGTCACATCTGGTACTAAAATGGGAAAATTGAAGCAAGCAAATTTGAGAACATCATGGGAAAAAGATGGGGAGACAATGGAAACAGTGTCAGACTTTATTTTTCTGGGCTCCAAAATCACTGCAGATGGTGACTGAAGCCATGAAATTAAAAGATGCTTACTCCTTGGAAGGAAAGCTATGACCAACCTAGATAGCATGTTAAAAAGCAAAGACATTACTTTGCCAACAAAGGTCTGTCTGGTCAAGGTTATGGTTTTTCCAGTGGTCATGCATGGATGTGAGGGTTGGACTGTGAAGAAAGCTGAGCGCCGAAAAATTGAAGCTTTTGAACTGTGGTGTTGGAGAAGACTCTTGAGAGTGCCTTGGACTGCAAGGAGATCCAACCAGTCCATCCTGAAGGAGATCAGTCCTCGGTGTTCATTGGAAGGACTGATGCTGAAGCTGAAACTCTAATACTTTGGCCATCTCATGCGAAGAGTTGACTCGTTGGAAAAGACCCTGATGCTGGGAGGGATTGAGGGCAGGAGGAGAAGGGGACGACAGAGGATGAGATGGCTGGATGGCATCACCGACTCGATGGGCATGAGTTTGAGTAAACTCCAGGAGTTTGTGATAGACAGTGAGGCCTGGCGTGCTGCGATTCATGGGGTTGCAAAGAGTCAGACACGACTGAGTGACTGAACTGAACTGAACTGGCATCTATTGCATAGGGCAGCTGGAGGGTTGCTAGAACATCAGTGAAAACTGGGAGAATTGTATAATGACTTATTTATTTATAGAGTTTATCTCACCACAACATTTCAAATACAGTGTATGGTGTTTGGAGGAAACAGAGAACATAAAATAAGATTTGACACAGTCTAGGCACTCTCCCTCAGAAGTGCCCAGTACTAGAAAATGAATTTTTTCTAGACAAGTGAGTGAGGAAGACCTTTCTATAATACCTTCACTCTTTTCTTTTGCCCAGGTGTGTTTGGATTACACATCTCTGCATTTTTTTGTTTCTTTGTTTTAAGATTTAAATGGAAACTTAGAGGACCAGATATTAACAGCAGCATCATATTCAATCTTTTCTGGCAGTTATTGTTATTGCAATCCTTTTGTGCACACTAATCTGCTTTCTCTTAATACTTCTGCATAGATAGGCCATGCAGATACTTCTAGACTCAGCACAAAAGCCAATGACACTGGAAGCTTCTAATATAATTTTCCTCCAGGGTGGATTAGATGCTCCTCACTTACCCCCATAGAATAGCATGCCTACCTCTGTCATAACAGTCCTTCCCAGGGTTGCAATTATCAATTTACGTCTCAGTCTCCATTATTGAGTTGCAGCTTTCTTTCACTTTTCTAATCTCAGAAAAATAGCACAAGTATGTGGCACCTCTGTGTCCTCAACAAATGTTTATTGAGTAATTGAATGAACTACTTATCTTACACATATTAAATTGTTGCTCCTATTGATTTGAGGGCTCATCGTTATTAAATTACTTGCAAAGTCAAGACATAGCTCCTACATTTTAGGTCAAGTTTCTTGTCATTTCAAATTATGTCCACTCAGAATCAGTTATGTTCTCCTTCACCCTCTTTCTGCTGTACCAACAGCTCTTTATGACTAGGAGTATTTTGACCCAAGACTTCAGCTGAGAGAAGTTAAGTGCATAAAGAACAACTGTTAAGAAAGCATTTGCTTTTTGTTTATCTCTTAGTGATTTTCTACAGCAACTGTTTATAAGTCTGCCCTCACTTGCTCTGTCCCATCTGTAGGAAACTGTAGGGGGGAAAGGTGCAAAATCCATTTCTGAGTTTTGTGCACTGCAGTCTGATTAGACAGCATTGAGGTGCACTTTGGCCATCACAGCAAAACCTGGGAAATGCCTTGAGAGAATTATTGGTGCAAAGGTTTTGAAGAATTAATCATCTGCCAATTTTTCTTACTTTTTCTCTTTCTGAGTCATAAGAAGATTAGAGTATAGGATTTAAAGAGTTTCTTTTTTTCTCTTAAGACTCTTCCCCCCCTCCCCAAGGTAGACTAATGGATATATTTATGTTCAACTAGCCAGAAATATCAGCTTTTCTAATAAAGAAATAATTCATTCAGCACAGAATGAACTTTGGGACAAAAAAATATTGAGGTCATTTAGAATAATCGTTTTTTTTTTAGATATATGGCAATTGAGTCTCAGAAAAAGGAAGCCATGTACTTATAATCATACTACTAATTAAAAGCTAATATAATTCTAGGTTTCTGCCTTTAAGACAATATTAGCTCCTTCCATAATTTTTTAAAAACAAAAATTCCACATTCCTTAAGAATTTTTATTTGAAAAAAATTAAGATTAGTTAATATTGTGTCCATACCATGTCAATATGAAAATTAGAAATACAGATTACTGTTTCTAACTTAAAAAGTTGGATAAACAACATATTTTTGATATTCTCAAATCTATAAAATAGGTAGAATTCAGTTTATCATTTTAATCTTTATAATAAAGTATCCTTTTTTTTAATGCAGTCAATTATGATGTATACTCAACTCTCCTTGTAATTTTCAAGTTTTATCTGATCTGCCCCACATACCCAACTTGGTTTTAATTTGCTGGTTTCATGTAAAGCATTATTCAGTGTAAACTGGAAATTACTTCTCCTTATTTAAGACATTAAAGTCTTTTTACATCAGATTGAATGTTTTGAGGCATATTCAGCGTTCTGTTGAGAGATTAAACTTAAAAAACTTAGCATCTAGAATTCTGTCACAAAATGCACATTATATTTTATACACGTTAAGCAGTGAATTAGTTTGCTAAGGCTGCCCCAGAAAAGTACTACCGGCTCAGCGGTTTAAACAGCAGAAATGTATTTCCTCACAGTTCTAGAGGCTGGAAGTCCAAGATCAAGGTGTCAGCAGGTTTGGTTTCTTCTGAGGCTGCTTCCTCGGCTTGCAGATGGCCACCTTCTGTGCCTTCACAAGGTCTCTGCCCTGTATGTATGCACCTCAAGTATCTCTTTGTGTGTCCAAATTTCCTCTTTTTTTAATAAGGACACCAGTGAGTTGGGATTAGATCCTTTCCTAAGGGGCTTCCCAGGCAGCCCTAGTAATAAAGAAGCCATCTGTCAATGCAGGAGACATTAGAGAAGTGGGTCCTATCCCTGGGTTGGGAAGATTCCTTGGAGGTCATGGCAACCCATTCCAGTATTCCTGCCTGGAGAATCCCCATGGACAGAGGAGCCTGGCAGGCTACAGTTTGTAGGATTGCAAACAATTGGAAACAACTGAAGCAACTTGGCATGCACATACCCATCCTGAAGGCCTCCTTTTAATGTAATCACCCATTTAAATGCTTTGTCTCCAAATCCAGTCACATTTTGTGCTACAGGGGGTTAGGGCTTCAACATACTTTTGGAGGGGACCCAACTCAGCCCATAATAGGCAGCACATATTTTAAACATCTTATAAAATAGGTTCTTCTGTGTTAAGAGGCGACAATACTACAGAAAGTATGCTGGTTTAAGAGTTAATATTTCTGGGGATTAGACCTATATTTCTCTCTACTCCCCTACAAGGCAAAATCTTCCTATTCTTTAATAATCTCAACAGAAAAATGAAAAGGTGTGTCCAAAAGATTCTTATGGTCCACTCACTAAAGTTCAATGATCCGTGAAATTTTTAAGTATGTAAAAATTCATTTTGATTTCGTACTACCTCTATAATATGAAATAATGAAGTTCCAATTTTTCAAGTTTCCTAGACTATCTTTTAAAAAAAGAATGTAACTCTTTCCACTTTGTTGCCTTCAAAGTTTTGCTATCAGGCCTGTGTTAAAAATGCAAAATGAATTTTTAACAGAGCATTGACACTTGCATTGTTAATGTGCCTCCAGGCATGTAATTAGCTGAGAAGTTTAATCTTTTATATTCCAAAGTTTGATCAGAATGCATAAGCTCAGAAAGCTATAAAGTATTGACCAGTATCTTTGATAAAAAAAGAGAAAGTTCTAAGCAAATACTTGAAGATACTTTCTGTAAAGTCAAATGTTTCTTGTTGCTTCTCAATAAGTACATTAAATTTAATATGAAGATTTTTTTCTTTTTATATATTAACCAATAGAAAAATGTCTACTATGTTCCTACTTTAGATTTTTGATAGATTTATCTTGCTTGGGAATACTTAAAAAGAGTCATGTGTAACTTTCTGATAAATGAATGATTTATTCTTTGAATGATTCATCTTTAACAAAGCATATCACCCAATTAAGAAAAATGAAAGTCTGCTAGGTGAATATATAAAATGAAATTATAATATAGCTTATTTAAATAAATTAATGTTTCCCATTTATTTATGCTGAGTAAATATGAACACACAGTTATTTCTGTAGCATTCAACCTGATGTTAGAACATGACATTTATTTGATATGAGATTAAGAGATGACATAAGGATTGCACTGGAAACTGGTAGTTTGGTTGAGTAAAGAAAAAGGAAATTTCTATATGAATCAAAGACATATCCAAATTGGAAAGAATTAGTGAATTAACCACATCAGTCTGGAGGTACTTTTATTCCTTTTGAAATGCATGTATGGGTATATACTCAAATTGTTCAAAAGTTGTCTCTTTAATTACTTTTATATCCACTTCTTGTTCAACAGAGAGTAGATGGTAGGTAAATCTTGTTAATTAAAAGCTATACGGGCCTCAGAAGAAAATCAGATTTATACAGTGCTTCTCCTTTAGGGGAAATGTGAGATTAGTTCTGGTGTGATTATGTGGTAGTCAGGTAGGAGAGGCTAACATTTGGAATAAGGGTAATGCAGACCATTAGATCAAGGAAACATATTGTTACAATATAAAGTAAATATTGGTGAGAGAAGAAGGAAAAGATAATTCTTTTTTGGAAATAGCCAGTTCTGTGACTGAGATAACCCTGATGTCAGTATTTTAAAAATACATTTTAATGACAGCTGATTTGTACCATGTTCTACTCAGAAAGAAGCTATCCATGGAATAAAGAGATATTACAATTAATCACTTTACAAAAGAAATCTTTGAATCCAGTTGAAAACAGAGATGAACAAAGGTTATCTGACCTGTTTCTGTGCTCCCATAATATTTTGTACATACCATTAAGATGATGAAGTTCATTACATTCTATTTCATATTTATCTATGTATAATAGATATATCATCTCATAGGTATAATCATCTCATTCACTACTTTGTAAGTTTTCTGAGCTCTGACTTTATTTCAGTTTTACTTGTACTAATTGCACCATTCATTCTTCCAACGAATATTTATTACATTTTCACTGTGTCAATTATGGGACTATACACAAGGTAATCAAATGGAGATGCACCATTTCCAACATCACTGAACACTCTGATCTTACAGCCCATGTACACACACACACACACACACACACACACACACACTCACTCACTATACAACAATACTAACAATACTTAGTGGACTTAAAAAGAGCAAAAGTGTTGGAGAATGTGTGCAGAGATCATTCTGGAAGTCAAATAAGAATATCTAGTTATAGAGATCTTCATATGAGATTTGAAAGATGGATTGGATTTTATGTTGTGGACAGTAGAGGACAATCACTTGTAAAGCACACAATTTGTGAGAATCACCTACGTTTGGGAGTTCCAGAAAATGTATTACTTTAAAGCCTGAAGTAAAATAAATAAATAAATAAAGCCTGAAGTTTGAGTTCTGGGGTATGCATTTCAGGAAGGGTGATTTATGACAGGCAGAATGACATCAGGAAGGGGGAGGGACATAAAGAAGAAAAAAGATATAGGCGATGGGATTTATAGGTAGAAAAAGGAGCATTCACATATAAGAATATTGTTTCATGACAGAGTGTTTGCACTTTATACTGCAGAGGAGAAGGCTCATTAAAGAAATTTAGCAGTGGAGTGACAGTCAAGATTGTATATCAGTAAGATTTTTTGGCAAATAAAAGATGCTTGGGAAAATAATGAGGTGAAGAAGTATAACACTTGAAAGTCACAGAAGTTATTTTAGAAATATCTGAAAATGATTAGAAAGTCAATGATTCAAAAACAACAGGGAACAGCAGCATCATTTAAGGTTATCCTTTAACCATACCAACTCAGAAGTCTATTCCAGAATTTTAAGTTAAATTAACTGGAAATAAGACTTGAGTATCACATTTTAGTAAGCATTGCCAGGTTCCTCTTATCTAGGTGGTGGCTGAAACGTGGTGTTACAGTAGTTCTCAGTGTTGCTTGAGTGGATCACATTATGGATAAAGGAAAACGGGAACTGGATTTGAAATCTGGCTCCTTACTGAGATTATTGATGACAACAATACACAAGTGTATCTGTGTGCATAGGCATTTGTGTCTGTGAAGTTGCATTACTTCCAAACATTAAAAAGACTATCCTAATTAATCTGCCCAGAATCCAACGATAAATTCAGGTAAATTATTTTTGTAGATAGGTGACATATTCCAGGTAGAAGAGAAGTAAGTAAGAGGAAGAGGAGAAACCTAAATTAATCCACATGATTCCTAGGGTCATTGTAGTTTCTTCTGCACTTCACTGTAGTTCACAGCCTATTTAGGAGACACTAGTCAAAATCTTGTTAGTCCTGATTCCCATAAATAAAATGATAGTTTAGACATGTGGTTCTCAATTAAGGGTAGTTTTGTCCCCAAGGGCACACATTTGACCTTGTGCTTCGGTTATCACAACTTCGGGCTTGGGAGTGCTACTGAAATCCGATGAGTACAGATCAGGAATGTTGCTAAAAACCTACAGTGTGTGGGATACACCCCCCATCCCCACTCCCAGTAACAAAAAAGATCTGAACCAAAATGTTAGTAGTGCCAAGTTTGAGAAGAGCTGGTTCAAATTAAGTACACTCTAAGGTTCATTCCAGGCTTCTCAGGTGGCTCAGTGCAGGAGCCAATGCAGGAGACAGAAGAAATGCTAGTTTGATCCCTGGGTTGGGAAGATCCCCTGGAGGAGGGCATGGCAACCCACTCCAGTAATATAGCCTGGAGCATCCCATGGACAGAGGAATCTATCAGGCTACAGTCCATAGGGTCGCAAAGAGTCAGACACAACTGAAGTGACTTAGTGTGCATGTATGTAAGGTTCATTCCAGCTCTAAAATTCAATGACTCTCAAACTACTAAAGCACCTGATGCAGCAAACAGGACACATTTGAGAAAGTGTCAGTGTTATAAGTCTTGAATTTCTCTTTTGTCTAAATACTGTCAAAAGCTGGAACCTCTTAGTTTATGTCTATCATGATATCTCTTTGACTCAATGTTTGTGTTAGTTCAATTTTGGGGGGCTTTATCATCTGTTAAATAGTAAAAAGGACATCAAGATTCACTGATGTCCTCCAGTATGTCAGGCATTTTCACTATGCTGACTCATTTGATCCTTAAAACAGTGAATTAAAACAGACATTATTTAGGGTGCTTCCATGAAAAAAAATACAAATGAACTTATTTATAAAACAGAAATAGACACAGAGACATAAAGAATGAACCTATGGTTACCAGAAGGGTAAGAGTAGGGAATGGAGGGATAGTTAGGGAATGGAGGGATAGTTGGGGAGTTTGGGATTGGCATGTACACACTGCTACATTTAAAATAGGGCTTCCTGGTGGTGCTAGTGTCAAAGAATCCATCTGCTAATGCAGGAGACATAAAAAATGGATTTGATCCCTGGATCAGGAAGATCTCCTGAAGGAGGAAATGGCACTCCACTCCTGTATTATTTCTGGGAGAATCCTGTGGACAGAGGAGCCTGGGGGACTATATCCCATGGGGTCACAAAGAGTCAGACATGACTGAATATCTGAACACAACCAACAGGGACCTACTATATAGCACAGGGAAATCTGCTCATCATAATATAACAACTGAATTGGGAAAAGAATGTGAAAAAGAATAGCTACATGTATAGGTATAACTGAATCATTTTGTTGTATGCCCAAAGCTAATACAGCATTGTTAATCAATTACACTTCAATAAAAAATGAAAAGTTGAAAAAAATATACATTATTAACACCACTACCCATCTTGTATATAATTAGATAGTCCCATAATATTGGACTTAGATATAATGGTTTGATTTTCCTCCATAAAGAAATGAGTTGATTATTTTTATCTATGTATCTTTTAATAGATGAGTCCAGTTAAGCAGTTTGAGCATCAACTCACACTATGTAGGGCCCCCACTTGGTGGTCAAATTTTCAGGGAGAAAGGCAGATCAGCATATGAGTCACAGGACTCAGCAGGAACATTTCAGAGAAGCAGAGAAAGCTAAAGTGCTTGTCATTTTCATGATACATCATCAGTAAAAATAATGTAAACTGTGAACTTCGAGATATTCAAGTAGGATTTAGAAAAGGTAGAGGAATCAGAGATCAAATTTCCAGGGATCATGAAAAAGCAAGAGAGTTCCAGAAAAACACTTATTTCTGCTTTATTGACTATGCCAAAGACTTTGACTGTGTGGATCATCACAAACTGTTGAAAATTCTTAAAGAGGTCGGAATACCAGACCACCTGACCTGCCTCTTGAGAAACCTGTATGCAGGTCAGGAAGCAACAGTTAGAACTGGACATGAAATAACAGACTGGTTCCAAATAGGAAAAAGAATACGTCAAGGTTGTATATTGTCACCCTACTTATTTAACTTATATGCAGAGTACATCATGAGAAACGCTGGGCTGGAAAAGCACAAGCTGGAATCAAGATTGCCAGGAGAAATATCAATAACCTCAGATATGCAGATGACACCACCCTTATGGCAGAAAGTGAAGAAGAACTAAAGAGCCTCTTGATGAAAGTGAAAGAGGAGAGTGAAAATGTTGGCTTAAAACTCAACATTCAGAAAACTAAGATCATGGTATCCGGTTCCATCACTTCATGGCAAATAGATGTGGAGACAGTGGAAACAGTGTCAGACTTTATTTTTTGAGCTCCAAAATCCCTGCAGATGGTGACTGCAGCCATGAAATTAAAAGACACTTACTCCTTGGAAAAAGAGTTATGACCAACCTAGATAGCATATTAAAAAGCAGTGACATTACTTTGCCAACAAAGGTCCATCTAGTCAAGGCTATGGTTTTTCCAGTAGTCATATATGGATGTGAGAGTTGGACTGTAAAGAAAGCTGAGCACGGAAGAATTGATGCTTTTGAACTGTGGTGTTGGGGAAGACTCTTGAGAGTCCCTTGGACTGCAAGGAGACCCAACCAGTCCATCCTAAAGGAGATCCATCCTGTGTGTTCATTGGAATGACTGATGCTGAAGCTGAAACTCCAATACTTTGGCCACCTCATGAGAAGAGTTGACTCATTGGAAAAAGCCTTGATGCTGGGAGGGCTTGGGGGCAGGAGGAGAAGAGGACAACAGAGGATGAGATGGTTGGATGGCATCACCAATGTGATGGGTGTGAGTTTGAGTAGGCTCCGGGAGTTGGTGATGCACAGGGGAGCCTGGCATGCTGCAGTCCATGGGGTCACAAAGTGTCAGACACGACTGAGCGACTGAACTGAACTGAGTGGAATTGAATAAGAAAAAAGGAGGTTGAATTGAGGTAGAGATATATACTTAAACTTGAGTGTGTCTTATATTTATGAACCTCATAATACTTCAAAATAACCCCTCTGGGAAAAGACCAATCCAAAGAAGCCAGGATTTCTAGAGATTTTCTAGTCTTCTGCTAGATATAACTGGTGGTTATCTGTCCATATAGGTGTGTTGAAAGCCATATTATGCATGGATTCAAAATAGAAACAAACAAAAAAAAAGCATAAGAAGATTGCATTTTTACAGCAAATTCAACAGCTTTTGACTCTAGTTGCTATTGCTTACCTTATGGAAAGAAAGCATGGTGTTTTGGCTGTTTTCTCTCTCCCTTCCTCCTCACCCAGCTGGAACCTCAGCTGTGACTTTGAAATGTAACTTTATTTGGAAGAAGAATTTTGCAGATGTAATTAGTTAAGGTTCTTGAGATGATATCATACTAAAATTAGGGTGAACCCTAAATCAAATGAGTGGTGTCCTTATAAAATAGAAGAGGACCCAAGCATCCAGAGAAGAAGAATATTTTAAGGTGGAGGTAGGCAGACACTGGAATTATGCTACTAGAAGCCAAATAACACTTGGGGCCACCAGAAGGTGAAGAGGCAAGTAAAGATTGTTCCCTAGAATCTTCTGAAGGACCACTGTGTTTCTGACTCCTGGACTTCAGACTTTATCTTACAGGGCTATGAGAGAATAAAGTTTTGCTGTTTTAGACCACCCAGCTTGTGACATGCAGTATGGAAGCCTAAGAAGACTAGTACAGATTTTGGCACTTATAAGTCAAAGTGTTAGTTGTTCAGTTGTATCTGACTCTTTATGATCCCATGACTGTATACTGCTAGGCTCCTCTGTCCAATAATTCTCCAGGCAAGATATTGGAGTGGGTCGCCATTCCCTTCTCCAGAGGATCTTCCTGATCCCGGGATTGAACTCAGGTCTCCCACATTGAAGGGAGATTCTTTATCAAATGTTTGAAATGTAGAAGTTTCTTTGAACTTGTGTAGTGAGTGGAGACCACACATATTGAAGCTCATGGTAGAAATTTGTGTTATAAAGGAGCAAAAAATATCTATTGGCTGAATTGTCTATTATTGTTGGGCAGAAAGTAGAAATTGTTTATTGTTAGCAATAAACTTGCATATTTATCTGAGAACATTTGCAAGCAAAGTGTTAAAGGTGTAGTCTGGCTTCTCTTTGCTGTTATCATAAAGCATGAGAAAAAAAGATAACTCAAATAAGAAACTCTTAAGCAAAACAGAACCAGAATTTGATATTTTGGGAAATCATCAGCCTATCTTTTTATCAAAAGATGCTCAGTCATGCTCTGGAGAGAATGACAAGAATGAGGAGGATGATCTTGTTGCTGGTGATATTAGGTATGTGACTTATGGATCCAATAAATCATTAGCAGAAGCCAGAAATAGAGGTGAAGTTGCCCAGGAAGGATGTGTGGAGAACGCTTTTGTCTAAAGACATGGATTCCCCTTGAGATACATGGGCAATGGACAAGGTTCTTCAGAATGTCCAGTCAGCAGAAACACTGTAAACAGATAATACTCAGAGTCACTTATACTTGATTTAGATGATGTGATTTGGAACATTTTCAGTTAAGAACATTTAGATGAGATTTGCTTTCAGAGTGTTTTTGCTGAAATGAGTTGAGACTTCAGAATGGTGGGGCAAAATTCATGTGTTTTGTATGTAGAATAAATGTGAATTTTGGAGAACAGAGAATGGACTACAGTCCAAATCCATGCCCAACCACCCAGTTTGCAGTAGTTGATAATGGCAATTGGTTGATAGAAGGACAGAGAAAAATACCTCAGAGAGATTTTCTGAGTTTATGCATCTTTTGGTATCCCACACCATATACATTTTTTGGTAATATTATTCACCATTCCTTATCCATTCCCAAACAGGAAACATTATTCTCAACCAAAAATTTAGAATTTAGATTAGCTTTTAGGCTGGTATGTGGTGGAAGTATGGTATGCCTTAGTGAAGATTAGACATAGTGCCACCTTGTTATAGATAGTCAAAATTCAATTCTGGCTTCCAAGATAGTATAAGCAACATCTAGAGTGTAGTTAAGCACATTAAGTTATGCAGAACCAAGCTTTTGAATATTTCAGTATTAGCTGAAACTTTAAAAAAATCATAGTTTACTCAAGACCCACAAAGTCTAGTTCAAGATACATTATGCCTAATAATAGGTACATATTATTTATTATTATTTATGTCCACTTCTTCACCTCAAATAACTTGAAATATTTCTAAATTCTTAGCTTAAAATAATCCCTCGTTGGTTGCTTTTGTAGATACCCACTTGGTTCTCAGAAAGACTGGACAAATAATTGAACACTTAGTATTCCTGATGAGTGATACTAAATAAATAATCATCTACTCTTCCTTGAAGGTACAGTCTCTTAAACTGTCTTTCATATGTTTAAAGCAACAAATACATACAGATATTTTTCCTTTAAAATTGCTTTCTTTCTGCTTTCCCTAGCAGTCAACGGAGGTTTAAAAATACTCCTTTCTTAGTTCATACAGAACAATTACAGGCTGTTCTGGGACAGAAAACAAATAGTGAAATACATGTGAAAAGAGCTCCAAAGCACAGAAGGAGCTAATATAAAGAAAACCATAAAAGCAAGAATATATTGTATAAACAGAACTGTGAATAATAACCCTGAGTACCCTGAGAATAGAGTTCACTTCTTTATTCCGTCAAGAACTTTCAGTGTCACTGAAAATCAGGAGATCCTCAGGCTAGCTTTGTGTATGTCTTAAATCCAGCAATAAAATGGAAGGTCACTTATTGACATAGAAGCTCTTTATTTTTCTTTAATTTGACAATAAAGAGCAGGTATTTAGATAAATTATGTAATGGACAACTGACTAATATATCTCAACATTTTATTTTCAAATCATTGTTTGAGATAAATTATATTCAAATATAAAACCCAATATGGATAGAAACAAAATATAAACTGAATTATGAATATTATCATATATATTTAGTCCTTTATTCCAGATGTTAAAATGTGTCTCTTCAAAAAGATTTTTCTTTGCTCTTAACTCATGCTAACTCTCACTGCCTGGGGGTATTTTAATAATTTACCTTCATAGAGAAGGTGAAAGTTTCGTATTACCAATATACACCTCTTTCTGGACAGCTTGAGAAATATAGCAATTATAATATTCGACTACTTGTCCAATTCTGGTACATTTAATAGTATTCTACTGAAGATAGAGTAATGTGTAAATACAATCTCAAGTGAAAGAGATAGATAAATAGACAGATAGATAAACAGATAGACAGATATCCATATGCTTATGTCTTGGGAGCAGGAAAATTAGAGTTGGTATTATTTAAGGTAACTATGGGACTTCCTCATAGCTCGGATGGTAAAGAATCTGCCTGCAATGCAGGAGACTTGGATTTGATCCCTGGGTTGGGACGATCCTCTGGACAAGGGAAGTGCAATCCGCTCCAGTATCTCACCTGGAGAATCCCATGGACAGAGGAGCCTGGTGGGCTATAGGCCATGGGGGTCACAAAGAGTCAGACATGACTGGATGACTAACTACTACTACTAAAGTAATTATAAATGTAAAGAAGAGAGATGAATATTTCTAATTTAATTATTCCTCTTAAAGCCTTCTTTGAAATTAAAATGGAATTAATTGAAATTTAAATGAAATTAAAAAGACGCTTGCTCCTTGGAAGAAAAGCTATGACAAACCAAGAAGGAATATTTAAAAAGCAGAGACATCACTTTGCTAACCAAGGTCCATCTGGTCAAAGCTATGGTTTTTTCCAGAAGCCATGTATGAATGTGAGAGTTGAACCATAAAGAAGGCTGAGCACCGAAGAACTGATGCTTTTGAACTGTGGTGTTCGAGAAGATTTGAGAGTCCCTTGGACTGCAAGGAGACCAAACTAATGGAAATCAGTCCTGAATATTCATTGGAAGGACTGATACTGAAGCTGAAGCTTCAATGCTTTGACCACCTGATGCAAAGAACTGACTCAATGGAAAAGACACTGATGTTAGGAAAGACTGAAGGCAGGAGGAGAAGGGGACAATAGAGGATGAGATATTTGGGCTTCCCTGATAGGTCAGATGGTAAAGAATCTCCTTGAAATGCGAGAACCCTGGGTTTGATCCCTGGGTCAGGAAAATGCCCTGGAGAAGGGAATGGCTACCCACTCCAGTATTCTTGCCTGTAGAATTCCATGGCCATAGGAACCTAGTGGGCTACAGTCCATGGGTTAGACGATTTTTACATCACTTTCCATTTAGTTGTTTGCCAAAATTGGAAAGTTATATGACTTAACAATCATATATATATTTTTGTCCACCTGATCTTGAGCATGGGGTATGCTTAAAATGACTTGTGTCTCTAAAATTGACCTGGAATGCTATACTCCAATCATAAAAAAATTCAAAATATTTATAAACTCAACATTCTCCCCAACATAAAAAAATTCACAATATTTATAAACTCAACATTCTCCCTGCAAATGGTTTTCAGTAAATAAAATACTTTATAAATTTAAGTACATAATTACCCTTAGTACTATCTAATGTTCTATCAACTACTTTAGTTGAAATTTAATTACATAATATTCAAAAGACCTTAGAATAATTTTGCTGCCCAAGTCAGAAAAATATTCAATATGGAGTCCACTGATAAAATTCATCCTACATTATTTAGAGGTGTACTTGTTCTGCAATTTTTTTCAGCAACAGGAAATCACAGACTAAGATAATTAGTTGGTGGTTTAGGCTTTGATCTAAATACAACATAGGACATATCTACAATGAAAAATTACTAATAGATTATAAAATAAAATTTAAAAAATAAAAAGAAAAGAAAGTTTATATGCTAGCAATAACACATTAAGCAATTTGATAGAGAAATCAGTAAGTTAGATCTATTTTAGATTAGGTGGATACAAACAATAATGCGTATGAATGTATGTACATACATGTTGATAAAAATATATTGAGGCTTTTTCTTTTATCAGGGAGTTTGAGGGTTCAATGGGAAATTCATTGAGTGAACAACATTGGTTTGAACTGCCCAGGTCCACTTATATTTTCAGTAGTAAATACTGCAGTACTACATGATCCAGAGTTGGTTGTATCCTCAGTTGATGAACTGCAGATGCAGAGGAACCGAGGGTATGCAAGACTGAATATAAACTATATAAGGATTTTTGAGTGTGGGAAGGGTTAAGAGTGAACTGTATTTACAAACATGCCAAACTTTGAGTAGTATAAGCCCATTTCATTCATGAAGTATCTTTAGCATTGTTAATATAAATAAACAGTTTGAGCAAAAGGCATATGAATGTCTAATGATGAGGTTAAAGTTCACACACACACACACACACACACACACACATAAATAAACATATCTATGAATAAGCATACATTTTTCCTTTGTGCTGTACTTTTATTACAAAAGTAATTAAGTATTGGCAATTATACATTTAAATTGAATTTATACCTATGAATAAATATTAAAATAATTTAATATATTATCTTTCATAGAAAAATTATATCAGATTGTTTTTTGGTAAGCCTTCTGTTTATACTATCTGCAGTGAACTTAGCAATAATCAGAAAGGGATTTACACATTTCCTAATTAGGAACATGGTCCTTTGAACATGAAAAACATCAAAGTTTTCAGAATCATACTGAAAATAATATGTAAATGTTTACTGAAAATTTAAGTAAGAGAGATTTGATTATGTGATATTCTATTCAATATATTCCTGCTAGAATGTGGTATTATTATTATTATTTTTTACTTTTTATTTATTTTTATTTATTTTTTTCCATTTATTTTTATTAGTTGGAGGCTAATTAATTTACAGTATTGTAGTGGTTTTTGCCGTACATTGACATGAATCAGCCATGGATTTACATGTGTTCCCCATCCCAATCCCCTCTCCCACCTCCCTCTCCATCCCATCCACCCATGTGTGGTATTAAACTACACATGCTGAAAAATGTTTGCTTTTAGGGCAGAAAAAGAGAAAAGGATATAGTGTTTTATACCTGTATCTGAGCAAGAGAGCAATATAAATAGGTTTTTAAGGAAACTGATTGTGGTCTAGGGGTCTGGAGAAAAAAATTTATAGTGATTTCTGGAAAAAAAATGAATAAAATGCATGTGGGTGAAAAATTTTGGATCCTACTGGGGGTCATCCAAAATGTATAAACAACAGATGACTGGCAGACAGGTAGCTTTCTTTCACAAATGGAGAGGACTGTAGTTGTATAAAGGAAATAAAATGTTTCTCCTTTTTCTTTCTATAAAGCAGACTTGCCTCTAAATTTGGCCTTGAGAGGGGTTATGCAACAGCACTCAATGCAAGAATTAGGAAAACATTTATTTTTCAGAGGAAAATCTCTCAGCAGGAAGCAACACACCATTGTTAGGGAATTTCTCAACTAAGAGTGAGGCTAGACAGTTCAAGTTAACTTTGTTTGAAGTCTTAGCCTGTCATTCCCCCCAATGAATGGATAACTTGCTTGGAATTACAGAAATAGATATGCTGCCACTTCCTTTCTAAGCTGAATGCTAATGTATTCTGCCTGCTGGAGCAACATTCAACACTGTCCACAAAATGAGCTATCAACCTATTTCAAAAACAGTTTGAAATCTACTCTGAATACTACTCTACAAAATATAAATGCAAAATCATATGGCTGCCAGGAACTTCTGAAGGTCATCTAACACTCCAGCTTTCACATATTCTAAACAGACATGAACATGTTGCATTCTTCATTAGTTTATTCAACAGCATTAACAAATAAAATGCATCCCTATTGCAAATTTCTTTTGTCCATTGAGTCAGAGAAAATGATACAGTTGATAAGTAATTTTAAAATATTTTTGCCTAATGTGATAAATGCCAATTTTGAAATACTACAATGTGAAACTCCTTTGGAAAGAAACTTAAGGAAACTTAATTCTACCTGGGAATTGAAGAAAGTTTCATAAATATGTTAGCTGAATCTTGGCAGATGTTATCACTTACTGGGAAAAGGGAGATTTTCCAAAAGTAGCAATATATGTATAATCTTGTTTCATTTTCATTTAATAGTAATGTCATGGAGGAATCCATTCTACTCTGAAATACAGAAGCTTGATTTTTAATGGGACATTCCTTGGACCCTAGCTCTATGACTACCCCTGTGCAGCTGAACATAACATCATAGACTTCTCTGATCCATTATTTCTATCATTTCCATCATGACCAAGACCATTATTTCATATTTTTTGTCCTCTACCATTTCTCCTTTTCTTTGACACTTCCTGCACAATCCACATTACCAACTTCACTTTCTATTTCATAAATAAAATAGTAGCAATCATAACAGATTAATTTATACAGTTACATCAAATCACTCCCACTTCTGCTTGCATACACTCCACCCTTTTCCCCTCTTCTAAATATATTAGCCATGCATGTTTTCAGCTACAGCCAATCCTAATAGCTATTCACAAGGTTCAGTTCAGTTCACTCAGTTAGTCCTGTCTGACTCTTTGTGACCCCATGAATCACAGCAAGCCATGCCTCCCAGTCCGTCACAAACTCCTGGAGTTTACTCAAACTCATGTCCATCGAGTCGGTGATGCCATCCAGCCATCTCATCCTCTGTCGTCCTCTGCTCCTCCTGCCTCCAATCCCTTCCAGCATCAGGGTCTCCTCCAGTGAGTCAACTCTTCACATGAGGTGGCCAAAGTACTGGAGTTTCAGCTTTAACATCAGTCCATCCAATGAACACCCAGGACTGATCTCCTTTAGGATGGACTGGTTGGATCTCCTTGCAGTCCAAGGGACTCTCAAAAGTCTTCTCCAACACCACAGTTCAAAAGTATCAATTCTTCGGTGCTCACCTTTCTTCACAGTCCAACTCTCAACATCCATACATGACCACTGGAAAACCCATAACCTTGACCAGACAGACCTTTGTTGGCAAAGTAATGTCTCTGCTTTTTGATATGCTGTCTAGGTTGGTCATAGCTTTCCATCCAAGGAGTAAGCATCTTTTAATTTCATGGGTGCAATCACCATCTGCAGTGATTTTGGAGACCAAAAAAATAAAGTCTGCCACTGTTTCCACTGTTTCCCCATCTATTTCCCATGAAGTGATGGGACCCGATGACATGATCTTAGTTTTCTGAATGTTGAGCTTTAAGCCAACTTTTTCGCTCTCCTCTTTCACTTTCATCAATAGGATTTTAGGTCCTCTTCACTTTCTGCCATAAGGGTGGTGTCATCTGCATATCTGAGGTTATTGATATTTCTCCCCAAAATCTTGATTCCGGTTTGTGCTTCATCCAGCCCAGCGTTTCTCATGATCTCCATATAAGTTAAATAAGCAGGGTGACAATGTACAGCCTTGACATACTCCTTTTCCTATTTGGAACCAGTCTGTTGTCCCATGTCCAGTTCTAACTGCTGCTTCCTGACCTGCATACAAGGTTTCTCAAGAGGCAGGTCAGGTGGCTGGTATTCCCATCTCTTTCAGAATTTTTCACAGTTTATTGTGACCTACACAGTCAAAGGTTTGGCATAGTCAATAAATCAGAAATAGACGTTTTTCTGGAACTCTCTTGACTTTTTGATGATCTAGCGGATGTTGGCAATTTGATCTCTAGCTCCTCTGCCTTTTCTAAAACCCGCTTGAACATCTGGAAGTTCTCGGTTCACGTATTGCTGAAGCTTGGCTTGGAGAATTTTGAGCATTACTTTACTAGCGTGTAGGATGAGTGCAATTGTGCGGTAGTTTGAGCATTCTTTGGGATTGCCTTTCTTAGGGACTGGAATGAAAACTGACCTTTTCCAGTCTGGTGGCCACTGCTAGGTTTTCCAAATTTGCTGGCATATTGAGTGCAGCACTTTCACAGCATCATCTTTCAGGATTTGAAATAGCTCAACTGGAATTCCATCACATCCACTAGCTTTGATTGTATTGATGCTTTCTAAGGCCCACTCGACTTAACATTCCAGAATGTCTGGCTCTAGGTGTGTAATCACACCATCGTGATTATCTGGGTGGTGAAGATCTTTTTGTACAGTTATTCTGTGTATTCTTGTCACCTCTTCTTAATATCTTCTGCTTCTGTTAGGTCCATACAATTTCTGTCCTTTATCAAACCCATCTTTGCATGGAATATTCCCTTGGTATCTCTAATTTTCTTGAAGAGATCTCTAGTCTTTCCCATTCTACTGTTTTCCTCTATTTCTTTGCATTGATCGCTAAGGAAGGCTTTCTTATCTCTCCTTGCTATTCTTTGGAACTCTGCATTCAAAGGGAGTATCTTTCCTTTTCTCCTTTGCTTTTCACTTCTCTTCTTTTCACAGCTATTTGTAAGGCCTCCTCAGACAAACATTTTGCCTTTTTGCATTTCTTTTCCATGGGGATGGTTTCGATCTCTGTCTCCTGTACACTGTCACGAACCTCCATCCATAGTTCATCAGGCTCTCTGTCTATCAGATCTAGTCCCTTAAATCTATTTCTCACTTTCACTGTATAGTCATAAGGGATTTGATTTAGGTCATATCTGAATGATCTAGTGGTTTTCCCTACTTTCTTCAGTTTAAGTCTGAATTTGGCAATACAGAGTTCATGATCTGAGCCACAGTCAGCTCCCAGTCTAGTTTTTGCTGACTGTATAGAGCTTCTCCATCTTTGGCTGAGAAGAATATAATCAATCTGATTCCTGTGTTGACCATCTGGTGATGTCCATGTGTAGAGTCTTCTCTTGTGTTGTTGGAAGAGGGTGTTTGCTATGACCAGTGCGTTCTCTTGGCAAAACTCTATTAGCCTTTGTGCTGCTTCATTCTGTACTCCAAGGCCAAATTTGCCTGTTACTCCAGGTGTTTCTTGACTTCCTAGTCCCCCCAAATGAAAAGGACATCTTTTTTTGGGTATTAGTTCTAAAAGGTTTTGTAGGTCTTCATAGAACTGTTCCAGTCCCCCCAAATGAAAAGGACATCTTTTGCATTCCAGTCCCCTATAATGAAAAGGACATCTTTTTTGAATGTTAGTTCTAAAAGGTTTTGTAGGTCTTCATAGAACTGTTCAACTTCAGCTTCTTCAGCATACTGGTTGTGGCATAGGCTTGGATTACCATGATATTGAATGGTTTGCCTTGGAAACAAACAAAGATCATTCTGTCATTTTTGAGATTGCAACCAAGTACTGCATTTTAGACTCTTCTGTTGACCATGATGGCTACTCCATTTCTTCTAAGGGATTCCTGCCTACGGTAGTCAATATAATGGTCGACTGAGTTAAATTCACCCATTCCACTCCATTTTGGTTCGCTGATTCCTAGAATGTCGACATTCAATCTTGCTATCTCCTATTTGACCACTTCCAATTTGCCTTGATTCATGGACCTAACATCCCAGATGCATATGCAATATTGCTCTTTACAGCATCGGACCTTGCTTCTATCACCAGTCACATCCACAACTGGGTATTGTTTTTGCTTTGGCTCCATCCCTTCATTCTTTCTGGAGTTATTTCTCCACTGATCTCCAGTAGCATATTGGGCACCTACTGACCTGGGGAGTTCCTCTTTCAGTATCCTATCATTTTGCCTTTTCATATTGTTCATCGGGTTCTCAAGGCAAGAATACTGAAGTGGTTTGCCATTCCCTTCTCCAGTGGACCACATTCTGTCAGACCTCTGCACCATGACCGTCTGGGGTGGCCCCACATGGCATGGCTTAGTTTCATTGAGCTAGACAAGACTGCGGTCCATTAGATCAGTTTGGCTAGTTTTCTGTGATTATGGTTTCAGTGTTTCTGCCCTGTGATGCCCTCTCACAACACCTACTGTCTTATTGGGTTTCTCTTACCTTGGAGAAGGTTACTTTCATACTAATTGCTCAAGGACTTTTCTCAAGATGCTTTCCCCGTTTCCTTGTCTTACATCATTATTTCTTTCTTTACTCTATCATTTCTTTTAGAATACAGATATAATTTGACCTGACTTCCCAGGTGGCAATACTAGTGAAGAACCCACCAGCCAATGCATAGACATAAGAGATGTGGGTTAGATCCCTGGGTTGGGAAGATACCCTGGAGGAGGGCATGGCAACCCATTCCAGTATTCTTGCCTGGAGAATCCCATGGATAGAGGAGCCTGGTGGGCTACGGTCCATGGAGTTGCAAAGTCGGACACGACTGAAGCAACTTAATAGGCACATGTATCATTTGACTATCCTATGAACAATCTTATGATTACATTTATTTGCAGGCAAAAATAAAAGGAGTGCCAAAAAACATAGTAACAAAGTTAAAATTATTTCAGTGTTAAAAAAATTCATGCAAAAATCCATAGCAAATAAAATATGTTATTGTTGTTCAGTCACCCAGTCATGTCTGACTCTTTGTGACCCCATGATCTATGGCATATCTGGCCTTCCTGTCCCTCACCATCCCCTGAATTTTTCCCAAGTTGATGTCCATTGCATTGGTGATACCATCCATCCATCTCATCCTCTCATGCCCTCTTCGTCTGTCCTCAGTCTTTCCCAGCATCAGGGACTTCTCCAGTGAGTCAGCTGTCTGCATAAGATGAGCAAAATACTGGAATTCAAACTTCAGCAGTAGTCCTTCCAATGAGTATTCAGGGTTGATTTCCCTTAAGATTGACTTGTTTGATCTCCTTTTTGTCTAAAGGACTCTCACAAGTCTTCTCCAGCACCATAGTTTGAAGGCATCAGTTCTTCAGCACTCTGTCTTTTTTACGGTCCAACTCTGAAGACCCTATATGACCACTGGAAAAGCCATAGTCTTGACTATACAAACCTTTGTTAGCAAAGTGATGTCTTGGCTTTTCAACACACTGTCTATGTTTGTTATAAATTTCCTCCTAAGAAGCAAACATCTGATTTCATGGCTGCAGTCACCATTTGCAGTGATTTTAGAACCCAAGAAGAGGAAATATGTCTCTACTTCCACCTTTTGCCCCCTCTATTTGCCATGAAGTAATGCGGCAAGATGCCATGATCTTAGTTTTTTTTAATATTTAGTTTTAATATTTAGTTGTCACTCTCCTCCTTCACCTTCATCAAGAGGCTCTTCAGTTCCTCTTTGCTTTCTGCCATTAAAGGTGGTATCATCTGTGTATCTGAGATTGTTGATGTCTCTCCCACCTACCTTGATTCTAGCTTGCAACTCATCCAGCCTAGCATTTCTCATGATGTGCTCAGCATAGAAATTAAACAAACAGGGTGACAACAGAAATCCCTGTCAAACTCCTTTCTCAATCTTGAACCAATCAGTTGTTCCATACAGAGCTCTAACTGTTGCTTCTTGAGCCATGTATAGGTTTCTCATGAGACAGATAAGATGGTCTGGTATTCCCATCTCTTTAAGATCTTTCCACAGTTTATTGTGATCCACACAGTCAAAGGTTTTGGCATAATCAATGAAGCAGAGGTAGATTTTTTTTGGAATTCCCTAGCTTTCCCTGTGATCCAGCAAATGTTGCCAATTTGATCTCTGGTTCCTCTTCCTTTTCTAAATACAGCTTGGACATCTGGAAGTTCTTGGTTCACATAATGCTGAAGCCTAGCATGTGAGATTTTAAGCTTGACATTACTAGCATGGGTGATGAATGTACTTGTCCAATGGCAAACAAAACATGTAATTATAAATAAACACAGAACCAATATTACTAACATTTATTTTTGTCTTAAACTCTAGTATGGCTATGGATGGCAGTGCCAGGAAACAGTCCTCTTTGTGCTCAGTCTCTTCAGTCATGTTTAAATCTTTTTGACCCCATGGACTATAGCCCACCAGGCTCTTCTCTCCATGAGATTTTCCTGGCAAGAATACTGGAGTGGGTTGCCATTTCCTCCTCCAGGGTTTCTTTCTCATCCAAGGATCAAACTTCCTGCATCTACTGTATTGCAAGAGGATTCTTTACCACCGAGTCACTGGGAAAACCCTCTCTAACCTCTCCTATTTTCTATATATGTGTTCTCTTTATATAATCTTTATATGGCTCACAGTTTAGAAAAGCATCTATGTTGGTGGGTCCCAGATTATATTTCCAACCTGAAGCATTCTCCTGAAATATGGAATATATAGCTGCATATTCAAAATCTTAACTTGAATATTGAATATATGCTAACTTGAGAGCAGTGAACACACAGAATCATAACTATTTTTCTTATCCTTTAAGTCATTTTATTATTATGTATGTTTTTATATTGTAATTTTTAGACATTCCATTCGGGGTTGGCTAATGAAATGTATTATGGTTTGATACATAGGAAACTCATGACAGTAAATAATTGTCACGAGTTTAAAATGACCTGGGTAACCGAAACCTTATTGAATTCACCTGTTACTACACTTTTTTGCCTTTAATTTAGTCACATTGTATCCATGATTTTTGTTATGTGTTTTATGCCCTTTTCCTCTGTGTTTATTTGCTCTTGGATCCTGTACAGATTTACTCTTAATCTCAAGTAATTTTGTTTCTTTATTTCTACTCATTTCTTAAATTTTACAACATTTATTTTCAATCTTCCTTTTCTCCAATCCCCTCATTTTTAAGTTTAAAAATTTTAATTTACTTTGTTCTTTCAAAACTATACTAAATTTCTTAGTATCTTTAGTTATTTTAAAAATATGAGATTGTAATTTTTGTCTATTCTTTAGGCATGTCTTCTTGAATACTCTCATTGTTAGTAGAGTTAAAATTTTGGTATTATCTTTAATCTTCTAAAGAGTTTGTAGGGGATTTGACTGCAATCTTTTTAAGTTGCTGAATTTTTCATGAGTGTGAGTTACCCTATAATTTTAGAAGAGAGACTGGGCCAAGACAGGTGTTTATAGAAATCAGGCTTCGAGAGCTTTCTCTACTTTTGGGTTCAGAAGGTAACTGGCAAAAAAATCATACATTCTAACTGCCTTCTATATTTATTTCTCTTGCTTTTATCTGAACATTCACTTCCATTCCTTTTATTATAACTCTCCTAAATAATTTGAATTTCTCTCCCAACATTTCCTTGTGAGTGGTAAGAGTATTATATGAAAGGGAGTCTAAGTTTGTTAATGTTTGTGTGTATGGAGTGCTCCAAAACTCCATGTAGATGATATTACATCATTGTCCTCTTGCACTGACTTGAAAGTTAAGTCCTAATTGTTGATTTTCTGTTGCTAAGTCATGTTCAGCTCTTTGTGACCCCATGGACTGCAGCATGCCAGTCTTCCTTGTCCTTCACTATTTCCTGGAGTTTGCTCAAATTCATGTCCATTGAGTTGATAATGCTATCTAACCATCTATCATCCTCTGCTGCTCCCTTCTCCGTTTGCCTTCAAACTTTCTCGGCATCACGGTCTTTTCCAATGAGTTGGCTCTTCACATCAGGTGGCCAAAGTATTGGAGCTTTAGCTTCAGCATCAGTCTTTCCAATGAATAATCCAGGTTTATTTCCTTTAGGTTGGTTTGATCTCCTCGCTGTCCAAAAGACTATCAAGAGTCTTCTCCAGAACCACAGTTTGAAAGCAACAATTCTTCAGTGCTCAGTCTTCTTTAGGGTCCTATTCTCCCAACTGTACATGACTACTAGAAAAACCATAGCTTTAACTATATGAACTTTTAGCAAAGTAATGTCTGCTTTTTAATACAATGTCTAGGTTTGTCATGTCTTTCATTCTAAGGAGCAAGCATCTTTGAATTTCATGGCTGCAGTTACCATCAGCAGTGATTTTGGAGCCCAAGAAAATAAAATCTATCACTTCTTCCACTTTTTCCCCTTCTATTTGCCTTAAAGTGATGGGACCAAATGCCATGATCTTAGTTTTCTGAATGTTGAGTTTTAAGCCAGCTTTTTCACCCTCCTCTTTCACCCTCATAAAGAGGCTCTTTAGTTTCTCTCTGCTTTCTCTTATTAGAGTGGTATCATCTGCATATCTGAGGTTGATGACATTTCACCTGGCAATCTTGATTCTCCCTTTTAGTTTATCCAGTAAGACATTTCTCATGATGTACTCTGCATATAAGTTAAATAAACAAGGTGACAATATACAGCCTTGATATACTCCTTTCCCAATTTTGAGTCAATTGTTCCATGTAAAGTTCTAATTGTTGCTTCTTGAATCCCATATAGGTTTCTCAGGAGACAGGCATGGTGGTCTGGTATTTCCATCTCTTTAAGAATGTTTCAGTTTGTTGTGATCCACAAGTCAAAGGCTTTAGCATAAAATAACACAGAAGCAGATATTTTTCTGGAATTCCCCTACTTTTTCTATGATCCAATGAATGTTGGTAAGTTGATCTCTGGTTTGTCTGCCTTTTCAAAACCCAACTTCTATGTATGGA
The DNA here is from genome assembly GCF_033118175.1 of Dama dama. Lineage (NCBI taxonomy): Eukaryota > Metazoa > Chordata > Mammalia > Artiodactyla > Cervidae > Dama > Dama dama. The sequence goes on along the minus strand of NC_083685.1, from coordinate 48,959,449 downwards.
ACTTCTAACTGAAGCCTAACTTGAAGGATTTTGAGTATATTGTTACTCACATGTGAAATGAGTGCAATTGTATGATAGTCTGAACATTCTTTGGTACTGCCCTTCTTTGGGATTGGAATGAAAACTGACCTTTTCCAGTCCTGTGGCCACTGCTGAGTTTTCCAAATTTGCTGACATATTGAGTGTAGCACTTTCATGGCATCATCTCTTAGGATTTTAAGTAGCTCAGTGGGAATTCCATCACCTCCAATAGCTTTGTTTGTATTAATGCTTCATAAGGCCCACTTGATTTCATTCTCCAGGATATCTGGCTCTAGATAAGGGACCACACCATCATGGTTATCTGAGTCATTAAGACATTTCTTGTACAGTTCTTCTGTGTATTCTTGCCACCTCTTTTTAATCTCTTCTGCTTCTGTTAGGTCCTTACCATTTCTGTCCTTTATCTTGCCCATGCTCCCATGAAATGTTCTAATACAAAAGATGACATATTTGGTCCTAATAGAGTAGATTCCATATTTAGATTGACCCAATGGAATTTCAAATTTGGTGTTCTGCTGTAAGTATAGGCATTATGAACAGTTGCTTTCCTTTTCCTTCCTCCTACATTGTTGCTGGTACCACACATATCACAGAGGCTATCAGTGGCTTCAAGTTCACAAACATAACTTCAAAATTTTTTGGCCAGACTTTTAAAATTTTTATTGACATAGAGTTGATTTGCAATGCTGTCTTAGTTTCAGGTGTAGCAAGGTGTGTGTATGTGTGTATGTGTGTGTACATATATTCTTTTTCAGATTCTTTCCCCTTATAGGGAAAAGATAGCTTAAGTGACACATGTGGAGAGAAGAGTAAAGTTTAGACAAAGGGTGATAAGTAACCCCTCCAGAATAGCTGTGAACTCTTAGGAGGACTAAAGATGAGGCTAAACCTTTCCACACTCCATCCATTGATGCTACTCACTCCTTTACGAAAAACACATCTAAATACCTTCCTCTAAACACGTATCTTGTCCCAAAACTTTCTAAGGACAGTGAATATATTGTACCATCTTTTTGTTGTTGTTGTTGTTGTTCAAGCACCTACTTGGAATGAAAAAGCTTTTAAAAAGTTGGTTTGATAGCCTGTTTGCTGCATCTTGAAGTTAAAACACGTCACCTCTCTGGAGTAAGGTTTGATTTTGTTGGCTCCACTTAAAAGTATAAATTTTAAGCAAATTCTTCTGCTTGCCCTCAAGATTTTTTTTTCTTTCTGAAAACTTTTTTCTATTTCCTACATCATTTCTTCCCTTTGATTTTTGTGCCACCGCTTGGTAAGTTCTGGTTTCCGTATTCTTTTGGCTTCTTACCTCAGAGGACTATGCACACAAACATCCAAGAGAAGAAATCAGAAACTAAATTTAGTTTTACTTGTTTCTCATCCTATATTTTACAGATTTTGTATGCTTATCTTGTAGTACGTTTTAGAGAATTAATGGGTAAGAGAAAAAAAAAAAAAGGCCTTTTAATGCTTTCATTGTACTTGGAAACAATAATCTTAACATTGTTAATTAATTCCTCTTTTAAGATTTAGAATTTAATAATTTAGCCTTGACTTTTCACCTTCTTTACTTCATGAACTGGAAAAGATGATAGATTAATAATGCTGACCTATTTAGCACTCTTTAATTTATTTTGCAGTTAAATGTAATCAGCTTTTGAAAAGTGTTTATGATTTGCATAATTGCCAGAGTACTAAGAACTATGTTTTCAGCATTCGTTTTCAGTTTTTATCAGTAGTCAATTTGACACTCAATTCCTTGATATTTTTCCTTCCTCTTGTGAACTTCCTATAAATAACATAGATTTTGCTAATCAACTTCTTCAACATTATGGAAAACCATTTTCCGACAAGAACATTAGGAAAGAGCCAGATAATATTTGTGAGTGTTGGCCAGTGTTTGGTATGCTGAAAAGAGTAATGTTTTTTAGTTCATTAGGTCTGGTTCTGCATAAATCGCATTCTTCATCTGCTGGGTGTAAGATAGGTACACTTCAAGTGTTTAATACATATTGATTTTCTTCATGCTAGTTCTCCCCGATGAAAGGTTGTTGCTAAATCACGCAAAGACACCGGGGTTCTTGGCCTCCGCAGGAGAAAAATTCAATCTGGGGACAGAGACAAGGCTTGATCACTCTAAGCTTTTGTGTAATAAAGTTTTATTAAAGTATAAAGGAGATAGAGAAATCTTCTGACATAGGCATCAGAAGGGGTTAGAAAGAGTACCCGCTTGCTAGTGTTAGCAATGGAGTTATATACTCTCCAATGAATCCAAAGAATGACTGGAGGTCGTAAAGACCTCACCAGACCTACTCTCATAATTTACATTTTAAGATAAAAGGATTAGCCAGAAGGTTTATTCCAGAGACTGTCCTCAGGCAGGATACATTATTGTTATATAATCCTAAGGAATGTAGAGGAAAAAAAGTTTGTCCTTTCTTTCTCCTTGAGAATTCCAGACCCCTCTCTCCTTGGGGACCCCTAGACTTCTTATCAACCTGCCTAGGAAATGATCTCTCACCAGCAAATCAAGTCCACTTACCATACCCATGTCTTCATCACATGGTGAACAGCTAAATCATGGAGGACATTTGACTGGAGGTTACTTTCTTCTCTGGGTTTCTCTGGTAGTTCAGAAGGTAAAGAATCTGACTGCAAAACAGGAGACCCACATTCAATCCCTCGGTCAGGAAAATCCCATTGAGAAGGGAATGGCTACCCACTTCTGTATTCTCGCCTGGAGAATTTCATGGACAGAGGAGCCTGGTGGGTTACAGTCCATGGGGTTGCAGTCCATGGGGTTGCAAAGAGTCAGACTTGATTGAGCGAGTAACACTAACTAACTACTTTCTCCTTTACTACTACCCCAAGCAGCCCAAGCCATCAACTCTCACCAAGACTTGTTGATTTTATTTTAAATATTTTTAAATATCATCAATTTCTGTTCATCCTAACAGGTAATGTCAACTTCCTTTTGCTATGATTTTTCAATTTGTTGCTTCTGTGACTTTTAATAAACTGAAATCTACCGAAATAACACCTTTCACTACTTAAAATCTTCCCACTCCCAGCCACCTACCACCCCATAGCCGTAAGATGCTGCAGACATTACTGAATCTCTTTCACTGCTTCCAACATTTCTTATTTATCTGTCAACTTAGAATCTTTGTAAATTTTGTTATCTCTCCATGGAAAATTATCACATCTTTTTGTTTTACACATGCTTCCTCTCAAGGTTACATACTTCCCATCTCTGCCATGCTTGTTATCTCAATTCTCATATATTAATATTCATTCCCTGTGGCTAAATTCATAGGTTGGCCTCCTTTCTAGAACATTGGTGTTAGCTTATCCATCCACTTCTATTTCCATGTCCTGTCATCATACTAATTCCAGTGATACACATCTGTTACCTACATTCCCACATTAGCTTTCTTGTTGGTCTCTCATTGTTACTCCTGTCCCTCTGCAATCCCATATAGTCAGCAACCATAAGAGTCTTGCAGAAATGTAAATCTGGTCTTATTACAGATCCCTGCTTAAAAATTATTCCTGCTGTCTCCTAAAATAAATCAAAGCAAAAATAAATAAATTGGACCTAGTTGACCTTAAAAGATGTTGCATAGCAAAGGAAACCACAACAAAGTGGAAAGACAACCTACAGCATAGGAGGAAATATTTTCAAATGATATGACTAATAAGGGTTAATATGCAACCTACATAAACATGGGAAAAACAAGCAACCCAATTTAAAACAAGAGCAGAAGAATGGAATAGACATTTTTCCAAAGAGAAAGTGCAGACAACCAACAGGCACATGCAAAGATACTGAATGTACTAATCATTAAGGAAATCCAAATCAAAACCACAATGAGGTATCACCTCACACCTGTCAGAATGACTCTCAATGAAAAGAACATGAATAAAAAACTTTGGAGAGAATATGGAGAAGGAAATCCTTATACACTGTTGATGGGAATGTAAGTTGGTGAAGCCACTGTGGAAAACAGTATGAAGTATTCTCAAAAAGCTAAAAATAGAACAACCATATGACCTAGCAATTCAACTTCTGGGCATATATCCAAAAAACCCAAAACATTACTTGGGAGAGTTACACGCACCTCAGTGCTATAGCAGCATTAGTTGCAATTGCCAAGGTACTGAAGCAACCTAAATTTCCATTAGCACTTAGGAGAAAGATAAGTTGATAAAGAAGATGTGGTATAAACATACAATGGAATGTTACTTAGCCATAAAAACAAATGAAATTTTGCCATTTGCAGCAATGTGGATGGAATTGGAGGGCATTATGCTTGGTGGGATAAATCAGGCAAAGAAAGTCAAATACTGTATGATATCACTTGCACTTGCAATGCAAAAAATTCAATGAAATAGTGAGCAAAAAAGGAGCTACAGATATTGAGGAAAAAACTAGTGGTTAACCAGTAGAGAGAAGGGAGGGGCAACTTAAGGGTGGTGGTGGTGATGTAGTCACTAAGTCGTGTCTGACTATGGTGACCCCATGGACTGTAGCTTGCTAGGCTTCTCTGACCATGGGATTCACCCATAGGATACTGGAGTGGGTTGCCATTTCTTTCTCCAAACTTAAGGGTAGGGAAGTGGGAAGTACAAACAATGGAAGTAAGTTAGGTCATGAGGATGTAGTGTACCACATGAGGAATATAACCAATATTTTGTAATAACTATAAATGGTGTTTCAGTTCAGTTCAGTCACTCAGTCACGTCCAATTCTTTGTGACCCAATGGACTGCAGCACACCAGGCTTCCCTATCCATCACCAACTTCCAGAGCTTACTCAAACTCATGTCCATAGAGTCAGTGATGCCATCCAACCATATCATCCTCTGTTGTCCCCTTAGCCTCCTGCCTTCAATCTTTCCCAGCAACAGGGTCTTTTCCAATGAGTCAGTTCTTCACATCAGGTGGCCAAAGTTTTGGAGTTTTGGCTTCAGCATCAATCCTTCCAATGAATATTCAGGATTGATTTCCTTTAGGATGGACAGGTTGGGTCTCCTTGCCATCCAAGGGACTCTCAAGAGTCTTCTCCAATACCACAGTTCAAAAACATCAATTCTTTGATGCTCAGCTTTCTTTACAGCCCAACTCTCACAACCACACATGACTTCTGGAAAAAATCACAGCTTTGACTAGGTGGACCTTTCTTGGCAAAATAATGTCTCTGCTTTTTAATATGCTGTCTAGTTTGATCATAGCTTTTCTTCCAAGGAATAAGCATCTTTTAATTTCATGGCTGCAGTCATCATCTGCAGTGATTTTGGAGCACCAAAAAATAAAATCGGACACTGTTTTCATTGTTTCCCCATCTATTTGCCATGAAGTGATGGGATGGGACAAGGTGCCATGATCTTCGTTTTCTGAATGTTGAGTTTTAAGCCAACGTTTTCATTCTCCTCTTTCACTTTCAAGAGACTCTAGTTCTTCTTTGCTTTCTGCCATAAGGGTGGTGTAACCTGCCTATATGAGGTTATTTATATTTCTCCTGGCAATCTTGATTCCAGCTTGTGCTTCATCCAGCCTGGCATTTCTCAAGATGTACTATGCATATAAGTTAAATAAGCAGTATGAAACATACAGCCTCGACGTCCTTCTTTCCTAATTTGGAACCAGTCTGTTGCTCCATGTCCAGTTCTAACTATTACTTCTTGACCTGCATACAGATTTCTCAGGAGGCATGTCAGGTGGTCTCTTATTCCCATCTATTTCAGAATTCTCCAGTTTGTTGTGATCCACACAGTCAAAGGCTTTGGCATAGTCAAAAAAGCAGAGGTAGATGTTTTTCTGGAATTCTCTTGCATTTTTAATGATTCAATGTATGTTGGCAATTTGACCTCTGGTTCCTCTGCCTTTTCTACGTCCAACTTAAACATCTAGAAGTTCATGGTTCATGTACTGTTGAAGCCTGGCTTGGAGAATTTTAAGCATTACTTTACTAGCATGTGAGATGAGTGCAATTGTGCGGTAGTTTGAACATTCTTTGTCATTGCCTTTTTTAGGCATTGAAATGAAAACTTACCTTTTCCACTCCTGTGGCACTGCTGAGTTTTCCAGGTTTGCTGGCATATTGAGAGCAGCACTTTCACAGCATCATCTTTTAGGATGTGAATTAGCTCAACTGGAATTCCATCACCTCCACTAGCTTTGTTCATAGTGATTCTTCCTAAGCCCCACTTGACTTCACAGTCCAGGATGTCTGGCTCTAGGTGAGTGATCACACCGTCTTGGTTATCTGAGTCATGAAGAGCTTTTTTTGTATAGTTCCTCTGTGTATTCTTGCCACCTCTTCTCAATATCTTCTCCTTCTGTTAGGTCCATAACATATAAAAATGGTGTTTAATCTTTAAAAATTATATGACAAATGAAAAACAAACAATTCTTGCTGTTCTATCTCATATTGTCCATTTTCTTCACATATTTCCTGCATATCCATTTCAGAATACACAATCCTCCCATGTAACTTCTTTGCATGCCTTCACCACTATACTATAAACTGTGCCAAGGGAATACACTTGTCTTCTTTTTGACATCCATATACCCAGAAATCAACATATAGAAGGTGCTCAGTAAACACTGCTGAATGGCTTTAGTGAATAAACAATTCTTAATCTCTGTTACCAGCAAAGTTCTAGCAAAATGAAAGTTCTCTACAAATTTGGTTAAATAAAATAAATCTCTTTTTAAAGAAACATTTGTCAATAGTTTCAGGAAGTTCAAATTGATGCTAAAATTTCCCATTCTACCCTCACTCCCACTGAAACCAATTCCAAAGAAATTATTTTCAATCATAATTCTAAGCAATTAAAACTTGTGACTCTGGCAGGCCTCACTGTGAATTGCAGTCTGACCACCCTGGGTTCCTGGTTCAAAGCTAATCCAGTAGAAAGTTTTGGCATAAGCTTGTTCAGAACCAATTCATATCAAGCATTGTATGTCTGTTGTCAAAAGTTGAAAGCTATTTCTCATTGACATATCTATTTTTGACACCTTCACCAAAATGATCTATAGCCACATAGGGATAAATATACATATTTCTTGGGTTGGGCACATGCCCTGGAGAAGGGAATGGCAACCCACTCCAGGATTCTTACCTGGAGAATTCCGTGGACAGAGGAGCCTGGCAGGCTACAGTTATGGGGTGGCAAAAAGTTGGACACGGCCGAGCAACACATACACACACACACACACACACACACACACATACATATTTGCAAATAACAGTTTCTAATGAACGCTAATTTTTCTTGCCATTGACAGAGGACAACATCTGTACTTAAGAACAGTGGTTAACCCACCTATGGGCACCTTATATTTGACAAGGAATTAAGAATATACAAAGGAGAAAAGATAGTCTCTTCAATAAGTGAAAACTGGACAGCTATGTGTTAAAAAAAAAATGAAATTAGAATACTTTCTAATACCGTACATAAAAATAAATTCAAAATGGATTAAAGACCTAAACATAAGGCCAGAAACCATAAAACTCATAGAGGAAAACAGGGAGAACACTTTTTGAGACAAATCACAACAAGATCTTCTATGATCCACCTCCTAGATTAACTGAAATAAAAACAAAACTAAACAAATGGGACCTAATAAACTTAAAAGCTTTTACACAGCAAAAGAAACCATAAACAGGATGAAAAGACAACCCTCAGAATGGGAGAAAGCAATTACAAATGAAGCAACTGACAAAGGATTAATCTCCAGAATATGCAAGCAGCTCATGCAGCTCAACATCAGAAAAAGAAACAACCCAATCAAAAAAAATGGGTAGAAGATGTAAACAGACATTTCTCTAAGAAGACATCCAGATGGCTAATAAACACATGAAAAAATGCTCAACATTACAACCCCACTACTGGACACAAACCTTGAGAAAACCATAATTGAAAAGTTCATTGCTGCACTATTTACAATAGCTAGGACATGGAAACTATCTAGATGTCCATCAAAAGATGAATGGATAAAGAAGTGTGGTACATATATTCAATGGAATATTACTTACCATAGAAAGGGACAAATGTGTTAGTTCTAGTGACATGAATAAATCTAGAGCCTGTTATACAGAATGAATTGTCAGGAAGAGAAAAACAAATGTTGTATATTAATACTTAATATATATGGAATCTTGAAAAATGGTACTGATGAACCTATTTTCATAAAGACCCAGACTTAGAGAGTTATGGTCACAGCAGGGGAAGGAGAGGGTGGGACAAATTGTGAAAGTGGCATTAAGATATATACATTACCACGTGTAAAATAGATAGCTAATGGGAATTTGCTGTATAGTGCAGGGAACACACCCTGGTGCCCTTTGACAGTCTAGACTGATGGGAAGGGGTAGGAGATGGGAGGGAAGCTCAAGAGGGAGGGGATATGTGTATATCTATGGCTGATTTGTGTTGATGTATGGCAGAAACCAACACAACATTGTAAAGCAATTATCCTCCAATTAAAAATAAATAAATAATAGTGGTTAATTCACAGACACAGAAAACAAACTTACAAAACAAACAAAGGGGAAAGAAAGCAGGAGTTAGCAGATACAAAATACCATACATAAAATAGATAACCAGCAAGCTACTACTGTATCAGACAGGGAAATATAGTCAATATATTTTAATAAATCACAACGACCATAATGGAAAAGACTATGGAAAAGGATAAATATAACTGTATCATTTTGCTGAGCACCAGACATTAACACAGTGTAAATCAATTATACTTAAAAAATAAGAGTGATTAATTCACTTCTCACATTTCATTCATCAAGGTAAGATCACCTAATCATTTATTTAAAAGGAAAGATTTTAACTTTAAATGCAAATCATCCGTTTGTATAAGATTAAAAAATAAAAATCTTTTTAAAAGGCCATATTTTTAAAGCTAGTTAAAGTAGTAGTATAGAGTAGAGGCGGTCCTAAGATGGTGGAGGAATAGGAAGGGGAGACCACTTTCTCCCCCACAAATTCATCGAAAGAACATTTGAATGCTGAGCAAATTCCACAGAACAACTTCTGAATGCTGGCAGAGGACATCAGGCACCCAGAAAGGCAGTCCATTGTCTTCAAAAAGAGGTAGGACAAAATAAAAAAGATAAAAAGAGGGACAAAAGAGCTAGGAACGGAGATCCGTCCCGGGAAGGGAGTCTTAAAAAAGACAGAAGTTTCCAAACATCAGGAAACACTCAGTCCACGGGTCTGTGGTGAGCCTTGGAATCTCAGAAGGCATAATAACCAGGAGGAAAAATAAACAAATAATTAAAATCCACAGATTATGTGCCTAACAGCAACTCCCAGCGGAGCAGCAGCCAGAGGCTCGTATCCCCCACTAGCAAGCGGGGGAGGGACAGGAAGGAGGGAGAGGGCTGCATTGCTTAGGGTAAGGACTGGGCCTGAATGCCCTGAGGCCAATCTGAGGGAACTAGCTTGAGATAGCAACCCAGACTGTGGGATAGCTACCCCGCAAACCCGCGAAAAGCGAAAAGCCTTAACCTAGGACACCGCCAGGCATGCTCACAGAACAAAGGACTGAGCAGAGCTAGCTAGCTCACTTCAGACTGGCCCATCTCCCTCCAAAGACAGGGGAGGGCAGCCAGAGGCAGAAGGGGGCAATCGTGGCCCCAGAGAGGCATCCTATACCAAACTGCAAGGAGACTTCTCTGCTAACCAAGACGTCTTGGGATTCTGGATGATCGACATCTGCAGGGAGGGTCGCAGCCAGAGACCAGCTCCCCAGAAAAGACACATGGCACACCTAAGAAGGCGCGCCCATTGTACACCCAGAAAAGCAACCGGGGAGGGGATAAGCCACAGCCTTCAACTGGGGGTGACTACACGCGCCAAACACCTGGTCACTTGAGCTGCTTGGACCTGGGACGGGTGCAAAATGCAGGCCCAACCAAGTCTGCACCTTTGTGGAGTACCCGAGAACCTGAACCTGAGGGGCTTAGACCTGGGAAGTGCATGTAAACCAGGGCCCGCATCAGATAGTTTCCAGCAGAGCAATCTGGAGTCTGAACAGTGTAGACTGGGAAAGCTCACACGCTGTGAGTGGGGGCAAACTCAGTGTGGCTGAATCACTGTGAGCACACACCAGTGATATTTGTTCACAGTGTTCCTCCCTCCCCAAAGCACGACTGAACAAGCAAGCCTAAAAAAAGGTGACCACCACCTGCCCCTTGTGGCAGGGCAGAAATTAGACAGTGAAGAGACCAGCAAACAGGAGCTAAAATAAACAGAGGGAACCGCTTTGGAAGTGACAGGTGCAACAGATTAAAACCCTGTAGTTAACACTGACTACATAGGAAGGGGCCTATGAGCCTTGAGAAGACAAGCCAAACCAAGGAATTATCTGAAGATGAACTGACCTACACTGTCTACAACAGCTTCAGAGAGAGTCTTAGATATATTTTTACTACTATAATTTTTTTAATTTAAAAAAATTATTTTATTTTTTAATTATTTTATTTTTATTTTTTAAGTCCCCATTACTCCTTTAATTTTCATTTTATAACCTACTATTACCTTGCAAAAAAAGACTCTATTTTTAAAACAAACTTCATATATATATATTTATATATATATTATAATTTCTGTGATTTTGTTTTCTATTTGTTTGTTTGTTTTATTTTTTTAATATTGTATTTTTGGGAATCTAACCTCTACTTAAGATTTTTAATCTTTGCCTTTTGGTATTTGCTATCAACTTTCTACCTTTAAGAACCCAATCTTCAGTACCCATTTTTACTTGGGAGCGGGATCACTGGCCTGATTGCTCTCTACCCCTTTTGACTCTCTTTTTCCCCACCAGGTTGCGTCTATCTCCCCCCACCCCCTTTTCTTCTCTACCCAACTCAGTGAATCTCTTTGTGTGTTCTGGGCTGTGGACAACACTTAGGGAATTGATTACTGGCTGGATCTGTCTCCCTCCTTTTGATTCCCCCTTTTATCCTCCTGGCCAGCTCTGTCTCCTTCCTCCCTCTGCTCCTCTCTGTGTAACTCCGTGAACATCTCTGAGGGGTCCAGACTGTAGAGAACACATAGGGAAGTGATTACTGGCCAGCTTCCCCTCTCCCCTTTTGATTTCCCCTCTCCTCCTCCTGGTCACCTCCAACTCCTTCTTCCCTCTTCTCTTCTCCATGTAACTCTGTGTACCTCTCCAGGTGTCCCTCACTTTGGAGAAACTTCATCATTAACCGAGATGTTTTATCATCAGTGCTGTATAGATGGAGAAGTCTTGAGGCTACTGTAAGAATAAGACTCAAAACCAGAGGCAGGAGGCTTAGGTTCAAATCCTGAGAATACCAGAGAAATCCTGAATCCAGGGAGCATTAAACAATAGAAGCTCATCAAATGCCTCCATACCTACACTGAAACCTAGCACCACCCAAGGGCCAACAAGCTCCAGAGCAAAACATACCACACAAATTCTCCAGCAACACAGGAACATAACCCTGAGCCTCAATATACACGCTGACCAAAGTCACACACCAAACCCACTGACATCTCAAAACTTATTACTGGACACTTCATTGCACTCCAGAGAGAAGAAATCCAGTTCCACCCACCAGAACACCAACACAAGCTTCCCTAACCAGAAAACCTTGACAAGCCACCCGTCCAACCCCACCCACAGTGAGGAACCTCCACAATAAAGAGGAGCCAGTAACTGCCATAATACGGAAAGGCCGCCCCAAACAAAGCAATATAAACAAGATGAAAACACAGAGAAATACCCAGCAGGTAAAGGAACAGGATAAATGCCCACCAAACCAAACAAAAGAGGAAGAGATAGGGAATCTAAATGATAAAGAATTCCAAATAATAATAGTGAAAATGATCCAAAATCTTGAAAACAAAATGGAGTTACAGATAAATAGCCTGGAGACAAGGATCTAGAAGATACAAGAAAGGTTTAACAAGGACCTACAAGAAATTAAAAAAGAGTTAATATATAATGAATAATGCAATAAATGCGATCAAAAACTCTCTGGAGGGAACCAACAGTAAAATAACGGAGGCAGAAGATAGGATAAGTGAGGTAGAAGATAGAATGGTAGAAATAAATGAAACAGGACAAAAGAAAAAAGAATTAAAAGAAATGAGGACAATCTCAGAGACCTCTGGGACAATGTTAAATGCCCCAACATTCGAATCATAGGAGTCCCAGAAGAAGAGGACAAAAAGAAAGACCATGAGAAAATACTTGAGGAGATAATAGTTGAAAGCGTCCCTAAAATGGGGAAGGAAATAGTCACCCAAGTCCAAGAAACCCAGAGAGTCCCAGACAGGATAAATCCAAGGCAAAACACCCCAAGACACCTTTTAATCAAACTAACAAAGATCAGACACAAAGAACAAGTATTAACAGCAGCAAGGGAAAAACAACAAATAACATGCAAGGGGATTCCCATAAGGATAACAGCTGATCTTACAATAGAAACTCTTCAAGCCAGAAGGGAATGGCAGGACAGGCTTAAAGTGATAAAAGATAATAACCTAAAACCCAGATTACTGTACCCAGCAAGGATCCCATTCAAATATGAAGGAGAAATCAAAAGCTTTACAGACAAGCAAAAGCTGAGAGAATTCAGCACCACCAAACCAGCTCTACAACAAATGCTAAAGGATCTTCTTTAGACAGGAAACACAGAAAGGGTGTATAAACTCGAACCCAAAACAGTAAAGTAAATGGCAAAGGGATCATACTTATCAGTAATTACCTTAAAGGTAAATGGATTGAATGCCCCAACCAAAAGACAAAGACCGGCTGAATGGATACATAAACAAGACATAAAACAATACATATGTTGTCCACAAGAGACCCACCTCGAAACAAGGGACACATACAGACTGAAAGTGAAGGGCTGGAAAAAGATATTCCATGCAAATAGAGACCAAAAGAAAGCAAGAGTAGCAATACTCATATCAGATAAAATAGACTTTAAAACAAAGGCTGTGAAAAGAGACAAGGAAGGACACTACATAATGATCAAAGGATCAATCCAAGAAGAAGATATAACAATTATAAATATATATGGACCCAACATAGGAGCACCACAATATGTAAGACAAATGCTAACAAATATGAAAGGGGAAATTAACAATAACACAATAACACAGTGGGAGACTTTAATACTCCACTCACACCTATGGATAGATCAACTAAACAGAAAATTAACAAGGAAACACAAACTTTAAATGATACAGTAGACCAGTTAGACCTAATTGATATCTATAGGACATTTCACCCCAAAACAATCAATTTCACCTTTTTCTCAAGTGCACAGAGAATCTTCTCCAGGATAGATCACATCCTGGGTCATAAATCTAGCCGTGGTGAATTCAAAAAAATTGAAATCATTCCAAGTATCTTTCCTGATCACAGTTCAGTTAGATTAGATGTCAATTACAGGAGAAAAACTATTAAAAATTCCAACATATGGAGGTTGAACAGCACACTGCTGAATAATCAACAAATCACAGAAGAAATAAAAAAAGAAATCAAAATATGCATAGAAATGAATGAAAATGAAAACACAACAACCCAAAACCTATGGGATACTGTAAAAGCAGTGCTAAGGGATAGGTTCATAGCAATACAGGCTTACCTTAAGAAACAAGAAAAAAGTCAAATAACCTAACTCTACACCTAAAGCAACTTGAAAAGGAAGAAATTATGAACTCCATAGTTAGCAGAAGGAAAGAAATCTTAAAAATTTGGGCAGAAATAAATGCAAAAGAAACAAAAGAGACCATAGCAAAAATCAACAAAACCAAAAGCGGGTTCTTCAAGAAGGTAAATAAAATTGACAAAACACTAGCCAGACTCATCAAGAAATAAAGGGGGAAAAATCAAATCAACAAAATTAGAAATGAAAAGGAAGAGATCACCACAAACAACATAGAAATACAAAGGATCATAAGAGACTATTATCAGCAACTATATGCCAATAAAATGGACAACTTGGAAGAAATGGACAAATTCTTAGAAAAGTACAACTTTACAAAACTGACCAGGAAGAAATAGAAAATCTCAACAGAACCATCACAAGCATGGAAATTGCATCTGTAATCAGAAATCTTCCCACAAACAAAAGCTCAGGACCAGATGGCTTCACAGCTGAATTCTACCAAAAATTTAGAGAAAAACTAACACCTATCCTACTCAAACTCTTCCAGAAAATTGCAGAGGAAGGTAAACTTCCAAACTTATTCTATGAGGCCACCATCACCTTAATACCAAAACCTGACAAAGATGCCCCCTCAAAAGAAAACTACAGGCCAATATCACTGATGAACATAGATGCAAAAATCCTTAACAAAATTCTAGCTAACAGAATCCAACAACATATTAAAAAGATCATACATCATGATTGAGTGGGCTTTATCCCAGGGATGCAATGATTCTTCAATATCTGCAAACCAATCAATGTAATATACCACATTAACAAATTGAAAAATAAAAACCATATGATTATCTTAATAGATGCAGAGAAAGCCTTTGACAAAATTCAACATCCATTTATGATAAAAGCCCTCCTGAAAGCAGGAGTAGAAGGAACATACCCCAACATGATAAAAGCTATATATGACAAACCCTCAGCAAACATTATTCTCAATGGTGAAAAATTGAAATTATTTTCCCTGAAGTCAGGAACAAGACAAGGGTGTCCACTCTCACCACTACTATTCAATATAGTTTTGGAAGTTTTGGCCACAGCAATCAGAGCAGAAAAAGAAATAAAAGGAATCCAGATTGGAAAAGAAGAAGTAAAACTCTCACTGTTTGCAGATGCCATGATCCTCTACTTAGAAAACCCTAAAGACTGCACCAGAAAATTGCTAGAACTAGTCAGTGAATATAGTAAAGTTGCAGGATATAAAATTAACACACAGAAATCCCTTGCATTCCTATACACTAACAATGAGAAAATAGAGAAATTAAGGAAACAATACCATTCACCATTGCAATGAAAAGAATAAAATAATTAGTAATAAATCTACCTAAAGAAACAAAAGACCTATATATAGAAAACTATAAAACACAGATGAAAGAAATCAAAGAGGACACAAATAGATGGAGAAATATACTGTGTTCAAGGATCGGAAGAATCAATATAGTGAAAATAAGTATACGACACAAAGCAATCTATAGATTCAATGCAATCCCTATCAAGCTACCAATGGTATTCTTCACAGAACTAGAACAAACAATTTCACAATTTGTATGGAAATACAAAAAACCTCGAATAGTCAAAGCAATCTTGAGAAAGAAGAATGGAACTGAAGGAATCAACCTGCCTGACTTCAGTTTCTTCTACAAAGCCACAGTCATCAAGACAGTGTGGTACTGGGAAAAAGACAGAAATATAGATCAATGGAAGAAAATAGAAAGCCCAGAGATAAATCCACGTACCTATGAACACCTTATCTTTGACAAAGTAGGCAAGAATATACAATAGAGAAAAGGCAATCTCTTTAACAAGTGGTGCTGGGAAAACTGGTCAACCACTTGTAAAAGAATAAAACTAGAACACTTTCTAACACCATACACAAAAATAAACTCAAAATGGATTAAAGATCTAAATGTAAGACCAGAAACTATAAAACTCCTAGAGGAAAACATAGGCAAAACACTCTCTCACATAAATCACAGCAGGATCCTCTATGACCCACCTCCCAGAATATTGGAAATACAAGCAAAAATAAACAAGTGGGACCTAATTAAAATTAAAAGCGTCTGCACAACAAAGGACACTGTAAGCAAGGTAAAAAGACAGCCTTCAGAATGGGAGAAAATAATAGCAAATGAAGCAACAGACAAATAATTAATCTTAAAAATATACAAGCAACTCCTGCAGCTCAATTCCAGAAAAATAAAAGACCCAATCAAAAAGTGGGCCAAAGAACTAAACAGACATTTCTCCAAAGAAGACATACAGATGGCTAACAAACACATGAAAAGATGCTCAACATCACTCATTATCACAGAAATGCAAATCAAAACCAGAATGAGGTACCATTACACGCCATGCAGAATGGCTGCTATCCAAAAGTCTACAAGCAATAAATACTGGAGAGGGTGTGGAGAAAAGGGAACCCTCTTTTACTGTTGGTGGGAATGCAAACTAGTACAGCCGCTATGGAGAAGAGTGTGGAGATTCCTTAAAAAACTGGAAATAGAACTGCCATATGACCCAGCAATCCCACTCCTGGGCATACACACTGAGGAAACCAGAATTGAAAGAAACACGTGTACCCCAATGTTCATCACAGCACTGTTTATAATAGCCAGGATGTGGAAACAACCTAGATGCCCATCAGCTAACAAATGGATAAGAAAGCCATGGTACATATACACAATGGAATATTACTCAGCCATTAAAAAGAATACATTTGAATCAGCTCTAATGAGGTGGATGAAACTAATGATGCCTATTATACAGAGTGAAGTAAGCCAGAAAGAAAAACACTAATACAGTATACTAATGCATATATATGGAATTTAGAAAGATGGTAATGATAACCTTGTATGCAAGACAGCAAGAGAGACACAGATGTATTGAACTGTCTTTTGGACTCTGTGGGAGAGGGCGAGGGTGGGATGGTATGGGAGAATGGCATTGAAACATGTAAATTATCATATGTGAAACGAATCGCCAGTCCAGGTTTGATGCATGATACAGGATGCTCGGGGCTGGTGCACTGGGATGACTCAGAGTGATGGGCTGGAGAGGGAGGTGGGAGGGGGGTTCAGGATAGGGAACACACGTACACCTATGGCAGATTCAAGTCAATGTGTGGCAAAACCAATACAATGTTGTAAAGTAAAATAAATTAATCAATTAATTAAAAAATAAATATATAAAGCGTAGGTAGAATTGGACTGCTGACAAAATACCTGAATGAAATCTCTAAAAACAAGAAAAGAAAGTATTGGAAACTTTTTAAATTATCAATGCTTTTCAACAACAGTATTAAATTATTTTCTATGGATAAAAACCATCCATTCATTTTCATATAAGCATCTTGAAATACACATTCTAAATCTAAAGAAAAATAAGGACACCTCGTAATTATCTCAAAATAGGAGAAAAACATAGTTTTATTCACAGTAAAATTTTGCTTTTTCCCATGCAACAGAGAAAAAGAGCTAAATAAAAGGAGCCCATCATAAAATTAAAAGAAATTGGTTTAATAATGCTTGGCTTTTAAATCTAGGAAAATAGCAATGAAAAATCACAGTAATCAAACTTGGCCTGAATAGAGTTTTGTGCAATTAGTACATTAAACATAATGATAATGATCTTGTATTTTATTTAATTTTATTCATTTATTTATAAATGACTACCATATTGCACCTGGATTCTTTGAGATAATTAAAATAATTTAAAAAGTACAAAATGAGTCAAAATAAAAAGGCTCATCAATTTCTGAGACTGATAAACTAAGCTAATAAAAGCCAGAATTTTTATTTTCAGCTTACACTGGGCTAGGAATCCAACCACATCAATTTATTTTTAAGTTAGAGTGATGTTCACATATATCAGGATTTTACTAATAAATTTATTTAAAGAGTAAAAATTCTAAACAGTAGCAAATTTTACCTTTGAGAAGTTCATTAGAGGAATAAAGTAGTAACATACATATTCTTGAGTGTTTTAACAATAACTTCAAATGTACATTCAGGACCCATTATAAATAAGCAAATGTCCTCTGGAATATGGAGGAGGGCCGAGAGGAGCTACTCCACGTTCAAGGTCAGGAGGGGGGCCGTGAGAAGATACCCCACCTCCAAGGTAAGGAGCAGCGGCTGCGCTTCACTGGAGCAGCCATGAAGAGATACCCCACGTCCAAGGTAAGAGAAACCCAAGTAAGATGGTAGGTGTTGTGAGCGGGCATCAGAGGGCAGACACATTAAAACCATAATGACAGAAAACTAGCCAATTTGATCAAATGGACCACAGTCTTGTCTAACTCGATGAAACTAAGTCATGCCATGTGGGGCCACCCCAGACTGACTGGTCATGGTGGACAGGTCTGACAGAATGTGGTCCACTGGAGAAGGGAATGGCAAACCACTTCAGTATTCTTGCTTTGAGAATCCCATGAACAGTATGAAAAGGCAAAATGATAGGCTATTGAAAGAGGAACTCCCCAGGTCGGTAGGTGCCCAAAATGCAACTGGAGATCAGTGGAGAAATAACTCCAGAAAGAATGAAGGGATGGAGCCAAAATAAAAACAATACCCAGTTGTGGACGGACTGGTGATAGAAGCAAGGTCTGATGCTGTAAAGAGCAATATTGCATAAGAACCTGGAATGTTAGGTCCTTGAATGAAGGCAAATTGGAAGTGGTCAAACAGGAAGTGGCAAGAGTGAATGTTGACATTCTAGGAATCAGCAAACTAAAATGGACTGGAAAGGGTAAATTTAAATCAGTTGACCATTATATCGACTACTGTGGGCAGGAATCCCTTAGAAGAAATGGAGTAGCCATTATGGTCAACAAGAGTCCAAAATGCAGTATTTGGATGGAATCTCAAAAATGATAGCATGATCTCTGTTTGTTTCCAAGGCAAACCATTCAATATCCTGGTAATCTGAGCCTATGCCCCAACCAGTAATGCTGAGGAACCTGAAGTTGAACGGTTCTATGAAGACCTACACGACCTTTTAGAACAGACACCCAAAAAAGATATCCTTTTCATTATAGGGGACTGGAATGCAAAAGTAGGAAGTCAAGAAACACCTGGAGTAACAGGCAAATTTGGCCTTGGAGTACGGAGTGAAGCAGGACAAAGGCTAATAGAGTTTTGCCAAAAGAACGCATTGGTCATAGCAAACACCCTCTTCCAACAACACAAGAGAAGACTCTACACATGGACATCACCAGATGGTCAAAACCAAAATCAGATTGATTATATTCTTCTTAGCCAAAGATGGAGAAGCTCTATACAGTCAGCAAAAACAAGACTGGGAGCTGACTGTGGCTCAGATCATGAACTCCTTATTGCCAAAATCAGACTTAAACTGAAGAAAGTAGGGAGAACCACTAGACCATTCAGGTATGACCTAAATCAAATTCCTTATGACTATACAGTGGAAGTGAGAAATAGATTTAAGGGACTAGATCTGATAGACAGAGAGCCTGAAGAACTATGGACGGAGGTTCATGACATTGTACAGGAGACAGGGATTAAGACCATCCCCATGGAAAAGAAATGCAAAAAGGCAAAATGGTTGTCTGAGGAGGCCTTATAAATAGCTATGAAAAGAAGAGAAGCGAAAAGCAAAGGAGAAAAGGAAAGATATTCCCATTTGAATGCAGAGTTACAAAGAATAGCAAGGAGAGATAAGAAAGCCTTCCTCAGCGATCAGTGCAAAGAAATAGAGGAAAACAACAGAATGGGAAAGACTAGAGATCTCTTCAAGAAAATTAGAGATACCAAGGGAACATTTCACACAAAGATGGGTTTGATAAAGGGCAAAAATGGTATGGACTTAACAGAAACAGAAGATATTAAGAAGAGGTGGCAAGAATACACAGAAGAGCTGTAGAAAAAATATCTTCATGACCCAGATAATCACAATGATGTGATTACACACCTAGAGCCAGACATTCTGGAATGTGAAGCCAAGTGGGCCTTAGAAAGCATCACCACGAACAAAGCTAGTGGAGATGATGGAATTCCAGTTGAGCTATTTCAAGTCCTAAAAGATGATGCTATGAAAGTGCTGCACTCAATATGCCAGCAAATTTGGAAAACCCCGCAGTGGCCACAGGACTGGAAAAGGTCTGTTTTCATTCCAATCCCTAAGAAAGTCAATCCCAAAGAATGCTCAAACTACCTCACAGTTGCACTCATCTCACATGCTAGTAAAGTAATGCTCAAAATTCTCCAAGCCAGGCTTCAGCAATACATGAACCGTGAACTTCCAGTTGTTCAAGTGGGTTTTAGAAAAGGCAGAGGAACCAGAGATCAAATTGCCAACATCTGCTGGATCATCGAAAAAGCAAGAGAGTTCCAGAAAAACATCTATTTCTGCTTTATTGAGTATGCCAAAGCCTTCGACTGTGTGGAACACAATAAACTGTTTAAAATTCTGAAAGAGATGGGAATACCAGCCACCTGACCTGCCTCTTGAGAAACCTTGTATGCAGGTCAGGAAGCAACAGTTAGAACTGGACATAGAACAACAGACTGGTTCCAAATAGGAAAAGAAGTACGTCAAGGCTGTTTACTGTCACCCTGATTATTTAACTTCTATGCAGAGTACATCATGAGAAACGCTGGGTTGGAAGATGCACAAGCTGGAATCAAGATTGCTGGGAGAATTATCAATAACCTCAGATATGCAGATGACACCACCCTTATGGCAGAAAGTGAAGAGAAACTAAAAAGCCTCTTGATGAAAGTGAAAGAGGAGAGTGAAAAAGTTGGCTTAAAGCTTAACATTCAGAAAACTAAGATCATGGCATCTGGTCCCATCTCTTCATGGGAAATAGATGGGGAGACAATGGAAACAGTGTCAGACTTTATTTTTTGGGCTCCAAAATCACTGCAGATGGTGATTGCAGCCATGAAATTAAAAGACGCTTACTCCTTGGAAGGAAAGTTATGACCAACCTAGACAGCATATCAAAAAGCAGAGACATTACTTTGCCAACAAAGGTGTGTCTACTCAAGGCTATGGTTTTTCCAGTGGTCATGTATGGATGTAAGAGTTGGACTGTGAAGAAAGCTGAGTCCTGAAGAATTGATGCTTTTGAACTGTGGTGTTGGAGAAGACTCTTGAGAGTCCTTGGACTGCAATGAGATCCAACCCGTCCATCCTGAAGGAGATAAGTCCTGGATGTTCATTGGAAGGACTGATGCTGAAGCTGAAACTCCAGTGATTTGGCCATCTCATGCAAAGAGCTGACTCATTGGAAAAGAACCTGACGCTGGGAGGGATTGGGGGCAGGAGGAGAAGGGGAGGACAGAGGATGAGATGGCTGGATGGCATTACCGACTCGATGGACATGGGTTTAAGTAAACTCCGGGAGTTGGTGACGAACAGGGAGGCCTGGCATGCTGCGATTCATGGGGTCGCAAAGAGTCGGACATGAGTGAGTGAATGAACTGAACTGAACTGATACTTAAACTCTTGTAGGAAAGATAAGAACATTAAAAATTTATTTTTCAGAATAATGCAGATGATATTAGAAAAGCAATAAATGACTGCTTATTTGTAGTATGAAAACATTGGTTGGATATTAAGAACTATAATTTTTCATTTTTTTAATGAAAATGAAGTAAATCTTACATAGCAGCTAGGATTCAAAGACCACATATATTATATGAGATAAAATAATGGTTTATAATAGGGCAAGAAGGGAGAAATTACAATCCATGGCAATAAACACGAGAAAAATAGGATGAAGTATATGATAATACATAATAATATACTACTAAAATTCATAGGAGAAACTGATTTTTAAATGATGATCTCATTCATTTGTATCCTATCTCATGCCATATTTTATGCATATATGTATTTCTTAAATCTGATCTTTTTTACCTAGATGAGCTCAGAAGTATAATACAACCAAATAGAAATTCCTGAGATCAGTGATTTTTAAAGATCAAAGTTGTCTCTTGGGGCAACAAGACTGTAAAAACTGTCTATCATGAAGAATCCTGGTGCAAAGGTTTTCAAGACAGAAATAATACTGAAAACCTTTGTAACAAAAACCAATTCATATGTTACTTGAATGAAAAGGTACCCAGAGTATTAAAGGGAATTCAAAACATTTATCCTAGCAATTATTTTCTTACTTTGTTCACAAACTAGTTTTCAATGCCAAGTCAACTTTACTATAATAGTTTAGTATGGTTCTCATGTTTGTAATTTTTCAAAGCATGGTTGACATCTTGAATAAGCAATCTAAAAATAGTTTTGTCTCTTCTACTAGTTCTTGACTGTTGTTATTTCTGACCTCTATCATTTGAAAAGTGCAGGCACAAGTCAAATCCGAAGTGAACTGAATAAAAGAAATAACTTAAAAAATCAATGAAATTGAAAGTAAGAATCTAATAAAAAAAAAAAAAAAAGAAAGAAAGAAAGAAAGTAAGAGCTCAATAGAGAAACTCAACAAAATCAAATGCTGATTCTTTGGGGAAAAAAATCAGTAAGCTAAGTGTCTAGCCAAGCTAAGATAAAAAGAGAGGACAGAAATTACAAATATAAATGAAAGAGGGGGAACATTACTATAGATCTTGTGGAAGTTAGATAATAAATACTATAAACTACGTTAGTGTTAGTGTTGGTCATGTTTGACTCTTTGAGACACTATGGACTATAGCCTGCTAAGCTCTTCTGTCCATGGGATTCTACAGGGAAGAATATTGGAGTGGGCAGCCATTCCCTTCTCCAGAGGATCTTTCCAACCCAGGGGACAAACCTGGGTCTCCTGCATTGCAGGCAGATTCCTTACTGCTGAGCCACCAGGGAAGCCTTATAAACTATCCTACATCCACTAACTTGATAATCTAGATGAAATGAACCAGTTGCTCAAAAGATACAATCAGCCATAATTCATAAAGAAATACAAATAGGCCTGTGTCTGTTTAAAAATAGAATTAACAATTCATAACCTTCCCAAACAGAAAGCACTAGGCTCAGATGGACTCACTGGTGAATTCTACCAAACACTTAAGGAAAAAAAAATTGTACCAATGCTCTATAATCTCTTTCAAATAATAGAAGCAGGGGAAATACTTACTAACTCATTCTAGGAGGCCAGCATTACCCTAATACCAAATCCATACGGAGATATTCCAAGAAAACTACAGATTAATATATCCTATGAACATAAATGGGCTTCTCAGGTGGTGCTAGTGGTAAAGAACCCTCCTGTGAATGAAGGAGATGTAAGAGATGTAGGTTTGATCCCTGGGTCAGGAAGATCCCTTGGAAGAGGTCATGGCAACTGACTCCAGTATTCTTGTCTGGAGAACCCCACGGACAGAGGAGCCTGGCAGACTACAGTCCATAGGGTCACAAAAGAGTCACACACAACTGAAGGAACTTAGCATGCATGCACATGAACATAAACACAATAATCTTCAATGAAATACTAGGAAATTGAATTTAACAATGTATAAAAATAATTATACACCACAGGCAAGTGGATTTTACACAGATGTGCAGTTAGTAGAACATTAAAAAATCTATTAATATAATACATCAGAACATCAGGATAAAAAAAAAGTAATATGATCATATCAAGTTTCAGAAGAAGCATTTGACAAAATCCGACACAATAAAACTTCTAAGTATATTAGGGAGACAAGGGAACATTCTCAATTTGATAAAGATCATTTACAAAATATCTACAGGTAGCATCATACTTAATGATGAGAAACTCGAAGCTTTCTCACTAAGATCAGGTAAAAGGCAAAGTTATCCATTTGACCACTCATTTTCAACATGGTACATGTACCAGAAGTTCTTGTTAATGGATCTAAGACATGGACAAGAGATAATATGTATACCTATTTGGAAGAAAGACATTCATCTCTGTTTATTCACAAACAAATTCATCATCTATGTAGAAAATCTGAAATAACTTTGTGTCATGCTGATGTGTCCAGTTTATTAATTCTATATTTTTTAGTGGATTCTTTAGAATTTTCTATGTACAAAACATGTCACCTGTGAATACAGATTGTTTTACTTCTCCTATTTGAATTTTTTGGGTACTTTTCTAATTTTCAGCGGAATGTTGAATAAAAGTGGCGGGAGTGGGCATATTTGTTTTGTCTCTGAGGTTATGGGCAAAGCTTCCAGTCTTTCGCTACTAAGTATGATGCCAAATGTAGTTTTTTATGTGTCATAATAGGTTGAGGAAATGCTCTTCTATTCTTAATTAGATGTGTATTTTTATAATGAAAAGTTGTTGGGTTTTGTCAAGTGCTTTCTCTGAATTTACTGAAAATATTATATTGATTGTCTTCTATGTATAGACACAGTGTATAGTGTATTGCATTAATTGGTTTTCAGATGTAAAATCAACTTTGCATTCTTGGAATAAATCTCAGTTAATCAGTGCATAATTCATTATATATTGCTAGATTCTGGAGTTTTTTTGATTTGATGCCTTGGCTTTGTTTTGCATCAGGGATAACCCTGGTCTTACAGAATGAGTTTGTAAGTCCTTCTCTCTTATTTTTGGAACAGTTTATGGATCATTTAGCTTCATCTCATACAACTGGGTATATTGTCTCATCATTTTCCTTACTCTCAAAGCGTTTTTCTCATTGCTCTTTTTATTTCTTCTTTGACCTAACATTTATTTAGAAATATGCTGTTACATAATTTACACTTATTTTTGAGTTTCCCATATGTCTTTCTATTATTAATTTCTAATTTCATTCTGCATGGTCAGAGAACATTCTTTTTATTATTTCTGCCCTTTAAATTTATTAAGGTCTATTTCTGTCATAGCATATTGCCTCCCCTAGGCAATGCTCCACGTGGATTTGAGAAGGCTGTATATTCCACTGTCATTGGGAAGAGTGTTTTATAGATATCTATTAGGTCCAACTGGGTTATAATGTTCAAATCTTTAAACTCCCTGTGGAACTTCTGCCTAGTTGTTTTATCCACTATTGAAAGTAGGGTATTGAATTCTCCAAATATTATTGCTGAGTTTTCTATTTTCCCCTTAATTTGTTAGTTTTGCTGTCTGGATTTTGATAGTGTGTTGTCAAATGTATATATTTTTCTAATTGTTTTATCTCCCAGAGGGATGGACACAAACTATTTTAAAATATGTATAACTGACTCATTTTGCTGTGCAGTAGAAACTAACATAACATTGTAAATCAACTATAATTCAATTTAAAAGTTAATTAAAATAATAAAAATTAAAAAAACCATTAAAATGCCATTCTTTATTTCCATAAATATTTATGTAACACTATCTTGTTAAATATTATCATAGCCACTCCAGCTTTTTTGTGCTTGCTGTTTGTACTATATATCATTTTCCATACTCACACTTTCAATCCTATACACAATACATAGTTGAGTCATGTATTGTATTCAGTCTGATAATCTCTGCCTTTTGATTATGTTGTTAAACACATTCATATAATGTTATTATTTATATAGCTAAAGATAAAATATTTGCTATTTTATTTTTGTTTTCTGTATAGTCATGTATTTTTTATTCATTCTTTACTGCTATTTTTGCATTAAATACATATTTTCTAATGCAGAATTTTTACTTATACTGTATTTTGAATTTTTATATTAGTGATTGCTGTAGGGATTGTTGCATATATCTTAACTTATATCAGAATCAGCTTCAGGTTGACAATAACTTAATTCCAATAAGATATAAAAGCACTCCTCCTCTATATCTCTATTCCCATTTATTCTTCCTCTTTCTTTTTGCATTATTTACATATATAGTGTATCCTATAATGTTACAAACCAATGATACATTGTTATAATTATTATTTACTTACATAATTTAATGATGTTTAAAGAAGATGAGGAAACAAAGGAGAGTAAATAATATTGATAACTTTTGTTGTATTAACCATTCTATTTATCATTTCTGGTTTCCTTTAATTTGTTTCTGAGAATTCAAGTCACCATCTCTACTAATTTCTTTAGGCAAATATAGCCTTGCTCCCCCTCTTCTCCTTTGTGGTGTTATTGGCAAATATTCTATATGTTATATCCCAAAATATATTATATACATATTGTTTTATGTGGTTGCTTTCTAAATTAGTTGAGAGAGGAAACATATATTTACTTGCTAGTGTCAATTACATACTTATGAACAAAACTAGTGGAGGTGATGGAATTCCAGCTAAGCTATTTGAAATTCTAGAAGATGATGCTGTTAAAGTGCTGCACTAAGTATGCCAGGAAATTTGGAAAATTCAGCAGTGCCCACAAGACTGGAAAAGGTGAGTTTCTATTCCAGCTCCAAAGAAGGGCAATGCCAAACAAAGAATGTTCAAACTACCTTACATAGTGCACATTTCACATGTTAGTAGGGTTATTCTCAAAGTCCTTCAAGCTGGGCTTCAGTGGTATATGAACTGAGACCTTCCAGATGTACAAGCTGGATTTTGAATAGGCTGAGGAACCAGAGATCAAATTGCCAACATTCATTGGATCATAGAGAAAGCAAGGGAATTACAGGAAAACATCTAATTCTGCTTCATTGACTACACTAAAGCCTTTGACTATGTGGGTCACAACAAACTGGAATCTTCTTAAACAGATGAGAATATCAGACTATCACCTTACATGCCTCCTGAGAAACCTGTATGCAAGTCAAGAAGCAACAGTTAGAACGAGACAAGGAGCAACAGGCTAGTTCCAAATTGGGAAAGTAATACATCAAGGCTATATATTGTCTTGTATACAAGACAAGGCTGTATATTGTATATTGCCTTGCTTATTGAACTTATATGTAGAGTACAACATTTGAAATGCCACGCTGGATGAATGACAAGGTGGAATGAAGACTGCTTGGAGAAATATCAAAAACCTCAGATATGCAGAAAGTGAAGAGAACTAAAGAGCCTCTTGATAAGGGTGAAAGAGGAGAATGAAAAAGCTGATTTAAAGATCAACATTATAAAAACTAAGATCATGACATCCAGTCCCATCACTTCATAGCAAATAGAATG
The DNA here is from genome assembly GCF_033118175.1 of Dama dama. Classification (NCBI taxonomy): domain Eukaryota; kingdom Metazoa; phylum Chordata; class Mammalia; order Artiodactyla; family Cervidae; genus Dama; species Dama dama. Next base: position 48,932,665 of record NC_083685.1, on the reverse strand, counting down.
GGAAAAAGTGGAAGCAGTGACAGCTTTTATTTTCTTGGGCTCCAAAATCACTGTGGATGGTGACAGCAGTCATGAAATTAAAAGATGCTTGTTCCTTGAAGGAAAACTATTACAAAGCTAGAGAATGGATTAAAAAGCAAAGATATCACTTTTCTGACAAAGATCCATAGAGTCAAAGCTATGGTTTTTCCAGTAGTCATGTATGGATGTGAGAGTTGGACATAAAGACGGCTGAACCCCAAAGAACTGATGCTTTTGAATTGTGGAGCAGGAGAAGACTCTTGAAAGTCGCTTGCACTGCAAGGGGATCAAACCAATTAATCCTAAAAGAAATCAACCCCTAATATTCACTGGAAGGACTGATGCTGGAACTGAAGCTGCAATCCTTTGGCCATCTGATGTGAAGAGCCAATTCAACGGAAAAGACCCTGATGCTGGAAAAGGCTGAAGGCAAAAGGAGATGGGGGGAGGGGGTGAGATGGTAAGATAGCATCACCAACTCAAAGAACATGAATTTGAACAAACTGGGAGATACTGAAGGACAAGGGAAGCTTGGCCTGCTGCAGTCCATTGGGTCACAAAGAGTAGAACACAACTTAGCAACTGAAAACAAAAACAACAACAAATTAATCACCATTCTAATGCTGTCTGTTTTGTATGTGAATTCAAATTGCTGTTTGGAGCTATTACTAATCTGAATAAATTTCTTTAGTATTTCTGGTAGTTAGTGTGCTAGCAACAAATTCACTCAATTTTTGTATATCTGGGATATTATTTTGTCTTAATATTTTGAAAAATAGTCAAGCTGGACTTGGATTCTAGGTTGATAGTTTTGCTTTGTTTTGTTTTTTACTTCACATGTATTTACCCACTGCTCTCTCCTCCATTGTTTCTGATGAGAAGTTAACTATAACAGTTATCAGTTCAGTTTGGTCACTCAGTCATGTCCAACTCTTTGCGACCCATAGACCACAGCATGCCAGGCCTCCCTGTCCATCACCAACTCCCAGAGTTTACTCAAACTCATGTCCATTGAGTCAGTGTTACCATCCAACCACCTCATCCTCTGTTGTCCCCTTCTCCTCCTGCCTTCAATCTTTCCCAGCATCAGGGTCTTTTCAAATGAGTCAGTTCTTCACATCAGGTGGCCGAAGTATTGGAATTTCAGCTTCAGCATCACTCTTTCCAGTGAATATTCAGGGGTGATTTCCTTTAGGATGGACTGGTTTGATCTCCTTGCAGTCCAATGGACTCTCAAGAGCCTTCTCCAATGTCTCAGTTCAAAAGCATCAATTCTTCAGTGCTCAGCTTTCTTTATAGTCCAACTCTCACATCCATGCATTACTACTGGAAAAAAACATAGCTTTGACTAGATGGATATTTATTAGCAAATTAATGTCTCTTGCCTTTTTTTTTTTTTCATTTATTTTTATTAGTTGGAGGCTAATTACTTTACAATATTGTAGTGGTTTTTGTCATACATTGACATGGATCAGCCATGGATTTACAAGTATTCCCCATCCCGATCCCCCCTCCCACCTCCCTCTCCACCTGATTCCTCTGGGTCTTCCCAGTGCACCAGGTCCGAGCACTTGTCTCATGCATCCAGCCTGCCTTTTAATATGCTGTCTAGGTTGGTCATAATTTTTCTTCCAAGGAGCAAGAATCTTTTAATTTCATGGCTGTAGCAACCATCTGCAGTGATTTTGGAGTCCAAAACGATAAAGTCCATCACTGTTTCCACTGTTTCCCCACTTATTTGCCATGAAGTGATGGGACCAGATGTCATGATCTTAGTATAACAGTTATAGTAACATAATATATTGTAATATATAATATAATATGTATAATATAGTAATATATTGCTATAACTATTATAACATTTTTGGGATTTCTTTGTAATGATAGTAGTTTCTTGTTTTTGTTTTTGCTATGAAGATTTTTCCTTGTCTTTAGCTTTCAGCGTTTTTACTATGATGTGTCGCCTCATGCATCTCTTTGTCTTGATCTATTTAGAGATTGTTGTGCATCCTAGATGTGCAAATTAATGGTCATCATGAAATTTAAAAAATTTTCTTTAACTTTTACTCTCCTCCTTATGGTACTCTTATGAATGTTTGTGCATTTAATGTTATCCCCTGTTTCTCTGAGGCTCTGTTCTTTTTTTTTAAAATACTTTTGTCTCACTAGTCTTCATATCATACAATCTCTATTAATCAAATTTCAAGTTTGCTAGGTCTTTCTTTTACCAGTCCAAATCTACTGTTGGACACCTCTAATGAATTTTCCTTTTCAGTTATTGTACTTTTAAATTTCAGAATTTTCACTTCTGTTTTTATAACTCCTATTTATTTATTCACATTTTTTGTCAGTGAGGCACTGCCTTCAGATCCTCCTTTATCTCTTTAGTCATAGTTTCCTTTAGCTATTTGAGGCTTCCATGGTGGCTCAGATCGTAAAATGATTTCACTTTCACTTGAAAACAATTGAAAGTGAAAGAAAGTGAAGTCGCTCAGTCATGTCCGACTCTTTGCCACCCCAGGGATGGAAGCCTGCCAGGCTTCTCCGTCCATGGGATTTTCCAGGCAAGAATACTGGAATGGGTTGCCATTTCTTTCTCCAGATCTTCCCAACCCAGGGATCGAACCTGGGTCTCCCGCATTCCCAACTTTTCTCTTAAAGTGAAAAAAACGGAAAAACGTAAACGTGAAGCCACTCAGTCGTGTCTCTTCACGACCCCATGGACTGTAGCCCGCCAGGCTCTTCCGTCCATGGGGATCCTCCAGGCAAGAATTCTGGAGTGGGTTGCCATTTCCTTCTCAAAAAAAAAAAAAAAGGAGAAAAGGGTCCTAGTGTTTTCTCTTCAAAAATGTGCCTACTTTATTAATAAGTATCATTGCAGGAAACTTTTTTTCATGCAACTAATCCTCAGATTTTTTTTCCCAGCAAAATTAAAAAAAAAAAAAGTCAGGTTTATGTTCATTTGTATCTCTACAATGGTAAACTCTCTATTTGACATATACATAGAATGCATTTTAAAAAATTGTTGTATGCATATAAATGCATCTTATGCATTTTATTTTTTTCACTTATTTTTATTAGTTGGAGGCTAATTATTTTACAATATTGTAGTGGGTTTTGCCATACATTGATATGAATCGGCCATGGATTTACACGTGTTCCCCATCTTGAAACCCCCTCCCACCTCCTTTCGCATCCCATCACTCTGGGTCATCCCAGTGCACCAGCCTTGAGCACTTGTCTCATGCATCCATCCTGGACTGGCGATCTGTTTCACACTTGATAATATACATGTTTCAATGCTATTCTCTCAGATCATCCCACCCTCGCCTTATCCCATAGAGTCCAAAAGTCTGTTTTATACATCTGTGTCTCTTTTTCTGTCTTGCATATAGGGTTATCGTTACCATCTTTCTAAATTCCATATATATGCGCTAGTATACTGTATTGGTGTTTATCATTCTGGCTTACTTCACTCTGTAAATGGACTCCAGTTTCATCCATCTCATTAGAACTGATTCAAATGTATTCTTTTAATGGCTGAGTAATATTCATTGTGTATATGTACCACGGCTTTCTTATCTATTCGTCTGCTGATGGGCATCTAGGTTGCTTCCACATCCTGGCTATTATAAACAGTGCTGCAGTTAACTTTGGGGTACACGTGTCTCTTTCAGTTCTGGTTCCCTTGGTGTGTATGCCCAGGAGTGGGATTGCTGGATCATATGGCAGTTCTATTTCCAGTTTTTTAAGGAATCTCCACACTGTTTTCCATAGCGGCTGTACTAGTTTGCATTCCCACCAACAGTGAAAGAGGGTTCCCTTTTCTCCACACCCTCTCCAGCATTTATTGCTTGTAGACTTTTGGATAGCAGCCATCCTGACTGGCGTGTAATGGTACCTCATTGTGGTTTTAACTTGCATTTCTCTGATAATGAGTGATGTTGAGCATCTTTTCATGTGTTTGTTAGCCATCTGTATGTCTTCTTTGGAGAAATGTCTGTTTAGTTCTTTGGCCCACTTTTTGATTGGGTCATTTATTTTTCTGGAATTGAGCTGCAGGAGTTGCTTGTATATTTTTGAGATTAATCCTTTGTCTGTTGCTTCGTTTGCTATTATTTTCTCCCATTCTGAAGGCTGTCTTTTCACTTTGCTTATAGTTTCCTTTGTTGTGCAGAAGCTTTTACGTTTTATTAGGTCCCAATTGTTTATTTTTGCTTTTATCTCCAATATTCTGGGAGGTGAGTCATGGAGGATCCTGCTGTGATTTATGTCAGAGAGTGTTTTGCCTATGTTCTCCTCTAGGAGTTTTATAGTTTCTGGTCTTACATTTAGATCTTTAATCCATTTTGAGTTTATTTTTGTGTATGGTGTTAGAAAGTGTTCTAGTTTCATTCTTTTACAAGTGGTTGACCAGTTTTCCCAGCACCACTTGTTAAAGAGGTTGTCTTTTTTCCATTGTATATCCTTGCCTCCTTTGTCGAAGATAAGGTGTCCATAGGTACGTCGATTTATCTCTGGGCTTTCTATTTTGTTCCATTGATCTGTATTTCTGTCTTTGTGCCATACCATACTGTCTTGATGACTGTAGCTTTGTAGAAGAGCCTGAAGTCAGGCAGGTTGATTCCTCCAGTTCCATTCTTCTTTCTCAAGATTGCTTTGACTATTCGAGGTTTTTTGTATTTTCACACAAATTGTGAAATTATTTGTTCTAGTTCTGTGAAGAATACCATTGGTAGCTTGATAGGGATTGCACTGAATCTATAGATTGCTTTGGGTAGTATACTAATTTTCACAATATTGATTGTTCCAATCCATGAACACGGTATATTTCTCCATCTGTTTGTGTCCTCTTTGATTTCTTTCATCAGTGTTTTATAGTTTTCTATACATAAGCCTTTTGTTTCTTTAGGTATCTATACTCCTAAGTATTTTATTCTCTTTCTTGCAATGGTGAATGGTATTGTTTCCTTAATTTCTCTTTCTTTTTTCTCATTGTTAGTGTATGCAAATGCAAGGGATTTCTATGTGTTAATTTTATATCCTGCAACTTTACTATATTCATTGATTAGCTCTAGCAATTTTCTGGTAGAGTCTGTAGGGTTTTCTATGTGGAGGATCATCATGCAAACGGAGACCAAAAGAAAGCAGGAGTCGCAGTACTCATATCAGATAAAATGGACTTTAAAATAAAGGCTGTGAAAAGAGACAAAGAAAGACACTACATAATGATCAAAGGATCAATCCAAGAAGAAGATATAACATTTGTAAATATATATGCACCCATATATATTAGGAGTACGGCAATATGTAAGGTAAATGCTAACGAGTATGAAAGGGGAAATTAACAATAACACAATAATAGTGGGAGACTTTAATACCCCACTCACAACTATGGATAGATAAACTAAACAGAAAATGAACAAGGAAACACAAACTTTAAATGACACAATGGACCAGTTAGACATAATTTATATCTATAGCACATTTCACCCCAAAACAATCAATTTTACCTTTTTCTCAAGTGCACACGGAACATTCTCCAGGATAGATCACATCCTGGGCCATAAATCTAGCCTTGGTAAATTAAAAAAAAATTGAAATCATTCCAGTCATCTTTTCTGACCATGATGCAGTAAGATTAGATCTCAATTACAGGAAAAAAAACTATTAAAAATTCAAACATATGGAGGCTAAATAACACGCTTCTGAATAACCAACAAGTCATAGAAGACATAAAAAAAAATCAAGATATGCATAGGAATGAATGAAAATGAAAACACAACAACCCAAAACCTATGGGACACTGTAAAAGCAGTGAAAAGCTAAGGGGAAGATTCATAGCAATACAGGCTTACCTCAAGAAACAAGAAAAAAGTCAAATAAATAACCTAAATCTACATATAAAGAAACTAGAGAAGGAAGAATTGAAGAACCCCAGGGTTAGTAGAAGGAAAGAAATCTTAAAAATTTGGACAGAAATAAATGCCAAAGAAACAAAAGAGACCATAGCAAAAATCAACAAAGCTAAATGCTGGTTTTTTGAAAAGATAAACAAAATTGACAAACTTTTAGCCAGACTCATTAAGAAACAAAGGGAGAAGAACCAAATCAACAAAATTAGAAATGAAAATCAAGAGATCACAACAGACAACACTGAAATATAAAGGATCATAAGAGACTACTACCAGCAGCTCTATGCCAATAAAATGGACAACTTGGAAGAAATGGAGAAATTCTTAGAAAAGTATAACTTTCCAAAACTGAACCAGGAAGAAATAGAAGATCTTTTTTTTTTTTTTTTTTTTTTTTTTATTATTATTTTTTTTTCCAGTGGGTTTTGTCATACATTGATATGAATCAGCCATGGATTTACATGTATTCCCAATCCCGATCCCCCCTCCCACCTCCCTCTCCACCCGATTCCTCTGGGTTTTCCCAGTGCACCAGGCCGGAGCACTTGTCTCGTGCATCCCACCTGGGCTGGTGATCTGTTTCACCATAGATAGTATACATGCTGTTCTTTTGAAATATCCCACCCTCACATTCTCCCACAAAGTTCAAAAGTCTGTTCTGTATTTCTGTGTCTCTTTTTCTGTTCTGCATATAGGGTTATCGTTATCACCTTTCTAAATTCCATATACATGTGTCAGTATGCTGTAATGTTCTTTATCTTTCTGGCTTACTTCACTCTGTATAATGGGCTCCAGCTTCATCCATCTCATTAGGACTGGTTCAAATGAATTCTTTTTAATGGCTGAGTAATATTCCATGGTGTATATGTACCACAGCTTCCTTATCCATTCATCTGCTGATGGGCATCTAGGTTGCTTCCATGTCCTGGCTATTATAAACAGTGCTGCGATGAACATTGGGGTGCACGTGTCTCTTTCAGATCTGGTGTCCTCAGTGTGTATGCCCAGAAGTGGGATTGCTGGGTCATATGGCAGTTCTATGTCCAGTTTTTTAAGAAATCTCCACACTGTTTTCCATAGCGGCTGTACTAGTTTGCATTCCCACCAACAGTGTAAGAGGGTTCCCTTTTCTCCACACCCTCTCCAGCATTTATTGCTTGTAGACTTTTGGATAGCAGCCATCCTGACTGGCGCGTAATGGTACCTCATTGTGGTTTTGATTTGCATTTCTCTAATAATGAGTGATGTTGAGCATCTTTTCATGTGTTTGTTAGCCATCTGTAGGTCTTCTTTGGAGAAATGTCTGTTTAGTTCTTTGGCCCATTTTTTGATTGGGTCATTTATTTTTCTGGAATTGAGCTGCAGGAGTTGCTTGTATATTTTTGAGAGTAATCCTTTGTCTGTTTCTTCATTTGCTATTATTTTCTCCCAATCTGACGGCTGTCTTTTCACCTTACTTATAGTTTCCTTTGTAGTGCAAAAGCTTTTAAGTTTCATTAGGTCCCATTTGTTTAGTTTTGCTTTTATTTCCAATATTCTGGGAGGTGGGTCATAGAGGATCTTGCTTTGATTTATGTCGGAGAGTGTTTTGCCTATGTTCTCCTCTAGGAGTTTTATAGTTTCTGGTCTTACATTTAGATCTTTAATCCATTTTGAGTTTATTTTTGTGTATGGTGTTAGAAAGTGTTCTAGTTTCATTCTTTTACAAGTGGTTGACCAGTTTTCCCAGCACCACTTGTTAAAGAGGTTGTCTTTTTTCCATTGTATATCCTTGCCTCCTTTGTCAAAGATAAGGTGTCCATAGGTTCGTGGATTTATCTCTGGGCTTTCTATTCTGTTCCATTGATCTATATTTCTGTCTTTGTGCCAGTACCATACTGTCTTGATGACTGTGGCTTTGTAGTAGAGTCTGAAGTCAGGCAGGTTGATTCCTCCAGTTCCATTCTTCTTTCTCAAGATTACTTTGGCTATTCGAGGTTTTTTGTATTTCCATACAAATTGTGAAATTCTTTGGTCTAGTTCTGTGAAAAATACCGTTGGTAGCTTGATAGGGATTGCATTGAATCTATAGACTGCTTTGGGTAGAATAGCCATTTTGACAATATTAATTCTTCCAATCCATGAACACGGTATGTTTCTCCATCTGTTTGTGTCCTCTTTGATTTCTTTCATCAGTGTTTTATAGTTTTCTATGTATAGGTCCTTTGTTTCTTTAGGTAGATATACTCCTAAGTATTTTATTCTTTTTGTTGCAATGGTGAATGGTATTGTTTCCTTAATTTCTCTGTCTGTTTTTTCATTGTTAGTATATAGGAATGCAAGGGATTTCTGTGTGTTAATTTTATATCCTGCAACTTTACTATATTCATTGATTAGCTCTAGTAATTTTCTGGTAGAATCTTTAGGGTTTTCTATGTAGAGGATCATGTCATCTGCAAACAGTGAGAGTTTTACTTCTTCTTTTCCTATCTGGATTCCTTTTACTTCTTTTTCTGCTCTGATTGCTGTGGCCAGCACTTCCAACACTATGTTGAATAGTAGTGGTGAGAGTGGGCACCCTTGTCTTGTTCCTGATTTCAGGGGAAATGCCTTCAATTTTTCACCATTGAGGGTGATGCTTGCTGTGGGTTTGTCATATATAGCTTTTATTATGTTGAGGTATATTCCTTCTATTCCTGCTTTTTGGAGAGTTTTAATCATAAATGAGTGTTGAATTTTGTCAAAGGCTTTCTCTGCATCTATTGAGATAATCATATGGTTTTTATCTTTCAATTTGTTAATGTGGTGTATTACATTGATTGATTTGCGGATATTAAAGAATCCTTGCATTCCTGGGATAAAGCCCACTTGGTCATGGTGTATGATTTTTTTAATATGTTGTTGGATTCTGTTTGCTAGAATTTTGTTAAGGATTTTTGCATCTATGTTCATCAGTGATATTGGCCTGTAGTTTTCTTTTTTTGTGGCATCTTTGTCTGGTTTTGGAATTAGGGTGATGGTGGCCTCATAGAATGAGTTTGGAAGCTTACCTTCTTCTGCAATTTTCTGGAAGAGTTTGAGTAAGATAGGTGTTAGCTCTTCTCTAAATTTTTGGTAGAATTCAGCTGTGAAGCCATCTGGTCCTGGGCTTTTGTTTGCTGGAAGATTTTTGATGACAGTTTCGATTTCCTTGCTTGTGATGGGTCTGTTAAGATCTTCTATTTCTTCCTGGTTCAGTTTTGGAAAGTTATACTTTTCTAAGAATTTGTCCATTTCATCCAAGTTGTCCATTTTATTGGCATAGAGCTGCTGGTAGTAGTCTCTTATGATCCTTTGTATTTCAGTGTTGTCAGTTGTGATCTCTCCATTTTCATTTCTAATTTTGTTAATTTGGTTTTTCTCTCTTTGTTTCTTAATGAGTCTTGCTAATGGTTTGTCAATTTTGTTTATTTTTTCAAAAAACCAGCTTTTAGCTTTGTTGATTTTTGCTATGGTCTCTTTAGTTTCTTTTGCATTTATTTCTGCCCTGATTTTTAAGATTTCTTTCCTTCTGCTAACTCTGGGGTTCTTCATTTCTTCCTTCTCTAATTGCTTTAGGTGTAGAGTTAGGTTATTTAATTGGTTTTTTTCCTGTTTCTTGATGTAAGCCTGTAATGCTATGAACCTTCCCCTTAGCACTGCTTTTACAGTGTCCCATAGGTTTTGGGTTGTTGTGTTTTCATTTTCATTCATTTCTATACATATTTTGATTTCTGTTTTGATTTCTTCTATGATTTGTTGGTTATTCAGAAGTGTGTTATTTAGCCTCCATATGTTTGAAGTTTTAACAATTTTTTCCCTGTAATTGAGATCTAATCTTACTGCACTGTGGTCAGAAAAGATGACTGGAATGATTTCAATTTTTTTGAATTTTCCAAGACCAGATTTATGGCCCAGGATGTGATCTATTCTGGAGAATGTTCCGTGTGCACTTGAGAAAAAGGTGAAGTTGATTGTTTTGGGGTGAAATGTCCTATAGATATCAATTAGGTCTAGCTGGTCCATTGTGTCATTTAAGGTTTGTGTTTCCTTGTTAATTTTCTGTTTAGTTGATCTATCCATAGTTGTGAGTGGGGTATTAAAGTCTCCCACTATTATTGTGTTACTATTAATTTCCTCTTTCATACTTGTTAGCGTTTGCCGTACATATTGCGGTGCTCCTATGTTGGGTGCATATATATTTATAATTGTTATATCTTCTTTTTTGATTGATCCTTTGATCATTATGTAGTGTCCTTCTTTGTCTCTTTTCACTTCCTTTATTTGAAAGTCTATTTTATCTGATATGAGTATTGCGACTCCTGCTTTCTTTTGGTCTCCGTTTGCATGAAATATTTTTTTCCAGCCCTTCACTTTTAGTCTGTATGTGTCTCTTGTTTTGAGGTGGGTCTCTTGTAGACAGCATATATAGGGGTCTTGTTTTTGTATCCATTCAGCCAATCTTTGTCTTTTGGTTGGGGCATTCAACCCATTTACATTTAGGGTAATTATTGATAGGTGTGGTCCTGTTGCCATTTACTTTGTTGTTTTGGGTTCACATTTATAAAACCTTTCTGCATTTCCTGTCTAGAGAAGATCCTTTAGCATTTGTTGAAGAGCTGGTTTGGTGGTGCTGAATTCTCTCAGCTTTTGCTTATCTGTAAAGCTTTTGAATTCTCCTTCATATCTGAATGAGATCCTTGCTGGATACAGTAATCTAGGTTGTAGGTTATTCTCTTTCATTACTTTCAGTACGTCCTGCCATTCCCTTCTGGCCTGGAGGGTTTCTATTGATAGATCAGCTGTTATCCTTATGGGAATCCCTTTGTGTGTTATTTGTTGTTTTTCCCTTGCTGCTTTTAATATTTGTTCTTTGTGTTTGATCTTTGTTAATTTGATTAATATGTGTCTTGGGGTGTTTCGCCTTGGGTTTATCCTGTTTGGGACTCTCTGGGTTTCTTGGATTTGGGTGGCTATTTCCTTCCCCATTTTAGGGAAGTTTTCAGCTATTATCTCCTCGAGTATTTTCTCATGGCCCTTCTTTTTGTCTTCTTCTTCTGGAACTCCTATGATTCGAATGTTGGGGCGTTTCACAGTGTCCCAGAGGTCCCTGAGGTTGTCCTCATTTCTTTTGATCCTTTTTTCTTTTTTCCTCTCTGCTTCATTTATTTCCACCATTTTATCTTCTACCTCACTTATCCTATCTTCTGCCTCCGTTATTCTACTCTTGGTTCCCTCCAAAGTGTTTTTGATCTCATTCATTGCATTATTCATTTGTAATTGACTCTTTTTTATTTCTTCTAGGTCTTTATTAAACAGTTCTTGAATCTTTTCAATCTTTGTTTCCAGGCTATTTATCTGTAACTCCATTTTGTTTTCAAGATTTTGGATCATTTTTATTATCATTATTCTAAATTCTTTTTCAGGTAGATTCCCTATCTCCTCCTCTTTTGTTTGACTTGGTGGGCATTTTTCATGTTCCTTTACCTGTTGGGTATTTCTTTGCCTTTTCATCTTGTTTAGATTGCTGTATCTGGAGTGGGCTTTCTGTATTCTGGAGGTCTGTGGTTCCTTTTTGTTGTGGAGGATTAACCCAGTGGGTGGGGTTAGACGATTGGCTTGTCAAGGTTTCCTGGTTAGGGAAGCTTGCATCAGTGTTCTGGTGCGTGGAACTTGATTTCTACTCTTTGGAGAGCAATGGAGTGCCCAGTAATGAGTTTTGAGATGGGTCTATGTGTTAGGTGTGACCTTGGGCAGCCTGTATGTTGATGTTCAGGGCTATGTTCCTGCGTTGCTGGAGAATTTGCGTGGTATGTCTTGCTCTAAAACTTATTGGCTCTTGTGTGGTGGTTGGTTTCAGTGTAGGTATGGAGGCTTTTGGACAGTCGCTTATCACTTAAAGTTCCTTGTAGTCAGGAGTTTTCTGGTGTTCTCAGGTTTTGGGCTTAAGTCTCCTGCCTCTGGATTTCAGTTTTATTCTTCCTGTAGTCTCAGGACTTCTCCAACTATGCAGCCCTGATAAGAAAACTTCTAGGTTAATGGCTAAAAGATTCTCCCCCGTTAGGGACACCCAGAGAGGTTCACAGAGTCACATGAAGAAGAGGAGAGGGAGGAGGGAGATAGAGATGAACAGGAGGAGAAAAAGGGGGACTCAAGAGGAGAGAGACAGATCTACACAGCTGTCTGTTCCCAGAGTGTTCTCCGTAGCCCAGTCACCTACAAAGATTCACAGAATTGGATTGGGAAGAGAAGGGGAAAGGAGGAAATAGAGGTGTTCTGAGGTAGAAAACAGAGAGTCAAGATTGGGAGAGAATAATCTTCGGTTTAAAAATAGGGCTTCTCTTCTTTTTTTCTTTTTTTTGTAAGGTTATAGTGTATTGAAAATGAAAATTAAGGAGTAGTAGAGGAGTACTAGAGGACTTTGAAAGAAATAAGAGAAAAAGAAAAATAGAAAATAGAAGAGAAAAAGGAAAGAAAAAAAGAAAGAAAAAGAAAAAAAAAAAAAAAAGGAAAAAAAAATTTTTTTTTTCCCCCTAATTAAAAAATCGTAAAAGTCTATGGAAATGAAAGTTAAGGAGTAATGGGGGAGTAATAGGGGATTTTAAAGGAAAATAAAAGAGAAAAAAGAAAAAAAGAAAAAAAATTAAAAAAAGAGAAAAAAGTAAAATTATATCTAGGAGTTTCTCTGGAGCTGTTGCGGTCAGTGTGGGTTCGGGTCAGTTTCAGATAGCTCCTCATTCCAGCTTACGCTTCTCGATATCTACAGGCTCCTCCGGTGTAGACAATGTTTCCTAGAGGGATTTTAATCTGTTGCACCAGTCCCTTCTGAAGCGGTTCCCTTTGTTTATTTGGCTTCTGTTTGCCGGTCTCTTCAGAGCCTCATTTCCGCCCTGACACAGGCGGGCGGAGGTGGACTCTTATTCAGGTAGCTAGTTCCGTCGCTCTGCGGGGCGGGGCCGGCGCCGCGGGGACGGGCTGGCACTGCCGGGAGGGGCTGACGCCGCTTTCTCCTCTGCGCTGCTCAGGCTCCCGGCTGTTCTATATGGAGCGCGCCCCGCGCTGCACGAGGTTCCAGCCCTCGGGTGTTCCACAAAAGCGCGGAAGGAAAAGCTGCGCCTGCTCTCTGTGCCTTCCCCGTCAGAGCGGTCCCGGCAGCCAGGGGCTTGGTGGGCGCACTCTCCCCAGGTGTGGCGCGCCCCCTCCCTTCCGCGGACCCAGTCTCAGTTTCTGCTGGCGCCAGTCGGGTGCGCGCGCCCTCCGCCCTCCGCGTCCCCAGCCCCAGTCCCGCCCGCGCCGGTCGGGTGCCTGCGCCCTGTGTCTCGCCGCGACCTTCCCCTTCCCCCTGCCTCCTGCCTCCGGCGGGGCTGGGCCGGTCCGCAGCCTGCGAGCTCCTCTCTGGACTTTCTCGGTCTCTTTGTTCTGCGAACGGCCGGCAGTGTGTTCGGGCCGGCTAATTTCCTCTCTCTCCTTTGGTCTCCCACAGTTCAAGTTGGCAACTCACAGAAGCTCCCTCCGATTGTCCTCAGGGCACTCAGGCCCGGACCCTACCCCAAGCAATGCCGCCTAAGAGCTCCCGGGACGGATCTCCGTCCTTAGCTCTTTTGTCTCACTTTTTATCTTTTATATTTTGTCCTACCTCCTTTCGAAGACACTGGGCTGCTTTTCTGGGCGCCTGATGACCTCAGCTAGCGATCAGAAGTTGTTTTGCGAAGTTTGCTCTGCGTTCAGTTATTCTTTTGATGAATTTGTAGGAGAGAAAGTGGTCTCCCCGTCCTACTCCTCCGCCATCTTGGCTCCTCCCCTCAGAAATAGAAGATCTTAACAGACCCATCACAAGCAAGGAAATCGAAACTGTAATAAGAAATTTTCCAGCAAACAAAAGCCCAGGACCAGATGGCTTCACAGCTGAATTCTACCAAAAATTTAGAGAAGAGCTAACACCTATCTTACTCAAACTCTTCCAGAAAATTTCAGAAGAAGGCAAACTTCCAAACTCATTGTGAGGCCACCATCACCCTAATACCAAAACCAGACAAGGATGCCACAAAAAAAGAAAACTACAGGCCAGTATCACTGATGAACATAGATGCAAAAATCCTTAACAGAATTCTAGCAAACAGAATCCAACAACATATTAAAAAGATCAATAATCATGACCAAGTGGGCTTTATCCCAGGAATGCAAGGATTCTTTAATATGCACAAATCAATCAATATAATACACCACATTAACAAATGAAAGATAAAAACCATATGATTATCTCAATAGATACAGAAAAAGCCTTTGACAAAATTCAACATCCATTTATGATTAAAACTCTCCAGAAAGCAGGAATAGAAGGAACATACCTCAACATAATAAAAGCTACATATGACAAACCCACAGCAAACGTTATCCTCAATGGTGAAAAATTGAAAGCATTTCCCCTAAAGTCAGCAACAAGACATGGGTGCCCACTCTCACCACTACTATTCAACATAGTTTTGGAAGTTTTGGCCACAGCAATCAGAGCAGAAAAAGAAATAAAAGGAATCCAGATAGGAAAAGAAGAAATAAAACTCTCACTGTTTGCAGGTGACATCTTATGCATTTTAGATAGATTATGTCCAGTTTGTTTTAAGTTTTGTTTGGCATTATCCTATTATTGTTGTTGTTTTGCTGTTGTTATCATTATTTGTTGCAGTTGTATAGTGAGGAAATTTCAAAACTTAGACTGATTTCAAATTATTTTGAGTTTTACCTATTATTACCCACATTTTTGATTGTTTAAAGTTAATAGTTAAAACTTTACAGTTTTTAACAAATGATTACCATTCCTAGCAGAACACAACTCTCATTTGGGAAGTATGACATTTCAGTTAAACTCATAGTCACAAATAAATTAATACTAAAATTTTTGACTGCCTGGAAAATACATTAGAGAAAAATGAAATATTGGGGAAGCAAAGGAAAAGTGCAAGAGTAGTTTGGGGTGGTTGAATACAGCAGCGTCAGATGCTTGCATTTACAGAAGGAGATAGAAGAACATTCATCATCTTTTACAGAATTCTGTGTTAATATTTAATATTTAGAAAATTGTAATAGCATCCAAGAAAAACTGAAAATAATATGCTTATTATCCAGGCTTCTCTGGTGGCTCAGATGGTAAAGTGTCTGCCTGAAATGAGGGAGACCTGGGTTTGATCCCTGGGTTGGGAAGATCCCCTGGAGAAGGAAATGGCAACCCACTCCAGTACTCTTGCCTGGAAAATTCCATGGATGGAAGAACCTGGTGGACTACTGTCCATGGGATCGCAAAGAGTTGGATACGACTGAGTGACTTCACTTTAGCTATTTGAACATATTTATAATGGCTAATTTGAAGCCTTTATATGTTTACTCTGATATCTGGTCACTGTCACAAGCAGTGTCTATTGCCTGCTTTTCTCCTTGTGTATGGATCATTCTTTCCTGCTTGTTAATGTTTCAGAATTTTTGTTGGATATTTTAGATAATATATTGTTAACAACTCTTGGCAATGCCATCCTCAGGGACTTGTTATTGTTATTGGTTCATTTGTTTTTAAGTTACTGCTTGAATTATTAGTGGAATCTATCTATTCCCCCATCCCCTGGAGCATGAAACCTCTGATCTTGCTTCTCAAGATCCGCAGCCTTGGGCAGGTCCACAGTCATTCTGGAAGGACAGTGGCTTTTGCAGGCCTTACTATTACTATTTCTTTCCTGACCACCGATAACACTTACAGTCCACAATTTAATTTAGACTTGTGGCCTATTGTTTTACTGCTTTCAACAGTAACTGAGGGGTACACATTGCTCTACAAACAAATCCAATCAAACTCAGACTTTTGTGAAAAATAGCTCCTAAAGTCAGTGCTTGAGATTTGTTCTCAATCCTAGTGAATCTCCTCTCAGCTCACTCTTGGCAGGGTCTCTCTTGCAAATTAGCTGACCTATGGTTTAGCTTATATCATCAATACAGCTATCAATTTCACCTCAATTGCCTTTAACCACAATCTCCGCAAGCCTTCATTTTGAACTACAACACACTCTAAGGTAAATGAAGTCATTTCCTTTAGGAAAAGTTTAAATGCTTTTTGTTTGAAGGCCTGCTGCTTTTCTCAGGCAAACAGAGCCACAGCTCTAGAGCTAGGGTCAGGGGTACCATGACATGATTTACTCTGAGTGGAACTTCCCTTTAAGGAGTAGGGTGCTAAGTGGGAGGGAACTTGTCTTAGATCTTCTCATCTTTTGACTTTTGGCATGAAATCACCATTTTATAGGCAAGAAATTTAGAAAACTAACACTGAGAATATAATTGATATATAGCAATATAATAACTGGCTTAGAGAATTCCATGGACAGAGGAACCTGGTGGGTTACAGTCCATGGGGTCACAAGGAGTTGGACATGACTGAATGACTAACACTTTCACTTTCTTTCAACTGGCTTGGATGTGTTAAGCCCAAACAGACCAGTGAGATGAAAAAACACTGAGAATATAATTCTTCAACCACATTCAGTTCATAATATGCCAGATGATTGTCATTAACATATGTACAGTGTCTACTTTAAAAATGTTAGTATATGTGTTAGTCACTCAGTCATGTGACTGAGTCTCTGTGTCTCTGAGTCTCTGTGACTCAATGGACTGTACTCCACCAGGCCCCTCTGTCCATGGAATTTTCCAGGCAAGAATACTGGAGTGGGTTGCCATTACTTTCTCCAGGGGATCTTCGTGTCCCAAGGATCGAACCCGGGTCTCCTGCATTGCAGGCAGGTTCTTTACTGTCTGAGCCACCAGGGGAGTCCAAAAATGTTAGTACTAATATTTTTATCTGTCCCTTTTGAATTATGTAATTAGGCATTACTACAATAATACAAGAAGGAAAGTGATACTGAAAGTTTTAAATCGCTTTGCTTGTGTCCCAGAATTAGTAAGTGACAGAGCCAGAATCCAGAATTCAAACATAATCCATTTCTAAGCCCTTTATTCCTTTTAGTAAAACTTCTTACTTTTAGACAACTATTAAAAGATCCAACCATTTTAAAGAATTAATAGCAATATCAATTTTATGTAAGGTTTTGAAAGGTAAAATCTCTGCTTGTGAATTAGAAGGCAGAAAACACTGTGTTACTTGAAGAAATTAAAGGTATAAAATAAACAAACTGTAAATATCTACTGCTCTAATATTATTCTAGACCAGATTAAATGTCAAATTTTGAATATTACAGAAATTATCCAATTTAAGAATTAATAGATATTTGAGGTTTGAAAATTATGCTGAATGATGTCTTTATCCTTTCCAAGTTTAGGTTCAACATCCCTACTTTTGTATCCATTCTGCATCTAGATAATTTTATACTATAAACTTATAACTGATTTAGAAAACAGCACATGCCATTGCACTTACATATGCCTCATTCACTTGCATCAAATGAGCTTACATATCTCCCATTCATTTGGGATGAATGAAGCCCTATAGAAAATAAAATTTACCAACTGGCCCACTGATGTTTGGTGGGCAAAGGGCATTAAGATGGAGTGAATGTATCAAAATAATCTCAGCAGACAACTGACCCATTCCAATTTGAGATTCTGGAGCACTTACATACACATATGGAAAATAAGCTTGTTACTTTGAAAAGGGAACATTTGGAACAAATCTATTAAAATGAGTCTCAAATGCTCTTTACACTCCATCCCATTCCCTTTCACATATACATCTTTTGAAATCCACTGGAGTCTGGAGAAAATAAATAAAAGTGATCTTAAGTTTTGGATCTACATTAAAAATTGTGTCTTAACACCATCCCCAGAACCAGCACACACAGGAGAACTGATTGAATATGAAATACATTTTTGGTGAAATCAATGACTTTCAAGTTTGAGAAAAGTGAAACTTTGAGAAAGAAATTTGCAAGAATTTGTGTGGGATACCAACCAAATGATTTATATTATTAACACTTTATTAGTTGCTTTTAAATTAATATGTTTAGAACTTTCATTTTAATCTATTGATCAACAAATGTCGAGGTGATTAATTTGGGGATAACAGCAATACAAATATTGGTCAAATATAAATAAAAACCCTTTGAAGTTAGAACTACCCCTGGATAGAAGGATTAATTTTTTCTTGTTTTGGGAGCTAGTATTTTTTTTTGGTGATGTGTTATTGAACATCCTTAATAGAAGTGGTATTTCTAAAGAAGCAATTTTATAAAATATCAAGATAGGAAAATACTGTAAGATATCAAAATGGGAAAAAACTTGAAAATAGAACAAGGTAAATCATGGGTGTGGATTAAAGATGTACATGTGTCTTTGGGAAAGGAAGCACAGCTAACATGTAATTGATGGACTGAATGTTGAAAAAGTCAGTGTCAAATTTTGTGGAGTCTAGATCCCATTATGAAGTTCCTTTATGGAATTGTGGACCCTGCTGACAGCAAATAAAAAGTGACTTCTAAGACTGGATATCCTTCCTCTTTTCTCACCTTTCCTCTCCTCCTCATATGCTTTTCCAGACAATGTGTAATGCATATAGTCCCAACCCTTGAAGACAGTCTGATGGTGTGTGTGTGTGTGTGTGTGTGTGTGTGTGTGTGTGTGTGTGTGTGTGTATGGGTGGCTTAATTACAATATAGAGCAAATGTTTTTATAAAGCACAGAGGGAGAGTAATTACCTCTTCCTTAGGAAGTTAGAAAATGCTTCATTGAAGAGGTGATCAAATTTACTCAATGACAGGATTTAAATTAACAGCAATCATTATAATTTGCAAGCTCATACTCAGTTGCCTTTTTCCATCTTAAATTTATATATACTCTTTATGAGATTCTCTTCATAGGAGCACATATTATAGCATTTCTTCCAAGGCCACACTCATAATTTGTAATGGGACAAGAACCAGTTACCCAGACTTAGTTCAATGCATTAATTTTGGTTTGTCACAAGGACAAAAGAAGTAATATGTGCACTATTAAACTTAAACTAAAAGTTTTCAATTAGGAGCAATTACTTAGGAATAATTAGGCAATACACATTTTTTAAGTACAAAATGTGTACATGGAAAGAAATGATGTTATTGGATCTTACTGTATTTTCCATTTAACAAGGTGCTTGTGTGCAGGTGGTATTTGTTTATTAGTAGAAGCTGTACTCCTATTGAGCAAGATGTCAGAAAATCATTATCCTTGCCCTGGAAATTCCTTGAAATGAAATTTATCCAGAGAAAATAGCACACTAAATAATAACACATTTTTTCTACATAAATGTAGTGTAGGATAGCAAAATTATTATTTGTTACTTTATGTTTAATGAAAAGATGAATTCTATAACTGTAATAAATTAGTGAATCTAATGTAATGGTTTGGTTTTTTTAGAGATAAAGAATGGTAATTTGTATCATTTATTATTTGTACTAGTAGAAAATGCTATTCCTAGTTTACATTGTGTATAATTCCTTAATATTTAAACCAAAACAAGTTTAAGAGATATTATATGATATAAGCAATTAATTCAGTTACACCATACACAAATCCAATATAATTTATTTAGGTTGATATCAAGATATATAATATGTTTGCTTATTATATCAACTAATGATGTAATTATGCTTAAATTTCTCCAAGCCAGGTTTCAACAGTACGTGAACTGAGAACTTCGAGATGTTCAAGCTGGTTTTAGAAAAGGCAGAGGAACCAGAGATCAAATTGCCAACATCCAGATCAAATTGCTGGATCATAGAAAAAGCAAGAGAATTTGAGAAAAACATCTACTTCTGCTTTATTGACTATGCTAAAGCCTTTGACTGAGTGGATCACAGCAAACTGTAGGAAATTCTTAAAGAGATGGTAATACCAGACCACCTTACCTGCCTCCTGAGAAATCTGTAGGCAGGTCAAGAAGCAACAGTTAGAACTGGACATGGAACAACGGACTGGTTCCAAATTGGGAAGGAAGTGCATCAAGGTTATATATTGTCACCCTGCTTATTTAATTTCTATGCAGAGTACATCATGCAAAATGCCCAGCTGGATGAAGCACAAGCTTGAATCAAGATTGCTGGGAGAAATATCAATAACTTCATATATGCAGGTGACACCGCCCTTGTGGCAGAAAGCGAAGAAGAACTGAAGAGCCTCTTGATGAAAGTGAAAAAGAAGAGTGAAAAAGCTGGCTTAAAACTCAGCATTCAAAACACAAAGATCATGGCATCTGGTCTCATCACTTCATGGTAAATAGATGGGGAAACAATGGAAACAGTGACAGACTTTATTTTTGGGGGTTCCAAAATCACTGCAGATGGTGCCTGCAGCCATCAAATCAAAAGATGCTTGCTTCTTGGAAGAAAAGCTGTGACCAATCTAGATAGCATATTAAAAAGCAGAGACATTGCTTTGCTGACAAAGTTCTGACTAGTCAAAGATACATGGTTTTTCCATTCGGCATGTATGGATGTGACAGTAGGACTATAAAGAAAGCTGAGCACCAAAGAATTGATGCTTTTCAACTGTGGTGTTGGAGAAGACTCGAGAGTCCACTGGTCTGCAAGGATATCCAACCAGTCCATTCTAAAGGAAATCAGTCCTGAATATTTATTGGAGGCACTGATGTTGAGGCTGAAACTCCAATACTTTTGCCATCTGATGCGGAGAGCTGACTCATTTGAAAACACCCTGATGCTAGGGAAGATTGAAGGCGGGAGGAGAAGGGGATGACAGAGGATGAGGTGGTTGGATGGCATCACCGACTCAATGGACATGAGTTTGAGTAAGCTCCGGGAGTTGGTGAAGGACAGGGAAGCCTTGTGTGCCTCAGTCCATGAGTTTGCAAAGAATCAGACATGACTGAACAACTGAATTAAACTTAACTGATATAAATATATTTATATATTTATTTATTACTTATATATAATATAATTTTCATTTATATATGTTGTGTGTGTGTGTGTATATACACACACACACACATTCCCTCACATAAATACCAAAGGAATAGTGTTGCAGTGTCTTCTATAGTAACAGAATGGCAAAACCTTCACTCCTAAATGGGAACTGGACTTGGTAAATTACAAACTGTTGAGATGCTGGTTCACATAATCTATTGCCATGGTCAGTAACATCATCTCTTTCCTTTGTCTACTGAAGTAAGAACAATCTATCTTCACCTTTCCTAATCTATGCAATGGATTATAGGGGTTGTTTGAATGAAGTAATATAAAAGATGAAAAAATTTCTAGAATCAAATTCATTTTGGTTGCAAATAAAGGAAGAAACTGTGTTACGATTTCTCCAGAGAAACAGAAATAAGTATGTAGACAGATAGAGAGATTATTAAAGGGTAATATCTCACAGTTATGGGAGCTGTCAAGTCTAAATTCTGTAGAGCAGGTCTACCAGCTAGAAAACCAGGTAAGAGTTGATATTGCTCTTAGGACTTTCAACTCATTGGAAGACGTTCATCCACATTATGAAAGGTAATCTGCTTTACTTAAAATCTACTGATTGTAAATGTTAATCATACCTCCACAATAATTTAATAGCAACATACAGATTAGAGTTTGACCAGACAATGGATACCATAGCCTAGCCAGATTGATATTTAAAATAACCATTACATACAGTATCTTTCCTATTCCTCACCCTACTTCTTTGCCTTAAATCTATATTATATATTATAGGTCACATTTCAATTGATTCAAAATGCTAAAAATAATTAAGAACACATTATTAATATTTAAATAATTAGTACATAAATTAAATAATATATACAGTATAATGATTATATATATATTATATTATTACTATTTTAAAATCTGCAATCATAAAGACTATGTGCCTATTGTCTGGTAATGTCTTTGTTTGCTTTGGACTTCGTGGCAATGATGGTTTCTTAGAGTGAATTGGGAAATATTTCATTCTCTTTGATTTTCCAGATTATTTTTTGTAGAATTGGTAGTACTTTCTTTAAATTTGTGTTAGACTTCACCAATGAATCCATCCATCCCTTGAGATTTCTTCACAAAAATGGTTTTACCTATAAATTCATGTTTTCTTTTTTCATACTTACTATAATATTCAGGTTATCTCTTTTTTTCTTGACTGAATTTTGGCAATTTGCATCTTTTAAGGAATTCATAGATTTTTATCTATGTTTTTGAATTTATTGACAAAGTTTTTCATAATATTTGCTTCTTATATTGCTTTATTATCTATATAACTTGAGGTTTTGGCACATCTCTCATTTTTAAGTATTGGTCATTTGAGTCTTCCTCTATTCCTTTCTTATACATATTGCTAACGGTTTATCAATACTATTTTTCTCAAAGAACTAACTTGATTTCATTGAAATTCACTATTTTATGTTTTGTTTTGCATTGATTTCTGGACTTTGTCGGTTCCTTTCTTCTGACTACTTTGTATTTAACATGCTCTTCTTATTTGATTTCTTGATTTGAGACCTTTCCTCTTTTCAAACATACACATACAGAGCTAGATACCTCCCACTAAGTACTGCTTCAGAGGCATCCTACAAATTTGTGTTGAACATTCAGTTCTCATTTGAATTTTTCTTTGCTCTTCAGGTTATTTTTTAAGTGTGTTAGTTTTCAAATAGTTGATATTTCTATTAAAGACTTCTAATTTAATTTCATTGTTGTCAGAAAATGTATTTTGTATCACTTAAATCCTTCCAAATTTTGAGACATTGTTATGTGCCAGAGTGTGGTTTATCTTGATAAATATTAGAGTTGATTTTGATTGATTGAATTTTTGTCTTTATTTTGGGTTATATATCCTTGCTTCTTTGCAAGCTTGATAGTTGTTAATGTTGTTCCAGGCACTGTAAGTTTTACCCTGTGGGCTACTGGATATTTTTTTATATTCCTACAGATATTCTTAACTTTCTTCTGATATGCAATTAAACTATTCAATTTTGTTTGGTCTTTCTGTACCTTGTTTTTAAGATTTTTTACATAGAACAAAAGCATTACTCTTTCTAGTGTTAATTATTTCTGACTTCTGAGGAAAGGTCTTTCTAAGTACCCTTGCTAATACTTTAGTCATTAGGAAATATCTTAGTCTGCTCATGTTACCATAACCAAATACCATTGACTGGATATTTAGAAAACAGAAATCTATTTTCTCATAATCTTGGAGGCTGAAGGACTATGATCTAGGTGCTAGTATGATCAGGAAATGGTTAGGGCCCTCTTTCTAGCTTGCAGTTGGTCACCTTCTTATTGTATCCTTACATGACAGAGAAAGAAAGAGGGGAATCTCTCTGCTGTCTCTTATTATGAAGGCACTAATTCAATCAGACCAGAGTCCTACCCTCATGAACTCATCTAACTATAATTAATTCCCAAAGGCCTCATTTCCAAGTATTATCACAATGGGAGTTAGGGCATCAATATATGAATTTTTGGGAAACACACATATTCATTCCATAGAAGTACATTTTCCAGCCTTGCTTGTAAGAATAGACAATGCTCTTGATTATGTGTGAGCACTGGTTATTGCTACTTCTAATCCTCTTGCATGATTATTTCCCCAGTCTCTTGTAGTTTCTTCAGAGGTATAAGCTGATTAGTACTGGATTGAAAATTCAAGGAGGACCATCTTGAAATCTCAGCTTCTCTGTCTGCAAGCATTCCCCTCTCCAGAACTCCTTCCTGAGAACCTTCACTATCCTAGTCTTCCTGGACTTTAAACTTCATCATATCCACTGGACTCTGCTAGGGACACTGAGCTGCATCCTGCCTACTCTGTCTCTCAGTTGTGTCCGACTGTTTGCGACCCCATGGATGGTAGCCTGCCAGGATCCTCTGTCTGTGGAATTTTTCAGACAAGAATGCTGAAGTGGGTTGCCATTTCCTTCTCCAGGGGATCTTCCTTACCCAGAGAACAAACCTGTGTCTGCAGCATCTCCTGTGTTGACAGGTAGATTGTTTAGCACTAGCTCACTTCATTCTAGGGACTGTCAAATCAGGAAGCTGGGGCAACTGTAGATCTCACCTATTTTTCCCATCTCTTAGAAAGCATTGTCTTCCATTACCTGATGATCAATGTGTTGAAAATCATTCTTTAATGAATTTTGATTTTTTTTAAACAGTTGTAGGGATTTTTTTTTTTTCAGACAGAAAAGTATACCTGGTACCTGTTACTCTATTTCCACTATAAGCAAGAGTCTCAATGATTTAGATAATAAAATAACCTTATTATGATTGCATAAGTAATGTTATTCTAGATAATGCAAATACAAACAGAAAACAGAAAATTCAGTTGCATAAACTTAGAAAACAAATGAAGTTTTTGTTAGTTTTTGATTTACAGTAATGGAATTGATCTTCTGTATTATACTTTCCACATACAAAATATATTATGGATATCCTCAAAGTTATAGCTCTAATTAATTCTTGATGATTTTAATTCATTTATTTCTGTAGTTTAAAATACTACATGGAGCACAATTATAAATAAAATTATATGGTTTTTCTTTTGCTGTTGGGCATTAAATTTTTAAAATTCTTGATACAAGCTAAAGATGAAGCAGTAATCATTATTTGTGTACTGGGACAACCCAGAGGGATGGGATGGGGAGGGAGGTGGGAAGGGGTTTGGGGATGGGTGAACACATTTATACCCGTGGCTGATTCATGTCAGTGTACGGCAAAAACCACCACAATATTGGAAAGCAATTAGCCTCCAATTAAAATAGGTAAATTAATTTTTTAAAAGGGGGCTTTTTAAAAATGATTAAGTCTGAGAAACAGCTGTGGGGCACCCTCTTTATTAAGCTATTTTATGGATTTTTCTTCTATTATGAATCAAATAAAATGCTATTAGAAGGAAATCTATGCACTACTAGTATCGAATTATTGTTCTGCAGTCAGATTTTTTAAAAGGAAAATTCACTGAGAAAAGTTTCTAAGTCATACATTCAAGTGAAATTCTATCAAAATTGTCATATCTGGAGCCAATTATTAAGCAAAGTTTATTAAAGATTAATTAATCACCCTAAGACCTAGAGTTACTATATTCCATGGTTATGACAGTATAAAAGTATTCCTAAAAAATACTATAGCTATACATTATAGAGTATCTCTCTCAACTAAAGAAGACAGTAACTAAGACTATGACCTATTTGGAAATTCTGGTTTATTTAAACATTCAAACTCTGTTGAGGGTAAGTATTGAAAGTATGACAGGTTATTCTTCAGGTTGCCAGAGTGCCCTAAGGTACTGAGATTGAAATTGTCACTTGAGAGATGTCAGTTTTGTGGCACATCAGTAGATTAGATGGGGCAGTGATTTCATAGCAGAGATTGAGCCCAATCTGGATTCCTGCCTTCCTTCACTTGCATTTATCCTACAAAATTTAGGGAACTAAATATATTTGGTGTTTTAGAGCATATTGCAGGTAATTTATCAATGACCAGTCTAGTATTGTCAAGCCTCTCTGCATTCCTACTCAAGGGTAGTTCTAAAACTCTCACTGCCAAGCTCATGATCACAGTTTATAGTGCCAGCTGTGATTCAAGGACCCTGGCTTGTTCATTTGCTCAGAAATGGTGGTGTCAAGCCTGTATGTATACTTTAAGAATATTGATGATCTGACAGTGTTAATCTTTCAAATTCACATACAGCAGACTTTGCAAGGTAGTGAAATTATTATATTAGATATTGTTATATTTAGGAAACTTCCAAGAAAATAAGCCATATAATTCACTATTATAAGAGTATCTGATTGTGAGACTGCTCTGGTTACTATTGCTGAATAAGTAACTGTCCCCCAAACTAGCAAGCAATCATTTTATATTGCTGATGATTTGGAGGGGGCAGGAATTTGGAATGCACTTCCCAAATAGTGTCAGTGGTAAAGAACCCACTTGCGAGTGCAGGTAGATGTAATAGATGTGGGTTCAATCCCAGGGTCAGGAAGATCCACTGGAGGAGGGCATGGCAACACACTCCAGTATTTTTGCCTGGAGAATCCTATGGAGAGAGGAGCCTGGCAGGCTGCAGTTCATAGGGTCACACAGACCCAGACATGACTGAAGCAACTTAGCACGCACGCACAGGAATTTGGAAGGGTCTCAGAAGGGCCTCTAGTCATCCACAGGCTCAAGAGGAAATGGTTATCCCACTTGACCTACTCTCATGGCTGAACATTGATCACGGCTACTCTCTGCAAAATGCAGCATATTCATCATGTTAGTCTCAGAAGAGTCAGATTTTGTACAGAGCAGCTACCTTCCCCTAGAGTCAAAATCATCAGAGAAGCAGATAGAAGAGCAGTGGCCTTCTCTGATCCTTCACAGTCTCATACCATCACTTCAGTCATACTCTGTTGATCAAAGAAGTCACAAGGCCTTCCAAGGGGAGGGAACTGTATTTCAGCATTTGATATAGAAGGGGGAAGGTCACTTTAAAAGTGGAAAACCATGTGAAGTGGAGATAACATTTGACTATATTTATGGCTAAAGTGGGGCTTCCTAGGTGGCGCTAGTGTTGAAGAACTTACCTGCCAATTCAGGGGACAAAAGAGACCTGGGTCCAATCCTTGGGTTGGGAAGATCCCCTGGAGAAGGGCATGGCCACTCACTCCAGTATTCTTGCCTGGAGAATCCTCATGGACAGAGGAGACTGGCAGGCTACAGTCCATAGGGTTGCAAAGAGTCAGACATGACTAAGATGAGTCACACTCATGCACTGATTAAGTGAGCTAATTTTATCATTACCCCTCCAAGAATAACAGAAATCACCATTTATCATTAGAGTATTGATTTGGGTACATTGCTCCATGAACAGCTTGTACCACAGACAGTAATGCTTTAGAAACACCAACCCATAGTTCCATATAAACTATATGATAAATATAGACATAGTAGAAGAAACAAATATTAGGACCAACTAGGGGGTGATTCTTCTGGCTAAAGATATTAATGCACAATAGATAAAAGCAAACAAACTTGACATTTGAGTCTAAAGTCTATAGTAGCAAACACTGCTCATGAAAATGTACAATAGAAAATATTTACATCCATAAAAGCTAATACGTACCTAGCTTGAATTTAATTATTTATTCATAGCCTCTAGGTTTAGAATAATAGAATCTCTGAAACCTATCTATGATTCAAACTATTCATCTCACTGAACCCAGGCACGTGCCAATTGAATCTGAAACCTCCCTTGTAGGAAAGATGATGTGGGGAATACTATAATCTTTTTATAGATTGTCTTCTGGGATCTAGCCCTATTAAGGGAACATTTTTTTAGCTTGCCTAATGGGGAAAATATATTAAGAATTTAAAATACCTGAACCACTCCCTATCATTCTCAAAGGGATCTTGACTAATTTAAATTAGAAATTAGTCAAAGAAACTTCAAACATGATAGGAACTCTTTTTCAGAAGTAGAGAAGCCAGGAGAACAGGTACTGAGTTTTCAACTAGATCCATAAATGTTCCTGAAAAGAACACTTCTCCATTTACCTGGTTATCACTCACCAACTCTTTTGGAGAAGTCAGTAGGAAGATAAGGATAACTTTCTATAGAAATAAATACTTTAAAAAAAAGGAATAAATACTTTTTAAATCTAGTAATACCACAAAGTATGATCTCGCCTAGAATTCACCTAAGAATTTTGACAATGTATTTTTATTTAATTCTCACAATAAGTTATGTGGTAGGTTCTATTATAATTATTTTATAAATTAGAAAAGCAAAGTCTGGAACAATTAAGTGGGTTTTTTTTTTCATGTACATGTAATTACTCTGTGAGAATCCAGACCATGAAAACAAGTAGTTCGTCTACAGAATCTACCTGCCAATGTTTGCTAATTGCAGGAAGAGTGGGTTGGAACACTGGGTCAAGAAGATCCCCTGAGATATGGCAACCCACTTCATTATTCTTGCCTGGGAAATCCCATGGGCAGAAGAGCTTGGTGGGCTACAGTTCATTGGGTTGCAAAGAGTCGGACATAACTGAGCACGCACACACTTGAAGCATGTATGTCCTTGAAGGAGGAGTTGGGCAACTTATCACAGAGTTACCTAGGAAGACAATGGTTAGGAAAAGAAAGGCATTTGGCCAGAGTGTTCCGTAAGGGACAACAGGAGGCACAGACCAGTAGCAGATAAGAACTTCACAGCTCAGCCTCTGGGAACTAGAACCAGACCTCCTACAAAGGGCAAGGCACTGTGAGAGACAGAAGGAGCCAAACACACTGAATGATTCACAAGATTAAAAGTTCCAGTATAAGCTTAACTGGAATTGGCAGTTATTTCAGTAGAGAGACACCTGAACAGTTACGTATATACTTCTTGAGCAAGTCAAACTGAAGGTAATACTATAGTGTTTTCTGCTAATTTGTGGTTATGGCACAGGAAAGAATCTGTTAGATGAGGTTGGTCATCACCCCAAATAGAAGAGCAGCATTAGTCAAGTAGTAGAAAGACCAAGGGATTCTGTCTTAAGTTTTTCTAGGCTAAATAGGCAAAAAACAAAAACAAAAATGTGCAATTCTAAGGTCTTCAAACTTTCACTATTTTTGTCATAAAAATGATTACCAGAACAAACATGGTATGTTTTTGAAGAGTATTATAATAAGTATTGACCTGGGTATTTATTGTTAATCAAGAAAAGACATCTTAACACAGAATTCAAAATGGTTTTACTAAAGTTGATTTAAGAATAATTTCGAGATATATCTCCTGTAATTCAAGGTTATGTGGGTTCCTTTCAATATGACACTGCCACAGATGAGGGGGAAATATTCATTTACCTTTTGTTTTCACACAATATGTGAACTTATTCAATTGGAAAGCTTTTGATTAAATGGCTAAAACAGAGTACTACCTGAATCAAACATAAAATATTTGAAAGAAAAATAAAGACTTCTTCCTTATAATAAAAATATTCCACTGCTTGTATTCTAATTTAATGTAAAGGGACATTTCATTACATTTTCATATTAGAAGTTATTAGACTTCAGGTTTTACATGAATGGGGATAAACTTTATCACCAGATTGAAGATCATCAGTCACTTTCTGGTCTTTGGAAACTTTCCAGTACCAAATTTGGAAATTTTAACTAAATGAAACATTCTTTTAATATGTAGCTTTTCAATACTAATAACTTTTCACTTAGTAATTTAATAGTTCCCAGATAATTTGGGGCTTATCTTTCTATTCTTTGATTATTTCATTCTGTTCCAAGTAAGGAAGAATTTTTTAAAATGTAGGAATCCTGTTTTTGCTGCTTATACTACTACTAGAATATACTCCAGTAAGAATAAATGATTTCTCATCCTACATCCAGGAAATATGGAGGATTTCTGTACTAATACATTGCTACTACATCTCAAAGAATTATATCTTTATATATAATTGTAATATAAATGTATAACATATTATGCCTACTCTTAGTACTTTGGATATTTTGTTGAGAGGTTATGTAAGATTAAGAAAATAAATGTTGAAAATGAGAAAAAAGAGTGGACTAGCATGTGCTGTAATTTTATTTATAATTAATGCAGAATTGTAATGTAAGACACCAAAGTACAAGTTACTTTACTTAAAAAAAATTAACCTAATACAATACACTGTAACTTATTAAGAAGTTTAGATACTTAAAGTCCCAATTAAAGGGATATATGGATGTAAAAATAATACAATTTAGTTGCAAGAATAAAGAGTGAGTGGACACTCTGTACTTTCCCTTGAAAAAAAATATTCTCTTGTTAGTCTAATCTGTCTATGTCTCTTAGTTTTGAAGAAGAATGCATAATATATTCAGTGTGTTTTTTCATTTTCTGAACTCTGTCCATGGAATTTTCCAGGCAAGAATACTGAAGTGAGTTTTCATTTTCTTCTTCAGGGGATCTTCCCAACCCAGAGATCAAACCCAAGTCCCCACATTGCAGGCAGATGCCTTATCATCCGAGCCATCAGGGATGCCCAAATAGGGTTAATATTAGTTCTTAACCTTAATACGCTAGGATACTACTATTTTTCTTCGGTTCAGCAGAAAGAGTGTAGAATCAGAAATCACACAATTCTGTTACCACCACTAACTACCTTTGTTTACATACCTAAAAAATCAGGATAGATCTTAGAAAACAAATTTAAAATTAGGCTTTGTCCTGGATATTCTAGCAGTATGCCATTTTCTCTACGTGCATGAGAAACACAAATTTATAGTGGAGCAAGGCCTCTGCTCTCTGTCTCCTTTAAACCAGAAAAATATTCTCATGTATTTTTAATAGCATGAGATTTTGTGTTATTTCTTCTGAAGAAAGGTCTTTAATGTTTGCAGGAAAAAGCCAGCTATGTGGTGTTATGGTTTGCAGAAAAAAAAGAAAATAGACTATTTCATACAGGTTTAGATATGGAAGAATTTTTAGTGATCTCATTCACTCATTGCCACTCATAACCAGTCATTGAACTCAGTGAAAAATCTTCATAAAAAGACAGGTATTCTAGGTACTCTTCCTAGAAATCATGGGTTAGTAAGTCTGAATTTGGAGCTAGAAAACTGTAATTTTAGAAAAGCTCTCTTGATGAATTTTGGTCAGTCACATGGGGAACAATTGATCTAGTCTTGTCTATAGTTTTAGAGATGAGAAAATTAATGATCAAAAAAGGAAAAATATCTAGGTGACTGATTTTTGCCTCCAAGCCAAGGCTAAAAACTGTAGAATTTCCTCTCTATATTTGATTGTAGTGTATATCAAAAGAATACATTAATTTGTCACAAGTTAGGTAGATTCTTCAGTATTGCAAGATAGAGACTTTATGAAATTAGTTTTGTAATATTATTGATATGCATCTAGGGCAAGAGCACCATCTGATTGTGCAACATTAACACAGACAAAAATCCTCAGGGTGTTCAGGTGGCATTTCAGAATTTGGTCATCTTCCTCTTTTCCCTATTGCTACATGTTGACATCAGCTTCTATAAGCCAATATAAAATTTGAAAAAAAAAATGTAGAGGGAAGACTGTGGGCTTCTAAGATCTAGCCATGTAAACTTAAATACCTGTCATTCTTCTGCCCTATAACAAATTTTCAAATGTGTTGAATTTAGTATTGCATTTTCCAGAAAAATTCCATGAGGTACATTGATGCTAATTGAAAGAGTACAGCAGCCAAAGACAGGATTTTCCAAAAATGATTTTGAACATATTCTGGTTTGCCAAGGAGTCAGAGGTCTATTCTTTCTCCTTAAAGAGAGTGCACCTATATACCTAAAAGACTGAAGACATCATGCCTTTGGCTAGAGGAATCACAATTATCCAGAAGATGGGAACCTAGTTTTCAGATACCTTTTGTATACAACTGGTACTTAAACTCCAAATGCCTTGTACCCAAGAAGCCTAATTTTTTTTCTCTTCCTGGGATGGCTCTCATTCCTGCTCTATATGAAGGGAGAATAACAAGAAAAATAATATTCATCCATAGATATGGAAAACCTTCCATATGTCCAACAGATTGCACATGGGTTACCATGCTAATAAAAACCTGAAGATCATGGGCCTCTTGTCTTCTTCCTGACTCGTTAACACATAGACTCATTGATCTATGTCCAATGGTATGGTTAAATTCACCCCCAAACCTATTGTCAGTTGCCTTCACAGAGGAATCATCCTTCCTAGACAGATACTGTATGATATGTGCTGTATGACCTGCCTTCACAACTGTACAGAAGTAAAGATCAGCTATGAATGTGGAACATTAAGCACCAGATACACATGGGAACATGTGGGTTCCCTCCTGACAGTGGTAAAGCACTGTGAAATTGACACGTAAGGCTTTGAGACATTCACATGTTCACTTCTCTTAATATTTTACCTGCTCTTCTTCTCCACCTCTGAACTGTTTGCAAAGATCAGTCTTTCAAACATGGATGCTGGTGGTCCTTTCATTGGTTGTTATTAACATTCTCACTTTAAAAAATTATGTGTTTTCTTAACTTCCTTTTTTATACTTTGGAATGAAAGCTAATAAACTTTAAACTTCTGGAATGAAAGCTAATAAATATAAAATGAAAAAAAAAAAAACTTTCTCACTCTTTAATATGTACAGAAGAAAAAGAACTTGAACTTTTAGGAGAACAAAATGCCACAGGGAAACTCTCTCTTCTCTGGAACTCAGAACGTGAGTTTTCACCAGTTTCTATGCAGCAACATATTTTACGCCTATCATCAGATAATCTTTGTCAGTCCTTTGAGAAATCTGATATTTTATCCAAAGGAAAAAAAATCTATCTTATTCAACCAGTAAACTATAGCAACAAACACTTCCCTCGGAAACAAAAGATGGTCCTCTGTTCAGGCTAGATGTTTCAGAGTGAATGGGATGAAGTTGGGAATGATTCTGTAGACCTGAGAGAAGGAGAGGTTTGATGCTGTCTGTACATTTTTTTTTCTTATAAAAGAAAATAACTTCTTTGTTTAATTTTCCTTCTAATAATTACTAAAGAACCAAGGCAACTTTACTCAATTGATCATTAAAGTTTCCCCACAGTTAATCGAAACCTCATATTTTTTTCTGAGTTAGTGTATTGACTTTGAATTCTGCAGTGTCACTATTTAATTTTCATTGTTAACTGCAAATATTAAAGAAAAAAATACTGTTGCCACTTATTTAAACAAATCAAGCTTTTGGACTTTCTGGGGCAGTGGTTAACAAGCAGATTCTAGATAATATATCATTTTTACCTTTGTGATTCTGCATGGATAAACTTTGCGAACTCTGACCTTTTAGCCACCTGTATTTCCATAGACCTCACTGGGCACAAGCCAAAGAGAAACAGTACTATTTCAAACATACAAACTAGGAACTATTAAGTGCATAAGTTTAGTCCCTCTCCAGTCTTCTGGGTTCATCGGAATCAAGAAGCTCTCCAAAGTTCACCCACCTATAGTAAGGGCAGCCCCTCTTTAAGAACCCTTTGTAAGTCTCCTTGACAAGTCTCATTAGAAACCCAAGAAAATGTGCTTTAATTCCAGGATGCAAGTTGACAAAGGTTTTTGTTTTTTGTTTTTTTTTCAGTTGATATCATTGAATGCCTTAGAGAATCAAACTCAGATTTTTTTACTCCCCACCCCAAGATCCTGGGAGAATTCTGAACCTCCAGTTCATCCTCTACAATTCAGAAGCTGTATTATATTTCTATTGTGTTGAAAATTCAGATAAATTAGGCCATTTATCATTAAAGTTAGCATTAGAACATTTGTTTGAAATCATGCTGTCTTAGCCATTAACTAGATATATCACTTTAGTGAAATTGCCTAATGTCCCTGATACATTCTATTCATTTGTAAAATAAAAAAAAACTAAACATTATTAATAGCTAAAGGTTCACATTTCCTCATCCTCTGCCAACCTCAGTCCCTGTATGACATCTGGGTTTCTTATTAATTAGTAGATCTGAAATTCTTAACTCAAGATTTAGCTTGTTTGTAGCAATGCATAACAATCTATGGAGGTTTGTTTCATTGGCTTACTAAAATTGGTAATAATAAAACAAAAATACTAATAAATTTTGAGATGAACCAGATTATATTTGCCAAATGTGTCTTCAGGAACTTCTATAGTAAAACATGCAATTACCTCTTAGATAAAAGAATGAGGATAGAAAATGCAAGAGACCTGGCTTTGATCCGTGGTTCAGAATGATCCCCTGAGAAGGGAATGGCAACCCAGTCCTGTGTTCTTGCCTGGAGAATTTCATAAACAGAAGAACCTGGTGGACTATAGTCCATGGGGTCCCAAAGAGTTGGATACAACTGAGCAACTAGCACTTTCAATTATACAATATAAATTAATTTCCCTGATTCAAAATAACTTCAAGATAAGTAGCACAATGTTGCAGGTATAACTTGCAAGTCCACATGTTGTCTACTTTGATTCTCAGCAGTAAGGCCTGTAAGTTCATCTAAAAGGACAACAAATCAGACTCCCATGAAGCCAACACATTTGAAGAGACTCAGTCAAAAGTCAAAGCTAGTTATAGCCAAACTCACATTCCTTACTAAAATAATTCAAATTATTCTAAAAGCAGCTAAATCATACAGTAGAATTTGAAATTAACTTTTAAATGCTAATGTGGGAGAGGTTGGGAATTTCCCCTGGAGAAGGGAACAGCTACCCACTCCAGTATTCTGGCCTGGAGAATTCCGTAGACTGTATAGTCCATGGGGTCGAAAAGAGTCGGACACAGCTGAGCGACTTTCACTATCACTAATTTTCATCAGTGATTAGCTGCTACTTATATAGTAAGATTTATTTATTAAAACCAGTGAATAGCATATTGAAGGATAAAGTTGGAATTCTAACTCATTTGTAATACTGAATTTCACAGACCACGAATGACAAATTACACTTGTTTTTAAGGTTAGAAAAATTTAAGGAAATTCTTATTTTTGAGAAAATACAGCTATTTGTACTTGTATTATTAGTTAAATGTAGGCTCAGAAGGTAAAGAATCTACCGGTAATGCAGGAGACCTGGGTTTGATCCCAGGGTTTGGAAGATCCCTGGGAGGAGGAAATGGTAATGCACTCCAGTATTCTTGCCAAGGAGGACCCCAATGACAGAGGAGTCTGATGGGCAACAGTCTATAGGGCAACAAAAAGTCAAATATGACTGAGAGACCAAGGACACTGAGTACACACACACATACACACATACAGATTTTCTTTAAACTTTAAAAAAAAATAATATTTCCATCTAGGAAGCATTTATTTGCAGGCAATTGTTTCTAAAGTGGTTTAAGCACAAATAAGCACAAGTGTTTTTCATTACGTAGATTCAAGATCAAAAGTGAACATTATATGTTAAAATTTTCCATTTAACTTCTTTTGAATAAAAAGTTTTCCTAGAAGTCTGAGGGGATGCTGGGCTGTGATTTTTAAGTCACTCTTGTGGTTTAGTTGAAAAGATAAGGATTTTGAGGTCAATTACATATTCCTCTAACTCTTTCCACTACTTACTCTTCATGTGAATTTAGGCAAATTACTTCTGCTTTCATAATCTCCATTTCATCTTCTGGAAAATAATAAAATACTTAATTTTATAATTTATATTATTAAAAGACAAATAAGATATAAATACGCCTAATACATGGGCTTTCCTGGTGGCTAGTGGTAAAGAATCCACCTGCAATGGAGGAGCCACAGGAGACATGGGTTCAATCTCTGGGTTGGGAAGAGCCCCTGGAAGAGGGAATGGCAACCCATTCCCTTATTCTTGCCTGGAGAATCCCATGGATGGAGGAGCCTGGAGGGCTATAATCAATAGGGTCACAAAGAGTTAGACACGACTGAGGTGACTTAGGATATACTCAGGCCTAATATGTAGAAGTACATCCTCAAATGCTAGCCTACAATAGTAAGTTCCCCTTTGATTAGGATCTTTGAATTCACCCAATTCAGTCCCTTCAATTTGCATGTTTTCTTCAGACCAGTGAGTCATATTCAGACTGCAATAAATCACAATGAAACACAAAGTATAGTAATAATATGGAGAACTTAAGAATCAGTGTCCTTGGGAAAATGACTGGGTGGGGTCAAATGATATTGATTAAAGGACTGATTGTCATATTGTGTTGAAATCTTAGAACATAATTTAAATGTTTTGTTCTTAGTTTCCTCACTTATCTAATGTTCCTAATAATTTTCATATGATTACCATGCTAATATACATTAATGTGAATAGGATAGGAAAATAAATACACAAATAATATATAAATGTCTATTTTATTTGAAGTTAATGAAAGCAATGGCAAAATGATAAAAATGCTTGGTGCAAAAATTTCTCATTCACATGAATTACACTTAAAAAACCTTTTGTTGGCATGTAAATCACTGTGCTTTGATTTCATTTGAGAACAATAATGATCAATTTTTTTTCTAGGTTAGAACCTCATTTTATCTTTACCCATCGTTATTGGTATACTTTTCACATTATTATAAAGGTCAGCAGAACCCACAGAGTGAAAAGGAAATTAATGGATTCTGAATCAGGAGAAAAAAAAAATGAACTTTACTCAGAATTCTATAGTGGCCCTTTTTAGTATAGTGTTTCAGGGAAGAACTTGCTAGTGAAATTTGCAGAAGAACTCATGTAAATAGGGAAAGTAGTTTTATGAAGTGGATTTTAAACATTAGCTTTCTCTTCTCTCTAGTTTAGTATATTGAGATAAGAGTTATTAACTCTCTCACTCGCTCACATATTCCTTCATATGATATGCACATTCTACATAAAGAATATGTAGTCTCTATGTCTACTCATTTGTATATAACATATAGACACACATATATGTATGTCAACATATACATATGTATATGATACATATATAATTTATCATATTGACACCTTTTAGTTGTTCAACACGTTGTAGTGTTCAAAGAAAAGTGTATCTTCAACCACATCAATTATTTTGACAAAAATTTCAATTATAAAATGCTGATTAATTCTGACTTGTCTTTTTCTAATTGCCCAATTTGACTCTATTTAAATATTCTTAGCTGTATTATATACCATCTGCTTCTCTGTCTCACATTCCTCCTATTTTCATGCTAATACATTTTTTCAAAATCCAGTATACGATCAATATTGATTTATTCTATTCATCCTTTCCTTTTGATTTATAACCATATTTCTATAAGGAAATTTTAATGGAAAAATAAAATTTAAAATGTACCTATGCCCCTTATTTTTCTTAAAATATGACTAAAAAAGTACCAAAGTGTAAATACAGAATATGTGACTAAATACAAATATGATATTTATTTTCTATAAAACTACTGAAGAATTGCCAATATGTTAGTATGAACCAAAATATAGCATAGCATAAATTTGATGAGAATCTTATGCTTAAAACCTCTATAAGACTTTAAAAAATAATCATTTTCCAATGTAAACATAATATCATTAAATAAGTTTTAAAGATACCTGGAATTATTGCTCAATGAATAGACTTTAGGTGGCCCTCCATTTTCTTCTTAGAAATTCAAAATTGATCTAGTCTATCAATACACATAGGTTCAAATATTGATTCCATACAAATATTTACATTAAAATGTAATTTCATATCAGTTAGGTATTACTTGGCATCTTAATCTTATTTTAAGTAAATCAACACATATAAATTTACTTACAATTTGTGCAGATCATTATTTCTAAAACAGAGGCACAGCATTTGCATTGAATATTCTAAAGGCAAAGAAGCTTTATTTGTTTACTGCCACTTCTTATTTATTTCACAGAAGTGTAAATATGAATTTCATGGACATAATTAAAAGAAAATGTAAATTTACTCCCATGGCTCTTTTTAAAAATTATTTCTATGCTTACTCTAATTCCAAGTGTGTGTTGCAATGCCGATTTCTTCATCATTAGCACTTAATAGCTAGATATAAACTTTCAGTCAGTCATATGTATGAAAATTTTTTCTTTAAATATGTTTTTGGTTTACTGTCTAAGTTTTAGTATCTTTAAAGACACACATATGCTAACATGCCTTTTAACTTTCTGTAACAGGTGAGAAGGGAGAATACATAATCTTTCCATTTAAAATATTTAAGAATTCCTCAAAAACTACTAAGTTTGACAGGATTTTAGCAGAAACTACTAAATTGCATTGTATAGTCAAATTTTAACAAGGATAATATTATAGATAATAGATAATTTTAAAAATATATACCAGAAATAAAATGGTCACCTATGGGAATTCATGATTAAGGAACCAGCAAAAAAAGAAATTAAATTCACATTACTCCTGATTCTAAGGTCTCAAACTCGTTTTTCATGATGTTATTTTGTGACCATCATTTACAATTTTAGGG
Source organism: Dama dama (assembly GCF_033118175.1). Lineage (NCBI taxonomy): Eukaryota > Metazoa > Chordata > Mammalia > Artiodactyla > Cervidae > Dama > Dama dama. Next base: position 48,894,872 of record NC_083685.1, on the reverse strand, counting down.
TCACTTTTCTTTACTGAACCACAATTCTAAGATAAATTGGGAAGTTTTACATTGCTGTGCTATTCTTTGGATAATCATTAAAGCTTTTAATTTGACTATGATACTTTAGAAGAATTCTATAATTTTGGGGATAAATTGGCATGATGGCATCCTCATTAGCCATCGCTAAGTGATATTAGTAAGTGATTAGTGATTAGTAAGTCTCATCTCTGTCTTTATGCCAGAATTCATTATCATATTTTTTCATGACTGATTCCAATTTATTTATACCCACAAGTTGGCAGTGTTTTAAATCTACATGGGCAAAAATCTCACAATCAAAGCCACACTTTTTTAAGTATAAACACCCTAAAGATAAAATAGCCTTTCAATTCTGGGAATGAATATTAATTTAACTGTCATTTATATTACATTGAAGGAAATAAGGTTTTATAATTAGTTTAATAATAATAAGCAATAATAACAATAATAGTCTCAGCATACTTTATTTTACTTATTTCATAGTTCAATTAGTTTATTTTATCAGCAATATATTTCCTTTCAATTGTCAAAATTTCATCATTTTATTCCCTAAATTTATAACATGTGAAATAAATAATATTAGTTACCTAGATGTTTCTAATTGTTAGGATCAACAAGGAATTTAAGTTAATCTATGCATTTATATTTTAGAGGTTTTTGCCATTTCCAGTAAGGTATTTATTTCTCTTCTTTTCATTAAGTCTCTCAAGAAACAATACACTATTTCACTAGATGCAGTTTTGAACTTTGATTTAGCAGTATTAGTCATAATATACCTTTGACATATTTTGACAAATATGTAAGTTCACTATTATCCTTAATCAAGCAGAACAGAAGACAAGATTAAGAAGTTAACATCATTAGTAGCTTTTAAAATTTCAAACGGCCTAAACTATACATACAACTTTGTTTATTTTTTGATATTGATTTTTGCTCTTTCCATTATAAATCTGGAACTATTATGAACAAAACTCTAGTTATAATGTAAACACAGTAAATTAGTTGATCATTTAATCCTGTGGTCATATTACATATGCTAAGTTTGAAAATGCCATGAAATGCATAAATATATATATATATGAATCAAGTTATCATTAATATTAAATTATTTTGGGATGAAATATCTTAGTGAATAGAAACTGTAAAAGTTTGGCAAAAATGTGAAAATTATCTGCTGGAAGAAATTGGATTGCCAAGAATTATACAGTTTAAAAAGGAAAGAGGGGGCAAAAAGAATAGTAGAATGACCAAGGGGACACATTAAGGAACAGAAGCAAATATATACTGTCTTGGGAGTGAAGCAACATTATTTTAGGCCTCTAATTTTACACTCCATTTGTCATACTAAATCCAGAATTCAAAAAACTAACAGTCACACATAAAAATAAAGTTACATAATTACAAAACAAGAAACAACAGACGATACAGACAGGCCCACAGGATACCCAGGTTATGGCATATCAAGCACAGATTGCAAAATAACTAAGCATCCTATGGTCAATATGAAATTCAGGATTAAAATTTCTATACAAAAGTATAAGTTGTAAAAATAATGGAGATTTTAAAATTCAAATATAAAAAAGAAACTAAGATTTTATTTTATTGAAATTATATCAAGAATTTTTTCTCACCACAGAAGCATGAACAGAAATAGACTACAGGAAAAAACTACAAAAACCAAAAACACATGAACTTAAACAATATGCTCCTAAAAAACAAATGGGTGACTAAATTAATCAAAGAGGAAATTTAAAAAAATATGGAATCAAATGAAAAGGAAGACAAAACTATTCAAAATCTATGGGATACAACTAATGGAGTTCTATGAGAGAAGTTCACAGTGATAAATGCCTACTTCAGAAAATAAAAGTACCAAATAAAAAATCAAGTAAAAGAGCTAGAAAAAGAGAAAAAACAAAATCCAAATTTACTGGAAGGACTGAAATAATAAAGATCAGCCCCAAAACAAAAGAGACTAAAAAACAATAGAAGAGATCAATGAGACTAAGAACTGGTTCTTTTAATAGATAAAGAAAAGTAATAAACCTGTAGCTAGACTCACTAAGAAAAAAGACAGAGGGCCCAAATAAGTAAAATCAGATGTGAAAAGAAGATACAAGAAACACCACAGAAATACAAAAGATTATAAGAGATTATTAGTAACTATTATATGTCAATGAAACAGAAAATCTAGAAGAAATGAATGAAAAGCTGTACAACCCCTCAAGACTTAATTAGGAAAAAATAGAAAATATGATAAGTCCAATAATGAATAAGGAGATTTAATCAGCAATGAAAAATCACCCGGTAAAGAAAAGCCAAGGATCAGATGGCTTCAAGATGAATTCTAGAAAGTATTAAAAATAATTAATGCCAAAAGTTCTCAAATTATTCCAAAATATTGAACAGGAGGGAATACCCCTATACTCATTGTACAAGGCCAGCATTAGTCCAATACGAAAACAAGACAAGGCCACTACAGGAGAAGAAAACTAGAGATCTACATCTCCAACAAACATAGATTGAAAAGTTCTCAACACAGAATTAGAAAACTGAATTCAATAGCAACTAAAATGATAGATCACATACCATTGTCAAATAGGATTCATCCAAGGGATGCAAGAATGTTTCAACATACATAATCAATCAAAGTGATAAAACACATGAACAAATTGAAGAATGAAAACCACACAATCATCTCAATGGACGCAGAAAACACCTCTACCAAAACCCAGTATTAATTTGTGACAAAGACTCTCAACAAAGTAGACATAGAGGGAACACACCTCAACACAATACAGACCATACGTATGGGAGAAACCCACAGTCAGCATCACACCCAGTGGTGAAAAGTTCCAAACTTTTCAACAGGATGGGAGTGCCAACTCCTGCCCCTTGCATTCAACATAGTACTGGAAGTCCTAGCCACAGCAATCAAACAAGAAAAAGACAAAAAGAATCCTAATTGGAAAGGAAGAAGTAAAACTGTCACTGCTTGCAGATGACATGATACTATACAAAGTAAATCTTAAACACACTACCAAAAAGCTTTTACGGCTTAATAAATGAGTTCCTTAAATTGCTGTAAGAGAATGAATATACAGCAATCCTTATGCTGCACTTACTCATTCACTCATGTCCGACTCTTTGTGATCCCATGGACTGAAGCTCACCAGGCTCCTCCACCCATGGGATTTTCCAGGCAAGAATACTGGAATGGGTTGCCATTTCCTTCTCCAGGACAGAAATAATTACCTATACATTAATAAATACCTGCTAAAAAAAAGAAATTAGCAAGATTATCCCATTTATAATTACATCAGAAAGAATAAAATACCTAGGAATATATCTGAACAAAGAGGTAAAAGATTTGTACTCTGAAAAATGAAAGACAGTGATGAAAGAAATGGAAAACATAAATGGAAAGATATATATCATACAATTTATACGAAAATGCCAATGGCATTTTCCACAGAGCTAGAATGAATAATGATAAAATTTCCCTGGTGGTCCAGTGGCTAAGACTTCTCCTTCCACTGCAGGCTGCAAGGGTTCAATCTCTGGCAGGAGAACTAAGATCCCACATGCTGAGTGGTACAGCCAAAAACAACAACAACAAAACAAACAAAAAAAAAAACAACAACAAAAAAAACATGAACCTCAAAAGACTATATATAACCAAAGCAATCTTGAAAAAGAAAAGCAAAAATGAAAGCATCACACTCCCTGACTTCAAACTACACTACAAAGCCACAGCAATTTTGTATAATTCTGGTACAAAAACAGACATACATCAATTGAACAAAATAGCCCAGAAACAAACTCATGCTAAAACAGTCTAATGCTCTATGGCATAGGACCCAAGAATACACAATTTGGAAAAAGAGAGAGGCTTTAATAAGTGATGCTGAACAGGTATAGGTAAAAGAGTGAATCTGGACCACATTCTTACTTTATGTTAAAAAGAAAAAAAAATCACAAAATGGGTTAAAGATTTAAATATAAGTCCTGAAACCATGCCATGAAATTAAAAGATGCTTACTCCTTGGAAGGAAGTTATGACCAACCTAAATAGCATATTAAAAAGCAGAGACATTACTTTGTCAACAAAGGTCCATCCAGTCAAGGTTATGGTTTTTCCAGTAGTCATGTATGGATGTGAGAGGTGGAAGGAAAGAAACTAAGATTTTAAAGAATGGCTTAGTAAGCTAGTTAAACAGGTTAGTGATTTGAAATATATCTCAGAGAAAATATGCAGAATGAGTCATAGAAAGGAAAGAGAAATATAACAAATAATAAAGAAAATATATAATTAGATGATCTGTAGTCCCTAAAATAGGTGAGAGGAAAGTGGAGAACAAGCAGCATTTAATAGTGTCTGATAGATATGCATGGGGGAAACAGACAATAAGTAACAGTTTCAAGAAACCCTACAACCCTTAAATAAAATTATAGCAGGAATTCATACCTATGTGCTCAGAGTGAAACAGTCAAATTCAATTTTAAAAAATAAGAATTCTAAAACATTCAGATAAAAAACATTACATTCAAAATAATAAAAATTAAAGTGAAATATAACTCTTTAGCTAAACAATGAAATAAATTAATGTCATATTATGTTTCTTTTGAATATCTTTTTGAACTATAATTCAAAAAGATACAGGCACCCCAAAGTCCATTGCAGCACTATTTATAATTGCCAGGACATGGAAGCATCTAAATGTCCATTAACAGAGGAATGTATAAAGAAGATGTGGCACATATATGCAATGGAATATTACTTATCCATGAAGGAATGAAATAATGCCATTTGCAGCAACCTGGATGAGCCTATAGGTTGCCACACTGAGTGAAGTAAGTCAGAGAAAGATAAATAACTTATGATATCATGTATGTGGTTGTGGAATATAAAAAACTGGTACAAATGAACTTATTTACAAAACAGAAATAGAGTCATGGTATAGAAAACAAACCTGTGGCTTCCATGGGGGAAAGAGAGAAGAGGGATAAATTGGAAGATTTGTATTGACATATACATAATATTATGTATAAAACAGATAACTAACAAGGACCTACTGAATAGCACAGGGGGCTCTATTCAATACTCTGTAATGACCTATACTGGAAAGTAATATAAAAAAGATAATGTGTATGTATAACTGCTTCATTTTGCTGTACAAAAGAAGTAACACAACATTATAAATCAACTTTTATTTATTTATTTAAATATTGATTTAAATATTAAATAAATTTTAAAATTATTTAAATTTTATTTATTTATTTATTTATACTCCAATAAATAAAAAATTGATGTCAATCTACTACTCTCTAGCTAATAAAAATTACCTTCATAAACAAAAACATTTTTATTCCAATGTCATTGAATGCATCATCAACAAAAGTAGACTAAAGAAAACACTGAACAATGTTCTTCAGGCAAAAGGAAAAATAATTCCTACTTGGCACATTGGAGATAGGAAGAAAGGAACAGCCATGGAAAGGCTAAACATATGGGTACATTTAAATCAGTTTTGACCATGTGAAAATATGATATTTCAGGCTTAAAATAGACATGGATTTTAAATCACTAGAAGAATATCAAAATCAAGAAAAGGGTAAATAACAATAAAGTCAAGATTTTGAAGGATCCCACTTTCAATCATTCAACAACTTCTGTGGCATAAAGGCATTATCAGAACAAAAAGTGTAGTGCTTGTTAACACATCTTCATGAATTACTTTAAGAGTTTGTTTGCTATTATTGAATCTTAAACACAACTCTTAGGAAACTGAGCAAATATAACTTGTGCTTACCAAGGTTAGTTGGTGTAACGTTGGCAACGTTGTTGTTGTTTAGTCCCTAAGTGGTGTCTGACTCTTTTGCAATCCCATGGAGTGTAGCCCACCAGGTGCCTCTGTCCATAGGGTTGCCCAGGCAAGAATCCTGAAGTGGGTTGCTATTTCCTTTTCCAGGGGATGTTCCCAACTCAGGGATCAAAACCCACATCTTATGCCTTGGTAGGTGACTTCTTTACTGTTGAGCCACCAGGGAAGCCCAATGTTGGGAATAAGAATGGATAAATTTCAGGTAAAGTAGCATCAAATAATTCAGAGTATGGGGTATCCCATAGTTGAGATAGTTGAACATTCTGAGAGCAAAGGATTTAAAGCAGGATGTAAAGCGCATGAGAAACAAACAGAAGACTATGCTTATTAATGTACAGTTTTGATCAGCCCTCTTGTGTGTCTTCTAATGGACTGTATTTCAAATGTAAGTTCTACTGAATTTACTCTGTATGCTTAGACATTATCTTAAGAAGAGATCATTTATTGTCTAACTTAAAATAATTTTATAATATTGGAATTGTACTTTTGAATTTAACTACATCTGGATTGGATGTATATATTTATTTTAATCTGAATATTATTTTTTAAATCATTGATTTTTCAAGGTCAACATACTTACAGAATACAAAGTGAATTAAGTCAACAATGTTATGATAGAAACAGAGCAGGATTAGTGTAAGATACCTTAATTGAAAGTAAAATAAAGACTTGAAATTGTATCAAAACTATTATAACCAGACTCTTAAAGAAAATGTGGACTGCTCTAATTTCATTAGGACTGCCAAAAGCTACTTTTGTCACACTGGTTATAGACAGACCAATTAAGAAAATGCAAAAACATTCAATGCTAGATTAAAAAGTGGTACTTTAGAACTATGATAAACACATTTCAAGATAATGGTTTTCAGATTCAGATTTGAGGTTTCTGAAAAAGGAAACACTCAATGGATACAGGGACAAAAATACTTGCTACCACCAAATTAATTTCCAAAGAGAAAGTCTTGTTCCTGTTGATTCATTCTGTCCTTCACATCTTGTCAATTTACCCGTGCGAAGAGAAATAGTGTGAAGATAAGATCTTATTTCAAAATATATCATGAAAATGTAGGCGAGAAGCTGAATGCAGAATTGCAAACGATGAAACAAAATCATCAAATTATGTACGTGTAGATCAGTGTAGATGGCAGATCATCACATTTAGAGGAAGAGCATAGCAGGTGGCTGTCAAAGAAGCACCATTAGGAAGAGAAACCTGGAGTTCAGATTATCGGTATTGTGGGTGTGGGGAGTAATTACTCCTAGATTATTAATTATCTGGGACTTTCTATTCCCATTTTGTGAAACTTAAAAAGATGGCAATTTGAACCCATATACTTAAATTGATTCTTTTTTTACTTATTCATTAAAAAGTCTCAACAAGATTCTTACATTATCGATGTGATGTATATACCTCTTGTTTAAGACACATATAAATGCATAATATGTTGCAATTTTATAATTATTTAGACTAACACATCGTTATACTTAAAATAATTTCATGAATTATGTTAACATGAGTCAGTGTCTTTTTCTCAAAAGATAATAGAAATACTTTCCTATAGGATTTAAAAATAATGTTGGGTTATAAGGATGGAGAAGCAAGATTCTATTGTATTATTTTATTATGGAAATCATTGCCTTTCAAAATCTAGTTAAAATTTGAGAAAGTCAATGACTAAAGGTATGAAACCTTTTGGGCATCTTTATGCTAAATAAATATGTTCTTTATTGCCATTTAATTTATTTAACAGTTCATTTAACATTCATCCTCAAGATGATCTTTCCTTGGCTAAGAGAATTATCTGGTAATTTTTGTTACTTTCAACTTTGGAGCAAAATTGGACTAAGAATGCTATAGTACAACATTATAATATAGTATTAGTATACAGCATTATGTAATATGGTAGTCTAATTGTGATAATCATATTTATATCATTTTAATCAAAGTATAAGTCACTGGTTTCTTCGTATGGCTCTCTCTCATTATTTGTGTGCCTTATTCCCATGGTCTTAGAAACCTGGAAGATGTATAATTACTGTCTTATTTCGTACTCATTTTATATTGATGAATGCGTGCACATATACATAGGTACTCTCTTCTCTATATGGGACTAAAAAATTTAAAGGCAAAACTGATCTGTTTGTTCAGTGCTCACTTGTGAAGAACTGGGGTATGTACTTCACATGTAAATAGTTTTCCTGTGCTGTAAAACTGAGTAGCAAGGGACACAATAACCTTTAGAGAAAACTGAAGAAACTCATTTTAACATATTGTCTCTAACATTAAGGTGGCACAAATATTTGATTACATGGAAACACATACACACACACATTAGTAGGACACCCAGTACTAGTCATATAATGTCATAAACTGTGGACACAGTAATAAATGAAAGGAAGGATGAAAATTAGTATCTTCTTATATAAGTGTCCATTTCCTTGGGTATTCATGAAACTAAATCAGGTTTTTTTAATGTTTAACTATTAATGTTCTGTAGCTTGCATATTTATATCTTTTGCACATTTTACTACTCAAAATTTTTTTTCCATGGCTGATTCATGTCAATGTATGACAAAAACCACTACAATATTGTAAAGTAATTAGCCTCCAACTAATAAAAATAAATGAAAAAAATTATTCATTTATTTATTTTTGACTGCACTGGATCTTCACTGCTGTGTGTAGGCTTTCTCCAGTTGTGGAGAGTGGGGCTACTCTCTGGTTGCAGTGCTTGGGGCTTTCATTGCAGTAGCTCCTCTTGTTGCAGAGCACAGGCTCGAGGGCTCATGGGCTTCAGCAGCTGTGGCCCACAGGCTCTAGAGTGCGAGCTTGGTTGTTGTGATTCTTGGGCTTAGATGCCTGAGACATGTGGGGGTCGTCCCTGATCGGGGACTCAGCCAGTGTCCCTTGCATTGGCAGGGAGATTCTTAACCACAGAACCCCCATGGAAGCCCTGCACATTTTATTTTTTTTTTAATGTGGAATCAAAATATCAATATAAACACTGTTTGCCTTACATATATATATCACAAATATTTTCTACTGCCATTTCATCTTTCAGCTACTTTTTTCCCCACTTGTACAAGTGTGTTTTTTTCCAGAATGTAAAAGTAATATGTAATTTTTAATGTAGAAAATCTGGAAAATACATGACACACAAAGAAAAAACAAAAAAGCCAGCTGTGTCATCTGGAGAAAAAGAAAGAAAGCCCTGAAAAAATATCTTGATTTATAAGGAAGGGAATAAAATGAAGAGTCTTTAAGTGTTTCTTCAATCCTTCACATTCCATTCTATTTTTCCAAGGCTACAAGTCACATTATTTATTTTTAACTCTTTCCAGTATCCACAGAGTAAATAAATTCATGTAATATGAATATTATCCAAGACATAGAAAACAACCAGGAAGTTATTTGCATGGTGACATACACATATGACATTCTGAAAATGAAAGCCTGAAGTGAATCAGCATTATATGAGTTCCATCAACACGGCTGCACTGGTATTAAGTTATTGACCTTATCATTTAAACCCATCCTTCTGTACTCAGCTTCCTGATGCTGGGGTTGAGGTTCTGTGATCTGCTTTTCTCTTTTGCCCACTGTTCTATGTTAGACTTTGCCAATAGGGAGTGCTAGAGGGAGACTACAAGGATGGAGGAGTAACAATAGACCTGCTCCTTCCCAGTGGATTCCTATCAGTTTATTTCTGCTTGCAATTCCTATTATTGCCACCCAAACACATGTCTTCACTCCAGAAGACTCAGTTCCTCTCCAAAGCAGCAAGAGAATATGGTTTTTAATTTTTCCAACACTTACAGAGACAGCTTCGCTCTACTTTTCTTCAGAGAGGAGGTCTTGGCCCTACTGAGTCCCTCCTCCCTGCTCAGAGACATCAACTTCAGGTGAGCAGCCCCTTCTCCGATTCCTTCATGGTCTGAGGTGTGAGGCCAACCTCCATAGGCCCTTCCTCTAACTTTCCAAGTTTCAATACTTTCAGTCTATCCTCTTCTTTCCTCAACCCTAGGGATGGCTTCTTCTGCCATCGGTGTGACCTCCATGATACCTTAGTGTTTGCATTTTTGTCTACAGTCATAACTTCCTTCCTAGTTAACAATGCACTGCTTTCATCTATTTTCTTTTTTTTTTTTCCTTTAATTTTTTTATTAGTTGGAGGCTGATTACTTCACAACATTTCAGTGGGTTTTGTCATACATTGATATGAATCAGCCATGGATTTACACGTCTTCCCCATCCCAATCCCCGCTCGCACCTCCCTCTCCACCCGATTCCTCTCGAAACATCCCACCCTCGCCGTCTCCCAGAGAGTTCAAAAGTCTGTTCTGTATTTCTGTGTCTCTTTTTCTGTTTTACATATAGGGTTATCGTTACCATCTTTCTAAATTCCATATATATGTGTTAGTATGCTGTAATGTTCTTTATCTTTCTGGCTTACTTCACTCTGTATAAGGGGCTCCAGCTTCATCCATCTCATTAGGACTGGTTCAAATGAATTCTTTTTAATGGCTGAGTAATATTCCATGGTGTATATGTACCACAGCTTCCTTATCCATTCATCTGCTGATGGGCATCTAGGTTGCTTCCATGTCCTGGCTATTATAAACAGTGCTGCGATGAACATTGGGGTGCACGTGTCTCTTTCAGATCTGGTGTCCTCAGTGTGTATGCCCAGAAGTGGGATTGCTGGGTCATATGGCAGTTCTATTTCCAGTTTTTTAAGAAATCTCCACACTGTTTTCCATAGCGGCTGTACTAGTTTGCATTCCCACCAACAGTGTAAGAGGGTTCCCTTTTCTCCACACCCTCTCCAGCATTTATTGCTTGTAGACTTTTGGATAGCAGCCATCCTGACTGGCGTGTAATGGTACCTCATTGTGGTTTTGATTTGCATTTCTCTAATAATGAGTGATGTTGAGCATCTTTTCATGTGTTTGTTAGCCATCTGTAGGTCTTCTTTGGAGAAATGTCTGTTTAGTTCTTTGGCCCATTTTTTGATTGGGTCATTTATTTTTCTGGAATTGAGCTGCAGGAGTTGCTTGTATATTTTTGAGATTAATCCTTTGTCTGTTTCTTCATTTGCTATTATTTTCTCCCAATCTGAGGGCTGTTTTTTCACCTTACTTATAGTTTCCTTTGTAGTGCAAAAGCTTTTAAGTTTCATTAGGTCCCATTTGTTTAGTTTTGCTTTTATTTCCAATATTCTGGGAGGTGGGTCATAGAGGATCCTGCTGTGATTCATGTCAGAGAGTGTTTTGCCTATGGTCTCCTCTAGGAGTTTTATAGTTTCTGGTCTTACATTTAGATCTTTAATCCATTTTGAGTTTATTTTTGTGTATGGTGTTAGAAAGTGTTCTAGTTTCATTCTTTTACAAGTGGTTGACCAGTTTTCCCAGCACCACTTGTTAAAGAGGTTGTCTTTTTTCCATTGTATATCCTTGCCTCCTTTGTCGAAGATAAGGTGTCCATAGGTTCGTGGATTTATCTCTGGGCTTTCTATTCTGTTCCATTGATCTATATTTCTGTCTTTGTGCCAGTACCATACTGTCTTGATGACTGTGGCTTTGTAGTAGAGTCTGAAGTCAGGCAGGTTGATTCCTCCAGTTCCATTCTTCTTTCTCAAGATTACTTTGGCTATTCGAGGTTTTTTGTATTTCCATACAAATTGTGACATTCTTTGGTCTAGTTCTGTGAAAAATACCATTGGTAGCTTGATAGGGATTGCATTGAATCTATAGACTGCTTTGTGTAGAATAGCCATTTTGACAATATTGATTCTTCCAATCCATGAACACGGTATGTTTCTCGATCTGTTTGTGTCCTCTTTGATTTCTTTCATCAGTGTTTTATAGTTTTCTATGTATAGGTCTTTTGTTTCTTTAGGTAGATATACTCCTAAGTATTTTATTCTTTTTGTTGCAATGGTGAATGGGATTGTTTCCTTAATTTCTCTTTCGGTTTTTTCATTGTTAGTGTATAGGAATGCAAGGGATTTCTGTGTGTTAATTTTATATCCTGCAACTTTACTATATTCATTGATTAGCTCTAGTAATTTTCTGGTAGAGTCTTTAGGGTTTTCTATGTAGAGGATCATGTCATCTGCGAATAGTGAGAATTTTACTTCTTCTTTTCCTATCTGGATTCCTTTTATTTCTTTTTCTGCTCTGATTGCTGTGGCCAAAACTTCCAAAACTATGTTGAATAGTAGTGGTGAGAGTGGGCACCCATGTCTTGTTGCTGATTTTAGGGGAAATGCTTTCAATTTTTCACCATTGAGGACAATGTTTGCTGTGTGTTTGTCATATATAGCGTTTATTATGTTGAGGACTGTTCCTTCTATTCCTTCTTTCTGGAGAGTTTTTTTTGTTTGTTTTTCTTTTTATCATAAATTGATGTTGAATTTTTCAAAGGCTCTTTCTGCATCTATTGAGAGAATCATATGGTTTTTATCTTTCAATTTGTTAATGTGGTGTTTTACATTAATTGATTTTTGGATATTAAAGAATCCTTGCATTCTTGGGATAAAGCCCACTTGGTCATGATGTATGATCTTTTTAATATGTTGTTGGATTCTGTTTGCTAGAATTTTGTTAAGGATTTTTGCATCTATGTTCATCAGTGATATTGGCCTGTAGTTTTCTTTTTTTGTGGCATCTTTGTCTTGTTTTGGAATTAGGGTGATGGTGGCCTCATAGAATGAGTTTGGAAGTTTACCTTCTTCTGCAATTTTCTGGAAGAGTTTGAGTAAGATAGGTGTTAGCTCTTCTCTAAATTTTTGGTAGAATTCAGCTGTGAAGCCATCTGGTCCTGGGCTTTTGTTTGCTGGAAGATTTTTGATTACAGTTTCGATTTCCTTGCCTGTGATAGGTCTGTTAAGATCTTCTATTTCTTCCTGGTTCAGTTTTGGAAAGTTATACTTTTCTAAGAATTTGTCCATTTCATCCAAGTTGTCCATTTTATTGGCATAGAGCTGCTGGTAGTAGTCTCTTATGATCCTTTGTATTTCAGTGTTGTCTGTTGTGATCTCTCCATTTTCATTTCTAATTTTGCTAATTTGGTTCTTCTCTCTTTGTTTCTTAATGAGTCTTGTTAATGGTTTGTCAATTTTGTTTATTTTTTCAAAAAACCAGCTTTTAGCTTTGTTGATTTTTGCTATGGTATCTTTAGTTTCTATTGCATTTATTTCTGCCTTAATTTTTAAGATTTCTTTCCTTCTGCTAACCCTGGGGTTCTTCATTTCTTCCTTCTCTAATTGCTTTAGGTGTAGAGTTAGGTTATTTATTTGGCTTTTTTCTTGTTTCTTGATGTAAGCCTGTAATGCTATGAACCTTCCCCTTAGCACTGCTTTTACAGTGTCCCATAGGTTTTGGGTTGTTGTTTTTTCATTTTCATTCATTTCTATACATATTTTGATTTCTTTTTTGATTTCTTCTATGATTTGTTGGTTATTCAGAAGCGTGTTATTTAGCCTCCATGTGTTTGAATTTTTAACAATTTTTTTCCTGTAATTGAGATCTAATCTTATTGCACTGTGGTCAGAAAAGATGACTGGAATGATTTCAATTTTTTTGAATTTTCCAAGACTAGATTTATGGCCCAGGATGTGATCTATTCTGGAGAAGGTTCCGTGTGCACTTGAGAAAAAGGTGAAGTTGATTGTTTTGTGGTGAAATGTCCTATAGATATCAATTAGGTCTAGCTGGTCCATTGTGTCATTTAAGGTTTGTGTTTCCTTGTTAATTTTCTGTTTAGTTGATCTATCCATAGTTGTGAGTGGGGTATTATTCAAATAACTGGTGTGATTTCTTACTCCTCTATGATTGATACAGCTGTGTTTCTAGAATCCCACATTGATAAATATCTCTCCTTTCTCTTCAAATCTCTTGAATTCCCTAGCCAGTTCTCCTGTACCCTTCTTATACTTGTTGACCAGGTTTTATTGTGATTTTCATGTTCACAAACAAATTTACCAATCCTTGAAAAACTGTTAATTTTTATCCTGTTTCTTTAACATATCCTTCAAAGCACAGAAAGCCTCAGTACACATTGCATTTTATCATGCAGCAGTAGAATTTTGCATTATCTATTATTTCACTGTCAGCACTTTTCACATAATAACTTCTGTCATCATTTTGAGTTGAAACTTCACCAAAACACTGAAAAAGAAGCTGCAGTGAAGGAAGCAGGATATAATGTGGAACGTACAATTCAGAAGGGAAAAATATTATGCAACTGATGTTTAAAGAAATAAAATATTTTCAGGCAATGATGGAACCCAGAAAAATTTTAGCAAGTTGCTTGGCATCAAAATCAACCACAAGTGAAAGTAGGAATAAGAAGAGATTGGGGATGTGCATGCTATCATAGACATGCATTATGACGTTGCTACTTTAGATAATGCAAGTGGTGCTTTATAAATAAGAAAATGACCACATGTTCTGTTTGAAATTGTTGTGAGTAAGAGGTATATTGAGTCTTCAAGCAGAGATGTTAATTTTACTTTTAAATGTAGGCTTCTGGGGCACAAGACAGGGGTAAAATTTTACATATACATTCTATCAAGCAGTTAATTAAGCATAGTTATACAAAGTGACTACAAATAATATACAATGCATTTCTGATATTGATTTCCAATGCCTTGCCAGAAGGAAACTGTTAGGTTGGTTCTGCTCTGGTGCAGGCAGAATTTGTTTTTCCTTGCCAACACTTGGCAGTTTTCTTCCTAGGTATCCCATACTACCTTCATTTATATCAATTTATTTTGAATCTTTGTTTTCTTAAGACAGAAAAACTGTTTTACTTGTTTAAAAAAGAAAGCAATTTCTAGAAGTAGAAAAATTATTAATGGCTTCACCAGAAGTTCTTTCTTCTGATAGTACATGATTTAAACTCTTATTATTTGAGTTTCAGATTTTATTATTTTTTGGAGGATCAGCTCAGCTATATGTCTCCTTTCTGCTTCTGGACTTTCTTCATGCTGAATTACAGAGTAAAATTATGAGCATTTCCAGTGTATGAGAAAGCAACTTTTTGACTGAATCTTTTCTGAAAAGTAATTCCTGTTACTGACCAGGAATGTGAAAGTAATGATGTTTTGTCTGTTTTAGTATTTAAATTTCACGTGTGCAGCAATTTTGTGTTTTGCTATGCAATTACTTCACGTAGTAAAATGTGGGTTCTGTTATCCGCAAACCCAGGGCAAACATCTCTCAGTGGTAGTTATGCAAATTTACATGGTGATAGTAAACTTGTAGTACTCACTTCCCATTAAAAGCGATCGCAGTTTAAATATTCAGATAACCTATTTTACTTCTGGGTACCAAAAGCAGCATTCTAAAAAAATTTCTTGAGAATGTAGGAGAGTTAACAGACCCTCTGATAAAAAGATGTGCCATTTGCTTATAACAACTTCCTGAAAAGGGTGACTAGTATTCCTTTATTAGCATTTTATCAATTGAAACTTTTTAGTTATGAGTTAAAAACTAAAAATCTTGGACTTAATTATGACATATACCCATTAAACACTCGTACATATTCTAACTTCACCACAAAGACACACTTTTGTGTATGATGATTTTGTTACCATCAGATATAAAATACTTTCTCACCACTTTTATTAATCAGGACCTATAAAAATTGGTAGAAGATAATAATCTTATAGTATCTAGTCTAAATTTCCTTGAAAACAATATGGCTTGTACTCAAGATATACTGCATTTGAAAAACTGATTCACAGCTGCAAATACTATAGACTTATTTTCTTGAGTTTTTTGTCAAGATTAAGTAAGGAAGATCATATATCATGTTGTGCTTACCATTATTTTTATACTTCATTAAAATAGATATAAGTACAAACACTACTAACTAGGATACCTCATGTTTCATTTAAAGTCAAATAATTATAAATCAAGGAGTTTACTGAATAGAGCACATTGTAATTTTAATGCATCAACAGATGCTCCAGTGGGGGCAATGAGAATCTTTAGCGAAATATTGTTCTTGGTGTATTTGTGAAGCTGTGAATGGAAACAGTTTCTTGAATATCTGAGTAATGGGTATAGATGCCTGAATAAAATAGACACCAAAAAATTTTGCTTTTGAATTGAAATTATTTTACAATGTGTTGATTTATTTCATTCAGATTTTGAATGGCTGGTCCTTTCAATATTCTGTTGAAAATAATAGGAGGATTTCACCTCCCCAGACTATCCTTATGAGAAGAAAGATAACCTTCTTTTCATCTTAAATTATTATTCACTGTTATTTAATATCATTTATCTGCTCTGTTCAGTGTTCTGATGATTCTGGGATTCTGCGATGTTCATGTTACTTTTCACTAAGGTACAATTTTGAAGAGCAAGATACCATTTTTTTGGCTTTGACTCATAAAAAACAAAATTATCACATGTTTAAAACTTTGTTTCAGAACAGATTTCAAATTATTTAAGGGCTATGTCTAGGATGGAAGAATGAAGTAGTAATACAGGGTCAATAATTATAGATCATGTTTGTAAATGGAGGATGTCTAGTAGTTTTTAGGAAATAATTTACTTCAAAATCATCATATTAAAATCATTTCTTTTTAATGAGACAAACATTAGTTAAATTCCTTTTAACTTTTATTTTTTTTAAATTTAATTTAATTAATTTATTTATTTTTTATTAGTTGGAGGCTAATTACTTGACAACATTTCAGTGGGTTTTGTCATACATTGATAGGAATCAGCCAGAGTTACACGTATTCCCCATCCCGATCCCCCCTCCCACCTCCCTCTCCACCCAATTCCTCTGGGTCTTCCCAGTGCACCAGGCCCGAACATGTGATATTGATTATAGAAATAATTGTTGGTGTAAATAAAAATGATTAGAATAATATAGTCAGTCCCAAAAGGCTTTTTATGATTGTGAAAATATTTAAATATGCTTTATTTAAAATATTATAAATCTTTTAAATATGTGCTCTATTCTAAATATGTACTCTCCAAATTTATTATAATTAGAATATATTAATAAATAGACTAGTAAATTCTCCCTAAAAGAGTCAGTTTTCTGTGTTTTATCTTTTCTAAATTATTACGGATTTTCTAAAATTTTTGCCATTGATTTTGTTTAAAACGTCACTTATGTTCTGTGTTTATAAAAATCAATCACCTCAGTAGATGCCCAGTTGTGTAGTACTCAGTGGAGAAACAAAGGCAAAGATGAACTGTCTGAACATGCTGAGGATCTAAAACTGGGAGTGTATATGGGAAGGCAACACAATTACAAACATCGCAAAATATTCAGACATGACTTAGTGACTAAATCACAACAAGAACAATGATTTTAGAAGTTCCCAACAGCCATAAGCTAATATTTTTATTAAAAATAAGCATATTATAGATATTAACAAATCAGGAAAGCTGGGTATACTGTGGAAATCTCCAACACTCCCACTCCATAGCAATAATAAATGCATTATTATATTAAAAAATACATTATATTCCAGTAATTGTATTAGAAAAATGCTTACACTGTCCTGACCTCCATGGCTTTATCTCAGGGAACATGTAACTTCTGGCAGTTTTTGTTCAGCGAGAGCACACTCCGTTTCACACAAAGCATGTTTATCGATGCATGAATTACCTGCATTGTAAGTTATCTACACAGGTTTAGAGCTCTCCTTCAGTAGCCAGACATCTGATTATAGACATCACATTATCTTAAAAGATTTAATTAATGATGATGTGACTTTGATAGTCAGAATTCTAAAATGACCCCCAGTAAACCTGAATCTTGTAAACTCTCTTACACGTTTTGAGTGTGGGTGAAACTTTGGATATGATATTACTTCTGTGATCATGTGACATTATAAGCAG
This sequence comes from Dama dama, assembly GCF_033118175.1. NCBI lineage: Eukaryota > Metazoa > Chordata > Mammalia > Artiodactyla > Cervidae > Dama > Dama dama. The sequence continues at coordinate 48,877,092 of NC_083685.1, read as the reverse complement.
AGTTGGCTTTAAGAGAGGAAGATTAGCTGGAGAAGCCTCATATAATTCCTTTTAAAAGCAGAGTGATGCCTTATATTGAAGGAAAAATAAACAAGTAAATAAATTCATTATTGTGAAAAATAAGATATTTTGAAGCCACTTGATCGTTACATTCTTGTAACACTTGATTACAACTTGTTACCTGTGTAGAACATTCTGTCATTTATAGTATACAGTTACAATATTATAGCTCATAAATGTTTATGAGGTCTAATCTGTACTCCAAGAAGATCCAGTAAAAAATCTGCAAAACAAAAATATCTGATGATTATATCTGTATCAAGCTCTTATGAAAGAGATATGGCAAATTTTTTTTACAAATGTGGCAATTTTACATACAATTTAGACTATGTGCACTTAAAGAATAATCTTGATAAAAATTTTAATTAAATTTAAAATATTTAGTATTATATGCCATATAAGATAAACTCACAAAAGGGTATATGTGTTTATGTGAGTATGTTGTTTAGTTATTCAGTTGTGTCCGATTCTGGGACCCCATGGACTGTAGCCCTGATAGGCTCCTCTGTACGTGATTTCCCAGGCAAGAATATTGGAGTGGGTTGCCACTTCCTTCTCCAGCATGTGAGTATAAATATATGTGTGTATATGCATATATATATATGTATGTACATGTGTGCTCTGTCACTTCGGTTGTCTCCAAGTCTTTGTCACCTCATGGAATGTAGCCCACCAGGCTCCTCTGTCCACAGGATTCTACAGGAAAGAATACTGGAGTGGGTTGCCATGTCTTCCTCCAGGGGATCTTTCCAACTCAGGGATCGAACCCGAATCTCCTGTGGCTCCTGCATTGCTGGCAGGTTATTTACTGCTAAGCCACCAGGGAAGCCCATGTGTGTATATACATTAACTGAAAAAAAAAAAAGCCTTTAATTAACTTTCCTAACTTTTCTGTCTGTAATTTCCTATTGAGAATTTATGTTCCTGTCCCTCACTAAATACTGCTAGCCTGACAGCCACCTATTCTGCTGTCTTTCTGTTGATGTGATATATATTGGCATTCAGTGGCTCATACCCACAAGATTGATGATATTATTATTCAGGAGTTTTTGGAAGTTTTTAGGTTATATGCTAAATGGGAAGGAAAAGTCTACCCAGTCTATTAACTCAGTACATGTTTTAATAACTATAAAAGTCATCATCCTCTCCAAGAGGCCATGTTCTTTTATGGAGGCTGATTTGAGAAGCTGCAGAGAATTTCCTATGATTTTGGATTTCAGCTTTCAAGCATTGAGGTGGACTATTAATAGCTTTTTCCCCCTTTTGTTTTACTTAGTATGTTTAAGATCAACCTAAATCTAAAGTGCTTTGATTCATTTTGTGAATCCTATTTATAATGAAATTATTCATAATTATTTAAATTAATATTTTCCATATACATGTATTACAGTTTATGACGATTATAATCATATTACTCTTTCACCTCCAAAACCCTTACCTTAATATCGATATTGAAGTGGTAGCAGTGGACTTGAAATTTCCTGAAACAGTGTGAAATATTAGACTGCCATGTATAGTGCTAAAAAACCTTCATGTTCTCATTTATTTAGGTTTCTTTTACTCTTTTCTGTTATCTAATTTTCTGAGTTGGATCTCACACTTTTCTCCTCCTTTCTTTGCTCAGTCTCCTAACAACGAAACACATTTAGTTTATATCCTGATTTGTTGTTCAGTTGCTTAATCGTGTCCGACTCTTTGCAACACTGTGGACTGCAGCACTCTAGGCTTCTCTGTCCTTTACCACATCCGAAGTTTGCTCAAACTCATGTCCATGAGTCAGTGATGCCGTCAAACCATCTCATCTTTTGCCGTTCCTTCTCCTCCTGCATTCAATCTTTCCCAGCATCAGGATCTTTTCCAATGAGTTGGCTCTTCCCATCAGGTGGCCACAGTATTGGAGCTTCAGCTTCAGCATCAGTCCTTCCAGTGAATATTCAGGACTGATCTCCTTCAGGATTGACTGCTTTGATCTCCTTGCAGTCCAAGGGACTCTCAAAGTCTTCACCACCACCAGAGTTCTAAAGCATCAGTTTTTGGCACTCAGACTTATGATTCAACTCTCACATCTGTACATAACCACTGGAAAAACCCCATAACTTGGACTATATGGACCTTTGTAGGCAAAGTACTGACTGGTTTTGAATATGCTGTCTAGGTTTGTCATAGCTTTTCTTCCAAGGAGCAAGCATCTCTTATTTTCTTGGCTGTAGTCACTGTCTGCAGTGATTCTGGAGCCCAAGGAAATGAAGTCTCTCACTGTTTCCATTGTTTCCCCATCTATTTGCCATGAAGTGGTGGGACTGGATGCCATGGTCTTAGTTTTTTGAATGTTGAGTTTTAAGCCATCTTTTTCACTCTCCTCTTTCGCTTTCATCAGGAGGCTCTTTTGTCCCTTTTGCCCATAAAGGTGATGTCATCTGCATATCTGAGGTTGTTGATATTTCTCTCAGGAATCTCAATTCCAGCTTGTGCTTCATCCAGCCCAGAATTTCTATGATGTACTCTGTATAGAAGTTAAATAAACAGGACAACAATATACAGCCTTGACGTACTCCTTTTCCAATTTGGAACCAGTCTTCTGTTCCATATCTGGTTCTAATTGTTGCATCTTGACCTGCATACAGATTTCTCAGGAGGTAGGTACAGTGATCTGGTATTCCCATCTCTTTAAGAATTTTACAGTTGAAGGCTTCTGTGTAGTCAATGAAGCAGATTATCTCATATTTTCCAAGTTCTCAAATGCTGTTTGTCTTGTTCATCATCTATGTCTTGAATATTGGTTCAAAATCTTTGCTCTGTATGGCATCAGTACAGAGCAGGAGCCTGCTCTTATCATCATCATCATCATCATTAAACATTCAGAGTTATCTATGAGTTATTGCCCTCATTTCTTTTTTTAAATTCTTGAAGAACAATATTTTCTTCTAGTCAGTCCACTTTAGCTATCTCTTATACCAATCAAATTTCTTTGCTGTGCCTTGGTTCCTACTATTACTGGCTCTTCATCTTGAGGCTTTCCGTCCTTTTGTTCAATAAACTTTACCAGTACACCCAGCAGGGAGTCAGCAAAAATAAGCATCATAAATAATATTACATATCTTTTGGCATTGTTCTGTGTTAATTTTTGCACCCAAATGTCTCCTGTCTTATTGATTTCCAAAATCAATTTGCAACATATTATGTTTTGCTGCCTAAAACACTTGTGGCCTTGATGTATGACATAGTTATTTCATGTTACAAATTTTATCACATCTTACTACCCACTTCCCTCTACCTCATCAGCAAATGTGAGCTCATGAAAACCATCTATGTTGAGTGTGTGTGTCTGCCTTTTTTTTACCAGAACAAAGCAAGGGAATGTCATATATTCTGAAATAAATATTAAATCTATCTTCTCCTATATAAAGCCTGACTTTATTCATGATATCTGGTCTTTCTAATTTTTTTCAATTGAGATGTTTCTGAATTTTTAATATGAAATTTAGAGAAAAGTCTCATGGTGTGTCCAATGCCTCTTATTCCACAGCAGAAGAAACTGTGTTACAACTAGGTGATAATGGAAAAATTTTATAATAAAAAAGTATTTCCCCTTACTTTTGATAAAGAAGGCAGGAATATACAGTGGGACAAAGATAGCCTCTTCAATAAGTGGTGCTGGGAAAACTAGACAGCTACATGTAAAAGAATGAAATTAGAGCACTTCCTTACACCATACACAAAGATAAACTCAAAATGGATTAAAGACCTAAATGTAAGACCAGAAACTATAAAACTCTTAGAGGAAAACATAGGCAGAACACTTGATTATATAAATCAAAGATCCTCTATTACCCACCTCCTAGAGTAATGGAAATAAAAACAAAAACAAGTGGAACTTAATTAAACTTAAAGCTTTTGCACAGCAAAGGAAACTATAAACAAGGTGAAAAGACAACCCTTTGAACGGGAGAAAATAACAGCAAATGAAACAACTGACAAAGGATTAATTTTCAAAATATACAAGCAGCTCTTATAACTCAATACAGGGAAGCAAACAACCCAATCAAAAAGATCTAAACAGACATTTCTCCAAAGAAGACATACAGATGGCTAAAAACACATGAAAAAATGCTCAACATTGCTCATTATTAGAGAAATGAAAATTAAAACTACAATGAGATATCACCTCATGCCAGTCAGAATGGCCATCATCAAGAAGTCTATGAACAATACATTTTGGAGAGGGTATGGAGAAAAGGAAAGCCTCTTGTGCTGTTCATGGGAATGTAAACTGATACAGCAACCATGGAAGACAGTATGGAGATTCCCTAAAAAACTAGGAATAAAAGCACCATATGACTAGCAATTCCACTATTAAGGCATATATCCTGAAGAAACCAAAATTAAAAATGACACATGTACCCCAGTGTTCATTGCAGCACTATTTACAATAGCTAGAACATAGAAGCAACCTAGATGTCCATCGACAGATGAATGGATAAAGAAGCCCTGGTGTATGTATGTGTATATACATACATATATATATATATAATGGAGTGTTACTCAACCATGAAAAAGGAACATACTTGAGTCAGTTCTGATGAGGTGGATGATTCTAGAGCCTATTATACAGAATGAAGTAAGTAAAAAAGAGAAAGATAAATATCATATACTAACACATACATAGTGGAATCTAGAAAGATGATATTGATGAAATTATTTGCAGGGTAGAAATGGAGACAGAGGCTGAGAACAGATGTATGGACACAGCATAGGGGGAGGAAGGAGAGGGTGAGATGTATGTAGAGAGTAACATGGAAACTTACTTCAGCATATGTAAAATAGACAGCCAATGGGAATGTGCTGTATGTCTCAGGGAACTCAAACAGGGGCTCTGTAACAACCTAGAGGGATGGGCTGGGCACGGAGATGGGAGAGAGAGGACATATATATACCTATGGCTTATTCATGTTTATGTTTGGCAGAAACAAACAAAATTCTGTAAAACAATTATCCTTCAATTAAAATAAATAAATAAATAAAAGCTTTTCAAACAAATTTGTAGTTTTGGCAGTAAAACTCACAGCTTGAAGTGAGATTAACCACTGGTTTTAAAGAATAAAACATTATATTATATACAGATAGTCATGTTTAATCAAAAAGTGGAACCAATGTCGTTTAAAACCCTTACTTAAAATCCTGTAAAGTCTACAATGTAGAAGAATTTTACAAAGTTCATTAGGAATAATAAAAATCAATAAAATTGTACTCTGGAGGGCTATTCACCTAAATTCACATATGAGGACATTGTCAAAAATGTTGTTGAACACTATTTGAAATTGAATTAGAGAAATTCCAAGAATGTTTTCCCTGATTCCAAATCTCTATTTTAAAAAATGATTATGATGTTTTCCAGAAACAACCATGAAAAGTAAGGATAGTCAAATAAGGTGTTATAAGATTCTGAAGCTTAACAATAATATTTTTGTTTAAATCTATCTGAAAGAAATAACACAATGAATTGAAGTAATGAAAAGTTTATCATATTTTACTTTGATATTGCTCAAACTCAATGTATAAATTTCTTGAGTTGGCATTTTTTAAACAAAAATATTCTTATATTGAGAATCTGATTATTTTTCCTTGGAGATGTGGAAATTTACAGTTTAGTTTGACCTAATGAGTAACAGAGATACACTAAATATAGATGAACTGCCTATGGTTTCAAACAAAAATATAATATCTGAATTGTTTATAGACACTAAGTTCCTTTATGATTTAAAAACAGAAAGTTATATTTATTAGAAAAATAAAAGGCATGAAGACAGGAGTAGTTAACTTGGTCAGAGTATGTAAATAGCTCTACCTTAGGCAAGAAAATATATCCAGTTCCACTAACTTTCAGAATATTAATTGCTCATAAATGTTCATGAATTTATGTGTCACATTAATGGACTTGTTTGAACATGCACAAATTATTCATTATTCAACTGCCAGTAATTATGCTGCAGATTTTTCATTCTATACTTCTGCACATTATGTAAACTAACCTAGTTGAGGCCTTGTCACCGATTCAGAATTCTGCATTTAAGTATAAACAAAGTAGTTACTATAATAATTGTAATTCACTTTTCTTTTTCTCAAAGCAAGGAAGGATTCAGAGGTGTTGGAAGATTTGTATTCACTCGGTAATAAGCATGAATATATTTAAATTTTTTCCTGTATGGATAAAAACTGTTTAAATTTATAGTTTTGCTCATTCAATAACATTTATATGGGTATCATGAATGCTGAAAGAAAAGATATTGAAAAACTATATGTTAATTTAAATATATATGGAAAAACAATCCACTGAACAACTAAGTAGTATATGTGTCATTATACATTTTGCTTCCCTATATACCAAAATTGTTTCAAATTATCCTCTTATATTATAAAAAACCTTTTATGTATATTTAAATGTTTAAACAAAAAAAGGAGTTTCAGTTCAGTTCAGTTGCTCAGTCATGTCCGACTCTTTGTGACCCCATGGACTGCAGCATGCCAGGCTTCCCTGTCCATCACCAATTCCCGGAGTTTACTCAAACTCATGCCCATTGAGTCAGTGATGCCATCCAACCATCTCATCCTCTGTCATCCCGTTCTCCTCCCACCTTCAATCTTGCCCAGCATCAGGGTCTTTTCAAACGAGTCAGTTCTTCACATCAGGTGGCCAAAGTATTGGAGTTTCAGCTTCAACATCAGTCCTTCCAATGAATATTCAGGACTGATTTCCTTTAGGATGGACTCGTTGGATATCCTTGCAGTCTAAGGGACTCTCAAGAGTCTTCTCCATTATCACAGTTCAAAAGAATCAATTCTTTGGCGTTCAGCTTCCTTTACAGTCCAACTCTCACATCCATACATGACTACTGGAAAAACCATATATTTGACAGAATGGACATTTTTTGGCAAAGTAATGTCTCTTCCTTTTAATATGCTATCTAGGTTGGTCATAACTTTTCTTCCAAGGAGTAAGCATCCTTCAATTTCATGGCTGCAGTCACCATCTGCAGTGATTTTGAAGCCCCCCAAAATAAAGTCTGCCACTGTTTCCATTGTTTCCCCATCTATTTGCCATGAAGTGATGGGATTGGATGCCATGATCTTAGTTTTCTGAATGTTGCATTTTAAGCCAACTTTTTCACTCTCCTCTTTCACTTTTATCAAGAGGCTCTTTAGTTCTTCACCTTCTGCCATAAGGGTGGTGTCATCTGCATATCTGAGGTTATTGACATTTCTCCCAGCAATCTTGATTCCAGCTTGTGCTTCATCCTACCCAGTGCTTCTCATGATGTACTATGCATATAAGTTAAATAAGCAGGGTGACAATATACAGCCTTGACAGACTCCTTTCCCTATTTAGAACCTGTTGTTCCATGTCCAGTTCTAACTGTTGCTTCCTGACCTGCATACAGGTTTTTCAAGAGGCAGGTCAGGTGGTCTGCTATTCCCACCTCTTTAAGAATTTTCCACAGTTTGTGGTGATCCACATAGTCAAAGGCATTGGCCTAGTCAATAAATCAGAAATAGATGTTTTTCCTCGAACTCTCTTGCTTTTTTGATAATCCAACGGATGTTGACAATTTGATCTCTGGTTCCTCTGCCTTTTCTAAATCCAGCTTGAACATCTGAAGTTCACGGTTCACGTATTGTTGAAGGCTGGTTTGGATAATTTTGAACATTACTTTATTAGAGTGTGAGATGAGTGCAGTTGTGCAGTAGTTTGAGCATTCTTTGGCATTGCCTTTCTTTGGGATTGGAATGAAAACTAACCTTTTCCAGTCCTGTGGCCTCTGCTGAGTTTTCCAAATTTGCTGGCATATTGAGTGCAGCACTTTCACAGCATCATCTTTTAGGATTTGAAAGAGTTCAGCTGAAATTCCATCACCTCCATTAGCTCCTGTGTCTCTTGTGTTTCCTGCATTGGCAGGCAGATTCTTTACCACTGCACCACATGGGAAGCCCTTTTAATTGTATACTAGTTGACATAAACTAAAACAATAAGAATTAGTGTTATTTATAGCATTCTTTTAATAAGTGTACTGTTCATAATGTATCAACTACCTGAAAGGCCCTCTGCCTTCAAGACGGAGGGCTGAAGAATTGATGTTTTCAAACTGCGGTGTTCAAGAAGACTCCTGAAATTCCCTTGGACAGAAAGGAGATCAAACCAGTCAATCTTAAGGGAAATCAACCTTGAATACTTGTTGGAATGAGTGATGCTGAAGCTGAAACTCCAGTATTTTAGTCATCTGATGTGAATAGCCAACTCATTGGCAAAGTGCCTGATGCTGGGAAAGATTGAGGGTAGAAGAAGAAGAGGGCATGAGAGGATGAGATGGCTGGATGGCGTCACCAATGTAATGGACATGAGCTTGGGCAAACTTGGGAGATGGCAAAGTACAGGGAAGCCTGGCATGCTGCAGTCCTTGGGGTTGCAAAGAATCAGACATGACTGGGCTACTGAACAACAATACTTTTTTAATACATTTTTAAAGACAGAAGTCTTTGGGAGTCTGAATTTGAAACCCTGTGCTAATCACAGAACTGACCAATCTGAAAACCTCTGCTCAGAAGAAGTCTGATGAACAGAATAGTGCTATTCTGCATCATTAAATTATATTCACATGCTCAAAAGGTGTTTTATTTATTTATTTTTTTTGCATGCTTTGAATCAGTGGGGTCAGCTGCGATATAGCTAAGGGATATCTTTGATCAGTTTCTTCATTTTTTCTATCTCTAGCCCTCTGAAATACAAGCCTGGTGTCCTCTGGCCCATTGCATTGTACTTACTATTCAAGTAAAAGAAAATACATATCATCAAGGAAAGCTGTATATAATGCATGATCCTGTGTTTTAATAAAAACTCTGAATATCAGTAAGCCCTAAAATTTTATTTCTGGGCCAATTACATGTAGAACAGGCATTTAATTTGTGTTAAAATAGTTTGAGGAATATTCTTGTGTTATTTCATTACCTCCCATTTTGAAAGACCTAACGGAATATAAGCTCCTTAACTGGAAGGTTTTGTTTTTAAAATATGACACCAGGTAGAATTACAACATTTAGTAATTAATATTTCTCCTTCCCAATTACAATAAAAAGGCCTGAGGGCAAAAAATTTTTCTCTCTTACTCTCCACAGTATTTCTAATACAATATATGCAAACAATAACTATTTCTGAATTAAATAATTAATTGCTAATATGTGCTTCTTATATGTATATGACAGTTTTACATAAACCCTTATTCTATAAACCTTAGATTTTGTTTAGCAAGTGCTATGGTCTGAGTATTTGTATCCCCCCGCAAACTCATATGTTGAAATCCTAGTATCCAAGGTAGTGGCATTAGAAGGTGGGCCCTTTCGGTAGCATTTGGGTCGTGATGGTGGAGCCCTCATAAACGGGTTTAGTGCCTCTAAGAGATCCTAGTCTCATCCATATGTGAGGACACAGAGATAAGGTGTGGCCTTGTTGTCACCTTAATCTTGGACTTTTTAACCAGAGAACTGTTACAAATAAATTTGCATTGCTTATAAGCTATCCAGTCTGTGAAATTTTGTTATAGCAGCCTGAAGGAACTAAGACAGAAAGTATTTTCTATTTGTATATTTTCTGGATCCCAGCTACTGAATGCAAATTATTTTTAAAAAATTAATCTATTTATTTTAATTAGAGGCTAATTACCTTACAATATTGTAGTGGATTTTGTCATACATTGACAGGAATCAGCCATGGGTGTACGTGTCCCCCATCTTGAACCCCCCTCCCATCTCCCTCTCCATCCCATCCCTCAGGGTTGTCCCAGTGCACCGACCTTGAGTGCCCTGTTTCATGAATTGAACTTGGACTGGTGATCTATTTCACATCTGAAGGCGAGGGTGGGATGATCTGAGAGAATAGCATTGAAACATGTATATTACCATATGTGAATGCAAACTTTTTAAATTTCCAGTATTTATTTGTGATATAAGTACTACATGTAATTGCTGATTTACTAAGTCATGTCCAGCTCTTTGCATCCCCATGGATGGCAGCATGCCAAGCTCTGCTGTCCTCCACTATCTCCTGGAGTTTGCTCAAATTCATGTCCATTGAGTCACTGATGCTATCTAATCATCTCATCCTCTGGCACCTCCTTCTCCTTTTGCCTTCCATCTGTCCCAGCATCAGGGGCTTTTCCAATGAATTTGTTCTTTGTATCAGGTGGTCAAAGTTAAGAAACTTCAGCTCAGTATCAGCCCTTTCAATGAATATTCAGGGTTGGTTTTCTTTAGAATTGACTAGTCTAATCTTGCGGTCCAAGGGATTCATAAGAATCTTCTCCAGCAACACAATTCAAAAGAATCAATTCTTCAGTGCTGAGCCTATTTTATGGTCCAACTCCAACATCTATACATGATTACTGGAAAAATTATAGCTTTGACTACATAGAACTTTGTCAGCAAAGTGATGTCTCTGCTTTTTAATATGCTGTGTAAATTTGTTGTAGCTTTTCTTCCAAGGAGCAAGCGTCTTTTAATTTCATGGCAACATGCACTATTGGCAGTGATTTTGGAGGCCAAGAAAAGAAAATCAGTCATTGCTTCCACTTCCCCTTTCTATTTGCCATGAAGTGATGGAACCAGGTGCCATGATCTTAGTTGAGTTTTAAGCCAGCTTTTTCACTCTCATCTTTCACCTTCATCAAGAGGCTCTTTAGTTTCTCTTCACTTTCTGCCATTAGAGTATTATCATCTGTATATCTGAGGTTGTTGATATTTCTCCTTGCAATCTTGATTCTAGCTTGTGATTCATACCGTCTGGCATTTCACATAATGTATTGTGCACATAAGTTAAATGAACAGGGTGACAACATACTGCCTTTTTGTACTCCATCCCCAACTTTGAGCCAGTCAGTTGTTCCATGTCCAGTTCTAACTGTTGCTTCTTGACCTACCTAGAGGTTTCTCAGGAGACAGTTAAGGTGGTCTGGTACTCCCATCTTTTCTTAAGAATTTTCCAGTTTGTTGTGACCCACAGAGTCAAAGGCTTTTGTGTAGTCAATAAAGAAGAATTAGATGTTTTTTCTGGAACTCCCTTGCTTACTCCATGATCCAACAAATATTGGCAATTTGATCTCTGGTCTCTCTTTCCTAAAGCCAGCTTTTACATCTGGAAGTTCTTGGTTCATATATGGCTGCAGCCTAGTTTGAAGGATTTTGAGCATAACCCTACTGGCATGTGAAATGAAAACAATCATACAGTACTTAGAACATTCTTTGGCATTGCCCCTTCCTTGGGACTGAAATGAAAACCAACCTTTTCCAGTCTTATGGTCATTACTGAGTTTTCTGAATTTTTGACATATTGAGTGCAGCACATTAACAGCATCATCTCCTAGAATTTTAAATAGCTCAGCTGGAATTCTATCACGTCCACTAGCTTTGTTCGTAGAGATGCCTCCTAAGGCCAACTTGACTTTATACTCCAGGATCTGGCTCTAGTTGAGTGATCGCACCATCATGGTTATCCTGGTCATTAAGATCTTTCTTCTCTAGTTTTTCAGTGTATTCTTGCCACCTCTTCCAATCTGTTCTGCTTCTGTTAGATCTTTTCCATTTCTGTCCTTTACCTTGCCTACTTGCATGAAATATTCCCTTGATACACTGAATTTTCTTGAAGAGATGTCTAGTCTTTTCCATTCTATTTTTTTCTCTATTTCTTTGCATTGTTCATTGAAGAAGGCCTTCTTATCTCTCCTTGTTATCCTCTGGAACTCTGCATTCAGTTGGTTATAACTATAAATACTACACATATTATTTTCTACAGCACATTTTTCTTTTTCACTATCCAAAACACTGAACTCTAAAATGAGGCTATAAGTAACAGTCTTTGCAAAGAGTCTTACATTGTGACAAAAGTGTATGTGTGCTCAGTTATGTGCGACTCTGGTGACTCTATGGACTGTAGCCTGCCAGGCTCTGTTGTCCATTCGATTATTTTCCAAGCAAGACTACTGGAGCGGGTTGCCAGAATACTGGGATGGATTGCCATTTCCTCCTCCAGGGGGTATTCCTGACCCAGGGTTCAAACCTGCATCCTCTGTGTCTCTTGCATTGCAGGAAATTCTTAACTCCTTGAACAATCAGGAAATAATTTCTATAATTTTTGTTTGATGCTATACTTCTTTCTTGCTTATCATTTTTGCTTGGAGGTAGAAGAAGCAGAAATTGAGATTGTTTCCACTGAATTCATCATCCCAAATCAACTGTTCAAAGAGTAACTTAGGGATTCTATCTATTGTTGAGCTTCCCTGGTGGTTCGGTAAAGAATCTGCCTGCCAATGCAGGAGACCTTGATTTGATCCATGGATTGGGCAGATCCCCTGGAGAAGGAAATGGCAACTCAATCCACTATTCTTGTCTGGGAAATCCCATCGACAGAGGAGTCTGGTGGGATACAATACGTGAGGTCACAAAAGAGTTGGACACAACTTAGTAACTAAATAAGAACAATCAGTTGTTACTCATTATTACTCTTACATAATTCTGACACTTAGGAAAGCAGTTAAGGATGAGTCTGCAATCTCTCAGTATCTAGTGTTGATAACTTGATCTCTGTCTTCTTCTCTTGGGTAATTTTATAATACTCTGTCACTGCACCCAACCATCATATTGTGAGGGAGCTCAAGAAACTCACAAAGAGAAGGATGGAGACCCATGGAAGATTGCCCAATCTGAACTCCTAGTTGACAGATGGCAACAATTTACCAGCCTTATGAGTGACTACTTTGGGAAGAGGCTGTCCTAGCTCAAGTAGAACTACATAACTTATCACACTGCTGCTACATGAAGCAGAGACAAGACATAATGCTGGATCTTGCCCAAATTGAAGATTTGTGAACAAAATAAATTAATGACTACGTTTGTTGCAAGCCACTACATTTTGGAGTTATATGACAATGGACCATCAAACACTTTTTTCCCCTCAAATATCTTTATCATATCATATCCCACTGATTTTACTGCTGGATTGTGATGACATGCTAGTCGCCAAAGATTAGTATCACTTCAAAGCCAGTATCTAATAATTCCAATAAGGAACCCAGTTCCATTTTCTCTAGTGTAAAATGGACATAAGTACACTTAAGGAAATTTAACAAAAGAGTCAGAGTATAGAATATTGGATTCACTGCAGGAGATACTAAGTTTTCCCTTGTATTGAGGGATTCTGAGAATGTAAATAGACTTGTATCTGAAACAATTAAGAAGCCATAAATCCCTTTTATGTCAAGTTAAATTGCATATTTGTTAATTACACCTAGAATTGATCCATCAATATACGCCAAGAGATTTCTTAATAAATTGCCCATCCACCAGAATACTTTTTTTACTCATTTCTCCTTGATTTATTGTGGTAGTGAGTCCACATTATCTGTGAGTTAACTATCATGACCAATCTCTTGGGGCTTCCCAGGTGGCTCAGTGTGGTAAAGAATCCACCTGCCAATGCAGGAGACTCAGGAGACAGAGACACAGGTTCAATCTCCGTACTACCTGATTCCCAGTAATCTCATTGAGGCAAGAGTTCCCAGTTTCCCTGTCAACATCCTCTGCAGGGTTTCCAAGGATCCTAGACATCCTAGAGATTTCCAAGGATGCTCAACTACACATTTATCAATACCCTGATGAAAGAAGTGTCCAGCTGTCCCCCTCAGGTTTTATGGTGAAGAAATAGCTAAGCAATTTGAACATACTATATGCCCATCTCCCTAAAACTTTGGACTCCTTCCTTTAATTATTCAGAAAAGTCCTGACAATTCATCCTCATTGACTAACATCGAGTGTTTAGTCCAAGTTTTATAGCCAAACTGGCAGAATATTATTGCCACTACAAGGTGGCCAAGCCAATATACTAATATTGATTCTGAATGAACAAATATATATTGTACTAGTTTTTTTCTTTTTTTTTTGCTGAAAAACAAACTACTGCAAACTCAATGGCTTAAAGATCATGTATTTGCTATCTCAAGTTTTCCATGCATCCTCTGGTTCCCAGGGTCTTACAGGTTATGACTAGAGGCTGCTAAGGTTCTAGAGGCAAACAGCAGTCATACCAGTTCCATCCACCTTCTCCATGGTTAGTTCCTAACATGACAGTCTTCTTCTCTAAAACTAGCAAGAAAAATCTTGTGTTTCAGTATGTTAACATGAATTTTCATGTAACAGAAACTTGGGGCTTCTCTGTTGGCTCAGGCAGCAAAGAATCTGCCTGGATGCAGGAGACCTGGGTTTCATCCCTGGGTGGGGAATATCCCCTGGAGAAGGAAATGGCAAGCCACTCCAGTATTCTTGCCTGGAGAATTCCATGGACAGAGAAGCCTGGCAGACTACAGTCCATGTGTTCACAGAGAGTCAGAAACGACTGAATGACTAACACACACACAAAATCAAAGGTGACCTCTTGTTACCTGTGTTATATTTTATTTAGACACAATTGCCTCCCATATTCAAAGGAGAGGATTTTATAAAACTGAATCACTAGGGGTCTCTCTGGGGTGGGGCTGCCGTAATAATGATTGTGCTGTCACTTCAGTCATATCCAACTCTTTGCAACCCTATGGACTTGTAACTCACCAGGGTCCTCTGTCCGTGGGATTCTCCAGGCAAGACTATTGGAGAGGGTTGCCATGCCCCTCACCAGGGATCTTCCTGACTCAGGGATTGAACATGAGTCCCTTTTGTCTCCTGCATTGAGAAGCAGGCTCTTTACCACTAGCGCCACCTAAGAAGCCCCATGATATTGATCAGTTGAAATTGTCCTCTTATCTACAGTATAAGCCACATGGAAGAAAGAACCTTGTTGAAGAAATAAAATAATTCAGCAAATTCTAACAGTCTTACATATGGTATCTTGTGTGCATTTCATATCCATTTGAACTTTAAAAGACTGTAATTGCACATACACGTTTGAGGAAAATTAAAGTGCCTGATTTTCTGAGAGAATAATGCTACAGTTTTATTTCTTGTTTTTTAATCACTATGTGTTTATAATATATAAAACATAAGAATAAAAATGAAGATCTGACTAGATCAGCAGTTACTGGTTTCTATTAGATTTTATCCGGTATTCATTCCAATAGTATATTTCTCTCTGGCTCCTGACATATACTTGATTTCAATTCTAAAACATCACATATTTTAGCAGGAGTTTAAAATAGTTATCTATCCAGTTAGAATGCAGGCAGTGATGGATGCAAGTTGGTTCCCTGGGGACCTTGTTAGAGAAAATCACTCATATGTTCAGTGAGCATTTGAACAAATGGGCCTGCTGTTCTACCTAACGCTAGTGCAATTCCTTGATATATGGCCACTGTGTGTAACAATTGATACTGTCATTTACTTCAGAATCATAACGTTTCTAAACTCGAGTCATAAAAGCTGCAAATTAATGCTTCTTTAAGAGGTTATCACAAATCAGAAAAATAAATGAATAATCCTGGTCCAGGTAGTTACTCAATTAAAATAAATGCATGTTCATAGTTGTAGGAATTAAAACACTATTTAATACCTTTTTGTATTAAGGTATTCCGGAAAGCTTCAGTTGAGCATGCCTCCTGGTGGATTCTATTTTTTAGGCAACAGGTGATTCACTAAAAGCTTTTGCTGCTATTGGTAGGATTGTCTAACCATCAGAGAGCATGAATCTACTATGACTTGTGTAAAGCTGCCAACAGTAACTTTAATTCGGGTGTCATGGCCTAAAGTAAATTTAATTTGATTTCCATTTATAATATACTAAATATTCCATGAGATATCTTTGTGGATCAAGCCTAAATGTTGTTTAGGTGTTTAATACAAAAGCTAAAAATTAAATGTCAGTATACTTTTATAACAATATACAGCTCCCCTAATGGCACTTTTATAATAGATTCAAATTACAGTTAACCTGCTTTCAAAAGGAAAAGGTTTTCCAAAACGTATTTCAAAGGTTTTATCTGGCTATTTAATACAACATTCAATATTCAAATAAGAAATCATAGAATAATATGCTTTCTACTTTAATAAAAGGGAATGACAACTGAGTAAACCAGAAACTTAAGTAATCACAAAAATGTGTTTGGCATTAAAATTTGATTTAGTCACTTAATTTAAATAAATATTACTTGAATTTTAGGAATTGAGTACATTACCATAGATTGAAGTCAAAGCTGATGAAGAAAATGCCTTTGTATCAATTGATCAGCTGTTTTTTTCTCTCCCAATAAGCACATTATAGTTATCACAAACATAGACAGTCCAGTGGCTTGACCTGGCTTTCAAAATCTTCTCTCACAAATGTTGGGGATTAAATGGACACATCCAGTAGATTTCAGTAATCTGAATATTAAGAAAGAAGTGTTTATGTAATAAAACATATAAAATAATCAGGAGGCAATATACAAATATGATTAATTTCATTATTTCCCTGATGGCTCAGATAGTAAAGAATCTGCCTGCAATGCAGGAGACTTGGGTTCAATCCCCAGGTTGGGAAGATCCCCTGGAGAAAGGAATGGCAAGCCACTCCAATATTCTTGCCCGGAGATTCCCCTCCCATGGAGGAGCTTGGCACATTCCATGGGGTCACAAAGAGGTGGACATGACTAACTGACAAACACTTTCACTTTTCACTCTCATTATTTAGAATAGTAAATACGCATTGTAAACCTGAATTTTCTAACTTCCTAGTTTAATAAAGAAGAAATATGATAAAACTAAATAAATACTATTTGACTCTTTCAGGTATATATATGTATGTAATTTATGAGACCTACATACATTTAAATGATGTTTGTGAATAAATAAGTATATGAATAAGTATAAAAATTAGACATATTTAAAATACATTTAAATAGTAGGAGTAGTGTCCTGTGAACTTCAATTGCATTCTGTTACTCACTATGTTCCTTCTATTACTAAGGTTTATTATAATTTTTGCCATGGCATGATGATGTTGAGATACATTTCTCATGGTCTATTACATTCCTTATTTCTTACCCAACTTATATATCAATACATATGCATGCTGATATTTTTTTTCTGTCAGCTTGATACAGTTATAAAAAATATCCCAGTAGAAGTAGATGAGAAGAAGATAACTAAGCTTCAGTTTCAATGTAAAAATTATGACTCCTCAGGTATATATGGATGGGTGAGGATTCAACTAACAAAGCTTTAAACTACTTTATATAAGAAATTGGGATTTTTAAACAAACAACTGACTGTTCTAGAAGATGAAATAAGAGAATAGATTTCTGGTTGGAAAGGAATTGACCTCAAAATACAGTCAAGGGAGTCTAGAAAGAAAGGGAGTGAGGGAGATTTCACTGACAAAGGAAAAAGTCCAAGAAATTTTCAAGGAAGGCACAAGAATAAGACTTTTTATCAGAACTTTTATGGCTTGTGGAAGCAAACATTGTTTCAGTCAAATATATAGTCAGGAAAATAGTTGTCATGTAAGTTATTATTTAAAACATTGAAGTTATACAACTTATACAAGATATTGTAACTAATGAAATAACAAAACATTTATAAATTGGAATGTAAAAGTCTAACCCTACCAATCTCCTTTCCAACATTTCTAAAAGAAAGTGATGTTAACAGTTATGTCCATTTACATAATCTTCCATTTTTCTACATATATGCACAAAATATTTGAAAATACATATTTTTTCACTATTGGTTATTTCGAAAACACAAAGGTATCATATTACAGGTCTAAAATCTGGAAACCTTGGGACTAGATGTGTTTCAGGATTAAGAATTTTTTTCAGATTTAGAAGGATGGTATAATGCATAACTGATCAGGATTTGTGCTGCATTCCTTAAATACATCAACATTTCTGCAGTAAAGCAAATGGAAATCACACCAAGTAAAACAATACTGAGAAGAAACATGTCAGTTCAAGTCATGTTTCATCACCAAATGAGTTAACAACAAATTATATGGTTTGAAAAATTCAATTTTCAGAACATTTAGGGGAGAGGTCCTGAAATGCAAGAAAGACACTGTGAACCTACAGATATATAATCAGCTCTTTATATATGTAGGTTTTGCATCTGTGGATTCAACCAACTGGGATAAAAATTTTTCAGGGAAAAAAGAATATGAAAGTTCCAAAAGGCAAAGCTTGAATTTGCATAGTCAAATATTTATATAGCACTTATGTTGCATTTGAGTGAAGTAGCTCAGTCATGTCCAACTTTTTGGGACCCCGTGGACTGTAGCCTACTAGGCTCCTCCCTCCATGGGATTCTTCAGGCAAGAATACTGGAGTGGGTTGCCATTTCCTTCTCCAGGGGATCTTCCTGACCCAGGAATCAAACCCAGGTCTCCTGCATTGCAGGCAGATGCTTTAACTGCTGAGCCGCATTTACAACTGTTTGCATAGTATTTACATTGTATTAGGTATTACAAATAAACTAGAAATGTTTGAAATATGTGGAAGGATGTGTTAGGTTAAGTGCAAATATTACCCCATCTTACATGAGGGACTTAAGTGTCATTGGCTTTTGGAGTTTGGAAGAGTGGAGGAACTAGAGGTGGTTTTCTGAAACTAATCCCTTGGAAGATACCAAGGGATGACTGTCCTACTCTCCAATTTGGTTTCTCTTAATACATTTTGGCACTTCCTTTATCCTGTTAAATGTAGATTTCAGAAATTATTTGCTTAGCATTAAAAAGTTTAAGCATGATTTATTTAACATTTTTCCATCGATGGGCATTTGTGACTTTTTTGTTGTTTTGCTATTACAGATACAGACAAGCATGAAATGTCAGTTTTAATTGTAAAATAGTATCTATTGTGAAAATATTTATCTGGATTTAAATCACTAGACAAGCAACTTGGAAAAGCATGTATTTTAAGTAACTAGAAATTATTTTTTTAATAGCATTTATATACCTTTATTCCATTTTAGTGATTGAAGTAACTGGAAACTAGGCTTTAACCCCTAGTACACCTCCAGTGCAACTTTGAGTCTTTGCTGAGGATTTTTGGGCCCCCAGTATATAAAGTTTGGGGATCCCCTCATAGCTCAGTCGGTAAAGAATCTGCCTGCAATACAGGAGACCTGGGTTTGATTCCTGGGTTGGAAAGATCCCCTAGTGAAGAAGATGGCAACCCACTCCAGTAGTCACGCCTGGGAAATTCCATGGACAGAGAAGCTGGTAGGCCACAGTCCATGGGGTCACAAGAGTCGGATACAACTTAGTGCCTGAACCACCAATGTATAAAATTTGCCAAGATTCCCTTTTGTGGAAGGCAAAGATACTAACTTTGCCCACCTAGTCCCAACAGCATTGGCAAGAAGGGAACTTCTGTCATATTGGCAATGCTCCCCATCTTTTTTAATGTGTCCATTAATTATATGGGTGTTCACCCTTATATAATTTATTAAATGTCCACTTGTGACTCTAACTCTTTTTGAATGTGTGGAACACATGAAGAATTATAAATATCATTTACCAGTGGAAGTTGTTAATTAACCAAAGTTATATTTAAGAGGATTACATGTCTAAAATTTTTCAGTTTTATTGATATCAGGTATCAGTAACTATAGGTGGATTTCTGACATGGTGAGAAACAATTTGTTGTAGCAGGCTTTTGCTACTTAAATTGATTTGATGCCTTAGAAAGAGCATAAGAGGATGAGGTACATATACACTGAAAAAAACGAATATGATTTCTTAAAACATTTTTTCTTTCAAAGTGAAGTACAAGCAGCAAGACATTTCAACTCATGACCAAATGAGTTTTTAAACTTTCACAAATTTCTATGTGTTAATTTTATATCCTGCAACGTTGCTATATTCATTGATTAGCTCTAGTAATTTTCTGGTAGAGTCTTTAGGGTTTTCTATGTAGAGGATCATGTCATCTGCAAACAGCAAGAGTTTCACTTCTTCTTTTCCTATCTGGATTCCTTTTACACAGAAATTCCTTGCATTCCTATACACTAACAATGAGAAAACAGAAAGAGAAATTCAGGAAACAATCCCATTCACCATTGCAACAAAAAGAATAAAATACTTAGGAGTATATCTACCTAAAGAAACAAAAGACCTATACATAGAAAACTATAAAACACTGATGAAAGAAATCAAAGAGGACACAAATAGATGGAGAAATATACTGTATTCATGGATTGGAAGAATCAATATTGTGAAAATGACTATAGTACCCAAAGCAATCTATAGATTCAATGCAACCCCTATCAAGCTACCAACGGTATTCTTCAAAGCACTAGACCAAATAATTTCACAATTTGTATGGAAATACAAAAAACCTCGAATAGCCAAAGCAATCTTGAGAAAGAAGAATGGAACTGGAGGAATCAACCTGCCTGACTTCAGACTCTACTACAAAGCCACAGTCATCAAGACAGTATGGTACTGGCACAAAGACAGAAATATAGATCAATGGAACAGAATAGAAAGCCCAGAGATAAACCCACGTACCTATGGACACCTTATCGTCAACAAAGGAGGCAAGGATATACAATGGGAAAAATACAACCTCTTTAACAAGTGATGCTGGGAAAACTGGTCAACCACTTGTAAAAGAATGAAACTAGAACACTTTCTAACACCATACACAAAAATAAACTCAAAATGGATTGAAGATCTAAATGTAAGACCAGAAACTATAAAACTCCTAGAGGAGAACATAGGCAAAACACTCTCTGACATAAATCACAGCAGGATCCTCTATGACCCACCTCACAGAATATTGGAAATAAAAGCAAAAATAAACAATTGGGACCTAATGAACTTAAAAGTTTTTGCACAACAAACGAAACTATAAGCAAGGTGAAAAAAAAAAGCCCTCAGACTGGGAGAAAATCATGGCAAACGAAGCAAGAGACAAAGGATTAGTCTCAAAAATAGACAAGCAACTCCTGCAGCTCAATTTCAGAAAAATAAATGACCCAATCAAAAAATGGGCCAAAGAACTAAAGACATTTCTCCAAAGAAGACATACAGATGGCTAACAAACACATGAAAAGATGCTCAACATCACTCATTATCAGAGAAATGCAAATCAAAACTACAATGAGGTACCATTACACACCAGTCAGGATGGCTGCTATCCAAAAGTCTACAAGAAATAAATGCTGGAGAGGGTGTGGAGAAAAGGGAACCCTCTTACACTGTTGGTGGGAATGCAAACTAATACAGCCACTATGGAGAACTGTGTGGAGATTCCTTAAAAAACTGGAAATAGAACTGCCATATGACCCAGCAACCCCACTTCTGGGCATACACACTGAGGAAACCAGATCTGAAAGAGACACATGCACCCCAATGTTCCTCACAGCACTGTTTATAATAGCCAGAACATGGAAGCAACCTAGATGCCCATCAGCAGATGAATGGATAAGGAAGCTGTGGTACATATACACCATGGAATATTACTCAGCCATTTAAAAGAATACATTAGAATCAGTTTTAATGAGATGGATGAAACTGGAGCCCATTATACAGAGTGAAGTAAGCCAGAAAGATAAAGACCAATACAGTATACTAACACATATATATGGAATTTAGAAAGATGGTAATGATAACCCTATATGCAAGACAGAAAAAGAGACACAGATGTACAGAACAGACTTTTGGACTTTTTTGGACTCTGTGGGAGGGGGGATGTTTCGAGAGAACAGCATCGAAACATGTATATTATCTATGGTGAAACAGATCACCAGCCCAGGTTGGATGCATGAGACAAGTGCTGGGGCCTGGTGCACTGGGAAGACCCAGAGGGATCGGGTAGAGAGGGAGGTGGGAGGGGGGATCGGGATGGGGAATACATGTAAATCCATGGCTGATTCATGTCAATGTATGACAAAAACCACTACAATATTGTAAAGTAATCAGCCTCCAACTAATAAAAATAAATGGAAAAAAAAATAAACTTTCACAACTTTCTAAATTCCAATACAACAGTTTTAAAAATGACTGTAAGCATTTCCCTTTTAAAATTTCTTTGCCCTAAATTTTAGCAGAACAAAGCTGAGTTTTTATAGAAATATGAATTGTTTTCAGTTCTTTCTCATTATATAACTATTTTTTCATATTTCCAATAAAATATTAACTAAAGGTGATCCTATTAACTATAATAAATAAGCAAAACTATTTGACTTTTAATGGAAAAATTGGAAACCTTTCTAATAATGGAATAATGCCCTTGGTATTTACCACTTCCACTGAATCATCTGGTCCAGCACATTGAGATTTTAGAAGTACATATTAAAACACATTGTACTAATTCAGCATATTAGCCTTCTTAATGAGGTGAGGGTTATTGCAAAAATTTAGTAGCACCCTTTTTAGACTAGAAAAATGTATTACTTTAATTCTCTATAACCATATTAATTAAATCATTACACAACAAAGATATTTCATAAAGTTTTAATAACCTCTATTTCACACAGGATTTATAAGTTCCTAAGTGAGTAGATAATAACTTTGACTTTAAACTTCAGCAAGTTAAAACAAATCATCTTGTTTGTCTGTGTTACTCTCTTAGGTAATTTATAGTGAAATGCAAATATATGACTCACAAAAAAATCACCATTGCTAAGTATTAAATGATATAATGAAGTACTTAAAACTTTAAATGTTACATTAATATAACTGGGAAAATCTTTAAATGCTTTTAAATACTTGGTAATCTCTTTGTTCAATACTGTTGGAGAAATGGTATTAATCCCATCAAGTGGAAACTAACTACTTACAACTACTTAAACACATTTGAGTCTCAAAGTTGACTTGTCTGAGTATCTAGAGAGTCAAGGACCTTAAAAATTAGACTTGATTACCTATCAAGAAAAAAGTTTGAAGATTTGAGTAAATAGCTTTCAGTTCAGTTCAGTCTCTCAGTCGTGTCCGACTCTTTGCAACCCCATGGACCACAGCACACCAGGCCTCCGTATCCATCACCAACTCCCAGAGTTTACCCAAACTCATGACCATCCAGTTGCTGATGCCACCCAACTATCTCCTCCTCTGTCATCCCCTTCTCCTGCCCTCAATCTTTCCCATCATCAGGGGCTTTTCAAATGAGTCAGCAAGGACTTTTTCCCTACACACCTCTTCTTTCGTGTGGCTTCCCTGTTGGTTCAGACCATAAAGAATATGCCTGCAATACTGGAGACCCAGGTTAGATCCCTGGGTGGGAAAAATCCCTTGGAGAAAAGAATGGCTAGCCATTCTTTGGGGAATTGCCTAGAGAAGTCCAAGGACAGAAGAGCCTGTTAGGCTACAGTCCACAGGGTCGCAAAGAGTCAGACATGACTGAACAACTAACACTTTCACTTTACTTATGACCTCTATCATACTGAAAGAAACTTAAAACCTTTCTGCTAGAAGAGTTAAGAGAGTGGACTCTAGATGGTGGAGGTATAAATCTTACCATTCTCTGTGTTTAGTGGATTGAATCATAGTAGGAAAGGGAGAGAGAAAAATCCTAGATGAAATCAATGAAAGTCAAAGAAAAACAAAAATCACGCTCTGTCACCACCTCTTAAGACTTTGGCACATAGCTTACAGTATTTGATTGACTAACTTTATCTAGGAGAAGCAGAGTAAAATTGGTATTTTGATCAGTTAAAACACCTCATTTCTCAGGTAGATCAATTGCAGTAACACAAAAGGTTCCAAGATTTCCCACTTGTTCTCCAGTAATAGATACAGAATATCACTGAGATGTAAAAATCGATGAACCTGCCAAGGGGTTTCTGTGGTAATAAGAGGATGATCACACAGCACAGGTTATGATACATAGTCTAGACCTGGGATACATGGAGGATGTGACTGAAATTGAGAGAGTTGTCAGTGATTCTATTAACTTCAGGAGAATACTCCATTGGGTCATCAGATCGAAGAGATCACCAGGGCTTGGTAGTGCTAACACAACTGAACATGAGTGACACCAGCCTCAGACTTTTAGTAACATAGTCAGTGAGGGAAGAGGTTGCTGCCCAATCAGCAAAATAAGTTAGACTCAATAGGGAAATAATATTAAGTAAACAAACAAACAAACATCCATATAAGCACAGATCACCCAAATGCACTATGGAAGTTGATCCTTTTCATCATTATTCATTCAGCTTTTACATTTCATGCATGTCATCATTAGAGTTTACTCAAGTATACTTTCAGTAAATAGCAATTATTTAATTGTTTATTGAAAAATACACTTCATATACAATTTTCACATATGGATGAAGCATTGATTTTGCAGCTTGTGTCTAATTGCATAAAAATGATGTATCATGTTTATATCATTAATAGATATGAAACACAAAATCATGTTAGACATTTTGCTATAAGAGATCCCTTTTGCAACATGTCCAAAAATGACTGCAGATATATTAACCATTCAGATATACAAAGTGCCAAATTCTTCTTTGAATTTAGATAGCTTATTTATGAGAATTCTCCAAATAAGCTAAACTGCACATGTTTAAATGAATTTTTATGAATATCATTAAATATAACCATTGAAATTATTTACACCTTCATACATGGATTTTAATGTTGGGAGGCAATTCTCTATCATTTCTCTCATTTATAAACATCTTACAATAACATACTGACAACTTTTTGTTCTGGATTATCATTTCAAGGGTATTTGTAAGTAAACATCCTTGGAAGATAGAGATAGTGTTTCCATAAAGAACAGAGTACAGTCTTGCTTGTGTGTTGTATAAGGAAGAAAACATCTCTCTTTTAGACAAATATTGGGAAGGTGTGGGTGCGATCCATTAGGAAAAATTGGGTTTCTAAGGTTAAAGTTCCTCGGCTGGGAAATAAAATGACAGCTTGAATAGTATCCTTCTACATTCACCTGTATCATCCTCATGGGAGTTCCCTGAGGAACCAGGGCAAACATGAAGCTCATTCGGTTTGGTAGTGCCACAAGTATGAAGGTTCTTGGTCTGGTTCAGAATTCTCATATTTTCTGCCTGCATTTCTGAAATATGGAAGGCTAACTTATAAGCATGCAATCAAGATACAATCTCAGATTCTTCACAGTTCTCTGATAGGTACTGTGTTAGGCACTAGGAATACATAATTTGGACCAGAAATGCATTATCCCTGATATCAGTTGGAGAAGGCAATGGCACCCCACTCCAGTCCTCTTGCCTGGAAAATCCCGTGGACGGAGGAGCCTGGTAGGCTGCAGTCCATGGGGTCACTACGAGTCGGACACGACTGAGCGACTTCACTTTCACACATTGAAGAAGGAAATGGCAACCCACTCCAGTGTTCTTGCCTTGAGAATCCCAGGGACAGGGGAACCTGGTGGGCTGCCATCCGTGGGGTCACACAGGGTCAAACACAACTGAAGTGACTTAGCAGCGACAGCAGCAGCTGATATCAATAAGTTTACCATCCTATATAAAAAAAGTGTATATGTTTGATGGGTCACACAGGAAAGACACATCTGCATAGCAGCCTGAGGAATGTGGCATGTCCAGTGGCCTACTCTGTATTCCGCATAAATTCAGCTCAATGTTAAGAGGGAAAAAAATGGGGTTTCTAATAACAAGATAATCAGAACATTGATATTTAGACTCTAATAAGAAAATAAGATCAGTATGTAATATCTTAGGACATATTTGAATGTGCTGAGGATTAATTTTACCATAGGATATCCTAGCTCAGCTTACTTTTTGTAATGTAGTGGCTGCCAGGAAGGAGAATGTGAGTGTTGACACAGTAGTTACTTGTATTGTTTTTGACTAGTGTATTATAAACTTGCCAAAACTTATATGAGCAAAGCCACATAAAATAAAGCATGCCATGCAAGGGCATTATGTCATGATAGAAGTTTAAGCATAATGATTGCATACTCTTTAGTGTTCCTTTCTGACCTCAAATGCATAGAAATGAAGGTCATGTGTACTTCAAAAAATTCACAACTTTGCTGGAAAAAGGTCTTTTATTGAATCAGAAATTAGTAGACATTCCTGAAAGAAGGAAGGCAGAAACAATTTGATTGACAAAAGATACCATAGACTGAACTTATACTACTTTTAACAAGTGGTGATGATTTAACTTGGGAGAAATTTATTTGTTCCAGGCAGTAGTCAACCATGACCCTTTGTTTAGGCAGAAGCAATGAATGTGGGACTTATGAATAGAATGGTAGAGTAATGCCTCCACCATGCCAGTCCTTGAATGGGAAGACCCCAAAAGTTAACAAGATCAGGACATTCTATGTGGAGGTCATTACAACGTAAAAAAACTGTGAGAAGAGAAAGCAAATCCAGGCAAACTTGAAGTCTATGATAACAAGATGACCAGACAACTATCCTACAAAAATAAGATGATTGCCAGTAACTTTACAATGCATCAAGCTTTGGTTTATTAAATGCACTTTGAACAAAGTAAAATTTATCTTAACTAATTTGAATAACTGTTTTCAGCTTGTTTCTCTACTACTCTTCCATCACCTTATAAGGTATCCCCAAAGGACAAACTTACTCATGCACATCACTACTTATATCTAATTGAAACATAAAGTGGTCAGTATTTATTATTGAAAAAAATGTTTGATAAGTACCAATACAAATAGACAGCAGCATGACATTCTGTTAAAAGTAATATTACATAGCATTAAAATTTTGAAGTAAATGAAGACAATGAGAAAGGGCACCAAAACAAGAAACCAAGCAACAGATCTGGTATGAGAGCACTAACAGCACAAAGAGAAGATGAACTTTATTTTTTTCCCCCTATTATTTTTATTAGTTGGAGGCTAATTACTTTACAATATTGTAGTGGTTTTTGCCATACATTGACATGAATCAGCCATGGATTTACATGTGTTCCCCATCCTGAACCCCCCTCCTACTTCCCTCCCCATTCCATCCCTCTGGGTCATCCCAGTGTACCAGCCCCCAGCACTTGTCTCCTGAATCCAACCTGGACTGGCGATCTGTTTCACACTTGATAATATATATGTTAGGATGCTGTTCTCTCAGATCATCCCACCCTCACCTTCTCTCATAGAGTCCAAAAGTCTGTTCTATACATCTGCGTCTCTTTTTCTGTCTTGCATATAGGGTTATTGTTACCATCTTTCTAAATTCCATATATATGTGTTAGTATACTGTGTTGGTCTTTATCTTTCTGGCTTACTTCACTCTGTACAATGGGCTCCAGTTTCATCCATCTCATTAGAACTGATGCAAATGTATTCTTTTTAATGGCTGAGTAATATTCCATGGTGTATATGTACCACAGCTTCCTTATCCATTTGTTTGCTGATGGGCATCTAGGATGCTTCCATGTCCTGGCAATTATAAACAGTGCTGCGATGAACACTGGGGTGCATGTGTCTCTTTCAGATCTGGTTTCCTCAGTGTGTATGCCCAGAAGTGGGATTGCTGGGTCATATGGCAGTTCTATTTCCAGTTTTTTAAGGAATCTCCACACAGTTCTCCATAGTGGCTGTATTAGTTTGCATTCCCACCAACAGTGTAAGAGGGTTCCCTTTTCTCCACACCCTCTCCAGCATTTATTACTTGTAGACTTTTGGATAGCAGCCATCCTGACTGGCGTGTAATGGTACCTCATTGTAGTTTTGATTTGCATTTCTCTGATAATGAGTGATGTTGAGCATCTTTTCATGTGTTTGTTAGCGATCTGTATGTCTTCTTTGGAGAAATGTCTTTAGTTCTTTGGCCCATTTTTTGAGTGGGTCATTTATTTTTCTGGAATTGAGCTCCAGGAGTAGCTTGTATATTTTTGAGATTAATCTTTTGGTCTGTTTCTTCATTTGCTATTCTTTTCTCCCATTGTGAAGGCTGTCTTTTCGCCTTGCTTATAGTTTCGTTTGTTGTGCAAAAACTTTTAAGTTCATTAGGTCCCAATTGTTTATTTTTGCTTTTATTTCCAATATTCTGGGAGGTGGGTCATAGAGGATCCTGCTGTGATTTATGTCAGAGAGTGTTTTGCTCTATGTTCTCCTCTAGGAGTTTTATAGTTTCTGGTCTTACATTTAGATCTTCAATCCATTTTGAGTTTATTTTTGTGTATGGTGTTAGAAAGTGTTCTAGTTTCATTCTTTTACAAGTGGTTGACCAGTTTTCCCAGCACCACTTGTTAAAGAGGTTGTATTTTTCCCATTGTACATCCTTGCCTCCTTTGTCGAAGAAAAGGTGTCCATAAGTACGTGGGTTTATCTCTGGGCTTTCTATTCTGTTCCATTGATCTATATTTCTGTCTTTGTGCCAGTACCATACTGTCTTGACGACTGTGGCTTTGTAGTAGAGCCTGAAGTCAGGCAGGTTGATTCCTCCAGTTCCATTCTTCTTTCTCAAGATTACTTTGGCTATTCGAGGTTTTTTGTATTTCCATACAAATTGTGAAATTATTTGGTTTAGTGCTTTGAAGAATACCGTTGGTAGCTTGATAGGGGTTGCATTGAATCTATAGATTGCTTTGTGTAGTGTAGTCATTTTCACAATATTGATTCTTCCAATCCATGAATACGGTATATTTCTCCATCTATTTGTGTCCTCTTTGATTTCTTTCATCAGTGTTTTATAGTTTTCTATGTATAGGTCTTTTGTTTCTTTAGGTAGATATACTCCTAAGTATTTTATTCTTTTTGTTGCAATGGTGAATGGGATTGTTTCCTGAATTTCTCTTTCTGTTTTCTCATTGTTAGTGTATAGGAATGCAAGGGATTTCTGTGTGTTAATTTTATATCCTGCAACTTTACTATATTCGTTGATTAGCTCTAGCAATTTTCTGGAAGAGTCTTTAGGGTTTTCTATGTAGAGGATCATGTCATCTGCGAATAGTGAGAGTTTTACTTCTTCTTTTCCTATCTGGATTCCTTTTATTTCTTTTTCTGCTCTGATTGCTGTGGCCAAAACTTCCAAAACTATGTTGAATAGTAGTGGTGAGAGTGGGCACCCATGTCTTGTTGCTGATTTTAGGGGAAATGCTTTCAATTTTTCACCATTGAGGATAATGTTTGCTGTGGGTTTGTCATATATAGCGTTTATTATGTTGAGGACTGTTCCTTCTATTCCTTCTTTCTGGAGAGTTTTTTTTGTTTGTTCTTTTTTATCATAAATTGATGTTGAATTTTTCAAAGGCTCTTTCTGCACCTATTGAGAGAATCATATGGTTTTTATCGTTCAATTTGTTAATGTGGTGTTTTACATTAATTGATTTTTGGATATTAAAGAATCCTTGCATTCTTGGGATAAAGCCCACTTGGTCATGATGTATGATCTTTTTAATATGTTGTTGGATTCTGTTTGCTAGAATTTTGTTAAGGATTTTTGCATCTATGTTCATCAGTGATATTGGCCTGTAGTTTTCTTTTTTTGTGGTATCTTTGTCTGGTTTTGGAATTAGGGTGATGGTGGCCTCATAGAATGAGTTTGGAAGTTTACCTTCTTCTGCAATTTTCTGGAAGAGTTTGAGTAAGATAGGTGTTAGCTCTTCTCTAAATTTTTGGTAGAATTCAGGTGTGAAGCCATCTGGTCCTGGGCTTCTGTTTGCTGGAAGATTTCTGATTACAGTTTCGATTTCCTTGCTTGTGATTGGTCTTTTAAGATCTTCTATTTCTTCCTGGTTCAGTTTTGGAAAGTTATACTTTTCTAAGAATTTGTCCATTTCATCCAAGTTGTCCATTTTATTGGCATAGAGCTGCTGGTAGTAGTCTCTTATGATCCTTTGTATTTCAGTGTTGTCTGTTGTGATCTCTCGATTTTCATTTCTAATTTTGTTGATTTGGTTCTTCTCCCTTTGTTTCTTAATGAGTCTTGTTAATGGTTTGTCAATTTTGTTTCTTTTCAAAAAACCAGCTTTTATCTTTGTTTATTTTTGCTATGGTCTCTTTTGTTTCTTTGGCATTTATTTCTGCCCTAATTTTTAAGATTTCTTTCCTTTTACTAACCCTGGGGTTCAATTCTTCCTTCTCTAGTAGCTTTAGGTGTAGAGTTAGGTTATTAATTTGACTTTTTTCTTGTTTCTTGAGGTAAACCTGTAATGCTATGAACCTTTCCATTAGCACTGCTTTTACAGTGTCCCATAGGTTTTGGCTTGTTGTGTTTTCATTTTCATTCTTTTCTATGCCTATTTTGATCTTTTCTATGATTTGTTGGTTATTCAGAAGTGTGTTATTTAGCCTCCATGTGTTTGAATTTTTAATAGTTTTTTTTTTTTTTTTCCTGCAATTGAGATCTAGTCTTACTGCATTGTGGTCAGAAAAGATGACTGGAATGATTTCAATTTTGTTGAATTTACCAAGACTAGATTTATGGCCCCGGATGTGATCTATTCTGGAGAAGATTCCACGTGCACTTGAGAAAAAGGTGAAATTGATTGTTTTGAGGTGAAATGCCCTATAGATATCAATTAGGCCTAGCTGGTCCATTGTGTCATTTAAAGTTTGTGTTTCCTTGTTAATTTTCTGTTTAGTTGATCTATCCATAGGTGTGAGTGGGGTATTAAAGTCTCCCACTATTATTGTGTTATTGTTAATTTCCCCTTTCATACTCGTTAGCATTTGCCTTACATATTGTAAGGCAATATGTAAAGCCCTTCACTTTCAGTCTGTATGTGTCCCTTGTTTAGAGGCGGGTCTCTGGTAGACAGCATATATAGGGGTCTTGTATTTGTATTCATTCAGCCAGTCTTTGTCTTTTGGTTGGGGCATTCAACCCATTTACATTTAAGGTAATTATTGATAGGTATGGTTCCGTTGCCATTTACTTTGTTGTTTTGGGTTCACGTTTACACAACCTTTCTGTGTTTCCTGTCTAGAGAAGATTCTTTAACATCTGTTGAAGACCTGGTTTGGTGTTGCTGAATTCTCTCAGCTTTTGCTTGTCTATAAAGCTTTTGAATTCTCCTTCATATCTGAATGAGATCCTTGTTGGGTACAGTAATCTGGGTTGTAGGTTATTCTCTTTCATTACTTTAAGTATGTTCTGCCATTCACTTCTGGCCTGAAGAGTTTCTATTGAAAGGTCAGCTGCTATCCTTATGGGAATCCCTTTGTGTGTTAAATGTTGTTTCTCCCTTGCTGCTTTTAATATTTGTTCTTTGTGTTTGATCTCTGTTAATTTGATTAATATGTGTCTTGGGGTGTTTCGCCTTGGGTTTATCCTGTTCAGGACTCTCTGGGTTTCTTGGACCTGTGTAACTTTTTCCTTCCCCATTTTAGGGAAGTTTTCAGCTATTATCTCCTTGAGTATTTTCTCATGGCCTTTCTTTTTGTCTTCTTCTTCTGGGACTCTTATGATTTGAATGTTGGGGTGTTCCACATTGTCCCAGAGGTCCCTGAGGGTGTCCTCATTTCTTTTGATTCTTTTTTCTTTTTTCCTCTCTGCTTCATTTATTTCCACCATTTTATCTTCTACCTCACTTATCCTATCTTCTGCCTCTGTTATTCTACTGTTGGTTCCCTCCAGAGTGTTTTTGACCTCATTTATTGTATTATCCACTGTTAATTGACTCTTTTTTATTTCTTCTAGGTCCTTGTTAAACATTTCTTGCATCTTCTCAATCCTTGTTTCCAGGTTATTTATCCATAACTCCATTTTGTTTTCAAGATTTTGGATCATTTTTATTATCATTATTCTAAATTCTTTTTCAGGTAGATTCTCTATCTCTTCCTCTTTTGTTTGGCTTGGTGGGCATTTTTCATGTTCCTTTACCTGCTGGGTACTTCTCTGCCTTTTCATCTTGTTTAGATTGCTGTTTTTGGAGTGGCCTTTCTGTATTCTGGTGGCCTGTTGTTCCTTTTTATTGTGGAGGTTTCTTCCAGTGGGTGGTGGTGGACGATTGGCTTGTCAAGGTTTTTTGGTTAGGGAAGCTTGTGTCAGTGTTCTGGAGCATGGAACTGGATTTCTTCTCTCTGGAGTGCTATGGAGTGTCCCATAGTGAGTTTTGAGATGGGTCTATGTGTCTGGTGTGACTTTGGGTAGCCTGTATGTTGATGCTCAAGGCTATGTTCCTGCGTTGCTGGAGAATTTGCGTGGTATGTCTTGCTCTGGGTCTTATTGGCTCTTGGGTGGTGGTTGGTTTCAGTGTAGGTATGGAGGCTTTTGGAAGATCTCTTATTATTTAATGTTCCCTGTAGTCAGGAGTTTTCTAGTGTTCTCAGGTTTTGGGCTTAAGTCTCTTGCCTCTGGATATTAGTCTTATTCTTCCAGTAGCCTCAAGACTTCTCCAACTATACAGCACTGATAAAATAAAACTTCTAGGTTAGTGGCGAAAAGATTCTCCACAGTGAGGGACACTCAGAGAGGTTCACAGAGTTATATGAAGAAGAGGAGAGGGAGGAGGGAGATAGAGATGAGCAGGAGGAGTAAAAGGGGGACTCAAGAGAAGAGAGACAGATCTACGTAGTACTCTGTTCCCTAAGTGTTCTTCCCTAGCCCAGAACACCCACAGAGATTCACAGAATTGTATTGAGAAGAGAAGGGGGAGGCAGGAAATAGAGGTGATCTGGGGGAGAAAAAGGAGAGTCAAAAGGGGGAGAGAGTAATCATCACACTCCTGAGTAAAAACAGCTACTGAATATTGGAATCTTAAATGTCCAGAATTGATATCAAATACTGAAAAAGAAAGATTAAAAAACTAGAGTAGAGGTTAGACTCTTAAAAATACAATATTAAAAACAAAAACACAAAAAATTTAAGAAATATATATGAAGTTCACTTTAAAAATAGGGTCTTTTTTTTTCAAGGTTATAGTGAAACGAAAATGAAAATTAAGGAGTTATAGAGGAGTAATAGAGGATTTTAAAAAAAAGAAAGACAATTTTTTTAATAAAAAAATAGTAAAAATATATGAAAATGAAAATGAAAATTAAGGAGTAATAGAGGAGTAATATTGGAGAAGGAAATGGCAACCCACTCCATTGTTCTTGCCTGGAGAATCCCAGGGATGGGGGAGCCTGGTGGGCTGCCATCTATGGGGTCACACAGGATCAGACATGACTGAAGAGACTTAGCAGCAGCAGCAGTAACAGAGGAGTAATAGAGGACTTTAAAAGAAAATGAAAATTAAGGTGTATTAGAGGAATAATAGGGAATTTTAAAAGAAAATAAAAGAGAAAAAATTTTTAAAAAAAGAAAAAATAGAAAAATAATTTTTTTAATTAAAAAAAATAGTAAAAATATATCTAGGAATTTCTCTGAAGCTGCTGTGGGCAGTGTGGGTTCGGTTCAGTTTCAGATAGCTCCTTGTTCCAGCTTACACTTCTCAATATCTATAGGCCCCTTCCAGTGTAGTTGGTGTTAACTACAGGGATTTTAATCTGTTGTACCTTTCACTTCTGAACCAGTTCCCTTTGTTCATTTGGCTTCTGTTTGCTGGTCTCTTCAGTGTCTAATTTCCACCCTGACACAGGCAGGCGACGTGGTCTCTTGTTCAGGTTCGCTTGTTCAGTCGTGCTGCAGGCAGGGAGGGGCGCTGCAGAGAATTGTCACTGGCCTGTGTGGGGAGCACTCGCAGTATTCCGGCCACACTGGGTTTGCCCCCACTCGCAGCGTGTGTGCTTTCCCCGTCTACACTGCTCAGGCTTCAGGCTGCTCTACAGGTAGCGGGCCCTGAGTTGTGTGCAGTTCCAGTTTTCGGGTTCTCCACAAAAGCGCAGAGTCGGTTGGGCCTGTGTTTTATGCCTTCACCAGCCCGAGCAGCTCAGGCAGCCAGGAGCTTGACAGGAGCACTCTCCCCGGTGCGGTGCACCTTAGTCCCTCTGCAGTCCCAGCCTCAGTTAACACGTGCTGGTCGGGTATGCCGTGTGTCTGTTCTGGGGAGCTGGTCTCTAGCTGCGACCCTCCCAGCGGATGTCGACCATCCAGAATCTCAGGAAGTCTTTGGTTAGAAACTGGAGGCCTGTTTGTAGTGTGGTAGGGGATGCCATCTCTGGGACCAAGTTTGCCCCTTTCCCCTCCCCTCTGCCTCCTGCCTCCGGTGGGGGATGGGCCGGTCCGCAGCCGGCTAGCTCTTCTCTGGAATTGCTCGGTCCTTCCTTTGTTCTTTGAATGGGCTGGCAGTGTGTTCCATTAGCGCTTTTCGCCGGTTAATTTTCTCTCTCTCTCTTGCTATCCCACAGTTTAAGTTGCTATCTCACGTTAGCTCCCTCCGATTGCCCTCAGGGCATTCGGGCCGGTCCTTACCCTGAGCAATGCCGCCCACTCCTCTCCGTTCAGCCCCTACTTGCTGGTGGCAGATGCGGGCGTCCGGGGTACTTTTCTGCTGGGAGTTGCTTTTAGGCATATAATCTGTGGGTTTTATTTATTCTTCCTCCCAGTTAGGTTGCCCTCTGAGATTTGAAAACTTCCCCCAGACCCACCAGTGAGAGGGTTTCCTGGTGTTTGGAAACTTTCTCTATTGCGACTCCTTTCCTGGGACAGGTCTCTGTCCCTAGCTCTTTTGTCTCTCTTTTTATCTTTTATATTTTGTCCTACCTCCTTTTGAAGACAATGGGCTGCTTTTCTGGGCACCTGATGTCCTCTGCTAGCGATCAGAAGTTGTTTTGTGGAGTTTGCTCAGCGTTCAAATGTTCTTTTGATGAATTTATAGGGGAGAAAGTGGTCTCCCCATCCTATTCCTCCGCCATCTTAGCTCCTCCCCTAGAAGGTGAACTTTAAAGGAAACAATTTCCCAAAAATGTGACAGGATATATGTTCACAAAATAAGTAAATATTATTGTCTAATATATTGATAATTACATCAAAGATTAGCATGTTGGGAAACAGAATCATGATGCACATAAATTAACATGTAATTGGCTGAGCATATGAATTTAAACAATTAAAAATTCAATTATTTAGGAAGGTGGTCAAGCTAAGAAACTTTAAGAATTCAGTGACAAATGTCAGAGTTAAGAAATATGAAGTAAAATGTAAAAAAAAAAAACAAAAAAACCAAGTACCTCCAAACTGATTAATGTCCTAGGGTTCTCCACAATAGAAGTTTTATACTGAAAAAAAATGAGATTGGGAAAAAAATGAGAGATAAATAATAAAAGGGCCTTTCAAGAATTGAAAAGAAAACGTGTCTTTAAAGAGACTTGGAGATAAGCAAGATTAGTTAAAATAAAACAATAACAAAAAGCAATGTGTAACTCATTTCAAGTAATAAGAGAGAAGACTCTCCCTACCAGATATTAATATTTATTATAATTAAAACACTAATTGCCTTGTCTAACATGTATCTCAGGCACTAACATTTAACTAAACACTGTGTTTGGTTTTGTTTAGCACAATAACTGCTCAGTCTAGTCTTTATAGAAAGTTTACATCTTTTTTTTCAAACATTCTTTTAATTTAAATGAGTCACTTCGCTGGTTTTGAATTGCAATTAAGATGAGGAGGGAGA
Organism: Dama dama; assembly: GCF_033118175.1. Classification (NCBI taxonomy): domain Eukaryota; kingdom Metazoa; phylum Chordata; class Mammalia; order Artiodactyla; family Cervidae; genus Dama; species Dama dama. Next base: position 48,841,616 of record NC_083685.1, on the reverse strand, counting down.
AGGAATAAAACAGGAGAAGACAAAAATGTAACTTTTCCAAGATTGTCATTGTAGCATGGCTGGATAGATAATTATCTTTTCTAATGCTTCTAGCTTCTGCAGAACTTGTGTGTCAGTTTAATAGTCTTGCTTTTAACTTTTGTAGTGTAGATGGTAACCATTCTTTCCCAATCTGTGCTATTAAATCTGTTTTCTACATCCTCACAAAAATAAAAGGCATATATCCATTATTGGAGCATATGTGGGAAAATGCACACAATTGTATGAAGAAAAGAAGGTAATTCAATCTTTCAAAACCATGTTACAATATATTAAATTTCTGTCCATTATTTTTTAAATTTTACATAACTGAAATAATATATATATCATTTTATGTAAGTAAATAAGTATTTCTACCTAACTTAAAATGTTATATTCATTTTAATCACTACAGAATATTATTGGAATAGTACATTTTGCAATGTATGTTTAATGATTGTTAATTTTTAAAATTTATTTTTTCATTGTTATAATGCTACAATGAATGCCTGTATGATGCTATGTCTTCCAAATATGTTATTAAAATGATCACAATGAAGATAATTACTGGATTAAAAGATGAGTACCTATCAAAGAATTCTAATACACATTGCTATATTATTTTCAAAGAAGTTTAATTTCTAATGCTCCAAATATTTTATAGGCATAGTTATTTTATTCCTCTCAGTGAGCTGTTGTATTACAAATATGTGTAGACCATTTTCTTATCCTTTTGTACATTTTTCAGCTTACTGTAATTATTTAAAGTCTGAGTATGAAGTCAAATATATGTAGGCGTTATGCAGCTACTTAGTAATTATGTCAGCTTAGGCAACTTACCTAAACCTCATCTATATAATGGGGACATGAGGGAGAATGCTTTGTAATATTGAAGTTACAGAGTTATTTTGACAAAACCAACTCTCCTTCTCAGCTTCTTGTCACCAGAAGAGTTAGGTGTAAAAGTGGAAAGGCAAGGAGATATTCTGAACCAAACTGCCTCCTTGTACTTTGTCTCAAATTGTTATCAGTGAAGAGTGAAGGAGGAGTTCAGTCACTATTCCCACTTCAGGTATACAAGGCTAGAACTTAAATCTTGTCTTGGAGAGGGGAGAAAATAAGATGCAAATCATTGAGTGCCAGATTTTATGTTTAAACTCAATTGAGGCTCAATAACTAAGTGAATAGAAGTCAGTGGAATCTGCTAAAGATCTCATTAAGGGTTTTGAAAGGGATTATTACAGAATAACTAAAGTAATTTTTGATAAAGGACATTATTTAGAATGGTTTTCCTAGTGAATTTATATTGCTTGATAAATCAGTTTTACATTTAATGTTCTAAAAGAAGCTTCCAGCATGGGACAAATATTAAATAATGGGACAAATACTAAATAAATTACCTTGTTCAATATAGTATTATAGGTGTGATATATGACTGAAGCAACTTAGCACACAGCACACATACATACATATGTGTGTATATTCCTTTCTTTAGTCAGTTTGGTAATTCATACATTTTTAGAAAGGTATCACAATCTAAGTTATCTAATGTGCCAGCATAATTTTACTAATTTTCCTTTTGTTTATTTTAATTTATGTTGAATCAGTATTTGTTACATTGGCAACCCAAATTCAGTTTCCAAAATCTGCCTGAGTCTCCTATTACTATGTAACAAATGACCATAACTTAGTGGCTTGAAACAATATAGCTCAAAAAGTCTATGAGAAATGCTAGGATGGATAAATCACAAGCTGGAATCAAGATTGCCAGGAGAAATCAACAACCTCAGATATGCAGGTGATACTACCTTAATAGTAGAAAGTGAAGAGAAACCAAAGAGCCTCTTGATGAGAGTGAAAAAAGGAGAGTTAAAAAGCTGGCTTAAAACTCAACATTCAGAAAACTAAGATTGTGGCATCCAATCCCATCACTTCAAAGCAAATAGATGGGGAAAAATTGGAAACAGTGACAGATTTTCTTTTCTTGGGTTCCAGAATCAATGTGGATGGTGATTATTCATTGAATATTCACTGAAATCCTGAATGTTCATTGTAAGGACCGATGCTGAAGCTAAAGCTCCTATCCTTTGGCCACCTGATGCGAAGAGCTGACTCACTGGAAAAGACCCTAATGCTGGGAAAGATTGAGGGCAGGAGAAGAGAGTGACAGAGGATGAGATGGTTGGATGGCATTACTGACTCCATGGACATGAGTTTGAGCAAACTGTGGGAGATAATGAAGGACAGGGAAGCCTGGCATGCTACAGTCCATGGGGTTGCAAAGAGTTGGACACGACTCTCTCTCTCTTTCTCTCATCTCTACTTCCATTTTTACACTTCCTTCTCTAACTCTGACTCTCCTTCCTTTTTTAGGAAAGATTCTTCTGATTATAGAAGGCCATCCATATAATCAATGTAATCTCCCTATCTCAGGGTCCTTAAATTAATCTCATATGTAAGGTCTCCTTTGTTTTTCATAGGTACCAGAGATTGGGATACAGTCAACTTTGGAAAGCCACTCCAGAAATAACTTGTCTTCAACCCTTGTGACATCTATCTCCCCAAGATGTGCATCTACTAGTGACTCTACTCTACATATCACTTCTATGTGGAATCTAAAAAACACAGCTAGTAAATATAACAAAAAAGAAACAGACTCACAGATAGAAGGAACAAAACAGTGGAGAGAGAGAAGTGGGGAAGGCCAATACATTTGTCACTGTTGCTTAGTCGCTAAGTCACATCTGACTCTTTGCGACCTATGAATGTAGCCCACAAGGCTCCTCTGTCCATAGGATTTTCCAGGCAAGAGTACTGGAGTGGGTTGCCATGTTCTGTTCCAGGGCATTTTCCTGACCCAGAGATCAAACCCATGTCTCCTGCATTGTCAGGTGGATTCTTTACTGCTGAGCCCCAAGGGAAACCCATTATAGTGGTAGGGTTATTATGAAATTACATAAAGTCATGTGTGTGAAACTTTTGAAAATTGTTAAACATTTCAGAATTTAAATAATCTTTCATTCAGTGGAAAAAAATAACTGGAAAAAAAAAAGAGAACAAACACTTGTAGCATCACAAAAGCCAAAACATATTTAAAGAAACATGCTTAATAGTTTTGCAAATTATTAAGAAAATAAAGATGATTGAGGTTGATGAACAATCCTCATTTAGTTATGTAAATATCATTCAAAAATTTAGCTGATCTAACAGACAATGGGGTTGCAAAGTACGTTGAAGTTGCTTGAGGCAGGAGTGAAAGAGGAGTTAATGGTAGATATGAAGTTAACTTGTGGAGAAATTTCACTATGGAAAAAAAAGGTCGAATCTAAGGTGATTGTTAACAGGGAATGTGAATTGGAGAGAGATGATTTGTTTTAGGTATGTCCATGTGCTTTTTTAAACACAAGATACTTGGAAATTTTTGAAATCTCTTTAAAGATTTAATTGAGGAGTGACTGAGGAAAAGTGAAGTGATTTCAATATTTTCACTTTTATCTTATGTTTTTGTTAGATCTAATATTGTCAGTGATTATTCATTTAACTATAAGACTCAGAGAACATTTAAGAACATAAAATAAGCTTCTATTTATCTTCCTTATGGAAAATTGTGTTACTTATATAAATTTGCCTTTTACACACTTACAGGAACCAAAATTTACTTAAATGTCTATCATGATGAATTAATTTTTAAATCTTTGTTTGTAACTATTTACAATTAATTATATCAAAAATGACGCATTGCTCTGTGGCCAGGCTGACCTGAAATGTATCTTGCAGAAATTCAAATATTGTAGTCAACGCATAAGACATTTTTTTTCTCTCAACTGTCAGTGACTTTGATAAAGGAAGAGTACTTTACCAGAAGCAATTACTTACCTTTGAAGATAGAAATGCATAAAGAATAATTCCTAATCTGGAGAAGGAAATGGCACCCCACTCTAGTACTCTTGCCTGGAAAATCCCATGGACGGAGAAGCCTGGTAGGCTACAGTCCATGGGGTCACAAAGAGTCAGACATGACTGAGCTACTTCATTTTCTTTCACTTTTTCATAATTCCTAAGGAATTTTTCATGTTTTCAATAGCAAGCACTTGGACATTAGTAACATGACAAAGCAATTACCTGTATGTTAAGGGTTATTTAAGGCATTATGAGACAAAAATATATATTTTCACACTGAACCTACAGGCCTCAAGTATTTAAATTCCACATATATTTAGAAATGTATTTAGGCACCTTCAAGCATATTTTCTCCTCTGGTAATTATTTCTATAAAAATAATCATTTGTATAACAGGAATTTTTGTATACTGTAATGCATGGTGAGTCATAATAATTCAGGAACATAATAGAACTAAGAAAAATAATGATATTTGATATTTTCATATTATAATAAAGATCTGTAAGATAATTAAAATGAGAAAGACACTTTTTTATAATTTTATTTTATCAAAGATGTATTAGGGGAAAGAAAGTGAATGATCTTTATAAATGTATGCTAATATACCAACAGATTAAATAACTAGAGAAAACTTTATGAAATAAGCTGTTACTTAAAAATTTTAAAATAAAACTTGAAAAATATGTAGCACTGATGTGTGAACTTAAAGGTACTGAGGTAGAATGGACAATAACTGTTGTTTTAATGTCTTTTTTAATAAAAATTTTAAGCTTCACATAATGTCACTAGAAATCTGATATGCTCCTTCTACCTAATTTTTAGGTGACATGTATCTTGCTTATAAAAAATTTTAGTGTTTTCCATCTGAGCAGAATAGGAAAATAGTTATACTTCACTGCACTGTTAAATGTTATGTGCCATGAACTATGAAAAGATGGTTAGAACATACCTTTATCATGATATGTGTTGAAATAGGAAATGCTGTAAAATCAGACACAACAAGTGACATGTCACAGTTTGATGTCATTAATATTCAGATGTCATTACATTAATAATGTAACCAGGAATGTTATTGGAACTGAATGAAGATGCTTATTGCACACAGATGGCACAGTTGGTTCAGCCTGTGGGACTTCTGAAGACATGTTTCTTAGCTACCTTTTCTTTTTTTCGCTTTTTTAAAAAAGAAAAATCAAATGAATCCTGAAGGGTGCCTCAAGGTCTGTAAGATCTAGAATCAGAATGGCCTATGCATGATTATTAACATTTTTGTAACACATGCACATATATGTCAGTTGGTTGAACTAGTTTCTGCAGAGATGGATATATCCAGTATCAGGTTCCTGTATGAGGATTAATTATATTTTACTATGACCCCTAGAGATACGGAAATATTTTAAAATCCAAGCAATTACAATCCATGAGTGACTGTAGTAGAGCTGCTACTATAAATATAGAATATGATTTTAAAAGTTTAGAGTGTTTACAGGAAAACTACAGCCACTAGAAATAAAATAAGTAATAAAATATTACAGATATGCAATTTGTTCATTGATCTAGTAAACTTACCTTTTGTTGTTATAAATACTTGATACTCTGTTGTGTTTAGTTGTGTTTATTTTTAGTGTTTGAAGTTTTAAAAAAATTTTGTTATATTTAACTCACTTCTTACAGCTTAATGGTGAAGGTGTGGACTTAGGCTGCCTTGGAATAAGTCAGTTTTACCAGCTGGTGACCTTGAAATAGAGACTAAAACTCCCACTGTCTCAGTTTTCAAGTGTTAAATTGGATAAAATAGTATATAATTCACAGGGTTGTTGTGAGTATTGAGTACTTGATGATATGTGAAGTACTTAGAACCAAGCCTGGCAAATACTAAATGGTTTATAGAGATTAGCTCTAGTGAAAGGATTAAGATTCATATCCTTTTTTAGTCAATACAACTTCTGGAATGCTTTATCTACATTCTAATTATCTAAATAGTCTCTATGTAATGGTCATATATGCATAAGTTAAAGATCTTTACTAATAATAAGTGTCTAATATATACTAGATTCAGATTGAGCAGTGAAAAGCTGATCAACATTATTAGTGTTTTTGGATCCACAAATCATGATTTCTCTGTATCTACTCAGTATTAATTATGCAGAGCTTTACTTCAGGGAAATTATTCAAAAATATTTAGCACATGTTCAAATCTTTTAAAACATTTAATCTAATGAATGCTATTCAAAATTAATTGAAGAAAAAACTAGTCAAATTAATAAAATAGTAAATATGGCAATATATAAACACTTTAAAAGAATATTTATTGGTCAATGCAAAGTTAAATCAATAAAGAACACAATTTTGTGCAATTCTATTTTGCCTCAAGTACACAGCTTTAAGTAAAGATCCTGATTTGAACCCTTTCTAAAACCTATCACTGAGCTGATATTTAGCCTTGGGATAACTGTAAATTTTGAAGAACTTAAGCTCAGAAGTCTGAATGGCAATAGTAAGAATTGAAGAACAAAATGTAGTAGATATCAAATCAAATGTGAATTATCAACATTATGGACTTTTGCAGCCATTAAGAAATTAATTATTTTGATTTCTAAAGAGAAAAATTTAAAAAGTACTCAAATATATAAATGCAGGAAGTGGTTTGCTTTTTCAGATTCACATAGTATTGAGCAGTCCTCTCTCAAGGAAGCAGCAACTACTGTGGGCTTATACAACTCAATCCATTTTTAATAGCTCATTCTTAAAACATTGAATTTAATGGGTTGATGTAATTTCTTTGTTTTGCTTTGCTTTCTTTCATATTATATTTTGATATTTATTATGTTCTCTTGCTGATGTAATTAAGAAAAGAATTTCAATACAACACATGGAGTGTTTATGGTAGCTTTGAGAATATTTCGCTATAACTAACAAAAAATCATTTCTGTGTTCATTTTTTATTTATAATTTAGAACACACTTTGAAACCTGAAACCATTGGGATATAATTAGATGTTCTAGGTGCGTTAAATGTGTGTACAAAACATTTATTGTAGAAATTTGCCCTTAGGTGACACAAATGTTAATGCATCAAAGGTAATCCTGTTTTTTCTTGCCCAATCTGCATTTCCTCTTCTTAAGGCTTCTCAGTTTCCTTTGAGGAACAGCATGTTCTTCCACAATCAAGTATATGGATGTGGGATGGTGTGACTCTGTGATCCACTGTTAGGTATGAATTTTAGTCAGGCCAATTAGATAATATATCCTTAGTCACAGTGACTGTTCATAGCTGAACATGTTACAAAACACTGTTAAACAGAGCCATGCATGTGTGTGCTAAGGCACTTCAGTCGTGTCCTTCTCTTTGTGACCCTATGGACTGTGGCCTACCCTGTAGATCCCTACACAGGGATCAAGCCCATCAAACCCATGTATCCTGAATTGGCAGGTGGGTTCTTTATTACTAGCACCATGTGGGAAACCCAAAACAGAGCCATACTCAAGGCTATGACTGGCCATATTTGGAGAAAGAAGGTATATTATTTTTTACCTGGCATAGCTAAGCTGGAGCTCATGTTACAATGTAAAGAAGACTTGTTTCAACATGAAACCACTTTAAAGGAAAACAGGGCTGAACTTTGGGGAGATTAAAAAGGAAAGTTTTCTTTTCTTTTTTTTTTTCCATTTATTTATATTAGTTGGAGGCTAATTACTTTACAACATTGTAGTGTCACCCTTCAGGTGGGTCTGTCCCTGACAAAGGATAGAGTGTATCTTTTCAGTTAGGTAAATTTATAATTATATAAACAAGTCAATTTCTCTTGAGTTTTAGCCAATTTAAGTAAAGTTTCTAAAATTTACGATCAAATTAATCTTAATATGTATTTATATGTAATAGGGCTTCCCTGGTGGCTCAGTTGGTAAAGAATCTGCCTGCAATGCAGAAGACCAGGGATCAATCCCTGGGTCAGGATCCCCTGGAGAAGGGAATGGCAAATCACTCAAGTATTCTTGCCTGGAGAATTCTATGGACAGGAGCCTGGTCGGTTAATGTCCATGAGGTCTCAAAGAATCAGACATGACTGAGCGACTAACAATAGAGAACTAGAGATTTTATTTTCTTATTTTGTTGTGGTAAAATACATATAACAATGAATTTACCAACTTAATCATTTTTAAGAGTACAGTGAAGTTCACATTGTTATGAAACTCTTAACTCTTTTCATCCTCATAACTCTTTTCATCTTGTAAAACTGAAGTTCTTTACTTAAAAAAAAAATTCTTTATAGTAAAATGGATATTCCAGAAAATATTAAAATCTCAATTAAGAATGCCCAGACTATATGTTAACTACAAGGACAAATCAGTATAGTAAACCATTTCTCCTTTATTTATAAAAGTCTGTTATAATTTAGATAATTAAACAAATTCAACACATTATCCATATTTCATAATTTCTTTCCTTATTTAAGAGAGTCTCTGAAGTGAACTGTCTTATAAAACCACAGAAGAAATTATTTGGAATTCATAGAAACACTGTTTTTATTAACTACTATAAACATAATCAGAACTAAATCTCATAAATTAAACATTCACAATTAAAATATATTTTAAAAACAGATATGAAATAGGGCCACAAACAATGCTTATAAAGTAATATTCTTGCTATCTTGGGCCATTAAACATTTTTCCAGAACCTCATGTTTTGCTCCAAATAGAAATTCTTAGTTTTCCATATATCATATCTGAAGGTGAATGAGTTCTAAACCTTAATTCTGAAACAGAACCCTCCTACACTGTTAGTGGGAATGTAAATTGGTGCAGCCACTATGGAAAACAGTTTTAACTAAAAATAGATGATCCATCAATCCCACTTCTGGTCATATAGCTGGAAAATTCTAATTTAAAAAGATACATGCACCCCAGTGTTCAAAGAAGCACTACTTACAGCAGCCACGGCATGGAAACAATCTAAACTTCCACTGATGGATGGAAAAAGAAAATGTGGTGTATATATACAAAGGAATATTACTCAACCATAAAAAATGAAATAATGCAATTTGTAACAACACGGTGGACCTACAGATTATCATACTAAGCAATATACTTATCAGATAAACCAATCTGGTTGCAGAGTTCCAGAAAATAACAAGAAGAGATAAGAAAGACTTTTTAAGTGAACAATGCAAAGAAATAGAGGAAAACTACAGAATGAGAAAGACTAGAGACCTCTTCAAGAAAATTATAGGTATAAAGGGAACATTTCAGGCAAAGATAGGCACAATAAAGGACAGAAATGGTATGAATCTAACAGAAGCAGAAGATATTTTAAAAAGTTGGCAAAAATACACAGAAGAACTGTACGAAAAAGATCTTAATGACCCAGATGGTCATTAAGACCATGGATCACACACGATAGTGTGATCACTCACCTATGAACAGACACCCTGAAGCATGAAGTCAAGAGGGCCTTAGGAAGCATCACTATGAACAAAGCTAGTGGAGGTTATGGAATTTCAGCTGAGCTACTTCGAATCCTAAAAGATATTGTTTAAGTGCTGCACTCAATATGCCAACAAATTTGTGAAACTCAGCAGTGGCCACAGGACTGGAAAAGGTCAGTTTTCATTCCAATTTCAAAGAAGGAAAATGAGAAAGGATGTTCAAACTACCACACAATTACACTCATTTCACATGCTAGCAAAATAAGGCTAAACTCCTTCAAGCTAGGCTTCAACAGTATGTGAACCAAGAACTTTCAAAGCTGGATTTGTACAAGCTGGATTTAGAAAAGGCATAGAAACCAGGGATCAAATTGCCAACATCCATTGGATCATAGAAAAAGCTAGAGAATTCCAGAAAAACATGTATTTCTGTTTCATTGATTATGCTAAAGCCTTTGTGCAGATCACAACAAACTGGAAAATTCTTAGAGATGGGACCACCTTACCTGCCTCCTGAGAAACCTGTATACAGGTCAAGAAGCAATAGTTAGAACTGGACATGGAAAAACTGACTGGCTCAAAATTGGGAAAGGAGTACCTTAAGGCTGTATATTGTCACTCTGCTTATTTAACTTATATGCAGAGTACAATCATGCAAAATGCAAGGCTGAATGAATCACAAGGTGGAATCAAGACTACCAGGAGAAATATCAACAACCTCAGATATGCAGATGACACCATCCTATGGCAGAAAGCAAAGAGGAACTAAAGAGCCTCTAGATGAAGGTGAAGGAGGAGAGTGAAAAAACTGACTTAAAACTCATCATTCAAAAAATGAAGGTCATGGCATCCAGCCCCATCATTCTTGGCCAATAGATGGAGAAAAAATGGAAACAGTAACAGGATTCATTTTCTTGGGCTCCAAAATCTCTGTGGATAGTGGCTGCAGCCATGAAATTAAAATATGCTTGCTCCTTGGAAGAAAAGAAATGACAAACCTAGACAGTGTTTTCAAAAGCAGAGACATTACTTTTCCTACAAAGGTCCTTGTAGTCAAAGCTATGATTTCTCCAATAGTCATGTACAGATATGAGAAGTGGACAATAAAAAGGCTGAATGCCAAAGAATTGATGCCTTTGAACTGTGGTGCTGGTGAAGTCTCTTGAGAGTCCCTTGGAAAACAAGGAGATCAAATCAGTCAATACTAAGGGAAATCAATCCTGAATATTCATTGGAAGGGCTGATGCTGAAGCTGAAACCCCAATACTTTGGCCATTCATGCAAAGAACCAACCCATTGGAAAAGACTCTGATGCTGGGAAAGATTGAAGGCAGGAGGAGAAGGGGACTATAGAGGATGAGATGGTTGGATGGCATCACTGACTCAATCGACATGAATTTGAGCAAACTCCGGGAGATAATGAAGGACAGGGAAGCCTGTCGTGCTTCAGTCCATGGGGCTGCAAAGAGTTGGACATGACTCTGACTAAACAACAACAATACTAAGTGAAGTATGTTAGTGTGTGCATTCTAAGTCACTTCAGTTGTGTCTGACTCTTTGCAACCCTATGGACTGTAGCCCACCAGGCTCCTTTGTCCATGGGATTCTCTAGGGAAGAATGCTGGAGTGGGTTGCTATGCCCTCCTCCAGACAAAGACTCAAATATCATATTGATAACATTTACATGTGGAGGCATTAGAAATAATGCATAGCTGGTCTTACTCCAGATGGATAGCAGAATTCTAACAAAATTTTTCTGAAGTCTTGGGTTGTGTTTGGCCCACTTTCTTTTCCCTCACATGGTGGACAGGGTGTATTTCTCTGATATTCTGCTTGGCAGAGTGATTTCATTAGTCAAAACTGGGTGTAATTTAAGCAGAAATCTTAAAGTTGTTTGCACAGTTGTGTTTGTTTCTGGAACTTCGGTGATCTGCCATGAGACTAGCATCCCCAGGAGCTCAACTCCCTTTAAACCTGGCATACAAAACGGGACAGATGTGAACTCAGTATCCAGTTTTAAAGAAAGCAAAACCAAGCTGTTGTCTGAAGCATAGCCATGTACCCACTAAATTGGCTGAATTGCCATTACCCACACTGCAGAACTTGCATGGGCTAAGTTTTAATGGTGTAAGTTATTGAGATTTGAGGAGACTTTTTAAACAGTAGCATTGTGACAAGCAGTGACTTATACAGATTTTAGGACTACAATATGTAGTGCTTTGGATTAAAAAGAGTTGGAAAGGAAGATCTTACAGGATAAATGCTTTATGTCAATTACTGAGAATATAGCAGATTGCAAACTGAGGGGAGTTTCTTTGGTACGAACATGAGGCAGAACTTTTTCCACCCAAAAACGTATTTTTACTCATAAGTTCTTCAGCTGATTTGATGAGACCTACATACATTATGGAGGGTAAACAGGGTAATCTCTTACTTCAAAGCAATGGATTGCAAATATGATTCACATTTATTAAAGTTCTTTAAAGCAAAATCTAGTCTAATGTTTTGGAGAAGGCAATGGCAACCCACTCCAGTATTCTTGCCTGGAGAATCCCATGGACGGGGGAACCTGGTGGGCTGCCGTCTATGTGGTTGCACGTGACTGAAGTGACTTAGCAGCAGCAGCAGTCTAATGTTTAACCAAATGATTAGACCAAACACTCATTATAGTCTAGTCAAGTTAACACATAAAATTTTACATCACAGTAGCCATAACTAAAGAAAAATAGAGGCATGTCTTGAAAAGGACTTTGGTTATTTTCTGGATGTGGAGTTCATTGGGATGAAAGTGTTTTAACTTTCACAATTTATCTTAAAAATTGAACAAAGGAGAATGGCCATGTGAAAGTATCAGTTATTTGCAGAAATAAAATTGTTCAACAAAATTCATTGCCCATTTTATGAAAGATTTTAGTTCATTGAGATCTTTTTTAGTTATTTTATGTTGGCCTGCAGTTTTCTTTCTTCCAATACCCATTTCAGCTTTTGGTATGCTTTGGCTGACAACTAACTGGATTAATGATGTTGTCACTATTTTCCATGTTCTGGAAGAATTTTTGTGATTTTGAAATTATTTTGTAAATTCTCAGAACTCTCTGTAGAAGCCTGTAGTTTTCATTGTGCAAAGGATTTTCTTGAAGCATTCAAATTATTGAGTAGGTAAATGAATATACAGATTTTCTATTTAATTTTCTTTCAGTTTTTTTTAAGTTTTACTTTTCTAGTAATTTGTCTATGAAATTTAAAAGTTCATTTTTGATGGTATCCTATTCATAATATTAATTTATTGCCACTTTATTGCCTACAAGACTATGATGATGTCCTCTTTTTCCTAACAATGCTTATTGCCTCTTCATTTTAAACATTTTTATTAATATTACCAGAGTTAAAATTTCAACAGTCTTATAGAAAAATAATTTTGTCTTTGATTACTATGTCAATTTTAGGTTTGATTTTTATTTCATTAATTTTTCTTTTTATCTTCATATTCTTCTACATTCTGTGGTATACTACTTTTTTCTAGTTTCTAGAAACATACCCTTAGGTTTTTGGTATTGTAATTTTGGTATTGTAATTTCTATTATAATATATTCATGAATGTAAATTTCTCTCTTAAATGGTTTAAATTTCTTAACACAGTTTTGGTTTGTAGTATTTCCCTTATTTGACAAAGATTTATATAGTCAAAGCTATGGTTTTTCCAGTAGTCATGTATAGATGAGAATTGGATGATAAAGAAGGTTGTGTGCCAAAGAATTGACACTTTCAAATTGTGGCACTGGAGTAGACTCTTGAGAGTCACTTGGACTCCAAGGAGATCAAACCAGTCAATCCTAAAGGAAATCAGTTCTGAATATTCATTGGAAGGACTGATGCTGAAGCTGAAACTCTAATACTTTGGCCACCTGATGCAAATAATTGATTCATTAGAAAAGAACCTGATGCTGGGAAAGATTGAAGGCAGGAGGAGAAGGGGACGACAGAGGATGAGATTGTTGGCTGGCATCACTGATTCTATGGACATGAGTTTGAGCAAGCTCCTGGAGTTGGGTGATGGACAGGGAATCCTGGCCTACTGCTGTCCATGAAATTGTGAAGAGTTGGTCATGACTTAGTGAGTGAAAAACAACAACTAAAACATTTTCCTTATTACTACATCCATGCTATGTTCTAATTTCCACTGTTTTTTTTCACTGGCCTATGATGATTTATATTATTATTTATATTATACATTAAAATATGTATTCTGTATTAGTTTATAAACATATGGGAGCTTTATAGATATGTTTTAGATATGGATTTATATCTTTATTTTACTGTGTCAGTTGTTTTTGCTTTATCCCAGAACTGGTGACTCAACTTGTAATGAATCTGCATGCAATACAGGAGGACCCGGTTTGATTCCTGGGTCAGGAAGATCCGCTGGAGAAGGGATAGGCTACTCACTCCAGTATTCTGGCCTGGAGAATTCCATGGACTGTATAGTCCATGGGGTCGCAAAGAGTCGGACACGACTGAGTGACTTTCACTTTCACTTCAGAACTGTATTACCAAAAGCATAAATATAGAGAATTTTTATATAATCTTTTTTTCTCAAACTTTAAACTTTTTATTTTGTATTGGGGTATAGCCAATCAACAATGTTGTGGTAGTTTCAGGTAAAGAGCAAAGGGACTTTGCTATACATATACATGTATCTATTCTCTCCCAAAGCCCCCCTCCCATCTAGGCTATTCTTGGTAAATAGATTTTATTATCATTATGGCATTTCCCTATTTATCTCCAGTGATGCTCTTTGGCTAAAAGCCTTTCTTGTGAGTTACTAATATAGCCATACTAATTTTTTTGTTGTAGCTCTTATGTTGTTCTGGGTTTAGCTGATATGCCAGTTTGTTGGTGGGTTTTTTTTTTTTTTTTCTGTACAACAATTTATCCTAGAAGTTAGTGGCTTAAAAACAACAATAATCAGCTACTATTTCTTACAGTTTCTGCAAGGGAGAACTTTAACTGGTTATTTCTTACTTGAGTGTCTCTCAAAAAGGTATAATTGAGATGGCAGCTGAGACTACAATTATCTGAAGTTTTGACTGTTGCCAGAGATTCTTTTTCAAAAGTAATTCTCTAATGTAATTGGAATGCTGACTTGATTGTTGTTGGGGGTGGGGGATTCATTTCTGCTCAAGTTTGTCTTTCTTCAGGTTGATTACATATGCTCATGGCATTAAGGCTGCCTTCCTCCAGACAGAGCAATATAAAAATCTCAGTGTATTTCATAATTTAGTCTCTGACACATTGACAATGCCTCGGAATTCTACAGATATACAGAGCAGCTCTATTTAGTATGGTAAAACACAACACAATTTTGTGAATAAGAGGAGATGAGAACTGTTGGGGGAATCACACAGGTTATCTACTACACATGGTCCATCTTGTTCCAGTATTGTACTTCCAAACTTTGGTGCTCACTCACTCACGGCTGACTCTTTGAGGACTCTCAGGACGCTCACGAACTGAAGTTTACCAGGCTCTCCTGTCCATGGAATTTTCCAGCCAAGAATACTGATGTGGGTTGCCATTTCCTCCTCCAGAGGATCTTGCCGAACCACGGATCGAACCCACATCCCCTGCATCTCTTGCATTGGCAGGCAGAATCTTTACCACTGAGCCACCTAGGATGCCCTTCCAAACTTTATATGTCCTTAGATTTTATAGAAGTTTCTTTTAAGTACCACATAATTTTTACTCAATTACTTTTTTTAAATGTCAGGATAAGTTAGCCAATTTATATATATATATATATAAATACACACACACACACACACACACACACACACATATATTACATTAGTATAACTCTACTGACTTACTAGGGGTGATTTATTTGTCTTACTTTAAAAATATTTTTTCTCTTTCTTTTGGTTTGATATGTTTTATTATTCTAAATTACTTCTGTATTAGCTTGACAATTTTATGGTGTGTGTGTTCAATTTTTCTTTTCTTTAATGTTAGTGTAAAAAATAACATCATGCTGAGTCTTACCTAGTGGTCCCATGGCTAAGACTCTGCACTTCCAATTCAGAGGCTGCAAATTGAGCTCCTGGTCAGGGAAATAAGATTTCACATGCCATGAAGCATGGTCAAAACAAACAAACAAAAAACAACAAAAATTATCATGCTTCCTTGGCTAAGCAATTTGTAATTGTACTTCATTCTTTTATCCTTTTCCTAAATAACACAAAGTCTTTAATAGATTTTTTAAAATTACATTTACTACACTTTTTAAATTGCATGCAATTATTTTGGTGTTTTAATTCTAACATGTACATTTCTTATTTTATCCAGTTAACATTGTCTTAGATTAGTATACTTACTTTTTTCAAATACATCATTTCTCTCTGCATCTCTGTGCTACCATCTGGAGATTACTCTTTTTTCATAAGTTATACCATTTAATGTTTATTTGTCTGTGACTGTTTGTAGTAAATTCTCTAAACTTCTCTTCTCTAAAACTTTTTCCACTTACATTATCATAAAATATTTTGTACTGAGTTTATATTTAAAATTTGGCAATTTCATTTCTTTAAATTTTGAATGAATCATTCCATTATGTTCTGACTTCCATTTTTTAAATTTCTATTATTCATGTGGCAGCTGGAAGTCTAATTATTGCTCCTAAGAAAATAATTATTTTTCTTCCTGGTTATTCATGAGATTTTCAGTGTTTTCATTTTTCAGCAGTTTTATTCTGTTGTGCCTTGTAATGGCGTTTCTATTCCTTTGTGATGGGTCGTCCTTTGAAGTCTGGGCCTGAAGAGTACATTTTCAGAAAGTGTGAGTGTCTATTTGTATCTATTGCCTCTTTTATCTCCTGATTTGAACCACTGTTCATTTGGCTAGTTCAAAATGGTTGAGAGACTAAAACTCTACACAAGTAAGTGTAGAAATAATGAGAGACATAGGATGATATAATTTTTCTCAAGAAGGCATTTACATTTGTTCCCTGTTATCTTTATTTGAATAACAGATATCAAGAAGATTAATTACCTTCACAGGTTGTCTACTTTCAGCAATACTTGATCTCTTAAGTGTAGACCTCAGGGTCCAAGCCTAAAATAAGAGAAATTAAGAGCCTACTTCATTGACATATTCTCTCAGAATTTTTTAAAAAGTTTTGGGTCTGTCTCAAAAGGACCTTACCCATTATTATCCTAATAGACATCTCTTTGAGAATTGACAGACCTATTGAGAGGATAGGTTCCAAAATGCTTGGCTAATCTATAGTTTTCAACTTCTTGTGAGTCTTTGCCTTGTATTTGTTGTCGTTTTTGCTGATTTATTGAGTATTAGATAGTATGTAGATGTAAATATAGATAGGTAGATAGATAGATGTATACATATATATTTATTTCTTTCAGCTTTTCCTTGGCCTTAGCGGGTGGTTGTCAGAATTACTTACCTCAATATTATTCTACCTGATTTTATTAAGAAATAATTAGATGGTTCATATAAATTGTTTGAAATTACCAACACATTTTCTTTTAAATAAATGTGCTTACCTCTTCCTATTTAATATATATGTTAAATATTGTCAAATTAAATGATTTTTCCCTGATTTTTAAAATATAATTAGAAATATAAATTGGAAAGTATTAGATTCTGGAAGTTCAGATTCAGGTTTTAATTTTAAAGCAAAAATACATTATGATTTAACCCAATTATTTATTTGAATAACTTTTAAAGGAGACCAGAATATCTGAGTATTTGTCACCAACAATTTGCAAAAATATATTAGCATAATGCTAATATACTATAAAATCATCAAGTTTATGCTAATATACTTTATGATAATATACTATAAAATCATCAAGTTTAAAACATATTCTTCATGGTATTATGAACCTGTTATTAATTAGTATAAAATTCACCCTTTTCCAAATTCAATTATCAATCAACAAAAAATTAATATAATGTCTTACTGATGGATATTTGTTACTTAATACTAAGTATTCTCTCATAGATTATGGCTGCAAATCTAATTATGAAAGAATCATAAAACATTTATACCAGAAAAATATTGTGTTCATAAATTCATGTACTTATTGAACTATATTTAGTTATCAATACAATTTCATGGGACATTACATTTTTATTCTATTCTTTCTGTTGTCACAGTAAACTGTAGATATGTAAAAATAAAACTTGTTAGCTAACTGTGTTAGCGACATTACACACTGAATTCTTTATTATTGCTAACTAACCAAATCCAATGCAAATGAAATACTAATTCAAAAAAATATATATATAAAGATGTTTTCTTCTTTAATGTATCTCTTAAAAGAAAGAATCAGTGAATGCTGTTGCATAATAACATCGCTCATGCTTAGTTGCTAACTTGTGTCTGACTCTCTGCAACCAACCCTATGTACTGTAGCCTGTCAGGCTTCTCTTTTCCAGGCAAGAATACTGGAGTGGGTTACTATTTCCTTCTCCAGGGGATCTTCCCAACAAAGGGATCGAACCTCTGTCTCCTTCATTGGCAGGCAAATTCCTTATCACTGAGACACCTGGGTGGATAAAATTCTAATAATGAATAATGATATGCAAGAAAAAACATCTTAAGTATGATATGATGTTTCCGTTATTTATATTTAACTTTCATCTCTTCTAAAAATACATTTTGATTTGCATTTCTCTAACAATTAGTGAGATTTGCCAGGAGGACACACTGGTCAAGATAAACATCTTATTCCAACAACACAAGTGATGACTTAACACATAACCATCACTAGATGGTCAATACTGAAATCAGATTGATTATATTCTTTTCAGCTGAAGATGGAGAAACGCTACACAGACAACAAAAACAAGACCTGGAGCTGACTGTGGCTCATATCATAGGTTCCTTATGGCAATATTCAAACTTAAATTGAAGAAATTAGAAAAAACCACTAGGCCATTCAGGTATGATCTAAATCAAATCCCTTATAATTCAGTTCTGTTTAGTTCAGTCGCTCAGTCATATCCGACTCTTTGTGACCCCATGGACTGCAGCAAGCCAGGCCTCCCTGTCCATCACCAACACCTGGAGATTACTCAAACTCATGTCCATTGAGTCAGTGATGCCATCCAACCATCTCAACCTCTGTTGTCCCCTTCTCCTCCTGCCCTCAATCTTTCCCAGCATCAGGGTCTTTTCAAATGAGTCAGCTCTTCGCATCAGGTGGCCAAAGTATTGGAGTTTCAGCTTCAGCATCAGTCCTTCCAGTGAACACACAGGACTGATCTCTTTTAGGATGGACTGGTTGGATCTCCTTGTAGTCCAAGGGACTCTCAAGAGTATTCTCCAACACCACACTTCAAAAGCATCAGTTCTTCACTGCTCAGCTTTCTTTACAATCCAACTCTCACATCCATACATGATTACTGGAAAAATCATAGCCTTGACTAGATGACCTTTGTTGGCAAAGTAATCTCTCTGCTTTAAAATATGCTGTCTAGGTTGATCATAATTTTCCTTCCAAGGAGTAAGCATCTTTTAATTTCATGGCTGCAGTCACCATCTGTAGTGATTTTGGAGCCCCCAAAAATAATGTCAGCCAGTGTTTCCACTGTTTCCCCATCTATTTGCCATGAAGTGATGGGACCAGATGCCAAGATCTTAGTTTTTTGAATGTTGAGCTTTAAGCCAACTTTTTCACTCTCCTCTTTCACTTTCATCAAGAGGCTCTTTAATTCTTCTTCACTTTCTGCCATAAGGGTGGTGGCATCTACATATCTGAGGTTAATGATATTTCTTCCAGAAATCTTGATTCCAGCTTGTGCTTTATCCAGCCCAGCGTTTCTCATGATGTACTCTGCAGGGTGAGTAAATAAGCAGGGTGACAGTAAACAGCTTTGATGTACTCCTTTTCCTATTTGGAACCAGTCTGTTGTTCCATGTCCAGTTCTGTTGCTTCCTGACCTGCATACAGATTTCTTAGGAGGTAGGTCAGGTGGTCTGGTGTTCCCATCTTTTTCAGAATTTTCCAGAGTTTATTGTGATCCACACAGTCTAAGGCTTTGGCATAGTCCATAAAGCAGAAGTAGATGTTTTTATGGAATTCTCTTGCTTTCTTAATGATTCAGTCGATGTTGGCAATTTGATCTCTGCTTCCTCTGCCTTTTCTAAATCCAGCTTGAACATCTGGAAGTTCACAGTTCACTTATTGCTGAAGACTGGCTTGAAGAATTTTGAGCATTACTTCACTAGCGTGTGAGATGAATGCAACTGTGTGGTAGTTTGAGCATTCTTTGGCATTGTCTTTTTTTGGAATTGGAATGAAAACTGACTTTTTCCAGCCTGTGGCCACTGGTGGGTTTTCCAAATTTGCTGGCATATTAAGTGCAGCACTTTCACAGCATCATCTTTTAGGATTTGAAAGAGCTCAACTGGAATTCCATCACCTCCACTAGCTTTGTTCATAGTGATGTTTCCTAAGGCCCACTTGACTTCACATTCCAGGATGTCTGGCTCTAGGTGAGTGATCACACCATCATGATTATCTGGTCATGAAGATCTTTTTTGTACATGATTTTTCCTTATGATTACACATTGGAAATAGAGAAATAGATTCAAGGGAGTAGATCTGATACATAGTGTCAGAAGAACTATAGATGGAGCTTCGTAATTTTGTACAGGAAGTGGTCATCAAAACCATTGAAAAAAGAGATGCAAGAAGGCAAAATGGTTGTCTGAGGAGGCCTTACAAATATCTGAGAAAAGAGAAGCAAAAGGCAGAGGAGAAAGAGAAACATATATACAACTGAATGTCAAGTTTCAAGGAAGAGCAAGCAGAGATAAGAAAGCCTTCTAAAAGGAACAATGCAAAGAATTAGAGGAAAACAATAGAATGGGAAAGTGTCAGTTCAATTCAGTTCAGTCACTCAGTCATTTCCGTCTATTTGAGACCCCATGGATTGCAGCACACCAGGCTTCCCTGACCATCACCAACTCCAAGAGCTTGTTTAAACTCATCTCGATTGAGTTGGTGATGCCATCCAACCATCTCATCCTCTGTCATCCCCTTCTCCTGCCTTCAATCTTTCCCCAGCATCAGGGTCTTTTCTAATGAGTCAGTTCTTCGCATTAGTGGCCAAAGTATTGAAGCTTCAGCTTCAGCATCAGTCTTTCCAATGTATATTCAAGCTTGATTTCCTTTAGGGTTGACTGATTTTGTCTCCTTGCAGTCCAAGGGACTCTCAAGAGTCTTCTCCAACACCAAAGTTCAAAAGCATCAATTCTTCAGAGCTCAGCTTTCTTTACAGTCCAACTCTCACAACCATACATGACTACTGGAAAAACCATAGCTTTGACTAGATGGATCTTTGTTGGAAACATAATGTCTCTACATTTTAATATGCTGTCTAGGTTTGGGAAGATCCCCTGAGAAGGAAACGGCAACCCACTTCAGTATTCTTGCCTGGAGAATCCATGGACGGAGGGGCCTGGTGGGCTATGGTCCATGGGGTCACAAAAAGTCAGACATGACTGAGCAAGACACACACACTTCTATGTTTGTCATAGCTTTTCTTCCACAGAGCAAGTGTCTTTTACTTTCATGGCTGTAGTCATATCTGCAGTGATTTTGGATCCCAAGAAAATAAAGTCTTTCACTGTTTACACTGTTCCCCTATCTATTTGCCATGAAGTGATGGGACCAGAAGTCATGATCTTAGTTTTTTAAATGTTGACTAGAGATCTCTTCAAGAAAATTGAAGATACTAAGGGAAAATTTCATGAAAAATGGGCACAAAAAAAGGACAGAAATGATAAGAATCTAAGAGGAGCAGAAGAGATTAAAAAGAGTTGGCAAGAATACACAGAACTGTACAAAAAAGATCTTAATGACCCAGATATCCATGATGGTATGATCCCTCACCTAGAGTCAGATATCCTCGAGTGTGAAGTTAAGTGGGCCTTAAGAAGCATTACTATGAACAAAGCTAGTGGAGGTGACGGAATTCCAGCTGAGCTATTTCAAATCCTGAAAGATGATGCTGTTAAAATGCTTCACTCAGTATGTCAACAAATTTGGAAAACTCAGCAGTGGCCACAGGGCTGGAAAAGTTTAATTTTCATACCAATCCAGATAAGGGCAAAGCCAAAGAATGCTGAAACTATCACACAACTTTGTTCATTTCTCACATTAGTGAGGTAATGCTCAGAATCCTTCACGCTAGGTTTCAACACTACATGAATCAAGAACTTCCAAACATACAAACTGGATTTAGAAAAGTCAGAGGAATGAGATGTCAAATAGCCAACATATGCTGGATCATAAATAAAGCAAGAGAATTTCAGAAAAGCATCTATTTCTGTTTCATTGACTACGCCAAAGCCTTTGACTGTGTGGATCACAACAAACTGTGGAAAATTCTTAGAGATGGGAATATCAGACCACCTTACCTGCCTTCTGCAAAACCTGTATGCAGGTCAAGAAGCAACAGTTACAACTGAACATGGAACAGCTGACTGTTTCAAAAATAGGGAAAGGAAAGGTGTACATCAAGGTTGTATAGTGTCACCCTGCTTATTTAATTTCTATACAGAATACATCATGTAAAATGTCTGGTTCGATGACTCACAAACTGGCTTCAAGATTGCCGGGAGAAATATCAATAAACTCAGATATACATATGCCACCGTCCTAATGGCAGAAAGTGAACAGGAACTAAAGAGCCTCTTGATGAAGGTGAAAGATGTGAGTGAAAAACCTCACTTAAAACTCAACATTCAAAAAACAAAGATCATGGGATCTGATCTGATCTGATCACTTCATGGTAAGTAAGTAGATGGGGAAAAAATGGAAACAGAGACATACTTTATTTTCTTTGGCTCCAAAACCACTGCAGCCATGAGATTAAAAGATTCTCACCACCCAGAAGAAAAGCTATGACAAAACTAAACAGTGTATTAAATTGCAGAGACATTACTTTGCCTACAAGGTTCATATAGTTAGAGCTATGGTTTTCCTAGTAGTCATATACAGATAGATGTGAGTTGGACCATAAAGAAGGCTGAGCACAGGAAATTGAGGATTTCAAGCTGTTTTACTGATGAAGACTCTTGTGAGTCCCTTAGACAACAAGGAGTTCAAACCAGTCAATCTTAAAGGAAATCAACCATGAATATTCATTGAAAAGATTGATGCTGAAGCTCCAGTCCTTTGGCCACCTGGTGCAAAAAGCCAGATCATTGGAAAAGACTCTGATGTTTGGAAAGATTGAAGGCAGGAGGAGAAGGGGGTGACAGAGGATGAGATGGTTGAATTGCATCATCAACTCAATGGACATGAGTTTGAAAACTCCAGGAGACAGTGAATGGCATGGAGGCCTGGCATGCTGCAGTCCATGGGATCTCAAAGAGTTGGACATGACTGACAGACTTAACGATAACAGTTAGTGATGTTGAGCATCTTTTCATATGCCTGTTGGCCATTGGTATGTCTTCTTTGGAGAAATGTTTATACAGGTCTTCTGTTCATTTGGTAGTGGTGGTTGTTTTTTTTTTGTTTGTTTGTTTGTTTTGTTTTTCTTTTCTACATTTAGCTTTACGAGTTGTTTGCATATTTTATAAATTAATCCCTTTTTGGTAGCATTGTTTGCAAGTATTTTCTCCCAGTCCATAGATTGTCATTTCATTTTATTTATGGTTTCCTTCACTATGCAATAGCTTTTAAGTTTAATTAGGTTCCATTTGCTTATTTTTCTTTTTATTTCCATTACTCTAGCAAACAGTTCCAAAAAAGTATTTCTGCAATTTATGTTGAAGAGTGTTCTGCCTATGTTTTCCTCTGGGAATTTTATAGTAACCAGGCTTACATTTAGGTATTTAATCTATTTTGAATTTATTTTCATATATGGTGTTAGAGAATGTTCATTTTATTTTACGTGTAGCTGTGCAGTTTTCCCAGCACCACTTGTTGAAGAATCTGTTTTTTATCTGTGTATATTCTTGCCTTCTCTGTCATAGGTTGCTGTGCTGTGCTTAGTCACTCAGTCGTGTCCAACTCTTTGTGACCCCACGGACTGTATGTAGTCCATCAGGCTCCTCTATCCACTGGGGATTCTCCAGGCAAGAATATTGGAGTGGGTTGCCATGCGTCCTCCAGGGGATCTTCCCAACGTAGGTATCAAACCCAGGTCTCCCACATTGCAGGTAGATTCTTTACTATTTGAGCCACCAGGGAAGCCCTGTCATAGGCTAACTGACCATAAAAGCAGCAGTTTATTTCCAGGCTTTCTATCTTGTTGTATTGATTATGTGTCTTTTCTGGTGCAGTACCATACTCTTTTGATTATTGGAGCTTTGTAGTAAAGTTTGGAGTCAGGCAGCTTTTTCCTCCAGCTCTGTTCGGCTTTTTCATAATTGTCTCAGCTATTCAGTGACTTTTGTGTTTCTGTACAAATTTAAATTTTTTTTTGGCTCCACTTCTGTGAAAAATGTCTATGGCAATTTGATAGAGTTGCATCAAATCTGTAGATTGCCTTGAGATGCTTCACACTGGTCAGAATGGCCATCATCAAAAAGTCTACAAACATTAACTACTACAGAGGGTATGATGAAAAAGGAAACATCCCACATAGTGGGTGGGATGTAAATTGGTACAGCAACTATGGAAACAGTATGGAGGTTCCTTAAAAATCTAAAGATAGAGTGGGCATATCTCTGGAAAATATGAAAACTCTAATTCAAAAAGATATATGCACCCCAATGTTCATAGAAGCATTATTTGCAATAACCAAGACATGGAAGCAACATGAACCCATTGACAGAAGAATGGATAAAGATGTGACATATACACAAAATGGATTATTACTCAGCCATAAAATGGAATGAAATGATGCCATTTGCAGCAACATAGATAGACCAAGAGATTATTATACTAAGTGAAGTAAGTCACACAGAGAAAGGTAAATATATGATACCACTTTGGATATGTGGAATCCAAAAAAAAAAAAGATACAAAATAACTTATTTACAAACAGAAATAGACTCACAGATATTGAAAGCAAACTTATGGCTATCAAAGGGGAAAGGGGGAGATAAATTAGAAGTTTAGGATTAACAGATGCATACTACTGTATAAAAAGGAAACAAGGACCTACTGTATAGCACAGGGAACTATATTCAGTACCTTGCAATAACCTATCATGAAAAAGCATTGGAAATACATAACTGAATCACTTTGTTGTATACCTGAAACATGGTAACTAAGATGTATTTCAATTTAAAAGTAAAATAAAAATAAATTAAAAAATAAAATATGTATTTTGAAAAGTAATGTTCTAGGTTACTTGAGTATCCTTCAGTGTCACTCTGCATACGGTAAGTATAAGATGACATTTCTACTGCAAATATTGTTGTAAGGCATTCCAGCTAGAAATTGCTAAAAGGAAATATTGCTAAAAGGATAGAATGTTGGTACAGTAACATTGCCACACATTAATTATAACAAATGTTTATCTTCCTGCCTTTATTTACTTACTTATGATTGAATTATTAAGGAAACAGATTTTCTAGATGCATAAACTAAGAATGAATTTATGGATCAATCTAAGAATTTGATTATTACTGTGTGTGCAACCTTTAGTTCAAAGGAAAGAACCAAATTTGTACATGCAAGCTAGTTGTAATATCTTGAAGCAAAGAACTATTTTCATAGCACATTACATAATAGACTAGGTGTGAAATTGGTTTTATGGTGGATGGATACCCTGAAGGTTGTTAGCTTTTTATTATGTACAGCTCTTTGTATACTGGATGCATTAGCATTCCTTCTTATAGATAACACAATTAATATGTTTAAATGAATGATTAACTCTTAAAGTGCACTTCAGCATTCCTAGGTACCCAAATGCTAATTCCACTTTTATTTTGGAACTATAACTCAAAAATAGATTTTCTCCAGGTTCAGTCACACATGTATTTTGGATAATTGGAATGAAGTGAAAATAGAAAAGGCCACATTTTCCAAGTGAAGTATTATGAGAAAACAAACAGACATAAAACTGTATAGTTATAATCACTTTGTGATTTGAATCTAGTTTAGTATGTTTTGTGTGCGATGAACTCTAAGTTGAAATGACTAAACTGAACTAGAAACATCTGTATGAACTGATCTAGCAGTAAACGATTGAGGGCCATGTATGTTTTTCTTTTCTCCAAATTGAGCAGTTAGTCTAGTGCATGACAATGGTAACCAGGAAAGAAAAACAGGTTTAAAATGTATTTCTCTTACTCATGGATTTTTTTGAGGGGCTATTGAATACAATTTTGTTTGCTTGCTTTTACTCAAAGGTGACAATAGAAACTATGTGAAATTAAAATTTTTATTTCTTTTACAGTTTAGTACATATCAAAGAATTAATAAAGATGTGTTTTAAAGTATAAATATAACCAATCCCAATATTTTCTATTTGTGGGTGTTACAAACATTTGGCACATAGGTATAAGAATTAGGTATATTTCATTCTATAATGCCCTGGTAGTGGAAGATGCTATTATATTCCTAAAGTTTATCTTCAAAGCAGCCCATTTATTTAAGGAATTGGGAAAGAGATTATGTAGATGTGTACCACCATGAATATATATGCTATTGAAACACATGTCATTAAATTAAGTCCAGTTCTTATTTCTCTTTAACATCATTCACATAAAATTTTCTGTAAATAAGTCACATATGTGGTCAGAAAAAATTTTTTCTTAGGCAGTTTTTCCGATATAGTGTATAATCTTTACTATCTTTTCAATCATCTTACAGGAAGATGTAAAGTTTGGGGCACTCAAAATAAATTTTATTTGGACCCCAGATAACCAGAGAATTATTCCAATCCACTCTCATATATCTACGTTTTCATTAATTTAAAAACATCACTTATCATATTATTATCATAATAAAAAAATCCACATAGGAGGAATAACCAAAGCTCATTTAATTCTTAATCTGCATCAGTCAGTTGAAACAAACTTTTCAGGTAAATTGTCTAATTATTCATCAAGATTTAGAAATACATATTAAAAATAATTTGATTTTATATATAAAACAAATGAGACTTAGTGAGGTGAGGTAACTTGCCAAAAATGACATGACAACTATGTGGTAGGAAAAGATATGAAAATTTTAACAGACTGTATTATATTGATATGAGTGTAATCTTAAAGTGAAAAGTCCAACAGAAAAGAGAATAGTAAAGAAAGAAATAGGAAAGTTACCAAAAGGAAAAAATAAGATTCACTGTACTTCTTTGGGTAAGTTTTATTTCTACTTGAAATAGTTCACTTTTTAAATATCCTGCAATTAAAGGGTAAGCAGAACAATAAGTGTAAAGTTCAAAAATATGTAAAGATATATTTAAGAGGGTCAGTTAAATATTATGTGTATAAACAACTTCTGTTTATACAGTTTGAGAGTAACGTTGGTAATAACTCCCCAAAGTAGGAATGTAATTATTTGTGTTGTCTGAAATGCACTTTTATATATATAATATTCACTAAAACAATATGACAGAATTATGCTTTAAGGTGTAATGGTAGGAATAACCTAATTCAATTTGAAATATTGTATTAGGGTAATCGTAGTATCATCACAGAACATGATCACTTTTTAATGTACTTTCTTAAGTCCCAAGTCCACCTATCAACAATAAACTACAGAAGTAAGTGACCATGTAAAATTTATGTAGACTATTGTACTCGATCATTTTTCTAGATCTTTAGTTGCATCAGTTAATTTGCTTGCAAGCCACATAAACCAGTTTTGTCTAACTGAAGCCAAAAGGGGTTGGTTGGAAACATATCAGATGTATCTTAAGAAATCAACAGGTTTTAATAGAGGACCATTCACCTAAGTTTCAAGAGCGTAGCAAATTCCTACTTTGAGTGCCTCTGATAGAACTGATGCTCCTCAGTGGGAAAGAGAGTAGGACTACATATTGATTAAAAAGTTTCATAAACACTGTGTATCATAAGGAAAAGCTCTTTTGCCAAATTAAAATCATGGTAATATTAAGGAAGGAAAGGTTAGTACATGTAATGCACATATTAGTTAGTCAATATATCTACTCATATAAGTGTAATTTTTCAAAATATTTTTCCTACTTAAAAGTAGCACAGCTAGTCTACTATTAAGCATTTCTCATGAATTGTACATTTGGTGACAAAAAATCATCTTTAAAATGAATAGCTATGAATTCTTTTTAATGGCTGAGCAATATTCCATGGTGTATATGTACCACAGCTTCCTTATCCATTCGTCTGCTGATGGGCATCTAGGTTGCTTCCATGTCCTGGCTATTATAAACAGTGCTGCAATGAACATTGGGGTGCACATGTCTCTTTCAGATCTGGTTTCCTCGGTGTGTATGCCCAGGAGTGGGATTGCTGGGTCATATGGCAGTTCTATTTCCAGTTTTTTAAGAAATCTCCACACTGTTCTCCATAGCGGCTGTACTAGTTTGCATTCCCACCAACAGTGTAAGAGGGTTCCCTTTTCTCCACACCCTCTCCAGCATTTATTGCTTGTAGACTTTTGGATAGCAGCCATCCTGACTGGCGTGTAATGGTACCTCATTGTGGTTTTGAAACTGGAGCCCATCATACAGAGTGAAATAAGCCAGAAAGATAAAGACGAATACAGTATACTAACCCATATATATGGAATTTAGAAAGATGGTAACGATAACCCTATATGCAAAACAGAAAAAGAGACACAGATGTACAGAACAGAATTTTGGACTCTGTGGGGGAAGGCGAGGGTGGGATGTTTCAAGAGAACAGCATCGTAACATGTATATTATCTAGGGTGAAACAGATCACCAGCCCAGGCTGGATGCATGAGACAAGTGCTCGGGCCTGGTGCACTGGGAAGACCTAGAGGAATCGTGTAGAGAGGGAGGTGGGAGCGGGGATCGGGATGGGGAATACTTGTAAATCCATGGCTGATTCATGTCAATGTATGACAAAAACCCACTACAATATTGTAAAGTAATTAGCCTCCAACTAATAAAAATAAATGAAAAAAAAAACAAACAAAAAAAATGAATAGCTAAGAGGAATGTGAAAACTATGTCTTTTCTGTTAAATAACTATATCTGTATGTTTATTTCAAAGAAATTTTAATGTTTACTGAAATTTCTGATAATATCTAACCATAAATATGATGTTCAACACTTTGAGTTTCAGAGCCATAAACCCTGTGATCTAGCATTATTTTTTTCTTAATTTGATACCACACATTTCACTATCATATCTATGAGAACACATTGGGTTGTGTAGACTTGTTTTTTTGTTTCTTGTTCTCTTACATACACTTAGTTTCCTTCAGGTTATAACATATGCTTCATAACATATAAGTGTGTATATATATATATATATACATATATATAACACACATACATAATACGGGCTTCCCTGGTGTCTCAGGCGGTAACAAATCTGCCTGCAATGTAGGAGACCTGGGTTCGATCCCTGGGTTGGGAAGATCCCCTGGAGGAAGACATGGCAACCCACTACAGTATTCTTGCCTGGAGAATCCCTATGGACAGAGGAGCCTGGCAGGCTACAGTCCACAGAGTCACAAGAAATTGGACGTGACTGAGCAACTAAGCACATAGTACCTATATAATATATACCAGTTAAGTATTCAATCAACGAACTAATAAGAAAAGATTTGATTAACTTGAATATCATATATAGTGGATATAATATAAAGCAGATTTAATGGCCAAGGGTGTCCCTGTTGGCTCAGATAGTAGACAATCTGCCTGCAGTGCAGGAGACCCAGGTTTGATCCCTGGGCCGGGAAGATACCCTAGAAAAGGGAATGGCAACTCACTCTAGTTTTCTCCCCTGGAGAATTCCATGGACAGAGGAGCCTTTTGGGCTACAGTCCATAGGGTTGCAAAGAGTTGGGCATGACTGAATGACTAACACACACACACACACACACACACACACACACACACGCACACACGCGCGCACATACACGTAATGGCCAAACCTAGCTTCTAGGTTGCACCTAGACTATATCCTTATGAATGTCAAAAGAGTATATAAAAATCAATTACCCTTACTCGGAAATATACTGAAAATTGAAAATCATATAGATTATAATACTGTAGATTTTACTTCACTTCTAGAGGATAGTAGCTTAAAATTTTTTAATGATTTCACAAATCTACTTAGAGTTCTATTGTGTGAGAAGAATATTAAACTTGCCATTATCATTCTTAGCTTAAGTTTTAGCAGTAACATACAATGTTCAGAGTGTAGTACATTTTAGGACTATAAAAATAATAAATATTTATTTGAAAGTTACCATCTCTGGGATGAAGTATTTTAAATAATGTGAGGTTTAGTGTTTCTTTTACTCATTTAATCATAAATAATTTAAGGTAACAAGTTCCATATTGTTACCTCATTTCAGCTTCTGTTTAAAAGAAAGTGTGAACAAAATGTAAAGCTTTGATAATGAAAAAGAAGAAACAGAACAACTATAAACTTTCTTTTATTAAGTTCAGAATGTTTATCTGAAATTAATACAATAATTCTGCTTCATTTACCTGGCATCATGGTGAATAAGCTATTTCACAAACATGAATTATCCGAATGAAAATCTCCCAGTTACTAACAGAAGCTTTCATTATAACTGTTCTGTTAGAAATCTTTCAATAACTTATGACACACTTTTCTGACTCATTTTATAGTAGAGTGAATATAATTTAGCTGTTTCTTATTGATTAAATCAATCATTTGAAATGCTATTTATGTTTATTCATCAAACATTTATTAAATTCCCACTAATTCAAAATCTGCAAAGGACTGAGACTAAAAGGATGGATCTCAAACATTAATTGCCTGCTAAAAGTCACTGGGATCATAGGTAGCTACAATGTTTTTCTTTCTCTTGTAAGTGGCCCTCTTATGAAGAAGGGTTTGAATTTTTTCTTCAGGTTCCTTCAAGGTTCTGGATAGTTGCTCCTCAATCTTGGCATAAACAAAAACACTATTTTAAAAAATCTATGTTGCAATGAGTTTTCCCTGAGAACTGAAATCCCATCTTGACCCTATACCTCGGACTCTTTTGTAGTTTCCAGAACCACCTAGGTTATGGATACATTAGTTTATAAATGCTGTCGTGAAGTCAACATATTAAAAAGTAGTATGTTGTGTAGATTTATTTTCCCTTCTCTTAGATGTCCTGTTAACTTTTATTCAGGAATTCCATATTTCTAAGGAATCTTCTCCCACATTACTTAAGAAAGACATTGTATTTTATGTCTGCCCAATCATTTTAGTAATCTTCATCTTATATATTGTTTACGACAGGGTAATTAAGCATTTGACATTCTGTCATATCCCCTTGTTATGAGACTACAACGCAAAAATCAAAAAGATCAACAATTTCAAAACTCCTTTATAGCTGAAAAGTGAGTGTTAGTCACTTCTGACTCTTTATGACCTCATGGGCTGTAGTCCACCAGGCTCCTCT
The DNA here is from genome assembly GCF_033118175.1 of Dama dama. Lineage (NCBI taxonomy): Eukaryota > Metazoa > Chordata > Mammalia > Artiodactyla > Cervidae > Dama > Dama dama. The sequence goes on along the minus strand of NC_083685.1, from coordinate 48,810,740 downwards.
GTCCATGAGATTTCCCAGACAAGAATACTGGAGTGGGTTGCCATTCCTTTCTCCAGGGGATCTTCCTGACTCAGGGATTGAACCGGGGTCTCCTGCACTGCAGGTGGATACTTTACCATCTTAGTCACCAGGGAAGCCCTGATAGCTGGTACTATGGATAAAGGTCAGGCTCAAACAATTGTATGCACCAGAATAATCTGTGGAGACACTGCTTTGGCCTTTTTGTGTTTTTGTTTTTTCTGAAGTTGACATCCAGTGTCTTATTTCTGTTTTGTTTTGTTTTTTTTTTCTTCCATTTGAGAGAGAGGTAGTTGCAACAGCAAAGACACCTTGATTCTAGGCAGTTAGAGTGGTGGTGTTTTCCTGACTTCTGGAGTACTATATCTCAACTAAGGTTGTGTACTGATACTTGTATTCCATTAGCAGCCTGCGATTCTTCACTGAGTGAGTTCTGCAATGGGTAGTTAGTAACTTGTGAATGTCCAGCTCAGGCAGTTTCTCTAGCTCCTGTAATGGTTTGGTAAACATTAATTTACTCTGTTTAAAATCATTCTAGGTTTGTATTAGCTGTACTGAATTCTGATTGACATTCCCCAAATTTCATCTCTCTTAAGTAATATGATGAAGACAGATACCGTAAGAGTACATGAGCTTTCCAGCAACTACTTTCCCTCTAAGTCTACTAGGTTTATTTTTATTTATTTTGCATCTATGTGCCTTTAAGTTTCATTCATATACTGCAGATGGATTAAAACTTAAATTGCAACTTTAACTCAAAAGCAGCTGTTACTAAAAAGTAAAATAAAACATCTGGAAAATATTCTCCTGGAAAAGAAAGGGATAGCTTGTTAGTACAGGTAAGCTCAAGGGGTAAAGAAATGAAAGTTTGAAATGTAGGGCAGAAAATTTCAGAATAACTTTCAATCCATTAGTTCACTGAAAGTTCTCAAGGGCTAAGGCCCCGCCCTCCCTGTGAAATTGGAAACTATCTACAGTCCATGTGGTCTCAAATAGTCAGACATGACTGATCATACACACTCACATTCTAGCAGAAAGGGGAAAAGAAAATCCATGAATGGGGATTATGACCTTATAGACCTATGACCTTATAGAACTCGAAAAGAACTTCAGGAAATAACAAAAAGCAAGGTAAGAGGACCCCGATTAAAGACTATATTTGAAGTGCACATAGACTGGACATATACATAAAAATCTACATAAGTTTTGTTACCTTACCTCTATTGGGTTTTTTTAATGTTTTATTCCCAACAGAATTTGACCAAAACTGACATAATATCAATTTCCTGGGTCCATTAGTAACTAGGAGTAGATCAAATTCCAGATCTCAGGAGAAGACCAAATTCACTAAAAGAATCCATTAAAACCAAAACAGATATCAAAATTTGTGATAAACACTCATGAAAATAAGTTAATAGTTAGTCTGATGTTTAGAGAATGAATAAATGCTCATAAATTGATCAGAGATAATGAATGACCTTATTGGAAGCTGAAGCACATTGGTGTATGTTCAGAAACATAAGGGCCGAGAAGCCCTGAATTCTTCTTGAGAACTGTCCAGATTGAACTTTCAAGGCTGTCGCTGAAGTAATGTGTGTGTGTGTGTGTGCTCAGTTGGGTCTGACTTTGCGACCCTGTGGACTGTAGCCTGATAGGCTCCTCTGTCCATGGGATTCTCCAGGCAAGAATACTGGAGTGGGTTGTCATTTCTTCCTCCAGGGCACCTTCCCAGCCCAGGGACTGAGCCCGAGTCTCCTGTGTTTCCTGCACTGGCAGGTGGATTCTTTACCACTGAGCCACCTGGGAAGCCACTGAAGTAATAGGGATACTTAAAGGAATTTTGTATTATTTTGTTATAGTTTTGGTTTTGTTTATATATATATTTATCCAGTTTAAGTTTCTTTTTAGTACTTGAAAGCAATATGCTAAATACGTAGGACCTTTTGTTTTACTTTACCTTTATTCAATTAACACTAAAACACACAGGCAAATGTGGTATGTGGAAGAAAAACGTAAACATGCACAGAGATGGCTAAATTTACATCTGCTCCAAAGCAGTATATATTTAATGTGTACAACTTGATGAGTGTGGAGATAAATATACATCCATGGAAACATTACCACCATTAAGTCCATAAACACATCCATTGCCTCCTAAGGCTCCTCCTGCTCTTATTATTATTATTAGTGCAACAACATTTAACATAAGATCTATCCTCTTATCAAATGTTAAGTATATGATACTTGAATCACAATATGCTTGTCAGAGACCTCCTCACACCAATCTCTTTTCAATAATACTTTCAATTAAAGAGCATAAATGAGAACATGTTGCATAAATTTCTCTTTGTGGAATAATAGCTCATATGAGGCTCTGAACACTGTATTCCATGGTTGTACTGATTCGTTACTTTTGCTTAAAAATTCTTATAAGTATCATTTGACTTGGGTAGACACTCTGTTTGAATTAAGGAAGATTACATTGAAGATGTAAGCCTATATATAAAAGCACAGAGTTTAATTAATCTCATGGATTAGGAATGAGGATGAGGTTATTAAACAAATGTGAATGTGTTACTGAATGTCTCTGAATTTGACTCAATCAGTGAACTTGTTTTCTAAGATGTTTCACTGTAATTGGTGATAGAGAATTGGAAGAAGATGTTAAAGTAGAGATATAAATCCAACAAATTGTAGAGAAACAATCTAAAGACTCAGAAACCAACAGCCAATAGTGCAGTTTGGAATGAAAGAAAAAAAAGTACCTGTTGAAAATTAAATTAGAAGGAGTGATATTTTGCCAGGACAGGGAAAAGAACATATCCACATTGCTCAAAGCTACATATTAGTATGCAATGAAGCTGAGGGTGAAGTCTCATCTCAGTGTTTTGGGATTTATGCACAGATAAGGTGTAGATAGTTGGAATGTTGTTAGAAATTAAAGCAACGTGAAAAGATTCACATATAAAGCAGATGTCCAATATGAACTATTAATAACTTATGAAGGAGACAAGAGAAAATGAAAAGTATAGGGAAGTTACAAACAAGATGAATATGATATATTATTGTACCTGAATATTTTTTGCATGTTACTACACAAATTTGATATCTACCTTTCTATGAGGAGCATTTATAAAAAGGTTTTGTAAATGTCTGAACAATCCATTCACATCTAAATTATGATAAAATAATATTTAAATTTGAAATATTTTGTGACAGCTTTACAAAAAAGAAACATTTTGTAAAAGTACTACATTCATATTATCCAACATTTTCTTATTAATGTGTTAAGCCTTATATTTCAGCAGAAATCATCAGGACCTATTTTGGGGATAACTAATAACTAACTTTTGACAATTGTACCAGTTATTTTCTGAATATGTCTTAGAGATGCAGATATTTTGGTTTCCCTTATAATTTATATGCTGATGTTGTCTACCTTCCAGCAAGCTTAGGTAATGTGTAACATATGACCTAAATCTTATGACACATATAAGAATACACGAGAGTTGACTCTGGAAACAACTAGAGTCTTTTGGGTCCTTTGGCCATGGATAACTCTTGTTTTATTATAAACTTCAATGAAAGGTGCCATGCAGGGAGTAATTCAAGTTTTAGGCTAAAAGTTTCTGGGAATTCTAAACATGATTAAATTAATATTTTATTTAAAAAAAAATTACTGGTATTTTATCTATTTGTTTTGAATTTTCCAAATGGAGTTAAACATTTCCCAGGAATCTTACACTTATACATTAAGAATAAAAGAAGATAGTGGATTTTTTCCCACACATCCTTGTTTATTGGATTGGTATCTTACCATGAACAGTATGAAAAGGCAAAAAGGTATGACACTGAAAGATGAACTCCCCAGGTTGGTAGGTGCCCAATATGCTACTGGGGAAGAGTGCAGAAATAACCACAGAAAGAGTGAAGAGACATATGCAAAGCAAAAACAAAACCCAGTTTGTGGATGCAACTAGTGATGGAAGTAAAGTCTGATGCTGTAAAGAACAATACTGCATAGGAACCTGGAATATTAGGTCCATGAATCAAGGCAAATTGGAAGTGATCAAACAGGAGACAACAAGAATGAACATCAACATTTTGGGAAACAGTGAACTAAAATGGACTGGAATGGGTGAATTTAACTCAGATGACCATTATATCTACTACTGTGAGCAAGAATGACTTAGAAGAAATGGAGTAGCCATCACAGTCAACAAGAGTCCAAAATGCAGTACTTGGATGCAATCTCAAAAATGACAGAATGAACTCTGTTCATTTCCAAGGCAAACCATTCAATATCACAAATCCAAGTCTGTGTCCCAACCATTAATACTGAAGAAGATGAAGTTGAATGGTTCAATGAAGACCTACAAATTCTTCCAGAACTAATAACCAAAAAAGATGTCCTCTTTGTTATAGGGGACTGGAATGCAAAAGGAGAAAGTCAAGAAATACCTGGAGTAACAGGCAAAACAAAGCGGTTCAAAAGCTAACAGTATTCTCAATAAAGCACACTGGTCATAGCAAACACCCTCTTCCAACAGCACAAGAGAAGTTTCTACACATGGACATCACCAGATGGTCAATACTTAAATCAGATTGATTGTATTCTTTGCAACCAAAGATGGAGAAGCTCTATACAGTAAGCAAAAATAAGACTGGGCGCTGACTATGGCTCAGATCCTGAACGCCTTATTGCCAAATTCAGACCTAAATTGAAGAAAGTATGACAATCACTAGACCATTTAGGTCTGACCTAAATCAAATCCCTTACGATTATACAGTGGAAGTGACAAATAGATTCAACGGATTAAATCTGATAGAGTGCCTGAAGAACTATGGATGGAGATTCATGACATTGTATGGGAGGCAAGGATCAAGACCATCGCCCCAAAAAAGAAATGCAAAAGGCAAAATGGTTGTCTGAGGAGGCCTTACACATAGCTGAGAAAAGAAGAGAAGCTAAAGGCAAAGGAGAAAGGGTAAGATATACCCATTTGAATGCAGAGTTCCAAAGAATAGCATCAAATCTTCAGTGCTCAGCTTTCCTTATAGTCTAACTTTCACATCCATACATGAATACTGGAAAAACCACAGCTTTGACTAGATGGACCTTCGTTGGTAAAGTAATGTTTCTTCTTTTCAATATGCTGTCTAGATTGGTCAAAATTTTTCTTCCAAGGAGCAGAAGTCTTTTAATTTCATGGTTGCAGTCACCATCTGCACTGATTTTGAAGCCCAGAAATTAAAGTCTCTCACTGTTTCCATTGTTTCCCAATCTCATTGCCATGAAGTGATAGGACCAGATGCCATGATCTTAGTTTTTTGAATGTTGAGCTTTAAGCCAACTTTTTCACTCTCCTCTTTCACTTTTATCAAAAGGCTCTTTAGTTCATCTTCACTTTCTGCCATAAGGGTGGTGTCATCTGCATACCTGAGGTTATTGATATTTCTCCCAGCAATCTTGATTCCAGCTTGTGCTTCATCCAGCCTGGCATTTCTCATGATGTGCTCTGAATATAAGCTAAACAAGCAGGGGACAATATACAGCCTTGACATATTCTTTTCCGATTTGAAACCAGTCTGTTGTTCCACGTCCAGATCTAACTGTTGTTTCCTGACCTGCATACTGATGTCACAAAAAGCAGGTGAGGTGGTCTGGTATTCCCATCTCTTTCAGAATTTCCAACAGTTTGTTGTGATTCACACAGTCAAAGACTTTACCATAGTCTATAAAGCAGAAGCAGATGTTTGTCTGGAACTCTCTTGCTTTTTTTATGATCCAACAGATGTTGGCAATTTGATCTCTGGTTCCTCTGCCTTTTCTAAATCTAGCTTGAACATCTGGAAATTCACTGTTCACGTACTGCTGAAGCCTGACTTGAAGAATTTTGAGCATTATTGTACTAGCGTGTCAGATGATTACAATTGTGTGGTAGTTTGAGCATTCTTTGGCATTGCCTTTTTTTGGGATTGGAATGAAAACTGACCTTTTCTAGTTCTGTGGCCACTGATGAGTTTTCCAGATTTGCTGGCATATTGAATGAAGTACTTTCACAGCATCATCTTTTAGGATTTGAAAGAGCTTAACTGGAATTCCATCACCTCCACTAGCTTTGTTCATAGTGATGATTCTAAAGCTCACTTCACTTTGCATTCAAGGATGTCTGGCTCTAGGTTGATGATCACACCATCATGATTATCAGGGTCATGTAGATCTTTTGCTTTTGAACTGTGGTGTTGGAGAAAACTCTTGAGAGTCCCTTGAACTGCAAGGAGATCCAACCAGTCCATCCTAAAGGAAATCAGTCCTGAATATTCATTGGAAGGACTGATGCTGAAGCTGAAACTCCAATACTTTGGCCATCTAATGAGAAGAATGGATTCATTGGAAAAGACCCTGATGCTGGAAAAGATTGGAGGCAGGAGAAGGGTACGACAAAGGAGGTGATAGTTACATGCCATCACTGACTTAATGGACACAAATTTGAGTAAATTCTGGGAGTTGGCAATGGACAGGGAGACCTGGTGTGCTGCAATCCATGGGGTCACAAAAAGTCAGACACTACTGAGTGACTGGACTGAACTGAACTGAACTGAAAGAACAGCAAGGGAGTAATCAGTGATCAGTGCAAAGAAATAAAGGAAAACAATAGAATGGCAGAGACTAGAGATCTCTAAATTAGAGATACCAAGGGAACATTTCATTCAACAATGAGCACAATAAAGGACAGAACTCGTATGGACCTAACAGAAGCAGAAGATATTAAGAAGAGGCGGCAATAGTACACAGAAGAACTATACGAAAAAGGTCTTCATGACCCAGGTAATCACGATGGTATGATCACTCACCTAGAGCCAGACACCCTGGAATGTGAAATCACGTGGGCCTTAGGAAGCAACACTAGGAACAAAGCTAGTGGAAGTTATGGAATTCCAGTTGAGCCCTTTCAAATCCTAACAGATGATGCTGTGAATATGGTGCTGTCAATATGCCAGCAAACCTGGAAAACTCAGCAATGTCCGTAGGATTGGAAAAGGTCAGTTTCGACTCCAATCCCAAAGAAAGGCAATGCCAAAGAATGCTCAAACTACCACACTATTGAACTCATCTCACACACTATCAAAGTAATGCTCAAAATTCTCCAAACCAGGCTTCAACATTACATGAACCATGGATTTCCAGCTGTTCAAACTGGATTTAGAAAAGGCAGAGGAACCAGAGATCAAATTACCAAAATCTGCTGGATCATAGAAAAAGCAAAGTTCCAGAAAAAACATTACTTTTGCTTTACTGACTCCCCCAAAGCCTATGAAAGTGTGGATCACAACAAACTGTGGAAAATTCAGAAAAAGTTTGGAATACCAGACCATCTGACCTGTTTCTGAAATCCGTATGCAGGTCACGAAGCAGCAGTTAGAACTGGACATGGAAAAACAGATGGTTCCTAACCGGCAAAGGAGTATGTCAAGGTTGTATTATTGTCACCCTACTTATTTAACTTATATGCAGAGTTCATCATGCAAAATGCTGGGCTGGATGAAGCACAAGCTGGAATCAAGATTGCCAGGAGAAACATCAATAACTCAGATATGCAGATGACACCACCTTTATGGCAGAAAGTGAAGAACTAAAAGAGCCTTTTGATAAAAGTGAAAGAGGAGAGTGAAAAAGTTGGCTTAAAACTCAACATTCAGAAAGCTAAGATCATAGTATCTGGTCCCATCACTTCATGGCAAAGAGATTGGGAAACAATGGAAACAATGAGAGACTTTATTTTGGGGGGCTTCAAAATCACTGCAGATGGTGACTGCAGCCATGAAATTAAAAGATGCTTGCTCCTTGAAGAAGAGCTATGACCAACCTAGACCACATATTTTAAAGCAGAGACATTATTTTGCCAACAAAGGTCTGTCTAGTCAAAGCTGTGGTTTTTCCAGTATTCATTTATGGATGTGAGAGTTGGACAATAAAGAAAACTGAGTGCTGAAGAACTGATGCTTTTGAACTTTGGTGTTGGGGAAGACTCTTGAGAGTCCCTTGGAGTACAAGGAGAACCAACCTGTCAATCCAAAAGGAATTCAGTCCTGAATATTCATCCAAAGACTGAAGCTGAAGTTGAAACTCCAATACCTTGGCCATCTGATGCAAAGAAGTGACTCACTGGAAAAGACCCTGGTGCTGGGTATGATTGAAGGTGGGAGGAGAAGCGGTCGACAGAGGATGAGATGGTTGGATGGCATCACCGACTTGATGGAATTGAGTTTGAGTATGCTGCAGGAATTGGTGATGGACAGAGAAGCCTGGTGTGCTGCATTCCATGGCGTCGCAAAGAGTCAGACATACTGAGTGACTGATCTGTACTGAGCTTACCTTATAATTAGATAAGAAAGAAAAAGAAAAATACCCTCAGTCCTTAAAATATGATAAATATGAATTGATCTGGACTTATGATTAATTGAACTACCATTTAATCCAAGTATTTTTTTAATGCATCTCTGACAATTAAAAGGAAGCAAAATGCTATTAACTTATACCTGGTTAGCTAAGTTTTATATATATTCAGATATATTGTAGGCTATATCATATTCTATAAATAATATTATGTAGTAAATATGTGAGTTAATGGAAAAAAGCTCATTCTTTGTTATCAGCTAATTTAAATGGTGTCTGTCTGTCTGTGTGTCCATTTATTATGCATTAATTGAATGTTTCTTCCATGCTAAGCATAATCTCCTCTGTTGAGGGGCTTGCAGTTTAGTAAAGGCAGAAAGTAAATAAATGGTCAGTTTTATGGGAATGAGATGAAAGCAGTGAGGAGGGAAGTTATAAGAAAAAATAAAAAGGTTATGGGCAGGAAATTTGGAACAGCAGCTCTGTTAAACGCTCAAGAATAAGTAGTCGGGTGAAGGCTGCTGAGGATTTGAGAAGCAATAGTCTTTCAGATAACTTTTATAAAGAACATTTTTAGTGAAGACAAACTAATAGCAGCTTTGTCTAAAATTAGAAAGCACACTGATTATACAAGTCAATTATTAATTATCTACAAATTTTAGCTTAACCTTCATTGATGGCTTCCAGACATTTTCTCTTTTGATTTCCATCATTAACATGCCAGAGTATTATGTTCCTTGTTTTGCTCAGCAAAGCATTTCCAAAGTCTGCATTGTGTTTTGTTGCTTTGGCATCAGTGCAACAGCAAGGACTGAATTATTCTGAAAGTGACATTCTTTCTTTTCCTTTCTTTCATCCTTTGGGGTCAAATAAAAACTAAGTCTAAGCTTTGTTATTGTTACAGTTTTATTAATGTCATTTTTCATATCTATTACTCATTTTATTTGAGTTACATTTGTCATTGCAGTTGGGTATTTTACAAGTTATATTCTGTTGCAAGCACTTAATTTTTGAAAATTTTTTGTTTTACACACTTTATGATTTACCATTCAAACCAGTATATTTTGAGGAGGAAGAAAGGGCAGTATTAGTAATTCAGCTGTGGTGACAAAAGGTATCTTAGACTGTCTGGGCCAAACACCTCATAATACTTCCCAACTCTAAACAATACTCTTTCTGAAATATGTAACTTTTACATTATATTGAATTTAAATAATCTTTGAAGGAAGGTGTGAATATGTTTTTACATAATTGAATGATTTCATATTCCTTTTAATCAAAGTAGATTTTATTTTTAACTTTATAAAAGGTACCCTTAAATCAGAAAAAGTTGTATAGTGAAATATTATCACTATGGTCTATTAATATGAAGGTGGTAAAATTAAATCTTCTGGGGTTAATTTGGGCTTCAGAGAATATATTTTGTACATAAACTTGTATTCAAATTTCAAATTCACAACTTCTTAGAAGTGTGCTCTGGAGAAAACACTTAAACTTTATGATGCTAAATTCTTCACTTGTAAAAGAAAGATATCAAAGCCTGTCCTGTTAAATTTCTGTGATGATTACATAAAATATAAAACAATATGCATGGTGCCTTACTCATTACAGAGGTATGGTACATATACTTTATTCCCCTCCTATCATAAATACTAATTTGACAGTGATTTTTAAGTCCAATATACTGATAAATCACATGAGACAATTTTTCTGTATGTTTTTACATTATTTTCAAATAGATTTTTTTATAGATTTATACAAAATAACATTATCTATTTTTGAAAGAAAGTTGTTACTCACTTCTTCTGGCTTTTACTCTTATTCTTGATCTCCAAAGTCAAATGCTTTCTTATTCTTAATTTGTTTGGACAACTTTTGCAAATGTATTTCACTCTTTGCATTGCCAGACAGACTTCTCCCATAAGTAAATATTATTATCTTGAGAGTATGTAGATTTTCTTGTAGAAATAGAATAATGGGATTCCCCTTTTAACTGAATAAAATATGAGATTAACAATTAGAGTTTGCTTTTAATAGGGAATCAGATTTCTTGTCAGGAAACTTATAAGGAAAGAAAAAAATCACATAAATCCCAAAACCAGTGTAAATGTGTTATTCTGCAGTGACACTGGTACTTGTTTTCCGAAAAATAGTTTATAAAAAAGTAATTTGGATTAACAGCTAATCAGGTTTTGGAGATGGTCATAAATAATTTAGCTATAACAATATTCAGTTTGTTATCAAAAATGAGAAAAAATATTGTAATTCTTCCATTAAATGTAAAGAGATAATGACTTATCTATTATCAAATTCTTTTAATGCATTCTTATGCATGCCTTTATGAAATGCACTTTTTATTTCCAAAAAAATTAAAGTTTCATGTAGCATGTCTTTGGATAAATGTGCAAGGTTATAAGACTTGACTACTGTAGGAAAGAATGATAATTTATGTATTGTACTTATTTAGATGTAAGTTATATTAAAAGGAAATGATTTACCATTATCAATATGATAATTATGGTTATCTAAGCAAACCTGCTGTTCTTCAGCATAAAAATGAAAGCCCATATAGTTAAATTCTGGAGTTGAGTATATATTGTTTTTCTTTATAGTTTTTTTAAATTAATTTATTTTAATTGGAGGTTAATTACTTTACAATATTGTGGTGGTTTTCACCATACATCGACCTGAATCAGCCATGGGTGTACAGGTGTCCACCCAGCCTGAACCCTGTCCCACCCCTCTCCCCACCAAGAGCAGGTTTCTGAAACTTTCTAATCCTAAAATGAACTCTTTTCAATCACTTTATTGTTTGAAACCTAGAACTATTTTATAATCTTGCATAACAGTCATCTAATCACTGTTTCTTCTTCCCTCCTCTACAAGTTCTCCTAATGTTTTATTTGGTGATGCATATTTAGATCATTCACTAAGAAAGTCAGTGTTGTGCTATTTTCTCTAACATAACTTTGTTTCATACTCTTGAGCCCAACAATATAACTGATATTTCGTTTCCTTTCCCATAGGAACATTTGTTTGTAGAGCCAGAGAAAGAATTTCCTAGAAATATGATGCCAGTTCTCCAATTAAGTCTTATTTTTGCTAGGGGAAAGTTGATGTGATTTAACATGTATGATGGACTAGGATGTGGAGATGGTAGCAGATTTATGATTCTGTTTAGATGTGAGGAGGAGAATTAATCTGAAAGGAAAAAGTTTAGAGAACTTCCTATATGACTGCAGAGTGAATAAGATTTTGCAGATCATGTAAGGGAAAAGTCCATATAAAAGGGAATAAGCAAAGCTTTATGAAAGTTTGGGAGAAAGATTCTGTTCTAGATTTGGGCAAGCTCAAGAAAGGGTTCATTCAAGTAATTTTTAAAGCTAGATAGGAGTCAGTGGGTAAAGATTAAGAGGCAGAATATTAGACACTTCTCCAAGGAAGACATATAGATGGCCAAGAGGCACCTGAAAAGATGTTCAACATTGCTAAATATTAGGAAAATGCAAATCAAAACTATCACCCGACACCAGTCAGAACAGCCATCATCAAAAAGCCTACAAAAAAATGCTGGAGAGGGTGTGGAAAGAAGAGAACCCTCCTCCAGTGTTGGTGGGAATGTTAATTGGTAAAACCACTAGGGGGAACAGTATGAAAGTTCCTTACAAAACTAAAAATAGAGCTGCCATATGATCCTGCAGTCCCACTCCTGCCTATTGAGAAAAACATGGTCCAAAAGGATACATACACCTCAATGTAACATTGTAGCATTGTTTACAATAACCAAGACATGGAAGCAACCTAAATGTCCATCATCAAAGGAATGGATAAAGAAGATATGGTATGTATGTGCAATGGAATATTACTCAACCATTAAAAAGTATGAAATAATGCCATTTGTAGCAACATGGATGGACCTAGAGATTCCAATATTGAATGAAATGAGTCAGCCAGAGAAAGAAAAATATTGCATGATAACTGCTTATGTGTGGAATCTAAAAAGAAATGATAGAAATAAATTTGTTTATAAAACAGAAACAAACTCACAGACTTAGAGAATGAACTTATGGTTACCAAGGATGGAAGGATGGAGAGAAGGGATAGGGGGTATGGGATTAACATATACACACTGCTACATTTAAAATGGATAAAAACCAACAAAGACCTACTGTATAGCACAGAGAACTCTGCTCAACATTATGTGGCAGACTGGATGGGAGGGGACTTTGGGGAAAAATGGATATATGTGTGTATATATACACACACACATATATGGCTGGGTCACTTTGATAACACCTGAAACTTACAACATTGTGAATCAGCTATACTGCAATATAAAGTAAAAGTTCCTTCTTTCTTTTTTCTTTTTTTTAAGAGTCAGAATATTCTAGATATCAGGAATAGGGTGAGCAAAGGAGGAAAGGTACAGAGTGTGGGGCCTGGCTGGGAAATAGCACAAAGCTTGGTGGGGCCTCAGTGTCAGGGACCAGCAGGATAACAAAGGAATGAGAATCATCTTAAATGCTTAATTTATTTTTGAGCTTATGTGTAACTGAAGTTTGATAGGACAATGAAGCATGTTCCTTGCTATTCTATTCACAAACAACCTTAGCAATGCCTTATGAGCACAGACTCCAATGAACTCATAGTGTGAGGGAGTTCAAGCAAGTCTCAGAGCAAGTTTAAGGTAAACAATTTATGTCCATGACTGAGTAAATGGGGCATTGGCAGCCCCTAGAGAACACACTTTTCATCTGAACTAGAAATGTGTTTGAACACAGAAAGGAGTCCATGGTGTTCTATGAAACAACTGAGCAATCTTATATTATTTTTTAGCTGTGTAACTTCCCTCTATTAACTAACTTCGTAAGTTGAAAATGAAGTGAGCTAAAAAGATAGGTCTGCTCATAATTTCTTTTTCTTTCAGTCATTCCTTTTTCTTAAGTACCAGCATGTAGAGTATAGGTAGAATATGCATGGATCAAGAAGTAAAATGTAAATATCTCAGTTTATTTTGCACAGTGTTTCTACTCTTCTGCTAGGAACAAAAGAAATATGCATGTGTTGAAAGTGTTAATCACTCAGCCATGTCTGACTCTTTGTGACCCCATGGACTGTAGCCCACCAGGCTCCTCAGTTCATGGAATTCTCCAGACAAGGATACTGGAGTGGGTAGCCATTCCCTTCTCCAGAGGATCTTCCCAACCCAGGGATCAAAACCAGGTCTCCCACGTTGCAAGCAGATTCTTCACCATCTAAGCCACCAGGGAAGCCCCAAATATGTATGCACTACATACAAAACACAAATTGTGTAATTTCAGTGATTCCATATATGACTTAAATGCTCTTATATTTGCTTTAAAACTGGCATTTCACTGTGTAAAGATGAAAAAAGTTATTATGAAAATTTAAAAATTTTCTTTTCTTAAATCATTAAATAGGAAAAAGCCACCATAACAAATCAAGAGAGAGATGATGGAAAAAAGAAAAAAAAAAAACAACTTTATATTTTAGCACTTTAAAACGCATTTTACTGGATCCAGCATATTATGTAACCAGCCTGTCTGCACAATAAACATGTACTAATAACCACTGTAGACTAAACATCAATCCCATTTTTATAAATTTAGGAATATGTTAATTCCTTAGAACCAACACAAGGCAATGGGGAAGAAAGGGATTAACACTATTAACACTACTTCCTGAAATTGACCTTCATTTCAACTAGATGTGATGGATCTCAAAGCAGGTTTCATTTAATGTTGTAGAGAAATATTTGTTATAAGCATCTGAAGTTTTATGTACTTTTTCCAGTATCCTTTAACCCCCTTGAATGCTAAAATGATAATACTCTCATCTTAACCTGTGTATCAAACCATGTCAGTGGTCCAAGCATATACTCTTGGAGCTCTTTCCAAGTATGTTTCCACAACTCCCAGGAATATATCTCTCTTCCATAGGTAGAACTTCAACAATGACTGATAGGTTGGGGCGGGTGTGCGGGGGGAAGCAACTATTAACAGTCTAACTTCTTTACAAATGACTGAGATAATTCCAGATATTACCCACATTACCTTCAAAGATTCCCTGTGCAATTGAGGTGAAACTATTCTCTTTGTGATGTTTGACCACACATATTTCCTTGGTTGTTTCCTTGTTCCTGACTTACTTTCCCATTTTTCTACTGATTTTTTCTGAGAAATATCCTACTAAGTTCCTTTTACACAAATCCTTGTCCCAGAGTCCATTTTAGAGGCAGCTCAACCCAAGACTCTAAGAGAAATTAAAATATTTGATAAAAGTAATAGGAAACTGATAAATATTTATTGGGTTCAATTGAAAATGCCATGTGTGTGGATGGTAAAAATTCTCTATATAATTAAAATAGTCTATCACTAGGTTTCCTTATGAACATCATGAATAACATGAAATATAATCATTTAAAGTGGTTCATTTTATATCAGCATTCATTGTGAATACAGTGGCTAAATTAATGAATTAGTTAAATCTCATTTTCAGTTATCCCATATTTCATGCACATAGCCTTACTTTTTATGTTATGAGTGAGTATGAATTAGTTTTTTGTGTAATTCTTAAGAAAATGTAGGCCATTATGGATTCAAAGTCTTCATATATTTAGTCATAGTTAGCCATAAATAGAACAATTTAACATTCATCTTCCATCTTTAGTAGTTTCTCTCTTTTACAATGCTCACTCAATATAATATGAATTTGTAGTATCTTTGAAGAGATGAAATGAGTATTGAGATTAGCAAGCTATATGGACATTTTATGGCAGAAAATAAGTTTAGTCACAAAGAAGGAAATAAAATGAGAAAAATCAATTGAAATTATTGATATTTTAAAAGTCAATAGTAGAATTACTTGACTCTGGAGATTTACTCAATAATTTTAAATGGCTTTATTTTGAGAAATGCTAGCAGTGCAACTGAATATCAGTCAAGTTAATCAAACTATATCTCAGAAATCCAGATTATGAACATCTAAGTGATCTATATTGAATTTTAAGTATATTTTTTTTGTCATCATGTATCATTTTAGAGGACTGAGAATGAGTGACTTTGACACCTTACTTATGATATTTTTTATTTCCCTCCTATAAAATAACAGTCACCACTGAGTATTTTTATGAGTGTATATACATATTTGTAAGAGGAGGGAAAGAGAAGAATTGAGAGCCCATATGGTATATATATGTTAAAGTCACCAAGAAGCTCTACTTTTGTATATGAGTGTCTCCATATTTTTCTAACTCAAAAAAAAAAAAAAAAAGAAACATGCAATGTGGTCACAAAAACACTCTTCATAAAGTATTTTTAGGATAGAAATATATTCAGGATGAAATATATCATACTGCCAATATATCTATTCTGATACATATTTCTTTTAGCAATATGATTTCACAGGTCATTCTTTTTTCCTACTTTAATCTTAGAGTTTAGCCCAAGGTTTATAAAATTCATTTAATTTACAAATTAAAGGCCATCTGAGGTCTTAAGTGTTTTGTTTGGCTTTTGAAAATGTCATCCCAGTGATATGTGGGATGATAATAGGTAACATTTTCATTCATTAATGACTAATAACTTTTTAGAACTGCTCTAATGAATAATGAATAATTCTGAATAATGAGCAGTAAAAGAATGAGTTTCAAAAATGGTATGGTTGATGAGGGGCCATACAATTTTTCCTACATACCCAGAGTTTTACTTAGATCTCCTGCATTGAATTAAGTTTTAATCCTTTGAATCTGCCTGCAATGCAGGAGATCTCCAGGAGATCTCGGCTCAACCCCTGGGTTGGAAGATCCCCTGGAGAAGGAAATGGGCACCTACTCTGGTATTCTTGTCTGGGAAATCCCATGGACAGAGGAACCTGGTGGGCTATAGTCCATGGGGTCGCAAGAGTTGGACGACATTAGTGACTAAACCACCATAAGTCTGGTGTTTAGGAGTGGTTACTTAAGTACAATAAATCCTTCAAAAGATAAAATACAAAGTACACATTAAGTCATGTAATGCACTACTCATGTAGGACTAAAGGCAAAAATATTATCAACAGATTAATAGGATTAAAAGGGAGGCTGTTGGTACCACAGGTGAACTTGGGTCAACTTGCCATTTGGTCTGTGAGCAGCCCTTCCTTTTTCAAGGCTCTCATGTGTGTTTCTTTGTAGGTGTATGTGTAGGGTGAGAAAACTATTCAACTCTAACATAAAATATATATTTTGTAAATTTAAATTTTGTTGATGGTAGTTCACTTGATAATTTAAATTAAAAGTCATGTTAAATAATAATCTTAGTTATGTAACAAATAATATCTTTTCCCTATAGATCTTAATGTTTTTACCAATCTGTGAAGCATATCTTATAGTTCTCAGTTAATCAATATGGTCAGTAAACAAGTAAAACCATATGAAAAGATGACCTTTAAGTGCTTTCAACAGTTTTAATTTAGTGACATTACAATTTACTTAACCTTTTAGAAAGTATTCATTTTTGACAATGACTTGACTTTACTTTCAAAGTTATATAATCAGTATGTTAGAAAATGTAGTTTATAATTATTCATAAGTTTGTCTATATAGTCCAAGTTTTATGTTATAGTTTACTTAAAATCTGGAATAAATTACAGTTTATGTACATAATACTCATTTAAATTATATTTACAGACTTAAACCATATGTCTATCATATTGCTGTTAAATATGCAAATATAAATGTGTTATTTATGTTACTTATAAATATGTATATCATTTTACATATATAATGCATAAATACACATCATAAGAAATATTATATATGTATAGAAATAAAATATATACATATATATTTACAAAATATATATGATAATGAAATACAAAATATAGAAATGTCATTCATATGTACTATTTACAAATATATGTATATATATTTCATGTTGAAAAATTCATGGATTTCCCTGGTGGTTCAGTGGTAATAATCTGCCTGCCAATGCAAGAGACACAAGTTAGATGCATGATCCAGGAAGAGTCCACAAGCTGCGGAGCAACTAAATCCATGTGCCACACTATTGAGCCTGTGCTCTAGAGCCTGGGAGCCACAACTACTGAAACTCATGCACGCTAGAGCTGTGTTCTGCAAAAAAAGAGAAGTTATTGCAATGAGAAGCCTGCACACCACAACTAGAGAGTAGCCCCTTCCTGCCAGAACCAGAGAAAAAAAGCCCATGCAGCAACAAAGACCCAGCATAGCCAAAAATAAATAAGTAAATAAATAAATAACATCTATTTCTGCTTTATTGACTATGCTAAAGCCTTTGACTGTGTGGATCACAATGAACTGTGGAAAATTCTGAAAGAGATGGGAATACCAGACCACCTGACCTGCCTCTTGAGAAACCTGTCTGCAGGTCAAGAAGCAACAGTTAGAACTGGACATGAAACAACAGACTGGTTCCAAATAGGAAAAGGAGTACGTCAAGGCTGTATATTGTCACCCTGCTTATTGAACTTATATGCAGAATACATCATGCAAAACGCTGGGCTGGAGGAAGCACAAGCTGGAATCAAGATTGCTGGAAGAAATATAAATAACCTCAGATATGCAGATGACACCACCCTTATGGCAGAAAGTGAAGAGGAACTAAAGAGCCTCTTGATGAAAGTGAAAGAGGAGAGTGAAAAAGTTGGCTTAAAACTCAACATTCAGAAAACTAAGATCATGGCATCTGGTCCCATCACTTCATGGCAAATAGATGGGGAAACAGTGGAAACAGAAGCTGACTTTATTTTTCTGGGCTCCAAAATCACTGCAGATGGTGATCGTAGCCATGAAATTAAAAGACGCTTACTCCTTGAAGGAAAGTTATGACCAACCTAGACAGCATATTAAAAAGCAGAGACTATTTTTTCAACAAAGGTCTGTCTAGTCAAGGCCATGGTTTCTCCAGTGGTCATGTATGGATGTGAGATTTGGACTATAAAGAAAGCTGAGCACAGAAGAACTGATGCTTTTGTACTGTGGTGTTGGAGAAGACTCTTGTGAGTCACTTGGACATCAAGGAAATCCAAATAGTCCATCTTAAAGGAAATCCATCCTGAATATTCATTGGAAGGACTGATGCTGAAGCTGAAACGCCAATGCTTTGGCCACTTGATGTGAAGAACTGACTCACTGGAAAAGACCTTGTTGATAGGAATGTTTGAAGGCTGAAGGCGAAGGGGAGGACAGAGGATGTGATGGTTGGATGGCATCACCAACTCGATGGATATGAGTTTGAGTAAAGTCCTGGAGTTGGTGGTGGACAGACAGGCCTTGAATTCTGCAGTCCATGGGGTCATGGAGTTGGACACGACTGTGCAAGTGAACTGAACTGGTGGTAAATTATTGGAGAATGCCATAATAAAGGATTAAAATATTTTAAAATGCAGATAGTACAACTCACTTGTTTTTCTTTATACTAGCAGGTGGACTGTTCTAGTGTAACATTTGCTCCACCATCTCTCAATGCTTACCTAGCATTTGAGATATTAAGTAAACTCAGTCAGAACTAGTCATTACCTACCTAGACTTCAGATAGTTAATTATCCACTTGTTTTGAGGTGTGTGTCAGATAAAAGCAATATTTTGTGTAAGACTTTGTTTAATGTTTAACAAGCCTCTTGTTCAAATTTTTCATAGATTTATCTTAGAGTGTAATCATCACTTTTCATTCTGAATTAACTCATTTCTCATAGGTATAGTGTTTCCATTATGATATAAGGGTCTTTTAGAATCCTGCAGAAGAATCTTGATGCCAAATATTTCCTTTTCTCACAATGTCTTGCTATTTCTTTCTCCATAGAGAGTCTCCGGACTTTAGAAATGGTACTAATAATGGATCTGACTATACAATGAAAAATGAGAAACTAATATGGATCAAATTTGTGGAAGAGCCAAAACAATCTGTTAGCATATATACAAATGCACACACACAGACACAGACATAGACACAGACACACACACACACACACACACCCCTGGCAAGTTTAGAACTGTTGTGGATAAGGACATGGCTTCCGGAGGAATCCCCATTAGAATTTACAAATAGAAAACCAGTATTGAAAGCAGGATATTAACTCCAATTTCTGTCTACTTTAAACCATGTAATGATACACATAAACAAAATTACATCTTCATTTTATGAACATAAAACAATGTATCTTAAAAGTCTGTTTTGCTAATCATACAAGTTACCCTCTTGGTAATTATTTCAGAATCATTGAAAAACTGTAGAAGTAATTTCTCTAGTGATTACTAAATGATATTAAAATGAGGTCATTTCTGCTCACACATTTTCTTTATTCAGTTATCATTTATTCAATCATAAATTTGTATGTTAAGCATTTATAGATTGAGCCTACTATGTACCAAGATGGAGAAGGAAATGGCAACCCACTCTAGTATTCTTGCCTGAAGAATTGCATGGACAGAGGAACCTGTCAGTCTACAGTCCATGGGGTCACAAAGAGTCAGACATGACTGATGGACTAACACAGACACATACATATGTGCCAAGAAGTGTGTGCTAAGTGCTGTGCTTGAATGACAGAAAATAAAGATGCAATTTTTTTTTATAATCTAATGGAGAAATACACACATACGTATATACACAGAGAAAGAGCATGCATGTTAAACAAAATATGCAACACATACATAAATACACTTAGATGTCTATATACAAATGAATTTAGATGGAATACACTTTGGAACTCAAGGAAAAACATTTGGAAGTATTATTTAAGCTGAGAATTACAGAATGAATAGATCTCAGCCACAGATTTGGGAGTTGGGAAGAGAGCTAGTCTATTTGTTATCTCATTGAAACTGTATAATTATAATTCTCACAACCTTCAATTGTTGGAAACCATTTCAGACAACTATACCGGTCTCTTTTCAAATAAATGAAGACATTATTAAAGAAAATAGTGCTCATAAATGCTGTCAGAAGAATATTAGAAACCTTAGCTTTATGTCAAGTATAAATCAATCCTTTCAACACTTATATCTCCCCAAAATCTCCAAGGCAACACAAATCCATCAAAAGTAATAGTGCCAGTGAATGCCTGGAGGGTAGCCATTTTATTTTGTAGTTTCAAAGAGGAAACTGCATGTGTGTAAGAGAAATCTGACTTACTCAGCACTGACAAAATAAGACCAATAAAAGTTGTGTATCTTCATGCTCTATTTCAGTTGACTGAATTTCTCTGGCTTCAAGCTCCTAGTAGGTTTAACCAGATGTGTCACTGCTCTCATAGCCTGCTGTTTCTGGCAGACATTTTATTGCTGCTCCAGATGTTCAATTTTGCTGCTTGTGTCCATCATGCCCAGTGTGGATCTCAAAACTCTGGATATTTTTATACTAATAATTATAAGTTATCAGTTTATTTGAATTTCAGACACTTAATTCATTGTTTTAAATAGTGTCCAAGCTTTATTCACGAATAAAAGGCAGCCTGAGGAGATGAGAGGGACAGAGCATATGAATAAATTGCAGGAAATATATATTAGTCCACAATCATAAGATGTTTGTGCTGGAGAAAATTTAGAGACACTCTAATGGAAGCCTTCTTATTTAAACATAGAGAAGTAGCTCCTGCCAGATTAGCCAAATTGCTAGATAGTTGAGACAAGATTAAATCAAGGTTGCTAAAGTGGCAGTTTGGGGGAATTTGCACCATCTCACAATATAGGGGGCCTCAGGTGTTAACAAACTATGGCCTGTGGACCAAACCAACTCATCTGCCTGTATTTGTATATACAATTTTATTAGCACACAATCATGCCTATTTATATCCATTTAAAAATATTTATTTTCATTGGAGGATAATTACAATATTGTGATGGCCTCTGCCATACATCAACATGAGTCAGTCATAGGCATACATGTGTCCCCTTCTTTCTGAAGTCCTCTCACTTCCAAAACCATCCTTCCAGGTTGTCACAGAACACCAGGTTTGGGTTCCCTGTGTCATGCATCAAACTCCCATTGACTATCTGTTTTACTTATGGTAATATCTATGTTTCAATGCTATTCTCTCAAATCATCCCTCTAAGGTTCTTTCCAATGACAGCTTGAGTAGTTGTGACAGAGGCTGTATCACCTGGAAATCCTAAAATATTTACTAATAATCCTTTACAGAAAGAAGTTTGTCGACTCCTGATATAACTCAAAACTATTATATAAATAATTGTGCTCAATTTCAGCTTTACCCAAAGGTGCTTGAAATACATTGTAGTCAGAGTAATTGCTTTGGATTTTCATTATAATCATAAAATCACAAACTGTTATGGTTGGAAAGGCTAGACAGGACATTTAGTTCAACTCCCACTCAATGAAAAAAATGTCCTTTATTCCATTTCTGCAGATGCTTATTTAGACATTGCTTAAATAATCCTACTGAAGAGAATTAGAGTACCTCTTGGAGCAACATATTATATGAATGGACACTATTAGTTGGAATAAACTTCTATGTTTTGAGTCACCTCTGATACTTGCAAACTTTACTGATTTATAGTCTAGCCTGCACAGATATTAGAGAACAAATACACAGGCTCTTAATGCCACTCTTTTCAGTGATTTAACTTTTTACACAGCAAATAATATTAATCCTACTATTCCCTGGGAAAACATATTCCATTCATTCTCACTGTCAGACTATTTAATATCCTGGTCATATTTCCGAGTTCTATCTAAAATGGTGAGTTTTGTACTTTAAATGGAGCACCCAGAATTGAAAAAAGCACAGTCGTGTACAAAGTATACCCTTCAGTATTATTGGACAAATTATATCTTAATATTTCTGTATTGTGGTGATAAAATATCTAACATAGTAGTGTTGCAAAAATAGAACGTGTTAGTATCTTCTGCACTCAGTATACTGACATAAACATAGTAGGAATTCAACCAGCACAAATTCTTTCTCTAGCATTTCCCCCTCATTTCAGGATTTAGTTTGCATGTTAAAAATAATTAGAGCATTTGCCTTGTTTCAAAGTATTTAATAAAGATTAGTACCTAAACAAATAATTAAAATGTGACAAAATAAGTTCTCTATTATAAGGTCCTAGAAAACATAGGAAATATTTTAAAATATGAAGAATTCAGATGGGTTAGTTTTAATAATCTATGATTTTTCTGAAGTTCCTAAACTAGGTAGCTTAAAAATTAATTTTGTAAAGTATTTAAGAGAAAAAAAATCAGTTTCTTATATCTTGTTCAATAAATATTGCATGGCCTCTGGGGTCTAATGAAAATTGTATATTATAATCATTTGTTTGATGACAGTGAAAGCTCATCTTAAGACGTAGAATGGCTTTTTGATGTGGCTTCCAGCAGTTTGTGAACTCATTCTTAAAATAATTAAATACCTTTTAAAGTGATAATAGCTCTTATAGTGATTATAGTTATTCCTTAAACAAGCAGAGTTATTTGTTTAGTACCTAGTATCTTCATGAAGTTAATGAATTTTTCAAATATATTAAACATATTTTAAGAGTTATATTCTACTGTGAACAAAATGGCCACAGTGGCAAATTTTTCTTATGATTTAGCAATTACCATTTGCTCAGTTCTGTTTAGTTTTCTCTTTCACATTTTTAAAACTTTGGATTATTAAAAAAATACTATGAACTACATTTGTATGTACTTACAAAGGTGGGATGCTATGAGGTTGACTGAATGCTTTTATTTGTATCAGTTCTGTTTAGGAGATGGGAGAAAGCGACCAGGAGACAAGGAGAGAGGGTTCATAGTAGGTAGAAATCTCCAATCTTATTTCAAAAACTGTTGATCATTTTCTATATTTGATGACACCTAACCAAAATTGAATCTTATTTACCCACAGATTTTCACTATGGCATGGAAACTTCCCCAAATCAAACAGTAATATTGAATGTGGGGAAAAAGAATATATAAAACCCTGTAAGTTACTGCTGTGTCATAAAGAATCATGTATTCACCCAAAAAATCAATTATATAACTTTCTGTTTTATTGCAAAAATCCTACTCTTATTTCAAGAATTCTATAGTTATATATTTTTAAGAGATTAAACTGAAAGGACTGGAGGAATTTTAGATTTTACTGATGTTATATTAAGCAGGAGTGAAGCAATGGATGTCGTCCATTGAGCTCAAAAGTGTACATTCTGATTTGTATTTATTTAAAATAGAGACATTTTGTGTTTTCTTTTACTTTAACTTTTATCTGAATGTTTGCATTTTTATTTTCCTCTAAGATGATAAAATTTGAGGCATTTATCAGGAAATACTTAATCTGTCACAGTTTTCTTTACCCCTAATACATAGCTATTTATTTATAAAAAAATTTACTGTCAGTACCTTTTAAGCTGATAATCTATAACCTCTCAGGGAACAAGTTGGCTTTAACTGAATCACTTAGTCTCTCTATCACTTCCAGCATCATGGGGTCACAAAGAGTCGGACACAACTGAGCGACTTCACTTCACTTCACTTCAGTGTTTTTCTAAGTATTGAGGTGTTACTATGTTGTGTGCATAGTTGGTGGTGGTTTAGTCGCTAAGTCGTGTCCGACTCTTGTGACCCCATGGACTATAGCCTGCCAGGCTCCTCTGTCCATGGGATTCTCCAGGCAAGTATACTGGAGTGGGTTGCCATTTCCTTCTCCACTAAATGGGGCTTAATGGCATCAACCTCACTCAGCCATGAAGGGGCTCAAGAGAAACAAAGACTCCTAAAGTTCTTGACACAGTCTTGGTACCCAGGAAGCTTTCCACACACAGTATAGATATTTACAATTGTTATGTCTTCATCTTGGATTGATCCTTTGACCATTATATAGTGTTCTTCCTTATCTCTTGTAATATTCTTTATTTTAAGGTCTATTTTGTCTGATATGAGGATTGCTACTCCCACTTTCTTTTGCTTTTCATTTGCATGGAGTATTTTTTCATCCTCTCACTTTCAGTCTATATGTGCCTTTAGGTCTCTTGTGGGTTTCTTGTAGACAGCATATATATGGGTCTTGTTTTTGTATCCAGACTCAACAAAAAAAAAAAAAAAAAAAAAAGGAGAGAGAAGAATTAAATCAACAAAATTATAAATTAAAAAGGAGAGTTTAAAACAGACAATGCAGATATACAAAGGATTATAAGAGACTATTATGAACAACTATATGGCATTAAAATGGATAACCTGGAAGAAATGCATAGATTCTTAGAAATGTTCAATCTTCCAAGACTGAATCAGGAAGAAATAGAAATTCTGAACAACCCAATTACAAGCACTGAAATAAAAACTGTGATTAAAAAATCTCCCAAAAAACAAAAGCCCAGGACCAGATGGCTTCACAGGTGAATTCTATCAAACATTTAGAGAGGAGCTGATGCTGATCCTTCAAAACCTCTTTCAAAAAATTGAAGAGGAAAGAGCACTTCCAAACTCATTCTACAAGGCCACCTGATACCAAAACCAGACAGACAATGCTAAAAATGAAAACTACAGGTCAATATCACTGATGAACATACATGCAAAAATTCTCAACAAAATTCTAGCAAACAGTTTAACAACATATTAAAAAGCTAATACACCATGATCAAGTTGAGTTTATTCCTGCAACACAAGGATTCTTCAATATACACAAGTCAATCAATGTGATACACAATATTAACAAATTGAAAGATAAAAACCATATGATAATCTGAATAGATGCTGAAAAAGCCTTTGACAGAATTCAACATCAATTTATCATTAAAACTCTTCACAAAAATGGGCATAGAAAGAACCTACTTCAACATAGTTAAGGCCATATATGATAAGCCCACAGCAAACATTATTCTCAATGGTGAAAAACTGAAAGAATCCCCCATAAGATCAGGAACAAGACAAGGGTGTCCACTCTCACCACTATTATTCAACATCGTTTTGAAAGTTCTAGCTACAATAATTGGAGAAGAAAAAGAAATAAAAGAAATCCAGATCAGAAAAGAAGAAGTAAAGCTCTCATTGTTTGCACTTGACATGATAAAACCCTAAAGATACTATCAGAAAATTACTAGGGCTAGTCAATAAATTTAGCAAAGTTGCACAATATAAAATCAATACACAGAAAACACTTGCATTCTTATATACTAACAATGAAAAATAAGAAAGAGAAATTAAGGAATCAACCCCATTTACCATTGCAACAAAAAGAATAAAATATCTAGGAATAAACCTACCAGAAGATACAAAAGAACCATATACAGAAAATTATAAGACACTGATGAAAGAAATCAAAGATGACAGAAAGATGAAGAGACATTTTCCATGTTCCTGGGGAGGAAGAATCAATATTGTGAAAAGGAATATACTATCAAATGCAATCTACAGATTCAGTGTGATCCCTATCAAATTAGCAATGGCATTTTTTCATGGAACTAGAAAAAAAATTCACAATTCATACAGAAACGCAAAAGACCCCAAATAGCCAAAGCAATCTTGGGAAAGAAAATGGCTCTAGAGGGATCAACCTTCCTGACTTCAGATTATACTAAAAGCTACAGTCATCAAGACACTATGATACTGGCACAAAAACAGAAATATAGATCAATGGAACAAGGTTGAAAGCCCAGAAATAAACCCATGCACCTATGTGTACCATATTTTTGACAAAGGAACCAAGAACATAAAATGGAGTAAAGACAGACTCTTCAATAAGTGGTCCTGGGAAAACTGGACAGCGACATGTAAAAGAATGAAATTAGAACACTTCGTAACACCATACATAAAGATAAACTCAAAATTGATTATAGACCTAACTATAAGACCAGAAACTATAAAAATCTTAGAGGAAAACATAGGCAGAACACTCGATGACATAAATCAAAGCAAGATCCTCTATGATCCACCTCCTAGAGTAACAGAAATAAAAGCAAAAGTAAACAAGTGGTACCTTATTAAACTTAAAAGCTTTTGCACAGCAAAGGGAACTATAAGCAAGCTAAAAAGACAACCCTCAGATTGGGAGAAAATAACAGTAAAACAACTGACAAAGGATTAACATCCAAAATATACAAGCAGCTCATACAACTCAGTACCAGAAAAACAAGCAAACCAATCAAAAAGTGTGAAAATGCCCTAAACAGACATTTCTCCAAAGAAGACATACAGATGGCTAACAAATGCATGAAAGGATACTCAATATCACTCTTTATTAGAGAAATGCAAATCAAAACTGCAATGGATGTGAGAGTTGGACTATAAAGAGAGCTGAGCAATGAAGAATTCATGGTTTTGAATTGTAGTGTTGGAGAAGACTCTTGAGAGTCCCTTGGACTGCAAGGAGATCCAACCAGTCCATCCTAAAGGAGATCAGTCCTGGGTGTTCATTGGAAGGACTGATGTTGAAGCTGAAACTCCAATACTTTGGCCACTTGATGCGGAGCTGACTCATTTGAAAAGACCCTGATGCTGGGAAAGATTGAGGGCAGGAGGAGAAGGGGACGACAGAGGATTGGATGGTTGGATGGCATCACCGACTCAGTGGACATGGGTTTGGGTGGACTCTGGGAGTTGGTGATGGACAGGGAGGCCTGGCGTGCTGCAGTTCATGGGGTCACAAAGAGTCAGACATGACTGAGCGACTGAACTGAACTGAAAGAGATATCAGCTCACACCAGTCAGAATGGCCATCATCAAAAAGTTTACAAACAATAAAAATTGGCAAGGGTGTGGAGAAACATGAACCCTTTTGCACTGTTGGTAGGAATGTAAATTGATACAGCCACTATTGAAGATGGTATGGAAATTCCTTAAAAAACTAGTAATAAAACCACCATATGACCCAACAATACCACTCATAGGCATACACCCTGAGGAAACAAAAATTGAAAATGACACATGTACCCCAATGTTCATTGCAGCACTATTTACAATAGCTAGAATATGGAAGCAGCTTAGATATCCATCAACAGATGAATGCATAAAGAAGCTCTGGTACATATATACAATGAAATATTACTCAGCCATAAAAAATAATGTGTTTGAGTCAGTTCTAATGAAATAGATAAACTTAGATCCTATTATACAGAGTGAAGTATGCTAGAAAGAGAAAGATAAATATCATACACTAATATATATATATGGAATCTAGAAGGATGGTATTAAAGAATTTATTTGCAGGGCAGCAATGGAGAAGCATAGAAAACAGACCTATGGACATGAGAAGAGGGGAGGAGATGGTGAGATGTATGGAGAAAGTAACATGAAACTTATATTACCAAATGTAAAATAGATAGCCAATAGGAAATTGCCATATGTCTCAGGGAACACAAACAGGGGATCTATATCAACCTGGAGGGGTGGAATGGGAAGTGAGATAGGAGGGAGTTTCAAGAGGGAGGGGACATATGTATACCTATGGCTGATTCATGTTGAGGTTTGATAGAAAACAACAAAATTCTGTAAAACAATTATTCTTCAATTATAATTAAATAAATTTTAAAAAATCATGATTTAGATATTCCTTCAATTTAAGGAAGAATGACTAGCCATTTTGATTGTACATGTCTTGAAAGGAGTACATCAAGGTTTTATATTGTCACCCTGCTTGTTTAACTTACATGCAGAGTATATCATGTGAAATGCCAGGCTGGATGAAGCACAAGCAGGAATCAAGATTTCTGGGAGAAATAACAGTAACCTCAGATAAGCGGATGACACCACCCTTATGGCAGAAAGTGAAGAACTAAATAGCCTCTTGATGAAAGTGAAAGAGGAGAGTGAAAATGTTGGCTTAAAACTCAACATCCAAAAAACTAAGAACATGGCATCTGGTCCCATCACTTCATGCCAAATAGATGGGGAAACAATGGAAACAGTGAGAGACTATTTTTTGGGGCTCCAAAATCACTGCAGATGGTGACTGTAGCCATCAAATTAAAAGACCCTTGCTCCTTGGAAGAAAAGTTATGACCAACCTAGACAGCATATTAAAAGGAAGAGACATTACTTTGCCAACAAAGGTCCATTCTGTCAAAGCTATGGTTTTTCCAGTCATCATTCTTCTGTTCTCTTGAAACTAAGACAGCATTGTAAATCAACTATACTCCAATACATTTAAAATATTACAAAGTAATAGAAATAATCCTTCTTATATCCTGACCTGAAACTTGCAAAAATTGCTAAATAGTTTTAATGGCTTTTTATTGAAGCCAGACCACCTGACCTGCCTCTTGAGAAACCTGTCTGCAGGTCAGGAAGCAACAGTTAGAATGACATGGAACAACAGACTGGTTCCAAATAGGAAAAGGAGTACATCAAGGCTGCATATTGTCACCCTGCTTATTTAACTTATATGTGGAGTACATCATGAGAAACGTTGGGCTGGAAGAAGCACAAGCTGGAATTAAGATTGCTGGGAGAAATATCAATAACCTCAGAAATGCAGATGACACCACCCTTATGGCAGAAAGTGAAGAGGAACTAAAAAGCCTCTTGATGAAAGTGAAAGAGAGTGAAAAAGTTGGCTTAAAGCTCAACATTCAGAAAACTAAGATCATGGCATCTGGTCCCATCACTTCATGGGAAATAGATGGGGAAACAGTGGAAACAGTGTCAGACTTTATTTTTTTGGGCTCCAAAATCACTGCAGATGGTGATTGCAGCCATGAAATTAAAAGACGCTTACTCCTTGAAGGAAAGTTATGACCAACCTAGATAACATATTAAAAAGCAGAGACATTACTTTGCCAACAAAGGTGTGTCTACTCAAGGCTATGGTTTTTCCAGTGGTCATGTATGGATATGAGAGTTGGACTGTGAAGAAAGCTGAGCATCGAAGAGTTGGTGCTTTTGAACTGTGGTGTTGGAGAAGACTCTTGAGAGTCCCTTGGACAGCAAAGAGATCCAACCAGTTCATACCAAAGGAAATCAGTCCTGGGTGTTCATTGGAAGGACTGATGCTGAAGCTGAAACTCCAATTCTTTGGCTACCTCATGTGAAGAGTTGACTCATTGGAAAAGACCCTGATACTGGGAAGGTTTGGGGGCAGGAGGTGAAGGGGAGGGTAGAGGATGAGATGGCTGGATGGCATCCCCAACTCGATAGACATGGGTTTGAGTAAACTCCGGGAGTTGGTGATGGACAGGGAGGCCTGGCATGCTGTGATTCATGGGGTCGCAAAGAGTCGGACACGACTGAGTGACTGAACTGAACTGAAGGACTTTCTATCTAGACACACATTTCTCCTTAGTGGCACTACTGACATTTTGAATGGGGTAAGTCTGTTGGGAGGAACTGTCCTGTGTATTACAGGGCATTCAGCAGCACCACTGGCCTGTGCCTACTAGATATCAGTAAACACCCACCTATTGTGATAACAAAACTCAACCGACAATGTCTCCAGTTTTGTCAGATGTACTAGGAGGGAACTTGAGAACCACTGATGTAGACTATTATGTTTCTGCAAATAAATCACCAGAATAAAAATATCACACATTTTACTTCCACGTCTTCTATATGCCCAACATGCATTATTAGTGTTGTAACCAATATGTCATTCATTATAAATTTTGTTTTAGAAAATTTTTTGAAAAAAGGGATTCAGTGAGAGCAATTCATGTTATATTTACTCAATTTTGACCATTTCTGAGAACTTTTAATTCCTTTAATGTAGATCCAAATTCCCATTTAGTATCATATTCCTCCTGCCTGAAGAACCTGTCAGAAAACAAATTAGTTTGGTTCCTAAACAGTATTACAACCCCTTCCTAATTGATTTGGTTATAAATTTGATACAATATAGCAACACTTTGAACAATAAAGTAATACATTTGGTAGCAATCATCTACTGTACAGGTTATTGTACCATTACAAATGGTGCCACATAATACATGTGCATTGAGAGAATGCTATTTTTTTCTAGAAGGAGTTAGACACTCAAATTTTATGTGAGAATTATTATAATAGAAGTGGTTTTGTTTGTTCTTCTTTTAGTAATGAAT
This sequence comes from Dama dama, assembly GCF_033118175.1. Taxonomy (NCBI): domain Eukaryota; kingdom Metazoa; phylum Chordata; class Mammalia; order Artiodactyla; family Cervidae; genus Dama; species Dama dama. The sequence continues at coordinate 48,780,321 of NC_083685.1, read as the reverse complement.
TTAGATAACTAACAAGACAGAAAACTATTTTAAAGAACATCCACCCTGACTGCATATGGTGACTACAGATGGCCAGCCAGTGGGTACAATCAAATTAGAGCAGTACTTTCAAAGAAGCTTTTTGAATATCTGTCCTCACATAGAGTGGATTTCTTCATTCCAATTCTCCTGTATTGACAGAATATTGACAATGTAACATTAAAATCAGTTTTCTCTTGCAGGAGTCCAGGAAGAAAAAAAAAAAAAGACAACTGTGTTCTGTGGGGTTTCCAGGAGAGCAAGAAGTGTAGTTGCTTTGAGAACGGAAAGCAAAAACACTAAGTATTACTAAGGTGGCTTCCTGGCCTCTGTATGTTCCCTGTGTTCCTGGAGGTATAGTGGGAGGGAAGCCTTCAATTAGGGGTAAAAACCATCTTATAGTAGACAGGATGAGGACTCAGAATTCTTTTATTTAAACCAAGTCGAAGTAATACTCAAATTTCGGTGTTTGTGTGGATTCTCTTTACTGTTTGGATTCTAGTTCAACATTTACTTTACTGTTGTGAAAAAAAATAGCAGTGTGAATAAATAAGTAAGTAAATAAATACAGATACGGAGATGAATGAATGGATAAATAAATGAATAATTTCATGTTTTTCTTATATTTTATTCTATAAGGGGAAGAAAGTTTTAGTAAAAACATGGTTATAATTTAGCCAACATATGTTCATGTCGAAATGTGCTATGATATTTTCAAGAGCTGGGTATATGGGGGCCAGTTCATTTAAAAGTTTTGGCAGTTTCGCACGGAAAATTTCTCTCTTGCATGTAAAATGTGTGTTCTCTAACAGAAATGTTACTTTGATTTTAATTACTAGCTATACTTGCAATTGTCTGCTTTGACTTTGGAGAAGTACACAGCTAAAAGGTACAAGCAGGTGTGGAACCCTTTTCATGGAAGCCATACATACACTTGATGTTTTCATGTAGGAAAACACATTAAAGATCATAATCCTATTAAAGAAGCCACTAAAATAAAGTCATTATTAAAAAACATATACTATTTTATGTTTCATTAAACACTTGGATTTTATCAACTGAAATTCATAAAAATTGTGAGACATGTCACATCTTGTTCACCCTTCAGTTTCTACCCATTAAGCAAAGTCAGCTTTGAATCATATATTAAGAGAACTAAATTTGTGTAATGCGTGTGTGTGCTCACTCAGTCATGTCTGACTTTTTATGATCCCATGGACTGTAACCCACCAGCCTCCTCTGTCCATGGGATTCTCCAGGCAAGAATACTGGAGTGGGTTGCAATTTCCTCCTCCAGGGGAACTTCCCGACCCAAGGACTGAACACATGTCTCCTGCGTCTCCTGCACTGGCAAGCAGGTTCTTGACCCAAGGATTGAACACGTCTCCTGCATCTCCTGTATTGGCAAGCATTTTCTTTACCACTGAGCCACCTGGAAAGCCCCTTCAACCTTAAACTTTTCCCTTAACATACACTATTAACATGTATTTTTCTGGATTTTGTAAGTCAAAGAAATACTAGCTATAAATATGAAACCATATGTTTCTTTCAGGAATATAATTCACTGCTTTCTTTCCATTTTATGTTTTTCAGACCTAATACTCAGTTTATAACACTCTTTACAGCAGTCTCTATTTTCAGTCTGCTAGAATTCAGGGACACATCAAGGTCAAATTGTACAAGCAAGGATTTAGTTGCATGTTTCAATAACTCTTGCAGAAGTGATAAGCTATCTGCTACAGTACACTTGTGGGTCTCCAATCTGATGTGGCACTCATGGGACAACAGCCTTGCTACAGATACAGAAGACCTCTCAGGATATGATGCATTCACTCCTTTGGTTTATTTGGTAGCAAAGTTTTTCAAAGAGAGGGGAGAGAAGAGAAAGGAAAATAATACTGTTATATTTACATGTGCTTTATGTAAGGTAAAGTATGTCAAATGTTATTTAGGTATTAAATATTGTAAAAAAAAGTAATATCATCATGAAGATGATTTTTAAAAGTGGAGACTTAAAAGAATGTGAAATACAGATACTGCAAATATGAACAGATTATTGACCACTGCAGAATTATCAGCTTATTCCAAGATGATTTGTGTTACTTTGTGGATCCTCACATACCACGGTATGCCTATGGGTTGTAACATGGAACATAGGAGATTTCCCAAAGTAGTGGTAGTGCATTCCCACTTAAAATATAACACCTGGTAATAGCTTTCTTTAGTTTATTGATTTCCACATAGACATTAAGTATGTGATATATTATAAAAAAGAATAAACCAGTACCATGGTCCTAAATTCTGTAAACATGAATGCAAATCCTTAAAAAGATCTTTTGCTTTCTATATTCTCATACTACAAGATACATCTTATATTTTGGCTCCTTCTTTTCCTTTAAAGGGGCTTCCCTAGTGGCTCAGATGGTAGAGAATCTTCCTGCAATGTGGGAGACTTGGGTTCGATCCCTGAGTCAGGAAGATCCCCGGGAGAAGGGAATGGCAACCGACTGCAGTATTCTTGCTTGGAGAATTCCATGGACAGAGAAGCATAATGGGCTAAAGTTCATGGACTCGCAGAATCAGACAGGACTGAGCAACTAACACTTTCACTTTCATATTAAAGTGTGTCAATTAAAAAATTTCACCAAGACTCCTTAATTCCAAAATCTGAGATTTAGAGAGGGCCTTCTATTTTCTTTCATCTCGCCCAAAGAGAAGATATGCCACACAGTTGTCAAAGATGTGTGTCCACCCTACTCGGAGAGAATTACTAGCTTTAGTATCAACAGATTAAAATTTAAAATATCTGTATTTATTTTTGTATTCATCTTTAACTGAATCTAAGTTTCCACTGCCGTAACTTCAAAGGTCTACCTGTTTCCATACAAGAAACTACCCTCCCTTTGACGTGACATCTTACCCACATTTGGCCATATTTAATGTAAAGGCCATCATGTATCTTTGAGATTTTCCTCTATTAATTATTGCGAGTTTCACTGTCTTTTTCCTTCTGTAATGATATCCTCAAATAAGAAGTCTGTGGGATGACAGAGCATGAGATGGTTGGATGGCATCATCGCCTCGATGGACACGAGTTTGAGCAAGCTCCAGGAGCTGGTGATGGAGAGGGAAGCCTGGCACACTGCAGTCCCTGGGGTCGCAAAGAGTCAGACATGACTGTGTGACTGAACTGAACTGAGGTGCCCTACTGTACCCAGTACAGTAGACTTTGAATTATTATCAAATGCCATTACAATTAAGTTCAAATTATAGAATAACAACCTTAAAAGAGGGAGTAGCTGGCATTTTCTTGCTCTTATAACTATATATTTTATAAAATGATAATCTGGTTATCCTCAAAAATGTGCTTAAAAGTCTAGTATTGATGAAATGGGGATGCAGTTACAGCGGAAGTAGGAGAGATAAGCCAGAAGGTGAGTGGAATAAAATTATTTAAGGAAACTCAAAATAAAAGAAAGATAAATATTACAATGTGTGGGAACAGCCATATTTTAAAAATAATATAAAGAAAACAAAACCATCCTTTTCCTCTACAATACTAATAACAGATTCAGGAAAATACAAAATATTATTCGATAGAATTTGAGCTGAATCAATCAGTTTCAGGGTGGAAGGAGGGCAGGAAGGGTTTACAAACCAAGGATCCGATTCTGTGGCAATATGTGATTCACATGCAAATTCACAAATCCATACATTAATCACATTATTAATCCTTCCTAAAATACTTTAGCTAAAAGTAAAGTTGAAATGTACCCATCAAAAGTAAATTTATAGCATAAAATTGTATCTTCATAATTAGAAGACAATACAGAAATAAATAGTACAACATGCTCCACATATCTGTAGCTATTTCTTTGCGAGGTGTTTTTACTGGGAAAAAAAAAAAAAAGGCCTGCTCAGAAATTTCGGGTGAGACCACCTGCTCTACCAAAAGGGACATCACTTGAAGCTTAGCTAGGGTGAAAAGATGAAATTTTAAATTACTCTTATCATTATGGTTATTATTTTAACATTATTTTACTTTGCTCTCTAAAGATAGATTTTATAATGACACTTTATGATGAGGAAATAATTGGTGCCTTGATTTTGTAACTTGAAAAACATGTTATACATTTCCCTTAAAATAGAACTTTCTGAATATTTTCCTTTATTATATGTGAACTGTGTTCTTAGTATTAAATGGGGTAACTATTATTAAAAGTCTAAGGATACTATATAGTTTATCAACTAAGAATACAAATTTTAAAAATGAATAATCGAGTGAAACCTCACTAACCAGTGAAGTAAATTTTCCTGGTGTTTAAAAGCAGGTTCACATAGCAGGTAGACAATAGGAGGAAGCCTTCTTTATCTTCAAATGTAATGAATTAAGGCAAAAAGTAAGTTTCTGCATGCATCTGCCAGCAGATGCAAGTGAGTAATTGAGCCTCTTACTTCATTCAAGTTTTGACAGTAATATGATTTGGCAAGCAGGCAAAGGGTTATTTTTCTTTGTCCAGAGGCTATTGTCTTTAAACAGATGTTATTTCCAAAGGCCCATTTTCAATTTAAAATTTTGCTAAGACCTTAATTTAAAAACTAGTGTCAGATAAACATTGAAATTATCAGTATATGCTTTTCAATCAAGTTAATAGCTGAGGTCAAAGAAAGTCACAAAGGATTCATACAGAAGATGAAAGACAGCAGATTCTTGGTGCAATCAGTGTCCAATTTTCAGGTTATATTTGATCACGATTAGTTTGTTAAGCATGAAATTTCACTGCCTGCTTCCTTTGGGGCCATGGTTATATAGATCATGTATTTAGTGTTAAATATAAAACCATTATCCTTCAAGTGATTAAAAATTTACTTCACATTTTCAATTGTATGACAATCAAATGTTAAAAATAAATTCTAGAGTTTGCCTCAAGGATGCCTGCAATGTCATACACATTTCAAAAAGAGTCTTATTTTACTAAAAAGAGAGTGAATTACGTGAATAGTCTATAATGAACAAATCCTGACAGCAGATTGTTTAGGAGAGATGTATATCACACTCCAATAATACACTGGCTCTTTCATCTTTTCGAATGCACTATCTACTGTTGATCAAAATCTTGATCGAGCTTTTAAGATTATTTATTTATCTTTGCTTGCACTGGGTCTTCATTGCTGCATGTGGCCTTTCTCTAGTTGTGGTGCATGGGCTTCTCATTGTGGTGACTTCTCTTGTTGCAGATCACAGGCTTGAGGCATGCAGACTTCAGAAAGTACCCCTCAGGCTCAGTAGTTGCAACTCACGGGCTCTAGAACACAGGATCAGTATTTGTGGCACACGGGCTTTAGTTGCTCTGCAGCATGTGGAATTTTTGTGAATCAGGGACTGTGTCCATGCATTGGCAAGAAGATTCCCATCCACTGTACCACCAAGGAATTCTAATCAAGTTTTTTGAATCACAAATGTCTTAGGAGTCTTAAGATATTAAAAGAAGAGCCTGAGAATAGTCACAATTCTAATGCTGATCTAATTCTTCAGCTGATCTAATGCTGAAGTTCAGGTTCCATTACCTCTATTTGTGTGTCAGTTACTGTCTGAGATTTTACACAGAGGAATGTAGGTTTAAGGAGACACTTGCCTATTACTCAGCATCTTGTATCTTCACACGGTATAGGACAATCATTACTTTGTCAGGTTAATGAGTTACCAAGGTCCTTCTTTGTAGAGTTCTTCTAAAGTGCACATTGCAATTTACTAATGATTGTGGAAACTATGTAGCAGAATGATTTTTTAACTAAAGTAAGAATAGACTAAAATGCAAAATGAGGTATTAGACAGCATCAACAAAGTAAGTATGGTTTAGTGAATTCTGGATCATAATATAAATATATCCTTAAAGTGGTCAGAGGAAATAGGTAAAACCATCAATCTAGAACACCTGCTGAGGTAATCTTGAATGTGTGCTTAGAAGAACTCACCATAATCAAGGGTGTGCGCGCGCACACACACACGCCCACACACACACACACAGATAAACACAAAAAGATACAAAAACACTTTCAAATTTAAAATGTTTCTCTTAGAAGATAAACGTTTGAATGAAGTCAGAAGTCAAACCCCAAAGACAAGTATCACATTAAATTCAGAATTCTCCCATATCTTATTAATTAGGGGATTGTTCTTTGACTAATTTTTACATTGTCTTTTTATCAACAGGATAATCTATATACACTTTCCAGGAGGAAGTTATTTCCTCAGGCAAATAAACACCCAACTGGATGGAAGAAACACCCCAGGGTGGCCTCAAGCTGCTGGACATGGGATGTATACATGCAAGCGAAGTCATTTCAGTCATGTCTGACTGTTTGCTACCCCATGGACTGTAGCCCTCCAGGCTCCTCTGCCTGCGGAATTCTCCAGGCAATATTACTGCAGTATCCCAGGCCCAGGGATCAAACCCTTGTCTCTTATGTCTCCTGCATGGGCAGGCAGCTTGTTTACTACTTGCACCACCTGGAAAACCCAGACATGGTATCTTTGCCTAAATGTCCATTCAAATCAGTCTCCTTGAGGACAAGGACTGTTTCTTATCACCTGTGTATACTCAGGGGCTTCCCAGATGGAGCTAGTGGTAAAGAAGTTGCCTGACAATACATGAGACGTAAGAGATACTGGTTTGATCCCTGGGTTGGGAAGATCCCCTGAAGGAGGGCAAGGTGACACACATCAGGATTCTCGTCTGGAAAATCCCATGGCAGAGGAACCTGGAGGGCTACAGTCCATGGGGTTGCAAAGAGTCGGACATGACTGAAGCAACTTAGCATGCACGCATGCACATGTATACTCAAGACCTAAGATTATACTTTTAAAGAATTTTGAAGTAAACTAGCTTGTTATTAATGTCCCTACTATCACAAATGCTTCTTCACTCCTGTCAATTCAAATTTTTTAATATAGCCAGACATAGTGAAATAAAGAGCATTTTAGATGCATCATTTTTGAAAAATCATGTGTGTGTCTATATATGTATATGCATATACATTTATATATATATGCAATCTGATTTAATTCTGCCTAGATTCAACTATAATCAAAGTGCAACTTTAGTTAAATTATGAGAATCATCACTATAGATATGGGCACATCAGGGTGATTACTCTGACTCTGCTATTAAGGGAAACAGCACCTGCTCTAACTAATTCAGAGAAGCATCAGGTAGGCACAGAAAAGGGATCCACCAGGTGGTGGTAATTAGAACCTAAGGAAGGTAATCAGATACTCAATGTAGGCTATCTTCTAACCACAGAGAGACTGAGTTTAGGACAACACTGCCAAGCTCCTCACTTCTGCATTCAATCACCCCATTTTCTTGATTTTTTTTTATTTGGAAGATGTTTTTATATTCCCTTTAATCAGTCTCTCATTTGTAGAAAGACTGCAAGTAAAGAACAACTTAGAGTGTGTTTGATATATAAGACAAATCCTTGCCAATTAAGCTTTTTAAAATCTGCTCAATTCAGCCACCAGAAATGTGGTTCTTTTCTTATTTATTCTCCATGTCTCCTGCCTCTTAAAGATACAGATATATATCTTGGATAGATAGATAGATGAAAAAAAAATATATATATATACACACATACATATATATATATTTTTTCACCTGATCTTTGAAAACTGTAACGAAGATACTAGGGAATATGACCATCTTGGTAGCTGAGTGGTTTTTCAAGCTGACTTCTTGCCTATTGCTGATTCAGCACAAGGGTAATTTTAAGTCTCAAATATTCATAGTCTTTTTTCTCCAACTTGTAGATATTTTGACAATGTAATTGTCATAAAAATGTAGTAAGCTTCTTATTAAACTTTATTAAAATTATCTCAATATTCTAATTATATGTCATATTTATATATTCTTTATATACTTAATTCTTGCTTTTGCTTATATATTTTTTAATTGTAACCTGGCACTGTCTCAACCTAAGCATGTAAGATTTCATGGAAGAGCCACATAACTTACCACTTTGCCTAAGTCTATTTTCAATTGAAAAGATTTACTGACTGCCTCAATTTTAATAGGGCATTTAATCTTTTCATAGATGCCATATATTGTATTCCCTAGTTAACAAACTCCAGGGCTATGATATTTGCATGTAGGATTTTTGAGGAATACTCTAGAAACAACACCTCTAAGGGATGTTTAAAATCAGGTTGAGTATCCCAAGCACAGCAACTGTCACCATTGCTACTTCTAGTACTTCATGCATCCATCATCACCTTCTCTTTTATGATTCATGCCATTTGGATATTGTGTGTCATCATCTCCTCATTCTAATGCTGTCACCTGTTGAACTTCTCTTTATTATCCTGAATTGAAACAAATACTTTGATAATTGGTCTAAAGTCTTCCTGTCCATTTCACAATGTGGCAGCAAAGTGTGAAATACATATATAACATGGCAAACTACGGCCCCTTTGTTGAATTCCTCTTCTCCATGTTCCCTTATCCATCTGCTCCTGTGGTTAAATTCCTAAAACAACTTCCTATTCTCAGTAAGTTAACTATACTATTTGTATAAAAGAGAAAACAGAAACCATCACACAGAATGCTCTCCAAATTTCAAAAACTAAATAATGAGATCTGTGCCATATATACCCATCATGTTCTTCTTCCCTTCAGTTAGAAAAAGAGGAATTGCTGCTGTCCTAAGATAAAGACACAATTCGCTTATGTACTATACCTGCTCTACAATCAAAGTCGAACACACAAATATACCTTTTTCTCTCCTTCATTTACAACCCACCTAACTCTATCCACACCTACTCTTCTACACAGATCATGCAAACTAAACCATTCTTTGGCCAATAGCCTCAACATCACTAAAGCCAAGATATGTTTACCATTCCTAACTTTTTTTGTTTGTTTGTTTTAGCTCACAAGTGCATTTAGCATTACTATTATTTTTTTTTTGAAAGACCATCTGTTTTTGAATTCTGTGTTAGCATACTCTACTGCTTTACCTCCTACCTTCCCAATTTACTTTGTGTTCTCTCCCTTCCTTCCCTGGTCATTAAATATTGGAGTATTTCCTTGATTGCGTCTAGGTACTTTTCTTTGGGGCTTCCCTGGTGGCTCACAGGTAAAGAATCTGCCTGCCAATGCAGGAGACACAGATTCAATCCCTGATCTGGGAGATCCCCTGGAGAAGGAAATGGCAATCCACTCCAGTATGCTTGCCTGAAAAAAAAAGAAAAATTTCATGGACAGAGGAACCTGGCAGGCTACAACCCACGGGGCCACAAAGAGTTGGGCATAGCTTAGTGACCTAACAACAAAAATAAAAAACAAACAAACGAACAAACCAACTTTTCTCTACTTTCCCATATGCTCCCTAAAGAAAATATAAAATATACTAGAACTTCACTACTTACTGATTTCAAATTGCTAATATAATAAAAATATTTTTTAATCTCTAGTCTAGACTGAGTTTTGTATAAACCTGTCTTCTGGTCACTCTATTAGAGCTTTTCATAAATCTCTTCTTTATCACTCTATCCCCAGTCAATATGGGCTCTTTTCCAGTTTTCTGTGTCACTTAATTATACGCTACCAAGTTTACCAGCATATATGCTGTCACGTTTACATACAATGCTGTGCATTTAGAATGATCTTTAGACCCATGTGATCTACCACTTTAAAATGTACATTCTCTTCCCTCTTTCCCTAACCTGCTTCTTAATCTCTCCATTTTCTAAGAATAAATAATCCTGAATAAGAAACCATATGTAAGATCTTGCTTATACTATTTATCTGCATGGAATGCTAACTTCCACTTTTTTCCCCCAGTACCCATTGCCATTGTAAAAATCTTTACAAATTTAATATCAACACTAGTTCAGTTTTATCTGACCTCACTCTAAACTTTTCCAATTATACTCATTTAAAGCTGCATGTATTTTTATGTAAGTATAAAATTACATATTAATTATTATTTACTTAATAATCACTTTCAAATGGCTCTGTAAGGATTAGGAGTCATTCTCTAAATTTTACCAAAAATTATACATACATACATATATATATATACTTTATTTAATTTTACATACCTGGAACATACTAGATCCTCTACAATTACTGAATAAATGAATAAATCCACATTTTGAGGCGAAATAATTCTAAAGAAGTTGGAAAACTGAAAGTATTGAAATAGGACTAGAGTACGTATTTTGAGATATTTAGAGAGTCACTGGAGTACTCTAGGCACTAGAAAATAATGATCCTTTTAGTCATGTTAGGAAATGTGGACTTCATTCTGATAGCAGTGGAAAATTACAGAGAAAATTTAAATGTAGGAACTTGCGAGGAAGAACAGCTTTCTAGAAATCTCAATCTAAATTGTAGGGAAAAAATGTAATAAATTATTATACTAATAATATTTCAGATAATAGATGATTATGTCCTGACAATGACAGCAGAAATGGGATGGATTATAGGGGCTAGACTGGAAGAATACTGAGAAAGAAGGATCCAGTATATAGACAATTGTCAATTCATGTAGAAGTACAGCATTGTAAAAATGCTTGTGAAAGGTGAAACCATATGTACCAGTCCAATATTCAATGGGAAAATTGATAGTAATTCTTGACATATTTGTTAAAATAACATATTTGTTAAAATATTTTAAAAATTCTCTTCTATTAGTTAAAACTTATAGGAAATGCAAAAATAATAAAACTACTATTTACACTGTTGCTTTTGGTCAGTCGCCCAGTTGTGTTTGACTCTTTGCAACCCCATGGACTGTAGCACGCCAGGCCTCCCTGTCCCTCACCATTCCCAGAGTTTGCCCAAGTTCATGTTCATTGCATTGGTACTATTTACATAGTATGTTATAGCTTATAACATTAGAAACATTGAGAGTTGAAGTGCATTATATCCTTTTTCCTCTTTATTTTTTAATTGGAGGACAATTACTTCACAATATTGTGTTGGTTAAGTACATAATATTTTTATGAAAACTTCTAAGAGTGGTTTGAGAAGTTCTTGCTTTCTTCTTAATTCATAATTTACATTATCTAACACACATTTTGACTGTCTCTTGGAGAATTCTCATCCTCTATTCTAAATTTGAGCCAAAATGTGACAAAAAGTCACCATTTTGTCTTTTGTACATTCGATGTCTTGAAATGCCTTTGTTTTATAGGCATTGCTATCTCTGGGATATCTTCATCCTTTCTAAAGTGGCTTTCTCATATATGTGTATTAGTTCACCTTTCCCAAGATCTTGTGGCTACATAGATGGAGTCTGACAGGGATAGGGTCACTATTCCCACTGTTAACTATTTCTTTGAATAATTTCATTTGCATTCAAGTTGAATGCCACTTCTGGCATTATCATTTAAGAATAATCCTGTTGAATGTTCATCTTTGTTGACCACTTCTCCCTTTTGATTGTCAATTTTTATAAAATAGCATGCAGACTTATCTTTGGGAGTCAAGGAAGCAACACCAGTACTGTCGTTTTGTCTCAGTGTGAAGAGATAACATATGTGGTGATTGGACATGAACAAACTTGAAAGAAATGATATGATTGGTCACTAACCATGATATGCTAGTCTATATAGTGATTTATGTAATTTTGATGATTAACGTAATGTGGTATTTAGTATTTGAACTGTGTTTTTGGGGAACTGATGTTATTTGACAATACTCTGGTAAGTAAAATTTATATGTATTAAAATTGTGCAAAATGGGGACTGTCTCTACCTATTGAGTTATTGAAATCAAGGAACAGAGGAAAAGGTAGAATATGGAAATATTCTAAATGTATTTACTTATGGATGGTGTATTTTAGTTGCATGGGAAATACAAGAAGAGAAGATTTACAAGGAATTTCCCAGGTGGTACAGTTGGTAAAGAATCCGCAAGTCGGTGGAGGAAACACAAGAGATGTGGGTTCAATTCCTGGGTTAGGAAAATCCCCCAAAGAGGAAATGGCAACTCACTCAAGTATTCTTTCCTGGAAAATTCCATGGACAGAGGAACCTGGTGGGTTACAGTCCATGGGGTTGCAAAGAGTCCAACACAACTGAGCAATTGAGTGCACGCACGTGCGCATGCATGCACACACACACACACACACACACACACACACACACACACACACTGTGTATCAATTCAATTTTTGAAAATGTTAAGCTTATTGTTTCTGTCTGAAACTCAAACAGAAATGTCCGAGGTCAATAGGTCTAGAGCTCAAAAGAACAGTCTCTCTGGAAGCAGTAATGTTTCTGTTATCAACATACAGATGGAACATATTAAGCCAAGACTTAGAAGAACTTTAAGTGTCCAGAGAATTCAAAGAATCTGTTGAGATTTTCATGCATTAAAAAATGGAATATAGTATCACAGGGTTCCAATGAAGACAGATGTGAACTGGAAAATACCTTTCTTGATTTAAAGACAAGAACGTTGGTTAAAAAAACAAACAAAAAGCAAACTAACAAGCAAACTGTGGTTTGAGGTAGTGAATGTTGCTAAATAAGACTACTCCACAGAGCCAATTCCTCAAGTGTCTCTTTCCAAGCAGAAGAATAGTTGAAAGTGGTAGGAAGTCCACTTGCAATCGTTGTTGTGTCCGACTCTTTGCAACCCCATGGACTCCAGGAAACCAGGCTTCCCTGTTCTTTGCTATCTCCTGGAGTTTGCTAAAATTCATGTCCACTGAGTCAGTGATACTGTCTAACCATCTCATCTTCCACCACCCCCTTCTCCCTTTGTCTTCAGTCTTTCCCAGCATCAAGGTCTTTTCCAATGAGTCCACTCTTCACATCAGGTAGCCAGAAGATTGGAGCTTCAGCTTCAGAATCAGTCCTTCCAATGAATATTCAAGGTTGATTTCCTTTAGGATTGACTTGCTTGATCTCCTTGCTGTCCAAAGGACTCTCAAGAGTCTTCTCAAGCACCACAATTTGAAAGCATCGATTCTTCCATGCTCAGACTTCTTTATGGTCCAACTCTAACATTGTACATTATTACTGGAAATACCATATCTTTGACTATATGGACCTTTGTTGGCAACATGATGTCTCTGCTTTTTAATACACTGTCTAGCTTTGTCATAGCTTTTCTTCCAAGGAGCAAATATCTTTTAATTTCATGGCTGCATTCACCATCCACAGTGATTTTGGAGCCCAGAAAATAAACTCTGTCACTGTTCCACTTTTTCCCCATTTATTTGCTATGACGAGATGGGACCAGATGCCATGATTTTCATTTTCTGAATGTCGAGTTTTAAGCTAGTTTTCACTCTCCTCTTTTACCTTCATCAAAAGGCTGTTTACTTCTTTCCTTTCTGCCATTACAGTTGTATTATGTGCATATCTGAGGTTAATATTTTCCCCAGCAATCCTGATCCCAGCTTGTGAGTCATCCAACCTGTCATTTTACATAATGTACTCTGCATATAAGGTAAATGAGCAGGGTGACAATATACTCCTTTCCCAATTTTGAACCAGTTCATTGGTCCATGTCTAGTTCTAACTGTTGCTTCTTGACCTGCATACAGATTTCCCAGGAGGCAGGTAACTTGGTCTGGTATTCACATCTCTTTAAGTATTTTCCAGTTTGTTGTGATCCACACAGTCAAAGGCTTTAGTGAAGGCTTTAATGAAGCAGATGTAGATGTTTTTTTGGAATTCGCTTGCTTTTTCTATGATCCAGTGTATGTTGGCAATTTGATCTCTGGTTCCCTGCCCAGGAATAATACCCAGTGCAGTTGGTGTTGACTGTACCATTGCTATAGTTAAAGCCATATGGTGTATTTAGTATCCCTTCTTTTATTTAAACTATATAAACAATAAAAAATTGGGCCCTAAAATTTTGAGATTATAGTTCTTCCTAAATTGAGAAAATATTCATTTATTTTGGGACAAGATTAAGAGTTAGGTCAAAATTAATGTTTATTATACTATAAATAGGATAACAATCATTACTGAATATTACTTTTTATCAAGATTACATGACTATCTTCTAGCAATATACTTGGCAAACAAACATTTTATAAGAGGTACTCTCTGACTATAAAAGATTAAACTTAATATACAAAATTTCCCTAGTATACTCCAGGGGTTTTTACATACACTGAAGATTTAATAATGTGAAAGATAGACATTGCTTCTTTCATATAAAATATTTAAAAAGCAACCTAATTACTTAATTCATTTTAATAGTAGCATCATGTATTCTTTTATTTTATGCAAACACCATTATATATTATGTATGTATATGTCTATATCTGTGCTTATTTTGTAGTATATAGTAAATGGTACATTTTAATCCTTTCAAACTCCATGTACCTATACTTTCACCTCACTGTATCTATGAAAAAATACAATCAGAATTATAAACAAAGCATGTTGGCAGAGCTTGTATGTCAGCACAACTTTCCTAAAATAGAAGCAATTTAATTGTAGAATAAAAGTGAACTTTTAAAATATGTCATAGTACATTTTTATGATGAGATAATAAGCAGTCATTAAACAATAACATACAAGATTAGTGACAGAAACTTTCTATAATAAATGATATAGTGGAAGAGCCAACTGAACAATGGTAAATGATTTCACGTAATTGAAAATATGTATGCCAGTTATTTCAACTCCTGAATAAGTATATACAGTATTTATAATATTTATATGTTGTGTTGGAAACACATAATTTTAATACTTTATGTAAATAGCAGCATTTAAAAATATTGTCTACTGTATGTATGTATACTACTGTTATAACTGAAAAATAGTATTTTAAAACATACAATGGAAAAAATTGTTTTTCTTTTAAAGAGAAAAATATGTAGCTTTCAAAATCTATGTATCTATATTGATGTTTAATTAGTAATTTTACATTCAAATATTTTTAAAGATATTTCTTTCTTCTATATATTTTTTAAAGATCTTCAGCACTATTGGAAAGTTTAGTACAGTGAAAGTTATAATAGGTAATTTTGAAATGGAAAGAGTATTGTATTATTATAAAATGATATTTATAAACCACATTATTGTTTATGTTAAATATTGATCAACTGATCATACTTTTGGAAGTGTGGAATGGGACATTTTATGACTCCTTACATTTTTCATAAATACAGTGTATATACATAGAATATTTAATTGCTCTACAGACTCATGATCCCTTTCTCTGATGTGAGGGTAGCAATTCTGTGGAGATATAGTTTTATTAATTAAACTACTAGTCTCTCAAAGTAATTCAAAATTATTCAAGAAGTATTTATGAAAAGTGAAAGTGTAACATCAAAATTATTAGCAGTATATATTCTCTGAACTTGGTTTTTATATAAACACTTGTTTATATATTGATAAATGTCTGTTGATCAAATATGTGTTGATATTTTTTTCCCATTCTGTGTTCATCTGAAGAGACAGAAAATTACTGCTTCCAAGAAAATTATCCATTTTCATTGGGTCTTCCTTATTTCCCCTGTATCTGTGAAATATATTCCGAAAATATAAAGCAATGCAATGCTTTATGCAAAAGTGAAGGATGAATGTTGTTGATTTGACTGTTTAATGTGATGCCTCTACAAAGGGACCGGTAGACTATCAATAATATTCTACATTATAAGACTTAAGGATAAAGTAAAAATACAAGTTTCTTATTGCTTTTTGAGGCTAAAGAATTGTGTTTAATTGTCATATGATCCAGTAAAGGTTTGCCTTTGCTAACATTTATGCTGTATAGATATGTTTTTAATGTTGTCTTCTTTTAATGGTTCTGCAATTTTTCAATCTACTTATCATTAGGCATATGCCATAGTTCGTGTGTAATGAGAATGTATAATATTTAATTTAGTATTCTATGAACAAAATATGTTACTTTTTCCAAACCACAATACAATTTTAAAAAACATGATAGGAAGGAATAGAATACAATTAAATAATAACTTTAAGAAACTAGTGGAATTTTAATTACACCATTAAGAATTATTTTGCAGGATGAATTCTAGTTTAATCTGTCAATCAAATTGTTATAAAAAATAACAAGGACAAAAACAAAATTAAGATTTACTTATGTTCAATATGTGGCACAAAATTTTATAAAAGCTTTCCCAACCAGAAATGTATAGATGCGTGTATGTATGTATCTTTACGTATATGGGATAATTATGCAATATAGATTATTATATTAACTTGTAGCAAATATCAGCTTTTTGTATTTCATGACACAGGTGACAGTATATTAGGCTTTTAATCAGATGAATTACAAAGGTATGGTTTAAGGTATTCATAGTCAATTTATATTTTATTTTTAATATAAACATCTCATATCTTGAAAATTTAATTGCTGCAATATATACATACACACAAACACACATAAACAGCACACTTTTTCTGTTAATGTAATTACATGAATATATTTTAAAATATCTTTATAATAAACATAGACTCAAGAAGTACTGCAGAGCTAAAAGTAGGAAAACTACATACTGTGTACACGAAGCTAGTTGTAAATTTCAGAGCAGCAGTGATTAAAGTATGTTTCTCAGAACATAAAACCTCTGAGATGTACTTAGAAAAATACAGTTTTAACATCAAATGCCTTGGAGACATGTTGCACAGACTATGTGAATAAGAATGCAGCCCATCATACTAACTATGTATCAAAGATTTTTAGAAGGTATAATCACTATAGTTTGGTGTCTGATTGATTGTGTGCGGTGGTTCTTAGATGGTTAGCTTGAGCAAAAAATAAACACAAAATGCCTTGACTATGAATGTAGAAGAGTTGAAATAAATGCCTGAGTAGAAGGACAGGGAGGGTTGCAAGGATAGGACAAAATATATTCTTTAGAAAACACATATTCTTGAACATTACTTTATATCTAATTCAAGAGTAGGTAACCACATCAAAATTTTTGACATTATTCACATCATTAAATCTCAAACATAAATTGAATACTATTAGAAAGTCAAATTACCTCAGCTCCCAATGTAGATCCAGTAAAATTTAAAATTATATCACCATATTAAATTTATTTTGGAATTAAATGATTAGCCACAAAAATAGTAGAAACAATAGGGACATTTACAATATCTAAACTTCAACCACTTTTCTCTATTTAGATATTCATGGCACCAATAATTGTTTTAACAAATCTAATTCTATTATAATAAATATGGACCAACATGTTGCAATATTGTACTTCTTAGCCCATTTTTCAAAAAGATCTTATAAAAGAATTACACCTTGGCAATCACTGTTGACATTATAAAATTATAATAAATAAAAAGAAAGACATTGACAGATTCAAAACAACAGATGACTTTTATATATTGTTTTTAACCAAGATTAAAAAAACTTATCCATGGACACAATGAAGGAAAAGATGTAAAATTTATAAAGAAAAAATTAGGAAACCAGGTAGTCTTAGGAAAACAAGGAAAGAAGTCATCAGCAATCTCTGTTCCCAGTGGCTACCCTGTTTGGGGCCAATCCTCCCAGAGAGTTCTAGTAATAAAAATGCTTCTTGTGAATTAGCATAGAACTTTCTATAAGTATAAAATATTACCTACATAAATATTTCACCAAAATCGGAACCAGGAACCATAGAATGTAATTATCTCCTGTGGCAGAACTCAGAGACATATAAAGGTTGGGGGAAGTAAATTGAAAACCATCCCTCCCCCAATACTACCTTTGCAATGAGCACTTGCTAACCCTGGGAAAATAGAAATAGCAAATGCATGTGTTTTAACAATATATGAAGGCTGTTTGCTTCTGAGTATACCTGCAAACATGGAAATATTATGACATGATGTTTGTTAGTACAATACTTAAAAAATAGAGCAAGCTTCTGTGAAAGTAAGTCCTTGAGATACATAAAGAAGGCAATCAAGGTTTTTCCTGTCTTTACACTCAGCCTCTCTATTCCAGGTTCTGAACCTGTTGTTAAAACATGACTCGTCCTCTCACTTCAAGCTGCCTGAAGGAAAGGATACCCTTTTCTCATTTCAGTATCTCTATCACCTAAGCAGTATTTCACACATAGGAAAAAAAAATGCATGTTTGTCAAAACAGGCAGAAGTATAATACGTTTTAAGATACTAGGAATGAGTTAGGAACAAATAATAAGATTCAGAATGAGCACAATGTGAACTTAAACCTCTGAGTGTCAACTTAATACATATTTCAAACATCCAAAATCTAAACAGAAAAGCTGCTCACTTGTCATAAATAATGTGCTTTCAATAAAACCATAAATATAGTAAAAAATTTTGCATCTATCTGATCATAGTCTTCTAATTTATAAAAAGTAAATCCTACTGAGTATATATGGGCTTCCCAGGTGACTCAGTGGTAAAGAATCTGCTTGATAATGCAGGAGACACTGGTTCAATCCCTGGGTTGGGAAGATCCCCTGCAGGATGAAATGGCAACCCACTCTTGTATCCTTTCTTGGAAAATCCCATGGGGAGCAGAGCCTGACAAGCTACTGTCCACAGGGTTGCAAAGATTTGGACACAACTGAGCCACTGGGTACACACACACACATACACACACACACACATATTGGGTTTATATATGTGTAGCAAACCTCTCCTACACTCACAAGGAACTCCTCCCCCATCTTCACACAAATCAGGAGACACTTGTAACCTTCCTATATAAAACTTGATTATCTATTTCTTCATGTCATTATATAGAAAAATATTTGACTATAAAACAATCAAATAGCTTACATTTTTAAAGTTGTGTTTCCAATATGCACCAAACAATACTATGCACATTACAAACAAAAATTCTTTATAATGCTAGTAATTTTTTTAAAAATTGAAATATATTGTTTTCATTTCCCATGTCTTTTCAAAATGCCAGTATATGAACACCACATTCTATAGAAAACATAAAAGTAAATAATATAAATACTGGTATAAATACTTTATGCATGTGTTAAATCTAGTATCATCACACTAAATGAATGTTAAATAATTAATTGAAAATAAAGTAAATTAAATATATAAAAATAAAGCTAAAATTAGGTAAAATGAAACTATTTTTTAAAAAGAAAAATCATTGTTTTATAAGCCTAAGTATTAATTCTTTTTAAAAAAATTTTAATATGAAGTATATATTTTAAAGCATCTCAGTGTTTAATTTTATCATTGATAGATAATGACAAATACAGCATGGAGACATTAATGTGTACAAATGTTAAGATACATAAAAATCTCTGTAGCTGGAACCAATAAAAAAATATAGCTAAGCTTTTATTTTGGGGGGCTCCAAAATCACTGCAGATGGTGACTGCAGCCATGGGATGATTTGAGAGAATAGCATTGAAACATGTATATTATCATATGTGAAACAGATTGCCAGTCCAGGTTTGATGCATGAGACAGGGTGCTCAGGGCTGGTGCACTGGGATGACCCTGAGGGGTGGGATGGGGAGGGAGGTGGGAGGGAAGGTCAGGATGGGCAACACTTGTACACCTAAGGCTGATTCATGTCAATGTATGGCAAAAACCACTACAATATTGTAAAGTAATTAGCCTCCAATTAAAATAAATAAATTAAAATTGAAAAAAAAAGATGCTTGCTCCTTGGAAGAAAAGCTATGACAAACCTAGACAGCTTATTAAAAAGCAGAGACATTACTTCTCCAACAAACATCTGTCAAGTCAAAGTTATGGTTTTTCTAGTAGTCATGTATGGATATGAGAGTTGGACAATAAAGCTGAGCACCAAAGAATTGATGCTTTTGAACTGTTGTGTTGTGGAAGACTCTTTTAAGAGTCCCTTGGACTTCAAGGAAATCAAACCAATCAATCCTAAAGGAAACCAATCTTGAATATCCATTGGAAGAACCAATGCTGAAGCTGAAACTCCAATACTTTGACCACCTGATGCAAAGTACTGACTCACTGGAAAAGACCCTGATACTGGGAAAGATTGAAGGCAGGAGGAGAAGGTGATGACAGAGGATGAAATGGCTGGATGGCATTACTGACTAGATGGACACAAGTTTGAGCAAGCTCTGGGAGTTGGTGCTGGACAGGGAAACCTAGAGTGCTGGGGTCCATGGGCTCACAAAGAGTAGGACATGACTGAACAACTGAACTGAACTGAAGCTTTCATTTTGGTAATAAGAATCTAATAATCATTGTTACTATGAACAGGGACATAGACTTCACACTGTAGTTTAAGAAAATTATAATCTTAATGTATATCCACTCGCATAATGCTGCTAAAGAAGACAGTAAGACAGAGGGACTTGAATAAATTGTATTTTAGGAATGCCATTTTAATTTGTTTCATTCAGGAAATTTATTATTCATGGAACATGATTTGGAGCTTCTGTGGTTTTTATAAAGCAGCTGTCATATATTTGAAGTAAGTTGCCAAGCTTTTAGTCTAATTCTAACAAGCAAGGCTTGTAGAAATTAAGACCCATATATATATTTTTTCCCCTCACATCAGTTTGCTAATTGGAGATTAATTTATGCTAAGAAAGACATTTTAAAACAACTAAATGAAATTGGAAGGGAGACTGTCTATCAATTATTCAAATGGTAATGTGAATGCATTTAATTAAAAATTTTAAAATGCTTATCTGCTAGCAGCAAAAGTTCTACCCAGTGAGGTCTGTTAATCATCAGGAGGTACAGTAAATAATCCCCAGAAATATTCCCTTTACCATTTTTATTAAAAAATTTCCAATCAACAGAGACTTTCTCTAAGTTTGCTTCCACACTTAGATTATTAAGGACACTATAAATTGGCACTAAGCATCCATTTCAAATTGGGGATACTGAGCATTTCTTTATTGTAGACACTGGGGATTTGCAGGTTCTGGTTACAAATTAGGTTTTGCCAATTAGATGCATTTGCTAAGGATTTGAAAAGTGGAAGTGAGGCAGAGGTATTCTCCTTTGATTTTGCTTGTTTCCTACTGGCAAGGAAGGTTCTGGAGTCACTGGGGTTTTCTGCAGCAGTTTTTGGTGCCCAATTATTATTAGTTTTATGACCACTGAGAGGAGTTCAGGAGACAGCAGCCTCCAGATCTTTGGATCACATCTACTGGACTGCGATCCTTAAGTCTGCAAGTGCCAGGGGTCACTCTTGACTCCCACCTTCGATATTAGGCCAGCTCCTACCAAAGGCCAGATTTCTAGTGCTGTCATGTGAGCAATTGTTGAGACCTGCCAAGAACCATTCCCCATCCCTTCCAATGATTTTGTAAAAACCTAAATTCATTTGTGTTTCAAATAGCTGGAGTAGTTTTCAGTTTCCTGAAAATAAATTCTGACGGTTCCAACACAGGTTTTAAGTAATAGAAGCCAGATGATAAGTAGATATGACAAGCAACAAGTGCAGTGAATGCCTCTCTCAGACTTTCATCAATGCCCCAAAGATCTTTTTGTGCCTTCCCTATTCCATCTACTTCTATCCAATCCTGCCTTGCATTGTGATGGCTTCAGCATTATCCTATTCTATGTTTAAATGTCCTCAGATGTGTATTATAATTTTCTCTGTAAAATGTATTTTTCACAATTCTGGAGACTGAAAGTCTGAAATGAGGTTGTCAGCACCATCAGGTTCTGGTGACAAACCTCTTCCATGTTACAGATGTCTTACTACTCCTTGTATCCTCAAATGGTAGACAGTTGAGATAGGAAGCAGCTCTTTCTTAGTTCTTATAAGGGTACTAACACTGTATACATGATGACTTCAATCTCATGACCTCATCTAACCTTAGTTACCCACCAAACACTTCATCTCCTAATACCATCATATTGAGTAGAGTTTAAACATGGGAATTTAGGAGAGGACACAAAAATTCAGTCCATAACAAAATGTGAACTACCTCAGGGAAATTTATTTTCCTCCTCTGATTCACTTTTTTATACTTAAGACACAGACAAGAATGCAGCAGGAAATAGTACTCAAATCTTAGCTGAGTGAAAAATGGCAATTTGATGACATTTTCTTACGGCATTGTTATTCTCTTAAAAAATTTCTAAGGATATTGCCAGTCCAGGATAAACAAAGCAGTCATTGTTAAACAAGCATAGAATATTCTCAGCAGTGCTTAAGAACTAATAAAATCAGAATATTTAGATCTGGATATTAGAAAATTATATTTATTAAAAATGATAGAGTCTGAATATTTATCATTGGAGTGAAACTTACACATACTGGGCCTTTCATCACCACTGTCACCTTCACTTCTAAATAGAATTTCCCAAATCCATTTTCTAGTCCTCCCAGTGATTTTGCAAAAATCCTGAATTCATTAGTGCTTCCAATAGCTAGAGGGAGGGACGTGACATTCTTAATCTCTCCATTCAAATCCCCTTCAGGCTTGTCTTTAGCTCTTTCCTTCCATGAAACTTGACTTTCAAGCCATTAATGGACACATTTCTCACCTTACCAGGCTTATGCCTACACATTCTCATTATTTTTTACCTGTGATTTCCACCTCTGTGTTTTAAAATGACGTGTTCCACATAGTTTTGGATTATAATCTTCATAAAAGAAAGGGACAACAGATGATGAGATGGTTGGATGGCATCACCAACTCAATGGACATGAGTTTGAGTAAACTCCGGGAGTGGGCGATGGACAGGAAGGCCTGGCGTGATGCAGTCCATGGAGTGGCAAAGAGTTGGACACAACTGAGTAACTGAACTGAACTGAACTGAAATGTATTTTTACTACCAACAAGTTAAGTACAAACTTCAAATCCACAGTATTTTGAGTTTCATATATCTGCTAAAAGACTGGCTCTTTCTATTTAGGAATTCATAGTCTGACATAAAGGCAAAACCCTATTTAGTACAGATGTCTATTTCCAGAAAGATCCAGTTACTTTATGGTACCTAGTCAGGTCCTATTCTTGACAGGAATATTCTTGATGTTCAGGTTTTCTCCTTTAGGTAAGGATACAAATTAAATACTATAAATAAAAAGTGGCACAAAAGATAAACCTTCTTGTTCTGTTTTCTAGAAAAGACAATTAATTCACCAGAAAGGCAATAATTATTCTTTCTATAGTTTTTCATCTTGTTTTACAGTTTCCTGTTTCTCTTGGAGATTGTGTTTATTACGTTCAACTTATTTCCTTTATTATTTCTTTTAATGAAAACCTACTGGCCATGATTCTTCTTTCTGGGTTATCCAAATTTCTTTATTTTGCTTTAAGTTTTTAGGTACATTTTTCTTGAGTATAAACTTCTTCTAAAACTTTAAAAACATCAGCCCATCAACATCTGGCTTTTATGTTTTTATGAAAACCAGCTGTTAAGTCTTAGTGTTGTTGCTGTTTTTTTTAAAGGCAATGTGCAATTTTTCCCCCTTTGGGTATTTTTTTAATATTCTCTCTTATCTTTGGTTTTGATCAGTTTCACTATAATATGACCAGGCATCATTTTATAGAGTTTGCTTAGCTTTCTGAATATGTGGTGTGACATTCATCAGGTTTAGAAAATTCTTGGTTCACTATTTTGTTGAATATTGCTTCTTTCCTATTATCTTTTCTTCTATAATTCCACTAATACGAGAACAACTGCGCACGAGCATGCCCCACACCTCTCTCTCTCTTTCCTCATTTATTTCTCTCTGTACTTCTGTTTGTCTATTTTCTGATTTCTTATGTTCATGTTTCTTGATTTGATATTCTATTTCCAACATTTTATTAAACATCCATTTAGTTTTAAAAAATCAATATATTTTAAATGCCTTTTAACATATCCAAATACTTTTCTGATACTCCAAATAGCATCATCTAATAATAAGAGTTATACAAATTCTGTGTCCTTTACTTGGGTCTCATAGCCTTCTGGATCATTCCTAACACTTTTTATGTTCTGCTTTGCTTTTCTTCTAGCTATAAGACATATGTTTTGCTTATTTGAATGTCTCAGTGTTTTAGTCACTAAGTTTTGTCCGACTCTTTATGACCCCATGAACTGTAGTCCACCAGGCTCCTCTGCCCATGGGATTTCCAAGGCAAGAATATTGGATTGGGTTGCCGTTCACTTTTCCAGGGGTCTTCCCAACCCAGGGATCAAACTTAGGTCTCCTGCATTAAAGGCAGATTCTTTACCATCTGAGCCACCAGTGAAACCCATATTTGAATGTCTAGTACTTTTAAAATTTCTTTAATTGAAAACTGTGTACATAACAATAATAGAAGCTACAGACTATTGTCTCTTTTCCCATAAAGGATTATTTACTTTAATTATATCAAGAATTGAGCTAGACTAGGTTACAGTTTTCCTGACATTTTAGTAGACTCAGGTTATCTCTGCTGTGTTTCTTATTCTCAAGGAAGATTCTGAAACAATGGGTAAGTCCATCTGTATGTCTTCTTTGGAGAAATGAGTCCAGTTTTGCTCTAAAAATATTCTACCCTGTTCTGTCACCTTTTATGAAATTCAAGCTAAAAATCTTGCAAGTATCTTAAGAGGAAGTCCAGCAGTTTGCTGAAAGCAGATTCATGCCCTAACAGTTCCTGTTTCCTAAAAACATTAGGAGTCAGAAGATTTTTCCCTTTAGAAGATTTTGACCTAGCTCTCTATCATCCTCAGAAACAATAGACTTTAGAACCCTTGAGTTCTGAAGCCTATCTTGATATTTAAATAAAGTCTGGCAAACATTGTCAAGATTACTTTCAATAAATATGACACATTTTCATATTATTCAGGATACACACAGAATATTTATATTCATGACAGTGAAAAGTGAAATACATTATCAATTTTGGTTTGTCTGTTTATGTACATCAATATATATTTGGAAGGTCAGTTTAAATTTGCATATTCCATAAAATTTTCCTAATTTTCCCTGCTATTAGGAAATGAGAAAATGGCATATTTTTGTTGTTGTCTTTTTTAGATGCTGTTAGATATAAAACATATTTGTCATGTAGACAATAAGAATCTTTACTTCTGTGTGTGCATCATTGGCCATGCTTTGTCCTCTGCCTCTGCTTTACCTTTTGCATACATTTTCAGCAGTATATGGCTCAAGAAGTAGATTAGTTCTTGAAGAATAAGTATTCTGTGAAAACTGGTATTCTAGAAAAAAAAATTGAGAATAAATGCTTATGAACTTCACCAACATTCTTCCTGGAAATATAAAATTAAATAAAAATATCTTTACGTGAAAATAAACTATAAAGTGGTGGAAAGCTGCATGTTTCTCCCTTGGCCCAAAGTCAAATACTCTTGCTTAAACTGTACATATTCTACATATTGTATTTCAAATTTGTGCTTATATATACATACCTTCCAATTTTATAGCTATTTTGATAACATTTATTTCAACATATTTTAAAAAATAATT
This sequence comes from Dama dama, assembly GCF_033118175.1. NCBI lineage: Eukaryota > Metazoa > Chordata > Mammalia > Artiodactyla > Cervidae > Dama > Dama dama. The sequence continues at coordinate 48,754,942 of NC_083685.1, read as the reverse complement.
GTTATTTTTAAAAGTTAACACTATTAATTGTCTCTTTGAGCTAGCTCAAATTTAATAATTTGATTTTACAGTGTAATTCATATTCACAAAACTACACATAGCAGATATAGTTAGTTTATATAGCAAACTCAATGGTGAATGGCTAGTTTGTGTAATAAACTCAGTGAATTCGCTATTTGAATTTTGTTATTTGGAATCACTGTGATAGGCTACTTTTGTTTAAAAGTCTACTGTCTTTTCACTTTTTCTTTCTTTACTCTCTCCGTAGAACACAATGTTATGCAATTATGTCATAGTCTTTCTTTAGTCATAATAAAGGAAATGTGAAGATGTGAAAAATCTGACTTTGACTTATCATTAATTCATTAATTCCACCTTATTCTACATATTTTGAAAATAAATAAATAATTATTTATTAAAAAGAAGTAGTTAAGCTTTTAACTTTTACCTCCATAGTTATCGGTAACAATTTCATATATATATCTATTACAAGTATTATTTTTAATACAAATTTTCTAATACTTAAGTTCTCTTAGTAGATTTCTGGCTATTGAATAAATAAAATTAACTTTTTCTAGATTGTAAAAGAAAGACAATTATTGAGTAGTAGATTAACCAAACTACTATATCTATAATTATATTTACAGTAAACAATCAATAAAATCTTTAATAATGGTAATGAAGTGAGATCTGATTAAGTAATCAGCTATTAGAGAAATAATAAACTCCTGTATGTTACATGTTCATAAAGATCAAATGATAAGTGAATTGTTCAATTTTAGAGCTAAACCTATCAATATATTTATATAGGAAATTACACTGTTTTGTTCATTCCTGAATATACAAAATACAACAGTGCACACTATTATTTTAAATGTTTGACCATACTAGCAACTCATGAACATATATTCAGTCAAAATCATTCAAAATCTCACTCAAAATGGACTACTAACATCCCAGTCTTCTTTTTAAATGTCAATGAATTTATCAATAATCTGCCTATCTTTATAAAAATACACAAAGAGTTATATGAACCTGAAGAAAATAATATTTAACATAAATTGTAACATAGTGTACCTATAATTTTATAAGACATCTTCTCCACTAATTGGTATCTTAGTGATCTACTAATTTATCTACCTAGCTTATTCTTTTATTATTCACTACTCCATAGTGTGTTAGTCAGTCATGCCTAACTCTTTGTGACCCCATGTATGGGTATGGGCTTCCCTGGTGGCTCAGATTGTAAAGAATCTGCCTGCAGTGTAGGAGACCTGGATTTGATTCCTGGATTAGGAAGATCCCCTGGAAAAGGGAATGGCTACCCACTCCAGTATTCTTGCCTAAAGAACTCCAAGGATAGAGGACATGGTGTGCTACAGTTCATGGAATTGCAAAGAGTCAGAGATGACTGAGCGACTAACACTTTCACTTTTAACCACAATTTTCATTGTTCATTTTCAGTCTTTAGACATTTATGGTGGTTCCACCTTTTTGATAGTGTGAATGGAATTAAGTGAATGTCAGTGTACACACTTCTATGTTTACATAAGTGTACCTACCCAGAGTACATTCCAAATGATAGAATTCATTTATTTATTTTAATTTATATTAACAGGCTGCCCTCTAAAGTAGATATTTTAATATAAAACATTTACTCAAAAAAAAAAAAAAAACATTTACTCAGAGGAAAACCATATATTAAGGGTATTTTATTAAATTAATATACTAATGTTTACATAAGCTAATGAATCAAAGTGGGTAAGAAATAGGTAGTAATAATAGTAATAGCCTAAGAAAGTGAAAGTTACTCAGTTGTATCCAACTCTTTGTGACCCCATGGACTATACAGTCCATGGAATTCTCCAGGCCTGAGCGGATTTTTTTTTTCAAAAAGTTCTTAAAACAGTAATTTTGGTAGACAATAAACTTTAGTTTAAAAAAGCATAATATTTTTAGTGTACTTGTTTTTTTAGTTTTAATATTGTATTTTGTGTTTAATATTGTATTTTGTGTTTTGTCCTGTGTATTTTTCACAATTGCAATGACTTTTTCATAACTTTCCATATGGACAGTTAATTTTATTTTAAAATACCTATGGACTTATAATGAGATATTAAACCAGACAATAACATTTCCATGTCTTAAAATTACTGTAAAGACATTACTATAAATAAATAAAGCCCTTCCCCTTTATTATTTATGTCCTGAAGAATAACATAGTGGCTTGGGAAACCCAAAAAATTATTGAAACTTACAGTGTTTTAAAACAAGGCCCTGAACAGAATTCATCAACTTTTCTTAGGTGGTGTGATTTGTTGCTTTCTAAAGCAACAAAGAATGTTGTTCACTACTTCTTTTCAGAAAACTGTCACCACTTAGCTTTCAGTTGCTACTTTCTCTTGGCTATCCCCTGCCACTCTGCATATCTTATGGAATGGTGCTTTTTCATTCCCCTAGTTTCTTAATATTGCCAGTTCCTAATGGTTCAGTCTATGGAATTCTTCTCTTTTTATTCACTCTTGGCGGGTGATCAAATTGAAATCTATGGCTTCAAATATCAACTGTTAGTTGACCACTCCAAAATATTTATCTCCACTAAGCTTTTGCATGGAATATACTTGTGCATGTGTTATATCCACTGAATATTTAACAGGTATCTCACACTTAGTATGTGCCAAACTGGATTCCTTGTGCCCCGCCCCACCCCCACCCCAACTCACATCTTCTTCTTCTGAACCCTTCACCATTTCAGCTGATACAACCCTATAAATCAGCTGAAAAAACCATGGAGCTATTCTTGACTTTCTTTTATATATATATATATTTATAGCCATACCCTATCCATGTTCTTGTCACGTTATAATCACTACTATACCTGACTTCAACTGGCAAACATTCTTGCCAAGTTTGTTGAATATCTCTTTATTTAGTCATCTGCATCAAATTTTGAACCTATATCATCTACTATCATATTAGTAACTAAAGTAATTTTGTTAAAATACAAGTAGTATAATGTTATGTCTACATTCAATATTATTCATTAATTTCTTATCTCAATTAGAGTAAAATCCAAGCCCTTAGAGGATTAATGGATTGCTATTTGTTATCCCTTTCATTTCTTCTACTACTTTTATCACTCTTCATTCTGCCAAATCACACTGGCCTCTTTGAGTTTCCCAGAACATATATGGCAGCACCTTCTTACCCCCAGAACCATGTTGTGGTTGTTTCTCCTTCTGACAGGTCACCTCCTTCAGACAGCCACAGAGCTCACACTCCCTTCTCTGAATGCATTTTTTCCAAAGCACCATCAGTTACCTAAGCATCATATAATTTTGCATTTCCCTTGGCATTCCTTATCTCTATTCCTTACACACTTTCACTTACTTATGTTGTAAACTTATTACCAATCTCCTCCAACTGGAATGAAACTATAGTAGCACATGACCTTTTGTCTGTTTTGCTTTCTGTTAGATACCCTGGCCTAGTATGTATTATCTGATAAAAGAATAGATTGATCGTTTAGTCAAAATGTTTCTCTTATGTTTGCTAATGAACTGCTGTATGATTTACTTAGAATAAAGGTACTCAATTCTTTTAGTCTTAGGATCACTTTGAACTCTTAAAACATATATACCAATAAACTATTTATTATGCATTACCTATGTTTCAAAGTTCAGTAGCATGTAATACCAATGACACTACTTAAAAATATGAAAGTGAAAATCTTAGTCATTCAGTCATGTCCAACTCTTTGTGATCCCGTGTCTCCTGTGTCCATGGGATTCTCCAGGCAAAAATACCAGAACTGGTTGCCATCCCCTTCAACAGGCATGGGTATTCCCGACCCAGAGATTGAACCCAGGTCTCTTACATTACAGACAGACTCTTTACCATCTGAGCTACCAGGGAAGTCCATTAGTTCATAATTTATTTAAAAAATGTACAAAGTAAACATTTAAATAACTGTTATAGAATTTTATAAAACATAATATTATGCTCCAAGGGTTAAATTTCACTTGCTGATTGACTTTATGTAAATATGTGGCTCTGATTTTCAGGAAAAGTAAAGTGAATGCAAGAGTCAAGCTCAATATAATGGGAAATTTAAGTATGTTTCTCTTTTAAATGTAAGCTTGTCACATTTTTAAAAGACTTTGAAATATGTATAATTCTAGTCTTTAATTTCTAAAATTTCAATACAATTCACTTCAAAAATTCAACAGAAAACTCAAATACTGTGCATTTATTTTCCTGAGTATGTGAGTTGATGGAATAGGTAAAAATATAAAGTCAGTCCTCTAACAGATTTGAACAAAAGTTATAGAAAAATATAATCTAAAGATTTGCCATCTGAAACATTGCAAATTTAACAACCTTTAAAAAAAAATGCTTGACTATCCTAAGGAATGAAATTAAAGTCATCTCAGATAACATCAGACCTTTAATCTGGTTCTAAGTCAAAACAAATTCTGACCTGAGTGGCAGAGAAAGCAAGCACAAGTCATGACAACTACAGTTGCCAAGTTCCTCTAGTTTAACAAGTTTTCCACTACTTTTTATTACATCCCTTATTATTGTATTATTATGGGTTTTATCAATGTGGTGGGTTATTTGTCCTTCTACTGATGCTGCTGCATGACTAATAGCACGAATGTACCTTTACTTGAAAAGGTAAGATGACTATATCTATAGTTTTTTTTGTGTGTAACAACTTGTATAAGTTATTAGGTTAAAATAATCAAGAAAATATGTCAATTTTTGCAAAGATGGAAAATAACCCATATAATTATATTAAAAATGATGACACATTCACAGAGACTGAATGAAATATGATCAGAGTGCAAGGGAATGTAATGTACTTGTACTTACTTAATGCCATGTGCATATTAACATTTTCAAATTATTTTAAGTTGGTTATTATAGTTCTACATTTTATACTCTTAAATACTAAAATTATGTTAATTATTTTCCTTTACTTTTGAAGGTGACAGTTGACAGGTGGTTTCGCTAATACTTTGGCTTTCTGAGTTGGAAATACTCTGAAGAAAGCAGAATGACTTGGTGTAAAGTAATGGAAGTTAGCAATAAGGAATCACCAAAGAACCTACTACCTGAAGCCAGAGACATTGCAATAATCTGGCCTTGCTTTAGTTATGGGCAATAAAGTTTACTCTAGAGCCAAATTAAAATATTTTTACTGCTTTCTTTGGAATATATGGCAGGGTTTTTTCGATGAATTTTTCTTTAAGGTTTTGAGAACAGCTGGCCCCAGCAGTGCAATCCTGACTAGAGCAGCATGAATCCTGGCAGCATTTACCCAGGCATATATGAATTCATATGAGTGGTCATTATACCCAAATTTAATTCAATATAATAAGAAACCTGATAGAGTCAAATTTTTAATATTCAAATGAAAATATATCCAATTAAACTCAAACATGTATTGTGCCTTTTAAATGTTGTTTAAAAATACTACAGGATATACTTTAAAGTTTCAAGATTTGCCTATAATTACTATCAAAATAATTTATGTTTACCAAGTCACACATTTTGTAATAAACTAACACCATTTGAGAAATTATAATTAAAAAAAAAATTAAAAACTGTATTAAAGGACTAAGTTAATTGTCCCTGATGCTGGGAAAGATTGAAGGCAGGAGGAGAAGGGGACGACAGAGGATGAGATGGTTGGATGGCATCATTGACTCAATGGACATGAGTTTGAGTAAACTCCAGGAGTTGGTGATGGACAGGGAGGCCTGGCGTGCTGCAGTCCATGGGGTCGCAGAGTTGGACAAGACTGAGAGACTGAACTGAACTGAACTGAATTATCCTCTCAGATATTTTTCTGAGAGTTGCTCGGTTGTGTCCAACTCTGTGACCTCATGGACTATACAGTTCATGGAATTCTCCAGGACAGAATAGTGAAGTGGGTAGCCCTTCCCTTCTCCAGGGTATCTACTGAACCCAGGGATCAAACCCAGGTCTCCCACATTGCAGTCAGATTCTTTACCAGCTGAACCACCAGGGAAGCCCACTCTCAGATACTAGATACTGTTTATAAAGAAGCAAAGCAATGCCTTCAGTAGGTTAAACATGTGTTTACTTACATAACTGACATAGTTACTAACACTGCTACTTGTTATGTTCTACTTAACAGTGGAAATAAGATTTTATATGTATTTGGAAACTCAATTTAACATTTATGCACATGGAAAAACTCCAAATTCTCCTTTTTCCTTAGAATGCTTGCTAAAGAAGAAAGGTAATGGGAATAATAGAAAGGCAAATTAATTTGTGGAAGAAAAAAAAAGTGATAAGAATGAGTTATTTTCATTGTTGATTTTTTAAGTTTTGGGTTAAATGCACAATTAAAAAATAAAAATATGAGGGGAAAAATCTCCAAACCTTCATACCTTATACAATTAGTTATCACAAAACAAAAATCTGATTGATGCTCGAGTCTTACTATAATTGATATCAAGCCTTATGGATAAAATTATACATGTAAGTGATCTATCATACACCACTGAAACTTTAAAGTTAAAAATAGTGTGCCTCCTAAATGAGGTTAACTTATAACTGGTAACTGACTGTTCACATCCTGATTTCAAATATATGCATGCTCAACTTACAATAATTTCTGTCAAAATTTAAAATTAGAAGTAGTAAATAACACATGATGAATTTATAAAAGGGTAGCATGGTTGGAAGGCTAAACTGTTACCATATAAAAGATGGAAAATGGCTTATATTTATTGCAAACACGTTCACATTTTTTAATTGGGAAAAATGTCACTTTTAAGTTAATGCTGTAAAAGACTCTATGTCAAGGACACTTTGATTCTGCACATTTATAGAAATAACAGAATGCATTGATGCTTCTCTATTTCTCTCCTTTCCTCTTTCCAGCCCTCTCTTTCTATTTCTCTACCTCTTTTTATTCTTGATCTCTATTTTAGAAACTATACAAGATAAATAGAATGTAAAATTAAAATATGTTATCTTTGAATTATTTTTTAAAAATAGGTAATAAAGTTTCTTAGAAAAGTTGTAACTGAACTGAACTAAGTACCACCATATAGTCATTGGAGATAGAAATTACTCAGTTTGATCTTTGAATAATAGAAAACTCTTGAAAAAAATTTCAGAAAATAACCATTCTTCCTGTCAATGCACAAGTTGTACCAGAAATATTAAAGTGGTAAGGAAGATTTTATTAAAAATAGAGGAAGGCTGGAACTCAGGATCAACCCTGCTGAAACAACAGCTGGCAAGAATTGCTGTATCATATGGCACTTCTAATTTAAAATTTTTGAGGATCATTCTATAGTGAGGCTGGAATGAGAGGAAAAATCATAGGCTATCGATATTTGCTAATTGGCTTTACACAAAGAAAACAACATTCTCTATCTTTGTGTTAGGCGGTATTTTTATGACTTGGAAGTAAGGTATGTTGCTAATGTTAGGTCTATAGCCTTCTACAGAAAGTAGAAATTTGGGCAATTTACAATTTGTGTTAATTGTCTAAGAAAAGGTCTGTCAGAGACTTAAGAGTAAGGAAGAAGCTTACTTAAAGTGTAGTCAAGCTAAGGGTACCATTAGAGTCTTCTTGGTCATTTCAAACTCTTTTAAACAAATTTTTTCAACAAACATCTTTTCATTTAATTACAATTAGCTAAGTATATTTTTCATAAAGACTTAGCTATTAATAAAATTTTTATATATACATATATATATGTGTGTATATATACCTGTATATTGCACTGTGAAAAAATAATGTGAGCATTTCAGCATCTAGCTTACAATCTGTAGGTGTAAACTTTCATGTTTAACTTTTTGTGAGAATCCTATAAGCCCTGAACCAATTAAAGGGCATTTGAAATGAAAGTGAAGTCGCTCAGTCATGTCTGACTCTTTGGGACATGTGGGCTGTAGACTGCCAGGCTCCATCCATGGGATTTTCCAGGCAAGAATACTGGAGTGGTTTGCCATTTCCTTCTCCAGGGGATAGTACCGACCCAGGAATCGAACTCAGATCTCCCACACTGCAGGCAGACTCTGTACCACCTGAGCCACCAGGGAAGCTAGTGAGAACCCCATAAGCCCTGAACCAATTAAAGGGCACTTAGTCTAACTTACTATTCCACCAAATAAATAAATAAATAAATAAAACTAAATAAATAAGTTTAAACACTTTTCAAACCCTAACTCACTTATGCATTATGGACTTTTTTCTTAATGCCATGTTCCAGCCACACTGACTTTCAGTTCAGTTCAGTTACTAAGTTGTGTTCGACTCTTTGCCGACCCCATGGACTGCAGCACACCAGGCCTCACTGTCCATCACCAACTCCTGGAGTTTGCTCAAACTCATGTCCATTGAGTTGATGATGCCATCCACCATCTCATCCTCTGTCTGTCTTCCCCTTCTCCTCCCGCCTTCACTCTTTCCCAGCATCAGAGTTTTTTCAAATGACTCAGTTCTTTGCACCAGGTGGCCAAAGTATTGGAGTTTCAGCTTCAACATCAGTCCTTCCAATGAATACTCAAGACTGATTTTTTTTTTTTTTTTTTTTTTTTTTAGGATGGACTGCTTGGATTTCCTTGTTATCCAAGGGACTCTTAAGAGTCTTCTCCAGCACCACAGTTCAAAAGCATAAATTCTTCAGCACTCAGCTTTCTTTATAGTCCAATGCTCCCATCCATACATGACTACTGGAAAAACCATAGCTTTGACTAGACAGATCTTTGTTGACAATGTAATGTCTCTGCTTTTTAATAAGCTGTCTATGTTTGTCATAGCTTTTCTTCCAAGGAGCAAGAGTCTTTTAATTTCATGGCAGTAGTCACCATCTGCAGTGATTTTGGAACCCAAAAAGATAAAGTATCTCACTGTTTCCACTGTTTCCCCATCTATTTGCCACGAAGTGATGGGACCAGATGCCATGATCTTAGTTTTCTGAATGTTGAGTTTTAAGTCAACTTTCTCACTCTCCTCTTTCACTTTCATCAAGAGGTTCTTTAGTTCTTCTTCACTTTCTGCCATAAGGGTGGAGTCATCTGCATATCTGAGGTTATTGATATTTCTCCCAACAATCTTGATTCCAGCTTGTGCTTCATCCAGTCCAGCATTTCACATGATGTACTCTGCATATCAGTTAAATAAGCAGGAAGACAATATACCTTGACGTACTCCTTTCCTGATTTGGAACCAGTCTGTTGTTCCATGTCCAGTTCTAACTGTTGCTTCTTGACCTGCATACAGATTTCTCAGGAGGCAGGTCAGGTGGTCTGGTATTCCCATCTCTTTCAGAATTTTCTAAGTTTGTTGTGATCCACACAGTCAAAGACTTTGGGGAAGTCAATAAAGCAAAAGTAGACTTTTTTCTGGAACTCTCTTGCTTTTTCGATGATCCAGCAGATGTGGGAAATTTGATCCCTGGTTCTTCTGCCTTTTCAAAGTCCAGCTTGAATATCTGGAAGTTCATGGTTCATGTACTGTTGAAGCCTGGCTTGGAGAATTTTGAGAATTACTTTGTTAGCATTTGAAATGAGTGCAATTGTGTGGTAGTTTGAAATTTCTTTGGCATTTCCTTTCTTTGGGATTGCAATGAAAACTGACCTTTTCCAGTCCTGTGGCCACCGCTGAGTTTTCTAAATTTTCAGGCATATTGACAGCTGCACTTTCACAGCATCTTTTTTTTAGGATTTGAAAGAGCTCAACTGGAATTCCATCACCTCCACTAGTTTTGTTTATAGTGATGCTTCCTAAGGCCCACTTGATTTCTCACACCAGCATGTCTGGCTCTAGGTGAGTGGTTACACCATCGTGATTAACTGGGTCATGTGGATCTTTTCTGTATAGCACTTCTGTGTATTCTTGCTACCTCTTCTGAATATCTTCTGCTTCTGTTAGGTCCACACCATTTCTGTCCTTTATTGTGCCCATCTTTGCATAAATGTTCCCTTGGTATCTCTAATGTTCTTAAAGAGATCTCTAATCTTTCCCATTCTACTGTTTTCCTGTATTTCTTTGCATTGATCACGGAGGAAGGCTTTCTTATCTCTCCTTGCTATTCTTTGGAAATCTATTTTCAAATGGGTGTATCTTTTGTTTTCTCCTTTTCCTTTTGCTTCTCTTTTTTTCATAGCTGTTTGTAAGGTCTCCTCAGACAATCATTTTGCCTTTTTGCAAGTTCCTCCAATACATTAAACTACCTCCTGCCTTCAGACCACCACACAGGTCTATCCCTAGAATTTGCTCAGCCCAATAAAATATTTTTTATGGGACCCTTTGAGAGAGTCAATTCCTAGGCATGTTGATAAGAAGTCTGAGGTCCCCATGGAGAAGAAAGGGGTCTGGGGCTCTCAAGGAGGAGGTAGGGGTCTGGAATTCTCAAGGAGGAGGAAAGGACAAATGCTTTCCCCCCCGCTACACTCCTTAGTCTTAGTCACATAAAACGTTTTTTTCTCTTTAAGTTGGGAACCATGATTACACAACAAACAACCCAGATTAAACTCTGTACTAGGGATTATATAACAGCAATGTATCCTGCTTGAGGACAGTTTCTCCTTCCTGAAAACCTTCTGACTAGTCTTGATATCTTAGTATGTATATTATGGGAATGTGTCTGGTAAGATCTTTCAATTGTTAAATTCTTTTTTTAATATAAATTTATTTCAATTGGAGGCTAGTTACTTTACAATATTCTATTGTTAAATTCTAATCCTGTTATCTTAAAATGTAAACTGTGGTAGTGGGTCTGGTAAAAATTTTACAACTTTGAGACACTCTTTTGATTTATCATAATAACTAATTTAAAAAGTATATAATTCCCTTGCTTAGACTAGCGAGGGGGCACTCTCTGTCCCCCTTCTGATGTCTCTGTCAGAAGCTTTCTCTGTCCCTTTTTATACTTTAATAAAACTCTGCTACACAAAAACTCTCGAGTGATGAAGTCTGGTCCCTGGCCCTGAAGCTAAACTTCTTCTTCAGAGATCATGAAACCAACACCATTCACCGTAAGTTATCACCTTTCCTATATAAGGGCTTCTCTGTTGCCTCAGATACTAAAAAAATCTGCCTGAAATGCAGGAGAGTAAAGTGAAACCATTAGTTGCTCAGTGGTGTCTGACTCTTTGTGACCCTATAGACTGTAGTCTGCCAGACTCCTCTGTTCATCGAATTCACCAGATACAACTAACACTTGCACTTTTCACTTCATGAATGAATAGTCTTAAGTTTTCTCCATCTCTATGTTGAAAAATTCTACACGCTTCTCTTATGAGTCTCTGTCCTATCTATATTATTTCATGTTGGGTTGACCTTAATATGTAGAATTTGTTTATTCATTTAGCCCAGATTGAGTTCAAACTTCTAGCTATTTACTAATCCTTAACACTATTTTTTACTTTCTAAAGCAATACATAGTGAGCAAAAATGTATAATTATTGCTATCACAGCTATTGTAGCTAATAATAGTATAAAACTTGTTCACTGTATTACACATTTTACTTGTATTATTTCTCATATTTATAGCAATTTGGGTAAATAGAATAATTGTCATTTTGAAGCTAAGGATACTGAAGGTAACAAATTATGCTACTACTTGCCAAAGGTAACATACTTTGTAAGTACAGAGCCAGGTTTCTACCTGGCTGTTTAATACAACTTGTTTACAAGCTGTTTACTATAGAGTTTGCATCTTTATACTGTCTTAGTTCATCAGAGATTTTTTTTTTTCCTTTTGAGACCTTAATGCAATGGAAGCACTAAGAAATTTTCAGAGGTTACTTTATTCAATACACATTTGTTTGATGCATACAGAGTAGCAGCCTCAATAAAACAACAAACAAAACCATGTACTCAGTAGTTAGGAAATTCATTCTAGCAGAAAAGATAAAGCAGAAATAGATCACAATGAAACACTATAAAAACGAAGAGGGAAATATCACAGAATGGTTTGGAAGTATAAATTGAAGCTATCCAATCTAATCAGAATGGAAGGTAACACATAAGCTCTGTCTGGAATGATGAGCAAGATTTAGGCTTGTGAAGGAATGAGCAAAGAATATGCCAAGTAAAATACACAAAGGCAAGAAAAAAAATGCCTATAAAGTAAAAAAAGAAATTGAAATACTTATTTGCAAATATGATTGCCTTTCAATTTTCTTATTCTAGGAACAACTTACCATCATGCCATGAAACATATAATTAACAGATGAGATGGATGTAATTTGAATTTGAACTTTTAAGATAAATTTACTTAGGTTGAGGAGCATAACAGAGGGGTGAGTATGTATAAAGCAGGTACACAATAGTATTGACTAGTTAGGAACATGGATTTATTTAATTGACAGAATGATTTAAAGAAAGAGTTGCTTTAGAAATATTATTTATACATACATTGTACTAAAAAGTTTGGGTTAAGGAAATTGATAATTATTACCACAAAATTAATAATTTATTGGTCCTGAAAACTGATGTAAAGTTGGAAAAAGCAAATGGAATTAAGCAACGATTTATTAATCCACATATTAATAGATACTGAAAATTAAAACACGTGGACTTAGATTTAAAGAGAGTGTGTACATACTAAGTCACTTCAGTCTGGTCTGACTCTTTGTGACCCTATGGACTATAGCCTGGCAGGCTCCACTGTCCATGGGATTATCCAGGAGAGAATACTGAAGTGGGCTGCAGCTGCGGTGCCCTCCTTCAGGGGATCTTCTGAACCCAGGGATCGAACCCCAGTCTCTTATATCTTATGCATTGGCAGGTGGGTTCTTTACCACTACCTGGGAAGTGAACTGTAATCCTAAGGTAATCAATATATAATAGAAATATGGAAATGAACTTATTTTAAATAAACTAAGGTTATAATGTCTTTTCATATAATTGCTGACAATTCATGAAGAAACAAATTATACAATGATTATATTACAGGAAAGAAGTTTTTTGAATCTTGCATAAAGTTAAATTGGAATACAAATGTATGTTACTGTAAAACAGGCTAGTGAAAGAAAATGTTTTGGTATTCTGTAGAAATTAACTACCAAAGGACTTTTTCCTTAGTTAGCTACTTTGGAACCAAAGTAGAAGTAGTATAGAGCTTGCATAAACTAGATTATTAAAATTAAGGAAAAGGAAACATGGAAGAATGGAGAATTTTCTATACAAAACAGAAGGAACCTGCACTTCAGTCAAGATTAAATTGAGCATTTGCAAGGACTGAAATTGTGAATTCATAATAAACCATCTATACTCAAGAGAAATAATAGATGCGTCTTTTGAAAATACTGGCATATTTTTATCAGGAAGTATAGATATTTATTATTCAACATATTTGGCCTTGAAAATATATGATGCTGTCTGCACATCAAAAAGAAAATGTTGTAGGCAGACTGGAAAGAAGTCACTTGCAATAATCCAGGCCTGAGAAGTATTACAGTTTTCCAATATAAAAACTACCAGTTGCCTAATGACTCAGGTGAAATGAGAGGTGGGTGGGAAGGATGTCTGGAGAATACAAGACTTAATGTTCTTAAACTTAAGTTCTTAACTTAAGTTCTAAATCCACATAATTATATTGTGTAGTTTGCATTTATTTTCCCCATTAATCATCTAAGACAGAGCTTACAGCATAAATTCATTCATATATTCAACACTGTTTTTGTAAATTAGCAATTGCTGTATGCCAAATGTTGAACATAAATGACAGAATGACTCATGAAATGTAGGTGAAAGTGAAAGTCACTTAGTTGTATCCAATTCTTTGTGACCCCATGGATTATAAAGTCCATGGAATTCTCCAGGCCAGAATACTGGAGTGGGTAACCTTTCCCTTCTCCAGGGAATCTTCCCAGCCCAGGGATTGAACCCAAGTCCTCCGCGTTGCAGGTGGATTCTTTATCAGCTGAGCCACATGGGAAGCCTATGAAATGTAGATAGGGAACAGGGCAAAAAAGAATATACTCCCAGGAATGTTATAAAAAGGAAACTAAATTTTGCAGAGTACTCACTGGATGATTCATGGGCAAGCTATTATTTTTACTGGTTTCAAATTTTTAATAAAGGAAAGAAATGCAAGTATAATTTGAAATGGGAGGAAATTGCCATTTATCATATTTCTGTTGGTCTCATACAAATTCACAATATAATGTTAAATATTATATTGAATAATAAATAGGAAAATCAGTAAATGCTTCTTTTTCATAAAACTTTACTGTACTAGTTTATGGAAATTATACTTGTAAAACTGTATTGAATTCACCATTCTTTTTTCTGCTCCTCTTCCAATACATAGTGCTAATAACTTTTCCCAAATCTTTCAAATTATTGCTTAGTTTTAAATCATTTTTAATTTCTATTTGCCACTCTGAAATTGTAATGAATGATCTATGAACTGTCATTTATTCTGAGAAGCAAATAGTTCATTTGGTTCACAGTTTTAATGCTTAGCTGGATTCAGCCTCATACTGGAATATATTTCAGTGTAACTATTAAAAGTGACAATACATCTCCTCTATAATTCTCATTATTTCAATAGATATCACATTAAATTGAAACTCAGTGAAATCTGAAAGACTAAAACTGAGACAAATTTAAAAAAGAAATTAAAAACTTTGAAGATTTGCAAACTTCTGCCCATTTACCTTCCAATCATGAATTAAAATTCTTCTGCCTTAATTTTCTACCTGCTACTTAATTTTGGCATTTCATTATTAGTAGCATTAAATTTCTATCTAGCAGCATCAATATACTATTACAATTGTCTTAATGAGTGCAAATGAAAAAAGTCTATTTACTATACTTGTTTTTAAATTGAAATTATAAATCCTAGACTAATTTATTGGTTCAAAAGATATTGAAAGTAGGGACATGTAATAAAGGAAAAATTCAAAGATAGATATTATCTTAAGGAATGACTTTTCCTTCTAAACACAATTACTTTCATATTTTTGGAGGTAAACTATGTTTTTATTTTAAAAGATTATAATTTAATAATAAACTAATTAATAGTTTCATTCTACCAATAGACTATTTTCTGTGGGTAGCCATTAATATTCATTATATTAGTTGTTCAAGCATGAACAACTTCTATTAAAAAACTCTTATAGGTATTATATATGGGAAAAACCACTACAATATTGTAAAGTAATTAGCCTCCAACTAATAAAAATAAATGAAAAAAAAAAACTCTTATAGGTATTATATAATACATGAATTGCTTACTAGAAAGTATAAGTTTATATTTTTTTTGCAATATTCAAAAGGTAAATATAAATAAGTTAATTCACTCCATGTACTGATGATAAATTCCTAGTCCCAGGAAAAAGTTATCTGAACTATAGAAACTTTAATAATTTTTGTTAAGATTTGAGTACTTGCATCTCAGTAATGTCAAAGAATGATTGCAATATGACTTCACGTTTCTTTACCATAACATTGATATAACAAGATTTATTTAATGTATCTTATTTCTGTAACATCACTGCTAAAATTGGCATTACATATTCTCCAATCGCGAGACTCCTCTTTCTAATGAAACTCCTGCCCTAATGCAGGGCTTGGTCTGGTGGTGTGTGTTGTTTTTATCTCCCGCATTCCCATTCCCCGTAAGCATGGGCCTGGATCTAGAGTCTCTCCTCTATATATTTGTCCAAGATGACTGTTTTCAGATTTGGTTGAGAAGCAACAGGAACTCTCACTCATTGCTGGTGAGAATGAAAAATGGTACAGTAACTTTGGAAAACTGCTTGGATATTTCTTACAAACCTAGGCATACACCTGCCATACAACCCAGGATTAATCAGTTCAGTTTATTTCAGTCATTCAGTCATGTTCAACTTTTTGTGACCCCATGGATGGCAGCACACCAGGACTTCCTGTACATCACCAACTCTTGGAGTTTACACAAACTCATGTCCATTGAGTCGGTGAAGCCATCCAACCATCTCATCCTCTGTGGTTCCCTTCTCTCCTGCCTTCAATCTTTCCTAGCATCAGGGTCTTTTCCAGTGAGTCAGTTCTTCACATCAGGTAGCTAAAGTATTGGAGTTTCAGCTTCAGCATCAGTCCTTCCAATGCATATTCAGGACTGATTTGATTTAGGATGGGCTGCTTGGATCTCCTTGCAGTCCAAGGGACTCTCAAGAGTCTTCTCCAACACCAGTGCAAAAGCATCAATTCTTCAGTGCTAAGCTTTCTTTACAGTCCAACTCTCACTCCATACGACTACTGGAAAAACCATACCTTTGACTAGTTGGAACTTGGTTGGCAAAGTAATTTTTCTGCTTTTTAATGTGCTGTCTAGGTTGGTCATGATTTTTCTTCCAAAGAGCAAGCATCTTTTAATTTCATGGGTGCAGTCACCATCTGCTGTGACTTTAGAATCCAAAAGATGAATTCTGTCACTGTTTTCAATGAAGTCTGTCACTGTTTCCCCATCTATTTGCCATGAAGTAATGGGACATGATTTTAGCTTTCTGAATGTTGAGTTTTAAGTCAACCTTTCACTCCCCTCTTTTGCTTTCATCAAGAGGTTCTTTATTTCTTCTTCACTTTCAGCCATAAGGGTGATGACATCTGTGTATCTGAGGTTATTGATATTTTTCCCAGCAATCTTGATTCCAGCTTGAGCTTCATCCAGTACAGCATTTCCCATGATGTACTCTGCATATAAGTTAAATAAGCAGGGTGAAAATACACAGCCTTGGCATACTCCTTTCCCGATTTGGAACCAGTATGTTATTCCAGGTCCAGTTCTAACTGTTGCTTCCTGACCTGCATACAGATTTCTCAAGAGAAAGGTCAGGTGGTCTGGTATTTCCATCTCTTTCAGAATTTTCCACAGTTTGTGGTTATCCACACAGTCAAAGGCTTTGGCATAGTCAATAAAGCAGTAGTAGATGTTTTTTCTGGAACTCTCTTGCTTTTTTGATGATCCAACAGATGTTGGCAATTTGATCTCTGGCTCCTCTGCCTTTTTGAAATCCAGCTTGAACATCTGAAACTTCATGGTTCACATTCTGTTGAAGCCTGGCTTGGAGGTTTTGATTGTTACTTTACTAGCATGTGAGATGAGGGCAATTGTGTGGTAGTTTGAGCATTTTTTGGCATTGCCTTTCTTTGGGATTGGAATAAAAACTATCCTTTTCCAGTCCTGTGGCCACTGCTGAGTTTTCTAAATTTTCAGGCATATTGAGAAATGCACTTTCACAGCATTATCTTTTAGGATTTGAAAGAGCTCAATTGGAATTCCATCACCTCCACTTTGTTCGTAGTGATGCTTCCTAAGGCCCACTTGACTTCACAAACTAGGATGTCTGGCTCTAGGTGAGTGATCACACCACTGTGATTATCTAGCTCATGAAGATATTTTCTGTATAGTTCTTCTGTGTATTTTTGCCACCTCTTCTGAATATCTTCTGCTTCTGTTAGGTCCATGCCATGTCTGTCCTTTATTGTGTCCATCTTTGCATAAATGTTCCCTTGGTATCTCTAATGTTCTTGAAGAGATCTCCATTCTACTGTTTACCTGTAATTTTTGCATTGATCACTGAGGAAGGCTTTATCTCTCCTTACTATTAGGAAATCTGCATTCAAATGGGAACATATTTCCTTTTCTCCCTGGCCTTTTGCTTCTCTTGTTTTTCTCAGCTATTTTTAAGGCCTCCTCAGAGAACCATTTTGCCTGTTTACATTTCTTTTCCTTGAGGATGGCCTTGATCCCTGCCTCCTGTACAATGTCACAAATTCTGTCCATTGTTCTTCAGGCACTATGTCTATCAGATCTATTTGATTGATCCCTTGAATCTGTTTCTCACTTCCACACTATAATTGAAAGGGATTTGATTTAGGTCATACCTGAATGGTCTAGTGGTTTCCCCTACTTTCTTTAATGTAAGCCTGAATTTGACATAAGGTATTCATGATCTGAGTCACAGTCAGCTCCTGGGCTTGTTTTTGCTGACTGTATAGAACTTCTCCATCTTTAACTGCAAAAGAATATAATCAACCTGATTTCAGTATTGACCATCTGGTGATGTCCATGTGTAGAATCTTCTCTTGTGTTGGTAGAACAGGGTGTTTGCTAGGACCACTGCATTCTCTTGGCAAAACTATTAGCCTTTGCCCTGCTTCATTCTGTATTTCAAAGCCAAAGTTGCCTGTTACTTCAGGTATTTCTTGACTTCCTACTTTTGCATTCCAGTCCCCTATAATGAAAAGGACAACTTTTTTGGGTGTTAGTTCTAGAAGGTCTTGTAGGTCTTCATAGAACTGTTCAACTTCAACTTCTTCAGCATTACTGGTCAGGGCATAGACTTGGATTACTGTGATATTGAATGTTTTTCCTTGGAAATGAACAGAGATCATTCTGCCTTTTTTGAGACTGCATCCAAGTACTGCATTTTGAACTCTTGTTGAATGTGATGGCTACTCCATTTCTTCTAATGGATTCTTGCCCACAGTAGTAGATATAAGGTCATCTGAGTTAAATTCCCCCATTCCAGTCCATTTTAGTTCACTGATTCCTAAAATGTCAATGTTCACTCTTGCTGTCTCCTGTTTGACCACTTCCAATTTGCCTTGATTCATGGACCTAACATTCCAGGTTTCTATGCAATACTGCTCTTTACAGCCTCAGACTTTATTCCATCACCAGTCACATCAACAACTGGCTGTTGTTTTTGCTTTGGCTCTGTCTCTTCATACTTTGTGGAGTTATTTCTCCACTGATCTGCAGTAGCATGTAGGGCATCTACCAATCTGGGGAGTTCACCTTTCAGTGTCCTATATTTTTGCCTCTTCATACTTTCCATGAGGTTCTCATGGCAAGCATACTGAAGTGGTTTGCCATTCCCTTCTCCAGTGGACCACGTTTTGTCAGAACTCTCCACTATGATCCTCCTGTCTTGGGTGGCCCTACTCAGTATGGCTCATAATTTCATCGAGTTAGACAAAGCTGTGGTCCATGTGATCAATTTGGTTAGTTTTCTGTGATGTGGTTTTCAGTCTGCCAGTCCTCTGACAGATATGGATATGGATATGGATAGAGGATTATGCAAGCTTCCTGATGGGAGAGACTGACTGAGGGGGAAACTGGGTCTTGTTCTGTTGGGTGGGGCCATAATCAGTAAATCTTTAATTCAATTTTCTGTTGATGGTTGAGGCTGTGTTCCCTCCCTGCTATTTACTATAGTGGATGTAATGTAGATAATGGCGACCATCCTCATAAGGTCCCACGCACGCACTGCTACACTCAGTGCCCCCAGCCCTGCAGCAGGCCACCCCTGACCCATGCCTCCACCAGAGACTTCTGGACACTCTCGGGCAAGTCTGAGTCAGTCTCTTGTGGGGTCACTGCTTCTTTCTCCTGGATCCTGGTGCACAAGGTTCTGTTTGTGTCCTCCAAGAGGGTTTATGCCATAACTCACCCAGAGCTCCTGCCCTTGCAGCAGTCCACTGCTGACCCGTACCTCACAGGAGACGCTCAAACACAGTTCTGTCTCAGTCTCCGTGGGGTCTCTGGGTCCTGTTGTGCACAAGGTTTATTTGAGCCCTCTGAGTGTCTCTGGTGGGTGTGGGGTTTGATTCTAAATGCAATTTTGTCCCTCCTACCATCTTGCTGGGGCTTCTACTTTGCCCTTGGACACAGGGTATCTCCTCGCTTCCACTCCAGCACTGCAAAGCTGCTGTTTCAACCAGGTATTTATTCAAGTGAGTTTTGAAATGTCTATGTAGTGACCTTCATGCAAATGTTCAAAATAGCCTTATTCATAATTTCCAGAATTTGAAAGAAAGCTAAATGCCTTTTAATGGCTGAGTAGATAAATATTCATACAATGAAGTATTGTTCAGTAATAAACAGAAATTAACTGTCAAACCATGGGAAGATATGAAGGAAAATTACACATATATTACAAGGTGAGAGAAGCCAGTCTAAAAAGGTATATACTCTTGATTTCAATTATATGATAGCCTAGAAAGGCCAAACTAAAGACAGGAAAAAAAAAAAAAAGCAGTTGCCAAGGCTTCAGTGAGAGGAGAGGTAGAGCACAGAGTTTTTTAGGGCACTGAGACTATGATAAATGGTATCATCATGGTAGATATGTGACATTACACATGTATAAGCATTATATAGTCATACATGAATCCTAATGCAAACTATGATCTTTAGTTAATAAGAACATATTAGTATTAGGTCATCAATTGTTACAAACGTGCCACACTAATGCAAGATGTTAACAGTAGGAAAACTCTGTGAAGGGAAGAGGGTGTATATGGGAACTTTCTGTACTTTCTAAACATTTTTTTTTTTTCTACCATCCTAAAACTGCTTTCAGTTTTCTTCAGTTGCTCAGTCGTGTCTGACTCTTTGCAACCCCATGGACTGCAGCACGCCAGGCTTACCTGTCCATCACCAACTCTTGGAACTTACTTAAACTCATATCCATCGAATTGGTGATGCCATCCAACCAACTCGTCCTCTGTCCTCCCCTTCTTCCTCCTGCCTTCAATCGTTCCCAGCATCAGGGTCTTTTGCAATGAGTCAGTTCTTTGCATCAGGTAGCCAAAGTATTGGAGCTTCAGCTTCAGCATCAGTCCTGCCAATGAATATTCAGGACTGATTTCCTTTAGGATGGACTGGTTGGATCTCCTTGCAGTCCAAGGGACTCGCAAGAGTCTTCTCCAACACCACAGGTTAAAAGCCTCAATTCTTTGGCGCTCAGTTTTCTTTATAGTCCAACTCTCACATCCATACATGACAACTGAAAAAACCATAGCTTTGACTAGATAGACGGACCTTTGTTGGCAAAGTAATGTCTCTGCTTTTTAATATGTTGCTTAGGTTTGTCATAGCTTTGCTTCCAAGGAGCAAGAGTATTTTAATTTCATGGCTGTAGTCACCACCTGCATTGACTTGCAGCCCAAGAAAATAATGTCTCTCATTGTTTCCCCACTGATCTGCTATGAAGTGATGGAACCGGATGCCATGATCTTAGTTTTCTGAATGTTGAGTTTTAAGTCAACTTTCTCACTCTCCTCTTTCACTTTCATCAAGAGGTTCTTTAGTTCTTCTTCACTTTCTGCCATAAGGGTGGTGTCATCTGTATGTATGACGTTATTGGTATTTCTCCCAGCAATCTTGATTCCAGCTTGTGCTTCATCCAGCCTGGCATTTCTCATGATGTACTCTGCATGTAAGTTAAGTAAGAAGGGTAACAATAAACAGCCTTGAGGCACTCCTTTCCTGATTTGGAACCAGTCTGTTGTTCCATGTCCAGTTCTAACTGTTGCTTCTTGACCTGCATACAGATTTCTCAGGAGGCAGGTCAGGTGGTCTGGCTTTAAAACTGCTTTAAAATGGTTTATTAAATATTGTGTTGTTTTACAGTACAATGCCATGGGAATGGATGCATCTTTATATAGGATTCACTTTTGGGGAATGGATGGATTAGTGTTTTCTCTGCTCTTAGTCCAATGGGAACAGTCAAACTGGGATCAGTAAGACTCAGCAGAAGCCAGCTCAGGTGATGCACATGCTGGAAGCTGGTGCTAGCTGTGCATTTTCTTGGAGCTCAGTTGAGGCTGCATGTCTTAATTCTCTTCCATGTTAGTCTATTCCTAGGCACTTAGGGCTCCTCAGACCTTGGTAGCTAGTTCTCTACAGGAAGACTTTGTAAACAGACTGACCTGAATATCTTCCTTGAAGTTACTAAATGAAATGTATGTTTCCAGCCCTTGAGGCAGTCACTGACACAACCTAAATTAAAATTCAAGTTCTTGATTGGTGGAGTGAGAAGATGCAGGAAGAGGCACAATTGATTGGACTATACTGGAAAGACCTGTTATTGTCACATTGTGCCCTTGGTACAATAACAATTGAGTTTATTTTAAAAATCCATTCCACCTCTTGTCAGCATCATGAAGACAACTGCCAAGAACTATGAAGAGGTCTGAGATTTTACCTTATGTGCAATCTAACGAATTAGGCTGTCACTATATCTATATCTATATCTATTTTTTTTCTGTCACAATCTCACAGGTGCTGGAAAAAGACTCCTTGTAAGAAACAACGGACCACTTAATACTCATACCAAACCACAGTAACTCAGGGTATCATAATTTAAAAAAAAAAATTAAGCCCTAACTTCTTCAGGGTCACATGACTAGGATAAGACAATGTTTCCATGTGCTGTGGTTTGTATTATGGATCTAGTACTCAAGGCCAGCAGTTTCTGAGCAAATAGCAAACATCCTGCAAATAACAGAGAACCCAGTCCAGTCCCTTTTCTCCATCCCTGCCTCCAGGAAGAAAAAAAACTACAGGGAAGTCGTACTGTGGTTGCCTTCACCTACCTTGCTGCCTATGTACCTACAGAAATTGCTCAGTAGAAGATGTTATGTCATGTACTCTGCCACACTCAAAATCATGTATAGGGATGCTTAAGCCCATGGCAGACTGCCTCACTCAATACGGTCAATATAGTTCTATCTGTAAATTTAGTATTTGTCTGGTTTATAGATATTTTTGAGGTGCATCCTTCAAAGAGGTTTTGAGTTTGCTTCAAATACAAAAAAGATTTGCTTCAAAGGAACTTTTTAATTTGCTGAGTAAAACAAAATTATCAGCTTCAAGCTTGTCAAACCACCTTAATTTTGTGATTTGAGCATTTTCGTAATCCCCAAATTTCAGCAAAGTGCTCTACTCACCACTAAGTTTAAAATCATTTTTCTTGCCCTCCATTTTAAGCACGGAGCAGTTATGTTTTATTATACATTGACAGAAAGGTTGTTTAGAATCATAGATTTACCAGTGGTAGTACTCTTATTAGACTTACCATCTAAGTTCAGAGTTGTATCTCTTTATGTCCTGTGAGACTTAGCCACCAAATTTCAATTTCACTCATTTTTCAAATGCCCTGAGAACAAAGTCAGCTGCTTATCGTCTTAGTTCTTGACTTCACTGTTTTGCCTATTTTATTTTTGCCTATTTTTACTCATTGTTTTATTTATTTCTTTTCTGAAAATTACTTAATATTTTGCCTTCTTATCATTTAAAATACATTTCATTTAAAACGACTAGTTGTCAAGAGGAAAGCTATTTCAAGTCTCCTGACTCTCATAATGTTGGAAATGGAAGGCTCTCCTTTTCTTATTTTTATAAGATAAAAAAGGCTCTCCTTTTCTTATTTTTAGAAAGCCTGAGGAGTTTTTCCTGACACAATGTGAGATTTAAGACCACAGATTTCATGGGTTGTTCACTTTCCTTGTTATAACTTATATAAGTGATCCCATGAGAATGGAACAATATTAGCTTTACTTTGTCCTGTTCTGTTACTGAGAGTTCAGTAAGGCCATATATTAATAGATTTAGGAAGCACTGTAACATGAAATGTGGCCAAAAGTTTTCCTAGATTTCTATCACAAGATTGTGCAAAGTTCCTTGGCATAATTGCTCATGAACCGTCTGTCATTTTTCTCTTAAAAACAGGCTGTGCCCAAGTACTTTCAGGAAAACAAGACACTGTGATTATGGGGAAATCAAACCATTTATTTTAATATTGTAATAAATTCAGCAAAGTTTTCAAACAAGTCTTTTATCTGCCAAAGTTATTTCAAGGGTAAAAGAATGAGAGAGAGAGAGAGACTTAAAAAATTAGTCTTCAAGCTTTTTGGTATTGAACATATGGATTCAATTCAGTTGCTCAGTCATGTCCAAATCTATGCCCCATGGACCGCAGGATGCCAGGTTTAGCTGTCCATCACCAATACCCAGAGCTTATTCAAACTCATGTGCATCGAGTCGGTGATGCCATCCAACCATCTCAATCTTTGTCGTCTCCTTCTCCTCCCACCTTCAATCTTTCCCAGCATCAGGGTTTTTCTCCAATGAGACAGTTCTTCACATCAGGTGGCCAATGTATTGGAGTTTCAGCTTCAGCATCAGTCCTTCTAATGAATAGTCAGGACTGACTTCATTTAGGATTGAATGGTTGGATTTCCTTGAGGAAAATCTTGAGGAAAGTCCCAGAGGGACTCTCAAGAGTCTTCTCCAACACCACAGTTCAAAAGCATCAATTCTTCGATGCTCAGCTTTCGTTATGGTCCAACTCACATCCATATATGACTAATGGAAAAACCATACCTTTGAGTAAATGGACCTTTGCTGGCAAAGTAATGTCTCTGCTTTTTAATATGCTGTCTAACTTGGTCTTAGTTTTTCTTCCAAGGAGCAAGAGTCTTTTAATTTCATGGCTGCAGCCATCATCTGCAATGATTTTGGAGCCCAAGAAAATAAAGTCTGTCACTCTTTCCATTGTTTCCTCAACTATTTGCCACGAGGTGATGGGACCAGATGTCATGATCTTAGTTTTCTGAAAGTTGAGTTTTAAGCTAACATTTTCATTCTCCTCTTTCACTTTCACCAAGAGGTTCCTTAGTTCTTCTTTGCTTTCTGCTATAAGGGTGGTGTCATCTGCACATCTGATGTTATTGATACTTTTCCCAGCAATCTTGATTCCAGCTTGTGCTTCATCCAGCCCGGCATTTCACATGGTGTATTCTGCATATAAGTTAAATAAGAAGAGTGACAATATACAGCCTTGACGTACTCCCTTCCTGATTTGGAACCAGTCTGTTCCACGTCCAGTTCTAACTGTTGCTTCTTGACCTGCATACAGATTTCTCGGGAGGCAGGTCAGGTGGTCTGGTAATCCCATCTTTTAAAGAATTTTTCACCGTTTCCTGTGACCTACACCACGAAAGGCTTGGCATAGTCAATAAAGCAGAAGTAGATATTTTTCTGGCACTCTTGCTTTTCTGATGAACCAACGGATGTTGGCAATTTGATCTCTGGTTCCTCTGCCTTTTCTAAATCCAGCTTGAACATTTGAAACTTCACTGTTCACATACTGCTGAAGCCTGGCTTGAAGAATTTTGAGCATTACTTTGCTAGCATTTGAAACGAGTGTTATTATTTGGTAGTTTGAGCATTCTACTGCATTGCCTATCTTTGGGATTGAAATGAAAACTGACCTTTTCCAGTCCTGTGGCCACTGCTGAGTTTTCCAAACTGCTGGCATATTGAATGCAGCTCTTTCACAGTATTTCAATCTTTTAGGATTTGAAATAGCTCAACTGGAATTCCATCACATCCACTAGCTTTGTTTGTAGTGATGCTTCCTAAGGCCCACTTGATTTTGCATACCAGGATGTCTGGCTCTAGGAGAGTGATCACACCATCTTGATTATCTGGATCATGAAGATCTTTTTTGTACAGCTCTTCTGTGTATTCTTACCACCTCTTCTGAATATCTTCTGCTTCTATTAGTCCATACCATTTCTGTCCTTTATTCTGCCCATCTTTGCATGAAATGTTCCCTTGGTATCTCTAATTTTCTTGAAGAGATCTCTAGTCTTTCCCATTCTATTGCTTTCCTGTATTTCTTTGCATTGATCACTGAGGGAGTCTTTCTTAGCTCTCATTACTATTCTTTGGAACTCTGCATTCAGATGGGTATATCTTTCCTTTTCTCCTTTGCCTTTAGGTCCTCTTCTTCTCCCAGCTGTTTGTAAGGCCTCCTCAGACAACCATATTGCCTTTTTGCATTTCTTTTTCTTGGGGATGGTTTTGATCACTGCCTCCTGTACAATGTCACGAACCTCCATCCATAGTTCTTCAGGCACTCTATCAGATCTAATCCTTTGAATCTGTTTGTCACTTCCACTGTATAATCATAAAGGATTTGATTTAGGTCATACTTGATTGATCTAGTGGTTTTTCCTACTTTCTTCAATGTAAGTCTGAATATGGCAATAAAGAGTTAACGATCTGAGCCACAATCTACTTCTGGTTTTGTTTTTGCTGACTGTATAGAGCTTCTTCATCTTTGGCTGCAAAGAATATAATCAATCTGATTTCAGTATTGAAAACGTGGTAATGTCCATGTGTAGAGTCTTCTCTTGTGTTGGTGGAACAGGGTGTTTGCTAAGAGCAGTATGAGCGGTGTGTTCTCATTGCAAGGCTCTGTTAGCCTTTGCCCTGCTTCATTTTGTATTCCAAAGCCAACTTTGCCTGTTGCTCCAGGTATCTCTTGACTTCACTTTTTCATTCCAGTCCCCTGTAATGAAAAGGACATCTTTTTTGGGTGTTAGTTCTAGAAGATCTTGTAGGTCTTCATGGCACTGTTCAACTTCAGCTTTTTCAGTATTACTGGTCAGGGCATAGACTTGGATTACTGTGATATTGAATGCTTTGCCTTGGAAATGATCAGAGATCATTATCTGATTTCAAGATTGCATCCAAGTACTGCATTTCAGAGTCTTTTTTTTATTATGAAGACCATCCCATTTCTACTAAGGGATTTTTGCCCACAGTAGTAGATATAATGATCATCTGAGTTAAAATCACCCATTCCAGTCCATTTTAGTTCACTGATTCCTAAAATGTGAATGTTCACTGTTGTCATCTCCTGTTTGACTACTTCCAATTTACCTTGATTCATGGACCTAACATTCCAGGTTCCTATGCAATATTGCTCTTTACAGCATCAGACTTTACTTCCATCACCAGTCACATCCACAACTGGGTGTTGTTTTTGCTTTGACTCCGTCTCTTCATTCTCTCTGGAGTTATTTCTCCAGTGTTCTCCAGTAGCAAGTTGGGCACCTACCGACCTTGGGGAGTTCACCTTTCAGTGTCCTATCTTTTTGCCTTTTCATACTGTTCATGGGTTTCTCAAGGCAAGAATACTGAAGTGGTTTGCCATTCCATTTTACAGTGGATCACATTTTGTCAGAATATATGGATTATGTGGAGATTATTATGGAGATGGAGTATACAGAGCCTGAGAACTCAGGGTTGATGACTGACTTAAGTTGTGCTATCAGAATACTGAATGATTTACTACCTTTTCATTTTGGACATCTCTCAACACATCCAACACTGAGTACTCAAAGTTAAGAACACTTGACAATGAGTTGAAAAATATCTCAAAAGGCCTTTTAGTCTACCCTTCTCAACACAATACTTTCCCTACACATCAGAAGATAAGAGCACTAGCTTACCCTCTTTTAAGCACAGGGATTTAGCAAAAGACTGGACTTCATTGCCAACTGCATTATCATGGTGGAAAGCAACTTCTTTTACACCCACAGTCATAACTATGGAAAAGGGGAGGTGGATATCTATTAACTATGAAAATCAAGGAAGTACCATCAGTCCACCTAAAGCTCAGAGAAACACGTGTAAGGAAAGAGACTTCCTGTCCTAAATCCTCTGGAGAAACACATGTAAGAAATACAGTATTTGTCTTAAATTCAGAGGTGATAGATAAGATTATCCAAAACAGAAGAGATGAAACAAAAATTATTTTCTCATATTTAAACAGTATTTACATGTTGCCTTTCAGTATTTTATTACCTAGTTTTGGTTTGTATACAAGAATTGGTTGTTTTCTTTTTCCTATGAAATTTTACTTAATCACCTTATGTAGAGCCAAGAATATTAGCTCTAACTCTGTAACTGTCAAGCTGTTCATTTTCGAACAAGACAATTAACCCAATTTTCTTCAAAAGCACATAGTGTTTAGAGTGGAGTGTTTTGGATCCAAAAAGAAAGGTTTTGAAATCTTATGAGCTGAATTAGTTTCAACAAACAAAACAAACCCTCTGTCATACAGTTTTTATCCTTAAAATGTGAATAACAATACCTATCGAAGAGTTGTCTTGTAAGGACTTCTTATACTAACACATAAATACTTATTACAGTTAAATACAGTAAGAGCTCAGTAAATAGTAACTGAGATATATTATTTTAATATTTCAATTATTATTAATACCTATCATGATACCTCATGTTTTCTTTAAAAAAAGATTAGTTTTCTTTACTTTTATTATTTCCAATCTGCCTACATTTATCACTAAGAACATATTATCCTCTATAATTAGCAAAAAAATCTACCATAGAATAAATTAGGAAAAACATTATTTAAATGAAATGTATTTGATCTGTTTTTATCTTAAATTAGTGAATGCATTAGGACCAATTTTACTGGTCCATTTTATTAAGGGACAGAAAACTTAGGTAACTTGTACCTATGTGCACATTTAATATGTGACAGATGTGGGATACAAACCTGGGAAGACTGCTTACAGAGTTTGCACTATTAAACCAAAGTGTTATAGCTCTCTTGGCTTGCAAGCACCCAAATTGCGGATGTAAATTATAATGAAATCTCTAGTAGTCTGAACAGAGTCATTAGCATGTTCATGTCAATCTGGCTTAAGAAAAGCTTTTGCTAACTCATTTGCAGATTCTTGCTTCCTCTAGAATTTTGTCAGTTCCTCTAATTATTCTTGAACAAATTCTTGATGATGAAAAACAACTTTTAAATTGTTTTAACATCATACTTAAATTATATATATATATATATATATATATATATATATATATATTTCACAATTCCACAAGGTAAAATGTATAGCTATTATTGCAAGATATCTCCAGATGAGATATTTAGTCATATCATTAATGGTTCTCTAGATCAGTAATGGAAAATAATCACAATATTCAATAATTAAGTGGCCTTTGATGTAAAAGTCACCAAGTAAAATGTACTTCTTGCAAAGAATATTTTTGAGAGATAGAATTTAATAAAATTAGTGAGCACTGAATAAATCATATATGTATATTACCTGCCTCCTGAGAAATCTGTATGCAGATCAAGAAGCAACAGTTAGAACTGGACATGGAACAGACTGGTTCGAAATCGGAAAAGGAGTATATGTCAAGGCTGTATATTGTCACCCTGCTTATTTAACTTAAATGCAGAGTACATCATAAGAAACGCCAGGCTAGATGAAGCACAAGCTGGAATCAACATTGCCGGGAAAAATATCAATAACCTCAGATATGCAGATGACACCACCCTTATGGCTGAAAGCGAAGAACTAAAGAGCCTCTTGATCAAAGTCAAAGAAGAGAGTGAAAATGTTGGCTTAAAGCTCAACATTCAGAAAACTAAGATCATGGCATCAGGTCCCATCACCTCATGGCAAATAGATGGGGAAACAATTCAAACAGTGAGAGACTATTTTTTGGGGCTCCAGAATCACTGCAGATGGTGACTGCAGCCATGAAATTAAAAGACTCTTGCTCCTTGGAAGAAAAACTATGACAAAACTAGACAGCATATTTTCTAGTCAAAGTTATGGTTTTTCCAGTAGTCATGTATGGATATGAGAGTTGGATTATAATGAAAGTTAACACTGAAGAATTGATGCTTTTGAACTGTGGTGTTGCAGAAGACTCTTGAGTCGCTTGGACTACAAGGAGATCAAACCAGCCCATCCTAAAGGAAATCAGTCTTGAATATTCACTGGAAGGACTGATGCTGAAGCTGAAGCTCCAATACCTTGGCCACTTGATGCAAAGAACTGACTCGCTGGAAGAGACCCTGATGCTGGGAAAGACTGAAGGCAGGAGGAGAAGGGGACAACAAAGCTTGAGATGGTTGGATGGCATCACTTACTCTATGGACATGAGTTTAAGCAAGCTCCGGGAGTTCATGCTGCTCAGGGAAGCCTGGCGTGCTGCAGTCCACAGGATCACAAAGAGTCAGACACGACTGAGCAACTGAACTGAACTGATATTCAGTATATGCTTATTTACTAAGTAATAGTGATACAAGTTTTAGACATAATCTGTAAAGCAAAAATTTGTGGAAAATTGCTTGATAAGGTATTTGATTATTAACTTCTTTGGTACTGTTTATAATTATAATTTTACTGTTTGACCGTTATTCTCAAATTCTTCAAGCCTCATTCAAAATTTTTTTGAATCACTAAGATAATAAATTTTTTATACTTTTAACAATAATACTAGTTGCCAAAATACATGGAAGTGTATCAAAGTTTTGAGTAACTATAAATG
Organism: Dama dama; assembly: GCF_033118175.1. Lineage (NCBI taxonomy): Eukaryota > Metazoa > Chordata > Mammalia > Artiodactyla > Cervidae > Dama > Dama dama. The sequence continues at coordinate 48,724,991 of NC_083685.1, read as the reverse complement.
AGAAATCCAGCATTCTATTCATAGTAAGTCCTAGTGTATATATACTAAGTCTGAGTTTACAGTCTATGGGAACTTAAATAAAATTTGTATTATACTGTTATGTGAAAGTAGTATAAACTCTAATTATGCTGAATTGGTTCACAGTACTTTTCAGGTCTACTATATCCTTCTACTTCTCTGTATATTCATTCTATTAATTTTTGAGAGTTTGATATTGAAACTCCAACTAAAAGTCTTAATTTATCTACTTAAAAAATAATTGCAATACACAGTGAAACTATATGTCACCTTATTCTGTATCTTCCAATTCTCCTGTAAATGTGTTATCATACTTTCACAGTTAAAAAACAAAAATTAATAAATTTAAAAAAGATTAAAGTTTTTAAAAGTGTATTAATCCTTTTATGAAAATGAAATTACTGAAATACTTCATTTAAACACTTTACTGACCAAATCAAAATATCTTTGTAAGATTATAAATCCTTTTCTTGTTTCTTTTTCTAACGTAATTTTCAAACATATTTCCATACACTGACTACAGCCAACCTGACTTATTAGAGGCTTATAAATGGAAATTATAGTACATCTTTTTTGAACAAATAAAAGCAACCTGGACAAATTCTTTTTTTAAATCAAATGAGAATTTCGGAGAACTCCCACAGAACAAGAGAAACACTTTTCTTGAAGGAAGCTTCATTTAACATTGCTTTTTAAAGACCAGGGGGACACACATTCCAATAATAGTGGTAGATAATAAAATACAAATAGAAACATCACTCCAGGCTGTAACAAAATACACCAGCCTGGAGTTATGCTGTTTTTCATATACCTTATAAAATGTCAAAGTCCCACTTGTTTCAGTTTTTTCAAAGACTTAGTAAAAATCAACAAAATTTGTTCTAGTTTATCTTCTCTGCATTATCTCCCACAATTGTCCCAAACTAAAGCTCTCTAGACTCTAGATTTGAAGAACATAACTTTGCAATATTTACTTACACATTTAGAAATAAAATAAATGGACAATTCATATTCTATCAAAAGTGGCTGATTTTAATTTGTTGTTTTTTCTGTATTTATATAAAGCTATAAACTCTGTGCAAATATAAAGGAATATATATAATATGCAATTAAATATATGTTATATAAATTTACGTATTGTGAACACACATGTGTATAATACACATTATAATATATGTCTATTTAGAAACAGAAAACTCAACCACTCATATTGGGACAAGAAGATACTATGGTAAAATACAAAGTTGCCAAAGTCCAAACCAGAGATCAATGCAAAAATATCAATGAAGCAGAAGTTTGATCATTGAAAATAGATACAGAAGAGTATCAATAATACAAAAAATCCAGTTTAAGATTTAGAGGTCAGATTTCAGACTTTCAGGCAGAATTTAAGAGAAGTTATGAACAAATGGAAGCTGAGGGAAGACAGAAATCAAGAGGGACAATAATGTTTCCACCTACAGATAATTTATACCCTGTACTAGAAAGTAGAATAAATGGAACAGAGAATATAAACAAATAAACAAAAGCACAGTAATTACAACAGAAAATCTATGAGTTAATTAGAAATGTACTCTGTTTTTAAGAAATATCTAGGGTTGGAGTGAGGAGAGAGTAGATGTGCATTTCACAGCAAAAGATAAAGGCAAGGCTTATTGGCTTCTGCAGTGGATGAGGCACCACAGCACTCCAAAACCTAGCATGAAAAACTCATGACACAAGCAGAGGTTACAGAGATAGCTACCACTGATGCTGTCAGTATGTTTAACCTCCTTAGACCTGAGATGATGCGCAGGAAGCAGGAAGAGGAGTCATAACAATCTAACTTCAGAAACTACTGGTGGTGTCCCAGCATTGGAGGGAGAATATTGCAAACAGTTCTGAGAACTTTTGGAGGATATGAGTCAGCATAAGATACAAACACATGAATTTCAGAAGAGGGATTCCTCCACTGAGAGAAATAAAACTGTTCCCGCATATTTCTCTTGTACCTCTCCATTTTATTTTTCATCTATGTTGGTCTCTTAAAACTAAACTTTTCCATTAAAAATAGCTTTTACAGCTATCACTATAACCACTCAAGGACATTACATTTATGGTTTACATTTATGTCTGTGCTTAAAGAAAATCAGCATATTTATGAAGTACTTGTAAATTTAGAAATATAAATGGTGTACATGTGCAGACTTATGTATTTAAACACATATAATTTGTAGTACATAGTCATAAAAATATGTATTATACATGTGTGCTTAGTCGCTCAGTCACGTCCGACTCTTTGCCACCCCATGGACTGTAGCCTACCAGGCTCCTCTGTCCATGGGACTTCCCAGGCAAGAATACTGGAGTAGGTTGCCATTTCCACCTCCAGAGGATCTTCCCCACCCATGGATCAACCTCGTGTCTCCTGCATTGGCAGGCGGGTTCTTTACTACTCACCCACACTGGAAGCCCATTTATACATACATGAAACTAGCGGGAGAAGAATATATATCCTTGGCATTTTGAATTATGATTGAAAAGTGAAGGAAGCCTGAGTGCTGTTTTCTTTTTTTCCAACGAGTCATTTCTCTTGGAAGCTCATTCTTAAAGGTTCTGTATATTGATAATTTCTTTCACTTCTGTGTAGTAATTCTTTTCAAACAAAATACCTTCCAATTTAGTTTTTTTTGACATATACTTATTTTTAATATACATTTATAGCAGTTCCCTGGATAACCCAAATCAGCACACCCTAAGCCTGGAGGGGTTGTCTTATTTTCATACTAGATTTGCTTAATCCATCATCAATACCTTTATATAAAAGCTCACCCACATGCCTTGCAGTTTTTATAGCAATTCATCTTACATTTATAGAATATCAAATATGGAAATTAATTGAGAATATCCTGCAGGCATCATTTTTGCTAGTGAGACAGAGAGAATAATTCATATTCATATATTATTTTTGTAATATCTTTCTGAGTGTCTTGGTTAATGAAATATAATTTATCTTTGAAAATTCTTATATTTTCATTTCTGTGACCTAGATGACTTTTGTTTTCTGTGGCAAATATTTATTTTAGAAGATGAAGAAACATGTGTCTCATTTTGATTTTATGCTTCCTTTTAAAAAAAGGAGGTTTCAAGTTCATTAAATAGATTTGAATAACTGGTGAAATTCTCATAATAAGAGGACTTGCTGTAGCTCAGCTTAAATCTTGTGCTGTTACTATGAAATTCAAAAACAAAAGTAGAGACATGGACATGTTTAGTGAACAGCAGCCCGTGACTTTCTGAACAAATGGTTTAGAGGGAGCATTAAGCTAATACTTAGGCTTTTTTCTTTTCCTTCTTCATGTTTTTTTTTTTTTTTTTGAAGATAAAACTCCATTTAACAAGAAATGCCTAAGAGCCAAAAAAAGCTGCGTGTGGTGTGAAACGTGTCCTGCTACAGAACATCTATGATTCTTAGAAACTGAAACATATATGATATTAAATATATGTTGAAGCTAAAAAAAAATGTTGAGGAAAACCACATGAGCAAGTTATAAAGAGTAAATAAGAGTCAGAGACCTGTGTAGGATTTAATTTGGGACTTACATAGCCAGAGGAAAACAACAGACAAGACCTTGACCTATTAAAGATGGAACACTGGAAATGAGAACCCTAAGTAAAACCAGGACTCCCAAAATGATATACCTTAAGAGGAAGCCTGAGTTACGGGGAGAAAAAAAAAAAAAAAAAAAAAAAACTTTACCAGGAAGGGAGACAAAGAGACCACTTTGCTTCAACTCAACATCAGATGGGACAAACTTTTCTGAAAACGTATAACCATTGTCTTATACTCACATTCTGACAGAAATTTCATGCTCTTGGCCATCCAGGAATTCACAAACGAATACATGAGAGGTTCTGAGAGGGTGGTCTTCTATGGCAAAATGAAAAAACAAGCACAGGTGCTCTCTAAGGAAAATTTCCTCAGTTAAGTTTCTTCAGGATTCCCACAGCTTTATTCTTTAATGAAAGAAAGGAGAGGTGTAAACTCACTTTCCAGCACACAGGCTCTTCCCCCTGGGACTGCACCACAGGAGTCTCGTCAGCGGCTAGGCGGGGTGGGGGCGGGGGGACGCAGTTCTCGTGAGACTGCCGCTGAGCTGCTCACGCAACTCTGCACGTGACCCATCCAGAGAACCACTGAACTGAGGTGTCAGTGCAGCCATCTTGCACTCGGAGCTCTTCTCTGAAGTGCTGGCATGAAAGGCCACTGCACGCAGCATCCTATTAGCAAGTGAAACTAGGCTAGCACAAAGGAAAAGAAAGGTTAGACTTTATTTTATTATCTAGGTTCTATTTTTATTTCCCAAGAATTGTTAATGTGCTTTGCTGCTGACAGTTGTTGGGGCGCAACCTCAGGAGCTTCCCAGGTATAAGCTGAGGCCCTCTCAGGGTATACAGAGGGTGTGTGCGCATGCGTGTGTGTGCTCATTCGTATTGGACTCTTTGTTAGCCCACCAGGCTCCTTTGTCCATGGAGTTTTCCAGGCAAGAATACTGAAGTAGGTTATCAGTTCCTTCTCCAGGGGATCTTCCAGAACCATGGGTCTAACTTGAGTTTCTTCTGCCTTCTGCATTGGCAGGCGGATTCTTCACCAGCTGAGCAGAGGGCAGGGAGAGACTAAAGAGACAAACACTCTAGGTTGGTAGGTGGCGGGTTTCACAAACAAGGGAATATACAAGGTTTGTCTTGAGTGGCTGCTAGACAAGCTAGAGCTTTACATTCGCCCTTAAGAATCTGAAATGTTTATACAGAGGCCACTGGCACGCACCATCCAGATGGTCTCAGTATCTTTACACTTTATCTTAAGGCTGTGTCCTTGAGCATCTTCTAGGAAAGGGAAGGTAAAGTGGAGTGCACAATTCCAAGGATGGGAGAGGGTGAGAGATGCCTCCAATTTCCCTGATTTAAATGAGGGTCGAACAGCATCGTCCCCTCTCACTGATTTTTCCCAACATTAATGCACTTTTCTACACCTATTATAGATTTATGAAAGCAAAAAAATATTTATCAATATTATATAATTTTTTGTTGCTAAAGGAACATAGATTTAAAACTAGGCACCACTTTTGTCCTGATTGTTTATTTCAGTGCTTTAATTTTAGTCTGCTCTATATTATTTTGGATCTTATAACTCTCATTACTGACTTGCTTACCATGTGTAATAAAAACAGTTGTTAGCTTCCTTGAGGACTATCTGGAGATCTTGTTGCTCCGTTTAGGCATTTTAAAGTAGTATCAACTAATTAATTGCACCTCAGCATCTGATATGACTTTTCTGGCACTGGTACTTAGATTTAATTGGTAGATACAAGATGAAAACATAGGGTAGAATATATATAATTCAACTGGTATTGCCTATATTGATTTAATTAACTTTTCCCGCTAGGTGAGAACACCTCATATTCCTCAACAATTTATTTACATAATCCTAAAGCTGGCAACCTATGCGAAACGGAGATTTTTCTTGGGTAATGTGGGATCTATGTCCAGCTATCTCATGTATCATATATATATATATGATTGGGATCTCTGAATTGAAACCCCACGCAGCTGACTAATGCTCAATCAATGAACAACTAGAAAAGTTGGATAAAAATACAGGAATGACATGCTTATTTTGAGGCAGTTCAGCCAGATGTATACATATGATTTGTATTCATTTCTACATTGTACCTGTAGATGCAGCTGCCAGTCAAGAAAAGAACTGCTGCTCAGCTTTGGGATAGTGTTGAGTCCTAATAAATAATTTGTACTCCAAACACTAGCCTTGTATTTGCTTCTGCAGAACCCAACATGGTGCAATTTCTATATATACTTTGAACTTCCTTAATATAACATTCAGTAAGAATATCCATTTTTAGGATACAAATGCATATGATGCATTACGCAGAATGAAAGTATAGCACTAAGTCAAAATATTGCTGGTGGATTACACATGTTATGACGATTGGCAAACAGGTAATGAGAATTAAAATGGTCAAGTAAGGTTTCATGGAGTCTGTGAGGATTAAGTTGAAGTTTAGGCAGGGCGTGTTGCATATCAGAAGCTAGGAAAATATGGAGAAGTGGAACAACCATAACTATTGTCATATAAATGAAAAATGCCATAAAATATGAGTACAGAATAGTCTGACACAATCACTTAGGAGTCATCTTAATACTTTTAATATCTCATCCTGTGTTATCTATATATTTTCAAATGTTTGATATGCAAATACATGCTAATAGGTCTCTCATCACTGACGTTAACAATCTAAAAAACTTTTTATATTTTCTTTGCCTCATCATTTTTATAATGGTCATTTCACACTTTAAACTGGCAGTTATTTTGGTCACCTAAACAGTTTTAACATTTAAGCCGTTTTTGTTTCTTTTGAGAGTATTGACAGGAGTCGTGTAAATTTTTTTTAAACGTTAGTGATTTAATCTTTAAAATATCCTTTCTGTATTATAAAACAAAATATTTTCTGTGAATAAGTTGATTTTGTATGCTTTTTCATTCATTGTGACAATGATATAAAATAGTGAGAATGGAACTTTTCAATATGTTAAGACTACTAAAACTTTGTAATACATATATTTTCAATACATATATTACATATGTATACATATATTACATAGATGTATGTAATACATATATTATATATAATACATATATTTTCAATGAAGTGTGTGTGTGTGTGTGCATGTGTGTTAGTCACTCAGTTGAGTCCAACTCTGCGATTCCATGGACCATAGCCCTTCAGGCTCCTCTGTCCATGGGATATCCCAGGCAAGAATACTGGAGTGCATTGCCATGCCCTTCAGAGGAATTTTCCTGACCCAGGGATCAAACCTAGTTCTCCTGCATTAGCAGGCAGATTCTTTACTATCTGAGCCACCAACAAAGCCCTTTCAATGAAGCAGAGCATGCCAATTGTGAAAGCAATGCATGTCCTATTTTCCCTGAATATTTGTTAATAAGCTCCACTTTCCTATTTACTTTAAACTAGTTTGGGTTCATGGACAGTCAAAGGACTTAAGGATGGGTGGTCTAATTGACTTGTGCAGATTGATTTGTCTATTAGTCTCTCCTAAAGGAGTGACACTGTTTATGTATGAAATGCATGTGTTTTGTATTGCTGGTAAAGTAAATTTGTTATTTTTAAAGAGTTTCCTTTTATTTTTGTTTTATTTGTTGTTTTCTTGGTAACTATTCTTCAAAATTACTAACAGACACCTACTAATCTGAATAACTTATCTGATAAAACTTATCTGTAATATTTTATTTTTCATTTGCAAAAAGTGTAAAATAATATTTTGAGGTAATTACAATATTCATGTATGTGCAAATGAATAATTACACATATCAGGAAGATGGGGGAAAATCAGAGTCTAGATAATTATTATAATATCTTGTAGATGTCCCTACGAAATTATTTCCATCTCCTTTGGAATAAGGATTTTAAAATTTCTTAGAAGTTCACCTGATGCCTTCCTGAAAATAAGGCTCTGTCAATATGACAGATAGTTATCATTTTGGTAAATCATTTCTCCCTTCTAGCATGTGTAGATGTTTTCAGTGAATGCACCTGTCTTAAGTATCTTCTAAAGAAAATGAAAATGACATGACTTCAGGGGTCTGTTGGTTGAAATATTTTCTCCAATTATCTGTGTCAGCACAGAGAGAAATAATGTTAATTCTGACCTAAAGATATGGTTCAAGAATCTTCTTCACACACTCTCACTTATGATTCTCATTGATCTTTAAGTGAAGGCCACTTAGCAAAGATTTCCTCCAGTAAGTTCGTATCTGTTTTTGTTTTCAACTGTTCAAATTCTTGCTACATTTTCCCTGTTAGTGATATTGCAAACAGCAGTTAATTGGCATTGTTGCTCTTGTCCTCATTATCACTATAGATTTTGAAAAGCAATCTAACAGAAGTACCAGATTTCGAGTTAACTGTCAATTATGTTCTTACTGAACAGAAAGAGCATCTGGCTTTCTAAATTCCTGATTACAGTCTTAAACCTGAAATGAATGTTTTCAGGTTTGAATGAAAATACATTGCAATGAAAATACATTGCAATTTCATAATCTTGAATAAGATATTAGATGTAGATAACAATACCGATTTATAATTTTTTATACAAAAAGCTTTTTGAGTGGGAAAGAAAATGTTTACTTATAGAGAATCATTGTTATATGAAAAATGAATAGAAATACTAACTTTGGAATGATAACTTTCATATACTTTAAGACTTCTTAGATATAATAGAACTTACAAATGCCATTTATTGTGCATCTGTGAACACAAAGCCGTATGTTGAACCTGATTATTCTAGTAAATTAAAACATTACAAACCCCAGAGGGCAATTACAAAATCTTTGTCAAAAATCATGAAAACTAGCACAGCCTAATCCCAAAGTAAATAAGAATATGCATAAAAGTACAGGTCTAAGATACTTCATAGTATCATTTACAGAGGTAATATTTGGAAACATATATAATATCCAGTAGGAAATGATCATATATGAATTTTAGCACACCTACATGACGCAGTGTAGACTTTGGTTAACATTACCTTAATTCATTTTGTATAAGAGTATTTCTTAGCATAAAATACCAACATTATACAGCATGAATAAACTATTACAAAATAACATGCAAATAAAAATGTTTCTCCAAAATTATTTATTCAAAATCTGGAAGATTATATTCAAAATGTATTTTCAGAAGTACCATTGTTATTGATTTTAATTTCTCTTTTTTATGTGTGTTTATGAACTTACAGCAGTTAAAATAAGATACAATAATCATGATGATGATAGTAATAATTGCCAACCCAACATGTTTACAGTGGTTACACCCAGCTGTTGACTAAGGTTTTTAAAAGATTACTCACATTCTGAAAGTCTAAATTGATAAGATACTCTCTGTAGAGATAGACAGTAGCAAATGGCAGAAGAATATTTCTCAGGTATTCTCTAACTGATAAAAACTTTTTTATCTGTATTAACTAGGATTTTGCCATCTCAGCTTTTTAAAATTGTACTTTAATTGTGAAAATTTTCCATAGACTATTAGCCCTTTATTTTCTGTAGCTGAGCAATATAATGATGATCTTAACTGTGATAATGCAAATTAAAATATGAATACAAATAATTTCCAACCAAAATGGGATAATTATAATGAAACTTTTTCTTAAGTCAGATGCAACTGAACAACTGAGTGCGCTCGTACACACACACACACACACACACACACACACACACAAAGATACTGTTCTACTAGTTCTAATAACTCACCTTTAGAAATATAACATCATGTACACAGTAACTCTTTTTTTTTTTAACTGGGTGTCTTTTTTTTTTATTATTATTATTATTATTATTTTTTGTCATACATTGATATGAATCAGCCATAGATTTACACGTATTCCCCATCCTGATCCCCCCTCCCACCTCCCTCTCCACCCGATTCCTCTGGGTCTTCCCAGTGCACCAGGTCCGAGCACTTGTCTCATGCATCCCACCTGGGCTGGTGATCTGTTTCACCATAGATAGTATACATGCTGTTCTTTTGAAATATCCCACCGTCACATTCTCCCACAAAGTTCAAAAGTCTGTTCTGTACTTCTGTGTCTCTTTTTCTGTTCTGCATATAGGGTTATCATTACCATCTTTCTAAATTCCATATATATGTGTTAGTATGCTGTAATGTTCTTTATCTTTCTGGCTTACTTCACTCTGTATAAGGGGCTCCAGTTTCATCCATCTCATTAGGACTGGTTCAAATGAATTCTTTTTAACGGCTGAGTAATATTCCATGGTGTATATGTACCACAGCTTCCTTATCCATTCATCTGCTGATGGGCATCTAGGTTGCTTCCATGTCCTGGCTATTATAAACAGTGCTGCGATGAACATTGGGGTGCACGTGTCTCTTTCAGATCTGGTTTCCTCAGTGTGTATGCCCAGAAGTGGGATTGCTGGGTCATATGGCAGTTCTATTTCCAGTTTTTTAAGGAATCTCCACACTGTTTTCCATAGCGGCTGTACTAGTTTGCATTCCCACCAACAGTGTAAGAGGGTTCCCTTTTCTCCACACCCTCTCCAGCATTTATTGCTTGTAGACTTTTGGATAGCAGCCATCCTGACTAAGTAAGCTGAAAAGACAGCCCTCAGATTGGGAGAAAATAATAGCAAATGAAGAAACAGACAAAGGATTAATCTCAAAAATATACAAGCAACTCCTGAAGCTCAATTCCAGAAAAATAAATGACCCAATCAAAAAATGGGCCAAAGAACTAAACAGACATTTCTCCAAAGAAGACATACACAGTAACTCTTGAGCATTATTACACACTCTCAAAGTTGTTCTAAATTCATAAAATATATCAGAACATGTTTCTGTATTTTAATGCAGCAATTGTAATTATCAATTACATTTATTCTTGTATTCATAAGTTTCAGTTAATTCATTTTTGGAGGTAAAAATACTCTTCAAAAATCCACAGATTAGTCACTCTTAATATTTTGAAGTATTTTGATTATATACTCTAGATAAACCTCTTCCTCTGGATAGCACATTCATAGACATTATGAAGTTCTGTGTAAAATTGGGATTTTATATGGATATCAGATTTTTTTCAGGAGTATGTTTATGTCATTCTTCAAAATTAAAAGAATACAAAAATAAGTAAAAAGGTAAAGCTGTTTCTTCTGACCACTCCTTTTCAACAAAGTAGTAGACGACCTGGGCTTCCGTGGTGGCTCAGTGGTAAAGAAACTACCTGCAATGCAGGAGATGTGGGTTCAGTCCTTGGGTCTGGAAGATCCCCTGGAGAAGGAAATGACAACCCACTCCAGTATTCTTGCCTGGAAAAATAGACAGGAGCCTCATGGGCTATAGTCAGTGGGGTAACAAAAGAGTCAGACATGACTTAGCAGCTAAACAACAACAACAACAAAGTAGAAGACCTAGCAAATAAGATAAGAAAAGAAAGAAGAAAGTATACAGATATGGAAAAAAATAAATAAAACTGTCTTTGTTCACAGATAATGTGATCATCTATATGGGCAATCAGGAAAAAAAATCTTCCTGGAACTGCAAAGTGATTAAGGTTGCATGATAAAAGATTATAAAAAGGTTATGAGTGTTAACTGCTTTTCCTTATACCACAACGAACAAGTGAAATTTGAAATTAAAAGCATATAATGACTTACATTTGCATCAAAAAATTGAATGTAAATGTAACAATATATGTACAAGTTGTATGTAAGGAAAAGTACAAAACTCTGATTAATGACTCAAAGAACTAGATAAAAGATATATTCCATGTTCAAGGATCAGAAGACTCAATATGTCAAAGTATCAGTTCTTTCCAACTTGATCTATCTATTCAATGCAATCTTAATCAAAATCCCACAAATTTATTTACTAGATAGCAACAAACTAATTCTAAATTTTAGGCAGAGTACCAAAAGACCCAAGATAACCAATGTGATTTTCAAAGAGAAGAGTAAATTAGGATGACCAAAGTTAACTGATTTCAAGACTTAATATGAGCCACAGTAATCAAAACACTATGGTATTGGCAAATAATGAATGTGTGTGTGTGTGCTCAGTCATGTTCAACTCTTTGTAACCCCATAGACTATAGCCTCCCAGGCTCCCCTGTCCATGGAGTTTTCTAGGCAAAAATATTGGAGTGAGTTGCCATCCCCTACTCCAGGGCAAAGAATGGATAGATTTTAAAGAGAATAGAGAGACCAAAATAGACACTCATAACTATCATGAATTGATCTTTGACAAAAGAGAAAAGGCAATACAATGGAGCAAAGATCATCTCTTCAGCAAAAAGTGCTGGAACAATTGCACAACCACACTAGTAAAACAAACTTTAAAACCTTCACAAAAAATTACCTAAAAATAGATAGTAGACCTAAATGTAAAACACAAAACTATATAACTCTTAGAAAATAACATAAGGGAAAACTTAGACTACCTTTGGTATGGTAATATCTTTTCTTGATACAACAGCAAAGGCACAATCCATGAAAGAAATAATTGATAAGCTGGACTTTATTAAAGTTATAAATGTATATTCTGTGTAGATGCTATCAGCAAAATGAGAAAGAAACTGGAGTGTGTTGCCATTTCCTTCTCCATGGGATCTTCCTGACCCAGGGATCAAACCTGTGTCTCCTGCATCTCCTGCATTGGCAGGCAGATTCTTTACCACTGAACCACATGGGAAGCCCTACATCAATGCAAACTATGGACTTCATTGATAATGGTGTGTTAATGTAGTCTCACCAATTATAAAAATGTTCCACTGTGGTACAGGATGTTGACAGTAGCGGAGAATGTATATAGTTGGGGTAGAAGGAGTACATGGAAACTCTCTGTACTTTCCTCTCAATTTTGCTGTGAATCTAAAACTGCTTTACAAAATAAAGTCTCTCTACAAGTGGTAAAGAATACAGCTGCCAGTGTAGGACACAAGAGATGCAGGTTCCATCCCTGGGTTAGGAAGATGCCCTGGAGTAGAAAATGGCAACCCACTCCAGTGTTCTTGCTTGGAAATCTCATGGACAAAGGAGCCTGACAGGCTACAGTCCATAGGGTTGCAGAGTTGAATGTGACTGAGTGTGCACACACACATACAGCATATATGCCAACTATATATATATATATATATATATATATATATATATGCAACATATATAAGTATACATTTATTATATGTATAAACACACTGCTAAACTCTCACCATTTTGAACATAAAGAAACTTATTTCTGCATGTATAGAATGTGATACAAATCATGGTTTCATAGTAGGTGCCCAGCACATTAAAAAATTATGGCATTAAACTGTGGCAGATATGCCAGTATTGTCAGAGAATATGCTCTTATTCAGTACACCTCCCTAGGACTTTAATAGTTATTAACATCATTCTCTGCTTGAGCTACAGTCTGGAGTATGCTTAGCATCAGTTACTGCTGTTGCTTTCCCAGTGGTCTCCTCTAGCATTAGAAGACAAAATCTTCACAGGCTCCTTTTAAAAAATGTGTCCTAAGAACCCAATGAATATATTTAAAATTTGAACAATATAAACAACAAAATATGTGGATTTTAAATTCCTATTAAAAAAAACCCCTTGGAATTTTATAACTATACATAAAAATAATTGATCTAACTTTAATATTCCACATCTGACAATCATAGAATCTTAAAGTAGTATGGGTTTTAGAGTAATTATTACTAATTGCCTCATTTGTATAGATACAAAGCCAATAAGATTAAGTGAATTCCTTGAGGTAACATAGCTCATTAAAAGGTAATCTTTGACCCACATCTCTTGGCTCTTTGATGAATAATCTTTTAACATTAAGTCTTTTTTTGTAGCTCCAAGTGATGCATTGTTCTCATTTCATTTTCTATAATTGAATTGCACCCAAACATTTTTACTTCTCATAAATAAACTGAATTTGTGCAACAAATTATGTGGCACTGTATAAAAATTACAGTAAAGCCGATACTGAAAGTGAAAGTCACTCAGTTGGGTCTGACTCTTTGCGACCCATGGACTATACAACCCATGGAATTCTCCAGGCCAGAATACCAGAGTGGGTAGCCTTTCCCTTCTCCAGGGGATCTTCCCAACTCAGGATTGAACCCAGGTCTCCGGCATTGCAGGTGGATTCTTTACCAGCTGAGCTATCAAGGAAGCCTATACTGGGTATCTATTAAATACAGTGTGATTGCATGCACTTCAGTTGTGTTATATTTGTTCCCATGTCATTCCATCACTCTTTTACCAAGAGATAGAAAGTTCTAAAGTTAAGTATAATTTAGCAAGAAACTGAGTATTTTTATTACATAAACCTTTATACCGGATCTGCTTTTCCCTTGTTGAACCTCAATAAGACTATTATTTTTCCCAGTGTAATGCAATATTATAGCCTAGAGCTTCAACTAACTAACCAACTAGCTAAAAGTGAAAGTTGTTCTTTCATGTCTGACCCTTTGAGACCCCATGGACTGTTGCCTGCCAGGCTCCTCTGTTCATGGAATTCTCTAGGCCAGAATACTGGAGTGGGTAGCTTATTCCCTTCTCCAGGGAATTTTCCTAACCCAGGGATTGAACCCAGGTATCCCACATTGCAGGTGGATTCTTTACCATCTGAGCCACCAAGGAAGCCCAAGAATACTGGAGTGGAGTATTCGTTCTCTAGCAGATCTTCCCAACCCGGGAATTGAACTAGAGGTTCCTGCACTGCAGGCAGATTCTTTACTAGCTAAGCTACCAGGAAAGCCCAAACTAACTAAATAACTAAATAGTGTGTCAAATGTGATGTGTAAGTTTACCTTAAACTGATTCATTGTAGGAAAACTTCTTCTGAGGTCTGAGAATAAATAAAAATGGAAAAATAAAAATAAATTGCAATCACAGGTATATTAGCTTGACAGTGCTGCTGTAACAAAATACCACAGTCTGAGTGGCTTCAATAGTACACATTTATTTTCTCACAGTTCTGACTGCTAAAAAACTGATATCAAGGCATCAGCACCTTTGATTTTCCTGAGACTCCCTCTCCTTGGCTTGTAGATGGCATCCTTCTTGCTGTGTCCTCATTTGGCCTTATACCCTGGTATGCATTTCTGTGTGTCCTGATTTCCTCTTCTTATAGGGACTGAAGTCATATTGAATAAGACCCACCTTAAGGGTCTCATTTTAGCTTAATTACTTTTTCAAAAGTCCTGTCTTCATATACAGCTACATTCTAAGTTACTGGAGCTTAGGGTTTCAACACATGGATTTTGGGGACACAATTGAGTTCATAGCAATCAGTAAGACTGTTTTTATATGTATGAGAAAATACATATATTGGATAGTAAAAATAAAAGGTACAATGTTATCTAATTTAGCCAGGTTATTTTAAATATGTTTTAATTTTTAAAATTATTTTAAAAAATCAGGTATGTATAGAAACAAGAAAGACAATCCAGATATAAAAAGCTTATAACATTGACCCATTTTCTAAAACTTTTAACTTGAAAATGCTGGTGTATCATTAATTACATTCAGCTCACTGACAGAAATGTAAAGGCTGTAGAAAATGATAAGGGCTTTGGAATTTCCACCACTACTTGTGATATAAATTAAACTGTTAAGCCAGGAAGCATTTCAACATTGCATTTTTTCAAACAAACAAAAGAAGGAACTGATGAATATTTTTCTTACCCCTGATATTGTCAGAGAACAAATAAATGACCCAGAAACTGGAAAAAAGAAGTCACTGAATAACTTTTATCATATTTCTTTTCACACATTTTTCATATGGCATTGCTGTGATACATTTGTTGCCTGTTACATTGCTTGATCTAACCTGGATCATAATGCATAAGGATGTTAGTATTTCAAAAGCACTTTGTCATTTCAGATAATATATTAGAAAAGAAGGATCATTTTTAAAGGAAGGTCAGCTTTTGATATGTTTCAGCAGTAGTCCTGTATTTCTTTAATCAATAGCCTGAACATTATTAAAATGAGTTCATACTTGAATGCTTCATGTTTCTCCCAGTGTTGTGGTTATTAATAAACATAAAATATAGAGTTTTAGTTGAAAAATAGTTGCTCATTTTCTGATAAATATGAAAATGTGATGTTACCATTTAATATTTTTAAATCGGTATAATTTTATTAAATAGAAAAATGTATAATTGCAGATTGTATTATAAATTTATTAGCCTATAACTTAAATTTCAGTAAAATCACTTCTCCATATCTTTCTAAATGTTTATTAGATTATCATTTTTAAAAGCTGCATTAATCATTAGATTCTGTAGGAAAGTCATAGTAACATTATCTTTATAAAAACCTATCCCCTAAACATTTTAATGGAGCTTATATGGCTTCACCAATTCTCATATAAGTGAAGTGAAAAATTACTATTTTCCCATATTAATAAAATATATTTTGATGAAACTGTGTACTCAATTATAAATAGTTGACAAGAATAAGAATTCTTTTGGGGAAAACAACTGTCATCTCCACTGTCTTAGTTGATTGTTCTAATATGTTGTAAGAAAAACTTCCAATGTTTTGTAGGAATTTAGGTTTGTCATTTTGGAAGTGCAACTATACATACAACTTTGCATTTTTTAAAAATGCTGGATATTAAAGTTTTCACACTATATTTTATCCTGTCATAATTTGGAAGGTTTGTTTTTTGTCAAATTATTCATTTGTCTATATACTTTACTTTAAAGTAATAAGGTGATCTTGTTAAATAAACAGACAAAGCTGATCTCATAATGTTAAGACCATATTCCCCACACAAAAAGTGCATTGTTTACAGGCTAGTCATTATTGGAACTTTATGCTGCTACTATCTGAATCTTAAATCTAATGCCAATTTGTGATTCATAATAAACATTTTGTTATCCTCCTCATCAATAACTCATTATATAGCAAGAGAATACTAACAGTCATACACACAAATAGCTAACATCTTTTTGTTACCAATATTATTTTAGAAGAAAACTTCTTCTCACACACATTCAAATAAAGGCAACTATCTGTATATAAATGAAATCTCACTTTTTTTTCTCCCGTTTGTCTTGTGCTCATTACCTTTTGTATCCTTTTTCAGATTTTATTTTTAGTTATTTCCCCAATTTCAATTTGTTTTTCCTCACAGACTCTGTTTCCCTCAGAGAAAATATGTTATCTTGGCATATTTCCCCTGTGTGTCTCTGGCAGGTCTTCTTGCTGTTTCGTTTAGGGAAGCTAGTTTTTCCTCTGGGCTCATACTTCCTCATTACACTTTGTCAAGATGTTCTTTACTCTTTCTTTCCTTCTCTCTCAGGAGACATTGCTTTTTAACCTATTTTCCTTTGTTTAACTCTTAACAACTGTGAGCCAAATGTTTTTAGCCAATTTAAGTACACAAATAAGAACATCACCTTTGGGATCATAGACAGTTGAGTTTCAGTAGTCCCCTCCAACATGTGACACAGTGTCTTGTTACCTTGGAGAATTTTCTGTCAGTTTGAGATGAGGTAATGCTCCCTTGTCCTTCCCACCACATTCTAGTCTCTCCCTGAGAGAACCCACAACCATAATCTTGCATTTGTTTTTGTGCATATGTGTGTCTGTGTGTCTATATAAAATGTACACATTTCTTGAGGATAGGAATTAAATCCCAGAGGCAATACCATCCAACACACAAATAGAGAAGGTATTCACATCATTAAGCAAAGGTGTTATAATTTGATTCTATCACTTGAGAATGCTAACAAGGTTCATACGGGAGCAAAGAAACAGTTTCTATTAGAATGTTCTCTAAATGGGGTTCTTTTAATTGCAAGCAACATTTCCAACCTCAGTCATTTTCAGCAAAATCATATAGTGAGTTCACATCTATGGAAAAATGAAACCTAACTTGGAAGTTTGTTAGAAACCAAACAGCTTCACAGAATTAGAAAGCAAGAGTATAAGAACCTGACTTATAAAGCGTAATTTGGTCCAATATTGAAACTCTCATTCTCCACAATCTATCTGACGTCTGCACAGGTCATGGAGAGGAGTTAAATGAACTTATGAAAAGATTCACTTCCTCTCCATCTTGATTGTGACACAATCTTTGTAATCCCTACAGTAGCACAGTATATTACCTTCTGTCGGGGGAGTGTGTAACTTCCCCAGTTCTGTCTTGCCACAGCAAAAATTTGAAGTGACAGATGGACAGGTGTTACAGCTCTGTGTTACAACTCAGTTTTATTTGGCAAGCAAAGGAAAATACATCCTTGAGGTGTGAGGGCGGGCCAACCCAAAAGAAGAGAAGAAAAGCCCGCACCCCTGCCCAATTTGGCTCCTCTTTTTTTTTTTTTTCCATGCTGCTCTTTTTTTTTTTTTTTCCCCATTTATTTTTATTAGTTGGAGGCTAATTACTTTACAATATTGTAGTGGGTTTTGTCATACATTGACATGAATCAGCCATGTATATGCAAAACAGGAAAAGAGACACAGATGTACAGAACAGAATTTTGGACTCTGTGGGAGAAGGTGAGGGTGGGATGTTTCGAGAGAACAGCATCGAAACATGTATATTATCTAGGGTGAAACAGATCACCAGCCCAGGCTGGATGCATGAGACAAGTGCTCGGGCCTGGTGCACTGGGAAGACCCATAGGAATCAGGTGGAGAGGGAGTTGGGAGGGGGGATTGGGATGGGGAATACATGGCTCCTCTTTTTATATTTTTTTTTTCACCTCCCCCTGAGCCTGCCCTGTGTAAATTGGGCTAGCCAGAAGGGCTGTTTGTTTTAACTGAGGTTCTCACTCTGGTCCTTGGACCTTCCTTTTTTCTCTTTTCGAAGGCTTTTCCCTTTTTTGCTCTTTAGACACTGCCATTCTGGACTCCTTTTTCCTATTCTAACTACCTAACACTTTGATTGCCTGTTTCAATGAACAGAGGCAGGTATGATGGTTTCTAACTGGTCTTACTGCAAATTGTTTCTACTCAGTGGATCAGGGAACTCTGTCAGTTTCTAGGTATATTTATTTTAACTATGCCTTACAAAACCAAGAAATAACCACAGATTACATTCAGGGGCTCAAGTAAGATAGACCCAAATCAAACTTTTTGACTGCCTGACTTCTGTAAGTCTCTTCTCTAACTCATAGACTACAGTGACATTTGGGCTCTCAGTTTAGAGCCAGCATCAGCTATCCACAAATATTCTGATTATTTTCCCTTTCCCAGTGCACAACTCCCCTGGAAAATTATGTGAGATCCCTCAGGGAAAGGTTGAGAAAGGATTTATAAATTTTTGTCAGTATAGCAGAGTACTACCTCAAGAGGACTAGGCTTCCTCTTCATTCAAGAATCTCTGTGCTGAGAATAGCCTTAAATCTGGGACTATTTTGAGAGACTGTGAATTACGTTGCATTGATTTAGTTATACTTCTGTTCAACAGATCTAGAGCTTTTCCACTTATATAAATCAAGAAAAGCTCAGTAAGATGCCCATCTGTTTCAATTCTAGGGACATCATGATCTGTTGGCTAATATCCACTTCTGTAGGTCAAATTATTTATGGCTACTGCTTGCACATACTTACCATTAAAGAAATCACAACTACTTAATCTCAATTAAGTACTGCTTCTTGGCCCTTGTCATCCTGGTGCTGATCCCGAATTGAATTCAAGAAATAAGATAATTCAATGACAGAATTTTTCACTATGATTTCTGGCCAACAGGCAAGAACTGATTCGGAGTTTTAAGAATGTAGGGACTCACCTTACAAGTGTATTTACCAAAGAATTGATGAAGCAGTAGTGTCTGGATTTTTCCAAGACATGGTTTGGAGGTGTATGATAAATCTAACATTCAAAGTCTCTACTCCTCTGGATATTGTATACCAAGGAATTTCCAACACTTTAATTTCATTTAATACAGGTTTCCTTTGAGTCTAGGTTTCACTCAAATTTCCAGCGTGTTAAAGTCATTACTATTCAACTGGCTAACATAGCAAACATAAAATGCCTTGTCTCTCTGTCAATAACTGCAGCTTGATAGAACACTGTATTTCTTTCATCCTAACACAACACTCTTAGGATCCATCCCAAATCATTTGTTCCACATTTCTGTTGCTGTCACTTAACATAATCTTGTCATTTTTGGAGTGTGCTGAGCACTTTCATGGGTCACACTTTACCTTTCCCTCTGGAACATGGTGGTATTTGATTCTGTTCTTTGTCTGGAGGCAGTAAGAAGCTATAGGAATGGATCCTGCAGATGATCAGAGGTCTCCTACAGACAACTGCCTCAGGGAAGGCAATTAAATATTTTTTCAAACAAAGAGGAGCTACATTCCTCAAAGAATCAAAAAGAATTTGGGAGTTCAGTGTCTCCAGCTTTAGGAGATTCTACCCATATGCCCCCATTCCGATTTTCAAGGTCTCATTATGTCTCAATAAATGCCCTATCTTTATAATAATAGACTCTATGAAGTTATGAATTTTATTTGTGTTGTAATTCCGCCCCTCACAGGATTAGAGTCTGGGTTTGCAGAACGAGCAGCCCTGGAGCCACAGGAAGTAATGGTTATTTAGCAGAATCATAGATGCTTTCTTCTTTACTCAAGCCTTTAATCTTGAAGTTTGAAGCACTGAGCTTCTAATTTTCTTTCTCTAAGTTCTTAAGGGCACTTAGAAACCATTACTTGTATTTTTTAAATTTTTAACTAAAATATTTTATGATAGTGACTGCTTATCCAGTCTTACTTTAAATAATTTAAATATTTAAATAACTTGTGTGTAAATTAAAAGCTACATATCATTACTAGTTCTTTCCTCTAACTGTATCTGTTGTATAATCATCTTGCTTCACAATTGGAACATTACTTGAGCACAATATCAACATATTTTATGTGATTTTGAATTTTTTAAAAATTCAGGATGAATAAACAAATGGAAAAAGTTCATCTCCAATCAGGCTTCCCAGGTGGTGCTAGTGGTAAAGAACCCACTTGTCATTGCAGGAGATGTAAGAGATGCAGGTTCCATCCCTGGGTTGGGAAGATCCCCTGGAGGAGGGCATGGCAACCCACTCCACTATTCTTGCCTGGAGAATCCCAGGACAGAGGAGCCTGTCAGGCTACAGACCATAGGGTCACAAAGAGTCAGACATGACTGAAGTGACTTATCATGCATGCATTCTCCAATTAGTCTGTGCCAGGCAGAGAAAACCTGATTGGTAAGGAGGATATCCTACCAAAATGGTAAAAAATAAACAAAATTATGAGCTCTCAGTTCTATTTTCCACATATTTTACATTTAGATCTTTTGACTAAGATTTCAAGGTTTGAAAATAAAATAAACTGCTCAAAAATTTTGATTTGATACCTAAGCATGAAGGATTTGGTAGTTGACAACCTAGCTCCACCTCATCAGTGAATTTGATAGAATTATAAACCCTGAACTGTTTTTCCATGGTGATCATGATAATTTGAGAGCTTCCAAAAGAAACAGCACAGTGAGAGGAATTTCACAATTATTTCTGGACAACATAATGAACTCAGGCAACTCATATATACCTAGATGGTAATGTGTGTGTGTGTGTGTGTGTGTGTGTGTGTGTATGTACCCAGTTGAGTCCACCTCTTTGAGACCCCATGGACTGTAGCCCGCCAGGCTCCTCTGTTCATGGAGTTTAACAAGCAAGAATAATGGAGTGGATAGCCATTTCCTCCGCCAGGGCATCCTTCTGACCCAAGGTTTGAACCTGAGTCTCCTGCATTGGCAGGCAGATTCTTTACCACTGAACCACCTGGGAAACCACCTTCCTACTTGCATGGATGAAAAAACTCAGTTTTAGTTCCTTCTTCAGAGCATTGACTGCTAGTCAAAAGGCATGATAACTTCATCACAGTTGCTCCTCAGTGTTTCATACTCACAAACACATGGCTAGAGAGTGGTCTGTGGCTTAACTGACATGAAAATAACCTATTCAATAATCTGAAATCAGGCATATTAAGGTTTATTTATTTATTTATTTTATTTTTGGCTGCACTGTGCAGCTTGTGGAATCTTAGTTCCCCAACCAGGGCTTGAACCCAGGCCCTTGTCAATAAGCACAGACTCCTAACCACTGGACTGCCAAGGAGTTCCCCAAATTATTGTTTAGAAGGCACCAGCTGAAATACTTAAAGCACTCTGAGTATATTTTCTTTAATAATGTTTTTATAATATATCCAGTTGATCTTTGTATTACCTCATACCCCATTGGAGAATCTATATTGGAAGTTAAGCCTTGCTCAGCTTCTGCAGTTCAATTAATTAGTTATTAAAGTCAGTCACTGCTGCTTCCCACAATGTATCACCACATTTTTGAAGACTGTCCAAATGGCTAAATGTGTAATAAATTCTATGTTCAAGCACAGCACACATAATTATATTAATACAACTTTGTTCAATGTGCCCTTCCCAAACCACAGAAAGTTTCAGCTTATTCTCACAGTCATTGCATTTCTGAACTTTAAAGACCATATTATCTACTGCTATTATGGGTCCAATTGTAACCTTTTTTAGTTAAAATAATTTTGACAAAAGGAACTATAACAATCTTTAGTTACTTCTACAATCATACAAAAATTGTCAAGATGCACATTATTTTAATATTTAAGCTTTGCCTGCTGTTGTTTTAGTAATGCAGCATGGTTTGCAGTTGTTTTCAATGAACCCCTTGTTGGCTAGAATGAAAAGTGCAGCACACTTCCTAGGCTGCAACAATGTAAAAAGACTGCAAAAAGGAAACATTAAAAATACTAGAAAGTGAATGGTTTCTGTGATCTAGCTCTGCTATCTGCAATCTGTGAATATAGATTGTGTTATTTAACTATATAACCAGTAGGCATCTAACCCTTTGCTGCCATGTTAAAAAAAAAAAAAATGCAGTTTAATGTGCATAGGTACAGCTGGAGGCATAAATTCATCTGTCATTTGAATTATGTTTACCTTCAAGCCTCAAAATCAAACAATCCAAGATGCCGCTATTATTGATATTTCCTCTTTTAAAATATTTCTTTGGTTTTCATTTCAGATACATATTTCTAAATACTTAAAAAATAGTCACACTTGCAAAAAGTCCTCTGAGAATTTTCTCAATGTGTATAGCATCCAGTACTTGTCAGTTGAAACTAGGACAAAATTGCATTGATTCTTGTTTGTTTTAAATTTTTATGCAAGCAATTGGATGTTACAGAATACTTTACATACAAATGAGTCCACTCCTAATAGAAACCAGAAATTCTGTCAATCAAAGGGTAGGGTGAAAGGGAAAGCTTTCAAATGTGTTGGTTACCCTCCACTGAATTATATAATAAGTGGTTGCAGAATGTGAGAGTAAGTAATAACAGACCTGAATGGAAGCCAGTGGTAGGTAACAGAGTTATTTGTGACATTATCAGTGAATGGCAGTCAACATATTGGATAATGTCATGAATAAAAAGTTGATGTAGACTTTCTGTTATTCGTTTCCCAAGTCTCTCAAATAAGCTATATGCAGTCACATTAGAAAGTTACCTCATTGAATTGTTTAAAAAATAGTTTTTAAGAAAAAAATTTAAAGCAAGCTATTTAATTTTTCTTAAAAGCAGAACTAAATGTGAAGAAATATTTGAAATGAATTCAAATATTTTCTTACCTTACTAAATATATATCATTATAGAAATATGAAACATGAAAAGACAATAACGTTTTATTAAATTTAGTAGTGTAAAATAAAAAGAAAATGGTGAAATTCACTTTTTAAAATAAGAATTGATGTTAATATATATTTAAATTGTAAGTTAATGTTATAAAATTATTTCACTTAAATAGTTGAACTACATTTGTCATTAACTGAAAATAAAATTGTGAAGATTTTCAATGAAAATTATTATACAAATCAAAAGCACTAAAATATAATATTAGAGAAATCAGTATATTCTTTTAATTTTAACCTAGAAAGAGGCTTCTGTGGAGCACTGTGATTTAAAGAATAGCAGAGAAGATCCCAAACAAAGACCTGCTCATAAGCTCAAAGAAGGAGTAATAAAACCTGGTGAGCAAGTTGTCATGTATAACAAAATGGGGAGTTGTCAACTTAACATGTAATGGGGAGAAACCTGCTGATAAAAGCACTTTTAGTGCCATTCAGTATATTGGAGACATTCTTTTTTATTTGCTATATGTATACCCTTGTTTCCATCAATATTCTTTTTTCATTATATGCTAACTTCCAATTGACACAGCCCTATTGTTTGCAGGATGAGTAAGAACTTGGTAAATAGAAAGTAAGTTTCCTATCTGAGATATTGTAGGAGATGGAACCTCATCTCTCCAATCCCTGCCAAGAAAACTGTTTATGGTAGTCTAGATTGGGTTCTTCATTATGTTACTCTACAAAGCCTCATCCATTTAATTGCTTACTGTTAGAACTACTGATATATGGCAGTTAAAATTAAATTAAAATGCTTAAATGCTTGAATAAGGTTCATATTATTGTCAAACAGGGGAATGAATACGTCATTGAAAACATACTGCATTTCACTCTAATTGAATTAGGATAGGACAAGATACCACCATTAACAGTAAATCATGAAATCCAAAAGCATTCTGATAAATAAAATGGTAATAATATTCATGTTTATCCCATAAATTGATCTATATAACCTCTTTTTTATTTCCTCAAAACACAGAATAGTCAAGTCTCTACTTAGCAAGATAAGAGGTTTGCCAAGGATACAGAATTGAATAAAACCCTATCCCAGTTCTTAATACAGCAATGTGTAACATAAAAAGCAGATATACTCAAAAAGATAGAATTCTTTGTAATAACTTTTATAAGACAATAACATGGCTATAAATTAGATAAGAGGTGATGAACAAGAGGGAGTGATCAGCTCTGGGGAAGGTCTTGGGCAGTGATATTTGCAGAAAATGCTATTTATTTATTTATTTTTATTAGTTGGAGGCTAATTACTTCACAACATTTCAGTGGGTTTTGTCATACATTGATATGAATGAAAATGCTATTTAAAGGAGACATTTAAGATGAGTTTTGCAGGATAAATCGAAGCAACATAGTCAAGGGAGATTGACTACACTGCTTAGAAGCAGCAAAGAATCTGAATTTGGAACTCTATACTACTTGGCTGTCGAAAGCCATTTCAGAATTTTAAATAATTTGGAAGTTTTCATCAGTACTGAATGCTAATCTCAGTTTCTATGTATTTTTACTCACACTGAATTCTGATGGCATAAGAACTTATTCATGTTAGAGAAGTCAAGTTATAAACCAAGAAATCCAAAGAAGATTTATAACAACTTTTGAATTCTTTTGCACTAAAATCTCATTCAATTAAGCTAAAAATAGTTGAAAATGGTTGTAGATATATATGGTCATGTATAAACTTATTCATAACTTATTAAAGTCAGAGCTATGTTGAAATAAATCAAATAGTTCTGTCCAAAGTTGGTGGCAGGTAGTAAATGTTTACTTTAGTGATAGATTCAGAGCTAGAAAAAAGAAGTCCTTGCTATCATGGGACTTAGAGTTACATTGGAAAAATTACAGAAATAGTCTATTTTAATAGAAATTATTAAAATACAGAAATAGTCTATTTTAGTAGAAATTATTAAAATAATTTTATAAGTGCCACCTAGGAGAGCCACATGTTGTTTGGAGAGTGTATAATATAGAAGCCTAGCTGAACCTGGGGCAATACAAATAGATACTCGGGCAAATCTTGATATTGACTTATAAAGAAAAAGTGGGGTAATAGAGTCTCATAATGGCCTGGTGTTTTTGTGAAGGTCTTCAGGTAGAAAGAAGCCTAAGGCTATTTTATGAAGTAACTGGGTCTATTCTTTAAGAAGAAAATCCAAAAACTCAGAAATAGTATTTACCCAACAAGACTCAAGAGTGCAAGAGTCATCCTAAATTACTAGATATTACTTATCGTACCCAGTGTACTTAAAATTTCCTTACCAGAGCTCAAATACTGTGATCAGATAATGAACTTTGAACTATGCCTTTTTAGCACCAAGAGTGAAGTCCATTTTTACATAGATAAGCTTCATTCTATTTGACTTTGAATGATAAATGTATTAAATGGTAATTAACTTATACAGTAAAAATATCACATTAAGTTTGTATCTAAAGTCAGATTTCACATAGTGATTTTTGTCATAAGTAAATATTGAAACTGATTTTTTTCATTAGATATTAAAATTTCAATTTTAAAATGGGGAGACAGTTTATATTATAGGTTGAATTTAATTGTAAAAATAAAGTAGTATTTTATGACTTTTCTTCCCTGTCATTTGTATTCATTTTTATGCTACAGAAATGGTGGTTTGTAATATATGCAGTTTTAGAAACCATAAATGCAAATTATACATTTAATTTCTTGAAACAAAGTATTTGGGGGATAAATTGAGTTTTGAGTACTTTTTAATTTCTGAGTTTTGTTTGTGCATTTGAATTTTGGCAGTTAATCTTTTCTGAAATTCTTACACAAAAGATTAAATCTTCAGTTCAGTTCAGTCGCTCAGTCCTGTGTGACTATGACCCCATGGAATGCAGCTCGCCAGGCTTCCCTGTTCATCACAAAATCCCAGAGATTGCTCAAACTCATGTGCATTGAATCAGTGATGCCATCCAACCATCTCATCCTCTATCGTCCCCTTCTCCTCCTGCCCTCAATCTTACCCAGCATCAGGGTCTTTTCCAATGAGTCATTCCTCATATCAGGTGGTCAGAGTGTTGGAGATTCAGCATCAGTCCTTCCAATGAATATTCAGGACTGATTTCCTTTAGGATTGACTGGTTTGATCTCCTAGCAGTTCAAGGGACTCTCAAGAGTCTTCTCCAACACCACAGTTCAAAACCATCAATTCTTTGGCACTCATCTTTCTAATTTTCCAAATATCATATCCATATGTGACTACTGGAAAAACCATAGCTTTGACTACATGGACCTTTGTCAGCAAAGTAATGTCTCTGCTCTTTATTTATTTATTTATTTAAGGGAGACAGGAGTTGCTTTTTTTATTGACTTGGTCGTGGGTTTTGTAGTAGAGCCCCTTTGGGTTTAAGAGCATTCTGCTGCTTCCTTTTTTTCTTCCTGCAACTTCTCCTGCTGTCTGAGCTGCCATGCCTGTAATCCAGCATCCATTTCCTGTGACAGCAGTACAACTCCTCTCGCAAACTTTTCCCTTTGGGCTTTTCTTCGAAGCTGGCCTTTCATTGGAGGAGCAGGGCGGCCATCCGCGTACGACCAGTTTGGGAGCTCCATAAGGGGCCCATAGCCGGAGGGGTTGGCAGCAAGGCCCTGCCTGAGTTGACACTGGCTGCCTGCCCAAGCCGCAGCACCGCAGTGCAGTCTCTGGACACCTGTAGAGAGCAGTATACCCAAAGCAGCCATGCTGAGGTGCAGGCTGTCTCTGCTCTTTAATATGCTGTCTAGGTTGGTCATAACTTTTTCCCCAAGGACCAAGTGTCTTTTAATTTGATGGCTGCAGTCACCACCTGCAGTGATTTTGGAGCCCAGAATAATAAAGTCAGCCACTGTTTCCACTGTTTCTCCATCTATTTGCCATGAAGTGATGGGACTGGATGCCATGAACTTAGTTTTTTGAATGTTGAGTTTTAAGCCAGCTTTCATTCTCCTCTTTCACTTTCATCAAGAGGCTCTTTAGTTCCTCTTTGCTGTCTGCCATAAGGGTAGTGCCATCTGCATATCTGAGGTTATTGATATTTTCCCCAGCAATCTTGATTCCAGCTTGTGCTTCATCCAGCCCAGCATTTCCTATGATGTACTCTGCATATAAATTAAATAAGCAGCGTGACAATATACAGCCTTGATATACTCATTTGCCAATTTGGAACCAGTCCTTTGTTCCATGTCTGATTCTAACTTGCTTCTTGACCTTCATACAGCTTACTCAAGAGGGAGGTAACGTGGTCTGGTATTCCCATTTCTTAAAGAATTTTCCATAATTTGCTGTGATCCATACAGTCAAAGGACTTAGCATAGTCAGTGAAGCTGAAGTTGATATTTTTTTGGAACTTTCTTGCAGTTTTATGATCCAATGGATGTTGGAAACTTGACCTCTGGTTCCTGCCTGCCCTCTGTTGAATAAGAATAAGAGGCTTGTAGTAGCTTCCTGATGGGAGGGACTGGCTGTGGGGAAATCTGGGTCTTGCTCTAATGGGTGGGGCCATGCTCAGCAAATCTTTAATACAAAATTTTCTGCTGATAGATGGGGCTGTATTCCCCTGAGGAATACATTGTTTGCCTGAGGCCAAACTATGGTAGGAATAATTGTGACCTCCTTCAAAAGGACTTGTGCCAGCATGCCCTATGGCTCCCAGGATTGTTCTATTCAGATCCCCTGACCCTGCACCAGGCCACTGTTGACCCATGCCTCTGGAGACTCCAGGATACTCACAGGCAAGTCTGGCTCAGTCTCTTGCGGGTACACTGCTCCATTCTCTTGGGTCCTAATGTGCACAAGGTTTGTTTGTGCCCTCCAAGAGTCTGTCTCCCCAGTCCTGTGGAAGTTCTGTAATCACACCCTCCTGGCTTTCAATCTTAGCACTTCTAAAATGTGTTGATTTCCTTTTCCATCATTAATTCTGTAAGATAAGCTTACCTCAGAAAGAATATAAACTTAGTCAGGCACTTTCAAATGTCTAGAAATCTGAATAATGCTTGGCATTTTTAACGTGAAGAAAAGTACACTAGGCTACCTCAAATAATGGCAAGATAGAGCATTAGTATAGTCAGAGGCATCATTTATTCTTTGCAATACAGTTTATATTATTCTGTATTTGCTTTATAAAAAATATTCTTTAGATAGATTAGAAATCCAAAGCCCATTAAGGACAATTTTATTAGACTTCCTTTTATTTGTTACTTTGGCTTAAACTTCTCCTTTGTATATTAAATGTTAAGATGGTCCACCACTTTGCTGTTCTAATTTAGCCCCAGGTCATGTAATAATGTTTAAAGAAAGAAAATTATGGCATAATTTGCATTTCACACAATTATACCCTAGATGTTTAAAAGTAAATAGCTTTTACTTTTAGACCTGAAAATTTTAAAGTCAAGTGCAGTGTAAATTGCAGGAAAGTGCAAAGGATAAGTCACTACTGATGGTAAAATATGCATGGATAAGAAAACTCTTCTGTCATTTTAAATTTTTTCATCACCCAATGCCACTTAATTATTGCTTGGTATTATTTATGTAAAGTGAAATTTAATGTGATAGATATATAAAAGTTTTGTTAATACTTCCAACATTCAGTGCAAATCGTAGAATAATAAAAGTATAAAACATAATTACCCTCATTACTAATTTAAAATAGTAAAATATTTTAAGATATTCTGTGTTCATTATCTGTATCTCTATAAAGTACCACCTTTCAATCTGTAATGGCCAAAAACATAGTAATTTCTGTGAAATGAAATGAGTACTAAATTTAAGCATCAGTTGTAATATTGTATATATCTAATTTCTCTTGGATATTACTGGTCTGTATAACAAGTGAAGAAATCTGTGTTCCAAGAAAATAAGTATATTTAACTAAATATATTTAAGCAACACAAATTCATTTGACATGATTTCGCCTTTTTGTTTAACCCAGAGATGGTACTATTAACATATTAATCAACTGCTGTTTATGAGAGTGATTAATAAATTTACCTGATAAGAGTAATTATATACTTACATGTGTCCAGAGTGTGTGTATGCACATGTGTTTCTTTATGTGTTTCTGAATGTACACAAGACTATTTAATAACTGTCTCAAAATCAAATGAGCATCAATAGCCCTTTCTAGGGAATGTAAACTGCATCCTATGCTACAATAATCATATGTTCATTTTGAAAGTACTCTGCTCTATCTAGAACAATGATCTACTGACAAATAGAGTTAAATACAGTGATTACATCATTTTTTAAAAAAAATAACACTTTATCTTTAGAGCAGTTTTAGATTCATAGCAAAGTTAAGTGGAAGTTACACAAATTTCACATATACTTTATGCCTCCACACATGCATAGTCTCCCCCATTACTGAAATTTACCCACCAGAATGATACATTTCTTATAATTTATGTGTCTACATTGGCTCATTATAATCACCCAAAGTCCATAGTTTATATTGAGGTTCACTCTTGGTGTTGCATATTCAGTGGATTTGGACAAATGTATAATGACATGTACCCATCGTTGTGGTATGATGCAGAGTATTTTCGCTGACCTAAGAATTTTCTAAGCTCCACTTCTTCATTTCCCCACTGCGAACCCTGGCAACCACTGACCTTTTGTTCTCACAGTTTTGATTTTTCTAGTATGCCACATAGTTGGAATCGTAGTGTATGTAGCCTTTTCAAATTGATCTGTTTACCTGGGAAACATACATGTAAGTGTCCACTGTGTCTCTTCACAAATTCATAATTTCTCTTTAGTACCGAATAACATTCCATCATTAGAATGCTATTTATTCATTTACCTACTGAAGAATATCTTGGTTGCTTTCAAATTTAGGCCATTATGAATAATGCGGCTATAAATATCCATGAGCAAATTTTTTTGGTGGTTGTAAGTTTTGATTCATATGTAAACCCTAAGGAGTGCAGTACTGGAGCATATGGCAAGAGTATGTTTAGACTTGTGAGAAACTGCTAAACTGGGTTCCAAAGTGGTTATGACATTTTTCATTCTCACCAGCAGTGTATGAGAGTTCCTGTTGTTTCACATCCTCTCCAGCATTTGGTGTTATGAGTATTATAGGTTTTGACTTTTCTAATACATGTGTAGTGATATGCAAGTGTGACTTTAATTTGCAATTCTCTAATGAAATATGAAATGGAGCATCATTTCATCTGCTTATTTGTCATCTGAATGTCTTCTTTGGTTGAGTTCTCTGTTAAGATCTTTGACCCATTTTTAATTAGGTTGTTTTCTTACTATTGAGTTTAAAGCATTTCTTGTACATTTTGGATAAACATCCTTTGTCAGATGTATCTTTTGCAAATATTTTCACCCAGATGTGTATTGCTTTCTAATTTTGTTGAGAGTATCTTTCATAGCAAACATTTTTAATTTTAATGGAGTCTAGTTTATCAATTCTTTCTTTTCATCTCAAGAGTCATTGCCATACCCAAGGTCACCTATGCTTTCTTCTGGAAGTTTTATAGTTTTGTGTTTTACAATGAGGTCTGTGATCCACTTCAAGTTAATGTTAGTGTAATGTCTTTGTGTAGACTTACTGTTTTGAATATGAAAGTTGTTCCAGCAGCATTGTGGAAAAGATTATCCTTATTCCATAGTATTGCTTTTATCCTTTGTTGATTCTATTTATATGAGTCAGTGTCTGGGTTCTGTATTCTATTCTATGGCTCTATTTGTCTATTCTTTCAATTATACCACACTGTTTGGATTGCTATAGCCTTATCAGTTCACCTCAGTTGCTCAGTCATGTCCAACTTTTTGTGACCCCATGGACTGCAGCACACTAGGTTTCTCTGTCCATCACCAACTCCCGAGCTTGTTCAAACTCAAGCCCATCGAGTTGGTGATGCCATCCAACCATCCCATCCTCTTTTGTCCCCTTCTCTTCCTGCCTCCAATCTTTCCCAGCATCAAGGTCTTTTTCAATGAGTTGGTCCTTTGCATCAGGTGACCAAAGTACTAGAGTTTCAGCTTCAGCATCAGTCCTTCCAATGAATATTCAGGACTGATTTCCTTTAGGATGGACTGGTTGGATCTCCTTGCAGTCCAAGGGACTCTCAAGAGTCTTCTCCAACACTACAGTTCAAAAGCACCAATTCTTCAGCACTCAACTTTCTTTATAGTCCAACTGTCACATCCATACATGACTACTGGAAAAACCATAGCTTTGACTTGATGGACCTTTGTTGGCAAAGTAATGTCTCTGCTTTTTAATATGCTGTCTAGGTTTGTCATAGCTTTTCTTCCAAGGGACAAGCATCTTCTAATTTGATGGCTGCAGCCACCATCTGCAGTGATTTGGATTTCAAAAAAATAGTCTCTCACTCTTTCCATTGTTTATAGCCTTCTAGTAAGTCTTAAAGTCTAGATGTGTCAGTCTTCAATCTTTTCTTCTCCTTCAATATTGCATTAATTCTTTTAGCACTGGGGCTTTTGCTTCTCAACATATATTTTTAAATTAGTTTGTTGATACAAAACAACTTGCTGGAATTTTGATTGGGATTTCATTGGACAATTGATAGAGTTTGGAAGAAATGAGCGTTTAACAACATTGAGTATTCCCATCAATAAACATGAGCTGTCTCTCAATTTTATTTAGTTTTGATTTATTTTATCAAAGTTTTATAGTTTATCTTATGTAGACAATATACTTATTTTGGTAATTTATACCTAAATATTTATTTGGGGGGATGCTAATGTAAATAATTATGCAACAGTGGTCACAGTACAGAAAAAGGTCAATTTTCATTCCAATTCCAAGAAAGGGCAATGCCAAAGAATATTATAACTATGATACTATTGCACTGATTCCACATACTAGCTAGGTTATACTCAAAATTGTTCAAGTTAGCCTTCAGAGGTATGTGAATCCAGAACTTTCAGATGTACCAGTTGGATTTAAAAAAGGCAGAAGAACCAGAGATCAAATTGCCAACATTGACTAGATGATGAAGAAAGCAAGGGGGTTCTAGAAAAATTTCTACTTCATTGACTATGCTAAAGCCATTGACTGTGTAGATCGTAGCAAGCTATTGAAAATTCTTTTTTTTTTTTCATTTATTTTTATTGGTTGGAGGCTAATTACTTTACAATATTGTAGTGGTTTTTGCTATACATTGACATGAATCAGCCATGGATTTACATGTGTTCTTACAGAGAAGGGAAAACAAGATGACCTTACCTATTTCATGAGAAACCTATATGTAAGTCAAGAAGCAACAGTTAGAACTAGACATGGAACAATGGACTGGTTCAAAATTGGGAAAGGAGTACAAAAAGCCTGTATATCATCACCCTACTTATTGAACTTCAGTGCAGAGTGCATCATGTGGAATGCTGTGCTGGATGACTCACAAGCTGAGGTCAAGATTGCTGGGAGAAATATCAACAACCTGAAATATGCAGATGATACCACTCTAATGGCAGAAAGTGAAGAGAAACGAAAGAGCCTCTTGATGAAGGTGAAAGAAGAGAGTGGAAGATACATCTTGAAACTCAACATTCAAAAAACTAAGGTCATGGCATCTGGTCCCATCACTTTATGACAAGTGGAAGGGGAAAAAGGGGAAGCAGTGACAGATTTTCTTTTTTTTGGACTCCAAAATCACTGTGGATGGTGACTGCAGCCTTGAAATTAAAAGATGCTTGCTCCTTGGATGAAAAGCTATAACAAACCTAGACAGAGTATTAAAAAGCAGAGACATTACTTTACCAACAAAGGTCCATCTAATCAAAGCTATGGTTAGTCTAGTAGTTATGTATGGATGTGAGAATTGACCATAAAGAAGGCAAGTTGAGCACCAAAGAATTGATGCTTTTGAACTGTGGTAATGGAGAAGACTCTTGAGTCCCTTGGACTGCAAGGAGATCAGACCAGTCCTAAAGGAAATAAACCCTGAATATTCATTGGAAGGACTAATGTTGAAGCTGAAACTCCAGTACTTTGGCCACCTGGTACAGAGAGCTGACATGTTGGAAAAAACCCCGATGCTGGGAAAGATTGAAGATAAAAGAAAGGGGCAGAAGAGGATGAGATGCTTAGATAGCATGACAGATTTTATGGACTTGAATTTGAACAAACTCTGGGAGGTAGTGTAGGACAGAGGAGCCTGGAGGACCCAAGTCTATGACCCCATGCACTATAGCATGCCAGGCTTCCCTGTCCATCACCAACTCCCAGAGCATCTGGGGTACACTAAATTTACAGAGAACTTTAAACTTCCTTATAATACTTATTTTTAGCCAGATTTTACTTAAGCCAACTATAGAGCCAGTTCTACTGTACATTTCTTAGATGATTTCACATATATCACTGTAAGTATTATATCATCAGTGAAACAATTGAAATGAATGAAATATTATAAGTAATAAAATGAAGTTCTAAAGTTAAAAAATAATATTACAAACCAATAAAAATATAATGAAGTAAAGAAATTGATCACGTTTCAATGAATAACTTTCTGTTTTTTCCACAGTTCTCAAAAAGTAATAATACTTTTCTTTATTCAGATTCCAAGTAAATACATTTAAAGCAGAATGACTCAAAAGAGAGATTCACAGATCTTTGGGGGAAAGATGTGAACTGAAGATTTATCATTACTTCCACTTAGTTTCTCTATTGTGCTTTTTTGTGGTGTAGTTGCTAAGTTGTGTACAACCTGTTTGTGCCCCAAGGACAGTAAGGTTCTCTGTCCTTGGGATTTCTCAAGCAAGAATAGTGGAGTGGGTTGCCATTTGCTTTTCCAAGGGATCTTCCTGAGACAGAATCTGGGTCTTATGTGTTGGCAGATGGATGTTTTACAGCTGAGCCACCAGGAAAACCCTCGTTTTACTTTCACTTGGTATCTTACTCTGGTTTTAGAGTAATGTCCTCTAGTTTTCAAGCTTGTTGTTGCTTGTTTAATCACTAAGTTGTGTCCCACTCTTTGCAACCCCATGCACTGTAGCACACCAGGCTTCCTTGTCCTTCACTAAGTTGAGTAAGCCTGAGCTTACTCAAACTCATGCCCATTGAATCAATGATACCATCCAACCATCTAATCCTCTGTTGCCCCCTTTTCTTCTTGCCCTCAGGGTTTTCTCCAGTAAGTTGGCCCTTCCTGTTAGGTTGTCAAAGTATTGGAGCATCAGCATCAGTCCTTCCAATGAATATTCAGGGTTGATTTCCTTTAGGATTGATTGGTTTGATACCCTCGCTCTCCAAGGGACTCTCAGGAGTCCTCTCCAGTGCCACATTTTGAAAGCACCAGTTCTTTGTTGCTCAGCCTTCTTTACGATCCAGTTCTCATATCCATACTTGACTACCTGAAAAACCATAGCTTTGACCATCTGGATCTTTGTTGGCAAAGTGCTGTCTCTGCTTTTTAACAGGCTGCTTAGGTTTGTCATAGCTTTCCTTCCAAGGAGCAAAAATCTTTTAATATTGTGACTGCAGTCACCATCTGCAGTGATTTTGAAGGTCAAAAAAAAAAAAAAAAAAAATCTGTCACTGCTTCCAGGTTTCCTCTCTCTATTTGCCATGAAGTGAAGGAACGAGATGCCATGATCTTAATTTTTTGAATATTGAGTTTCAAGATACCCTTTACTCTCCTCTTTAACCCTAATCAAGAAGCTCTTTAGTTCCTCTTCACTTTCTGCCATTAGAGTGGTATCAACTTCTTATCTTAGGTTGTTGATATATCTCCAGGAAGTATTGATTCTAGCTTGAGATTCATTCAGCCTAGCATTTTGCATGATGTACTCTGCTTTGAAGTTAAATAAGCAAGGTGACAATATAAAGCCTTGATGTACTCCATCCCAAATTTGAACCAGTCAGTTGTTCCATGTCCAGTTCTAACTGTTGTTTCTTGTCCTGCATACAGGCTTCTTAAGAGACAGGCAAGGTGGTCTTGTATTCATATCTCTTTAAAAATTTTCCACAATTTGTTGTGATAAACACAGTCAAAGGCTTTCACATAGT
Organism: Dama dama; assembly: GCF_033118175.1. Lineage (NCBI taxonomy): Eukaryota > Metazoa > Chordata > Mammalia > Artiodactyla > Cervidae > Dama > Dama dama. The sequence continues at coordinate 48,689,690 of NC_083685.1, read as the reverse complement.
CAATGAAGCAGTCATGTCCAACTCTTTGCAAGCCCATGAACTGTAGACCACCAGACTCCTCTTTCCATGGGATTCTACAGTCAAGAATACTGGAGTACTGGAAGAAGTCATTCCCTTCTCCAGGGGTTCTTCCTGACCCAAGGATCCAACCCAGATTTCCCACATGGCAAGCAGATTCTTTACAATCTGAACAACAGGGAAGTCCAATGAAGCAGAAGTATATTCTTTGTTGGAATATATATTTCAAGGAAAATATATTTCCTTGCTTATTCTCTCTCCAACAGATGTTGGTAATTTGCTGTCTGATTCCTCTGTCTCTTCAAAAACCAGCTTGTACATCTGGAAGTCCTTGGTTTACATACTGTTGAAGCCTAGCTTGAAGGATTTTTAGCATAACTTTGCTAACATGTAAAATGATTGCAATTGTGTGGTAGTTTGAACATTCTTTGGCATTGCTTTTGAGGAAACTGGAATGAAAACTGGTCTTTTCCAGTCCTGTGGCCACTGCTGAGTTTTCCAAATTTGCTGATACATTGAATGCAGCACTTTAACAACATCACCTTTTAAGATTTAAAATAGCTCAGCTGGAATTCCATCAGCCCCACTAGCTTTGTTCATAGTAATGTTTCCTAAGTTGGGTTTGACTTCACCTTCTAGGAAGTCTGGCTCTAAGTGAGTGACCACATCATCGTGGTTATAGATCATTAACATCTTTTTTGTATAGTTCTTCTGTGTATTTTTGCCATCTCTTCTTAATCTCTTCTGCTTCTGTTAGGTCCTTGCTATTTCTGTGCTGTATTGTGCCCATCTTTGCATGAAATAGTCCTTTGATATCTCCAGTTTTCTTGAAGAAATCTCTAGTCTTTCCCGTTCTATTGTTTTCCTCTCTTTCTTTGCATTGTTTGCTTAAGAAGGCTTTCTTATCTTTCCTTGCTATTCTTTGAAACTCTGCATTGAATTGCGTATATCCTTCCCTTTCAACTTTGCCTTTCACTTCTTGTCTTTACTCAGCTATTTGTAAGCCCTCCTCAGACAACCACATTGCCTTCTATGATTTCTTTTTCTAGGGGATGGTTTTGGTCACTAGCTCCTGTACAGTGTTATGAACCTCTATCCACAGTTCTTCAGGCACTCTGTCTACCAGATCTACCCTTGAATCTATTCTTTGTATAATCATAAGGGATTTGGTTTAGGTCATACAAGCTGAGTGCTGAAAAATTGATGCTTTTGAACTGTGTTGTTGGAGAAGACTCTTGAGAGTCCCTTGGACTGCAAGGAGATCAACCAGTCCATCTTAAAAGAGATCAGTCCTGGGTGTTCATTGGAAGGACTGATGCTGAAGCTGAAACTCCAATACTTTGGCCACCTCACGTGAAGAGCTGACTCATTGGAAAAGACCCTGATGCTGGGAGGGATTGCCGGCAGGGGGAGAAGGGGATGACAGAGGATGAGATGGCTGGATGGCATCACTACTCGATGGACATGAGTTTGAGTAAACTCCGGGAGTTGGTGATGGACAGGGAGGCCTGGTGTGCTGTGATTCATGGGGTCACAGAGTCGGACACAACTGAGCAATTGAACTGAACTGAACTGAAATGGTCTAGTGGTTTCCTTGCTTCTTTTCAATTTAAGCATGAATTTTGCAGTAAGGAGCTGATGACCTGAGATGTAGTCATCTCCAGGTCTTGTTTTTGCTGACTGTGTAGAACTTCTCCATCTTCTACTGTAAATAATATAATCAACCTGATTTTGGTATTGACCATCTGGTGATGTCCATATGTAGAGTCATCTTTTGTGTTGTTGGAAAAGCATGTTTGCTATGACCAGTGCAGTATCTTAGCAAAACTGTCTTAGCTTTTGCCGTGCTTCATTTTGTATTCCAAGGCGTCTTCCCTGTTACTCCAGGTTTCTCTTGACTTCCTACTTTTGCATTCTAGTCCCCAATATTGAAAAGGGCATCTTGGCTTTGGTGTTAGTTCTAGGAGGTCTTATAGGTCTTCACAGAACTATTCAATGTCACCTTCTTTGGCATCAGTGTTTGGAGCATAGACTTGGATTACTATGATATTGAATGGTTTGCCTTGGAAACGAACCAAGATCATTTTTTAGATTTTTGAAGTCTTTGGGATTGCACCCAAGTACTGCATTTTGGACTCTTTTATTGACTATAAGGGCTACTCCATTTCTTCCAAAGGATTCTTGAACACAGTAGTAGATATAGTGGTCATCTGAATTCAATTCGCCCATTTCTGTCCATGTTAGTTCATTGATTTCTAAAATGTCTGTATTCACATTTGTCATCTCCTGCTTGAGCAAGTTTAATTCCCTGGGCTTGCAAAGAGTTGTATACAACTGAGTGACTAGCACTTCACTTCACATCAAGAACCTAACATTCTAGGTTTTTATGTAATATTGTCCTTTATAGCATCAGACTTTACTTTCACTACCAGCTGCATACACAACTGGGCATTATTTTTGCTTTGGACCAACCTCTTCATTCTTTCTGAGATATTTCCCTACTTTTCCCGAGTAGCATATTGGACAGCTATCTACCTGGGGGCTTATCTTCCAGTGTCATATCTTTTTGCCTTTTCATACTGTTCATGGTGTTCTTGAGGCAAGAACACTGGAGTGGTTTGCCATTCTCTTCTCCAGTGGACCATGTTTTGTCAGAACTCTCCACCATGACCCATTTGTCTTGGGTGACCCTGAACAGGATAGCTTATAGCTTCACTGAGTTACATAAGGCTATGATCCATGTGTTCATTTTGGTTAGCTTTCTGTGATTATTGTTCTTGCTTTTTCTGTCTGCCCTCTGATGGATGAAGATAAGAGTATTATGAAGGCTTCCTGATGGGAGGTTTTTCTGTGGGGAAAACTGGGTCTTGCTCTGGTGGGCAAGGCTATGATCAGTAAGTCTTTAATCCAATTATTTCATGATGGGTGGGACTATGCTCCTTGTGTTAGTTGTTTGGCCTGAGGCCACTCACTCCTGGAGTCCCTAGGCTACATAGTAGGGCTAAGATCGACCTCCAAAAGGACTTATTCCAACCCATGCCTCCCAGGACTGCTGCTAGTGCCCTGGTCCCTGTGGCAGGCCACTGCAGACCCAAGCCTCTGCAGGAGACTTTCAAAGACTCACAGGCAGCTCTGGCTCAGTCACTGAGGTCACTGCTCCTTTCCCCTGGGTCCTGGTGCACACAAGATTTTGTCTGTGCCCTCCAAGAATCTGTTTCTCCCAGTCCTGTGGAAGTTCTGTGATCAAATCCCAGTGTCCTTCAGAGTCAGATTCCCTGTGGATTCCCAGTCCCTTTGCCAGATTCCCAGACTGAGAAGTCTGATGTCAGGCCTAGAACCTTTGCAACAGTTGGAGAACTTCTTTGGTATGATCATTTTCCAGTTTGTGGGTTGCACAGCAGCGGGTATGGAATTTGATTTTATGGTGATTGTGCCCCTCCTATTGTCTCCTTGTGTCTTCTCTTTTGTCCCTGGATGTGGGATATGTTTTTTTGGTGGGCTCCAGCATTCTCCTGCTGACGGTTATTCAGCTGCTAGTTGTGATTTGGTATTCCCACAGGAGAAGATGGGCGTATTTCCTTCAAGTTGTTGCTGTCATTATTGTAGATTTGACATTGTGGGTGATAGTCTAGGTTTAAACACAATGTAAACACAAAGCAAAATTGGAAAATATGAGTATACGTTAGTGAGGTTAGCCCAGGAGAAAATAGCATTCCAAAATATCTCTTCATCTTTAACTTGGGGAGCGTCATTTTTGTGCACTTTCTAGAATTATTATTTAATAATTAATTTAATTTTCATTAATACATAAATAACTAATGCTATTGCCATTAATAACTAATGGCACTAATACTATTAATACTATGCTACTATTATATACCACAGGAAAAAAAGTAGCATTTATATGTTTGATTATTCTTTTTTTGCATTAATGGAAAAGTTGTTTTTTTAACTGGGGGTAATTTTATTTTTAACATTAAACAATTGTCTATAATTTTTGAAGTTCTGATTTTATCCCTTGCATATGCTAATAAACAATATCTCCATTGTGAAAAAGGAAAATATTCTGTTGTTGTAATTTACCCAACTACTGGGGTTTGCAGGTTATTGTAATATCATTATTAATGTCTACATGTTGACTGTGTGGATCACAACAAACTGGAAAATTCTTAAAGAGATGAGAATACCAGACCACCTTACGTGCCTCCTGTGAAACCTGTATGCAAGTCAAGAAGCAACAGTTACACATGAAACAATGGACTGGTTTCAAATTGGGAAAGGAGCATGTCAAGGCTGTATACTCTATATGCAGAGTACATCATATGAAATGCTAGGGTGGATGAAGCACAAGCTGGAATCAAGATTGCCAGGAGAAACATCAAAAACTGCATATATGAAACCACCCTTATAGCAGAAAGCAAAGAGGAATTAAAGGGCATCTTGATGAAGGTGAAAGAGGACAATGAAAAAGCAGTCAATCCCATCACTTCATGGCAAATAGATGAGGAAACCATGGAAACAGTGACAGACTCTTATTTTCTTGGGCTCCAAAATCACTGCAGATGGTGACTGCAGCCATCAAATTAAAAGACACTTGCTCCTTGGAAGAAAAGGTATGACAAACCTAGACAGCTTATTAAAAAGCAGAGACATTACTTGGGCAACAAGGTCTGTCTAGTCAAAGTTCTGTTTTTTCCAGTAGTCCTGTATGGATGTGAGAGTTGGACTATAAAGAAAGCTGAGTGCTGAAGAATTGATGCTTTTGAACTGTAGTGTTGCAGAAGACTCTTGAGAGTCCCTTGGACTGCAAGGAGATCCAACCAGTCCATCCTATAAAGGAAATCAGTCCTGAATATTCATTGGAAGGACTGATGCTGAAACTGAAGCTCCAATACTTTGGCCACCTGATGCAAAGAGCTGACACGTTAGAAAAGACCCTGATGTTGGGAAAAATTGAAGGCACAAGAAGATGGGGATGACAGAGGATGAGATGGTTGGATGACATCACCAACTCTATGGACATGAGTTTGAGCAAGCCCTGGGAGTTGGTGATGAACAGGAAAGCCTAGCATGCTGCCGTCCATGGGATCGCAAAGAGTTGGACACGATTGAGCAACTGAGCAACAACATTCTGTGAGAGATCAAGTGTGCTCACATATAATCATCATAGTTTTATGAAAATACTTTTGAAAAAAGGGCACATTACCCCTGAAAATAGTTTCTAATTCCATTTCAAAATTTCTCAGATAAGATAATAGGAAGGCTTTTCTATTATTACAGATAATGAATTAAAAAATGTGAACTGTAAGGAAATGTATTGATTTGCCCAATGAGTGTGTATTAATAACTGTGATTCAGTGACATACACTGTGCCCAGTAAAATTTAAAATATTAAGAAATAAGAATTGTGTACATTCAGTTAACTGAAGAATTGGTTCTGACAAAAATTTCAAATAAAATTGCTTGGGAAGTTAACTATAAATATGAATTGGAACATGAACATGTAGATTTTAGAAATTCCAGTTGAAAGATGAGAGATCTTTTAAAGTCTGCATAAGTTCAATGTTGTAGATTGTTAGAATTCATTTTATCAACTGAAATACAATGACAATAACAAAATGCAAGCTGTTGGGTCAACATGTACATTGAATAGAAAAATTTTAGGTTGTCCCCAATGCCTCATTCATTGCATATAAAAGTAGACAATCAGAATATCAGTGAATTTCCTGAGTTATCATTAAGCATTGCATTTCAAATTTACCACAGAATGGAGAGTAATTTGCTTTCCATAAAAATTTACAGATAAATTTGGAGCTACTCATAAAATATCAATTTAAATTAAGTAATATTGCATTCATCTAAGTAAATTGCTAGTAGTAATAAAAAATAACATATATTTTCAAAGAATGTGAATTTTAGGTTTTCTTAAAGAAATTAAAAAAATGGTATCTAATAATTTTTTATGGGAAAACCAAAAGTCTAATAAATAAGAATTAATTGGAGTTTAGCCACAAGCCCATTATTGCTTGATTTTGAGGCATGTTGGTAAAGAGGTATTTTATGAGGTATTTTATAACATCTAGTTTATAACAGACCAAGACTCTTGTAAACAAATTCTAAAATATTATCAAATGATGCAATACAGGTAAAATTAGGAATTAAAAAATCATCATGTATATCAAATGAAATTAACAGTAAATGTAATTGTCTGCAGAAATTATTCTATTCTCTTTGACCATTCAGATTTTAAATGATAAAATGCTTAATTTCACATTAGTTTGGAATTGCCCTATTATTAAATTTTGGCTTCTGTTTAGTACCCATGTTAGTTTCAAAAACAAAAGTTAGGTTAAGGAGTAAGGTTTTTAAATTTGACTCCCTTTAAATAAAATTTTACTTTTTCTATAAAACCTGATATGTAATCAGTTCCTTTCCTTGTATTTACTTTAAATTCCTTTTTGTTCTTCTGTTGGGGAAAAAAAAAAGGTTTTTATTAAGGATATAATTTATACCAGAATCTCACCTAATAAATTAATACATTAAGAATATCCAAACTAAACCTAGAATTAACATTTCAGATCTTTTCATTTTAGCCCATTTATGAACTACACTCAATACTTTAGTTGAACAAATTCAGCCATCATTAGACTGTGGTGCAAATTTTAGAATTGACAAACTAAATCTAAGTTTGCATTTTCTCTCCAAATGCATGGTAAGCAATATCTTAGATTATTTTTTATTATTTTTTATACCTTATTTTTATTTTTTGTTAAATAGGGAGAACTATATGCTCTAACCTGACACTACGGAAGAGAATACTATTATTTTTAAGTGACTATACAAGAATCAATGATAATGGTGATACATATAAAATGCATTTCATTAGAAATTCATTTTGGAATTCAGTATTATTATGAAAAGGTAAGTTACTCCATGAATAAGGTATATTCTCATCGTTTTATTAGGCGAACTTAATACATTTTCATCAGAATATTTACATTTTTCTGATGATAGTGGAATGACCAATCTCTATTTGTCTTCATCCACAATTTTGAGGGCTCTAAGAAAGAAAGAGCATAATAGCTGAGGTAAATCATACTCAGAAATGTTTGGCTAATTCTACCCTATAATCTCACAGAAAACTTTTCTTAGAGAAAAAAGACTGTTTAGAAGTTTTGCATATTTAAGCTACCTTTTTTTTCCAGCTGACTCTCTATTATAATAACATGTATTCTTTTAGACACCTTTGGTCTCTGTTTCAGTGGTTTATTGTTTTTGTCTTCTTCTTGTGGTTCAGCTAGCTGGCAAAGAATCCGTCTGGCTCAGCTGGTAAAGAATCCGTCTGCAATGTGGAAGACCTGGGTTTGATACTTGGGTTGGGAAGATCCCCAGGAGAAGGAAATGGCTTCCCATTCCAGTATTCTGGCCTAGAGAATTCCATGGACTGTATAGTCCATGGGGTCACAAAGAGTTGGACATGACTGAACGACTTTCACGTTCACTTAAAATATCACTCCTATCACAAAAGAAACTCTAGTTAAAGTTAATTTTTTTCCTTCTCCCAAATCTTATCTCACGATTTAGGGGACTTGGAATAATATGTATAAATTTAAATAGACCATTATGTTTTAATGGATTTGTTTATATTAAAACTTATTCATGCATGTTGCATGATAAGCTTCCCTGGTGGCTCAGACAGTAGAGAATCTGCCTACAATTCAAGAGACCAGAGTTGGATCCCTGGGTCAGGAAGATCCCCTGAAGAAGGAAACGGCAACCCACTCTAGTATTCTTGCCTGGAAAATCCCATGGACAGAGGAGCATGGCAGTCTACAGTACATGGTGTCTCAAAGAGTCAGACATGACTGAGTAACTAACATACACACTTACATTATGTAAAAAATTACCATGAAAAGGTAATAAAGAACTCTACATAAAATAATAGAGACACTAAAATTAGATTTTTAGGTACTAATTTTGATGCACTAAAATGTTTATTCCTATTTATTAAAATTCCAAAATAATAGTTTTTATTTAAATGTATTATTTTACTTTTTAGAATTTCATTATTTGGCTGTTCACAAATATTTTGCAATTTAAATTAAAAAATTTCATTATTCTAAGACAATTATATTTTAAGTATCTCATCTCTTTGTTATAGTAGAATATTAAAAACATTTAATCAGCATTGATTTTCTGCATGAAACGTTGGTAATGAACTCCTTATGTACATAATTCTTCCTATTTTTTTTTGCATTCCACCTTAATTCTCACCAAGATACATAATATTGATCAGTTTTAAACTTTCACTTCATTTAGAGCCATGTGTTTACCCATATCATTTAGAGACATATATGTGTGATGTGTGCATGTACATGTGTGTAAGGGTAAGCACATACATATGTACATTGATGTAAGTATATATGTATGTGTGTATCTACCTACCTACATTGAAAAAAAAACTTTCAAAGATATTTGTAATGATATTTATCTATTTAAATTTAAAATCCTTATAAGCTGTATTAATTTTCTATTACAGAATAAAAAGTCACTATAAACACAGCAATTACAACACACATTTATGTCACCACTTCTGAAGAAAAGGAAATGGGGCATGGGTTACTTGGGTCATTTGCTCAAAGTCTTTCCAGAAATACATCAAAGTATTGGCTTGGCTGTGATCTCATGTAATGTTTGTGTTTCTCAAGCTCATTTAGTTTTTGGCAAAATCATTTCTCTGCAGTTGTAGGAATGAAGTCTACATTATTTTTTTCTAACAGCCTGCTGAGAACTAGATCTTAGCTACTTGACTTTCTCACCATGTGGCAGCTTCTTTAAAAACAGAATAATCTCTCTCCTGTCTTATACAGTGGACAGAAATTTTTGTGATATAATAATGGGGTGACTGTACCATCAATTTTCCCATAAATGGTAATAATCAAAGGATCTTCTATCCCGTTATAGCCATATGTGACCTTCATACTCTCAAAGAGGAAATTATGCAGAGCATGTGCTCCAGAGGAGAGGAATCCCAGAGGCTACCTTAGAAGTCTGCCTATTTGTATAGCTGGAGATGTCTTTTTGCATAGAAGCTGAGGAAAATGGTTAAGTTATTGAGATAATCTTAAAAAAACAACAACAAAAAAACTCCCTGAAAAAAGTTCAAGTCATTTTACAGATACTATTTAGTACTGTATTTGGCTATATTATTATACATCAGTCTATAAATCATCTACATCAAAGAAAATGAGTGATAGTTGGAAGTTTGGGCTCCTTGAAGCTACTCTATTTTTCATGGATTCTACACCACAGATCAAGTGAATTCAAGAGAAGAGATGAATAGGGTTATTTTCCCTTGCTTTTTGTAAAAATGAAAATGCTTTCCAACATTTCTGTGGCAGATTCTGACTGTGTCTTTTTCTAAGCCTTCTGTAATGGAGCAGATTTAAAATTCTTTTGTGGCATCAAATCCCAGCTGCCTGAAACCACCTGCCTTTTAGAAGAAGAGAGCTTAGGTGAATAAGAGGGTACCTGAAAGGAATGTTTTGTTATGAAAATGCCAATAATTTTTGTGTAAAATGATCCAAAGCTATCAACCCAATTATATCATATAGAACATATGAGAAATTTTTAAAAGACAACTATAAAGAGCTTATTAATATGTAGATACTGTTAATTCATGCTATTCCAAGTGTAAAGCATCACATATTTCAATTTTGCACTGCTGTTTTTAAGGGGATGGAAATTAGTTTCCTTATGACAAAAACTGACTAAAAATGCCACTATTAAGCCCAGTTATTAAAAATGTGTAATATGATTAAAATAAGATAATAGGTTTAAAACATCAATTCTAATAACCAAAATGATTATTTCTGCTATTTCTAGTTATAGGATGTCTTTTTCTCAGAACTAATGTCCTGATTCATTAAAAAATGACCAGAGAATTCTAAAACTATTTGAGGCGTTACTATCATGAAACACAGAGCAGATTCAACAGGTGGTAAAAGGTAAAAGCTGAACAAGAGCTTTAGATTTTAAAAACTGAATTAATCTAATAATCCAGAAATCCACTTGTTCTCCTTGTCCATTTATTTATATGTCATGAAGATAGGTAATGTAAAAGACAAAGGAGCAGTCTGAGAAAATATTATATGTTTGCATACATATGTGTGGAACTGAGGATAGTTAGGACAGTACAAACTTATAATTTCCACTAAAGTAGCGAAAGTTTATTTTCAATGTCTCTGCATATTATATATCATATCTCTCATAAACAAAGTATTGTTTCAGTTTATTATTGTATTCCTCACACAGTGTTATGTTATACATGATCAAAGAGTATCTCATTAAAGAATGACAGTGCTTTGCATTAGTTGTACTCAAAGCCTCCTTGGGCATTATACCAAAGAAAAAGCAAATGACAGTTGGTGTCAACACTAAACAGCTTAGGGCAAACTATTTTCTCAAAACCTATGTAATTTAATTGAAATGCAATATTTCATGAATATTAGGAAACTAGGCTTTATTAAAAATGGCAAGGAAAAGTGAATGCATGACTGTTTAGAGTAACAAGCAATACAAATTTATTCATTTGATACATCACTGAATTATTTAAAACTCAGCCTAAGCACAAGGTCATGGAATAATTTTGGCAAGTAGGCATTTTGCATGATACATTTCCATAATTCCCCTGCATCTATAAATTGATCACAACTTAGGCGTGGAGACTTTTTTCTTGTAGTTACAAAGCCAGATAGTCTCTAATTCAAAATTAGAGCCAAAGCAACTGTTAACATTTGACATAGAAAATGTATATATGGATGAAGAAAGTTCTAAATTTTATGTTAGTTTTATGTTATTTTATGTTAGAATGTTATCCAGTAACCCTAAGACTTGTAAACAAAGTAAAAGAAAATTAAAATCCCTATAACTCAATTTTAATTTTAATCCAAAATAAAAGTGATATGTAGAATAAACATTAAATTCTCAGATCAGACAAACTTTCATACAAAACTGTAAACAAAGCCTACTAGTTAAGTAACTGAAGTGATAATTACAATTCTTCATTTCTGTTGCAGTGTCTTTGACCCAGAACATTCCCTTTGGATTCTTTCTTAATGTCTCCTTGTTGCTCTTCCTACATGGTGTCCACTTTTATCATTAGAACACTTAGATATTACTCAAGAGTTATTTAAAATTCCTGGTCTGATATTTCTAACATTTGCTTGCTCTGCCTCTTCAAAATGTGCTTTTTTGTCTTTTAGTGTGCCTTATAAATTTTTGTTGATAGTTAAATGTGACATATTGGGTAAAAGAAATGAAGGTACAGAAGACTTTAGCATGAGCTTTGTGTTTATCTGGCTAGAAAGTGGCTGTTTTTATTATTTGCTATAGTGTAGTGGTCTTTATTATTTGCTATAGTGTAGCTGTCAGAGGCTAAAATTTCCACATGCCCCCCCCCCCCTTTTTTTTTCTGTCTCCCTGAGGTATTTAGGTTTCCTTAGAGAGTTCTTCTCCAGTAAGGTCTGAAAGGTGTGGCTTTTTCAGTTGTATCCTCCCATTGTTATACAGGAGCACTGTTGTTGTGATGAGGTGTGGGGGAGGGAAAGCATACTCTAATCCTATGATTAGGTCTCTCTTTTTGTGAACCTGTGCCCTAGGGCTGTGACCCTTGAAGCACTTCTTAGCCCCACTGTGCCCCTCCTAATGTGAGACAGGAAGGCGAGATGGGGCTGGAGTTGTGTACTGCACTTCCTCCAGGTTGTTTTGTTGTTGTTGCTCAGTCACGAAGTTGCATCTGACTCTCTGACTCTTTTGCAACCCCATGGACTGTCCACCAGGCTCCTCTGTCCATGGGATTTCCCAGGCAAGAATACCGGCGTGGGTTGGTATTTCCTACTCCAGACCTTCCCAGCCCAGGGATAGAACCCCTGTCTCCTGCGTTGGTGGGCAGTTTCATTACTGCTGAGCCACCAGGTAGGCCTCCAGGTTGTTCGCACTTTGGAAAAAACCCAGTTGCTTGGGTTCTGATAAAATAGTTTCTTTAGAGGGCAAGTCTTGTTAAGAAAAAGAATGAAATGCTCTAGACTTATTTCAAAATGGCTACTTTCCTGCTCCCTAAGCTGGAAGCCAGAGGTAATTCTTCTCTGATCTTTACTCTAAGAACCTGGTAGGGTTCCAGGAGGTAAAACTCACAAAAGTCTGAAGAAAATCTCTAAGTCTGAATGCCCCGTGAGGATTTTACCTCTCAAATTTATTTGCACTGGACCGCCAAAAGTTTATCAATTACAAATTAGATATTCCTGCCCCAAACTGGTTTTCATGGAGATTTCTGTTCCTGGGATTCTGCTCTTATAAACTGTCATTCCCTGTATCTGCATATTGGGGTGGGGGAGTGAAGGAAGGATTGCTCTGTGACCTCCATTCCCTGATGAATCGTAGAAATATTTATTTTCAGTTTTTTAACTTTTCTCCTGTGTGATTGGGAATGATGGCCTTTCAGTTCTTTGCATGGTGGACTGCAAACCACCAGAAAGGTTTTTCTTAACTGATTTCCCTCCTCTCAGTTGAGACAGTAATGCTAGAAGGGATGGGAATTGGCTAAATGTCCTTCTACTAATTCAGATATTCAATATATTGGATATTGTTCTGATGAAGTAATTGCCTAGGACTGTTGGCATTTGTTATGGAGAATGTTCTAGGAGTGTTTGAAAATGGTTACTTTTGCCCTCCCCTTGCTGAAAATGTGAGGGGAGAACTTGAACATAAGAACCAGGTGGAATTCTTGGAGGTAAAATTAAAGAAAGTGTTGAGGCAATCCTGAAACTGGGATCAAGATTTTTTTTATTCTAAAACTAGTGCACACTTTGCCTCCTTCAAGTCCTTCAAGCACCAGTGCTCCAGTCCCTGGTGGTGTAGTGGTAAATAATCTGCCTGCCAATGCAGGAGACTCGGGAGATGTGGGTTCAGCCTCTGGGTCAGGAAGATCCCTTGGAATAGGAAATAACAGTATTCTTGCCTGGGGAATTCCATGGACAGAGGAGCCTTGTGGGCTGCAGTCCGTGGGGTCACAGTCAGACTGACTGAGCAACTGCGCACACATGCACGCTCCCCTTTATAGGGCAAAGTGAAAGTGCAAGTCGCTCTGTCACCTCTGACACTGAGCGACACCAAGGGCTATACAGCCCATGGAATTTTCCAGGTCAAAATACGGGAGTGGGTAGCCTTTCCCTTCTCCAGGAGATCTTCCCAACCCAGGGAACAAACTCAGGTCTACCTCATTGCTGCTATACCAGCTGAGCCACCAGGGAAGCCCAAGAAAACTGGAGTGGGTAGCCTATCCCTTCTCCAGCGGATCTTCCTCACCCGGGAATCGAAAGGGAGTCTCCTGCATTGCAGGCAGATTCTTTACCAACCGAGCTATCAGGGAAGCCCACGATAGGGCAAGAGGCTGCCTTTACCCTCAAAACATTTTTATATACCTCAGGAAAAGTTCTTTCTGTTCCTCTTCACAGATGTGATACATTATTTACAGATTTTTAAAATAATTTTGATACATATAGTGAACATGTTTTTTTCAGTTACATATTAAACCAGTAATAATATCAGTGATTAATTACATAATTAGATGTTAATCAGCACTTTCTTAAGCTTTCTTATTGATTCCAATAATTTCCAGAGGGTATTTCAATGTTCTCTAAAAACATTAAATAATAATTTTAAATAGGCATCTAATTTTTGTTTCTAAGACTCAGGCCTCTTGTTATTTCATGTTGAAATCAATACTTAAGCCATTATAAAATTTATAGAAAGATGATAGATGAATAGATTATGCCAAGAAAGATTGCTCTTATTCACTGTATGTTACAGTAATTTAGAAATTAGAATTTAGTACTAAAAATTGCCAAAATATCTTATAAATGTTGATATATAATTTTCCACATTCAAATATTTTCATAGACAAGGATATTCATTGTATTTTTACTAATGAAAATTCTTGGCATGGATGGAATAAATTCTCAGTAATAAAGATTTTTTTTTTAATCTACTGGATTCTATTTTTGGAATTTCTATTTTTATTTAGTATTTGTTTTAATATTTTATTTAGTATGTATTCATTAATTTGTTGATTATATTGAGAGTAAATGTAACCACATATTAACTTTGTCCTTGTTTATTCTACATTGACTTTATAAAATCAAAAGAAAGTCAAAAACTTCTGAAATAATTTAGAGACACTGAAATTTTTATACTCTAGATATTTTGAAAACATTTATCTATAAAAGGACCATTGCTTTTTTTATAGGAAAATACTGAAGATATTTATAATTTCTTCTAAGACTATTCTTTCTGTTTCTCCTTTTCATGGTTAATTTATAAGAATTTTTTCTGTCCCCCACACTCTTGCCAAATCTAGTATTTCAATGAGGATATCCACTTTATAATAGTTATGTATCATATTAGAGGTATTTAATTTCTGATCTCTTCTCATTGCTTTTTGATTTTTAAATATTCTGTTGATCTATTTTCTCTAGCTCAGAAATTCTTTCCTCAGTAGTGTTCAGTCTACTAATAAAACCCATCAATGGCACTTCTTATTTTTGCCAGTGTTTTTTATTTCTAGCATTTCTTTTTGTTTTTTTTCCTTAGGATTTCCATCACTCTGCTTTCATTGTTCATCTGTTCTTGCACATTGTCCATTTTATCCATTAGACCTGTTAGTATACTAATCATAGACGTTTTAAATTCTCAGTCTGATAATTCCAACAATTCTGCAATGTCTTGTTCTGATGCTTGCTTTGTCTTTCCAAATTGTGGTTTTTGCCTTTTGGTATGCCTTATAATTTTTTTCTTAATAACTTAATCTGACATACCCGGTAAAATGAATAGCTATAAACAGGCCTTTAGGTACGTGGTGAAGAGTGGTGGGAGGGGGAAGCATCTTTTTGTCCTGTTTTTAGAGCTGCTGGTAGTAGTCTCTTATGATCCTTTGTATTTCAGTGTTGTCTGTTGTGATCTCTCCATTTTCATTTCTAATTTTGTTAATTTGGTTTTTCTCTCTTTGTTTCTTAATGAGTCTTGCTAATGGTTTGTCAATTTTGTTTATTTTTTCAAAAAACCAGCTTTTAGCTTTGTTGATTTTTGCTATGGTCTCTTTAGTTTCTTTTGCATTTATTTCTGCCCTGATTTTTAAGATTTCTTTCCTTCTGCTAACTCTGGGGTTCTTCATTTCTTCCTTCTCTAATTGCTTTAGGTGTAGAGTTAGGTTATTTAATTGGTTTTTTTCCTGTTTCTTGATGTAAGCCTGTAATGCTATGAACCTTCCCCTTAGCACTGCTTTTACAGTGTCCCATAGGTTTTGGGTTGTTGTGTTTTCATTTTCATTCATTTCTATACATATTTTGATTTCTTTTTTGATTTCTTCTATGATTTGTTGGTTATTCAGAAGCGTGTTATTTAGCCTCCATATGTTTGAAGTTTTAACAATTTTTTCCCTGTAATTGAGATCTAATCTTACTGCACTGTGGTCAGAAAAGATGACTGGAATGATTTCAATTTTTTTGAATTTTCCAAGACCAGATTTATGGCCCAGGATGTGATCTATTCTGGAGAATGTTCCGTGTGCACTTGAGAAAAAGGTGAAGTTGATTGTTTTGGGGTGAAATGTCCTATAGATATCAATTAGGTCTAGCTGGTCCATTGTGTCATTTAAGGTTTGTGTTTCCTTGTTAATTTTCTGTTTAGTTGATCTATCCATAGTTGTGAGTGGGGTATTAAAGTCTCCCACTATTATTGTGTTACTATTAATTTCCTCTTTCATACTTGTTAGCGTTTGCCGTACATATTGCGGTGCTCCTATGTTGGGTGCATATATATTTATAATTGTTATATCTTCTTTTTTGATTGATCCTTTGATCATTATGTAGTGTCCTTCTTTGTCTCTTTTCACTTCCTTTATTTGAAAGTCTATTTTATCTGATATGAGTATTGCGACTCCTGCTTTCTTTTGGTCTCCGTTTGCATGAAATATTTTTTTCCAGCCCTTCACTTTTAGTCTGTATGTGTCTCTTGTTTTGAGGTGGGTCTCTTGTAGACAGCATATATAGGGGTCTTGTTTTTGTATCCATTCAGCCAATCTTTGTCTTTTGGTTGGGGCATTCAACCCATTTACATTTAGGGTAATTATTGATAGGTGTGGTCCCGTTGCCATTTACTTTGTTGTTTTGGGTTCACATTTATAAAACCTTTCTGCATTTCCTGTCTAGAGAAGATCCTTTAGCATTTGTTGAAGAGCTGGTTTGATGGTGCTGAATTCTCTCAGCTTTTGCTTATCTGTAAAGCTTTTGAATTCTCCTTCATATCTGAATGAGATCCTTGCTGGATACAGTAATCTAGGTTGTAGGTTATTCTCTTTCATTACTTTCAGTACGTCCTGCCATTCCCTTCTGGCCTGGAGGGTTTCTATTGATAGATCAGCTGTTATCCTTATGGGAATCCCTTTGTGTGTTATTTGTTGTTTTTCCCTTGCTGCTTTTAATATTTGTTCTTTGTGTTTGATCTTTGTTAATTTGATTAATATGTGTCTTGGGGTGTTTCGCCTTGGGTTTATCCTGTTTGGGACTCTCTGGGTTTCTTGGATTTGGGTGGCTATTTCCTTCCCCATTTTAGGGAAGTTTTCAGCTATTATCTCCTCGAGTATTTTCTCATGGCCCTTCTTTTTGTCTTCTTCTTCTGGAACTCCTATGATTCGAATGTTGGGGCGTTTCACAGTGTCCCAGAGGTCCCTGAGGTTGTCCTCATTTCTTTTGATCCTTTTTTCTTTTTTCCTCTCTGCTTCATTTATTTCCACCATTTTATCTTCTACCTCACTTATCCTATCTTCTGCCTCCGTTATTCTACTCTTGGTTCCCTCCAAAGTGTTTTTGATCTCATTCATTGCATTATTCATTTGTAATTGACTCTTTTTTATTTCTTCTAGGTCTTTATTAAACAGTTCTTGAATCTTTTCAATCTTTGTTTCCAGGCTATTTATCTGTAACTCCATTTTGTTTTCAAGATTTTGGATCATTTTTATTATCATTATTCTAAATTCTTTTTCAGGTAGATTCCCTATCTCCTCCTCTTTTGTTTGACTTGGTGGGCATTTTTCATGTTCCTTTACCTGTTGGGTATTTCTTTGCCTTTTCATCTTGTTTAGATTGCTGTATCTGGAGTGGGCTTTCTGTATTCTGGAGGTCTGTGGTTCCTTTTTGTTGTGGAGGATTAACCCAGTGGGTGGGGTTAGACGATTGGCTTGTCAAGGTTTCCTGGTTAGGGAAGCTTGCATCAGTGTTCTGGTGCGTGGAACTTGATTTCTACTCTTTGGAGAGCAATGGAGTGCCCAGTAATGAGTTTTGAGATGGGTCTATGTGTTAGGTGTGACCTTGGGCAGCCTGTATGTTGATGTTCAGGGCTATGTTCCTGCGTTGCTGGAGAATTTGCGTGGTATGTCTTGCTCTGAAACTTATTGGCTCTTGTGTGGTGGTTGGTTTCAGTGTAGGTATGGAGGCTTTTGGACGGTCACTTATTACTTAAAGTTCCTTGTAGTCAGGAGTTTTCTGGTGTTCTCAGGTTTTGGGCTTAAGTCTCCTGCCTCTGGATTTCAGTTTTATTCTTCCTGTAGTCTCAGGACTTCTCCAACTATGCAGCCCTGATAAGAAAACTTCTAGGTTAATGGCTAAAAGATTCTCCCCCGTTAGGGACACCCAGAGAGGTTCACAGAGTCACATGAAGAAGAGGAGAGGGAGGAGGGAGATAGAGATGAACAGGAGGAGAAAAGGGGGGACTCAAGAGGAGAGAGACAGATCTACACAGCTGTCTGTTCCCAGAGTGTTCTCCGTAGCCCAGTCACCTACAAAGATTCACAGAATTGGATTGGGAAGAGAAGGGGAAAGGAGGAAATAGAGGTGTTCTGAGGTAGAAAACAGAGAGTCAAGATTGGGAGAGAATAATCTTCGGTTTAAAAATAGGGCTTCTCTTCTTTTTTTTTTTTTGTAAGGTTATAGTGTATTGAAAATGAAAATTAAGGAGTAGTAGAGGAGTACTAGAGGACTTTAAAAGAAATAAGATAAAAAGAAAAATAGAAAATAGAAGAGAGAAAGGAAAGAAAAAAAAGAAAGAAAAAGAAAAAAAAGAAAAAAAAAAAAGGAAAAAAAAATTTTTTTTTTCCCCCTAATTAAAAAATCATAAAAGTCTATGGAAATGAAAGTTAAGGAGTAATGGGGGAGTAATAGGGGATTTTAAAGGAAAATAAAAGAGAAAAAATAAAAAAGAAAAAAAGAAAAAAAGAAAAAAAAATAAAAAAAAGAGAAAAAAGTAAAATTATATCTAGGAGTTTCTCTGGAGCTGTTGCGGTCAGTGTGGGTTCGGCTTAGTTTCAGATAGCTCCTCGTTCCAGCTTACGCTTCTCGATATCTACAGGCTCCTCTGGTGTAGACAATGTTTCCTAGAGGGATTTTAATCTGTTGCACCAGTCCCTTCTGAAGCGGTTCCCTTTGTTTATTTGGCTTCTGTTTGCCGGTCTCTTCAGAGCCTCATTTCCGCCCTGACACAGGCGGGCGGAGGTGGACTCTTATTCAGGCAGCTAGTTCCGTCGCTCCGCGGGGATGGGCTTGCGCCGCGGGGATGGGCTGGGGCTGCCAGGAGGGGCTGACGCTGCTCTCTCCTTCTGCGCTGCTCAGGCTCCCGGCTGTTCTATATGGAACGCGCCCCGCGCTGCGTGCGGTTCCAGCCCTCGGGTGTTCCACAAAAGCGCGGAGGGGAAAGCTGCGCCTGCTCTCAGTGCCTTCCCCGTCAGAGCGGTCCAGGCAGCCAGGGGTTCGGTGGGCGCACTCTCCCCAGGTGTGGTGCGCCCCCTCTCTTCCGCGGACCCAGTCTCAGTTTCCGCTAGCGCCAGTCGGGTGCGCGCGCCTTCTGCCCTCCGCGTCCCCAGCCCCAGTCCCCGCCCGCGCCGGTCGGGTGCCTGCGCCCTGTGTCTCGCCGCGACCTTCCCCTCCCCCCTGCCTCCTGCCTCCAGCGGGGCTGGGCCGGTCCGCAGCCTGCGAGCTCCTCTCTGGACTCTCTCGGTCTCTTTGTTCTGCGAACGGCCGGCAGTGTGTTCGGGCCGGCTAATTTACTCTCTCTCCTTTGGTCTCCCACAGTTCAAGTTGGCAACTCACAGAAGCTCCCTCCGATTGTCCTCAGGGCACTCAGGCCCGGACCCTACCCCAAGCAATGCCGCCTAAGAGCTCCCGGGACGGATCTCCGTCCTTAGCTCTTTTGTTTCACTTTTTATCTTTTATATTTTGTCCTACCTCCTTTCGAAGACAATGGGCTGCTTTTCTGGGCGCCTGATGACCTCAGCTAGCGATCAGAAGTTGTTTTGCGAAGTTTGCTCTGCGTTCAGTTATTCTTTTGATGAATTTGTAGGAGAGAAAGTGGTCTCCCCGTCCTACTCCTCCGCCATCTTGGCTCCTCCCCTGTCCTGTTTTTAGACCTCAGTCTTTTAGTGAGCTGCCTCTGGACTGTGAACTTCACAGGTTTCTCAGATTGTTCTCTTCCCCTTAGCTGGGACAAGATGACTTGAGTGAGCTGGAGTTGGGTATTTCCCTTCCCCAGGTCATTTAGACTCTGATAATACAGAATGAGCAGGTTGGGTTCTTGAGTAACTAGTTTTACATGAGGGCAGGCCTTGTTAAGAACACAGTGCTCTGGAGTATTTAAAAATGGTTCCTTTCTTTTTCCTTGCTGAAATCCCTGGGAGATTCATCTCCATTGTTTATTGTGGTAATCTGATTGAGCTGCCAGAGGTAAATTTCACAGTATTGTGGGCTCCTTAACCATTACTGGGCCCCCATGAATTTTTTATCTCTTAGACTATCCACACTGAGCCTCCAGCAATTTGTCAACTAGAGTTCAGGTTTTCCTACTAAGGCACTGGCTCCAAGGTTGCTTCTGTTCCAAAGTGTCTCTTCCTGGTAAGCCGAGACTCCCTGTATTTGCCTATCCATCCAGTGGACCAATGTATTTAAAGCTTACATGGCATCTTTTTATGTATTTTCATCAATTTTAATAGTTGTTTTTCTAAGTAAATACATTTAATAATCTGGCATGTTATATATGTTTGTGTTCTAAATATTTCATATGTTAAAAATTTAAATATCTTGCTTTAAATTAAGGCAAAAAGTCGAAAGAGTTCAAATATTCCAAAATAAATGATAGATTTTCTTGATGAATATACATAATGAATATAAATATAGACCCAGATATGTGCATGCATGTGAAATGGTATATAAATTATTGTTTTTATACAGATGCCAGTAGATAACTCATAAGTCAATTAAAAAGGGTAAGCTTTTTAATTGCATTATTTTGTATTATATTTTAACTATCTATTGTAAATTATTGCTTAATGTTCTTGGAATTTTTTTTTTTAATTATCAGAATATTTTTCTGTCAAGTGACAATGTTTATAAACTTCATAAATATGTCAGTATAGCACACTTCATATATTCCCTACCTTGGATATACCCAGAGCCAAATCACTCTTAGGTTGCTTTTGCCTGTTCTGGTGAATCTATGGGATTTTAATTATTTTACAGACAATTATCTTGAATGATAGTACTATAGATTTCAGCCTAATTAACACATTTGTTAATGATGTTTACATGTTTACAAACATTAGAAGAAATTATGGTTTTAATCTGACTATAGAGATGTGTGTGCAGGAGTAAAATATTCCTTGTTTTTAGTTAGTTTTAGTAACAGTGAAAAATTATTTATTTTCACTTATCTGAACATAGAAATTATTCATATCTTCATTTCCAATAATCACTATCCAACTAATGCTATATAAATAAGCACTCATCTTAATTCTTCTTTGGCAAAAGATATTTCACAAGAATTTCAAAAAAACTGCCAAAATGACTCCATATGTTTGCAGCACCAAAACTGGTTAATCTCAGAACTTCTGGAAGCCACAGCATAGAATTTCAACTGTTTGTGTATAGCTATTGCCAGAGAATGAGATTTCCTTCTCTTCCATCTTCTAAATTTTTCAGTCAGCTCCTATTTTGGGAACGTACTGGAAAGGGATTTTGGGAAATGCATTTTCAGGCTTCTCATATGATATAGGAAAGAAGGTAAAGGTGACAGAAATAATGTTGAATTGCCAACAATTTATGTAGCATAACTGTACCCTTTGCCAACCCATACAAATGTCTATCTATATCAACACTATTAAATATCAACAACCCTGCCATTCCTTTTGCTAATACTATCAGCTCATTCATTATACATTTGACAATATGCTTTCTGTCTCTTTAAAATTATGGGCACATAGTTTCACAAGTCTCTACGTCTTGACATAGAGAACTCAGTCTCTCAGTCTCTCAGTTACTGAACTCAGTCTCAATATCTCTTTGATAATTTGTCTAAATACTAAAACACTAAGTTAAATATTACAGACAAATTTTAAATAAAAGGATAGGATGAAGAGGGAATCAGTACATACATACAAATATATACTTGTTTTTGTTTTATTTGGTTTTTTGTTAAGCTGCTTACAGGGAACTTTCTATGAGGTCATAGGAAGTATTGGGGGAAAAAGAGCATTAAAACAGGGTTCATAGGCATCTTAACCACTCATCTAAGCAACTACTTACTTCTTTAGGACCATTGAGAAGCCAATCTTCTGACAAAGATAGTCCTGCTACATGCCATAAATTTAGTATAATCTTGGGATTATATTCATACTATGATAAGTAGCTCAGGTTCATGGGTCTTGTACAGCATTCAGTGGCCATAGGAGCTCAGTGGGAAATTGATTTCCATTTTTAAAAAGGGGAATATTTTACTCAAGAAAAGAGCAAGAATCATCTCTAAAGCCCTCAAGGTCTGTGCCATGATACTCCTTTCAGTAATTGGCAACGGTTTCATGAAAATTTCCTATCTGCTTAAGAAACTTGAAACAAGATGGGATACACTGGATTAATTTGGTCAAAGAAGCAGAATGACTCACATTGCATTTTGAAACTGATATAAATCTCTCTTCCCCGCCCCCCCTCCCCCCCCCCCCCCCCCCGCATCTCATTCAGTACTGAAAACCTAACAGATCACTTGGTAAATCAGTTAAACCTGGGGAAGGACATCCCAAGCAGAAGAAATAGCACATGCCTATTTGATTTTGTCACTTCTACTACTGAAAGGGACCAATCAACAACTGTACCTCTTTTCCCCCATATTATAATGTACACAGTATAGCAATTGGTTCTTAATTTTGGAGCAAACACCTCAACGTGCTCAAGATCATGTATTAAGATAACTCCTGTTTTAGTCTAAGACCCTGTGTGACTATGCTGACAGAACTTTGCATAGACCTGTATTGAATATTTGATATAGACAAAAGATAAACCTTCATTATGATAATTGAATAATATTTTGAAGCATATCCTAAGTGATATAAGTGCAATAGTTACATTGAGAGCTTTCTCTGTTTTATATTTTACTAAAATGAATGTGTTCATTCATCTGCTGAATTTTATCCAGAGCTTAAGTTCCCTTTTAGGGGACTGTGTTTGGAGTAGTTAAAAAAAAAAAAACAGCAAGAGATAGAGACAGTGACAGAGACAGAAACAGAAATATTTGCATTCCAGAGGTGGAAGACAAATATCAAAGCAAATGAAAAAAAAAAAGTGAAATTATACATGATGTTAAATGGTGATAAAAGCAGAGGAGGAAAAGTAAAGCAAGCAAGCAAAATAATGAATATTGCAATAGAATGTTATAGTGTTAGATGACCTCACAGAATAACATGAGAAATACTTGAAATTAGCCAAGAGATTCCACATATATGAGTTAATATATGACATTTGTTTTTCTTTTTTTTTAATTACTTTACACATATATGTGGAATCTATAAAAATAATATAGGACTTCCCTGGTGGCCTAATGATAAAGAATCTGCTTGCCAATGCAGGAGAGATGAGTTCAATTCCTGATCTGGGTTAGATCCCACATGTCCATGGAAAAAAGGAAAAATGGTACAGATGGACCTATTTTCAAGGCAGGAACAGAGACTCAGGTATAGAGAATGGACATGTGGACACAGTGAGGGAAGGGAAGGGTGGGACCCATTGGGAGATTAGAATTGACATATACACTACTATGGATAAAACAGATAGCTAGTAGGAACCTGCTATAAAGCACAGGGAACTCAGCTTGATGCTCTGTGATGACCTAGAAGGGTGAGTGGGAGGGAGGTCCAAGAAGGAGGAGATATATGTATATATATATATATATATAGCTGATTCAGTTCATTGTCAACAGAAAATAACACAACATTGTAAAGCAATTATATTCTTATACACACATACATATATATGTATGGAGAAGGCAATGGCAACCCACTGCAGTACTCTTGCCTGGAGAATTCCGTGGACAGAGGAGCCTGGTGGGCTGCTGTCCCTGGGGTTGCAGAGAGCTGACAGGACTGAAGCGACTTAGCAGCAGAGCCAGCATATATGTATATATATGAAATTAGCTAATTTACCACTCCAGTTAGTAGGTACACCATGTCCAAAATCTCCAAAACAAGACAGTGCCTAATTCATTCAAAGAAGAGTTTTAGCTCAACTGGGGATGATTTTTCTCTTCTTTGAATATTTTACCTCAATCTTCCTCTATGTAGTTAACTATTTATTATTCAAATTAGACAAACTTCTCTGACAACCTTGCTGTCCATTTGTTCAACAAATATTCATCTTGGTACTATGTCAAATTTCTTTGATTTCTCCCCAAATTGCAATGAAAACTGCTTCAAATAATGCAAAAATCTATAACAAAAGCATGTTTCTTAAGGGACACATTGAACTATTTCAAAATAATAGAATATATTTGGTTATTTGCCAAAGACTGGCAGGGTGGAAGGAGGTAGAGCTGGAAATATTTTTTAGGGATTTTGTATGTCATTTCATTTTTATTCACTGATGGCTGTATAAATAAAAATGTCCTCTGCTACACTTTTTGGGGATTGAAAAGTGTTTTGAATTTTCCTCATTCCCTATATTTCTTAGTACTGAATTTGTGAGTACATAGTAGATGACAAATTCAAGTATTCAACTCTTTGTCCATGTTTCAATTTTCTAATATAGTCCACAAATCTTAAAATTCTAATATAAATATACTGTCTGTGGGCAGTCATATTTTCCAATTAACTTTTCATCAAATTGTGTCTTCATTTACCCAGAAATATAACTCTTGTTTCTCCTCTTCCTTCCTTCTTTTACTTTGTTATTTTTCAAGAGAGGATATGTACCTTATTGGTACAGAGGATATGTATGAATTGCTGAAAAATTCAATTTTTCTATTTGTTAGGAGGTATTTTTAATTCTATATAAAATACACACTGAAGCTAAGTTATTTTTATTTTTTTTTAATTATGCACTTTGAATAAGTAAAAGATTTACTCTTACTAGGAAAAATAATCTTTGGGATTACTCTCAGCATTGACAGAGAAATATCCAAAGGAGTTAAATTTCCCAATAAATTATATAACATAATTTAAAACTCAGGAATACAGAAGACAGGTTTTACTTATTGGCAGATAACTTTTACTGATGAGAAGAATTGGAAATGTAATGAAATTATGAAAGAAAGAAATGAGCAATTGTTAATTAAAGTGAAACAAAAGACAAGTGGGTTTGTGACTAATGCTGCAAACAAGTTGACTTTTACTTTGTGTATATATAGTCCTTTGAGCCTAACCTGATGGGGTTAATCTTAAATACTTGCTGAAAAGCATTCATAAGATTTAGTTCTCTACTTATCAGGGGAATCAACTTTATTGTGTTTCTTTGAATAAATGTGGTGTATTGGCTGAATTCATAGACTATTACATACTAAACAGAGGGTTTTATTTAATAATAAAATAAATCTGTAAAACCAGGATTATATGGGACATTTCTCAATGTCATTCACAACAATGAAGGGGAAAGTGGCTGGGCAGAGAATGTAAAGGATCAAGAAGGTTTAAAATGGTCAGAGGAAGTTGAAAGAAAACACAGGAGGGAGTGGAAATGAATAAAGAATATATCAACCACACCCTAACTAACTGAAACCCATCCAGAACATATTTGCATTGAAACAAATCTAGGTTTACTGAGTTCCTTATAGCAAGATGAAGCATACCGCAGGGTAAAATAAAGAATATTTTAATAAAGAGAAGTTGGGAGGGGCTTAAAGAAAGAAAGTGAAGTCTTTCAGTCTTGTCTAACTCTTTGCGACCCCGTGGACTCTAAACTACCAGGCTCCTCCGTCCATGGGATTCTCCAGGCAAAAATACTGGAGTAGGTTGCCATTTACTTCTCCAGGGGATCTTCCCCACCCAGGGATCGAACCCAGGTCTCCTGCATTGCAGGCAGATGCTTTACCCTCTGAGCCTCCAGGGAAGCCCTGGGAGGTGATTAAGGAGAATTTAAAAAGAGGGAACCATTGCTGAATTTGAAGCAATGTTAATTTGATGATTGGGTATCTCCAAAATATTAAAGCCTGGCAAGGTTTGCCATTGATGAAGAAGCAGGGATCAGTTAAAAGTGTGGGTGATATACATTGGAAGGGGAGAGTCTTCTGGTGATTGTGCCTGTACCAGGTCAATGTTCATGTTGGGTTGCCCACAGCACCAATTTCTATTTCTTCAAAGGAAAAAGACAAAGAAAGATTAGCTGAAAGCCTTAATCACCTGATTTATCTGAAGATCATAAATTTACAGTGTCACATTCTGACTACTTTTATAATAGAGGCAAAACACTGAAAATTATTTGATTAATATTGAATGAGTGTTTTTGTCAAGTGAAATCACGGAAATGAATGGGTCAAAGGAACTTAAATGTACTGACAAAATTTAGGTAGATTGATATAGTGTGAAATATTCATCAAATGTGGAAGAAAATGAAAACAGGAGGAATCTGACCAGCAGAAATATAAGAGATATTTGAGTTCTTTGGGAGTTTGACAATAAGTATAGCAGCGAAAATGATGCTGTTCAGGAATGGAATAACAGCATTAATATTTTACAAATGGGAACATTTTGGGTAATGGTTAGATACATGCTGTAGCCATGCTAATTGGAATGAATTAAGGAAAGTGAATAGCACTAGAGATGATGTTCAGTCATATTCAAATTACCCAGTTTGATGCCAGTATGGAAAAAACAGATACAAGCTCAGTACTCACAGATTTAATGAATGAGAAAGCATAAGATGATCTCAGTAAAAGTATGAAAGTCATGGAAAAAAAGATTGACAGACTATCTTTTTAAACAAGTTTAAAGATGACAAAGAATGGCATTGTGACTCTGAATGGATAAAAAGAAAATTAGTGGAACAACTGATAAAAGTTAAGTAAAATCTGTTTATTACATAAATAATATTTTATCAAGGTTAATTTTGTGATATATATTATAGAACTGTGACTATTTAAGAGAATGCCCTTTTAAAAAGCACACAATTATATACACAATTATTTAGATATAAAGGAGCAACTCATTTACATTTTACTCTTACATATATGTGTATGTATCTGTATACATGCACACAAGTTTTGTAAAATACATATGTAGAATAGGAATAAATTTGCAAGGATTTTATTTTTAATATTTTTTTTAAAAAGTAGTATAAGTTTAAGATATTTAACAAAGAGGTTGAAAAAATCTGAAGAGAACATGATGCATGATATGTGGCATGAGCCTCAAATTCAAATTCATTTACATAAGTGTGAAAAAGTCATGACTTAGAAAGAACATCATGGCAGCAGAGGTCAAAGGGATGCTTACATTTCTTCCTGACCTTTAGTTTTGTGGAGTGTGGAAAATGAGCAAACTCCAGTTGAGAAAGCTTAAGATGAAGTATTGTATTCAGGAAAATGGCAAACTAAAATTATTTTATTATTATTATTGTTATTGGAATGGAGACTGTTTTTCAAGCAAAGAAGAAGGTAAGCTTGTGTATGTATAAGCTGATTTTTTCCAGCTAGTATTGAAATTACAGATGAATTATGTAGTTATTGTTTCCGTGTGAAACTAAGTGGCTCCTACTGGAACTGGGCACAGGTCCTTGGCCTCATTAGGGAAATGTACCAACAGAGAGAGCCAAATGCCCGGACCCAGGCAGCCTGCACTCCACAAACTGAGTGATCAACAGTGTAGAACTGGGAAAGGGAAATTGATAAACTGATAAAATAGATCCCAGTTTGGAAAAAATAACCCAGTGAAAATAGAGTAAATAATATAGTCAAGTTTCAACTAAAAATCTAATATGCTTTCTAATTAATTTAGTTTTCCATCCAGGTTTTAATCATTCAATACCATAATGACTGTGACATATAAAAATGGAACAAAATATATTTTAAACATGTTTTTTCTGCTTTCTTTACTCCGCAGTCTATTTTTGAGGACATCTAAATTTAATCTTAGTTTCGTTGAGTTAGACAAAACTGTGGTCCTGTGATCAGATTGGCTAGTTTTCTGTGATTATGGTTTTAGTGTGTCTGCCCTCTGATGCCCTCTCGCAACACCCACCGTCTTACTTGGGTTTCTGTTACCTTGGACGTGGGGTATCTCTTCACGGCTGCTCCAGCAAAGAGCAACCGCTGCTCCTTACGTTGGACAAGGGGTATCTTCTCACAGCAGCCCCTCCTGACCTTGAACGTGGAGTAGCTCCTCTCGGCCCTCCTGCAGCCACTCCTTGGAGGTGGGGTAGCTCCTCTTGGGCGGGGCCCCTGACCTGGGGCTTGTGGTAGCTCTTCTCAGCTGCCGCCCCTTACCTAGGGCGTGGGGAAGCTCCTCTCGGCCGCCAGTCCTGCGCGGTCTCGACCTGGCGCTCTCGGTTGCTACCCCTGACCTTGGGCGAGGGGTAGCTCCTCACGGCCACACTTCTGCGCGGGGGTCGCAGCCCAAGACAGTCGGGTCATGATGGAGAGGTCTGACAGAATGTGGTCCACTGGAGAAGGGAATGGCAAACCACTTCACTGTTTTTGCCTTGAGAACCCCATGAACAGTATGAGAAGGCAAAATGATGGGAAACTGAAAGAGAAACTCCCCAGGTCGGTAGGTGCCCAATATGCTACTGGAGATCAGTGGAGAAATAACTCTGGAAAGAATGAAGGGATGGAGCCAAAGCAAAAAGAATACCCAGTTGTGGATGGGACTGGTGATAGAAGCAAGGTCCCATGCTGTAAAGAGCAATATTGCATAGGAACCTGGAATGTTAGGTCCATGAATTAAGGCAAATTGGAAGTGGTCAAACAGGAGATCGCAATAGTGAATGTCAGCATTCTAGGAATGAACTAAAATGGACTGGAATGGGTGAATTTAGCTCAGATGACCATTATATCTACTTCTGTGGGCAGGAATCCCTTAGAAGAAATGAAGTAGCCATCATGGTCAACAAAAGAGTCCGAGATGCAGTACTTGGATGCACTCTCAAAAATGACAAAATGATCTCTGTTCGTTTCCAAGGCAAACCATTCAATATCACGGTAATCCAAGCCTATGCCCCGACCAGTAATGCTGAAGAAACCGAAGTTGAACGGTTCTATGAACACCTACAAGACCTTTTAGAACTAACAACCAAAAAAGATGTCCTTTTCACTATAGGGGACTGGAATGCAAAAGTAGGAAGTCAAGAAACACCTGGAGTAACAGGAAAATTTGACCTTGGAGTACGGAATGAAGCAGGGCAAAGGCCAATAGAGTTTTGCCAAGAGAACGCACTAGTCATAGCAAACACCCTCTTATAACAACACAAGAGAAGACTCTACACATGGACATCACCAGATGGCCAACACTGAAATCAGATTGATTATATTCTTTGCAGCCAAAGATGGAGAAGCTCTATACAGTCAGCAAAAACAAGACGGGAGCTGACTGTGGCTCAGATCATGAACTCCTTATTGCCAAATTCAGACTTAAACTGAAGAGAGTAGGGATAACCACTAGATCATTCAGGTATGACCTAAATCAAATCCCTTATGACTATACAGTGGAAGTGAGAAATAAATTTAAGGGACTAGATCTGATAGAGAGGCTGATGAACTATGGACGGAGGTTCGTTACATTGTACCGGAGACAGGGATCAAGACCATCCCCATAGAAAAGAAATGCAAAACGGCAAAATGGTTGTCTGAGGAGGCCTTATAAATAGCTATGAAAAGAAGAGAAGCGAGAAGCAAAGGAGAAAAGGAAAGATATTCCCATTTGAAAGCAGAGTTCCAAAGAATAGCCAGGAGAGATAATAAAGCCATCCTCAGCGATCAATGCAAAGAAATAGAGGAAAATAACAGAATGGGAAAGACTAGAGATCTCTTCAAGAAAATTAGAGATGCCAAGGGAACATTTCATGCAAAAATGGGCTCAATAAAGGACAGAAATAGTATGGACCTAACAGAAGCAGAAGATATTAAGAAGAGGTGGCAAGAATACACAGAAGAACTTTACAAAAAAGATCTTCATGACCCAGATAATCACAATGGTGTTATCACTCACCTAGAGCCAGACATCCTGGAATGTGAAGTCAAGTGGGCCTTAGGAAGCATCACTATGAACAAAGCTAGTGGATGTGATGGAATTCCAGTTGAGCTATTTCAAAGCCTGAAAGATGATGCTGTGAAAGTGCTGCACTCAATGTGCCAGCAAATTTGGAAAACTTAGCAGTGACCATAGGACTGGAAAAGGTCCGTTTTCATTCCAATCCCTAAGAAAGGCAATCCCAAAGAATGCTCAAACTACCACCCAATTGCACTCATCTCACACGCTAGTAAAGTAATGCTCAAAATTCCCCAAGCCAGGCTGCAGCAATACATGAACCGAGAACTTTCAGATGTTCAAGCTGGTTTTAGAAAAGGCAGAAGAACCAGAGATCAAATTGCCAATATCCGCTGGATCATCGAAAAAGCAAGAGATTTCCAGAAAAACACCTATTTCTGCTTTATTGATCATTCCAAAGCCTTCGATTGTGTGGATCACAATAAACTGTGAAAAATTCTGAAGGAGATGGGAATACCAGACCACTGACCTGCCTCTTGAGAAACCTGTATGCAGGTCAGGAAGCAACAGTTAGAACTGGACATGGACCAACAGACTTGTTCCAAATAGGAAAATGAGTACATCAAGGCTGTATATTATCACACTGCTTATTTAACTTATATGCAGAGTACATCATGAGAAATGCTAGGCTGGAAGAAGCACAAGCTGGAATTAAGATTGCTGGGAGAAATATCAATAACCTCAGATATGGAGATGACACCATCCTCATGGTAGAAAGTGAAGAGGAACTAAAAAGCCTCTTGATTAAAATGAAAGAGGAGAGTGAAAAAGTTGGCTTAAAGCTCAACATTCAGAAAACTAAGATCATGGCATCTGGTCCCATCACCTCATGGGAAATAGATGGGGAGACAGTGGAAACAGTGTCAGACTTTATTTTTTGGGGCTCCAAAATCACTGCAGATGGTGACTGCAGCCATGAAATTAAAAGACGCTTACACCTTGGAAGGAAATTTATGACCAACCTAGATAGCATATTAAGAAGCAGAGACATTACTTTGCCAACAAAAATCTGTCTAGTCAAGGCTATGGTTTTTCCAGTGGTCATGTATGGATGTGAGTGTTGGACTGTGAAGAAAGCTTAGCACTGAAGAATTGATGCTTTTGAACTGTGATGTTGGAGAAGACTCTTGAGAGTCCCTTGGACTGCAAGGAGATCCAACCAGTCCATCTTGAAGGAGATAAGTCCTGGGTGTTCATTGGAAGGACTGATGCTGAAGCTGAAACTCCAATACTTTGGCCACCTCATGCGAAGACCTGACTCATTGGAAAAGACCCTGATGCTGGGAGGGATTGGGGGCAGGAGGAGAAGGGGACGACAGAGGATGAGATGGCTGGATTGCATCAATGACTCGATGGGCATGAGTTTGAGTAGACTCCGGGAGTTTGTGATGGACAGGGAGGCCTTGGCGTGCTGCGATTCATGGGGTCGCAAAGAGTCAGACATGACTGAGCGACTGACATGACTGAAATTTAATCTTATTATATAAAAAGCAATGAGACAGAAATTTAGAAATAGTGCAACATCATATTTCTGAATATAGGAATCATAGTAACATAGTAATTAATAAAAATTTATTTTGACTATTTAAACTTCTTTTAAATATGATTATGTAACTTTAGATGGTGTGTTTATATGAACTTAGAACATTTAACCATCTTCTAACATACAATAAGATATTCCTGTGGCATAAATAAAATTATTTTTGAAAGTATATCTTGAAAAATTCTTTGTTTATAAGTGATAAATCCAAATTATTTTTGCAGCATTCTATAATTTGTCCTGTGGCTTCTCCTGAGAACTGAAATTATTCAGTCTTTCATAAATGTTAACACATTATCAGGTGGTGTCTCAGAAAAAGTCATTAGATGTCTACTGAAACTGTTTTAGATTTTAAGCATTGATATACCTATAAGGACATGATATGTAAAAGATGTGAAATAAGACTCTGAAAATGCATCAGTCAAGTTCACAACTGGAGACAGATGACACATGCAAACTAAGATAATCTGAAGAAGTTATATTTATATAGAGATACATTATAAAGGTGTCAGTGAGGTATTCAGTTCAGTTGCCTTGTCGCTCAGTCATGTCCAACTGTTTGAGACCCAATGGATTGCATGATGCCAGGCTTCCCTGTCCATCACCAACTCCCGGGGCTTGCTCAGACTCATGTCCTTGAGTCAGTGATGCCATCCAAGCATATCATGCTCTGTTGTCCCCTTCTCTTGCCTTCCATCTTTCCCAGCATCAGGGTCTTTTCCAAAGAGCAGGTTCTTCATGTGAGGTGGCTGAAGTATTGGAACTCCAGCTTCAGTCCTTCCAATGAATACTAAAGACTAATTTCCTTTAGGATGGACTGGTTGGATCTCCTTGCAGCCCAAGGGACTCTAAAGAGTCTTTTCCTACACTACAGTTCAAAAGCATCAATTCTTTGGAGCTCAGCTATCTTTTTGGTCCAACCCTCACATCCATACATGACTACTGGAAAAACCATAGCTTTAACTACATGGACCTTTGTTGGCATAGTGCTGTCTCTGCTTTTTAATACTCTGTCTAGGTTGGTCATAGCTTTTCTTCCAAGGAGCAAGAGTGTTTTAATTTGATGGCCGCAGTCACAAACTGAACTGATTTTGGAGCCCAAGAAAATAAAGTCTGTCATGGTTTCCATTATTTCCCAATCTATTTGCAATGAAGTGATGGGACTGGATGCCATGATCTTCATTTTTTTTTTGAATGTTGAGTTTTAAGCCACTTTTTTTCACTGTCCTCTTTCAGCTTCATCAGGAAGCTCGTTAGTTCATCATTGCTTTCTGCGATAAGGGCAGTGTCATCTGCATATCTGAGGTTACTGATATTTCTCCCGGCAATCTTGATTACAGCTTGTGCTTATCCAGCCCTCCATTTCACATGATGTACACTTCATACAACTTAAATAAGCAGGGTGACAATATACAGCCTTGATATACTCCTTTCCTGATTTGGAACAAGTTTCATGTCTGGTTCCTGTGGTTCCTTGACCTTCATACCAATTACTTAGGAGGAAGGTAAGGTGGTCTGGTATTCCCATCTCTTTAAGAATTTTCCACAGTTTCTTGTGATCCACACAGTCAAAGGTTTTAGCACAGTCAGTAAAGCAGAACTAGATTTTTTTTTTTTAATTGCTCTTGCTTTTTCTATAATCCAACAGATGTTGTCAATTTGACCTCTGGTTCCTCAGTTCAGTTCAGATAAGTTCAGTTGCTCAGTCATATCCGACTCTTTGCGACTTCATGGACTGCGGCACGCCAGTCCTCCCTGTCCATCACCAACTCCAGGAGCATGCTCAAACTCATGTCCATTGAGTCAGTGATGCCATCGAACCATCTCGTTCTCTGTCTTCCCCTTCTCCCGCCTTCAATCTTTCCGAACTATCGGGTCTTTTCCAATGAGTCCGTTCTTCTCATCAGGTGGCCAAAGTATTGGAGTTTCAGCTTCAACATCAGTCCTTCGAATGAATATTTAGGACTGATTTCCTTTAGGATGGGCTGGTTGGATCTCCTTGTAGTCAAAGGGACTCTCAAGAGTCTTCTCCAACACCACAGTTCAAAAGCATCAATTCTTTGGCACTCAGCTTTCTTTATAGTCCAACTCATCTCCATACATGACTACTGGAAAAACCTCAGCTTTGACTAGACGGACAGAGTAATTTATTGGCAAAGTAATGTCTTTTTCATATGCTGTCTAGGTTGGTCATAGCTTTTGATCTAAGGAGCAAGCATCTTTTAATTTCGTGGCTGCAGTCACCATCTACAGTGATTTTGGAGCCTAAAATGATACAGTCTGTCACTGTTTCCATTCTTTGCCCATCTATTTGCAATGAACTGATGGACCGAATGCCATGATCTTAGTTTTCTGAATGTTGAGTTTTAAGCCAGCATTTTCACTCTCCTCTTTCACTTTCATCATGAGGCTCTTTAGTTCTTCTTTGCTTTCTGCCATAAGGGTGGTATCATCTGCATATCTGAGGTTATTGACATTTCTTCTGGCAATCTTGATTCCAGCTTGTGCTTCATCCAGTCTGGTGTTTCACATCATGTACTCTGCATATAAGTTAAATAAGCAGGGTGACAACATACAACCTTGATGTACTCCTTTCCCGATTTGGAAACAGACTGTTGTTCCATGTCCAGTTCTAACTGTTGCTTCTTGACCTGCATACAGATTTCTCAGGAGGAAGGTCAGGTGGTCTGGTATTCCCATCTCTTGAAGAATTTTCTACTGTTTGTTGTGATCCACATAGTCAAATGCTTTGGCATAGTCAATAAAGCAGAAGTAGATGTTTTTCTGGAACTCTCTTGTTTTTTGATGATCCAAAGGATGTTGGCAATTTAATCTCTGATTCCTTTGCCTTTTCTAAATTCAACTTGAACATTTGAAAGTTCTCATTTCATGTACTGTTGAAGCCTGGCTTGGAGAATTTTGTGTATTATTTTAATAGTGTGTGAGATGAGTGCACTTGTTGTTTGAACATTCTTTGGCATTCCTTTCTTTAGGATTGGAATGAAAATTGACCTTTTCCAGTCCTGTGGCCACTACTGAGTTTTCCAGATTTGCTGGCATATTGAGTGCAGTAATTTCACAGCATCATCTTTTATGATTTGAAATAGCTCAGCTGGAATTCCATTACCTCCACTACCTGGTTAATAAAGATGCTTTCTAAGGCCCAGTTGACTTCAGACTCAGGATGTCTGGCTCTAGGTGAGTGATCACACTATTCTGGTTATCTGAGTCATTAAGATCTTTTTTTGTGTGGTTCTTCTGTGTATTTTTGCCACCTCTTTTTAATATCTTCTGCTTCTGTTAGGTCCATACCATCCTGTCCTTTATTGCACCCATCTTTGCATGAAATGTTCCCTTGGTATCTCTAATTTTCATGAAGAGATCCTAGTCTTTCCCATTCTATTGTTTCCTCTATTTCTTTGCAATGATCACTTAGGAAGTCTATTGTATCTCTCCTTGCTATTCGTTGGAACTCTGCATTCAGATGGGTATATCTTTCCTTTTCTACTTGGCCTTTTTCTTCTCTTCTTTTCTCAGCTATTTATATGGCCTCCTTAGACAACCATTTTTCCTTTTTGCATTTCTTTTTCTGGTGGATGGTTTTGAGCATGGCCTCTTGTACAATGTTACAAATCTCTGTCCATAGTTCTTCAGACACCTGTCTATCAGATCTAATCGCTTGACTCTATTTGTCATTTCCACTGTATAATCATAAGGGATTTGATTTAGTTCTGGTGGTTTTCCCTACTTTCTTCAATTTAAGTCTGAATTTGGCAATAAGGAGTCTGAGCCACAGGCAGCTCCCGTTCTTGTTTTTGCTGACTGTATAGAGCCTCTCCATCTTCGGTGCAAAGAATGTAATCAATCTGATTTTGATGTTGCCCATTTGATGATGTCCTGTGTAGAGCTGTTTCCCATGCTGTTGGAAGAGAGTGGTTGCCTTGACCAGCGCGTTCTCTTGGCAAAACTCTATTAGCCTTTGCCCTTCATTTTGTACTCCAAGGCCAAACTTGCCTGTTACTCCAGGTATCTTTTGACTTCTTACTTTTGCATCATAGTCTCCTATGATGAAAAGGACACCTTTCTTTGGTCTTAGTAGCAAAGGTCTTTTAGGTCTCCATGGAACCATTCAACTTCAGCTTCTTCGGCATTAGTGATTGGGACATAGACTTGAATTACTGTGATATTGAATGGTTTGCCTTAGAAATGAACAGAAATCATTCTGTCATTTTTGAGGCTGCACCCAAATGCTGCATTTCAGACTCTTGTTGATTATGACAGGGTGCTCCATTTCTCCTAAGGTTTTCCTGCTCACAGTAGTATATGTAATGGTCATCTGAGTTAAACTTGCCCATTCTGGTCCATTTTAGTTCACTGATTCCTCAAATGTCAATGTTCACTCTTGCCATTTCCTGTTTGACCACTTCAAATTTACCTTGATTCTTGGACCTAACCTTCCAGGTTTATATGCAATATTGTTCCTTACTGCATCAGCTTTGACTTCCGTCACCAGTCACATCCACAACTGTGTGTTCTTTTTGCTTTGGCTCAGCCTCTTTGTTCCTCTTAGAGCTATTTCTTTCACTCTTCTCCAGTAGCATATTGGGAACAGTATAAGTGAGGTGTAGTGGAACAAAAATATCAGTGCAGACTCCAGCACTGACAGAATGGAAAAATGAAGGAAGGGTGGGATTATGAATTATACAGCAAAAAAAATCCGTAGAGGATTTGTCATATATAGTCAAGGAATACAGTCAATGATACATTTGCTGCAATAAACATTGATGAACAACCAAGTAAGAATAATTTTCTCATTGCAACTGAGTTTGAAATTTATTTAGGGGTAAAAGCAAAGCATGTGTAAGTAAGGAAAAGCATCAAAAGGAAAAGTTCAGCTGCCTGCTTTCATTTAGATCTTAATGTTGGGTGTTTTAGTCCATTGGGACTGCTTTAAATAAATACCATAGAGTTAGTGGCTTAAAAAGACCAGAAATTTATTACTCATAGTTATGAAGACTGGCAAGTCCAAGATCAAGACACTGGCAGGTTTGGTGGCGAATGAGAACCTAATTTCAGTTAATGTCTGTCTTTTGGCTATGTCCTCAGTGGCAGAAAAAGCAAGAGAATTCTCTGCAGGCTCTTTTATAAAGACACTGATCCCATTCATGAGGGCATTGCTCTCATGATCTAATCATCTCCCCAAGAAATCATCTCCAAATAACACCCCCATGGGGATAGTTTTCAACTTATGAATTTTGGGAAACAGAAAAGTCAATCTATAGTTATACCTAAATGACAAATGAATTTAAGACAAATGCAAGTTTCAACTATCTGGTTTGGAGTGTGTGCGCCTATGTGAAATCTTTCATAGAAAGTTTCATATATCTCCCTAGGTACACACACTGTGTATTTGCATACTCACAGTGTGTGTGTGTAAGAAATACTATATATAATCCACACTGTGTATCACACATAATGTGCATTTACACTGATTGTCACACAGTACTCAAGAAACAGGAATTCTGAACAGTGCCTTACAGAGAACGATAGTAATTAATCCTCCTATAGGAGGTCATTATTGCATGTGGTCTAGTTACTGCTGGTTATATTTGTTATCCTGTAGGTGTAGCCGTAGATATTACTGGTTTAATTTAAGACAGAGACAGTCATTCTTACCTATACCTACATTGTAGAATTCACAAAGCTATCACTTAAAAAGCACAAAAGATATTCTCATATTTTCTATGGTTGGTACTATATTAGTTGCAGATGCCTCAGTTTGGATAACCAAGAAAGAAAATGACTGTAAAGCATTAGACTCTTTTCAAATGGAAGAATAGTGAGCATAGCAATATATTAGTATCAGGGGTACAGTGTAGTGATTCAACATGCATATCCATTAATAACTAATCACAAGTCTAGTAGCCATCTGTTATCATACATGTTATTGCAATATTATCAACTATATTTCCTACAATGTACATTGCATCCTCATGACATTTGTTTTATGATAGGAAGCTTGTACCTCTCATCTCCTTCATCTATTTTACCCAACACTCCACCCCCATCCTCTCTGTCAACCACCAATTCATTCATTGTGTCTGCATGTCTATTTATATTTTGTTTTGTTGTTAACTCGTTTTATTTTTCAGATTCCACATATAAGTGAAATTGTATGATATTTGTCTTTCTTTGTCTGACTTATTTCACTTTAGCATAATACCCTCTGGGCCCCTCCTTGTTGTTGCATATGACAAGATTTCTATTTTTAAGGCTCAGTAGTAGTCCATTGTGTATTTATACCATATTTTCTTTATCCATTCATCTATCAAGGAACACTTAGGTTGTGTCCGCATATTAGCTATTATAAATAATACTAAAGTAAGCACAAGAGTACACATATCTTTTACAGTTAGTGCTTTTATTTTCTTCAGAAAAACACCCAGAAGTAAAGATGCTGGATCATATGGCAGTTCCACTTTCAATTTTTGAGGAGCCTCCACTCTGTTTTCCATAGCAGCTGCACCAATTTACTTCCCCACCAGCAGAGCATAAGAGTCCCCTTTTCTCCACTCCTGAGCAATATTTGTTATTTGTTGTCTTTTTGATAGTAGACATTCTAACAGATGTGAGGCAATGCCTCTTTGTGATGTTAATTTGTATTTCCCTGGTGATCAGTGATATCGAGCATCTTTACATGTGTTTGTTGGCCATCGTGTGTCTTCCTTAGAAACATATCTATTCAGGCTCTCTGCTCACATTATAATCAACTTTTTTTTAATAAAAAAATGTTTGTTTTGTGAGTTCTTTATATATACTGGATATTAACTGTTATTGGATGTGTCATCTGCAACTATCTTCTTTCATTCAGTAGGCTGACTTTTTGTTTTGCTGACAGTTTTGTTCCCTGTGTAAAAAAGCTTTTTTAATTTGCTAATTGTTAAATTAGCATTTAGGTGCTAGTCAGCTTAACTTTCTAGACACAGTTTTTAAACACTGAATGCATATTTCAAATAATTATTTTAAAGTCATTGGCGTGGTGTCATTACATCCATTATTTGGTTACAATTGGTCTCACATCAATAATTTTGATGGAAAATTTGTTTTCTTGTGTTTTTAAAAGAGGACATTATAATTAGATTTAAAATTAATTAAAAAGTGTCAGTGTAATGCAATTATGTAAATAAAAAAATCCCACAGTCTAAAAATATAAGAAAATTCAGGCAGAAATTCAGTAAAAAAAAAAAAAAA
The DNA here is from genome assembly GCF_033118175.1 of Dama dama. NCBI lineage: Eukaryota > Metazoa > Chordata > Mammalia > Artiodactyla > Cervidae > Dama > Dama dama. The sequence goes on along the minus strand of NC_083685.1, from coordinate 48,651,267 downwards.
AAGAGTAGTTGTATATAATATGAAAAGGTTGGCTAAAAAACTCTTAGTGTGGATTCTACAATTGTGATTTTCACAAAACCTCTCATGTAGAGAAGCTAGGTGATTATGTTTTATGGACTATGAATTTAAAATACTCTAAGAAATAGATGGGGAAACAATGGAAACAGTGACAGACTTTATTTTCTTAGGCTCCAAATTCACTGTAGCTGATGGCTGCAGCTGTGAAATTAAAAGATGCTTGCTCCTTGGAAGAAAAACTATGACAATCCTAGACAGCATATTAAAAAGCAGAGACATTACTTTTCTGACAAAAGTCCAAAAAATCAAAGCTGTGGTTTTTCCAGTAGTCATATATGGATGTGAGAGTTGGACCATGAAGAAAGCTGAGCACCAAAGAATTCATGCTTTTGAACTGTGGTGTTGGAGAAGACTCTTGAGAGTCCCTTGGACAACAAGATTAAACCAGTCAATCTTAAAGGAAATCAGTCCTGAATATTCACTGGAAGGACTGATGCTGAAGCTGAAGCTCTAATACTTTGGCCACCTGATGTGAAGAACTGACTCATTGGAAAAGACCCTGATGCTGGGAAAGATTAAAGGCAGAAGGAGAAGGGGATAACAGAGGATGAGATGGTTGTATGGCATCACCAAATTGATGGACATGAGTTTGTGCAAGCTCTGGGAGTTGGTCATGAACAGGGAAGCCTAGCGTGCTGCAGTCCAACTGGTCACAAGGAGTCAGACATGACTGAGCTGAAGAAATAGTGAGGTATGCTGGCATGAAAAAAATAAGCATATACTGAATATCCAGAAGTTATATTTATTACTGTGCATACTTTATGTTTGTGTGCTCCGCCATGCAGCTGTGTCCAACTCTTTACGACCCCATGGACTGTAACCCACCAGGCTCCTCTATCCATAGAATTTTCCGGGCAAGAACAGTGGAATGGATTGCCATTTCCTACACTTAGGGTATCTTCCTGACCCAGGGATCGAACTTGCGTCTCCTGTGTCTCCTGCATTGGCAGGCAGATTCTTTATCACTGTGCCATAAAATTCTATTTTATATGGTAACTGTTGACTTCATTATTCTAATTGTATCCCTAGTTTTGATTCAAAATACTTATTTTCAGCATTTGGTTAACCAGGGAGGAGCACTGCACTTAATTAAAGTTTAGGTGTTCATTTAATATAAAGAACTGCACACACCAAAAACCAAACTCATGTATCTGATTTTAAATAGATTATAGTTTAGAAAGAGACAGTTACTGATAAATCATCTAATGAAATTCAAGTATGCTCTCCTTTGTGTTCTAATCAACACGTAAGAGGGAAAAGCAGTATATGTGAAGGATTTCCAGAAATGAATATGGAGATGAGTTGCAGCCAAAGTGGAAAAATTCATAGCAACTTTAAGGAGACTATTGAAAATATAGTTATTTAATACTTCAGGGAATCTTTTTCTTTCTAGAACTTGAGTTATCCTTTTATAGATATTGATTAATTGATGTAACTATTCAGAAATCCAAGGAGAAATAATTTAAAAAAATTGTTGCATACATTAGAAAATTACATATAAAAATATTTTCATTATTTTGTGCTTTAAAGAACCAAGATGATAAATAAATACATAATATAATATAATTTGAACACTATATAATTTCTCATTGGCTCAAGTCTATATAGAATATAAAGAGTCTGATGCCAAAGATAATAAGTAATTTTTAAAGAAAAATAATAAAAAATGTTTATGATTAAATATTTATGACTAAACAGAGAATAGTTTATAAACTAAGTATTTATGACTAAACAGTTTTGAAATTTTTAATAAACAGTTTACAAAAGTTCATACAAGTAGAAATGATATTTGGATGTAAGAATCAGAGCGTCAGAAGTTGTTCCATATTTAGGGAGTGAGAAAATATTACATATGTATCATCAGTTTATAAAAATCATTAAAAGCATTTGCTTGAAACAATTCTTAATAGACTTTATTAATTGGCTTTGGTTGGTTAGTTTGTTGTAATTTCATGAGCTGGTAAATCTCCTTTAGAAATTGGTGATTTGCCTAACTTTTCAGCTTTTTATTATCTATTGACACAGTTTGAAGGGAAGGTTCTCTGACAATGTACCTATTTACATTGGCTCTGCTAATTATCTTTATCATTATTCTACTTTTTTTACTAATTTTTTATGTTTCCTCCTGATACCACTTTGTTACTATTACATAGCTCTCTTTTATTTTTTTATTACCACCATATCTTGCTTTGTTAATTTTTTAAATAGAATATATCTTATCTGAATGCTTCAAAAATTAGTAGCTTTTTGCATTTTGTGTAACAGTATTTATTGTAGGAACTTAAGCCAGAACATAACCAAAATGGAGGTCATAAGATAATTTAAATACTTAAGAGTGGATCAGTTTTTGCTTTTGTTTTCAGGGATAGCTGTGGGCACCCTTAGAGGACTTTCTTACACAATAGTATCCACAGAGCAGGTGGTCAAAGAGATTCTCTCCTTATAAATACTTCTGGAGTTTAGATTTTGCATACCATTACTTCTATAGAAAATGATTCATTCTCTTTAATCTCTCCTTTTCTTTTTCCTAATTGTATCATATAACAAATAATAACCTTTAGCAAATTCAAGTTTCACACTTGACAGAAAGGCAAAAAAAATATGAGAAAGTAGGTTAAATTTTTATAACAGTTTAGATGATACAGCAGAAAGGAAAAGGGATAAATTATTTAATGGAATCTGAGAAAAATAGGGAGTCTGGTTCATGCAGGAAATTAATAGCATTTATTACCAATGAAAGTCTGCAACATTTTTTCTCCCTTCTTAAAGATGTTCTACCCAGATCACGGAGATACTCATGAGCATCATGAATGTGGAGGTCCCTTTTCTATGCTAGGGTTGCAGAAATCATTCAAGGTGTTGCCATAAACTCAGGATTTAATTTTAATATTAAATGGGACTTTCACAGGAAGCTTACCTGTTTTTATAGCACTATTAGAACTAATATTCAGTTCCAGATGGAAAACAAATTATGGTTTTGTCTCAGATTATAAGAATAATAATCATTCTGTGTGCTTTTTAATATGAAAAGACATCTGAATCCAAAGACCAATTAGGAAAGGATATTTAGGGTATAGCCTAAGTTTGGATTTTGGGAGTCAATCAGTATCAACTTTCTTTTATCTACTAAATGGTCCAAGACTACTGGTTGAAACTGTACAATATCAAAATAAGAACTTGAAAAGTAATAAAGATTACTCTTATAGATATTATATATATATATATGTTTTTAAAGAATTTACTGGTATCTTAAATACAGTGAATTTATGAAACTATATGTATATAAAATATACATATACCTCTGAAATTATTTTCCTTATTTATTAATAGTCATTTCTATAAAAAAAGAAAAAAATTTAACTTCCACAGGATTTTCTTCAAATATGGTGAATATTTCAGACAATGATATAGCTGTATAGGGAAAAAATATACACAATATATTATATATTCATATATACCTTTCTGCATATATGGGGGAAATATTCCCTAAAATTCTCATAAGAAAAATTCTTAAAAACCAGAATTTTAAATATAGTCAACTTTCTTTTGAATAGTTCGCAAAAAATTAATGAAAGATCCAAACCTATATATAATCTCCTATCAAATCTTTGGCTAATTCCTAAATGAGATATCATGGATCTGAGTGGAAAACCACATCTCAAAACATGAACAAGTTGAACAGAAATTTAGCAGCTACTTAATGCAAGGTTAGTTCAAATATCTTAAACGTGGAGGGTCAATTATCTTCAACATATAAGGTCTTGGAAAACACATCAATCTTCCCAGTGAAATCATAGAAGAACTTTGCCTAACAAGTACAGACTGCATTATAAATCTATAGATTCAATGGAAAAGTAGGGCAAAATTAAAATAGACTCCTCAAAAGCTCTAAACTCAAGAGCTTTAAATTCAAGTTAAAGGCAAGCAGCCAAACATCTTGCTGTCTACTTGAACAGAAATCAGTTCTCTTCAGTGAAAGGCAGAAGAATCAAGAGTCAACAATGTATCATCCAAAATGTCCAGTAAGCCATAAAAAATGACTATATATATGATGGAATAGGAAAATATGAGTCATGGACAAAAGAAAATAAATAAATACAAGTCTCAAGATAAACTAGAGATAGAAATTAGCAGGCAGGATGTTAAAGTCTGCAAGATTTTAAAGATTTTATGTGTTCAAATACCAAAAGAAAGTAATATCTTAACAAATAATAAAATAGAAATATTTAAAACAACAAAATTGAAGCTTTAAGAAATTAAAATTTATTTACTATGACTAATGAGATATTGAAGATGACAGAAGAAAGTTACAGTAACCTTGGAGATAGATCAATAAAAAATATCCAATATAAAATACAGAGAGAAAAACAAATTGAAAAAAATGAATAAATAGGATGTCAGGAAGCAATAGGTCTATTATATGTGTGTATTTCCTCTCCACCAGGAGAGGAAAGGGAAAATATGAGTGTGTGTGTATTATATATATATATATATATATATATATATATATATATTTGAAGAACTAATGACAAAGATGCCCAAAACATGAAGGAAAACAAAATACAGATTTATGTAGCTCAGAAATCTAAAGCATTCTAAATGAAAGTAAAATAACATGTAGACATATTATAATTAAATTGCTTTAAAGGAGAGAGAAAAATAAATAAATTGAAAAAAGCCAAATAAAAAGTGACACATTAGATATAGGGGAATAATGGTAAAAATAACAGTGGAAATCTCAAGAATCAGAAAAAAAAACAAATGTTAGCATATGTGTGTATGCTAAGTTGCTTCAGTAGTGTCTCTTTGCAACCCCATGGACTGCAACCCACCAGGATCCTCTGTCCATGGGATTCTCCAGGCAAGAATACTGGAGTGGGTTGCCATTTCCTCCTCCAGGGGATCTTCTTGATCCAGGGATCAAACCCGGTCTCCTGTGTCCCTGGCACTGCAAGTGGATTCTTTCCTACTGAGCCAATGGGGAAGTTCCATATGCTGGCACAGAATGACCAATGTCTTTAAGGCATTTCCCAGAGAAACAAACAGGCAAACAAAACCAAAAATGCTATATCCAGTCAAAGTGCCTTCAAAAATAAATGTAAACTGAAAATATTTTTAGAAAATTAAAGATGAAACAATTTGTCATTGGAAGACCTGCACCACAAAAGTTGCTATGGGAAGTGTTCAGAGGCATATGACTTAAGCTTGAACTGATCAAAGAACAGAATCAAGACACTAAAGAGGTAAATATGTTAGATAAGTGAGAAAGACTAACTTTGTGTTTTTCTCTTATTACTTTAATATTTAGCTGATAGTTTAATGCAAAATATAACATTTTATGGCTAAGTTTATAGCACATGTAGATGTAAAAGTTACAGCCATAGCACAACAAATTTGAAGTAAATGCAGTCCTATTGTTACAAAGTTCTTATATTTTGTATATAGCATTAAAATATCAACTCTATACTCTGATAAATTAAGGATACTAGAATAATCATAAGAGCAGTAACAAAATATACATAGAATGGTATAGCAGAAAGGAATTTTAGTGAAATTTTTAAAAAGTAGTTGATCAATCTAAGAGAAGAAAAGGAGATAAAGAGAAACAGAAAAATAAGTGAATACATATAGATAGATAAATGATGGTAGATAGGCAGTAGGATGATGGTAAATAGAAGTGCAATTACATTTTAATTACATAAGATATAAATAGAATTAGTGATTTAATTAAAATGTATATATTGTTAATTAAAATATAAAAAAAATAATAATAATTTAAGCCAGACATAGTTACATCTTTTACTAAGAGGTATGCACTTTAAATATAAAGACACAAATGGTTTGAAAGTAAAATGATATAAAGATAATTTTATGCAAACATTAAAAAAAGAAAGCTAATATATCTACATTAATAAAATAAATTTCAAGTCAAACCATATTACAAGAAATAAAGAGGGACATTTAATATTAGGTTAAAAAGAAAACCTTCTCAAGACTATTTTTCAATTGAGTCTTATCAACAACTATCACTCACATATTCAGAGCATCTATTAATATCCCATACCAGAAAATGTTCCCTGATCTAGGATTTGTATGGATTCAATATTTTAAAGTATCTGATGTTCAAACTGTGATTATTCAAAATACCATTTGAGCTTGAGCTGTGTAGTTTTTAGCTGCCATTTATTGTAGGTCAATGTCATAAGAGAGAAGAGGTAATATTAATGCTACTTGACAGATACTAGATACTAGAGAATTCTGATCTGCACAAGCTCTTGTGGAACAATGGGAAATCAGAGAAAGAACAAGAGGTCATCAGCAGCCAAACCTGGTCAGGAAGATATAGAATCTTTCATCTTTTTTTGTTCCCTCAATCCTACTCTCTTCTTTCAATTGAAAGCATTATTGTGAATAGATTCAACAGAAAATAAGTAGGGTTATCAAAAATTAATTTTTTTAGACTTGTTCCCTGAATTTCAGGACAAATATTATTATCTGAGCTAACATATATCAGAAGACATCTGGTACACTAAGGTCTTAATAAACTTTAACGTGAAATCATTGATGTAATAAGGCCGGAGTCCATGCAGCTTCTTAGGTAGTGAAAATCTGTTAGATAGCCTGTAGGTTCTTTCTATTCCCAAAACTAATCTCTTCAAAGACCAGAGAAAGATAACTTTATTCAGCCTAAACCATGTCAGAAAAATCTATCCATGTTACTAGTGATCCTAAAATATTTAAGAATTCTTACCTTAAAAAGAAGAATTGCTCTTTTCAAAGACTATATACTTATATATGTGTGTGTATATATGTGTATGTATGTACTCACAACATATATGTATAAAGCATACTATATGCATATGCCTTTAATAAATATAATCAGTGCTGTCATCTTCTTCATACTTGGTTATATGAACTCATTAGTTAGAGTGACTGAAATAAAAATAGATGTATTCTCTAAGGCACAAAGGAAACTAGAGTAAACTAGAGCCAGCAGTGTTGGCTGTTCAGATACTAGTTTACAAGTTTGCCAGGGGATGGGGAAATCATGTCAACAAGATTTACAACAACTGTCACATTTTCAAACTGAAAGACTGAAAAAATTTAAAGGATTATATTTTCTTGTTTCACCAACAATACAGCTGTATACCTTTAAATGTTATCATTTGTCTAATCAATACAGAGATAATTTCTTTCCATTGCTTTATTTGAAAATAATAATTTTAAGTTCCTAATTTACATATGGGGCTTCCCTAGTGGCTCAGATGGTAAAGAGTCTGCCTGCAATATGGGAGCCCCGGATTCGATCCCTGGGTCAGAAAGATCCCCTGGAGAAAGGAATGGCAACCCACTCCAGTATTCTTGCCCGGAGAATTCCACGGACAGAGGACGCTGGCAGACTACATTCCACGGGGTCACAAAGAGTTGGATACAACTGAAGGATTAACACACACAACTTAGACATAAAAAGTCTGATTTTTAAAAGTAATATTCCATTTTGAGTTTATTTTTGTGTATGGTGTTAGAAAGTGTTCTAGTTTCATTCTTTTACAAGTGGTTGACCAGTTTTCCCAGCACCACTTGTTAAAGAGTTTGTCTTTTTTCCATTGTATATCCTTGCCTCCTTTGTCAAAGATAAGGTGTCCATAGGTTCGTGGATTTATCTCTGGGCTTTCTATTCTGTTCCATTGATCTATATTTCTGTCTCTGTGCCAGTACCATACTGTCTTGATGACTGTGGCTTTGTAGTAGAGTCTGAAGTCAGGCAGGTTGATTCCTCCAGCTCCATTCTTCTTTCTCAAGATTACTTTGGCTATTCGAGGTTTTTTGTATTTCCATACAAATTGTGAAATTCTTTGGTCTAGTTCTGTGAAAAATACCGTTGGTAGCTTGATAGGGATTGCATTGAATCTATAGACTGCTTTGGGTAGAATAGCCATTTTGACAATATTAATTCTTCCAATCCATGAACACGGTATGTTTCTCCATCTGTTTGTGTCCTCTTTGATTTCTTTCATCAGTGTTTTATAGTTTTCTATGTATAGGTCATTTGTTTCTTTAGGTAGATATACTCCTAAGTATTTTATTCTTTTTGTTGCAATGGTGAATGGTATTGTTTCCTTAATTTCTCTGTCTGTTTTTTCATTGTTAGTATATAGGAATGCAAGGGATTTCTGTGTGTTAATTTTATATCCTGCAACTTTACTATATTCATTGATTAGCTCTAGTAATTTTCTGGTAGAGTCTTTAGGGTTTTCTATGTAGAGGATCATGTCATCTGCAAACAGTGAGTGTTTTACTTCTTCTTTTCCTATCTGGATTCCTTTTACTTCTTTTTCTGCTCTGATTGCTGTGGCCAGAACTTCCAACACTATGTTGAATAGTAGTGGTGAGAGTGGGCACCCTTGTCTTGTTCCTGATTTCAGGGGAAATGCCTTCAATTTTTCACCATTGAGGGTGATGCTTGCTGTGGGTTTGTCATATATAGCTTTTATTATGTTGAGGTATGTTCCTTCTATTCCTGCTTTTTGGAGAGTTTTAATCATAAATGACTGTTGAATTTTGTCAAAGGCTTTCTCTGCATCTATTGAGATAATCATATGGTTTTTATCTTTCAATTCACCTTATCTTTGACAAAGGAGGCAAGGATATACAATGGAAAAAAGACAACCTCTTTAACAAGTGGTGCTGGGAAAACTGGTCAACCACTTGTAAAAGAATGAAACTAGAACACTTTCTAACACCATACACAAAAATAAACTCAAAATGGATTAAAGATCTAAATGTAAGACCAGAAACTATAAAACTCCTAGAGGAGAACATAGGCAAAACACTCTCCGACATAAATCAAAGCAAGATCCTCTATGACCCACCTCCCAGAATATTGGAAATAAAAGCAAAACTAAACAAATGGGACCTAATGAAACTTAAAAGCTTTTGCACTACAAAGGAAACTATAAGTAAGGTGAAAAGACAGCCCTCAGATTGGGAGAAAATAATAGCAAATGAAGAAACAGACAAAGGATTAATCTCAAAAATATACAAGCAACTCCTGCAGCTCAATTCCAGAAAAATAAATGACCCAATCAAAAAATGGGCCAAAGAACTAAACAGACATTTCTCCAAAGAAGACATACAGATGGCTAACAAACACATGAAAAGATGCTCAACATCACTCATTATTAGAGAAATGCAAATCAAAACCACAATGAGGTACCATTACACGCCAGTCAGGATGGCTGCTATCCAAAAGTCTACAAGCAATAAATGCTGGAGAGGGTGTGGAGAAAAGGGAACCCTCTTACACTGTTGGTGGGAATGCAAACTAGTACAGCCGCTATGGAAAACAGTGTGGAGATTCCTTAAAAAACTGGAAATAGAACTGCCATATGACCCAGCAATCCCACTTCTGGGCATACACACTGAGGAAACCAGATCTGAAAGAGACACGTGCACCCCAATGTTCATCGCAGCACTGTTTATAATAGCCAGGACATGGAAGCAACCTAGATGCCCATCAGCAGATGAATGGATAAGGAAGCTGTGGTACATATACACCATGGAATATTACTCAGCCATTAAAAAGAATTCATTTGAACCAGTCCTAATGAGATGGATGAAGCTGGAGCCCATTATACAGAGTGAAGTAAGCCAGAAAGATAAAGAACATTACAGCATACTGACACATGTATATGGAATTTAGAAAGGTGATAACGATAACCCTATATGCAGAACAGAAAAAGAGACACAGAAATACAGAACAGACTTTTGAACTTTGTGGGAGAATGTGAGGGTGGGATATTTCAAAAGAACAGCATGTATACTATCTATGGTGAAACAGATCACCAGCCCAGGTGGGATGCACGAGACAAGTGCTCCGGCCTGGTGCACTGGGAAGACCCAGAGGAATCGGGTGGAGAGGGAGGTGGGAGGGGGGATCGGGATTGGGAATACATGTAAATCCATGGCTGATTCATATCAATGTATGACAAAACCCACTGGAAAAAAAAAATAATAATAATAAAAAAAAAGAAAAAAAAAAGAAAAGTAATATTCCAAACCATTTAAAATGTACCAGCTAAAAAACAGCTAATAATAATTAAGTTTTGAATCAGTTTTGAGAATTGAATTCCAAATTCAGCTGTTAATGAATCAATCATTTTATCTTTAAGGAAATTAAATATAGTCCTATCAATATGTAACATACATAGTTGAGATTATAACATTACTTTGAATAGAACTGATAAAATATCTTAATAGATTGCTTAATTCAAAAAATTACCTAATTTACTGAATTTTTTGAATTTTATACTCAGATTGGATGATTTTACTTAATTGAATTTTCCTTCTTGACTAAGGTTCATTATGATAAAAAATTACAGGTGTTGTTGGCACCTATTGTAGAAGCATGTGTCTCAGTGCCCAGCATCTGCTGAAAGGAAATGCTGAAGTGAAGGTACCGATGACGCATCATGCAGGCACATGTGACGAGAACACAGGTGATCCAGACCAGAATTCCCCAAGAGATGCAGCATGCACCAGCTTCCACTTGCCTTAGGGCAGAGTTGTCATTTCAGCCTGAATGAGTATTAACATAATCTTCACCCCCATTTTTTTTTCTCCATGAAGAGCTTCAAGTGATGTTTTGTGGAATAAATGTAAAGCACTTTGAAATGTGCTATGGAGCATCCAAATACAGGGTTCATGTCTGCAAAGAGGGATACAGACAAGAATCTGAAACCTGTGTCATGATTATTCACCTTGTGGCCTTTGGATAAGGCATGTCCTTCATCTTCAGTACCCTAAGTACTTTTACACATGTTGGCAGGATTAGGAATGATGAACATGACTGGCAGAACACATTAAAAAACATGGCAATTCATTGTTATTACCACATCCACTTTACAAGATGGTGAAGGGATGAAATATATCTCATGAGGAGAAACAATAAATAGAAATATCTGTTTTTTAACAAGTTCAATGATGGACCATTTCTTTCTATCCTATCAGACCCACTCCCACATGCAGTGAGTCTCTTATTGTGCAATGATAACCAGAGAAATTATAACCTAGCCTCACAGCTACAAAAATAATATAATGATCTGTGTGTATATCAGTAATCAGATTCTTGGCCATATCTTTGGTATGGACAAGAATGGAAAAACTCGAGACCCTTGCATTATATTGAATAAGCAATTGAAACTTATACATGTAGTTCAATAACAAGAGTGACAATGCCATCAGTGATGTGGGTTTTGGGAAATATGTAACAATGATTATTTATTATGCTAAAAATATTACTTTTCTTTATTTGCACAGTTGTCACATTATTGGAAAATTACATCAATAAAAAGTACTTCCAAGAACATTGTTTATGCAAAAAGTTAAGTTCTAGGTTGACATATTTATAAAGTTTATCTTATGTTAAATACATTAGTGTGCTTACCAGATCATTTTACTATGTGCATGACAAACCTCTGTTTTTGACCCGCAGGAGGGCCAAGCCCATATACATTAAATACCAGTGATTCCGCATCCTCATAAGACACCAAAAGGATCCCACAAATTTCCAAATGCCTCACTGGATACAAGTTTCCTCTTTTGGTTAATTTAGTCCTTTTTGGTTAATTCCTACCATGATAGTTTAGCAAAGAGGACTCTTTGTTGTTTGAATTTCCGCAGTTAGAGCCATGTTGAAATAAAGGCCAACATTTGGAAATATCATCATACCACAGAATTCCGATTTTGCCATGCATTCCTTCTTTTTCTCTCTTCCTATTTTTCTCTCCTTTAGTTGTTTTTCCCCTTGCTTTGAATAAATATTTATAATGCATTTTCTATATATAGGTGTAAAACACTATCCTTGTGATAGAACAGTGAACAAGTAAATCAAACTCCTTGTCATGAAGCTTTTTTGGATGGGGAAGCTGGAAATGAATACAAGTAACTCCAAGGTTGTGTGTGTGTGTTAAATCAAAGTTAAAATAGCAAATCTGAGCACTTGGGTAGGAGAGTAGGATCTGAGGGTAAAATGGGAACTAGAAGAAAAAAATATGAAAGAAGGTCGAGGTGAGAGAGACAGATAAGGCTGGTGACTATTTTACATGGGAAAGTTACAAAAGACATCTCTGAGAAAACACCATTTGAAAACTACTTACGTGAGACAGTGAGAAGATCTTTGGGAAGAGTTTCTCTGGTGAAAATAATCTCAAGAGCAAAGTTCCTATGTAAGGTACATGCAGGGCACTGTAGGAGTTTAGACCTTATTCTAACTTTGATGAGAAGCTATAGGAGAGTTTTGTACTATAAAAGGATCACTCCAGATAAGGAGTTGTATAGAACTCTCTGAAATGAGAGATTGTGTGATTGAGGGTGTATTTTGAAGGTAGAACTGACAGTATTTGATGATGGATTGGAGCTTTAGAAGGAGGAAAATCAAAGATTCTCATGTTTGGGAATGAGCCCCTGGATGAATAATGGTGCAATTTACTATGATACAAAAGAAAGGAAGGAGCAAGCTGACACTAAAACATGGTAGAATTGAAACAAGACATTTGGAGACATTGTATTTGAATGTCCTATTAAATATCCAAATAAAAATCAAGAAAGACGTAAGAGCAAGTAGAATATATGAATTTCAAACTCAGAAGAGAGTCATTACTAGAGAAATAAATGCATTTGTCATCATCAGCTTATCTATGTCACGTGGAACATAAGTGAAGATAAAGGTAGAAATTAGTGAAGGACTTTGAATGGAAAATAGTTATTTTAGAAATCAGAGAATTATTAAACAGATTTATTTATTATCAATAAATTAATAATTTATTGACAAATCATTCAGGTTTTTAAAGCATGCAAAATTAATAAATATTTTAATGATTTTCTTAAGCATTTATCACTACATAAACAGTATTAATTTCTGTCATTGAAATTATATATTTCCACAAAATTATGTGGAATGTAACATGAACAAAGGAGGTTCAAAACTCTCTGCTAATAGGGTTTAAAGCAAAACTTCTTGTAATTTTCTCCTTCACGTAAAGACATGTATGATTTTTCAATTGGTAAAGGATATTATTTGTAAAATTGTGCACTATAGGGATTAATTTGCTAGGATAAATTAGCATCAACTAGGGGCAATGTGAGATACTAGAACTAAACCATCATTTGGAAGCTATTTGTATCCCTGGATCTTTCAATGAAATGGAAAAAGCTCCCAGCTATATAGGAAGGCTTTTTTGATGTCAAATTTAATAAATTATACCTGAAGAAAATCACCACACTGTTGTAAAATTTGATGGTGAATAAATACACAATATTGGCTCTTGTTTCCTCTGTACTTTGTTTACATATTGGCAAACTAAATAAAACCCTGATTAAACACACTTATTCACCTCTTTTGCACATGCAAATGTGTGATTAAAAGACACTGAAAAGACATATGTATATATATATATATATATACACATACATATATATATGTTGATTGGTATTAATTTAATTCAAAATAATAGTGTTCAAAAAATCCATAAAAATATCAGACAGAGATACAGTTTTTACTTATTCAATTACCAGCACCACACCCCACCCCCAACTATGGGACTCTTTTATACCTGCTTGTTTATCATCAAATCTCATATTTATTCACACCAACTCAATTCAGTTGAGTTGCTTTTATTTTGACACTGAAATAAGTAGTGTGCACACCAACTCAATTCAGTTGGTGTACACACTACTTATTTCAGTGTCAAAATAAAAGCAATAACAAAGGAATATACACCCTCCCACAGCCACACATTCCTACTTACAGGTATCCAATGATATTGTATTCTTACATAGTAAAATACTTAAAATATCCACAATGACTCTGCCTAAATTCAATAATTTCTGTTTTGGACACTCTTCCTTCCCTTTACCCTTTGTATTTCAATACATAACCCCAGGAATACTTTTGGGCTTTCTTCTACATCAGCAATTATTTTCTGTCTATGAGCAGTTTCCATCATCATAAAAACATAAAGTTACTGTCACATCTTTTTAAAACATTATTGTTTTTGAACTGGTAGCTGCCGTAGCTGTTTCCATTTATTGTAAAAATCTAAAAAATAACTGTCTGCTAAGCATCTCTGAATTCTCACATTTTCTTTTCTTTTAAATCCAATCCAGCTAAGGTTTTGCTCCTAGAGTTCCACAAAAGTATCCACAATTATTTCTCCACTGTCAAATTTCATATCAGTTTTCCTTCTTAATTTAATTGATTTATTAGTATTTGACACAATTTAACATACTCAACTCTGATGCACTACTTCCCTTGGATGTCAGGATACCTCTCCTATTTTTTTCCCTCCCTCACTAGTAGCTCCTTCTCAGTCACCTTTGAAGTTTTCACTCTTGCCCTGCCCTCTTAACATTACTGCAACCCAGAGCTCTGTGCTTGGTCCATTTTCCTCTATACTGGTTTTGAATACCATGTATTTGCTGACAACTGCCGCATTTAAATTTCCTGCTTAGATCTTTTTTTTCTGAATTCCAGGCCATGTATGTATTTGCTTTTGTAACATCCCCATATCTCGCTGACATCTCAAATCTAGCTTGTCAGAACTAATGCATCCTTTCCAAAATATCTGCTCCTCCTGCCTTTTCCCCCATCCTAGTAATAAAGGTTAGGGTTCTCCTGATTATGCTTCTAGTTGCTTTCACTAAAAATATTTAGACAACTAATTACCTTTTCTCTTCTCATGCTCCACATCCAGTATCTTTAAAATACATCTAGAGTTACCAGTTCTCACCACTTCCATTGCTATCATTAAGGTCTGAACCATTTCATTTCTGGACTCTTTCCTTTTTTTGTTTTTTCTTTGTTTTTTTGACCATCCTCCTTCCCTCTTACTTTTGTCTCTTCATAAATAAACTATTAGAGAATTTGATTTGAAATGTCAGTTCTGCAATGACTTATTTAACGTCAGAGTGAAAACACGAATCTTTACAAGGACCCTGAAGACCAAGGAGGACTGGTTTTGCATTACTTTCCTGACCTCCTCTGCCACTCCCTCTCTCTCAAGTATCCTCCAGCTGTTATTCCCTCCTTGCTCTTCAGAAAATTCTTCAGGCATACTCCTGGCTTCACACTTTGGCTACTGCTTGATTTTGGCTTTCATACAGTAAACAAATGTCCTTTCTATGTTATTATTAGTGCCACATTTTTGTTTGCTTTTTTGTTGATGATTTTCTTGCTTTACATTGCCTTCAAACATAGTGAAGAAGGCATACATTGCCTTCTAGTGTCCTGAAGTGTTAGTATGCAGTGACGTGCCTATGGAGAAGATTTGTGTTAGATAATGTTAGTTTTCAGGCTAGAATGATGGTGCTGGTGGCCATAGGTTTAGTGTAAATGAATGAATAATATATAGTAAATAAGGTGTCTCTAAATAGAAACACATACAAAAGAGGTTATGTATTGATCAATTGTCAGAAATGTGACAGAGGCTCAGAGGAAACTAACTTTGTATTTTCTCTAAGAATGGTAGTTAAGTATTCACTACCTCAGTGTTCCTAGTGACTTTATAGAGTTTAATTGAGCTTACCTTGATTAATGAGAATTCTTTGTGTTTGCTTTTTTACTAAATAGAATTTAGTAAAAAATTCCTTGATGGTAAATCAAAGAAATCATGGAGCATTATTTTATTTTCATAATTTAGTTGCAAATTTTAAAATGTGATATATATACACATATACTCATAGGCACACAACAGAAAAAAACCTATGCAAATTATATTAATCATAGTTATTGCATGAGGTTAAAAATGTAAACTTGCTCAAAATAATCTATTTGGTGGTTGAATGTGTGATGTGTTTCACAAATTCTAATTTTTAGACATATATGGTAATATATGGAGAGACTAACCTCATCTATCTTTTATTTATCTATTGATGAAATTCTCTCAATCTAACATTGTCTGACATAATATATGCTAATATTTTTTTAGAAAGAAAGGAATAAATTTGATATTTCTCAAACTTACTGGGATTGGAGTAAAGACACTTGATTTCATGAAAAAAAAATCTGTCATTTTGTTTTGCTTTAATAAATTTACAACATTTCAAAGGAATAAAAGTGAAAACAAAATGAAAGTGTTGCCTTATCACTTGTCTTTCAAAGCAAGCTTCAGCATATCTAATCAAAATGCTTCCCTTCTCATAGCACTAACAAATAGTGTTCTAAAGTAATCCAATAACTGTTCTAAACAGCAGACAAGCTACAAAGAAAATATCTCCATAATATCTTTTAAGAGCACTGAAAAATTAATCAAAAAATTGTAGGCTGTCACAATGACAAGTACATTAATCTCTAAGAAGCAATATTGATATTTCAAATATGTTTTCTAACTATCTTTCCATGATGTTATACATTTATCTTTTTTAAAATTCATTTTTTGCTGTTGTTTAAAAGGAAATAAACTGATTTAATGAATTAACTGGGCTGACAAAGAGCATTCAGGAAATGCCACAGGGACCCTGCCACAAGGACCTCAAATACATATTATCAAAGACGACATCGCTAGTCAAAAATATAATGCACAGCATAAAATGTGTAATTGATTGTCACCTAAATACTATTTTCTTTGAAAATAAATTTTATTTAAATGTTCCAGCATGTAAAGCAGAATATAGTAACTCATAAAAAAGTTTAATGGATTTAGTATATGCCATGATGTCCATTAATCAATTATGAACTTTCACTCCACTTTTGTAACACAGTTGATCCTGTTTTTTTTAATCCTTTTACAATACAAGCAAAGAGGATTATATTTAATGAGGAAGTGGGTATACTTTTAATGTTTGTTGTGAAGACAGTGGGAACTCCAAGAATCAGATGCTGGATCCTAGTTCACCAACCAGTGATTGAACCTACACCCACTGCATTGGAAGCGCAGAGCTTGAACCACTGTACAGCCAGGGAAGTCCCAATCCTAAATTTAAAAGTACTTTTCATTTTCTCTTCTCTTTTGTTTCTACTAGAGGAATGCTGTTATTATTTGCCTTGTATAATTCATGGAAAATTGTATGCTAATGTATATTGATGATCTAATAAGTTTATGTACCATTTTGACTAATTTTTCAGAGTTCTTGAAAAAAAAAAGGCAAAGATATTTTGTATACATAATAAAGATTATACATAATTTTGTTTCACAGTGCATTTAAAGAACAAGCATTTTTTCATTCTTTACTAATAAGAATGTAAAATTTTGTTAAAATATCACATACAAAATTTAATATGTCTGAGAGAGAGATGTGTTATATTTTTGATTTATATTAACCACTGAATTAAATTCGAATCTTATATTAATTCACTTTTACCTGATCTAAAACACGTGTATACTCTTCATTCATCCTTTATTTGGGTTCAAAGCAGGACTTGTAATCGACCAATTCGCTGATAGTTATCAACGACTGCACAGGTTATTATCAGAGTGGGCATCATGTCTACATTAAGCACTATTCTAGACAGTGTGCTTGTCTATATTATCACATGTATGAATTATAAGCACATGTTTAATGCCTATTGTTTCAAAGACTTATGACACTATAAGATATGCTTCATTATAAACAAATTCATAGTATTGAATGGTGGAAGGGCTGAAATTTAATTTATATCAATGGCAAATTAGGACAAATGCCAATGTGGAACTTCTACTCTATCTGGTTCAAGAAAACCCTTGTAGATCACCTATAAGAATTATTGTAGTCTTACTCAGCTGAAAAATAACATTCCTTTTTAGTGCTTGGGTATGACAAAAATTAGAATGCTTTTAGAAATTTACTTAAATGATTCTGATTAAAATTTTTTGCTAAATAATAGCCAAAAATATGAGAAATAAATATATTTTAGGTACATTTTCTAGATACTGAATAATTATTATGAATATATCATTTGTCACAACTTTTTTTAAAAGCAGCAAAATGTTTGCTTCCTATTCTAGCCCCATTTTAAAAAATTTTTCTCTGGTTTGTGAAATAATTTATACTATACAAATAGTACATAACAAGAGGAAAAGGCAGTGAGTGAAAATTTCTTGTCCATTGTGACTTTTAAGTAATTACAGTATAATGCAGAAAAGCATTTAAGTTGGCAGAAGAATGTATAGAAGGATAGAGTGACAGATAGATAGAGATAGAAAAATTGATACAATGACGGGTGGGTGCATGGATGGATATAAACAGAGAAGCAGATTTCTAGATGACTATATCTCTTAAGTATTTAATAGTGTTATTCTGTGGGCAGAAATATTCATTACAATTTTGGTTTTTATATGTGTATTTTTACAGTTTAAAATGCTCATTGATTACTTTGACAAGCAGATATATGCAAATATATATGTATTTATAAAATACATTATACATATGAATGTAAGTATATTCATTATACATTATATATATATATATTATACATGGTATCTGTATATATATTTATAGATCATTATATTGATAACTTATTTATACATATTTACTGAACAAGTATTTAGATAAGTTAAAAATTGATTATCCATCCGGTGTTTTTTAAAATTAGATTTCAACTATAAGCGATTTTAGGAGTTGATGATGCTGTCATATTTGTGTATGATGATGGAGCTAGAAGTCCACAGGGCAGGCAGTCAAGAAGAGAAAATGAATGTAAAGTGGGTAGAGCAAGAAAAATCTTTAACCTGCAAATGCAAGCTGTGTCCCAGAAAATGGACTGAAACCTAAGCTTGTCACCTCTTACGTTTTTGAAATGTGTCCTGCAGAAGCAATTTGCTTTTCATCACAAGCTGCATAGGCACACGCACACACACACAAACACATGCTCATGCACACAGACACGTAGATACATTCACTGGACTCAGGAGTCAGAGAATTTGAAAGAGAATCTAAGGGAGAGTAGGGGAGTTGTTGGGCTGACCACTGCCTCACACCAAAAAGGTGAAACAGCAGGTAAACAACAGCATATGTGAACTATGGAGTAGACTGTGGCTTTACTTCCAGACTCCAACTCTCCCAACAGTATTTCTTAGAGCCCGCAGTAGCTGAAAACATATAGGTCAGTTCCCCTATTGGTAGGAAAGAAACCGAGGGATCACATACACCTGCACTAATGGAAATAGAAGACGGGACCAAAGCATATAAGTGATGGTAGACCTACAGCAGAAAGGAAGTATCTACAAAAAGAGTACCAGCTATCCTGGAATTGTGTTCCCACTCACTGCCCCCAACCACTTGCCTTATTTTCTCTCCTTGACATCTCTACTCATTCCTCCCAACAAGAGCTGTGCTGACCTCTCTGCTCTTTCCAGGAGCTCTTCTTTTATTGGAAAATGAATATTATTGTCTTTCTTATGGGAAGATTCTTATGCCAGATATTTGACGTTTCCTTCTCACTTCTTTCAGACCTTTTTGATGAGACCCTGCCTAGTACCCTGGCCTGTAGAGTGACTCCTCTACATCTGCATTTCCTGACTTCCATTCATAATACACTTTTTCTGTATAACACTGATCACCATCTAACGTTTTATATATTTTACTTACTCTTCTTGTTGAGTGTCCATCTCTACCCATTAAACAATAAACTCTATGAGAATGATGTCTTAGTCTTTGTTAGTTCACTTCTCTATAACAATTTCTATAAAAGAGCCTGGCACTTAGTATTTGAATAATGTTTTTTGTTGTTGAATGAATATATGATTTAACAGTATACAAAATAAAACTCCTAATACCAGTAATATCACATGAATTTAACTTTAGAAAATAATTATATTCTATGAAAATAGAAACTATGATTGTATAGCTTTAGTCACTGTGTGTTATTTGTGTCAAGTAACTAAAGCAAATTATAACCAGATTTGATTATATATTTGAAGCTATAACTTTAGGTGTATGTGTGTGTGTAGTGAAATTCAGTATTCTAAAGAATTAGATATAATTAAAGCCTGTAATTGTTTGGACAAGAATTTTTTTCTTTTAATTTTGTATTATTAGTGACACTTGTGCATACCTGTATGCCTGCAATGTCATTATTATGTGTTTAATTTCATTGTAGTTACTGTCATACTATGTATAAGATATTTACTTATGCCAAAATTTATATTCACTTTAACATGGAGGATTTTTTTGTGTGCAGCACTATTTAACCAATATTATTTACTCTCTACATTTTATTATATATTCTATAGGAATTATTGGATATTCAGAATAACAGACTGAAAAAAATCAACCTCATTAATAACTTTATAGGGCTTCCCTAGCAGGTCAGTGGTAAAGAATCCACCTGTCAATTCAGGAAACATGAATTCGATCCCTGGGTCAAGAAGATCCCCTGGGGTAGGAAATGACAACCCATTCAGAACTCTTGCTTGGGAAATCCCATGGATAGAGGAGCCTGGTGGGCTACAGTCCATGGGGTCACAAAAGAACTGGACATGACTTAACGACTAAACAACAACAATAGCCTTGCATTTTCTGATGTTTCATCAAAATGAATTATTGTCAAATGCACACCTATCTTGAACACCTTGTTGAAAACGTGTGTGTATGTGTGTTTTCAAGTATGTTGTAAAGCTGAGGTTAATCTGTGATGGTTCCTTAACCAGCATTTCAACCACATATGTATTGCATTAGTGCTCATTGAACTAATTCTGCTGAATTTGATTTTTGATTCTTTAGACACGGTCTTGAATATAAGATGGGATATAAAATATTTTGAAGAGCTAATATACATGTCTATCTACCTATGTATAATACGAATATGAAATAGTTCTCTATGACTATAATAAATATGCTTTCTCCTTTCCAAAACTGGAAACTTAATTAAAACATGTTAAAAGATATAACCAAATTTGCTTTTACCCAAGATTGCTTTTAGTGTGGGATAGAGAAAATCCTATTGTTTCAGATACATAATGGAGTGGCAAGAACTAGAGTAGTCATGTAATCTTGTCCTTTTGCCTATACAATATTCTATTAAATTTTTCTTGTTTTTAACAATATCTTTACTTCCATCCTCAAGCTATCTTTTCTCATTTTAACATGATGGAAAAAATACCTAGCTAACAGCACTGGGAACAAAAAGTTATTAACTGAGAATGTAATACGGCACCTTTCCATATTTCCTACAGAGACATGTACCATGGAAGCAAAATCAATTGTGAGATACTCAAGATTGTTATACAACTCCATAATTTCTGAAGCTTTGTTGTTTATTTGTTTTCAGCAGCATTTTCAGTAAAAAGTGTTCTCTGAGAAACAAGAATGCCAGTGCTATAATTACACCTGAATAAAATTAGGTACTTGGACTGAGAGTTGTCCAAAGATAAATTGATAGAAATCAACTTCAAAAAGGA
Organism: Dama dama; assembly: GCF_033118175.1. Classification (NCBI taxonomy): domain Eukaryota; kingdom Metazoa; phylum Chordata; class Mammalia; order Artiodactyla; family Cervidae; genus Dama; species Dama dama. The sequence continues at coordinate 48,629,815 of NC_083685.1, read as the reverse complement.
AGAATATATGCTACAAAGGAGAATTAGAGAAGTAGAGTTTTATTCCAAGAAGTCAAATCACTTACTAAAAAGAAAATAAAAAGGAAACAGTATAGTTCAGTTCTGTTCAGTCGCTCAGTCATGTCCGACCATTTGAGACCACATGAAACACAGCATGCCAGGCCTCCCTGTCCGTCACCAACTCCCAGAGTTTACCCAAACTCATGTCCATTGAGTCAGTGTTGCCATCCAACCAACTCATCCTCTGTCATCCCCTTCTCAATCTTTCCCAGTATCAGGGTCTTCTGTAATGAGTCAGCTGTTTGCATCAGGCGGCCAAAGTACTGGAGCTTCAACATCAGTCCTTCCAGTGAACACCCAGAACTGATCTCCTTTAGGATGGACTGGTTGGATCTCCTTGCAGTCCAAGGGACTCTCAAGAGTCTTCTCCAACACCACAGTTCAAAAGCATCAACTCTTTGGCACTCAGGTTTCTTTACAGTCCAACTCTCACATCCATACATGACTACTGGAAAAACCATAGCCTTGACTAGACGGACCTTTGTTGACAAAGTAATGTCTCTGCTTTTTAATATGCTATCTAGGTTGGTCATAAATTTCCTTCCAAGGAGTAAGCGTCTTTTAATTTCATGGCTGTAATCACCATCTGCAGTGATTTTGGAGCCCAGAAAAATAAAGTCAGCCACTATTTCCACTGTTTCCCCATCTATTTGCCATGAAGTGATGGGACCAGATGCCATGATCTTAGTTTTCTGAATGTTGAGCTTTAATCCAACTTTTTGACTCTCCTCTTTCACTTTCAAGAGACTCCTTAGGCTTTCTTCACTTTCTGCCAGAAGGGTGGTGTCAAAGATAGTATAGAATTGAATAGAATCTGAATAAATGAATTCAAGAAGGTTGTTTTTAACTTGAGAAGATAAGTTGGTATAGAGAAGGTATGATAAAGAGTAAGAATATGGATGCAAATTTCCTATTCCCCCCCATAGTGAAGACATTTTCCCCCAAAGATGTGCAGTTATTATTTTTCTCTCATGAATGGATGCACAACACAAACATTTGCTGAGTGTTAACTATGAGAGATGTTGGGTTATGTGGTGGCCATAATGAAAAGGAAAAAAAAAAAAAAGAAAATAGGACCTCCCTGGAGGTTCAGTGGTAAGGAATCTGCCTGCCATTGCCATGAGACACAGGTTGCATTCCTGATCTGGGAAGATCTCACATGCCCTGGAGCACCTAAGCCTGTGCGCCATGACTACTGAGCCTGTGCTCTAGAGCCCAGGCGCCCCCACTTCTGAGCCCATGCACCATAGTGCCTGTGCTCCGCGCTAGGGAAGCCACCGCAATGAGAGGTCACAGCTGGAGAGTAGCTCCTGCTCTCCACAACTAGAGAAAAGCCCGCTCAGCAAAAAAGACCCAGCACTGCCAAAAATAATAAATAAAGCTGTTTTTTAAAGGAAAACAACAACAACAACAAAAGCATCCTGTTGCTTAACAAAGTAGTGGGGAGAGTGATAGAAAGAGTAGGTGGACAAATGAAGGGCGAACACTTCACAAGTGATAACTGTGTGAAGGGTGAAAAAATAGTCAAAGTGTTCATTGTGCTGAGTTGTGTGTGACTCTTTCTGAGCCCATGCACTGTGGCCTGCCAGTTTCCTCTGTACATGGAATTCTCCAGGAAAGAATACTGGAATTGGTTGCCATGCTCTCCTCCAGGGAATCTTCCCAACCCAAGGATAGAACCTGAGTCTCCTGAATTGAAGGCAGATTTTTTACCATCTGAGCCACTAGGGTATAGGGATGCAAAGCGGGTGCAGGGCAAAAACCAATTAGTTTACTCTGGGATTAGGCATCACACACAAGATAAAAACCTGATTTTTAGGGGGTACACAGTGATCTAAAAGTGGAAGGTGGGGGTCACAGCATGACAGGTGTGGTATGTATTTCAGTTAAAAAGTGAACTGTGAGAATAGTTGAACAAAAGTTATTCTCATTTGTTGAATTGTAAAGTTATATTTTCTTTACCAGCTAAGCAACCAAGGAATCCTTATAAACAGAGGAGCTTGGTAGGCTACAGTCCATGGTGGGGTCACAAAGAGTCGGCCACAATTAAGCAAAGCATATATATATATATATATATATATATATATATATATATATGAGAGTCAATTTTTAGGCAGTTTGATTAGAAGTCATGGGGTCCCCAATGAGAGAGAGGTCTGGAATTCTCAAGGAGGAAAGGACAAACTTTTTTTTCCCTTTACATTCCTAAGGATTATGTAACAATTATGTATCCTGCTTGAGGGCAGTTTCTGGAAAAAACCTTCTGGCTAATCCTGTTATCTTAAAATGTAAATTATGGGAATGGTCCTAGTAAGGTCTTTACAACCTCCAGAGAGTCTTTTGATTCACTGTAATAACTAATTAAAAGTATATAACTCAGTTGCTAACACTAGTGAGGGGGCACTCTTTCTGCCCGCTTCTGATGTCTATGTCAGAAGCTTTCTCTATCTCTTTATACTTTAAGAAAACTTTATTACACAAAAGCTCTGAGCCATCAAGCCTTGTCTCTGGCCCCAGATTGAATTCTTCTCCTCCGGAGGCCAAGAATCCTGGCGTCTTTTGTGGTTCAGCAACAAGCTTTCATCTATCTATCTATATCTATATATATACACACATACATACACATATAAAGTTATATGTGTATATATACTGATACTGATGTACTGATCTCCAGTTTGTGTATTTATAACATTTATTACTTTATCAATTAATTTGTATACCAATCATAATAGCATAGGATATTAAAAAAAATAAGAACTCAGGAGACATACAGGAGTGACATCAGAAGTTAAGAGCTTAGTATTTCAAGCAAGGTTGCCAACTTTTTCTGTAAAGGTCCACATACTTAGACATTGCAGGCCATATCTTTGTCACAGCTACCTAACTTTGCTTTATATGAGCTATAACAACTATAAATATCATTTTATAAAATATATTAAAAAATTAATGAGTGTGCCAATACTCTGATATAACTACAAAAACAGGTTTAACCAGACTTTAAAATAATTTTTGAGGTCTGGGTTAAAGCTATTGATGCTATTTAGTCTCTAAGTCGTGTCTGACTCTTTCGCAATGACATGGGTTGTAGCCCACCAGGCTCCTCTGTCTTTGGGCTTCCCCAGGCAAGGATACTGGAGTGGGTTGCCATTTCCTACTCCAGCGGATCCTCCCAACCCAAGGATCAAACCTGGGTCTCCTGCATTGGTAGGCAGATTCTTCAACAGTGAGCCACTAGGGAATCCCCTTAAAGGCTGTATCCCTCCCCCCAAATAATTTATATTTTGTGTTCCCTACTTCTTGGTGATATTAAATGCCTAAGACCACTTTATAAAAAAAATATTCCTGAGAGTTCTTCATAAACACATATAAACTATGAATTTAGATAGCATGTGCATGTAAATGTTTTTGATTCTAAATTCCTAAAGAAGAAATTTTACCATGGCATAAATGTGAAGTTTGAAACAAGCATGTTTTCTTGACATCCTCTTTTGTAGGGTGAATTATTTAGTTTACACAAATTCTAAGAGAAGAGCCATTAGGTCACTCAGCTTTATTTGTTGAGGCTTCTATCATGTTTCCCACAAAATCAGACACTGCACTTTGTCATTTGCAGCATGGTAGCATAAATTGAAAGTCACATCAAAAGGATTTAGTGAATGACCCTAGTTGGCTCTCTGGATTTCTTTCACTTTGTTTCTGGTTTCAAAATAAATTTTTATGAATCTATTTTCCATTTCAAGAGATGCTTTTACACTTATATGGTTTCCTGGCATTTTAAATGTATTTTGATATAGATAGGCTTATCATTATTAACAACACTGTTGATCAGTCTTCCTTCCCATTATCGCTATTTTTAAGTATAATTTGATGTAATTAATTAAGAGAAGACTTTACTGGAATAGACAGGATCACTAATATGCCTGGTATCTTTATGAGAGACATGGATACACACAGGGTGAAGACTGCAGGATAACTATGGAGGCAGAGATTGGAATGATGTATCTACAAGCCCTAGGTGAGTGATCACATCATCGTGATTATCTGGGTCATGAAGATCTTTTTGTATAGTTCTTCTGTGTATTCTTGCCACCTCTTCTTAATATCTTCTGCTTCTGTTAGGTTCATACCATTTCTGTCCTTTATTGTGCCCATCTTTGCAAGAAATTTTCCCTTGGTATCTCTAATTTTCTTGAAGAGATCTCTAGTCTTTCCCATTCTATTGTTTTTCTCTATCTCTCTGCATTGATCACTGAGGAAGGTTTTCTTATCTCTCCTTGCTATTCTTTGGAACTCTGTATTCAGATGGATATATCTTTCCTTTTCTCCTTGGCCGTTCATGTCTCTTCTTTTCTCAGCTATTTGTAAGGCCTACTCAGACAACCATTTTGCCTTTTCGCATTACTTTTTATTGGGGAAGCTTTTGATCATGACCTCCTGTATAATGTTATGAACCTCTGTCAGTGGTTCTTCTGGCACTCTGTCTATCAGATCTAATCCCTTGAATCTATTTGTCACTTCCACTGTATAATCGTAAGGGATTTGATTTAGGTCATACCTGAATCGTCTAGTGATTTCCCCTACTTTCTTCAATTTAAGTCTGAATTCAATAATAAGGAGTTCATGACCTGAGCCACAGTCAGCCTCTGGTCTTGTCTTTGCTGACTGCATAGAGCTTCTCTATCTTTGGCTTCAAATAATATAATCAATCTGATTTCAGTATTGACCATGTGGTGATGTCGATGCGCAGAATCTCCTCTTGTGTTGTTGGAAGAGGGTGTTTGCTATGATTAGTGCATTCTCTTGGCAAAACCCTATTAGCCTTTGCCTTGCTTCATTCTGTACTCCAAGGCCAAATTTTCCTGTTACTCCAGGTATTTCTTGACTTCCTACTGTTGCATTCCAGTCCCCTATAATGAAAAGAACAATTTTTGGGTGTTCTAGAAGGTCTGATGGGTCTTCCTAGGGCCATTCAACCTCAGCTTCTTCAGCATTATTTGTCATGGAATAGACTTGGATTACTGTGACATTTATTGAATGGTTTGCTTTGGAAATGAGCAGAGATCATTCTGTTGTTTTTGAGACTGCATCCGAGTACTGCATCTTGGGCTCTTTTGTTGACTATGCTGGCTACTCCATTTCTTCCAAGGGATTCTTGCCCACAATAGTAGATATAATAGTCATCTGAGTTAAATTCACCCATTTCAGTCCATTTTAGTTCTCTGATTCCTAAAATGTTGATGTTCATTCTTGCTGTCTCCTGTTTGACCACTTCCAATTTACCTTGATTCATGGACTAACATTCCAGGTTCCTACGCAATATTGCTCTTTAAAGCATTGGACTTTACTTCCATCACTAGTCACATCCACAACTGGGTGTTGTTTTTACTTTGGCTCCATCCCTTCATTCTTTCTGGAGTTAATTCTCTACTTATCTCCAGTCACATATTGGGCACCTACTGACTTGGGGAGTTCACCTTTCAATGTCCTGTCTTTTTGCCTTTTCATACTGTTCATGGGGTTCTCAATGCAAGAATACTGAAGTGGTTTGCCATTCCCTTCTCCGTTGGACTGCGCTTTGTCAGAACTCTCCACCATGATCCGTCCATCTTTGGTGGCCCCACATGGATTGGCGTAAGTTTCATTCAGTTAGACAAGTCTGTGTTCCATGTGAGCAGATTGGTTATTTTTCTATGATTGTGGTTTTCAGTCTGTCTGCCCCCTGATAGAGAAGAATAAAAGGCTTATGGAAGCTTCCTGATGGGAGAGACTGAGGGGGAAACTGGGTCTTGTTCTCATGAGAGGGGCCATGCTCAGTAAATCTTTAATCCAATTTTCTGTTGATGGGTGTGGCTGTGTTCCCTCCCTGTTATTTACCTGGGGCAAACTATGGTGGAAGTAAGAAAGATAATGGTGACCTCCTTCAGTGCCCCCAACCCTACAGCAGGCAACCACTGAACCAAGCCTCCGCTGGAGACTCCTGGACACTCATGGGCAGATCTGGGTAAGTCTCTTGTGGGGTCACTGCTCCTTTCTTCTGGATCCTGGTATGCACGTTTGTTTGACTCCTCTGAGCATCTTTGGCAGGTATGGCGTTTGATTTTAAACTTGATTTTGCCCCTCCTACCATCTTGCAGGGGCTTCTCCTTTGTCCTTGGACATGGGGTAACTCCTCAGAGCTGCTCCAACACGGCACAGCTGCTGCTCCAGAGCTGCACAGACTAGGACAGCATCACTACAAACAAAGATAGTGGAGATGATGGAATTCCAGTAGAGCTATTTCAAGTCCTGAATGATGATGCTGTGAAAGTGCTGCATTCAATATGCCAGCAAATTTGGAAGACTCAGCAGTGGCCACAGGACTGGAAAAACTAAGTTTTCATTCCAATCTCAAAGAAAGGTAATACCAAAGAATGCTCAAACTACTGCACAATTGCACTCATCTCACACACTAGCAAACTAACGCCCAAAATTCTCCAAGCCAAGCTTCAGCAATACATGAACTGTGAACTTCCAGATGTTCAAGCTGGATTCAGAAAAGGCAGAGGAACCAGAGATCAAATTGCCAACATCTGCTGGATCATAGAAAAAACAAGAAAGTTCCAGAGAAACATCTACTTCTGCTTTATTGACTATGCCAAAGACTTTGGCTTTATGGATCACAACAAACTGTGGAAAATTCCCAATGAGATGAGAACACTAGACCACCTTACCTGCCTCCTGAGAAATCTGTATGCAGGTCAGGAAGCAAAAGTTAGAACTGGACATGGAACAACAGACTGGTTCCAAATAGGAAAAGGAGTACATCAAGGCTATATATTATCACACTGCTTATTTAACTTATATGGAGAGTACATCAAGAGAAACGCTGAGCTGGATGAAGCAGAGGCTGGAATCAAGATTGCTGGGAGAAATATCAATAACTTCAGATATGGAGATGACACCACCCTTATGGCATAAAGTGAAGAACTAAAGAATCTCTTGATGAAAGTGAAAGAGGAGAGTGAAAAAGTTGGCTTAAAGCTCAACACTCAGAAAACTAAGATCATGGCATTTGGTTCCATCACTTCATGGCAAATAGATGGGGAAACAGTGGAAACAGTGGCTGACTTTATTTTTGTGGCTCCAAATTCACTGCAGATGGTGACTGCAGCCATGGAATTAAAAGACGCTTACTCCTTGGAAGGAAAGATATGACCAACCTAGATAGCATATTAAGAAGCAGAGACATTATTTTGTCAACTAAGGTCCATCTAGTCAATGCTATGGTTTTTCCAGTAGTCATGTATGGATATGAGACTTGGACTATAAAGAGAGCCAAGCACCAAAGAATTGATGCTTTTGAACTGTAGTATTGGAGAAGACTCTTGAGAGTCCCTTGGACTGCAAGGAGATCCAACCAGTCTATCCTAAAGGACATCAATTCTAATTCTTCATTGGAAGGACTGATGCTAAAGCTGAAACTCTAATACTTTGGCCACCTGATGTGAAGAACTGACTAATTGGAAAAAACCCTGATCCTGGGAAAGATTGAAGGTGGGAGGAGAAAGGGGACGAAAGAGGATGAGATGGTTGAATGGCATCACTGACCTAGTGGGTGTGAGTTTGAGTAAACTCCAGGATTGGTGATGGACAGGGAGGCCTAGCATGTTACAGCCAATGGGTTGCAAAGAGTCGGAGACGACTGAGCAACTGAACTGAACTGACTGACATACAATCAAGGAATGCCAAGAATTTTGGGTAATTGTCAGAATTTAGAAGAAAATCTTGGAACAAAATCTCTTTCTGAGGGCATCAAAAGGAATCTACATTGCAGCACCTTAATTTCTAGATTCCAACTGTGAGAGAGTCAGGGTGGTTCTTTTAAGCCACCTTCTTGTTCAGTCACTCACTCATGTCCAACTCTTTGCAAACCCATGGACTGCAGCACACCAGTCTTCCGTGTCCTTCACCATCTCCCAGAGCTTGCTCAAACTCATGTCCATTGAGTCAGTGATACCTCCAACCATGTCATCCTCTGTCATCCACTTCTCTTCCTGCCTTCAATGTTTCCCAGCATCAGGGTCTTTTCCAATGAGTCAGCTCTTCGTATCAGGTGGCCAACATATTGGAGCTTCAGCATCGGTTCTTCTAGTGAATATTCAGGGTTGATTTCTGGTTTGTGGTAATTTGTTAAGGCAGCCCTAGGAAACTACATACTTGACTGATATCATTTCCAACTATATTCTTTCAGAGGTTCTTCATGAAAAACCATCTAAACAACTCTCTCATTATCTGAAATACACATTGTAATTAAGCTAATTTTTTACTTTTGTCCATGTAATGTCACCTTTTACCGGTCTTTTTTCTCTCAGCCAATCCATTATTCTATATTGTCTTTTTAATTTATTAAATATAACATTAATTGCTCCTTTTCCTAAACTATGTTACACATTTTTCCCCTCAGAATTCTTCACATATATACATATATATTTATATATAATTTCTCATGTACATGTTTATATTTTTGTACTTTACACAATAATAGTACTGTGCTGCTCATTAAAAATACTTAATATACACACACTTCTGTAAAATGACTGTATGGCCTCTTGATATATGAGGCTTCAAATAAAGTACACTAGATGTTATCCAAATAAAGGATTGCCCATTTGTTAGAAATGCAAAATAATAATAGTTCAAATTTAATTTTTAAACTGTGGATTTCATATTTCAGAAAGCAAAAAATTGACTACCTGATTTCAGTATTTCCAGCTGTTAAAAATAGGTTATTTGAAGCAGTGTTCATTGTTTCTTTTTTCTCAACTATTGGGTGTGCTCTGGCACTTTATTTTGAGCCAAATATTTCTTCTTAGATTTTGACTAAGATTGAGTTTTAAGTAGTAAAATATTGTTTGAATGATATGCAAGAAAAATTGCTCACACTTTTGTAACTGATGCTATGGCTATTTATGTGTTTAATTTTAAAGCTGGGTAAGATATGATTTTAAAATGCATTCTAAAGCATTAGCTTTTTTGCATTATTGTATAGCAATAAGTAGTTAATTTTTTTTATTTGACTGAAATTGTCTTGACTTTTAATCTTGTGGTATTATTTATTTAATAAAGCTGTTATTTAAGTTGTTCTTAAAAATATTTTAGGTGTAATATTGCATTTCTTGTTTTTATTTTTAAGTTATTTGTCTATGATTACACAGAAAACCAATGAGAAAATAATTAGTTTCAGTATGCCAACTACTTAATATTTTGTTTTTTGATCCCCAACATAGTTTATTAATCAATATATATTTGTATGAATCTGCAGTATGCTTAGCACTCTTCTGAAAGTGAAATAGTGGTTTGAGTATTAATTATGTGCTTTGTATTTTTCAAAATTCTTAGCTTGGTTTTTCACTATCTTTCTCAGGGTCTTGTATCTAATGCACTTCTGGAAATCCCAAGGCAAAAGTTTCTGTACAGTGTTCTGTGAAGAATAAAAAATCCTTTGGTGGTGAGTGTTGACCTTAGGCTTAGAGCAAGAGGGGATGCAATTTCTCCTTAGCTTTCTCTATTCCATTCCATGTTTACCTTGCAGATTGATTATGTACACTGAATGAACACCTGGCCAAAAATTTCAAGATAGTTCAACATTCAACATTTTATGACATTGCATATTCACCCTTCAAGTCTTATTTGTTCAGAAATTTTAAGAATATTATTTTCAGATCATTGGATCTTAAAATACTGAACCAGTTAAAGCAAAAAGGACAAAGAGGATAAATACTAATATTTTGAAAAAATCCTCCACATAGGATTTACATGATAGTCTAAATTGAATAGTCAATGAATATTAACAAACTAAGGTTATTGACATATTTGACATCATGTTGCTTAATTTGATTGTATTATAATACTTAACATATATCTTAAATCTATATAGATATAGATATATATATACAGATAATTTTATCAAACCAAGACAATAAGATATACACTGCAAAATGAAGTAGGCTGATAGATTGATCATTTTGCCCCACCAAATTATTTCGTATTGTATCTATCCCCATCTCAACAGAAACACACACACACACACCCCACTTGATATGTTTTCATAATAGCCTAAAATTGGAACATGCAAAGCACATTGAAAACTCTGTTTTTTCTTAAACTGGGGGACAGTTTAAAATTTATTAAACTCTACCCACGCTTGAAGATATTGTTTATAGCAGATGCTTCAAGGTTTGAAGGACAAGGTGATGAACATTTATTAAATCAGTTCACTGATCACTGAGCAATGGCTTAAGGGAAGTTTAGGTTGGCCTGAAAGACAATTTTAAAATCATAACCAATTTATCTTCTGTCTCAGCCCTTTTCTGTACTTATCATGTGATATGTCATTTCACAATGTGAGGCATTATTAAAATTAACATTAAGGAATTTTATATCTCCACCTATGACACAAGAAAAAAGTAGAACTTAGCATATACTTATATCTTTTATATTAAAAATCTACAGTTGCTATCTATATATATGGCGTAATAAAAAATCACTCACGTGTGTAGTGCGACTGAAAACATCCAATGTGTGAGACTCAGTCATCATATGTCATCCTCTATATGAGCTTAATCTATCTCGTGGTTAGCCCTTATGTTAAGACCCTGAAGTTACATCAGAGATGCTATCTTCTGCCAGAAAGGCAGAATTTAAAATAAATATGACACTTGAATTTACAATAAATATGACATCTCTGGCAGTTTCAAGAGTATTTTACCCGACTGTTGCTGCTACCAAATTGTCTAATGACTTTCACTGATTTTGGTTTATAACAAAAACATCATATAGTCTTCATATTTGTCCTTAGTTGTAAAATCTCTTTAAATTTTTTATTTTTATTTTTATAAATTTCATATTAAATCAAACCAAGTTGTTTTATGTACCATTCTATATTTACAGAGTGATTCTAGATATCTTCATAATAAACTGTTAAATTAGAAAATATTATATCAAAACTGAGACTACTGAGAAGCCTAATGAGTATTTAAGGACATAGGCCATATTAAAAGATGAAAACCTGGGATCAGAAAGAATAAGAGGAATCAATAGTTCTCACCTGCCAGAATTTCCCATTAGAGTATTTCATGTGTGTTGCAAATCTGTATTAAGGGACAGAGACTCTCACTTAAAACAAATGTTACTTAATTGATGGAGTTTACTTCTTCTAACATACCAAAACAAATTGCTGATTGAATCCTTATTTTATACTTCTGCTATTTTGTAGTACACTCCCTCTGTTTGGCACCATTTCAACAAAACATGACACACTGATTGTTTGACTCCCTTGCAGGGGTTATTTTCTTGAGTATGTAATTGTCACTATCTTATGATACTGATGTTACTCTTAAAATAGCTGTTAAAGCTATGGTCATTTTTTGGTGGCTACAAGAATCAAGAAGAGATTTTTTTTTCATTTATTTTTATTAGTTGGAGGCTAATTACTTTACAATATTGTAGTGGTTTTTGTCATACATTGACATGAATCAGCCATGATTATTTTAAAAAAGATTAGATGGATGAATGATTAGTAATTCTTTCAGTTCATCACTTTGGTGACTACAGCCATGAAATTAAAAGAAACTTGCTCCTTGAAAGAAAAACTATGACAAACCTAGACAGTGTATTAAGAAGCAGAAACAACATTTTCCTGACAAAGGTTCATATGGTTAAAGCTATGCTTTTTCCAGTAGTCATGTAGGAATGTGAGAGTTGGACCTTAAAGTAGGCTGAGCACTGAAGAATTAATGCTTTTGAATTGTGGTGCTGGAGAAGACTCTTGAGAGTTCTTTGGGTTGCAAGGAGATCACACCAGTCAACCCTAAAGGAAATCAACTCTGAATATTCATTGGAAGGATTGATGCTGAAGCTGAAGATCCAATACTTTGGCCACCAATGCGAAGAACCAACTTATTGGAAAAGATCGAAGGCAAAAGGAAAAGGGAGTGGAGGAGGATGAGATGGTTAGATAACATCATTGACTCAATGGACATGAGTTTGAGCAAACTCTGGGAGATAGTGGAGGACAGAGGAGACTGGCATGTCACAGGCCATGGGATCACAAAGAGTAAGACAAGACTTAGTGACTGAACAACAACAATGGTTTATCCAAAGCACAAATTTTTAACTATATCTTGCTAAAACAATGGATCCCCTAGTATTTCATGAAAAGTTTGTCTCTGTGTATTTGTATATGAGGCATATTGGAAGTGGTAAATGGGCTTGTCCTGTCCCTCCTAAATTTGAGGTGTCTGCTTAAGAATTGATATGATTAAAGTGTTCTATAGTCAAAACTGTTTTAAAACTATCTGTGGAAAAATAAAAAGGAGCATCACTCATCAACCAGTTATACAAAGATTAAGTTGCAACCTACTGCAGTTGCCTGCAAACACACTGCATCCTGAAAGGAATCCTGGATGAAAAAAACAGGATAAGACACTTTGTGCTTTGGATAAGTGAGACCCTAGATAGATGTGTGTCTCAAGAAGAATTTCAGTGAATTCTAGTATCTTCCCATATAGAGTGTGAGACCCCAGATAGATGTGTGTCTCAAGAAGAATTTCAGTGAATTCTAGTATCTTCCCATATAGAGAAAAATATTAAAGTCATTAATTTGAGATATCTGTTCTTTGTGATTAGTGGTAATATTTCATCAAGATATATGCTTGACTACATGCATTTCCCAGTCACCCAAAATCAAATACATACTGGCTCCTTCCTACCTCTTCACAGTAGTTTACTCGGAGTTACTGAGTGGCTGTCTCCTTAGCTTTAGTCCTCAGTAAGACCCTGTACAAAATGTGAACTCACAACTCTCAGGTTGTGTGTTTTTCTTGAAGTAGACATATCATTTTAAATTAAGAACACAGGAAATGATCTTCAGATATCTTAATATATCTTCTGTTTCTTTCTCTGTATGCAGAGCAGATATCTACAATTTATGAGATAGTTCAGTTATATTATATAATAAAATATATTTGTTTCATATTGTCTTTGGACAAAAGGAAATAGGATTCTAAATCATAGCTAATTAAAAATCAGTTTTGGTTTTTTGTTTCATTCTGTTTTGTTGTTTAAAGGAGAGGAGAAAGCTTTAGATGTAGAGATATGGACCATGCACCCAAAACCACTTTAGTGGTTACCTACAAATTAGAAACGAAAATGGGAATCCACAAATTTCCAACTCATGGCACCAAACAGTGTCTTTCTATGTATATTGACTCATTAAGCCCTTACAACCACTGATGAGGAAAGTACTTTTATTTCAGACATGAGGAAGCTGAGACATAGAGCTTGACTTGTTCAAAGTCATGCAGCCAATAATTATTGTAGTCAAGACCCAAACTAAAGTAGTGTGCCTAAAAATTATCTGATTTTTATTGCAATGCTATATGTAATAAAAAATTAGAAATTTTTAAAAAATCATCAGCATCAGTAACTGATTCAAAGTTTGAGGACATAGCAGCAAGCATGGAAAGCAAAGCCTCAAATACATTGTCTTTCATAAAGCAGTAAAATGCTATGCTAAAATAACTGAGGGTATCACAAACGCAATAATTTATGTATAACACATACACACATATGTACACATACATGAGTTTCACATACATAGGTATATATACACGCATTAATTTCACAGAAACACATGAAGAATCTGAGATATCTTTAAAGTCTAACTAATATAGGTGTTCTTAAGCTATTATCTTGCTCCCACAGGTTTTATTAAAATCTAAACATTTTAGTACATAGTGAATTTAACTTAGTTATGATATAGCTAATTTATACCGCAGTACTTTTAATTTTTCAAACATATCCAAATTAGAAATTTAAAGCAAAAAAAAGTATTCAGTTTAAAAATAATGTGAATATCTGTAATGTTTGTGCATAATACTTTAAGCTCAGTGTAAGTCTCCCTCCTCCTTTCTTGGAAACGAATGAAGAAGCATAGAATTTCTTTCATGATTGCTAAATGCATATGCATACATATGTAAACAAATTGCAAGGTGACAAAGGATAATAGGGAAATCAGATCTTCTAGACAGCATAATAGGCTAAAATATGATCTTTAAGGAAGAGTCTCAGAGGAAAGCATATTATTTAGAAATAAAAGAGCAGATTCAGTACAATGCTTCCATTTGCTGAAAGATCACTCATACTGTGGATGTCACCTCCTTTGCCCTACCCTCATCAGATTTTGAATAGTTATTAGTTGCTAGTTGTTACTAATAGAAATAGTAATTAATAGTTAAATAATGTATTTCCGATAATAAAATGTAACCTTTCAGAAAAGTGCCCTAAAAATGAGTTTTTCATCACATTGCATTATTTTTAGTAAGGAATGTGTTGAAAACTCAATCTCTCTATGTAAGTTCATAATCTACATGGGATATCAGTTCAGTTTGGTTCAGTCACTCAGTCATGTCCGACTCTGTGACCCCATGAACCGCAGCACACCAGACCTCTCTGTCCATCACCAACTCCCAGAATCCACCCAAACCCATGTCCATTTAGTCGGTGATGCCATCTAGCCATCTCATCCTCTGTTGTCCCCTTCTCCTCCTGCCCTCAATTTTTCCTAGCATCATGGTCTTTTTCAATGAGTCAGCTCTTCTCATCAGGTGGCCAAAGTATTGGAGTTTCAGCTTCAACATCAGTCCCTCCAATGAACACATGGGATATCAAGGCAAATACAAAAAAATATTTAAAGAGGCTTAATTTTCCATGTTGAAAATAAGGGAAGAGATTTTACTCCCTTTCTCTCTCTCTCTCTCTTTTTTTTTTCCAGTCATGCCACAGCATGCTGGATCATCCCCAAACAGGAATCAAACCCTTGCTCCCTGCAATGGAAGCATGGAGTCAACCACTGGACTATTAGGGAAGTTCCAGTTCTTTCTGTGTCTTTGAAGTATGTGAATATCTTTTTAAAAGCTAAATAAGCCTCTCGCCAAATTTAGTTCCCTGAAATGTCTTTCTCAAGGCTCTAGAAATCATCTCTTTGAAATTATAATCATTAAAGAAGAAAGGACCTCTATCTCCCAGGTTTTTTTTGAAGAGTAGGAACCTAACTTCAGTGGGTGCCTTGCTTCAAGATGCAAATTTTCCCCTTATTGAAAAGATGCTAGAAGTTCATTTCCCTTTGGATTAAAACAATTAATAAACACAGGTGGTCCACCAAAGACCAGATGAATCTAGAATAAATTTCCTGTGGTAAATGGTTCCAACAAGTCCTCTTGCTTGAGGACTAGTTATTGTTTATCTTGAGAATGCATGTGTAATGGGTCATATCTGCTTGGCTATACAAAGGGTGAGACTTCTATCACTGCAGTCTCTTATTAGGTTGTATGTGATGCACATAACATTCTGCTTTAATGCCTATTTAACTGTGTTCTTTCTCTTCTATTTTTGTGGAGAGGTTTTTTGATTTGGGAGTAGGTTTTATTTTAATAAATCTTCCCAACAGAGGTCAACTTGTCAAAAGGGAAAATAATTCTTGCCAATTTAGTATAGCTAAATATTTTCATTTCTTAAAAGAATGAATTAGACTTATAAAACAATACAACAGTAGCTTCCTTTCTCCCTCAACTTCTTAGTGATATAACTTGTATTGTTTGATAGTTTAACTGTGATTATAAAATGCTGGTATATCTTTCCTGGGTCAAGACAAGGAGCACTGAAGCAGAGAAAAAAGGAGAGGTTTCCACAACCCAGCTATGCTCTACTGCTCACTGAATTTGACATGCTTCACAATGAGTTGGGTATACAGAGTATTATGTACAGCCTTACTGAAGCCAGATAGAATTATATAGTGAATATTTGAAATCATAGCTATTTCCAAATAGGAAATCTATGAAGCTAGATAATGCAATTTTCAAGACCATGGTCAAAGTTCACTTTGTACTATAACTATTACCAATATTGATATTTATAAACTTTCAGTGAAAAAAAATATAGAGACTTCTAAGAAAATTGCTTCTTTAATCTGACCAGAAATCAGCACTGCTGCCCAACTCTGACACTATTTATTAAAATTTTCAGAGTAAGTCTGGATAGAGTCAATCTTTCTTATGTGTTCTGGCATGGAGAATTGGTAAAATAATTAACAAGTTACTTATGAGACAATGCACAGGCCTTGAATAAGGTGATCTGTCTATTAACTCTAACCTAGAACAGTGTTGTTAACTCACCGTGAAACTGAGCCGTCATTTAACCTTTCTGAACTTCAAATTCGGCAACTGTGAAATCAGAGGACAACAGTACTTTTCTTTCTTCACTACAATGTTTCTTTGCATATTCCTTCATTTGTTTTTATTATTGTTTCCTTTTCTCTGAATATCAAATGAAGTACTCTATGAGAAAGCAACTTGTAAAATGTCAAGTACTATACAGATACTGTGACTCATATTTGCCTCCTGTTCAAGCTAATTGGTACTTAATGATAACACCCATCCATTGTTTCCTTAGCAGGTGCTTGAGATTTCCATTAATTTTAGACTGCTTTCAGAACCTTATTGCCTCTAAGAGTTTGACAGGAGACTGACCCAAGAAACAGAAAGGCAGAATAGTCTGCATTTTGTTACTGTTAAAAGAACTTGCTGAAAAAGTAGTTTGAGTTCCCTATTTATGGCTCTACAATCAAATGTTTTTCTCAACTTTCCTAAGTTGTCCATTCTGTCTTTTGTTTTAAGATCCTTGGACCTCGGAAGTGCCTTCTGTTTAAATCAAAGTTCATGCTTATGTGCATGCATTTATACATTAATGCAAGACAGGATGTCCTAGGCATTGCAGTACAATTGCAATAAGAGACAGCCTTCTGAGCCATTCCAGAAAATTGCTTAAGTCCTTTTTAAACATTCAGAGTTATATGGAAATGGAACTTGTATATACCACATAAATTAAGTCCTGAAGTGCCCAGTCATGTAGGCAGTGGTGTTGACCACAGACGTGAGGAATGAGGAGAAACTTGTGAGCTGTCTTGTTGAACAATCATCTCTAACAATTTGCTTTAGTGAATCTTTAGATGTCTCATTTTTATTTGTGCGGATGTTCATCTTTCCCCAAAATCATTGAGACAGGTAACAATAACAGTACTGAAAAAGAATGAAATAGAAACCAAAACAAAGTATCAGTAGAAAAAATATATACATATATGTATATGTACACATGTATATACTTATGAATAAATTTATACATGTAGATGTGTATGTGCTTCCCTGAAAATACATACATATATATGTGCATATATACACATATATATATAACAATACTGAAAAAAAGGGGTGAAATAGAAATCAAAGTATCAGTGGAAAAAATATATATATATAATATATACTATATATGCTATATATAATATACATAATAAAATACATATATAAAATATACATAAAGAAATATATATGGTCTTCCCAGGTGGCAATAATAGTAAAAAACCTGCCTGCTAACGCAGGAGACATAAGAGATGCAGGCTCAACCCCTGGTAAGATCCCATGGGGGAGGAAATGGCAAACCACTCCAGTAATCTTGCCTGGAGAGTTTCATGGACAAAGGAGCCTGGCAGGCTACAGTTTGTAGGGTCACAAAGAGGAGAGAGAGAGAGAGAGAGAGAGAGAGAGATGGATGAATCTGCCTGCAAGTCAGGAGACCAGGGTTCGATCCCTGGGTCAGGAAGATCCCCTGGAAAAGGGAATGACTACCCACTCATCTATGCTTGCCTGGAGAATTCCATGTACTGCAGAACTTGGCAAACTACAGTCCATGGGGTACAAAGAGTTGGACGTGACTGAGCAGCTAACATTTTCACTTTTTCTTTCATAGATATATCTACCTATATCCTAAGGAGAGAAGGAAAGTAAAACCACACTAATACTCCATAATTGAGCTTCTGATTGTTTACTCGTCTTTATGGCAGTCCAGTTGATAGGATGAAACATGATCACTTGTAGAGCTATCATCACATGAAAGGATAAGAACATTAATTCCTTGAAGTGAAGTCTCTCAGTCATGTCCGACTCTTTGCAACCCCATAAACTGTAGCCCACCAGGCTCCTTGGTCCATGGGATTTTCCAGGCATGAATACTGGAGTGGGTTGCCGTTTCCTTCTCCAGGGGATCTTCCTGACCCAGGGATCGAACCCAGGTCTCCCACACTGTAGGCAGACGCTTTACCGTCTGAGCTACCAGGGAAGCCCTTAATTCCTTAGGAGAAGTTAATTATAACTTGCATACTTCTACCAAAAACAAAACAAGCTTTAAACTTCATCAGGGACTCTATCTAAGGAGCCCAGAATGATAGGTTTTTCTATAGTTTTCATATAGATAATGCAGTAACAGATTTCAAATGGCTGGATAGTGCAATTTCTTTAGACAGGGGCCAAGGACTTAATATTAAAATAAAGCTCAGTAAACTTATGTCTGTGTGGTCTGGCTTTTAGGGATAAACAGAAAATACCTAAAGGAGTGGCTAGGTTGGATATCATCCAAACCATTTCACCAAGATAATTTCTCTAATCCAGTATATCTATTGGGACTGAAGAACAATACAGAATAATGTATTCTCAAATGAGAGCCTAGGTCACTGACTTTCTGAAATGCTGAAAGAAGGTTCATTCATATGCATTAAAAATCAGACAATGAATGAATATAATCAAGAACTTCTCAAGAATTGATGGCCGGTTCAATTTATACTCATAGGTGGTACAAAGTAGTTTCTGAAGATCATGTCAAGCTTTATTTTAAGTACATATTTCTCTTGTACATGCAGATTTAATCAAGTTAGCATCAAAACTCCAGGGAAGTCACTTCAGTGTGTGAGTATTTCTTCTGGATAAATCAGATTTCAAGATAAATGTTTTTATAATTTCTGAACAAAAATAACCATGTCTTTCTACCAAGCTTGTATTTCTCTTTTACCAAAAGTATAGTACTTAAGTATTTATTAGATAAGAAATATTTAAAATAGTGCTTTAGAAAAAAAAAGATTTTTATATTGGGGTATAGCTAATTAACAATGTTGTGATATTTTTAGACGAATAGCAAAGAGACTCAGGTATACATACACATGTATCCATTCTCCTTTAAACTCCCCTTCCAGCCAGGCTGCCACATAACATTGAGCAGAGTTCCATGTACTTTGTGCTCAAGTCACTCAACTGTGTCCAACTCTTTGTGACCCCATGGACTATAGCCTGTCTAACTCCTCTGTCCTTGGAATTTTCCAGGCAAAAATACTGGAGTGGATTTCCACTTCCTTCTCCAGGGGATCCTTTCCAACCCAAGGATCCAATCTATGTCTATTTTGTCTCTTGCATTGCTGAGTCGATTCTTTCCCACTGTGCCACCTGGGGAGACTTCCATCGGCTATACTGTAGGTCTAAAAAAGTTATATAAACTATATAGCTATAATAGCTATATAAAAAGGTTTAAAAAGCTATATAAACTGCAAGTATCCACTAAAGAACATCTTATATCTAATTTTAAAGAGTATTCCATGTCCTGCCTACTCCCAAAATAATTATGAAGACAAATTACCTCTGATATAGATGAGTACTAGGTCCAAAATATAGAAATACAGCATTGTAGCAGTGTCTATTGAGTATCATCATTTCTACGTCTTCCTAGATCATATTTCCTGTCCTCCCTTCTTGTTATGTGTGGCCATGTGATTGCCTTCTATTCTACTAAGGTGAATGTAAGTAACTCGTGCCTCTCCTACCCTTGGCCCTAAAAAAAAAAAAAAATGCCTTCCACTCATGACTCCTTGTACCCTCTGCTAGCTGAATGTTATCGCCTAGAGCAATCTTGGAGGACTCATGTCTCTGATATCTTACAGCTGAATTACTATTAGGACCAAAGCATTTCCATCAACCTGCCTCTGCCTTGATCCGGATACCTGATTAAGGAATAGAAGTCTATTGTGTGGACACATTACACATGTAGGAGGTATATTTATTACAAACATTAGCCTGTTCAAGTCTATTAATGTGATCTTGCACATGAGATCTTGCTTCTATTAGAGATGCGTTTTACCTCTTTGTATTTCTATATAATTGCAAGACAGTCTTTAAGTTTGTGCTTACACATCTAGTAGTTTGATTTAGCTTATGTTACCTAGCTTCTCTGAACTTATCTCTTGTTCCTCCTTATGCTTCAGCCACTCTGGTCTTCTTTCTGTTCCATATATATGCCCTGCTCATTTCTGCTTTAGAACTCCTGCACTGCCTTTTCCCTCTTTAAAGTTCTTTCTTTCCTTTCCTCTTTGCATGCCTCTCATCTTCTCATCTTTCCTGTGTGAGTGCAAGTGTCATCATATCTGAGAGCTTTCTTTGCTCTTTTTAATAGAGACCACCTACTACTTGACTTCTTCAATTCTATTATTGTGCTTATCATTATAGGAATATCACTTCTTTATTGATTTTGTTTTTTAGTTATGTGTTTATGAGTGTATGTGTTTTTCTCCTTCCTCTAAATCTAGCATTCAATATGACAAAGATTACCACTTTTATTCCCAACTTTCTTCAGTGACTTGGGTGGATAATTGCTGGTACATGCTAGAAATTCACTAAATACATTATAAATTCACTATAAACACTGATTGTTTAAAGACAAACCAATAGATGAAAAGATGGATGATCAAAACTGGTAGCTCAATGAGTATTTGTAGTGTAGTCCCAGTTTATCTTCAGGTATTACTGAACAAACTAATTTACCATAGAGCTGCATTATGTGGAGAGATAAAGAAGCAAATATTGACTCTGGCTGAATTATCATAAAAGTTTTATGGAAGCCTATTTAACATTTCATAAAAATTTAAATGAATCTATAGTGCTTTACATACACCATAACCTCATGGCTAATGAAGAGTTTATTGCCTTTGAGGAAAGTAATTAAAAGGTGACTTATCATTCAGTTTTTTACAAGTTTCAATGAACTTTTAAATATAGTATTATTGTATTTTGAAATTAATGGAATTATGAGAACCATGTTTAAATTATTAAAAATAAAATGATGCCTTTTATTCAAGCCTGATAAGTTATGTGCACCAGTAGGAAAATCTATAGAGTTACATTTAATATATATTTTAATATATATTGTATTTATTTGCATGAATCACTTATGGAATGAATGACTGTACAGTTGTTGAATATAAAAAGACTTTAAATCTGATTAATTTATAATTAAACTCATAACTTCACTGTATTTTAAATTTTATTTTGCAAATGATGAAGTTCTGTAAATTAAAAAATATAACTTCTAATGAAAGAATATTTTCTAGCTACACATTGATTTTCTTTTTAAAAAAAAATCTTTTTACTTTGTATTGAGGTATGGCCAATTAATAATGTTATAATAGTTTCAGGTGAATAGTGAAGAAACTCAATCATATATATACAAAGACATACACTTTTAATTACAAAGCGTATATTTGGAAAATAAATTTTCTTTTATTTAAGCAACATGTACATTAGGAATATAAATATTTTTAAAGGAATCAAAAAATGAAAATAATTTCCTTTAACAAGTGGATAAATTCATTAAAAGTTTTCATTTAAGATAGGTTTTATTTCTGTCTTTTTGCAATAATATAAGAAAACAAAAGATATGCATTTCAATAATATATGGCTTATGTTAGAAGATATGATTTACCACCTTCTGTCTATATTTACTTATATATGTATACTTTTTTAAAAATTTGTTTATTTTAATTGGAGGCTAATTACCTTATTCTTTATTCATATTTAAAACAATTTACTATATGTTTATGTCTTCCATAATTGAAATAAATATTGGGAAGTCAAAATATAGGTTCCTCTGCTCAAGGAAATTATAGCTGATTTAATCAAACTATTGAATAGACAGATGAACCCACAGGACAAAATACATGATTAATGACATATGGGACTTCCCTGGTGGCTCAGACGGTAAAAGCATCTGCCTACAATGCGGGAGACCCAGGTTCGATCCCTGGGTTGGGAAGATCCCTTGGAGAAGAAAATGGCAACCCATTCCAGTATTCTTGCCTGGAAAATCCCATGGACAGAGGAGCCTGGTAGGCTACAGTCTGTGGGGTCGCAAAGAGTCGGACACGACTGAGCAACTTCACTTTAATAAAATACTATGCTATTTATGTGTTATTGAGGATACAAAAACTATGAGACAATATATGCATTTGGGATTACGGAGAAAGATTTGTGGTAATTGGCATGATTCTGTAAATAATAATTATTATAAATCCCTGTTTAAGAAAGAAAAATGTATCAGAAATGTGTCTTCTTTTTAGAAGGCACAATAATTCAAGTAAGGAAAACTATTTTGAAGCACTATTTTTGAACTCAAAAGCACTTTCTTTACTCAGGTAAATTATTTGACTTCTTTCTGTGAGCTGAAAAAGGAATTTATCACTGAATGAAGAACTTGGAGTAACTAATCAGTTTAAGAAAAATTCTCAATGAGATTAAGTTTTATTAAACTCTTTTCTTTATCATAACAGATACATTTTTCTATTTCAATTCCTCTGTTTACTTTTCAGTCAATAGAAATGAATAAGAACTGTTGTTGACTAGTATTATTACAGAGATTGACTTGTCTAAATTGTAAGTATTTATATTTTTATGAATGTAATAGCTGGTAAAATAAATGTAAGAGTTGTGGAGTGTCATAAAGCATGGGAAGTGCAGTAAATAGTGACAGTTTATAAATGCAAATGTTGTTACTCACTTCAAATATAAATGAACTCGAAATGATTTTTTTTCAGATGTTAGCACCTTAAATTGAATTATTTTCTCACAGACATTATTAAAAACCCCAAAGTGATTTATGGTATTTAAAAGTGCTATTCTCTCCTGTATTCCTTATATTTTGGTAAAAATAAAATGTCTTCAGGAAGTTTCAAAATTTAATTATGGATTTATGTTTATTTAAGTGCATATTTGTTTTCCAATAGCCTTTTTCTCCAAAGAGTTCATAGCATAGACTAATGCAGAACTAGATACAATGTTAAGGACGATCCAATATCTTAAAAGCTTTAAAAAGATTTTGTTTAACATTGAATGGCTGTATGTTAAAGAAGTATCTAATTATGCCTTGTTTTTCTGAATTATGATTATATTCTTTTATTTACTACTTAACGTCTTTAGTGAAGGGAACCAACTGTTTCTTATAGGCTTGCAAGTGGGGAAACATTAATAAATAAGAAAATAACTTTAATAATTAGTCTAGCCCTTCTAAGTCTCTTTATCTCCATAGCGTGAGTAACTCAACTCAGCAATGGTGGATATATATATTGTCCCTAGTTTATATAATGACCAAAAGAAATGAGCTTCAGCCTTACATTTTTTTACAACCAAAATTAATTCATTGCCTGATCATCTGACCCTGATGGGTGAAGCAAGATGGGAACAGTACACGGTCTTCAAAAAAACTGCAGTGCTGTCCCAGAAACTGCTGACTTATGGACTACCTAGTTTATATTATATGTTTGGTCAGGATAACCCTCATATATCATATGGCCCAGAATCCCCATTGCAACATGCTGTTAACTCTTTGAGATGTCTTATTGCTTTGCTTGACTTCCTATCATAGATGTTTCTAAAAATTGCATAGATATTGTGGCAGTCATTATACAATGTGTTAATTTACCAAACTAAATATTTACTCTCACAAGTGTTTGAATCCGTAATTTATGGTTAGGATTGGTGTGAAATATACGTATACTCAAAGCTAATCTGTCTCAAATGTGGCCAAGATGGCAGAGTAGGAAGGCCCTGAACTCACCTCCACCCACAGAACACCAAATGACAACTATTTATAAAGAAACAGTCTGTGAGAATGACCCAAAGGCTAACAGAAACGATTCTCCACAAATACACATATAAAGAAGGAACCACAAGGAGATGGGTAGGAGGGATGGAAATGCAATATATCAAAGACATACCTCCTGGGTAGACAACTCCAAAATAAGAGGATAATCACAGTTGCAAAGAGTGAGGAGTGCCAGAGCCACATCAGGCTCCTACCCCAGAGGTTCTGCACTGGAAAAATGAGCCACCAGAATCTATAGCTTTGAAGGCAGGTGGGGCTTGTGTATAGCCAAACCAGAGGGCTATTGGAAACAGAAACTCCACTCTTGAAGCAAGCACGAAATTTCCCACACTTTGAGGCCCAGCACAGAGGCAGAAATTTGAAAGAAACCTGGGTGAGACTGACTTTCTGACCTTGCAGAGACTCCTGGAGAGTCAGGAAGCAATGGCCATCCCCTTGGGATGGAGTTGCTGGCAACAGCCCTTTTGGGGAGCTCATTCTACAATGAGGATGCTGGTTCTGGTGAGCATCATTTTGGAGTCCCTTCTCTAGCCTGTTTACTCCAGAGGCTTACCCACTCACCAGTGGGTCAGAACCAGCCCCACTCTCACAACCTACCCCCAGGGCTCTGCCGCCACTTGTACCAAGAACTGAAACTGACCATATGAGAACTGATAGTCACTGCATGGGGCATGGCCCAGTAGCCAAATGCCTAACCAGTGTGCCCACAATGGTGAACTCTGATACAATAGAAAGATCCATATTGATCATATATGGAGAACCTGTAGTGACCACTGGTGAGCTTGTTGTTGGGTCCCATCAGACATCTCCTACATAAAGTCATTTCTCCAAGATCAGAAAATATAATAGACTTACCTAATACACAGAAATTAACACAAAGAATGAGACAAAATTAGGAGACAGAAATATGTTCCAAACAAAGGAACGAGACAAAACCCAGACAAACTAAACACAGTAGACATAAGTAATCCATCTGATAAAATGTTCATGATAATGAGCATAAAGATGCTCAATGAATTTGGGTCAAGAATGAGTGAACACAGTGAGGATTTTAACAGAATTAAAATATAAAGAGCCAAAGATGAAGAATACAAAAGTGAAAAAAGAAATACACTAAAGGAATCAACATATGATTAGATTAGATAGAGAAACAGATCAGCAACTTGAAAGACAGTATAGAGGAAATCAGTTAAGTTGAACAGAAAAAAGGGAAAAGAATGATAAAAATGAGGATAATTTAAAAGACTTCTGAAACAATATCCACACTATGGAGAAGACGATGAGACAGATGACAAAGAACTTATTTGAAGAAATAATAACTGAAAACTTCCCCAATATACTTCCTTGTGGTTGATGTACACTATATTCTTCTTGCTTATTTATTTTCTAGTTGGTAGCTTGTGTCTCTCTAGTCCATAACCCTATCTCACTCCTCTCTCCTTTCCTCTCCTGACTGGTAACCACTAGTTTGTTCTCTGTTATATGTGAGTCTTTCTGTCTTGTTGCATACATTCATTTGCTTTATTTTTTTTAGATTCTACATATAAGTGCTAATACACAGTATTTGTCTTTCTCTGTCTGACTTATTTCATTTAGCATAATATTCTGTAGATCAACCCATATTTACAAATAGCAGAATTTCATCATTTATGACTGAATAAATTCCATTGTGTAAATATACCTTATCATATTTTTCCTCTCATCTGTTGATGGGAAATTATGTTGCTTCCATATATTGGCTACTATAAATAATGCTGCTGTGAACATTGGAGTGCATGTACCTTTTCAAATTAGTGTTTTCATTTCTTTGTATATATACCCAGCAGCTTAATTCCTGGATCATGTGGTAGTTCTATTTTCACTAACTGAGGAACATCCATACAGCTTTTCCATTGTGGCAGCACCAATTCACCGTCCCACCAACAGTGTACTAAGGTTCTCTTTCCCATATAACCTCAGTAATATTTGTTATTCATAGACATTTAGATGCTAGCCATTTTGACAGGTGTGAGGTGATATGTCACTGTGGTTTTAATTTGGATTGCACTAATGATTAGTGTTGGTGAGCATTTCTTAAAATGTGCCTATTGTCCATGTACATTTCTTCTTTGAGAAAAATGTCTATTCAGATTATTGACGCATTTTCTATTAGTGTACCTACAGATTCTTTTGAGTTTTCTATAATAACACATATTATCTTGGAAAAATTATGATTCTTTTTTGTCTTTTTCCAATTTTTATGTCATTAATATATTTTGTTTTTTCATTGTGCTAATTAGGAATATGAGTACAGTCTTTAATACAGGCTGTTTGTGGAAAACCTTATATAACTTATTATTTTAAAAGTATTTTCCCATGATTTCCCAAGTTTTCAAGATTGATATTGTGCCATATGAGTCTTTTGTAGATAATCTTCATCATGTTATGGAAGTTTTCTTTGTTTCTCAGATTTTTAAAGATTTTCTTAATACTAGGAAGACACATCAGACTTTGACAATACTTATTCTGAATCTGCCATGTATGCTCTTTATTATGTTTACTATGTTGATGCATTAAATGGTATTTATAGATTTCATTCCCTGGCTTTTTCTATGATCAAATTGCCAACATCTGTTTGATCAGAGAAAAAAAGGAATTCCAGAAAAATATCTATTTCTGCTTCATTGACTGTGCTGAAGCCCTTGACTGTGTGGATCACAACAAACTGTGTGGATCACAGCAAACTGTGGAAAATTCTTTAAGAGATGGGAATACTAGACCACCTTCAGTTCAGTTCAGTTCAGTTCAGTTCAGTCACTCAGGTGTGTTTGACTCTTTGCGACCCCATGAATCGCAGCACACCAGGCCTCCCTGTCTATCACTGTCTCCCAGAGTGAGACATGTGACTCATGTCCATCGAGTCGGTGATGCCATCGAGCCATCTCATCCTCTGTCACCTCCTTCTCCTCCTGCCCCCAATCCCTCCTAGCATCAGGGTCTTTTCCAATGAGTCAACACTTCGCATGAGGTGGCCAAAGTACTGGAGTTTCAGCTTCAGCATCAGTCCTTCCAATGAACACCCAGGATTGATCTTTAGGATGGACTGGTTGGATCTCCTTGCAGTCCAAGGGACTCTGAAGAGTCCACCTTAGGAGGCACATTACCTGCTTCCTAAGAAACCTGTATGCAACTCAATAAGCAACTGCTAGAACCAGACATGGAACAATGGACTGGTTCCAAATTGGGAAAGGAGTACATCAAGGCTGTATATTGTCACCCTGCTTATTTAACTTATTGCAGAGTACATCATGCAAAATGCCAGTATGGATGAAACTCAAATAGGAATCAAGATTGAGAATCAAGATTCTCAAACTGGGAGAAATATCCATTACTTCAGATATGCAGATGACACTACCCTAATGACAGAAAGTGAAGAGGAACTAAATAAAGAAACTCTTAAATAAGGTGAAGGCAGCTGCGTGGCGCTGAGGTGGCTGTGCGGCATTGGAGCAGTGAGAACTAAAGAGCCTCTGGATGAAAGTGAAAGAGAAGAGTGAAAAAGTTGGCTTAAAGCTCAACATTCAGAAAACAAAGATCATGGCATCTGGTCCCATCAGTTCATGGCAAATAGATAAAGAAATAGTGGGAACAGTGGCAGACTTAATGTTTTTGGGGTTCCAAAATCACTGCAGATGGTGACTTTAGCCATGAAATGAAAAGACGCTTACTCCTTGGGAGAAAAGTTATGACCAACCTAGACAGCATATTAAAGAACAGAGATGTTACTTTGCCAACAAAGGTCTGTCTAATCAAGGCTATGGTTTTTCTAGTAGTCATGTATGGATGTGAGGGTTGGACTATAAAGAAAGCTGAGTGCCGAAGAACTGATGATTTTGAACTATGGTATTGGAAAAGATTCTTGAGAGTCCCTTGGACTGCAAGGAGATCCAACAAGTCCATCCTAAAGGAGATCAGTCCTGACTATTCATTGGAAGGACTGATGTTGAAGCTGAAACTCCAATACTTTGGTCACCTGATGCAAAGAGCTGACTCATTTGAAAAGACCCTGATGCTGGGAAAGATTGAAGGCAGGAGGAGAAGGGGGCAACAGAGGATGAGATGGTTGGATGACATCACTGACTCAATGGACATGAATTTGAGTAAACTCCGGGAGTTGGTGATGGACAGGGAGGCCTGGCGTTCTGCAGTCCATGGGGGTGCAAAGAGTCAGACACAACTGAGCGACTGAACTGAACTGTACTGAATTGGTGAAAGAGGAGAGTGAAAAAGCTGGCTTAAAACTCAACATTCAAAAAACTAAAATCGTGACATCCAGCCCCATCACTTCATGGCAAATAGATGGGAAAACAATGGAAACAGTGACTGATTTTACTTTCCTGGGTTTCAATATAACCGTGGACAGTGACTAAAGCCATGAAATTGAAAGACTCTTGCTCCTTAGAAGAAAAGCTATGGCAAACCTAGACAGCATATTCAAAAGCGGAGACACCATTTTGCCAATAAATGTCTGTATAGTCAAAGCTATACTTTTATGAGTAGTCATGCATGGATGTGAAAGTTGGACCATAAAGAAGGCTGCGTGCCAGAGAATTGATGCTTTCAAACTGGTGTTGGGGAAGACTCTTGAGTGTCCCTTAGACAGTGAGGAGATCAAATCAGTCAATCTTAAAGGAAATTATCCTGAATATTCATCAGAATGACTGATGCTAAAGCTCCAATACTTTGGCCTCCTAATGCAAAGAGCCAAGTCATTGGAGAAGACCCTGCTGCTGGGAAAGATTGAAGGCAAGAGGATAAGCAGATGACAGAGGATGAGATGGTTGGATGGTGTCACCGGTTCAAAGGACAAAAGTTTGAGCAAACTCTTATACACGATCTTGAAAACTTTGATTACCATTGAAACGATATGTTTTAGGAATATCTTGTAGCACTTGATTTTAATATTCACCTGGGCCTTGTGTTGTCCTTGTGAGTTTCATTATGAATATTTTAATTAATTAAGAATTTATAGAGGAATTCAGGTTTTTCTGTGATTTCCATGCAAGTTACATTTTAATAGAAATGTTATTTTATCAGAATCCTCAAAAGTTAAATAATAGTTGTTTTCACTTGCAGCTATCTGTGATGTCTAATCACTGATATCTTTTGTGTGTGTCTCTTTCTCTTTGTTTCTTGCTCAGTCTAGCTAAAGATTTTTGCCTTATTTTATTTTTTTGAAGAACAAATATTGCATTTATTCCTTTTACTTATGTTTATTTCTTTGCTTATCTATACTATCACCTTCAGTTTTTTGTTTTCCTTGGCTAAATTATTTTCAGTGTCTACAAATACATCAGTATACTAACCTATTTTTTGGTAATAAAAATTTCAAGTGCAATAAAAATACCTTTTATTTAGAGATTCTGTTCTTGCTTCAGTTTGTCTTTTTATATCTAATAGTCCTTGTGAAATGGTGAATTTTGTGACCTTTTATAGATTTTATTTCATTAATTATATATTTTATTTAAATTATTGCTGTCTCAGTTGTTTTATGACCTCATCTATTAGCCTTTACTAAAAAGGCTACGTAATTATTTCCTTTGAATATAAACATGTCATATTAGTTATGTGTTCAAATCTGTCAGGATCATTTTGGATTAAGATTCTTTCATCCAGAATATTAAATATTTGTTATCTTTACATTGATTAAAATGTTTAAGTTACTGATAAAAATTATATAAAAGGAAAGGCCTATGGCAATACTAAAGATTTCTGTGGAATAACATCGATTCCTTGATCTTATATTTTATGTATGGTCAATCATATCATTAACATTACACATAACTCAGCTTTCTCTTTACAAGTTGCCTCGAAAATATTCAGAACTGATACTAAAATATTGCTTTTCAAAGAAAAAGTCAGTGTGATGGCGTAGATGTGTGTGTGTTTGTGGAATGGGGGCAAGTGTTAATAAACATCCAGACTTGTTACTTGAAAACTATTGGAACTATTAAACAACCTATAGAAACACCACTATAGAAACACCCTATTAAACACCACTATAGAAACATTTTACATTTCTTCATATAGATCTAGTAAGTACTGCTTAGGAAAGTCAAGGCCTTATCTCAGTGGAGAGATGCAGTGAAAGTTGCATTGTCTACCTGCTTCGCTGGTGTGAAGTTCTGACCTCCACCTACTTGTTCATATAGGCACCTGTGAAACTCCTGCAACTAGAATGACTGGATGAATCATCAAAAGGAAAACTGTTACTTCAGGTCAAAGAAGAGAAAAAAAATGATTCAACTGAAAGTAAAAGAATAACTTCTATTATATAGGCCCAAATAGGTACTGTCTGTTGTGTGTTTGTATGTGCATAAATTTACGATAAATGATGAGGCTTTGAAATTTTTTTTTATTGAAATATAGTTAATGTACAACATTACATAAGTTACAGATATATAGTATAGTGAATCACAATTTTAAAGGCTATGCTACACTTATAGTTATTATAAAATACTGGCCACATTTCCTGCATTGAACAACATGTCCTTGTAGCTTATTTTATACATAACAGTTTGTACTCCTCAAACCCCAACCCCATAAGGCTTTGAAATATTTTAAATGTAGACAGGTTGAAGGCAAATATAATTTATTCTAGTGAAATAATTGATTATTAACTTAGTGAAATTATTTTCTAACTAAAGCATTTATTAAAATATACATTTTTCAAAATAAATTAGTAAACAATTTAGTCACTTTATTTCTCATTTAAACATAAATATAGATAGTAATGAGAAATGTTAAGATTGTGTCCATCAGTACCAGTAAAATGCAAATTTTCTTACTTATAAATTTGATTCTTTAATATTGTTAGCAGATTTCCCCAAGGTTGAATCTGTATTTACACATTTCAAAATATGATTTTCACTAATTTAAATGGAGCAGGAGAACATGCACTCACCTATAATAAACTGACATTAAATAGCAATAGTAAGAGTGAGGCCTAATAGCTTGTGCCTCTAATCCACAGAAGGCCTGACCCTAATGGCCAAGAGCACTTCAATTAAGTTTCATAGCTCTTCATTACATTTCCTCAATATATGCATCTGATGTGATTGTTTTTGCTCTCACAAGAGAATGGGACTTTTGATAAGGGTTAAAGGTAACTTTGGATATTATATTATTTAATTCTAATGG
This sequence comes from Dama dama, assembly GCF_033118175.1. Classification (NCBI taxonomy): domain Eukaryota; kingdom Metazoa; phylum Chordata; class Mammalia; order Artiodactyla; family Cervidae; genus Dama; species Dama dama. Next base: position 48,598,735 of record NC_083685.1, on the reverse strand, counting down.
GAAATCTTCTTAGATTTTTAGAAACAACTATTCAGTGGTACTCTTTCTTCCTCTTTGGATTATTATTGTTTCCTATTTTTGCACAAAATAATTAATTCCATTGTTAGTTTTATTCTCTGTGCTGGTTCTGTTTTTATAACACAAGAATGCAAAACAATTGCTTTTCGTGACAAAATCAGAGGAAGAGAAACAGCAGCAACCCAGCTTAATAAGGTTATATTCAAACAGTCTCCCATATCTTATGAAGATCTTTGTGTTAAAGCTTTAAGTGGTTCATCGAACAGAGAAATATATTTATTTCATATATATCAGAAGTTGTGATTCTTAGGTAAAATATATCCAGAGAGAAAAGCTATTGGTGAGCAGATTTTCAACATATAGCATTGTACAACAGAGGGATGAATGAGATTTAAAAGACATATGCATATTCCTTCCAAGTAATGATAAAATGTTAGCAGCAAGAAGAGAGAGTGAACAACTGGTGTGAATGACACTAGCATGCAAACACTTGTACACACACACACACAAATCCAAACACTGAGAAGTAATGTGTATCTTGGTAAATAAAGCTCTTAGATGCTATGGCACAATATTCGATGTCAGGAGACAGGAGGAAATAATAATAGTCTCATCTAAGGGATTTGAAATAATAAAGATACTAATTGGGTACATTGCTCACTCTTGCTAGGTCATAGAAACAAGTTCACATGACTCTATCTGTAAGTGAGTGCAAGCAGGGAGGAGAGTTTTTATTAAATAAAATATGATATATTGTTTAGTCAGGCACATGAAGTAGATCTAAACTAGGAAAGACATAGGGAGATATAAAATGTTTATACATAGATGCAAAATTAAGCAAAGTTTTATATGATTGCTATTTATATACTTTATTTTTTTTACCAACTACCTTCTTTTTTTACATAAAAATATGCTTTTAGGACTCATTTATGTTGATATGAATAGTTCTAGTTTGTTCACAATGGTTCAGGGTACAGATACATTTAGTAAAATATACAGAAATTCAAGAGGATAATAAACATGAATTCAGAATTTTAAGCACCTCTGTGTGGAAGAGGAATACAATTGGTAAATATTTAACTCTTAAGTTTTATTTGCTAATAGGGACTTCCCTGGTGGCTCGGATGATAAGGAATCTGCCTGCAATGTAGGAGATACAGGTTCCATCCCTGGATTGGGAAGATCCCTTGGAAAAGAGAATGGCCTCCCACTTTAGTACTCTTGCCTGGAGAAATCCATGGAAAGAGGAGCCTGGCGGGCCTCTGTGAGGTTGCAAAGACTCAACTAAGCAACTAACACTTTCACTTTTATTTGCTAATAGTGGAGGTAAGTATTTTTATATTTTTATACATTTTATATATCTGAAATATTTCAAAATAAATTAAAACCCTCTCCAAAATGTTTGACAACACAGCTAATAGATTAATGGTCATGGTACATATTGTAGTTACTTAATGATAGAAATGAAGTAGGAATACCATAAAGTAGAATTTGAAAAGTATCTGATATTAGAACTGAGGGCACTGAAGCATGCGTGCACTACAACTCTGCCCTATGGAGTATTTTTTTTAGTTTCCATCTTGGTCAGAAGCAAACATTTCTCTCCAAAATGAAACGTTCTTCTACTGAGAAGGGTCAACAATAATGGATCTTAAATAAATATTAGTATTTTTTATATCCTAGTAATTTTTACATCAAATCTTATATCACAGTCCACATAATTTTTCAGGTGTAGTTGTGTATTTGTACAGACTTGTACAAATATATATAAAAATGTGTGTGTAGGTGTGGGTGTGTGTGAACATGCATACTTCCTCATTCAGTTCTGCATAGGTTTGATTTATATCTCATCCTGAATTATCTGCGGTCATTTTTTTTTACCCAATTATTTCTAGTAAACAGAGGCCCAAAATAGAATTTTACTATGCTTTACAGTCTGTAGAAGACAATAGATTATGTGTGCTGTGTGCTAAACCCATTCAGCTGTGTCCAACTTCTTGTGATCACATGGAATGCAGCCCACCAGGCTCCTTTTTCCATGGGGATTCTTCAGACAAGAATACTAGAGTGGGTTGCCATGGCCTCCTCCAGGAGATCTTCCCAACCCAGGGATAGAAACCAGCGTTCACCCTTCTAGTAACAGCAATTTAGCCTGAAACTGCTGGAGCCTATCAGAGATGAAACAGACAGGGGCCAAAAGGGTGGTCATCAATGGGCCGAAAAGGAAGTCAAGATTTGGGGTGATGGCTTCAAGGTGTGTCTTTCTTCTTATTGACTGGTGGTGAGACAACAAGAGAGTGCTCTAGGAATATTGTGCTCAGCCCGAAATTACCATCCTCCACCTGGGTGGGACCCAAGTTACTGCAAAAGAACTCAAAGATATTGTTATATATATATTCCTTGAGTAGGAACCATGATCCTGCCCCAAGGCTGTATGATAGATGGCAAGTGCCAGTTTCCAGTTGGCAGAGCCCCTTAATGGTAATAAATTTGGCCATGGTTTGGGAGGTGCATTTCATGACCATTTTACCCCATGGTGCTGAGGATGCTCATTCCCAGGTCTGGCAAGGATTTTGCTGGGAGGCCATTCAATGTGATGTTACTGGACTAGGCCGTAAAACAGCATCCCAAAGTCTCTGGACCACCTGTCTGTATTAGCCTCTTATGGTCCAGGAAAATATTCCCTCTTGTTGCTTATTCTCATATCTAGAGTTACACTATTAGCAACCATTGCTCTCATATGGAACTATATGTTATTTTATCAGCAGTTCAGTCACATATTTAATAATGTAAGAAACAATTTTTATAAAAGATGTGAAATACAAATAACATAGCTAGTAGTATTAGTAAAGTCATAAGTAAGAATTAAGTCAAAAACTTCCCTAAGGTGCAGCCCTGTAATATCTCAGGTCATCTGACTTAGTCTATTCTGCACCAATTCTTGTCTTTCAAGGAAATTATATATTGGCATTGTCTGTAAAGCACACAGCCCTGTTTCCTAGTATTACTAGACTGATTATGCTTAGCATGATTTGTTTTCAACATAGCAGAGGTTTTAAACTTAAATGACCATAGCCTAGTATTAAGCATAGAGAGCCATCCTGTAACTGTGGGAGTTTTCCTTTCAACAGATGAGGTTGTAGTTTTTGATTGAGTGTGAGTGACCCTAAAAGAAAATTTAAATCTATGGCCAGGGTCAGAGTTAATTGGTCAGGTGAGAGGAATCCATCTAGTAATATCAATAGTGATCTGAACATGACTATAATTTTTCCTTCAAAGTAAATATCCTCAGGGCCAACCAATCAGAGCTTTGGAATGGAGAAATTCACCAGGTAACCCAGAACTGCTACACACAGGTATTGGCCATAAACCCAACAATTGGATTGATTTCTAAAACTCATACAGGATCATGCCTATGAGAGAAAAACATTAGATTCATATGCAAATGTCCAAGAAGTAAAAAAAAAACAAACACTATAAATGATCATACAAGTCATGTCAAAGATAGATTATAAGGTGGCCTTAATATTGCAATATACTGTAATGTTGTTTACATAATTGGCAATTAGTAAGGACAATTCATGTGTGATGCAAATAGAACTTAACCTTAATCAGATCAAGGTTTAAGTTCTTCCATTATCTGTGTCACTTTGGAAACTTTTATTAATATTCTTCGTCTTTATTTTTTGAACCTGTGATACAAAGATACTCAGCTCAATAACCTTGAAGCCCTCTTATGATATGAACATTTTATGGTCAGTTCTTATCAGTCAAAATAACTGCAAAGAAAAGTAATAAGCTGGTAGAAGATATAAAGATTTTCTGAGTATATGATATTGAGGTAACATCCTTAATTTTCCCTGTTATTCCTACTTATATAGTTACTGAATTGAAATTCATGCACCTTATGTACAAGGAGAGAATTTTTGGTTAAAATCAAATAAAGTGTTAACTTACAAACTCAATCTTCAAAGTTAACAGTGCATGTCTTTTTATCTTGTATAATAATATTCTGTTGAAGGAAACACAAATGTTCCTTATGAAGTATGAAAAATAATATTTAAATAAGTTTTTCATTAGCCATTTGGAGCTATGAAACCAGAGTTAGGTTAGCAGACAAAATCTACACTATAGATTAGAGCTGTCTTTATGAGAATCCAGCCTAAGTGAAAGAAACAATGAGAAAATGAATGTGAAACCTTACAGGAAATATGTTGTCAGTCCAGGAATTATCCAGTTACTTCAGACTATCAAAAATTTATGCTCCTGTCTCCATAATATTGCACGTGTCCAAAATTTCTGGATGCTTAATACTTTAAATGCTTCTAGAAAAAAAAAAAAAAAGACTTAATAGAAAGTTAGCAAGGAATTTGCCCTCTGTTTGCAGAGGAGCAATGTCAAGGCAAAGTGCTAGCCTGTGGTACATGTCCAAAACCCTAACAGAAATGTACAAGGTACATATGTTTGCGATTGTGGTTTTAAAATCAGAAGCAAATTAGTGTGCTCAGTGTCTCCAAACCTGATCCGGATTTGCTTTACTTACAAATAAAGCAGCTGCAGTTTCAAAGACTTAAAAATGATAATTTAAGGTAGAACCTAGCGCTTGTTCTTGCTAATATAAGCACATTAATTGCCATCTGCAATTATTAAGGCTCAGATCTGTTTTAAGCATCAGCCATGAGTTAGGTTTTTTTGCTGGTTTGAAGACTTCAGTTATTTAGGCTCTGTAAGCACCACTTTATTAATCTCTATCTAGAGTTGTTAAAAGAATTTAACTTATATAAAGTACTGAGATTTTCTCAAGTCATATTCAATTCAGTTCAGTTTAGTCGCTTAGTCGTGTCCGACTCTTTGTGACCCCATGAATCACAGCACACCAGGCCTCCCTGTCCATCACCAACTCCCAGAGTTCACTTAAACCCATGTCCATTGAGTCGGTGATGCCATCCAACCATCCAATCCTCTGTCGTCCCCTTCTCCTCCTGCCCTCAATCTTTCCCAGCATCAGGGTCTTTTCAAATGAGTCAACTCTTCATATCAGGTGGCCAAAGTACTGGAGTTTCAGCTTCAGCATCAGTCCCTCCATTGAACACCCAGGACTGATCTCCTTTATGATGGACTGGTTGGATCTCCTTGCAGTCCAAGGGGCTCTCAAGAGTCTTCTCCAACACCGTAGTTGAAAAGCATCAATTCTTCGGCGCTCAGCTTTTCTTTATAGTCCAACTCTCACGCAATAAAAGATCACTATTATTTTGTAGTGTTGATATTATTACTCATCTGATTTAGGCCATGGATCATATTATTTATCAAAAGCAATAAAGTATATAAATTTATTGACATTGAAATCTGTGTCAGGCACTCAGCTAAATACTTAAATTTTATTAACCAACTTAAGCCTAGAAACCATCTTAGGAAATATTCATTACTAGCATTCACATCTCAGAAATGAAGAAACTGAGGTTTAGAGAGTATGAGGAAATTGTTCAAGAACCTGCAGCTAGTAAGTATTGAAGGTGGAATTAAATCTTGAATCTGGCAGGCCCCAGGGCTTGTTCTCAAGAAGTATTAAATAAACTGCCATGCAAGTAGAATATGACTTTAGAAACTCAGTCGTGGAAAGACCAGTGTTAAACTGATTTCAATTATTTCTTTTGTGAGAATTTAATTCTCACAAAATTAGGTTTGAAATTTTGTACTGGGTACCTTCTTCTCTCAATGAAATAGATATTATTAATAGAAGTGTTGTCTTCCCCTCCACATCCCATTCTCCCAATCGTTAGGTTAAGAACAGTATGGGTAAATAATCTCATAATCTCAAGAGCCCAATGTTAGTGCTAGACTAAGAACTCAGCCTTCACTTATCCTGTGAAATTGCCTTTCTCTTTTGGCCTGTAGCTCTGCTTGTGACTGAAAATTAAACTTAGCTCTCAAGTCCCAGGGTTCCTTAAGAAAATAGAAAACTAATAGCAACCCAATGCTTACATCGCCATCTAAGAAAAAAATTGACTTTCAAGTATGAATGAATGAAAAGAGCCAACACAGAGAGGCTTTATTGTATAAATATATACATGGATCAAATCTCAATATAGTGTATAAAACCAAATCAGTAGAAATTAAATATTAGATTTAAATGTGTTAATATCCCTTTAACATGCCTGTCTCAAATGTGTAATAAAAGTTTTCAGATTAAAGATTATAATGAGTAATATTATTATATTATATTTCCCTGGATTAAAAATATTTAACATAAACATTTGAAAGAAATAAATTTTGTCATTCTCTTTGACTTTATGCTTATGTTTTCGATTTATACTTTAAAGTTTGAAAACAGAGAAATAAATTATGTGGCTGCCTCACATTAGTGTGAAAACTCCTCTGACACTGTAAAAATAGCAACAGCATTAAGTTACTTAAATAATTTGTGGTGTTTGAAGAAAGCTCATTAGCACCTTGTAAATTATCACATAGCCTGTGTTATAACTTCATTTCTAGAAGAGCTATCATAGCACAAAAACAAATCCCATGTGCAATTGATAACTGAAAGATTCATTGAATGATTTTGAATAGAAGATGCTACATAATAAAGAACAAATTCTCGAATTGGTGTATAAGACTAAAACATTAATAAAAGTTATACTAGTAACAGCTATTCCTTCCTATTCTTCTTAAAAATTTGTTCACGCACTTAAAGCTTAGTCCTATACTACAGTTTCTGCAATTTAGTAGATAATTCTATTCAAAATAAAGTCAGTTTATTTTATGGTTAGGATCACATTCTTTTAAAATTTCAATGCATTATATTTCTGCAAATATGATTTTTGCTTTTTCATTCTTTGACAGAAATATTGTAAAAGAATTTTTCAGAATTCAATATGTCCCATCAATAGTATTAAGATTTAGTATTCAAAAGATAAGTTTATAGGGAAGAGGTAGAATCTTCTTTATTAATGTAACCGCATTTTCACTCAAATAACCACAGACTGAGCAGAGCTTCTGACGTGGAAATTAAGACCAACAGCCAACAGGAAGAGACGATGTGATCCTAGTTGTAAAAAGATCCTTAGGAACCAGTGAAGAGACAGCAGAATTTATCTCTGCTACAGCCTTTACTTCCTCCACAACTCTAGCTTTCCAGTTCTCACCACCAAACCTCATGGGGAAGGAGAAAAGGTGACAGAACTGGGAGTCACTTGATGTCATCATTGTAAGCCTTTGAGGGTATGAACTTGGAAAGGTAACTCCCAAGCACACAGGAAACGGGTCCTCAAAAAAAAAAAAAAAAAAAAAAAGGAGTTACCATATGATCGCACAATTCCACTTCTGAGTATTTATGCAAAAGTAATGAAAATATCAAAGGGATGTCTGCCCTCCTGGGTTTGTTGCAGCATTATTCACAATAGTCAAGGTATAGACACCTACCTCCCTGTAACAGATCAAATGGATAAAGATTATAGATACAGATGTACAATCAAATATTCAGTCATGAGAAGGAGGAGTGTCCTTCATTTCTAACAGCGTGCTTTTCCCTGGAGATCATAAGCTAACTGAGATAATCTAAAGGAAAGACACTGTCTGACTGTAGCTCTCATGTGAGTCTAAGGAAGCCAAACTAGAAAGGGAGTGGTGGCTGCCAGGATGGTGCTGGGAGGTGGGGAATGGGAGAGGTGTTTCAGGGCACAAACGTGCAGCTAAGAAGTTCTGGAGAGCCAATGCACAGTGTAGTGAACACAGACAGCCATGTTTTATTAAAATCGTCAAGATTCCGGAGAGCTAGACATTAATTATTCTCACCACAAAAAAAGCAATGACAGGGGCTTCCCTGGTGGTCCAGTGGCTAAGACTTCACACTCCCAATGCAAGGTTTGATTCCCGGTCAGGGAACTAGGATCCTGCATGCCGCGACAAAGATCGAATATTCTGCATGCCGCAGCTAAGACCTGTCAGCCAAAAATTAAACAAACATTTTAAAAAGGAACGAAAGGTAAAAAAAAAAAAAAAAAAGCGTAGTGCACAGGGAATAAAGATAGTGGAATCTCATCCCCCTACTGGACACTTGCTGAACTGCAGAATCCTCATGGCTACCCTTCCACTAACTTTCACCGCTAAGAACAGCCTGGTGAAAGAAATCCTGAAGGACCATGATAGGTGTCTATGGAGTTTGAGTATATATGTGGAAAAAGGCTAATGACTTCTAATCCACTTTAAGATGATGTTATAGTCAAAAGTGATAAGTAAAAAATGTCCTTAGAAGATTATACAGGAGAATGTTAACCTGATTTTTGATTAAAAAGTCTTAAAAAGAACTAGCCATGAAGATTGCTGTATTGCATCACATCTCAAAATATTACATATATTACCTATGTTATATATATGCTATATATATATATATATAGAGAGAGATATATATATATATATATATAATCTCTCTCTATATATATATAATCTGCCTGCAGTGCAGGAGACCCAGATTCAATCCTTGGTTTGGGAAGATTCCCTGGAGAAGGGAATGGCAACCAACTCCAGTATTCTTGCCTGGAGAATTCCATGTACAGAGGAGCCCGGTGGGCTATAGTCCACGGGATTGCAAAGAGTTAGATACAACTGAGTGATTAATATTTTCCCTTTGATATTAGGTGTGTGTGTATACACACACACACACACACAGACACACACACACATATATATAAAGATTAAAAAGGCAAGTGCACCCGAGATTTCATCCAGCAGCAGGGGAAATCTGATAACCACTGATTAAATTTTAAAAGGTACTCAAAGGCAGAAATAAAGTTGTTTTATGATAATGTTCTTACAACTGTGTTTTCAAACTACTAGTTCAAATGGCACCTTTTTTCTCTACATGAGCTAATGAGACTCATTGGAAACCAGATACTTCAGACATCCAAATTTCCTTTAATATGTCCATCTCCCATTTTACTCCCCATTCTCAACTTATTACAGAATTATAAAGTACTTTTGTTCCTTTAAACAAAAAAGTAAAATAAGATAAAATAGTATACAAAGTAAAATTCAAGTTTATCTTGTAGGGATGGCAACTCAGGTAATAACATTTTGGAATAAATATGTGTGGAGATTTTTTTTTCCCCTCCATTTGATTCTATAGATTACACAGTCTGAATATGAACCTGCACTGGCTATACTGATATGTCTTAAACCAATTTCACATTATGTGGAACAAATATAAGATGCAATTGGTCCAGACACATGTTGGCCATTTAAAAAACTGTGTGTCCATTGAAAAGAATGAAAATTGGTCTAGTTCTTACTTTCTGACAGACATAGTTTTCAGGGTTTTACATGGATTGACATACTGAGTCTTCACAGAGTTTCCCCTTTGTGGTAGGTACTGTTAATCACACTGAAGATGGGGACACTGAGGAACACAGCATTAAGTTGCAAAGTCTCACAGGTAGTAAGTGACAGAAGATAACTATAACCCCAACACTATGGTTCTAAATGCTGTGTCCTTTTCCATTGCACTGCACCACTTGTAACTGTAAAGTTTCACTTTGCATGTTTTCTTTTATCCATGCTATTTCTTTAAATACATATAGAATTTTTAATCAGACTCAGGTAATAAGCAAGAATATAAATTATTGTTTACATTTCTCAAGCTAAGATGTTTAAAACATTCCTGAATTTTCGAATTACTTGTAAATAATATATCTTCGGATTGTTGGAAAAAGTGTGCAATAGTTTACTGCATAGTATTTCCAAAGCAGTATGTTTTAAGATCATTCAATTAATCATACATCATTTTACTGGAGATTAAAAATTACAAAATAAACTTTTAGTAGAATTCAAAATTGTTTCTCTCTTAAGGTATCTATTTTTTGTTCATTTTCTTCCTTTTCACTCAGCACTTACTTTCTATGCTCTCTTTATTCATTTGAAATGAGTACGTATCATATGAGTGGATGGAGATTTAGAAGCACCACTCTCAGATTTATGTCATGAAAGATTTTTATCTATGAAAAGAAAATATCTCACCAAGTCTTCAATAAAAAAGTGATGTACTCTGCATATAAGTTAAACAAATAAGCAGGGTGACAATATACAGCCTTGATGTAGTCCTTTTCCTATTTGGAACAAGTCTGTTGTCCCATGTCCAGTTCTAACTGTTGCTTCCTGACCTGCATACAAGTTTGTCAAGAGGCAGGTCAGCTGGTCTGGTATTCCCATCTCTTTCAGAGTTATCCTCAGTATATTGTGATACACACAGTCAAAGGATTTGGCATAGTCAATAAAGCAGAAATAGATGTTTTTCTGGAACTCTCTTGCATTTTTGATGATCCAGCAGATGTTGGCAATTTGATCTCTGGTTCCTCTGCCTTTTCTAAAATCAGCTTGAACAACTGGAAGTTCATGATTCATGTATTACTGGGCTGGAGGAATCACAAGCTGGAATCAAGATTGCCAGGAGAAATATCAATAACCTCAGATATGCAGATAACACCACCCTTATGGCATAAGTGAAGGAGAACTAAAGAGCCTCTTGATGAAAGTGAAAGAGGAGAGTGAAAAAGTTGGCTTAAAGCTCAACATTCAGAAAACTAAGATCATGGCATCTGGTCCCATCACTTCATGGCAAATGGATGGGGAAACAGTGGAAACAGTGGCTGACTTTATTTTGGGGGGCTCCAAATTCACTGCAGATGGTGATTGCTGCCATGAAATTAAAAGATGCTTACTCCTTGGAAGGAAAGTTATGACCAACCTAGACAGCATATTAAAAAGCAGAGATGTTACTTTGTCAACAAAGATTCATCTAGTCAGGGCTATGGTTTTTCCAGTGGTCATGTATGGATGTGAGAGTTGGACTATAAAGAAAGCTAAGTGCCAAAGAATTGATGCTTATGCATTACTTTTGTTTCAGGTAGAGAATGACAATATGAATTTCAAAATTCTTAGTCATGGGCCTAATGAAACAAAGAAATCAAAAGGAAAGAGACTAATGTACAATAAGAACAATTCAAGATCATTTATATTAAATCCAAAATACTATGACAATAAATATATTTCAGTTCAGTTCAGTCACTCAATCATGCCTGACTCTTTGCAACCCCATGAACTGTAACACACCAGGCCTCCCTGTCCATCACCAATTCCCAAAGGGACTCTCAAGAGCCTTCTCCAACACCACAGTTCAAAAGCATCAATTCTTCGGCAATCAGCTTTCTTAATGGTCCAACTCTCACATGCATACATGACTACTAGAAAAAACATAGCCTTAAATAGATGGACCTTTGTTGACAAAGTAATATCTCTGCTTTTTAATATGCTAAGTTGGCATTAACTTTCCTTCCAAGGTGTAAGCGTCTTTTAATTTCATGGCTGCAATCACCATCTGCAGTGAATTTGGAGCCCCCCAAAATAAAGTCAGCCACTGTTTCCACTGTTTCCCCATCTATTTCCCATGAAGTGATGGGACCGGATGCCATGATCTTAGTTTTCTGAATGTTGAGCTTTAAGCCAACTCTTTTACTCTTCTCTTTCACTTTCATCAAGAGGCTCTTTAGTTCTTCTTCACTTTCTGCCATAAGGGTGGTGTTATCTGCATATCTGAGGTTACTGATATTTTTCCCAGCAATCTTGATTCCAGCTTGTGCTTCATCCATCCCAGTATTTCTTGTGATGTATTCTGCATATAAGTTAAATAAGCAGGGTGAAAATATACAGCCTTGATGTACTCCTTTTCCTATTTGGAACAAGTCTGTCATTTCATGTCCAGTTCTAACTGTTGCTTCCTGACTTGCATACAGGTTTCTTAAGAGGCAGGTCAGGTGGTCTGGTATTCCCATTTCTTTCAGAATTTTCCGCAGTTTATTGTGATTCACACAGTCAAAGGATTTGGCATAGTCAACAAAGCAGAAATAGAAGTTATTCTGGAACTCTCTCGCTTTTTCAATGATCCAGCAGATGTTGGCAATTTGATCTCTGGTTCCTCTGCCTTTTCTAAAACCAGCTTGAACATCTGGAAGTTCATGGTTGACATATAACTGAAGCCTGGCTTGGAGAATTTTGAGCGTTACTTTACTAGTGTGTGAGATGAGTGCAATTGTGTGATAGTTTGATCATTCTTTGGCATTGCCTTTCTTTGGGATTGGAATGAAAACTGACCTTTTCCAGTCCTGTGGCCACTGCTGAGTTTTCCAAATTTGCTGGCATTTTGAGTGCAGCACTTTTCACAGCATCATCTTTTTGGATTTGAAATAGCTCAACTGGGCTTCCATCACCTCCACTAACTTTGTTCGTAGTGATGCTTTCTAAGGCCCATTTGACTTCACATTCCAGGATGTCTCTCTCTAGGTGAGTGATCACACCATCATGATTAACTGGGTCATGAAGATCTTTTTTGTACAGTTCTTCTGTGTATTCTTGCCACCTCTTGTTAATATCTTCTGCTTCTGTTAGGTCCATACCATTCTGTCTTTTATCGAACCCATCTTTGCATGAAATATTCTGTTGGTATCTCTAATTTCCTTGAAGAGATCTCTAGTCTTTCCCAATCTGTTTTTTTCCTCTATTTCTTTGCACTGATCACTGAGGAAGGCTTTCTTATCTCTCCTTGCTGTTCTTTGGAACTCTGCATTCAAATGGGCATATCTTTCCTTTTCTCCTTTGCTTCTCCCTTCTCTTCTTTTCACAGATATTTGTAAGGCCTCCTTAGACAGCCATTTTGCTTTTTGCATTTCTTTTTCTTGGGGCTGGTCTTGATCCCTGTCTCCTGTACAATGTCATGAACCTCTGTCCATAGTTCATCAAGCACTCTATCAGATCTAATCCCTTAAATCTAATTCTCACTTCCACTGTATATTCATAAGGGATTTGATTTAGGTCATATCTGAATGGTCTAGTGGTTATCCCCACTCTCTTCAGTTTAAGTCTGAATTTGGCACTAAGGAGTTCATGATCTGAGCCACAGTCAGCTCCCAGACTTGTTTTTGTTGACTATATAGAGCTTCTCCATCTTTGGCTGCAAAGAATATAATCAATTTGATTTCGGTGTTGGCCATCTGGTGATGTCCATGTGTAAAGTCTTTTCTTGTGTCGTTGGAAGAGGTTGTTTGCTATGACCAATGCGTTCTCTTGGCAAAACTCTATTAGCCTTTGCCCTGCTTCATTCTGTACTCCAAGGCCAAATTTGCCTGTTACTCCAGGTATTTCTTGACTTCCTACTTTTGCATTCCAGTCCCCTATAATGAAAAGGACATCTTTTTTGGGTGTTAGTTCTAAAAGGTCTTTTAAACACTCTTAAATATATAAAGATTGCAAGGCATTTTAAAAAATAAAACATGTAAAGAGTGTAAGAAAATGTCTCACAAATGACACAGAAGGTGTGAATATTTTTAGGAAAAAAATAGGATAGTTTGAGATAGTACTGCAAAGCAAAATAGGTGGTAAGTGGAGAAGAAGTGATCTTCTTGATTTAAAAGACTATTGGAACACAAAATTTTACAAAACCTGAGATTGGGCCTTGATAATTGTTCTTTGTGCATAAAAATTCAACCCAGAGATTGTAAGAGCAGCAATCATTACTGTGTATTCATAGCCTACATTTTCAGTGTCCTCACACTGCAACTTGATTTAGGTGGTACAAGGGAGCAATTAACTAAACTTTGAGAGCAATAATAATCCCAATCTTTCTAACAAGAATTTTCCCACCCTTTCAGTGTTTCTTTGGTTTGGGAAAATATAAAGAAGTTGCCTTTCAGAGAATGGCAAGTTCCGATGTGTTCTATTCTCCCTCCCCACTTTACTCCACAGTGATCTTTTGTCTCTACAATGCTAGAAATATTGCAATGCCTATCCCCTTTCCCAGACTCCTACTAGAGGCTCACTAGTAGGGGACCTGGTATGAATAAAATACACAAAATCTTGAAGAAGCTCAAGAAGTACTGTTTGTAGTATATTGAAAGAAATTCAGTATTGATATAGAAACATACTTTTTCTCTTTGGGACACCATTGGTGCCAATTAGAACTCAGGCAACCATGTCTCTATCTGTATCAGAGAAGGTACTGAAGAACTTATTTGACAACAGCTTGAAAGAGTTTTGTTGGTTTATGAGAGTCATACAAATACAAAAATAGAGGAGCTTTTTTGATGACATAGGACTTTTTAATTTTAAACCAAAGGACATATGAATTGAAAAAAGAGAAATAAGCAATGTGAGAATTGAAGATAACAAAAGCAGACTATGTTCTGAAAGTAAGTTGTAGGAATCAGAAATTTAAGACTATATTAAAAAATCTGAAAATTTTAATATACATTCTCCAATCCCTGGTTTACCAGAAGAAATTCAAGTTTTGGGTTGCTCTACAATAATTGTGCATGCATGAAGTTAAAATGATAAATCTTAGTAAAATGCTGTATATTAGTATATTAGTGATGTTATTTTATGCATGTATAATTCACAAAGTTTTGATATACCAGAGAAGGATGGGACATCAGGCTATGTAAGAATATATACTAAGTATGCTACACAGCCTAATAAAGTGAAGTGAAGTCGCTCAGTCGTGTCCGACCCTTTACGACTCTATGGACTGTAGCCCACCAGGCTCCTTCTTCAGTGGGACTCTCCAGGCAAGAATACTGGAGTGGGTTGCATTTCCTTCTCCAGGGGATCTTCCTGACCCAGGGATCAAACCCAGGTCTCCCGCATTGCAGCCAGACACTTTAACCTCTGAGCCACCAGGGAAGCCCCACACAGCATAATAATCTCCCTTAATTTTCTCAGGCCAATAATAAGAATGCTTATCAATGCACTATCAAAATATTTCAAGCATTTAGAAGATTTGGTAAATGGCAGGCCAATCCTGCTTCTTAGTATCTTCCCAAATGAACTGCAAACATGTTCACATGAAACACGGCATGCTGATATTTATAGCAGCTTTATTCATAATTCCCAAGAATTGGAATCAGCCAAGCTGTCTTTCAATAGGTAAGTGGATAAACATATATGTTCATCCATACTATGGGATTTATTTATTGATAAAAAATGAGTAATTAAATGATGAAAGAACATAAAAAATGTTTAAATGCCTATTGCTGAGTGAAAGAAGCTAATTAGAAAATGCTACATACTATATTTTCCAACTATATGATGGGCAAAACAATGGAGACAGTAAAAAGATCAGTGGTTGCTAGGGTTTCAAGGAAAAAGGGAGGGGTGAGTCGATGAGGCACAGAGAACATTTAGGGCATGCAACTATCCTGCATGATCCTGTAATGGTGGACACAGGTCATTATAGATTTTAAAAAACTTATAAATATACAACACAAGAAAAAAACCTCAATGTATGAACTTTAGTTATTAATATTACATCAGTACCGGCTCATCAGTTATAGCAAATGTACCAATTAATGCAAGATGTTAATAACAGAAGAATCGGGAGAGGGGAGAAGATGAAGTTTAGGGGAACTTTCTACGTTATGCTCAATTTGCTGAGTTTTGTGGCAACCTAAATATGCTTTTAAAAACAAATTTTTTTTGTTTGTTTTTAGAATCTGTTCACCATGGTTCTGGCCTGGGTTTCTAAATCATTTCTGGAGAGGCAGCAGGAACTAAAAGGTCAAAACCAAATTGAACACTGGCAAATTCAAAAGAGACTTCTGCATCCTAAATGTGATAGGCAGAAACTTCTAGAGGCAAGATCACTATTTGTGTACTCTCACTCTTAGCAAACAGAGCTTCCCTCATAGTTCAGTTGGTAAAGAATCTGCCTGCAATTCTTTGAGACCCGATAAAGGAGACCCGAGTTTGATTCCTGAGTCAGGAAGATTCCCTAGAGAAGGAAATAACAACCCACTCCAGTATTATTGGTTGGAGAATCCCAATGACAGAGGGGCCAGGCAGACCACAGTCCACGGGATCTCAAGAGTCAGACACAATTTAGTGACTAAATCAACACCCATGACTTACCAAACACCCATAGACCAAATACCCGTGAACTGTGGGGCTCTCCCCACCCCACTTCCAACCTACCCTCATATATGCTTGCACTCACATGGGGTACACATGTACACACACTTGAACTCCAGGGTTACATTAGACCTTCACCTTCTCACAGTAACTTGTGGAGAGGAAGTTATGTCAAGAAAGAGTGGAGTTAATTTTACCATAAATCTGAAGAGTATGGGGACACGGAAATGTGTTTTTAATGAAAAAAGTTAG
Source organism: Dama dama (assembly GCF_033118175.1). Taxonomy (NCBI): domain Eukaryota; kingdom Metazoa; phylum Chordata; class Mammalia; order Artiodactyla; family Cervidae; genus Dama; species Dama dama. The sequence goes on along the minus strand of NC_083685.1, from coordinate 48,582,523 downwards.
GAGATTCTTACCTCATTTCAAGCTTTTATGGATATGTATGAAATCAAACTCATTATTTCCTTAACCAGAGCAGGCTGTGCTCGGCAATCAATTAACTGCAGTTTGAGTCTATATATACCCTCACATGGAATCAGGATGCAAAGACAAGTGCAGTATGAGAATCAGTGTACTCTTAGGAAACTCCTCACACCAAAAGTAGGAGAACACTTCTAAATATGTGACAGCATGCATTAAGGCAATATGCGTTAGTTATTTTGCATTGCATTTGTATGACTGTACATGTGTGTCTTTGTGTTTGTACTGTATGTGTGTGTTTAAAATTTCTGACCCCAGCATGCCTTTGGAGGTTAGTCATTCAATTTCATTCAAATACTGAATTTCTCATGGCAATGTGATTGTTTGTAGTCCCATTTGTTTGTGTAGCCCACTCCCCTTCTGCTAAACTCTTTTTCATTCTCTGATTCCCAGGCACAATGGCACTTCCTTTACGGAATTGTCCCTCATGCACCAGAGCAGGCCTACTCCAAATTCTGTGCTTCCTTAACATTTGTTCAAACTTTTGCTAATGAAAGTAACAAACTATTGTATTCACCTGTTAGAATGCTACAATATTCATAAAAATATGAAACTTTCATGATGGGAGTTTTAGATTCTAATCTTGTAACACTAGCTTCCCAAAGCACATTTAAAAAGTAGACATTTGATATATGTTTGTTTCTTGGTGTGTGACCTGGCATTCCAAGTCATAATACCAAGCAGTTTTTGAAATATTCTTTTGAGGAAGATGTTTGCCAGTTTTATCACAGAGAAACAGGGACCCAAACAAAGTGTGACATACTCATAATCACAACACTAGTAATATTGAATTCAGTCATGTCCAGTCCAGAGCATACTTTTGTTGAAAAGATAAAAGGTAGCTGCCTAACAGCACCATTAACAACCAGTATTGTTATTATTATCAAGACTTATTGAATGTTTAACATCTACCACCCATTGCCCTGTGCAATGGTTTCATCTTTTCTAATTCTTAAAGCAACTTATGAAGAAAATTCTACTGTCATTATGTCAATGAAGAAGCCGAAGAACAGAGATTTCAGAAACTTTCACACGGCACTGAATGCATTAGGTCCAGGAAATACCCAAAGTCAAAGTTAAACCAAAAACTTCTTTTTCAACTACACCCCCAGTTATTTAATTAATTCCTTTAGGAATTCTAGACTTGAAACAAATCTACTGCCAGTTATTTATTTCCCCAACAAAGATGGCTTTATTTTGGATGAGCAAAGAATTGAAATTTTAAGTCTGTGACCATGGCAAACCCCATGCAAGTCCCAAGTATATCAGGGAGAGAAACACTTAAGAGCGGAAAAGGAAGTTGGGAGGTACAACAAACAATAGGTGCATAACTTTTCGTTGACTGAGTTCTTACCAGGAAAGAAGGGGAATCTTTCTTCTTCCTGTTGAGCTCTGCTCTTGTTTTTGGACAGGAGAACTTGCCTTCTGGCCTCCCAACACTGTGTAAGTGTGGTTTCTATTTACTGATTCTCTATGGATGAAATTTAGTAATGCAAATATATTTGCTATATTGTTTATGTCATTTAAATTCATTTAAATAAAATATTATATTGATATTTTCATAATATACTGAAAACATACTAAGCAATGGTCAGTAAATTGACTTTGATTCTAAACTCCAAAAATACATTGGAAAAACATTTCACCTTCATTTTACATATGAGTAAATTCAAGTTTAGAAGCAGGAATTGGATTTCATAAAAATATAATTGCTCTAATTCAAAATGGAAATAATTTTCTCCTTTATATTCATTAACTGCAAATAAGTATCCAAGGTGCCTGTAATGAACGACAAGGGAAAGTAGACTTAGTCTATGGTTCTAATTACAGAACCACTGGTTTTCCTTAGGTAGACAAATATTCCATTACAAATTATTTCCCAAATCTTTTGCTATAATACAATATTATTATTACAATCTTGGCAATTCAATATGGTATTTGGCATACTGGAAATTGTGTCAAAAATAAAATTATGCATTTTAATTCAAACCTTAAAATTTAGAAGGGAAAACAATCTCAATTCCTTTCCAATAAAACAAATATTTAAATTTACTTCAAATGTATTAATTAGATTGACTTAAAGCTATGGAACATTTTACTATTGTTTCTTACCCCCAGAAAATTAATCTCATTTCCTTAAATTAGCTAAAATAAGGGCTTACTTGGTAGCTCAGATGGTAAAGAATCAGCCAGCAATGCGGGAGACCTGAGTTCAAGCCCTGGCTTGGAAAGACCCCCTGGAGAAGGGCATGGCAGCCCACTCCAGTATTCTTTCCTGGAGAATCCTCGTGGTTAGAGGAGCCTGGAGGGCTGCAGTCCATGGGGTTGCAAAGAGTGGGACATGACTGAGTGACTAAGCACAGCACAGTTAAAATAAGTCATCTCCTAAAGATAAAAACATTTTGTTTTTCTTCAGTTTTACTGCTTGCTGTGGTACATAGACTAGAATTCAGTGATGGTCGTATTCAACAGTCTTCAGCACATTAAAACTTCTCTTTTTTTCTTAAAACTGCAAAATCAGAAGATACCAGCCTGGTTTCTTAATAACGTTTCAGTGAGAAATCATGTCAGACCTCATTTATGACATTTTTTTTTTCATTTATTTTTATTAGTTGGAGGCTGATTACTTTATAATATTGTAGTGGTTTTTGTCATACATTGACATGAATCAGCCATGGATTTACATGTATTCCCCATCCTGATCCCCCCCTCCCACTTCCCTCTACCCGATCCCTCTGGGTCTTCCCAGTGCACCAGTCCCGAGCACTTGTCTCATGCATCCAGCCTGGGCTGGTGATTTGTTTCACCCTAGATAATATACACGTTTCATTGCAGCACTGTTTATAATAGCCAGGACATGGAAGCAACCTAGATGCCCATCAGCAGACGAATGGATAAGGAAGCTCTGGTACATATACACCATGAAATATTACTCAGCCATTAAAAAGAATTCATTTGAATCAGTTCTAATGAGATGGATGAAACTGGAGCCCATTATACAGAGTGAAGTAAGCCAGAAAGATAAAGACCATTACAGTATACTAACACATATATATGGAATTTAGAAAGATGGTAATGATAACCCTATATGCAAAACAGAAAAAGAGACACAGATGTACAGAACAGACTTTGGGACTCTGTGGGAGAAGGCGAGGGTGGGATGTTTTGAGAGAACAGCATGACATTTTTGCTACTCCAAAAGAATGCTAACTTTGGCAAGTCAAGGCATCATGAACAGTTCCCAATGAACTGTCATATCCCCCAATGAGCAGGTATTCAGCACTGATAACATTTCATTTGCTCCTTGTATTGTATTATGAAAATTCTTAAAAAGCTATTTCAAGGCAGTTCTGTACTGGACTATAAAACAAGAAGATAAAGTTCATGGATAGAGAGGAGAAATTTAAAATACCAGAAGTCTCAGGAAAATTTGCATTAAGAAGTCAATATTTAATACTATATGAAAAACAAGGATTTGAAGACATTGGCCATGTTAGCTGTCTCTTGCATTTAATTTTAAATGGTAAATTTTAATTGCTTAAAATATTTTGCTTTTTTCTGAATAAACAATGAGTATGAATATACCATATCTTAGAGTTAGGCATCTTTCATGTTTGATATTATAATATCTCCTGTTTGTAAATTCCAAAGGAATAGTTTGACCTTGAAAAAAATTCAAGGTTCTATTAGGGATATTCTTTTATTCATGAATCATGCCTTAATCTGTTATGAATATAAAAAAAGGAAAAAATGATAGCTTAGTAGGAAATAAAAACTCCTCCTTGTGTATATTTCCCAATAACTTCTTCATTATTTTCAAATCATTATTATGTAAAGAAAGATTGTTAGAAGAATGAAATTTCTTTGCCGACAGAAGTTATAATTTTAATAAACATAAAAAGTATATTTTGAGGTCTGCTGTTACCCACCAGGAGCACTGAGGTCTATACTATTTCAAAGGTGAAACATGCCATTCCATTTTTACTTGACTAATAAAAGAGTTACTATTTAAACAACACAAATTTAAAATGCTGTGAAGTGAAGTCACCAATAATATTTTAAAAGTCAGTATATCATAATGAAATGATCTATTCTTTGGTCAGATTCTACATATTGTAGAAATGGAATTTTTGATAGAGAAGGAAATGTAGGTCAATTTCTATAGACGCAGTTGTTTTTGCTTAGTCTTTAAGTCATGTCCAAATCCTTTGCAACCCCATGGACTGTAGCCGGCCAGGCTCCTCTGTCCATGGAATTTTCCAGGCAAGAATACTGGAGTGGGTTGCTAGTGTCTCCTGCATTGCAGGCATTCTTTATCGTTGAGCCACATACTCATCATAATCATACCAATTCTTTTTCCTGTTCAGCTCAAAATGACTCCTCCCAAAATTCAATGTTAGCATTTATTTTCAGTTTTCCAAGAGTTTTAAATTGTAATTTGATCAATTTATGTGAATGATAAAACATTGATACTTGTGATTAGTAAAATTACTAATACTCTAAAATATGATTATAACTATGCTTTGGTTATCAAAGTCTTGTCTGGATGGCATCTTATGGGTTCTTGAGGCCCTTTGAGGGTGTCATCAAGATCAAAACTATTAAAACAGCAAGATACACACATACACAAACATATGCACACACATACGCTTTTTTCACTCAGGTTTTACCATGAATGTGAGTAGAACTTTCTAGAAACTATGTAACATTTTAAAATTTTCTAAATACAATTTAAATTTATTTTATACATTACATAACATTTTAAGAAAATCATTATTATAACTTCCACCATATTCCAGAAATGTATCCTGAGAAAAATGATTGGTATATGATATTGTGTATCACAATAGTTTGAATGCAGAACCAGAGGTATGGATGTAGTTGTCTCCTAATAAGTGAGACATTAAAGATGTTTGGAAAAAGGCTCACTGAAAATATTTGGGAAAATATAGCTAATTGTCATAAATACTTATTAATTTTTATTAACATAAAATGAGCTACTATTTTTATTATCAATAAGATAATTAATTATTATTAAATGAAATAAGCTCAGTTCAGTAGGTCAGTCATGTCTGACTCTTTGCTACCTCATGGACTGCAGCACACCAGGCCACCCTGTCCATCACTAACTCCCGGAGCCTACTAAAAATCATGTCCATCACATCGATGATGCCATTCAACCATCTCATCCTCTGTTGTCCCCTTCTCCTCCCGCCTTCAGTCTTTCCCAGCATCAGGGTCTTTTCCAATGAGTCAGTTCTTCACATCAGGTGGCCAAAGTACTGGGGTTTCAGCTTCAGCATCAGTCCTTCCAGTGAATATTCAGGACTGATTTCCTTTAGGATGGACTGGTTTGATCTCCTTTCAGTCCAAGGGACTCTCAAGAGTCTTCTCCAATGCCACAGTTCAAAAGCAGCAATTCTTCGGTGCCCAGTTTTCTTTATAGTCCAACTCTCACATCCATTTATGACCACTGGATAAACCATAGCTTTGACTAGATGGACCTTTGTTGGCAAAGTAATGTCTCTGCTTTTTAATATGCTGTCTAGGTTGGTCATAGCTTTCCTTCCAAGGAGCAAGCGTCTTTTAATTTCATGGCTGCAATCACCATCTGCAGTGATTTTGGAGCCCTAAAAAATGAAGTCTGTCACTGTTTCCTCATCTATTTGCCATGAAGTGATAGGACCAGATGCCATGATCTTCATTTTTTGAATGTTGAGTTTTAATCCAGCTTTTTCACTCTCCTCTTTCACTTTCATCAAGAGGCTCTTTAGTTTCCCTTCTCTTTCTGCCATAAGGGTGGTGTCATCTGCCTATCTGAGGTTATTGATATTTCTCCTGGAAATCTTCATTCAAGCTTGTGCTTCATCCAGTCCATAATGCTGCATGATGTACTCTGCATATAAGTTAAATAAGCAGGGTGACAATATACAACCTGACATACTCCTTCTCCTATTTGGAACCAATCTGTTGTTCCATGTCCAGTTCTAACTGTTGCTTCCTGACCTGCATACAGGTTTCTCAAGAGGCAGGTCAGGTGGTCTGGTATTCCCATCTCTTTCAGAATTTTCCAGTTTGTTGTGATCCACACAGTCAAAGGCTTTGGCATAGTCAATAAGCAAAAGTAGATGCTTTTCTGGAACTCTCTTGCTTTTTCGATGATCCAACAGATGTTGGCAATTTGACCTCTGGTTCCTCTGCCTGTTCTAAGTCCAGCTTAAACATCTGGAAGTTCATAGTCCACATATTGTTGAAGCCTGGCTTGGAGAATTTTGAGCATTACTTAGCTGGCCTGTGAGATGAGTGCAATTGTGCAGTAGCTGAACATTTTTTGTCATTGTCTTTCTTTGGGACTGGAATGAAAAATGATCTTTTCCAGCCCTGTGGCCACTACATACCTTTACACGTGAAAGTTAAGGTGGTTCTTATCTTTGGATAACATTAGTACCACTCATATCCCAATTCCTACTACTCAAATTATAAGGACTAAGATGATTTTACTGATTTTATCTTTCACAACCACTCACTTACTTTCTTGCCTCTCACAACCAAGAAACTCAAAAATACCAAAATATGTATTAAATATCATAAATGTTTTAAATATATGTATTTTAAAAGGAATTTCATTTATATTACAGCACTGAGGCTCCCTAAGATTATAGTTGGAGACATTAAGTGTAATAAAAATAGCCAATTATATTGTAAGTGACTTTTGCAATAAGAAGTAGTGAGAGATAAGAAAATTTTACACCTTTTATTCTTAGCTTTTAGGAATTTATATTCAGTCAGTTTCAGAACTTGCAAGTGTATGTCATCTCTCTGGCAGACTTCAAGTTGTCAGCTGAACCTAAAATCAAGTAAAACTTACACTGGAAATCAAAATTACTTACAATGTGTCTGTGTCATAGACATCGACAGAATTTAATAATATTGAGGACTGTTGTGAGCGTTTCTGCTTCTTCATTCTCAAATTATAAGTCAAGGGCTTTCCTGGTATCTCAGTGTAAAGAATCCACTTGGCGACACAGGAGATGCCGGTTTGATCCCTGATCTGGGAAGCTTCCAAATTCCCTGGAGCAAATAAGCCCGCGTGTCAATGTTGAGCCTACACTCTAGAGCTCAGAAACCATAACTATTGAGCCCACGTGCTGCAACCACTGCCGCCTGCGCACCCTAGGGCTCATGCTCCACAGTAAGAGAAAGCCCTGCAAGCAGAGGCCTGTGCCCCAAACTAGAGCACAGCCCCTGCTCCCTGCAACCAGGGAAAAGTCTGTGCAGCAGTGAAAAACGAGCACAGCCAGAAATAAACAAGTCAATATTAATAAATAAAAATATATTAAAATTATGTGAGAATTAGAACTATGAAGTACATGAAATACAACAACAAAAGCTCAATTGAATTTTTGAAGCAGTGTAGTTTCAACAATTGGTAAGCAATATACAACCTCAGGAGAAGGCGATGGCACCCCACTCCAGTACTCTTGCCTAGAAAATCCCATGGACGGAGGAGCCTGGTAGGCTGCAGTCCATGGGGTCGCTAAGAGTCGGACATGACTGAGCGACTTCACTTTCATTTTTCACTTTCACGCATTGGAGAAGGAAATGGAAATCCACTCCAGTGTTCTTGCCTGGAGAAGGAAATGGCAACCCACTCCAGTGTTCTTGCCTGGAGAATCCCAGGGACGGGGGAGCCTGTTGCGCTGCCGTCTATGGGGTCGCACAGAGTCGGACACGACTGAAGTCACAGCATACAACCTCAAGAGTGAACTCTACAGTAAACCGTGGACTTTGAATAATTATGATGTGTCACTGTAGGTTCATCAATTGTCATAAATATGTTATTCCAGCCATTGATAATGGGATAAAGAACGCATGTATTGGGACAGTGTGTATATGGGAATAACTGAATGCACTCTTGCTAAATCGCTTCAGTCATGCCCGACTCTTTGCGACTCCGTGTGCGGCAGCCCATCAGGCTCCTCGGTCCATGGGATTAGGCAAGCTTCCAGGTGATCTTCCTGATCCAGGGAATGAACTTCCATCTCTTATGTTTCTTGCTTTGGCAGGTGGGTACTTGATCACTAGTGCTACTTGGAAAGCCCACAGGAATATCTGTACCTTCCTCTAAATTTTGTTGCGAACCTAAAACGTCTTTAAAAAATAATACTTTTAAATTGGTTTTGGTGATAATAAAAATAATCTTTTTTCTCTTTTCATTGAGATTTCTATTTACTTTAGTAAAAAAACTATCTTAATGGAAATTTCGTCAAGTTTGTTAATATCTCAAGAATATTGCCACAGGTAATTATATATGTTTAACAAAATCAGCCTAAGAAAACTCAGATTTCATAAACTTACTGATATTCTTTATTCATAGTACTAAATTATGTAAAAAAGAACACATATCCAACACAGAGCCAGTAGATAACAATTTTTGTCTTTGAATAGAATAGTTTCCACCTTAAAGTAAAAATAATGTGAAAAATTATAAGAAAGCCTATCTATGACATAGGACTTCAATTCCTTTTCACTGAAATATGATATTGTTGAATATATTACCTTTCTTTGAAATATGGATTGCATAAGGGAATGAAAGCATTGCTAATACTGAATAAAATTTCTATTCAAAATTCCAAGAAGCAAAGAGACATAATTCCACTCAGAAGAAAGAAAAAAAAAAAAAAAAAAACTGATGGAAAAACTGAGATCAACCATCAGGAAGATGCAATTGAACAAAATCTGTTAATAAACAAAGTTAACTGCTTTGCAGTCCGGTATGTACTCCTAATCATGTCCTTAAAGAATTGCATTTTGTCTTTGCTCCACAAGACTTCAGAAAATGGTTTTGTGTTTTTTCTACATTCTTCAAGGATATGGTAAAATTAACACTGTTACAAAGGTTTACTTGAATTTTCATCAGATGAATGAGAGACCGGCAGAGCATGTTCAAGGAGCCCTGTTTTACTGAGAATGAAGATAAAAAAAAAAAAAAGAGAGAGAGAAGTTTAAATACCTTGGTGAAAGTCACAGGACCAGGAAATGTAGTGCTAAGACCCAGTGTTTATCCTATGATCTTTGTTTTTAATTGGACTTAAATTGCTTTACAATGTTGTTGTGTTAGTCTATACAATGTGGTGAATCAGCTATATGTATATATCCCCTCCCTCTTGGACCTCCCTCCCAACCCCCATCCCACCAATCTAGGTCATCACAGAACACCAAGCTGAGCTCCCTGTGCTATACAACTGTTTCCCACTGGCTACCTATTTTACATATGTCAGTGTATATACATCAGTCCTAATCTCCCAGTTCATCTCACCCTCTCCTCCCCACTGTGCCCACATGTCCATTCTCTACGTCTGCATCTCTATTCCTGCCCTGCAAATAGGGTTAATCATTGTCATTTTTTTTTTTTTTAGATTACACATATATGCATTTGTATACAATATTTGTTTTTCTCATTCTAACTTTGCTCTATATGACAGACTCTAGGTCCATCCACATCTCTACAAATGACCCAACTTGTTCTTTGGATGACTGAGTAATATTCTATTGTGTATATGTTTCACATCTTCTTCATTCACTCATTTGTCAATGGACATTTCAGTTGCTTCCATACCCTGGCTATTGTAAAGAGTGCTGCAATGAACACGGGGGTGCATGTGTCTTTTTGAATTGCAGTATCCTATGGGTCTTTAAAAAAACTACTTTGATTTCAAGTTTTATAAAAGCAGTTAGTGTTTACATGGTGCCTACTTTATAACAACCTGGACAGTGCACTAAATCACTGACATTTGTGATTTCTATCTCACAAAAATCCTATGTGCAAATGAGAAAACTGAGGGCCAAGGCTCACAGCTACTAAGTGTTCAGTTCAGTTCAGTTCAGTCGCTAAGTCGTGTCTGACTCCCATGAATCACAGCATGCCAGGCCTCCCTGTCCACTACCAACTCCCGGAGTTTACTCAAACTCATGTCCATCGAGTTGGTGATACCATCCAGCCATCTCATCCTCTGTCGTCCCCTTCTCCTCCTGCTCCCAATCCCTTCCAGCATCAGGGTCTTTTCCAATGAGTCAACTCTTCGCATGAGGTGGCCAAAGTACTAGAGTTTCAGCTTCAGTCCTTCCAATGAACACCCAGGACTGATCTCCTTTAGGATGGACTAAGTGTTATTTGGTATTAAATTTAACGTTGTGATACCATCTAATGGGCAGTTGGGAGGAAAACATTCTGAACAAGTTTAAAATGCTCTTAAAGAAGCATAAATTCTAAGATGATAAAACATTAACAAGATACAAATAATCTTAATCTGAAAGTAGATGTTAATATTAGGAGATGCAATAAACTATGTATTCTGAGAAGAAATATTTTTTCATTCATGCTGTGTGTTGTAAAATTGTTTGGTTTTTAGTTTCTCTTTCTTTCCATCTTTTCCCCCTTTTCCTGCTAATCTCTTCACTATCTGCTGGTATTTCCAGTACTGCAATAGCTCAGAACACAAATTATTATCCCAAATTAACTGTGTATTCCAAATAGAAATTTCATTAATGAGTAAGATGAGGTTTGAAAAATAGTAACTAACATTATTTATCTCACAATTTAATTGATATATTTATTAAGTAGCTATTTATTTCAGGCATTATTGTAGACACTATTAGTAAACAGAAGTGGATCTTTCTCTCACAAAGTCTATTAAATATGAGCAAAATTTATTTTTTACCTCTAAATTTGTTTAATATAATGTTTATTTCCCTATTTCACTCTCATTACCAATTTCCTTTTTTGCCCTCCATAAATTTTTGTAATGTCTTTTTATGATCTATAAGAATAATGTTGTATTTATGACTTGATTTTGCAGAGAAAGATTAGACAATGTTAATGTTTCATTCAGATGGTTACTTTTTGAAAATATTTATCAAAAAGTAGAAGTTTCTCTTGGGGATAAAATCTTGGGAGTAGGCAGGATATTTTTTATTTGTTTAATTTCAATTGACAGCATACATTAAACCTAAATGGGTATTCTTGGAGAACAAAACAGAAAAATCAAATAATAGCAAAAGTAACTTAAGCTGATCATTTTTCAAAGATAATAAAATTCTTCATATGTAAAGGTGTAGGGCTTTTATCTCTAATTGTATCTCAATCACAAGGAAATTTTTCAAAAATACAAGCTCATTAAAATATATAAATTATTCCTTGATATGGGCTAAAATAATCTTCGTAAAATAATGACTTATATTGTCTGTAGAAATTAGATGTATAAAACAAGATGATTATTATGATTTAGCTATAAGAAATTCAAGATGTTTTATAATACATAGAAAGCAAATAGAATTTGATATATTAAATATATTTAATATAACTTTGCAAGTATATAATTTTAGAATGTTCTAATTTGTGTATAAATAAAGAAATTAAATTTTATAAACATTATTAAGCATTAAAAAAGTATTTCCTGCAATATCTTTGAACTAGCACTGTCTTCGGGCATCTTATCTTAACTCCAAGCTCCTCATTTTTCACTGAAGCAGGTTTTCCAATTACATATTTGCCATTGCAGGAGGGGAGCTTGCTTTCGTTCATCACTCTATGAATAGAAAAGAACTTTCAAGAATGCAACTCAGATTAGTTATCATTTTTAATTTGTTTCCTTTGATATTTTTATGTGTGTGTGTCTATATTTTGGGCTGTGGTCTAAAGTTTTTGTTGTTGCTAATATAATTTATAAAATGTTTGAAAATCACTAATCTTGAATCTGAAAAGTCTGCCTGCCTTTCTTCTTCTCTGAAACATTTGTGATCAATTTTCAGTTAAATTCCCTCATTCTTTCACCCACTCTAATCTTCTCTGCAAAATTCCTGAATCAGTCACTATAAGATTAGGTACAAACTGCAATGCTCTCTATTTTCTTTCAGACAATGAGACCAGGCTTCCAAGGTGGAAAGAAAGACACAAACATATGCCTTGGTCCCTTCTACTGCTCAATCAGAGAATGCAGGTCTCACTTTCTATTCCGGATCTCACTTCCTTTGCCATTTTTTTTTTTTCTTTTGAGAAAATGGAGGGGATTATGTACTACACTCATTAAGCAACGTTTTCAAGGTATCCAGTTGAAGACATTCCCTGTGGTGATTTTCTTAAGAAAACCCCACAATTAAGCACACTAGGAATTTTTGTGTAAAGCATCCCCTTTCGCACTTTACATTCATCCATTGTTTCTAGACAAATAAAGAGTTATGGTATAAAATTTTCCATCTACCCCACCCCATACCCCCCAAGGAGCAGTTGTGAGAGAAAAGAGGGAAAGGTAAGGGTTTGGTTGGGCGTGAAATACGAGGTGAAACTGTAGCAAGAGATTGAAGTAGATAAGTGCAGTCCTGACCACGATGAAAGTTCAATGGCATTTTTCTGAGATAATGCAGCAATTTACCATATGTGAGCTGAATTGGATGCATATCTCTCTGTCTTTGATAGTCAAACCTTTGAAACATTCTATAGACAGATATCAATAAGTGAAATGATTCATTTTAAATGGTAACAATATGCTTATTTGAAAGCAAGGATTTTAATGTTATGTTTTACATCAGAATAACACAATAGAAAAAAAACAGTAACTAATAGAAATGTGTTAGAAATTCACCCATTATTACCTCTTCTACACATTGTCTTTTTGAGATTCCCCAATTTAATCTAAATCCTGTTAGTTTTGTGTTTTTTTTTTTTTAATAAGCTTATGCAGCTAGAAGGTGTATATCAATTTCAAACCACTTTATTTTTTCTGCTGAGTTTTAAAAAAGGGCAAACAAGAAGCAGAGTGAAAAGAAGACTCTGACAAAAAAAAACAAAACCAGAAAATCTCTCTGGTATTTTGTCAGCTTGGCATTCAGTAATCCTTAGGGGAATCTTGACTTCTGAATTCAACTTAATAGAAAAGCCCCTATGAACCCTGTCATGGGAATAACTATTACAGAATTTGACAAAAGTGTAGACAAGCGGGATCACTGCAGCAGAAAATCCGATAGCAATAAACCAAATTTTTCTTGACAGAAGAAATCTAAGTTTGGTGATTATCAATTAGGAAGCTAGAGAAAGCTGATGCGACAGTAAACCTGAAGTATAATTCTTCCTAGGGTGAGGGAAATGTGAAAATATTTTCAACAATTTGAGTCATACATATAAGAAATTATTATTAGACTACTTAAAATCTTTATTTCAGTTTGCTAGAATAATCATGTATGTTATAAAATACACAATGAGCTGGAATAATCACCAATATATTTAAAAGTATGATGTTATATCTGGGTGAAGTATTATAAAACAATAAAACAATTCCTTACAATAATTTTAAGCAATCCTAATGTCACAAATAACCTGCATAGAAGTTATAAACTAATTTAAAAATTTTCTTCAAATATGAGGCAATTAAAGTATTAAAATATTGGTCTGTGATACAAAGACTGCAATGTTCAAGCTATCAATCCTTCTTGTACCTAAAACAGTGGAAAATGACATGATGCTAAGATCTATATTAACAAAATAAATTACATACATTTAAGAAAGAAAATATACTTAATTTTTCACACTATAGGCAATTTGAAAGCAAGGTTCTAGAATTAAAACCTTAAACTTGTTAAGAATTAAAAGTTTTGAGATTTTACTATACATATAAGCTAATGAGTTTGTCCCAAAATTATGGATGCTGGAAAAAGACATGAGACATCTGTGTCAAAGAAAAAAGGGTTTTATTACTCAGAGTAACAGCAGTAGCTATAGAATCCCCAATTTCTTAAGTGGTACCAATTTCCTGTGCCCAAATAGTCACAGAAGGAAACCAAAATTTCCAGGTGAAGCATGCACACACAGTAGGCTGCAGTCCAGGGGAGGGACTTGAAACAAGTGTATCGGTGCTTTGTTTGGAAGGGAGAGTCTGTCTCTTCTCAGGCTGTTCACTATATATACATTATTGAACAGATATAAAAAACAGTTCTCTTCTGTTTCCAAAGTGTGCGGAACTCTGAAGAATCATCTTACTCACTAGTGTAATGTTTGTGTTGAATAATTAATAAAAATAGAAGTTTTACCTTTTATATATCCAGTTCTAAAAATTTACTATATCTTTACTTTGCCTTGTGTTACACTAGTGGTTCTCAACCTTTTTTTCAATATCACACTCCCCCCAAGGTGCTTTTCTAGACATTTCTTACTAACATAATCTCATCAAATTTTAATGCCAAGAGTATTCTGTGCATCTGTTTATGTATTAAATTATATATACACTATATATATATATATATATATAATGTATATATATATATATATATATATGGGCTTTCTACATAAATAGAAGAATATTTTTTGCACCTGGAGATCAAATTTTCACTTCTTTGTAGGTGATATTAACTCTTAAGAGCACGTGTGTTGCAGTAATAAAAATTACTGATTAAAAATTTAATGATCAACACTTTAGGAAATTTCTGTTCAATTCTATGTAAGTTCTAATCCTTAACCTAACATTTTTTTTAATTTCATAAGGAATTTCTATAAAGGTAAAAAGAAAATATATTATCTCATTGACTCTGTAAGTCATTATTTAACAGATGAAGAAAATGAGGACAAACAATTTTCATATTTTCTATTTCCTTACCACTAGTAAGTTGGCAAGTATAGATAGTAGGACCTAACCCAGAAAGGCTGTTCCATATTCTTTAATTCCTCAATTACATAATTGATCACCCAAATATAATCTCTTGACTAGAATTTATCATACCATGCTAAATCTTAATCTGATACAGCTTCCAACAAACATAAAAGTTACTTTATTCATATATCATATACTTCATCTTTATAAAGATTAAGAGTAAAAAATATAGCAAAAAGCTGAAAGTGAAGCAAAATTTTTATTGGCTTTCATATCAAATTATTTTTAAATTATTTAAAATGCTATGTAGTATCTCCATTTCTTTTCTTCTTTAGAAGGGAAACTTTTTGATAAAATTTTCTCTAGCCCTCTTTCTGCCATTGATGCCTCCTTCTCAAAAGAGTTTACCTCTCTTTGCTAATAGAGACATTATTTCTTGAATAGTATTTACTCTGTTTCTTAACCTCAAAATGTTATCAAGAATAAAATTCTGAATAAATGTCCCTAAACATTTATGAAAAGGAGAGATATGATTTACAATCTTTGATAGTTTTTAGTTTTTTTAATCCTTGATAGTTTTTAAGCTAAATTCAATAAGTTTTATCAACTTTTCAAAGTTTCCAATATATTTGTTTAGAAATATTAACACATCAAAAATGAACATTTGGAACTCAGCAATATTTTTTTTTCTATTCATAGCTACTTGACCACTAAAATGAATAGAAATCCGCATTATTGAGACATTATTAAATAGAAGAAAAGAGTCCATGAAAGCGGTTCCTCTGCCCTACCTGAGATACACATAGCAGCTTTTCACACATTTCTAATAGTGATTGTTTACTCTTTTCCTTCAGCCTGATTTTCATGAATTTTTTTTTTAAAGAAATGAGAGAATAGGCATAAAAGAAACAGTTTAAACAAAGAATCAGCATAGGAAAAGATGAAAAAGCCATGGAGAAAAATCTGACAGGAACTACTGTTAAAAAATGTCTAAGCTGTCAGAGCTGACAGTGCTGAGAATCCCCACAGAGTCCCGTATCCTCAGGAATGTTTAATAAAGGTGATACTGTTGGGCCCATCAAGATTGTTGGGCTTTTTCCTATGACAATAAGGCTAGTTAATGCACCTTTTAAAACTGTTTATTAAATTTATTTTATTAAATTATGACAGATATTATACATATGAAATAAGATACACTGTGTATGTACAGGGGAAGAATAAAAATAAAATAAATACTAAGTTACTAATCACTCAGCTGAAGAAATAGAATACAAAAAGTATTTTTGAAGTCGTTTATGCTTACCAGGCCCTGGTAAAATAATATATAAGGAAGACTACTATAGAAAAAGTGTTATAGCATTTGTCAATATAACTCTATCTAACATCTATAATATCAAGGTAACAGATTCGGCATTGAAGTAGGCTAGTATAAATAAATCTTTAGAATATGGCAAATCCTTTGATAGATGGAAGGTAATAATTCAATAAACCACAAGATGGAGACTATAAGATAGCATGGAGTTGCTATGTCATTGGGCCATATATGTCATTTGTATATGAAATACAAATCTTGGTTAAGCAAAAGAGATATAAATGTTATATCCTGTAGGTATAACATCATTTGTAGTAAAAGAAGGCATTGCAGGTAATAGGTCACTTCCTTCAAAGTGAAAGGTATGGACAACAGTCTAGCATCAACTATTTAGGACACACCCAAGTATTTTAGGATTACCAGAACTCTAAACTAGCTGGTCTGTGAAGATAAATAAATGTTTCAACTCAAGAGATTGTTCTAGAGGTACTGAAAGAAGAAGGAATAGCACAGTAGCAAAAATTATGCAGTTTACTCTGTAAACAGAAAAATCCTGCTCTAGAAAAAGCAGACACTATGCCCAATTTATTAAGTATTATGCAAAACAGTATAATGTTCTAGAGTATAGATATAGATACACACACAAACAGAGAAGAAGTTGATGTGAAGATGGAGGCAGAGGCTGGAGTGATGCAGCCTTAAGGCAACAATTGTCAACAGAAGTTGGAAGAGGCAAGAACAGTCTCTCTTCTAGAGCCTCCAACTTGAGCGCAGTCCTGCCAACACCTTGATTTTGGCCCATTGACACTGATTTTGGACTTCTGCATTCAGAACTGTGAGATAAGGTGTTGCTGTTGTTTTTAAGCCACCCAGTTTGTGATAATTTGTCACAGCAGCTGCATTTTGATATAGATTATAGATATAGAACCATGGCAGAACTATATGATTTTTCCATCTGATACATTCAGGATGCAGAAAACTATCAATTAAGACAGTCTTAGTCAGACTGGTTAGAAGCAATTTTTCCTCTGATAAAGTATGTATTATTTTTGCTGTATATAAACCAATAATCAAAATCTAGGTAACACATTTGATGGTAATTGAGCCTTTTGTTGACTTTGATAGGCAAATCTTATCATATATCAGAAAGACTATATAGAGGGCATGTGTCTATGGGTTAAATTTCAGAGTTTGAAACCCAGTTCTCATATCCATTCTGACAAGGGAGATATTTTGAGGCTTTGTTGCTATGGAAGTATTTCAAGGACATATTTCAAAGTATCAGGAAGTTAAGCATTCTGGTAATTGTCAATAATACTTAAACAGATAAGAGCTAATAAACCCAGCTAAAACTGATGACAGAGAAGGAATAATTTAGGTGGGAGCAATTAACATTATCAGGATAAAAGATTGCTTGTCTTGTGATTTTCCCAGATTGAAGAATATGAAAATCTAAAACAGACTTGCTAGTACATGGACTTGGGAGGTGAGCTGGAAAACAATATATACTGGAAAACAGGGAACTTCAGAGTAATTAAACTGAAGCACTGGATAAGGCTGACTGGAGAGGGAAAAGGCAAGGAGACCTGGGAGAGAATTTCTGCGTGACTGTGTAAGACACATGGCACCAATTGGAAGAACATGTACCAAGAACTGTGAGTTATCACTTGCTCTATCCTTCAAATCTGAGGTATTTTCATGGTGAACTATGAATAAGAATGTATTCTGACTTTTGATAGTCTAAGCCTATTACCTCTTCATGACAATCTGGGCATAATGAAACATTTATATGTATATTTGAGTTTAAAACATTCTGATGCAGTTCACTTCAGTTCAGTTGCTCAGTCGTTCCGACTCTTTGCGACCCCTTGAATCGCAGCACACCAGGCCTCCCTGTCCATCACCAACCCCCGGAGCTTACTCAAACTCATGTCCATCGAGTCAGTGATGCCATCCAGCCATCTCATCCTCTGTCATCCCCTTCTCCTTCTGCCCCCAATCCCTCCCAGCATCAGGGTCTTTTTCAATGAGTCAACTCTTCACATGAGGTGGCCAAAGTACTGGAGTTTCAGCTTCAGCATCAGTCCTTCCAATGAACACCCAGGCCTGATCTCCTTTAGGATGGACTGGTTGGATCTCCTTGCAGTCCAAGGGACTCTCAAGAGTCTTCTCCAACACCACAGTTCAAAAGCATCAATTCCTCAGTGCTCAGCTTTCTTCACAGTCCAGCTCTCACATCCATACATGACCACTGGAAAAACCATAGCCTTGACCACACGGAGCTTTGTTGGCAAAGTAATGTCTCTGCTTTTGAATATGCTATCTAGGTTGGTCATAACTTTCCTTCCAAGGAGCAAGCGTCTCTTAATTTCATGGCTGCAATCACCATCTGCAGTGATTTTGGAGCCCCCAAAAATAAAGTCTGACACTGTTTCCACTGTCTCCCCATCTATTTCCCATGAGGTAATGGGACCAGATGCCATGATCTTAGTTTTCTGAATGTTAAGCTTTAGGCCAACTTTTTCACTCTCCTCTTTCACTTTCATCAAGAGTCTTTTTAGTTCCTCTTCACTTTCTGCCATAAGGGTGGTGTCATCTGCATATCTGAGGTTATTGATATTTCTCCCAGCAATCTTGATTCCAGCTTGTGCTTCTTCCTGCAAGAGTCTTGTTTAAATCCTTAATTGTTGTGACTACCATGTTCATATATTAAATCTTGCTCTAAATTAGTTTTTTATGGTGAAGCTTCTACATTTTTTAGAGTAACAAACTTGTTTCAAGGAGAGCCATATATATTCATTCATTGAGTTAGTGATTTACTCAGTTAATATTTAATGGGTGGCTTTTATTCAACAAGCACTCCTGTATATGTGTGTGTGTATATATATATATATAGTGGATAAATGCAACAGAGGAAAGGAAAGTAGGTAATAGTAATGGTGAGATGGTGGTGGATGAGATCAGGTGAATTGCTGTTTTAAAAGGAGTGCAAAGGAAATTTCTTCCTCAAGAGGTGATACTTGAATCCATCTCCAACTACAATGAGTTAGTCAGCTCTGCTGCTTTGGGAGGAAGGCATTCCAGCCAGGAAGTTACAGTTCAAAGAACCCCTGGAGAGAGAGCACTGGGTTTGGTGGGACTGCAGGGAGGTCATGGACTCAACTGGAGGGAGCAAGGAAGAAGAGGTTGCAGATTAAGTCAGAGCTGCAGGAGGCAGTGCCTGTGGACATTGTAGGGCGCTAGTAATGATGCTGAATGAGATTCATTTATTGTGGAGTATTTGAGCAAAGAATGACATCATGTAACCACTGAAGGTGAAGTTGTTCTCTCCATCATGTCAGATCTAGAACTACAATATAGATACAATGTGTGCTACCCGCATGACCCAGTTCACTCTGGAAAACTTTGCTGTAGAACAGCCAGTTTTGGTTTTTCCCTCTTATTTTTTTTTCAGTTGTTATTTGTGCTTATTTTTACTTTATGGGATATTTAGTCTTGTTTCACGAGCTGATACTTATCACTTGAACTAATATGATCACTTCTAATCACTTGCAACCAAAGTATGCTATTTTGGTACTGTCATTCTTTAGAAATTTTTATTGGAGTATAGTTGATTTACAATGTTGTATTAGTTTCAGCTGTACCACAAAGTGAATCAGTTATACATATACATATATCTGCTCTTTTTTTAGTTGCTTTTCCCATATAAGTCTTTACAGAGTATTGAGTACAGTTCCCTGAGCTATACACTATGTCCTTAATAGTTATCTATTTTGTATATAGTAATGTGTATATGGGCTTCTCTGGTGGCTCAGAGGTTAAAGCGTCTGCCTGCAATGCGGGAGACCCGGGTTCGATCCCTGGGTCGGAAAGATCCCCTGGAGAAGGAAATGGCAACCCACTTCAGTATTCTTCCCTAGGAAATCCCATGGATGGAGGAGACTGGTGACCTACAGTCCACGGGGTCGCAAAGAGTCAGACACAACTGAGTGATTTCACTTTCACTTTTCAATGTGTATATGGGGTTTTCCAGGTGGCACTAGTGGTAAAGAGCCTGCTTGCCAATACAGGAGACACAGGAGACGTGTGTGCGATCCCTGGGTCAGGACGATCCCCTGGAGAAAGGCATGGTAACCCACTCCAGTATTCTTGCCTGGAGAATCCCATGGACAGAGGAACTTGGTGGGCTACAGTCCATAGGGTCTCAAAGAATCAGACACAACTGAAACAACTTAGCATGAACCCATGCAGTGTTTATATTTCAATATAATCTTCCAATTTATCCCTTCCCCACTTAACCATAAGTTTGTTTTCTACATCTGTAACTCTATTTTTGTTTTACAAGTCAGTTCATTGGTACTCTACCTTCAAATTCCATATGGTACTGCCATTTCAATACACAGATTGTAAGGAATTTAATACCATCTTAATATCAGTTCACCTCTATATCTGAGGTGAAACTCTCTCAATATATGTATTTGTCATTAGTTAATACCCAACACTAAAATTATCTAAATTTTCTTTGATTTCATAAAGTGATCAAAATTTTGGATATTAAAGATTTGATCACTATATTAACAAAATAAAAATAAAAAGATGGACACATGTACACCCATGGCTGATTCATGTCAATGTATGGCAAAAACCACTACAATATTATAAAGTAATTAGCCTCCAATTAAAATAAATAAATTAAAAAAATAAAATATGCAGTATAGTGAAAAAATAAATAAATAAAATTTATAAGAATGTTAAAAAATAAAATTTACAAGATGGAGAGTTGAAAAAAATAAAATAAAAGGAAAAAAGGATTTTCATATTAGTAAATACTCATATGGCACTCAGTAGTGTTTTGCTGTCCTAGCATGGTATCATGTGTAGTTATAAACTTTGTGCTAACTAAGAAATTAGGCACATAGGAGTGTCAAACCAGTTTGACTTATAAATGATCATGTTTTTGTTCAAAGAGAGAAATCATAAAAAAACAATCAGGCTGCTGGTAGATTTTGCATAGAAATTAACCTTGTTTGAAGTTCTGTTTCATTTTAATAGTTTATAAGATGTATTTAGAATACATAAAGTTTTCTATCAAAACAAATCCCCAGGCCAAAATAAAACCCAGTGTTCACTTGTCAGGAAGACATCCATTCCTATGAGAAAAACTGCTGAATTTTCAATGTGCTTGATTATACTATTTTCAGATCACACATTGACAAGTATTTTGCCCTGAAGATGGTATGGTCAAGCTTGTTTAAAATTCATAGATATTTTTCTCCTTACCAAGATGAATAGCTCAGCATTGAACACTTTATGTAGGTTAAAGCACCCTCCCCAAATTTTAAATGTTTCTGGCACCCTTCTTATCATGTAACCTGAACAACTTTGGCATTTCCCTATTTACTAGAATCTCATTACTACTGACCAAAGTACACCATTTAATTTAAACTTGCAGATTGTTGAACTCTTGCACATGAATCTTCACTTTCCTGTAAACTTGTAGAGTAAGATTTCATTGATCTGAAGCTAATCTTTTATACATCCCTATAAATATATACAGCATTACAAAACATTGTTCTAGAATATCAATCTTTAAGAATTCAAATTGGTTTGTTATAAAGCTTAAGGCTTTCATAATACAGGTAATGTTATCTTCCAAAATTTCTAATGTTTTAAAACTTAACAGAGAAAATGCTGTTATAAGAAGTATCATTTACCTGGTTTTGCAGACAGACACTTTTTCACTTATAATAAAAGAGGAGTCAATCAGTTTAAGCACAACAGAACTTGAGTCTTTTTGATTACTTAAGTGTATGATGAAAACCTGTACCTCATGCTCTGGAAATAAAATTTTATAGACCACAGAGATTAAATATTTATTATTAAGCATGTATATATACTTCTATTAACATTAAAAGGATGTATAGCAGAGTACTACAATGAATTTTTCAAATATATGGAAGAAAGAGAATGCACTGGTCATAGCAAGCACCATCTTCCAGCAACACAAGAGATGACTGTACACATGAAGATCACCAGCTGGTTAATGCCAAAATCAAGATGATTATATTCTTTGCAGCCAAAGGAGGGGAATCCTACACAGTGAGCAAAACCAAGACTGGAAGCTGACTGTGACTCAGGTCATGAGCTCCTTACTGCAAAAGTCAGTCATAAATTGAAGAAAGTAGGAAAAACAACCAGGCCATTCAGCTATGACCTAAATCAAACCCCTTATGATTATGCAGTGGAAGTGACAGATAGATTCAAGGGATGAGATCTAATAGACAGAGTGCCTGAAGAACTATGGGTGGAGGTTAGTAACAGAGTAAAGGAGTCGGTGACCAAAACCATCTCCAAGAAAAAGAAATGCAAAAAGGCAAAATGGCTGTCTGAGGAGACCTTACAAATAGCTGGGAAAAGTAGAGATGCGAAAGGCAAAGGAGAAAGGGAAAGATATCCATCTTAATGCAGAGTTCCAAAGAGTAGCAAGGAGAGATAAGAAAGCCTTCTTAAGTGAACAATGCAAAGAAGTAGAGGAAAATCGAATGGGAAAAACTAGAGATCTCATCAAGAAAATGAGAGATATCAAAGGAACATTTCATGCAAACATGGGCACAATAAAGGACAGAAGCGATAAGGACCTAACAGAAACAGAAGAGATTAAAAAGAGATGGAAAGAATACACAGAAGAACTATACAAAAAAAGACCTAAATAACACAGATAAACAGGATGGAGTGGTCCCTCACCTAGAGACAGACATCCTGGAGTGTGAAATAAAGTGGGCCTTGGGAAGCATCACTACGAAGAAAGCTGGTGGAGGTAATGGAATTCCAGCTGAGTTATTTCATAACCTAAAAGATGATCCTGTTAAAGTACTGCACTCAATATGCTAGCAAATTTGGAAAACTCAGCAAAGGCCACAGGACTGGGAGAAGTCAGTTTCATTCGCATCCCAAAGAAAGACAATGCCAAAGAATGTTGAAACTGCCACACAGTTTCACTCATTTCACATGATAGCAAGGTAATGCTCAAAATCCTTCAAGCTAGGCTTAAACTGTACATGACCCAAGAACTTCCAAAAGTTCAAGCTGGATTTAGAAAAGGCAGAGGAACCAGAGATCAAATTGCCAACATCTGCTGGATCATACAAAAAGCAAGAGGATCCAGAAAAATATTTACTTCTGCTTCATTGACTGTGCCAAAACCTTTGACTGTGTGGGTCACAAAAAATTGTGAAAATTATTTCTTGAAGAGATGGGAATACCAAGCAATCTTACCTGCCTCCTGTGAAGCCTGTATGCAAGTTAAGAAGCAACAGTTAGAACCAGGCATAGAACAAAGGAATGGTTCCAAATTGGGATGGAGTATGTCAAGGCTATATATTGTCACCCTGAGTATTTAACTTATGTGCATAGTACATCATAAGAAATGCCAAGCCAGATGAATCACAAGCTGGAATCAAGATTTCCAGGAGAAATATCAGTAACCTCAGATATGCAAATGCCACTACACTAATGGCAAAGCTAAGAGGTACTAAAAAGCCTCTTGATCAAAGAGAAAGAGGAGACTGAAAATGCTGACTTTAAACTCAGCATTCAAAAAATGAATATCATGGCATCTGGTCCCATCATTCATGGCAAATAGATGGGGAAGAAAATGAAAACACTTACAAACTGTATTTTCTTGAGCTCCAAAGTCACTGGAGATGGTGACTGCAGGCATTAAATTAAAAGACGCCTGCTTCTGGAAATAAAGCTATGACAAACTTTGTTGTTCAGTCACTCAGTCATATCCAACTCTTTTGGACCCCATGGGCTGCAGCATGCCAGGCTTCCCTGTCTTTAACTGTCTCCCTGAGCTTGCTCAAACTCATGTCCATTGAGTTAGTGATGCCATCCAACCATCTCATTCTCTAGCATCCACTTCTCCACCTGCCTTCAATCTTTCCCATCTGACTCCCATCAGAGTCATTCTCAATGAGTCGGTTCTTCACATCAGGTGGCCAGAGTGTTGGAGTTTCAGCCTCAACATCAGTCTTTCCAATGAATATTCAGAGTTGACTTCCTTTATGACTTATAGCTTTGATCTTCTTGGTGTCCAAGACACTCTCAAGAGTCTTCTCCAGAACCACAGTCCAAAAGCATCAATTCTTTGGTGCTCAGCCTTCTTTATGGTCCAACTCTCACATCCATACATGACTACTGGAAAAACCATAGCTTTGACTAGATGGACCTTTATTGGTAAAGTAATGTCTCTGCTTTTTAATATGCTGTCTAGGTTGGCCATAGCTTTTCTTCCAAGGAACAAACATCTTTTAATTTGATGGCTGCAGTCACCATCTGCTGTGATTTTGGAGCCCAAGAAAGGACATGCGCTCATCTTCTCTTGTGAAAACACCAAATTTGCAACTAGTTCCTGAACAGCCATGGACAGGAGAATGTTGGAACCCACCAATAAAAGATACCCCACATCCAACGGCAAAGAGGAAGCCACAGCAAGACAGTAGGAGGGGGGCAACCACATTTAAAATCAAACCTCATACCCACCTGAGATGCCTGGAGAGCACAAACAAAATCCTGTGCACACCAGGACCCAGGGAAAGGAACAGTTACCCCACAGGAAACTGAAGCACACCAGCCTGTGACTGTTTGAGGGTCTCCTGTAGAGGCGTGTATCTGCAGTGGCCTACCCTGAGGACAGGGGCTCTGACAGAAGCAGGCCTGGGAGGCATGATGTGTGGCATAAGTCCTTGTGGAGGAGGTCACCATTAGGCCCACTACAGAGCCACCAGGTGGGCGATACACAAACTGGAGAACAGTTATACCAAAGAAGTTCTTGCACTGTTGCAAAAGTGCTAGACCCCACAAAAGACTTTCCAACCTGGGGATCTGACAAAGGGACTGAGAATCCCCAGCAATTCTGACTTTGAAAGTCAGCAGGATTTGATGACAAACCTAGAAAACTTTCTAAAAACAGACATATTACTTTGCTCACAAAAGTCCATATAGTCAAATCTGTGGTTTTTCCAGTAGTCATGTGTGGATGTGAGAGTTGGACCATATATATGACTGAGTGCCAAAGCATTCATGCTTTCGAACTGTGGTGCTGGAAAAAACTCTTGAGAGTCCTTTGGATAGCAAGAAGATCAAAGCAGTCAATCCTAAAGGAAATCAACCCTGAATATTCATTGGAAGGATTGATGCTGAAGTTGAAGCTCCAATACTTTGGCCATCTGACTTGAAGAGCCAACTCATTGGAAAAGACCCTGATGCTGGGCTAGAATGAAGGCAGGAGCAGAAAAGAGTAATAGAGGATGCAATGGTTGGATGGTATCACTGATTCAATGGACATGAGTTTGAGCAAACTCTGGGCTATAGTGAAGGACAGGAAAGTCTAGTGTGCTGCAGTTCATGGGGTCACAAAGATTCAGACACAACTGAGCAACTGAATAACAACAATAATATATGAAAGAAAAGGTATGAAACCCTGGTCAGTACAATTTAGAGACTATATTAAAACCCAAATATTTACCCATTTAACTGAAATGAATGAAGTGTCCATGTTGGAACCGTGAAAATTGTCATGATCATGTTTCATTGACTGGGAGCTTCCTAGTATGCCATGCAGAAAAGTGTCCAGATTTTCCAATTTTTCTTGTTCTACAAGTATCAACATTCCTATTTTAAAATTAAATAACTAAATGCATTAGTTTTCTATTGACATATAAGAAAGTACCACACAACCTAGTGCTTTAAACAGTACTTATTCATTAGTTTTCAGTTCTATAGGTCAGAAATAGGTTGGCTCATCAAAAGTTCTCTGCTTATAATCTCATAAGGCTGAAATCAAGGTGCTGATCAGACTGGGGTCTTATCTAGAGGGTCTGAGGAAGAATCTGCTTCAAATATGGAAATTTTTAATAGAATTCCTTTCCTTGTGGTTATAGTACTCGGTTTCCATTTCTTTGCTGATTGTCAGATCTGGATTGTATTCAGCATGAAGAGGCTATCTGCATCCCTCACAGTAAGACCACTTCTGTCTCTAAGTAAGTAATAGTAGGTCAAATCCTTTGCAAAATGGAATCTTCCTGACTTTTGTTGCCAGCCAGAGAAAACTGGAATATTTAACATTCTTTTTAGAGAGTTCATATGACTAGATAGTATCCAACCAAATAATTGGTTAACTATTGATTAACTAGAAGTTAACTGATTGGTAACTTTAATTACATCTGAAAAACTCCTCATATGAGAAAAATCTTTGCCTTTTAAGGTAACATATAACCATGGCTGTGATATCCATCATATTTCAGTCTTAGGGATTAAGTGGAAAAACTGGGGAGGAGGGATGCTATTTTAGAATTCTGCCTACCATAATTCTCAAAGATGATTTTTGTGGGCTAAAGAAACCAATTTTTGTAGAATATGAGGTGTGATTTAGACCTCTGACAGCAGAATTTATGCTTCTGTCCAACCTTACTTATTTATTCATTCTAGGGATACCCTAATATCTGCTATTGTTCTGTGGTCTTACATTGTTCTTGATCCACATCATTCCCTCTTTACAGTGTTGTCTGTTTGCTTTAACTTTTCATTTCTGAGTTTACAACATTTATTCAAATGTCTAATGACCATTTGTGTTTTTACATATGCATCTTTTCATAACAATTATTTCTCTGGTGTGCACTACAAAGAGCAGGCTGCTGGGACTTTGGGAAATTCTGGGAACAGTTGTGTTCTGTTTTGTTGGTTTTCCAGTATTCTTTCCACAAAAGAAAGAGTTATTTTACTTGTGTTTCTTCTCTGTTGGTCTCTTTTCTTCTGGATCAACTAGGAGTTTTACTTGCATTTTGACATGGACAGTCACTTCTGATTTAAGAATTAAAGTGAAAACAGATTCCTTTCCCCCACAACCTTCACCATCTGTAGGTGACTTTGTTTTCTACTTCCCAGAAAAAGAAAAACAAGAATACATCAGTTGGGTAAACCCTCAACTTGCTATAGGCAAGTCTCTGTCTTTCAGTACACTTTCCATGATAATGAATGACTCCGGTGGGCCAGGCACTGTTCTTGTACATGAATATAAAACTTTGGCCAAAAATAGAGCATTTTTCTCAGTTCTTCAGGAAGAAGCACTTTATTTATTTTAAATAAATAAAAAAGTCCATGTCTATAATGTGAAGTTAGATAAGTGTATGGAGAAAAAAGATAATAAAGTAGGAAGAAAAGAGAAAATGGTATCGTGGTGAGATGAGGAGGATTATTCTGCTGAATTTGGTGTCAGACAAGTCCTCTCTGAGAGAGGAATAATTGGGAGAAGACTTAAAGGTGATGAGCAAATGAATAGTCAAGATTTGTCACGGAGAGGCTTCTAATCAGAGAACAAGAAGTCCAAGACTCAAAAGCTGAAACATGTCTAATGGACCTGAAAAGAGTTTGGAGGACCCTTGTGATTATAACAGAGTGTGAACAGCGATAAAGAGGGTAACAAAGGATTAGTCAGGGACTTGTATGCCATGATAAAGAATTTAGCTTTAATTCTAAATGAAATAGGAAGTCATTGGAAGATTTTGATCAAATGGTGATATGATCCGATTTCATTTTTAAAGAATCCCGTTGGGTGCTCCATTGGAAACACAATATAGGCAAAAGGCAGAAGCAGGGAGATCAGGTGGGCAACACAATTGTCCAGGCAATGTGCTGGTCTATACTGTTGTCATATTTTGGTGTAAAATTTATGGAGAAAATCATTGCAATTTGGGTTTAAACTTTTCACACAAAAGATATAACAGGAAAATAGACATGAATATTTTATTTTTATAGTACCATGTTAAATTTTATATTTCTAGGTTGAATTATGAAAAATGCCAATATAAAATTCCAAAGCACTTTGTTGTATTTAAGCAGAAAGCCTCATAGGAAATTTTTTTTTTCCTTTTAAAAGGGATTAGCCCAATAGCAGTATCTTGAAGTTCAGAATAATGTTCATAACTGAGTATTGATTTGACTCTCAACATTTCTCTAATTATTCTGACTACTGAATATGAATGAGCGATATCTACATATACATTCCCAGTTACTTAGTGCAGATCAACAACAATTCTTGGGTAGATTATTATTGAACAAGTATCTATTTTGCCTTCTTGTCATTCATTCATTCTTCTGAACAACAGAGAGAATGATTTTCTAAATCCTAAACTACCACTCTATTTAAAATCTTTAGGAACATACTTGGTCATGTCCATATAAAATTTAAACCCTTTAAAATGTTATACATTATCATTTATGATCTTATTCATTTTGCTTCACAAATAATTTTACAATCCCTTTTGCCTTCCCTGGCACAGGACCAATTATAATAAAATAAATCCATTTATATGTTATTATATCCATTGATATATTACTGAAGTTTATTGAAATATTATAATTCCAAGTAGGCCACAATCATCAGTCTATATTACATATGTATGTCATTAAATAAGTACTTATACTTCCAGATATATTTGTAAATACTTGAAGTATCTAAAGAATACTTATAGATAATTCTAAATCAACTGACACATAATTATTTGTTTACACCAGGGCTTCCCATTATCTACAGAATACTTATAGATAATTCTAATCCAGCAGATACGTAATTATTTGTTTACATTATCTATAATTAGTTATACATATCTTTATAGTGTAAAAGTTAAGCACACATTTGTTTCAAACTGAATACTTAATGTGTTAGAGAAAACACTAAATTAAAATCAAATGTACTTTTAAGCACACTATGTTGAAAATATAAATGTTGAAAGCTGATTCTAATATTGTTAATCATAAAGTAAATGATATGAATTAGACCCATTTAGATCAGATTTAGGAGAACAGTTTACTGAGATGAAAAATTGCCATCATTGTGGTTTGGCTTCATCTACAAAGAATTTCCATGATGAAATTTGGAAGACAACTTTAAAATCTGGTGTACTTTCTAATGCATTGAGAACAATTGTGGAATTTATTTCTTCAGAGACATTGCTATTGTCTACAAGGAGCAAGCATAGCTGAACTTGCTTTATTACAGAGTCTTGAAATAAATCGTTGTGACCCATATAACTTGCATTCCCTTTCAGAAATGTGTGTAATATAAAGCTGCAAAGTGCTAAGCAGCATTATGTGTCTAGATGATAATGTCTGTAGATTTATCCAGAAAAAAGTATGATACAGATATTATGAGAAGGGGAAATAGAGCATTTGAGGTCACTTTGGGGTGGTGAGAGTGCTGAGTTGAGTAGCTTTGTGGGTAACATCTAATGTCCTGCCATATGATTCTTTGTCTCCATGCGAAATGAGGAGTTTGACCTGATTGTCTTGGAATTGACATAGCACCATAAAGCTGGAGATCCAGGATTAAAACTTAGAAATCAGAAGCATACTTATTAAGTCTTACTTGACTTTGTGTTTGTTGTGAGCAAAAACATTTTCCCCCAAACCTAAATTCAATATGCTAATTTGGATAAAACTGTGAATAAAATAGTTAATCTTTGAATCTCATATTCTGAGTTGTAAACTTTGTACCAAATGATATATTCTTTTCTCTGACTGAAAACATCTTTGCAAATGTATCTACTGGAAATAGGTCTTTTCCTTTTTATCTGTATCAATTGTATTGAATCTGATTGGTTACAAATGTTTTGCATTATATGTCACCATAGGCTATCATCTGATCTGTATATCTACATAGTCAAATCCTTAGACAGATATATGTATAGAGATAGATAAATAGACAGTTGATAGATTGGATAAAGGATAACTATATTCACTTTGAATTCTTGTCATGCTCCAAATTGGGGTAGTAGGAAGATGGAAAAACAGGTTTTGAAAAGCACTTAAGCTTTTTAAGTAAAGATCTGCCAAAGTCTGTTGGTTTCCATTGTTCAGGAGACAATGCTACAGCAAGTGATTCTAGAAAATATAGTCTTTATCACTTATAAATATGTGAGCAGCTAAACCTCAGGGTTTATTGCTGAATAGGAGGGAGAGAATGAATACATATTTTGGAATAACTGGCAATCTCTGTACAGATTATGTCTATAGATTAGTGAGGATATTATGCCTAATAATAATAACTGTGGCAAAATGCCACATATAGAACTAAAGAAATGTAAATAAAATGGACAGTGATTTGTATCACTAAACTATTAACTATGTTGTTGGGTTGTTTAGTCACTAAGTTGTGTCCTACTCTTTTGTGACCCCATGGACTGAAGTCTGCCAGGCTCCTCTGTCCTTAGGATTTCCCAGGCAAGAATACTGGCTTGGGTTGCTATTTCCTTCTTCATGGGGATTTTCTCAACCCAGGGATCAAACCCAAGTCTCCTGGATTGGCAGATGGTTTCTTTACCAGTGAGCCTCCAGGGAAGCACTATTTAAAAATATTTGATAATAAATAGTCTCTGTTATTTCTCTTCTCTCTTTTATGAATGCCTATGGAAAGATACTGATTTCCCTGGATATGTCATAGTGTCACTTGGTATTTTACTCATACATTTTTTTCCTCTTTCTTCTCTTTTGTTCTGTGTTTTGGGGAAAACTTTAATTTCACTTTTCCAGTGAATAACTTTAATCTTCACCCTGTGTCTGTTCTATTACTCAATCCAGTTATTAGTGGCAATAAATTTAAAAAAACTGGCATCTTATGATTAAATGACCAGATTTATATAGCACTGTTTTATTTTATTTTAGTGAGCATAATACTTTTCATTCCTTCCCTTATTATTAATCATTTTTAGTTTAGAATTTTAACTTGATTCTCTATATGAACTATTGTAGTTAATATAAAAAAGTGACTAATTCTCAATGATTAATTTTCTTGACTTCAATGCATTCAAACAGTTGATTTTCTTCAAATAATTGTTCACCATCTTTTTAAAAGGACCTAGGTTGATCAGATTTGGAAACTTGAGCCTGATTTCTCAGTCCGAATCAGAATCTCTGTCAGCATGATTATATCTCGATGCTGAATCTGATTATAGGCAACTTTGCCTCCAGGGTATGCCAAAGTACTAGACTGACAGTCAAAGACACATCCAGTCTGGGAATAGGACCAAAGTCTGAAACTGGGCCCTGTCCAACATCTCTATTGTCACAACCATCTCTGCATCTGTGGGAATTCCCTTGATAAAGAGCTCCACCTGGGGCTTGCCTCTAGTCTGGTGTTTCATGTTGATTTCTGCTACTCCACAATGGGGAAAAATGCTCTGTACATTTGTTGCCCTGTGATTAACTTCCTTGTGAAAGACTCTCAATTCTCTGAGCATTGAATTTCTCACCTTAGAGCAGAGTAAACTCTTCTAGTATTGACATTTGGGGCCAGGTAATTTTTTGCTGTAAAGGGTAGTTCTGGAAATTTCGAATGTTCCAGAAACTCCCTGACCCCTACCATCTATGTAACAACAGCACCCAGCACCCCACTTCCATGACTAGTTATTACAACTGAAAATGTCTTCAGACATTGCCAAAGGTCCTCCAGAAAACAAAACAGCCCGTGATGAAAACCACTGCCTTAGGGATTATACAAGATTGGGAGTTGGGGGATATTGCTCATGAAAAATATTTCTGTTGCAAGTTGTGTTGTCATTCTGAGGTGCTTGGTACTTCTCCTCTAATTTAGTATCATTGTCATTTTGTTTTCGGGAAATTCTGAAACATCTTGCTATTGAGAACCACTGTTTCCAGAGTTTTCCAATTATTTACTCTTAATTTTATATCACCAATTTTATAACAGTGACCACCATGTATTCATCTCAGATTCTCTTTTCCCTTTGATTCTAAAGCACATCCCCTCCTCATTTTTCATCCATGTCATTTTTTTGCTTCCACAGTGTTTCCCCTTTGCAAAACTCTGGAATCTCCCCTCCATCCCCACTTTGCTCTCAATACTTCTGCTATGCTGTCATAGTACCGTGTCTATATACTCAGACTGTGGGATATGGAGTGAAACAGCTTAGATGTAAAATATATGGCCTTAAGTAAGTCTTAAAACTATCCAAGGATCATTTTTCCATCTATAAGGTGTGGGTTAGTAATAGACATTCCATCATGATAATTTTTTAAATGATGCATACAATTCACTTAACATAGATTCTGATACATATTAAATATCAATAAATTTGAATTGTGTTTGCACACTATTTATCACTTTCCATTGAAATTGAAGATTTGCTTGTGCCCCCTCTAGAATCTCAGTCCACTTGGTTTTCTAGATATGATAACATACTATAACTCAGGTAAAGGTACTGGATTGTGGAAATGCAGTTCATATCCATAAAAAGTAGTTCAGTGTGAATGAGTGTAGAATTTGTGAGATGAGACAGTGGAAAGAGAAAGTCAAAGTATTAGACTATAATCAGTTCCTGTAAGACAGAGAAAAAAAGAGTGGAGGTAAGGAAGCAGAAGTTGATCCCTCAGGAACTGATGCATACCTCAGGCAGGCTGCATTCTAGGATGAGAGATCAATGGGACGAGAAGAGAAAAACTCAATAGTATATATATTTGCTTACATAAATTGGCATTAGGAAATGAGAAAAATCAGCACATTATTAACAATAATTCTATAAAAATCTCTTTAAAAGCATATTTTGATAGATTTTCTAGTAGAGATGGGGAATAAAACATGGACAAAGATAGAAAGGATTATGGTTGGATGGAAAGGATGAAACTTTGAATGATTACAACATTACAGTAGAAGCTGATGAAAAAGTGATATGCTTGAAAAGTCTATCAAAAATGTTTTCCTAATGCTTCATAACGTATGTATGCTTATCAGCAATTCCTAGCAATCTGCATTAGCAAAGTGTAAATATGAAGATACCACAATCATCTTAAAAAGCTTGGAATAACTTTCACTGATTGTTGTTTTACCCGACACTATTTCATGAAGTTTATATTAACATTAGTAGTGCCAAGCTGTTTTTGCTGGCAAATGAGATAGCATTATGTATTTAATGATATCTTAACAGTATATTGATGATTGCATAGCAAGATTTATATGGGGAGATAAACATTTTTAATCTGCTATCAGATTAAACCAGTTGAAGAAAAAATGTACTTTAATATTCCTCTGTTACTTGGTGTGTCTTTGACATCGAGCTTCCAAACAGCAGAATTCAGTGACTTATAGCCTGCTTTATTTTGGGTATTTGTAAATAAATATATGATTCAATAAGTTTCCCAAAGCTTATTTCTGTAGACAAAATACATTATCAATTGATGGATGTCTGTCAACACAAGTATGAAGTCATAGTTATGGTTCACTCTGGTACACACCAGCTCTTTTTTTAAAGGACTTTATTTTATAGAGCAGTTTTAGGTTCACAAGAAAACTGAGCTGGATGTACCGAGATTTCCATACATCCTCTACATGCATACCCTCTCCCACTATCCATATTCCCCACCAGACTGGAACAAGTCATGCAACTGCACTGACGCATCATTAGCACTCACAGTCCAAGTTCCATAGGGCACACATTTGATGTTGTACATTTCATAGCTTTGATCAATGTACAGTGACATGTATGCACCATTATAGTATCTTACAGAATACTTTCACTGACTTAAAATTGCTCCTTGGAAGAGAAACTATGACAAACTTAAACAGCATATTAAAAATCAGAGACATCACTTTGCTGATAAAGGTGCATATAATCAAAGCTATGGTTTTTCCAGTAGTCATGTAGATGTGAGGGCTGGATTATAAAGGAGGCAGAACACTAAAGAATTGATGCTTTCAAATTGTTGGGCTGGAGAAGACTCTTGAGAGTCCCTTGGACTGCAAGGAGATCAAAGCAGTCAATCATAAAGGAAATCAAGCTTGAATATTCATTGGAAGGACTGATGCTGAAGCTGAAGCTCCAATACTTTGGCCACCTGATTCAAAGAGCAAACTCATTGGAAAAGACCCTGATACTGGGAAAGATTGAGGGAAGGAGGAGAAGGGCACAACAGAAGATGACATGGTTGGAAGGCATCACCAATTCAATGGACATGAGTTTGAGCAAACTGCAGGTGATACTGAAGGGCAGGAAAGACTGGCGTGCTGCAGTTCATGGGGTTGCAAAGAGTCAGACATGCCTTAGTGACTGAACAACAACAACAAAAACCATCTATGCCCTACCTCTTCATCTCTCCTTCCCCTGTACTAGCTCCCTTTAAATAGTGTAAAAAATAACATGATAATCTTTCATATAGCAGTGATACAAAAATAAGAAAGCAAAATGGGTGAAATGAAATAAAGGAATAATGATCATTTCTATGGCAGTGATGAGTTAGTGTAATTGTGCCTTTGTTGTTGTTTAGTCACTAAGTTGTGTCCAATTTTTGTGACCCCATGGACTGAAGCCCACCAGGCTCATATATCCATGGGATTGCCCAGGCAAGAATACTGGAGTGGGTTGCCATTTCCTTCTCCAAAAAATGTGTAATTGATGACATTTGATAGATCAACATATCCTTATGATGATTTCATGCTTTTACAAATATGGAAGTCCTAAAGTTACAACTCATTGCTACCATTCTTATTCCAGGACTATAAAGATACAAAATGTAATCTAAAAAAACTGGCATATCTACAGTAATATATGCCTTTGCCATTTTAATAAGAGTGTCAGAATTTTAGATATTTCTATTTATTTAGTGAAGAAAAAAATCATTTGAAGCATCAGAACAGTTAGTTCAATTGAAAGTAGTGTTGCCATTTGTTTGGAAATTGAATATTATTTTAATATAGATATCATTAATATTCATTTCTGTTTTAGTCATCCATAAAACCATGCATGAAATATAGTAACAAAAACATAGTATCTCAATGTCATATAATCTGTCTCAAATAGATGCTGTTTATTTAAGTACATTTTCTTTAGTGTTTCCATTGGAGTATAAGTCTGCCAAGACATAATTTTCCTCAAAATTTCATCATATTTCTTTCAAACATCAAAGTTAAAAAGAAGAGCTATTTTGGGGCATTCATTTAGACTCCACTGAATCCATAAATATATATATATATGTGTGTGTGTGTATATATATATATATATATATATATATAAAACAAACTGAAAAAGAAATATAGACAAAAAGTTGAAGATATAAAACAAAATATAAATTTAGTTCTGAGTCCTGCTCAATGTAAAATTTAAGGAGCAATGTTTTATTCTCTTCCTATAAGCTTTGAAAGCAACATAGAAATCCCAATAAAATACAGGATTAAAGCTAAATAAAATGAAAATCATGCCAATTCCAGAGAGGGGCCTTCAAAGCCAATCTCTAATCAGTTTTGCTGTCTTTCTCTGTCTCACACTAACGCGAGTCACCAACATCTTGAATTCGTATTAGTAAAATAGCTTCCAAGTCTATCTTTTCCTTTCACCTTTCACTACTCTTGCACATACACATAATATATTCTCCACACAGAAGTTTGACTCTTTAAGAATGAGCATATATTGTCATTTCTTCCCAGCAAACCTCCAATGGCTTCTAAACGCTTAGAGTAAAATCTGAGCTTCTTAAACTATCTAGTGTGTCTATCTGTCATCTGGCTGTTGAATGTCTCTGTGACTCATTTAGCAGGTTTTTTCTCCATTCTAGTTACACGGAACTTTTCTACTATTCCAGAACCCTCTCAAAAGCTCTTAAATCGAGGACTGGACACTTGCTATTCCAGAAACATGAAAACACTCTCAATTCTGACATGTGGACATCTTTTTTTCTTTCTTTTTTTTTGTCTCATGTCTGAAAGGTCAGAAGTCTTTTCTTGCACACTTGTATTTTTAAAAAGTGACCTCATTTGAGTTTTTAATAAAAGTCACCTTCCCAGTGAAAGCTTCTCTGACTACTCTGGCACTCCCTCTCCAACTTTCTTGACTTATTTTTCTCCATGGCAATTGCTTCCTTCTGGTATATGTTTGCACTTATAGTTTCTGTTTGTTTTCTTTTTTTTTTTTTTTTTTCTTGCTTCCCTAGAATGAAAGCTCCCTGAGAATGAAAGCAGGAGCTTTTGTCTGCTCTGTTCAGGGCCGTATCCTCTGTGCCTACAACGCTGTCCGGCACCTCTAGGTGCTCAAGAAACATTGGTGGACTGAGTGCAGAAAATAAAAATTTCAAAACAGCAGCCCCATTCTCCTCTAGTCTACATCCTTACCCTACTTAATTTTTCTATACAGCATTTAATGTTATCCATTATTGTGGATTTTCTGATTTTATGTCTTCTCAGTGGAATTAAGCCCTATAAGCTAAGCAGCTGTTTTTGTTTACTCTGAAGGGACAATTGGACATAACATAATATCTAACACATATTGGGAAGTCAATAAAGTTTTAATCAATAAATGAAAGATTTAATAATTCACCCAATAATATAGTCTATTTTTTTCCATCACAGAGGAATTTATTAAAGGGCTTTCATAATGGGGAATGGGGCTTCCATGGTGGCTCAGATGGTAAAGAATCTGCCTGCAATGCAGGACACCAGGGTTTGATCCCTGGGTCGGGAAGATCCCCTGGAGAAGGGAATGGCAACCCACTCCAGATTCCTTGCCTGGAGAATCCTATAGACAGAGAAGCCTGGCAGACAATCATCCATGGGTCACCAAGAGTTGGACACAACTGAGTGACTAACACTTTCCCTTTTTCATAAGGAGGAATA
This sequence comes from Dama dama, assembly GCF_033118175.1. Lineage (NCBI taxonomy): Eukaryota > Metazoa > Chordata > Mammalia > Artiodactyla > Cervidae > Dama > Dama dama. The sequence continues at coordinate 48,545,826 of NC_083685.1, read as the reverse complement.
CAATGTTGTTTAATATCTTACAATGTACCTAAATGATATAATAGGTGGGTTTGTAGAACTGTTTAAGGGTTTATAAGTGTAGTTCAAGATGTAATTTCCAAGTATAACTCAGGAAAAGCCACCTTTTTATGGTAAGCATGAGGGAAGGACATGTAAAACAACATGACCTAAATTACAGTTATACAATTTCAGTTTGGTTCTTGCACAATAAATAAATTACAAAAATGGCTGATGATACCCTTCATATACTGTCCATAAATTTCTCTTAAGGGGTATTTTGATCAAAGTTTGGCATAAAAATCTGAGGTTACTCTTTATGTAAGAACTTGAGAACTTAAAACACAGCTTTAAACCCATGCCGAGAAGAAAATTAATTATAAATCACATAAATATACATTATTTAAAATATTTTCCAAAGTCTTAAAGTTTCAAATTCAAACTTAAAATGATTGCTGTCTTTTTAATTGTATGCTGTGGTTGAAAGCATTCCCTGTAGATCTTGGCTAACTTTCAACAGCAAAGATGTCTTTGTATGAAAGTCTAATATCCAAAATGATATATGTGTGGAGGCACTGTAGACATTACTTTATTCCATGTTGGCAACTGCTTCTGAATTTTAAATCTTAAAAACCCTCAAAATTCTATCTAAATGTGGAGCCTCTAAATAGCCTAGTAGAAAAAATTTTTAATTCAAAATTTGATTATTAGAAAAATAAATATAAAATTTAAAGGTACAGATTTTATGAAAAAATGGTATTTCTCTCCCACCCCCCCCATCCTTATACATTTACTCCTGATCCTTTTTTAATATAACAGAGCCCCAAAGGCCAGCATCATATATATTATACTAATTTTCTTATTGTGGGGAGTGAAAGAAGAAAGCTGTTATTTTTACCAAATGGTCTCATTTCTGGTATGGCCAAAGAAGATAAAGATTTGGAATTCATTCTGACAGCTAAAATAATTGTACTTTTAAATCTGGATTAGATAGGAAATCCAAAGTTTGTCTTAAAGTAGGTTATTTATTTTATTAGGCAATTAATGCTACAAACAATCTATCAATATTTAATGATGGATCCTGATGATCTAAAGAAACAGAGAATTGTTTGTAATATGTGTTGAAGATAACTTGGATGATTGCTTTAAAATTTTAGTCAATACTATCATAAAACTAACTTAATATTTTGTTAATGTTACTTTTAAACACTGCTTTTTTGTAGTTTGCAAAAAATATTGAAACTGATTTTAGTGTTCACATTTTTTTATTTTTTAAACAGCATTTTGTTTGTTATGATATTCAATTTAACATCAGTTTCATGTGATGCAAACAAAAAAAGAGCTCTATAAAAGAGGTAATATGTGTACTACATTCCTCATTTTGAATGGTCACATATACATTAGCAGATAAATGTTATCAAACTTGTGTAGATATTCCAAATACCAAAGCTGACAACTCACTTTACATTTCATGAAAGTTGTTATCTTCATTGGAATGCAAACTCTGGGAAATGGGGATAAAGTGTCTTCCTCTCACATACATTTTTTTTTTTTTAAATGTACAGTTGACTCTTGAACAACACAAGGGTTTGGGGCATGTTGACTCTCAATCAACTTACTGGGAAATCTACGTATAATGTGACATTGACTTTCTCTATGAAGGATTCCACTCCACAAATTCAGCCAACCCGGAACTAGGCAGTACTATAATATGCATTTTTAAAAAATGCATGAAAGTGGACCTGTGCAATTCAAACCTATGTTGTTCAGGGGCTAACTGCATGTGCACATACTTGTTACACTTGCTGGATCCCTACTCTCTTAAAAATATAAACTAAATATTGCTTTCTAATACGGTATTGTATTTAAAATATATAGCTAACAGTAAGGACAGCTACCTCTTAGAGAAAGTTCAGTGTGCAAAGTTTGTAGAGGGCAAAGTTTGTAAAATGTGTATCACAGTTCAATCTCTTTAACACTCTGTCAGATTAAGGAACTGAGCTGTGAGTAAGGACATTCAACTAGTCACTGGCAAAGACTTAACTGATTCATATCAAATTATTATTTCTAAACACTACAATATGCATTCTTTAAGATCTCAGATAAAGCCATTAATTAAATGTTTACTGAGTGCTTACTATATACTGGGTACAGTCTAAGTGTTGGTGGTATAGCTGACACTATTGTAAAATCTAAAAATATAATTGTGAACAACAACAAAAAAAAATTCTAGCTTTTGTGGAACTTAGGAGAAATATACAATACACTGAATACATACCTGAATACATACATTGTAGAGAATTTTAGAAGGTGATAGAAGATTGGGAAATGAATAAAGCTGGATAAGGGGGATCAGGAATGAGAAGGGAGGGGTACAGGTGGGAGGAATGTAATCTGGACATAAGAAACACATTATTCTAATTTATAGAATGGAAAACTAGCAATCAATGAACCATTACATTATTCTTTCTTATTCCTTATTTTGATAGTAATCTAATTTATGAAGCAAAGAAAGAGTAGAGAAAGGCATAATCTTATTTATTTATGTCACTGGTAAGATGTATAATATAAATCCCCCAATTCCCGTTTTAAGTAACTAATTTTATTTTTAGCCTGCTGAGTCTTCATTGCTGTAAGCAGGCTTTCTCTAGTTGCAGGAAGTGGGGACCACTCTTCATTGTGGTGCATGGGATTCTCACTGCAGCGGCTTCTCTTGTTGCAGAGCACAGGTTCTAGGGTGTGTGGGCTACTGTATTGTGGCAAGCAGGCTCAGTGTTTTGGCTCCTGGGCTCTAGAGGTAGACACAGTAGTTATGGTACATAAGCTTAGTTGCCCCATGGCATGTGTAATACTCTAAGACCAGCGACCAAACCTGTGTCCCCTGCAATGACAGGCAGATTCTTAACCACTGGATGACCAGGGAAGTAACCCATTTTAAGGGTGCAGTTCAGTGGCATTAAGTATATTCACATTTTGTTTAATCTTCACCACTATCCATCACCAGAATATTTTTTATCAGAACATTTTCATCATCATAGAAACCCTGTGTCAATTAAACTATAATGCCTCACTTTTGCTCTCTTCAGCCTGTAGTAACAACTATTTTACTTTCAGTGCCTGTGATTTTGGCCTATTCCAGGCATCTCATATAACTGGAATCATACAATATTTTGTCTTTTTGTGTCTAGCTTATTTTGCTTAGCATACTGTCATCAGGGTTCATCTATGTCATAGCATGTATCAGAATTTCATTCCTTTTTAAAGCTAAAGAATTTTCATGCAGATTTTCTCTTATCTTCTAAGAGTTTTATAGTTTTACATCTTAAGTTTAGGAATTTGATCAAATTTAAATTAATTTTGTAAATCAGTTCAGTTCAAGACTTTCTAGAACTAACACCCAAAAAAGATGTCCTTTTCATCATATGGGACTAGAATGCAAATGTAGGAAGTCAAGAGATACCTGGAGTAACAGGAAAACTTGGCCTTGAGTACAAAATGAAGCAGGGCAAAGGTTAAGAGAGTTTTGCCAAGAGAATGCACTGGTCACAGCAAACACCCTCTTCCAATAACACAAGAGAGAACTACACATGCACATCACCAGATGGTCAATGCTGAAATCAGATTGATTATATTCTTTGCAGCCAAAGATGGAGAAGCTATACAATCAGCAAAAACAAGAGGAGATGACTGTAGATCAGATCATGAACTCCTTATTGCCAAATTCAGACTAAAATTGAAGATAGTAGGGAAAACCGCTAGTCATTCAGGTATGACCTAAATCAAATCCCTTATGACTATACAGTGGAAGTGAGAAATAGATTCAAGGGATGAAATCTGATAGAGTGCCTGAAGAACTATGGATGGAGGTTAATGACATTGTACAGGAGGCAGGGATAAAAACCATCCTCAAGAAAAAGAAATACAAAAAGGCAAAATGGTTGCCCAAGGAAGCATTAAAAATAGCTGAGAAAAGAAGAGAAGCTAAAGGCAAAGGAGAAAAGGAAAGATATAAGCATTTGAATGCAGAGTTCCAAAGAATAGCAAGGAGAGATAAGAAAGCCTTCCTCAGTGATCAATGCAAAGAAATAGAGGAAAACAGGAGAATGGGAAAGACTAGAGATCTCTTCAAGAAAACTATAGGTACCAAGCGAACATTTTATGCAAAGATGGGCACAATAAAGGACAGAAATGGTATGGACCTAACCTAACAGAAGCAGAAGATATTAAGAAGAGGTGGCAAGAATACACAGAAGAACTATACAAAAAAAGATCTTCATGACCCAGATAACCACGATGGTGTGATCACTCACCTAGAGCCAGGCATGCTAGAATACGAAGTCAAGTGGGCCTTAGGAAGCATCACTACTAACAAACCTAGTGGAATTGATAGAATTCCACTTGAGCTATTTCAAATCCTAAAGATGATCCTGTTAAAGTGTTGCGCTCAATATGCCAGCAAATCTGGAAAACTCAGCAGTGGCCACAGGACTGGAAAAGGTCAGTTTTCATTCCAATCCCAAAGAAAGGCAATGACAAAGAAACATCAAACTACCACACAAGTGCACTCATCTCACACACTAGTAAAGTAATGCTTGAAATCCTCTAATTCAGGCTTCAACAGTATGTGAACTGTGAACTTCTAGATGTTCAAATTGGATTTAGAAAAGTCAGAGGAACCAGAAATCAAATTGCAAACATCTGTTCGATCATTGAACAAGCAAGAGAGTTCCAGAAAAACATCTACTTTTGCTTAATGACTATGCCAAAGCCTTTGACTGTGTAGATCTGACCAAACTGTGGAAAATTCTTTCCACTGGACCTAAGCGCTAACCTCTCAGGTACAAGTCCTTATTGCTCTCCTTGAGCAATAAAATAAAGATGGGAATAAAATAAGATGGGAAGACCAGATCACCTTACCTTCTTCCTGAGCAATCTGTATGCAGGTAAAGGAGCAACAGTTAGAATTGAACATAGAACAACAGACTGGTTCCAAATTTTTATATACAGTATAAAGTAAAAGTCCAAGTTTAGTCTTCTGAAGAATATATCCAGTTTTTCTGACAACATTTTATTGTCTTTTTCTTTTTTAATTATCTTGGCACCTTTGTCAAAAATCATGTAATTGTGCATGTGAAGATTTATTACTGGCTTCTGAATTCCATCCATTCCATTTATCTTGAAATTTGTTTTTATGCAAGTATCATACTGTTTTCATTACTCTAGTTTTGTAATAAGTTCTGAAATCGGAAAGTGTGATTGCTTTCACCAAATTTGTTTTTCCTTTTCACAAATATTTTGACTATTCAGAGTCCCTTGAGATTCCATATAAATTTATGATGAGTTTTTATGTATCTACAAAGAATGCCATTGGGATTTTAATAGGGATACACTGAATCTGTAAATTGCCTTTGTCTTAACTGATATCTTAAAAATATCAGGCATTCCAGTTCATGGACATAGGATATATTTCCATTTATTACATTTATTATTTACATTTAATTGCTTTCATCTTCAGCATATAAGTTGTTTACTTTCTTGACTAAATTTATTCCTAAGTCTTGACAATTAGCTCTTTTTGATGTTAATGTAAGTGGAACTGTTTTCTTAATTTTTGTTTTTGCAGTTTTCACTGTTTATATAGAAATGCAACTGCATTTTGTGCATTGATTTCATATCCTGAAGCTTTCTGATGCACTTCTTAGTTTTAGCAATTGTGCCTATATGTAATCCTTAATAAGGCTTTTTTTATGTGTAAAATCATATCATCTGAGAAAAGAGAGAATTTTACTCATTTCTTTTCAATTTGGATGCCTTTTATTTATTTTTAAAGAAGTTTATGATTTTAATGATTTTAATTTAATTGATTTTAATAATTTTAACTATCATTTTAATTTGATTGATTTCCCCATTATATGCTTGAAGAAATCATGACTCAACTGCTTCCCTTGGTTTGAAGGAGAACACAGGAGCGCTGAATCAGACATGTACAGGTATTTTCTGAGAGTCCTAAAGATTTAAAAGGACGATGGAAGAGGTTAGAGAGGTTCAAGGAGAGCAATAAGGACTTGTATCTGAGAGGTTACTGCTTAGGTCCACTGGAAAGGTGTGCCTTATTGCTCTCCCTCCACACAGAAGCATAACTCTAAGTTTTGTGACATAGTAACCTTAGGAACCCTGTCACCATGGTCCCAATAATTGTATGTGGAAATTCCTTGTGGAAAGTCTGGTCACATAAGACTTTTTTGTATTTGGGGTAGAGGGAAAAGTTTACTTCTGAGTGGAGGTTAAGAAAGGGCTTCCCTCGTGGTTCAGGTGACAAAGAAGCTGCCCGCGTGTGGGAGACCTGGATTCTATCTCTGGGTGGGGAAGATTCCCTGGAGAAGGGAATGGTTACACACTCCAATATTCTTGCCTGGAGAATTCCATGGGCAGAGGAGTCTGTAAGAAAAGGATGGAAGAGGCTAGTACAGTGAGCCCATTGGCAACCTGTGATTAACAGAACTACTGTGATCTTAGAAGGGTCTGTGATAAGAGTGGCTCTCAGGTCTGAATTGCAACTGTGCATTCTGTACTAAGCCACCTCATTTGTGTCCAATGTAGCCCACCAGGCTGTTCTGTCCATGGGATTCTACAGGCAAGAATACTGGAGTGGATTACCATGCCCTCTTCCAGAGGATCTTCCTGACCCAGAGACTGAACCTGCATCTCTCATCTCTCCTGCATTGGCAGGTAGGTTCTTTACCACTAACGCCACCTGGGAGAATTGCAATTACCATGAGCATTTGTGAGATGTTTCCACTCCATGATAAGAACCAGAGATTTTCAGAGGGAAAAATTGGACAGCAGCATCCAAAAAAAGAAGATTCCTGCTAATTAAGTGGATACAGGTTTAAAGCATTCAGAATTGAACAGTTTAATTAAATGTGAATAATTTGTAAGCAATATGGTATAAACAAGTAAAGATGAGGATATACAATTTAAGTTTCCTAAGAGAGACACTCTTAAGAAAGAGAAAATACACACTTTTTTTTTTCACAGAAACTATAAAATGTCCTAATGCTCTGTGATAGTTAATTTTATGTATCAACTTGGCTGAGCCATGGAACTTAGATTTTTAGTCAAATGTTATTCTGAGTGTTTTTGTAGGGGGTATTTACATGAGACTTTGAAAAAAGCAGATGACCCTCCAGAATGAGGGTAGATCTCACCCAATCAGTTCAAAGCCAGCATAGAACAAAAGACTGACCTTTTCCAAGCAAGAGGCAGTTCTGCCAGTGGAGAGCCTTCAGAATGAATTGCAACGTTGTCTCTTCCCTGAAGTTCAGCCTGACAGCCTATCCTACAAATCTCAGACTTTGCCTCATAATTGCACAAGCCAATTCCTTAAAATAGCCTTTCTATGGAAACTCATCCTGTTGGTTCTGTTTCTCTGGAGAGCCCTGAAGAATACAAGCTCAGGTTTGAGCTTGAGGTAAAGTGGACAACACGACAGCTATTTCAGGGAAAATAGTAAATGTGGAGAAAGTTTGGGGAGGCATGGTGATGCTAATGTGGAAAGCAAGAGGTGAGAGTAGTGAACTCAGTCTAAGTTGGGTAGGGACAGCAAGCTGTGACGTGTATGCTGTTGCTTCCATAGGAGACTAGTGAGTGCACTTGTGACAGTAATGCTCAACTAAAGAGTGCAAGGAAAAATCTATTTAATATATAACGCAGGATTATCAAATAGAATAGTGACCTTGCAGGTTTGATACAGCTGCAAACTGAATGAATTTATTAAATGCACAGAAGATAAATTCACCTATGTAAATTAAAAGGATATTAGTGGGTAAAGATGCTAAAAAGCAAAGAGTACAACTAGAAGATTCAATAACTATATGATTTCTAGGAAGAAATCACAGTGTAGTAGGAAGAAAGTAGTTATCAAAGTAAAATTTTAAAAAATTAATGATCTGAAAATCTCTATAAATTTACAAAATGAGAATCTACCAATTATGAAATAATGGGAAAAAGAAAATCATTTCCAATAAACCCTCCTCACTACCACTTACACACACACAAGCAGTGCTAGAATTTGCTGACAATTTTATTTTTAATTTTAAGAATAAAGAAAGTTCATAAGGCTAAACTATGCATACAATGACTTGTATCTCATGTTAAAGAAGTCATATTTGTATATAAAATTGAAAATAATATACAATGACTCCAGTATTCAAATATTTCCATAATAGTGTTTTAAAAATCTTATAGTATTTTTAATAATCTACTTATATCTACATCTATCTTTGTAGTTCAATAGTCACTCAGTTTCACTTTATTTTTCTTTGCCATTCAATCACTGAAAATGATACTTTATGTATATATAATGCATATATGTACACACACACACACACACACCATACTCAAGAATAATCATTGATGGCAATATTCATGAATACAGTCTCCAGTTCAGATAAAATGAGTTTATTCATATTCTTTTTTATTTCTATTATTTACTATTATCATTATTGTTTTACTTATAATTGGTTTTTATATTAAGCACTTATCATTTGTACAAAAGCAATTAATTCATTATTCTTTGGAGAAAATACTTTATTGTATAAAACCAAAGTTTTAATCAAATTAAAAAAAAAAGACTTTAATAGTCCATAAAGAGGAGAGTAAGAATGAAACTGAAACCAGGGAAGCTATTTTTTAAGGAATAAAGTAATCAGAACAAAAATATAAATGATACTAGATAGTATGACTATAGTCAAATAGTAAAATAAAACAAATCCTACAACTCTTTCTAAAAGACTAAAGTTTCTCTAAGAGATCACAAACATAAAATAAAAAAAGAAAACTGTAGGAAAATTAGAAATAATCAATGGGCTAATCTTTCCTCAAAAAAAGTAAAAATGCCAGTGATTTTAATGATTCAAGGGTAAAGTGTTCAATATTTTTAATGTATAAATGAATCCTGTAGTCAAAATTTAACAGTGCCAAATCATAAAAGGAGGAAGGAAACATTCTTTTCATTTATGGTAGCATGATTACCTCTATAAATTCTCATATATTGCAGAGACAAATAGAGAAATAGACAAAAAGAAAGTTACAGAGAAAAGTCCAAAAATATTCTAATATATTTGGAAATAATAATACCCCTAACATCTTTTTAAATAATTCAATAATCAACAAAGAAAAATAGAATGATTATCTTATGAGCTACTATCAGGGATTGTCATTTTTGTCCTGTAAAGTAACCTACTTACTGGTATTTGAAATGATTTCTTTTTTTTTTTCTCTCATTTATTTATTTTTTTAATTGAAGGATAATTGTTTTACAGAATTTTGCTGTTTTCTGTCAAACCTCAACACGAATCAGCCAGAGGTATACATATATACTGTCCGTTTTGAAACCTCCTCCCATCTCCCTCCCCGCCCCACCCCGCTAAGTTGATACAGAGCTCCTTTTTGAGTTTCCTGAACCACACAGCAAATTCCCGTTGGCCATCTATTTTACATACAGTGATGCAAGTTTCCAGGTTCCTCTTTCCATACATCTCACCCTCTCTTCACCTCTCCCCATGTCCATAAGTCTATTCTCTACGTCTGTTTCTCCATTGTTGCCCTGTAAATGAATTCCTCAATACCCTTTTTCTAGATTCCGTATATATGCATTAGAGTATGATATTTCTCTTTCTCTTCCTGACTCACTTCACTACATATAATAGGTTCTAGCTTCATCCACCTCATTAGAACTGACTTAAATGTGGTCCTTTTAGTGACTGAGTAATATTCCATTGTGTATGTGTACCACACTTCTTTATCCATTCATCTGTCGATGGACATCTGTGTTGCTTCCATGTTCTAGCTATTGTAAATAGTGCTGCAATGAGCAACAGGATACATGTATCTCTTTCTGTTTTGGTTTCCTCAGGATATATGTCTAGGAGTGGGATTGCTGGGTCATATGGTGGTTTTATTCCTAGTTTTTTAAGGAATGTCCATACCACCTTCCATAGTGGATGCATTAATTTACATTTCCACCAATAGTGCAAGAGCGTTTTTTCTCCACACTCTCTCCAGCATTTATTGTTTGTACACTTTTTGATGAGGGCCACTCTGACCGGTATAAGGTGATATCTCATTGTGGTTTTGATTTGCATTTCTCTAATAATGAGTGATGTTGAGCATCTTTTCATGTGTTTGTTATCCATCTGTATGTCTTCTTTGGAGAAATGTCTGTTTAGTCTTTTTCCCACTTTTTGATTGGGTTGTTTTTCTGGTATTGAGTTGTATGAGCTGCTTGTATATTTTGGAAATTAATGCTTTGTCAGTTGTTTCATTTGCTATTATTTTCTCTCATTCTGAGGGTTGTCTTTTCACCTTGCTTATAGTTGCCTTTGCTATGCAAAAACTTTTAAGTTTAATCAGGTCCCACTTGTTTACTTTTGTTTTTATTTCTGTTACTCTAAGGAGGTGGGTCATAGAGGGTCTTGCTTTGATTTATGTCAAAGTAAGTGTTCTGCCTATGGTTTTACTCTAAGCGTTTTATAGTTTCTGGTCTTACATTTAGGTCTTTAATCCATTTTGAGTTTATCTTTGTGTATGGTGTTAGGAAGTGTTCTAATTTCATTTTTTACATGTAGCTGTCCAGTTTTGCCAGCACCATTTATTGAAGAATCTGTCTTTGCCTCATTGTATGTATATTCTTGCTTCCTTTGTCAAAAATAAGGTACCAATAGATGCCTGGGTTTATTTCTGGGCTTTCTATATTGTTCCATTTGTCTATACTTCTGTTTTTGTGCCAGTACCATACTGTCTTAATGATTGTAGCTTTGTAGTATAATATGAAGTCAGGAAGGTTGATTCCTTCAGCTCCATTCTTCTTTCTCAAGAATGCTTTTGCTATTCAGGGTCTTTTGTGTTTCCATGTATGAATTGTGAAATTTTTTGTTCTAGTTCTGTGAAAAATGCCACTGGTAATTTGATAGGGATTGCATTGAATCCGTAGATTACATTTGGTAGTATAGTCATTTTCACAATACTGGTTTTTCCTACCCAGGAACATGGACTATCTCTCCATCGGTTTATGTCATCTTTGACTTCTTTCATTAGTGTCTTATAATTTTCTGTGTGCAGTTCTTTTGTCTCCTTAGGTAAGTTTATTCCTAGATATTTAATTCTTTTTGTTGCAATAGTGAATGGAATTGATTCCTTAATTTCTCTTTCTGATTTTTAATTGTTAGTATATAGAAATGCAAGAGGTTTCTGTGGTGTATAAATATTGTATCCTGCAACTTTGCTAAATTCACTGATTAGCTGTAGTAATTTTCTGATATTATCTTTAGGGTTTTCTATGTACAGTATCATGTCATCTTCAAACAGTGAAAGTTCACTTCTTCTTTTCCAATATGGATTACTTTTATTTCTTTTTCTTCTCTGATTGCTGTAGTTAGGGCTTCCAGAACTATGTTGAATAAGAGTAGTGAAAGTGGACACCCTTGTCTTGTTGCTGATATTAGGGGGAATGCTTTCAGTTTTTTACCATTGAGAATAGTGTTTGCTGTTGGTTTATCACATATGGCCTTTACTATGTTGAGGTAGGTTCCTTTTTTTTTTTCTGGAACTCTCTTGCTTTTTTTTTTTTTTTTTTTTCATTTATTAGTTGGAGGCTAATTACTTTACAATATTGTAGTGGTTTTTGCCATACATTGACATGAATCAGCCATGGATTTACATGTATTCCCCATCCCGAGCCCTCCTCCCACCTCCCTCTCCACCCGATTCCTCTGGGTTCCTTTCATGCCCATTTTTGGAAGAGTTTTAATCATAAATGGGTGCTGAATTTTGTCCAAGGCTTTTTCTGCATCTATTTAGATGATCATATGGTTTTTAATCTTTCAATTTGTTAATATGGTGTATCACAGTGACTGATTTGCATATATTGAAGAATCCTTCCATCCCTGGAACAAACCCAACTTGATCATGGTACTTGAGCTTTTTGATGTCTTGGTGAATTCTGTTTGCTAAAATTTTGTTGAGGATTTTTGCATCTATGTTCATCAGTAATATTGGTCTATAGTTTTATTTTTTGTGGGTTGTCTTTATCTCATTTTGGTATCAGGGTGATGGCGGCCTTGTAGAATGAGTTTGGAAGTGTTCCTTCCTCTGCAAGTTTTTGAAAGAGTTTCAGAAGGATAAGCATTAGCTCTTCTCTAGATGTTTGATAGAATTCTCCTGTGAAGTCCTCTGGTCCTGGGATTTTGTTTTTTTGGAGATTTTATTTTTTATCACAGCTTCAGTTTCAGTGCTTGTAATTGGGTTGTTCATAATTTCTATTTCATCCTGGTTCAACCTAGGAAAATTGAACTTTTCTGAGAATCTGTCCGTTTCTTCCAGGTTATCCATTTTATTGCCATATAGTTGTTCATAATAGTCTCTTATAATCCTTTGTATTTTGCATTGTCTCTTGTAACCTCTCCTTTATTATTTCTAATTTTGTTGATTTGATTCTTCTCTCTTTTTCTCTTGATGAATCTGGCTAAAGGTTTGTCAATTTCATTTATCTTCTCAAAGAACCAGCTTTTAGTTTTATTAATCTTTACAATTCTTTCTTTCATTTCCTTTTCATTTATTTCTGCTTGGATCTTTATGATATCTTTCCTTCTACTAATTTTGGTGTTTTTTTGTTATTCTTTTCCCAGTTGTTTTAGGTGTAAAGTTAGGTTGTCTGTTCAATGTTTTTCTTTTTTCTTGAGGTAGGGTTGCATTGCTGTAAACTTCCCTCTTAGAACTATTTTTGCTGCATTCCATAAGTTTTGAGTTGTCATCTTTTCATTGTCATTTGTTTCTAGAAACTTTTTTATTTCCCTTTTGATTTCTTCAGTAACCTGTTCATTATTTAGAAATGTGTTTAATCTCCATGAGTTTGTGTTTCTTACACCTTTTCTCTTGGAAATGATGTCTAGTCTCATAGCATTGTGGTCAGAGAAGATACTTGATACAATTTCAATTTTCTTAAGTTTACTGAGGTTTGATCTGTGACCCAAGATCTGGTCTATCCTGGAGAATGTTCGTTGTGCACTTAAGAAGAAGGTGTATTCTTCTGCATTTGGATGGGCTGTCCTTAAAATATCAGTGAGACCCATCTCATTTAATGTATCATTTAAGACTTGTGTTTCCTTACTAATTTTGTGTTTTGATGATCTGTCTGTTGGTGTGAGTGGGGTGTTAAAGTCTCCTACTATTATTGTGTTACTGTCAATTTCTCCTTTTATGTCTGTTAGTGTTTGTCTTATGTATTGAGGTGATCCTATGTTGGGTGCATGAAAGTGAAAGTCACTCAGTCATGTCTGACTCTTTGCAACCCATGGACTACACAGTCCATGGGATTCTCCAGACCAGTATACTGGAATGGATAGCCTTTCCCTTCTGCAGGGGATCTTCCCAACCCACTGAGCAAACCCAGATCTTCCACATTGCAGGTGGGTTCTTTACCAGCTGAGCCATTAGGGAAGCCCAAGAATACAGGAGTGGGTAGCCTATCTCTTCTCCAGTGGATCTCCCTGACCCAGGAATCGAACAGGGGTCTCCTCCATTGTAAGCAGATAGATATTTACAATTGTTATGTCTTCCTCTTGGGTTGATCCCTTGATCATTATGTAGTGTCCTTCCTTATCTCTTGTAATCTTCTTTATTTTAAGGTCTATTTTGTCTAATATAAGGTTTGTTACTTCAGCTTTCTTTTGCTTCCTATTTGCATGGAACATATTTTTCCATCCTCTCACTTTCAATCTATATGTGTCTTGAGGTCTGAATTGGGTTTCTTGTAGACAGCATATATATTGGTCTTGTTTTTGTATCCATTCATCCAGTCTCTGTCTTTTGGTTGGAACATTTAATCCATTTACATTTAAAATAATTATTGATATATGTGTTCCTATTGGCATTTTCTTAACTGTTTGGGGTTGATTTTGTAGATCTTTTTCTTCTCTTGTATTTCTTGCCTTTAACAATTGTCCCTTTAACATTTGTTGTAAAACTGGTCTTGTGGTACTGAATTCTCTTTAACTTTTGCTTGTCTGAAAAGCTTTTGATTTCTTCATCAATTTTGAATGAGATCCTTGCCAGGTGCAGTAATCTTGTTTGTAGATTTTTTCTTTTCAGTACTTTAAATTTATCCTGCCATTCCCTTCTGGCCTGCAGAGTTTCTGCTGAAAGATCAGCTGTTAAGCATATGGGGTTTCATTTGTATGCCACGTGTTGCTTCTCCCTTACTGCTTTTAATAGTCTTTCTTTGTGTTTAATCTTTGTTAGTTTTATTAGTATGTGTCTAGGCATGTTTCACTTTGGGCTTATACTGTATAAAGAGTCTCTTTGTGCCTTTAGACTTGAGTGACTATTTCCTTTCCATGTTAGGGAAATTTTCAACTAAAATCTTTTCAGAAATTTTCTCATACCCTTTCTTTTTCTCTTCTTCTGGGACCCCTATAATTCGAATGTTTGTGTGTTGGATATGATCCCAGAGATCTTGAGCCTATCCTCAGATCTTTTCACTGTTTTTATTTATTCTGCTCTTCAGAAGTTATTTCCACCATTTTATCTTCAAGCTCACTGATTCATTCTTCTGCTTCAGATATTCTGCAATTGATTCCTTTTAGAATATTTTTAATTTCAGTAATTGTGTTGTTTGTCTCTGTATGTTTATTCTTTAGTTCTTCTAGGTCTTTGTTAATTGATTCATGCATTTTCTCCATTTTGTTTTCAAGGTTTTTGATCATTTTTACCATCATTATTCTGAATTCTTTTTCAGATAGTTTCCCTATTTCCTCTTCATTTATTTGGACTTCTGTGTTCCTAGTTTGTTCTTTCATTCACACTGTATTTCTCTGCCTTTCCATTATTTATTTTTTAACATTGTGCTTGAGGTCTCCTTTTCCATAGCTTCAAGGAAAGTTGCATTCTTTCCTTGAAGAAAGTTGAATTCTTTCTTCCTTTTGGTTTCTGTGCTCCTAAGGTTGGTCCAGTGGTTTGCCTGAGCTTCCTATAAGGTGAGATTTGTGCTGAGTTTTTTTTTTTGTTGTTGTTGTTGTTGTTGTTTGTTTTCCTCTGATAGGCAAGACTGAATGAGATGGTAATCCTGTCTTTGTATTTTTGTTTGTATTTTTGTTTTGTTTGCTGTTTAGATGAGGTGTCCTGCACAGGGTGTTACTGGTGGTTGGGTGATGCCAGGTCTTGTATTTAACTGGTTTCCTTTTTGTGAGCTCCTACTATTTGATACTCCCTAGGGTTAGTTCGGAGAAGGCAATGGCACCCCACTCCAGTACTCTTACCTGGAAAATCCCATGGACGGAGGAGCCTGGTGGGCTGCAGTCCATGGGGTCACTAAGAGTCGGGCACGACTGAGTGACTTCACTTTCACTTTTCACTTTCATGCATTGGAGAAGGAAATGGCAACCCACTCCAGTATTCTTGCCTGGAGAATCCCAGGGACAGAGGAGCCTGGTGGGCTGCCGTCTGTGGCATCACACAGTTGGACATGACTGAAGTGACTTAGCAGGTAGCAAGGTTAGTTCTCTGGTAGTCTGGAATCTTGGAGTCAGTGCTCCCACTCCAAAGGCTCAGGGCTTAATCTATTGTCAGAAACAAAGATTCCACAAGTGTTTTTTTATGGCACTAAGTGAGATTAAAACAAATATCCAAAAATGAGAAACAAAAGATGAACTCCAGACAAATGGCAGTTACAAAATCAGGCACATAATAATTAAAATAATGGAATATACATATACACCCATGAGCAAAGTGAAAACAGTCCAACAAAAATAAAGTGCAGTAGATTGACCTGGCAAACAAAGGAAATAAAAAATTATACTCACTATTTATGAACAAAACTAACTTCAGAACAAACTGGAAAACAAAACTAAAGCAAGGTGCCAAGTGGCAAATAAAGCAATGAAAACAAAACTAACAAATATATTGAGAGGAAAGGAAAGAAAGAAAAGAAAGAATGAATAAATATTCAAAGTTAAAAAGAGGTAGATGAAGAAGATTTATATACATCAAAGATTAACTGCAGGGGGAAAGAACAGTAGGAAAGACAAACAAAGGAATAAATGTAGAAAAAATATAATAGGTTTAAAAAAATAAAAAATTAAAATTATAAAAAAGAGAAAAGAAAAAATGAAAGAAGAGAGAAAAAAGGTGGGGGTGGGGGGGTGGGGAAGGAAAACCCCACAGAACTGCAAAAACCCAACATAGAAGCAGAGGTTTATAACAATAGAAAGTGTGACTGAATATACACATATACATATACACCCATAAGCAAAATCAAAACTGTTCAACAAAAGTAAAGTACAATAGGTTGACCTGGCAAACAAAGGAAACCAAAAATTATATCTACCAGAACAAAACTAATTAAAGCATAAACTAGAAAACAAAACTAAGCAAGGTGCCAATTGTGGAATAAAGCAATGAAAATAAAACTAACAAATGTATTGAAAGGAAAAAGAGAGGAAGAAAAGAAAGAAAGAATATATATGCAAAGCTAAACAGAGGTAGATAAAGAAGATTTATATAAATTAAAGATTAACTCCAAGGGGAAAAGAAAAGTAGGAAAAGCAAACAAAGGAATAAATGTAGAAAAAATTATAATAGGTCTAAAAAATTAAAATTAAAAAAAGAAAAAAGAAAAAGAAAAAGGAAAACTCCACAAAACTGGAAAAGCCAAATATAGAGCCAGAGGTTTGTGACAACACTAAAAAATGTATCTGAGGGGAAAAAAAGCTCAAAATCTTAATTGGATTTCTTAGTGCCAGTGAAATCGAGAACTACAACAGAGTGGGGGTAAAAAGGAAAAAAATGAAAAAAGAAAAAAAACTCCAAAAGAATCTACAGAACAAGTCAAAAAAAATAAGAATAATAAATGTTTTTCTTGAGTCACTGCTGTCAGAGTCCTTTCCTTCCCTGGGAGTCACAGTCCCCCTCACCTCCCTAGGATGCCCTCCTACACTGTGCTGAACTCTGGACGTGCTGTGGGGGCCGCTCAGATTCTAATCTGGTCCTGCTCCCATGTATTCCTTCTTCCAGTGTCCACAGCTGTCAGAGCTAGTGTGTTTTCTTTTGTGGGAGCTCTCAATTACCTTTTATATATTCCATAGACACAGAGTCTGCCTAGTTGATCGTGTGGATTTAATCTGCAGCTTGTAGAGCTGGTGGGAAGGTTTGGGGTCTTCTTCCTTAGCCACACTGCCCTGGGTTTCAGTTGTGGTTTTATTTCCACCTCTGCATGTGGGTCGTCCACTGGGGTTTGCTCCTGAGGCTGCCCTGGAGGACTTGGGTTTGCCCCTGTGAGGGCCAGGTGTGGAGGTGGTGCAGCTGCTTTGTTGTAGGGATTCTGGCAGCACCTGGTACTCAGTGGGGTTGGCGGCTAGGGCAGCAGGAAATACACTGCTCTAGAAGGGTATGGCAATCAGTACTGGCGAATGTGCTCCAATATTCTTGCCTGGAGGTCTCCCTGTCTGACGGAGAAGCCTGGCAGGCCACAGTCTACAGAGTAGCGAAGAGTCAGACACGACCGAAGCGATCCTACACGCATAGATGCAAGACTTTCTTTGCCTGCGGCAGCTCTGCCTCAGTGAGAGTTGAGCGTGAAGGCCGTGTAGCTGCCTGGCTTGTGCGGACCCTGGCAAGTGTGCAGGGACACAGACTGCCTCCGCCGCAGGAGTTCTGGCCCTATCAGCGTCTTTTTTCGAGCCTCTTGTAGCCTGCAATCAGAAGGCCTCTTTGGCCAGTCTTTCTCCATAGCTCCTCCCATTCAGGCACTTAGAGGGCTCCCTTGCCTGGGTCCTTCTCTGTTGTTCTCGGCGTGTAGGGACATAGAAGGGTCCCCCTGGCTGGGGTCCTATTCTGTAAATCCGTGTGTCAGGCACTTAAAGGGGCACCCTGGGTGGGTCCTATTCTTTAGTTCAGCTCATCAGGTATTCAACAGGCCAGCCTTTCTATTGTTCAGCTGCCGATGCTGTCGTGTGCAGAGAGAGAGGCTGTGGTGGTGGCTCCACCTGCTACGGGTGACTCAGCAGTATCGCCTTGCTTCCGTGACTGCCTGGCTTTCCTCCACAGGCATTTCCCCCCATGATCTCCTCTCTCACATCCCCTCAACCCATTTCTCCGCAGTCAGCAGCAGCCCTCACCCTGGGATTGCTCCACAAGCAGCTGCCAGCTGCTGCACCTTCCAGTAGACCAGCATTCCTATCAGGGTCTGTATGGCTGTAGCAAGGACTGTCTGATTCTCAGTCCATTTAGGCTGCCACAAGATCAGCTATTTCATTCTCAGCATTAAATGTTTCTTCTCTGACTCAGACAATTGCCCTGCTGTGGGGATTGGACCCCTGCTTCAGTTCCCCCACCCACTGAAGGCAGGTCCAGTCCTATTAACACTCCTGTTTTTCCCCCTAGTTCCTTTGTCCTACGGAGTTTTGCATGGTTCTATATATTCTTTTCCACTGGTCAGGTACTCCTGTCTGCTCTCAGCTGATGTTCTACATGCACTTCTGTGTCTGAAGGTGTATTCCTGATGTATCTTTTGGAGAGAGATGTACTCCATGCCCACCTACTCCTCCACCATCTTGTTCTTCCTAGAAATGATTTCTTATAGATGCTAATAGAAATTTAATTTTGTGAAATATTCAAGTAAAAACAGAGAAAAGTTTGTCATAAATGAATAAAATGATTTTGCACATTGGTAACATTGTAAAGTTGGGATCAGGAAAAGTATAAAAGTCTAGATTAAGTTAGGTCTAAAGTAATCAGGTGAACCATATCAGTTAGTGATGACATGATATGGGATACAGCAGGGATTTATTTCTTTTCGCTCCTGCATAGTATTCCATTTCCAACTGAGACTCATCAGAATGTCTTTTACCACCTGTATTTCTACCAGCTTTCTGTTCATGTCCACTTAAGAAGCCTGAGGTTTTCTATGCAGCTCTCTTCCTCTCCTTCTTACCTCTCATGAGAATCACTTTTCCCCCATTTATTTATGGCACTGTAGGCTTTTCCTAACAAGGACTTCAAAACTCTCTTATTCTGTGCCCATTACCAAGTTCCAGAGTTCCACATTTCTAGGTCTTTGTTACAACACCTCCACTTTTCAGTACCAATTTTCTATCAGTCTGTTTGGGCTGCTAAAATAAAATACCACAAGCAGATAAATTATAAACAGAAATTTATTTGTCACAATTCTGGAGGCTAAGAATTCCAAATCAAGTCTCCAACATGGTCACATTCTGGTGAAGGCACTCTTCCTTGTTCATAATTAGCACCTTCTTGTAGTGTCCTCACACAGTGAAGAGAAGTTAGCAAGCTTTCTGAGCCTCTTTTCTAAGGACATTCATTCTATTCATGAGGGCTCTACCCTGATGACCTTTAACACCTTCCAAATGCCTTACCTTGTAACATTATCACATTGGACATTAGGGTTTAAATGTAGGAATTTTTGTGACAAATACTCAGACCACAGCACATTGTGAATATATGACAAATCATCTATACCTGGTTTTGGTGATGGAGACAATGCTGTTTTCAAACTGGGACATTTGCTACAATCATTCCAGTTCCTTTTTGTTTGTTTGTTTGTTTAAGAAATTGCTGGTTCCTCAAGTGTGCATGCTAAGTCGCCTCTTTTGGACCCTATGGACTATAACCCACCAGACTCCTCTATCCATAGGATTCTCCAGGCAAGAATACTAGAGTGGCTTGCCATGCCCTTCTCCAGTCCTCAAGTATATATATGTAAAAATTAGTATAGTAAATAATACCAGAAAGTTCCCCAAAATACTTATATAAGTCTATACTCTTACTACCTTTATATGAAAGTTATCTTTGTTTGTTTACTTTTGGTATTTTCCAAGCATTTTGCAGGGGATATTCTAGTGGATATGAAGTTGTATCCCACTGTAATTATTTTGCATTTCCCTGATGAACAGTGAGGTTGAGCACTATTATAATATCTTTAGTGACCATTTGTATATCCTCTTTTATAAACCATTTGCTCCCATCTTTTGTTCATTTTTTTTTGTTGAATATTCCTTTATTGATTTATAGGTAATTTTAGAGAGGCCAGGTTATATTTTGTGCCCAAATTCTTTTATAGTTATTTATATTTAAAATTTCTCTCCAAAATGTAGCTTGTATTTTTATACTCTAATGGTCTTTGAAAAGGAAAAGCAATAGTTTTACTGAGGTATAATTTATATAACATCCAATTCACATATTTAAAGTGCACAATACAATTTTTGTAGTATATTCACAGAGTCCTGAACCATTGTACCAATCTAATTTTTGAATACTTATATCTCAAGGCAAGACACCTCTTATCAGTTAATAGGCCCTCCTCTCTACCCATTCCAGTAGTCCTAGGTAACACATATCTATTTTCTGACTCTACAGATTTGCCTTTTCTGGACATTTTATGTAAAAGGAATAATAAAATATGTGATCTTCTTTGATTGGCTTCTTTTATTTAGCATAATATCTTCTGGGTTCATCCATATTGAAGAATGTATCAGTATTTGATCCCTTTTTATTGCTAAATGATATTCATTGTATGGCTATGCCACAGTTTACCAGTTCATCAGTTGATGATCATTTGAGTAGTATATAATTTTTGGCTATTATGAATAATACTATTATGAACATCTATGCACATATATTTTGAAGGCATATAATTTCATTTCTCTTGGGCTAAACTTCTGTTTTCCAAAGTAACTGCATGATTTTGCATCCTCACTAACAATAAATAAGGTTCTAGTCTACACATCCTTGTCAACACTGACATTTTAACTATTGCATTCCTGCTAGAGAGGAGAAGTGATATTTCATTGTGATTTCAATTTGCACTGTCCTAATGACTAATGATGGTGAGCAAATTTGTGTGTTCATATTATACACCTCTTTGTTGAAACATTTATTCATTTCATTTTTCCATATTTAATTGAGATATTTATCTTTTTATTATTGAGTTATAAGTGTTCTTTATAGATACTGGACAACAATTCCTTAGCAGATAGCATGATTTGCAAATATTTTCTTCCATTCTGTGAGTTGTCTTTCACATTTTGGTGGTACCATTTGCAGCATGAAAATGAAAGTAGTGTTAGTCACTCAGTCATGTCCACCTGTTTGTGACCACATGGACTGTAGCCCACCAGGCTCCTCTGTTCATAGAATTTCCATTTGCAACATTTGTCTTTCTTTGAATAAACTTCACTGTATATATACATTTTTATTATAATTCTTTTGCTTCTAGTGTTTTCTTCAAGAAACCTTTGCCTGAGTCAAAAATGTTTATTCCTATGTTTTGTTCTAAGGCTTTTATAGGCTTAGCCCTTACATTTAGACTCTATGATCCATTGTAAGTTGTTTTTTTGTGTAGAGTGTAAGCTAAAGGTGCAAATCTATTCTTTCACATGTAGATATCCAGTTGTACCAGAATCATTTGTGGAGAAAGGCTATTTCCCTCCATTGAAAAGTTTTGACATCTTATCAGAAATCAATTGGCCATGAAAGTAAAGATTTATTTCTGCAATTTCAATTCTTTTTCATTAATCTATAGGTCTGTTCTCAGGCCACACAACTTTAAATACTGCAGCTGTGTAGTAGCTTTGAATTCAGAAGTGTGAGGCCCTAATTATTTTTACTTTTTTAAGACTGTTTTTACTATTCCAGTTCCCTTGCATTTCCATATTAATTTTAGGATCAGTTAGATAATTTCTGAAAAATTGGCAGATTGAATCTGTAAATAATTTGGGGTATACTGCCATCACCAACATTGTCTTATGAACCATAAGCATAGAATGTCTTTCTATTTGTTTAGGTCTTCTTTAATTTCTTTCAATAATGGCTTCCAGTCTTCAGTGTAAATTTTAGAATTCTTTTGTTAGACATATTCCTAAATATTGTGTTTTGGATGCTGTTAGAACTGTTTTCTAAATTTATTTAGATTTTTCATATGTAAATTTTTTTGTATATTCACTGCTTATCCTACAAGATCCTTTTTCAGCCTTGAAACATACAATTCTACAAATCTGGATCTGGACATCATATCTAGAGCTTATACCTAACTCATTGCATGTGTTATTAGTAGAAATTATTTTTTCTTTTTGAGTGTTTTCAATAAGTTAGCTCTTTCTGATTTATCTCATATAATAGGACAGATATATCTGCACATGGAAATTAATGTTGAAAACGGAAGTGTGAATGAAGATATAGAAGAAAGGAACCATGAATTAGTTGACAACCTGAGAATAGGTCTTAAATATCTCAATAATACATACAAGCTCCCCTCTTTCATTAGCATCAACTACTTTCTCTAATCAAATGGTCCTATAAAGTAGATGACATAAGAATAGTAAATTCATTTGTAATTTATTACAGATAGATAGAGGAGATTGACAATATACATAACCCATATTTTAGTCACTTCTCTCCCCTTCACAGGTCACACTTCACAGATTTATTTTTTGAACAAACCAGGGTAAGTTGTTCTCCTGATTTTCCCAATGGAAATGGCTCCCCCTGTCTCTGTCTGTTCCACTCGTTACATCGGTGGTGATACCATCTTGAGTTCTGAAACAAAATTCTCCATAGAATGCCAGAACTCCACTCACAATAAAGGAGCAGATAACTAAATATGTGAGTGCCCCGTGTTGCTGGTTGCAGTATTGTTCAGACTCTTTGATGCACTGTACTTAGTCACTCAGTCCTGTCCCACTCTTTGCAACCCCATGGAATGTAATCAACCAGGCTCCTATGTCCATGGGGATTCTCCAAACAAGAATACTGGAGTGGGTTGCCATGCCCTCCTCCAGGGGATCTTCCCAACCCAGGGATTGAACCCAGGTCTCCCCCATTGCAGGTGGATTTGTTACCATCTGAGCCACCAGGGAAGCCAGTGAATACTGGAATGGGTAGCCTATCCCTTCTCCTGGGTATCTTCCCTGATCCAGGAAGTGAACCAGCATCTCTAGCATTACAGGTGGCTTTTCACCAGCTGAGCTACAAGGGAAGCCCTCAGACTCTTTAGTCCCACAAAATTAGTGCTTGATAATGGTTCAGTGTATAATACTTTTCTAAAGGGTTAATCAATGATGCACGTTATACTATACAGAAAAAAAATGGTAATGTATTTTTAACATAATCTATGCCAAATTATCTACACAATCCAAGGAAAAAGTACCTAGGAAGTTAAATCTGTTATAGGACTCAACATTTCCTAATTTAGCTCTCTTAACCTGAATTGTATATCCTCTCTGGGTGAATCTTGCTTTAAATTTCACTGCCATTAATCATGAAATTTAACCCCTAGATAAAAACTGAGCTCATCTCAGGATCATCCCCCTATTTTACAGCCTCCCAGGTGGCGGAGTGGTAAAGAATTTGCCTACCAATGCAAGAGATGCAGGAGACATGGGTTCAGTCTCTGGGTGGGGAAGATCCCCTGAGGAGGAAATAGTAACCCGTTCCAGTATTCTTGCCTGGGAAATCCTATGGAGAGAGGAGCCTGGCAGGCTATAGTCCATGGGATCCAAAGAGTCAGACATGACTGAGCATGCACACAACAACTGAGTCTCAGTTGCTCAATATGTATAGCTTAACATCTAAAGAAGTTCAAGTTAAACAATGCCTGATGTCTTTTGGTACTCAGATAATAATGGATGGTCAACTTATTTTTGTTCCTTTTAATGTCTACTCTCTTGGGTACAGAGTAGGAGGGAAAAGGTCCCAATCAGGTCGATATACATTCCCTCCATAGCCAGGAGTGTTTGGCAAATGAATGCCATCCATCCTTTAACACAGTAATGGTATTTACAAAATGGATGGCCATATGTATAAAATGTTTTGACAGCTTATGCAAGTACCTATTTAGATCATTTACAGAAAACAAAAATGAAACTTATTTATGGAGTATGTAGAATGGGGGTTGTCACATAGGAATAATTAATGGAGATTAAAATGAGGACGTTGCAAGGTCAAAGCATCTCCTTTCTGTAGCAGTGGATCTACATACATAATTTTAAAGCTTCTCTGCTTTTTTCTCAAAGAAAAAAGAGTGTGTAGGAAGGCAGCTCTTTAAAGGAGCTTCAGCATACTCTTGGGATTTCTCCAGGAAAAACACGTCTATCTGTTCATAGTACATGCCAGCAACTTTAAAATTAGTAGTAAAGCTTGATGTAGGTTAAGATCTATGATTTTCCTTAGTTAACTTTAACAATTAAATTCTGTTTGTCAACACGCAGAGATGCATATTCCACTGTTTTTGTTTCTTTGAGTTAGTATTAAGTCAGATGTAAACTCATATATAGCCTCTCTTAGGATAAACAGAGTTTCAATGCTACTCTGAATCCAGTAAGGTGAAGATAAAGAACAGAGCCTTTGTTTAGAGATAAACGAGTTTATGCACATGTACAATTATCTGCTTACCTAGGAAATCCTAGCACTTAATGACCATAGATAACAACAGTAGTAGTGGTGGTAAAAGCAGTAAGCACATGTTTGCTATATTGATAAAGACAGATTCCAAATACCAAAAGTCAGCCTTAGACAGGCATGGGGGTGATCATTAGTCTACCAAGAACTGTGGTGCCTCAGATGATAGCTGCCAGTAAACCAAGTTAATATATCTTCCTTTGTACTGACTTTATAGCCATGGAGTGATTTTAACATTGCAGGTAGTCTAGTTTAGTGCTATTTCATTGGCATATGCCCTTGCATTGAATTAAACAGGAAAAGTCAATCTGAGCCAATACACTAATTAGTTTGCATTTTAATAGTTGAAAATAAAGATTTATTAACCAGAGGAAAAGAGTATCACCTCCTAGATATACTCATGATAAGACAGGTAGTTCTTAGAATTAGGGAATGTATGAGGCATTGCTTAGTATGATAAATAACAGTTACCCCATAAAATTCTGAACATACTATCAAGCGCAAATATCTTACCCACATATTTTGTCAATTTGAGTGCTTTTCTTTGTGCAACATAAAATTCTATAAATATTCCAGTTGATTGGATGACATTTAGAGGAGTAACAAAATTAATTCAAATAGCCTGAGAGTTTGGGGGAAATAAACCAACTATCCATTTGTGTCTAAGCTCCTGACAACTCCTTTTAATACATAGCAATAGAATCTTTTAAAATTGATAATATGACAAGGCAAGCATCTTTCACACAAGCCATTATTTTGTTAGGTATGTCATTATACCTACTCCATCTATAGTTTTAAAAGGTACACTTGTAGAAGTAGATATATTTCTAAGATACTACAGCAGATACTTAGAATTGTGTTGGTAGATATAAAAGCCTAGCTCTAGTTGTGATGCATTATCATCAGATCCTTGTAAAAATTTATACACCATCCAAGAGGTAGTTTAATAGAATTGCAGATATTTATTCAACTGATTATCTTCTATGAACCTAGTTCATAGAAATTTCAGATCTTTTCCACCTAATGAAAAATCCAGATATTTACTCACTAAGAATTTTAGAAATTTTGTTCAGTTAGTATTGCAATAATTTATATTTGTTGCTTTATTTCCCAGTGAGCCATCAGTAATCCAGCCACTGATTTGCATAATATTTCTTAAAAAATGTTTAATGAAAATTAAGTTTCATCTAAGGCTTTAAGCTATGAAGAAGAGCATAAGGTCTGTTTGTATATTTTCCTAGAAACTTTCATATTATTTTCCACATGTAGGATATCTAAAAATATTTATATATTGAATGAATGGATTGAATGAATGAATGAATGAAAATATAAACCCAGGTTTATGGTCATTCTGATAATTACTGGAAGTCAAAAGTCTATGTGCATGATATGAAATCAAACTGTTACACATGTAATGGGAGTGGATATTTTTCACTATTTTGATCAGTGAAACAATAAGCTGATACTGCTCATCCCTACTCCCTTGTAAGATTACAGCTGCCAGCTTAACTTAATACCTCTGTCTCCAAAGTCTACATGCCATCATTCCCTTCTTCTTGGTGTTGTAAGTTAGCTTTCCAAGGAACAAATTTTGGGATTCTGAGATTTTTGTTCTGAAGGTTAATTGGAATGTTCTCTAAGGAAAAATATCAGTGAAGGTTGAAGAAAGAGGTGGAAGTTAAACTGTAATACAGTTGCACCTGAAAGGAATGTTAAAAAAAAAAAAATGGTGGAGTAGAAGGATGTGCACTCATCTTCTCCTGTGAGAACACCAAGATTGCAACTAGATGCTGGACAACCATTGACAGGAGAATGTTGATCCCACCAAAAAAACATATCCCACATCCTAGGTCAAAGGAGAAGCCCCAGCAAGATGATAGGAGGAGTGAAATCATGTTTAGAATCAAACCTCAGACCCACCAGAGATGCTCAGAGGGCACAAACAAAACTTTGTCTGCACCAGGATCCAGGGGAAGGAACAGTGACCCCCACAAGAGACTGAGCCAGTCCTGCCTTTGAGTGATTTAGTGTCTCCTGCAGAGACATGGGCCAGCAGTGACCTGCTGCGGGGACAGGGGCTCTGGCTGCAGCAGACTTCAGAGGTGCAGTTTGTGGTGTCAGTCATTTTGGAGGACGTTGCCATTAGTGCCACTGTAGAGCTGCTGAGCATATGACCGACAAACTGGAGAACAGTTATACCAAGGAAGTTCTTGCACAGTTGCAAAAGTCCACAACACATTTCCCAAGCTGGAGATCTTGCAAAAGGACTGAGAACCTCCAGGGAAACAGACTCTTGGAGGGCACAATAAAATCTTGTGTGCACATAGCCCAGGAGAAAGGAGCCGTGAACCCACAAGAGATTGAGCCAGACTTGCCTATGAGTGTTTGGGAGCCTCCAGCGGAGGTGTGGGTCGACAGTGGCCTGCCATGGGGTCAGGGGCACTGACTACAACAGTCCTGGGAGCTGCAGCATGCTACCATGTTCTTTTGAAGGAGGTTGCCATTACCACTATTACCCCAAACACAGCCCTACCCATCAGAAAAATGGTATTAAAGATTTACTGAGCCTGCCCAGTAATAGAGGAAATAGAATAAATAGAGGAAAGCAATTGAATGGGGAAAACTAGACAAGTCTTCAAGAAAATTATAGATACCAGGGAACATTTCATGCAAAGATGGCCACAAGAGAGAACAGAAATGGTATGGGCATAACAGATGTAGAAGATATCAAGATGAGGTGGCAAGAATACACAGAAAAACTATACCAAAAAATATCTTAATGACCCGGATAACCACAAAGTGTGATCACTTACTTAGAGCCAGACATCCTGGAGTGCGAAGTCAAGTGAGCCTTAGGAAGCTTCACTACTAGGAAGCTAGTGGAGGTGATGGAATTCCAGTTGAGCTCGTTCAAATCCTAAAATGTGATGCTGCTAAAGTGTTGCACTCAATATGCCAGCCAATTTGGAAAGTGCAGCAGTGGCCAGAGCATAGAAAAAAAAAGATCAGTTTCATTCCTATCTCAAAGAAGGGAAATTCCAAAGAATACTCAAAATACCACCCAACTGCACTCATCTCACACACTGACAAAATAATGCTCAAAATTCTCCAAGCCAAGCGTCAACAGTACATAAACCAAGAACTTTCAGATGTTCAAGCTGGATTTAGAAAAGGCAGAGAAACCAGAGAACAAATCGCCAACATCCACTGGATCATAGATAAAGCAAGAGAATTCCAGGAAAACATCTGCTTCATTAACTACATTAAAGCCTTTGACTTTGTGGGTCACAACAAACTGTGGAAAATTCTTAAAGAGATGAGACTACCAGAACACCTGCCTCCTGCGAAATCTGTATGCTGATCAAGAAGCAATACCATATATTGTCAACTTGCTTATTTAACTTATATGCAGAGTACATCATGTGAAACACTGGGCTGGATGAAGCCCAAGCTGGAATCAAGATTTCCAGAAGAAATATCAATAACCTCAAATATGCAGATGACACCACCCATATGGCAGAAAGTGAAGAGGAACGAAAGAGCTTCTTGAATAAGGTGAATGAGCAGAGTGAAGAAGCTGGCTTAAAACTCAGCATTCAAAAAATTAAGTCCATGGCATCCAGTTCAATCACTTCATGGCAAATAGATCGGGAAACAATGGAAACAGTGACAGACTATTTTCTTGGGCTCCAAAATCACTGCAGATGGTGACTGCAGCCATGAAATTAAAGGACACTTGCTCCTTGGAAGAAAAGTTATGACCAACCTAGACAGCATATTAAAAAGCAGAGACATTACTTTGCCAACAAAGTTCTGTCTTGTCAAAGCTACTGACTTATCCAGTAGTCACATATGGATGTGAGAGTTGGACCATATAGAAGGCTGAGAGCTGAAGTATTAATGCTGTTGAGCTGTGGTGTTGGAGAAGACTTTTGAGAGTCCCTCGGACTGAAAAGAGATCAAACCAGTCAATCCTAAAGGAAATCAATCCTGAATAATCATTAGAAGGACTAATGCTGAAGTTGAAGCTCCAGTAGTTTTGCCACCTGATGCGAAGAGTCAACTCATTAGAAAAGATCCTGATGCTGGGAAAGATTGAAAGCAAGAGAATAAGGGGAGGAAAGAGGATGAGATGGTTGGATGGCATCACCATCTCATTGGATATGAGTTTGAGCAAGCTCTGGGAGATGGTGAAGGAGAGAGAAGCCTGGGGTGCTGCAGTCCATGGTGTTGCAAAGAGCTGGACACAACTAAGCCATTGAATAACAACAAAAAGGAGCTTTGGATCAGTTGGGAGCGTTCTACAGAGTGATCTCAATTGGGAAATGGATTCTGTGGGATTTTATAATCTACTATTTGTTTTCTATGGGTTGCCTCCAAAGAGGTGAACATGATCTTATGACCTTTGGAGAGACAGCTGACTCTCTTAGGCTGAGGACAACCCAAGAAAGGAACTTAGAAAATGAAGTCTATATGCATAACAAGATACACATGGATTTTTTTTGACCTACTGAATGACAAAAGTTTTTTGTTTTTTGTTTCTTTTTTTTAATCACATCTACAAATCCAGTGGAATTCATGTAATGTCTTAGGGCAAAGAGAGATGTCACTATTTCTGAGCATTTCTGATAAAAAAATGCTGGACGCTATCGAAGAAAAATGTTTCATCATCTCATTATGGGCAATAAAGTTTATGTAGTTTCCTGGGAGCAAGTTATGTAATGATCATCTTTCAAGATGGTGTTCGAAATTCTCCAGGAAACATCTCTCAACTTCTAGAAGTTGATAAAGGAAACATCCTGACTGGAGTGGAAGCTGAGTGGTCTGTTGTTAATGACTCCACACTCAGCTCCAGAACACTGGCATCTGTGTTTTTTCTTTGCTACAGGTCCCTGCTTTCTATCTTTGGAAATAAGAATTAAAAATTTCTTGACCTGTTGTCTATTCCAATTAGAACCTCTCTGCACATCTTGGGGAAAATCTAAGTTACTCTAACAGAGGCCTCAAATTGTAGTTGTGCAAATAAAATGAATTTTTTTTCTCTCTTATGTAACAGTCACAGTATGAATGTTCTCCATCTCAGGAATATTTCTGACCTTCACAGTCTTTCAAAAATTCAGCATTCTTCTAAGATATTGCTCTGCCACATTTGAGAGAATTGCCATCTTCTGCTCAACTGATTCTTCATTGCCTCTGTCTCATCAGAGCTGAAAGAAGTGTGGGTGGAGAATTTACTCCTAAGGTCTTCATTTCCAGACCATAAATGGCAAATATCACTTCTGCACAAATTTTGTTGGTAGATAGCTAATTGCTCAAATTAACTATCATACAAAGGAAACTGATACAAACTGCCTGATTTGGCAGAACTGTGTCTGACCATAATGGTGATGAAAGAAAGAAAACTGATTTGGGTGGAAAGCTAGTAGCTCCGCTGGCAAATCCACTAGTGGTTTTTCTAATTTCTTCATCAGCTTCCCTCTTTTTTCTCTTTTCCCCAGGCTTAAAATGAATGTTTCCTCGTCTCTGAGGAAACCACATTCTCTTCAGATGATAATTATCACAAATACTTTTCTATGGAACCCATCCTTGATATTTCCCATCATAAGCAGAGTATTGAAGACCCAAAATCAGACTTCTGTTTTATGTACTTTATGTCCCTATGGTGTCCCTATAGTCTAAATCCATGACCTAGCTTTTTGAATGAGAGGAATAGTAGTGAGAAGAAAAAGGCTGAAGAGACAAAGGACAAACAAGTTAGCATAATGAAATTATTGCCCTGCTATAGAATTCCATGAATTCCAAGATTAGGGATGCCATCCAGTCAACCAGTGATTTTAATCAATAGTGTGGAAAGAGAAGAAAATGGGAGAAGAAAAGCTCTCACCAGTACTCATCAAACTACTTCTCTGCAACCCAAGAAAATTGAGTGTATCACATTCTGACTCCTGTTTCTTTCCCTTTCATAATCTTTGGCTTGATTATGCTTACATAGATGGAATCCTCTTGAATATAACTTTGTAATTCATAAAAAGAATTAACTTTGCATAAGTCTGTGTCCTATGACTAGAAGAATATTAATCTAGATATTCTTATCACTCTATAGGAGATTGTTCCAGTAATTGAAAGTATTCAAGTTAACTTTAGATAATAGGAGAGATCTTGGGGATCTTTCAGCTAAGCTTCTTCATTTTAAATATTGGACAAAGTTGTTAAATAGTTTGCACAATATCACTTAGCTTATTTATTTTGGATGAGGACTGAAAGCGTGGTCTACTGCCTCATTCTCATACTCATTCTAGTATATCTCATTGCATTTCCATTCTCTTCCTCTCTTCTCTTTCAACATAATTATCCTTGTCACCACTTTCTAACCATCTGACACTTTAATTAAATTTTCTAACATCAGAATCTAAAAGCTGTTGAGCATGCATTTTATTTAATTGTAATTCACTGTTTTAGAGTGGTATTTCCCAAAGTATGTTCAGCTCAACCCTAACCTTATGGAAGTGTTCTATATAAAATATATTTCTGGGAAATTAGTTTGAGAAATGTTGTGCATTATGACTTCTCTGAGATGTATAATAGGCAATAGTGCAATAAATGCTATATGAAATAAATCTTTTGAATAGAAAATGCTTTAACTTTGCTTGAACAACTATTTTTCACATTTATATATATATATATATATTCTCTTTCCCCTGTCTGCCTCCACCACTCAACAGCTCTGTGTACTATTTGAGAGAGCTGCCTTGAAGTCATATCCTATTACTCTTAGGAAGTTTCTCAAACTGAAGGAAGGATCAATTAGGAAATAATGTCTTATATTATTAAGACTTCCAGATAAAAGTCTGTTGTCAGAATTGAAGATATCTATTCATTGATTCAATAAAAATTGTTAGGTACTCTGATAACTACTAAATTATAATATCTAAGTTTAAGCCCAGTAATATTTTTTTAGGCTCCACAGGTAAGAGTGATTAAGATGTCCAAAGGAATGATACTTGGCGATAAATAATTTTCTCCATTTTAATTCAAAATGCATTTTAACTGATAGTCCATATACATGACTATATATCTAATTCACAAAAATTTTAATATGAATTATACTGATTCTTTTCAACATAAAATTATAAATGGACAACCTCATATTTACAAATCTGATACCTTTGTTTATCAGTTCAGTTCAGTTCAGTCACTCAGTCATGTCCAATTCTTTGCAACCCCATGGACTGCAGCATGCCAGGCATCCCTGTCCATCACCAACTCCCAGAAGGTACTCAAACTCATGTCCATCCAGTGGTGCCATCCATCCATCTCCTCCTCTGCCGTCCACTTCTCCTCCTGCCCTCAATCCTTCCTAACATCAGAGTCTTTTCAAATGAGTCAGTTCTTCACATCAGGTAGCCCAAGTATTGGAGTTTCAGCTTCAGCATCAGTCCTTCCAGTGAATATTCAGGACTGATTTACTTTAGGATGGACTGGTTGGATCTCCTTGCAGTCCAAGGGACTCTTAAGAGTCTTCTCCAACACCACAGTTCAGAAGAGTCAATTATTCAGTGCTCAGCTTTCTTTACAGTACAACACTCACATCCATACATGACTACTGGTAAAACCATAGCATTGACTAGATGGAACTTGGTTGGCAAACTAATGTCTCTGCTTTTTTACATGCTGTCCAGGTTGAACATCGAAATTCTAGGAATCAGCGAACTAAAATGGACTGGAATGGGTGAATTTAACTCAAATGACCATTATATCTACTACTGTGAGCAGGAATCCCTTAGAAGAAATGGAATAGCCATCATGGTCAACAGAAGACTTGGAAATGCAGTACTTGGATGCAATCTCAAAAATGACAGAATGATCTCTGTTCATTTCAAGGCAAACCATTCAAAATCATGGTAATCCAAGCCTATGCCCCTACTAGTAACACTGAAGAAGCTGAAGTTGAATGGTTCTATGAAGACCTACAAGACCTTTTAGAACTAACACCCAAAAATGATGTCCTTTTCATTATAGGGGACTGGAACACAAAAGTAGGAACTCAAGAAACACTTGGAGTAACAGGCAAATTTGGCACTGGAGTACAGAATGAAGCAGGGCAAAGTCTAATAGAGTTTTGCCAAGAGAACACACTTGTCATAGAAAACACCATCTTCCAACAGCACAAGAGAAGACTCTACACATGGACGTCACCAGATGGTCAACACCAAAATCAGATTAATTATATTCTTTGCAGCCAAAGATGGAGAAGGTCTATACAGTCAGCAAAAAAAGACCAGGAGCTGACTGTGACTCATATCGTGAACTCCTTATTGCAAAATTCAGACTTCATTGAAGAAAGTAGGAAAAACCACTAGACCATTCAGATATGACCTAAATCAAATCCCTTATGATTATACAGTGGAAGTGAGAAATAGATTTAAGGGACTAGATCTAATAGATGGAGTGCCTGATGAATTATGCACAAAGGTTTGTGACATTGTACAGGAGACAGGGATCAAGACCATCCCCATGGAAAAGAAATGCAAAAAGCAAAATGGCTGTCTGAGGAGGCCTTACAAATAGCTGTGAAAGAAAAAGAAGTGAAATGCAAAAGAGAAAAGGAAAGATATTCCATCAGAGTTCCAAAGAATAGCAAGGAGAGATAAAAAGCCTTCCTCGGCACTGAGTGCAAAGAAATAGAGGAAAACAACAGAATGGGAAAGACTAGAGATCTCTTCAAGAAAATTAGAGATTCCAAGGGAATATTTCATGCAAAGATGGGCTCAATAAAGGGTGGTAATGTTATGGACCTAACAGAAGCAGAAGATATTAAGAAGAGCTGGCAAGTATAAACGGAAGAATTGTACAAAAAAGATTTTCATGACCAGATCAGCACGATGGTGTGATCACTCACCTAGAGCCAGACATCCTGGAATGGCGAGTCAAGTGGGCCTTAGGAAGCATCACTATGAACAAAGCCAGTGGAGGAGATGGAATTCCAGTTGAGCTATTTCAAATCCTGCAAGATGATGCTGTGAAAGTGCTACACTCAATATACCAGCAAATTTGGAAAACTAAGCAGTGGCCACAGGACTGGAAAAGGTTAGTTTTCATTCGAATCCCAAAGAAAGGCAATCCCAAAGAATGCTCAAACTACTGCAAAATTGCACTCATCTCACATGCTAGTAAAGTAATGCTCAAAATTCTCCAAGCCAGGCTTCAACAGTACATGAACCGTGAACTTCCATATGTTCAAGCTAGTTTTAGAAAAGGCAGAAGAACCAGAGACCAAATTGCCAGCATCCACTGGATCATCAAAAAAAAGCAAGAGAGTTCCAGAAAAACATCTATTTCTGCTTTATTGACTATGCCAAAGCCTTTGACCGTGTGGATCACAATAAACTGTGGGAAATTATTAAAGAGATGGGAATACCAGACCACCTGACCTGTCTCTTGAGAAACCTATATGCAGGTCAGGAAGCAACAGTTAGAACTGGACATGAAACAACAGACTGGTTCCAAATAGGAAAAGGAGTACATCAAGGCTGTATATTGTCACCCTGCTTATTTAACTTATAGGCAGAGTACATCATGAGAAACGCTGGGCTGGAAGAAGCACAAGCTGGAATCAAGATTGCTGGGAGAAATATCAATAACCTCAGATAGGCAGATGACACCACCATTATGGCAGAAGGTGAAGAGGAACTAAAAAGCCTCTTGATGAAAGTGAAAGAGGATAGTGAAGAAAATTGGCTTAAAGCTCAACATTCAGGAAACTAAGATCATGTCATCAGGTCCCATCACTTCATGGGAAATGGGGAAACAGCGGAAACAGTGTCAGACTTTACTTTTGGGGTCTCCAAAATCACTGCAGATGGTGATTGCAGCCATGATATTAAAAGACGCTTACTCCTGGGAAGGAAAGTTATGACCAACCTAGATAGCATATTAAAAAGCAGAGACATTACTTTGCCAACAAAGGGCCATCTAGTCAAGGTTATGGTTTTTCCAGTGGTCATGTATGGATGTGAGAGTTGGACTGTGAAGAAAGCTGAGCACTGAGGAATTGATGCTTTTGAACTGTGGTGTTGGAGAAGACTCTTGAGAGTCCCTTGGACTGCAAGGAGATCCAACCAGTCCATCCTAAAGGAGATCAGTCCTGGGTGTTCATTAGAAGGATTGATGCTGAAGCTGAAACTCCAGTACTTTGGCCACCTCATTCAAAGATTTGACTCATTTGAAAAGACCCTGATGCTGGGAGGGATTGGGGGCAGGAGGAGAAGGGGACCACAGAGGATGAGATGGCTGGATGGCATCACCGACTCGATGGACATGGGTTTGAGTAAATTCCAGGAGTTGGTGTTGGACGGGGAGGCCTGGTGTGCTGTGATTCATGGGGTCACAAACATCAGACACGACTGAGCAACTGAACTGAACTGAAGTTGGTCATAACTTTTCTTCCACAATGCAAGCATCTTTTAATTTCATGGCTGCAGTCACCATCTGTAGTGATTTTGGAGCCCACAAAAATAAAGTCTCTCACTGTTTCCACTGCCTCCCCATCTATTTGCCATGAAGTGATGGGAAAAAGATGCCATGATATTAGTTTTCTCAATGTTGAGTTTTAAGCCAACTTTTTTACTCCTGTCTTTCACTTTCATCAGGAGGCTCTCTAGTTTTTCGCTTTCTGCCGTAAGGGTGGTGTCATCTTCATATCTGAGGTTATTGATATTTCCTCAAAAAATCTTGCTTCCAGCTTGTGCTTCATCCAGACCAGCATTTCTCATGATGTACTCTGCATATAAGTTAAATAAGCAGAGTGATAATATCCAGCCTTGACTTACTCCTTTTCCTATTTGGAACTAGTCTGTTTTTCCAAGTCCGGTTCTAACTGTTGCTTCCTGACCTGTAACAGATTTCTCAAGAGGCAGGTTTGGTGGTCTGGTATTCCCATCTCTTTAAGAATTTTCCACAATTTGTTGGGATCCACACAGTCAAATGCTTTGGCATAGTCAATAAAGCAGAAATAGATGTTTTTCTGGAACTCTCATGCTTTTTCAATGATCCAATGGATGCTGGCAATTTGATCTCTGGTTCCTCTGCCTTTTCTAAATCCAGCGTGAACATCTGAAAGTTCATGGTTCATGTACTGTTGAAGCCCCAAGTGTCTCTTATATCGATAAAGGAATATTATATTTTTTATTCTATATAGAGTTTTTTCTTTCATGCCACTTTAGCATATTATTTCTAAAATGCAAACACGATTCTGTGATTCATATTTGCTGTGTTTGAGCACTAAACTGCTTAACATGCTCCTTCTACAATCTGATGAGTAAACCCCTACCAAACTTCCTCTTTTGTTCTATCCCTCATCAATTTCATGACTTCAGTTAGGGAATTTCTTTCAGTTTTTCTATTGAAATGTTCTTTTTTCAACTAATAGACTAGAATTTTAATCTTAACTGCACAAGTAATAATAATGAATTAAATCTACGTATTTTTATATGATACACCAAAAAATGTATAGCAACTGTATATCAGCATATGGACTTTAGAGATAAATCAATAAAGCCAAAAATGAAATAACTTGTATGTAAAAACTTTAAAAAATTTGGCATATTTGAATGTGCATTGATTGATAACAATGTTGCAAAGCTCATGTGATGTTTGAATAAATCATGCTTTGGTGTTCAGTTTTTATGTCTTAAAACTGGGAATATTTTAATGTGATTTTATATTTTCCTCCAGGCATTTTCTGTTGGTTTATCTGCTCATGCTGAAAAGTGAATTTGAATAAGAAATGTTGCCACAGTGTATACTCAAGATCTCAACCACATATATCTTTATTTTCCCCTAGAGCACCTATTATATAAATAATATCTGAGATAAAACCAGGAAAAAAGATTAAATGAAACAATAAACTTTGAGGTTTTTTGTTTGTTTGTTTGTTTGCACTTGGAAATTTTATTTATATTTACATTACATAGAATTATATTTTTCAGCTTTCAAATCCATTTAAGGCCGAGAAACCATGAAGCTAGTGATTACTTTCTTCTATGTGTTTCTACATAAAAGTTGTTTTATAAAGCATATTTGCATATATCTTTTAAGGAATATGTTAACAATAACTTCTAAAACTTGTGTAGTGTCTGATATACTTTTTAAAGAACAATGATGCTGCTGCTACTAAGTCGCTTCAGTTGTGTCCGACTCTGTACGACCCCATAGACGGCAGCCCACCAGGCTCCCATGTCCCTGGGATTCTCCAGGCAAGAACACTGGAGTGAGTTGCCATTTCCTTCTCCAATGCATGAAAGTGAGAAGTGAAAGTGAAGTTGCTCAGTCGTGTCCGATTCTTGGCGACCCCACGGACTACAGCCTACCAGGCTCCTCCGTCCATGGGATTTTCCAGGCAATAGTACTGGAATGGGTTGCCATTGCCTTCTCTGTTAAAGGGCAATGAGGCTAAGGGAAAATATTTCATTCATTCAAATGTTGCTTCAGAGTCTACAAGATTGAAGATTATGAAAATGTTTTACTAAGAATCTGTAGCTAGAGATGCTTTAAAATTAAAGGAAGATCAGAGCAAGTCTTCAAGCACAAACATTCAATTATCTGTGAAGTTTTTGTTCACTATTATTTTCAATTCAAGGGAAAAAAAAAAAAAAAAACCTGCCATCACTGACTCACAACTCTATCATCCAATCTTCTCTTCATTTATAATGGTTACTAAAATTTTTAATAATCTCAGTAGTGAAATAAAATGTCAGTTACAAAGTTAGGCAAAACAAACAAACAAACAAACAAAAAACAAAGGCAAAATTTGAAAGGTATTTCTTATGCAAATGACATAGAAACTCGCACTAAGACCATTTTTTAGCAGCTACTTATTTATGATCCAAATGTTTCTGTTACACTTCAATTTTAAGTTGGGTCTCAACTTCATTTCACATTCTTGATCAAAGTCATTTCTTCTCACCCTCTATCAAAACCTGTAGGAGGCAGCTCGTTTTTATCTCCTCAAGGTCCTGGTCTGTTTCAGCCCTGTTGGACTCACTGTTCTGTTAATTGCTATAACACAATAGCTCATATTGCATAGAAATACATTCAACTTTTAAAACTCTCCTTTTCTTTCATGTTCTTATTCTTCTGTCTCCAAATATTGAGGAGGAATTTTAATGACAGCAAACATATCTCTGATCCTCTTCCCATCCTAAAGTTACCTAATATAACTAAATAAGTGAGAGACACCTAGCATGATGATGGTTGGAAAAGAAGTTGAAAAATGTTTTTATGGGGAGCATCTGAAAAATAACTTTTGGTTGCAAAAAATCTATTGCCTTTTATATGCTCTAAAATTCTAAGTGACTTTTTTCATTCTTTCTCTACTTTTATAACTGTCAATTTTTCTGTTTACCTTTATCTTGCCCATGACATTCCTAAAATTTATTTGTATCCATTTATTTGATGAACAGCATTCAAAGCTAAACAGTTTGCTGAAATCTTGATTTATATACTTCAAATTAGATAATATATCAATAGAATATATTTACAATAAAGCCAATATAAGTAAGTGATACAAAGAATAGCCACTGGAATTAGTTCTTTTGAACTACTCCTTTTGCCTTTTGCTCTTTTTCTCACAAATGACTTCATGTATTAAAATATGCCATTAAAATAGGCTCTGTCTGTTAAGAAGTGAATTATTAACTTTCCTTGTTTTACTATTGCTCTCATTCTGAACCAATGTAAATTTAGACCAGTGAAAATGAAGTGGTTCTTGTTTCCCAGGAGTTTTATGAATAATAGTCTTAACCATACATAATGAACCAGATGCTTCTGAGAAGGAGTGTTATTTTTTGGAAATAAGTGCTTGGGGAGGCATCTCTTAGGTCACTAGAGTGCTATTTAGTGCAGTATAATAATAACACTAAATGAGTGTACTCTCCTAAAGGGTGGATGGGCTTTCTTAAGCATTTCACTTTCCATGGTATCTGTGATATATGTGAAGGCTGAATTGTTGTTCCCCACTGTGATTTGAAGGTCTTAAATAAAGTTATACCTATGTTTTGTGTTGGTCACAGCCTATTAATAGGATGTTATTGATTAAAGAGTGACTGGGAACTGAACAGGGCCCTTTACTGCTTGTCACAAGTTCCCAATCTCCCACAGACATTTCCCTCCCTGGAGCTAGTGTTGTGGCTGGACCAGCCCTTGTGGCTCTTATTGTGACTACAAGATGCATCTTAGCAACAACCATTTATGCAACTTGGACAAATAAGATTTATTTATAAGTCCAGGAGGGTACACAACACACCTGGGGCCACACAGGAAGAGAGAGAGTGTGGACTGGCCTTTTTTGGGGTAGAGGGTGAGATGTCTAGGTTTTGAGGATTTATTTATTATCTATTGGTGAATTAAAAATATAAGAACAAGAATGAAAGCATGGGGAGAGAAATGAACGGTCACTACAGAGGTCATCTAGGGATTTCTGTAAAAGGAACTTCATGAGTGGGGTGCCTAGGCTCTGTACCTATTAATAGTTGTGTAACTCATAATGTGTTTATATAAGACGGATGACTTTGAAATGGATACCTTGGCAATCAAAAGCTTAATGTCAGTCACTTACATTACACCCTATCTGCTTTTGGGTGCCTAAAATTCTTTTAGTAAAATAAAACTGCCTTAAATCCCTATAAAGATTTTTTCTAATCTAAATATCTTTGTAACAGATAATACATTGAAAACGCATGAAGTGAAGTGAAGTGAAGTCGCTCAGTGATGTCCGACTCTTTGCGACCCCGTGGACTGTAACCTACCAGGCTCCTCCGTCCATGGGATTCTCCAGGCAAGAGTACTGGAGTGGGTTGCCATTTCCTTCTCCACGGGATCTTCCTGACCTAGGGATCGAACCTGGGTTTCCTGCATTGTAGGCAGACGCTTTAACCTCTGAGCCACCAGGGAAGCATAACTAGGTATAAATAGTGTATCAAATGGGTGTAAGAACACATTTTCAGAGCAGAGGGAGTGGAGAAAGGAGAGAAAGAAAGAGTATGAGAGGCTGCACTACCTGAAGGACAGAATAAAAGAGACCCATGAAAACAAGAGCATAATTTTAAAGGAGTTGAATTCATTAAGATACATCACACCAATTTTAAAATGTTATCTTTGGTAGAAGAAATAAGGTAACTAAGGTTTAGAGAAATAATAAAAATGATTTAAAATCTTTCAGTGAATTGATAAAGCTAATAATCATTCTTTACTACTATTATAGTTTTTAATGCTGACTACATGCCAGTACTATGCTTTGTGTTTTGAATAAATTATGTAATTAAATCTTTGTGTCATTCCTAACTATAGGTTTTATTACTATTTTTACTACATAAGTAAACATATTGGCCCTTTGAGTTCTCAGAAAATGTATGATAGATTATTATTTTAAATGGCATAGCAGCAATGCAAAATAAATATGGTTGATTTCAAAGTATATGATCTTTACTATATAAATAGCACTTTTTAAGAGAAGTTTTTATATAGGACATTTACAAAGAAAATTTAGAAAACGTTATAAAGAGGGACAATGTAAAATCTTTACATGACCTTTGTGCTATTCTCATTGCTCAGTTGTGTCCAAGTCTTTCTGGCCCCATGGACTGTAGCCCACCAGGCTCCTCTGCCCATGGAATTTTCTAGGCAAGAATACTGGGGTGGGTGGGTAGCCATTTCCTACTCCAGGGGATTGTCCTGATCCAGGGATTGAACCCCATCTCATGCATTTGCTGCATTAGGTGGGTTCCTGCATAGGTAGATTCTTCACCACTAGCGGCCACTTGGGAAGACCTTTACTGAATATCAAAAGTGAAAAGATGAGGGTCAGTAGATATTCTTCAGCAACATAAAGTATCATCAGCATACTGATCCTTTAGTAAGTCTCAAACCACGTATTGGCTTTTAGACTTCCAGAAGCCAAATGTGCACAGTCCTGCACTGGACTCCTGGGAATGAAGCTCTGAAATTCTGGTGTTCTACATATGTATTTGAAGGGCTTCCCCGGTGGCTCAATGGTAAAGAACCCACTTGTAATGCAGGAGATGCAGGAGATGTGGGTTCAATACCTGGGTCAGGAATATCCCCTGGAGGAGGAAATAGCACCCACTTCAGTATTCCTGCCTGGGAAATCCCATGGACAGAGGAGCCTGGTGGGCATAGTCCATGGGGTCGCAAACAGTCAGACATGACTGATCACAAATATTTGAAGAGACAGGAACTGGTTCCTAGAGAGGAAATCCAAGTCATTACCAGAGGTAATGCTTTTCTGTAACACATCCTGAAAAGTGTTAAACTTCTTAATAGAAAAAATGCAAAAGCTAATGTTCTAAAAAAAACAAAAAGCAAGTATGTTATTTATAGTTTTATTACTATGTTATTGTCAGGTAAAATCTGGCATTCTGAAATCCTTTCCCAACTAAGATAAAATAGGAGCTGAAAAGCTGAAATGCATTCCAAGCTTTCTAAGACCAATCTTGAAGAAATTCTTTAAAATTTTCCTCTTCTAGGAAATGGAGCAGTGATTACATTGAAATGACTCAGCATCAATAAAGCAAGCTGAGTGGAGGTGTAGAACTTGGATTTGTCTTTTTCCCCCTCCCTCTGTGAAGGACCAGTCTTATTTATTTGATCACCAAAGATTGGGTTTCCTTGGACACAGACTAGTGTTTGCACTAGGTATTTTTCTTGGAGCGGAATTTGGGGAAGAAAAAAAAAAAACAACACTTGTGAGGGTGCAAGGAAAGAAGGATTTGCTGATGGAAAAGTTGAAAGTAAGCTAGGATGCCCCTTCAGAGATGTCTAAAACAGAAACTTGGCCAATGGGCCTTTGACTTGAAAGGATCAATCATTGGATGAAGGCCACGAAGGAGAGGAGGAGGGAAAGGTCATCTTGAATGGGGCAGCTTCCTCTTACAGAGGATAGCCTTAGAGAGAGTCTCAGCTGTGAGCTATCAGCAGACAACACTCCAGCACCCAAGAAAATTATCTCTTCGTGGCCCCCACCTAAATACCCACAACAATGAAGAACTAGCAGGTGTGTGTGTGTGTGTGTGTGTGTGTGTGTGTGTGTGTGAGAGAGAGAGAGAGAGAGAGTGTATGTATATGTGTATGTGTGTTTGGGAAGGAGATGTACAAATATTTCTAATAATATCTATTGCAATCTGTTTGTTACACGAAAAAAATACTGTTTTTGTTGTCATATGCAATTTGATTTAAGACAAAGAGGTGACAAACATAAAAGTAATTTACAGTGCATGTGGGTACACAAGAAACACCGAAGAATCAAACCTCTTGAGTTTGCACTCAGTATTGCCAAATAATGCCATTTATGGATTATTCGTAATCACAGGTCCCTTGACTGTGTCTGCAGTTTTAATTTCCCTGAGGTGAATTTTTCCAAATCCTGCTAACATTCAGGTTGCGCAAAATGTGCCGGCTGCCCCAAGGCAAAGGGCGAAAGAGGTGAACTGAATATTAAAATGTCCACAGTAGTCAGTTTTGCTGCTTATCAGTCTCTCCTGGAAAAAAAAAAAAAAAGGTGGAAAACAACAATGCAGCTCAGCAGTTAAACTATGGAATCAGTCATATTATGAAGTAAAATATATTCTGAGATTTCCATAGATAAGCTAATTAATGACTGTCTTAATTAGGAAAGATCTACAAAAAATCTTTCCTGCGCCAAGGGTTTTCGTCTTCAACTTACCTTTTCAGTAATGTTTATGAAATGAGTTTTATTCAAAATGCAAAATATTGCATCTGTTATTGACTCCAGACCAAAGGGACTTTTTCAATATCCTGTCCATCTTGTACACCTCTGTTTATAGAAGATAGACAAACTTACCTACACTGATGAATTTTTTCAGGAATGACTAGGTTTATCATCTTGTTACAATTACAGACCCCCCATAGTCTTTAAACATACCCATACTATCAATGAAATCACAATACCCAGTGTGGATAATTTACATGTCCAATTCTGCATGTTGGGATAGTCCATCCATGACTGTATAGCAAATGTATGAATCACTCTTTGTTTAAAGATTTATTTATTTTTGGCTGTACTGGGTCAAACCATACTTTCATAAAGTCACATACATTACTGTGTACTGAAGGATATCTGTAATATCCATGTCAGCAATGGGAAGCAGAATATCTTGGACAGAAGAGACATAATAGTTATAGAAGCAATAGCATGTTTAAAAATTTCAAGAGAAAGTATATTGGATTATACAATAAGTTTTCTGTAAAACAATGCAAACTTTTCCTGTCTAGTAAATTAATGGAGAAATTTGGCTCTATCTATATGTTAATGGGGAATAACTTAATATATTATAATTGTAAAATGCCTTAAAGTTTGGATAGCCATATAATGAAAAGCATTTTGCATTCTATGTATAATTCCCAACACTTTACAGCAATGTACAGATGTCTCATTGAATCTTATAACTAGGGATTTGTTAGATCTCACAACAGTACTCACTACTACCATTGTACATTTAATTCTCTTAAAGGAAATGTTTATGACAGTTATGGGGCTTCTTAGTTGGTCAATCAATTCCAAAAGGTTGCCAGTGCAGTGACATGGAAACAATAACTTCAGAGAAACATGGTTGTAAACGATGGCATCCTGAAATTATTAACTATGCAAATGGATCAGCAGGAATACCTAGATACAGAGGGGACATAAAAAAAAAAGAGAGATATACTTAAAAAAGACTTAACTGTGGTCAATTGTAATGGCCAAGGAGAATTATGAGGTGCTGGTGGTTTAGTCACTAAATCCTGTCCGACTCTTGTGATCCCATGGACTGTGGATACTAAATCTGAAGACAACATTGTTCGCACATATATATATATATATATGTTAATATGTGTGTATATATATTTTCAAAATTTTAATTAAAATAATATTTTAGTATTTTTAAAATTATTGACAAAGTATCTTAGAATTGAAAGTATGAAAGTGAAGTCGCTCAGTTGTGTCTGACTCTTTGCAACCCCATGGACTGTAGCCTACCAGGCTCCTCCATCCATGGTATTTTTCAGGCAAGAATATTGGAGTGGGTTGCCATTTCCTTCTCCAGGAGATTTTCCTGACCCAGGGATTGAACCCAGGTCTCCTGCATTATAGGCAGATGCTTTACCATCTGAGCCACCAGGGAAGTCCCAATTGAAAATATAAACATATTCAAATGAGAAATAAAAAGTTGGATAATAAAATTGACCTTACATTTAGATAATGTAATTGACCCTATATTTAGGTCAACTGAAACAATTTAACAACAAAATATGAAGCAATCCATAAAATTATAATCCCATAGTAAAATTTCCCATATAGTCAATTCAATATAGTAGTTCAATGATTTTTAGTAAAGAAGGATTACTTTAATTTAATTACTTTAATTAAAAAAAAAATCCCTCAGGATGGCTTAAAAACTACTTTGAAAGTCATTGTTTTATTTTCATAGTCATGGATCCATTGGCATATTCTTCCCTTAAGGATAAGCCTCAAATATTTGAGCATACCAGTATTTTTAGCTATTGGCTGCAATATCAACTTCATGTATTATATACTTAGATGAAAACAACTTTAGGTTCTTTATATGGTGCTGGAAGCCCCAAGAAAAATAAATTCTGTGTTTTATATATTTGTAAACATTTATTTATCTGATTCAAACCAATAGTCACCTAGATTTTTTTATGTTATTATATATTCAGTAGACACATTTGTTAATGTTTATGCTGTCTTAATATATTAATATTGCTTTAATGCCTTAAGAGGACTTCCCAGGTGGCTCAGTGGTAAAGAATCTGCCTGCCAAGCAGGAGACAGGTTCCATTCCTAGGTCTGTACGATTCCCTGGAATAGGAAGTGGTGACCCACTCCAGTATTCTTGCCTGGGAAATCCCACGGATAGATGAGCCAGACCTGCTACAGTGCACAGGATCCAAAGAGTCGGACACAACTTAGCAAATAAACAACAGCAGTAAAATCTTCAAGTAAGACAGGTTAAAAGGAAAGGAAATATACACATATATACTTTATAAACTTGACTTTCCAAGATATTATTTTTCACAGATTTTTATAATATTGTAAGCTTTATTTAGAGGGCAAATACTACATACACAGAAAATTCTGAAAGAAAATAGATGGTTTGGAAAAATATGCATATGTTCAACTAATTATGACATTTCAAAAGTTATCACACTGATCATCCTACTATCTTGCAGAGAAAAGTCACATTTCTTATATGTTGGGATGTGCTACAACAAAATCTTCAATCATGCAGAAAGCTGTTTTCAAATTTCCATTAAAA
The DNA here is from genome assembly GCF_033118175.1 of Dama dama. Taxonomy (NCBI): domain Eukaryota; kingdom Metazoa; phylum Chordata; class Mammalia; order Artiodactyla; family Cervidae; genus Dama; species Dama dama. The sequence continues at coordinate 48,501,013 of NC_083685.1, read as the reverse complement.
AAAAAAAGCAGGCACCATTTACATGATAAATTACTGTGAGACAAGAATCTTAGCTGACTACCCAAGTGCTTGATTCTGTTATCACTGATTTGTCCTTCAGTCTACAACAGAATGAAAATGAAGGACTTATAACTAATTGTGCCAGGAAGCAGAGCTAATTTCCTTATACTGCAAAAAAAAAAAAAAAAAAATACATTGTAAGCTATTAAACTTGAGAGAGAATAATATCATGAGTAATAACAAAGTATTATTAATGTCTTTATTGTCCTACAAAGTGCTTGATTGCTATTCTTAAGTAAATTTTCTTCTGAAAAGTTTTACAGATTTTCCTAAAAAAACAATGAAAAGCATAGGTTTCAGTTAATGAAGTTTTAAATGTCTAAAGAAATTTTAAACTTTTTTATTTTAGTTTGGAAATCAAAAACCTTTCTATAGAGGATAAATAGAATTTAATGTCTTAAATTTTAACCATTTATTTGAAGCTGTATTTTAAAACTTTTAACTAAGAATCACTTTTTTTTCCATTTGCTTAACTTGATTAATTATCAGGGAAATGAAAATTGAAATCACATTATGAGTGCATTTTATATATAACAGACTGGAAAGGTTAAAAATTAAGTTAAAGGAATGTATTGTGACTGATATAGAACACTGGAGCTTCTCAACCACTGTTACAGGGAGAAACCATTTTAAAATTCATTTTCAAATTGTAAAACCAAACTAAAATGGAGTCACTTAGGTCAGGGACAAAATGGAGGAGATCAATGAGGTGCATAAAGGAAGCAACATAGCTTCACAGGAATTCACAGCTCTTCTCAGAAATCAGCAGAAGACACCAGCTACTCTCCAAACTCCAAGGTTGCTCATGATGTCTCTGGACTTCCTTATTCCACTGACTCAGCTACCCTTCCACTAGGCAACCAACCAGCTGAAAAAACCAAATGACTTCTGTGTTTACTCCACAAAAATCCCTTACTCTGTGAGCACCTTGAAACTCACTGCTCTCTTAGCCTTGCGTTTCCCAGTGTGGTGATCAAAGCCCTTGCCATAAACTCATCTTTCTGCTTGGTTTTGTTCAGTGTGCAGAGTTTGGTTTTAACAGTATTAACCAGTGCAGTTAAGTGGGATCTAAATAATATACTTGTTTATTTATAATATGATATCATAGTTGTTATTATCCCCTTAGGAAGAGAACCTAAAGAAACTTTTGAGCGTACACAGAGGGACTTCTAAATATAAACTTTTCTTAATGTTTTCAATTGTGCTGTGGCTACAGTTTTTTTGTTTGATTTTCTTTTAAACTGGTCAGATAATTTTCACATACATAGTATATTTGTAATACATGTAACAACAACAGACATTTTAGTTTCCTTTCCTTTTCCCTTCCAGGTTTGTCTAAAAATTAGGTTTACTGAAATTCGTCCAGTAAATTGGCCACCTATAATTCTAGCTGTAGCAATGTCCTTCATTAGGAGGTAAGTAAGGCAATATAGGGGAACTTCTCTGATGGCTGTGGTAAACCTGACCATGGTAAAAAAAAATCTGTCTGCTAGTGCAGGAGACATGGGTTCAATCCCTGAGTAGGGAGGATCTCTGGAGAAGGAAATGGCAACCCACTCCAGTATTCTTGCCTGGGAAATCCCATGGACAGAGAATCCTGGCAGGCTATAGTCCATTGGGTCCAAAGAGTCAGACATGACTAAGCAACTAAAGAACAACAAAGCAATAACTATACACCTATATTTTAAAGTTTTAAGTGATAACAACTTTTATCTTTAAAATACTATGTGCTTCCATGTTGAATATATTTGAGCTATTTATTACATATGTATTTACAATGGCTTATATTGCAACATTAGGGTTATTTGAAATATTCTTAACTGACTAAAAGAAAAGTTTTCATAAAGAAGTTTGCCTTCTGGCCATTCCTATACCTTAATTTTAACCTTTTCTATTAGGCCCACCACAACCTTCTTCCATGAATGTCCAGAGGGTAAAGTGAAATGGCATAGCCTCTGAGTGAATACTGGTAAAAGCAATTTTCTTTTTATAGAATCTTTCCAGCTGAGTTAATGTGTTTGAAGGGATCTCCTCTGCAAGGAAACAGACTCAAAGATCTCTCACTGATTTATGTTTCTATCTCTAATCTTCCTTCAGACTTATCTATTGCAAATTATATAGACAACCTACTCAGTAAAGTCTATCTCAAATGTAAAAATAATGGAATGATATCTTCCCTCTATAAAGGTAAGTAAATACAACTTTGATTATATAATTTCCATTTATCATCTGTGCACTCTGTCCTCTGACACACACAGTTACACTAAGGTGACAGTCCATGTTCTTAATCTTGTTCCTGAAGGCCTTCTGTGGAGGGAGGGAAGATTCCCTGGAATACTACTCCTCTGTTTCTAATATATCTGTTACACATGAGACAAATCTTCCTCATATATCTTCACTGGGTATTATATTTATGATAAACAGCAATACATTTCTCAGTATTTTTTCAATCACTCATTATTTTTTTCAATATTTATTGGTTTTGAGTGAGTATGGCTTCCTCTGTGTATTCTTTCCCTATATTTTTTTCCTTCTTTCCTTCTTTCTTTTCTATGTGAAAGTGAAGTCACTCATTCGTGTCCGAATCTTTGCGACCCCAGGGACTGTAGCCTACAAGGCTCCTCTGTCCATGGGATTTTCCAGGCAAGAGTACTGGAGTGGGTTGCCATTTCCTTCTCCAGGAGATCTTCCTGACCCAGGGATCGAACCCAGGTCTCTCGCCTTGTAGGCAGACGCTTTACCATCCGAGGTGAAGCACTCTACCGATTTACGGTTCACCTATAACTCTACCTATTTTTCTATTGAATTAGATTTATTGTTTTCATACATTTTGGGGGTCAGTTCTTTCGTATGTTTGTTATTGTTTTGCTTTAGGTTCTCCAAAGAAATAAAAATATGTGTATATGTGTATACATAATTACTTGTAAATTAAAAAATAAATACACACATGAAAGTGAAAATGGCTGTTTGACTCTGCGACCCCATGAACTATAAAGTCCATGGAATTCTCCAGGCCAGAATATTGGAGTGGGTAGCTGTTCCCTTCTCCAGGGAATCTTCCCAACCCAGGGCTCGAACCCAGGTTTCCTTCATTGCAGGCAGATTCTTTACCAGCTGAGCCACCAGGGAAGCCATATATACATACATATGTATACATATGTATGTATATATGTGTATATAATTAGGGACTTCCCTGGTGGCTCAGCTGGTAAAGATTTTGCCTGCAGTGCAGGAGACCTGTGTTCGATCCTAGGATCAGGAAGCTCCCCTAGAGAAGGGTGTGGCAACCCATTCCAGTATTCTTGCCTGGAAAATCCCATGGACAGAGGAGCCTGGCGGGCTACAGTCCATGGGGTCCCAAAGAGTTGGGCACAACTGAGTGACTAACACACACACACACACACACACACACACACACACATATACACATATATAACTACTATAAGGAATTGCCTCACGGGAGTATGGAGGCTAAGAAGTACAAGATCTGCAGTTGGCAAGCTGGAGACCCAGGAAAGCCGATGGTATAGTTCAGTCGGTCTAAACCTGAAGGCAGAAGATGGATGTTCCAGTTAGAAGACAATCAGGCAGAGAGGAATAATTGTTTCTTATTCAAACTTTTATCCTTTTCAGGCCTTCAACAGATTAACTGAGGCTCACCTACATTGGGGAGAACAATCTGTTTTGCATGTTCAAATTACTTAAGTGGTAATTATTGATTCAAATAATAATTATGTAAATATTAATGCAGAAGGACTATTCAAATATTAATTTCCTCCAGAAACACCATGACAGACACACCCAGAAAAAAGTTGTAATCAAATATCTGGGCACTCAGTGACCCAGAGAATTTGGCACATAAAAGTACCATCAGAGCTATAACATCTGACTCATAACAGCTGAAGTATTTTCCTTGCCTCTTTTTTTAGCTTTTAACTTTATGTTGCTTTTTGCCCAAAAGTAATTTTTTGAATCTAATAAAATATTTCAAGTATTATTTTATGACTTCTTTAATTGCTTCCCTTGCTTAAGAATATAATAAATTCTAACTTTGGTTTTGCTTTAACTCTGCATATTCTATCAGTAGTTGCATATCAATAAACTAGAGTTATAGTTAGGCATTCATCAAACTATATGCACATTTTTTTCCTTTCCTTTCTTTTTTATTGTTATTCTTATTGTCCTGTTAAGGTGAATATGGATATTGTTCAACTCATCTCCTTGGGCAGTATTTTAAAGCTAACCTGGGATTTAGCTAAGTAAATTGGGTATTAAAAAAAATTGGAAAACTTTACTCTTAGAACTAATTTAAAATAAAACTTTTATTATATATATATTTGCTACTAAAGAATAGTGTTGGATGAGTGCTTCTTAACTGGTGATTTATGTAGACCCTGGGCTTTGTAATGATTTGAAAATATGCCACCAGCCAATTACTGTATATAATCTTATGGCACTCACAAGCTACAGTAAATACAGGTTACTGTAATTTTTTCCAGTAAATGAAGTCCTGATAAATTCTAGTAATGTTCTCTTCTCCGAATAGCCTCTATTATTATTATATGCATAAAGTATAAACACTTGATATCAAATTTATTTTGCAATCTGTCCTTTTTAATAGATCCAGAATACAAGCTACAGACAAACTAGATACATAAATATGTCAATATTCTAATATATATTTGGAGTCTGCAAACAGTGGCTTTGTTGTAAAAATAGGTGGTAAAAGTCCTTAGCACTGTGACCACTAACATTCAAAGTAAGTCAGACGTTCTCCTTAGTTTTGCCAACTAAAACAATAGAGATTTTTCTCCATTGTTCAGTTCAAGTCCTTGCCCTATTGTGTTCAGGAAAAGAGAATTACAAAGAAATAAAAAGTTGGGTCTTTGCATTGTCTGGCTATTGTGGACATGTTACTGAAAAGGAACTAGGGTAGTTATGAATTAATTTTTCTGAGGAGCAGCTGCTTATTATTTCTCCCTCTCTGATTTTTCTGTTAGGTGACACTCCATTGCCTAGTAAATTAAGAGTTCAGTTCTAGGACTGGTATATTAAGGAAACTCCATATTCCGCTCATTTTATTTCTCACTAAATAACTTTACAAAACGTTTGATTACTTTAAGGAAAAGTACCCAAATACATGATTCTATTCATTGTTTTTCTTTGGGTTTTTCTTTGGGTTATTACAAATAATGTGGCAATGAATATTCATATACAAGTCTTTGGGTTTACAAATGTTTTTATTTATCTTGAATATATACTTAGAAGTACAATTGCTTGCTGATATGGTAAATCTATGTTTAAGATTTTAAGAAATGGTCAAACTATTTTCCAAATAGGCTACACCATTTTATATACTCACTAACAATATATGAATATTCTAGTTTCTCCATATACTTACCTACATTGTCATTGTCTTACTTTTACAAATAATTATTATTTTTTAAATACAGATTTAAGTTCACAGCAAAACTGAGAAGATACAGAGATTTCTCATATACCCTTTGCCCTAGGCATGCACATCCTCTTTCATTACCAACATTCCACAGCAGAGTGAAATATCTATACAATAGGCGAACTTATACTGACAGATCATTATCACCTAGACTCCATAGTCTACATAAGGTTAACTCTTGGTGTTGTGCATTCTATATGTTTGGACAATGTATAATGATGTGTATCCATCGTTATAGTATCATAGAAACTATTTTCACTGCTCTAAGTATTCTCTGTTCTCTGCCTATTTATCCTTTCCCACTCTGAAACCTACACCCCTGGCAACCAAAGATCCTTTCTACTGTCTCCACTGGTTTGCCTCTTCCAGGATATTGAAATCCTAGATTGTAGCCTTTTTAGATAGACTTCTTTCACTTTGTAATTGCTTTTAAGTTTCCTTTATGTCTTTTCATGACTTGATAACTCATTTCTTATCACTGAATAATATTCAGTTGTCTGGCTACAGCGCAGTTTTTTCACCTACTGAAGGACATTTTGATTGCTTCCAAATTTGGGCAATTAGTAATATAGCTCTTATAAATATACGTGTGCAAGCATTAATGTAGACATAAATTTTTAATTCTTTTGGGTAAATACATAGGAGAAGGATTGCTGGCTGTGTGGTAATAGCATGTTTTATGGTATAAGAAACCACCAAACTCTCTTCTAAAATTGCTGTACCCTTTTGCAATATCATCAGCAATGAATGAAAGTTCTCTTGTTCACATTTGGTGTTGTCAGTGTTTTGGATTTGGCCACTCAAATGGTATGTAGGAGCATGTCTAACTGTTTTAATTTGCATGTCCCTAACGACTTGTCTGACTTTTTAACTACAAATATTCGAATAGATATGAAATAATATCTCCTTTGGTTTGAATTTGCTTTTTTCTATAGATTATTGATTCCTGAACTTTTTCACATGTTTTTTGGCCAACTGAATGTCAACTTTAGTGAAAGCCTTATTCAGATTTTTGTGCTGATATTTTTTGAGCTATTCATAGTTTTGAGTTCTAAAATTTCCTTATATATTCTGCATATAAGTTCTTTATAGAATATATGATTGTGAATATTCTCTTCTAGTATATAGCTTACCTGTTCACTTTATTTAAGAAATTTTTTGAAAAACAAAACTTTTAATTTTGACTAAGTCCATATTTCCATTTTTAAATTTTATTTCTTACCATGTTTATGCAATACCTAACAAATATTTGAAAGTGTTAGTCACTCAGGCATGTCCGATTCCTTGTGACCTGTGGACTGTAGCCTGCAAGGCTCCTCTGTCCATGAAATTCTCCAGGAAAAATACTGGAGTGGATAGCCATTCCCTTTTCCATGGATCTTCCTGACCCAGAGATCAGATCTGGGTCTCCTGCATGGCAGCCAGATTCTTTACACTCTGAGCCACCAGGGAAGCTCACAGATTAAGTCTAATTCAGGAAAACTTAATCCTAGTCTTGAAGACTCTAAGGAAGAGTTTTATAGTTTTATCACTTTTATTTAGGTATATGCTTTATTCTGAGTTAAACCTCTTGTACAATGTGAGGTAAGAATCTACAGTCATTGTATTGAATTGGATATCCCATTGTCTTCCGGTGATTTGTTTAAAAGACTATCCTCTCCTTATTGAGTATTTTTAGCATTTTTGCATTTTTATTGAAAATCAATGGACCATATATGAAATAATTAATTTTAGAATTCTCAGTTCTGTTTCACAAATCCATATGTTTTCCTTTATGTCTTCCTGACCTTTTTCGTAGAAGTTTTCACGCTTATTTTTATCAGTTCTGACTATATTTTCCTTAAAATTGTTTCGCTGTTTTTCAGCATAGAATTGCATGCTACTTAAATTTATTCATAAATATTTTATTTTTAACACTAGTGTAAATTTTTTTGAGTTTTCTTTCTATTAAAAGTGTATATTTAACCCTTTAACTTGAAACTGATGGAACTCATAGTTGTATGCATGTGTGTCTGTGTACATAAGTATGTATTCCCTATTATTTTCAGCATACAAGCTTATGTTGTCTATGAGAAAAGTCAAATTTAATATTTCCTTTTCAATCTATCCAGATTTTCTTTCTCTCTCTCTTTTTCTCTCTCTTGCCTAAACCCCAGCTAAATCTCCAGTAGGATGTTGACTAGAAGTGCTGTGCTGAGTGGGCAGAAAGAATATTGCTGAAGATCTTAAGAGAAAAGCACTTAGTCTTTCACCAGGATTGTCAGAGGTGTGCTTAACTTGGTGGTCAGCCTGTGATTGATCAGAGGCTGTACTTAAAACTTAAGCCATAAGACTCTAAGCCTTTGGATTAGATCTATATGTAGTTTTGGAATACTTTCATTGTAGAGGATATTAAAAGTCAGTCCCATATACAGCCAGAGCCAGTTGCTTACAAATTTCTCTGGTGTCTTCTGAACAGGCATAGCCTTGCACATGTGCACAGACTTCTGGACAAGAGGGTTGAAGTTTGACATTAGAAAAACCCTGGATGACTGAATCTATTCCCAGCTCTCCTCATTAGATTTCTAGAGAGTCTGCAATTTCTCTTGCCCCCACCCTTGCATCACAGTGATATTAGCCCTTCCAAATTATTTACCACAGTGATTTCTACAACCTGTCTTTGAAATGGATTTTTCCATGTTCTCCTCTACATAATGTCAAATACGTCAGGTGGATCCATGAATACAGTTTCTTGGACATAGTCCTGGTGTTGAGTATAATGTGAAATTCCGACCTTCACAGCCACAGAATTGGATCTCATTGCACTGGAGCTACAACTGGATGCAGGAGGGCGTGGCTATTTTTAATGTCCTTTTCTTCTTGCTTAGAGTGGATTCGCTGCATCACAGAGTCAGAGTCATAGGGTGATGATGGAAACTGGCAATACCACCCAGAACATAAACTCCCAACTAGTTATTGGAGGCTAGAAAGAAGCAGCCCCTGGTTTACATGTCAAAGACTCCAGCTGCTTTTACTGAGAATCAGGGCATTTTCCTGAAAAAAAAAAATTTTTTTTTCAACTTGTATTCTCTCTAGTCAATTTCCAGAGATTTTAAATGGTTGTTTTTGATTATTTTATTCACTTTTATTGTTGCTTTACACTAGAGAGAATTTCTCAACCTCCTTACACAGATATTTCAGAAGGTCACCTATACATTACTTTTGAATTGTAAAAGTGGTATTTTAGAAAAATTTCTTTATAAGCACCAATGTAGAACAAATAGGCTATCTACAAAACACTTATTTGAAACTAAACTGGTAGAAGACAATAGAGTAAATGTAAAATTATTTTAACTTCAAACATGCTTAATGAAAGAGTCTCATATTCTTCAGTTCATTATTAAAGTTTAAAGAGAACACACAGATATTTTACAAAATACAAGGACTTAGAGCATCTCATAAAATAATTTGTAAATACAAGCTCTAACAAGAGATGAATTACAATAATAATTTCTAGACTATCCATTTGAGAATGGCTAGATAAATAAGACACAAAAGTAATACAGATTACTGCTTGTCTCAGGGATTTATATATCAGCATCACAAATCCCATTCTGTGAAATATTTGATATTTTTCTCTAAAATTTTATCTCATTTTGCTTTCATATATGTTGTCCCTAAGTGCTTGATGTTACTCACACATTCTCTTATCTTTCTACAATGAATTAAAATGTAGGATATATCCAATTTCTTTGATTTATATACCAAACATTGCTTATACAAGCCTATCAAGTAGGGTATAATTTTATTGGAAATTTGGGAGATAATAGTGAAATGGGTTTCATTAAAGCACAGTAGAGAAGTTAAAAGATAATGAAAGAAAGTACTATAGATTTCTATAGTATAAAAATCTTTCACAGTCCTCAATACATGTAATGGCACAAAATAAGAAATACATGAGAAATGCAAAGCCAGGAATGTATAATGAAAACAGAAATGATCAGTGGAAGCAATATTTATTTATTTAAATTAATGTATTTATTTTAATTGGAGGCTAATTATTATACAATATTGTAGTGGTTTTTGCCATACACTGACATGAATCAGCCATTGGTGTACATGTTTTCCCCATCCTGAACCCCCTCCCACCTCCCTCCCCATCCCATCCCTAAGGGTCATCCCAGTGCACCAGCCCTGAGCACCCTGTCTCATGCATCAAACCTGGACTGGCAATATATTTCACATATGATAGTATACATGTTTCAATGCTATTCTCTCAAATCATCCCACCATCGCCTTCTCCCACAGAGTCCAAAAGACTGTTCTTTACATCTGTGTCTCTTTTGCTGTCTCGCATATAGGGTCATCATTACTATCTTTCTAAATGCCATATATAGGCATTAATATACTGCATTTGTGTTTTTCTTTCTGATTTACTTCACTCTGTATAATAGGCTCCAGTTTCATCCACCTCATTAGAATTGATTCAAATGCATTCTTTTTAATAGCTGAGTGTATGTGTACCACAGCTTTCTTACCCATTCGTCTGCCAATGGACATCTAGGTTGCTTCCATGTCCTGGCTATTGTAAACAATGCTGTGATGAACATTGGGGTACACGTGTCTCTTTCAATTCTGGTTTCCTCAGTGTATATGCTCAGCAGTGGGTTTGCTGGGTCATATGGCAGTTCTATTTCCAGTTTTTTAATGAATCTCCACACTGTTCTCCATAGTGGCTGTCCTAGTTTGCATTCCCATGAAGAGTGTAAGAAGCTTCCTTTTTGCCACACCCTCTCCAGCATTTATTGTTTGTAGACTTTTTGATAGCAGCCATTCTGACCAGCATGAGATGGTACCTCATTGCAGATTTGATTTGCATTTCTCTGATAATGAGTGATGTTGAGCATCTTTTCATGTGTTTGTTAGCCATCTGTATGTCTTCTTTGGAGAAATGTCTGTTCAGTTCTTTGGCCCATTTTTTGATTGGGTCATTTATTTTTCTGGAATTGAGCTTCAGGAGCTGCTTGTATATTTTTGAGATTAATTCTTTGTCAGTTGATTTTTATTTGCTATCATTTTCTCCCATTCTGAAGGCTGTCTTTTCACCTTGCTTATAGTTTCCTTCATTGTGCAAAAGCTTTTAAGTTTAATTACGTCCCATTTGTTTATTTTTGCTTTTATTTCTGTTACTCTGGGAGGTGGGTCATAGAGGATCCTGCTGTGATTTATGTCAGAGACTGTATTGCCTATGTTTTTGTCTAAGAGTTTTATAGTTTCTGGTCTTACATTTAGATCTTTAATCAATTTTGAGTTTATTTTTGTGTATGGTGTTAGAAAGTGTTCTGGTTTCACTCTTTTAAAAGGTTGTTGGCCAGTTTTCCCAGCAACACTTTTTAAAGAGATTGTCTTTTCTCCATTGTATATTCTTGCCTCCTTTGTCAAAGATAAGGTGCCCATGGGCATGTGGATTTATCTCTGGGCTTTCTATTCTGTTTCATTGATCTATACTTCTGTCTTTGTGCCAGTACCATACTGTCTTGATGACTGTAGCTTTGTAGTATAGTCTGAAGTCAGGCAGGTTGATTCCTCCAGTTCCAGTCTTTCTCAACATTGCTTTGGCTATTCGAGGGTTTTTTGTATTTCCATACAAATTGTGAAGTTATTTGTTCTAGTTCTCTGAAAAATACCATAGGTAGTTTGGTAGGGATTGCATTGAATTGATAGATTGCTTTGGATAGTATGCTCATTTTCACTGTATTGATTCTTCCAATCCATGAACGTGGTATATTTCTCCATCTATTTGTGTCATCTTTGATTTCTTTCATCAGTGTTTTATAGTTTTTTTATGTATAGGTCTTTTGTTTCTTTAGGTAGATTTATTCCTAAGCATTTTATTCTTTTCATTGCAATAGTGAATGGAATTGTTTCCTTAATTTCTCTTTCTGTTTTCTCATTGTTAGTGTATATAAATGCAAGCGATTTCTGTGTATCAATTTTATATCCTGTAACTTTACTGTATTCATTGATTAGTATTTTCCAGTGACTAGTAATTTTCTGGTGGTGTCTTTAGGGTTTTTTATGTAGAGGATCATGTCATCTGCAAACAGTGAGAGTTTTACTTCTTCTTTTCCAATATGGATTCCTTCTATTTCTTTTTCTTCTCTGATTGCTGAGGCTAAAACTTCCATAACTATGTTGAGTAGTAGTGGTGAAAGTGGGCACCCTTGTCTTGTTCCTGACTTTAGGGAAAATGCTTTCAATTTTTCACCATTGAGGATAATGTTTGCTGTTGGGTTATTGTATATGGCGTTGATTATGTTGAGGTATGTTCCTTCTATGCCTGCTTTCTGGAGGGTTTTTTTGTTTTTGTTTTTTTTTATCATAAACGGATGTTGAATTTTGTCAAAGGCTTTCTCTGCATCTATTGAGATAACTATATGGTTTTTACCTTTCAATTTGTTAATGTGGTGTATCACATTGATTGATTTGGAAGCAATATTTAAAAAGTTTAAAGCAATAAGAACTAAGAAATATAAAGTATTTATATGAATAAAATTATAGTTATAAAAAAGGCCTTTTATAAAGATTTTGTGTCCACAGTGGAATATCTAAATGTGAAAAACAAAACTATTTAGATATTAAAATAGAACCATAATCCATATGGGAGACTTCCATAAATTGTTTTGATATACATAGTAGGCAGAAAAGTCATGCCTAGTGGATGATCTTATAATAATTTCACTTAGTAAAACACAAAGATAGCTATTTGGCCTGTGTCAGATACCTGCTATTTCAGTTATTTTGTTTTGTCTATTCATTGTATATTTAGGGTTTACAAAGAGACATATAAATTATTTTATGCAATTGTGAAAAACATTCATTTTTATTTTATTAATTTTAAAATGTTTTATTAATTTTTCTCTTAATCTGTCTTACACAGCAAAAGTTAAGGAGCTACTAAGATTATGCTCTATGTCAGTGATTTGATCTCTTCTGAATAGACTTCTCCAGGGCTAGGAGCTCCTGGCTGTTTACCCATTTGGTTCGTGTGTAAGAGCAAGTAGGAAACCATGCTTCTACATTGCCAAATATGCCCCACTGTCAGGAGCACACAGCCAATGATGCTGAGGAAACCATAAAGTAATGTTTGAAAGATAATTCAGAATATGTTCTTTCTACATGCTGGTGGGTATGCTGATATTTTACACAACAAGAAAGAAACAACAATAGTGAAGGACAAGCAAAAGTTATGTTATTTTATATAGGATTTAATTTTTTAAACCTTTAAAAATGCATTGTATTTTGCAAGTTCTCACAGAGAGACCACTAGGACCCTAGCAAGAAAAATAAATATAAACCCTATTACCTGGATCTTTAAAAATATGTTTTTAAAATATAGAAAATTTAGAATGAGAACCTTATTTAAAAACATACATGAGCTGATAAGACTAATTCAAGTAACATGAAATAAAGACATCATTCAGGGGAAAAATGTGGGCTCAGTCATGTCCAACTCTTTATGACCCCATGGACTGTAGCCTGCAAGGTTCCTGTGCCTATGGGATTTCCCAGGTAAGAATACTGGATTAGGTTGCCATTCCTATTCCAGGGAATCTTTCCCACCCAGGGATCGAACCTGCATGTCTTGCATCTCCTGCATTGGCAGGTGGATTCTTTACCACTGCACCACCTGGGAAGCTCCTGTAGTTGGAAACACTATGTTTATTTGAACAGAGAAGCATGCTCAATGTGTAAATACCTCTTTATTTAGTAAATCCAATTTTCATACCTTAAATTTTGGTATAGAGGAAGCAACCATTTTAAATATTGTAAAGAGATTCTTATGGAGGGAGAAGGGACTCCTGAATCTGGATAGTACCACAGAAGCTGCACTGGATGGATCATAACCAAGCTTCTGCACACCAGTTTTAACAGAGAGTTCCAGGGCCCTTCTTTGACCCCTGAAGGTAACTCAGCTGAGAAGGAATTAAGAACACTGGAATCATGAACCAAGGCCAGACCAGGTGTTAGTACCTTAATTACCTACCTTGCTTACTCCATGCCAGCCACACTCAACTCCATCCTATTTCTCCAACATGCCATGCATACTCTATGACTTTACATTGTCTATATCCATGCATGGAATGCTCTTCTCCCTTTATATCTGTTGGTTTAATTTTACTCTGCCTCCAAGTGTTTACTCATATCTCATCTTCACGTTGATCCCCTGTAAAATACTGCAACCTGCTCATCACCCATATCAGGGATCCCAGTTTGCTTTACCCTATGGCCCTTTTCATTTTATATTTATAATATGCTTCCCTCACTATATAATTATATCCTCTCAATACACAATTTACTTATTTCCACTCTTGCCTGCCTCTTCTGCCTCCTAGGATATATGCGTCCTGAGGTCAACTGACTTCATTTTAACTGTAGCTTACCACAACAAATAATATCTGGCACATAATAGGTATCTGGCAAATATTTGTTGAATAAATGATTAAAGAGCACATCTTAGAGACTGTACTCTACACAATTCAGTAAACCACCAGTAGTACAATTGTGCAAATCAATGTAAAAATATAACTATAAATGGGCTCTTTACTTAATTCTTAGTTACTATTTCTCCAATATTCAGAGGATATGACATTTAGCAACAATTTAAGTTGCATTCTGATTCAAATCCAAATTCTCCTCTACTTTTTTAGTTTTCTAATATTGTGTTACTCTTTGGCATATCTGTATCCAAAATTTGTTTTTTCATTTATTCTTACCTCAAGTATTATAAGTAACTTATTAAAGATCAATAATTAAATGATCTTTATATATAGGTATCCTCAATGGAGTTTTTATTAGCTGGTTATTTATGTGTGATTTTTTTATTCTGCTTTAATGTGTTTTAGTACTAGAATATAAAAGATTTGCCAAAACTAAGAAAGAAAAACTACTGGAATATGCTCACCTCCCCCAAAGCATTCTGGATTAATGGTGTAAGGGTTTTGTTTATTTTTGTGGCTTTGGGTGGGACAAAAATAACTTGTGTTCACCTATGACTGAGCAAATTTCCTTCTAACAAATTCTATCTCGGATAATTTTAGTCTCCCTTCTGATACCCTGTGTACTGTTTGTCAAACCTACATTCTCCAAATCCTCCCTCTTCCTATAGTATCTTTATTAAACACTAAGGTATTGCTCTCTACTTGTGAATTGTGATATATGATACCTGTGTGCATGCTGTCCTGTTCAACTCTTTGCGGCCCCATGGACTATATCCCTCCAGGCTGCACTGTCCATGGGACTCTCCAGGCAAGAATACTGGAGTGTGTTGACATTTCCTACTCCAGGGGATCTTCCCAACCCAGGGACTGAACCTTAGTCTCCTGCATTTCCTGCATTGGCAGGTGGATTCTTTACTACTGTGCCACCTCCACATTTCAAAAGCATCAATTCTTTGACTCTCAGCTTTCTTTATATTCCAACTCTCACATCCATACATGATTATTGGAAAAACCATAGCTTTGACTAGATAGACCTTTGTTGGCAAAGTAGTGTTTCTGCTTTTTAATATGCTGTCTAGGTTGGTCATAACTTTTCTTCAAGGAGCAGGTGTCTTTTAATTTCATGGTTGCAGTCACCATCTGCAGTGATTTTGGAGCCCCAAAAGGTAGAAGTCTGTCATTGTTTCCATTGTTCCCCATCTATTTGCCATGAAGTGATTGTACCAGATGCCATAATCTTAGTTTTCTGAATGTTGTTTTAAGCCAGTTTTTTCATTCCCCTCTTTCACTTTTATCAAGAGGCTCTTTAGTTCTTCTTTGCTTTCTGCCATAATGGTGGTGTCATCTGCATATCTGAGGTTACTGATATTTCTCCCAGCAAACTTGATTCCAGTTTGTGCTTCATCCAGTCCTGCATTTTTCATGATGTACTCTGCACATAAGTTAAGTAAGCAGGGTGATAATATACAACCTTATCTGTAGTTCCATGTCCAGTTCTAACTGTTGCTTCTTGACCTGCATACAGATTTCTCAAGAGGCAGATCAGGTGGTCTGATATTCCCATCTCTTTAAGAATTCTCCAGTTTGTTGTGATCCACACAGTCAAAGGTTTTGGAATAGTCAATAAAACAGATGTATTTCTGGAACTCTATTATTTTTTTGATGATCCAATGGATGTTGGCAATTTGATCTCTGGTTCCTCTGCCTTTTCTAAATCCAGCTTGAACATCTGGAAGTTCATGGTTCACATATTGCTGGAGCCTGGCTTGCAGAATTTTGAGCATTACTTTACTAACATGTGAGATGAGTTCAACTGTGAGGTAGTTTGAGCATTCTTTGTCACTGCCTTTTTTTGAGATTGGAATGAAAACTTAGCTTTTCCAGTCCTGTGGCCACTGCTGAGTTTTCCAAATTTGCTGGCAAATTGAGTGCAGCACTTTCACAGCATCAGCTTTTAGGATTTGAAATAGCTCAACTAGAATTCCATCACCTTCACTAGCTTTATTCATGTTTCACAAATTTAAGGAAGTATATATATATATATATATATATATATATATATATGTATACACACACACACACACACACACACACACACACACGTGTGTGCACTTGTGTCATATTGTAACACCTATCTTTAGAAAGTTTCTAATTAAATCTTTGAATAATAATTTTTATCAATGTATCATAAATTGGTATTTAAGTATGTACTAAGAAGCAAGGGAATCAAACTAGGTAACTGCAAAATTTTCACTTGATAATGTAACTTAGCTAATTATCTAGACATGTCAGTTTCTGACACTATCACCTTTGCAAACCAACTATCAGTTATAAACTAAAGATTGCAAGATTTTTGATAAAATAATTAAATAATATGTCTTATGTTTCAAACTTCAGATGTTAAAACAGTCTACTCCACTGTTGATTAAAGATAAACATTAAAATGACTCTGGATGACTTAGAAAGGTTATGTCCATCTTCATAATATTTGTGGAATGTAATAATGTAAATACTTTCATTAATTTATAATTCTAGCCAAGGCATTTTAAAATGTGTTAATTATACTTTAGTCTGTTGTGGTAAAATATGGTCTTTTAAATGACTTACTTTTTTTTTTGTTTCATTAACTTTTATTGATTTGAAAAAAGTCCAAAGGATAATTTATCCCTCCAGCTTTAAGTTATAATTCATATAAAAATTTTAGATTAAATATAGTTGGAATATTATTTTCCTGGAGAAGGGAATAAACTTAAGATATTAAACCATCCTTATTAAATATTCAAATTATATTTTGTGACCTCTGTCACTGTTTGGAAAAAAGTACATATATATATATATATATTCTCTGGCAGAGCTCAAAAGACCATCCTAATAAATGGCCTCTTAATATTTCTTATTGATGTTTTGTTTTGTGAACTTTAGTCATCATCTTATTTTTCTCCTGCTGTGTGTTACATGGTGTTAGAAGAGGTGATCAAGAGGATGTGACCTCCGCTTGGCCCTCCAGCTGGACCCAGGCAATCGAAAGCTCCCTCCTCTGTCCTTGGAATATATATTCTGTCTACTGTTCCCACATCAGGAGCTATTCCAAGGTCATAGGAAGGTGGTGTTGATAACATCTGAATGGAATAGGTGATTGAACCTAATTCAAGTCTCTATAAAAACTTTTAAGATTCTGGCAGGTGAGTGTGGAGATCTACTCATGTTGTGGCCTCTCAAGACAAACCTAGTAGGTAAATTTCCCTCCTTATTAACACTGCCACATACCAATCTGGAGTATTACCTCTTTTGTCAGTCTCTTCTTATCTTCTGTGTGAGGGACCAGTTTGTGAAAGGACGTATGGGTTTACTTAAACAATATGTGGGTTTTTTTTTTTTAAATCCCTATCCTTGCAAGAAGAAAAAAGCAAACATCATTACCAACCCTTCAAGAATCAATAAATATTTGGAAACAAAATGATATATGAATTATTCTTCAAGATAATAAATTAACATTTGCTAATTTTATTTTATTTCTTGTGGGCTTTATATGAGATCACATAACATGAAATCCTGAAGTTAGGAAGATCAGTAAATCATTTCTCTTAATCAAACCTTCAGAGCCAAAAAATGTAAAATAAGTTTTTAATATTTATATATTTCAATGTTTTATTAGAATTCAAATACATTTAAGGGAAATTAAGAAAAAGAGGGAGATACTCACATCAGAACTAGAAAAATCAAAGCAACAAAATAAGGATAGTGCTACAGAGAATCAAAATGAAAAAAAATGTATTGGAGAAGGAAGTGAATGAGTTACAGAAATTGACACAGTAGATAAAGATATACTCAAATCATGATATTATGACTATTTGTACCAGGGACAAATTGGGGTGTACTTTACGTATTTGTAAAATTACTATCATTTATTGGTAATTGTCTTGCTGCAAAATTAGGTTAAATTAAATTAATTATTGGGTTCCTTCTATAGTTCCAAGATTTTCTTATAAGCTAAGAAACACTGTAGATACCTAAGGTTAAAAATTAGTCAAATGGGCTTTCAATTTCAGCTCCAAGATGTAAAGAGTCTGGAAGTTGACATTAGCAAATGTTGGACAAACTCAGAATCAATGATCTTTCTTGGATTCATCCAAGGATTGAGGTTGCCTGGCCAACTGCCATCCCAATATTTGGAGAGATGAAGCGTACCCAGAGAGATAGAGCAACCAAGATCTGCTTACCTGAAGCCAGTACTGCTCTTTCTGATAATTGCCTGTATTAAAGTTGGCTGATACATTCTGCTAAGAATATTAAATGCTACCACACATTCATTGTCAAGTCGGAGCATTCATCAACTCATCCTGTCACAAAAGGAGCAGGAGAGACAAATATCAATACAACCACAGGCAATATTTTCTGAACAGTCTCCTGATCAGCAAAATTTTAGTGATGATGGAGCTCTTTATATCATAGATTAATGTCCTGCAGCCTGACTTTATTTGTCTGGGTAGAAAAAAGAGGGGGAGGATATACAAAAATACAGCTCTGACAGTCAGGAACTGGCCTGTTGTTGTTAGGCGCTAACCTGTCAGTCACAGCTATGTAATTACAGCTAGTTTTTGTGTTCTACTGAATATAAAAATTTTCAGAATACAAACAGTAGTTAAGACCACTCTTTGATCTTGATATATTAAGACAAACATAAGACTGCGCCACAGTCTTGAAGTGAACTTATATAAAACAACTGAAATCATATAAAAATAAACTACAACAATGACCAAACATTCACCTATCCTAATATAAATGGCCACTGTTTCTTTACCAATTAAAGATCCATCTGTCTATAGCTCCCTGTACGCAGTTACCAATAGTCATTCCTATCATTTTCTAAATAACACTTTTTAAGATACCCAATCATAGAATTAAAACCATTTCCAGACAACACCTATTCCAGAGCAAAGCATCATTTTCTCTAAACTGATAAATCTAATAATACCTCTTACCAAGGAGTCTTACAATGCTTCACAACGTTTGATTTCTTTCTTCACAATGAGTCAATAGTCAACTTTTTAAAATTTTGCAGTGTGTGTTCATGGGGATCTCTAGCTAAAGAGCACTGACACCTGGAATAAGAAAGATTTTACTCTGATATGAATAGCACGTTATTATTTCATTGTGAGGAAGTAATCTTCCAGTTTGAAGGCCATTTCCACTTCAATTGTCTTCTTTCCTTAAAGTTATCTATAAATCTTTTATTGTCTTTAAAATTTTATGCTCCATAGAAGTACCTATGTGTGGTCAGGCCATGCATGCCCAGACCCAGAGACCCCAGGGATCCTGGCTGTCAGGTTGAGGTGGGGTGGGGCATGTGCAAGCACAGTTTACTCGCAGCTCATCTGCCCTCTGGAATCCAGGACCTTTTAGCCTTTGTGCATAGGAAATCACCGCAGCCCTAAGGTCATTTTTTGAGAATGTGGATTCTGCACACTGCACTCCAGATGCAGAGCTTTGTAGGTCCTTTGAGCCAGATCCTTTAAGGCCTTCTGTGGGGAAGACATACAAGGTCTCCTTGGGAGTCTGTTTTCCCAAGTATCTCTAATCAATGGGTTTGTTAGCATTGCTTTGGTTGGCAGGGCTAAGGAGTTCCCTTGGGGTCTGGCTGCAGGGGAACAAAATTCTGACTGACAGAGGGCTGGGCCTTAAAGAAAACTGTGTGCCTTCCCCTCCAAAATCCCATCTCTGGCCCAGTATATCCCTACAAGCACAGGAGCCAGGGACAGATCCTGTGAAGTCTGGAGTCTGGGTCATGTTTGTATTAAAATGGGTTTTCCTTTTCTCTATCAGTTTTTAGCATTATCTTATCCATTTTAATCTCTTTATTCTTACCCTTGTACTTGGAGCAATCTTTCAGAATTTGCCTCCTTTTGTTCTTTGGTTTTTCCTCAAATAACAAATATATATTGAACATCTCTAATATTAATTTAGTTAAGTTTTATAAATTTAGATACATTTTGGTGCTTCCTTTTCACCTTATGCTCCATTTAATTTGTTAGTTTTGTCTTTGTATTTCTTGCTGTGTCTTCCTCATTTCCCTTCTTTCTATACAACCTGGAATTGTTAATTTCTACTCAGGATTTGTGTTCATTTTTTTAAGAATCTCAGCCATTATCTTTTTGTTTTGTTTTCTTACAGCAAATCAGGTTAAAGATATTTGTTTGTCTTCCTGTAAGTCTGTGGAATGGAATCTCTACTTCCACCGGTCCACTAGTCATTTTCAATTGTTAATTCATACCTTATTTTTCTCCAGTAATATTTGTCCTGATACAAATATGTCAAGAATGTATGAATGGGTTTTTTTCTGGCTGTATTCATTGACCAGTGTATGCTAGTTGAGTTTTCTTTCCAGGGTTGTCCTGTAAGTTCTGCTATAATTTGGGGGTATGGGACATCTATCTGGTCTGGTTCTGCTTTATTGAATTTGGGTACTGCCCTGCCCTAGCTCCCTGTTTCTGTGAAGATTCAGAATAGATAGATGATTTGATATGCTCCATACTCTTGGCATGCATCCTATCAGAGACTTTTTGTCACAATACTAATAATCTTCCTAACTGAACAAAATGAATAAAATAAATGGGCTTCCCAGGTGGCACTAGCAGTAAAGATTCTACCTGCCAATGCAGGAGACATTAGAGGTGCAGTTTCTATCACTGGGTGGGTAAGATCTCCTGAAAGAGGACATGGCAACTCACTCCAGTGTTCTTTCCTGGAGAATCCCATGGACAGAGGAGTCTGGCAGGCCATAATCCATAGGGTTGGAAAGAGTTGTACACAACTGAAGCAACTTAGCACACACACATGCAATTGAACTCTATATGTTAGCGTTGCACCTTCAAAACTGCATGCTTCATTAACAACATCTCTCCCTGGCCTAAGTATGTTCTGGGCAGTTTTAACTGTATATTGTGTCTGTGAGTGTGTGTGTGTGTGTGTGTGTGTGTGTGTGCCTGTATACCTGTGCCATTGGGAGAAGAATGGTAAGTTGTCTCTCAAGCATCTGGCTTAAAGCCAACTTGCCAAAATGCAATTCACTGCAACTCAACTCATTGAAAGGTATTATTCAATAAATGTCCAATTTTTTTAGTAACACTTTTGCTAAATAAAGCTTTCTTCACTTTATTTACATGAAAATTTATAGTATTTCATAGGGAAAATGTGCCTATTTACCAAATATACACGTACAAATTACTTTTTCTGGCTATATATTTGATACTTTCAGTTCAGTTCAGTCCAGTCGCTCAGTCATGTCCAACTCTTTGCGACCCCATGAACCACAGCACGCCAGGCCTCGCTGTCCATCACCAACTCCGGGAGTTCACTTAAATCCATGTCCACTGAGTTGGTGATGCCATCCAACCATCTCATCCTCTGTTGTCCCCTTTTCCTCCTGTGCTCAATCTTTCCCAGCATCAGGGTCTTTGCAAATGAGTCAGCTGTTCGCAGGTGGCCAAAGTATTGGAGTTTCAGCTTCAGCATCAGTCCTTCCAATGAACACCCAGGACTGATCTGCTTTAGGATGGACTGGTTGGATCTCCTTGCATTCCAAGGGACTCTCAAGAGTCTTCTCCAATGCCATAGTTCAGAAGCATCAATTCTTCTACTCTCAACTTTCTTTATAGTCCAACTCTCACATCCATACATGACCACTGGAAAAACCATAGCCTTGACTAGATGGACTTTGTTGGCAAAGTAATGTCTCTGTTTTTTAATATGCTGTCTAGGTTGGTCATAACTTTCCTTCCAAGGAGCAAGCGTCTTTTAATTTCATGGCTGCAGTCACCATCTGCAGTGATTTTGAAGCCCCCAAAAGTAAAGTCTGACACTGTTTCTGCTGTTTCCCCATCTATTTGCCATGAAGTGATGGGACCAGATGCCATGATCTTAGTTTTCTGAATGTTGAGCTTTAAGCCAATTTTTGCACTCTCCTCTTTCACTTTCATCAAGAGGCTCTTTAGTTCTTCTTCACTTTCTGCCATAAGGACAGCATCATCCACATATCTGAGGTTATTGATATTTCTCCCAGCAATCTTGATTCCAGCTTGTGCTTCTTCCAGCCCAGCGTTTCTCATGATGTACTCTGCATGTAAGTTAAATAAACAGGGAAACAATATACAGCCTTGATGTACTCCTTTTCCTATTTTGAACCAGTCTGTTTTTCCATGTCCAGTTCTAACTGTTATTTCCTGACCTGCATACAGGTTTCTCAAGAGGCAGGTCAGGTCGTCTGGTATTCCCATCTCTTTCAGAATTTTCCAGTTTATTGGGACCCACACAGTCAAAGTCTTTGGCATAGTCAATAAAGCAGAAATAGACTTTTTTTTGGAACTCTCTTGCTTTTTCAATGACATAGCAGATGTTGGCAATTGATCTCTGGTTCCTCTGCCTTTTCTAAAACCAGCTTAAACATCTGGAATTTCATGGTTCATGTACTGCTGAAGCCTGGCTTGGAGAATTTTGAGCATTACTTTACTAGCGTGTGAGATGAGTTCAATTGTGTAGTAGTTTGAGCATTCTTTGGCATTGCCTTTCTTTGGGACTGGAATGAAAACTGACCTTTTCCAGTCCTATGGCCACTGCTGAGTTTTCCAAATTTGATGAAATATTGAGTGCAGCACTTTCACAGAATCATCTTGCAGGATTTGAAATAGCTCAACTGGAATTCCATCACCTCCACTAGCTTCATTTCATCAAGATTGGCTAAATTTAGAGCACCTGTATGTTTTAAAAAATCGTTATAGAATGGAAATTTCAAAGTGACAGTAAAGAGAGTTGAGTAGACAGTAGTTACGGTAGATGGAATTATGATTATGTTTATTGTGGAGAGAAATGTGATATGGCCTCACAGTGTGATTTTTCCTTGTGGATGGTGTCTTTTTCTATGTGTCTAAGTACTCCCTCTTTCTTCGTGTCCGTTAATTTTCCCCATAGTAAAGAACACCACTTGATTGTGGTCTAGCTTATTGTCCATCTCCTCTACACTGAACTCTATAAACAGGGGCTTTGTTTTGTTCCCTTCTGAGTTCTTAATGCCTAGAAATAGGGTATGCTCAACAATTAAAAAAATAACTGTGGTAGATCATTCACTTTTCCCACAGCACATCCTTTGTAGGAAAATTATACTTCCTTACTTCCTAGGACAGGGTTTAGTTACATGATTTGCTTTGGCCAAAAGAATGTGAGTAGATGGCTGGCTAGCCCATTCTAAAAGAGATTTTAACTGATTCATAGGACAATGAACAAGAAATAAATATTTGTTGTGTCAGTCAGTGAGTTTTGGGGTTGGTTATTTCATGGCATTACTATGCCAAAGGCTGAAAAATACCATAATTCATACATATAATACTTCCTATAAAGAAGATACTGCTAATAATCCATCACATATTTAACATATATATGAATATTATACACACACACATATATATAACTCATATATATACATAACACTCGTATGTATGTGTGTTTGTGTGTATATATATATATAAATATATGCACACATTTTCAACCTGTTATGAGGTAGCTATTATTATAAGCTAAGTTTTACAAATGAGAAATCTGAGGTGCAGAGCTTAAATAACATACTCAAGTTCATATATACTACCAATTGTGAAGATATGAATTAGCTTTTTAGCTCCAGAATTAGGGTTGTCAGATTTAGCAAATAAATATTTACAAAATGTTTACATAAATAAATTTATGTTTACATAAATAAATAATTACAGAATGTTGATTAATTTGAATTTGTTATCAATGATGAAAGACTTTTTTAAAGCATATGTTTGTTCCAAATATTGTAAAAGTTCCTTGTATTTGTATATAATCTTATCCAGAGTCCTTTTTAAACATATTTACACATTCTAACTAGGCCATCCAGGCTGCTATAACAGAATACTACAAACTGGATGGCTTATAAACAACAGAAATGCATTTTCCACTGTTCTGTAGGCTGGAAGTCCAATATCACAATGGTGGTAGGGTCAGTGTTTGATGAAGTTCCATTTCCTGGTTCATATACAGTCATCTTGTTCTCACATGGCAAATGGGAAAAGGGAACTCTGTGGGGCCTCTTTTATAAGGGCACTAATCATTCAGGTGGGCTCCACTCATACGACCTAATGACCTCTTTTATATCCTCAAATTGTGAATTTTCAAATATGAATTTTGGGTGTGTACAGACATTCAGTCTATAGCACATTTTAAAAAATACTGCCAAATCTCATAATGAATATCCAATTAATGCTTTCTCATATAGAAAGGAGTAATATTAATTATTCAAGTGTTTTTTGCATTTACAAATTCAAGTTATTTTGCTATACAAAAATGGGTATAAAGAAAAAAATGGCATGCTCACTTATTTAAGAGCCAAAAAATGGGATTGTGATAAATTGATATTGTACCTGATTTTTTCTGAATTTGGTCAACTGTACATGCAGCTACACTCACTTAAGTCAAAATAGAAATTATGTACTATGTTTACAGAAATAAATCTCAATAAAATGAAAGTGAAAGTGAAGTTGCTCAGTTGTGGCCAACTCTTTGCGACCCCATGGACTTTAGTCCACCAGGCTCTTCTGTCCATGGGATTTTCCAGGCAGGAAAACTGGAGTGGGTTGCCATTTCCTTCTCCAGGGTATCTTCCCAACCCATTGATCGAACCCAGAAAATCTCAACAAGTAGTACATAATTATTTATAATTACCTACTATAAAACAAATACTACTATAAAACAAATAAGGAACAGATATAGTTTACTTTATTTTTTCATCCAAAACATACTTTCAGAAAAGTGTTTTCTGTGAGCGAGGCACTATTTTATATGCTGAAAATAAATCTTTCTGTTCTCAGAGAGTTATAAAATAATAGTCATATTACCTACCCTCAAATAGTTGACTTGAAAACTATACACATGCACATCACTTAGAAAACTGGTGCTTTGAGTAAAATCAGAGTTGAGTTCAATGATGCACATCAACGATCCCATATTTTACTTCTCTCAGTTTGCTGAGTTATAGTTGTCTTCTGACTTCAGCTATCAGAATAAAATAGCCCAATATTAATTACAAATAAAACCATGCTTCAAACAGGGCATAGAATGGACACTTACAGAAATCTGACAGAACATGGTGTTCTCATTTTAAAATTATTATAGCCCCTCCTTGTCAAGGATTACACAATATCTTAGACTTAGAACTTGTGACAGACTCTACAATAGTACCAAGTAATTGTAGTTAAACTCAGTCCTTCAACTTTTAAAAAAAGAAGCTCAGCCACAAGCCAGGTTTACTCAGTTCTACTTCTTTCTATGGACTTCCCAGCAGGCTCAGTGGTAAAGAATCTGCCTGCCAATCCTGGAGATGGGGTTTGATTCTTGGGCCGGGAGGATCTCCTGGAAGAAGAAATGGCAACGCACTCCAGTATTCTTGCCTCAAAAATCCCAAGGAGAGAAGAGATTAGAAGGTTACAGTACATGGGGTTGCAAAGAGTTGGACATGACTGAGCATACATAAACATTTAATTATATTAAAATGTATCAGGTGGTAAAATGTATTTTCAGAGAAATTTGGAAAATAGAGCAGAACTTATAGTCCTTTGAATTAGAAAATAATTTACTGTTAAGTTGATATTTGAATTTTTATCTTTACAGAGTAGTAGGTGTTAGCAGGCAGACAAACTTAGTTTCCAGAGGTATAAAGAAGTTATTCAGCATGAAATAGTTATGGAATACAAGTTCATGTCCCCAACTCACAGTAAGGCCAACAAACTGAAATACCAGAGTCTGGAGCAGAGAAAGGTTTTAGTGTAGGGTCAAGCAAGGAGAATGTGTAGCTTATGCTGGGGAAAAAAAAAAAAAAATGAACTCCCAGATGGTTTTCAGAGAGGTTTTAAAGGTAAAATTTGGAGTGAGGGCTGCAGAAAGTATGACTTTCTTCCAATTGGTTGGTAGTGGGGTTAATAGGGCCATGTTCCAGGAATTTTGTGCTCAGTCTGAGGTTACCATCCTCCACTTGGGGTAGTGAAGGTAGAGGGGGGCTTAGTTCCTGCAAAACAATTAAAAGATAATGTTATTTATATCCTTTGAACAAGAACTAGAATCCTGCTTTAAATGCTGCACTGCTGTTTCTTGACTGGCCCTGCCTTTGTTTCTGCATTCTTTTAAGTCCCTGACTACTAACTGTTTGCATCTGTGTTTTGGTCCTCAGGGATGGTCTGGGAAGCTAAAACTTTTACGTTACAAGAAAGAAATGGGGGCCCTGAGAAGCCTTTGGGGCCCTGGAGGGTCTCACAGGGTACTGCTAAAATTCATCACGTATGTATGTATTAGTCGCTTAGTTGTATCCTTTGCAACCCCATGGACTGTAGCCTGCCAGGCTCCTCTGTCCATGGAAACCTCCAAGCAAGAAAAAAGTGGGTGGCCAGTCCCTTCTCCAGGGGATCTTCTAGACCCAGGGATGGATCCCGCGTTTCCTGCATTGCAGACAGATTCTTTATCCGCCGAGGCACCAGGAAAGCCCACCATGCTTAGGGAATGTAAAAGAGCTGATTGTAGCTGCAGTAAAGGAAGTTTCATTTGAATTGGGTCTTTAGAAACTGGGCTCCCTATTGGCCCAGGCGGTAAAGAATCTGCCTGCCAGGCGGAGACCCAGGTTCCATCCCTGGGTTGGGATGATTCCCCTGGAGAAGAGAATGGTTACCCACTCCAGTATTATTGCCTGGAGAATTTCATGGACAGAGGAGCCTGGCGGGCTACAGCCCCTGGGGTTTCAAAGAGTATGACGACTGAGGACTAATTTTCACTTCAGTTTCACTTTATAAATCACGAAGAATAAGAAAGGGAAGCAGCTCACATGTGGCAGAGAAAGACGCAGGCCCCAGGCAGCCAGCAGCTGCCCTGCCCGTGAACAAGCTGTGTGAGGCGGAGGAATCAGCAGAGAGGCAGAAGAGCAGGCGAGCAGGTCTGAGAGGCCCCGGAAGGTGGGGCGTAGCCGGGGGCGGCTCTTCCGGCTTCCTATTTGGCCACGCCTGCGCAGTCATCCCTCTCGGGTCTGGAGCCTCTGAAGCGCTGGCGTGGGGCCAGAGTGCGTTGGGGTTTCATGACCGGCATCCTGGGCGCCAAGGGTGTACTGGGCTTGCGTCAAGGCAGGCAGCAGCGCTCCGAGACAGCGGCGCAGAGGCGCTTCTGCCAGGTAAGTGGTTACATGGACAATTGTACCTGTGTTGTTGAAACCATGGATAGATTAAATGATTAGACGGTTTCCCTAAGACTTCTGAAACTTCTGGAATGTCAGTACTTTAGCTATTACAAGGTAAACCTGAAAAAAGCCGTGTCCTTTCTGGAATACAAACCAGTGTGGCAGTTCCTGAGGGCTTAAGACAGTGAGCTACAGCTCAGTCTATCAGACTCTTTGCGACTCCACGGACTGCAGCACGCCAGGATTCACTGTCCATTACCAACTCCCGAAGCCTACTGAAACTCACTTCCATCCAGTCGGTGATGCCATCCAACCATCTCATCCTCTGTTGTCCCCTTCTCCTCCTGTGTTCGATCTTTCCCAGGCATCAGGATCTTTTCCAATAAGTAAGTTCTTTACATCAAGTGGCCAAGGTATTGGAGTTTCAGCTTCAACATCAGTCCTTCCAGTGAATATTCAGGACTGATTTCTTTAGGATGGACTGGTTGGATCTCTTTGCAGTCCAAGGAACTCTCAAGAGTCTTCTCCAACACCACAGTTCAAAAGCATCAATTCTTTGGCCCTCAGCTAACTATATAGTCCAACTCTCATATCCATCCGGCTACTGGAAAAACCATAGCTTTGACTAGACGGACCTTTGTTGGCAAAGTAATGACTCTGCTTTTTAATATGCCATCTAGGTTGGTGATAGCTTTTCTTCCAAGGAGCAAATGTCTTTTAAATTCATGGCTTCAGTCACCATCTGCAATGATTTTGGAGCCCCCCCCCCCCCCCCCCAAATAAAGTCTCTCACTGTTTCCATTGTTTCCCCATCTATTTGCCATGAAGTGATAGGACCGGAGGCCATGATCTTAGTTTTCTGAATGTTGAGTTTTAAGCCAACTTTTCCACTCTCCTCTTTCACTTTCATCAAGAGGCTCTTTAGTTCTTTGCTTTCTGCCATAAGGATGGCATCATCGCATATCTGAGGTTATTGATATTTCTCCCAGCAGTCTTGATTCCAGCTTGGGCTTCATCCACCCAGTGTTTCTCATGATGTACTCTGCATATAAGTTAAATAAGCAGGGTGACAATATACAGCCTTGACGTACTCCTTTTCCTATTTGGAACCAGTCTGTTGTTCCATGTCCAGTTCTAACTGTTGCTTCTTGACCTGCATACAGATTTCTCAGGAGGCAGGTCAGATGGTCTGGTATTCCCATCTCTAAGAATTTTCCACAGTTTGTTGTGATCTGCACAATCAAAGGCTTTGGCATAGTCAATAAAGCAGAAGTAGATGTTTTTTTTGGAACTTTCTTGCTTCTTCAGTGATCCAACAGATGTTGGCAATTTGATCTCTGGTTCCTCTGCCTTTTCTAAATCCAACTTTAACATCTGGAAGTTCATGGTTTACATACTATTGCAGCCATGCTTGGAGAATTTTGAGCATTACTTTGCTAGCGTTTGAGATGAGTACAATTGTGCAGTAGTTTGAACATTCTTTGGCATTGCCTTTCTTTGGGATTAGAATAAAAACTGACCTTTTTCAGTCCTGTGGCCACTGCTGAGTTTTCCAGATTTGCTGGCATATTGAGTGCAGCACATTCATAGCATCATATCTTAGGATTTGAAATAGCTCAACTGGAATTCCATCACCACCACTAACTTTGTTTGTAGTGATGCTTCCTAAGGCGCACTTGACTTGCCATTCCAGGATGTCTGGCTCTAGGTGAGTGTTCACACCATTGTGGTTTTCTGGGTCATGAAGATCTTTTTCATACAGTTCTTCTGTGTATTCTTGCCAGCTCTTCTTAATATCTTCTGCTTCTATTAGGTCCATACCATTTCTGTCCTTTATTGAGCCCATCTTTGTAAGAAATGTTCCCTTGGTATCTCTAGTTTTCTTGAAGAGATCTCTAGTCTTTCCCATTCTGTTAAACAATAGAATTTCCTCTATTTCTTTGACTTCACTGAGGAAGTCTTTTTTATTTCTCCATGCTATTCTTTGGAACTCTGCATTCAGATGGATATATCTTTCCTTTTCTCCTTGACCTTTCACTTCTCTTCTTTTCTCAGCTATTTTAAGGCCTGTCCTTGGACAACCATTTTGCCTTTTTGCATTTCTTTTTCTTGGGGATAGTCTTCATCACTGCCTCCTGTACAGTGTCACAAACCTCAGTCCATACTTCTTCAGGCACTCTGTCTATCAGATCTAATCCCTTGAATCTACTTTTCACTTCCACTGTATAATCATAAGGAATTTGATTTAGGTCATACCTGAATGGTCTAGTGATTTTCCCTACTTTCTTCAATTTAAGTCTGAATTTGGCAATAAGGAGTTCATGTCCTCATACACAGTCAGCTCCCAGTTTTGTTTTTGCTGACTGTGTAGAGCTTCTCCATCTTTGGCTGCAAAGAACATAAGCAGTCTGATTTCGGAGTTGACCATCTGTTGATGTCCATGTGTAGAATCTTCTCTTGTGTTGTTGGAACAGGGTGTTTGCTATGACCAGTGCATGCTCTTGGCAAAACTCTGTTAGCTTTTGACCTGCTTCATATTGTATTCAAGGCCAAATTTTCCTGTTACTCCAGGTATCTCATGACTTCTTACTTTTGCATTCCAGGCCCCTATAATGAAAATGACATCTTTTTTGGGTGTTTGTTCTAGAAGGTCTTATAGGTCTTCATAAAACTTCAGTTACTTCAGCATAACTGGTCAGGGCATAGACTTCGATTACAGTGATATTGAATGGTTTGCCTTAGAAATGAACAGAGATCATTCTGTTGTTTTTAAGATTGCATCCTAGTACTGCATTTCAGACTCTTTTGTTGACTACCTATCATGGTACCTCATGCTTTCCTTCTGGAATGATAAAACTCTCAGAACATAAGACATACAAGATTCTTCCTAGTTGTATCACTTTAGTGGCTCTTAATAAAGTTTTATGATGAGATATATATTTCTCCAGCTGATAAACAGACTTTATTGCTGTAAAGACTGGAATATACTCTGTCTGTATCACTAAGAATAATACTTTTCATGTAGAGGTAAAGCATAACCACTTCTGGAGTTGAATGCATTCCTGTGGTGATACTGGTCTGGAGTGGCAGTTTTAGCTGACCTTAGCTGGTGGGATTTCTAGGGCATTCTTAAACCTGGACATTGATTTGTTGGTGGGGATTGGAAAGTAGGGATGAAAGAGCATCACCTTAAGTAAATGTGAAAAATTCTGTTGATTATTTTGAATATTCAGTTGCTTGGATTCAGACTATGAAGAATAATAAATAAGATTCTTACATCATATGCATTTTATGCAAACTTTAAAGGAAGAGTGAAAAAATGTGTTCATTTAGAGTGAGTACTATTATGTAGGAGTAAGTAACAAATGGATAATAAGTAAATTAGACACATTTCCCTTAAACATGTTTAATAAAATTATTTTAAAATGCAATAACAGTCTTTGGGTTGAGAATGTAATATTAAAAATATTTGTTATTCAATCTCTTCTCTGAAACCAATTGAAGACAAGAATATCATAGAAAAGTAAAGGCTAAGGCTAGCTTCAGTGAAACTAGAGCATCTCAGATTCCAAATTAAAAATACTTTAAATACAATACTTTCTATTTAATAATGCAGTACTTTGAGATACTTTTCTAGGATGGTATGGGGGAAGAAAAGTAGGTTGATTCCTATGATTGCAAAGCTTGCATTTTAATTGAAACTAGACATCAATGCACAGTAAACATATACATAAGTAAATTATATAAAATATAAAATGATTAATGATGTGAAACAGAGAGAAAATATAGCTGGGTAAAACTGGATGGGGATTCCTAACTGTGTCAAAGAGAAATTGTACCTGATGGAGTAAAATGGTCAAGGAAGACTTTATTCAAAACTATTTCTGTGCATTACATCCCTCATAGTGATAGGAAATTGAACTGAACTGTGCTGAAATAAAAAGTGGGAGAGGGTTTTTTTTAATTGAAGTATAGTTAATTTACAGTGTTGTTAATTTCTGCTGTACATCAAAGTGATTCAGTTACACATACGTGTTCTTCCTCGTATTTGTTTCCATTACGGTTTATCACAGGATACTGAATATGGTTCTTTGTGCTATGCAGTAGGGCCTTGTTGTTTATCCATGCTGTATGTAATAGTTTGCATCAAAAACGCATGCGTTTTTAAGAGCTGAGATGAGCTAGTGGAAAAGTGCTGGAGGATATTAGGGGGGAAGTTGGTCACAGTGATTAAGCCATCTGTGTTTGCTAATTGGCACTGATTGAAGTCAGGTTCCTGCTCTCCCACAGGGACTGGTAGATAGAGGCACTGTGTTTCTTGATCACCACTTTTCAAAGGGATGGCTCCCAGGTCCTTGAGAAAGATATTTCTGGGCTGTGAAACTAGGGAGAGTCTGGGTGAAAATTTATATCTCAAAGGAGCAGAGAAAGAATTTACAAATGAAGTTTTTCTATGCTCAAAAGAAAAGGGAGGTTAGAGCCTCTAGTCTGGAACAAAATTGTGTAAAATTTGGTCAAGTTGAGGAAAACCTTAAGGCCGGCTTGGTCAGTGGTGGGGAGGTGGGATGCAGGCTTTAACAATTATTAACAGGAGAAACACTGAGAAGAGCAGAAATAATGCCCTTGAAAGAGAGGTCTCAGCAGCTGTGGTAGAGAAATTTAGAAAGTATCTAAAAGTGTCTGTGGAGACTGCTTCCCTGCCTCAACCCCCAATCCCCCATCCTGCACTTCACGATGAGCAAACCAGAGGCCCAGGAAGACTTGACCTCAGGCAAGGTGAAGGGTAGCAAGGGCCACATGCATAGATCCATAAACAGGAAATTAAAGTTATAAAAGAATATAGCAAACAATGTTGGTTAAAACACACACACACACACAAAAGAAGGTCTTAAAAATGCAGAAAATTTTTCAGACAAAAATCCTTGGTATTCTCAAGGAAATATTGTGATTTGTTAGTTCATGGACATGGTACAGTCAAAAAAGAAATGAAAGAAAAATCACTAGCTAACCTCATTCCATAAGTAAGGAAACACTTTAGGATAGGTAACCAATATTGCACAAAAAGGGTGGATTTTATCTTATGAAGTTGAAAGTCCACAGCCAGTGCTCTGAATCACTGTTCTGGAGAGATTAATCCAATTTTTTTCTGATGAAACAACTTGATAAAATTCATCCAATAAAAAATTGAATTGAAATAGCTCAAGATTGGAGAGATTTGAAATGACCAATAGTATTAAATATGTTTACATATAGAACTAAGACTCATAGCTGAAAACTATTATGTAGAAACAAGTTACTATAGCAGGCTTAAGACTACTAGTCTTAGAAAAGTCTGCTTGCCAGTTTGACCCTTGGCTGGCAAATGGAAACTTGCATTTCAGAAGGATTCCAACTATTCTCCAAAAAGAGAAATATACTTGAACTCTGCCTAACCTGTTCGTAAGCAATACGATTTTATAGTGAACACCGGCTTTCCTTCTAGGAGTCTTGATTTTAGGTTCTTGCTAGGCAGATTGCCTATGTGATCAGAGCTCAAGAAAAACCTTGGACTTTCAGACACTTGTTGTGTTGTCACTACTTCTAGCTGGCAGAAGTAAGCATTTCCTTTGTGACTTAGCTGGAGGAAGCTGGCACTAATTTCCTGTGGACTTTGTCCCATCTGTCTTTGCTGATTTGGTTTTATATTAATATCATTTCACTTTAATGATTCTTAGCTGTGAGGATAACTATATGCTGAGTCCTCTGAATCCTTCTAGTGAATCATCAAACCTACAGTTAATTTTCAGGACCCCAGGCACACTATATAGTTTATGCAATAAATCTTGACAATGTAAAAGAAAAGTGCATTATTAAAAACAGTGAACACAAATAATGTTTGTGAGACTACATCACATTCTTTTTGAGTTGAGACCTCCTTCTCCTTATGATACGTATAGGTTTATCAATCACAACCTTCTCTAACATTGTTCTTGTCAAATAAATGGGAAAGCAACCTAGATCAGGCCAATTATAAAACTGTATGAATGACTTCTAAATTACATCAATGACAAGAATTCAGCAATTTCCCACAATTTCTTATTTTAATCATTTGGAGATATGAGACTGTCTTGCATGTATTACAATGAAAAGTCTGAAGGAGCAGATATATATATATATATATATATATATACATATATATATATATATATATATATATACACACACACACAAATAATCCACATTAAAAAAAATGGGCTTCCCTGATAGCTCAGTTGGTAAAGAGTCCTCCTGCAATGCAGGACACCCTGGTTTCAATCCCTGGGTTGGGAAGATCCCCTGGAGAAGGGAAGGTTAGCCACTCCAGTATTCTGGCCTGGAGAATTCCATGGACTGTATAATTCATGGGGTCCCAAAGAGTCAGACACAACTGAGAAACTTTCACTTAAAAAAATAGATAATAATCAGCCAATGTAGAAAGAGCAAGAGGAGTAAAGATAAAGATTGTTTGAACTTTTAATTAGAAGAATAAAATTAACAAAATGCATATTTGGGGAAAGAGGTGAAAGAAATTCGAGACAAGCTGATTGCCTCAGGTTTTCACTATGGGAATCAATAGATACTTTATGAAACTTATAAATAAAATATGAGATTTAAGATATAGATCTAAAGGCAAAAGATCAAGCACGATTATCTTGAAAGCCAAACTTGTAGGTTTCAAAAGAGAAGCATACACAGGCACACATAGTATACAAATACACAAATGCATAAAGTTAAAGGAAAGATCATATGGCAAAAAAGAATCCAAAGAAATGTTTAAAAACTTATGTTGTGTGTTGAACACATTTGCTTATCTCTACTTCCTCTGTAAAATTCAATGAAATATGGAAAAGTCATTTAGCATGTGGAGTAGATTTGGTTATCCCCAGTTACCTGATTAATCAGCTGATAATACATTTGTATAATCAAATGATTATACAACAATATAATACCTGATAATACACCAAGAGTGAAAATACATGAAACCCACAAACACTAAGAAAATTGAAGAGAAAATTACAGGAGATGAATAGCATCAATAATTGTTAGAAACAATTTGGAGGAACAAATAGTAATTTTGCAGAATGAAAAAAAAGTGACTTTATCTACTACAGAAAGAAACCAAGAAGATTTAAACTGGAGTCAAAAATGCCGAGAAGGCTTAGAATATGAAGGTACAGTGTAGCTTTAAAAGTGAATGATCTATGGAGTTAGTTAGAGGCAGAGTTGAAATTACCAGGAACACTTAGATCTTTAGATTTTCTTTTGTGCCAATTTTGGTTTAAGGTAAGACATTTCTGGAGATACTAACCCATAAAAAGTTAAAACAATATTTTAGATGTAAGAATACTGAGAAAAAGGGGAAGCTAGATCTAAGTAACATTTTAAATACCTTTAGTAAGTTAAATTTATTATTTAGTAAATTGAAATCTACATACTTATTCCCTTTCTTTCCACTGGCCCCCAGAAATGAGCAGCCAGTTCAAATTGGCCAATTAAGAGGACACACTGCTATAGTGAATTCCAATAAAATAGTCACTACTTTTTTGAAAAACTAGATTGCAACCCCCTAGCCATTGTGTCCTTCTCATGCTTTGAAACAGTTTTTAAGGCTCTCAACTTAAAATTTTTTTAAAAAGTAATGAGAAAACAGGAGGAGTTTAACATGAATTAACAGAGAGCAAAACAAAAATAAAATTCCATATGCAGAGTTTTAACTTCAAAAAAAACTATAATTCATATTAGAGTTATGGGTTGATACTGTAACCATGAATAAAAACAACACTCTATAAAAAGGAAAGAGAAATTTCATGAAATAAATACTGCTTGAAAACTACTTGTGATATTAATACTTTTGAAAAATCACAATAATAACTGAAGGTTACTTGCAAATAGGAGGATAAGATTGAAGATATTCTCAGCCATAGAAAATGCTTCATACTTCTGTTCATTGAAAATTACTGAAGGGTTTTACTAAAAGAAATAAGAAAAAAGAAAGAAATAAGAAAGAAATTTTATTGAAAAAATAAGAAAAAAGAACTTATGTGATTCTGAGAAGGAAATTTAGAATAGAACAGGGTCAAGAGTATTTCTTAGTGGAAAACTTGTGTGTGTATGTACAAACATGAGTATCTGAAGAATTGTGCTTTGTAAACACTGAAGAGTAATTTAACCAAATATCATGATTAAAGTCTTTTGAGAGGTTTAAAGCAGTACAAGTGTTTCTTCAAGTAAGAGTGAGGATTTTAAAAACTAGCATCCTCATTTAACATACTAGGAAAATCTGTATCTAAAATAGAAGAAATAATGTGTATTGCTTTACAAATGTATTTATTTTTTCAAATACATTTAAAAGGTAAAAGAGAAGACACACTGTTTGAAGTAAACTTTTATTTTTGCTTCTAAATTTAAGTAAATTGTTCAGTGCAGTTCAGTTCAGTCACTCAGTTGTGTCTGATTCTTTGCGAAACCATGCCCTGCAGCAAGCTCACCAGGCTTCCCTGTTCATCACCAGCTAATGGAGCCCACACAGAGTCGTGTCTATTGCGTTGGTGATGCCATCCAACCATCTCATCCTCTGTCATTCCCTTCTCCTACTGTTTTCCATACTTCCCAGCACCAGGGTCTTTTCCCATGAGTTGGTCTTTTGCATAAGGTAGCCAAAGTATTGGAGTTTCAGCTTCAGCATCAGTCCTTCCAATGAATTATTCAGGACTGATTTCCTTTAGGATGGACTGGATGGATCTCGTTGCAGTCCAAGGGACTCTCAAGAGTCTTCTCCAACATCACAGTTTAAAAGCATCAGTTCTTCTACACTCAGCTTTCTTTATAGTCCAACTCTCACATCCATACATGACTATTGGAAAAACCATAGCTTTGACTAGATGGACCTTTGTTGGCAAATTAATGTCTCTGCTTTTTAATATGCTGTCGAGGTTGGTAATAGTTTTTCTTCCAAGGAGCAAGCGTCTTTTAATTTCATGGCTGCAGTCACCATGTGTAGTGATTTTGGAGCCCCCCAAAATAAAGTCTGTCACTGTTTCCATTGTTTCCCCACCTATTTGCCTTGAAGTGATGGGACTGGATACCATGATCTTAGTTTTCTGAATGTTGAGTTTTAAGCCAGCTTTTTCACTCTCCTGTTTCACTTTCATTGAGAGGCTCTTTAGTTCCTCTTCACTTTCTGCCATAAGGGTGGTGTCATCTGTGTATCTGAGGTTATTGATATTTCTCCTTGAAATCTTGATTCCAGCTTGTGGTTCATCCAGCCTGGCATTTCGCATGATGTACTCTGCTTATAAGTTAAATAAGCAGGGTGATTATATACAGCCTTGATGTACTCCTTTCCCAATTTGAAACCAGTCTGTTGTCCCATGTCCAGTTCTTACTGTTCTTTCTTGACCCGCATACAGGTTTCACAGAAGGCAGGTAAGGTGGTCTGGTATTCGCATCTCTTTAAGAATTTTCCACAGTTTATTGTGATCCACACAGTCAAAGGCTTTGGCATAGACAGTAAAGCAGAAGTAGATGTTTTTCTGGAACTCTCTTGCTTTTTTGATGATCCAGCAGATCTTGGCAATTTGATCTTTAGTTCCTCTGCCTTTTCCAAATCCAGCTTGAACATATGAAAGTTCACGGTTCACGTACTGTTGAAGCCTGAATTGGAGGATTTCAAGCATTACTTTGCTAGTGTGTGAGAAGAGTGCAATTGTGCGGTGGTCTGAACATTATTTGGCATTGCCTTTCTTTGGGATTGGAATGAAAACTGACCTTTTCCAGTCTTGTGGCCATGGCTGAGTTTTCCAGATTTGCTGGCATTTTGAGTGCAGCACTTTTCATAGCATCATCTTTTAGAATTTGAAATAGCTCAACAAGAATTCCATCACCTTCACTAGCTTTGTTTATAGTGGTACTTCCTAAGGCCCACTTGACTTCACATTCCAGGATGTCTGGCCCTAGGTGAGTGATAACACCATTGTGGTTATCTGGGTCATGAAGATCTTTTTTGTACAGTTCTTCTGTGTATTCTTGCCACTTCTTCTTAATATCCTCTGCTTCTGTTGGGTCCATACCATTTCTGTCCTTTATTGTGCCCATCTTTGCA
Organism: Dama dama; assembly: GCF_033118175.1. Taxonomy (NCBI): domain Eukaryota; kingdom Metazoa; phylum Chordata; class Mammalia; order Artiodactyla; family Cervidae; genus Dama; species Dama dama. The sequence goes on along the minus strand of NC_083685.1, from coordinate 48,463,676 downwards.
TGAAATTTTCCCTTGGTATCTCTGATTTTCTTGAAGAGATCTCTAGTCTTTCCTATTCTACTGTTTTCCTCTATTTCTTTGCATTGGTCACTGAGGAAGGGTTTCTTATCTCTCCTTGCTAAATTGTAAAGTTGCTAAAAAATAAATTGTAGCAAATGCTAAGATTACAGAATGTTCAACCTTAGGTTCTTAAGTTTTTTAATGACTCCACATATTCCTATATACTTCATATACTTTTAGCATCTCTCCAAAAAAAAAAAAAATATATATATATATATATAATAATTGTGCTTTAACTTTTGATCAACTGCATTAAACTAAAACAAAATAAGTTTCCAAAGAGAACCCTCAATTTACTCTGTCCCCCCAAAAAAAGCTGGAGTATATTCTAATTTTCAAAATAAATATCACTGCTATCAAATTTTATTCAGAACTATTTAAATTGTTTAAAATGATTGCCTCCAGTATCATGCCATATAAGCTTATACATTTGTAAACAGTTTATACTCACTGTCAAGTATTTGTAAATTGTGAGACATGATAAGTCATACACATGTGCATTTACTGAAGATATCTTACAATGTTCTAAATGTATAGTGTTTTCAAATAGTTTTTGCCTATATTGAAGTTAGCTGACTGATGTTTCACAATGCAAAATCTATCCAGATACTATATGCCCTCAGAGACTTCACATATGCTCCCTGAAGAGAGTGAATGCAATGAACCAACATTATCTATGTCCACACTTCCTTTGATTAGCATAAATTTTAACTACTTCATAAACTATAAAATCGCTTTGTTACTAAAAGGATTCATTGAGCAGAATAGTTGAATCTGAGGAAGAAGACACACTCTCCTGATAGGTATGAATTTACTGTTTTATATTCAACAAAATCTTGAGCATTCTTAAAAAAGGACATAATATAATTTAAGATAAAGTTTAATTTTTCAAAATGAATTATCCCTTGAAGAAATCTGTATTCATTAGGCAATCCTATGGCTCTACTCTCTTACTGTCGTCTGTAATTCAGCATACATTATTTTCATGTTGTTTTAGTTTTTCAAGGATATTTAAAAGTTTAGCTTGCCATTTTAAATCAAATTAAAAGATATGCTCCACTTTAGTATAATCCAGGAAAGTATTAAACAGGTAGTTAACTTTTTAGGCAGTGGTCTTCCCAAAACTCATAAAATTCATAAAAGTATATACCACATAGGCTGACTACCTATTTACTAAGCCAGTCCTTTATGAAGCATTAGGAAAATCATCATTGAGAAATAAAATGTAGCATTTTTGATTGAAGCATAGAGAAATTTCACAAATCTTACACAGATTTCCCATGTTTTCAGGAAGCAGAGTTCTCCTGTGAAACCTTTTGGCATATATGGCATGAAGCAAAGAAGCAATTACCTTATGCACAAGATAAATTGAGATAAAGCACATATGCCCACAGGCACAGGTCAGGGCTATAGCAGTTGATGTTGAGTGTAGTTCCCAGAGAAGGAGTCTGGTGGTGTCACTCTCACCACTCAGGGTGCATGTTACCTCTCTAATAGTTGCTGCAAAACAAATGCTGAACAATATTTTCCCTTTCCACCAAAGTATAAAAAACTCCAGATTTTCCTCCGTAAGTAAAAGCAGGTACTAATGTAGGTCTTTGGTAACAGTGAACTTTGTTGTATTGTATTGTAAAGTGACTTTTGAAAAGGGAGGAATACCTGTACTAAAATTAACTTGGACTAATGGCCACACAGTTAGGCTTTGAGTCTAGATATGAAGTAATCCAGTTCTCACAAATAGGCCTATGATTGCTTTGGTAAATGTCATCATGTGAAAGTGTGGGTCACTCAGTCCTGTCCGACCCCATGGACTATATATAGCCTGCCAGGCTCCTCTGTCCATGGAATCCTCCAGGAAAGAATACTGGAGTGGTTAGCCATTTTCTTTTCCAGGGGATTTTCCTGACCCAGGGACCAAGACCAATCCAGGTCTCCTGCATTGAAGGCAGACTCTTTACCATGAGAGCCACCAAGAAAGCCCTAAAAGAGTTGTCTAATTATGTGTTCTCATGATATTTGGCTTGATACTTAGCATACAGCACACATGGTTTCTTGCTTAATAAAATACAATTAAATTACTGGTCGGAAATTAAGTTGCCAGGGAAGTTTGTAAAAAATTGCTAAGGGTCCTACTACCATTCTCAAGTTGATTATTAGTGCCTAACAACAACAACAACAACAAAGTATTCATTATCAACATTGTGTTTAACAGCCCTCAGACTATCATTAATTCTCCATGGTCTGTATAAATGTGTAAGTATAAAATGGAAAAAAATATGAGCAATACTGCTTTAGGTAAGTTTGAATAGTAGAAGCCAAAAGTGACAACATTGTTCTTTAAGATTAAGATAAAGCAATTTCTTATACAATGACTGTAATATCTTCAACTTAAAAAATAATATTCCTGCGAATTCCTAACAAAAAGTTACTGATATTTACCATTTACACTGAGGAATAATCAAAGGGAAGGATCAACTCACAACTGAACCAGACATTCGCTATTTAATATGTGCAAAGAAACAATTGTTCTTCTCACTCTAGAAAATTTTTTCAACCAAATTTACATTTACAGTCTTACAAGTAATTTGTTGCATTTTAATTTAATAATGTTTTGACTTCTACATGGCCACTTCTAGTTCTGTATTATGTCATTTTATCCTAGATCTATTACTATATTTTAAAAGTTGAATATATTGATGCACTTCTAAAATGCTATTTTTTTCTTGTGGTATTGTCCAAATAGGACAAACGCATTTCTGTGTTATTTCTTATTTTATGATCATTGCCAACTTTTACAGCATTCTGAACACTTCTTTCTCACAGTACTAATGTAAAGAATTTAATAAAGTCACCTAACAGTGAATTTTATATTCTGTTTGTAAACATCCCATGTCCTCAAAGTTGATTTAGTTTCATAGAACATGGTAAGTCTTTAAGATCATTTTAACTGTTCATTTTTTAGAGATACATTGATTGGAAATACCCTTTTTATGCAGTGTAAGTATGATTTTGAGGAAATTCCACTGATGTCAATGATATTAAAGGATTATGTACTAACTTTACTATTCCAAACTTATTTCCTTTTTTTTTTTTCTCTACTTTTATGGAGGTATAATTGACATTTGTTGTTCTTTAGTTGCTAAGTGATGTCCAGCTCTTTTGTGGCCCCATGGACTGTAGCCTGCAGGCTCCTCTGTCCGTGGAATTTCCCAAGCAGGAAAACTGGAGTAGGTTGCTGTTCCTTTTCCAGGGGATCTTCTCAACCCAGGGATCAAACTCATGTCTCTTGCATTGACAGATGTATTCTTTATGACTTAAACCACCAGGGAAACCCATTGTGTGTATATAAATGGTATATATTTGTGTGTGTGTCTGTGTTTGTATATATCTCACATCTTCTTTACCCATTCATCTATTGATGGGCAATTAAGTTGCTTCCATATCTTCGCTATTGTTCATAATGCTATAATTAACATAGGGGATGCATATGTCTTTTCAAATTAGTGCTTTTATTTCCTTTAAATACCAGGAGTGGAATTGTTGGATTGTATGGTAGTTCTATTTTTAATTTTTTGTGAAATCTCTATATTGTTTTCCATAGTGCCTGTAACAATTTACATCCCCAGTGTACAAGGGGTCCCTTTTTTCTACATTCTAATCAACATGTATTTCTTATATTTTTGATAACAGCCATTTGGACAGATATAAAGTGATCTCATTTCTTTGTGGTTTTGTTTTTCATTTCCATGATTGGTGACGTTGAAAATCTTTTCATGCCTGTTGGTCATCTATATGTCTTCTTTAGCAAATTTCTACACAGGTCCTCTGCCCATGTTTTAATCAGGTTCTTTGTTTTTTGCCCTTGAGTTGTATGAATTCTTCATATATCTTGGATAATAAACCTTTATCAGATATATTATTTGCAAGTATCTCTTCCCATTCAGTAGGCACATTTTACTTATGTTGAGTGTCCTTTGCTGTGCAAAAGTTTTAGTTTGATGTAATCCATTTGCTTGTTTTTGCTTTCATGAAAATGAAAGGAAACTTGCCTTAGAACATATGTCCCTCCAAAATATTACTAAAACTAATGTCAAAGATCATAGTGCCAATGTTTTCCTCTAGGATTTTTATAGTTTCATGTCTTACACTTAAGTCTTTAATCTGTTGTGAATTTGATTTTGTATATGGTGTAAGAAAGTTGCCCACTTTAATTCTTGTCTGTGCAAATGCCCAGTGTTCCCAGCACCATTTATTGAAAAGACTATCTTTTCCCCATTGTGTATTCTTGTATATATTGTCATAGATGAATTGCCCATATAGAAATGGTTTCATTTCTGGACTATCTAGTTTCATATATCTGTCTGTTTTCTTGCCATGCTATTTTGATTACTGTAACTTTGTAGTGTATTTTGAAATCAAGGAGTTTAGTATCTTCTGTTTTACTTTTTTTCTTAAAGTCATTTGGAAAACTTAGGATCTTTTGTGTTCCTTTAAATTAAATTTGTGTTCTAAAATAAATTTTAGAATTATTTATTCTAATTGCGTAAGAAAGTGCCATTGCTATTTTGAAAAGGATTGCATTAAATCTGTAGATTGCCCTGGATAGTATGCTAATATTAACAATATTCTTCAAATCCATGACAGTGTATCTTTGCATCTTCAGCTTGTATCATCTTTAATTTCTTTCATCAATGTCTTAGAGTTTTCTGAACACAGATATTTTACCTCCTCAGTTAGATTTATTCCTGAGTATTTTATTCTTTTTGATGTGATGGTAAATGGATTTGTTGTCTTAAATTCTCTTTCTGATAGTTTATTGTTAATGAATAGAAACACAACAGATTACTGTATGTTAATTCTGTATTCTGCAACCTTACCAAATCCATTGATGAACTCTAGTGGTTTCCTAGTAGTATCTTTAGGATTTTCTATGTATAGCATCATGACATCTGCAAGTAGTGACAGCTTTCTTTCTTTTTCAATTTGGATTCCTTTTACCTCTTTTTCTTGTGTGATTGCATGGCTAGGACTTCTAATACTGTATTGAATAAAAGTGGCACAAATGGACACTTTTTCCTGTTCTAAGAGTAAAATGCTTTCAGTTTTTCACCTTTGAGTATGATTAGCTGTGAACTCGTCATATATGACTTTTATTATGATGAGCTATGTTCCCTCTATACCCTCTTTGTTGAGAATTTTCATCATGAATGTTGAGTTTTATCAGAAAGCTATATAATAACTTTGATAAAGGGTTTGGAATTTGTAGGATCTTTAATTCATATTGGTTGTCTACCAGGGAATATAAGTTTAAATCCCACCAAAGTTTATAAAGTGTGTATTTACTTGAATCTTTACCAAATAGTTATATATGTCTCAATTTTTTGGAGAAATATCAGTTTCAGTTAATGCTTACTGCATCTGTAAATTTCTTTTGTATTTTATTAGACAAGTTTATTTCTGTTCTGTTTCTTTTTCTCACTGTGCTTTTATATTTAAACACTGAAAAGTTGAAGGCCTACAAAGTGCCATAGTTCAGCAGATATTTATTAAGTGCAAAACAACACTCTAATAACATCTTTTGAATCCCATAGGAGTACCTATCTATAACCAAACCCCAAATCAATAGACTCATCCTAGACTTGGTGAATCAAGCATCTTCAAGCACAGCACACATACATTTTGACTTTATAAAATTTCTCGAAGAATTAGATATGTCCTGACTTTTAAAAGCCATTTTAGTAGTGGATACATTTGTGTGCTGTCTGATATGCATCATTAAGTAAATAACTAATGGCAATAGGTAGGGAGGACTTGTAGTAATTAAAATAGATTCAGTATATTAAACCACAATCAAATATATGATATGGTTGAATGCATATGTTGAAAGAGGCTTTTGATGGAAATGCAACTCAAAAAATTAAACAATGGGAAATGATGTGATTAAAGAAATATTAATTGTGCAATCAATAAGTACACATAAGCTGTATCTATATTAAGATATATCTATCTGTATAGATAGCTGTATCTATATTATGCATAAGGAGATTATTAGAGTTATCTTGGTACAATGATAGTATTTTTCTAGGCAAAATTATGTGTTGTGGTTGAGAGTTACAGATTTCTTTTGGTATCAAACAGAAAATATTAGAAAATTAAAGCAGAAGCATATAGGAAAAGACAGAAATTTTTTAAACATAAAATCTCATGTGAGTGATATTAACATTTCCTTCTATGTTTTTAGAGCCCCTTAGAGAATTACTATGGGCAATTTGTAGTAACCATGATTATGTGCCCTATTTAATTCCCATAATGACCATTAAAATGCAAGCAAATGACTATGATCATGTTAGCTCTTTATTATGGAACCAGCTACTACACAAAACTATTAGAAAATCTTGCTGATCATTTTATATAAGCAAGTTTTCATAAGATTGTATTTTGATCCTTTGTTTTATGAAAGCACTTTACTGGTCTTGGTATATTAAAAACTATTATAATAGTCAAAATGGCATATTGAAATCATCTAAGACCATTTTTATTATAACAGTGCATGAAAGAGATCAAGAATTAAAATGCTAAAATGATAATATTTACAGCTTATAAGCATTTTTGCTGAAGTATTAGACTATATTTTGCATCTATTTTATCTTCATTGCTTTAAAGGACAATCTGCTACTTTAAGAGTTCTGTTATCTTTTGTCTAATTCAGCATTTAGGCATCATGTTACAGATCAAAATTTTTTTAATTATTTTTTTATTCTACTATCCCCAAGTTATAAAATCTACAAAAATTACCACATATGAATAATTTTAATTTGAGGTATAAATGATGTTGATATTATTATTCTGTTGTGCCCTGTGAGTAGAAACCAGGAAAAACAATAGAAATTTGCATTATTATTTAAACATTAAGGTATCTATGGCAAAGAATTTTATCTAAAATGATTTTTATCAGTGAAATAAAAAATTTAATAATTTTTAAAAACTTGTCCTTATGCACTGATCCCTTATAATTACATGACTATAGACTCCACTATGGTAAACATACTTATGCTTGGATAGATTTTTAGCACATACTTGGGTTGACCAAGGAAGGAACTTGCCACTCTTGTGCAAATACAAGCCTCCTCTTTTACCATAATTTTAACAAAATCTTTTTGCAGTGACTCTGTTAAGAAGGAGGTGAATGACCTAAATTATTATACTCATTTTTTCTGCACTGCATCTCTATTTGTGAACTCCAAATTAGCACATATGTTTTTGTTTTTTTGTTGTTGTTGTACATCAATAACAATTTATTTATATCATGTATTTCATTCCATTGTTGTCTTTGTCCTCCTAGTTTGAAGAGGTTTATTTTTAAATCTCTTTTCCCCTGAACCGTAAGATCCTTTATGTTAAATTTGCTCTCAAACTCTCTTGCTATCTCTTTCTGTTCAGCTTCTGTCTGCCTCCCGGCTCCTTCTCTCTCAGTTAATCAGTAAAAGATATGGCACAGATTGTTTATCCAACAAATGCTATTTATTGATTGCTTACCACTGTTCTAGATGCTAGAAATGCATCCATAGGAAAATAGACAATAACCATATCTTCATGGAGTATATATTCTTAAAGTGCTCTGCTCAGTCGCTTTAATTGTGTCCAACTCTTTGCAAACCTGTGGATTGTAGCCCAACAGGTTATGTTCTAAAAGGGGAATAAGCAAAAGCATTATGTTGCATGTGCCTATAGGTTGCATGTACTGCAAAGATAAATTCAAGGAAGGGAAGGGGGTAGGGAATATCGGGGAGGGGAATATTGGTTTAAGCATTTCTTAGGGAAGGCCTCTTTTACAAGGTGCTGTATGTAATATAAACACAAGGGTTGCAGTACCACACAACTCCAGAGCATCCTTCACTGTAATCTATATGAATGGTGCCTCCTGAGTTGTGCTGGCTCTGTGGCCCTCAATAGTCCCCTGCAAAGATTGGAAGGAGTTAGGTGAGAAAGAAGAGAATTCTAGGCAGAGGACACAGATGTCTTGTTTAAGACAGAAGGGTTTTTTAGATGTTTGTGAATTATCGAAGAAGTCAGTGTGTCTGAAAGATGCTCAATGAATATTTGAATGTGATTTAATATCATCCCCAATCAATTATGTTGATTTTGCATTGATCTAAATTGACATTTCTAATGTTCAAAAACACTGAAGAGGAATTTAGTTTACTTTTTTTGTATTATATAACTCAAATCTTGTCACAGTTGAACACTTATCATGAAGATTTTCATTTTTGAAACAAAATTTAGCTAGATAAAATAAATACTAATGATGAATAAATACCATGTATTGACTGGCATACATACTATCATTCCTGACATACATATTATTATTTGAGAAAAAATTTCTGCAGATTAATAATATTCATCTTGTGGTCTCTGCAAGGAAATTGCATTACAGTGGTGAATTTGGTTTAGGCATGCTGAAATAAGAACACACAATTTGTAAATACTAGTGGCATTGGGTTTCTTTCTAGGTACTTACATTGTGAAGAATCTTATTAAAAATATTTCTACATTCTGTGGAAGGATGCCCATACTCAGAAGAAATCCAAAGCATCTGCGTAGTGATTGAAAAATAAATAGAGCAGTGGTTTCTTTTGAATTCATGCCGAGCTTCTACCCATCTGGGACTCTTAGCTCAATCAAAACAAAAGGGATATTTTGGAGAGAGAATAAAAGAAGTCATCTGAGTTTTTTCAGATTCACTGTCTGCTTTAACCCTTTTCAAGTTGCAAGTTTTAGATCTCTCCTCTCCTGGCCCCAAAATGTTCTTAGGGAAATTGTAATCCTTTGTTCCAGTCCTAGAATTTTCTCTTTTTCCAAGAGCTTTAAATGTTAACAACATAAACTAAGCCACCAATTTTAAAGCAAAAATAACAGCCAGCCCTCTCTAGCCTACACTTTGGGATATTAAATTCTAAGTGTATTGTGAGCAACTCATTTCAACAACCAATTACTGCTTCAAACACCCAACGAAGACTAAGTAAGAAAGTATCATCTACCTCACATTTCTGAAGTGTATGTGCTCTGTGTGAGCCAAGCCCCATGAAGCGTTGAACCAAACAACCACAGCAGGTTCCTATCCTCTTGGTTATTCAGCATTAATTTCTTAATGCCTGGTTGGGCTTGCTGATGAGTGGCCTCTATCTCTCAGGTATTCTGCAACATTGATTTCCAGCCTTGGAGTGAATTATTTGTTCGTTTTCTCTTTGCATGATTTAACACAGTTGGATTGCTATGAAGAGAGGGGGAGGGAAAGGAAGCTCTGGAATAGATGTGCCCTACTTGAAGCTTCTGTTTAGTAATACTGATGTGAATGTACATGTTTTTTAAAAGACTGCTAAGATTTCTTCTAGCTATAAAGTTCTAATATTTTGCATTTAGCTACCAAGTGCTTATAATTAAACATTTTAATACCCAATATATGATGTTTACAATTAAGATCACTGTAATAAAATGGTTTCAGTGGATATGAGTCCCTCCAATGGAATACTGGTTTCGTTAATTTACTAGCAGAAAAAATGTTTTATTAATGTATCTTTCTGAAACATTTCTGAACCAGTTCAAAGGCTCTTTTGCATGGTTGCTGTTTTATAATTTAGTGCAATTGCTTTGAGCAAAATTGTCATCTTTTCCATTTCTTTTGTATTTTTCTTTAATATAACAGTGAGTGCTCTAAATTTTTGAATACTAAATCTGGGCAGCATTTGGCATCAATAAGTGTTTTAATATCTGAAAACTTGTCTGATATAAAATTACTTAGAAATGATAACAGTGTACACACACAAAGCAGTGTGTATTTCTGAGTCATAACTCTTTGTATTATGAGTGTTCGTGTTTTCATCATCCACTCTTATCCTTATCCACATTCCAAAATAAAAAGTTGCCATTAAAAATAAAGTTACTCATTATGCACTTTAAAATTATCATTTGTGATTCTTCTGGAAGAAATTCCTTCCTGGAAAATGTAATGAAGTTTTATATCAATAATCAATAATTTCCCCAATATTTCTTCAAATATAATTCTACCTTCAAATATGTCAAATAAGTCCTTAAGTGGACACAAACACTTCTGAACATCAGAAATAGTATGATAAGAATTAGGGTATATTTTATATTCAGAGGATACAGAGTCTACAGATTCATGCAAAATAATTAAAATTTCTAGTTAAGCAAAAATGTTAAATTATCATAATGCTTTCTGACATGTGTTCCCATATCTGAATATTCCTCAAAAATGTACTAATATTGCTCTTTAAAGTCAGTGTCAAAATATTTTTAAATGAATGAAATTTCAAAATGTTTCTGATATACCAGTTCTACAAATTCACAAATTGGCATAAAGAGATAGAAATTGAATGTAATTGGATATTATGCTAAGCATATTAGATATATCACATAGTCAACTGACCAACTAATTCTTTTAAATTTCAGAAAGTATCAGTCAGTTCAGTTCAGTTCAGTTGCTCAGTCGTGTCCAACTCTTTGCGACCCCATGAATCGCAGCACGCCAGGCCTCCCAAAAAGTATAGTAGTAACCAAAATATGGAAGAATCAGTTTTCTGGTGAACATTCTAAACTTATCTCTAAATTTTAAAGCAAAAATGTTATTGTGAGCTGTAAAAAAGACCAACAAATAAATTATAAGGTTAAAATGTTAAAAATCTCTGCATATTTGACTATTTTGACTAATGTTGCATATTTTATATCATTTAAATAGATCTTATCTGAAAATGTTTAAATGAATATGAATTTTAAATGACCTATAACATTTTAGACAGTTTTATTCCCTTCAAATATTAGTCAACGCTCTTGTGAATACATATCATGACCCAGTTTTTCTCATAATGATTAGAACATTGACAGTAACAAGCAACAGCATGATCAAAAACAAGAAGTCCCTAAAATTAAAAGCACCTTTGTGTTTTTCTATCTGTGAAGGACATGTGTGGATAGATGTGGAGATGAAAAAGAGGGAGGCTCATAAACAAATCCATCACAGCACAGTACTGTAATTATAGACTTATTAAAATGAATTTAGTCTCTGATGGTCAGTCAATATGCCAAAGAGTAATTCTAATTATCTTCTAAATTGTTTGCATCTGTGACTAATCCTACTGTAATACATCTTTGCCAATCATCACATATCATTTCTGAATATGGCTTATTTATATCTTTGTCAGTTTTCAGTGTAATTTTACACTATATGCACACATTTTTCTTCTTTGTAATTATTTTTCACCTACCCTACATAGAAAAAGTGAAAGTGAAATCACTCAGTTGTGTCCGACTCTTTGTGACCCCATGGACTATGGCCTACCAGGCTCTCTGTCCATGGGATTTTTCCAGGCAAGAATACTGGAGTGGATTGCCACTTCCTTCTCCAGGAAATCTTCCCAACACAGAGATTGAACCTGGGTCTCCCGCACTGTAGGCAGACGCTTTACCGTCTGAGCCACCGAAGAAGTAGAAAAGCCACTGTTATTCTACTGAGAAATCAAGCAGGATTTGAATAAGATTTTATAACTTCTGAAATAAAGATGTGTTTAGTTTACATTTGATTTTTGCTTTGGAAACATAAGTAGAGGCCACTTATGCATATTACTAAAATACAAAAGTAGACTTAAAACATCTGTTAAAATGGGAAGTACTTGAACATTAAGCCAGTATGTAAGGCAACTGAAAAACTTAGAACTGTGATATTTATCATCCTCTTTAAGACTTGGCAATGCTCTTTTGGAAGAGAAAGACGTCATTTTAGATTAGCTCTTTAACGTCCCTTGCGAACCTGAAATTCAAAAAAAGGAAAAGCAAATTTCAGTATTAATATGTAAACAAAACCTTTCTGTATATCTCTCTGCTGTCAAAAAAGAAATAGGATAGCTTTATACCAGGCAAAATAAATCTATGACATGCTCTCTTATGCTTATAAACATGGATGGGAAAAGAAGTCACACTCTTCACACTAAAAGAAAGACATTTATTTCAAAGTTTCTGCCAGTTTTTTGGTATTACTAATAGATAAACTACCTATGATCATGAGTAAAGAAATAAAGTATAGTTAAGTTCTTTAATAGTATTTGAGATATGTAAAGGAAGATCTGGACCTGTGTGTGTCTAACAGCAAAGAGAGACCAGAATAAATTAGTAAAACTAGGAGGAACTTTCAACTGTGGACACAACCAGAGCAAAACAGATCGAAAGAAAAACAAAAGAAATTCCACATCAGACATACCCTGTAGTTGGGAGGGCCATGAGACTTTAGGAACAAGGATAAATATTATTCAGTTTTATATTTTTTATATCAGCTGTTTTGATAATATAACCCTTGAGTTCAGCCCTTAATCTTGAGCAAAATTTTCCACAGAAAATAAGCTTTAGAAGTTTTGTTTTCAGGACTGAATCCAGAGTGGTTTCCATTGGCACAAAGAAGTGACAAAGACTTAGCACGTCTGGAAGTAAACTACAGTAACTGAGAAAAATAAATACTTTGAATATCCTTTAAAATACTGAAAAATAAGAAGTGAAGTGAAGGTCGCTCAGTCGTGTCTGACTCTTTGCAACCCCATGGACTATACAGTCCATGGAATTCACCAGGCCAGAATACTGGAGTGGGTAGCTTTTCTCTTCTCCAGAAGAAGAATCCCTGGATTGGGGATCTTGACCTCCCCAACCCGGGGATCAAACCCAAGTCTCCTGCATTGCAGGCGGATTCTTTACCAGCTGAGCCACAAGGGAAGCCCAAGAATAATGGAGTGCGTAGCCTATCCCTTCTCCAGGGGATCTTCCCGACCCAGGAATCGAACTGGAATCTCCTGCATTGCAGGCGGATTCTTTACCAACTGAGCTACCAGGGAAGTCCCCCCACCAAAAAGAAAAAGGCTTCCATTAAAAAATAAAGCAAGGGTCTTATGGAGATAAGAGAAGTGATATTGTCCTACAGTTTTAAATCTGCACTGACTACAAATAATCATTTTTGTTTCTGAATAATTTTGAGTAAAGATTCATTAAGAAGCTGCTCAGATACGTTCAAAATTGGGGGTATTGGTGTTTCCCCGTTGTATATTCTTTATCTTTCAGTTAGGACATTCTGGAATGAGGTTGTAGAATAGGTGTAAAAGAAACTTCAATTCTAAAGAACATTTATAGTTAAAGAGAATTTTAACTAGTAGTGATTTCAAATAGTAAAGAATTGTCTGTGAGATCTAATTCTGTGACCTCATCTCTGGCCACTGTCCCCATTACTACCCTGCTTTTGCCAAGGCTAACTTGTTTCTTTTCTGAAATCACAAGAATATGCACACTGCCACTTCTGGCTGCATGTTGTTGATGAAAGCCAATCACAAGGTCAAGTCAGATAACATTGTAGGAAAATAATACTCCTTCCATGGTGGTTCAAAGGCATCCTTGGTGAATTACTATTTAGTCTACCTTCAAATAGAATATGGGTTTGAGGGGTTTCCTTTTAACAATGAATAGCCTATACATTTTATTGTGACACTTGTTTTTATGTCTCTCTGAAGGTTGAAATTTCAGGAGAAACTCTCATATGATTAGCTTATTTACTCCCAAGACCTTTTCAGGAAGATTTTTTTTTTTTTCCATTTATTTTTATTAGTTGGAGGCTAATTACTTTACAGTATTGTAGTGGTTTCTGTCATACATTGACATGAATCAGCCATGGATTTACATGTATTCCCCATCCCGATCCCCCCCTCCCACCTCCCTCTCCACCCGATTCCTCTAGGTCTTCCCAGTGCACCAGGCCCGAGCACTTGTCTCATGCATCCAACCTGGGCTGGTGATCTGTTTCACCACAGATAATATACATGTTTCGATGCTGTTCTCTTGAAACATCCCACCCTCACCTTCTCCCACAGAGTCCAAAAGACTGTTCTGTACATCTGTGTCTCTTTTTCTGTTTTGCATATAGGGTTATTGTTACCATCTTTCTAAATTCCATATATATGTGTTAGTATACTGTTGGTCTTTCTCTTTCTGGCTTACTTCACTCTGTATAATGGGCTCCAGTTTCATCCATCTCATTAGAACTGATTCAAATGAATTCTTTTTAATGGCTGAGTAATATTGCATGGTATATATGTACCACAGCTTCCTTATCCATTCGTCTGCTGACGGGCATCTAGGTTGCTTCCATGTCCTGGCTATTATAAACAGTGCTGTGATGAACATTGGGGTGCACGTGTCTCTTTCAGATCTGGTTTCCTCGGTGTGTATGCCCAGAAGTGGGATTGCTGGGTCATATGGCAGTTCTATTGTTGTTGTTTAGTCACTGAGTCATATCTGACTCTTTAGCAACCCCATGGAATGGAGCTCACCAGGCTCCTTTGTCCATGGAATTTCCCAGGCAAGAATATTAAATGGGTTACCATTCTCTTCTCTAGGGGATCTTTCTGTCCAAGAGATTGAACCCACGTCTTCTGCATTGGCAGGTGAATTCTTTCCTGCTGAGTCCCCAGGGAAGCCCTTAGGAAGATTAGAGTTATTTATTTATCAGCTTTTTGGGAGAAAAAAATTTACTTAATTATTGTATTGCAATTTGTATTATTGCCCAAAAATAACAAAATAAAGTATTTCTGACTAGTTACAAATGTTAATGTGAGCATGCTTAATATCTGTCTCTGAATGGTCAACATGGCTTTGTTTCCTTTTTTTCTAAAAGAAATTTCCTATAAATGTTTCTCCTAAGAAAATTTTAGCTCATAGATTAATACCTATATCCCTTTTTGGATAATTACAAATAGAGCTTTCAGAAATATCTTATTTGAACAAAATATATCAATTTTATATATACTACTAATACAAGTTATTATTACAAGTAAAAATATATGCATTCTAGAGGTTGCCACAGTCAATAAATCACAAATCTGGATTATTTCAGCTACCCCCAAGTTCTCAACAGTTAATTGTCATCATTTATCTATCATTAGTAAAATTATTTATTTTATTGTTGAGAGGAAAGAAAAGATATAAGATTCTTAGATAGTGTCTGACACAGGTGAATGATCCTGATGACTTGCATGGTCATGATTGTTATAATTACAACAATTAGCATTTATTGATTCCTTAATTTTTGTTAGATACTCTGCTAAGCAACTTATTAAGTTAGTTTCATTTATGCACCATCCCGTCCTTGAATAAACATAAAGCAAACACAAATCCTTAGGTAGGTACTAATATTTAGCCCCATACTCTGTATAAATAAGCAGGCACATCTGTGTTAATTGGCCAAGTTTACATAGCTAGTTAATAGGGTAGATGGGTTCCATGATAGCCCTCATTAAAATTTCTTCAGGCCACGATGTATGAATATCTAGCTCAGGAATAGCCATTACTCTACTTAGTGATCTTGCATATATCAATAATTAGCCAAGGAATGCTTATTCATTTAGCCTTCAAGTGGAAATCTTCTCAACCTAGACCTCCAGGCAGCCATTACCAATTAATCGGAGTTTGTATTTAATTTGAAATATGTTTATCATCTGGCATCTATCATTTTTGTCTAACTTGTAACTAGCCCACTCACTCCAGTCAATCCCATTTGTCTTCTGCATTTGAACTTGTTCAAGGTGGGATTTTATTATCAAACTGCACGTGGAATGGTAAATGAAAGGGTCAGTTTGGTTATGCATAAGGGCAGTAGGATCAGTAATCTCATATTTTACAAAACATTTCTCTCTAGTCATTGATTTGAGGTGAAGCTGATGTATCCCATGATCATTTTTGAGTTAGGAGGGTTTCTGGTAGGAAAAAAACAAAGTCAAAATATTTTTTTTTAAAAAAAGGTAGAATGTTTATGGAATTTTTACTAGTCCTAGTTAAAAGAACTAGAAGGAAAAAAAAAGAGCCAATCAATAGTATCTATGCCTAGAAAATAAGATTTTTTTTTTCGGACAGTCAGACAGTTTTGGGGTCAAGCAATGACCTGCGATAATCACAGAGGAATTGAATCTGTATAATCTACCAATGCGGTTTTGACAA
This sequence comes from Dama dama, assembly GCF_033118175.1. Taxonomy (NCBI): domain Eukaryota; kingdom Metazoa; phylum Chordata; class Mammalia; order Artiodactyla; family Cervidae; genus Dama; species Dama dama. The sequence goes on along the minus strand of NC_083685.1, from coordinate 48,447,578 downwards.
CTACAACCTTGTAAGCAGATTTTCTTATTGGTCCACTTTATTCCTGCTTCTTGGGATCATTTCCCAAATAAGGTGCTGTTTAAGGAGAACACAAATCAAAGTATTATACATTTGCTTGAATAACCAATGACTCATAAATTTATTTTTCATTTAAAGAAAACTGTCATACCTTATTATCACTGTTATTGTTTTCTAGTTTCTATCTAAAATTTGTACATCATTAAGTATATTGACAGAGAATGAGGTGCTTGATTGGTAACATTGAATCAATAGACAAGAGTGTGAGCGAACTCAGGGAGATAGTGAAGGACAGGGAAGCCTGCTGTGCTGCTTCCTTGGGGTTGCAAAGAGTCAGACGTGACTTAGCGACTGAACACCAAAATGTACATTGCAATCTTTTTTCTATTAAATATCTTCATTTCAATATGATCTCTTCAGTCATGTCCAATCCTATGCATGCCTATGGACCTTAGCCAGCCAAGCTCCTCTGTCCATGGGATTCTCCAGGCAAAACTACTGGAATGGGTTGCCATTTCCTTCTCCTCATTTCAATAGATTATGTGCTAAAAATAGAAAATACTGGGATATATTTATATATAACCTCTTTATTTCTCCACCTCTTTGCCACCTCTTCATATGCTTACTTGTTCCACTTAAGCATAAATGACTATATGGCCTTCATCTGAACCTTCTTGTGTGCCTTAAAGCAGAGAACAATTTTGTACCACAGTGGATATGTTTGTGTTGTCCTAAAGATGCTTTCTTCAATAGACATTATAACTTTTCAAAGAAAACGTATGTTTTCCAATTTTGGCTTCTGTAATTCTTAGATGGGAATTGTCATCTCTTGGTCAATTTCTGCCATTGGTCATGTACACAGGTGACAACCATGCAGATTACATAAATATATTATTCTACATTAGCAGTTGGCGAACTATGGTCTATGGACCAAATATGGCCCACCACTGTTTTGGGGAAAACTTTTATTAGTGTATAGTCAGTCCCATTTGATTATACTGATGTATTGTTTCTGGCTGCTTTCACACCACAAGGGCAGAATGGGGTAGTTGTAACAGAGATGGCGTGGCATGAAAGCCAAACATTTACTATCTAGTTTTTTAAAGAAAACATTTGCTGGTGTCCGTTTTACACTAGAATTCTGAAATCTCTTTTGTTCTTCATTTTGTGTCTACCTGTCAGTTTCTTATGTTTTATCAACAGAGGCTGTGGATTTGTATCTTACTCTCCAATTGCAAAACATAAGATCACTTATCTTTAATAATAATTTCCAGGATGGAAACCTTTAAAACATGTATGAGACAGAGGACATTCCAAACAGAAATAAACTGTGACTTTTATCTACACTTGCAAGTTTTATTGTCCTTGTTACAGCAGTTCTGTGAACACTCTGATGAGATCTCTCAAGAGAGAACTTCTTTCTAGTAGTGTATTTAGCTGACACATTATACCTGCTAATATCTGGGACCTGATACAGGATACAAGCCAAGCCTATGTTTTCTTCATCAGTGGCTGAACTCACCTGAGTCCTCTGGGACTCCTCTTGGGGTTGATGGGTGTTTGCCAGAATTTCACTGCAGTCTGAGTCACTTTCTACCCAGCCCTTTATATCTCCCTCGGCCCTTTTACAGGAGCCAGAGGTGCATTGTCTTCTGAAATGTTTTTCTACCCAACCTTGCTTTCTTTGTCTTTTATGTAAAAAGCTTTTATTCCCAACAAATATGTTGAATATGTAATTCTGTCTTGGCATCTATTTTTGGAGAGCCAAACTTACTTGTTCTGTTCTTTTTCATTTGTCATATATTATCATTCCACTCAAAACAAATGAACAAATGAAGACAAAAATAAAGTTATATAAAAAAATAATATCAAAAAAGAAAGAAAGTAATATCAAAGTAAGGCATATATGTAGAGTGGTAGTTTCTGGAAATTATTTATCAGATTATAACTTGGAAGACTTGTTGGGAGGTAATTTCCATTAGCCTCTTGTGTTTCTACATATCTTATAAGTAGGGAATTGACTCTTATATTTTCCTGAACATTTTTCAAGGCTGAAACAGGGATTGTTTCTTCCTGTGGAGGCAGATAGCAGGTTTGACTGCTGTCCAGGGTAATAATCTGTCCCTCCAGGGCAAACATTTGATGGGTTTCTAGTAGATTCTTCAAAAGACTGGAGTCAAAAATTTAAAAAAATTAAAAAAATAATAAAAGACTGGAGTCTTCTCAGTTTGTATTTCTCACTTGGGATGCAAATGACCTGTGTGGACAGCATCCACCCACCCGGGTGGCTCCGCATTGCCCCATGAAACAGAGTACAAAGGGAACTAATGTAAAAATCTACTCAAGAAATCTATTTTAAATTTAAAATATAAAACAATATTTTACAAAATTATTGAATGCAGAGTAAATAACTGTTGTCTTTTTTCCCAAACACAGGTTTTGCTATCTTAATTCTCTGATAAGGTAAATACTCTTTTATTGAAAATTAGACCTTAAAATTCTGTAGACTTGTGAAAGTTATTTTGATTTGCTACTTGAGAATTCAGGAGAGAAAAACAAGTTCCCAAAACCCTATAAAGAAATCACTTAGTTAGGATTTCAAAATATTTTTGTCAAACAGTGTGCCCATTGATTTAGGTGAATAGATCACTTAAGTATTTTGATTCCTTCAAAATCCACACCATTGCTTTAGATGGAAGCAGATTTCTGGTATAAATTATGCCTCTATCAGGCATTGGAGAAATGAATGACAGAACTAAGCACCTCATGTAGGAGTCTCCTCGATTACCCTTCAGCAGTCTAGCTGTCTGTGTGTTCAGTTCATGTTCAGCTATGATGATTATTTTATGCTAATAAGGTAATATTATGTAGTTTTAAACTGAGACAGGAATAAGCAAAATGAGCCTGGAGAGAACTCTGCAGCTGTGTGGATTGACTGTATAAGGTCCTTGGGGGATGTGATTATCAGAAGACTGAATCATCATTAGGATAATTAGTGTACTCGGCAACTACATTAGTGGAATTATTGTCATTGCTCATAGCTTGTCAGCGCAGGATTTTTTGATTTGGTAAGTTTCATTTTTACAAATACGACTGACCATGTGAATGAAATCAAGAGAAGTAAACACTTTTGTTATTTCTATTCACTTCCAGAACTAACAAATGAAAAGTGAATATATTTAAGCCCAAAAGGGGGTATTTTTTTGAATTAAATGGTTATCTTGCAACTGTCCTGGATGTAAACTTAAAATAATTAAAATAAAACATGCTGTTATCTATGAACAGATTATCCATTTAATTTGCAGTGCTTATTATGAGTCAGTTCTTAAAAGATAAATATTGAGGCCATTTTTGTAGCTGAAGTTGGTAGTTGAACTTTTGTAGTTGAAGTTGGTTTACAATATTGTGTTAATTTCAGATGTACAGCAAAGTGATTCAGTTATTTCTGTGTGTATGTATATATATGTATATACACACATACTTATGTATGTATTCGTTTTCAGATTCTTTTTCCTTATAGGTTTTTACAAAATATTGAATATAGTTCTGTGTGCTATACAGTGGTCCTTGTTGGTTATCTACTTTATGTATAAGTAGATAAGTTATAAGTGTGTATAAGTTAATCCCAAACTCCAAAATATGAAACAGTTCATAAATTTGCACATTATCCTTACTCAGGGGCCATACTCATCTTTTCTGTATCATTCTAATTTTTAGTTTGTGTGCTGTGGAATCCAGCATGAGGCCATTCTTATATATGTCTTAGTTATTACTTTGTTTGATACTCTGTGGATCTGCCATAAGTGTTCACATGTGGCTTCCACTCTGCAGATTCTACTTTGGAATAAATCATACCTTGAAAAAGTACAAAAGAGCTGCTCATATATAGTTAGTGTTCAGTGATACTGTTTCTGTTTGTTTGTTAAATAAGCTAAATTTCTGATTAAGGGTAGCTGCCCTCTGATCATTCTAATGACCCAATCACAGCAGAGCACTGACTGTTGAGGTCTGACAAAGCTATCTGTTCTCTCCTAGAGAATGACAGCCTTGCTCCACGTGATGTTTACAGTTGTTTTCACTAGGCTGAACTTTGAAGCACAAAGCAGTCCAATTTATCATGTTTTGCTTATTTCATCAAATTGATTGGGTGAATACACACTATACAGAAACTCAGTCTTCAACTTCTCACCAAGTTTACCTTTTCTCAATAAGAAAGTGAAAGACCGTGTGTCTGTCCTTCCTGAAAGAGTATGAAATATTGTTGCAAGTCTTATTGTGTTTTGTCATGTACATTTGGGCCTTACATTGTTTTTTGCATCCTCTTTTCCTCCTTTTTAAATTTTTTTCATCTCTCCTGTCCCCATAGGAGTAGTCAATCTTGGCAAAAGTCATAGAGCTGACTTGTTTACAAGAATACAGGGAATGGGAATAAGCTCCTTTGATTTTTTGGATATGACTCTGAAAGCAAACACAACAAATGCAAAAATTAACGAATGTGACTATGTCAGACTTAAAAACTTCTGCACAGTAAAAGAAACAACAAAATGAAAAGCAACCTGCAGAATGGGAGAAATCTTTGGCAAATCATATTTCAGTTAAGGGATTGATAATCAAAATATATAAAGCACTTACACAACTCAATGGCAACAAAAAATCCAATTAAAAACCAAGCAGTGAAACTAAATAGACATATTTCCAAAGAAGGCATTCAGATGGCCAGTGGGTACATGAAAAGATGATCAACACTATTAATTGTTGGGAAATGCATATCAAAGCATCAGTAAGATATCACCTCATACCTGTTAGGATGACTATCATCAAGAAGATAAGAGATAGCAAGTGTTGGTGAGGATGTGGAAAAAAAGAGAACTCTTTATATACTGTTGATGGGAATGTAAATTGGTACAGTTACTATGGAAAATACTATGGAGGTTCCTCAAGAATTAAAAGTAGAACTGCCATGTGGTCTAGTAGGTTCACTTCTGGGTATATACTCAAAGAAAATGGAAGCAGGATATCTAAGAGGTACAATAATTTCCGTGTTTATTGTAGCATTTTTACAATGCCCAAGATAAGCAAGCAACCTAAATACCCATCAACAGATGAATGGATCAAAGATGTTTGTGTATGTGTGTATTTGATGCTTAAAAAAATAGGGGTTAGAGGTCCTAACCCTCCCCACAGTGGAAAAATGGAGTGTAACTTTACAGATTTTCATGGTTCTATGTCCTCAGGTTCAACCAAACTTGAATATATTTAGTGAAAGAAGTGCTTACAAGTGGACCCAGGCATTTCAAATCCATGTTGTTTAAGTGTTTACTGTATAGACTGTACACTGGAATCATATTCAGCCATGAGAAGGAACGATATCCTGCCTTTCCTAGTATTCTGGGTGGACCTTGAACACATGGAAAGTGAGATCTATCGGACAAAGAAATACACATACTATACGATATCACTTATGTGTGGATCTAAAAATGCCAGACTCATAAAAGCAGAGAGTAAAATGGTATTTCCAGGGATTGAGGGTAGATGTATTGGACAGATGCTGTTTAAGTGTACAAACTTGGCAGTGAGTGGTAAATATATTCTGGAAGTCTAATGCATAGTATATGAATATAGAGAACAGTATTATAGTCACCAAATTTGCTAAGAAACTGGAAGTTAATGATTTCAACCACTAAAAAGATATGATACTTGTGTAATTCAGTAGAGATTCTAATTATCATTCCAGTGGTAATCACATTACAATGTGTTAATGTATAAATTTAACACACTGTAACCTTATACAGCTGGTGGGGGTCTTCCTTGGTGGCTCAAATGGTAAAGAATCTGCCTTCAATGCAGGAGACCTGGATTTGATCCCTGGGTTGGGAAGATCCCCTGGAAGGGAAGGCATGGCAATCCACTCCAGTATTCTTGCCTGGAGAATCCCCATGGACAGAGGGGCCTGACGGCTACAGTCCATGGTTCGCCAAGAATCAGACATGACTGAGCGACAAAGCACAACATACACAGCACAACCTTATATTGACTCAATGTTGTATGTCATATAATTTTTTAAAAAATGAATTAGGGGAATCTGACAATGGACGCGTAGAAGACAATGGCAACCCCCTCCAGTACTCTTGCCTGGCAAATCCCAAGGACGGAGGAGCCTTGTAGGCTGCAGTCCATGGGGTCGCTAAGAGTTGGACACAACTGAGCGACTTCACTTTCACTTTTCACTTTCATGCATTGGAGAAGGAAATGGCAACCCAACCCCCTCCAGTATTCTTGCCTGGAGAATCCCAGGGATGGGGGAGCCTGGTGGGCTCCCGTCTATGGGGTCGCACAGAGTCGGACATGACTGAAGCGACTTAGCAGCAGCAGCAGCAGCAGCAGACAATGGATGTAGGGATATCAGAACCTACTCAAACTTACTGTCTTTTTTATGGAAGATAAAAAATCATTTATTGTGTTTTCTCCATTAAAAGAGGACCCCATACATGTACTTTGAAAAATACTAAAAACTTTTTACCAGCAAATAAATATCACAATCAATAAATGTATAAAAAGTTAAATATTTAGAGAACAAAATTCAGACATTTATAAACGCTTATAATCAGAAGTCATGTTTTTCAGTTGTGAGGAAAAATAAAAACAAAACACTGAAAAACTAAAATATAATCCACAGATAATAAACATTACAACTCATCATAGGAATGGATTTGTAAATGAGCATAATACAATTCTGTGTCCCCAAATAGGGGAAGGGGTACATGCCTGAAGAAGACTATACCTCTGCCTGTTTCTTCAGTAACTGTTGAAATGTAGCACATTTTTACCTTTTCTTTTTAACTTCATAACAACAATTCTGTCATTCTTTTTCAAAGAACATTTTAATTTGTTTACTTTTGGCTGGATTGGGTCTCCATTGCTTTGTGCAGGCTTTCCTTAGTTGCGACACGTGGTGGCTACTCTTAACTGCAGTGCACGGACTTCTCACTGTGGCGGCTTTTCCTGTTGCAGATCACAGGCTGCGGGTGCAAAGGCTTCAGGGGCTGCAACACAGGAGCTGGTGGACCCTTGAGTGTGGGCTCAGTGGTTGTGGCACATGGGCTTATTTGCTCCACGGCATGTGGAATTTTCTGGACCAAGGATTGAACCTGTGTCCCCTGCATTGGCAGGCAGATTCTTATCCACTGAGCCACGAGAGAAATACTCTATCTTTCTTTATAAAATCTCTGTTGCACTAGCTTTCATAATACTCAATTTATTGCATATAATAAGAGCTTACTAGAGTCAAGAGACACTAAAGAACATTTAGTAAACAACTAGATGAATATAATTAACTCTGATTCAGTTCTATATAAATTAGTTAATAATAGCTATGAAAATCCAATTGTAGCTAAAGCACAGGCATTTTCCCCACACAAATTGTTTTAGTAGGAGTATCAATTTTAAATGGTAAATGATTTGAAAATTATACTGACCAAATCACTGTAGGCTACTAAACATTCTAATCAGAATATCTACATGTTTCATTCTAAACCATTCATACTTGTTACCATTAAGAGTCGGCTATTCAAGAAAAGTGTTTTTTCATCAGAGAGAATTAATCCTCTTGATAAATTCCTCCTATATTTCAGGTACTTGGGCACTGTAATTTTTATTTAATCTTTATTGTAACTGTTACGTGTAATGGATGAGGTTAGTTATTTTCTTTGCTTTTTAGTCCGAGTGGATCTAGATATAAGTAAATGCATAAGTGAATATGCAATAGATATTTCCCTATGTTATTTCATATACTGAAATAGAATGTATGTAGAAGAAGTTTTACAAGTCCATAGTTAACTGTAAGATAAAGTTTAGAGTTAAAATCACAGATATCGACATAATTTATTAGTTTGTGTTTTTTTTCTTTTTTGGCCTTTCTGTAGAGCTTACAGGATCTTAGTTCCCTGACCAGGAATGGAAGCCATGCCACCTGAAGTGGAAGCAAATCTCTATGAGCTTATCTTAATTCAGATATCATTGATAAATATGCTTATATGAAATGCTTTTCTTTTTCATTTTGTTCTAAGAATGCTTTAATATCTGAATAGGCTCAGAGTGCCTTGACATTTCTCTTAATTCCCTGAGTGATTTAACTCATCATCTTAGAGCTCTTCCCAAAGCCAAAACTCTTTGTCATCAGTGAATTCTTCACATCCATAGACAAAGACAATAATATGCATCTCTTTCTGAGGCCTGGACTCCTAATTATAGAAATCAAAGCCCTTATTTTTAATATTTATGCATGTGATTTCTAAGGTGCCATTTTCTTTTTTTTTAATTTAGTTTTATTTTTAATTGGAGGATAAGTCTTTTATAATATTGTATTGGTTTCTGCCATACATCAACAGGAATCAGCCACAGGCTCCCTCCCTCTTAAACCTCCCTCCATCCTCAGACCCCATCCTACACCTCTAGATTGTCACAGAGCACTGGATTTTATTCCTTGTGTCATAAAGCAAATTCCCATTGGATATCTATTTTACATATGGTAGTGTATATGTTTCAGTGCTGCTATCTCAAATCATCCCACCCTTTCTTTCCCCTCCTGTGTTCAAAAGTCTGTTCACTCTGTGTAATAGGTTCTAGATTCATCCACTTCATTAGATCTGAGTCAAATGCATTTATTTTTTATGAGTGAGTACTATTCCATTGTATATATGTACCACATCTTCTTTATTCATTCATCTGTCAGTGGATGTCTAGGTTGCTTCCATGTCCTGGTGATTTTCTTAAATACTTGGACCTCATTGAAATTCGTGGTTGATCATTATCTTAGCCTTATTCTATAGATGGAGAAAATCTTAGACCTAACATTGCATAACATTTATTATGCTTACCTAGTCAGGGCCAGGTACTTCACTTGTTATTTATTTATTCATTATGTACCACATTGTTGTTATATCCATTTTTTCAGCTGAGGAGGCAGTCTCAGAGGGTAATTATCTAACTTATGGTCCTGCCACTAAAATTAGTAGAAGTAGAATTTAATCTTATTTCTGTCTGACATCATAATTCATGTTATATATGTTTTGATATTAAACACATTACTACTACTATAAAGTAGATTGTGGTGTCCATGGGAATGAGCCTGGCAGACCTTAATTACAAGCAGCGTCATTGACCAAGGGTTCCAGTCACTGCACTCCGAAAACCATTTACACTAAGGCCAGTCTAAGAATGAGTATAGCAAGGATACCAAGGCGAATCCATTCCTAGGAGCACAGGTCTTTTCTGAAGGCCGATCTTGGCTTGAACATTCCCCACTGCCTTCCTCGTTGGACCTTTTTTAGACTGTACAGCAGCCTAGGACACACACATCCACTTCTTCTCTTCCTCTCCTTTTCTCAGGGTGTGACTTGCTTTGCAATCTTACTAGTGGCTTTCACACAGACATTTTCCCTAGTAAAATCCTTGCACATTAAAAAAAAAAAAAGTAGCAAGCCATTCCCATGAACTTTTAAGGTTCTAGTGATCAGGAGTATGAGAAGATTTCCCCTCCAAATTGAAAGAAAAGGGCTAAATCTTGCATTCCCTATCACAAAGAAAGACGCACAGTGCCTGGTAGGCCTTTTTTGGGTTCTAGGACTCCCAAAGTGCTTTGCTAGAACTTAAAATTGCGTGATAGTCTAGGAAGATTCTTCGCAACCATCTGTCCCTCTCTCCACCTGGAATCACACTTATGTCATTGTCTGAGGCTCTCTCAGTCTTACCTGGTTCTTTACCTAATTTGTCTCACACAGTCTTTTCTCCTAACAAAACCTGTGCATTTTAATCCTGTCTTGACATCTGCTGCTTAGAAGACACTGACTTACATATATGTTAATCAAAAACTATATTATATTGTATGACTTTTACTGGTGAAATGATTAGAACGGGCAATATGGGATTAATTGTGCTAATAAAAGCAATTTCCTATTTCATATGTTGATTAAAATTTGTTACAAGTGAGTTAAGCAAGGTCACTACAATTGTGAAAATGACAAATTAATGAGAACTGTGTTTGCCACAAGGGTAACAACCAACTAAAAACATTGTTATTAAATAATCTAAGTAAATATTATGAGAACTACAATTAAAGTGTGTAAATTTTCTAAGTAGCAATAAAGGAAACAAAGGGAAAAAATTTCTAAGTAGACAATAAAGGAAATAGACTTTTAATTATGGGGGAACCAATTCAATGCATTAGCAATAATTAGAGAAATAATGAAAAGGTCAAGAGACAATTTGTTGACAAACAGTTCATTTATTGACTTTTATATCTGGCTATCATGCAGTGAGATGGGCATTCTCATAGTATTTATCAGATTGTACTTTCTCATTAATATTTTCTTGCATTTGTCAAGAACTAAAAATTATTCATACCCTTTATCCCAACTGTTTTTTTTGTTGTTGTTGAAAATCTTTAGAGATTAATAAAAAATAATTATCATAGTTTATGGATTCAGGTATGCAATAATAATTATAATAAAATATTTAAAAAGATATCTCAGGAAAATACATTTGTATTATTTGCAATGAATTGTCAAGTGTAAATTTCATACTGAGCTTCAGGGTATATGAAGAGGGTCTTCTATGTTTATTCATAACAGAAGTACACAATCTGACACAATGCCTGAATTGTTATAAGCAATTATTAAATAATTATGGAGTAAATTTTAAAATTGTTAATGACCAGTTAATGCACATGAAATAATGGAAACAAGTAAATATTAGGAAATAGTATAAATTATTAAACATATAGTCTATGTTAAACATATATTGTATGTTTAAACATACAGATTAAAGTGTGAGATGCAGTAACCAAAAGTTATTCCAAAGATAACAACCTTTACTTTCCAATATACAGATTATTTATAATAATTTTCTTTACACTAGTCAGAATTTCTTTTTCAACAAAATTTTTCTTAAATTGGAAACTAAAGTATTCAAAAGGAATAAATTAAACAGAAGTCTTGAGAAACAGCTTTCAGCAGAAAAGTTAGGAACAAATAGTCTACTTAGAACACCAACACTAGTTCCTTTGTTAATGACAGAGACCATTTACCCAAACCCCTACAAAAAGCTTTAATCCTTCCAGAGTCCCAAACATAAATGCCCTGACACTGTGGTCTATTCATGATATGATTTAGAATCCACTGTACTGATACTTGTTCTGTATCAGTCTAAGGTTGTTATGATAAAATACCAGAAGATTGGGTGGCTTGAACAACAGAAATTAATTTTTTTTTATAGTTCTGGAGGCTGGAAGTCCAAGATCAAAGTGAGAGAAGATTTGGTTTCTCCTGAGGCCTCTCTCCTTGGCTTGTAAGTGTCCTCATGTGACCTTTTCTCTGCATGCACATCATAGGTATGTCTCCCTCATAAGTTCCACTCATAGGGCCTCATTTAACCTAGATTATTTCCTTAAAATCTCTATCTCTAAATACAGTGACACTGGGAGTTAGGACTTCAGGGTATGAATTTGAGGAGAACACAATTAATACCTTCCTAGTTCTATTTTGTGTGATTGTATATATAATCAACGTTGTTAACTCTTTGACATGGAGCATAAATTCTATGTGAAAGTGGACCTCTTAAAAGTTTTAATGCAAATTTCCTTTAATAACTACAATTCAGACATTATATAAAGGTTTTAATCTATTTATCCATAGTTTAATCTGTCTATCCATAGAACAACAGACTGGTTCCAAATAGGAAAAGGAGTACGTCAAGGCTGTATATTGTCACCCTGCTTATTTAACTTACATGCAGAGTACATCATGAGAAACGCTGGGCTGGAGAAGCATAAGCTGGAATCAAGATTGCCAGGAGAAATATCAATAACCTCAGATATGCAGATGACACCACCCTTATGGCAGAAAGTGAAGAAGAACTAAAGAACCTCTTGATAAAAGTGAAAGAGGAGCGTGAAGAAGTTGGCTTAAAGCTCAACATTCAGAAAACAAAAATCATGGCATCTAGTCCCATCACTTCATGGCAAATAGATGGAGAAAAGTGGAAACAGTGTCAGACTATTTTTTTGGGCTCCAAAATCTCTGCAGATGGTGACTGCAGCCATGAAATAAAAAGACGCTTACTCCTTGGGAGAAAAGTTATGACCAAACTAGACAGCATGTTAAAAAGCAGAGACATTACTTTGCCAACAAAGGTCCATCTAGTCAAGGCTATGGTTTTTCCAGTGGTCATGTATGGATGTGAGAGTTGGACTATAAAGAAAACAGCGCTGAAGAATTGATGCTTTTGAACTGTGGTGTTGGAGAAGACTCTTGAGAGTCCCTTGGACTGCAAGGAGATCCAACCAGTCCATCCTAAAGGAGATCAGTCCTGAATGTTCATTGGAAGGACTGATGTTGAAGCTGAAACTCCAGTACTTTGGCCACCTAATGCAAAGAGCTGACTCATTTGAAAAGACCCTAATACTGGAAAAGATTGAAAGCAGGAAGGGAAGGGACAACAAAGGATGAGATGGTTGGATGGTATTACCAACTCAATGGACATGAGTTTGGGTAAACTCCGGGAGTTGGTGATGGACAGGGAGGCCTGGCGTGCTGCAGTCCATGGGGTCACAAAGAGTCAGACACGATTGAGTGACTGAACTGAACTGATTCATAGTTTAACCTTGAACTTTAAAGGTTTTCACATGTGACTCATTTTGCTTTCTCAGCAATGACTTAATTTTGTATATGAATTTTGGAGACTCTGAGGATTTACTTGACCTTATATAGTAATTTGTGCTCAGTTGTGTCCAACTCTTTGTGCCCCCATGGTATATAGTCTGCCAGGCTCCTCTGTCCATGCACTTCGTCAGGCAAGAATAGTGGAATGGGGTGCCATTTCCTACTCTAAGGAATCATCCCAACCCAAGGATCAAACCTGCGTCTTTCGGGTCTCTTGTGTCTCCTGCATTGGTAGGTGGATTCTTTACCACTAATGCCACCTGGGACGGAGAAGGCAATGGCACCCCACTGCAGTGTTCTTGCCTGGAGGATCCCAGGGAGGGGGGAGCCTGGTGGGCTGCCCTCTATGGGGTCGCACAGAGTCGGACACAACTCAAGTGACTTAGCAATGCCACCTGGGAAACCCGTATGTTATTTTAGGTCAGTATAATCAGTTCAATTCAGTCAGTCATGTCTGACTCTATAATATTCATATTTGTTATTTTAAAGGTTTTAATAGTCATTAGTGAAAATAAGCATTATTCCAGTTCCAAGATGTTGTTGTCCTTGAGAATCAGAGACTTGAATGAGGGAGAAACTAAGGAACTGATCATAGACTAATAGCATCCAGAAATTCATAGTAGTTTTTGTAGGCTATTAAAGTTCAGAGCTATAGGCTATAACTTACCACATTATAGGGGTAAAACAATTTTCTCAGTGTAATTTAATATTCTGAATTCCAGCATAATGAGCACAGATTACTGTGTTACTATGCTGTTGGTTTCATTATATTTCAAGTCATCTAACAGGATCCATAATAAAAAAAATAGTCTATTGATAATTATTGACAAATGAAATTGATAAATGATAGATGGGGAAGAATTTTTTGGGCAGGATTTTTGAAAAATTAGAACTCATATGAAAATCACAGGTTACCACTAACCATCAGAAAACTGTTGAGGAACTGCATATTTTTTGAGTATATCTGAAAGAGTAGTGAGTAGTAAAGTAATTTAACTATGTGATGCTACATTTTAGTAGCCAATGGGATGGTTATTAGGGCATCATATTGTGTATATCATCACTGCTATACTGAAGGCTGTTTATGACAGCTTCTCCAATGAATGCTGTCATTCTAGCCAGTTTAACAGTATGTGCCCCCCTTCCCCCACAGTGGCCCCTTTTATAACCTGTGAGAATAATCAAAAGAACCATTCAATAAATATGTCAAAATAATCTATATGTTCCTTCTCTGCATGGTCCCATGTTTGTCCCTACCCAATAAACTAATGAAAACCAAACTCAATTTAGAAAAAAGCTACATTATATATGTATATATATATAAAGCACATATGAAAAGTGAAGTTGCTCAGTCGTGTCTGACTCTTTGCGACCCCATGGACTGTAGCCTATCGGGCTCCTCCATCCATGGAATTTTCCAGGCAAGAGTACTGGAGTGGTTTGCCATTTCCTTCTCCAATAAAGCACATACATATTAATTTTCTATGCTCAGCATAGAAAACAGCAGTGCTGTTTCCTCTTGATACAAGAGAAAACTAAGAACATAGAAAGAGACTGTCTCAAAGCCATGATGAGAAAAAGATGGAGGTTTAGAAATTTCATTAAAGTAAGCAATCTCCTAAATATAATCTGAAAATTTTGGTAGAGATGCATAGGAAAAATGAGCTGAAAATGAAAAATAATATAGATTGAAGAATTTATTTTCAGTGGGGAATCTAGAAGTTAGAAATAGATCGGTGTGACACAGCAAGTGAATCAGAATTACTCTATATCCAGCTGGCTGTTTACTTTAGAGAAATGAAAACTTCTGTTCACATGAAACTGGGCAGGAATATATCTTTAAATCACTGTAAACTACTCACACCAGTCTTTTAATAGGTGAATGGATGAACTAGAGTACATCCATTCAATGGAATAATACAAAGCAAGAAAAAGGAACAAACTATTGGTAAACCCAGTATTAGAGGTGACTCCAAGGCATTTTGCTGAATGAAGAAGTCATTTCCCAAACCTTACATACTATAGGATGCTATTTTGTATGATGTTTTAGAGAAGGGAAGCACTATATGAACAGAGATCAGTGGATGTCAGAGGTTAGGTTTGAAGGGAGTGTTGACTACAGAGGGAGCACAAATGGGTTTTGGGGATGGTGGGTTTCTTCTGTATCCTTATTGTAGTGGTCATTAGACAAACTTATACATGTACTAAAACTCATAGACTTGTACACCAAAGTCAGTGAATTTTTGATGCTTATACTTTAATATTAGACATAACACAAAAGAAAGGAATGAATGGACATAAACAGAGGGAGAAGGAAAGAGATGAAGAAGAAGGGGGAAAATGGGAAGGAATAGTTTCATGCTAATTTGACAAAGTTGTGGAAATCTTTAGCCATTCCTAAGAAAATTTCTAAGAAAATGAGCACCAGCTTGCTTCATTTGCAATATCCAGTGGTTAAAATAGTTCAGTCTTCTGAAGAAGATAGCAACAGAATCTCCATTTTTACTTTATGTAATTTGATGAAACCTAAAGTATGTTTCAACTAAGTCCAATATAAAAATTAACAAATAAGTCTTGAATTTTATCAAAATAGTTTGAAATTGACTGATGTACATTCTTAAGTTATAAATACAGTAACAGATTAATTTTTAATATTATAACCTTAAAAATTACATGAGCTTTTATTTTAAAATTTCATGCCATTATAATACACAATATTATTTATTCTCATAAAACATCTTCACCATTTTTATTGATGAGCTAGTTCTTTACATTCTACATTTATATGTCATGCCATTATATTGAGTGTTAATATATTATGAAATAGGTATTGAGATTTTATGCTCAGGAGACAGAAAACTTGGTGTGAAGTTAGATTTCTTTGTTATGAAATATGAGTTACATATTTTAGGATAGGAAAAGCTCTAGTAGTAGAGGTCATTATGAGTTACAATAATGTGAATTGATCGGGTTGCCATAGAGTTAAAAATGCTACTGTATATATGTATGGTGATTTAGTCGCTAAGTCATGTCCAACTCTTGGGACACCATGGACTGTAGCCCACCAGGCTCCTCTGTCCATGGAATTTCCCAGGCAAGAATGCTAGAATAGGTTGCCATTCCTTTCTCCAGTATACATGTATGGTTGGCCAACAAAGTTCATTCGAGTTTTTCTAGAACATCTTACAGAAAAACCGAAACGAATTTTGTTGGCCAACCCTATAAAACAGCACTGTCCTTTGTACATAATAAATTACCAGTTATTATTTTGACTGTTCACAAATACATCTATAGTCAATACATACTTTAAAATATGAATAAATACTCAAATTATTAGATTATCATTATTTCAACAATGATTCATATCCTCTACAGTGAAACATGTTCAGTAACTTTATAACCTATACTTAAGTAGGCACTTTATGTATGTAACAATTGAGTGTATTTTACTGTTTATTTGCATAATTTAAATGAAGGTAATTCAAAAATTGCAATGTAGCATGCATCATAAATTTTATTTTCATTAAAAATATTTTTAGTTACTGTTGGAAGAATTAAACATTGGTGTTTTTTTCTGTACCACTAGAGGCCATCATATCCTTTCTTAAACAAATAAAGTACATATGCAAATCAAAACCTTAATTTGAGAGGCATTTATGAATAATCTAGAAGAATTCATATGTTGTATAACAGAATGGATACCATGTGGTTTCAGGGTGGAAAGCTCCTCTCTGCTTCACAGCTTTACGTTCTTGATTTGATTGGTAGCTATAATTGAAGGAACCTTGATTTTCTGGTGGAAAGACTGACTTATGTTATGGCAAATTTTAAGAAAATTTTTGAAAAGTAAAAATTGCATGAGAATATTTCAGAATTCATCAAAGATTTTGTCATGTAAATTATTTTTAGTTACATTCTTTGAAATGTAACTTTGAAGAATAAGATTCCCATCAAGTGAATGAAAAACTTTAGAAATCTTGAAGTGTATTACTTTTTAATGTGAAGTGATGATAACCAACAGAGTTATGGTATTTATTTCTCTTTAGGAAAAACTGTGAGATACTTTTAAAGAAATACATAATAATATCATGCATATGTGAAGGGGAAAAAGTATGAAAGTACTGAAGTAATTCCAAAAGTTAGCATAAAATTTCCATCTTGTTTTTCATTTTAGTGAGTTCAGATTTTATGATTTGCATAATAATCTCTCAAGCTGCTTTTCTGAGGTTAGAACACAAAATCAGCAAGTTTACTGCTGTTGTGCCTTTATCATTAGGTGATCTTCTAGAGTTAATCTAAGAGAAATTTATGTAAATAAATTGTTGTTGTAACACATTACTTATTTTTATTATGAAGTTTACTCTTCCCCCAAAAATAGTAATGGGAAAACATTATTAAAATAATATCCATCTTAATATATATGTAGTATGTTTTGAAGGTCAGGTAGGTATATGAATTAAACCATAAAATAACCTGTAATAATTACAGCTATCTTTTGAACATGATCTGTATTATTGCCAGAGTATGAAAATCATTTGAAATCTTGATACATTAGCAATTAAAGAGCGATGATGTACCTTAATGGCCCTGATTAAGTGATATAGAAAAATTAAACTCCACCATAATTTTACACTTTATTGTATATAGAACCACTGATTAAAATATCATTGCAGTCTTCTTAGATAATTACAGGAGAGGTAGGAGATTTTCAGAGACAAAATGATTTTCTCTTGAATTCAGGAAAGTAGAACCAAACCGTTTAAAAACAAAAGCTGATCACATATTCTTGGGTTATATAACATTCAAAAATCCTTATCTGTGTTAATGGGGAAAGGTCTGTAATAAGTTATTTTACATTTCAAAGTAACAAGACTAATACATGCTATTTTATTAGCTGGTAGATAATTCTTTTCTAAATGTAATCAATGTGTGTTTATAATGGTGGAATTTTTCATTAAAATAGGACAAATTTCTTATGATTTCACTGAGTTTGACGACCTGTTTAAATCTTAGACATCAGCAAATGTAGTCCATTTAAAATGATACTAAAAATTATGAAGTTATATCAGATCATTTTTGTTTCAAATTTTTAAGAATATCCAAGATAAAGAATATAGCCAAATTAGGTTGTGAACTTTTGTTACTATCAAGAAATATGAATTATTATTTTACTGTTTTCCTTATTCATTCATTTGTTGGTGAATACTTAGGTTGTTTCCATATCATCTGATATGAACTTGAGTGTATAAATGTCTCTTGATATCCTGGTTTTCCTTTTTTTGGGTATATACTCAGAAGTAGAATTGCTGGATCACATGTTCTATTTTTAAAGTTTTGAGGGCTATCCATATTGTTTTCCATAGTGGTTGCACTAATATACCTCCCAAACAAGAGTGCGTGTTAACTTCTTTTCCTGTACGTCGCCCGCAACACTTGTGATCCCTCTTCTTTTCAGTGATAGTCAGTGAAACAATATAAGGGAATAACTCACTGTAGTTCTGATTTCCATTTCTCTGGTGATTAGTAGTACTGAGCATCTTTTCAGGTCCCTATTGGCCATTTGTATGTCTTCATCAGTAAATGTCTATTTAGTTCCTCTGCCTATTTTTCAATCAGCTTGTCTTCCTTTTGATATTATGAGTACTTAGTTATTTTGGAAATTAACCTTTTATCATAAATGTGATTTGTAAATATTTTCTCTTATTCCATAAGTTGTCTTTTCACTTTTGATGGTTTCCTTTATTGTGCAGAATCTTTGTAGTTTGAGGTAGCCCCACTATATCAAACAAAAGCTGAATTACATATTCTTGGGTTACATGACATTCAAAAAACCTTATCTGTGTTAATGAGGAAAGGTCTGTAACAAGTTATTTTACAGCTCAAATTAACAAAACTAATATATGTTATTTTATTAGCTGGTAGATAAAAAAAACTTCTAAATATAGAATTTTTTTTAAAAGGGATTAGAGTAGACATCCTTGCATTTGTTGACTTTTCTTTTGGTTTCAAATCCAAAATATCATTGTTAAGACCAATGTCAAGGTGTTTAGCCCCTATTTTTCTTCTAGGAGTCTTATGAAAATTCTACCAACTTCAGATTGGGTAGTACTAGGGTATGTATTTATTGAAAAAGAATCCACATTAAGTGGATCTTTGCATTTCAAACTCATGTTGTTCAAAGGTCAATTGTATTTCCATTTGTGTCTTTTTTCAATTTTTTTTATTAATGTCATATTAATAGTTTTCAGTGCACAGATCCTTCATCTCCTGGTTACATTTATTCCGAGATACTTTATTCTGTTTGATGCAATTATAAATTAATCTCTTTCTGATATATTATTGTTTGTGTATAGACTTCAACTGGTTTTGTATATTAATATTATAACCTGCAAACTTGCTAAATTTATTAGTTCTAGCCCTCTTTTGGTGGAGATTTTAAGATTTCTATATATAATATTATACCATCAGCAAATAAAGACAGTTTTATTTTTTCTTCTCAATTTGAAGATTGCTTTTTTTTTTTTTTTTTTCTTTTTTGGTCTTTTTCTTATCTAATTGTCTTGACTAACAAATACTATGTTCAGTAAAAAAGGAGAGTGTAGACATCCTTGTCAGGTTCCTGATCTTAGAGGAAAAAACTTATCAGTTTTTCACTGTTGAGTATGATGTTAGCTGTGCCTGGGTCATATATTGAGCTATGTTCCATCAATTCCCAATTTGTTGAGTTTTTATCGTGAAAGACTGATGGATTTTGTCAGATGCTTTTTCTGTATCTGTTGAGATACTAATAGGCTTTTTATCCTTCTATTTTGTTAATGTGGTATATCATTTTGATTAATTGCAGATGTTGAACCATCCTTGCATTCCTGGAATAAATCCCACTTGATTATGGTGTTTGATTCTTTTAATGTATTGTCGAGTTCGGTGTGCTAGTATTGTTGAGGATTTTTGTATCTATATTATCAGATACAATAGCCTGTAATTTTCTTTTCTTGTGGCTTCCTTGCGTCATTTTGGTATCAGAGTAATGCTAGCCTCATAAAATGAACTTGGGAGTCTTTCCTTTTCTTTTGTTTTTAGAAGTGTTTGAGAATGTTTGGTGTTGATTGTTCTTTAAATATTTGGTAGAACTCATCAGCAAAGCCATATAATCCTGAACTTTTCATTTTGGGGAAGTTTCTGATTATTGATTCAGTGTCCTTATAGGTAATTGGTGTTCAGATCTTCCTGTCTTCTTAATGATTTATTCTTTGTAAATCATCTGTTTCTAGAAATTTATTCATTTTTATAGGTTGTATAATTTGTTGGTGCATAGTTGTTCATAACAATAAGTGTTCTTTTGTATTTCTGTGATATCAGTTGTAATGTCTCCCTTTTCATTTTAATGAGATTGATGCATAAAATTATTTTGTCTTCAGTTATATGCAATATGAATGATATCCATGTCTCCTTTCACTTGTTCCTTTATTTTAGTGGAACTGGATATAAACAAACACTGCTGTGCTAACTTTATATATTTAGATAAATATTTTTGACTGTTGATCTAGATCATCAAGATGTGTATGAAACTCTCATATTTATTCTGAGAATCAAGTTGCTAATATACCTGTTAATAATTTCTGGAATTCTGCCTTTCCTATTCATTCATTTTATTAGTTCTTTTTAAAAAAGTGGGAAAATTGTTTATATTTTCACCTAATTTACTGTAAAATCTCAAGTGATTTTTCTCCTCAGTATTAGGAAGTAAATCTGATTTTTAGCAGCTGGCCCAACTAAAATGTGGTACAGAAGTCAATGGTAGCTTCAATAGAAGTAATTTAAAATGTTGAATTGTAATTTCATTGATTTCCATCACCTTTAGCCATATATGTGACTTTCTGTAGACATTTCTGCATATTGCTTTGAGTTTGTCAGCCTTAAGCACAAAGAATATAGATCATTTCTTGTGGTATTTTGGCGTTTTCTAATCTAGTCAGGTATAATTTCAGATGGAAAAATAAGTGACCTAGTTACCATGTGCTGCCAGAGCCTTTTCATTCATTGTCTCAGGGGTGGAGTGGTCTATGCTCTTTTATGGATTTGTCTGCATGACAGCAAGCTAACACTTTGGAAATTAATTAACATGAACATATGGAAGTGGGTGTTAATTTCAAAACGTACAAATTGGTTCAGTTTTACAAAATATTTCATCCAAATATTTTGTGTGGATAAAATAGGCTCCTAGAATCATTTGGAAACTTGAGGGAAAATGTGCCTTAGTGATTCAGACTGACTAATTTCAATAGAAGATAATGCATCTACAATGTAAATCTTTTTCACTTTAGAAATTAAATAAAAAATTCTAAGACAAGAGTTTACCTTGAATTACTGAGATTTTTTTTTTCTTTTTTTTTTTTTTTTTAAATTGAAGTATAGTTGATTTACACTGTTGTTTTTAAGGTGTATAGGAAAGTAATTCAGTTATATATACATATTTATTTTTTCAGATTATTTTCCTTTATAGGTTATTATAAAATATTAAGTATGGTTCCCTGTGCTATACAATATGTCCTTGTTGGTTATCTATTTTTATATATAGTAGTGTATATATGTTAATCCCAAACTCCTAATTTAGCCCTCCTTTTCCACTTTAGGCAACTATGAATTTGTTTTCTATATCTGTGGATCTGTTGCTGTTTTGCATATAAGTTCATTTG
This sequence comes from Dama dama, assembly GCF_033118175.1. Classification (NCBI taxonomy): domain Eukaryota; kingdom Metazoa; phylum Chordata; class Mammalia; order Artiodactyla; family Cervidae; genus Dama; species Dama dama. Next base: position 48,426,148 of record NC_083685.1, on the reverse strand, counting down.
TAGCATTTTTAAATTTTTTTAGATTCCTTGTATAAGTAGTATCATGATATTTGTTTATTTCTGGTTTATTTCACTTAAGTATGATAATCTCTAGGTCCATCCATGTTGCTGCAAATGGTGTTAGTTCATTCTTTTTTATGGCGGCATAATATTCCATTGCATAAATATTTAAACGCAAATTTATTTTTTTAGACCAACTCTCAATCTTTATACTGATAATGTTTCATGGAAAATAATCTAGATTTTGGTTTTGTATATTTTACATAGTCAATACTATTCAGTTGAATTAAATAAATATTTTAAGCTACTGAAATAACTTTGAGATACTTTTGCATCTTGTTGCTGTTTAGTCACTAAGTCATATCTGACTCTTTGCAGCCTTGTGGACTATAGCCTGCCAGTCTTCTCTGTCAATGGGATTTCCTAGGTCTGAATACTGGAGTGGTTGCCATTTCCTTCTCCAGGAGATCCTCCTGACCCAGGGATTGAACCTGTATTTCCTACAGGCAGATTCTTTACCACCGGACCCACAGGGAAGCCCATTTTTGCATCTACATGTTTTCAAATAACTGATTTGATTAATTTTCCATTTAGACTGAGTATTTATTGGTGAAATTAATAAATACAGAAATGATAGCAGTAAAGTTATGAAACCATCATAGAATATCATTTAATTGGACACCAGTTCTGTCTGTACTACAATTAGATGCAATTTACTCACTAGTCTTCCTTAGAATGTATTTGTGGGAACCAATCAGTACTCTACCTCTGCGTGAATCTAAGTTACATTCATCTATAATGATTCATGGTTTGTCAAATGCAAGTTTCATAACAAGGATTGCCCTAATATATTATTTTCAGGTAGGTTTCAGAGAGATTTATATATAAAAATTTGAAAGGGAAATATATTTATAGACAGAAATAAATTAAAAAAATGTTCTTTACTATCTTCATGTGTCTTTGTGTATTAGTTCAAGTATACTCTTTCAATGTGTTTTCATTTGAAATAGAAAATAGTTTTTTTTTAAGTGGCTATTTTGTCTTGGAAATAACATATTTTAACTTCATCATTAGAAAAAATATTTTTCATGTTAAATTCTAAAATCTTTATTTTTAATGCCATTAAGGATAAAAATAAACAAGCAAGCTTAAGAAAAATTAAAAACAAAAACAACACTTTTTTGACACTTGATTATTTTGTAGACACCAGAATCTATGTACTATATAAGAATAGTAGTTCAAATAATACTAGTAGTTTCCCAGAGCTACCAAAAATAGGATTAATTTTAAAGTAGTTAACCTGAGTTTTGTAGAGTATGCTATGTTTTATGCATAACAATTCTGTAATTGTGCATACATAGTGTATTTATTTCTCATTTCATGTAAAATTAATGTAACTGTTGCTGCCCAACCAGCATAATTATGGCAAATTGCTACCCCAAAAGAAATTTTCAAAGACAGATTCACTCTTGGTGTAATTGAATGACACGTGAATCTTTAACAAAGGTTTGGCCCATAATCATTTTCCGTGAGGAAGAAGATATATGTATATAACACAATGGAAATGCAGGGTCCACTATTAAGGGCAAATATTATTAAGCACATTTACCAAGGAAAGGTAATTAAAAAAAGATGGGGAAACATTTACTGCAGGTAGAAGTCCCTTGCAATTTTAATTGTAATCTGACTGACTGCAGGGCACCAAATCCTGGGGCTTCCATATGTTCTAGACTAAGCATATCTGCAGAAACTTGAGGAATTTGTAACTTCAGGCTACAGTTGGACAGCATGTACATCACTCTACCTTTGAGATGCATGCATATCTTCTGCCTCACTCTATTCCCTGCCCTCATCTTGTTTTAATTAGTTGTTAAATACTGGTTTTGTTCTCTGAGGTAGATCAATACATATACATATAAGCATGTATGTAACTTACTATTATTAAGGAAATATTTCTACTGTGTATTTTGAAAGTCATTTTGTTTAAAATAAACTTTATTGTTTAGCATTGTTTTAGATTTACAGAAAAATGTAAAGGTAGTACAGAAGGTTTCCATCTACCTCACACTCATTTTTCCTTATTATTAACATATTAGTATAGCATATTTGTTTCAATTACTAATGTTGAAAGATTTTTTTTAAATTAAAGCCCATAATTTTTTTTCAGATTTCCTTTACTTTTGCATAATATCCTTCTTCTGTTTTAAGATCCCATCGAGGAAACACATTGCATGTAGTCATTATGTCTCCTTATGCTAAGTATTCTTGGCAGTGATAGTTTCTCAGACTTCCCTTGCTTTTGATAATGTTGACAGTATCGAAGAATACTGGTCAGATATTTTGTAGTTTAGCCCTATGTTAGAATTTGTCTGTTATTTTTCTCATATTTAGACTAGGGTTATCGGTCTTCAGTGAAGATAATGGCACCCCACTCCAGTACTGTTGCCTGGAAAATCCCATGGACAGAGGAGCCTGGTAGATTGCTAGTCCATGGGGTCGCTAAGAGTCGGACACGACTGAGCGACTTTTCTTTCACTTTTCACTTTCATGCATTGGAGAAGGAAATGGCAACCCACTCCAGTGTTCTTGCCTGGAGCCTGATGGGCTGGCATCTATGGGGTCGCACAGAGTCAGACACAACTGAAGCGATTTAGCAGCAGCAGCAGCAGCATCAGTCTTTAGAAGAAAGAAAACAAATATAAAACCTTAGTTTTGTAACATATCGAGAGTAAATACTATCAACATGATTTTCACTGCTTATGTTGTCACCTGGCTAAGGATTGACAGATTTTTCCACTGTGAAGTTACTGTGGAGTCAAATTACTCTGCATCTTCCACTGGAAAGTTAAATGTCTCATTACCATAGTGTACTTTTTAAAAGAAAGTTACTATGTGTAGCCTGCATTTGTGGAATGAGCAGTCATGCTCCAACTCCTTAAAGTAAATTATTAAATAAATTATTTAAAATTCTTCTGAATGGGCAATTTTCTCTTCTTCTGTGATGTATTTATTTATTCAATCATTTATTTATGTCAATGTGGACTCATGAATATTCATTTTATCATTGGCTTATAAATGAATATTTATTCCTTTGTTCATATTTTTCTGGCTGTAGACATTAGCAGTTCTGCTCAGCTGTCTGCTTTATGACCCTTTAACATAACCCCTCAGTGTAGAATAATCATGAGTTCATACTGATACAAAGAAATTATTGAATAAGTTAAGTGGGAGAGAAGAGGCAAACTTCCTGGTCAGAAGAATTCCAAACAATTTATAGAGATATTTACCTTCAAGGAAATGGAACATTAACTCCCCAGTTCTTAAATGTGGACTGTGTATAGTGATCCTCTTCAAAAGATTCACTATGAAAAAGGGAATAAAAGTAATAATTTTACAGTGGAAAACCTGAAAATACTACTTCATCCGGATAACTAAGATCAGCATTAACAATAATAAGTGATGTTGAATAGTACATACCCTTGATTTTACATGATAAAGACAACAATTTATTTCTGAAGTCCTTCTCTCTGAAGTTTATAACCTAGGTCTGAACATGAGAAAAGCTTTAGACAAATTCCATTGGAGGGTCATCCTGAAAAATACCTGACCAGTATTCTTCAAAACTGTCAATATCATCAAAAACAAAAAAAGCCTGAGAAACTGTCGCAGTCAACAGTTGCTTGCCTAAAAATTCATGATAAATGTAATACGTCATCGCAGATGGGGTCTTAGAACACATCCTTTAAGTACCCAATTTACCTGAAGGAGATTAGGTTTTATGATGTTCTTGGGTCACAAACAGTTGGACATGACTGAGCCACTTTCACTTTAAGTTAATAATAATAGTGTATCTACATTATTTCAGCAATTGTAAAAAACTATCTTTCCTCATGCAAGATGTTAATAATAGAAGAAATTAGTGTGCAAAACAGGAAAACTCTATTATAGTCACATTTTGTGTAAATCTAAAATCATTCCAAAAATAATATTTATTTAAAAATAACACGATGTTCTCTAGTTATAACAGAATTAGTATAGATGTTAATAATAATCAGATTCTGAAAATTCTTTAAATATTTGGAAACCTAATAACATACTTTTAAATATTTATGACTAAAAGAAAAAAATCACAGGGGTATTATAATATATTTTGAATTCTAAAACTTGAACACTCAATACATAGCACTCTGTATTTATATTAGAAGAGAATAACAGTGTCAGATCAATAGTCTAATCCTCCAATGTATGAATTTTTTTAGAAAAAACATCACATATATATATATATGTATATATATATATATACACACACACATATACATTTATTTATTATACATTCTGGTATATAGTTTTGAGTCTCTGACCAGAAGTTGGTCAATTCTCCTTCTTAAGCAGCTAAATCAACAGATGTATGTTTTGGTTTTTTTCCCCACACTGACCAATTCTCTAATACCAACTGGGTCTCCTACAATTTATTTTGGTTCTGACATTATCCACCTGCAGTTAGCATCAGATCCCACAAGTTAAGGAAGGGTTCAGTTCTACAACACTAACCCCACTTCAGATGCCAGTCACAATCTTAGGTTGTCACTTATAATTTTCACTGATTAGCTAAATATGTGTTCCCACAGCTCCTTCCTTGAGTTCAATAATTTGCTAGAATGGCTCACAGAACTCAGAGGAAATCTGCTTACACTTATCAATAGGTATACATCTAACAAAATAAGTGAAAGATGTGTGAAAAGAAAAAAGAAACTTATAAATAGTGATAAAACAAATTCAGCATAATATAAAAAATGCCCATATGTAATTGGAAGACATAATATAGTTAAGATGCTAATTCTTCTCAAATTGATCTGTAGATGCAGGCAGTTACAATAGCCATCCCAGGTTTTGTTTTTCTAAGTAGACAGTAAGTTCTAAAATTACATCAAAAGTTTTTTAAAAAGTAAATTAAGAGATTTAAAAGAACTAAATGCATCCATAGTTTTTGGAAAGTAACAAAGTTAGAGGATTCTAACCACCTGATTTACATTTTTAAAAGGTTTCTGTGACCAATAAAATGTGGCTATATTATTTAAATATAGAACCCAAGCATATATGGTAAATTGATTCTCAGCAAAATCGTAAAGGCAATTCAATAGAGAAAGAATAATCTTTTCTAAAAGTGATGCTATATTTATTTGACTTTAATATGTTAAAAACCTTGATACATACCCCCAAATTGATAATAGACCCAAATGTTAAATATAGAATTTATATATTTCAAAATATCTGTCAAAATTTTTGTTGCTTTAGGTTATAATTTCTTAGATATGACACCAAATGCATGTCATAAAAATGATACATACTAGAGATAATCAAAATTCAAAGCTGCTCTTCAAATGACACTGGTAAGAAAATGTAAATATAAACCACAGACTGAGATTATTTACAGAATGTGTATCTGGGAAAACAATTGTTTCCATAGTATAAAAAGAACCCTCCTAACTCAAATACAGATAACTAAATAAAAGAATGGGGAAAAGGTTTGAACAGACATTTCAACAAAGACCATCCATGGATGGTAAATAAACACACAAAAACATATTTAATATCGTTAGCTGTTGGGAAAATAAGATTTTTTTTAAACCAAAACTATTTCAAACCTACAAAAGGGGTTAATACATACAATACCAAAAGGATGCTCCATGAAATAATTAATTGATAAGCTGTATTTAACTGAAATTGGTAACTTCCACTCTTCAAGAAACATTAATGAGAGAATATAAGCCACAAGTTGAGGAAAAAGTATTTGCAAAAGACATATTTAATAAAAGATCATTATTCAAAATAGTGAATACTTCAATTGCAAAATAAGAAAGAGCTCGTTTAAAAATGGATGAAAGACTAACAAATACTGCACAGAGAATATTTAAAGACAAATAATCATATGTAAAGATGTTCTACATCATGTGTCATTAAAATGCAAATTAAAACAATAATAAGATACCACGTGGTGAAGGGCATGGCAACTCACTCCAGTATTCTTGCCTGGAGAATCTCATGGACAGAGGCGTCTGGTGGGCTATACAGTCCATGGGGTCACAAAGAGCTAGACACGACTGAGCGACTAACACCAAGATAGTGCTAAACCTTCATTAGAATGGCTAAAATCCAGAATGCTGACAACCCCCAAGTACTGGCAAGGATATAGAGCAGTAAGAACTGCTGTTGAGAAGACAAAATAGTGTATCCACTTTGGAAGACAGTTTGGTCTTTTCTTAAAAACTAGTCATACTCTTACTGAAAGATCTAGCAACCACACTCCATTGCATATATACACAGAAATTTAATACTTCTGTCCACACAAAAAACTGCACACAGATATTGATAGCAGTTATATTCATAATTGACAAATCCTGGAAGTAATTAAGATGTCATTCAGTCAGTGTATACATTGTGGTACAACCAGACAATGGAATATTATTGAATACAACGAAAAATTAGCTATCTCACAAATGAAAAGACATAGAGGAACTGTAAATACATAGTCCTATGTGAAAGAAGCCAGTCTGAAAAATCTGCATACTGTATGGTTTCAACTATATGACATAATGGAAAAGGCAAAGCTAAAAAGGCAGTAAAAAGATCAGTTGTTCCAGAGATTGAAGGCAGTGGTTAGGATACATAGAGCAGTCGACTTTAAGGGCAGTTGAAAATACTGCATATGATATTACAGTGATGGCTATATATCATTATACATTTGTCCAAACCCATAAAACATTGTTAGCTCTCTTGTAAACTATGGACTTTGGATGTTTCTAATCTGTCAATGTTGGCCTATTTGTGTAAAAAATTTACTATTCTGGTGAGTGATGTTGATAATGGGAGAGGTTGTACATGTGTGCAGAATAGGAAATATGTGGAAAATCACTGCTTCCACCCAATTTTATTGTGAACTTAATGCTTTCCTTGAAAGAGTAAAGTCTATATAAGATAAAAATAACCAGAGAACAAAATGATTGCACTGTGCTATGCTAAGAAAAATAACTTTCTTAGAAAGTGCTAAAACTTGCAGTTTTAGAGGCCTTTAGCTCACAAACAAAATCATTGGAAATGCTGGAGTTAATGATGTTACTATGTTCCAGATATCCAATGTCTGACCAAGGTCCTTTGATAAACACTAGTAATAATAATGGATGAATAACCCTTTCAATTTTGTAGTCACTAGTAATATATAAAATGTGAAAAATTAATAAAATGTAATCATGGCATCTGGTCCCATCACCTCATGGGAAATAGATGGGGAGACTGTGGAAACAGTGTCAGACTTTATTTTTTGGGCTCCAGAATCACCGTGGATGGTGACTGCAGCCATGAAATTAAAAGACGCTTATTCCTTGGAAGGAAAGTTATGACCAACCTAGATAGCATATTAAAAAGCAGAGACATTACTTTGCCAACAAAGGTCTGTCTGGTCAAGGCTATGTTTTTTCCAGTGGTCATGTATGGATGTGAGAGTTGGACTGTGAAGAATGCTGAGCACCAAAAAATTGATGCTTTTGAACTGTGGTGTTGGAGAAGACTCTTGAGAGTCCCTTGGACTTCAAGGAGATCCACCCAGTCCATCCTGAAGGAGATCAGTCCTAGGTGTTCATTGGAAGGACTGATGCTGAAGCTGAAACTCCAGTACTTTGGCCACCTCATGTGAAGAGTTGACTCATTGGAAAAGACCCTGATGCTGGGAGGGATTGGGGGCAGGAGGAGAAGGGGCCAACAGAGGATGAGATGGCTGGATGGCATCACCGACTCGATGGACATGAGTTTGGTAAACTTCAAGAGTTGGTGATGGACAGGGAGGCCTGGCATGCTGCGATTCATGGGGTCGCAAAGAGTCAGACACGACTGAGCGACTGAACTGAACTGAACTGAATGAGTACCTAATTCACCATGATTATTCAAATTCAGCACAAGAGACGATTCTACATATGGACATCACCAGATGGTCAACACCGAAATCAGATGTATTATGTTCTTTGCAGCCAAAGATGGAGAAGTTCTATACATTAAGCAGAAACAACACCGGGAGCTTACTGTGGTTCAAATCATGAACTCCTTATTGCCAAATCCAGACTTAAATTGAAGTAGGGAAAACCACTAGACCATTCAGGTATGACCTAAATCAAATGCCTTATGATTATACACTGGAAGTGGCAAATAGATTCGAAGGATTAGACCAGGTAGACAGAGTGCCTGAAGAACTATGGACAGAGGTTTGTGACATTGTACATGAGGCAGTGATCAAGACCATCCCCAAGAAAAAGAAATGCAAAAAGGCAAAATGGTTGTCTGAGGAGGCCTTACAAATAGCTGAGAAAAGAAGAGAAGCAAAAGACAAAGGAGAAAAGGAAAGATATACCCATTTGAATGCAGAGTTCCAAAGAATGGCAAGGAGAGATAAGAATGCCTTCCTCAGCGATCAATGCAGAAAAATAGAGGAAAACAATAGAATGGGAAAGGCTATAGATTTCTTCAAGAAAATTAGAGCTATCAAGGGAATATTTCATGCAAGGATGGGCACAATAAAGGACAGAAATGCTATGGACCTAACAGAAGCAGAAGATACTAAGAAAAGGTGGCAAGAATACACGGAAGAACTGTACAAAAAAGATCATGACACAGATAACCATGATAGTGTGATCACTCACCTAGAGCCAGACATCCTGGAATGTGAAGTCAAGTGGGCCTTAGGAATCATCACTACGAATACAGCTAGTGGAGGTGATATAATTCCAGTTGAGCTATTTCAAATTCTAAAAGATGATGCTGTGAAAGTGCCGCACTCAATATGCCAGAAAATCTGGAAAACTCAGCAGTGGCCACAGGACTGGAAAAGGTCAGTTTTCATCCCAATCCCAAGAAAGACGATGCCAAAGAATGTTCAAACTACCACACGATTGCAATCATCTCACACGCTGGCAAAGTAATGCTCAAAATTCTCAAAGTGCGGCTTCAACAGTACCTTACCTGTGAAATACCTGATATTCAAGCTGGATTTAGAAAAGGCAGAGGAACCAGAGATTAAATTGCCAGCATCCACTGGATCATCGAAAAAGCAAGAGAGTTCCAGAAAAACATCTACTTTTGCTGTCTTGACTATGCCAAAGCTTTTGATTGTGTGGATCACATCAAACTGCGAAAAATTCTGATAGAGATGGGAATACCAGATCACCTGACCTGCCTCCTGAGAAATCTGTATGCAGGTCAGGAAGCAACAGTTAGAACTGGACATGGAACAACAGACTGGTTCCAAATTGGGAAGGGATACATCAAGGCCATATATTGTCACCCTGCTTATTTAACTTATATGCAGAGTACATCATGCGAAATGCCGGGTTGGATGAAGCACAAGCTGGAATCAAGATTGCTGGGAGAAATCAATAACCTCAAATATACAGATGACACCACCCTTATGGCAGAAAGTGAAGAAGAACTAAAGAGCCTCTTTATGAAAGTGAAAGAGGAGAGTGAAAAAGTTGGCTTAAAGTTCAACATTCAGAAAACTAAGATCATGGCATCTGGTTTCATCATTCATGGGAAATAGATGGGGGAACAGTGGAAACAGTGTCAGACTTTATTTTTTGGGCTCCAAAATCACCGCAGATGGTGACTGCAGCCATGAAATTAAAAAATACTTGGTCCTTGTCAGAAAAGCTATGACAAACCTAGACAGCATATTAAAAAGCAGAGACATTACTTTGCCAACAAAGGTCTGTCTAGCCGAAGATATTTTTTTTCTCGTATTCATGTATGGATGTGAGAGCTGGACTATAAAGAAAGCTGAGCACTGAAGAATTGATGCTTTTGAACTGTGATGTTGGAGGAGACTCTTGAGTCCATTGGACTGCAGGGTGATACAAATAGTCCATCCTGAAGGAGATCAGTCCTGGGTGTTCATTAGAAGGACTGATTTTGAAACTGAGACTCCATACTTTGGCCACCTGTTGCAAAGAACTGACTCATTGGTAAAAACCCTGATGCTGGGAAAGATTGAAGGTAGGAGGAGAAGGGGATGAGATGGTTGGATATCATCACCGATGCAATGGACATGAGTTTGAGTAGGCCCAGGGAGTTGGTTATGGACAGGCAGGGTTAGTATGCTGCAGTCCATGGGCTCGCAAAGAGTTGGACACCACTGAGCAACTAAACTGACCTGAAACAAGCTGAGAAGGCTTATTTGTGCTATATTTTAAATTGATAGAAAATGGAAATTATAGAAAATCAAGGTTATTTTATCTTATTTAACCTTATCTTCTAAAACAATAGCTTGTTACTCTTTTGACTATATGACATAATACATATTTGTATATTATACATAGTATCTATATTATATATTTTTTATTTCCAAAATTAGCCTTACTCCTTATGTCAACAAATTTGTCTTAAGAAACACTTTCTTACTCATCAATAGTTCATTAATATGTTTTTATTTCTCTCAAGAATATTGTGACAACAATGATCAATGGAATTGCTTACCTGAAAGTCATTTAAGCAATTTTATTTCCTCAAATACTGATATTACAATATAATATTAGAGAGTATATGACTACCATAGTGAACTAGTTTTAAAAGACCACTAGTGATATTGATAAAATTTTTTTAAAAAGTGGTCTTTTGTACATTAGCTACTGACTCTGAAAATGATCCAATCTTTAAAGAAAGATGGCTAACACTAAACTTAAGAATACATTTTTGAAATTAGACTGTTATGATATTTTTTTCTTTTTACTGATCTTTTAAGATTTTACCCTCCCTTTAAAACCTTCCCTTTAAAATTAGAGATTTGTCATTTGAATCATGACAGAAGGAGAAATTGACTTGAAAGAACCTCAATGTTATTTTTATTTAATATGATATTTTACTTGACTTTCATAAAGTTGTTTAAAATGCTCAAAATATTATTAGGCATATCATTTAAAGAACTCAAATGAATCTTTAAAGCGCTAAGCTTATGAGATTTGCAAAATTAACTTTGTAATTACTGTGTGTCACAAAACACAGTGCTGACAGGCATTTTCCAGCTGAATGAAGCTCACTTTAACAGAGTAAAAGCTCTGCACAGCAGAATATCAGTAAATAATTGTGGCATCACCAAGCCTTGTTTGTTTGAATGCATCAGAAAATAAATATTCAAAAATTTTGTGGAAAATGTATAATTTATTTATTACCTGATTTGGATTTCCAGTGAATTATATATAGTAATGAAATCAAATTTACTATGTATGCTTTGTATAACAAGAAAGTTTCATTTTCTTTTTGAGATTTATTTTTCTTTGAATTTGACGCTATAACTGTCTCTAAACATGCTCTTGTCTGTATTGATTAGTATATTATTTATTAAGTAGATAAACAAATAAATACAGTTTGATGAGATTTTGCTTCATTGCTGTTTGTTTAATCCTGTAATAAGCTTGAAGTAAGCAATAATTATATAATAATTATAACTTGAATAGGTTGGTGCAAATGTAATTACAGTATCAGACTGTGAATTTTAAATTATTATAACTAGGCTCAAACACATCTTTATTAATCAAAATAGGAACCATTACAATCAACACATTTTGGCCAACCAAAATAAGTATGTTTATTTCTGTAGCATGAAAATCAGTGCTTCAGGATTCGATGAACTCTTGGAAAGCATTTTCTGCCTCCTACTGGGTGTGGAAGCATTTTCCTTGCAAAAAGTTGCTGAGATGCTTGAAGAAGTGGTTGTCATTTGGCGAGAGGTCAGGTGAATATGATGGCTGAGGCAAAACTTCATAGCCCAGTTTGTTCAACTTTTGAAGTGTTGATGTACAATGTGTGGTCATTGTCCTGGAAAAGATTTGGGCCCTTTCTGTTGACCAGTGCTGGCTGCAGGCATTGTAGTTTTCAGTGCATCTCATTGATTTCCTAAGCATACTTCTCAGATGTAATGGTTTCACTGGGATTCAGAAAGCTGTAGTGGATAGACGGGCAGCAGACCACCAGACAGTGACCATGACCATTTTTTGGTGCAGGTTTGCCTTTGAGAAGTGCTTTGGAGCTTCTTCTGGGGCCAACCACTGAATTGATTGTCACCAATTGTATAAAACCCACTTTTTGTTACACATCACAGTCATATAGAGAAATGGTTCATTGTTGTTGCGTAGAATGAGAAGACGTCACTTCAAAATGACAGTATTTTTGATTTCCAGTCAACTCATGAAGCATCCAGTTACTGAACCTTTCCAATTTGCTTCAAATGCCAAATGACCATAGAATGGTTGACGGTGAGTTTTTTGGCAACTTCGCAGGATAGTTGTAAGAGGATCAGCTTTGATGATGGCTCTCAATTGTTGTCAACTTCCAGATGCGCTCCTCATCTTCAGGGCTCTCATCTTCTTTGCAAAACTTCTTGAACCACCACTGTACTGCACTGTTCATTAGCGGTTCCTGGTCCATATGTGTTGTTGATGTTTCAAGTTGTCTCCTCTACTTTACAACCTATTTTGAACTCAAAAAGATAGATCAGATTTGCTTTTTGTCTAACACCATTTCCGTAAGTCTAAAATATATACAGCAAATAATGTCATTGTCAAAAAAACATACAGCAAGAAATGTGCATTAAAATGATGTATAACATAACGTTTATTTAGACTGTATTTTAATACCAAATGGCAAATCTCAACAGTGCAAAAATTGCAATTACTTTTGCACCAACCCTATGCTTTATTTTGTTTTTAAAAACATTGTATTGTTTATTGAAAAATATTCACTTTTTCTGTCAATATTCACTTTTTCTGTCACTGTACAATACTACTTATTTTCCAAATGTCATAGTCAAAAAGGTATTTTCCTATTCATAATCTTGATTTTTAATCTTACACATATTAAAGTGGGAAATCTAATAGTATGACCTGAAAATAATTAAATTTTAAAAATTAGTCTTGAAACGCAGTTAAATTGGGTTACTGAAATGAAATAAAGTGATTTAACATTATTTTTAAGACTCACCCTATTTTACCTTGTTTTATTTTTGATGTTTCAAAAATAAGCTATAAAGAAAGAGTTCTCCATCACATATTTTCACTATCAGTTTCTCCCTAAACAAGTCAGATTATATATTTTAGTAATGGTTACTTACATAGATAATATCTTTAAAGTAACCTGCAATTACTGTTTATGATATGAGCTCTGTAGGTGTTTTATGTGATCCTAAAAAATATGATTAGATACCAGAAGGACTGAAATAGGATACTGATGAGTAGTTATCATGCTGCTAAGTCGCTTCAGTCGTGTCCGACTGTGTGACCCCATAGAAGGCAGCCCACCAGGCTCCCCCGTCCCTGGGATTCTTCAGGCAAGAACACTGGAGTGGGTTGCCATTTCCTTCTCATGAGAACACCATAAATAATGTTATTCTATCCTGACTCCCATCAGAAAAATCTAAATACACCACATCTTTCACTAAAAGCTCAGGCCATTTCTGGAATAGAGCAATGTGCCTAACTTAAAAGGCTTAAAATATCCTGAATAAAACTTTAATTCCTCAGGCTTTTTCTATTACTCCTTGTAATTTACAGACCTAAACTTTTTAACTGATATAATAATGGTTTAGGTATGTAGATAGCATAGGGTTAATTTGTGGACATAATGTGGTTTTTTTCCTAGCTAAAATGTCTTATTTCTTATGTAAAAACAACTGCTAAAAGGTATGTTGTTCTTAAGTGTGGAACCTGTAAATTCAAACAAATGCATATGGAGAAAGGTTATATTTAAAAAGAGGGGGAAAGTTGGGTGGACATTGTTTATTTTATGTCTGTTATCATGCATGTGTTCTCTCAGTGTGTGGTTTTGCCTACATTTTATAAATGTGAAGTTCATTTTGACATATGCCTTTCCACTAGTCAGTAATTACCTTGTGGGGTATTTTCTTTAGAAAACACTGCTACACAATGAAAAGAATGAACTGTAGAATTAACTAATTTTAAAAATTCTTCTCTCCTAATTCTTCTCTTTTCTAAAAGTCTTCTGCTTTTTTAATAAGCCCTAACAGATGCAAAGTTGCAAAAAAATGTTCTTCAAATAGATTTTTGCAAAATTCAGTGGCCGAAACAGTAATTCATCTACTTAGAGAAACTTCTTTTATTAGTTGGGATTTAAAATGTGTTGTTCTCAGCATGTCCCTTAAGAGCTGCTGCTAGGACCAGGAGTCAGAAAGACTTCTGCAAAGTCAGAAACATAGGTTAAGGAGTAGAACTTTTTGAAATAGGAGAAAATCACAAGTACAGAATCAGCAAGACAAAGAAGGGTGCAGTGTGCCAAGGCCACATTCTCAGCTACAACTGGCCATGGAAAAACCCGGTCACTCTCTGAGTCTAATTTTTAGAGTGTGAAAAAAAAAAATGGCCTATGTGGCCGCTTGGTGGTATTTAGTGTGGATTTCTTGCTATTTATAGGAGTTACCTGGGAACACCAGCTATAGTACATCTGAAGAACTAGATCCAGGTTGCCCAGGGAATGTCACAGCCCATCCATCTTAGCATCCCTGCATAAATGAGCCATAGCTGGGAAATGTCATGTTGTCCAGACTACCTGGGTCATTCCTAGGCAGTTCTACTCCTAGCATAATCAACATTTTTCCTTGCTTAACTAATTAATGCAATGACTATTCAGCACATTGGGGCTTCCAGAGTCATTTTCTCTGACTATAAATTTTAGTTAAGAAATGATTCATAAGTGGCATTATTGCAGTTTTATACACACTACAACCTCTGTTTCAGAAGTTAGCATTTCATTTGATACTCAGAGAGCCAGTGGTACTTGAAACACTTTCAGAAGCATATCCTTCTCCTTTTACATTTAGCTTAGGCTCCTGCTCTGCTTGTTTTGTTCACTGGAGAGAGGGTCTGTTGGCTCACCACGTACAGGCCCTGGGGCACACAGGGCCTGAAGCAGAACAAAACAAACAAATAATCTGCTTTTCTCTCTGGTCATATTAACTATGCTACAGCTTGCTGAAATCCGTCTGCCCATAAATCTCCTGCTAGTGACCCAAGACATGAGTGGGCCAACAACTCCTCAGCCTTTCCAGAATCTCCTCTTCTCTTTAGCTGAGAAACACCGAAGCACCATATTTTTTCCCCCCTTTCCCAAATCTCCCCAGTGCATTTTATCTGCTTGTAAGTATTGAATTTCCCTAGTGACTTTTATGAAATGCTCACAGTTCATATGCACTTAATCACTCATTCATGTCCGATTCTTTCTGAGCCCATGGACTGTCACTCACCAGGTGCCTCGGTCCATGAAAATCTCCATACCTTTCCCCAGGGGATTGAACTCAGTTCTCCACCTTGTAGGCAGATTCTTTACTGTCTGAGCCTCCAGGGAAGCACTTAATTCAGTTCAGTCCAGGGGCTCAGTAGTTTCCGGCCCTTTGCGACCCCATGGACTGCAGCACGCCAGGCCTCCCTGTCCATCACCAACTCCCAGAGCTTACTCAAACTCATGTCCATTGAGTCGGTGATGACATCCAACCATCTCATCCTCTGCCATCCCCTTCTCCCACCTTCAATCTTTCCCAGCATCAGGGTCTTTTCCAATGAGTCAGTTCTTTGCATCAGATGGCCAGAGTATTGGAGTTTCAGCTTCAGCATCAGTCCTTCCAAAGAACACCCAGGACTGATCTCCTTTGGTTGAATCGCCTTGCAGTCCATGGGACTCTTGAGTATCTTCCAACACCACAGTTCAGAAGCATCAATTATTTGGCACTCAGCTTTCTTTATGGTTCAACTCTCACGTCCATACATGACTACTGGAAAAACCATAGCTTTGACTAGATGGACCTTTGTTGGCAAAGTAATGTCTCTGTTTTTTAATATGCTATCTAGGTTGGTCATAGCTTATTTTCCAAGGAGTAAGCATCTTTTAATTTCATGGCTGCAGTCGCCATCTGCAATGATTTTGGAGCCCAAGAAAAGAAAGTCTCTCACTGTTTCCATTGTTTCCCCATTTATTTGCCATGAAGTGATAGGATGATCACCAAGATGAAAACTAAAATGCCATGATCTTAGTTTTCTTACTGTTGAGTTTTAAGCCAACTTTTTCACTCTCCTCTTTCACTTTCATCAAGAAGCTCTTTAGTTCTTCACTTTCTGCCATAAGGGTGGTGTCATCTATATATGTGAGGTTATTGATATTTCTCCCAGAAATCTAGATTCCAGCTTGTGCTTCATCCAGCCCAGCATTTCTCACGATGTACTCCACATGTAAGTTAAATAAGCAGGGTGACAATATACAGCCTTGATGTACTCCTTTCCTGATTTGAAACTGGTCTGTTGTTCCAAGTCCAGTTCTAACTGTTGCTTCCTGACCTGCATACAGGTTTCTCAAGAGGCAGGTCAGGTGGTCTGGTATTTCCCTCTCTTTAAGTATTTTCCATAGTTTGTTGTGATAAGCACTTAATAGAGACAGGAAATAAACAGAAGTTAGGAAGAAGAGCCCAAAGTTGAATTATATTTTCTCTGATAGAGTAACTAATTTTTATGTTAGTTACTCTAGTAAGAAAAGTCAGAAAAAGTCCAGTCTTGTTCAATCATTTTAAATTAAAAAGAAATGAATATCCTATAGGTCAACTTCATTAGAAAATATACTTTAAAAATGTGTAGCATTCTGAAGGTCATGTTTCAGAAAACAGTAATTAAATTCTATGCAATATGACCAAACAGTGGAAAACTGAAAAATTCATGAGCATCAAAGGAACCCATTTTCCTCTGTTGAGAAACCCAAACTCTAGCCTTCTATATAGAGGCTTGAATATTTTCACCATGCTAGTAAAGTAAGTAATGAAAAATCTGTTCATACATAGGAGATCACAGATATATAAACTATATCATTAAATGCAAAATACTCAAATTCCAAGAAGAACAAGCAATAAGTCAACAATGCATGTTTTCTCACATTCTCTTTAAAATATCATTATGCATTTGTTTATCCATATTTGAGAAATAACCTATCAAATAATTTCTAATTCTAATAAAAGAAAGACTAAAGTATATAAATGTATTAGCAGTAAAATACACACTTCTCATATTCAATCCTTTGAAAGCCTTTTTGGTTTCACTGTTTGTCATATTCATAATTTTCTTATTCCTACTAAGATCTGCTTAAATCCATAATTGTCTCATTTGAGCTCAGCATGGTTACCATTTAAAAGCTTTTTTTAAAAAAGTGTCCATGCTGCTCTAGTGCCTAATAAGCTGTTTGCAATCTTGTGATAACGTGATGAGACCCTTACTTGAGCCTGGAATGATTGGATCTTAGCTCAGTATGAATACTGTGTTGATGCTTTGTATTTCATGCTTTGAAAAGAAAAAACAATAAATTAAAGTAGCAATTGAAATTCAATGTATCATTTCAGATTTCAAACCACAGGTGCTCTCTTTAGATAGAAAGTGATGACTGTAAGTTTATTTCATGTGGAAAAATGATGAAATTAGAAGATGTCTTTCATTAAGACATTATAGTTGTTATTTGATTGTATGATATAATCAAGTAATTTATTGGTTATTCAATAAAGTATATTTGAAGTGTTAACTATAGTTCCAGAGCATTTCAAATTAGCTTTATCATGGAATTTCAAAGTAAATATATTATTAAAACAAATACATGTAGTTAATGAACTGTGATAGTAAAGAAAACAAAAGTATTTTGTGTTCGTATGTATGATACACTGGGCTTCCCTGGTGGTTCAGATGGTAAAGAATCTGCCTACAATGCAGGAGACCCAGGTTCAGTCCTTGGGTTGGGAAGATGCCCTAGAGAAGGAAATGGCAACCCACTCCAGTGTTCTTGGAAAACCCCATGGACAGAGGAGCCTGTCCATGTAGCCTGTAACAGAGGTCACAGTCGGTCCATGGGGTCACAAAGAGTTGGGTATGACTGAGCAACTAACACACATACTCATGTGATTTACTGCTGTCATTGTGTTAATCTATATATTTCTTTGTTTTATTTGGCAGATATTATTTTTATTTTATGTTTCAGTATAGTTGATTAACAATGTTGCATTAGTTATGGATATATGTATCTATTTTTCAAGTTCTTTTACATTTAGATTGTTGCATAATATTGAGCAGTATTCCCTGTGCTATACAGTAGGTCCTTGTTGGTTATCTCTTTTAAATATAGCAGTGTGTTTTTGTCGATCCCAAACTCACAATCTATCCCTCCCCAAATCACCCTTCCCCCACCGGTAACCACAAGATTTTCTCTAAGTCTGTGAGTCTGTTTCCACTTTATAAATAAATTCACTTCCACCTTTTTTTTTTTTTTTCAGATTCCACATATAAGCAATATCACATGATATTTGTCTCTCTCTGTCTAACTGACTTAGTATGAGCATCTCTAGGTTCATCCATGTTGCTGCAAATGGCATTATTTCATTCTTTTTAATAGTTGAGTAATATTCTATTGTATGTATGTACTACATCTTCTTCATCCATTCATCTGTCGGTGGACATTTATATTGCTTCCATGTCTTGGCCATTGTTAACAGCACGGGTTTTGTGTGGTTCTGTATATTCTTTTCTGGTGTTCAGGTACTCTTGCCCAGCCTCCCCTGGTGTTATGCAAGAGCTTCTGCGTCTGAAGGTGTATTCCTAATGTATCCATGGAAAGAGATGTACTCTATGTCCATCTACTTCTCTTCCATATTGTTCCCCTCTATTAATCTATATTTTAAAGTAATGTTAATTTTTCACTAAAATTATTTTCAAGTCACATAAATCTCTTACAATCTGTTTTACTTTAATCAGTGATTTAAAAAAAACTTTTTTTGTATAATTACTTTTCAGAGGATAGAAAAAAATCGGCAATAGGAAAGAGCATATTTCATTACTACTATTGTTTGACACCTTTTAGCTTTGTAATTGACTTGTGTTTCTTAAGTACATACTTTTTCAGAATATTAATATCCAAAAAATGTAAATAACATTTACATAAATAATATGTAAATATAAATATGTAAATGTTTACATAAATAATAACATTTACATAAATAATATCCAAAAATGTAAATTTTTAAGACTATGTAAAGATGTCATACAAAAGAAAAAAATATTCAGGTTCATTATTTAATATATTTATTTTAGATCATTAAAATGGAGAGTAAATGGAAGTTGTTTAGGTAAATTTCTTTATCTGGACCTTATTTATGGTGTGACTCAGTGTATAACTAAGAAGATAAAAATCACTCGAGGAGACTTACTTAACCCAAAGGAGTGTTTTGGTTGAGCATGTACTTGTCTCATACAGTAATAGAAAATAAAAAGATATTTTCAAGATATAAATGTTTTGCAGTGCACATGTAAAAAAGTTTCAGCTTATCAAAATGAAAGTAGTTAATCTTCTGTTTTAAGATATTCAACATATTCAGTAATTTGGCATAGCTTTATTCCTCCTGTATTTTCTTTATATTTACATTTTCATAACTTATAACTCACTCCTCTTCCATCGTGCCCCTTGTGCATTATGTTGAACTCTTCCTATTTATGAGGCATGTAAAGTGCTAACATTGGTTATCAGGGAAAACTCATTATGCAATTAATGAATAGTTGTGTTTCTTAACTGTAAATAATCAATCTGTATTTTATGCTGCTGCTGCTAAGTCGCTTCAGGCGTGTTCAACTCTGAGCGACCCCGTAGACGGCAGCCCACCAGGCTCCCCTGTCCCTGGGATTCTCCAGGCAAGAATACTGGAGTGGGGTGCCATTTCCTTCTCCTGGTATTTTATGAAACATATACAAATAGTATAGATATGTGTTCTGAAAGTAATTTATAATCTAAAATTTTTGAAGGCTAAGGATATTTAAATATAAGAAATATTCTCATATATTTTAATAGAAAAAATTAATATAAATAGTGGTAACTGATTCTTTGCCTTTTTTCCTTTTCAAAAGGTTGCTGTTAATTTAAATGCAATATTGAAGTACTTTTGAAAATTAGTGAATGAGACTGTGTACATTTTCATTCAATGAGTAAATAAAAGATGCTTCACTTAAATTTATTTTGCAATTTAAGGAATGTTTATAATGGCCTTCATTCTAAATTAGAGACCACATTTATTAAGTAATTGTTTGATATTAATGCTAGAAGTATACAAATTGTACTCTTTCAAATACATAGTTTGTGCCATAACTTGAAAGGAAAATGGAGTTTAGTTTACTTTCTTTCATAATAGATTAGTAGCAAAAAAAAGCAAAAAAAAAAACAAAAAAGAGACATTTTACTATGGAATGGATTATCTTATTTTATCATGGTGTTTTGCAATCTTGTGTTTATTAACATTTGTTGACAGTAAAACAAAGAAATATGTCATTATTTCTGAGAAAAAATAAAGATCCATTAACCCCAACAAATCCATTAATATGTTCCAAGCAGGCATCACTTGAAGTATTTATTTTTAAAGAAAGTGAAATTAAATGGAAAACAGAAATTTCAGATGCCCTTTAATATTTCTTGTTTCAATACCTTGTATATAGAATTACTGCCATTTTCATGATAGCAGCTCTTAAGATATATGGATAATACTTAAAATGAAATATATTACTAAATTATTTCAGACTCATAAAAAGTTAAGGCTTTTTTCATAAAGTTTGATAGTGATTTACATTTGTGAAAGCTGTTTATACCACAGTTTAGATGTGATATTTTCCAGTGATATCACAAATAAGATCATTTTTAAGTACATGCTTCATTATTTAGTTTAATTTTAATTTTAATCCATGGTTAGTATGAGTTTCTTAATGTGTTGCATACAGGATTAAACCTTACACCACACACCAGATGTAAAGTAGCATTTTCCTCAATAAATCATAGTTTAATGCACATTTTATTTCCTGATTAATGTAGTACCAAAATTACTATGCATAAATTCTGTATAATATCTACAATTGTATTATTAAAATCTAACTTAATTCCTTTTTATAGCTAAGTAAAATATAATTCAGTTATACCAATGGGAATAAAACTACAGATATTAATTTAGGTGATTTTAGAAGGGATAGGACTATATAAAATCATATTAAAATATAGCCATAACTATTATTTGTATTGAGAAAATAATTCTTTTTATATTTAGAGGTATACACCAATAAACCAAATTTTTGCATCAAAAATGGAATGTCTCCTCCAGTTAGGTTTTAACAGTTGGTTTCAAAACTGTGTCTTGCTTTTTAATATCCCACAGTTCCTGCAATAACAGCATGTAATTATCCAATATCTATACTTGGAGAAGGTGATCATTTTCTTTGTAAAACCATATAAAATGAAGAATATTAACTTTAAATAGAATAAAGGTAGCAGTGATTTCCAGCTTTAGATTACCCTTTTTTATGTCTTAAAAATAACAACAGAGAGAACATCTGTAAATTTAAAAATCACATATTTTAATAAATGTACAATATATAAGTTATAACTGTTAATTTATCATGATGTAATATTTGGAAAGTACCTTTGTCTATGATTTCTTACATTAAGCAGACTTGCATTGTGAAAAATTGGATGCCTATATTTTTTGAATGTCAATTTAAAATTATTTAAATGTATGAGTAAACTATGAGGTTTCCACTTCTTGATAAGAAAGTAATTTAAACTGAAGTGAGCTGGCAGACTAACATTGGTTTCTTTCTGGTTTTAACATTCTGTTTTTTGAAAATAGTGAAACTAAATAACTTAAATTGTCTTACTATTGATATTGATTACTTTCCAAAAACATATCAAGCAATGCTCTGAATCCCCTATTGCTTGATCTTCTCCGACAACATTGTTTCCTACTTCACCCTCCTCCTTAAGTCCTCCTTTTTAGTGTTTATATTTCTTCCTTTACTCAAACTTTATATGGTGTCTTTTAACATTCTTGACTCCCAGTTTTTGTTTTTACTCATTTTAATTGTTTTTATTTCATCCATGTGAGTTCACTTAAAGAAGGAGAGCTTCCACCAAGCCCTGTCACACAACTCATAAATGAATACAGGCAGAATCTTGCTTGATACTGAACACATACTTAGTTAAGGTTATATGGAACATGTATATAATATCCTCAAATTTACTCAAACCTTTTCCTCATTTTATATTATCCATTTGTGTTAATAAAAACACCATTGGATTGGTTACCCAAGTAAGAAATGCACTATAAAAATTAATTATAAAATCGCTTCTTTAATACCTACACTACAATCACTTACTAATCCCTGTTGACTTATTGTTTCTGTTTCCTTAACATCTTTCCTATCTGTTCCCTTTATTTCTAGGTCTACTGATTCTTTTAGATCATGCCTTACTTCTGCCTTTAATAATACAAAAACGGAATTGCAAAAAAAAACCCAAAATAAATAAATAAATTAAAAAACTGACTACAGAGTAAAAGCAGTGTCTATTATACCACCTAAAATTTATTGAGTGTATCTTATGGCCCAGGCACTGTTCTAATTGCTTTAAATGGATAGTCTTGATTCATCCACAACACTACTTATGAGGCTTTTATTATCTCCCTTTCACAGATGAGCAAACCTGACCCTGAGTGATTGGATAACCTGCCCATTTTCTCTTGGATAGCAAGAGGCAGGGCTGAGATGGGAAGCCAGAGTTACTGTACTTTTGGTATTTTAGTCACATAATAATCTCAGTTAGTGAGAGCAAAAGCTCTTTAGGTGAAAGATTCAGAAGTAGTAAGCTGAGTGGACCTACCCATAATAAAATGCATATGCGAAATCCCACTTCTGACACATTTCTTACTGGGCAAATTCATGATTTACCTTACTTCATTGTTATTTTCACCTTAATTCTGATGTGACTTTATTTTGAACCTGTAAAGGTGGCTTATGGCCTCTCTGGTGGCTCAGTGGTAAAGTATCCGCCTGCCAGTGCAGGAGACACAGTTTTGATCTGTGGGTTGGGAAGATCCCTGGGAAAGGAAATGGCTACCCACTCCAGTATTCTTGCCTGATAGGTCACATGGACAGAGGAGCTTGGTGGGCTGTGGTCCATGGGGTTGGAAAAGAGTCAGACATGACTTAGGGACTGAGCAACAAAGAAAGATGACTTACTCTGTTAATGATGATCACATTGATCTGTTCCTCCCCCAGTAAATTTTTAGGGCTTCATGACTTCAGCCAGCAAAGGTCAAAAATAGTTTCATCTGAAGTATACATTCTCATTTATAACACTACTTGAAGCAATTGACAGTTCTATATACTGAATGTCTCAAGTGTTATGAAATTCTGAAGAGTCAGAGTCCTAACAGAGAATAAATGACTGTATTATGAATAAATAAATGTATATAGAAATGCAAAATTTTATGCATTAACTGGAAACCCATTTTTTTCTAATTAAATTGTAACATAAAATTATTGTGACACATTAATGCTTTTATCTTTTGCATGTCGGGTATTTATATATATAATTAACATTGATGAACTAGAAACTATTTTATATTAGACTATGAATACATATTAAAATTAAAAATAAAGACATCACTCAGATATTGTGTTAAACTGGAGAAAGAAATGGCACCCTGCTCCAGTATTCTTGCCTGGAGAATCCTGTGGACAGAGGAACCTGGTAGGCTGCTGTCCATAGGGTCGCACAGAGTTGGACACGACTGAGGCAACTTAGCATGCATACATGCATTGGAGAAGGAAATGGCAACCCACTCCAATATTCTTGCCTGGAGAATCCCGGGGACAGAGGAACCTGGTGGACTGCCGTCTATGGGGTCTCACAGAGTCGGACACGACTGAAGTGATTTAGCAGTAGCAGCAGCATTGTGTTAAACTATTGAGTTGGCCAAAAAGTTGAGTTTTCCTCTAAGATGCTATGGAAAAACCTGAACCAACGTTTTGGCCAGCCCAGTACTTTCACAGTTTAGCTGGAGTTGAAGGTGTGAGAGTCTAAGGCAACTCATTACATTGTTCCATTCATTTTATCGTTTGGATGTGGTGTTGTAGTATCTATGAAATCAAATGAGTTTTTGCCTTGTAATTATTTTGGTTATTAATTGCTACATGGCAGACTATCCACAAACATTGAATTAAAATAACTATCACTTTACTATATTTCATAATTTTATGGGTCAGGAAATTGAGCAGAGCGCAGCTGGACAATTCTGCTCCCGACAGCACAAGCTGACTTCACTTTGTGGTATTCGGCCAGTGCCTGGTGTGGTCTAAAAGGTCGAAGACAAATGAACCCTCCTGCACAGTGTCTTGATGGGAATGACTGGACAGTTAGGCTCAGTAGGAACTCTGTCCCTCTTAGTGTGATCTTGTGGCTTCTAGGTGCATCCTCTCCAGGTACTCATGCCTCTGAAACAGCCTGTCAGGAACATAAGAGTGAGCTTTCCAAGAAGGGCAGAGAGAAACAGCAAGATTCTGATGCCCTAAGTTCTGAAGCACTGTTATCTTACCTACCTCAATCAGCTGGCCAAGCAAATCCCTACTTAACCTCTGAGTAAAGAGAAAGAGAGGAATAGATGCTGTTTCTTGATGGAGAAATGATGTACATGTTTAAGAAAAGAAAGGCCTTATGGCAGTCTCAGAAACATCACTGTAGTCAGCTACTCATAGCAAAAATGTTTTAATAACCACAACCCAGATAGTCTAAGATTCCACTAAGATTGTCTTAACACTTACTTTAACTTTATTTTTTGTATTCAAACTATGCATGCATTTTATCAGTTTTGTTTTATATATATATATAAAATATATGTATATTATATGCAGCAGTTCTATTAATAGAAAATTTCACAGCATATTTATGTGATTTTTCTCCTAAAAAATAAGCTTAAAAAGTGACACTATTTATAGGCTCAGTTTCTACTTGCAGCCAAACCTCTTTCTTTGTTATCTGTACGTCTCTTCTCCATCTCTCTGAGACACAGATGGCTCAAGTTTCAGGGACAAAGATTTAATTTTTTTCATAAACAAATGTGAGCGAATTTGGAATTAAGTCTGGAATAGCAAAAGCTTACTTTTTTCAACTACTAAGTCCAAAAATATTTTTGGCCACTGAGACGATGTTGAGGACAAACAGAACATTACTGGAGTGGCTTCCTAAAACTCTTCTTCTCTCAAGATATGCTTTTCAAACTATAACATCTCCCATGGTATTAGGTTCCATTTTCTGTATTCTTCAATATTTTCACCTGTGGGTGTTAGAATCTCTTTGGATTGTTATTGTTTCAGGCAAACATCACTTTATATTTAATATAATTGTAATTTTTCTCAGGTGAAACAAAACTTTGGCTGAGTCCAGTGTATTTCTTCATCAATAAATTGCGTGTGAGGGAAAATGGTACCAGAAAGAATTAAGAGTGCATTAAGGGGACTTCCCTGGTGGTCCAGTGTTAAACCTTCACCTTCAAATGCAGGGGGTCTGGGTTCAGTCCCTGGTCAGGGAGGTAAGATATCACATGCCTGGTGCCCAAAAAATCAAAACATGAAACAGAAACAATATTGTAACACATTCAATAAAGGCCTTTAAAATGGTCCATATCGAAGAATCTTAAAAAAAAAAAAAAAAAGGAATTCCATTATGTTAAAAAGTATGTAGAATGCATTGATCTGGGATCCTAGAATAAATCAGAGATCCACCATGCAATAACGTTGGAGATATTAAGTACTAGGATCTTAATTTTTGTGGTAAAATGTTCACATCCACAGGATTACTTTAATAAAAATATTTACTGTAATAGATTTTCATTGTTCATCACACTCCTTGAACAAATACAACTTGAGTGATATGCTATTTCTTTTAAAAATTTAAATAAAAATGGTTCCAGATTGAATAATTTTGTTTAGAACTTTTAATCCATGCCTCTGAGTGAGATTGTCCTAGTCAGGTTTGGTAGCAAGTTTACATGCTGCTGCTGCTACTGCTAAGTCACTTCAGTCGTGTCCGACTCTGTGTGACCCCATAGACGGCAGCCCACCAGGCTCCCCCGTCCCTGGGATTCTTCAGGCAAAACACTGGAGTGGGTTGCCATTTCCTTCTCCAATGCATGAAAGTGAAAAGTGAAAGTGAAGTCGCTCAGTCGTGTCCAACTCCTAGCGACCCCATGGACCACAGCCTACCAGGCTCCTCCATCCATGGGATTTTCCAGGCAAGAGTACTGGAGTGGGTTGCCATTACCTTCTCCAAGAAAGTTTACATATGTCTCATAAAAGGATTGGAAGTGTTTCCTCCTTTTGTATTCTCATCAAATGCTTGACAGAGATTGGAATTATTCATATGCTCTTATATGTGTAGTAGATGAATGGAATTGCTCTTTAGTCCCAAATTTTACTTGTGGATTTTACTTATTGATTTATTTCTAATGATTATTTTAGAATTTAGATTATTATTATATTTTATTAGTCTTCTATTTTCCATCTTAAAAGGACTTTTTAAAGGAAATTATCCATTATATATATACGTGTATATATATATATATATATATAATTTCTCAAAAGTATTGAATTAAAATATTTCAAACAATTATAGTTGTTCATATATGCATGAAAGACATCAACAAATAATCATCTAAAGAAAAATAATAGGGTTTTCCTGGTGACTCGGTGGTACAGAATTTGCCTGCCAATGCAGGAGACATAGGTTCAATCCCTGATGGGGGAGAACCCCACATGCCTTGGAGCAACTAAACTCATGTGCCACAACTGGAGCCTGGGTTCTTCAGCCCGGGAGCCTCCACTACTGAGCCCACATGCAGGAAGCACTGAAGCCTGAGTGCCCTCGAACCTGTGCTCCACAACAAGAGAAGCTACTGCAATGAGAAGTCCAAACACCGCAGCTAGAGAGTAGCCCCTTCTCTCTGCAATGAGAGAAAAGCCCTTGTATCAACAAGGATCAAGCATAGTCACAAATAAATAAATAATGTTTTTTTCAAAAGAAGAAGAATAAAATAAGCAGCATGATTCCTATCACCCAGTTAAAGAAATGGAGCATTACCAAAGTCTTTGGAGGTATCTTTCTATCCTTCTTAATCACATGTTCTTCTTAAAAAAGTAAAATTTTTTATAAATGTAGACAGATATATTACCTTATTTTGTTTTGCAGTGTTAGCACATATGTATGTAATCATTTAAAATAATAATTGTTTAGCTTTCCCTGTTTTGGGGCATAGAAATCCCATGGACAGAGGAACCTGGTAGGCTACAATCCAAGGGGTCATGAACAGTTGGACTCAACTGAGCGACGAAGCACACAAGCACATAAATGGAGTTGCACAGTTTGTGTGAAGCCAATTATAGTGCACAAAATTAGCTTTGACTGTGTGACAAGAAGAATGGCACCCCAAAGAAGTCCATAGCCTAGATCTCTGGAATGGTGAATATGTTGTGTTATCATGGTAAAAGGAACTCTACAGACGTAACTGAGTTTATGGACCTTAAAGTAGAGAGATCACCAGGGTTATTAGTGGGCCCAAATGAATTCTGTGAGCCCTTATGCTGAGAACTTTCTCTGGCTGAAATAAGAGAGATGGGGACAGAGAATTGAGAAATGCCAAGCATGATAAGGAGTGAATGCACCAATGCAATTTTGAAGTTATAAGGAGTTCTGTGAAAAGCATGAGAAAGAAGAAAATTCCATCAAAAATCAGTCATCTTGGAAGAGGAGCCCAAGCCCCAGATAAGAACTACAGCCCTAGTCTCAACTGGAGTTTAAATCAGTTGGACCTGAGTACCCAGGTACATCTCCTAGGCTTCTGACCAAGAGAAATCATGAAATAATAAATGGCTGTTGTTTAAGTCACAAAGTTGTAATGATTTTTATGGCAAAAAAGAAAATTAAGACCTACAAGACCTTTTAGAACTAACACCCAAAAAAGATGTCATTTTCATTATAGGGGACTGGAATGCAAAAGTAAGAAGTCAAACACCTGGAGTAACAGGCAAATTTGGCCTTGGAGTATGGAATGAAGCAGGGCGAAGGCTAATAAGAGTTTTGCCAAGAGAACGCACTGGACATAGCAAACACCCTCTTCCAACAGCACATGAGAAGACTCTACACGTGGACATCACCAGATGGTCAACAATGAAATTAGATTGATTATATTCTTTGCAGCCAAAGATGGAGACGCTCTACACAGTCAGCAAAAACAAGACCGGGAGCTGACTGTGGCTCAGATCATGGACTCCTTATTCCAAATTCAGACTTAAATTGAAGAAAGTAGGGAAAACCACTAGACCATTCAGGTATGACCTACTCAAATCCCTTATGATTATACAGTGGAAGTGAGAAATAGATTTAAGGGACTAGATCTGATAGACAAAATGCTTGGTGGACTATGGACAGAGGTTCATGACATTGTACAGGAGACAGGGATCAAGACCATCCCCAAGTAAAAGAAATGCAAAAGGCAAAATGGTTGTCTGAGGAGGCCTTACAAATAGCTGTGAAAAGAAGAGAAGTGAAAAGCAAAGGAGAAAAGGAAAGATATTCCCATTAGAATACAGAGTTCCAAAGAAGAGCAAGGAGAGATAAGAAAGCCGTCCTCAGTGATCAATGCAAAGAAATAGAGGAAAACAACAGAATGGGAAAGACTAGAGATCCCTTCAAGAAAATTACAGATACCAAGGGAACATTTCATGCAAAGATGGGCTCGATAAAGGACAGAAATGCTATGGACCTAACAGAAGCAGAAGATATTAAGAAGAGGTGGCAAGAATACACAGAAGAACTGTACAAAAAAGATCTCCATGACCCAGATAATGACGATGGTGTGATCACTCACCTAGAGCCAGACATCCTGGAATGTGAAGTCAAGTGGGCCTTGGGAAGCATCACTATGAAAAAAGCTAGTGGAGGTGATGGAATTCCATTTGAGCTATTTCAAATCCTGCAAGATGATGCTGTGAAAGTGCTACACTCAATATGCCAGCCAATTTGGAAAACTCAGCAGTGACCATAGGACTGGAAAAGGTCAGTTTTCATTCCAATCTCAAAGAAAGGCAATCCCAAAGAATGCCCAAACTACCACACAATTGCACTCATCTCACCTGCTGGTAAAGTAATACTCAAAATTCTCCAAGCCAGGTTTCAGCAATACGTGAACCATGAACTTCCAGATGTTCAAGCTGGTTTTAGAAAAGACAGAGGAACCAGAGATCAAATTGCCAACATCTGCTGGATCATTGAGAAAGCAAGGGAGTTCCAGACAAACATCTACTTCTGCTTTATTGATTATGCCAAAGCCTTTGACTGTGTAGATCACAACAAACTGTGGAAAATTCTGAAAGAGATGGGAATACCAGACCACCTGACCTGCCTCTTGAGAAACCTATACACAGGTCAGGAAGCAACAGTTAGAACTGGACATGGAACAATCAACGATTCCAAATAGGAAAAGGAGTATGTCAAGGCTGTATATTGTCACCCTGCTTATTTAACTTATATGCAGAGTACATCATGAGAAACGCTGGGCTGGAAGAAGCACAAGCTGGAATCAAGATTGCCAGGAAAGATATCAATAACCTCAGATATGCAGAGGATACCACCCTTATGGCAGAAAGTGAAGAGGAACTAAAAAGCCTCTTGATGAAAGTGGAAAAGGAGAGTGAAAAAGTTGGGTTAAAGCTCAACATTCAGAAAACTAAGATCATGGCATCGGGTCCCATCATTTCATGGGAAATAGATGGGGAAACAGTGGAAACAGTGTCAGACTTTATTTTGGGGGGCTCCAAAATCACTGCAGATGGTTATTGCAGCCATGAAATTAAAAGACGCTTATTCCTTGGAAGGAAAGTTATGACCAACCTAGATAGCATATTAAAAAGCAGAGACATTACTTTGCCAACGAAGGTCCATTTCGTCAAGGCTATGGTTTTTCCAGTGGTCATGTATGGATGTGAGTGTTGGACTGTGAAGAAAGCTGTGTGCCAAAGAATTGATGCTTTTGAAATGTGGTGTTGGAGAAAACTCTTGAGAGTCCCTTGGACTACAGGGAGATCCAACCAGTCCATTCTAAAGGATCCTGGGTGTTCATTGGAAGGACTGATGTTGAAGCTGAATCTCCAATACTTTGGCCACCTCATGCTAAGAGTTGACTCATTGGAAAAGACTCTGATGCTGGGAGGGATTGGGGGCAGGAGGAGAAGGGGATGACAGAGGATGAGATGGCTGGATGACATCACTAACTCACTGGACATGAGTTTGTGTAAACTCCAGGAGTTGGTGATGGACAGGTAGGCCTGGTGTGCTACGGTTCATGGGGTCACAAAGAGTCTGACATGATTGAGTGGCTGAACCTAACTGAATTCATGTTAATTTGTATTTCTGTGTGTATTTCATTTCACTGATGAGTACTGTTTCATTTTGACAATCATGTAGTTTATTATCTATTCTGCCATTAGTGTGCATTCCTTCCATTAATTTCCTCAAGGAATAATGCATCTAAAAGTATTTGTATGTTTATTCACATATATGTATATACACATGTATGTGTGTGTGTGTGTGTGTGTGTGTGTGTGTGTGTGTGTATGTTTCTCTAGGATATGTAGAGGAATGGGATTATTGATTGCAGATTTTGCTTCTGTTAAACTATATTTCCTAATAGTTTTTTAAAGTGATGTAAAAGTTTACAGTCTCATAGTTAAAATAAACTTGCTTATTCCTTCACATATACAACTACTAACAATGTCTCAACTTCAATTTTTTTGTGTGTGACTCTGGTATTATGTCGTGCTATCTTGCTATGATATTAATTTAGTTTTCTTGGTTACTACTCAAGCTAAAAATATTCCTGAGAAATGACTCTCTACACGGTTTAATGTCCCTCCACCCCCTTTCTGGTCTCATTCTTACTGATTTTTATGTGCTTCTAAATATTCTAGGTTAGAATCCTTTTTTCCCCCCCAGATATTATTATCTTCTTCATTTTTGTGGTTTGACTTTTAGTCTGAAGTATTTAATTAACAGAGAAAACTAATATTTTACCTTGATAAGATGTATTTATATTTTCTCTTGTGGTTGGCACACGTGTTTTGCAGCTAAAAGATTATCTTAAGTCTTAAAAATATTTGTAAATAAATAAATTTTCTTAAAATGTATTTCACAGTTAGTAATTCATATATATGGATATGGATGATTTTTGTGAAGCAGGAACTGATTCCCATTGCTTCTGAATATGGATAAATACTGGTCTCAGTACCACATATACAATTTTAAGTTCTTTTCCCACTGAAGTTGACTATCATGTATTAATTTTTCATAGCTCTGTGCTACAGTCATGTTTATTATTCTACTTGTCTATCTGTGCCACAGTGCATTTTCTTACTTATAATAGTTTACTTTGTATTAATATCTAGTACAGCATGTATTTATACCTGGCTTCCCTTGTGGCTTAGCTGGTGAAGAGTTCACCAGCAATGCAAATGGACCTGGGTTCGTCCTTGGTTTGGGAAGATCCCCTGGAGAAGGGGAAGCTACCTACTCCAGTATTCTGGCCTGGAGAATTCCATGGACTGTATAGTCCATGGGGTCTCAAAGAGTTGGACACGACTGAGTGACTTTCACTTTCTTTTCTTCTTGAAGTGTATTTTGACTATACTTATTTACATAAATTTAAAAATAATGTTTTCAACCTCAAGGAAAATTTATGTTGCCATTTTATGTATTGCAGTAAATTTGATGTATTTACAATATTTGGTCTTTTTCCATAAGCTTAATATATCTTTTCTAAATAAAAGTGTATTAAATATTTTAATACAATTATGCTTTCCTGAGTACTACATCATATTTATGCAGTGTTGTTATTTTAAATTTAAAAAAAAATTCAGGTTGATGTTATTTTTATTATTCAGTAATTTAAAATTATCTTTCAACTATTTATTTTGTCACCATTTCTTCATGCATCTCAGAACATCCTTCTTAGAGATCCTAGAGGTAGGATTTAGTGAGATTTTGTTGTTGAAACATTCTCTGCACTTTGACCTATTTTTGAATGATGATTTGCCAGAATTAACATTCTATTTCATTCATCATTTTGAAGATACTTTATTGTTCTATGTGTTTCAATGCTGCTGCTCTGTTGACCGCTGTCAGTTAAACTGATACTTCTTTGAAAATCATATGACCTTTCTGTCTGGCTGCTTTTAAAATTCTCTTCCTCTTTTGTGTTTAGCAAATTTCACATGTTGGGTGAAGGTATGGATTTTTTTCAGTGGTATACTGGTAAACTAACTTTACAGATAAAAACCTGTGACTTGTAATGTTTGCCCTTTTCCATTGTGTAAATATTCCCTTCATGGCCCATTCTAGTTACCAGGCCTTCAAACATCAGCTGACAAATTCCTGAACATTTAACAAATGACTCTGGTGGGACAAAATGAACTAGCTCCAGCACATCACTGCCCTATGTCAGTTTATCCTGTAATAAGGCCATTTACTTATGGAATCCAAGGCTTCATGAATTTCATCGATTTTGAATAGTCCTCAATATTGCTTGTATTTTCGTCTCTGTCTCATCCTGAAGCTTCAACTAAATACATATTTGATCATCTCAATCTGTCCTCTACATTTCCCACATTCCTCCCTTTTACCAATTTTTTTCTAAGTTGCAACTTGAATAATATATTTGGATCTTTCTTTCTGTAAATACATTTTTAAAATTCATCTTTTTATTTGGGTTTCAGTTTATAAATATCCCTGGCTTGTTGTCATATTTGCTACTACATCATCCCCACTAATGATAGTTAAAGCATTTTCTATCCAATAAATCATTAAAACTCAAGGTTCCAAATTACTGGCATCAGTAGAAACTTGCAAGATAGCTTTTGGTTTTGGCTTTAGGTGTTTTATTTGAACCCATTTTAGCCCTCTCTTACTTTCTTTGACTTACTACTATTGCTTAATTATGATTTATATCAAAAATATGAAAGTATATTTGTTATATCATAATCAGCATGTCGAGAATACTAAAGTATTTTTATATGCAAATAAAAGGTAAAGTAAATTAGAAAATTACTCAAATGGTAATAGTCAGCAATGCTGTTCATAACATTGTGCATTATATATAAACAGAAATGGTTTACTGCTACAGATCTCTCCTTTATCCATTATGTATTTATTGTGATATAGTTACAGTTTTGGTATGTCACTTGAATTCAGGCTATTATTGTTTATTTAGAATAAAACGTGCAAATCATTTTTATATCAAAAACCTTTGTATTTTGCTTGTTATCCTAAAAAATAATTTTTCATGCAGGCATTATGTAAAGATATCAAGAAACATGATGTGGGACAACATATAAGGAGGTTTATTTTTCTTCAGGGACAGGTTCAACTTTGTTTTGTAAAACCATTTGCCTTTATATATATATATATATATATATATGACTCATGTTAGTGAAATGTGCAGGTGTTTTTAACATGATATATTATTCTGAAACTTTCTATACTTTAAGAGTTAGAACTTGTTATTTGCAGATATGGAAATGTTTATTCATTATTTTTTGCTACAACAACCTTATGTGGAGCCCCAAAACTACACTCAATAAAAAATTATAGTAGTATTTCATATTTAAGTTATATTTAGTGCAATTTAGCATCATTTATAGGGAACAAGGGCTTCTCAGTTGGTGCAGTGGTAAAGAATCTGCCTGCCAATGCAGGGGACGTGGATTTGATCCCTGGGTGGGAAAGATCCCCTGGAGAAGGAAGTGGCAACCTAATCCAGTATTCTTGCCCGGGAAATCCATGGGCAGAGGAGCCTGGCAGACTACAGTTCATGGAGTCACAAAGAGTCAGACACAACTGAGAAAACACACACACACACACACACACAGGCAGCAAACTAGAGGAGCAGTTTTTGTATAAAATCTAATACTTTATTTCTTAATAACTTGCCATGTATTTTGACAGCATTATTCAGAAAAGTAAACAAGTGAGAGGAAAGCTGTTTTGTGGTCCCTGTTTCTAAATTTTCTTTTATTCCTGCGTGTAATACACAGATGTCAGGCCATAAATTATTGTGAAAGCAAACCGACTTTACAGTCAGCTATTTACAGTTGTCTCTTGAAGACAGTCAAACAGTATTTGAAAATGAAGAAAAAGACAAAGGATGTTCTATTTTCTTAAATTATTTGCATGGACCACATGACATTATCAATATCAGTACTTTGAAAACCTCAGTACCTTGTTGTATTCTTAATTATTAGTTTTTATTTAGTGCTTCTTATAGTGAACATATTTAAATCTTTTAAATCAAATTTACAAATGTATGCATAAAAATTTTCTCTAGAAAGAACACAGAAATTCCCTAACCATATTTCCAAGTTAGAATTACATAACAAATCATTATAAAACGATAACCCCCAAAATCCTTAGTATGAAAATTCCAGGTGGTTCTAGTGGTAAAGAACCCCCCTGCCAATGCAGGAGGCATAAGAGACACAGTTTGATCCCTGGATTGGGAAGATCCCTTGGAGGAGGGCATGGAAACCCGCTCTGGTATTCTTGCCTGGAGAATACCATGGACAGAGAAGCCTGGTGGGCTACAGTTCATGGGATCACCAAGGATCAGATACAGTTGAAGCGACTTAGCATGCATGCATAAAAGTTTCATTTTTCCTTTCTGGAGTAAAGTACATCAGTCAGATGTGGCCCTCATGACGTAAATTTATTAAAAAAAAAAAACAAAACTCAATATATCTTTTCTTATTGCTATTTGAGCTCCTGGTAAAATTCTTGTGTACAGATCTCTTTGAAAAGGAAATTATTTTTTATCAGTTTTCTAATCCTTTGGATTTTCTTCATGAAATGTCTTTTTAAAATTCAATGGTGAAACCATATTGTGGATATTTACATTTCCTTTATTAAAGATACCTTCTATATTTTTGAATCTCTTTTACAATGACAATATGATTTACTGTAATTATGAGTATATGAACATCTGGATCCAGAATGTAGCTACATATTACTTGACCTCACACTTTCATATATGAGATTTCTATACTAATTTTGAATAGTTTTCTTATTTAGATAAAATTCACATTATAATTTGATGTACAGTGACATTTAGTGCTTTTGCAGCATTGTACAACCACTGCCTCTCTAGTTTCAAAACTTCTCACTGCCT
Organism: Dama dama; assembly: GCF_033118175.1. Taxonomy (NCBI): domain Eukaryota; kingdom Metazoa; phylum Chordata; class Mammalia; order Artiodactyla; family Cervidae; genus Dama; species Dama dama. The sequence continues at coordinate 48,391,017 of NC_083685.1, read as the reverse complement.
CACATAAACACCCTGTTAAACAATTATTCTTCATCCGCCTCCCCATACTCTGACAGTCACCAGTCTACTTTGTGCGTCTGTGGATTTACCTATTCTTGATATTTCATATAGCAATAACGATGTAATATAAGAACCTTTGAAATCTGGCTTCTTTCACTTTGCATACTGTTTGTGAGGTTCAGCCAAGTTGTACTGTGTATCAATACTTCATTTTTATGGCTAAATAATATTCCACTGTGTGTCTGAAGGGAAAGTGTAGAGGTTCAGCCAAGTTGTACTGTGTATCAACACTTCATTTTTATGGCTAAATAATATTCCACTGTGTGTCTGAAGGGAAAGTGTTAGTCACTTAGTCATGTTTGACTTTGCAGCCCCTGAACTGTATAGCCTGCCAGGTTCCTCTGTCCATGGAATTCTCCAGGCAAAAATACTGGAATGGGTAGCCATTCCATTCTCCAGAGGATCTTCTGACCCAAGAATTGAACCCACGTCTCCTGCATTGCAGATGGATTCTTTACCATCTGAGTCACCAAGGAAATCCATTTATTAATCCCTTTATTTGGTGGATATTTTTGTTGCTTCCACCATCTGGCCATTGTGAATAGTATTGCTATGAACATTTGTAGTTGTCTGAATATTTATTTTCATTTCTATTGGGTATATACCCAGGAATTGAGTTACTGGATCATATGATAATTCTGGATGTAAATTTTCCAGAAACCAGAATCTAAGTTAAGGAATAAGATTAGCACCTTTATAAAAGATATTCCAGAGAGTTTCCCTTTGTCATTCTGCCATACGTGGATACAGTGAGAAGATGAACCTCTGAACTATTAAGCAGTTTCTCATCAGACACATCATCTGTTGTGCTTTTATCTTAGACTCCCTGACCTCTAGAACTGGAAGAAGTTTCTCGTGTTTATAAGCCATGCAGTCTATGATATTCTGTTACAGCAGTCTAAATGGAATAAGATAATATTGTTTGATGCATGAGCCTTCAATTTTATGAGGTCCAACATATTTATGTTTTGTTCTCTCTTGTTCTTTTGATGTCTAAGAGTCCATTGTCAAATCCGATGTCATGAAGACTTACCCATATATTTTCTTTTGAATTCTTTTATAGTTTTAGCCCTTATATTAAACATATTAGTCTATTTTGGGTGAACTATTATATATGGAGTGAGGCAGAGAGTCCAACATAATTTTTTAAGCATATCCCTATCTTATTGTCCCAGCACTGTTTGTGCAGAGAGGATTCTTTGCCCCCATTGAATAATCTTGACGCTCTTTTCAGAAATCAATTGGCCAAAGATACTTAGGTTTGTTCTAAATCCTTAGTTCTATTCTGTTGCTCTATATGTTTGCTCTTACACCACTATCACACTTTTTTGATGATTGTAGCTCTCTGGTAAGTTTCAAAATCAAGCACTATATTTTCCTAATTCTTTTTTCAGTAGTTTTGACTAATCAGAACCCCTTCTAATTCCATATGAATGTAGGGTCAGCTTTTACATTTCCTAAAAAAACTAACAAATGAAAAAAAGTCATTGAAATTATCACAGTAATTGCATTTTATGTGTAGATTGCTTTGGGGCATATTGCAGTCTTAAAAAATACTAAGTCCGTGCCTTTTCATTTAGGTGTTCTTTATTTTATCGATATCTAACAGTTTTTAGTATACAGGTGTTTTATGTTATTGACTAATTACTAGAAATTTTATTTTTTGTGATGCTGTAAGAAGTAAAGTTATTTTCTTAATTTTCTTTATGTTAGTGCATTGCTTGTGTATAGAAGCACAACTGATGTGAGTTGATTTTTTTTACCCTGCAACATTGCTGAATTTATTAGCTCTAGTAGTTTTCTTGTGCATTCTTTGGAGTTTTCTTTATAAAATCATGTAATTTGTAACCAGAAATAATTTTACCTAATCTTTTCCAATTTGGATGCCTATTATTTCTTTCTCTTGCCTAATTGCTTTGACTAGAACTTCCACTACAATATTGAAAGGCAGTGGTGAAAGATATTTTTGTCCTGTTCTTAATCTTACTGGGAAAAGTTGTCAATCTTTTCACCATTGAGTATGATGGTAGGTGTTGGATTTTAATAAATGCCATTAATCACCTTAAGGAAAGTCCTTCTATCCCTAGTTTTCTGAGTGTTTTTGTTGTGAAGGGTTTTGAATTTTGTCAGATGCTTTTTCTGCATTTACTGAGATAATCATGATTTGTTTTCTTCCTTAATCCTGTTAATGTGCTTTATCACTTTGATTTTCCTTATTGGACCACTTGTGATAAACCTCATATTTTAGATGTTTAACTGGTTTAGTGTATTATTAAACTTGGCAGACTACTCTTTTGCATCTTTCTCCATAAGAGATGTTAGCCTGTAGTTTTGTCATCTTATCTTTCTAATCTTTCAGTGGGTTTGGTTTCAAGGTAATGCTGTCCTCATGTTATATGAAGAATTGTTCCTTCATGCTCTATTTCTTGAAAATAATTCAAGAAGGATTTAACTCTTCTTAGGTGTTTGAAAGAACTCATCAGTGAAGCCAACTGATCCTTGACTTTTATTTATGGGAAAGTTTTTGATTACTGATTTAATTTCTTGTTAAATGTTTATTGAGATTTTCTATTTGTTTTTGATTCAGTTCTTATAATTTTTATGTTTTTAGGAATTAAATTATCTAAATTGTCATAAGTTCTTAACAATATGAAATATTCTCTTGTTATCCCTCCTGTTTGTATAAGGTCACTATTTTTACTCCCGTTTTAGTTTTGTTTTTTGTTTCTTCTCTCTTTTTTCATTTTTAACTAGCTGACAGAAACCAACCGTGAGAAAGCCCAATTACTAATAATAAAAAAAGTAACTATATTAAATATACTCAAAGAGGTGTGGTAATGGTAGAAACAGGGGAAATTAAATAGATTATTAATAAAGAGAAATTACAAAAGGAAACAAAAAAGAAATTCTGGAGTTGCAAATTACAATAGCAGACATGAAAAGATCACCAGAGGGAATCAGCAGCAAATTTAAGCAGGAACAAGAAAAAATCAGCAAAATTAAATATAAGGTGGTTGAAATTGCACACTAGAGGAGCAGAAAGGAAAAGAATGAGGAAAAACAGACCCAAGAAAACTATAGGATATTATCAAGCATACCAAACTATACTTTTGTGTTATTTAGAATATATTAATTTTCTGCTCTAACACTATATTCATATATAAGGAGTGATTCTGGATGAGCGTTCCTAAGTCTGTTCTCTGCACTGTCACTCTTGTAATTCATGTTTACTTTCCATTTAGTCAAAGAAATATATACATACAGTCAACACAGGCATTATGGTAAATATAAAAATAATTTATTCTGTTACCTCCTGATAAGAGGGAACAGTATATAGTGTTTTATTTTATAAGTAAACCTAAATATTCATAAATAAATATCCTACACATTTTAATATTTAGTAGTTTATTAAAGCTATTCATGAATGTAAGTTTCTGAGACAAAAATGTAATATAATTAGCATACATAACAAGGCCTATATACATAATTAATTTATTATTAATAAATTTTAATTGTTAGTGACATAGATTTGACATTTAGCTTATAAGCTAACATGCTTTTTTTAATCAATTAACTCACTTATCTAATGTCAATTAGCAGTTCAAAATTAATTACTATGAAATCAGTTTGTCATAGACTACTGTTTAAGTGTTAATGAGTCAAAATCCCTTGCAATTACAAGGGAGATATGCAAGTTAGTCAAATGAACATTTTATATTTTGTGTGAAATAACCAATAGCAAAATACTTTTTGAGTATATATGATCCTTTTTAAGGAATCAATATCTTTTTGATAAATAACATTTCAGAACTTCTTATTTACCTACTATATGTCTTTATTACTGTAATTATTCTAAGAATATTTACAGCAACAGTAAAAACATAAGATGGAGCCAGAAGGTGAGGTTATGTAGGAATCGGTTATTAAGAAACAGAATATAACATGAGATTTATTTCTAATCCTCTTATTGTGTTTCTTTATGGCCTTTTATAAAACAGTTACTCTGTACTGAGATGGGCATTGCATTGAAACTATTCTACTTAGAAAGGGATAAGAACCCCAGCTCAGACTTTCTTGGATGAAAAAGCAGGCTTCCTTGGTGGCTCACACGGTAAAGAGACTGCCTGCAATGCAGGAGACCTGGGTTTGATCCCTGGGTCGGGAAGATCCCCTAGAGAAGGAAATGGCATCCCACTCCAGTGTTCTTGCCTGGGAAATCCCATGGACAGAGGAGTCTGGCGGGCTACAGTCCATGGGGTCACAAAGAGTCAAACATGACTGAACGACTAACAGTTTCACTTTTAGGTGAAAAGGCATGTGTTGCCTTACATAAAATATAATGATGTCTGTGATCACACAGTATCACAGCATCAGCAGACTGGTATTCTCTCTCTATCTCTTTCTCCCTCTCTCCTCTTGGTCTGACTTTCCTCTAGGCAGTCTCTAAATTTGATAGCTCTTCTCTAACTCAGGCTTCAGTTTTCCTGAGTTAAAAAATGTGCATTTTCTTCTCTGTCAGTTAATTAAAATTCTCCATGTTGGGTATCATTAATGTGGATTAAGTCATATGCCCATCTCTGGACAAATAATTATGATCAGTGAGTATAATACACATACTTATGAAGACTAAATCATATGCTGACTGCCAGTGATGCCTGAAAAATATGCTGTTAAAAATCACAAAATGAAGAAAAAGTGAAAAGGAAATGGAGGAGAAAAACAACTATACAAAGAAAATAAAGTCTCCTGCCAATCATAAAACTCAACTATTGATTTCCCTCTACATTACATCTTTGGTCTCGTGTACTAATCGGTTTTTATAACTCACATTATATATATCATTGTCAATCAAGAGATACGTTAAGGATTTTATACTTTTACCAGAAAAAGGGAAATATGCCGAGCAAAGAGCAACCACAGAAATCCACTATTAGAACAGGTCTCATCTTAGCATTTCTAAAGTCATAATCTAGGAAAAAGAAAACTCAGTTTTGAATTGAAAAAGTAGAGAAATACCTTGTAGACTAATAAGATAGAGTTGTAGGCTGAAAACACTGCACCGTCTGCCAGTTTGTGATTGTGTCATAAAAGTGCTAGAAGAAAACCGTATAAATAAAAATATAAATAACTTTAGTTTTTCTTATACTTGTTGTTCTTCAGTCACTCACTTGTGTCCAGCTCTTTACAACCCCATGATTTTGCAGCATGCCAGGCTTCCCTGTCCTTCACCATCTGCTGAAGCTTGCTGAAACTCATGTCAGTTGAACAGTATGCCATCCAACCATCTCATCCTCTGCCTTCAACCCTTCTCCTGCCTTCAATCTTTCCTAGCATCAGGATCTTTTCTAGTGAGTCGGCTTTTCACATCAGGTATCCAAAGTATTAGAGTTTCAGCTTCAGCATCAGTCCTTCCAATGAATATTCAGGACTGATTTCCTTTAGGATTGACTGGTTTGATCTCCTTGCAGTGCAAGGGACTCCCAAGAGTCTTCTCCAACACCACAGTTCAAAAGCATCAATTATTCGGTGCTCAACTTTCTTGATGGTCCAACTCTCACACCCATACATGACTACTGGAAAAACAATACCTTTGATGAGACGGACCTTTGTTAGCAAGCTAACGTCTCTGCTTTTTTGTATGCTGTCTAGGTTGGTCAAAGCTTTTCTTCCAAGGAGCAAGCGTCTTTTAATTTCATGACTGCAGTCACCATCTGCAGTGATTTTGGAGCCCAAGAAAAGAGTCTCTCACTGTTTCCGTTGTTTCCCATCTATTTGTTATGAAATGATGGGGCCAGATACCGTGATATTTGTTTTTTGAATGTTCAGTTTTAAGCCAGCTTTTAACTTATCCTCTTTCACCTTCATCAAGAGGCTCTTTAGTTCCTTTAGCTTTCTGCCATAGAAGTGGCGTCAACTGAATATCTGAGGTTATTGATATTTCTCCTGGCAAACTTGATTCCAGCTTGTGCTTCTTCCAGCTTAGCATTTCGCATTACGTACTCTGCATATAAGTTAAATAAACAGGGTGATGATATACAGCCTTGACGTACTCTTTCCCAATTTGGAACCAGTCCATTCTTCCATGTCCAGTTCTAATTGTTGCTTCTTGACCTGCATACAGGTTTCTCAGGAGGCAGGTAAGGTGGTCTGGTATTCCATCTCTTGAAGAATTTTCAACAGTTTATTGGGATCCTCACAGTCAAAAGCTTTAGTGTAGTCAATGAAGCAGAAGCTTTTCTGGAGTTCTCTTGCCTTTTCTATGATCCAACAGATGTTGGCAATTTGATCCCTGCCTTTTCTAAATCCAGCTTGAACATCTGGAAGTTCACAGTTCAAGTACTATGGAAGCCTCGCTTGGAGATTTTTGAGCATTACTTTGCTAGCATGTGACATGAGTGCAATTATGCAGTAGTTTGAGCATTATTTGGCCTTGCCTTTCTCTGGGATTAGAATGAAAACTGACCTTTTCCAGTCCTATGGCCACTGCTGAGTTTTCCAAATTTGCTGGCATATTGAGTGCAGCACTTTTACAGCATCATCTTTTAGGATTTGAAATAGCTCAGCTGGGATTCCGTCACCTCCACTAGCTTTGTTTATAGTGATGCTTCCTAAGACCCATTGGACTTCACACTCTAGGATGTCAGGATCTAGATGAGTGTTCACACCATCGTGGTTGTCTGGGTTGCAAAGAGTCCGACACGACTGAGCAGCTGCACAATGAAGATATCTTTTAAATAGTTCTTCTGTGTATTCTTGCCACCTCTTCTTAATAGCCTCTCCTCTGTTAGGTCCATGCTGTCTGTGTCCTTTATGGTGCCCATCTTTGCATGAAATGTTTCCTTGGTATCTCTAATTTTCTTGAAGATCTCTAGTCTTTTCTATTCTATTGTTTTCCTCTATTTCTTTACATTGATCACTGAGGAAGACTTTCTTACTCTCCTTTCTATTATTTGTACCTCTGCATTCAGATGGGTATATCTTTCCTTTTCTCCTTTGCCTTTCGCTTCTCTTCTTTTCTCAGTTATTAAGGCCACCTCAGACAATCATTTTGCCTTTTTGCATTTATGGGGATGGTTTTGATCACTACCTCCTGTACAATGTCACAAACCTCCGTCCATAGTTCTTCAGGCACTCTATCAGATCTAATCCCTTGAAACTATTTGTCACTTCCACTATAATCATAAGGGATTTGATTTAGGTCATACTTGAATGGGCTAGTGGTTTTTTCTACTTTCTTCAATTTAAGTCTGAATTTGGCAATAAGGAGTTTATGATCTGAGCCACAGTCATTTCTTATAATAGAGAAATAAATTTATAGGCCTGTAATTATTAAAATGAAATATACTAAAGAATACCCATTAATAGGGGAGTTCAGTTCAGTTGCTCAGTTGTGTCTGACTCTTTGCAACCCCATGGACTGCAGTACTCCAGGCTTCCTTGTTTATCACCTACTTCTGGAGCTTGCTCAGTCTCACGTCCATTGAGTTGGTGATGCCATCCAACCATCTTGTCCTCTGTTGTCCCCTTCTCCCCCTGCCTTCAATCTTTCCCAGCATCAGGGTCTTTTCCAATGAGTTGGTTCTTCGTATCAGGTGGCCAAAGTATTGGAGCTTCAGTGTCAGTCCTTCCAATGAATATTTAGGACTGATTTCCTTTAGAATTGACTGGTTTGATCTCCTTGCATTAGTAGGGGGAAAGTTTAGTAAAATGTTGATATAGATTGCAAGTAGGATATTTCTAAATGTAAACTGGAGTGTACTAGATGCTTTCTATCAAAATAGATAATCTTCAAAATGATTTGTTGAATTTAAAGCAAGGTACCAAAAATATCAAATAACACTTGAGTGGAAAGAATGTAAGAATACTATATCATTTGTATACTGGTGGGAATTCTTAGAGTATTTGTTGTACATCATGAGAAATGCTGGGCTGGAAGAAGCACAGGCTGGAATCAAGATTGCTGGGAGTAATATCAATAACCTCAGATATGCAGAGGATACCACCCTTATGGCAGAAAGTGAAGAGGAACTAAAGAGCCTCTTGATGAAAGTGAAGGAGGAGAGTGAAAAAGTTGGCTTAAAGCTAAACATTCAGAAAACTAAGATCGTGGCAATGGGTCCCATCACTTCATGGCAAATAGACTGGGAAACAGTGGAAACCGTGGCTGACTTAATTTTGGGGGGCTCCAAAATCACTGCAGATGGTGATTGCAGCCATGAAATTAAAAGACGGTTACTCCTTGGAAGGGAAGTTATGACCAACCTGGAAAGCATATTAAAAAGCAGAGACATTACTTTGCCAACAAAGGTCCATCTAGTCGAGACTATGGTTTTTCCAGTAGTCATGTATGGATGTGAAAGTTAGACTATAAAGAAAGCTGAGCACCGAAGAATTGATGCTTTTGAACAGTGGTGTTGGAGAAGACTCTTGAGAGTCCCTTGGATTGCGAGGAGATCCAACCAGTCCATCCTAAAGGAGATAAGTCCTGGGTGTTCATTGGAAGGACTGATGCTGAAGCTGAAACTCCAATACTTTGGCCACCTGATGCAAAGACCTGACTCATTTGAAAAGACCCTGATGCTGGGAAAGATTGAGGGCAGGAAGAGAAGGGGACAACAGAGGATGAGATGGTTGGATGACATCACTGACTCAATGGACTTGAGTTTGGGTAAATTCCGGGAGTTGGTGATGGACAGAAAGGCCTGGAGTGCTGCGGTTCATGGGGTCGCAAAGAGTCGGACATGACTGAGCTACTGAACGGAACTGAACTGGGAGGCAAAAAAAAGAGAAAGAGACTAGGACTAAGGGAAGTGATTAGTCTATACCAAGTAATATCCCAGTTTTTCAGACGGACAGGTTTTTTTTTATATTTAATGTCAACTTGAAGGTCATAAATGGAACAAAAGAAGAATTTGTAGACAAAGAAGAGAAGATAAAGTATAGAAGTTCAGGAAATCTGAGTATGTATACAAAAGTGAAAGTGAGAAGGGGATACAGAGCAGGCAGGAGAAGTAGCTGAGTGGTAGAGGAACAGAAGGAAACAGATACTAGAGGTGCAAGGAATAAAATTCACAAAGGTGGTCAGCAGTGACTTATGTTCTAGAGATCGAAGCATGTGAAAGCTGAAGATCCAGGAGACCAAGGGGAAAATTGGAGTAACAATGGCAAGTCAGATTACTGTCATTTTTAGATACAAAGGTGGAAAGTAAGATAATAGAGTCAGCCACAGCACTCTGGTTATTTCAATAGTAAGAGTGCTGTAATTGTCTCTATAGCACTTCATATATGGCAGTCATTAGCCCTTGATTTATCTGTATTTAATCCTCACACAAAATTGGGAGATTGGTACTATTACCATCACTTGTTTTTAGAAACATTTTAGACAAAGGTACAGCATGGTTCAGTAACTTCCCTAAGGCCTCAGATGCACTGGTGCCACATGCAAACTACAGAATCAGTGTTTTATCACCATATTATACTGAAAGATGACAAATGTCAGCGATAAAGGAGAATGATTCCTTAATTGGAGTTGAAAGTATGTAAATGCCAATTACAGGTCAAAGTTAATTTTGTCTTAATTTTGTCTGTTTTTGTGAACGGACATTTGTTTTTGGTCATGTGGACTAGAGAAATGATTCAAAGGAGAAACAGATAGAAGATCCAGAACATTTGAGTAAACTCTAGGGTGTAGAATAGGAAATGGAATAAGGGTGTGAGTGGGGAATTTAGCTTTGTAGAAGAGGACAAATAAGAAATGGGAGTATGAGATCCATGCAATCATGAGCTCTAAGAAGAGAACCCAGAGTTTCACTGCTATCCTCACAAGTGGAAAGCAAATTTGTCTGCATGGAGTGAGGCGGAAACGGTCAAGGAGAATGGTTTATAAGTGAAATTTGAAAAATATCTGTGGGAGCCAATTAGAGATTATTGTCATTTGTTAAGAATAAAAACTCTGGATTGAATAGCAATGAAAGTGTAATGAAATCAATCAGCCTTGTTTTGTTATCTTTTGCTAGTATACTTCCAGAGAACTAGTGTTAATCTTATAAGAATATTCAGTGAGAAACAAAAAAAAAAAAAAGATAGACTAAATGTATTATTAAACAAAAAGGCTGTCATTTTCAGTAATTTGTAGATTTTTATGCAAATGATATCTTTTTCATCTTATATGGTATCTCTTCATTTACTCTATTATTCAGTCTCTACATTCTGCCATATTATTAAACTAAACACATCTTAGTTTCTTAATGATCGGTAACATTTTAGCAAGATGGAATTAAAAATTAACCTTTCAGAATAAAGCATTTGAAGTTTTAGCTTTATAATAATGTGTTTAATTATGGTAAGGGAATAGATTCACATTTTAATATATATTTTTGGAGATATTAAAAAGATGTTTTTAAATGATTTTTTATTTTAAAGGTTTTATTAAATTCTTTAATATATATAACACTAAGCAAATTTATATCTAAGAAATTGAAGATATAGAGCATGATAGTAAAGATATTTATCATTAACTGAGGTTTATTATAACTTTAAAAATATGTTGTCAGAAAGCAAAATATAGAATATCAGATTATAAACTTTCTGTAGAATTTTCATCTGTTCTTTAGTAACTAAATCATATCTGACTCTTTGTTGACCGCATGGACTGTAGCCCACCAGGCTCCTCTGTTCATAGGATTTTCCAGGCAATTTGCCAATTCCATCTCCAGAGGATCTTCCTGACCCAGAGTTTGAACCTGAATCTCATGTATTGGCAGGTGGATTCTTTGCCACTGAACCACCAGGGAAGAAAAATCAAGTTTCCTTAAAACTGAGCTTTACCACCTTGAAATCTCTCTGACCCCATGGGATGTGGCCCACTAGACTCTTCTGTCCATGAGATTTTTCAGGCAAGAATACAGGAGTGGGTTGCCATTTCCTTCTCCAGGGGAATTTCCTGACCCAGGGATCAAGCCTGTGTCTCCTGCATTTGGCAGGTAGATTTTTTACCACTGAGCCACCTGTAGGATATCTTTAACTTTATCACACAAATTTCTTATTATGCATCATATGCAGATTGTATTGAAAATGGCCAGCAGGGTAATATGTTGATACATGAATTGATGCATAATTTTTTCACAAAGTATTTATCAAATTATGGAAATAGATAACTTAAAGTATACAAAGACTTGAGTACTATATCTGAAGAAATATTAAATATATAAACACTTGTACATTTCAGTCACTGAGCAAAATATTTGATCTTTAATTTTCTATTTGTGTAATATGTTTTCTAGTGAAGTTCTGTCTCCATGGCAGAGTATATGTACAAATATTTAGCATCAAATAAAGTTAAATATATAATATATACATATATATATATATATACACACACACACAGGCACAGGCATGCTGTTTCCCGACTGTCTTCATGCCACTGTGAGATTACCCTTAATAAGTAGGTAAGCCAAGCTATGACTGTTCTCCTAGACTTGCCTTTCTAGCCATTTCCTGCTGACACTGTGTGTACTCAGTGTTTCACTTTTTATCTATTCTCTCAGCAGTCACTGCCATGTTAAAACACAATGCTAGCTGCTGTTAATGCAATACTGAGTAAAAACAGAGAGACTCCTACTGAAAAGCAATGTCTATGATAAAATAATTCTAGCCAGCAATTAGAAAATGGCAGGCTTTGTGTTAAGTGCTTCACATACAGTAATTCAGGCGTCATTATAACAAGCCTCTGAGTTGTATGCTACTATCACTGTTATTTTACAGTTGAGATAAAGTGAACTCAGTAACTTGGTACCCATACAGAGTCAGGAAATAGTAAAGAGGGGAACTGGGTTGAGATGGCACAAATTCTCAATGGTCCCGCATGAAACACACTTTTCACCAATTTTTAATGTCTTTCCTTCTGCCTGGAGTTATTCAACTTTTATTCTCAGCACAATCATTCGCATCCTTTATATTGTAGGTTCAATGAATATTATCAAAATGAGTGAAATATGTTTGTTTTTCTTAATGTTATATCTGTGAAATGAATAATCTAGTTCTGGGCAGTGACTCAGGATCCTTTGTAAGATTACATTTTGTTTTTGTCCCAAAGGCCTCTCGTATTTTGTGTCAAAGTACATAGTCCTCCAAGAGGACTGAACTTTTTCAAAGATTTTTCCTATCAGTATAATGAAGTTTCAGCACATTCAGCTAAAATGTGTTTGCTTATTATAAATTATATATGTGTTAAAACGATAGTGCAAACCCAATCATTTTCAAAGACAGATAAAATTGAAATTCTTAAAAAAATATGTTTAAATGACTTGGGGTTTGTGAAGTTTAAAGTCATTATAAACTAATTATCAAGGCAAAATACACTTGGAATAAGATTCAGGAACAATAGTGGATATGTCTTTATATCAAAAATTTTCTTAATTCCTTCATTTTCAGATCACCAGTGCTTTTCCCTTCTACAGACTGATTATGAACCTACAGTTTACAAATGTCAGGTCTGCCATTGCCTTGTTTACTTAGATATTATTGTCTTCAGCCCAGAGTTTATTTACAAGAATCTTTGCATTTTTTTCTGTTTGCTTTCATAAATTTAAAATAGGTAATATATATTAATACTAGAGATGCCATTGTAAGTATCCCCTTTGAAGAGCTCTCATTCTCCTCTCAAATTTCCTGGCGTACCTTATCTGAAACACGATTGTCTGAAATACAGGTCATGTGAGGGCATCAGTGCAAATCTGCATATTAAAGGTTGAAAAGCTTAGTTTATTTTTAATATAGAAATTCGCAGAAATACAAATTGTTTCTTCTGTATTCTAAACTCAGCTTGCATATCCCTTGGTGTACATGCCACTTTAAAGTCCACAACTTGAACATAGTGCACTTAGGGTTCTGTAGTGACCAAACATTAGGCCCATTTCTCTAAGTTCTGGACAGCATCCTCATTTTACCAATGAAAAAAATAAGGGCGATTACTTGACCCAATCCATACTAAGAATAAAGCTGTTTGCCTAGTGTGTCCTTGCCCTGTATTTATGGGGATTGTGGTATATGTTGTATCAAAAGCTTATATCAGCATATCTGTTCTGATTCCTTGGGTCTGATTTTATGAACCTGATCCTCACTGGTAGATCAGTGCAGAACCCAAAAACTTAGGTGAAGGGGATGTTGGCAGAATAGCTCTCTATAGCTGTAACTCTTACTGAAATTTTATACTCTGTTTTTTAAACAACCATTTTGGGTATTTCTTTTTTTTTTGCACCTATGATTAAAAGGAATTAATAGTTTTTAAAACTCTCCTTATGTGTTGTCACAAAACAAAACCTAAAATCTTTACAAATTGGTTTAAGTCCTTGTAGGATTTACAGGATGTTTACTGGGGCATAATTCATTTCATTCAGGCAATGAAATTTAGCTTTGGGGAGATGTAAAAAGAATTTAGTGATATCATAACTTCATTACCAAAAAGTATTCCTTTACAAAACTAAAGCTATAATTATTTCTATTAAATAAACACAGTATAATTAAGTATACATTTTCAAAATATTTGCAACAAATTAATTTTGACCTATTTGCTTAGGGTATGTATGTGTTGGTGAGTATAGTTTGTATACAGAGTCATGAAATGTGTAATATCTGTGTAAATAAATGAAATTAAATAATATAATTCAAGTGTACACATATATGCATATATAGGTACACATACATATATATATATGAATATATATGAAACATGAGAAATATATGAATATAGAGAAGGAGACTGTATTTTCACTTTTTAGGTTGATATGGCTTTTCACTTACCATTCTGCTCAGTTACACATGATCAAGGTTGTACCTGAGTACATCTGTGATAAGAACAATGCACTTATCTTTCACCTGGTCTGAATCCTATTTGTCTGAATTTGATGAGCCAGATAATCTATCCCGGCCTTCAAAAAATGAATACAATCCAAAGACAAATAGAAGAAAATACATATGATTAAAGTCAGAATACAGATGATAGAGAGCTAGATTATTTTTTTCTTGGACAGGTCAGAAAAGATACCAAGTGTACTTTTATATAGGGACATAATTTTAGGGTAGGTTAGCCTGTTAAAATAACAGAGTCAGGGAAGGAAGTCTTTTCTAAAGTACAGCATGTCTATAAGCAATGCTTCCTTCAGAGTCTTCTCTTTCTATCACCTGCTTCTTCCTCAGTTTCTTTTCTGTATGTTAGCTATATCTCCTCTGAGCTTCCTCAAGCAAATCATATCATTGTTCTCTATCTCTAAATATTAAACATTCTTGTTGAGAACAGATTCTGTTCTGTCAAGCTCTTCAAGCCTAAGTTTATGAATAGCTCCCTTTCTTACAGTACATAATGAAAGTCTGTGTAAGGGATACAGTGTAAATATGTTATTATATTATTATTATTTTATTTTCTTCAAGAGGGGACATCATGCTGAATCTATTGTCAGAAGTGAAATGAGCCACATGCTTTTTCCATGTTGGAAAACATTCTACCTTCACAATTATGATTTTACCTTTGTGATATTCTTCAATGGAAATTTTTATTTATATAAATCAATCTCACAACTTTGAGAATTTTCATTGCAGTAGACAGAGTTTGCTAGTCATTCCTCTGCAAGGTTCCTGGAAAAAAGAGCTAAAAGGTATATGTGTGTGTTGGAGGGGAAGAAAATCATAAAGCTTAACAGTAGGCTATGATTGTGTCATAAAGTATGGAAAAATATAAAAGAAGCTGAAAAGGAGGAAATCGATAACTTATCATTTCACTACCAAAACAGCTGAGATGGAGGAAGCCTCTGTTGGCCTTAAAGGGTGCACGCTTTGTTTGTAAGACCTATATTTCTGAAGTCAGGGGCCCAGGGAAGAGCTTATTAATAAAGTGGATTTCAATCATAGCCTCAAACAAGATTCAGATATTTGGTTTAGGGGAGAAGCAAATAAGCAGAAGGCTTCAACAGAAGTTAGAAAACTTAACTAGAATCTTAGTGTAACTGAAAAGAAGAGAAAACCTTAGACCAACTTTTAGTGAACCATAAATTATAAATCCAATTGCAGATTTAAGATGTCAATTTGCTGATTCTTTGGTTACATTATAATAGATTAAAAATCACTTATAACGTATTGCTATAACTTTGCGGAAATGATCTGATTCCTTCAAAAATATTTTAGGACCTTAAAAAAAATCTTCATGCTACTTGAATTCTGGAGAAGGAAATGGCAGCCCACTCCAGTACTCTTGACTGGAAAATCCCATGGATGGAGGAGCCTGGTAGGCTACAGTCCATGGGGTCGCAAAGAGTCGGACACGACTGAGCAACTTCACTTCACCCACTTCATACTTTATCACTGGAAGGAAATGGCAACCCACTCCAGTATTCTTGCCTGGAGAATCCCGTGAACAGAGGAGCCTGGTAGGCCGTGGTCCATGGGGTTGCAGAGAGTTGGATACGACTAATGTGACTAAGCACGCACCACTTGAATTAATATGCCTTAATTCACCAGGGCCTTTAGACACATAGCTAGAAAAAGAACAGAATATCTATGGTGATTATTCTATATCTAGCCATCTTAAGTTAAAGATCTAAAATTTTCATATAAAAATTTTATTGCCAATACATTTCATGAGATCATTAGATCTTGTCTCCAATGCATGTTTCATGTATGCTTGAAGTGTTCCTCTATGTCCTGAACCTTTTGTAGATTTATATTTCGTTTATTCAGCGAAGACTTGTTCTGGTGAGCTGTGGGCTGTGTACTGGGAATTTCTATGTCCAACATGCTAGATGTATGGCCTGCATAAAGGAACTTAGAAACTACTTGGGGAATTGCGTCTAGTTCTGAAGTAAAAAGGCAATTACAATACAGGACACTGCTAGGGCTCATAGCTCCCAAAAAGCCCATTTGGTGGTTAATGATGACATTTGGGAGGAAGTGGTGTCTAAAATAAGATCAATCTAAGATGAGTAGGGTTAGCTGATAGGTTAGGAGAAGATGAGAATATTTCTACCAGAAGAGTCAGAGCAATATTGCTTATATGTGGAATCTAAAATATAAGACTAACTAGTGAATATAACAGCAACATAAGGAGAAGCAGACTCACAGATACAGAGAACAAACTAGTGATTACCAGTGGGGAGAGGAAAGAGGGGTGGGGCACCATAGGGTTAGGGGATTAAGGATACATTGTACAACAAGGGAATATGGTTAATATTCTATAATAACTGTAAATGAAGTATAACTTTTCAAAATGGTGAATCACTGGATCTATAGCCCTGTAACATGTATTACTGTATATCAACCATAACTCAATAAAAATTATAGCAAAAGCAGAAATTATAAGGAAACTCAGCATTTTACCTGGATGAAGCAAAAGTATAGGCAGTCCATGCTAGAGATAAGTAGGAACCAGACTAAGGATGTAAGGGGGAAAAAGGGAGGGATCATGAATAATGCATGCGTTTCTTGTTTAAGCAAATGAGTGTAATTCATGGGTGGCATTTGTTGAGATAGAGAATTTAGAAGAAAGACTATTTAAAGAGCATGTCAACTTATGATTTTGTATATACTGGGATGAAGGATTTTGTGATCATTCATGTTGAGATGTCTTGATCGTTTATGTTGAGGTGCTTAGGTATTTCACCTTAGCATACTGATGTGTGTGTGCTCAGTCATGTCCTATTTTTGCGAGCCCATGGACTGCAGCCCACCAGGCCCCTCTGTTTGTGGAATTTTCCAGGCAAGAATACCAGAGTGGGTTGCTATTTCCTACTCCAGAGGATCTTCCTGACAAAAGAATCAAACCCAGATCTCCTTC
Organism: Dama dama; assembly: GCF_033118175.1. Taxonomy (NCBI): domain Eukaryota; kingdom Metazoa; phylum Chordata; class Mammalia; order Artiodactyla; family Cervidae; genus Dama; species Dama dama. The sequence goes on along the minus strand of NC_083685.1, from coordinate 48,374,135 downwards.
ATCTACTACATTGGCAGGGTCACCTGGGGATGTAGGTATATTTCTGTATGGGTGCTATAGAGAATAATAGACAGTAGAAATCAAGAAATAATTCATAAAACACCAGTATTTATATTTGATTTTTCCATACAATTTGTTTAAAACGTAATTGCGAAAATAAGAGATTATATTGTTGACATTCAAGTATGAATTCAAACTTATAATTTTATGCTAGTACTGATAGGCACATAGTCCCACAGTTACTAGTAAGGTAACTATACCTTTTTTATGGGCTTACCAGATGGCGCTAGTGGTAAAGAATCCACTTGCCAATGCAGGAGACACAAGAGATGCAGATTCAATCCCTGGGTCAGGAAGATTCCCTGTAGAAGGAAATGGCAACCCCCTTCAATACTCTTGCCTGGGAAATTCCTTGGACAGAGGAGCCTGGCAGGCCACAGTCTATGTGTTCACAAAGAGTCATACATGAATGTGCACACACCTATTTACGCTAAAATACAGTGTGTATTTACCAAGTATATACTGAATTTTAAGTAGATTTTACTTGATAATGTATATTTTTCATTAAGAATGCTTTAATGTTCAACAGAAGTGTTTTTAGTTTAGCAAGATGTTAGATTTGATAAAAGTAAATAATAGGAATATCTAAATTTAGGCTTAAAACTCTATTGCAAAATGACAAGGTAATTTCTTTAGCCTAAATCATTCACGTAATTGCTTCATCTCTTCAATTTACCTGTGTAGAAATAGCTTTAGTTTCTCTGTGTGCTAGAAATCTGAGGATTAAGTCAAAGCCTCTTTCCAATTTCAGAGATCTCTAGATACAAATATAGTTTCATTGTATCTATTAGTTTAGTGAAACAGTTTGATTGTTGTAACTGTATCAAATGTATTATTGTGGAGAAGTGCACCCCACTGGTATAAAGTTAAAGAATAATATTAAACCTTCAAATCTGCAAAGCTTTGTGTCCAGCATATTAAAAGTATGTTTCATCTGTAATCTGGGGTATTTTTATTTTGGAAATGAAAAATATTATGTCACAACTAAAATTAGATACATTGAATTGTAAAGATCCAAAAGCTAATAAAGACTAAATAATATAGTGAAGAATCAAGAAATACTTTTTCTATTCCAAATAAAAAAGGCAGACTAAATAAGCATCAAGTACTAGTTCAGATTTTTTAAAAATAGCATGGTTAATAATATAGAGGTTAAGGCTTCTACATCTAAAACAGTATGCTTGTTCATGCTTTTTTCTAGTTAAAAGAATGTAAAATATAATTTTTAAATATAGGATTGTTAAATTTATACTGCTCCAAAAATATTCAGGTTTTTATAACTACTTGAAGTTATTAGTAAATATTTTATGATATGATATAACATATATTTTAATTTTCTACATAATTAGATAGGAGTAAATAGAGCAGTGCCATTTCCTAATATGTAAATTTAAAAATTTCACATATTGGGAAATATTTGAGTAAAAAATAGTACCCATTACTTTGTGTCCATACATTGTACTATAGTTTGAGTACTAGAATTCAAAATTTTAAATATTATTTTTTAGTAAATTATGCATTTGAGTATCAATACTAACTACATTTTTCTTAGGTAACATTATCTTGAGCATTTAAGTAGAGAAATAAATACATGGCAGTTCTAAATTGTATTTAAATGCTATATCATAGTGCTGTGGCACATTAGGAAAAAAGATGTATGTAATTGATCCACTATCAAATTTGATTAGTTGAATACAACTTAAAGAGTCTCAAATTTCAAAATAAATTGTCTACACTCTTGCTAGAAATGTCCTTCTTAAATTCGTGAGGTAAGTTGTAAACTGACCAACTGTATTTCCCATTTCTCCAAAGTATTTTATTGATCAAATAATAAAAGAAAGAGTACATAAATTTGGTTTTAGTATAGGTTTCCTCAAAGGTATAAAAGTTTACCACTGGATTTAGTAATAAACTTCAAAGTGCTGCAGCATAAAGAGACATCATACACAAACACGAAGAGTCTGAAGCTTAAACTTTCATTTTACTGCTTATTCTTAGTTGTCACGTCAACAGGTATAGTTGTCCTGGTGGTATCAATGTAAGTGTCATAGACAAATATCCAAAATAAGTTATTTATATTTATAAAAATATTGAGCCTGCAAACTATTTATGTATAAAACTGTGCAAACTAGTATTTTATATATATATATATATATAATAGTTAAAGATAGGAGATGCAGGTAAGGAACTCATATATAATATAGTATATATAAATATAAAATACATTGATATGTATGTGAATGTATTCCATATACTCCAATATATGAATATATATGTTCATATATATGAATCTAATATATGAAACTATCCTACCAGACTTTAACAGTATGTGAACTGTGAACTTTAAGATGTTCAAGCTGGATTTAGAAAAGTCAGAGGAACCAGAGGTCAAATTGCCAACATCTGTTGGATCACAGAAAAAGCAAGAGAATTCCAGAAAAACATCAACTTGTTGTTCATTGATTATGCCAGAGCCTTTGATTGTGTAGATCACAACAAACTGTGGAAAATTCTTCAATATGTGGGAATGCCAGACCACCTGACCTGCCTCCTGAGAAACCTGTATGCAGGTAAAGAAGCAACAGTTAGAACCAGACATGAAACAGTGGGCTGGTTCCAAATTGGGAAAGGAATACTCTATATTGTCACTCTGCTTATTAACTTATATGCAGAGTACATCATGCAAAGTGCCTGACTAGATGAAGCACAAGCTAGAATCAAGATTGCCAGGAGAAGTATCGATAACCTCAGATATGCAGGTGATACCACCCTTATGGCAGAAAGCAAAGAGAAACTTAAGAGCCACTTGATGGAAGTGAAAGAGGAAAATGAAAAAGCTGGATTAAAACTCAACATTCAAACAACTTAAGATCATGGCATCTGGACCCGTCACTTCACGGCAAGTAAATGGGGAAATGATGGAAACAGTGAGAGACTTTCTTTACTTGGGCTCCAAAAATCACTGAATATGGTGACTGCAGCCATAAAATTAAAAGACACTTGCTCCTTGGCAAAACAGCTATGACCAACCTAGACAGCATATTTAAAAGCAGAGACATTACTTTGCCAACAGAGGTCTGTCTAGTCAAAGCTATGGTTTTTCCAGTAGTCATGTATGGATGTGAGAGTTGAGCTATATCTTTATATATATATAAGCTGAGTGCCAAAGAATTGATGCTTTTGAACTGTGGTGTTGGAAGAGACTCTTGAGTCCCATGGACTGCAAGGAGATCCAACCAGTCCATCCTAAAGGAGATCAGTCTCGGGTGTTCATTGGAAGGACTGATGCTGAAGTTGAAACTCTAATACTTTGGCCACCTGATACAAAGAACTGACTCATTGGAAAAGACCCTGGTGCTGGGAAAGATTGAAGGCAGGAGGAGAAGGGGATGACAGAGGATGAGATGGTTGGATGGCATAACCGACTCATTGGATATGAGTTTGAGCAAACTCCGGGAGTTGGTGATGGACAGGGAAGCCTGGTGTGCTGCAGTCCATGGAGTCGCAAAGAGTCGGACACAACTGAGTGACTGAACTGAACTGTTTGCATAAGTAAACTTGAAATTGCTGAAATCTTAAACAGGCATGTAAAAGGAGCTTAAGTTTTCCTAAAGTTGACAACACTACTGAACATTTACCAGTTACAACTTATGAAAACAAAAATGAAGATAGCTATTTAATAAAAAAAAAATCAAGTTTCAAATTAAATGGTAGAAGTAAACAAGTTGTCTCTTTTTTTTCTTCACTTTATAGAAAATACTTGTCTTATCATTAAACTGTCAAAGAATATATACCTGGGAATAAATGTAGGCAAAAATAAAATCATGTCAAGTTTGAATATTGGTTCTGCTCCTAATTCCTTCAGAGAAATGAATGATGGATGTTATATGTAATCTTTCTGAGCCTCAGTTTGAATGAGACAGGATTTGTTTTAATTAGCCTTCAGTTGTTTTAATTACCATTGGTGGGTTGTTTTGCAACAGTTACATAAGGTAATATATGTATGTAAAACAGAGAGCTCAGCGGTATCTGTCAAGAGCAGAGGTTCTCTAAATGACAGTACATATGTGTATTAAAATTGGGACCCTCAACCTTCTGTTCAGTGTCACTGCTCATTTTACCTGCTGTTGAAGTGTGCCTGGGACTGTGTCCCTGTTTGAGGGTGATCAGTTGTCAAGTTCTAAACGGTGATCACAGTTCAGCGATGGCAGGCATTCAGTTCACTGTGATTCCTCTCTTCAGAATGTGCATTTGAGAGGACTAGTTCAAGAGGATACCCATTCATTCCTGCCCTACCCTATGTTGGAAGTTGAAGATTTTGTTGTTATAAAAGCTTCAGGGGTCCTAAATTATGTGTTTAACAACTGAAGAACAATAGTTCATTGCTAACAACTGAGGAGAAATAGTTCACTGCTAGAATAAGAACCAACTCAAAGAAGGATAATATATGTTTATTTTTCCTTTATTATATGGATGAAGAGTCTGTCCATACACAAAAAGAAATTGTTGGCCTTTCAAAGTTTTTTTTTACATAATCATATTTTATAATAATTACTTTATAACACGCTGAATGCTTTGAACCCTGGAAGATAATGGGCAGCTAGGAGATTCTTTTCATGAAGTGTTCCTAAGCTTAGTTAGTTAGTTCGTTAAGTTGCTCAGTCATGTCCGACTCTTTGCGACCCCGTGGACTGTAGCCCACCAGGCCCCTCTGTCCATGGGATTCTCCAGGCAAGAATGCTGGAGTGGACTGCCATTTCCTTCTCCAGGGGATCTTCCTGAACCAGGGATCGAAGCCAGGTCTCCCGCATTGCAGGCAGATGCTTTAACCTCTGAGCCACCAGGGAAGCCCTAGGGCTGCCAAAAAACAGCAGCAATTTCCACATATGCCCACCAGAGGGAAGATGCAGGTGAAACAAAACCTTGAACTTTGCCTGATTTTCCAGATTCCAAGGAAAAGACTTTGCTAAACAGGCTCAGTTGTCTGTTTGATAGCAGCAAAAGAGAGGAAGAGAAGTTGAAGCCATAATGAGCTTTAGAAAACTCAGATTATCTTGGAAATGTAAGAATTTCCAGGTACCTACGGTAGCATTAAATTAGCAGAAAGGAGATATGAATGGGAATTTCAAACATTGCACTGGAGAGGCTGAGATCACAGATTCTGATTCTAGACTGCGATTCAAAGCTGGTTCTCCTGCTCAAAAGCATTGAGATTTTAGCAAGTTTCTTTAGATTTGTGTGTCAGTATTCTCACTTTAAAATGGAATCACTAATAGTACCAGCTTTGTTTCCCTGTCCTTCACTATCTCCCAGAGCTTGCTCAAACTCACGTCCATTGAGTCGGTGATGCCATCCAACCATCTCATCCTCTGTCACTCCCTTCTCCTTCCTTCAGTCTTTCCCTGCATCAGGGTCTTTTCCAATGAGTTGCTTCTTCACATCAGGTGCTTCAACTTGAGCATCAGTCCTTCCAGTGAATATTCAGGGTTGATATTCTTTAGAATTGACTGTTTGATCTCCTTGTTGCCCAAGGGATTCTCAAGAGTCTTCTTCAGCACAATTTGAAAACATCAATTCTTCGGTGCTCAGCCTTCTTCATGGTCCAGCTCTCTTATCCACATGACTACTAGAAGAACCATAGCTTATACTACACAGACCTTTGTTGGCAAAGTAATGTCTCTGCTTTTTAATTCACTGTCTGGGTTTGTCATAGTTTTTCTTCCAAGGAGCAAGCATCTTCTAATTTCAAGGCTGCAGTCACCATCCATATTGCTTTTCTCTTGCCTGACAAAGTCTGTCACTGTTTCCATTGCTTCCCCATCTGTTTGCCATGAAGTGATAGGACTGGATGCCATGATCTTAGTTTTTTGAATATTGAGTTTTAAGCCAGGCTTTTCATTCTCTTCTTTCACTTTCATCAAGAGTCTCTTTAGCAACAACCTTATAGGGATGTTATGAGGATTCAGTGATTAATATTTGAAATTAAGGGAACAAACCAGCTTAGTACCATTACTTATCTCATGCAAACATTCTGTAAGTATTAGTTGTTATCAGGTCCATAATTAACCTTGTGGCTAAAGACGGCAATCACAGTAAAATAGATAGCTCAGAAGATGATTCATGGACACATAACCATTGGTAAAGATGCCTAGCCCCCTCCTATACTCTTGTAAATAAAGATATGGCCTTAAGTGAAAGAGAAGGGAAGCCCCTATACCAGACTAGGTTAAGTTTCTGCTATTTGCATGGAATGAACTCTTAAAAAATTCAATTCATTATACAAATAAAATCTGCTTTTATCTACCCTTAACTTTAGGGACCAAGTTAGTACCCACCAAAAGATTTATGAGAATTATAGGATACATGTGAATTGCACATCAGGGAAACCTAACTTAGTTTCTGGTACCAGAAACTGTTTCACAAAGGAAATTATTATATGCTGAGTCCTAGAGGATGAGACTAAAAATTCTCAAGGCAACAAGAGATTTCTTTTTTCATCAAAGGAAACCTATAAGTCCTTACCTAGATAACAGCAAGAGAATTATAAATCCTAACAGCTGAATCCAGAGTGTTTTGAGCCTCCAGGTATTCGCAGAAAAGTCCTATCAATTCTATATCCAATATTTATTTTAAATGCACCAAGTTATTTCCATTTTCACTGCTACCAAACTGGTTTGTGACCTAGATTTCCAGAACAACTGTTAAATGGTTCTCATTCCTACAGAACTGCTCTCATCAAACACTGTCCTCAAATTATAGCCAGGCAAGGACTTTGGGGAATAAATGACTGATGCCTTTCTGTTTTAAAAAATTCAACAGTTTCCCAGTATATTTAGGATAAGCTTAGAAAGTTTTTATATGGTATAAGAAGTTCTCAAAACGCTGATCTCTTGTGTGACTCTCCAGGTCTGTCTCCCTGTGTGTCTCTGAACCAGCCCCAATAGAATGTCTCTCCTATTAAGCCTGCTTGTCAAGGAAGCCAAAGACTTAGCTCATCCCCTATATCTCAGGGACTGTGGCTCATATAATGTATCATCAATGACCAACATATTCTGATACGATGGATAATTTTTTCTTGAATTTATGTAAGACGTTCATGCCTCCATATAAGTTCCCGTGCTCCTCTTCATTTAAACATTAGGAAAAGAGGCTCTGTGATACTTTAAAGACACTGTTATGTATTTTATATAAAGAAATTTGAATGAAGAACAGTACCATAATTTATTAAATGTGAAGAAAAATGTAATAAATATAATAAACACAGCTACCGATCTTTGCTGTTAGGGGCAGAATGAAGGGAAAAGGGACTGAATTACTCATGTTCTGGGTTAAGTGGTGTTTTTTGCACTTAATCTACATTAAGTAGGAGTGACAACAGAATTTATCACATTTTATTTTTTCCAGTTTTCAACAAGTGTAACTGTTTATTTGTATAAAAATTAATTTCAACTGTCAGTAAGATATTATTAATATTTAATGATTGATTTGAAAAAAATCATGGTAATTTTCACAGTAGATGACTGAGTAATGTAAACATTCATTTATTTATTTAACTAACATTAAATAATTGGCATGTGCCATAAACTATAGTATATTAAGAGAATATAAAACAGATGAAAAAAGGATTCATCCTACATAAATTTATTATTTGGTATGTTGTGATCATTTTTTAAATTACCAGAAACATGCAGTTTATAGTCTTTTAATGAGAAGCTGTTACCTAAAGATAACTTTCTAATTCTCTAATTTGAATAATACAATTGTTAAATTTTATCCAGATTATTTGTAAAATAAGTATAAAATTTTCATGTTTAGTCAGTAAAAATGCTTTTAAAAAAAGTGATAGCAAAGAGACATGAATACAGGGAAAAACGAAACTGTGCACTAAAATCATTTTTTGTCTATTTGATATTTTTCCCTGTCTGTGATTTCAGACTCTAGCCACTCTTTCTAATTTAACTCCTTGGAGATTTGTACAAGCACAAAGTTTCAATTATCTGAAGTAAAAAGTTTTCATACGTTGAGTAACAGCCAATGCCCAAATGGAGGGATGATGTCTTGTACATGTCACAGTGACTTGGACACACATGGAACATTTCAGGATCTTAGGAGAGGAAGAAAGATCTGTGAATCACAGTGATCTGCAAGTAGCAGGAGATCCAAGGCCAATGCAATATTTAGTAAGTAAAATACAAGACACTCTATTAAACTTGAATTCAAAGTAAACAGCAGATGATATCTTTAGTATAATGATGCACCAGGCAATACTTGGACATCCTCATAATACAACGTTATTTGTTTTTCAGTAAAATTTAAATATATCTGGATGTCTTGTGTTTTACCTGGCAAACTAATCATGCTTCACTTTGGAAATTCAGATCCTAGACTACTGAGAGTTCTTTCAGCAAAGAATCACATATTCCAAATTTGACAATAACAGTATTGAAAATTAATAAACACTTTTATCCTGTGGAGCATTCTTTAAGGCCACATGTTCATTGTATCCTTCATCCTCACTGTAGGTAAACACTGGGAAACTTGGCAAAGATCTTAGTGCGATCAGTATTGCAAGCACCCCCAAAATGTCCAGTCGTTTTGAACAAGGGAGAGACTCAGGGAACTGACTAAGCAGTCTGATCACAAAGTGTGCTCTTGTAAGCAGGCTTGAGAATTGAGGATGCAGGCGAGTTCCTGGACATGATGGACCTGTGAGTTGCAAAGATGGACAGTTCAGATTACTAAGTGGTGACGGTAGGGCCCTTCCTTAAATCTTTGAATTTCCTGTGATTCTGACATCAAGACACAGTTGGAGAACTTACCCATGATTGCTAGAAATTTTCTATTATGGACTGTTACCCTGGTATTGGAGCATGCACTTTCTCAAGTCATCATCATGTCCCTGTCAATGAGTTACCTGCAGATAACATATGACTGTGGAATCTCAGAAGGCACTGTTGGTGTTAGATAGCTCAGCAGATTGTGAAAATACTTAATTTAGACATACCCTTAGACTTTGGAAGGCAGGACAAATAGAAGATAGCCAAAGAAAGTAGGAAGCTTAACCTTGGTTGACTCTGCTGGCACATGTGATTTCTCTGCGATTTCTAAAAGATCATTTAGAACTAGAGTAAGCATTTATCATTCAGGTGCCTTCCTCCAATTCTTAAAAAAAAAAAAAAAAAAGCCTCAGATCTGTCAATAGACTAAAGCTGGACATATCTCTGGAGGTTGGACAACCATGCTGAGACAGACTGTCAGACCTCATATTGTCTATGCTGAAAGAGCAATCTACGAAAATTGAGTTTGTTTTCTGCCTTTGAGGCTCAGTTGGTAAAAGAATCCGCCTACAGTGTGGGAGACCTGGCTTCGATCCCTGGGTTGGAAAGATCCCCTGGAGAAGAAATGGCTATCCACTCCAGTATCCTGGCCTAGAGAACTCCATGGACTGTATGGGGTCACAAAGAGTCAGGCACAGCTGAGCGACTTTCATTCACTCACTCACTCACTCTGCAGTAGAGCAGGAGATGTCCTTCCCTCCCTCCCCACCACCTTCTTCCCCTTTAATGCTCTTTGTTTTTCCTCATCTGTCCTCCCTTTTTTCTCTCAATCCCTTCCTTTCTTTTCTCTCTCTTCTTCCCTCCCTCCCTTTCCCTTTCTTCATTTCCTTTCTTTTCAGTCTTTTGTTTATTCAGCAAATATTGACCAAATTCCATCCATAAATTAAGCAACATTTTAAGTGCCTGAAATAATCTAGCAAAAGATATAGACCAAAATTTCTGAATGTGTGGAGTTTACATTCTAGTGGGTGGACACAGGGGAAAAAAAGGGGGGGCGGGTATATCAATAGAATTCAAAACTAACTAATAAATTCTAAAAAAGCACACACACAGAAAACTGTAGAGCAGTTTGCATTTCTTAAAAGGGAGGTACAAACAGGCTTCCCTGTGAAAATCATATTTTTATATTTAAAGTAGGACTAGAAGGAGGTGAAGAAGTTAAGTAATTAATGGTGTTTTCAGTTTCGTTTGTCCACCTCAATTAATTCTTACTCTTTCCTTTCTGATATTTTAATTCTGACCAGAAATTATTTACAGGTAAATTTCAACTGAAATTACCTTGAAGTGATTTTTTAAAAAGCTAATAAATTAATTTTATTTTGCTATCTAACCTTTTTGTCATAAAATTACCAATCCTATTCATAGCTACAAGCTTAAGATATTGCTGGAATTCATCATGCATTGTGAGAGTACCTTTCAAGTAGAGCCAAGTACTCTAATTTATAAAGCCATATGTTCTTTCTTTGAATTTTTTCTCAAGTAAGATCAAAATACATATAGTTTTCAAATTAAGTTTTACTTCAAAAAGACATTAGAATGATAACTACCTAATGAATACTCACACATACTTTTTGTTAATTATTTTTTCTCTGTTTAATAAAAAGTACTGCAGAGAATGAGGTAGATTTAACCACTGAATTTAATAATTATAAGAATCCAGACAAATGCTCTTCTTTCAAACTTTGCCCTTTAAAATGCAAAAATCAATCACTTCCTCTCCTCCCCCAACTTGCTTGGTGCTTGGGCTTTGGTTGTTTTACATGAAAACTTCCTTATTGTCTCATGTTGAATTTGAATTTTTATATCCAAATAAAGATCAAAAGATAGTGGAGGGAGAAGAAACACATGGTTGTAAATACATACATATCTACATACATATGTAAATAAGAACTCTCACTCCATTTAGGTTAATGAGAATGTAAAATATTAAAATCTCTAAATTTTAAATATGTATCTCTAATGGGAATTGATCAAGAAGGATAAGATATAAGAAAAACAAGATTGTTTTTTAAAGAAGACAGAATCAAATATAGGTAATTAGGGAAATTAATGATTGTAGTATAACAACAGGTAGGGTATATCTAACAAATTCATGATATTAAAATATTTACCACTGAGATTCAAGTTCAATTTAAAATATGTCAATGTAGATGATATGGCTTGTAGAAGATGGAGCAGAACCATGAAAATGTAACCTTAGAATTTTCATGAAGGCTCAGGTTTAGAATATCCTTTGTTTAATTACCTAATATTGTTTTTATCACAGCTTTTCTCTAAAATATTAATAAAAGCAGTCAAATGATGTCAATCCATAGAAATCTTTAATGTTTTAGACTATGTAGAAGTAGTCCTCACAATCTGAAATAAACATATAAGAGAATTCAATGGGTAGTTGGTTTACTATTTGATAACTTTTTCTCATAGGCAACACAATGTGAGGTTAATGCTTTCATTGTTGGCCATATGGCTGCCAAAAATGTAGACTGTCATATTTGTAATCTGTGGACACTGCTTCAGTTTAGACTGCATTATTGCATATCAAGTCAAGTTGAAGATTGGTACCATGAGAGAAAGACTTATTTGCATTGGAATGTCCTGCTTTCTTATTGTCACAGCAAAGATGTACAATTGCCCTGTTGATGTAGAGATAGTGCTGAAGGTAGCCTAATTGAGTTGTCTTGCTGGTTACCCAATTCAAGGAGATGGCCTGCTTGGTGAAAGGGGAGAATAAGTGGTGGAATTAGACCTAGATTTTCTTTTTCAGGGAATTGTGCTGTTATGTGACCCTGTGGTGGCACATGAGAGAAGTAGAATTTGAATACGTGATACTCAGAAGACGTTGACTGACAGTCAATGTTTAGCTACAAAATCAAGCATGACAATCAAGGATGTAACAAAAACCAGTAAAGTGAAGTGGCATTTGCTTTTATAATTAAGACCTTGAGAAAGGAGGGATTACAGGTATTCCTGAGGCAGTCTATACACACCTCCATCCCACACTCAAAGGGATTGGACGAGAAGGGGAGACCAACCCCTCCATAACTCCAGGTCCCCAAGGTTGTAAGTGGAGCTGAGGCTTGGGAGGAGGAGAAAGATGGATTATTTTGAATAGGTCATAAATTTGGCATTTTAAAGTAGACGGAAGTTTTGTCTCTAAACATAAAATGTATTTCATCTGACTAAAACAGCTCTAGGGGTCAGCAATTAACATTCTGGAGAGCATGCTTGAAAGCAGTCATTGGAGAAATATAAAACTGTTTCAAGTGTGTATCCCTACAAGTTTAGACTGCTAAATACATTAGTTACCCAAGGAAGCAATACGAACAATTGGAGCAGAAATGGCAATACAACCTTGCCTGAAGAGAATAATTCAGACTTCAAAAAAAAAAAAAAAAAATCAGACATTTATACTCTTGCAAGGCTCTGGGATTTCTTTTAAAACCAGTGTACAATAGTAGAGATATGCTTTATGTTGTCAAAACCCACAGATGTGGACATGAAGCTGTATCAGGGAAACTTTGCGGGTAAGGCAAGAAGAGTTAAAAGAATGTGGGTTAAACACAAAACATTTGGTAGTTACCATCTGTGGGTAATTGAATCTGTGAAAATTGACAGAACTTTACCTTGTGGTGTATAAGAAACTGCTGAATATATTATTAGTTGTTAAAAATTGATTGTCTAAAAATTTCAAAGATCCAAAGCTAAAAATCTTGGAAGCTAAAGACCTTTGCATTCTAGATGTTACCAAAAGGTTACATATCTGTCCATATTATCTTGTCCAAAGATGCTCAGTCAGTGTATTTGAGGAAATAGGATGACTATTCTAGGAATTATAAGTCACTGGCTCACACTCATTAGGTAGGGACTCTCCTCTGGCTTTTGACCCTCTTCTTCATCCTACTCCTTATTGTAGATATCAAATTAAGAAAAACCTCTCAGAGAATCAATTGTTAAGATGGAAGTTTTCATCAGGAAGAAGAAACTGTCATGACAAGCCTTAACTGGTATCTGTGCGAGCAATAGCCACTTGAGGATTTTCCCTATGCTTATTTAGGGATATGAAAGAAAACGTATAAGACATTTTAGGACACAGAAAGTAGGCATCAGGGAAAGAAAAGTGTCATTAGCAGATAAACAGCATGATATAGATATCAAATGAGCAAGGTCACTATTAGAAGCTGTAAATGATCAAGATATGCATAGGAAGATTCAAAACACTTCTTTTGTATCAGACAGTTATGCAGTCAGAATCCCCTGAATCTGCTCTGGATAGTTTATAAAAAGAGACATGGGCCTGGATAGCTGCAGCCATTTTGCATCATGAAGACAGTATGAGAATAAAGCTAAAACTTTGAAAACATCTAAGAGAACAAAAGAAAAAAAATGCAGAAACCCTGCAGAACAAAACAAAACAAACAGCCAACAAACATAGAACCATTCCTAAAGCCAGTGGTCAGGGTGGGGAAAGTAAAAGAGCCTTGAATTGTAACTTTTGCCTTTATCCTGAGTGTAAATACTCTCATTGCTGCTTTTAAGATATCAACTTGATGTCCCTGAATATGGAGTTGGAAAAAGATGAAAACACATGGTTCTCAGTAGCTGGTAAGAGCTAGTTCCAGCATATCACTCCCTGAAGCTCACACTATAGGCTTTTTCAACTGAATGGAGACTGTATTCCTGTTTTAATTTTAAAATGGAGGCCATAAGATATATCACTCAAAATTGAGGAAGTTTTAAAAGTGGTAGTGTCCATGGCTGATTCATGTCAATGTATGACAAAAACCACTACAATATTGTAAAGTAATTAGCCTCCAACTAATAAAAATAAATGGAAAAAGAAAAAAGAAAAAAAAATATTAAAAGTGGTAGTGTCGCTACTATTAAATGTTTGCCTCAACTTGGACTTTCCAGTTCAAAATGAGTTGCTTGGCCACCTTAAGGTAGCCAGTTTGAGTTGTGTGTTGTGGTGATAATTACATAAATTATTTTCACTGATACTTAGAATTCAGTAATCCAGGTGCAACTATATTTCACCTGCTGCTGCTGCTGCTAAGTCGCTTCAGTTGTGTCCGACTCTGTGCGACCCCATAGACGGCAGCCCACCAGGCTCCGCAGTCCCTGGGATTCTCCAGGCAAGAACACTGGAGTGGGTTGCCATTTCCTTCTCCAATGCATGAAAGTGAAGTCGCTCAGTCGTGTCCAGCTCTTCATGATCCCAGGGAACTGCAGCCTACCAGGCTCCTCCGTCCTTGGGATTTTCCAGACAAGAGTACTGGAGTGGGTTGCCATTGCCTTCTCTGATATTTCACCTAGTATATCTATAAATGCAGTGCAGGGAAATAAGAGTTGAGCTTAGTTATGAAGCTCTTAATTCATAGCTAAATAAGGAAATCTCACAAATTGCTATTTGCATGCAATGAAATATTTTCTAAAGCAAAAATTGTAACCTGGTAGTCCTGTAGGGCACTTGTCAAACAGAGTCATGTTCCCTATAGTCAACAAGATGTTAACCAAGCTAAATATATTTATTGCTTTATGTCTGTTTGATATTTATATTATGGGAAGATCAGAAGATCTAATACTCTTTCTTGTTATGTTTCCTGTTTTTCTCTTACTGTAGATGTGCTTTCTTGCATGTTTTATAGTTTAGGATTATGAACTTATCTTATCTTCCCAGAGATCTGTGGAAAGATAAGATTAGTCTGTCTCTTTCTCTGTCTCTCCAGAGCCAGGTTGCTTTTGCTTCTGCTGAATTCCAGGCATACCACTGGACTGGGGCCCCATTTTATGTTTTGTCTGAAGAATTTCAGACCCATGTATGTCATATGTATGTTGAATCCCAATTTTTAGGTTTTCAGTTAAAAATTCTAAAGGGTAATTTCAAGATCAAAACTATAAATGCAGTATAAATTCATACACTTTTTTCCTAGGTTTTTGTCTCTAGAGAGTAGTTTTAATTTCTTAAGATTCAGATATGGATTTAAAGCTGTCTTGATATTTTGCAATTAGAGGCCTTCAGGATATTTGTTTTTCAAAACATCAAAACCAGGAATACAAACATGCTTAAACTGATATCAGTTGATTCATCAATAAGTCCTAAGAGTGGAGAGAAAAATTTCTAATAAGATCTTATGTGTATTATTGAACCAATTATATAAATCAACTGACTATATTGCAGTGAATAATTAAGCTCAGGGGTTATCATGGTCAGTCTGGGTTTATCTAGGTCTTCTCTTACAACTAAGAGAACCCTACAGATGGCATAGGTGTTACAACATGAGAGTACGTAGAATGAGTATGGTACTATATAATACAATGCCTCTAACATATTGTCTGAAAATTGTGTTTTGGTTTTACAATATGAAAATGAAAGAGAGAATCTTACCTACAACAAGAAAGTAATATGAACTACTTTCCACAGAAGGAACAAAATCAAAAAGTTCTTCATGACATTTTCAAAATCAAGATATAAAGGAATGTTGTCTACTTTGTGTTCAAATCATTATACAAAGCAATATACCAAATAATATGCCCAGACAATATTGTTATTTATTTGTGAGTACATAGAAAGTTATCACCATATAAACAAACACTCAGAAAGAAAAGGCATATATATGTAGTGATTCTTGAGCAAATATTTCAGATGAAGACTATACAACAATGATTGATTAATCAACATATACTAAGATGTAAAATAAATAATCATGTTATTAGAGAATACATGCAGAGAACTTCAAACATTTATGCAAAGAAATATAAATTGCAAAGATAATTATAAAACAGCCTTAAAATGCAATTCACTAAAATACTTAACAATTATTGAACTAGATTTAAAATCTAACAATATTAATACAATGCAAACTCAGCCTGACAAAGGATTTGGAATAGGAGAAAATAAACTGTACCAGTGTACTTATGCTACATAAGGCCCATGACCTGGCAGTGGTCAACTGATACAGTGGTATTATTGTTGAAGGCAGTAATTAGTGTGATAATCCCTGCAAGAACCACTGGCAATGTGACAAAAAGTCTAGAGTATGATGCAATTTAACTCAAATTACATTTCAGATAGTATTATAGTCTAAGGATAAATATTCAAACATTAAATACTGTTGAATAAACTATGGCACTCTTATACAATTAAATAAACATACAGAAATGATATTTTGACACATTTTTGTTCCCTGAAAATATGGTTGGTTTATAAAATGGGAAGTAATATCTCTAGTGATGCTCAGATTCTGCTCAGAACAGACACATGGCCCATCAGCTCATATTCCATTATCCTCTCCCAGAGACAGACAACAAATATTTGAACAATCACAAACATCATACCAGCAAAAGTCTTATGTAATAAAAGTAATATATTATAAATCCTGTTTTGACTTCTATATAATTGTTTTCCCATTTAAAAAATAAGATTGCTATGATGGAAAGCATTTTAAGATAGCCTTCAAAATTCCAACCCACTGCATGTATGAGCCCTGCATAATTCCTACATCTGGATATGTGAGTGCAATTTGTGGATATGATGAAATATGACTACTATGATTGCTCAATTGACTTTGAGTGAATTAGAGAACATTAACCTAAGTGAGCCTGTCCTAACAAGAACCCTTAAAAGAGATTAAAGAAATATGAAGGGAGAGAAATTTTATCACTAGCCTTGAAGAAATAAAGTTCTTTGTCATGCAGAAGGCCACATCAGAGTTAGGGGCAGCCTATAGGAGCTAACAGCCCTTGGTTGAAAGCCAGGAAAGAGAGGGAAGATCTCAGTCCTGTAACCACAAGGAACTTAATTCTGTCAACAACCAATATGCTTAGAAGAGGACTCTGAGCCTCAAATGAGACTGCAGACTGATTATCACTTTGAATACACCTTTGTGAGACCCTGAGCAGAGAAGCCAACCAATAATATATGTATCCAGTGAGAGGGTAACAGGCAGAAAGGCCAGGGGTCTCCAAACGGAGGAAAGAGGCTGCAAGTGCCAGACATTTTTATCTCTCTTAAGCAGCAGGAGGAAAAAAACCAGCGATATTTTTTCTTCTCTATACAAATTTAAAAGAAGGTTTCTCTTAAAATGCTCTGTTGCTATGACACCTGGTTTTGCCTGAAGCTAACTACTCTCAAAACTTGAGTTAACCAATACATTTCTTTTTCTTATGGAAATGTTGTCTTAAGCTATGTTAATGTACCCCAGACTCTATCTTCAAGTTGGTTCCGTCAAATGGCCCAATCTACTTACTCAGGTATTGGTCCCCTAAGCTATGTAAACAAAACTATTTGTTGGTATTCTGCCCTTCTACAAGATTCAAGTATGGCCAGGGATGAATTATCTGGTGCCATTCTAAATTTTATGACATTCCTTTCTTTTCATTAACAGACTGTGAGTGACTATATAACATACAGCTAAAGACTAGAAGGGGGGTACTCTTTTGCCCCCTTCTGATGCCTGTGTCAGAAGCTTTCTCTACCTCCTTTATACTTTAATAAAACTTTATTACACAAAAGCTCTGAGCGATCCAGCCTCGTCTCTGGCCCCAGATTGAATTCGTCTCCTCTGGAGGCCAAGAATCCCACGTCTTATCATTCAGCAACAACCTTTCATCCAGATTCATGATCCATAGACACTATAGACGATAAATGGGGATTGTTTAGGCCACTAAGTTTGTAGCATTTACCCAGAAATAATATGTGCTTGCTTATTGGAAGGAAATCTATGACAAACCTTGTAAGGCATAGTTCCGGCGAGGCAGAAAAGGAAAGACGACCTCAACCGAAGTAGGTTACCTTTATTCAGGCAAGGAGGGGCGACAGTCAGCCTAACAACCAGGCTGAGCGCCGAAAGGGATCAGGGAGGCTTCATACTTACAGGGAGGTTTGTGGAAGCGATAAGGGAAACGTCAATCAGGGGGGATATTTTGAGTATTCTTTTGTTGAGATGACACTTTTAGTTGGGCAGGGGGTGATAAGTCTTCTGAGCGGGTATAGGGGGTGGTAGGTTTCCAGACAGGGGGTGATAAGTCCCGGATAGATGCAACTGGCCTGGAGCATCAGGATGGAACTAAAGTTATGCTTTGTTTTTTCCGAAGTCAGATGATTCAGCAAGGGGGCCTTTGAGACTGTTGTTCTCTTTTCTAGGCCCAAAAGACTCCTTCAAATCTAGAAAGTGTATTAAAAAGCAGAGATGTCACTTTGCCAACAAAGATCCATATAGTTAAAGCTATGGTTTTTCCAATAGTCATGTACAGATGTGAGTTGAACCTTAAAGAAGGCTGAGTGCCAAAGAATTGATGCTTTTGAACTGTGGTGCAGGAGAAGACTCTTGAGAGTCCCTTGGACTGCACAGAGATCCAACCAGTCCGTCCTAAAGGAGATCAGTCCTGGGTGTTCATTGGAAGGACTGATGCTGAAGCTCTAATACTTTGGCCACCTGATGTAAAGAGCCAACTCATTGGAAAAGATCCCGATGATGGAAAAGATTGAGGGCAGGAGGAGAAGGGGGAGACAGAAAATGAGATGGTTGGATGGCATCACCAACTCAATGGACCTGAGTTTTAGCAAACTCGGAGATAGTAAAGGACAGGGAAGCCTGGCATTGCTGCAGTCCACAGAGTCACAAAGAGTCAGACATGACTTAGTGACTAAAAAACAGCAACAACAAATGATTATCACAAAGACATATAATGGTAATAATGCTAAGAGGAGTAACAATACCAATGACAAGCATCATATCTCTTTATTTTACTTACATGATGCTATTGCATGACTTCTATTTTATTATGTGCAAATTTGCTATTTGATTCACAACAATTAAATCATACGTACTGATTTTTTTCCTAAATAATAATAGAGGGCCTGTGAATTGGAGAACAAAAAAGCTGTGAGTTTATTTTACTAACACCTTTGGCAAATTTACTCACATTTTGTTTAATTCTTCCTTTTAATTAAGGCTCTTATTTTTGAAAATCCAGTTTGCACTTGCTAAATAATTCTTCAGCTCTTTTTATCTTTTAATGTTAGAATAATAAGAAAACTGTCCTGACTAGAACTAGCTATGCACCTTTTTTAATTTATAATGTATCTTTCATTTACATATAGTTAACAATACTCAATACGAGTAATTTTATTACATACACACAAAAGGCTTTCAACTTCTATTTAATAAGGAAAAAGTTGGAATGAGCATCACCCCACACTGACAATAAGAGAAAAATATCTGTGAAATCGTAACTTTTCTTTAATCCATCAATGGCCTCAGGTCACAGACCAGTCAGCCTGAAATCTGAGAAAGGACAAGTGCTTTCAAAGAGAGAGTGGAAATAAGACAAAGAGCAAGAAGAAGATAGGACTGCCATATAAGTAGTGAAATTCAACTAAACTTTTCAACAAATTGCTAAAGGCTGAGTGTATCGTTAGAATGAGTTTTGATGCCTTGGTTGCCACGGACTCAAGAGGAGTGTGCATCTAATTGTAGCTTCTCTTCCACAGTCATTTAGAGTGTGCTCCTAAGAAAGACTGAAGGTAAAACAAGATACAAGAAAAAGCTTTCATTTCTGAACGTTACAGAGATGTCCTTGGTTTAGTCATGCAGGAGGTGTGCAGCAGTCATAGAAAAGGAACAAAGCCTTACTTGATACTTTTCCTCTCTGAAACCAAAGACTTAAGAAAGTGTTGGGGAGCAGCAAACTGACACATACAGAGGAGGGCATACTCACCATGGAAAGAAAAGGAATGTAACCCCTAGTCCTCAGGGAGGAACCGGAAACCATCCTGAGCCCAGGCATATAGGAGATATTCCATCACTGGGGGAGGATTGATTAAAACTCCTCACTGCTGAGACCCAGTGGCTGTTTAAGACTGAGACTCTACAAGATAACAAAGGACACCCCTTCCCATCACCTTACCAAGCTAGCAAGCATAGAGTAAAGAGCGAGAAAATAACACTGGGGGAGAGGCAAGAGTGTGAAAAGAGACCCCTTCTAAGGAAAAGATATATAGGAAGCAGTAAAACTTACTGGAAAACAAGTCTTTAGCCTGAGCACACAATCGGAAGCATTTAAATGAAACTAACAACACCCACAATAAAACAGAAACACAGTTAGATTCATATACTGATGGCTTAACAAAAGAAAAATAGTAACAGTTTCCAAGAAAAAACACTGTTTACCTTTGTCTCAAGTACCTTCTACCTGGTGTCTTCTTCTCAGCTAAAAATTAAGAAGCAAAAATGTATATACACACCCAGAAGACGAAAATGCTGTCCAAAAAGATCAAACAATCCACAGAACAAAGCCAAATGTAACCCAGATTTTGGAAATATCTGAGAGAAAATTTAAAACTATGATTAATATGTTAAAAGCTCTGTATGAACTGATGGTGGGTTTCAAGCAGAGATGGAACCCTTAAGGAAGAGTGAAATTGAAATGTTAAAAAAAAGTGGTGCATTAATAGAGAAGAGTAACTTTGATGTATTCACCAATAGACCTCAAGGAGCCAAGGAGAGAATCACTGAATTTAAAGGTAGGTCAATAGGGGAATTCCCTGGTGGTCCAGTGGTTAGGACTCTGAGCTCTCAATCCCTTGTTGGGGAACTATTAATAAGATCCCACAAGCTGCACAGTGCGGCTAAAGTAAAAAAAATAAAGATAGGTCAACTACCAAAACTGAAAAAAAGAAATAAGAGTTAAACAAATGAAAAACACAAAATTAGAGGGCTCATGGACTGTAGAATGAATCTTAGTAACTGAACAAATGTGTATTTGGATTCCCAGAAAGACAGAAAAATCCAGGAAAAGGAGACAGTCAATGGGCAGATGAAAACATTAAACAGATAGTAGCTGGAGTTTTCCAAACAACACACAAAATAAGTCAGCCACACAAATTCAAAAAGGTCAGAAAAAACCAAGATGGATAAATACCAACAGAACACATACAGACACGCATGTTGACACTTACTATATATTAAGTACTTAAAATCTAAAGTAATAATACTTATATATTGAAGGAGGATAGAAATAAAAGCTACATCACAGAGAAAAACAGTAAGAATCATAATTATAAAAATTGCATCCAAAATGAAAGAGAAGTTTATAGATGTCTTGTTACCTAAAAGTTACCTTAGTTAAATAAATCTTACAGTTTTTCTAAAAAATACAAATTGCTCAAAAGAGAGATTTATAATCATATTTTTCTGAAAGTTAAATTACTTTCAATGATTTCAGTAGTTACTGGAAATTGAGTCTGTATCAGAGAGAAGTAGTATACCTGCTAGAAAAATATAAATCTATATAATCTGTTACTAGCATATTTTCTTATAACTTTACTAAAACCAATTTTTAATGTGTACTGTATGACATGTTCAAGAAGCAATTACTCATATTATCATATAAACTCCATAAAGTAGCAGATTACACTGATAGCATAAATTCTGTTATACAAATTAAAGGTTGAAGCTTAGTTAAATTAAGCTTTAAAAGATACAGCAGGGACACTGGGCCTCCAACTCTGGCAAACAAAGGATTCAATTCCTGACTTTACCTCTTAAAATAGTAATTCTGCTCGCCTTCTGTTTGTCTAACATTCTATGAAAAACATTATCTTTTTACGTTTAAATGTGTACCTTAGGGTAAATGCATTATTGTAGGTAATCTCAAGGAACATTTTTTCCTTTCCTTAAAATTATTTTTTAATTGAAATATGGTTGAGTTATATTAGTTTTAGGTATATAGTGTAACAATTCAGCATTTTTGCAGATTGTACTCCATTATGAAATATTACAAGATAATGGCTGTAATTCCCTGTGTATACAATATGTTCTTATTGCTTATCTACTATATATGTAGTGGCTTATATCTATTAATCCTATGCTTTTAATTTATCCCTCCTCCCTTCCCTCTCCCTTTTGGTAATATTAACAAATCTGTATAGCATTTTGGCAATATTTGCCACTAACACTTCTAAATTTGTACAGTTAATAACTATAAAAACAGTTCTAAAAATAATTTTCAAAAAGACAGACATCCTAAATTTGTACAACTTTGGATCACTTCACATTAGGATGTTATGGATGTGGCTGCCCATGTTTAGAAGGGGTACTAGTCTTTTCTGGATTTAAGATGGCCAATGAATGTGTGTGTTATCAGATAAGATAGGCTCTAGAGCACAGGGGGATTCTGTAGAAGTATAAAGATGGCCTCAGATGTAGTATAGCTTACTTTGTTCACATTACTTAGTTAAAATTTTGTGGTTCCCAATAGAGCCTATCCTCAATAACCAATCTAGAATCACCACCGCAGATATAAAAAAGGAGTCCTTTTCCCGTTATGTCACAGATATTTGCATATTAAACTCTCCCACTAATGATGCTCTTTTTATTACATGATAAAATTCATATTGTAGTTTTAAGTATACTATTTAGATACTTCCCCAAATAACAGAACATTTATTATAGTTTTTAATGAAGAAAAAGATATATTTTTTTAAAAACAATAGAAATTGATGAATGATGCTTCTCAAGTTTCAATATTGTATGCACTGTGAAAACATTTCCCATATTTTAAAACTTAAGTTTCTATTACCTTTGCAAATGTAATAGACCTTAAATTATTTTAAAGGTGAATAATTCATGAAGCATAAACTTTTCTAAAAATATCAAATATTCAAAACTTTGTAAAAGATGTGTTATCATATCCAAAAATAAAAAATCCTTTACCAATATAATTTATTAAAAAATAAAGTTACTATATAAAACTGGATAGAACATTATATATACAATTAATATTTTATAATATTTGGTGCTATGTGTCAGTTACTATAAAACTTTTTCTTAGATGTTAGTTGAAATCATCATGAGAACTCTGAGGGGAAGGGATTATACCCATTTTACAGAGAAAGTAACTGAGACTTCATGAGACTTGGAAACTTTTCCATGTCACCCAAGATACAAAAGATTACATGTCCAAATCAAAAACCTTTAAAAATGCAAATGTATTTCAAAGATATCAGAGAACCTGAGAACTATCACAATAAAATATAAAGTACTAAATTATATAAATGGATATATTTTATATATAATAGATATAAATATATAGTTAGAAGAACAGCAGCTTATGCCATAGATTCCAAAACATCTTTCTTCTGATCTCTGTTTCATCCCATACTAATTATATATTAATGTAATGGACTTATGGATGATTTTCCTTATCCTTTTGTATGCCCTTAGAGTATTTTTTTCAAACTCTGCAATGAGCATGTGTTACTATATGTAATCATTAAAATAAGCATGCTTAAAAAATATCATATGCATCATGATTTACTTGTCTCTGTAATTCATCATAATGTCGGACTTGGATTACTATTAATTTTAGAATCACTTTTTAGCCTCTGAATTGAAAAAAAAAAAAAAAAATCCTTAAGTGTACCATGCATGCTCTGAATACAATTAAGTGAATGCTGGTTAGAAAATCATGATCACTTATGGGACCAAATAGCTGAATTTCAGTGAACTATTTTCATTAACTTTCAGGCTGTAAC
The DNA here is from genome assembly GCF_033118175.1 of Dama dama. NCBI lineage: Eukaryota > Metazoa > Chordata > Mammalia > Artiodactyla > Cervidae > Dama > Dama dama. The sequence continues at coordinate 48,350,702 of NC_083685.1, read as the reverse complement.
TATGGCATTGGCTATCTATACCATGTGATTCCATTGCAAATAGATCTGGAGGAGGAAGAGACCTTAATGCCTCAGTCCTCAGAAAACACTCTAAAATGCCTACTCAAAGCTTTAGCCTTATCTAAGTAAGTTAATAATAGCATATCATTCTGAAGAAGACAAGAATAGCTATCACTTTGATAAATTTCAAAATTTATTAAAAAACTAATTGTTGTACATTTAAAAATTAAATATTTGGATTCTCAAGAGATACCACACTTTACATCATCATCATCATTGTTGTGATTAGTTAGTGTAGATGAAACCAGTGAAGTATAAAAGAGAAAATACCCAGAATCCTCAGTGGAGAGTCTTTCAGCCAAGAGCAGGTAAGAACATCTGCCAGTTTTGCAATATTATTTCACAACAGTTTCAAGGTAGGTGTAAATTCAGGCATAGGAACATGAAAATGTTGGTAAATATCTTGAGTTTTCCCTTGTTTTTAGTAGTTATCTTGTTCCATATTGTCTGCCATCCCTTCCTTAGGGATCTGCCTTAGCCTTACTCTTGTCTCATACACAGTAGGCGCAGTGAAGTAAAAAGCTGAAGCTATTATACAATATGTACTATAATGTGAGTCTCGTGTGAAGAGGCAAGGGGACCCAAAGGAGTTAGACCTTAACAATCAAACAAAAGTCCTCTTGTATTTAAGATTCCCAAGAGGTTTCCTAACTCTTGATTTTCCCAAAGATTTCTGGTTTTTCTCTTCTGTTGATTCTGAGCTAAATGTGCCATTCTTTTTCCTACCAGGTTAGTGTTTCTATTGCTTGCGAATACATTTTCTGAACTAATTCATTTTCCACCATCCATACAACAAACAACATAAACTCTCATACACACAAACTGAACAAGATTTTCTCTGGGCAACATGAACTATTAAAAAGCATTATTTAAAATCATGGCATATAGTTTAGATTAAAATAATCGTGTTGCCATGTGATATAGTAGAGACTGAGTTAGACGTCTAGTAGAAAATCTATTAGTATGTAGGTCTCAAAGAGACAAAGAGTACTACAGACTGATATTTGAACTCTTTCAAATTTTGGCTATTGTTGCTTTGTAATTTCTGGCCAGTTAGCTCATATTTCTAGGAAATCCTTATTTTTGAAAAATGCCAATTACATGATTAAACTTCTGAATGTAATAAAATGAAGACAAAATACAAAATAAGTTTTTGGACACCTTGATTTCCCAGCAATTCAGAGGCTTTCTCTGTTTTTACTTTTTCTCTGACAAATTCCTTTAACTATTGGCTCTTAAGAACTTCATCTTGAGTGAAAAAACTGCAGTACCAGATCAGTTCAGTTCAGTTCAGTCACTCAGTCGTGTCTGACTCTTTGTGACCGCATGAACCGCAGCACACCAAGTCTCCCAGTTCATCACCAACTCCCAGAGTTTACCCTAACCCATGTCCAATAGAGTCAGTGATGCCATCCAACCATCTCCTCCTCTGTCGTCCCCTTCTCCCCCTGCCCTCAATCTTTCCCAGCATCAGGGTCTTTTCCAAAGAGTCAGATCTTGGCATCAGGTGGCCAAAGTATTGGAGTTTCAGCTTCAGCATCAGTCCTTCCAATGACCACCCAGGACTGATCTCCTTTATGATGGACTGGTTGGATCTCCTTGCAGTCCAAGGGACTCTCAAGAGTCTTCTCCAACACCACACTTCAAAGGCATCAATTCTTTGGTGCTCAGATTTCTTTATAGTCCAACTCTCACATCCATACATGACTACTGGAGAAACCGTAGTCTTGACTAGACAGACCTTTGTTGGCAAAGTAATGTCTGTGCTTTTAAATATGCTGTCTAGGTTGGTCATAACTTTCCAAGGAGTTCATTTCAGTTCAGTCTCTCAGTCATATCTGACTCTTTGCAACCCCATGAATCACAGCACGTCAGGCCTCCCTGTCCATCACCAACTCCCCAAATTTAATCAAACCCATGTCAATCAAGTCAGTGATGCCATCCAGCCATCTCATCCTCTGTCGTCCCCTTCTCCTCCTGCTCCCAATCCTTCCTAGCATTAGGGTCTTTTCCAATGAGTCAACCCTTCGCATGAGGTGACCAAAGTATTGGAGTTTCAGCTTCAACATCATTCCTTCCAATGAACACCCAGGACTGATCTCCTTTAGGATGGACTGGTTGGATCTTCTCACAGTCCAAGGGACTCTCAAGAGTCTTCTCCAACTCCATAGTTCAAAATCATCAATTCTTCGGTGCTCAGCTTTCTTCACCGTCCAACTCTCACATCCATACACGACTATTGGAAAAACCATAGCTTTACTATATGGACCTTTGTTGGCAAAGTAATGCCTCTGCTTTTAAATATGCTATCTAGGTTGGTCATAACTTTCCTTCCAAGGAGTAAGCATCTTTTAATTTCATGGCTGCACTCACCATCTGCAGTGAATTTGGAGCCCCCCAAAATAAAGTCAGCCACTGTTTCCACTGCTTCCCCATCTATTTGCCATGAAGTGATGGGACTGGTGCCATGATCTTGGTTTTCTGAATGTTGAGCTTTAAGCCCACATTTTCACTCTCCTCTTTCACTTTTATCAAGAGGCTCTTTAGTTCTTCTTCACTTTCTGCCTTAAGGGTAGTGTCATCTGCATATCTGAGGTTATTGATATTTCTCCTGACAATTCCAGCTTGTGCTTCCTCCAGCCCAGTGTTTCTCATGATGTACTCTGCATGTAAGTTAAATAAGTAAGGTGACAATATACAGCCTTAATGTACTCCTTTTCCTATTTGGAACCAGTCTGCTGTTTCATATCCAGTTCTAACTGTTGTTTCCTAACCTGTATACAGATTTCTCAAGAGGCAGGTCAGGTGGTCTGGTATTCCTGTCTCTTTCAGAATTTTCCACAGTTTATTGTGATATTTCAACATAAATCCCCTACAATAATGTCTATAATAATTATATGTTTAGTCTTCTGCAAGCAAATGAGTCTTTAATGCTTACAAAAGAAGTCAATATTTTATTACTGAGCCATTTTCAACTCATTTGGGTCTCACCTGTGATAGTAAAAGACTTTTTGAATAAAAATTATTGCTATATTCCTTATTCAATATAAAATTCTAACTTAAAAAGAGATTTATCCTAAATTATTCTGATACAAATGGAAGGCTTATAATCTAAATTTCAAATAAAAACAGATCTATATTCAATTCATGATTTACATAAGTTTGATTTTGTGAAGTTTATTAAATAGAATTCAGTATTTTTTAAAAATTCAGTAATTAAAAAAAATGTTTTCACTTATCTTTATTCAGTAAATCACAAATAGTACAAGCATTTTATCAGCAATATTATGTACAAGCTAAAATGTATTACTAAATTGCAAGCTTATTAAATAACATACTTTAATTATCTAAGCACATATATATCAGAAAATATGGTAATAACATTACTAATTCATAATTCCTACCTATGAAACTATTGCTTCCTATTAAAGAGGTACTCCACGTAAGCATGAAAATTCATGGCTTTCTGGATATTTGCTAATTTTATGTTTTTTCTTAGAAGTGTTTTTTAATAAAACATCTTAGTTAAAATGAGATATGTTTTTAAATATTTTAAATAAATACTGACTATAAAAATTATCCACTCATATTTTAAACTTTTTGAATAGTATTAACAACATGAAAACACTTGATCAAGTTAATTAAAATATTTAAGAAAAACTAAGTACTAAAACAGTTCTTTCAAGAAAGAGACTATCAAGAAAGCATATACTATGCCTCATAGTAGCACATGCTAATATATCACAGAATAAACTATTTTACAAAAGTTATCTCCGAAACAAACAAATCAGTCAGTCCTTGATTCATGATGTATCATTATCATAGTTCTATGGATAGCCATGTTATATCCTATCTTTTAAGTCTGATTAATTTATTCATTCATTTTTAATAATGTAATTAATACCTCTGAACTCAAGATTCAAAGAAGAGCTGTTATTATTACCAATCACTTGTGTTAACCTGTGCTTTCCCCCTAAATTCCACCTACCTAATGAGATTTAACTTCTGTCCTGAATTATCTAGTATTTGTTTCCCTGATTTATGTGTAATGTTTGAGTATCTATCATCTATTTACTTTCCATCTGATTAGATATTATATTATTTAGCTTTGCTAGCAACTGGACATTATTCAAAAAATTTCATATTTTGTGTAATCATTTGTGATTTACTTTTTTTATTCAAGCTTATATTACAAAGTTCAATCTATCTATCTAATTTTATTTTATTGTGTTAAGAATGCTTGAAATCTACCTTCCTAACAGATTTTTAAAAATGCAACACATTATTATTGACTATAAGTAGAATATTGTACATCAAATTTCCAGAACTTATTGTCTTACTTAACTGATTTGTATATTTTACATGGTATTAGCTTGTAAAATCATTGCTATACATGGCTTGCTGGGTGAATATATTTTCTTATTCTCATGTCAGTTATACTTTGTTTGGTTTCTATTTTTTCTGTTACAAATTGTGTTGACCAAAGCACTTTCACAAAGATTATAATGCATGCATGTACAGGTATGTCTCTAGGTAAGTAGAAACTGTTGAGTCATGTGGCAGGAAATATTTCAATGGTACAATGACAATGTTGGAGATCCAACCAGCCCATCCTAAAGGAAATCAGTCTGAATATTCATTGGAAGGACTGATGCTGAAGCTGAAACTCCAATACTTTGGCCACCTGATGTGAAGAGCTGACTCATTTGAAAAGACCCTGATTCTGGGAAAGATTGAGGGCAGGAGGAGAAGAAGGGGATGACAGAGGATGAGATGGTTGGATGGCATCACCGACTCAATGGACATGGGTTTGGGTGGACTCCAGGAGTTGGTGAGGGACAGGGAGGCCTGGCGTGCTATGGTTCATGGGGTCGCAAAGAGTTGGACATGATTGAGTGACTGAATTGAACTGAACAGTGACAATGACACATTGCTTTCCATAATGGTTATAGAAAGAGATCTCATTGATTCTAATATTGAGTATTTTCAGATGACTAAATTTCTACAAATGCAATGGATATAAGCTATTTTATTGTTGTAGATCCATTGTCCTTATTATGAAAATATAAAGGTAGAATACTTATTCTTGATGCTTTTTTCCTCTTCCTTGTGATGACAGTTCATGTTTTTGTCCATTGTTCTATTAGTATGATAAGAGTCTGATATTCTTGATATGAATTATTTGTAGGTTATATGTTTGAAAACTGTTCATGAGTAGTTTATGTGACAATATATTTTATACATACATAGCAGAAACATTAATAATGAAAATTAGATAAATTGATTGTGTGAAGAATGAGAAATTCTGTTTACCAAATCACTTAAAATAAGTAAAATGTAAAAATGAAAAAATAAGCTACAAACTAGGAGATAATATTTTCCCAATATGCAATTGACAAAGCATGTATATGACTATTAGAAAGACTCCCTGAAGTATCTTTAATGGGGGTTGGGAAAGTTAAATGTAAGAGCCTTTATGTAAATTAAAGAAAGTTAAATGGAAGAAAAACAGAACTGATGTGATACATTAAAATTCTTTACCACAGATTGAATTAATGGTACACTTATGGGATGAAAGGCTTGAATTCTTAGTATTGTGTATGGGAAGTAAAAACAAAGAAAGGGTTGAGTGGATGCCTGTTGATGGAATTTATAGATAATGTCAATGAAAGGAAGAGAAGATGGTTTTATAGAGAAGAGAATAGGTTTAATTTTAGATTCAATGATTTTTCTAGAGACTATAGGGTAATTTAGTGAACATGCTGGATCATATTTGGATAAGATGGAATTTACTATTGATATGTGGGCTGGTATATGAAAGTGAAAGTGAAGTCATTTTTGTGTATGGTGTTAGAAAGTGTTCTAGTTTCATTCTTTTACAAGTGGTTGACCAGTTTTCCCAGCACCATTTGTTAAAGAGGTTGTCTTTTTTCCATTGTATATCCTTGCCTCCTTTGTCAAAGAGGTTCGTGGATTTATCTCTGGGCTTTCTATTCTGTTCCATTGATCTATATTTCTGTCTTTGTGCCAGTACCATACTGTCTTGATGACTGTGGCTTTGTAGTAGAGTCTGAAGTCAGGCAGGTTGATTCCTCCAGTTCCATTCTTCTTTCTCAAGATTACTTTGGCTATTCGAGGTTTTTTGTATTTCCATATAAATTGTGAAATTCTTTGGTCTAGTTCTGTGAAAAATACCGTTGGTAGCTTGATAGGGATTGCATTGAATCTATAGATTGCTTTGGGTAGAATAGCCATTTTGACAATATTGATTCTTCCAATCCATGAACACAGTATGTTTCTCCATCTGTTTGTGTCCTCTTCAGGCATACACACTGAGGAAACCAGATCTGAAAGAGACACGTGCACCCCAATGTTCATCACAGCACTGTTTATAATAGCCAGGACATGGAAGCAACCTAGATGCCCATCAGCAGATGAATGGATAAGGAAGCTGTGGTACATATACACCATGGAATATTACTCAGCCGTTAAAAAGAACTCATTTGAATCAGTCCTAATGAGATGGATGAAACTGGAGCCCCTTATACAGAGTGAAGTAAGCCAGAAAGATAAAGAACATTACAGCATACTAACACATATATATGGAATTTAAAAAGATGGTAATGATAACCCTATATGCAAAACAGAAAAAGAGACACAGAAATACAGAACAGACTTTTGAACTCTGTGGGAGAATGTGAGGGTGGGATATTTCAAAAGAACAGCATGTATACTATCTATGGTGAAACAGATCACCAGCACAGGTGGGATGCATGAGACAAGTGCTTGGGCCTGGTGCACTGGGAAGACCCAGAGGAATCGGGTGGAGAGGGAGGTGGGAGGGGGGATCAGGATGGGGAATATGTGTAAATCTATGGCTGATTCATATCAATGTATGACAAAACCCACTGAAATGTTGTGAAGTAATTAGCCTCCAACTAATAAAAAAAAAAAAGAAAATGAAAGTGAAGTCGCTCAGTCATGTCCGATTCTTTGCGACCCTGTGGACTATAGCCTACCAGGCTCCTCTATCCATGGGATTCTCCAGGCAAGAATACTAGAGTGGGTTACCATTTCCTTCTCCAGGGGATCTTCCTGACCCAGGGATCGAACCCGGGTCTCCCGCATTGGAGGCAGACACTTTAACCTCTGAGCCACCAGGGAAGCCTGGTATATAGGTATAAGTAAATTTATGGTAGTTGTATGGATTGCCAAGGGTAACTAAAGTGAATGTTTATGAAAAGAGCAGAAGGACAAACAAATGTGGGAAAGGACACTGAGGAACAAAAAATATTTCTCAGATGAAAAAAGAAAAAATAGTGGAACTCATGGAAATAGTTGGAGAGAAAGCAGGAAAAATATTAGAAAAGTCAAAGGGAGAATATAAAAGAAAGCTGTGTCCCAGTCATGTCCCACTCTTTGGGACCCCATGGAGTGTAGCCCGCCAGGCTCCTCTGTCCATGGAATTTCCCAGGCCAGAGTACTGGAGTGGGTTACCATTCCCTCATTAGCAAACAATCAGCAGGATCACCAGTGTGAAAACGTGGGTGTTTTTACACTAGTTTAGCCATGGATAGGGAGTTTGTACCCTTGATAAAACCATCTGCAGTTTCAATTGATTGAGGATATACTCATGCTTGGAGGTTGGAGAAGGCAATGGCACCCCACTCCAGTACTCTTGCCTGGATAATCCCATGGACGGAGGAACCTGGTGGGCTGCAGTCCATGGGGTCGCTAAGAGTCGGACACGACTGAGCGACTTCACTTTCACTTTCATCCACTGGAGAAGGAAATGACAACCCACTCCAGTATTCTTGCCTGGAGAATCCCAGGGACGGGGGAGCCTGGTGGGCTGCCGTCTATGGGGTCGCACAGAGTCGGACACAACTGAAGCGACTTAGCAGCAGCAGCAGCAGCAGCATGCTTGGGGGTAAAAAGAGCATAATCATTTCACCTTTTTAAGTTGTTAAAATAGTAAATGTGCAAAATATATTAAGCCTTTTATCAGAGAAATGTGAAAAAATACTGTTCTCCTACTTTCAATTTTTCCTGAATTTATTTCATATAAATTATTAATTCTGATTCTGTAAAGGTATTTTAATATAGGTAAGCATGATCATGGTGATTTCAAAAGCACATAACATTATTTTAATAATACATCATATGCATAAATAACTAATGCAGTGTAAATATCTTAGCTGAATCATTTTCTCTGCTTGCTTGGAACTCTTTATGTAGTTAGGTAGCAAACAGAAAGAATAGACAATCTATTATTTAACAAACTGTGAAATCCCAGCATTTCAAGATTCTCATTTAAATTCATAGACAAAAATAACAGCTATTTATAGTTTCAGATAGGAGAAGTAATAACTTCAAAGGTTTAGCCAAATTTGTTTGGATTATTCTGCAACCCTATTTTATTACTTGAGAATGAATATAGAATGATGATACTGAGATTTGTTTATTCATTCAGCAAATATTTACTAAGTGCCCACTTGTGTTCTGAGTACTATCTTAGTTCCAGGGATAAAATTGTGAACAGAAAAAATCTTTCATGGAGTTTATAATCCAGTGTTGGATACAGATAAGAAAGAAGCACATACACACACATATATTGACTCTCACATCCACAAATGTACATGTGCACATAGACTTACTTACATATATGCAATAATGCATTCCATAAAGGAAAATTAAATAAGACAAAGGACTAAAGAATGATGTGACATTGTGGTATTACAGAGGTTGCTTTTGTGAAGATATGGCATTTGAGTAGAATATTGGGAGAGTGAAGCAGCAAGGATATTGGAGAAGAATTTGTGAAGGACTAGGAAAAGAACTTCAAAAGTTCCAGGTAGGAGTGGCAATAGAGAATAAACATTGAATTATTTAGGATAAAAATAAGATAATTGCAATAATATATAAACTTGAATAAGTGAGAGAGGATAAATATTAACTAGTACAGAGTTGGAGAGATTAGTTTTAGGAAAAAACAGAAAATTCACCTATATAATATGAGGGAATGCAAAATATATGAATAAAGTTATAGGTAGGTTAAAACTAATATATTTTAGATTGTACTTTTATTTGTTGTTCTTCATTCACTAAGTCATGTCTGACTTTGTGACCCCATGATTTATAGCACACCAGGCTTCCCTATCTCCTGGAGTTTGCTTAAACTTATATCCATTGAGTTAGTGATGACATCCAACCATCTCATCCTCTGTCTGCCCAACCTTCTCCATATGCTTCAGTCTTTCCCAGCATCAGGGTCTTTTCCAATGATTGGCTCTTCACATCATATGGCCAAAGTATTGGAGCTTCAGCTTCAGCATCAGTCATTCCAATGAATATTCAGGGTTGATTTCCTTTAGGATTGACTGATTTGACTCTCAAGAGTCTTCTCCAGCACCGCAATTTGATAGCGTCAATTTTTCAGCACTCAGCCTTCTTTATAATCCAACTCTCACATCTCTACACGACTACTGGAAAAACCATAGCTTTGACTATCCAGACGTTTGTTTGCAAAGTAATGTTTCTACTTTTTAGTACACTGTCTAGGTTAGTCATAGCTTTCCCTCCAAGGAGCAAATGTCTTAATTTCATGGCTGCAGATACTGTCCACAGTGGTTTTGGAGCCCAATAAAATAAAATCTGTCACTTTTTCCCACTTTTCCCCTATTTACATGCCATGAAATGATGGGACTGGATGTCATGATCTTAGTTCTTTGAATGTTGAGTTTTAGCCAGCCTTTTCACTCTCCTCTTTCACCTTCATCAATAGGCTCTTTAGTTCCTCCTCTCTTTGCTTTCTGCCATTAGAGTGGTATCATCTGCACATCTAAGATTGTTGATATTCCCCAGGCAAACTTGATTCCAGCTTGTGATTCATTTAGCCCCACATTTTGCATGATGTACTCTGTAAATAAGCAGAGTGACAATATACAGCCTTGATGTACCCCTTTCCCAATTTTAAACCAGTCCATTGTTCCATGTCTGGTCCTAATTATTGCTTCTTGTCCAGGTTTCTCAGGAGGCAGGTAAGATGATCTGGTATTCTCATCTCTTTTATAATTTTCCACAGTTTATTGTTATCCACACAGTCAAAGGCTTTAGCATAGTCAGTGAAGCAGAAGTAGATTATTTTTGGAATTCTCTTTGCTTTTTCTGTGATCAAGCAGATGTTGGCAATTTGACCTCTGGTTCTTCTGCCTTTTTTAAACCTAGCTTGTACATGTGGAAGTTCTTGGTTCCTGTACTGTTGAAGCCTGACTTGAAGGAATTTAAGCATTACCTTGCTAGTATGTGAAATAAGCACAATTATATGGTAGTTTGAACATTGTTTGACATTGTTCTTCTTTGAAATTGGAATGACACCTGACTTTTTTCCAATCCTGTGGCCATTGGTGAATTTTCCAAATTTGCTGGCATATTGAGTGCAGCACTTTAACAGTATAATCACTTAGGATTTGAAATAGCTGAGTTGGAATTCTGTCTCCTCCACCAGCTTTTTTCATAATAATGTTTCCTAAGGCCCACTTGACTTCATACTCCAAGATGTCTGACTCTAGGTGAGGGACCACGCCATCGTGGTTATCTGTTTAAGTAAAAGTTTTTAAAGGTATATAAACAAATTAAAAATGTGGGACATTGGTGATATCAGGTTCAACAGAGAAGAAAAGTTATGGAACAGTCATTTCAGAATGGGAGAGTAAATTAACAAGGAAACTTAGGCAGTATAGATGGCCCATCTTCATATTGTGATCTTTAGTTTAACTAACACTTTGTGTTCCACCCATATTTAACCACGTTAGGCCAAAAGTAGAATAGGAACAAAATTGAATCTAAGTAATGTTCAAATTTATTAAGAACACTAAGTGAAAGAAGGAGGGAAAAAGGAGTCAAGAATGCTCCAAGTGAATAGTTATAGAGGTAGACAGTATATCTTGGTTGAACAGAGAGAAGTGAGTTATAGGGAGACAAGGGAAAGAGAAAAATGGTAACATCAAAAGATTTATGGTCCATTAGTAACAGCCATACCTGGAATATAAAATTCCCAGTTTTATTGAGGAAGTGCAGAAGAAAATAGTTCAGGGAACTGGGAGGCCAAAATATTGAATATTGTTCTGCATGAACAGGGTAGTAAAGTCATTTTTATTGCTAGAAAGGATGTTGGAAAATGTTGATTTTAGTTGCTATAGTAGTTGCTATAGTTTGAATGTTTTCTTCCTCTAAAGTTCATACATTGAAATTCTAAGTCCCAAAGGTGCTGGTATTAATATCCAAAAGCAGGGGCTTTTGGGAAATGATTTTATCCTGAGAGTAGAGTCCTCATGAATGGGATTAGTGCTTTAGTCTCATTATAAAAAGGATTTCACAGAGCTCCTTAGTCTATTCCTCCAAAAGAGGATAGAGTGAGAAGCCTGTAATGCAGAGGAGAGCCTGACTGAACCATGTTACATCAAGATCTTGAACGTCCTTCCTCTGGAACTGTGAGAAATAAATATCTGTTGTTTGTAAACCCCCCTATCTGTGGTATTTTGTTGCAGAAGCTTGAACTGCAGTTGGGACCAAGCAGCAGAAGTAGAAAGAAAGACAAATAAGAGCAGAAATTTGCAGCTAACGGTAAATGTCCTGGGGATTGGTAGATAGCTGATAAGTGTAGGTAAACCCCATGCATAGTTCAGTGGCATGTCTTTCAGTGGAACTGGATTTGTTTGTTTTGTTTTGGTTTTTTTTTTTTTTTGGATGGAGGAGGGAAGAAAAGATGGAACCATCTAGTATGGGCAATGAGGACGTCTACCTGTATCCCAGGCCTCAATTTATCTATAGGGAAATAAGAAGAGTTAATTCCAAAGGGGATTTCAGGGCAAGTCAGATACTCACGGGACGCAACCTCACTAAGACTGAGAACGTAAAGGAAACAGTAAGAGAAGTAAAAGGTGATTTTGTTAATGACAAACTGCAAATTACATAGTGTGCACATGAAACATTTGGGGGTGACAACTTGAATTGGATGATGACACATACAGATTTGTGGGATAATATGATTGTCTGGCTACAGTCCATGGGGTCACAGAGAGTTGGAGATGACTGAGCGACTAAGCATAACACATGATTATAAATAGTCAGCCCTCACTTGAGAGGTCTGGACTTGGGATGGTGAAAATGGAACATGGAGTGGGGACAGAGAAGGGATTGCCATTACATCCTCTGTGGAGTTTGTTGATAAAAATTCTGAGTGTGCCTTCTTTTGAGGGCACATGAAGCCTGAGCAGTGGTAAGATAGGTTGAGTCTTTGCAGAGATATCCAGAGGCCTTGCTGTGGAAATAGTGTTCATAAAATCCTGCCAAACATCCATCTCCTTCTAGTGTTGAGGAAAATTTCCCAAATTTTAAATCCAATAGCTTCCACCTCCTACCCTTAAGCACTTTTTCTGGGACAGTCTTGAATGTTCTCTCACCTGCATCTTTACCCTGGCTTCCTAGCATGATTATGAAGAAAGAAAATTAATTTTGTTCACCAATCTATGTTAATTTTATTTCAGATCACCCTGTTGCACATCACCTTGTTGCATATTGTATGTCATTTGTCCATGCAGTAACTAGTTTATAACTGTGTTTTAATAAACATTTATTGAATGTATTGAATTATTTTCCCTAATCATTTAATATTGTACAGTTAGTCAGAATATCTCAGTTGTGAACATGAATAATAAAGTGGGCTACATGGTAGCCAAGGGAATTAAAATATGTGATGTGGAAAGTCATTGCCAAGACAGAAAGACTATCACATGTCAAAAACACAGACTTTTTTCTCATGTAAGAAAATAGTAACATCAGGTTGGAAGTAGCAGCTTTATGCTCCTTTGGGTATAATACACATTCTCTAAAGAATTTGGAGTTGTCTTTAGAGACTTCTTCAAGGATTTTCTTCTTCCCCAAGGTGTAAGACTTATGCAGTATTTGGTAATAAATGGCATTTTATAATTGAATGTATTTTAATGAAGCTTCAATTGCATTTTAGAAAATAATAAAGAACAGCCCCCACAAATGCTAATTATGCTTAGTTGTGTTCTTCCCAAGGGCTCTGAAGATTTCAATCTAGTTTTAATAAGTAGTTTGTTCTTACTCAAGTATCATATAAATTAGATTTAAGTAGATATGGTGCATATTTTTTCATTCATAGCATTTGAGACTTGCAGCTATTTTTTTGAACTCACATACTTATTTTAAAAGCAGTTTAAAATGCAAAATAACACCCAAATACTTTAATCAACAAAAATGCTTTTAACCTATACACTCACACACATATATAGCTTAGAATAGTAATTTAAAGTGTCCCATTCCACACAAACTCTACAGATATGCACTTTCTTTCTGATAAAGAATAATTGGCAATTTATACAATAATAGCTGAAAGATTGAAAGCCAGAGAAAATTGGAGATCAAGAATCTTAGCTGTTGTTATATTGAGTTTATATTTAGCCAGTAGGCTTTGGCACAGCTATGCTAATTGATATATTACTGAAATATTTTGGTGAAGAAGAGAAATAGTCACTCGTTGAGTCTTCAAATCCCCCATGTGTGAATTCTTCTGGAGATTGTGTCCCCTCTTCCCATTTAAAACTTATTTGAGCTACATATATATATATATATATATAGATATATACAGGTAAGTGTGATTCTATTTCACTTGTTTTGAATTCTGTTGTGTACATTCGTCTGCTGTTGCACACCTGTGAAAATTTCCAAGTGTTTACTCTTAGTAGTAAGAATTCAATGGTAATAAAATAAATGGTGCTTTCAGATTCAATACATCTTGTCCAAGAGTTTTCAGAGATGGCTATATTGAATGACATTTACATTGGCAGTTAACGAGCTTTCCCATTACTGTGCAAGCAGTGCCACATAGACTATTTTGAATTTTTAAAAGCCACCCATATCTTGGGTACAAAATTTTACCTCTGTAATTCTAGTTTCTATTTTGTTGATATGATATTGTGATTCATTTTACTTATTTATTGGTTATTTAGGTTTTTTTATGCATAGCTTTGCCATATCTTTTATTTGTTTTTCTGCCATAGTTAACCTGCTGATTTATAGGAGTTCTTTATGTATTATGAGGCTTCCCTGGTGGCTCAGAGGTTAAAGTGTCTGCCTGCAATGTGGGAGACCTGGGTTCAATCCCTGGGTTGGGAAGATCCCCTGGAGAAGGAAATGACCACTCACTCCAGTATTCTTGTCTGGGAAATCCACGGATGGAGGAGCTTGGTGGCCTAGAGTCCATGGGGTCACAAAGAGTCAGACACGACTAAGCGATTTCACTATGTATTATTAGGTGAATTAAATATTTGTATGCATAATCATTTAACTTATATGTTTATTTACATTATATGCAGAGTACATCATGAGAAATGCTGGGCTGGATAAAGCACACGCTGGAATCAATATTGCTGGGAGAAATATCAGTAACCTCAGAAAAGCAGATGACACCACCCTTATGGCAGAAAACAAAGAACTAAGGACCCTTTGATGAAAGTGAAAGAGGAGAATGAAAAAGTTGGCTTAAAGTTCAACATTCAGAAAACTAAGATCATGACATCTGGTCCCATCACTTCATGGCAAATTGATGGGAAGACAATGGAAACAGTGACAGACTTTATTTTGGGGGGCTCCAAATTCACTGCAGATGGTGAGTGCAGGCATGAAATTAAAAGACACTTAATCCTTGGAAGGAAAGCTATGACCAACCTGGACAGCATATTAAAAAGCAGAGACCTTTGCCAACAAAGGTCCGTCTAGTCAAAGTTATGTTTTTTCCAGTAGTCGTGTATGGATGTGAGAGTTGGACTATAAAGAAAGCTGAGCCTTGAAGAATTGATGCTTTTAAACTGTGGTGTTGAGGAAGACTCTTGAGAGTCCCTTGGAGTGCAAGGAGATCCAACCAGTCCATCCTAAAGGAGATCAGTCCTGGATGTTCATTGGAAGGACTGATGTTGAAGCTGAAACTCTAATACTTTGGCCACCTGATTCAAAGAACTGACTCACTAGAAATGACCCTGATGCTGGGAAAGATTGAAGGCAGGAGGAGAAGGGGAAGACAGAGGGTAAGATTATTGGATGGCATCACTGATGCAATGAACTTGAGTTTGAGTAAGCTCTGGGTATTGGTGATGGACAGGGAAGCCTGGCATGCTGCAGCCCATGGGGTCACATAGTTGGACATGACTGAGCAACTGAACTGAACTGATAATCATTATTATTAGCACCAATTGTTCACAATATATTCTTCCTAAGTGTAACTATCTTTACTCTTCTATGATGTCTTTTGATACTCAGGGTTTATAAATTAATGTTGCCAAAGTTTAGATATCTTTCCGTAATGCTTTTTATAAAGATGTTCCCTTGTAATTTATTTGTACTTTTGTAATTTGTTATGCTTTTCTATATCAAGGCATATATCCAATAGAAACTGATTTTTCTGTGCAGTGTGAGGTAGGGATTTCACCCCCCCACCGCCAATGGATAATTAAGTGTTTCTAAGTTGTTGATTAGTTATCCCTTACCCATGTCTGTGCAGCGCTACTTCACTTGTGTATTAAGCGCCGATTAGGCCTCGTTTGTGTGTTCTGTCTTCTGTTCTGCTGATATGTTTATTGATGAAGCAGCACCACCTCCTCTGTATTACTGTAGCTCTTAAGAGTAACCGAGATCCTCTTCTAAACTTCAAAAGTTTGAGTTGGGAGAGAGAATTCTTAACCAGTCAGCTTAGTTTGGGCTTCTGGGTGTGTTTGCTGATAATGTTCCTGGGAAGGTGGGACCTGCTATTACAGTCTACTTTGGAGTGAAGCATCTGTTCAAGCTCTGAGGATAGTTATGGGAAGGGTGTGCCACTAGCTAAAAGCATTCAGATAGGGCTGCTGACTTGGTTACATTCTCAAGTCAGGCTGTAGAATGGACTCTATAGCTTCCTGAGATCTCTAGTCAGGCTCCTAGATGGTTGGGGCGAGGTATATGGTCAGTAGTTGATGGGACTATGAATTCGTTTCCTTGCCTTGACTGGGTACCAGGATGAGATCCAGGGCCTGCATAGCTCACTGTTTGGGAACCGACGTTAGTCAGGAGAGTCCACTGGTCAGGTGATGTTAGCCGTTTTGCTCTACAGATGGGGAAGGTCCAGGCTATCCTCTGTTTAGTGCCCCTGTACTTAGGGGTGTTGATTGGGAATTGTAGCTTCCTGTGTCTCTGGTTAGGTTCTCTGATCAGATTTATTTTATAAATTGGCAATTAATTTTCAGAAGAACAAGATTGTGAACTAGATTCCCTACCCAGGCACAACAAGAAAAACAGCTCCAGCAGAGCTTTTTTGTTCCCTTAACTCAAGCTAACCTGCACCCCAAGTTTCCTGACTGAACAGACCCATTAGCTTTGCACTGTAGACTTTCAGATCTGCCTGCCTCGTTTTTCAGTGTTGCTAGTCCACAGTTTCCGGGAGTTTTCTGCATCCTTCCTGGTCAGATGGGTCTGAAGATACTCTCTGCAGTGGGTGATGCTCAACTCTCTTGTTGGGCAGGAGGGGAAGTGCTCACTTTAGGCTACTCTCAATTTCCCAACAGGTTCTCAGGTTAAGCAGGGCAAGGAGTCACCCTCAGCCTTGGCTATGAATGAATGAATCCCCTTGCCTGTTTGTAGCAAAGGAATGCTCCACACTCTTATACTGGCTTTGCTATGGGGATGTTTAGCTCTGCTCCGGAGAAGGCACTGGCAACCCACTCCAGTACCCTTGCCTGGAAAATCCCATGGATGGAGGAGCCTGGTAGGCTGCAGTCCATGGGGTCACTAAGAGTCGGACGCGACTGAGCGACTTCACTTTCACTTTTCATGTTCATGCATTGGAGAAGGACACGGCAACCCACTCCAGTGTTCTTGCCTGGAGAATCCCAGGGATGGGGGAGCCTAGTGGGCTGCCATCTATGGGTCACCCAGAGTTGGACACGACTGAAGCAACTCAGCAGCTCTTGGCTCAAACACCACTGGACTGCACAGTTTTCAAGAGTTGTTGTCAACCCTTCTGGTAAGATGGGACTGGAAGACACTTCACAGAGGGTGGAGCTGTGATTCAGCTTCTTGCTTGAACATGTCCAAACTGGGCTAGCAAAAGCCTTCATTTGACAGCTCCAATAAGACAGATCTACACCTCACTGAGTTCTCTAGGTAGGGTGTATCTCAACTTGTTCTGTAGATGAGCAAAGCCTCTGGTTGGGATTACTAGCTGGGTCCTCCCCCTTCTCCATCGCAATCAGATGCTTATCGGTTAGGTCCGGCAAATTCCCCTGCAGTCCCAGTTGTGCAGGATCAGAGTAGGTGCCCCCGCAAAGTGTCGCACAGCACTGGAGGGGGACTGGTTGTCCCCTCTGGGTTCCCTTTCTCACTGGAGGAAGGAGGCTTGGGAGACCTCACCACAGGGTGCTGCGTTGGCGGGGGGAGGGGGAATGCAGCCAATATGTAGCCGCTTAACTTACCTTCTGATATGTTCTGTCTTGGTTTCTGAGTGCAGGGAGTGCTCCAGCCTCACCCCCATGTTTTAGAATCCTCTCAGCGCTGTCTTGGTCTTGAACAGTTGTTAGTTGCTATTTTCATGAGGTGAAAGTGTATTCGTCTTATGAACTGGAGCAAAGTCAAGAACAGCCTGTATCACTGTCTTGTTGAGGCAACTCCTCCTGAGATGCCTTTTTACTAGGTTGAAAAGTATCCTTTGTTTCCAGTTTGCTAAGGATCCCAGTTATTTATTTTAACCATGTAGCACTTTTGAATGTTATCAAAAATATGTTTCTGTATGTCTGGCTTGAGTAGTTATTTTTACTTATGTCCTGTTAACTTTACAATAATTAGTGTGTATGTCCATGTGTGTGCTTGTGTGTGTGTGTGTATAAAAGAACTTACTGTCGGTTGTAACTACATGTCATAAATAACACTAGCTGGTAATTTACTTTTTAAATACCTTTATCTGATTTTTAATAAGCAGGTGTATTACCCTCATAAGTATTATTGGGAAATGGGGTCTTTCGGGTCTTTCCTGTTATCTTCCATGGCATAGTATGAAACCATACACCAATGAATTTGATGAATAAACTCTGATTATAAGTTCTTAGTGGAGAATTTTTTTTTTCCCCAGTGTAGAACCCATTTTGAAACCTAGTCTTGGCTTATTTTCTCTTGGCTTATTTTTTCTGACAAATGGATTTTTCTACAGAGTACTACTCTTCCCTGAAGGTATTTCTTTAAGGGACCTTACAACGTGCAAGTGTCTTAGTTCCATTTCCTCTGTCCCACTCTGTGTGTTAACACAAAGACTCATGTCCCTCAGCTGCTTAAAATTTAAGACTCTGGGTCTCTCTGTCAGTAGATACTACCAGGAGAACCACAGGGTCCTTGCTTGCTCACTCGTTCCAGATTTTATGTCCTTCTCCTTTTCAGCCTTGAGAATTTTACATATAAACAGTGAATTAAAATGTTTATGTTTATGTAACAACTTTAGGTGTTTTGTTGTGGGAGATTTTCTCAGACATTTAATTTTTGCCACTGTTATAAAGAGAGCTGGAATGTAATTTTAAAGACTCATAAATTTAATTATAAAGAACATTTTGAAAATATTTTGAAGATTAAATGAGGACAAAGTATTTTACAACTATTTAAAAAGCTTTCACCATGTTTGTTTTCCATCTGTTAACAGTATAGCATAATTGTTATATTATTTCATTTTGAATGATCTAATTATTAAGAAATGTTTATATTTTTACATGCATTGAGCTTCAAAAATGAAAAACTGTCATAATTTCTGAAGAAATAGTATTTAAATGACATTTAATTATAACCACAGCATTAAGAAATGATTCTATAAAACACAAAATCAAAATAAAAGAAAAATTAGAAGATACTATTAAAATCAAAGACTCTGAGGTAATTTTATAGGTGCATGATTCACTGTTTTCTTTGGATATTTACCTTGTAGAATAAAATAAAAGATTATTTTATTTTATTTTATTTTTTAACCAGGTCACTCTACTCATTTAAAATGTTTTTGGTTTGCTTCTTCTACTATACATGCCTAATTTAATTCTTGAGACACAGCAATAAGTAAAAAAGACAAAATATGTTCCCTCATAAAGCTTGCCTATGTTATAATGAACAAAGCTAAAAATCATCTAATAAAAATATAAATAAAACTCATGTAGTGGTAAGTGCTAGGGAGAATAAGCAGAGTAAGCAGCCAGTGAGCCATAGGGATGACAGCAATTTTTAAAACCAAGGAAAGCCTTTTTGGGAGGTGTTATTTTAGCAGAGGTATGATGATGTCAAGGAGAAAGCCGTTATGAAATCTGGGGAAGAAATGCTCTAAAGATATAGAAATGAGACCAGAATTTGCCTGAGGTCAAATGGTCAAATGTTCAAAAGGTCTTGACATTGGCCATGTGGTTGGCATGAGAGTTCACTGGAGAAAATGGTGAATACTAAGCAGGGAAAAGAAGGCAAGTGTCGGATCATATGGGCTTTTGGGTTAACTGTCCACAGAATTCAAAGCTATACAAAGACAGTTTTGAACAATAGGCATAAATCATAGCTGTCCTAGGTTTTCCAGATCAAAATGTTGCACTGACTATAGACAAGATATGGACTTTGTATTTTACCCTAATGTGATTAAAAAAACAAAAAACAAAAAAAACTATGAATGTTTCTGTAGAAGGTTGATGTGTGCTGATTTAGATTCTAAAAGACCACTCTGGCCCTGTTTCATCCATTTATTTTATACTCTGGAACTGGATATGTAGGAAAAGACCTGGATATGTAGCAAGAGAAGAAATACTGAGACCAATTCAGAGGCCCAGGTGGCCATTCAAGAGAAAGAAGTTGGCTAATCAGACCTCTGTAGATTATGTGCAGATTTGGAATTGTTAAGAATCTTTGAAAGGAGCAGGCAGTAAATTTACTTTGGAAATGGAATAAATATTTGTATGTGTATGAGTGTGTGTGTCTGTATGCATATATATATTTCAATTATAGGTATTATTTACCAAACTAAAATACGTTAGCAAGTTATGTACTCAGAGTTAACAAAGTTTATCTTAAGATGCAATAATTTTTCTGCAACTTAAAAGCAATCTTCTTAATACTATGGTCTTTATATTACATAACATAATTTTTATTTTTTTCCTGTTAATTCATACGAAGATTAAGAGTCTTTCATACACTGGAAATAGCATGAACTCTGGAGTTAGTATAGCCAAGTGTCTGTCACTTGCAACTGTATATTTTACACATTCCCTAAACTTTCTAAGCCTCAGTTTATTATCTGTAGCTACATGATATGGTTTAGAGGATTTAAAGAGCTAACAAATATAGAGATAACAGTATAGATACTGTTTTATATTAACCTCCCCAGAAAATGGTAACTATTTATCATCATTCATATCATCACCCTTATCATCATCACTCTTGCTGTTCACTGAGATCTGGACCATGGTGTTTCCATCAGCAGCAGGTTTTGAAAAGGGGTGTTTTATTCATCCAGCTAAATAAATAGGATTCTTATAAAAGTATCTAAATCAGATTCTTGAAGACTCCTAAAAATAGTATTTAGTAATTTTAAATTTTAAATCAGAGCTGTTTATGTGGAAGGAGATCATTCCAAACAATAATTTTCCATAGGATTTTCTTTAAAGGAAAAAAGTGATGACCAGAATTATCGTGCCTATTTTGTTTTTTAAATTACTAAATGCTAAGTAGAGAGAGCACAAAAGAGAGATGGTTATAAACAATTTTATTTTTCCTGTTATTATTCTTAAAATTGGAGAATAAGTTGTTTAAGAAAGTGTTTCCATAATCCTTATTGCACTGAGCCTTTATTAAATTCAGTAAATCAATACATTAAGTGTTACTTCATTACATGATAATATTTCAGTTATTTTTTGAGACAGTATATACTCATAGAGATTAGTTGATTTGTTCAGGATCATAGAGTAAATTAATGGTAGAAATTGTGTGGCAGTGAATGTTATATAATCTCACTTAAACTCTCAGTATTATTAAGTCACAAATAAGAGCCATCCATGTGATGAGGTTTGGTTTCTTTATAAAGTTTTGTGTAAGTTTAAAAAAATGCTTTATCAACTCCCTTTACATATGTATTTTTTATTTTATAGACTTTGACAGTTCTTTTATATCTATATAATAATACTTTTTTCTTTAATTTTGCCCCCACTATCTGTAGTATTTCAAATTATAGCAAGGATTAATCCTGATAAGAGGTTCTAGTGCTGGATAACAAAAATCATAGTGAAGTAGCTTTCCTATAATTATTTTCAACCTTAAAAATTTGAATGTCTAATTTTTCAGTTTTATATGAAAATTACAAAGTGATATATAAACATATACACATATATATAGATATATAGATATATGTCAAATTATATAAGGTATGGAGATTGCTCTGTTCAGTTGCTCAGTCATGTCCAACTATTTGCGACTCCATGGACTACAGCACGCTAGGCTTCCCTGTCAATCACCAACTCAAGGAATTTGCTCAGACTCATGTCTATCAAGTTGATGATGCCATCTAACCATCTCATCCTCTGTCATTCCCTCTCTTCCTGCCTTCAGTCTTTCCCAGGGTTTTTTCCAATGAGTCAGTTCTTCACATCAGGTGGCCAAAGTGTTGGAGCTTCAACATCAGTTCAGTTCAGTTCAATTGCTCAGTCATGTCCAACTCTCTGCGACCCCATGGACTGCAGCATTCCAGGCCTCCCTGTCCATCGCCAACTCCCGGAGTTTACTCAAACTCATGTCCATTGACTCGGTGATGCCATCCAAAAATCTCATCTTCTGTCATGCCCTTCTCCTCCTGCCTTCAATTTTTCCCAGCATCAGGGTCTTTTCCATTGAGTTGGTTCTTTGCATCAGGTGGCCAAAGTACTGGAGTTTCAGCTTTAGCTTCAGTCCTTCCAATGAATATTCAGAACTGATTTCCTTTAAGATGGACTGGTTGGATCTCCTCGCAGTCCAGGGGATTCTCAAGAGTCATTTCCAACACCACAGTTCAAAAGCATCAATTCTTCAGTGCTCAGCTTTCTTTATAGTCCAACTCTCACAGCCATACATGACTACTGGAAAAACCATAGCTTTGACTAGATGGACATTTATCGACATAATAATGTCTCTGTTTTTTAATATGCTGTCTAGGTTGGTCATAACTGTTCTTCCAAGGAGCAAGTGTCTTTTAATTTTATCACTGCAGTCACCATCTACAGTGATTTTGGGGCCCAAGAAAATACAGTCTGTCACTGTTTCTATTGTTTCCTCATTGATTTGCCATGAAGTGATGGGACTGGATGCCGTAATCTTCATTTTTTGAATGTTGAGTTTTAAGCCTGCTTTTTCACTCTCCTCTTTCACTTTTATCAAGGGCTCTTCAGTTCCTCTTCACTTTCTGCCATAAGGGTGGTGTCATCTGCGTATCTGAGGTTATTGATATTTCTCCCAGCAATACTGATTCCATCTTGTGTTTCATCCAGCCCTGCATTTTGCATGATGAACTCTGCATATAAGTTAAATAAGCAGAGGGACAGTACACAGCCTCAACATACTCCTTTCTCAGTTGGGAACCAGTCCTTTGTGCCATGTCCATTTCTTACTGTTGCTTCTTGACCTGCATACAGGTTTTGCAGAAGGCAGGTAAGGTGATCTGGTATTCCCATCACTTGAAGAATTTTCCAGTTTGTGTGATCCACACAGTCAAAGGCTTTAGCATAGTCAATGAAGCAGAAGTAGATGTTTTTCTTGAACTCTTGCTTTTTCGATGATCCAACAGATGTTGGCAATTTGATTTCTAGTTCCTCTGCCTTTCCTAAATCCAGCTTGACCATCTGGAAGTTCTCAATTCACATACTGTTGAAGCCTCACTTGGAGAATTTTGAGCATTACTTTGCAAGCGTGTGAGATGAGTGCAATGTGTGGTAGTTTGCCCATTCTTTGGCATTGTCTTTCTTTAGGATTGTAATCAAAACTGACCTACATAAAAGTAATTTTAATTTATATTAATATTCATAAAATAGAGCTATATTTTGACCACTAAATATCTAGCTTTATTTACTTATTCAAAATAATAATAATAATAATAATCTGAGGATGGTCCTTCTGAGGACCATTCATAGTTTATGGGACAAATACGTATACATATATACACTCTTTGATTTCTTACTTCCATCTTTGTTATCAGATATCTACTGAGGATTTGATTTTCAATTTTTAAAATCATTAATAATCTGAATTTATATATATTTGTTTAAATATCCTTCACTTAATCTCTGTTTTTTAATATTTTAAGTTTTTTATGATCATATTTGTAAAATAAATAATAATACATACTCTAACCATGGAAACTTAAATCATTATGTCTTGCATGCTTTTTATGCCTTTCAAATGCTAAAACAGAAAAAAATAAAATTTAAGTAACCATTTTATAGATGTGAAATATTAATACTATCATTCTTTATCAGAACAAAATGTACTCTGGCAAAAATAAAACATATTTATACTACAAAACATGGAATTGGAATTTCACATTGGAATTAAAATATTTTTTAACTTTGTGAACTACTTGAGCATTAAATTACTGAAAGGCGTGTGTTTCAAGTATGAATAATATTCTATTTTAAAATTCTATGACATTACTCACAAAGCATTTAAATTCAAAGTTAGGATATTGGTTTGTCAAGATTGAATTGAGCAGACTTTATCCATGTGGATCAACTACTGATAGAGTGTGACATAAAGAGCACATAATACAGACTCTCCCACAGTTCTGAATACTCTTCTTTATTTATTTATTTTTTGATAAATGTGTCTTCTATTTTATATGTCTATATATAAAGTTTATTTCTCAAATTGAGAGTGAAACTTGGTTTATAATAGTGATATCTCTTATGGCCTTAAAACCATCTTAAAGTAGTTTTTAACACATCACTTCTCCATCTGTCATAATAATAATATCTTTTTTTTCTCTAATACTGACTAAAAGTTAACTTTACCCTTCACATCGCAATTTGTATTATTTTTAAAAAGGAAAATGATGAGATATAAACTGTTAATGTGAAAGGACATCTTTTAGAATTTTGGTCTGAAAACTAATATTAATTTGAAATTTTTGGTAAATCTTCCTCTAAGTAAAAATAAAATAATCTTTGAAAGTTCAGACTTTCATAAGCAAGATGCTAACTTGCTGAAATACAAAATGTAACACAATCCATTTTTCTTTATATAATTAAGTCAGTGGCAAATAGTATGACCTAGTTTCATGTATGCCATTAGCAATTCTACTAAATCTCTTACTCAGAATTACTGGAAAAATGTTGGTACCTGTGAGAACCAGCAGGGTACTATCTATTTTAAGCTTGCCTTAATAGTGGGTTATGATCAGCTTTAGGATATTTTCATTCATTTAGTAGTGTATCAATTTCTGAGAACAGTAGGGCTATATCTAATGTATTGCCCATGTCACCACCTCATTTCTAATTTGTATGAAATAATAGGCAAGGGATAAAAATGTTTCCTTTTTACCCTCAAATTTCTAAGTTGAGCTCAACTACAGAAGAAGCATAGAACAAATGACCTTTTTCTATAAATGAAAAAAGGATCACTTCATTTTTAATTTATTTTCATGATAGAAGGGTAGGTCATGGCAACTCACTCCAGTATTCTTGCCTGGAGAATCCCCATGGACAGAGGAGCCTGATGGGCTCCGTGGGTCACAGAGGTTGGACACGACTGAGTGACTAACACAGCACAGTGAAAGGTTACGGGAGGTTTACACCAGTGCCCAGCACTTTGGCTCATGTATTAAGCTAACTTTTACGTCTCAATTGCCTACTTACGAAGAGAAACACGTGAGATTTTAAATTTTGGTCTTAAGTGTTTAGTAACTTGAAAATGTTCAAAACATCTGAATTGATCACAATATTTTAACCAAAAAAAAAGAATTGAAATTAGATTTGAATGAGGTAAAACATACATCCCAACTCTGTTTGTTACCACAATTCTATTTTAGTGGCTTTTTA
The DNA here is from genome assembly GCF_033118175.1 of Dama dama. Taxonomy (NCBI): domain Eukaryota; kingdom Metazoa; phylum Chordata; class Mammalia; order Artiodactyla; family Cervidae; genus Dama; species Dama dama. The sequence continues at coordinate 48,325,530 of NC_083685.1, read as the reverse complement.
TCAGTAATATTAATGTTTTCAGGATTTTTGTAAACCATATCCACATATTTTTGTAATAAAACAAATTGTCTACAATCTTACACTTTAATGGCATGTTTGGAATTCTTAAAGATTTTATGCCTTATATTTTCCTCCTACTGCCTATACATGTATTATTATACAAAATGCAGTTGATTTGTATTAAAGAAAATTTATAATTATTTAAACATTGTTATTACTCATAAATTCACCCAAACTGTTCACTTACATTTTACCTTAAGTACTAGGTATTTCATACTTATCCTTCAGAAATGAGGTAATGAATATGTTTGTTCTGTGGCATTAAACACTATCTATCTTAATGTCAGCTGAAATTATTTATTTCAGGAAATACAGCACTACATAAAACTAGATGATGGTTTATAAAGGCAAACTAAGGAGACACATGTTAATTCACTCAGTGGTGAATCATTTCTCCTTCAATGGTTTATAATCATTCTAGCACCTTATATTGGAGGGTAATTTTCCATTTTTCAAAGGCTATTGTGCTCATCAAAGTAAACTTTCTAAATAGTTTGATTTAGCTCCACCCAGAAACATGCAAGCTATTCTCAGCCACGCAACATTTTAAGAGATAAAGCAAATTGAAACACAGAAAATGCATGTAAACTTTTCTCTTATTCTCTCAAATTGTATACAGTTTCCTAATTTAATCATTTGTTAATGTCAAGCATCTAGCACCCCATCCTCTCCCCAAGGTTCAAATTTTCTATGTGTATATATATACGCTATCTTGGATGGAGCATATATCTACTGTTTAAAGCATAAGGGACCAGATCCATTCCCACAGCCCCACCTGCCACTACCTGAGGACCAGATACATGACTGGGGCTATCCATCTGATGTTTCTCAGAACTGTGCTCTCCCACATGCCCCACATATGTCAGGACTTAGTGAAGAAAGTATGGTGGACCTTAAAGGCTGCAAGCAAATGTGTCTGTGCCTGGCCTTGGATACAGTTCCTGCTGCCCAGATTTTGGAACATTCTTAATTCCTACATTTTCTCAAATCTGTACACCCATCTGGGACTCTGTGGTAAATACCAAGTAAACTCCACCTTTGCCTAAGGTAACTTGAATTACTTAATGCTTTTATAAACCATCATTTAGTTTTATGTCGTGCTGTATTTCCTGAAATAAATAATTTCAGCTGACTTTAAGAGAGAGAGTGTTTAATGCCACAGAACAAACATATTCATTACCTCATTTCTGAAGGTACCTTGAATTAAAATTCCACCTTTGCCTAAGGTAACTTGAATTAGTTAATTTTGTATTTTACTAGTTTACAAATAAGTGCCTTTTTGACTTGTACTTTTTCCATATTTTATATTTAATGTTGAGACATAATTTTTCTTTCATGCTGTTTTATCTCTTTGGAGCTTTGCATTTTTAGGAAAAAAATATAGTCTTGATTCTGCAAAAAGTTTCAAAAATATGAATCTATAGTTTGATAAGCTATATAATTTTTTGAGATGTAATTACTTTGATAATCACTATTCTCACTTCTATCATTTATAATAACTTTGTCTCTTGAACTTCTATTTGTGCTTATTTCTGTAGATAGAGGATAGATAGGAAGATAGAGATATAATACATACATACACTAAATTTTATATATATATATATATATAGATAGATATTTGGAATTTCTTAATGAGGAATTGTTACTGTTTAGTCTCTCAGTCATGTCCGACTGTTTATGATGCCATGGACTGCAGCATACCAGGTTTCCTGTCCTTCACTATCTCCCAAAGTTTGCTCAAATTCATGTCCATTGAATTGGTAAGGCCAACGAACCATCTCATCCTTTCTCGCCCTCTTCTCCCCCTGCCCTCAATCTTTTCCAGCATCAGGATCTTTTCCAGCATCAGGATCTTTTCCAATGAGTTGGCTCTTCACATCAAGTGGCCTAAGTATTGGAGCTTCAACATCAGCCTAAGTCCTTTCAGTGAATATTCAGGGTTGATTTCCTTTAGAATTGACACTTTTGACCTCCTTGCTGGCCAAGGGACTTTCAAGAATCTTCTCCAGCGCTACAATTTGAAAGCCTCAATTCTTCAGCACTCAGCGTCTTTATGATCCAACTCTTACACTCGTACATGACTACTGGAAAAACCATAGCTTTGACAAGACAGTCCTTTGTTGGCAAAGTGATGTCTCTGCTTTTTAATATGCTTTCTATGTTTGTTATAGCTTTTTTTCCAAGTAGCAAGCATCTTTTAATTTCATGACTGCAGTCACCATTGGCAGTGATTTTGGAGCCCAAGAAAATAAAGTCTGTCACTGTTTCCACTTTTTCCCCATCTATTTGCCATGAAGTGATGCCACAATCGTAGTTTTTTAAAGGTTGAGTTTTAAGCCTGGTTTTTCACTCTCGTCTTTCACATTCATCAAGAGGTTCTTTAGTTCCTCTTCACTTTCTGCCATTAGGGTGGTGTCATCTGCCTATCTGAGGTTATTGATATTTTTCCTGGCAGTCTTGATTCCAGCTTGTGCTTCATCCAGTCTGGCATTTCTCATGATATACTCTGCATAAAAGTTAAATAAGCAGAGTGAAGAGGAAAGAGGAAAAAACTTAGTGTCTGTGGATATTAATTATAAAAAGTTTTCCAAAAGAGTTTTTTTTTTAATCATTTCTTATTCTCACCAAAGATGTATAATTTTACAGATGTTAGGCATTCTTGCCAATACTTGATATTATTAGACCTTTTAGTTTTCTAGTTTATATCTCGGGATTTTAATTTTCAAACTACCACTTGCTGTTTATTAATAGAAGTGCTCATTAGATTTTTTTAGTCATTTCAAAATTGAGTTTCTATAACTATTGATTAGCATTTTAATTTTTGTTTATTTGTTGAAGTATAGTTGACTTACAATATTGCATTAATTTCAGCTGTACAACATTGTGATTTGATATTTTTGTAGATTGTACATCATGCTAACTTATAATATTGAATATATTCCTTGTACTATATATTACATTTTATAACTTAACTAATTTTATAACTGGTAGTTCATACCTCTTATTTCCCTTCACCTCCTTCATTCTTCTTACCAACCTTTTACCCTCTAGTAACCACTAGTTTGTTTTCTGTATGTGTCTTCTTTTTCTGTTTTGTTATATTTGTTCATCTGCTTTGTTTTTGAGACTCCACAGATAAGTGAAAACACATGGCATTTGTTCTTGTCTGGCTTTTTTACTAAGCATCATACCTCCAGGTCTATCCATGTTGTTGCACATATCAAGGTGTTTGATGCTTTTTTGTGTTCTATATAATAAATCTTTGACTAACCCACCAAGTCATTAAAAATAGTTTCTTATGTTTACTTCTGGAAGTTTTCTTGGGGAAAAAAAAAAAGATACTAACCAAGTGTGTATTTTTCCAAAAATGAAGCTTTCTGTTTTAAAATCAAATTATACAATTATTCATTGTAAATTGTTTTAAGGAACTAACATATATATATATGATGATGATGATGATCCCACTTGTTGAAAGACATTCAACAAAATTCAGCTTCCGTTTCAGATTAAAAAGCACAGAAACTCTCATCAAGATAGAAATAGAAAGGCAGTTATTAAAGTGCCTTAAAAAGAACAGTTAGAAAAACTACCCATAGCTAACATCATACTGAAAGTTCAGAAATGAATTATTTCTCCCTAAGGTCAGAAACAAGACAAAGATGCCCATATCCATGAGTTCTATTCAGCATTATACTGAGATTTTGCCCATTGCATTCAGGCAGTAAAGTGAAATAAAGAAAGCCAGTCAGACTGGAAACAAGTAAAACTGCCTTTGTCTGCAGCCCGCATAATCAGCTATGCAAACAATCTTCCCTTCATGATATTCTGCCCTGTAAATTTCTGACTTGCTTGTGCTTGTGTGCATAGTCACTCAGACGTGTCCAACTCTTTGAGACCCTTTGGACTGTAGCCCACCAGGCTCTTCCTTACTTGGGATTTTTTTAGGCAAGAATACTGGAGAGTTGTTATTTTCTTCCTCCTGGGGATCTTTCTGACGCAGGGATCGAACCCGTGTCTCGTGTGTATCCTATATTGCAGGCGGATTCTTTACCTGTTGACTTGCTTAGCCAGCCACACAATTGCATCTCAGTTTCTTATAATAAATCTACATACAGTTGATTCTTGAACAACATGAATTTGAACTGTGTGGTTTCACTCACACACTGATTTTTTTTTTTCAGTAAACACTAGAGTATTACATCTGCAAATGGGTTGATTATGCAGATGCAGAACCTCAGATAAAATTTTGCTGGCTCTCATACTCTGAACCCTGACTGATAGAGACTGATACAGACATAAAGCTTTTTCTGACATCTGCAATACCATTTTATTTTACTTGCAAGTATTCTTAATGAATTAGGATTCCTATGATAGTCAAAACAGCAGTTCCAAAGAGTATCTGATGTGTTTTATTCCCTCATACACTTCTTAATTCATTAATGAATTTCTTCATTTTGCCTGTATTTTCTGGGATTTAGATATGCTACCAAGAACTCAGACTTCAACCAGAATTGGAGAAAAAGTGAAAAGGTTTGAGTATTTTAAAGACCTGTATCTCTATTTTTCTAACAATAGTCAGATTGTATAGCAATACAAGTAGCGCAAATGCCAACTTTTATTAGAGAATCTGGCAGAAGAAAATACATGTAAACTTTTTGATCTGATTGAGGGCAGAGAAGAATGTGTCAAGGAACTTCAAAATCAGAGTATATGTAATTAGAAAACTCAACATTGATGGCTGGATTATTACTTATTTTAAGATAAGTTCCTTTTTAAAGATAATTGTTGGTCTTCTTCAAAATGACAGATTACCTAATATATATTATTCTGGAAAAATTCTTAATTGCTATCAAGTACCTTTTTTAGAATTTTTAAAAATGATATGAGAAACATAATATGATTCTTCAGATTGAACCAAATCTCTGATGCCCCTACTATATTCAGAGGTCTGTAATAAATATTGTGAAGATATCAAAATATATTTATATATAGCAAGGTATAACATAAAGCAATTATTTTTGCTAAAAGTGGTTTTCAGTTTTAATGCAGTTTTTATTACTGAGATATATATATCAATTATTCATTCATAAATATCTACTCTCCTGAATATGTTAACTACCAAAATCTCTATTACTTTCTATATAAAATATTGAATTAAGACCTATACAAAATACATTTAACAAAGTCTCTACAGAACTTAAATCACCTAAATCATACAAAATTATACATTGCATGTGTAACCTTTCTAACTCGAAATATAATAAATCCAAGTCAGTATATTTGGCAAATTTTACATTAAACTGAATTTTAAAAAATGACATTATCTATATCATGTTCATGTAAACTTAAATCACACTGAAAAATATACAAACTTCTGAAATGAATCAAATGATTACAATAAAAAGCTAGTGACTTTCAGAGCTAACAGCATCATTAAAATAGGTAAGACATAGGACAAAGCAAACTTTCAAAATAATTTCAAAATTATATTTGATACAGCACCTAGGTGGGGCTTCCCTGGTAGCTCAGATGGTGAAGAATCTGCTCACAATGCAGGAGACCTGTGTTAGATCCCTGGGTTGGGCAGATCCCCCGGAGAAGGGCATGGCTACCCACTCCAGTATTCTTGCCTAGAGAATTCTATTGACAGAGAAGCCTGGTGAGCTATAGTCCATGGGGTCACAAAAGTTGAACACAACTGAGCAACTGGAGTTACAGCACCAGGTAATTGTGAGTGTGTGCTAAGTTGCTTCAGTTGTGTCCATGTCTTTGTGACCCTATGGACTTGAACCTGCCAGCTCCTCTGTCCATGGGATTCTTCAAACAAGAATACTGGAGTAGGTTGCCATGCCTTCCTCCAGGGGGTCTTCCCAACCCAGGGATTGAACCCAGCTATCTTATGTCTCTTGCATTGTCAGGCAGATTTTTTACCACTAACACCGCTGTGAAATATCATAATTAACCTAAATGTTTACATTTCCATACCACATTAATAAGAACAACAACAACAAAAAATCCTCAGATTAGGAATGCATAGGACTTGTTGTTTTGAATATTTGATCAAAAAGCAAATGATACATGAAAAGCAGAACAAAGAAATATTTAAGCATCTGTCCTAAACACAATTTACCTGATTTTTTTTTTTTTTTTGGTTTTTCACTTCATATACCATATGTCCTGACGAACCTCTGTTGGAATTATGACAACAAAGAAGTAGAGGAAAGTAACCTACAAAATATAATTAAAAGAGGACTAAAAGCATTACCCAGTTCCTCACAAGCTAAATTTTTGGGCATTTTAAAAACTTTTTTAAATGGGAAAAAAAAAAAAAAAAACACCAAAACTCACCTTTAAAATTATCAGTTAAGTTGGAAGAGAAACGAATAGTGAACTAATCTTATTCCATTTTACAAAGCACCTCAGATTGGTTTATTAGGAAGTTGGCTGGTTTTGAAAGTTAAGAGAAGGTGTGATGGTTAATATCTTAAGGAAGATGCAGAAACAAGGTGAGTTAGATCGAGGCAGAATAAGTTTCAAAACGTTGAAACTTGAAGTATGCTGAGGGGGAAATAAAATGGATACAAACTGGATGAGAGAGACTTAGTACATGTTTTACATACTTTCCCAGTCTACTGATGCCATGCCTAAGTTCCATAGAAGGCTCAGACCTTGCTCTGACATCTATCACTAAAGAGCAAATGTCAGGGGAAAGGCAAAAGCGAATTTTACATGCATATATGAGGGTCCAACTGCTGACAGTTTCTTAAATATAATAAATGATAAATATTTCATTTTATATATTACTTTTAAATGCTAATCTTTCTTCCTGGAGCAATATTAATTTAATTTATGAAAAAAAATTTAAGCCATCTACTTCCTTCTGGTAAAGGTTAAACAGTTTCTTGTCAAATAAAAGCATGCTGTTTCTTAAACAAAAGGGCAGGTTTGTTAATATAACTTGGATTTACTTGCACATATGTCTTAAGTCTTACTGGTTGATAGGATTAGTTGACCTTTATGTCCCTCAAACACTGAGATTTTCTGATTTATGATTAAATAACTTTCATTTATTCTTATGTAATAGGAAGTGTGATACATCACCAAAAATTTTAATTAAGTAATTCTTTTCTAATCATAGAGATTTCCATGCAAAAGACACAGTCATGAAAAGAATGACCCACTCTATGAGATTGTATTTTGATCATCTTATTGAGTGGCATGGTTGGGACTTCAGGTACCAGGGTCAGAAGTTTGCGCATTGATTGGAACAATAGGTGAAAGACAAGACAAGCATTTTGAGATGAACCAAATATTCATCACCCTTTTTCATTTATTACTTGTGTAACCTATAGCAAAGCTTCTTACAGAAAAGGATTTTATGAAGATTAAAGAAAACATTCTATATGTAACCACTTCCCCAGTTATAAGGTTTGCGCAAATTTAAACATTTTTACTCTTAATTATTATCATGAATTTATATTTACTAAATTTCTAGAAATATGTATAGATACATTTTCTATGCCAACTTCTACACCTTTGCAGCTCTTGTCCTTATAATACTACAGGGGGGAAAAAGGCCGTTTCTAGGAAAAAAAAAATGTGGTAGAGGTCAAGAGAGAAACATGCTTCTAGACTTCTAATATTCTTGACCATTTGCAGGTAAAGAAACTGGTGCATCTTCTACCTTTGTGTCTTGTGCTTTGTTTAGTCAGCTATGGGCTGGATGAAGCACAAGCTGAAATCAAGATTGCTAGGAGAAATATCAATAACCTCAGATATGCAGATGACAACACCCCTATGGCAGAAAGTGAAGAACTAAAGAGCCTCTTGATGAAAGTGAAAGAGGAGACTGAGAAAGTTGGCTTAAAGCTCAACATTCAGAAAACTAAGATCATGGCATCTGGTCCCATCACTTCATGGCAAATAGATGGGGAAACAGTGGAAACAGTGGCTGACTTTATTTTGGGGTGGGGCTCCAAATTCACTGGAGATGGTAAGTGCAGCCATGAAATTAAAAGACACTTACTCCTTGGAAGGAAAGTTATGACCAACCTAGACAGCATATTGAAAAGCAGAGACATTACTTTGCCGACAAAGGTCCGTCTAGTCAAGGCTATGTTTTTTCCAGTAGTCATGTATGGATGTGAGAGTTGGACTATAAAGAAAACTGAACACCGAAGAATTGATGCTTTTTAACTGTGGTGTTGGAGAAGACTCTTGAGAGCCCCTTGGACTGCAAGGAGATTCAACCAGTCCATCCTAAAGGAGCTCAGTCCTGGGTGTTCATTGGAAGGACTGATGTTGAAGTTGAAACTCCAATACTTTGGCCACCTGATGCAAAGAGCTGACTCATTTGAAAAGACCCTGATGCTGGGAAAGATTGAGGGCAGGAGGAGAAGGGGACGGCAGAGGATGAGATGGCTGGATGGCATTACCGACTCAATGGACATGGGTTTGGGTAAACTCCAGGAGTTGGTGATGGACAGGGAGGCCTGGCGTGCTGCAGTTCATGGGGTTTAAAAGAGTCGGACACAACTTAGCGACTGAACTAAACTGAAACTGGTGCATCTTCTACCTTTGTGTCTTGTGCTTTGTTTAGTCAGCTATAAGTTTGTGACTCAAAGTAATCCTTAACTTGTCTACATAAGGCCTAGTGAAAGAAAGTCTAGAGGATGCAAACACATAGTTAGTGTTTAGTTGGTAGAAGTTAATGGGGAAAATGGAATCAGTGTTCATTTGAATCACAATTAAGTTTTTTTTTTTAAACTATTCTTCACATCTTCAGTTTTCCTGGTGTATACTAATTAAAAGTACAATAATATTTCTTACAAAAAATGAGTGGCTAGAATCAAGTTTTACACTTAATATTTAGTAGCTTTCTTTTTGAGCCCCATTATCTTTTTGAAATTTAGTTTCTTTCAAATTATATTGCATTAACCAGACCTTCAAGATAAGAGCTAATACTTAAGACAAATAGAAAAACTTTATATAGTTGGTACAGAGAATTATCAAAATTTAATTTATACAACCCAGTATTTTTAGTATGGCCCATATTGAATGATATTAATATCATATATTCATTTATTTATATATAATATTTCAAACTGATTAATAAATACATCACTTAGATATGTTCGCTACTTGGTCATTAATAGCAATTTATAAGTTCCAGATTTCAAAACATTTTCATGTGTAATAAATGCAAATTTAAAAATATTTTTCTAGCATATATGTAAATTATAAAAATAATTATTTATTACATAGACTGTTTTAATCACAAAGCCTCTGTAGACTCATGAGATATTAGCATTCCATAGCATGTTTTTTGGGTTGATTGCACAGGGTTGGGGAGATAGTCATTCTTATAAAAATCTCATTTTCTAAATCCTTTTGTTAAATTATAAATAGAAGCCTATCTATTCACTTGATCTGAGAGGTATTCTAATATGTTATCAATCATGTGAATTTTCAGTTGCAACCTAGCTCAGTGTAATCTGGAAGTGTGGTCATTTCATGTGCTCTGCACCTGCCAAATTACCCTGGCCACAGTTTCATCTCTCCGAAAAGTTATACATCTCTTCCTTCCTTTATAATTTCTCTCAGTAGTGCTTTCCATTACCTAACACTACATAGTGGTTTGATTTCCCCTCTAACCTGTGAGTTTCGTAAGAGAGTTTTGTCTGCTCTATTCACTATTGTATCTTAGTCTCTAGTTTCGGCTATTAATGTTGTATTAAAAAAAACCTGGTGAATGAATGAATGAGAAGAATACTAGTTTCCAAGAAATTATTTTATTTACCTTTTTACATCCAAAGGAAATGGCAACCCACTCCAGTACTCTTGCCTGGAAAATCCCATGAACTGAGGAGCCTGGTAGGCTAGAGTCCATGGGGTCGCAGAGTCGGACACAACTGAGTGAATTCACTTCACTTCACATCCAAAGATGTATTTATTCATCCCTGCCCTTTGTATGGTAAAAGTTTCCTCTTGGTACAAGACAAAAATGAATCAATACTAAAGCAATTCAGTGCTGTTTTTCCTCCACCTTGAACATTATGCAGATTTGTAAGACAAAGAGTAAAATTTACTTCTATTCCTGGAAGATTTAGACTCACTTCAAATTTTTTCACACATAATAAGTTGTTCAAATAAAATTCATTACATTTAGTTATTTTCTAAGTAGTAACATGAAATGCATAATGCTAGAGTTGGCTTAATTTCAACATATTAGTTTTACTTTAATAACCCAGAAAATTAAGCAAACATTTTTCTTGGGGCTTAAAATTGGAAACTGAATTTATATGTTTAGGGGAATTATTAACTTTATTTAATAATACCTGGTTTTTTAGAAATTTGGGGAAATAAAGATTTGTATTTTGACAGGCAACTCATTTCAAAATCATTACAAAATACTATGATTTTATCATTAGCCATTTATCAGTACCCAATTAGATTTTGAATCATTTTATCTTTATACTAGGCCTTGTGAAAATTTTAAATTCCTATGTAAATTCTTATTTAGGATATATACATTATGTTATTTTTATTATATAGTTACGAAAGTTAGTCTGTTCAAGCTCAATCTTTTTGTGCTTGCTTATTGTGACACATTAAAACAATGATAACCTTGCATGGTTCTAATGAACAAAAATAATTCTAACAAAACTTGTAGCTTAAGTTTCCTTCACTTATGCTTTTTTTCCCATCTATCAAATATTTATTAAACTCCATTATGTGTCCAACACTATCTTAGACACTAGTAATTCAGCAAGTAGATTTATAATCTCATGAGAAAATAAATATAATAAACAAATGCATGATATTTGACCCTTATGAGTGGTATGAAATAAACCGAGTGAAGTGATACTGGCTGTACTTCAGTGTTTAAGCAGATGTAATGGATGAGAATCAGAAGACCATTGAAAGATTATTTAGACATCTTGGAAGAGAACTATAAGAGAGACAATAGCAAATTCAAAATCTTTCACATGGAAAAAAGGCACAGGACGAGGGAATTCATCTCTTTGTAAGGACAGAAAGAACAGTGAGTTTGGAGAAGGTAATTCAAGCAGGAAGATGGTAAGTATGTATGTATATCTTTTCATCAAAATGATTTCAAGTGATTTACAAAAAAAAACAGGTCTTCCACATCTCAAAATAAGAATGCCTTTCACTAAGTGAATAGCAACACTGGCTGTGGTTTTAGATATTTCGTTGCCTGAGTTTCTGAGGGGCTGTGTATTAGTGGACTGTAAATGGCAATGCACACAAAATTGTGTAAGAAAATGAAGATTCAGAGGTGGATAGAAGTCAGTTATGGAAAGAGCTGAAATCGTGAGCACCTCTCGCTGACCTTCCACCTGCCCCATCATTTTCTTGGAATTGGCTTTGAAAGTAGGGAGGATACATGTGTCCTTCAGAATTCAAAGTTTTATCTAGAGGGGGAAAGAAAAGACTACTGCCTATTTCATCTCAAATAGAAATATTTATAGATGAAGGCTTACTGGAATCTCCAATATCCAACACACACAGGCCAAATGGTAACCACAGGTATTCACAGAAGCAAGGGGGTCCTTCCTTTCCTGAGACTCTTCGAAGGACCCTGGTGGTCAGCGATGGACAGAGACAGCAGCAGTACGTGCAGCAGGGGAGTGGTCAGCTGAGCGTTGGTATGATGTGAGTGAGATGTAAAGGGACCCAAGACTGCTGCTTGAAGTCCTCAGCAATAAAGAACCAGCTGCAGGAGGGTACTCTAGAACACCAGCTATGTTACTGTGCCCAGACCTCAGTGTCGACACCACCTGATTAGTTCTAAATCAGGCTGAGACCGCAGGCTGGCACTGCCCTAATTATCTTAAGGAGCCCTAAATCATGTAATCAGACTCTTCATTTTGGTACCTCCTGCCAGGCAGAGTCACACCCTTTTGAAAAGATGCAGGATAGGTGACTGGTTTAAGAGGAAGCTAACTATATTTAAAGAAAAGCCTTGATGTTGAAGTAATTGGGCAACTAAAACATTTGACGGCAACTAAAACATTTGACAGCAAATGTAAGTTTAATACAAGGTTATTAGGTTAGGCTAATAATAATATAAAGGTTAGGCTTTGCAGTCACTGGCCTGGACTGAGAAAGCCTGTTTTTCTCCAGAAGCAGGCCCCAAGACTAAATTCAGTGCAAGGAATTTTATCTGAGAGGTAAAAAGCAATGGGGAAGGGAGAAGGCTACTTTATCCAGCCAGCTGCTAGTGGGGACCACTGGATTCCAGTCTCACTGGAGACACTCCTGGAGACAATGAAGAAACACAGATCAGAATGATTTCATCCAATGGGTTAAAAAGCTGGGGTTTTCACGCACCAACCCTGTCGGTTCTGTCTGAGTGTGTAGGGGAGCTGTCAATTCTGTAACATGCATAGCTTGCTGCACAGGTGTTAAGGTAGGATCTAGAGGCAAGAGAGCGCAGATACTAAACAACACTGCTGACATTTGGAAATCAGGCTAGTGTGCACTGGAGTGCTGAGGCTGTGGGTGAGGTGCTGCCAGCGTGTTTTGCACAGGATCTAGCAAAGGATAGATGACTGCATCAGGAAAATGCAGGCTGGTCCAGTACCAAGAATGACATATGTAACTATGAAAATAAAATAATATCAAGTTGGCACATTTTTAATGGTAACTGCCTAATCATACTTGTTGTGCATATTGTTGTGACTAATTAGATTTTAGTTCTTAAGTGGGAAATGCTGAAACTATGGTTTATAGTGAACAAAATTTGTGTTTCCCTGGTGGCTCAGAGGTAAAAGAATCTACCTGTCACCCAGGAGACATGGGTTCAATCCCTGGGTCAGGAAGATTCCCTGGAGAAGGAAATGGCAACCCAGTCCAGTATTCTTGCTTGGGAAATCCTGTGGAGAGAGAAGCCTGGCAGGCTACAGTCCATGAGGTCGCAAAAGTCATACATGACTGAGAAACAGCACAGGTGGGCTGGGAGAAATGTGTGCCAGGCATGCTACTGGACAAATTACTTCATTTATTTTCACTGTAACCTTTAGGACCCTACTCTACCTATTTAAAAGAGAAAAAAGTTGAGACTCAGAAAAACTTTCAACTGCACTTATCTAGTATGCAATAAATAACAGGATTCCCCAATTCTGTACTTGTCATCTAGTTAATAAATAAATGCACAAGAAAAATGATCACATGAATGAGTGAAAAATGGAAAAGAGACATTTTAAAACACAGACATTGTAATTAAGATACTTTCAATGAAGACATAGTTTTGAAATGTTCTCACATGTATAATACCATTAAGTTCCCCAGGCCATACTGATTTAAGATGGTACATTTCAACCATGTTTGTATCCAAATATAATGCCGACTAGAATATCCTGTTCTCAAGAAAGTTTCCTTATTTGGGGGATTTTTTTATTTTAATATCTTCATACTGCTCAGTGGAAATGTATTTCTCTTCAAGCAAACCTTTATGTCTCCCTGAAACGTGCCCCATGGGGCACCTTCATCTCTAGTGCCATTAAGCAGGAAGATTCTGCTCCAGGATATCAGTTAGTCATGTATCAAACCTGAAAACAAGATGAAGGAAATCCAGTTGTCTGGATGAAAGGAGTGTATTTGCTATTTTAATCCCATACTTCTCCAGACTTGGCTGTCTCTTGTCTTTCTCCCATTCTTATATTATTTTCTCCTTGATTGTTTAATAGGAACATCACACTTTGAACAATGACTGCCTTTTTGTGTTGATTTTCTTCATATTTCTTCCATTATATACTTTCAAAACTTTATAGTGGAAGAGCATGGAGTAAGAATTATTATCCTATGTTTGGTAATATCTACATCTCAGAAACCTGACCAAAGCATGTGATAAGGCAGAATTTCAGATAATTAAATGATAATAAAAATAGTATTATTCTTAACATTTTCAAGTATATACTGCATACTATGTGTTTATACACAAACTAGCTGATATCATCTTTTAATAACTCCATAATTTGGTATTATACTTTTATTTTCAAAATAAATTTTATTTTATTTTCTGGAAACAAGCCTGAATATTCTTAATGATAAAAGGTAGAATTCACAAAGAAGATAGACATCATAAACCATTAAACACCTTAATAACAAAGAAACAAAGATCAGTTCAGTTCAGTCTCTCAGTCGTGTCTGAATCTTTGCGACCCCATGAACTGCAGCACGCCAGGCCTCCCTGTCCATCAGCAACTCCCGGAGTTCACCCACACCCATGTCCATTGAGTCAGTGATCCCATCCAACCATCTCATCCTCTGCCGTCCCCTTCTCCTCCTGCCCTCAATCTTTCCCAGCATCAGGGTCTTTTCCAATGAGTTAGCTCTTTGCATCAGGTGGCCAACGTATTGGAGTTTCAGCTTCAACATCAGTCCTTCCAATGAACACCCAGGACTGATCTCCTTCAGGATGGCCTGGTTGGATCTCCTTGCAGTCCAAGGGACTCTCAAGAGTCTTCTCCAACACCACAATTCAAAAGTATCAATTCTTCAGCGCTCAGTTTTCTTTATAGAAACAAAGATACATAAAGCAAAAATCAGAAGAAATATAAGGGTAAAGAAAAAATATATAATCATGCTGCTGCTACTGCTGCTAAGTCCCTTCAGTCGGCCCGACTCTGTGTGACGGCATAGACGGCAGCCCACCAGCCTCCTCCGTCCCTGGGATTCTCCAGGCAGGAATACTGGAGTGGGTTGCCATTTCCTTCTCCAATGCATGAAAGTGAAAAGTGAAAGTGAAACAGATCACCAACCCAGGTTGGATGCATGAGACAAGTGCTCGGGCCTGGTGCACTGGAAAGACCCAGAGGGGTTGGGTAGAGAGGGAGGTGGGAGGGGGGATCGGGATGGGGAATACATGTAACTCCATGGCTGATTCATGTCAATGTATGACAAAACCCACTACAATATTGTAAAGTAATTAGCCTCCAACTAATAAAAATAAATGAAAAAAAAAAAGAGAAAGTGAAGTCGCTCAGTCATCTCCGACTCTTAGCGACCCCATGGACTGCAGCCTACCAGGCTCCTTCATCCATGGAATTTTCCAGGCAAGAGTACTGGAGTGAGTTGCCAATCATAGTGAGACATATTAACATTTCTCTGAGAATATTTTATCAAGTGTAAAAAAATAAGAATAGGAGCATCTTGAATGATGTCATTAATAATTTAAATGTAATATATTTGTATTTGATTTATATTAATCATATCCTACACAAACATTTAAAATTTTGTTATCTCATACATTGTTCTTAGATGTCCATACGATGTTTAGAAAAACTGGCAAAAAGATAAACATTACTAAATCTCAAAAAATAGAATTCTTTTTTGTGTGTGTGATTCAGTTATACATATACACATATGTTATTTTTAAAATTATTCTCCATTATAGGTTGTTAAAAGTTATTGACTTTAGTTCCCTGTCCTATATAGTAAACTTTTATTGACTGTTGCAAATCTATTTTTTAAATTAGAAATATAGCATTCTATTCATACTGAGTCAAACAAGTAGAATCAAAACATCATAAATTTTTTTAGTTAGGCAAAATTCATGTTTGCTAATATATGTCTATTATACACATTATTAATATATATGTATACAAAGGCTTTTCCACTATGCTTGATAAATGCTTAAGAAACATGGGGAAAAAAAAAGAAGAGATGGAGAAATTGGAAAACATAAACTAGATGAAATAGGAGCACTGGATATGAAATAGAAAGAGTGAAATAAACTAGATAAAAGTAAAAGATATCATATAATCCAGTTGTTTTTAAACATGACTGCTCGTTAGAAACATATCAGGAGCTCTGGAGAAAAAAAAAAAAAGCAATACCTGGCGTTTGTATTTTTTAAAAATATTCCAAGACAATTTTGATATGCATCTGGATTTTAAAAAATGATTGCAGGTTTTTCTATTGAATGGTAGTTTTGGTGATGTAGAATTCTTTAATTTTTCTGTTGACCAATCATGATACAATGGTATGAAATGAGTAATAGTTACATAGTCAGAATAGTAAAAGACATTTATCAGTTTTTGCAATCAATAGCCAGACAAGCCATAATGGGAACAGGATTAATCAAATAATATAAAATAATTACAATTTGAGAGGTCAAACAGAGTGATGTGGTAAGTGGGAGTACATACATGCACGTGTTTTCTTCTACTCAGCCAGTCTATGTCTTTTGGTTGATGCATTTAATCTGGCGTCATCCTTATGAAAGATCAATGGTAAATCATGATCCTATTTTCTTTACATGGCCTTGTCATCCTGTACAATAGAGACTGAAATGATTTGATTTGAACAGTAAAACTTAGTTTTAGCATGCAACTATTATAATCCTATACCCCATTTAAAAAATTATGTCTTGTAACTTTGTAATCACAAAATACATATATTGATTTAAAAAGAAATAGGGATAAGAGAAATGTCCTTGGTTAGCCATCTGTCATGTTTCTGGTGATTAACACAGGCACTTACTATCTCAATTGTTATAATAATCCTATAATAGAAGTATAATTGTGCCCATATCACAGAGAAGAATCCAAACATCTAAAGATTAAATTAACAAAGGAATAGAAGTTCTGTAAAGATTTCTTTGTAACTCTGAAAATAGAAGGACATTTATAAATTTATTTTCAAATGTCTTACTTAGTTCTGAATGATACTTATTAACACTAGATACCAACCTATTGTTTCCAAATATAAATAATAAAAATTGAAGATGACAGAAGATCATAGGTGAGATACACAACTACTGAATGAATGAAGCTGGCAACCAAGAGAACAAGAAAATCCATTCTTTCTTAAAAGAGTGAAAGAACAAAGAAGGAAGAAAGGAAGAAAGAGAGGGAGGGATGAATGGATGAAAAGGGAGGGGGGAAAAATTAAGAAATTGTGGTGAATAGAAACTATTAAAAACTATGGTAGGAGGGCAAGAACGTCATAACTCATTAGAAACCAAAATTCTTAAGAGTAAAACAAACAAAATGCTATATGTTATTTGAAAATGCCACACCTCAAAGTAAGAAGTGATAAATTAATAAATGATAATTTACTGATAAATTGTTGTTCAGAATGTAGACGAGATTTAATAAATCCAACACATAGTGGTTTACTTTTAAGCTTCCTCAAAAATATTTTGTAGATCGAAAGTGAATAAGAACTTAAATTATGTGAATAATTTAAAATCTGTGTTCATAATTAACAAACCCAACCACATATGTATTACTCAGCAAACTGAAAATACATTTTTTCAAACATTTAAAAATTTATTAACTTTAATTTAACTTTAATTAATGCCAAATAGTTTCAATACAATACTTATATTCTAATAATACTGTAAATTAGTATTTAACAGAAGAATATTGAAAAATATATATGCAGTGGTGAGCAACTTTGAGGCTGTTTCTAAGTATTAAGTAAGATTCCTTAAATAATTTATTACACTTGTGTCTAAAAATTATGTTTTAGTAGGCTTAGTGCAGCAGTAAAAACAACCCAAATGTTTGTCATATGGGAGAATTGGAATAAATTATATCTCATTTAGACTATAGATATAAAATCTAATATATAGAATACGGTTTTACAATTTAAAACAGTTGGCTAGACATAAACAGATTTAGAGAGATCTCCAAAGAAAATATTAAAAAATGTCACAGATAAATATGTATAGTGCTTTTTATGTAAAGCTTTTATAAATGGACATTGATATATACTTTTTGGTTATCAGTAAAAAAGCACACTGAAGCAGGATCAGAAGAATGCAGTTACCAGAGTTCATAGTAGTTATCCCTGGGGAAGAGAGAAGGCAGTGGAAGAGAAGTCCTTGGAAAGGGGACTTTCACATTTATATTGCTGTATTTCCACATTACTTTAATCTCTTACGACTTTCACATTTATTTTGCTCTATTTCCACATTACTTTAATCTCTTACAACAAAATGCTTTGTATGTGATTCAGTAATTAAAAAGGTAAAACACACACACACATACGCCACATAGATATGTAATTTCCAGCTACTGGGTAGGGACTGACAATACCAGTGTTACTAAATGGTTCTCATCAACTCATATTTGGAAATCACATAATTTATTGTAACAAAAACCTGACTTTGGGGGGAAGTATATCTATTTTTAGACCCTTATCACTTTACTGCTTCCTTTTCCTATTTTTATTTAAAATTCAAAAGAGAAGCAGATCTAAATATGTTGCTCATTACTGCTATAAAAGATGATAGAAATCTAAAGCATCATGTGAGCAAGATAGGCTATGATTTGAGCTTCCAGGAGGATCTGCAGGATCAGAATTGTTATCCTCAAGACAGGAGTAAAGTGTGGAATGAATAGTGAGAGAATTAGGAAGAGGTATTCTCTTGAGTTTGTGGCAGGAAAGGAGAAACTGGGATATAGAATCAGTCCTCAAACTAGAACATTTCAGTTTTGTAGACTGACGAATGTTAGCAAAATTTGTGCTTATCTAACAGTGGGGTTCTAGATAGTGGTTACCTTCTGAATATTGCTTGTATGTGTTAGAGAACCTTGTAAAAAATATTTATGGACCATGAGGCACAGTGAGATAAGAATTAGAGCACTGACTAAATGGATAACAAGACCCTTCATCACCTATTACCTGCAATATAGTTCTTGGCCCCATTCCCTGCTTTAAGAATGATTTCATATAAAACCTCATTTTACTACTTCTAAATCCTCCACTTGGTGTTCTTGCACCAGAGAAACCTGTATTAATTACAGCCTAATAGAGGAAACATAGTCTTGTTTTGTAATACCAGACTAGAAAGTTCTCATTAAGATTCAAATTTTAGAGAAACTCACCTGAATCAGTGGTTAACATTGTGAACAAATAATTTCACTTAATCATCTGCAAGAGTTTGACTTGTAGAAATATATTAGAATGTCTATTTGTTTATTTTATTGCTTACGGTACTATGTTAAAACTTCTTAAAATTTAGTTCCACATTTTCGTTCTTATACATGTATACTTGCAAATTAATTACTTGCAGAATTTTAACAAATTGTAATAGAGATCATATATGTTTCTTCTCAGTCATGGATTCTTAACCTAATTCATGGCAAATATTTATCCCAAATAAAACATAGTAACTCATTAAATATAATCAAGTTTAAAATATATCAGTGAATATTGAATTTTTAAGCCTAAAGTGTTTTCTGTCCAATGGGCTTATTTCTTATTGAGGACAATCATAAATAACTTTAAAATATTCCAGCGTGGCAAGAAGGAGATGTAGATTAGGTCATTGCGGAATTATAGTTCCCTTGCTTAATGATTGTAGAAAATTGCCTGGCAATCGAACAAAGAGAAAGAGGGTGATGTGGTGAATGCCGGCTAATTAAACCAATAATTGCTTCTTGTTGTGTACCCAGATAATGTGCCCCTGATAATTTTAAATGAAGTCTTGAAGCAGTCTTCTTGAATGAAATGCTGTGCTGGTTAAAGTTCTACTGTATACTATTCTCCTTGTGCTTAGATGGTGGCCTACTTCTCAGAGTTCCTTGTATGGTTTGATTAAAAAAACAATGGCATGAAAGATATCTCATATTACAAATGCTTATGTGTGATAATATCTTTGTATTGATATTTTTATTCCTAGTAACCTCTTCACGTCATGCAATATATATAAATTTGGGAATTAATTTGCTCTAATAATAGAGATATCACACTCATGTAATTTCCTGAGTAGAATTCTAAGCAAAATGTGTTGATTTTGATTTTCAAAATCCCATTGTATTACCCACAACACATTTTTATAAATTTCACCTTATGATATTGGGGCTTCCCACGTATGGATGTGAGAGTTGGACTGTGAGGAAAGCTGAGCGCTGAAAAATTGATGCTTTTGAACTATGGTGTTGGAGAAGACTCTTGAGAGTCCCTGGGACTGCAAGGAGATCCAACCAGTCCATCCTAAAGGAGATCAGTCCTGGGTGTTCATTGGAAGGACTGATGCTGAAGCTGAAACTCCAATACTTTGGCCACCTTATGCGAAGAGTTGACTCATTGGAGAAGACCCTGATGCTGGGAAGGATTGGGGGCAGGAGGAGAAGGGGACGACAGAGGATGAGATGGCTGAATGGCATCACCGACTCGATGGACATGAGTTTGAGTAAACTCCGGGAGTTGGTGATGGACAGGGAGGCCTGGTATGCTGCAATTCATGGGGTCACAAAGAGTCAGACACGACTGAGCGACTGAACTGAACTGAACTGAGCTCATGGTTCAGATGGTAAAGAACCTGCCTGCAATGCAGGCAATGAGACCTGGGTTCAATCCCTGGGTCGGGAAGATCCCCTGGAGAAGGGAAGAGCACCCAATCCAGCATTCTTTCCTGAAGAATTTCAAGAACAGTGGAGGCTGGCAGGCAACAATCCATGAGGTCTCAAAGAATCAGACACAACTAAGGACTAATGCCTTCACTTATGTTATTAACAATTAGCAATAAGATACTGACTTTCATTTCACAAATATCTTTACCTTGTTTATCCTATAAGATTATTAATACTGTTTTAAACCTAAGTCATTCAACAATTCTGGTTTGGTACACTAAATTCTGGCTTAGTACACTAAATTCTTATTTAGTACACTAGTCTCCTCAGGAAAACAAATTCAATATTTTACAAAATTTTATTATTTAATGTGTATATATTTATGATATTGCTTCTAGTGAACTTTTTCACTTACCAACATTAATTTCCTACAGTAACCACATTTTCCCCATTCATGACACTAATGATGAAACCAACATTATTTTTTAAAATTTTTAATGTGGAGGAGAGTTAAAAGAATGGCCGTATGATGTGCAATTTCTTGAAAACTACATACTGTGATTCTCAGCTTTTCTGAATTTCAGTATGGATTGTAAACCTTTACTGTTACCTGCTTGGTTACTGTGACATGACTTTGCTTTCTTAATAATTTTCTGCCACCTTCCTAGAGTGAACTCTAATACACAAGCTTGGCGTTTGTACTCATCAAGTTTTACTTATTCATCAACTTTATAAAAATAATGCTTAAATGAGGTAAAGTGAGATGTTCTAAACATGTAATTTGCATATACAATGTCAAATATTTTATACAAAATTAATATATCCCTAGGTATTAGGGGCTTCTTAAACTAAGGAATGTCCCATATTCAGGGATGTACTTTTGTTTAAAATAACAGTTACTTTAGAATATACCACATATTTAGATAGTAAACATACTTAAATGTCATATGTGTTGCAGCACCAATAAATGTCCATACATGGGAACACTAATTGTGAATATTTTAAACCACCCACATTTATTCTTTCTTCTCCAAATGAACAATTCTGAAAATCCACATATATTTAATGTTTATCTGCAAACAAATTACAATTTATTATTTCAATCATTTGAGTGCTTTTCTGAAAAACATGTAGATGGCAGGGTTCATATCATCTTTATTTAGTATACTGCCTGACAGAGCTTCATGAAAGTAAATGCTTACTAAATGGTTTGGGGCCATATTTTGTACGTGGATCTATAAGTTTATATCCCATGTTTCATTCAGCCATATGTGGACAATACCAAAAAGGGGGAACTTTTAAAGGGAAAAGGAAACTGAACAATGGTAATTGTTATATTAAACCTAAATTCTTAAAGTAAACCTTTTCATCAATTGGCAATATCTGAAAATATGATGTTAAATAGGACAATTAATTTTAGAACTGTAAGGTATGCTAGATGAATTAATAGTATCCTTGGTGTCAAATTAAAATCACAAATTAGGAAAGCCCTGTGTCATTCTGAAGATTTACCTGTGACCCTGATATTGCCATTGCTTTTTCATACACACAGTCAAGCATCTCTTGAGATTCTCCTGTAAACATCCTTATGCTTTTAACACAAAACGCCATCCTCCACGTTACAATAACTTATCCTAGAACTTAATACCATACCCATCTCAGCTGCTCTACCCCAATGCTACCTAAGATGGGGAAACAAATTTAGTTACTTTCTATTTACCAGTTATTTGACAGGCTTTAGCATCTATGAAACAAACCATTCTAATTCAAAAGATATGATGCAACTATTAAGAGTGAAAAAATATATACAAACACCCACACAGATACTTGCCTCTAAATGTATATTAGTAGAAATCAATGTTATATGGAAAGCCTGCCTAAATGATTTTTCATGTTTGCATGTGTGTTTCCTTATATTTTTACCAGATTAATGTATGAAAAGCTTATGATACTGAATAGGTGACAGAAATCTAAGACATTTCCATACAGTATATTATTTGTGACTCATTTTTATGTAGATATGACTTAAAAGCTTTGAAGTTTTTATTTAACTATAAACTCTCTCCTTTTTTATGACAGAAAGCCTTTTATCATTATGCTTCAGATAGCTTTCCATGAAAACAATATTTCTAAGCATGTTCTTGGATACATTCTATCATTACTTAATTTTTTGGGGGTGGTGGTGAAGCATTTTATATGCCAAGGTGAGTGGCTCCTAAGAAGCAAACATCTTTTCTATAAACATTAATTCTTTAGGAATCACGGGATATTACAGCTGGATAACAGTTTAAAATATTTTGAGCTCAGTTCTTATATTTTAGAGATGAGTAAGATTGTAGATTTGTAAAGATTTTTGTTTAACTATAATGTACATTGACCTTAGCTTTGCTGATTTACTTATTTAGTGTGTTATTACATTATAATGCCCTGTAGATATGTAGATTTTCCCATTGTAGGGTAGCATTTCCCAGGACAAGTTACATCTAGATGCTGTTCATTCAGCACCAGAACTGAAGACACAGGTTTAGTATAACCCATTTTCTGGACAGAGCCTACAATTTAGTCATAAAAGTAAGGCTTGCACATTGATTCTCTGCAAGGAAAATTCTTGCAACCTATTTTTAACATAGTAATTATCCTGAAAATTCATGTAATATAGTTTAATAAATAAGGTTATCATAAAAATAAATTTTCTAAAATGTGCAATGTAACTGCAGTCTTTGAAACTGACATACACATTTATAAGTTATGAAATAGAATTTCAGAGAGAGAGACACTCAATATGCTTGAGTATGCAGAAATTCATATAGTGAAAAACACAATTTTGCTATAAAGAACTTATTTCTGTTCTCTGTCTTTATAAAATTTTTTTATATAAAACCATCTGTAGAAAACTTGTAAAAATAGTCTGCCAATGCATGTAATTCTAAGCATCATAAATTACTTGAACACTGACATTCTGAAGTGTTGTGCTGATACAGATGATTCTTGATGATGAATGAATCTATAGAAAGACAAAGCATGCCTGTTGTGAGTGAATAATTGTATATCATTAGTGTTTTATACAAATCATCCTACTCTCTCATTTCAATTCTAACAATAATCATTTGGCTTATATCAAAGTGTTTAAGGTTACCAAATCCACAATGAGTATTGCTCCATTTACAACACAACATCAAGCTCAAAATGATGAAGTGCTAGGTTAATGTCAGGAGAAATAAAAAGAACATTGTACCTGAGAAGATAAGTTTTACCCAATGCATCATTAGGTTAAATAATTTTCATACCAACAAACCACCACATAGTATATTAATGGTATAATAACAAATGACTCAGGAATCCTAACTCACTATTTTAAAATGGAAATGTTTGATATATGTAAGAAGTAGCAAAAGTTTGCAATATGATTTAAAAGTCAAAGTGCTAAACAAAAATCATTAAAATATGAAGTGAATATATATATATACACACATATATGTATATAATGTACGTATATATATATATACATATATATATATATAAAATTTACCTATACTGGCATAAGATATTTGACTGTCTTAACCATAAAACAAAATAAGAACACAGACATAGTAATTAAGGCTTCTGAGAAGCTCAAACACCAGTCACAAACTTTCATGGGAGTTCATCCACTTCAGAGGAAAAATCACATTTCTTGGGTCATATATTGTCATCCTTTATGTGGAGACAGAATTGCTCATGGTGTCCTACATGGGCCATGGGCTGAATCCTGGCGCTTCCATCTTTCAGTTTTGTGCTCTTGGCTATCACCTAGTTTCTCCTTTTTTCGGTCGTTAAATGCAAATTTAATACTACCATCCTTATAGGGGGTGTCCCTGGTAGCTCAGCTGGTAAAGAATCCACCTGCAATGCAAGAGACCCCAGTTTGATTCCTGCACTAAGAAGATCCCCTGGAGAAGGGATAGGCTGCCCACTAGAGTGTTCATGGGCTTCCCTGATGGCTCAGATGGTAAAGAATTCACCTGCAATGTGGGAGACCTGGGTTCGATCCCTGGGTGGGGAAGATCCCCTGGAGGAGGGCATGGTAACCCAATCCAGTATTCTTTCCTGGAGAATCCCCGTGGACAGAGGAGTCTGGTGGGCTACAGTCCATGGGGTTGCAAAGAGTCGGACATGACTGAGTGATTAAGCACACACACCTCCTCATAGGATTACTGGGTGAATTAAATGAGTTAATATAAAAAATAACTTAAGCTTACTGTTCATTTATGCCTGAATATATAAAAATTATCTACTTTTCTAGCAGCATAACATTAAACGTACCCTCTCTTGGATTTTCATGATCTTCCTTCCCCACCATCTCAGTATTACATTTTTCACTTACTGGGGAAGTTGTGTATATTTGTAAATCTTTCAAACATAGAAAAGCTAAAAACTTGACAGCACATGTGATCTCCTGTGTCAGAGTGAAATATAAATATTGACCATTTTTCATTTGAATCACTATAAATAATATTTGAATTCAGTCAAATGGTAAAATAGCTGCTGTAACAAGCATAAATTATCTTTGAAAACATAAAAAACATTAACTACCTTGAAAAGTAGCAATCCCAAATTCTGTGCTTAACAAAAATATACATCCATGAGAAAAAAAATATTAAAGTAATGAAAAGTTTCAAAATAAGCAATCAACAGAATAGTAGCAAATACAAAACCCCCGAAAAAAATCAGCATAAAAACAAGTGTCAGAATGAGTAAAATAGTCTACAAATACTGAGTGATCTAAATATAGCATTTTATAATTATAAAATGTGTCATACTAATAAACTGGTACAGATTAAATTATTATTTTTTGTGTGTTAAACACAAGAAAGTTTGATTATACTCCTAGTGCTGAAATAAGAAAACTTAATCTTAACATTTTATAAATTCTATTGTATTCTGTTAAAAATAAGTATCTGTATTACAGAAGAACATGATATTCTTACTCAGAATACTATAAAAAATGTAAGCAGTATACATTTTCTGTGAAGGCTTCATAAGTGAGAGATGCTGTTCTATGAAACAATCAAAGTCTCACAACTACTTATGCTCCTCAAAGTATTTTGGGACTAAAATTAACAAAATGATAAAACCAACAGAAGTTGATCTCACCCTAAAAAGTTTGTGGTCATTTATAAACTTGCCATAAAAATGTTTCTCAAATTAATCCTACTTATGACTCCCCATTTCTTCTTCATCCCTTCCTTCTCCTCTTAGTATCAATCATAAGACCCATCAATTATATCTTCTAAATATTTTCTCCTTTCTCTTTCTCCCCATTGCTATCATCTCCATCTTAGTTAGACCAGATCATCTTCAAACACATAGATAGTGCTAGACAAAGATATGACATTAGTACTTCTACCTATATTCTAGATTTTTAATCTACAGCCAACTACAGTGTAGATACAATAAACATCTATGAATGTCTGTGTGAGTATATATAGATACACATATATATATATACACACATATATATAACATATATATTCATACACACACACACACACACACACACGTTGTTGTTCAGTGGCTAAATTATGTCTGACGTTTTGTGAGCCCATGGACTGCAGCACGCCAGGCTTTCCTGTCCTTCACCAGTTTCCCGGAGTTTGCTCAAATTCATGTCCATTGAGTCAGTGATGCCATGCAATCATCTCATCCTCTGTCACCTCCTTCTCTTTCTGCCCTCAATCTTTCCCAGCATCAGGATCTTTTCTAGTGAGTCAGTTCTTCACATTAGGTGGACAAAGTATTGGAGCTTTAGCTTCAGGATCAGTCCTTCCAAGGGATGTTGAAGATTGAGTTCCTTTAGGATTGACTGGTTTGATATATACATATACAAAACCTTGCATTCATCCTCTTCAAATCTGCTTTACCCAGTTCCACATCTCAGTAAGTGGCATCTCCATCCTTTCATTCCCTGAGAACAAAATCCTTGCAGTCTTATTGATTAGGCACTTCTTGTTTACTTGACATCCAATCTAGCAGCAATTCCTGTTAGCTGTCTTTAAAATTTATCTAGAATTCAAACATTTCACCTCTGTCTCCTAGCTTTGAGTTCCCATCCTTCCCCATTTGGATTAATGTGGTAGTTCCTCACTGAGATCTTTGCCTCTGTATGGTCTATTTTCAAAACATTTGACAAGAGCAGTCTTTTAAAAATAAATGTGTAAGTCATGTTGCAGCTCTTTCCAAATTCTTGTAAAGAACTATTTTTTAAATAATAATAATAAAAGCTCACATCCCTCACTGTAACCAAAGGTTGACATCCATATTCATAAACATGTCAAGAAGGTTCCATCATCCAATTAGAGGCCCATGTTTCAGCTTTCTCTTCTGCCCACAGGGATTTTCTCACATATATCACATGAATAACTCCTCTTTCCTTCAGTTCTTTGCCCAACTATAAAATTCTTAGTGAAATATCCTTAGACTATTTACAGCACCATTACAAGACTGGCCAGCACTTGCTGATTCCACCTACCATTTGTGGAGATTCACATTGGCTCTCTCATTTATGTATTCTTCCTAGCCAATTTCAGTGCAGTTTCTTCCATTTTTATCTAGTTACATGAATAGATAAATTTTATTACCATATATAGCAGACATTGATATCTTAATTAGGGGTATGAGCTTTGGAATCTAAACTGCCTGTGTTCAGAACATTGACTTTCAGAGGGCATCTGTGCAGTGTTGAGAAAGTTAACATACCTGTCTGTGCTTAAGTTTCCTCATCTACAAAATAGGAACAATAATAGTATCTATTTCAGGTACTATTCTGGTATGATGTGAAGACTAAATGAATTTATACATGTACAGTACTAAAGACAGTACCTGGTCCATAGAAAGGTCTCAACTCCTGTTAACTTTTATTATTAAAAAGTAAAAAGGGATGCTTTTGAACTGTGGTGTTGGAGAAGACTCTTGAGAGTCCCTTGGACTGCAAGAAGTTCCAATCAGTCCATCCTAAAGGAAATTAGTCCTGAATATTCATTGGAAGTACTGGTGCTGAAGCTGAAGGTCCAATACTTTGGCCACCTGATGCGAAGAACTGACTCATTAGAAAAGACCCTGATCCTGGGAAAGATTGAAGGCATGAAGAGAAGGGGATGACAGAGGATGAGATGGTTGGATGGCATCACCAACTGGATGGACTTGAATAAGCTCTGAAAGTTGGTGATGGACAGGGAAGCTTGGCGTGCTGCAGTCCATGGAGTTGCAAAGAGTCGGACACAGCTGAGTGACTGAACTGATTGAATTGAAAAGATGATAACATTTCTTGTACTTTAGTGGGGTTGATGGGTAATAAAATTGCTGAATATTAAGGAGTTCTCAAATTTAAAATTTGAACCATGCAAGTTTATTTTACAGAAAACACGTGTTTAAATTTTTTTGACATTTCCTGTATTGGAAACCATATCAATATCTTTCTGTCTAACAGAAATAATATGAAACACATGGAGATTATTTTTCCAGAATTCATCCATTCTTACTAACAAAGTTTGTTTACCTGTATTATTGTCTTGCCTTGTCAACTTTATTTACTTTGTGTTAGTTATGCACAATATAGTAGTTTATTACTAGAGCTTGATTCTTTTTTTTTTATTTTTTAGAGCTTGATTCTAAATATTGAATATAAAAAGCAATACTTATGTATTATTGTATGATTATTATTTACTGCATTTGCCATATATTATCACGTGTAATTATAACATCTTTTCTTAAAGGAGGCACTACAGAACTCCAAGTCTTTATTAATATTGCTTTACTTCATGTGGATAATAATCATCTAAAATGGTTTCTCGTCCCCTGCACCATCCTCTTTTACTTTTTTACTTTGTTGAAATAATTATATTTGTTTTTTCCATCTATGTATGTCGATATCTAAATGCTTTAACGGCCAATACGCTTTACTTGGGTCTCATATAACTTTTCGGCTTCGTATGTAATTTTCTTCTTTGTATTTGAAGCTACTTTTCCTTTACATCTCAGGATATTGTGTTGCAGATGAGAAGCCTAAAGTCAGGCTGATATTTTCCCCATGAAGTTAGGCTGAATTTTTTGTTTGTTTGTTTGTTTTGCTTTTATTTATTTATTTTTTCCATTCTGAAAGCTTTAAAAATATTTAAAAATGTTGTTTGGTTTGTACTGAAATGTGAATCTGATTTAAATCATACCTATTGAATCTCAGGTGGAATTTAACTCTCTTGGGTATTCTGAATTTTGAAATGAAAGACCTACTACAGTAATGCTTCATTGTCCTTTTTTCTCAGTCTTTTCTGTTGACTACAGGTTTGGAATTTCTTAGTCCTCTTATATTTCTGGAATGAAACATGTTTTAAAACAAAAAATAAACCTGCACTCAAAGAGTTATTATGTTGCTTGTCACATGTGATATTATTGCCTGAAGAGCATAAGATTACAAATCACTATATATTGTTTTACAGAGAAAGTGTTAGTATAATCTACCTGGTTAAACATAATTAAGGTGTAAATTGAAATAAGTTAAGGTATATTTATTTCCAAGTGTTAAGTTATAGATTTGTCCTAAGACAAATAAGATAGAAAAAATAATTACAAAATGGTGATAAGTAGAGTGGTTTTCTAAGTGATGCAAAGTTTCCTGTGGAAAAAAAGAATGAACATTAGATCCATTAAAATATGATCAATAATTTGTTCTCACTAATGTGCTGCTAAAATATATTTATTCCTGACCACTTATTCAAATTGCTTTTCCCCCTCACAATAAAGCAGTAATAGTTGGGGAGTGTATACTATCTGTAAGTCCTACATTAGTGACATATTACTGCTCCCACAACCACTTTCCAGTTTAGTAAAATAGATTGTACTTTAGATTCACCAAGGTCAGATAGCTTGGGGTTTGACTCTCAGCTCCACTACGTAAAGTTTAACACTTTGATCTGCTTAATCTCACTAACACTACATTTGACATCTTTAAAACGGGGAGTGAGGGAAGTGATACCTTAGAGTGGCGATACTAAAATGAAATGTCCTTCATAAAAAGCTTGGCATTTAGTGGTGGTTACATAAATGTCCATTCTCTCCATCCCCTTTTACCTGCTTCCTGTCTACATCCACTGGGGTTAAGACAAGGGAAAATTTGACTATCTACTTTGTAACTTTTTTTTTTCCTTTCCAGTGTATTAATTTACTTCTTTACATTTTTCCAGTTTTTTTGTTTACTTTTATTAAATGAAAGAGGCATATGCATGATGTTAGTTTATTAAATCAACTTGGAGATTTATGTGTCTGGTGACTGAAATTGTGGGTGAGTATAATTGCAGAAAACTTCCTGAAGATGATGAGCTCTGAAATGTAGTAGGTATGTAAAAATGTTGCTTGGCAATTAGAATCAGCAGATGCTATTAGGATGTGTATTAACAAAATGTTTATATGTCCTCAATGTCTCACTTTTTAATTATTCAAGGAAGCAATGGAATAAAAATGCTAAATTGGCAAACTACACCATTAGTGATCTAATACAGAATAGCATGCTAAGAATTTAAATTAGAGCATTCTTCTTTGTCTCCATGCAAACACTATTAACCTGAAAAAAGGAAATAAGTTTAGGTTCTCTTAGGGTAAGCTCTTAGATCTGAAAGCTATTATTAATTCTTCCTCATGCTGTTCTATGTGGTACTTTCATATTTTTTTCTTGGATGAATGGACATTTTATTTTGGTTTTTGTCAATGTGTAATGTAATGTATAATGCATGAAGAAGGTCTATAAAATTATTTTAAAGGATGGGAGAAATATGATAGGAACAAACATTTATAAATGCCTACCATGAGCTGGTGATGTTATATATAGTGTCTCTAAGATATAGGTATTATAATAGTCCTCATTTTAAGATGAGAGAATGGCACTTCTGAGAGCTTTACTTCCTTAAATTCACACACTTGATGAAACAATGAAGAAAGAAAGAAGGCATCAGCTGAAGAGTTGTCTAAAAAGTTGTGCTGTTAGTTCACTTGGTAGACCACTTACATTAATTTTGTTGGCTTCTGATACACACTAAATGTTATTTTTAAAAACTTTGCTCAAGTACCAGAATAAATCCCTTTACTTTGCTAAGACCTGTTTAATAAGTTGGTATATAAAGCATGATGTGGACATCCTCAACAAAAGGAAACAGAGACCAGTTCAAAGAGTTTTTAGTTTCCATTAGATTTTATTTGACAAATCCCTTTTTTTATTTTCTACTAAACATAATATTGGGACTTCTGCGGTGGCTCACCTGCAGTGCAGAAGACCTGAGTTCAACCCCTGGGTCCGGAAGATCCCCTGGAGAAGGAAATGGTAACCCACTCCAGAATTCCCTGGGAAATCCCATGGGCAGAGACTGGCAGGCTACAGTTCATGGGGTTGCAAGAGTTGGAAACGGCTCAGCAACTAAACAATATCAACAAATGTAGTATTAAATGATAGATATCACCTAAATAGGTCTATTTTTTTTTAATCTCAAAATAAAAATTCTATGTCATACAACCTGGAGTGGGGAAGAAAGCAAAACTTTATTTTGCTTGTGTTATATAAGTAGTTCCATATTATATGGATGTGGTTAGTAGTTCCTTCTAAACTGAAAATGCTCTGATATCTCCTTTATAATGTAGATGATTGAAGTTATGACCTATCAGTGAAACTTTTCTCCCCTTTGGGATACAATTGGTTAACTTTATCTTATAACTGAAAGAGCCATTAAAAATAACCATGTATGTGTATCCCACCCCCCATGCAGAAAATAAGGCAAGACATTTTTGAGGCATGTTATGAGTTTCTATTTTCCCTTGTGGTAACTTATATAAATCATCTCTTGTGGTAATACTGTAAGGATTTTGCTGTGGCAAGATCTAGAAATACTGTGACAGCCTCTCAAACATGTGTCTTCCCAGGAGAAGATTAAAAACCCCAACATTGGCAATGTGGAAGTACTGGGATTTAAGGAGGATTGTCTGCATATATAAAAAAAAAAAAAAATGTTGTCCAACAGTGCAGTTCTTAGCAACATTAAATGGCTAAGTGTCATCATGTGGTTTCCAGGGAATGAGCAAAGCAAAAAACATTTACACTTTAATCTCTTGCTTTTCACCAGGGCTCCTACTTGGTGATATTGAGCCGACACTCCTGCCAATCATAAAATGCCCTTCATCATTCTTAACCTGCCCATAAATACGATCCTCCTCCTCATGATCAAATACATTGATAAAATAGTTTATGTGTGCAAGTCTCATTTCTTTCCATTTTTTTCAACACTCAATACAGTTTTACTTCCACTATTAGCTTTCAACAGAAAGTTTTCTGCAAAACTCACCAATGATCTCCTACTGTAAAATTAAACTTTATACACATTCTTCTCTACTTGTGTGCATCATTTCATCTATGTCTAATACTCTCTCACTCTTAAAACTGTCCCCCGCTTTTTCTCCCTTTTCCATTCTTTTTCAACTGTTTTCCTCTTGTTTCCCTGATGAAACTTTCTCAGCCTACTGAAAATATTCCTCATCCTCTGTTGCTTCTTTAATATTGGTGATATTCTGTATTCATGGTCTTGTTCCAACTATAAACTTTCAAAAAGTCATTTCTTATATACACAGACTAAATTACAGATGTTCATATTTTACATTTTCATAAGAATAATTTTGGAAATAGGTAGGTTTTCATAAAAAATAGTTTTGTAAATATGCCGATAACCCATACCTACACACAAACCAAAAGCAAGCTTCTCTTTGGAAGATTTACCTCTTGTATTTCTTACTTTTCACAATGTTTAGGATAGTGCATGCACCCAATCATTCTTTAGAATATAGGTAGACAGGTTAATACAGAGAAAACAATTTTTTCTGTATTTTTATCTTTATCAACCTACACATAAAATATCTGTGAATTTTTTTATTATTCTTTACCTTGACTAATCCTGTAAGCTAAGCATGACTAATTGCCAGAGAGAATAGAATTCAGGATGCAAATAAAGAATTGATTACAGCAAAGAATCATAGAATTTCAGAAAAATAGATAAGGAACAATGACAAAGAAAGAGTGATGGATAGTAAAAGGAAAAAAAGTGGTAGGATTGATAGTCTCTGGTGTTGAATAACTTGCAGAAGTAGGAATATTGACTAGAGTGAGGTAGGAGTGGGAATTAAGGATGTTGGTCTGAGAATGAGATTTTTTGGAGTTGAGATTAAGGTGGAAGGGACGTTATTGGTAATGAAAGCATCTGGATGTAACCATAGGAGAAAGTCTTTAGGCAAAGACACGAATATCGGGAGAGATGAAAGTTATTCTTAGAGGTGGGTTATTCTGAAGCATATGGGTTGGGACCTGACAAAGTCTTGCCACAAGCCCACTCCCTCCCTTACACTTTGTATCTAGAGGAGTCACTCCAATCCTCCCTATATTCTCTTTCTTAGACACTCTTTTCCTTTCCATTAGATCTTCCTTATTATCCCATAAATTGAGTTTTAGTTCCTCATTCTTAAAGAAAAAGAGCTTCTCTTTATTTTCTAGCAATCCAATTTCACACATTTTTCTTACTTTCAAAGGGAAAAAAGTTTGAAAGACCTGTCAATCCTTGTGATTTCATGTGTTCTCTACCCAATTCTTTTCCTAAAAAAAAAAAAGTATGCCACTCTCCATAGAGCTAAATACACTGTGCAATTCTCATCTTAATTTACCCATCATTGTTTATTGCAGTTGTTCACTTTCTCAAAACACTTTATTTGAAATTCAAGATGCCTCACTTTCCTGGCTTAACTCGGCATACACTCATTTGCAGTGTCTCTTAAAGGTTTCTCTTTCATTTACAATATTTAAAGATTGGGATTCTTTACTTCTCAGACTTTGAACTTCTTGTCTTTTGTTCACACTTAACTTGCTTGGTTGTCTTAAGGATTAAGTGTTGTCTGTTCAGGAATGACCCCAAAATTTTGTTTCCCTGGTTTAAAAAACTTCATTTTGATGTTTCATACAATGAAACTTAATATCCTAAACCCTTATCTGCTTATCTTAACCCCTCATCCCCCATACACACATGCCTACTCCTACCCCACCCTAATAAATGGCCGCGCCGTCTTATAGTTAGGCAGGCCAGGAACAAAGTGATCCTTAACTCTACTCTTTCTTTCATAGTCCATATTCTACTGGTCTACAAATCCTGTCATCTCTACTAACAAAACACATAGAGCAACACCACCTCTCATCATTAACACTACTTTCATGTATTTCCAAGTTTCCATCTCCTCACCCCTGGTTTAAAAGTAGCTTCCTATGCTGTATTTCTTTCATTTCTTACCCTCTAATGTTCAGATGGTAAAGAGTTTGCCTGCCAGTGCAGGAGACCCAGGTTCAATCGCTGGGTCAGGAAGATCCCCTGGAGATGGGAATGGCTACCCTCTCCAGTATTCTTACCTGGAGAATTCCATGTAGCCCATGGAATTCCTGGTGAGCTACAGTCCATAGGGTCACAAACAGTCAAACACAAGTGAGTGACTAATACTTAATGCTTATATAATACACAAGAATGAATATTTTATCTTTAGAACACATCTATAATCTCTACTCAAACATTCCAATGGCTTCCCATCCACATTTAGAGAAAGCAAGAAACCTCGAAAAGACTTGTTTCTGAAGCTCTAGAAGATCTCTAAGCTACAACCACACTTCCCCTTTCTCACACCCCTCCACTCAGTTCTTTGTTTTCCTACAGCACTGCATATTTGCTTCTGTCTCAGAATCTTTGTACTGTTTTCTCTCCCCTGAATGTTCTGTGAGATATCCACATGGCTTACTCTTTCACTTCTTTTAGTTCTTTGCTCAAATTTCACCTTTCCAGTGAGATCTTCCCCGACTATTAAAAATTCCGCCTCATCTCACTCCCTTGTCAGGGCTGTCTATACTTTAATTCTCTTCATGGCACTTACTCTGTGTACTTTACTTTTCCTTATTATTGTCTGTTACTGTTTGCACTACAGAAGGCAAGATTAACAAGACCAGAATTTTGGAGTGTTTTGTTAGGCTATTAGTGTGTGACACACAATAAAATTAATGAGTAAAAACTAGTAGACACTGTTGATGGCTAGATCACTACAGCAAATATCTCTAAATATCATAGCACTGTTTTAAACAATCTGAGTGCAATGTTTCAAATCTGGGAGCAGAATTACTAAAAGATGAAAAAAATGTTATTTACATGTTCAGTATCACTGCACATTTTATGTGCCTATCTGGATAAGCTTGCTTTGTTACTTCTCAGGTTAATTTTGGCTTCCTTTAGGGTGAAACACTGGAGAAAGCATAGACAGTCATTTGTCCATATTATCCAAAACCAACTGTTATTTTAGGTGTGTTATTTCAGGCCCTCTTAAAAATAGATATCACTTTGGGATTAAATATGCAAAAAGTTTTAGGGGAAATATCTGTAAGAAAGAATAGAAGGGGAGCCTGGGAATACTGGGGAGCCATAAAGCCACAATTCAAGTTGGTCAACAAGTAAGGGAGAAAAAGGAGGGAGGGACAGAGGGAGGAAGGGGAGAGGAAAGATTGATTGAAAGCATCTTAGACTGCCCTCAGCTCTAAAGTAATTTAGCAAGGCCATTAGGAAGTCTATGAGACAAAGTCATCCATCAGAGGCCTCCTGCTTCTCCCAGGCACAGGCTTGCCCCAGCAGCCCTGCTGGCTGGGCGTCGATGGGAACACACTGTGGGAAGTTTGGCCCCAGCCTTCAGGGCCAACATAGATCACAGAGAGCAGCAGAAGGGCCTCTCATCAGTTAACTTACCTGGCTTCAGAGATGAAAGAAGAACATTCTCATAGCCACTACATTTGGTAAAATCTTTTAGATAAATTTTTTATTATGTAATCTTCTAGAAATCCTCATCTACATTTATTACCCATGAACAAGAAAATCCATATGCAGAAAATAGCCTTAAAATAGTTAAATAAATCATTAGTCTGTGAATGTTTAAATGCCTCTCCGCTTGCATTTTTTTGTGTGTTTTTTTAGGCTGTAAATATATGAAGGTCAAATAGTAGAAGGACTGGGGACTATTTTGAAGGGCTCATTAAAATTCCCTGAATATTCCTGTCTGGAATAAAACAGTGTAAACTGTCCCAAGATGTGTCGACATGATGTAAAATTGTGGAGGCTGATATATATTTACATTGGGGAATCTCCTTCACTTAAAAAACTGCATATTTAAATAGAATTATGTTATCTTTGGGGACTTTTAAATTAATTTGATTCCAGAGCTTTGCCTATTCTGCTTTAAAAAATTGTAAATAATGTCAAATATTATTGTAATTGATCATAATTTAATGGGGCTTTGTTTTAAAAAATACAAAAGGACTGATCTTAATTTTCTGACTCATGTATATGCTTTCCATTTGTTTTCATTATGTCAGTTTGAAAATAATATAAAGTTTAATGTATAATTGTGTTGAATTAAAATTTGTAAATTCTGTCCCTTAAAAATATAAATTTACCAAAAGAGAGAAATGACCAACTCAAGTAGCAAAGGGAAAACTTGGTAGCTTGCTAATAACCATTTTTGTATGTGTTCTAAAGCACTGACCTGAATTTACATCTGTTATCTAGTAGCTAAAATTTGTTCTGCTGGTGGGAATAGTCATTACGTTCCTACCATAGCAATGCTATTCACCCATGCAGAATCTTCAAGCCCTTGAATCAGACTGCCCCACAGTAGCTATATTTAACCAGTTTCTCAGGAAAAGGCTACACTGTTTCCTAAAAGAATACCTGATTGCTGCCTAAGGATAAACTAACACAATAGGGGGCAAATTAAGAGAAAAATAGAATTGCAAAGAAAAAAGTCTATATTTTAAGGATTAAATTATCCAAAATTCCATTTAAGCATTTCTATTAACAATCTATCATTTTCTTTTGCATTATGAAGACTTATTATAACATATATAAATTAGTCATTTTAAGCTACAAAATGATTTATCTCATGTGTAGTATACAAGCTTACAAAAAGATTCTGGAATAAATTTATGGTCCTGTCTTTCCGGCTCTGCAGAATGTGAATGAATTAGTCATCTTTTAAGCCACTTTTACATGCTAATTTGCATATATTAAAACAAATTCCTAAGCCTTGATGTTCATTTATATTGAGATTTCACATATTTTTGTCATCTTCTTTATGACTGTGGTGACACTCGCAATGGTCTTCACACTGATATAAACACAAAAAGTCCAAGGAAATTTCTCATAACATGATTTGGTCACTCATCCATGACAGTCATCTTTATTCTGCTAAAACGCTTGTTTCAATGGAGAAGGAGAGTATTTTCCAAAGTGTGAGCTGTGGGCACATAATTACGTGTGCCATAATCTCCTGTGTGTGGGGGGTGGTGGTCGTCTTAAAAATGCAGGTTTCTTGGAGTGACTTCACATGTACTTCACAGGAGATTCAAGGTCCAACCCAGAGATCATTTTAAGCCAGCAGCCCAAATAAATGTTTTGCCCAGGACAGGTTGAAATCCACTGATATAAGCTCCGAATTCAGTACTTAGATGGTCAATTAAATGAGATTTTCAAAATACTCATTTATTTAATTACTTGGTGACTTGGCCCCAATAATGCTAAAATGTTAGAGTATTTTGTTTATATCATTATACATTTGTGAATCCAATGCAGATGAAACAGTCATAGCTTAAATGACCTGTTTCTTGTGCATAGCACCTCTGAAAACATATAGTGATATAATTGTTAAATATGAGATGTTTGTATTACAGAAATTCACTACAAACTTGACATTTCAGGGGAGTTGTTTAATTGGTGAATTAATTAGTATTATTTTCAACTTTGGAGAAAGGGAAGAAGTATTCTACTGAATAATAAGGAATATTACATATTTCATGTTTGGTTCAACTGCCAACAACAATTTTTTTTTCCTTATCATCTGTAATAGAGTAATACCATATAATAGTTTAATCATTTTGTCTCAGCTGAAATAGCAGTACAATTAAATTTTGATAATTTCCAGATTTTAGTAACCAAAGATAAAATTTTAACATACCATTGTTAAATTATTCACTAAAGGAAGAAAACTCTCTTTCATTTTCTTTATTGTTTATTTTTTCTGGGTGATGAAACCACCCCTAAGTTCAGTTCAGTTGCTTAGTCATGTCCGACTCTTTGTGACCTCATAGACTGCAGCACCCCAGGCTTCCCTGTCCATCACCATCTCCTGGAGCTTACTCAAACTCGACATGTCCATCGCATCGGTGATGCCATCCAACCATCTCATCCTCTGTTGTCCCCTTCTCTTCTGCCTTCAATCTTTCCCAGCAACAGGGTTTTTTTCCAATGAGTTGATTCTTTGTATCAGGTAGCCAAAGTATTGGAGTGTCAGCTTCAGCATCAGTCCTTCCAATGAATATTCAGGACTGATTTCCTTTAGGATTAACTGGTTGGATCTCATGGCAGTCCAAGAGACACTCAAGAGTCTTTCCCAACACCACAGTTCAAAAGCGTCAATTCTTTGGTGCTCAGCTTTCTTTATAGTCCAACTCTCACATCCATACATGACAACTAGGAAAATCATAGCTTTGACTAGATGGACCTTTGTTGGCAATGTAATATCTCTGCTTTTTAATATGCTGTCTAGGTTGGTCATAGCTTTTCTTCCAAGGAGCAAGTGTCTTTTAATTTCATGGCTGTAGTCACAATCTGCACTGATTTTGGAGCCTCCCCAAAATAAAGTATCTCCCTGTTTCCCTATCTATTTGCCATGAAGTGATGGGACCAGATGCCATGATCTTTGTTTTCTGTACGTTCAGTTTTAAGCCAACTTTTTCACTCTCCTCTTTCACTTTCATCAAGAGGCTCTAGTTCTTTGCTTTCTGCATGAGAGGGGTATCATCTGAGTATCTGAGGTTATTGATATTTCTCCCAGCAGTCTTGATTCTGGCTTATACTTCATCCAGTACAACAATTTGCATGATGTACTCTGCATTTAAGTTAAATAAGCAGGGTGACAATATACAGCCTTGACGTACTCCTTTTCCTATTGGGAAACAGTCTGTTGTTCCATGTCCAGTTCTAACCATTGCTGCTTGATCTGCATACAGATTTCTCAAGAGGCAGGTCAGGGGGTCTGATATTCCCATCTTTTTAAGAATTTTCCACAGATTGTCATGATCCACACAGTCAAAGGCTTTGATGTAGTCAATAAAGTAGAAGTAGATGTTTTTCTGGAACTCTCTTGCTTTTTTGATGATCCAGCAGATGTTGGCAACTTGATCTCTGGTTCCTCTGCCTTTTCTAAATCCAGCTTGAGCATCTGGAAGTTCACAGTTCATGTATTGTTGGAGCCTAGCTTGGAGAATTTTGAGCATTACTTTGCTAGTGTTAGAGATGAGTGCATTTGTGCAGTAGTTTGAACGTTCCTTGGCATTGTCTTTGGGATTGGAATGAAAACTGACCTTTTCCAGTCCTGTTGAAACTACCCCTATAGATGCTATTTGTTTGAAGGCATACTTAGGAATTTCACCAAATTAGCACTCACTATGAAGAAAAGTCAAATACAGCATTTGGGTCAGTTTCTTGCATTTTGTGGTGGTGCTTTGTGTAGGAGCTTGCACTCTGCATGTTTCTGTTTTCAAGATTTCTAGTCCTTCTGTAGGTCCCACCTTCACCTTCGTTTCCATTTAATATGCACATTAAATTAAACTAACAGTTATGTGCAAACATATGAGTAGCTAAAAAGTATTTGCAAACATGCATAGCCAGTTTTCCTTTATTCTTAGAGTAATATCTAGCAAATGTTGAGCAAGAAGCCACATGTAAGTACCAGTTTGAATTCATCTTGATTCATTATTTTACTTATTGTTTTATTCATTTGATTTATTGTTTCAGCCAAAAGAGTGTAGGATTTTAAATTCTTTCATGATTTTAAATTCCAGAAATGTCTTGAAAAGACTGAGAAATTGAGGGAAATATTTTCTGTCATAATCATGAATAGCAAAATCTATGACTGATATGAATTATAAAAAGCATATGGATGAACTAACGTTCACTGAAATTTTACATTGAGTCATTTATTCATTTATATATTATCCAGTTAAACCTCATTAAAGAAACCCAAACATACATATTGTACTATAGCAATTCACCAAGAAAAATTATTTCAAAAAGATCATCTGTTCATTAAAGTACTGATCCATGCATTATTTGGTCCCCATTCAATTCACTTAAATATATTTACATAATAATATGCAAGGATGAAAGTAAAATTATTTTATAAATATTATCTATATCACCAAGATGCAAATACATATAACATTTACCTAATGACTTTATTAAAGCACCATTCAGTTACAAGAAACTGAAGTAATTCTTAGGTGAAATGTTATGGAATCAAAAAAAGTAGTTCAAATGTACTCTCAAAATAAGCAAATATTTACTTTTTAAACTGTAAATAAGTGTCTCCAGTAATAAATATGTTCTCCTTAATGCAGTATTACAAAAATGATGCTGGGTGACATTTCCTTCTCCAGGGGATCTTCCCAAACCGGGGATCAAACCCAGGTCTCTTGCATTGCAGGTAAATTTTCTACTGTCTGAGCCACCATGGAAGCCCCAAAGTTTATGGTAATGTAATCTATTTTTCTGCTTTGAACAATTCTTTTGTAACATATAAATAGACCTTGATGTACTCCTTTCCCAATTTAGAACCAATCCATTGTTTCATGTTTGGTTCTAACTGTTCTTTCTTGACCTACATACAGGTTTCACAGGAAGCAGGTAAGGTGGTCTGGTATTCCCATCTCTTTAAGAATTTTCCACAGTTTGTTGTGATCCACACAGTCAAAGGCTTTAGCATAGTCAATGAAGCAGAAGTAGAATTTATTTTGGAATCCCCTTAATTTTTCTGTGATCAAAAGGTTGCTGATAATTTGATTTTGGTTCCTCTGCATTTTTTAATCCTAGCTTGAACATCTGGATGTTCTCTGTTCACATACTGTTAAATCCTAGCTTGGAGAATTTTGAGCATGACTTTGATAGCATGTGAAGTGAGTGCAAGTGTGCGGTAGTTTGAACATTTTTGGCATTGTCCTTTGGGATTGGAAAGAAAACTGACTTTTCCAGCCCTGTTGTCACTGCTGAGTTTTCCAGATTTGCTGGCATATCGAGTGTAGCACTTTATCAGCATCATCTTTTAGGATTTGAAATAGCTCAGCTGAAATTCCATCACCTCTGCTAGCTTTGTCCTTAGTGATGCTTCCTAATGCCCACTTGGCTCTGCACTCCAAAATGTCTGGCTCTAGGTGAGAGAGTACACCATTGTGGTTATCTGAGTCATGAAGATTCTTTTTGCATAGGTCTTCTGTGTATTCTTGCCACCTCTTTTTAAGCTCTTCTGCTTCTGTTAGGTGCATGCCATTTCTGTCCTTAATTGTGCCCATTTTGCATGAAATGTTCCCTTGGTATCTCTAATTTTCTTGAAGAGATCTCTAGTCTTTCCCATTCTATTGTTTTCTTCTATTTCTTTGCATTGATCACTTAGGAAGGCTCTTATGTCTCCTTCCTATGCTTTGGAACTCCACATTCAGATGGATATATCTTTCCTTTTCTCCTTTGCCTTTCACTTTTTCTCAGCTATATGGAAGACCTCCTCAGATAACTATTTGCCTTTTTGCATTTCTTTTTATTGGGGATGATTTTCATCACTGCCTCCTGAATAGTGTT
Source organism: Dama dama (assembly GCF_033118175.1). Classification (NCBI taxonomy): domain Eukaryota; kingdom Metazoa; phylum Chordata; class Mammalia; order Artiodactyla; family Cervidae; genus Dama; species Dama dama. Next base: position 48,284,381 of record NC_083685.1, on the reverse strand, counting down.
ATGAACCTCTGTTCATAGTTCTTCAGGCACTCTACCAGATCTAATCCCTTGAATCTATTAGTCACTTCCACTGTGTAATTATAAGGTATTTGATTTAGGTCATACCTGAATGGCCTCGTGGTTTTCCCTACTTTCTTCAATTTAAGTCTGAATTATGCAATAAGGAGCTCAAGACCTGAACCACAGTCAGTCAGCTGCAGATCTTGTTTTTACTGAGTGTATAGAACTTCTCCATCTTTGGCAAAGAATATAATCAGTCTGATTTCGATATTGACCATCTGGTGATGTCCATGTGTATAGTGTCATCACTTGTGTGGTTGGTAGAGGGTGTTTGCTATGACCAGTGCATTCTCTTGGCAAAACTCTGTTAGCCTTTGCCCTGCTTCATTTTGTACTCCAAGGCCAAACTTGCCTGTTACTCCTGATATCTCTTGACTTCTCCTTTGGATTCCAGTCCCCTATGATGAAAAGTACATCTTTTTTTGGTGTTGCTTCAGAAGATCTTGTAGGTCTTCATGGCACCCATTCAGCTTCAACTTCTTTGGCATGAATGATTGGGGCATAGACTTGGATTACTGTGATACTGAATGGTTTACCTCGGAAATGAACAGAGATCATTCTGTCATTTTTGAGATTGCGCCCAAGTACTGTGCTTCAAACTCTTTTGTTGACTATGATGGCTACTTCATTTCTTCTAAGGGAATCTTGCCCACAAGATATATGGTAGATATAATGGTCATCTGTATTAAATGTGCCTATTCCTGTTCATTTTAGTTAACTAATTCCTAAAATGTCGATGTTCCCTCTTGCCATCTCCTGTTTGACCACTTCCAATTTACCTTGATACATGGATCTATGCAATATTGTTCTTTTCAGCATCAGACTTTCACCACCAGACATCCTCAACTGGGTGTTGTTTTTGCTTTTCCTCAGCCTCTTCCTTCCTTGTGGAGCTATTTCTCCACTCTTCTCCAGTAGCATATTGGACACCTACTGACCTGGGGAATTCATCTTTCAGCATCATATCTTTTTACCTTTTTCATACTGTTCATGGGTTCTCAATCAAGAATGCTGAAGTGGTTTGCCATTCCCTTCTCCAGTGGGCCACGTTTTGTCAGAAATCTCCACCATGACTCATCCATCTTGGGTGTCCCTACATGGCTTGGCTCATAGTTTCATTAAGTTAGACATGACTGTGATCCATGTGATCAGTTTGGTTAGTTTCCTGTGACTGTATTTTTCATTCTTTCTGCCCTGTGATGGATGAAGATAACAGGCTTGTGGAAACTTCCTGATGGGAGAACCTGGCTGTTCGGAAAACTAGGTCTTGCTCTGGTTGCTCAGGTTAGCCATGCTCAGTAAATCTTTAATCCAATTTTTTGCTGATGAATGAGGTTATGTTCCCTCCCTGCAGTTTGACACATGTAAATATTACAAATATTCAGAGGTAAGTATAATCATCTGACATTAATTGCCCATATTAAATTTTTAATTTCTAGGATTCTATATAATAGGCACAGAAAATAAATTAGCCTTAATGTTAGTGTAATTAGCTAATAATTCTAATAAATTACATTAGAGACACACAGAACTTGAATAAAATTATGGTGCCAGTCTAAATACATCTGGAAGTTTGAGCAGGAAAATCAGGATAAGTGATGACTTTAACATAATTAAATTTTAAAATAACTGAAAATTTATTCATTCATTCAAAAATAGTTTTGAGAACCTATTATATGCTATACAGTTTTCTAGATATCTCTGAGGATTGAACAGTCAACAAAACAGATTACATCTCTATTCCATTATTCTGTGGAACATATATTTTACTTAGGGGCAGGTGTGGAGATAAAATACTTTAAAATTAACCAGTAAATATGAAATATGTTAGATGATAGGAAATATTTTAATGAGAAATAAAACAAAATAGTGCTAATCTGGAGGTGGTTTGTGACAGCTCTCTAGAATTGATTGTTAATTGATTATTGTGTTTTCAGGAATTTTGCAAGGTATTTCAACTTCAACCACCTGTAGCTTGAAGTTTATCATGAGACTATTTTACACCTTGCAGATCTGGAAATTGGCAAGACTACAAATCAGGGACTCCTCTTTCCTCTCGCCTCCCCTGTGTGCTGTGAGCTTGGTCTCTCAGTAGTGTCTGACTCTTTGCAACCCCATGGACTGTAGCCCACTACGCTTCTCTGCATGGGGATTCTCCAGGCAAGAATACTGGAGTGGTTGCCATGTTCTCCTCTAGGGATCTTCCCAACCCAGGGATCAAACCCAGATTGCCAGCATTGCAGGCAGATTCTTTACCAAATGAGCCACCAAGGAAGCTCCTAAAGGCTGTTAAACATTTACCACTGAATTCAGGTGTACTAGGCAGGGATGGGTGTTAAATGAATAGAGGGGGCCATGTAGGCATTCTTAATAAAATTCTCCTTTTTCTCAATCTGTCATATAATCATTTGGTTTCAGTACTGCTCTATGTGTGTGTGTGTGTGTGTGTGTGTGTGTGTGCACACATGTGCACACGCATATATAACTGGTGAGATGAGGAAGAATAATATAGTTGTTAAAACCAAGTCCTGAAGAAAGATTTTCTAAAGGTTTTAATTCAAATTTATTTCCCTTTTACTATTTGTCTCTAAATTCCTATAGTCTTATCTGTGAAATGGGAATATTGATACAATCTGGAAAGTTGACTTGTAGTGATTCAGTGAAATGAGATAGGTAGCTATTTAATAAAAGTTAATATTATCATTATTCATGCTATTATTATTCTAATTATTATTTATTGATAGCAAGAAAACAATTGTATGTTTATAATTTGCTAACAGAACATATATTAAAGCTTCTCATTGCACACAAAATATTGTAAGTATGTGAGTAATTAAACTTACTATGGTAAGCATTTTTCTCTCATATTAATATTTGTATACCTTAAATTGATACAATGTTATATGACAATTATATTTTAATAAAACTGGACAAAATAGCAAAAAAACTTAAAGGATATAGATTGATTTTTCTATCATTGCCAATAGGTACAAAATTTACTAAAATATTTTCCAGACTAAATATAATATGGATATTTAATTTTAATAATTACTAATTTTGTAATGATGGTGCGCTGTATGTTCAGGTCTCTCAAGGTTACTGTTCTCCTGCCCTTTGTGCAGCCCCGCCTTGACCCGTGCCTGCTTCACCAAGTCCCACTCACAGGGCTGCCCTTCCTACACACTTGCCTCTGCCCCAGTTTATCAAAGGGATGCTATGGGGCCAGTCCCTCTGCTGGTTCCCCTGGCAACCCATGAGCCAACCTGATGTCAATCCCTCTATAATTGGCAGGCCCTTCTGATGTGGGAAGAGAAGACCGACGCCCTGTCCCGCCTGCTAGCAACAGCACACGGTGAGGTGTCGCCCCGGGACCTTGCTTCAGACATGTAAGCTCCCCCGATCCATTAAACCACTGATGTCTCTGTTGCTGATTCTGGGCTATTACTTTGGTCTGTCTCAACACTAAGAATGCACAGGTCATGCAGGCATGTGGGATGCAGCCCAACAGCCACCAGGCAAAGCGATTTACTTCCATTAACTCATTTAATTCATTTAATTCCTATAAACACCAACAAGATAAGCATTACTGTTATCTTCATTTTAAAGATGAAGAAATTGAGCTTGTAAATGTTAAGTCCATATCCAGGGTGAGACTCTCAACGCAGTCCTGAGGGATTTCAAATCCTGTCCTCTGCATGCAATACTGGCTCAGAAATTAAGTTGCAACGGTACTAGTCATAATTCCTAAAATAATTAGAAATATTAATTATTGGAGTTAATTAGAGTAGAGAATTAACTGAAATTAACAATGTTCTTTAGTGTTTTTCACCTTCTATTTAAATATCCTAAGTTTGTGGGTGAAAAACATTCAGTATACTTAGAACCTAGTATGGTGTATTAATGCACATTTACCAAAGGATAAGGAATTTATTATATAAATGGTTTAAATGTATTCCAGATCTGACCTAGATTCATAAATGTTTTCTTTCGAATCAAAAGACATTTTAAGGAAAGTATTTGATTGATTGGACTGATTCCCAAAGCTTTGTTTTCCTTAATATTCTTTCTGTTTCAAGAGAATTGGCATCAATACCTCAAAAAATGCAGTCCTAACTGAAACTAAAAATATTATTTTAAAGATATTTGTGCTTAATGTTTTTAGATTGTAAAATATGCCAAACAGAAACATACCAAATAAATGACTATTTCAATATCTTAAAATATTTACTTCGCAAATCATCCTACTCTATAGGTGGTTTTCTAAGACCAGGAGATGTATTTTGACATACAGTATTTTAAGAAAATACTCAAAAGTTCAGGA